>NC_091853.1:2500000-5000000 GCF_037783145.1 Equus przewalskii | reverse complement strand
ATCCGAGAATAACTAGTTTATCTGGGGATTGCTAAGCAAGGCCCTGAGGGTATAAGATTTAGGGCCTTTCCAGAGTGAAAAGGGATAAACCACCTCCTTCGAAATCTTGTATCCCATTCCAGATATGCAGCACACTTTTATGGCAGCTAAATTTGTTTTCCTCATCCTATGTGTTCTGTGAGACTGTATGCTATGCTTAGAGTCTGGAAGGATAAAGTTAGTAGCATGGAAAGACTAGAAAGAGGCAGGATGGGATTCTATGTTGATGGCTCATGGTGTATAACAAATATTATGAGATTAATGGATGAGCTTTTGTCCTGTTTCCGTAGGCTTGGGAAATTTAAGAGTCAGTAAGAAAATTTGATGTGCTCTGGCCCCAGACTGAGCTAGTGAACTACATGATGAATAATGGGATTTAGCAAAAGCAAATGTGAGAAGAGTGGCTACTTTCAGAGTATGAAACACCCATCCATCCAGTGGCCTTCACAGGTGTGGCCTTCTAAGTCAGCTGACCATTCTCACCTGACAGCCCCAAGTCCTGACACTGCCCCATTGCATGGCTTTGTCTGCTTTTGATATTAAAATCTGCCACATTAGTATATGATTATATTTGTTTACTCATTAGTGAATTAAGCCAATATTTCTTGAGTGCCTAGTATGTGCCAGATAACTTGCAAGGCACTGGAAATAAAATTATGAGCAAACTAGTCCCTGACGTCATGGGCTTTCATTCTAGTGGCAGAGTCAGATAGTAATAGATAATCTCACAAATAAATGATATATAGTTTACTATATATGCTACAGAAATACTATAAGAATGCTATAGGAATTTACTATATATACTATGGTAATACTACAGGAATATAAGGGATGATATAGAAAGATTTGATCTAGTCTAAAGGATCATAGGAGAACTTACCTAAGAAATGGTATGTGAGCTGGGAGCTGGGAGCTGAAGGATATGGCTTATGTTTTTAGACATTTATATTTTCATTCATTTGCTCATCAAATATTTATTAAATATCTTTTCTATGCTAGATACTATATTCAGAAACAGAGATAATTTCCTAAGTTCTTTGAATGATCTTTAATTTATTCTTTTAAACAAATACTATTATTATAATTTCAGTGAAATGGATGATGATGATGTTCCAGAGGACACTATATACAAGAAAGTAGTTTTTCGAAAGTACCTTGATAGCACTTTTAGCAAACGTGATCCTCAAGGAGAGTATGAAGAGCATCTTGGCATTCTTGGTCCTGTTATTAGAGCTGAAGTGGATGATGTTATCCAGGTAAGTCATCTTTTGAGTATTGCTAAGATCATCAGAGGAATTTCCACAAGCCCTGGAGGGTTGTAAAGGTGAAGGTGGCAAGAAAGCTATAGGTGATTGATCTTCCAAAATTAACAAATAATTACATTTGTTTTCAAAGACTGCTTGCCAAGTAATTTGAAAATCTTCAGAAGAATGATCTCATAATTTTATTTCTCCCTCTGTTGAGCTCCTGTTCATTCTATAAGGGCCAATTCCATTTCCCGTGAGAAACTTTCTTTAATTCCCCCAATCTCTCCTTAACATTCAACCGAATTGCTCCTCCCAGGCATTCCCATCTAACCCAATTCACACTTTGTTTACATACTTTTTGTCTCCAGACTTTTATTTTTTACGTTGCATTGTTTTTTAAAAAAATTATTTTTATTGTGGTCTAAACAATTTATAACGTGAAATTTCAGTTGTACATTAATATTTGTCAAACACCAAATAAATGTGCCCCTGCACCCCTCGTGTCCTCCTTCCCCCTTCCATTCCCCCTGGTAACCACTAAATTGTTCTCTTTGTCCATAAGTTTGTTTATATTCCACATATAAGTGAAATCATATGGTGTTTGTCTTTCTCTGTCTGGCTTATTTCACTTAACACGATGCCCTCGAGGTCCATCCACGCGGCTGCGAATGGGATGATTATGTCTTTCTTTATGGCTGAGCCATATATATATATACCACATCTTCTTTATCCCAGTCATCAGTCAATGGGCACTTGGGTTGCTTCCACATCTTGGTCTATTGTGAATAATGCTGCAATGAACATAAGGGTGCATAAATCTCTTTGTATTGTTGATTTCAAGTTCTTTGGATAAATACTCGGTAGTGGCATAGCTGGGTCATGTGGTAATTCTATTTTTAATTTTTTGAGAAATCTCCATACTGTTTTCCAAGTGGCTGCACCAGTTTGCATTCCCACCAGCAGTGGATGAGGGTTCCCTTTTCTCCACAACCTCTCTAATATTTATTATTTTTTGTCTTGGTGATTATAGCCATTCTAACAGGTGTAAGATGATATCTAAGCGTAGTTTTGATTTGCATCTCCCTGATGATTAGTGATATTGAGCATCTTTTCATGTGCCTAATTGGCCATCTGTATATCTTCTTTGGAAAAATGTCTATTCTTCTGCCCGCTTTTTGATTGTGTTGGGTTTTTTTGTAGTTCAGTTGAGTGAGCTCTTTATATATTAGGGAGATTAACCCCTTATCGGCTATATGATTTGCAAATATTTTCTCCCAGTTGGTAGGTTGTTTTTTCATTTTGATCTTGGTTTCCTTTGCCTTCCAGAAGCTTTTTAGTCTGATGAACTCCCACTTGTTTATTTTTTCTTTTGTTTCCCTTGTCTGAGTGGACATCGTTATTTGTAAAGACCCTTTTAAGGTTGATGTCAAAGAATGCACTGCCTATATTTTCTTCCAGAAGTTTTATGGTTTCAGGTCTTACCTTCAAGTCTTTGATCCATTTGAGTCTACTTTTATGTATGGTGTAAGATAATGATCTGCTTTCATTCTTTTCCATGTGGCTGTCCCGTTTTCACAGCACCATTGAGAGGCTTTCCTTTCTCCACTGTATGTTCTTGGCTCCTGTGTCGAAAATTAGCTGTATGTATATGTGTGGTTTTGTTTCTGGGCTTTCAATTCTGTTCCATTGATCTGTGTGCCTGTTTTTGTACCAGTACCATGCTGTTTTGATTACTATAGCTTTGTAATATGTTTTCAAGTCAGGGACTGTGATGCCACCAGTTTTTTTCCTGTTTCTCAGGATTGCTTTGGCTATTCAGGGTCTTTTGTTGCCCCATATGAATTTTAAGGTTCTTTGTTCTATTTCTGTGAAGAATGTCATTGGGATTCTGATTGGGATTAGATTGAAGCTGTAGATTCCTTTAACATTTTAACTATGTTTATTCTTCCAATCCATGTACATGGAATATCTTTCCATTTCTTTATGTCACTATCGATTTCTTTCAGTAATGTCTTATAGTTTTCCTTGTATAGGTCTTTCACCTCCTTGGTTCAACTTACTCCTAGATATTTTATTCTTTTTGTTGCAATTGTAAATCGGGTTGTATCCTTGAGTTCTTGTTCTGTTAGTTTGTTATCAGAGTATAGAAGTGCCACTGATTTTTGTACATTGATTTGTATCCCACAACTTTGCTGTAGTTTTTGATTATTTCTAATAGTTTTCCAGTGGATTATTTAGGGTTTTCTGTATATAAAATCATGTCATCTGCAAAGAGCAAGAGTTTCACTTCTTCAGTACCTATTTGGATTCCTTTTATTTCTTTTTCCTGCCTAATTTCTCTGGCCAAAACCTCTAGTACTATGTTGAATGAGAGTGGTGAGAGTGGGCACCCTTGTCTTGTTCCTATTCTCAGCAGGATGCCTTTCAGTTTTTCCCCATTAAATATGATGTTGACAGTAGGTTTGTCATATATGGCCTTTATTATGTTGAGGTATTTTCCTTCCACACCCATTTTATTGAGAATTTTTATCGTGAATGGTTGTTGGATCTTGTCAAATGCTTTCTCTGCATCTATGGAGATGATCATGTGGTTTTTGTTCCTCCTTTTGTTAAAATGGCATATTATATTGACTGATTTGCAGATGTTGAACCATCCCATGTCCCTGGTATGAATCCCACTTGATCATGGTATATGATCTTTTTAATGTATTGCTGTATTCTGTTTGCCAAAATTTTATTGAGGATTTTTGCATCTATGTTCGTCAGCAACATTGGCCTGTAATTTTCCTTCTTTGTGTTGTCCTTGTCTGGTTTGGGGATCAGAGTGATGCTGGCCTCATAAAATGTGTTAGGAATATTTCCATCATCCTCAATTTTTTGGAATAGTTTGAGAATAATAGGTAATAAATTGTCTTTGAATGTTTGGTAGAATTCTCCCGAGAAGCCATCTGGTACTGGACTTTTATTTTGGGAGAGGTTTCTGATTACTGTTTAAATCTCTTTACTTATGATTGGTCTATTCAGATACTGTATTTCTTTTTGATTCGGTTTTGGGAGGTTGTAAGAGTCTAAAAATTTATCTGTTTCTTCTAGATTGTCCAGTTTGTTGGTGTGTAGTTTTTCATAATATTCTCTTGTAATCTTTTGCATTTCTGTGGTATCTGTTGTAATTTCTCCTCTTTCATTTCTAATTTAATTTACTTGAGTCTTCTCTCTTTTTTTCTTAGTGAGTCTGGCTACGGGTTTGTCAATTTTGTTTATCCTCTCAAAGAACTAGCTCCTTCTTTCATTGATCCTTTCTATACTCTTTTTTGTTTCAATTTCACTTATTTATGCTCTAATTTTTATTATTTCCCACCTGCTGGGTTTGGGCTTTGTTTGCTCTTCTTTTTCTAATTCTGTTAGGTGTAGTTTAAGATTGTTTGAGTTTTTTCTTGTTTGTTAATGTGGGCTTGTATTGCTATAAATTTCTCTTTTAGGACTGCTTTTGCTGCATCCCGTAAGAGTTGGTATGGTGTGTTTTTGTTCTCGTTTGTCTCCAAATATACTTTTTATTTCTCTCTTTATTTCTTCAATGACCCACTGGTTGTTCAGTAGCATATTGTTTAGTCTCCACATTTTTGTTCCTTTTTCAGTTTTTTGCTTGTAGTTGATTTCTAGTTTCATGGCATTATGGTCAGAAAAGATAGTAGATATGATTTTAATCTTCTTAAATTTATTGAGGTTAGCCTTGTTTACCAATTTATGGTCTATCCTTGAGAATGTTCCATGTGCATTTGAGAAGAATGTATATTCTGCTGTTTTTGGATGGAGTGTTCTATATCTATCTAACTATCTATCTATTAAGTTCATCTGGTCTAGTTTTTTATTTAAATACACTATCTCCTTGTTGACTTTTTGCCTGGATGGTCTATCCACTGATGTAAGTGGGGTGTTGAGGTTCCCTACTATTACCGTGTTGTCGTTGATATCTCCTTTTAGGTTTGTTAATAGTTGCTTTATGTACTTTGGTGCTCCTTTGTTGGGTGCATACATGTTTATAAGTGTTGTCTTCTTAGTGGAGAGTCCTTTTTTTCATTATACACTGTCCCTCTATGTCTCTCTTTACCAGTTTTATCTTGAAGTCTACTTTGTGTGATATAAGTATGGCAACATTTGCTTTCTTTTGTTTGACATTAGCTTGGAGTATTGTCTTCCATCCCTTTACTCTGAGCCTATGTTTGTCTCTAGAGCTGAAATGTGTTTCCTGGAGGCAGCATATTGTTGGGTCTTGTTCTTTAATCCATCCTGCCACTCTCTGCCTTTTGATTGGGAAATTCGATCCATTTACATTTAGAGTGATTATTGATATATGAGGGCTTAATACTGCCATCTTATCACACGTTTCCTAGTTCTTCTGCATTTCCTTTGTTTCTCATCCCATGTATTTCGGACTACCAATTTGATTAGGTAGTTTTCTCTGTTGGTTTTCTTCATTTTCTACTTGTTTATCATAAATGTCTCTGTTCTAATTATTTGTTTAGTGGTTACCCTTAGGTTCATATACAAAATCTTGTAACTGAGATAGTCCATTGTCCAATAGCCTCTTATTTCCTTAGACTATACTGATTCCATCCCTGTCCTCTTTCCCTTCTAAGCTATTTTTGTCATATCTTTTTCCATCTTATATTGTCAGTTTGTGGTTAAAATTATGAGATCATTTTTGTTTTGGTGTTTTCTTTTTATTTATCCTTGATGTTAAAGTTAAGTGTTTACTAATCTAATCTGATAGAGAGCTGCCATTTTCTGATTATTTCCTACCTATTCATCTCCTTGCTCAGGACTTTGTAGCCCCTTTCCTATTTTTTTTTTTTTCAGGTACGAGGGCCTTCTTGAGGATTTCTTGTGTGTGTGTGTAGGGGGAGGAGGTCTTGTGGCAATCAACTCCCTCAGCTTTTGTTTATCTGGGAAAGTTTTTATTTCTCCGTCATATCTGAAGGAGATTTTCACTGGATAGAGTATTCTTGGCTGAAAGTTTTTGTCTTTCAGGATTTTGAATATACCATTCCACTCTCTCCTAGCCTGTAAGTTTTCTGCTGAGAAATCTGCTGAAAGCCTCATTGGGATTCCTTTGTAAGTTATTTTTTTCTACCTTGCTGCCCTTAGTATATTTTCTTTGTCCTTCACTTTTGCAAGTTTCACTACTATATGCCTTGGAGTGGCTCTTTTTACATTGACAAAGTTAGGAGATCTGGAGGCCTCTTTCACATGGATTTCCAGCTCCCTCCCAAGGTTTGGGAAGTTCTCAGCTATTATTTCTTTGAAAAGCTTTCTGCTCCATTCTTCTCTTCCCCGTCTTGAATATCTATAATCCTTATGTTGCATTTCCTGATTGAGTCAGATATTCCTTTGAGAGATTCTTCATTTCTTTTTAGTCTTAGTTCTCTCTTCTCCTCTCTCTGAAGGATTTCTGTAGTACTATCCTCTAACTGGCTGATTTTGTCCACCGTATTGTCAGCTCTGTTGTTTAGGGAATCCAGAATTTTCTTTATTTCATCCATTGTGGTTTTCATCTCCAACAATTCTAATTGGTTCTTCTTTATGGTTTCAACTTCCTTTGTGACAAAGCTCCTGAAGTTGTTAATTTGTCTTTCTGTGTTTTCTTGTAACTCATTGAGTTTTTTTATGATGGTTGTTTTGAATTCTTTGTCATTTAGGTTATGGATTTCTGTGCCTTCAGGGTTGGTTTCTGGGTACTTGTCATTTTCCTTCTGGTCTGGAGGTTTAATATACCTACTCATACTGCTTTATGGAGTGGATTTTTGCTTCCTCATGGTGCTCTTATCTGGTCGCAGCTGCCATGTACCACCACTGGGTGGGGATCAGGCACTGTGTTTCTGGGCCTGGCACAAGCAGGGGCTCCTCAGCTCCAGCCACTGACTGCTTTTTCTCTGAGTGACTGATCAATGGCAGATCTGGAGCACTGGGCAGGGGGAGGGATACTTTCCTTTCCCAGTGCCTCCTCCAGCCCCTGCTTGTCTCTCTGGATGCAACTCTGGGCGATTGCAGGACTGTGCACTTTCCCTTTCCCTGCTGCCACTGCCAAGCTCATCACACCATGCTCCAGATGATTCTGGGGCTGGAGTACTGGGCGGGGATAGGGCACCTCTCCTCACCTGTGCACTTTCCTGGCTGCTGCCACCAAGCTCTCTGGGCCATGGTCCAGGCGATCCTGGGGCTGGAGTGCTGGGTGGAAATGGGGCACCTCCCTCACCTGCACACTTTCCCTGCCACCACTACCATGTTCGCCACACCATGCTCTGGATGATTCTGGGGCTGGAGTCCCAGGCAGGGGCAGGGTGCCCTTTTCACCTGCACACTTCCTGCCACTGCGGCCTGTCTCTCTCCGTGGAGCTCCTGTGGATCAGCTTTCACTTCCTCTGGAGGATCCAGCCCCACTACCACCTTCTGGCGTATGGCTGCGTGGGTCTCTCAAACGTCTTTTGTGATGTGTACATGTCCTCTGTTGGTGTATGAATGTCCTTTTGGTTGTATCTTAAAGGGGAGAGCCCAAGGGAAGGGCTTACTCCACCATGATGCTGATACCACTCCGTTCTGTCTCCAGATTTTTAACTTGAATTCACATGTGCGGGTCTCTCTTTATCAGTAGGTTGAAAGCTTATTGTGAGCTTGGTTCAGGAACCAGGCTTCCTTCATCTGCAAATGTGCAGCACCTCTCATTATCATTTCATTGGTAGAAAATGTCAATACTTTTGCTTCAACTCTAAAAAGAAACATGATTTGGTGTTTCTGGGGTAAGCTACTTAGGTCCTGTTTCACAGGATGGCTGTAAAAATTAGATGAAATAATATACATGTTACTTTGCAATTGTAAGCATTCAATATATCTTAGGTCTAATTTGATAACCATTCATTTTGGCATGTAATGCTGACATTTTTTGGTTTGGATTTTCATTAAGCTTAAGTATATTTGTGGATCATTCTTTTTTCTAGGTTCGTTTTAAAAATTTAGCATCCAGACCATATTCTCTTCATGCCCATGGGCTTTCCTATGAAAAATCATCAGAGGGAAAGACTTATGACGATGACTCTCCTGAATGGTTTAAGGAAGATAATGCTATTCAGCCAAACAGCAGTTATACATATGTGTGGCATGCCACTGAGCGATCAGGGCCAGAAAGTCCTGGCTCTGCCTGTCGCGCTTGGGCCTACTACTCAGCAGTGAACCCGGTAGGTACATCCATCAAAAGATTTTGTCATTCCCCTAACCTTATAACCTGAGTCTACAAAATGGCAAGGTCAAGATTATTTCTTGTCAAATGTCTGTCTTGCTTTCCGTGAGGAATGTGTGAAGATCGTGGGCAAGGATCCACAGCTCCCGTGACCAGGGGCTCTGGAGCGGATCTTCAGGTGACTGCGAGAGAGGAACGTTTCTTCAGCGTAGAGCAGTGAAAATTATTTAAATGGCCAGCCCCAGTTAGAGAGACTGCCTTTATAGAGGAAGATGTTTATTTGCAATTTCCTTGAACAAGTATTAGCTTTCTTCTGCTCTTTTTATATGAAAAAACTGCAAAGTCGTGACTCCTTCATTTTGGGCGTAGTAGAGAGAGCACAGCCTTAGATTTCAATTCTTATCCTATAATTTACTGCATGGCCCTAGGAAAGTTACTTGACCTGTCTCAGCCTTGGTTTCCAAAGTTAAAAATGAGACAACAGGAGCCGGCTCAGTGGCACAGAGATTAAGTTCTCATGTTCCGCTTCAGCGGCCCAGGGTTTACCAGTTTGGATCCCAGGTGCAGACATGGCACCATTTGTCAAGCCGTGCTGTGACAGGTGTCCCACATATAAAGTAGAGGAAGATGTGCACAGATGGTAGTTCAGGGCCAGCCTCCCTCAGCAAAAAGAAGAGGATTGGTGGCAGATGTTAGCTGAGGGCTAATCTACCTCAAAAAAAAATAAAATAAATGAGACAACAGTACATAGCCGTAGCAGGCACTTGGTAATATTTGCTCAATAAATGAATTTATTTTTACCATATAGGAGTGTTGTCAAAATTAAATAAGATACTATAGGAAAAATATTAAATATAATAGTAGATGCTCAATAAATAGTATTTATTATAGTATCAATATTATTCTCATCATCCTCATTACTACCATGCTGAGATAAAGGATTAATCAGAGGAAGGGTATATGAATACCATAGAATTAGATGATAAATATCCAGGCTTATTAAACTATTCATTTATAATCTTCAATTTCAAATCCCCTAAGAAGATTTCCTCTTCTATGTGATCAGTGATTGTCAGAAAAGCAAAGACAATACCGAGAAGAGAGAATATGTGCAGTTTGCTCTTACTGTCTTCCAGGAGAAAGATATCCATTCGGGCTTGATAGGCCCCCTTCTGATCTGCCAAAAAGGAACACTTCATAAGGAGAGCAACATTCCTGTGGACATGAGAGAATTTGTCTTACTTTTTATGGTCTTTGATGAAAAGAAGAGCTGGTACTATGAAAAGAAGCCCAAAAGGTCTCGGAGTCTCACATCCTCAGGAGCAAAAAACTCCCATGAGTTTCATGGTATATTCCTCTGACTTTGCTCTAATCTCTGAACTAAATCACACTGGGTGACAGTGAACCCTGCCTTTAGGTCTTCACAAGATTAGACTCAAGATGTTTCTGAGGAACCAGGAGCTACAACTAAAACTATGTCCTTAAGTGTCTCAGAGGGCTGATGTAGCTTGGCAGGTGACACTGCAGGCAACAGAGAGCAGAGAAGGCCTGAAAGACAGCACATGGAGGCTGCTGCAAAACAAACCCTGACAAGCTAACCAACAAAAAAGCCAGGGTGCCGCAGTCAGTAACATAAATTGGAAAGGAAGTCACATTATTCTGCAATTTAAACAGTTAGTAAACCTGTTTCTTGATCTCTAAGGGAACACGTATTTATATAAAAGCGATCACCCATGTGTACTTTCTGAAATAGGAATGTTTGTAACAGTTCTGGCACTCAGTAGTTCACAGGTGGCCTCTGAAGCACACGAGAACAAAGTAAGATAGGAAACAGGGTAGGTAGGTAATGGGAGAAGAGTGGCAGGAGAGCACTTGGGTGGAAAAGTGGGAAAAGCATACCTACTCTGAAATCCATTCAGGGATTTTGTCTGTAAATTGTTAACTGAATTACAGTTTTAGAGAAAGGCACAATTTAGGGTTTGGTGAACAACATAGAGAATGACTTAGGGATTAGGGAAAAAAAATGAAGACTAATAAGCTCTGTTTTCAGAGTTTGATGAATGGAGGTGAATTATGATCAGGAAGGACCTGTGCTTTGGGTAATGGGTCAGTCATTCAGTGTAATAGGAAAGGAGAAAGTTGCTCTTGCTTAAGGAATAAAAAAAAAACATTATATACAACATCCAATTCACTGCCGCGTCCCCGCCCAGCCACTCATCAAGGCTAAGTAGGTCTGTTCTCCCTCCTGCAGCCCATTTACACACTCAGGCTACCCTTTTTTACTTTATTTTCCTCTTTAAACTTCTATTCTTGTGGAACACAATCTGATCTCACCTATAAAAACACTTCTGGATAGAAGAAGGCAAACGATATGATTTATGATCTGCTCTAAAACCCCACCATCTGGATTCTGCTTATCACACAAGGTTAAAAAGATTCTATCAAGCAGTCTAGAATAGAGTTAACTGAGAGCTGACCAATAGACTCCAAGCAGAGCTTTCTCTTCTCTTCTCCCACCATCTCTAGGCCTTTCCACTCACGGAGCTTGGTCTCAGGAGTGGGAAGCATACCTTTCTGACAACCTCTCCATCTAGAGGGAAAGCACAGGCTGCCGAATCAAACAGACCTGTCTCTTGGCTATCCCCTTTGCCTGCTGAGCACCCTTGATACACTGCTTCCTGATTCCTCAAAGAGTAAAATGCATCCAGTACGGTTTTAGTTTTAAATGTATTGTAGTCTAAGTGTCTATAATTTGGTAATCCCCATGGCATAATATTTATCAGGGTATTTGATAAGCAGACCACCTGAGTCCCCAGCCTCTAGCTCAGTGCCTGGCCTCTTCAGTCTGTGCTCAGTAAATGTGCTGAACTAGTGAATAAATGAATGAATCCCATCACTCAGCTCAATTTATCAAATGTTTACTGAGCACCCGCTATGTTGGGAGTCTTCACTTCCATATCCTGATGTAACAGTTTAGCAATTCTGATTTAATAATCACTTGAGACCTTTTCATTCTTAGGAGATCTATTTCTTACACAGAAACTAGGATGAGGGGGTTAAGGGCTGGTGTTATGAGTGTATAGATAGGTACTCCCATACCTGATAGAATTTTAAGGGTACCAAAATGTACCCAACTCCTCTCCCTCCAAAAATTCACTTGCCTGGTTCCCTCACTTCAGTCTCAGTTAAATGCATGGTGGCACAAAAGTTTATCCTTAAAATTTTGTATTATTTTTTTAAGGTGATCAAATCTATCAGGTGCTTTAAAAAACACACATGTATTTCACTGAGGGGAGAGTGGATCAAGCCTGAGAACTGTAGACATTTAAGCTGGGAAGGGGGCAGAGGAGCTATAGTGCAAATGAGAGACTAAACATGAATCTCTGTGGTAGCTGGTGACACCAAAGAGAAAGTCCAACTTCCTAATTTTGCTTGGAACTCTGTATGAATTAAGGAAGCCATAGGGTGACATGTTCATATCCCCTTACTTACTCTCTTTCCTCTAACCACTGGAGATCACTTATCTGGCTCATATTAGTCTTTGTCTTTTTCTAGAAAAGGAAAATTCATACTATAAATGTAAAAGATAAATGGGTAAAGCACAGAGCAGAAGAGTTAAGTCTAGGGGAAGAGTGATACACTGCTTGGAAAGGGAGCTCACCCGCACTTCTGCTATAGGCTGGTGTGAGAAGGAGCTGGTGGTTCTCTTTGATATTACGCTTCTCACTATAGTATGACATATGGTGGGCCCTTACTATGCCTGGTGGGCCTGGGCATGCAGAGTAATAAGGAAGATAGGTGGTGAGTGGGATGCCTCATAGTTCCTTACCAGCTTCTCTCCTGGTGTACACAGATTTTTAATTGATTGCAACTCTCTGTTCTTTCAGCCATTAATGGGATGATCTACAACTTGCCTGGCCTGAAAATGTACGAGCAAGAGCGGGTGAGGTTGCACCTGCTGAACATGGGCGGCTCCCGAGACATTCATGTCGTTCACTTTCATGGCCAGACCTTGCTGGAAAATGGCACTCAACAGCACCAGTTAGGAGTCTGGCCCCTTCTGCCTGGTAAAGATCTGGGCAATGAAAAGAGGTTCCTGTTGAAAAATGGCAAGAGAAGGCAATCTTCGCATCTGTAACTCTCCTTCATTCTCTCCTTGTGCATTTACTTCCTAAGGGGTGAAGCATGGATTCTGGCTTAGATCCTGGGCAAAGCCTATTCCAAAACTGCACATAGAGCACAAAAAAGTCAGCTAATGCATACACTGTTTGCAGCACCACACAGGCTCAATGCGTGGCCTAACTTGGTTCTACAGAGATGCCACGTCTAACACAGGTTCTTCCAAGCCATTGTGTGTCACAGGCCAAGCCTTAAGCAGATTATAAAATGAATCCCACAGGGCTGAGACAGCTAAAGCTTTCTGTTGGGAGGGAAGTCAGAAAATTACCAGGGTTTTGTGATTCTTGAGTTCTTGAATTCTACTCCTCCCTGATACTTTGGGCAAGTGACTATAGGAAACTTAATCTTAAACTGACTCATGGGACTGTTTAGGGAAAAAAAAAAATTTTAGTGATTGTAAAAGCTAAAGAATAATAAAAGTATTTAGAGCTTTTCTTGTACAAAATAATGATAAGGTTTAAAAAACTACAGTCATCAAAAAGGGTTTTTACGTACCAATGAGTTGCTTGTAGGTGTATCCAGGTGTGTTGTAGGTGTGTGAGTAGGGATGTCAGTGCTAGATGCCATTGATTCTCCAACTGTAATGGGCATAAGAAAAACCTAGGAAGCCAGTGAAAATGTAGTTGCTAAGGCAGAGATTTTGCTCTCAGAGACTTTGATCTGGTAGATCTAGGGCAGGGGCCCAGGAGCCTGCATTTTTACCAAGTAGCCTAGCTTCCACAAACGCCACCTGAGAAGCTAGTGAAGGCAGTCCCTTGACAAGACTTTGGATGGGGAAGTTGCTTTGGCGCAGAAATCCAAATGGGCCTGTTTTGGTTAAGGGTAGGGGAAAAGAGGGTTCTTGTTCATTTTAAACACGCCAGTGACTCACTAAGCTATAAAAACCCACTCCACTAAAATCAGGGACAGAAGGGATTAGGTCTAACTCACTCACTTTTCACCAAGTGTTACCAGATCAGTCATCCTTGCCATGAGTCTGCGAGAAGCACTGAGAAACTGGGATCTGTTGGCCCATCCAAATCTTCAAACCTAAATATCCGCATTGGAGAGTAGAAGGCTGGAGATCTTTTTTAGCGTGTTTGAGGAGGATGACCATCAGCTATTAATTTTTACTCACAATCTGAGAAATGGTCACAAGTTATAGTCAGCAGAATTTAAGTATTAACTGGCAGTGGGTAACATTAAATACCAGAATGGATAACCAGAGGTTTCAGAAATCTCACTCTTTCAGTGATTCTCTGAAACAATTTATGTACATCCCTACCCAAACATGTAAACGTCGTAGAAAATTCGAAACATGGGAGGAGGATGTTTTATTTTAATTTTCTTATATCAAAAAGAAAAACTAGTGAAATAAAGAAAGGAAATATTTACAATATTTTTGAGGCCCAGTGATGGATCATTCAAGGTTGCTTTGATACTTAGGACTGTAAAACTGTATTATTTATGGGTTAACTTGCAACATTATATTTAAATAAATGAAAGTTCCTTTCTAGTGAGGAGTGTTGGAGATTTTTTTAAGTCCTGGGGCAATTTATTTTTAGTAATGTGTGTGTGGTTTTCTTTGTTTTGTTTTGATCTGTTTGTTACACCTCTAGTCCTGCCTGCCTCAATAAAAATGGATAGCTCTTAGGTTCTATTCTAAAGCCTCTTATTTCAGGATTCTTTGATAGCTGTCAACCAATATTAACTTGTTAATCTTTGGGTGTGTAATGTTACCCTTCACTCTCTACTTTAGGTTCATTTAAAACTCTTGAAATGAAGGCATCAAAAGCTGGCTGGTGGCTCCTATGCACAGAGGTTGGAGAAAACCAGAGAACAGGGATGCAAACTCCATTTCTCATCATAGACAAAGGTATCATCCAAGAGCCACATGATATTTTTAGCAGGAGAGTGCCTGCTACTAGAATACTACCAACTTTTAGACTAGAAATATTCAATTCTGAGAACTCTGACATGACCAAGGCATAGTCTGTAGCACTAATTGCTTTCATTCTGACCCATGGTCTGATTATACTGCAAACATCAATCATCTAAGAAACTTAAACCAAATGGTTCAACCCACAGGCATTCCTCTCAGTTGGGGAACCAAAACAAAGCATCCTCTTTCATGATTTGTGATCCATGAGAAAATGCATGTAATAAATTCTCCAGACTCCTGGAGTAGAGGAGAGAAAAGATACTAGGAATTCAACAATGACTGAGAAAGTCATTGAACTTGGCATTTCAGTATTCTAGAAATACAGTTTCCATCTGTTCATCCATCCATCCATCCATCCATCCAGCATTTATTAAGCATTTGTTGAGTACCAAGCACTGTGTCAACATCCAGATACCTCCATGGCTGGTATTCCCTTTTGTGATCAGGACATAAATAACCCTATAACTTTCAGGCCAACTTGAGAACATAGTGTTATGTGGGACAGTACTTAATGTTGTAAAATGTCTTATTTTAAGATACAAGCAGATGGGAATCAGTTTAAAAACTAATTGCATCTCAGAATTTCAGTTGTTTTCCTTTAGGGTGGCACTATTTCTATTAAAGCACCATTCTTGCTAGCGCATTTACCATTTTATGATCAGACATATTTAAGTCAGTTCCACACAAGGTAGGTGAAAATATCTAATTACTGACCCACCAGAGGTATAATCTCTAGCCATGGAGCTTTTGCTTTCTTATATGTATTTTTTAAGCAAAAATTATTCATTGTTCTGGTTTTTTTTAGAATGTAAGATGCCAATGGGATTAAGCACTGGTATCATAGCTGATTCTCAGATCAAGGCTTCTGACTATATGAGTAAGTAGTAGCATTATAGGCTGTGAAAGGTAACCTCCTACTATTGTACAGTATATAGCCTGCAAAACCATACATGACTATGCTGCCTGTTGAATCTGTGGGTCATTGATCTTCTTTAGATTTTTCTCTATTGCAATACAGTAAGCAACCGCATTTGGGGCTCATCTGGTAGAGGAAGAAGTATGGCAGGAACTAAAAGCCTGTTGGCACCCCCTTATCACTGCCACCCCTTCTCGTGTATGATGTTCCCAAAGAGTCTCTCCCAGGGAAGACCAAGGGCTAGGGATGCTTGGTTTCTCTACATAGGCAGTCCACCCTCTCAGCAGAGATTGGGCAAGGAATGAATAGCTTATTTTTATGACCATGAGTCCCTTTCCAAAACTCTCCCCATTCAGCCCCATTCTAAGTTTGATCACACATGTAATATTCCAGCCAGATTCACAAAGTCTTATTGGCCGGGTATTATAGTCCCCATTAACAGAGCCCTTTGCTGTGCCAAACATTCGTTTATTCAAGAAACTTTGTTGATCGCCCACTATGTGTCAGGAAATCCTCCTAAATTTCCTCATTCTGCCTCAAAGCCCTTCCCAAGATCTAGATGTCAATTGTAAGTGATCTTGAGGCTCCCATAAATCCCTCCCATGTCTTCCTGTTGGGCTGGCACACTCAGCAGCAACCACAGCAAAATACCCAAGAAAAAGATAAACACGACTGGTATGCAAGAAGGGGTGGGGGTGGTGGTTAGCTCACCAAGCACAGAACTGAAGCTGAGTTGCATTGTCGTGGACTGATTTAGTAGCTGAGACCTGTGTCAACCGCCTGGTCTCCTAACTGCAACAGAAGGTCCTCCAGGGATCTTGTTTTCCTCTGGGACTAAACTCCCTTGTGAAACTATTTATTGTATGTTTTTTAAAAATTCAGAATAAATTTTTTCCTTCCTTTGAATTTAGGTTATTGGGAGCCCAAATTAGCAAGATTAAACAATGGCGGATCATATAATGCTTGGATCACAGAAAAACTTTCAAGGGAATCTGACTCTAAACCTTGGATCCAGGTATGCCTTATTAACCTGATATTTACTGCTATTGTAATAATAAAAATGACAGTGATGTAATAATTTCTTCTTGTTATTATTCTTGCAATGTTGTTAGGGAAATAGCAATTACTATTTTAATAATACAATGCTAATCCTAGGAACTATTCTAAGCACATACTCAAAATGACCCCTATGAGGTTAGTTCTAGTAATATCCCACTTTATAGATGAGAAAACTAAAGCACAGAGGGATTAACTAACTTCCCAAAGTCACACACAGCTAGCTAGTGATTGAGCTTGGATTCATGTCCAGGTACTCTGTGCTCAAATATGGATTGCATCTAGCCATTTTATTAGTTTGTTAAGATCTTAGGTGTTGGCTCTTCAGTTCTAAAGAAAGCTGGTTGTACAATGAATTAAGGCAGTGTATAGCTTGTTGACAAGGACAGTTCTGTTTATGGCTTTGCTATATTGCAGGTGGACATGCAAAGGGAAGTCCTATTAACAGGGATCCAGACCCAAGGAGCCAAACACTACCTGAAGTCTTACTACACCACCGAGTTCTATGTGGCCTACAGCTCTGACCAGACAAACTGGCAGATCTTCAAAGGAAACAGCGCAAAGAATGTGATGGTCTGTGTGCATGTTTCTTTCTGAGTCTCAAGAATCAGCCTAAAGTTACCATGACCATGTCCATGACAATATCTTTTTTAAAAATACCTTTTAAAATTATTCAAAGGGTGTTAGAAATATGAATGGCTTTCTTAGGGTCTTATGGAGGAAGGTGGTAATATGATAGCTCTATATATTACAAATTAAAGCGATAAGCCTGACTTCTGAAATTTGAAAACTCCACAAAACTTGAAAAAAGTCACTTTATCATCAAAATAAATGCCTAGACTTCTCAGATTGGCAGATGGTGCACAGCGAAGTAGAATACTTAGTCTTGTGCCTTAAGGAGCTCAAGCTAAAAATCGGCCACTAAGAGTTTTTATTTTACTAACTTTTACATTTTATTTTGTTCTTTATTCCACTGTACCTGAAGGGAATAGTAATGTTAATGCCAATAACGTTCTGAGGCAATGTGATTTCAGGCTTCCTTTGCTGCCATGCCTGAGGAGTAACATTCCTCTGCTGGATCTTCCAGGGGTTCAGCCAGGCTTATTCCCAAGGACCCAACTGTACCAGCCACAACTGTTCCCCTTCTCCCCTCTCCCATTTTCCAAAGAAAGCTATCTGAATGCAAGGGGTCAGTCTGCCATTATCATACTGATAACCTTGAATCTGTTTCATTTTTTCTGTAAGTAGTTTGTTATTTTGCTATTTTCTATATTATCAGTTAGCTATTGCTAGTAACAAATTATTTGCCCTAGACCTTAGAACAGATCACAAAATCTTAAATTATGGTTCTTACTAATCAGTATTGGAGGGGGAATTCAGATGACAATTAGAGTCCATAGTTTAAAGATTCTTGCATCTATATTCATGAGGGATGTTGGTGTGTCTTTTTTTTCTTGTACTGTCTTTTTCTGGTTTCGATATTAGAGTAATACTAGCTTCAAAAATTGGGAAGCATGCTTTTCTATTTCCTGGAAGAGACTGTCTAGAATTGACATTAATTCTTTAAACATTTGGCAGAAATCACCAGTGAAACCATGTGGACTAGGAGATTTCTTTTCTTGGAATTTTAAAATTACAAATTCAATTTCCTCAATAGTTACAGGCTATTCAAATTATCTATTTCATATTGGGTGAGTTGGGACAATCTGTGTTTTTCAGTAAATCGATCCTTTTCCTCCAAGTTGTTAAATTTATGTGCATAGGATTGTTTGTAGTATTCTTTTATTATCCTTTTGATGTCTGCAGGGTCTGTAGTGATCTTGCCTATTTCATTTCTGATATTGGTAATTTGCATCTCTTCTCTTCTTGCTTTGACAGTCTTGCTAGAGATTTGCCAGTTTTTTTGATCTTTTTAAAGAACTGGTTCTTTGTTTCATTGCTTTTATCTATTGCTTTTCTGTTTTCAATCTTGCTGATTCTGTTCTTATCTTCTGTTTTAGCTGGCTCTTTTGACACTATTCTGGCAGGGAAAGGGGATGGGGCACAGCCTTGTTACTGCCACGTGGAGGTTGAAGTCCAGGTTTCCCACTCAGCTTCTTCCATTGACACCTAAGAGCGGACTGCTCCTTTTTGCAGCTGGATGGGGATGGGATGGTCTCCACGGACACTGAAGGAGTAGAAGCCTTATTAGGGGCTGGAGGGGATGAAAGTCTTGGGACCCTGTTGGGCCTTCTCTGACACAACCCCAGTGATGGTGTTGTGGTGACTTGTTAGAGTCTCAAGTGCATGGAAAACTAGGCTCCCCACGTAACCTTTGCTGCTGTGGGTGCAGAAGGGGCCACAGTATTTTCTATGGTGTTTGGCTTGAAGTAGAGCAATTTATTGTCTAGAAGTTTTCTGTCTTGCTAGGCTGCACTTTCCTGGTCTTGAGGCTAGAGAAATCAGGCTTTTGCTGGGGCTTCTTTTGTCTGTACCCGTTGGTGTATCCTGGTGGCTGGCTTCTTCACGTCCAAGTCTGTGATATATGAGGTAAAAAGAAAACCCAGGAACCCACCACCATGTTGCTCCTTGGGCCCCAAGAACCTTAGGAAGCCTGCCTCCTTCTCTCCACCTTTCAGAGTCTTCTTATGCTTTTGGATGTACTTAGCAAGAGGAATAGGGCAAAGTACATCTATTCCATCTTCCTGAAGTGCAAGTAGCCCCAATTATTTTTTAAGACCAAACTGATTTGGTTCAGACCATGTGAAAACTTATTATAATATTAAATTAGATCAAAATTTTAGTATAAAATCACTTTATAAAGAATTGTTATATAACTAAGCTTTCCTCTTTTCCTCTAGTATTTTGATGGCAATTCAGATGCCTCTACAATAAAAGAGAATCAGTTTGACCCACCTATTGTGGCTAGATATATAAGGATCTCTCCAACTAGATGCAATAACAAACCTGCCCTTCGATTGGAGCTGCAAGGTTGTGAGGTTAACGGTAAGGAACAAATAGACACTATTTCCTCGCTGCAGCTCAGAGAATCAGGATTTGGGAGGTATGGGAGAATGGGTGGAATCTTTAGTTCTCTTCAATGACTTAGGCTCCTAGAAAAACCTTTGTGAAAAGGAGTTCCACTCAGGTAAACTCTCGCTGTGACCTAGACTGAGACTGGTTCTACCAGCCAGAGAACAGGCACCATCTCTCTGAACAGAGCCTGGATGATATGGACACTGCCCTGATCCTCCAAGGAAGAGCCCCAGTTCAGAATGACCTCCATCAGCCCTTTTCAATAAGAACTGAGAGTCAAACTAAATATGACTTTCCAAAGTCCTCCAGGTCACTCAGACTTTAATGTAATGAAAGTAGATAGCAACATTATTGGCATATATGTGTTGTTCAATGAATGTTTTTGAAATATAAATCTGCTTCCCAACTTCCTGAAACCTTGATTGTACTGTATATTCTGTTTCACACCCTCTGTAGATACGCAAGTCTTTTCTGTGTAAGCCGCTATTTTTCAGGGGATGTAATGTGACTTGTGGTATAAATAAATCCAGGTAACCATAAATGGCCATCATAAAATTCTACCATATATAACAAGGATGTTTAAGAGTCTTATCAACTATTCTCCTTCTCTGACTCTTAAAGCAGTACTTTCCAAAATTTTTCTCTCAAAACACATATATAGAAGACAACACCTGTCTAGCAGTCTAGGGTAAAAGAATGAAGCAATTGAATCCAGCATGTGGCTCTTCCAGGCCCCACCTGTCTGCTCAAGGACTGAGGTGGGAGAGGGAACAATACATAGGCACACCTGAAAGTTGTTGTGGCACACCTGTTGGGGAGCCTTCTCTCAGGGTGGAGGGAAGAAGTCATGCTTCACAGTGGAGAAAGTAGCTGAACTTTGGAATCAGTTTCTTATCAAAGTAAATAATGGGAAAGTATACTCCTGATATTCATGACAGATATGGATATGGGCACTTTGCCAATGCCAGATAGCAGTGGTATTTAATATCTCCCATATAAAATGCAAATTTTATACAGGCGGGAGCACTCCTTGAAACAGCTCCAAAAATCATTGTTTTTTACTTTCCTATGATGTAAATGGCAGTTAATTCAGATCATAGAGGCAAGGTACCCTAAAATGTGATATTCTACTCTGTTAATCTATTTAAAACAGCTATTTTCTATACAAGAAGCATTCCTTTTTTTAAATCGCCTCACTTTCTTGATATTTGTATAATTAAAATTAGCAGTAGGCTTTCTTCTTTTTAAGGTTGTTTTTTTTTCATGGATAAAGTAAGGTAACACTTCAAGAAAATGTTTGCATGATTTCCTAGCAAGAACAAAGTGTCACAGAGATGATGGGCAGCCAGTTGGGCTCACTCACTAGCTGTGTTTCTTACACTCACAGATCAGCCTTGATGCCTATGACATTCAAATTCATGCCTTGACAAAATTCTAAAGGGTGCATAATATGGATCACCCTCAAAGGGTTGAAAATAAATATTAAATGTGACTACCAAGGGTCCACTGTATCTTCTTCTTTGTAGTTTTTGTTAGAAGAAGAAATAGAGTATGCTTTTATATACCTATATAGTTTAGGAGTTATTATCTATCTCAAAGCAAAAACAGAAGTTTCCATGACACTCAAGGAGAGAAATGGGTTAGATATTTAGAACACGGTATTCTGTGTCAGACTGCCTGGGCTCAAATTTAGTTGCTGATTCTTCTAGTCATGTTATTTTAGGCCAGTTACTTTTTCTTGCTGTCTTTTGTTTCCTTGTTTGTAAAATGGAGATAATTAGGAACATTTGATAATACATGTAAAGCCTGAAAAAGAGGTTGGCACTTGGTTGATAACTGTTCATGTTGTGATAGCTGTTTTTGTTGTTACTTAGTAGTAATTATTTCCTGTCTCCTCTGCAGTACAAACCGTCACATGGGGAATATCAGTGGTGCTTAATTAATCACATTACTTTTCTCTTGACAGGATGCTCCACGCCACTGGGTATGGAAAGTGGAAAGATAGGAAACAAGCAAATCACAGCATCGTCATTTAAAAAATCTTGGTGGGGCGATTACTGGGAACCCTTCTATGCCCGCCTTAATGCCCAGGGCCGTGTGAATGCCTGGCAAGCCAAGGTGAAACATCCCCTACTATGAATGGAGTTCCCTCAGCCTTCTAGTAGAAAACAAAGGTCCTTACTACAGGGGATACGGGGGCTTGGGAAGCAAGAGTATCACCTCCTGTTTCTGCAGATTAAGATCCTAGGTCTGAGAACCTAGGATGTCTATTGACTTGATAGCTTTAGCTCTAACTTTGGCTCAGAGAGAAGTTATTTATCATCTCTGTGGTTCTTGGTCTAGCCTTGATTTAGACCAGGGGTGGGCAAACGTTTTTCTGCAAGGGCCAGATCATAAATATTTTAGGCTTTGGGCGATACATTCTCTGTCAGAACTACTTAACTCAGCTATTGTAGCAGGAAAGCAGCCATAAACAACAGGGAAATGAATGAGCATGGCTATGTTCCAATAAAACTTTATTTACAAAAACAGGCAGTGAGACAAATTTGGCCCTTGGTCTGTAGTTTGCTGACTCCTGATTGAGACAACTTCTATTAGTGATAAATGATTTAGATTTGCAACATCTTGTGTTCTTCTCCCCTCACCTTCCAGAATTTAGTAACATTTTTCATTTTCTTAAGGCCATTTAAATTTTTTTGATCTCATTTTTTGAGAACTGTGTGACATTCCCTTAGACAACCGGAGGCATGGTAAAATTCTGCAAAACCAGGGTTAAAAATCAGTGATCTAAGTTTAATAAACATCTTCCAGAGAGTTATATTGCCCCTGATATTAGCCCACTGAGTAATTCAGGTAACTTATTTTAGAATAACTGTTAATTATTGACTCATTTTTCTTCCTTCAACTGACTTGAGAAGTCAGAATGGCATCAGATGTGAGAATGATCCTGTCAACCAACTTAACCCAAGTTCCCTATTTTCTATCCTCCCAACTTCCTCCCTTAACATGCCTACATTCCAATTCCCTGGAATCTCTAGAATTCCATGTCCTGTTCTCAAATTATGCCACCAGAAAGGAAAAGGGAAGTATGGCGCTAGTGGAGTAAATAGAAGAGCTTGGACCCGATACAGATAGTCTTGGGAAGCAATGTTGGTGCCTCATTTCTGGCCCATCATAGAATCACAGAACATTGGAATGGCAAGGGATTTTACCAAGTATCTGGTGCATGCTTTTCCCTTGAAGTCTAAACACAAAGGAGCTTAAATAATTTTAGGTTAGTCTGGTGGCAGAATCGGGAATCCCATTCTCCCAATAAACAGGTCAGTGTTACTTTCATCATTTGAAACAACCCAAACACCTCATTTTGCAATTTTGCAGAGGGGGAGACTGAGTTAAAATAATAAAAGTAATAATTTTATATTACATTATATTTATATAATATAAATAAAATAAGAAAAGGTTAAAGAGAGAAGATGTCATCTAACTCTTTCCCAAATGACCCTTTAGACTTGTTCATGGAATAACTTTGTCACCCTACCCTCTGTTTTACAGCCTTTAAAAACAATTTGCTCTGTATATAATTTGCTCTTAGTCCTTGTGATATAATAAAGACTCCAAATATTAAATGCTAATTTTAAGTTTTAATGCTATCATTTTAAATCTGGAATTTTAGGTCAAAACTATTTGTTTCACTTAAACTTCTATAAGTATGAAATGGCTTTATAGGGTCTCTTTGGAGAGGCTGAAAATCTAAGCCAGTATGCTGGCCTTCATGCAGACTGAGGGTCTCTACCTCTTTTATGCCTACAAAACTCCTCTAGTTATCTATACTCTGTATCACTAGTACAACCTTGATTTGAAGACACACTAAGATACCACCAGATATCACTAGAGGATGTTACTCAATTAACAAAAAGTCTCCTAATGCAATCATTTTAATTTGATTAATTTGCTTTAAAAATACATATAGCACGTGACTATATGCATATATATACATATGTGTATACATATATACACATACACGAGTGATGTTGAGGAAATATATCAATATTCATTATTTCACACAGAATTGACTGTGGGGCATGATAAATCTCCCAAAGGTGAAAATTTATCTCAGATTACTCCAAAACTCAATTAGTCCTTCTGATCCTCTTTCTCCAAGTGCATATCACCAAACATGTGATTAGGCGTTTTGTTAGGCCAGAGACAGGATAATCACTATGCCGTATCAAGCCCTAGGTATAGCTTTATTCAGTCTCTCAAGTATTATATTTATTTGAAATATCGGAAAAGAAGAAATTGGACTATTTCTCCTATTTGACATTAGCAATGGAAAGGGAAGTAGGACTTTTCTAAAATAAGTTAAATAAAGATAGGATACTATCAAATTCTGTCCCAGATAACCTGTCAGAAATGTCATCATAGTATTTAACAAACTTGTTTAAGAGAATAATATTTCCAGATAATTTAGAAATTTAATGTTTTTTCTTAAGTAAAATTCATTCATTTATTCATTCAGCAATATTTGTTGAACACCAACTGTGTGCAAGCATTGTGGCAAGTACCTGGAAACAAAACTAAGCCAGTCCCTGCCCTCAAAGAATAAGGGATACAAAAAAGTAAACAACTAATTTTTGTATGATGTGTGAAATACTCCAGTAGAAGTTTATATATGTGCTGTGACAACAAACCAGAAGGGACAGGGAAGGCTTCCAGGAGACAGGGAATCCTAAGGGATGAGATGGAAAAGAAATCCTTGTGAGCTCTGTGCATTTTTGTGTATGTTGGTCTAAAAAAGCAAAGGTTTTAATATCTGTCTTATCCATGTGTTCTTATCATTTTCACAGGCAAACAACAACCAACAGTGGTTACAAATTGATCTGCTCAAAATCAAGAAGATAACTGCAATTGTAACACAGGGTTGCAAGTCTTTGTCCTCTGAAATGTATGTAAAGAGCTACGCCATTCACTACAGTGACCAGGGAGAGGAATGGAAACCTTACAGGCAGAAAGCCTCGATGGTGGACAAGGTACGGGGTGGTATCTTGGCAAAAAGAATGCAATTTGAAAACCGTGCTATGATGAGAATAGTACCCTGCATTTGCAAATAGCTCTTTGCATTTGACAAATATGCACTGGCATGTACCATCTCTTTTAAGTCTTCTAAATCTTGGCTCTGCAGGTCCCTGGTCTTGGGAGGGACTATGCACGTTATCTTTCTGCTTTGACTGAGCCTCCTGTGAAATAGTGAGAACAAAACACCAGTGGATGGTGTGAGGCTTAATTAGTCCTGATTCAGAAAGATGGTGAAGGGGTTTTCTCAGTCTGCTTGGGTTGCTGTATCGAATGGCCATAGAGTGAGTGACTTAAACAACAAACATTTCTCAAAGTTCTGGAGATCATGGTGCCAGCATAGTAGAGTTCTTGGTGAGGACCTGGTTCCTGGTTTTGCCCTCATATGGCCTTCCACTCAGAGAGAGAGATGCCATATCTCCTCCTCTTTTTATAAGTGTATACCCTCATGAGGCCCTCATGAGGCCTTACCCTCATGACCTAATTTAATCCTAATTACCTTCCAAAGCCCCATCTCCTAATACCATCTCATTGGGGGTTAGGGTTTCACCATATGAATTTTGGGAGCACACAAACATGCAGTCCATAACAAGGGTCTAGAAAACCTTCCACTACATTAGCGTTGCCTTGGATATACTTGTTATTCATGATGATCAAATACCCATGGCCATAAAACTTTCAGTGTTATATTGTTATTAAGCAGAAAACAATTGTTATCCTTACTGATGAGGAGAATAATTTCCTGCAAGTTGAACTACTCCATTACACTCCTAAATTCCCAGTTATATGGCTTTAAAATGCTACCAGAGGCAACACTAAGTAGATGAGCCTAATATTCCGGGAATGGGAATAGGAATGAAACCAGTAGGAAGAGCAACACAGGAGAAGGGGATGGACATTTACTGAAGGCTCACTGTGGGCTCAGCACTTATCTCAAATGAATTTGAACCTCCCTTTCTTTTTAAACCCCTGGGTTGGTTGTTTGTTTCTTTGGTTTGGCTTGTTATATTTCTTGCTGTTCCAGATGACCTCATAGCATGGTAAGGATCATTGTTATAAACAAATAGTGATTTAGCTTCTGCTGTGTATAAATCTTGGGGATTTGCTGAGGATGAAAAAAAGGCGTAAAACGTAGTTTAGTTGAGGACATAGGGCATGTGCCAAAAAGGATAAATAAAAGTGCATGGTTGCATTTTATTTTAAATGTTAGTAATAGTTAACCACTTATTGGTGTCCACTATCTGGCATTTACTAAGCACTTGTCATATGTTTACAGACATTTTTTAATCTTTACAACAACTTCCGTGAGGTAAAATTTTATTATCCCTATTTTGCCAATGAGGAAATGGGGAATCAGAGAATATGAGTAACTTGCTCAAAGTCACACAACTACAAAGGGGCAAAGGGCAGAGATGGCTTTGCAGCTGCTCCACAGCACCATGTCAGATTGCTTTATTATTCCCTAATTCAACTCAGATAACTGGTGAGGTGAAATCTCTAAAGAGACTGGAGTGTGATTTCATAATTGATCTAAGATCAACTTTGTAATAATGTTGTATGTGTTCCTTGATGCCCTCGGTTTGAACTAAAAGGATAAAAAAAATTATCTGTAAGATTTTTATACCCATTATACCATCATTAAAGATTTTCTCATATTTTGCTTTCAGATTTTTGAAGGAAATACTAATATCAAAGGACATGTGAAGAACTTTTTCAACCCACCAATCATTTCCAGGTTTATCCGAATCATTCCAAAAACATGGAATCAAAGTATTGCACTTCGCCTGGAACTCTTTGGCTGTGATACTTACTAGAATTGAATATTCAAAAAGATAGAGGGACTCTTAAAGATATCAAACCAATTAGACTAGGCAAGGTATTTTATAGCTATTTTAAATATTAATAATTTTCCACTATTTCCCTTTTTTCTGTTAGAGAATAAAATTTTATATATGAAACTTTTATGATGTAACTTTGCTACTATTAAGTGGGATGATGATTATTATTTCTGCATTAATTTGAATATAAATGGGAAAATATCAAGAACCAACAAGAAAATAGCTTATCTTTCACAATGATTAAAAGTGCTATATAAAGTAATATTTATGTAGTTAACATGCTTCATTATAGTTCTTTTAAGTGCTATGCACATTAATAAGAGATATTACTTTCTTAAACCATTTATAGACCTGGATAGCTTTTACGCCTACATTTTCTTTGAAAGAGATATGATTTAAGAGTAAAGGAAACAAACAAGATTTTTAAATGGTTTGTTTTTTTTGACACTGGAGAAGAAAACAATCTTACCATATGAAAGGACAAGTGCTTAGAATACCCTGTCTTACCTACATGACAATTGTTTTTCTGACCCTCCATGAGTAAAGATACAATTAGCACATTTTCAGTAGTCCTGTTGGACTTGTGAATCTGGCCTGGTCTGCCTTGGAACTGATTGCACATATTGATGTTCAATATTAGTGTCATTAGCCATGGAACAGAACCAGAATAACTATGGCAGAACTCAATGTATAACCCTGGCTTCATTCTAGCTGTTTCAAAACATAGGTTCACCTAAGGGAAAGCTAATACATATAAAACAGAGCACTGGAACGCTTGGCCCAAATGCAGCTGTTCCTGCTAGAACAGGCCCCTGGCCAAACTGGCAAGCAGTTAAAGTTCTCTTTCAGTGCCCTTCTCTCTGTGGCCCCAACCTCCTCTTCTCCCTTCCTCAGCAACTTCCCCTTTCAGCACTCAGTTCCCTGGGAACTTGGCATCCAATGATCCTATAGACATTGTGAGACTAGGTAGCCTTCTGGCATTGTTTAAGTCACAAGGAATAAACAGTCACCGGTGAGGCACTCTATTTTTCTGGAACAAACCACCCCAAAACTTAGTGTTTAAAACAATGACAAATTTATTCTCTCTCATGATTCTGTAGGCCGACTGGGCTCAGCTGGGCGGTTTTACTGCTGGCTTCATTTGGGGCCTCTAGCGATGTTATAGTCAAACAATGTCTGTAGCCAGAGGCATCAAGAGGCTCAACTGAATGTTGGGACACCTGGTCCCCTCTCCCTCTTCAAGTAGTTTCAGATTCTCCCCTCATTACATGGCTTCCATGTGGTCTGTCCATTTGGTGTCTCCAAAAGGACAGCTAAACATCTTGTAGGGTGGTTCAGGCTCCCAGCAGCAAGTATTTAGGAGGTAAGAAGCAGAAGCTACCATTCCTTTTAAGGCTAGGCCCAGAACTGGCACAGTCTCAGTTCTGCTGCTTCCTATTGGTTAACACAAGTCACAGGCCAGCCTAGACTCCATGTAGGATGGAACTACACAAGGGTGTGCCTACCAGGAGGCGTAATTCATTGGGAGCCTCTCTAGAGACTAACTACCAGAGTTACCTATTGCACCTATGGGTAGGGTGAGCCCTGTGAATGCATACAGGAGCTTCAAACATCCACAAAACATTGGCTTTCTTTTTTTATTTTAAAAATTTTTTTCAGCTTTTTTGAGGTATAATTGAAAAATTGAAGTATATTTAAAATGTACAACATGATGATTTGATATACTTATACATTGTGAAATGATTCCCACCATCGTGTTAATTAATTAACACATCCACTACCTCACATAGTTACCTTTTTTGGTGAGAACGCTTAAGATCTACACTCTCAGCAAATTTCACTTATACAATATTATCAGTTTAGTCACTGTGCTATACTAACGATCCTCAGAACTTATTCATCTTATAACCAAAAGTTTGTACCCTTCACCAACCTCTCCGCATTTCCCTACCTGCCAGCCCCTGGCAACCACCATTCTACTTTGTTTCTGAGTTTGACTTTTTTTTTATTTTAAGATTCCATACATAAGTAAGACTATGCAGTACTTGTCTTTCTGTCTAGCTTATTTCACCTAGCATAATACCCTCCAAATTCATCCATGTTGTCACACATGGCACGATTTATTTCTTTTTTAATGATGAATAATATTCCATTGTATATATAGACCACATCTTCTTTATCCATTCATCCATCCACACACACTTACAGTATTTCCGTATCTTGGATATCGTGAATAATGCTGCAGTGAACATGGGAGTGCAGATATCTCTTCCAGCTAGTGATTTCATTTTCTTTGGATACATATCCAGAAGAGGGATTGCTGGATCATATGGTAGTTCTATTTTTATTTTTTGAGGAATTCCGTACTGTTTTCCATAGTGGCTGTGCCAGTTACATTCCAACCAACAGTGTATAAGGGTTCCCTTTTCTCCACATCTCACCCGCATTTGTTGTCTCCTGTCATTTTGATAATAGCCATCCTAAGATGTATAAGGTGATATCTCATTATAGTTTTGATTTGCATTTCCCTGATGATTAGTGATGTTGAGCATCTTTTCATATACCTATTGGCCATTTATATATCTTCTGTGGAAAAATGTCTATTCAGGTCCTTTGCCCATTTTTTAATTGGGTTATTTGGGGGGGGGGGGGTTGTTGTTTGTTTTGCTACTGAGTTTTATGAGTTCCTTATATATTTTGGATATTAATCTCTTGTTGAATAAGTGGTTTGCAAAAATTTTCCCCCATTTCATAGGTTGCCTTTTCATTTTGTTGATGGTTCCTTTGCTGTACAGAAGCTTTTTAGTTTGATATAGTCCCTCTTGTTTGTTTTTGCTTTTGTTGCCTGAGCTTTTGGTGTCATATCCAAAAACTCATTGCCAAGACCAACGTCAGGAGCTATCCCATATGTTTTATTCTAGGGGTTTTATGATTTCAGGTTTTACATTCAAGTCTTTAATACATTTTGAGTTGAATTTTCTGTATGGTGTAAGATAGAGGTCCAATTTCATTCTTCTGCTTGTGGGTACCGAGATTTCCCAACACCATTTATTGAAGAGATTATCTTTTCTCCATTGTGTATTTTTGATGCCTTTGTCAAAAATTAATTGACCATATATGTATGGGTTTATTTCTGAGCTGTTGATTCTGTTCCATCAGTCTATGTGTCTGTTTTTATGCCAATACCATACTGTTTTGATTACCATAGCTTTATAATATAGTTGAAATCAAGAAATGTGATGCCTCCACCTTTGCTCTTCTTGTTCAAGATTGCGTTAGCTATTCAGGGTCTTTTGTGGTTCCATAGGAATTTGAGTATTGCTACTTCTGTGAAAAAGGCTATTGGAATTTTGATAGAGATAGCATTGACTCTGTAGATTACTTTGGGTAGTATGGACATTTTAACAATATAAATTCTTGCAATCCATGATATGGAATATCTTTTCATTTAATTGTGTCATCAATTTCTTTCATTAATGTTTTATAGTTTTCAGTGTACAGACATTTCACTTCCTTGGATGAACTTATTCCTAAGTATTTTATTCATCCTTTTTGAGTCTATTGTACATGGGATTGTTTTCTTAATTTCTCTTTCCAATTGTTCATTGTTAGTGTACAGAAACACAACTGATTTTTGTATATTGATTTTGTATCCTGCAACTTTACTGAATTCATTTATTAGTTCCAACAGTTTTTTGGTTAAGTCTTTAGAATTTTCTACATATAAGATCATATCATCTGCAAATAAAAACAATTTTACTTCTTCCTTTCTTATTTGGTGACTTTTATTTCTTTTTCTTGACTAATTTCCCTGGCTAGAACTTCCAGCACTATGCTGAATAGAAGTGGTGAAAGTGGACATTCTTTTCTTATTGTTGGTCTTAGAGAAAAGCTCTCAGCTTTTCACCATTGAATATGATGTTAGTTGTGGGCTTGTCATATACGGTCTGTGGTATGTTAAGGTACATTCCATCTATACTTACTTGTGAGAGTTTTTATCTCTCACATTGAATGAATTGAATGAAGTGAACATTCACAAGGGAATGTTGAATTTTGTCAAGTGCTTTTTCTGCATCTATTGAGATAATCATATGATTTTTATCATTCATTTTTTATGGTGTATTACATTTATTGATTTGCATATGTTGAACCATCCTTGAATCCCAGGGATAAATCCCACTTGGTTATGGTGTATGATGTTTTTAATGTGCTCTTGAATTTGGTTTGCTAAAATTTTGGTATTTTTGCATCTGTGTTTATCAAAGATATTGGCCTGTAATTGTCTTTTCTTGTAGTGTCCTTATCTGGCTTTGGTATGAAGGCAATGCTGGCCTCCTAAACGAGTTTGAGAATGCTCCCTCTTTATTTTTTGGAAGAGTTTGAGAAGAACTGGTATTAATTCTCCTTTAAATGTTTGGTAGAATTCGACCATGAAGCCATCTGGTCCTGGGCGCTTTTTTTGTTGGAATGTTTTGATTGCTGCCTCAATATCAATACTCATTATTGGTTTGTTCAGATTTTCTATTTCTTCATAATTCAGTCTTGATAGTTTCTAGGAATTTACCAATTTCTTCTAGGTCATCTAATTTGTTGGTGTATAACTGTTCATAGTAGCTTCTTATAATTATTGGTATATCTATGTTATCAGTTGTAATGTCTCCTCTTTCATTTATGATTTTTACTTGAGTCTTCTTTCTGTTGTTTTTTTTTTAGTCCAGTTAAAGTTTTGTCAATTTTGCTTATCTTTTCAAAAAGTTATCCCTTAGTTTTGTTGATCTTTTCAATTGTCTTTCTAGTTTGTATTTCATTTATTTCCACTCTGATCTTTGCTATTTCTTTCCTTCTACTAACTTTGGGCTTAGTCTTCTTTTCCTAGTTCCTTGAGGTATAAAGGAACTGTTGTTTGAGATATTTCTTTTTTCTTAATGTAAGTGTTTACCACCATAAACTCCCCTCTTAAAACTGCTTTTGCTGTATCCCATAAGTTTTTAGTACTCTGTGTTTCCATTTTCATTTTTCTCAAGATATCTTTTGATTTCCAATTTGATTTCTTCTTTGACTCATTGGTCATTCAGGTATGTTGTTTAATTTCCACTATTGTGAATTTTCCAGTTTTCTTCTTGTAACTGATGTCTAGTTTCATTACATTGTGGTTGGAAAAGCTGCTTGATATGATTTCAATCTTCTAAAACTTGTGAAGACTCGTTTTGTGGCCTAACATGATCTCTCCTGGAGAATGTTCCATGTGCACTTTAGAGGAATGTGTATTCTGCTGCTGTTGGATGGAATGTTCTGTTAATATCTGTTAGTTCCATCTGATCTAATGTGTGGTTTAAGTTTGTGTTTCCTATTGATTTTCTGTCTGGATGATCTATTCATTATTGAAAGTGGGGTTTTTCAGTCCCCTACTATTACTGTATTGCTGTGTATTTCTCCCTTCAGATCTGCTAATAATTGCTTTATATATTTAGGTGCTCCAATGTTGGGTGCATATATATTTACAGTTCTTATATCCTCTTGATGAATTGACCCCTTTATCATTATATAATGGTCTTTTCCTCTTTACAGTTTTTAGCTTAATGTATATTTTGTCTGATATAAGTATAGTTACCCTTGCTCTCTTTTAGTTTACATTTGCACGGAGTATTTTTCATCCCTTCACTTTTAGTCTTTATGTGTCTTTAAAGCCAAAGTGCGTCTCTTGTGGGCAGTATATAGTTGGGGCTTATTTTTATATCCATTTAGCCACCCTATGTCTTTTGATTGGAGAATTTAGTCCATTTACATTTAAAGTAATTATTGATAGGTACACACTTACTATTGACATTTTCTTCATTGTTTTATGGCTGTTTTGTAGTTCCTTTGTTCCTTTCTTCCTCTCTTACTCTCTTCCTTTGTTATTTGATGATTTTCTGTAGTGGTGCGCTTTGATTCCTTTATCTTGTGTGTATCCAGTAGAGGTTTTTATTTTGTAGTTACAGCAAGGCTTACAAAAAAATCTTATAGTTTTATCTATTTGAAACTGAAAACAACTTAACTTCAAATGCATTCAAAAGCTCTACACATTTACAGTCCCCCCCATTTTATGTTACTGATGTCACAACTTACATCTTTTTATATTGTGTATCCATTAGCAAATTATTGTAGCTATAGTTATTTTAAATAGTTTTCCTTTTAAGCTTTACACTAGAGTTATAAGTGATTTACACACCACCATTACAATATTAGCATATTCTGAATTTAACTACATACAGTCATGTGATGCATAACAATGTTTTGGTCAGCAATGGACCGCCTACATGACAGTGGTCCCATAAGATTAGTACCATATAGCCTAGGTGTGTAGTAGACTATATCTTTTAGGTTTGTGTAAATACTGTAGGAGAGGAAGAAATTTTCCTCTACCCTTCTAGGTTCTTCTGGCTTGTCTAAGGATTAAATTGACATGAAATATTAACAGGAGAGAAACAAACAAAAATTTAATAACATGTATACATGGAAGAGAGCCAGGAAAACTGAGTGACTTGCCAAAATGGCTGAAGCCCTCACCTTAAATACTATCCTCAACTAAAGACAAAAGAAGATGTTGGGGTTGGGGAAAGTCAAGATCTTTAAATAGAAGGAAGGCAATTGACAGGCAGGTGAAAAGGAGCAAACGTTTGAAAAATAAGTCCTTGTTTGGCCACACAGAAACAAGAATACAGAGGGAAGCCCAACAAACAGGTTTTTCTAGATTCCTCCCTGTCTACTACCTAGTTCATGTTATGTTAAGGTGATAGGTCACTTCCTGAGACAGGTTTTTCTTATCTGAATTCTTTTAGGCAGCTATGGGGGAGATAACAAGAAAAACTTTCTGAATCTTTTGTTTCTTAGAAATAATCAGCCTAAAATAATCTTCATGTTAGATTCATTGCAAATTTTGTTTCCCTTCAATAGACTCTAGAATGTTCACATGACAATGAAATTGATTAATGACCCTTCATCAGAATGTATCCTCATCATTAAGCGATGCATGACTGTATTTACTTTTACCAGTGAGTTTTTTCAGATTTTTTCATGTTACTAATTAGCATCCTTTCATTTTAGCTTAAAGAACTCCCTTTCACATTTCTTATCAGGCTAGTCTAGTGGTGAATAAATCCTTCAGCTTTTGTTTGGGAAAATCTCTTATCTCTCTTCCAATTCTGCAGAACAACTTTACTGGGTAAAGTATCTTGGCTGGCAGTGTTTTTCATTCAGCACTTTGAATACATCATCCCACCCTCTACTGGCCTGCAATGTTTCTGCTAAAAAGTTTGATGATAATCTTAGGAAAGTTCGTTTGTATGTAACAAGTCACTTTTGTCTTGCTCCTTTTAAGATTCTCTCTTTGACTTAACTTTTGAGAATTTAATTTTAATGTGTCTCAGTGTGGATTCTTTGGGTTCATCTTATTTAGGAGTTTTTGGGCTTCCTGGATCTGGATGTCTGTTTCTTTCCCCAGGTTTCGGAAGTTTCCAGCCATTATTTCTTTAAATAAGCTTTCTACCCCTTTCTCTCTTTGTTTTCTTTCTAGGACAGTTATAATGCATATTTTGATCTGCTTGATGATATCCCATAAGTCTCTTAAACTATCTTCATTCTTTTTTATTTTTGCTTCTCTGATTAGATGATTTCCATTGCCCTGTCAAGTTCACTGATCCTTTATTCCACTTGATCTAGTCTGCTGTTAACCCCTCTATTGAATTTTTCAGTTCAGTTTGCATTCTTTAGCTCTCTATAATTCCTGTTTGGTACCTTTTTATATTTTCTGTCTCCTTATTGAAATTCTCATTTCAGTGACGCATTGCCTTCCTAACCTTGGTGAGCATCTTTATGACCATTATTTTAATTTTCTGTTGGGTAAATCACCTATCTCTGTCTGAGATTGATTTCTGGATATTTGTCTTATTCTTTTGTTTGGAATATATTTCCTTGTTTCTTCCTTTTTCTTGATTCTCTGCACTGGTTTCTATGCATTAGCTAAAACAACTACCTCTCCCAGTCTTGAGAGACTGGGCTTGTGTAGGAAATGAACCTCTTCAGTCAGCCCTGCCTAAGCTCAAGGTTGCCTCTCAAACCTTTGTGATTGTCCAAGCCATGTTCTTTGTTCTAGTGGCTTCCAGTAGGTTAGGATATGCCAAGACCTGCCATCGTCCCCAAGGTGTGGGAAATGCCCATATGGCTGTTCAGGCTCCTAGAGGACTACTAATTGCCAGTCCCATCAGCTCCCCAATGCAGGCTAGTTGGAAGCCTGACCTTCAGGCAGCATCTAAGAAAGTCGGGACATTAGATATGCAGTCTAGCCCCTATTGGGGAGAAACTTGGAGCTGGGTGTTTTTGCCTACTCATTCTGTGTTGAGTCAGAGAGGGTGGAAATACTTGTACACCCATACAGAGCCACCTCTTTGTTTTGTGTGGTCCTGGGGGACTTGTAAGTGCCAAGCCCCATCAGTACCCAGAGCTAGGTGATTTGAAAGCCATTCCTTCATGTGGCATTCATAATGTTTGAGATGCTATATGTATGGACAGGCTCTTTACAGGGAGAAGCTGGAGATTTGGTTTTACTGCTGCAGCAAGCTGGAGGGAGACAGCAGGGAACATGTCCTCCAGCTCTTTCAGGCTCCCAAGAGAATCCCAGTCAGCAGCCACATGGAGACTGATTAGAATCCAGAACCTCAAACAGCAGCTGGAAAAGTATGCAGTCAAGTCCTTTCTAGGGAGAAACTGAGAGATGAGCATTTTCACCTGCTCCTTCTGTGCTGAGTCCAGGGGAGGAGTAGCTGCAAGAAGTGCTTGCATGCTCATTTGAAAACTGCTTTTTTTATTTAATATGGTCCTGTGAGACTCTGAATGCCAAGCCCTGTTGGCTCTCAGAGCTAAATGATTTGAGCACCCATTCCTTGAGTGGCAGCTCAAAAGTTTGGGGCACATTCCCAGGAAGAAGCTGGCAACTAGTTTTTTTGTTTGTTTGTTGGAGTGAGCCAGAAGGAGAATGCAGGGGAACTGCCCACTAGCTCTTTTGGACTCCCAGGAGGATCCCAGTCAGGACCCAGATGCAGGCTGATTAGCAGCCAGACCCTCAGGCAGTATGGCAAAGTATGCAGTCAGTTCCTTCTAGGGAGAAACTTGGAGATGGGAGTTTTGCCTGTTCGCTTTGCACTGAGCCCTGGGGTATAGCTGCAGGGAGTGCTCATGTGCCCCTTTAACAACTGCTTCTTTGTTTGCTATGGTGCTGTGGGACAGTAAATGGCAAGCTCCATTGGCTCACTGAACTAGATGATTTGAGGACTCCTGTCCCTCGAATGGCAGCCTTAAAAGTTGGGGTCTAGATGTGTGGTCCAAACTCTTTGCTCACAGGGAGAAGCTGGGAGTTTAGAAGTTCCCTCCTGATTGAAAAGCACTATGCTGGGGGTGGGGTTTATGGCAAATGTGTGTCTCAGTCTTTCCTACCCATTTTGATATGGGTATTTTCTCAGTCACCTGATGTAGGACTCACTCAGTAAGTTTCTGAATTTCTCTTGGAGGGAATTGACTCCTATGAGGCTGTATATTCATTGAATCCATGGGGTAAGGGAAAGTCAGGAGCCTCCCTTCTCACCATCTTGGTCGATCTAAAACATTTGTTTTCTAGTATCACATTCCAATTATTTCCTCCCTTTAATGCTTCATGTCACTGTTCCACCAAAATTTCTCTTATTTTCATTCCGTTAAGAGCAAAAGAGAGTGAATGTAAGGGGAAAATTCCTTTGGTCTCTCCAGGGCCTGCCCCATGGGTATGTGATCTGTTCAGTCATGAAGAGTCCCACACTTGGAGGGGCCCTACACCAGGGGGGTCCCACACTTAGTTTAATGCTCTGCAGTCACCCTCTTGAAATTCTTAATAGTTTTTAACAAAGGAGTCTGACATTTTCTTTTTGCAATGGGCCCCACAAATTATGTAGCTATTCTTGGGTCTCTCTACTGCAGAAATGGGCAGAATCTCTTCTGATCTAAACAGCTATGAAGGTATAAAAGGCACAAGAAAATCACGTGGAGTAATAGATAGGGGAAGAGATGAGAACGGAGCATGATATCAAACTTTGTTATCCTATATATGAAAAAAATACGACCACAAAGGTTCAACAACCTGCCTGAAGCTATTGCTCATTCAGGTCTGAGCTGAAACCAGGAAGCAGATGATCAGACTCCCAGCCTCTCTTTCAGTTTGGCTTCTCCTCCATAAAGTAGAAATTATAATGTTTATGATTCATCCCCCCCACACAGGTAGACATGAATATTAAGAACTACTAATTGATCTGAAAAATACTTGTTTGGGGATCAATGAGATGTTTGGATTACACTTGATACTGTGTAGAAATATTAACACCTCTCTTATTTTGAAATAAAAAGTATTTTCATATTTTTATTCCTCTCTTTGAAGTAATTTAGATGAAATTACAACTTTTGCTGTATAGTGTATCCTCCACTGGCATCAAATAGTCCAATGTTTGTTATATCATACCTGGTTACTATGGAAAGGAGTTAAGTGACTCAGAGCAGAATCATGACTTGCAAGAAGAAACCAACAGACAAAATCCTAAACATTATTAATCATTCTAATTGAGAGTTGGAAAAGAGGGACTGTGAGTCACAAATATAAAAGGGTCAGAGGAAACATGAAATTAGTTCTCCAGGATTTTTTCAAGTTGTTAAAAGAAATTACAAACTTCATGCCACTTTTTAGAATAACTTTGAATAATCTCTATAGTTTCAGTTCAGGACCAGTGGCAAACTCAGGGAGAAAGTATTAACCAAACAGCTTAGATCCTCCAAAGAGCCATGAATGTTTCAGCATTTTCTTCTCTGGATGGACCAAGAAGGAGCACGTCACGGGGCAGTAGATTTTGGTTCTGTAACTGGCACATGCACTGAAGCAGTGGGCCTAACACACACTTAAAAATATCCGAGTTCCGCGCTACCATTTTTCTTTTGTTTTCCTAATAGAGAGTTATTTTATGGAAAATCCTGAACGCCTAATTCTCCCAAGTTCTTAGGTTCTCATAGACTAGAGATAAGGAAAGCAGTAGAACACAGGCAGATAAAATGACTTTGTGTGGAGTGACATTTATGCCCAGTGACAGTTTTTCTACATACTGGTGCTGGAAGAGACTCCAGCGCTTTAAGAATTGATACCTCTCAGTTGCATAAAATGTCCTCACCAAAACATATACATGTATTTTGCATTTGGTATATGGAAAGAAAACTTAATAATATTAAGCTCCTTAGATATACACCATCATTATTAAAAAGATATTTATTAAGCTCATCTATCTATACAACAAAGCACTATAATAGGCATTGTAGAGGAGAGGATATAAAGAAAACAAAGATACTGCCCTGGATCTTCAAACACTTATCATCTAGTTGGATAGAGAAGATAACCATAGGAAGAAAATAGAGACTATGAGAAGATTACACCCAGAGTAGTAAAAAGTCAATCAAAGGAGTAACCCATGTGGGAAGGAGTCAGACTGTGAAAGCTTTTGGAGAAGGTGATTTGACTCAGATCGGTATAGCGTCCCAAAGAAGTGGATTGGGATAAAGGTCAATGAAAACCAGGGAAATATAAGAGCTTTATGCCTAAGTTCAGGACCCTGAAAGCTTTCCTTGACATACCCACCCATTCTCCCTACTCCCTCTGTACACAGTCTGATACTGGCTTACCCATCCACCTTCCTCCATCCGCTGCACCATGCCCATAAATCCCGTGTGTTTGCAAGGTCAAAAGAAATGAAAACAACAGCTATGTAGAGGACCTGATGACCTGAGGTTGGGGCAAAAGAAACATATAGATACAAAACATATCTGCAAACTGTGAATGATAGATGGTGGTGACCAGATTAAAAGTGGGTCACCTTTGGAAATGTTATGGAAGATGCCAACATTGGACAGCACTCTAATTCGTTCAGGGTAAGAGGATAGGGCATACTGATCAACAGGAAAGGCAGTGGAGTAGGAAAAATGTGGTTAAAGTATGTCATACATAGGAAATTGACTAATCCAGAGGTGAGACAATCACATGGGTATATTTGGATAATGACAAGACTTTAAAGTGCTTATTTGATTGTTCTGTTTTGTTTCACCACTAGCCCACATTTCAGCCATCAGAAAATCATCTGCACTTTCATACTTTAGATTTAGGGGCAGCTTCCCAATATCTTAGGAATGATGTGCAAATAATTTCATATACCCACCTGCTTTTTTTTGGCATGAAGTTTGGTAATGATTTTACCCATTGTATTTATCTCAACTGCCTTCTATTGAAGTTCCTCCTGGTTGACCAAAGAGGCTTTAGTCTGGAATGTGGCAACTGTGTTTACAGATATGATAGACAAGAACATAAAACTTCTTTCTGGGTAGTCTTAAGGAAATGGTGATAAAGGCTATATTTCTACGTAAAGTGCTTAGAATAGTATTTGGCAATAGTAAGCACTATATAGGTATTTATTGCTATTAATATTAACATTACTAATAAAAACAATGATAATATAAATATGATATACTATAATATCAATATAATGATATTATTATAAACCATTATTATTAATTTATGCTCTGTTGAATACCATGTTTTATATCGCTTCTGACATTTTTTAAAATTGTGGTAAATATATATAACAAAAGTGACTGAAGTGGTAAATTTTGTAAGTGTACAGGTCAGTGGTTCACACTGTTGTGCAACCATCATTACTTTTTATTACTGCTCTATTTTCTACCTGTAACTCCATGCTTTTCCCAGTAGGTGGCAAGTCTGGTTCACTGTACCTAGCCAGAGTTCTGAGGACTTTCACGACAAGGTCAAGCCTTAATTATCCAGGCTAAACAAAGAATTGAACAGCTTTCATGGATTTTCTTCTGTGGATTTTACTGCCCTGATTATGTTTTCCCGGGGGTAGGAACTATTTAACATTAGTTTATATCCTGAGTCCACAGGCCTAGCATGGGATTCAGAAATTATTTTAAATTATTCATAGACAAATTGGATAATTTAACAGAATTAAGTAAAAGTTTACTCTACAAGAAAAATCAATTGGTTGCCCATGAAGGAAGCTTGAAATAGGGAGATGTAAATAAGTTTTGCCTGAGACTAAACTAGGAAGAATGGTCAACATGCTAGATTATAGTATGCATTGTGAAGACTGTGCTTTTCTGCAACGCACCAAATATGTCTTTAAAAATTATTTGCTGGTGATGATAGTATGGTTTGATATTTTGCAAGTATTATAAAGAATTCTCTATGCCCTCTTAGCAGCTAACATTCTAAGTCAAAGGTTCTCATACTACTTCAGGTGGCAAAGTAATAGGGAAGCACCATGCTCTTAGCAAAAAATAAAACTCAAATGACTAAACACAACACAATTTTATGTATATATGAATGAATTAACGTATTTATTTCTCTCTCATCTTCCCCCTAAAAGACGTAAGGTTGCTTAAAAGAAAAAATACTACTAGATAACATATGTTAGAAGTAGGAGAGAAAGCAAAGACAGAGGTAGGAACATAAACAAGAAGCAAGAAAGAGGATGACATGAAAATGCATACCGTAAAGCCCTTCACCTTGCTATGGGTGGGCTTAAGTTTAGCAGGACAATTTTTAATAGCAGATACAAAAGGAAAAATCTTATCAGTTATACAATAGAGTGACCCCCAAAAATGGTCAAAAGAAGCACTTTTTTTGATACTGAAATTAAAAATAAATTTCTTCCAGGGGCCAGCCTGGTGGTGTAGTGGTTAAGTTTGCACACCCTGCTTCGGCAGCCCAGGGTTCACTGGTTCGGATCCTGGGCGCGGACCTATGCACCGCTTATCAAGCCATGCTGTGGCAGGTGACCCACATATAAAATAAAGGAAGATGGGCATAGATGTTAGCTCAGGGCCAATCTTCCTCAGGACCAACCTTGCTCAGCAAAAAGAGGATGATGTAATGTGCCTCTCTAACAAGAGTAGATTTTATAGGGCTGTTTCCTTTGCATCCCTCGGGAAAGGCTGGTGGATTCTCACCAAAGCACAGTTCTGTAAAAACAAGATTCCAAAGGCCAGTGCCATGTGGTCCAAGTGCATGGCTCTCTGCTGGTCTGGCTTAAGACAAAGGTAGATTTATAGTCTCTAAAGGAAAATAGTTGTCCTTCAGACAACAGCTCATATCATAAATATTTTCTCTAAGTCATGATTTTGATGGCCATTCAGTGAAAATGAGCTTAAGATCGTAGACTCTGTAAAGTAAAACAACTAAACTTGTTGTTATGTTCTTGCACCCAATTCTCTTATAAACAAATTGTAGTAGAAGCCAAATGTTTCAGAACAATTAATGGGAGAAAAATATATAAATTGAGAAAATTGTTTCCATTAATCTAATTTTTTCCTGTAATTTTGTAATAGAGCGCCACTCTGTTGGTAGTAGAACACCTAAATCCAACTCACAGAATACCTATGGAAAACACATCAACATTCAAACATTTTATATATAGATATAATCTGATTCTTATTTATAACATTTCATTTAGTACAGATGAATCATTTCTAATAATCACCCTCCCTGAAAATGAATATAATATGTTTGGCATCTTTCAATTCAGTTAAAGAAATATTTCCTGCTAATCATGTATAGAAAAGAAAGTTTTGGGTACTGCAGAGAAGTGCCTAGCAGACAAACAGTCTTAAAGGAACTAAAAGACTTACTTACAAATTTCTAGTTATTAAGATCTGGTTTGAGTAATCACATGTTAATTTCTTCTTCATAGCTAGCTCTTAACATTTTCTAGTGTGTTGTCATATTAACACTCAGTACAATGGACTCTAAACAAATAGTTTCTCCCAGAATTTGAAACCATTTGGACTATGGCCTAGATTTTGAAACATAAATATGTTATGAGCTCCCTGGACAAGTTATTTGCTTTAAAAAGGTGCCATTATCAAGATGAAAGCTTTGCAAATAAAACCAGGTTTATATTTAACTACCTTCCCTCATTCTCCTCTCCAACACACACCCGTTTCCCTAACACTTTACTTGCTGTTCTTTTTCGATACTCACAAGATGCATGCATGTTTTTTCCCCTTTTCATATTGAGAGCTTCTTTCAAAGTAATCATTTTTATTGCCTACTTTACCAAGACATGTCTTGTCATCCTGTGTTTAGCCCCCTTTAAAGTACTGTCCTACTTAAACCTAATGCCACGCTTTAAAAAACATCCTCTCTAATGGTGTTCTGCAGGTTCTTACAACCCACATTTATAAGGATGTGGAGGGATGTTAAATTCGACTACAGGCTTTTTTCCCTAGAAGATGTACTTGGAGTGCAAGGCTTCCAGGAGATTTCTTGAACCCTTATCCTACCCTTTTGTTTTCTCTCTCTGACTTTTGATCTTTCTCAGTCTTTGGACTATTAAGGATCTGTTAGTAAATACTGGTGGCTTTTTAGTTTTTCTTTTCTTCTTTCTTTTCTCATTTTCTCTCTTCCCCTTTTCCAGAGAAAATAGCCTGTTCTTCATGCCTCTTTCTCATTTGTCTATCTAAGTTTGCATTCAATTAAAATTTTATTATACAGTCATGAGCAAATATCTCTTCAGTCAATTCATTTATTGATTGCTTATTAAGTGCCAGGCACTGCTCTAAGTACTGAAGAGAATAAAACAGACAAAACCCCTACTCTAATGGTGTTTGCCTGCACGTTGAAAGAGACAGACAATAAACAATAAGAAAAACGTACAGGATGTCAGACAGTAAGTCCTAAGGCAAAAATAAATCAGAGAGAACAAGGTGTTTGGAGAAGGGAGAAGGCCATTATTAAACAGGATGGTCAGGGAAGGCCCTACAGAGAAAGGGGACTTTTAAGCAGAGACCAGAAAAAGATGAGGAAGTAAACAACATATATGGGTGAAAAAATTAGCGGGTAGAAAGAACAGTGAGTGCAAACGTCTGGCAATAAAGGCAAGCAGGGGGCGATCCAGGAATAGCAAGGAGACTAATGAGCCTGAAGGCAACTGAGCAAGAGGGAGAGTAGAGGATGCAATGGCTTGGGGAGTAAAGTGGGTGGGAAGAGGTAGGGGGTTGAGGTGGGTTGCAGTATAGGTTTAGAAAGCCCTTGGACTTTTTAGCTGAAAGAGGTACGAAGTTACTCTTGAGTTTTGAAAAGAAAAATGGTATGATCTGAGTTATGCTTTAAAAGAATCTTTCCAGCTGCTGTATTGAAAACAGACTGTAGGAGAGCAAGAATATTCACAGAAAGACCAATTTAGATGTAATTGCAGATATCCATAAATTGGGTGGTGGTAATAAAGGTGGGAATAAAGTGGTGGGATTTTGGACATATTTTAAGCCAATAGGATTTGCTGATGAGTTGGATAGTGTACAACAAACACAACAGCTGTACTCCTAAAAACTATGGGGAAAAATCCTGCCCAGTGAAACACTGGCAGTGCTTTTTTAAAGCCCAGCATCGTCGAATTCATCTTTCCTTCGTGTTTTCTATCAGTTGTTGACAGATCACTTCGCATTCCACTCTACTTCAGCAGCCAGTTCCTGAGAGCGTGACCTGAACCTTGTCATCTCTCAGAACAGTCCACCTGTGGAATGTTAAACCCAACCAGCCAGAAACTCCTTATGGATTTCATAAACTTCCACCCCACCCACTCAGATTTCACTGAGGCCTCCAGTTCTCTCAACTCCTCCACCATGTCCTGCCTCTTGACTCCCTTGTGGCTTCACTTGCTTCTCTAAGCAGCCTATATCCATGGTTCATCAGCATTACTTACAAACCCTGAGAATACTCTTGTCTCTGTCCTTCTGTCCCTCTTCCCCATGCCCTGAGAAATCCCCAACCTTGACTCTGCATGCCCACAGCCAGGCTGTATCTCACAGTCAGGCAGGCTTAGCTGGTCAATCTCTATACACATCCCTTGTCAGTCACTCCCTGCATAAGCTATTTTAAACTTTCATACCCTGTGGTAGAACTTGCCCCATTTCTGTTGACCGTTTTTTCAGCACATACCTAGCCTCCTACCATGCAGCAAAAACAGATTAACATTTGGAAATGCTGTCAATGTCACTCCCACCTCTACCCAGTGCCCATTTATCTACATTTCCATCCCCCTTCTCTCCTTCCCTGAGGGAAAAAGGCACTCCTTCTTTCTTAATCAAGGCCAAACCTTGCATTTCAGTCCTAGAACCCAGCAGCTCCCCCAACTCAGACACCTGTTTCAAAAACGCCCTGAATCTCATAATGGTAGTTATACAATTCCATATATTTATCAAAACTTATTGAACTAACACTTAAAATGGATGATTTTTATTGGATGAAAATTATACCTCAATAAAATAAAGATTAAAAAAAAACCCTGAATCTCTTCTGTCCTTTTGTCCTTTGCTCATGAATACACTCCAGCCTCTAAAAAAATAAACAAAAGCTATTTGAAAACGTAGTCTGCATTTGCCAACTGCATAAGCGTTTAAAGAGCTTCTACTGGTCTCTCCTAAGTACTTGGAAGCTGACCCACTATGATACTTAGAAAATAATAGATCTCATTTTTTTAGATCAATTTTGTGCCAAGCACTGTGCAAAGCATTTATCATATCTAACCTTATTCAATCCTCCCAACTACCCTAAGAAATAAATAATGTATCTACATTTTATTTGAGAAAACTGAACCTTAGAAGGGGTTGGTACCTTGCTCAAGCTTGCCAAAAGGTATAGTGGGGGATGGGCCCTAAACCCAGGTCTGTGCGATGCATCTCACACTAAGTTCTTCATATAATAAGCCAGGTGATGGGGTCTCAGGTAGGGTGAGAGAGGAGAGGTAAGAGCCAGAATAATCAGCTGCTCACAAGTTTCATGTGTTTCTCTATCCTGTGTGAAACCCCTGTCCTCATTACTGGGGGTTTAGCAAAGTGCTGCCAACCAAACTACCCCTTGCCAGAATTAGGAATTGAGCACAGAGTTCTTGGTGGACCACCAGACACAGTATCCTGAATCTGTAGGCCCTCTCTTATATTTCAAAGTAGGAACAGCCTCTGTCCTGGGACACACGTGGAGAGCTGGCAAAGGTGAGGTTAGAAATATAAATTGTATCAGTTACAGATGAAAGCACAAATGAATTGCTCTCCTTAAAGGACCTTCATTCCCTGATACAAAGATAGGCCTTTTTTTGTTTTGGGAGGAAGATTAGCCCTGAGCTAACTGCTGCCAATCTTCCTCTTTTTGCTGAGGAAGACTGGCCCGGAACTAACATCTGTGCCCACCTTCCTCTACTTTATATGTGGGACACCTACCACAGCATGGCTTGCCAAGCAGTGCCATGGCCGCACGAGGATCCGAACCGGCGAACCCCGGGCCGCCGAGAAGCAGAACGTGTGCACTTAACCACTGCGCCACCAGGCCGGCCCAAAGATAGGCCTTTTTTACCCTGTAGTTATTAACAGACTCTAAAGTTGGTTTCATCGGAAATCAAAATAGATCTTTACATCAAAATAGAAGAACTGGGCTATAAGCATAGAATGCTTCTGCTACAGCTAAGTGTGATGTTATAATACTTGTAAATAAGCAGTAAGAAAACATTATTGAAGGTTGGAAGTATAACTCATGAAGTCTGGCAAATGTGTACACCAATAAACACTGAGTGTACAACTCCTATGCTCAAAACACCAGAGTAGACACAGGGAACACACAGATGAAGACCACGTTCAGTTTCTGATCACAAAAAGCCCACAGTTAGCAGGAGAGAAGTCATGTATACAACTACCAGAAATCATTTACCAGGGAGGATGTGACAAGGGCCTAGCACAATACACGCGGCTTGAGTAGTCATGTCCCTTAATATCCCAATACTTCACCAAGAACTGAAAATGCTCTCTCTGTTAGAAAGGATTCCAGCCAGGAGCCCTCACCCTCAGAATAGAGAGATGAAAGGTGAATACCTTAATGGGAGTTCATGGTTCTTAGAACCTGGACAGGAGGTCCCGAATTAGTATTCAGATTAAGAGGTGGGAAGAGCACTTCCTTACTAATCTCTTTTATCTGGGCAGATTTTACACAAAATGTTTGAACTTTTAACTTTCCATTGGAGAGTATTTTAAAAATACCTTACCAAAACACACGGGGAATACATAACTAAATGAGAGGAGAGAAAATGTGTGTGATTGTGTTTGTATGTGTTTATACGTTGTTGAGAGGGAGCAAGGAGAGTGACACATCAGAAATATTTTAATAGATACGGCCTGACTCTGTAGCTGTGAGAATCTGATAAAGCACTTGATCTAGTCCTTGGCCAATTATGTTGCCACAAATGATTACTAGATGAGAAAAATCAACACGCCCTTATTTCAGTTCATTCAGGATTTCCTAACTTATGACTCACTCACATATGATTGTGAATGCTGTTTTTGGAGGTTGCCATAAGGGGCTACACGCTTTTATAAAACAGGACTTAAAACATTTTTCCAAGAAGTTTAAACATCTAAAAGATATTTAAAAAAGATAAAGTATATCAGAAAATAAATTATTTCAGCACCTCGCTTGACTAAATAGTCTGGTCAGTTCTGGCCTCAGGTGAAATCCATTCTGTGTGGTCTGACAGGATCTTCAGCTGAGTCACAGACAGGACTTCCAGGGTGCCACCTCACAAGTGGCTGCACCCAGTGTGCCTCTGGCAAACTCCAGCATCCCTCTGGGAACTTCCAAAGGGCACACCCTGAACCCCGAGCCACTTTAATTCTAGTTCTCAGAGAAAAGCCCAACAGCTGAGCTAAGACAACCATCACAGTGCTGGCAGGTTTGCAGGGTCCTGATTAAGCCCTTCTCAGCTACACAGATAGCTTAAATCCCACTAGGGGGCAGCCTGCCCCTCCCCGCTTCTCCTCCTCTTCCATTTTTGTGGGAACCCAGCTGCTGTAAGATTGAGAAAGGCAGTTGTGTCAACAGGAACAGGAGTACAAATGGGACTTGAGGCCTGGGTCCAGGCTCTGCCAGCTGTCAGGCTGTTGTTGTATCCTCACCATGCAAGGTCATTGGTGCTGAGAGATAATACATTCCTTTCCCAGACTCAATTTATTTCTGCCACTCAGGTACAATATTCCAGCTGAATCAATCAATAGAATTTTATAGCTGGAAAGGCTTTTGGAAATCATCCAGTCCCAATTTCCATGTTAGAGGAACCTGAGATGCAGCCACTTATCCAAAATCACGTATCCTATTTGTAGGAAAACCTGAGGTAGAACTTAAGGCTTCCAACTCCTTACCCAGTGCTCTTTTCTGCTACAGTAAGGTTTGTGTGTGTGGTGTGAGGAAGATCAGTCCTGAGCTGGCATCTGCTGGCAATCCTCCTCTTTTTGCTGGGGAAGATTGACCCTGAGCTAAGATCTGTGCCCATCTTCCTCTACTTTATATGTGAGACGCCTGCCACAGCATGGCTTGATGAGCAATGCCTAGGTCCGCACCCAGGATCCAAACTGGAGAAACCCTGGGCTGCAGAAGCTGAAGGTGTGAACTTAACCATTACAACACTGGGCAGTGCCAATAAGTTTTAACCTTAGACAGGCTCCTGGAGCATATAAGGTCCATAGACTCATGCCATCCAGGCACATAAAGGGTTAAAGCCTTGTTCCTAAGACCATCAATTTCATTTTCTTATTCAATTCCACAGGTGATCGGTATTCATGACATGACTTGTATGTCAGAACTATTATACATTAGCTTGTTTTTAAAGCTTCAGGAGTAATCACCATCCAAGCAGTTTTTGGAGGCCCCACAAAGGCCAGAAGTCCTTAGGAAGAGAAATTTGGTAAATAACGGTAGACTAGAAGGAAATTGTTTTCACATTTTGCCTTGGGCATCTATTTGGAAATAAATGCCTGCATTTAGTAGGCTGCATGTAGCCTCCTAAAGATGTGATTAGTAAAAGGCCCATACGTTTCCACTTAGAACCTCCAACATAGCTGTATCATTCTGCTTCTTCCACCTTCATTCATCCTACACATTTTCACTAAATTAGTGCTGGGTTCCAGGAAGGATATGAAGATGAGTAAGACATCTGTCTTTGAGGATTTTATAGACTAGTAAGGGAAAAGAGACAAAGTTACAATAAAATGTGATAGCTATAATAGAGGTATATACATAGCTCCAATGGAACAGAGAATAGAACAAGTGACCTGAAGGTGTCAGGGAAGTGTGCAGAGAGAAACTGACATTTCATTCATTCATTCAACAAATATTTATTGAGGTCCGATTTTTGCCAGGCACTGTTTTAGAGCAGCAAAGTCACTGCTTCTGTGGAATTCTCATTCTAGTGCTCATTCTAGGAAATACGCAAGTAAATAAATATGCAATATAGTAAGTGGGGATGAGTACTAAGATGGATAAAGCGGGGTAGAGGGACAGAGTGGTGCCAGGATGAGGATATGTGTTATTTTAAGTAGGATAAGGTGATAATTAGGCAGAAACCTGAAAGTAGTGAGGAGGATGAGGACATCATGCAAGTATCTAAGAAGAGACTGTTCCAGGCAGAGGGAAGAGCAAGTGTAAGCCTCCTGAGGTGGGAGTGTGTTTGGTGCATGCAAGGAACAATGAGGGAGCCAGAGTGGCTGGCCCACAGTGGGAAGGTGGAGAGGCACAGGAGATGAGGCCAGAGATATACTGAGGTGGAGTAAGCAGATCAAGAAGGGCCTTACAGGCCACGGTAAAAACTTAGGATTTAATTCCAAATGGAATGAGAAGCCATTGGAGGGATTTGAGTGGACCAATTGCATGATTTGATTCAGGCTTTAGGAAGATCACTCTGGCTGCTGTGCTAATAGACTATAGTTGGGGAAGGCTAGGGTCAGAAAAACAAGCTAGGGGCCTAGCGTAGTATCTCAGAGGAGAAATAGTAATGGCTTGGACCAGTGTTGTAGTAGTGGAGGAGATAAGACACCTGAGCAGCATCTTGAGAAATTGGTGAGCAACTTGTAGCTGAACATAGGGAGTGTATGGGCCAGAGTGGAGAATGAGACTGGAGGGGTTAGCAAAACTCAAAGATAAGAAGTTTTGACTTTATTCAGTAAGCACCACAAATTCTTAAACAACCAGAGGTAAGGACAAGGGTAATATTCGATTTTAGGAAGATTATTCTGACTGTGGTATGGAGGCTGGCCTGGGCTACAGAGAGACCAGAGGCCAGAAAACTGAAGTTAAATAGATGCAAGTCAGAGGAAGAAGGTAGTGGTTTAATGATAACTGAATTATGGTTAACAATAGGTTTGTTCTCATAGGGTGTACTAACTTTTCACATAGGATAGAATTTTTTAAAATTGGTAATGGCAGCATTCCAATTTGGATGTCAAAGGATGGCAGAAGACAAGCAGAGGCAGGAGGGAGGAATTCTTCCACAAAGTGTTGTCCTGAGCAAGCCCCAGAGCACTTTCTCAAAGGGCCTTGTTGGTGTGGCAATGCCTTGCCTATATGGTACTACATTCCCAGCCCACACAGGCTGAGCAGGCAGATGAGTAGGCAGCCCTTTAGATGGGCTTCTCCATGACACGCTTCAGCTGTGGGCCAATGTCTTGATGACTACATATGAAATTCTGGGTCAAGTAATTAAGAAATGGGGAGGAGAATCACTGTGAGCTGAGCTGGCCTTTTACTGCATAGTCATTTAGTCTATATTATTGTCAGGACACAACTTGCTCCTGTTTGTGACATAGGTCATCAATGTAGGGGCATTTCAGAGGCACAGCTTAGAATAAGGTTTGAATGACTAACTCACTAGTGATTCATCATATGAGCGCTCCAAGGTTGCCGACTGTCTTATCATTGTTTCCCTATGGCACCAAGTATAATGCCTTTGACAATAGGCTCTCAATAAACTTGTGTTGAGGGAATAAATGTGACTTTAAAGGACTGAGATTTCCTGTCTCTCAGTGTTCCCATCTATAAACTGAGGAAAATGTCTATTTGTATCTATGAACTAAGAATATAAGTTCTAGTAAATACATCTGAAAGGCATTTCATTACTCTGCTTTCCAGGAGAACTGTTTTGGGGTACATTATATTGAAAAATAAAGAAACATTAACTAGAAGAGAACATAAAAGGCTGCACGGCATGGAGGATTGGTATTGGACTGGGCGTCTACACAACCAAAGACAATTTTGAGTTTGTTTCTTGATGATCTTGGTAAACTGATTTACACTTCTTGGCCTCAGCTTCAATATTACTTCCAAAATTAACAGTCTATGATTATAATTATGTTTTACTGAATTCCATCATTATTTCTATTGTAGGACAAAGTTCAAATTGAACCAACAGGCATGTTACCAATTTTTTTTTTCTGCTTTATCTCCCCAAGCCCCCCCGTACACAGTTGTATATCTTAGTTGCAGGTCCTTCTAGTTGTGGGATGTGGGACGCCGCCTCAACGTGGCCTGACGTGCGGTGCCATGTCCACGCCCAGGATCCGAACCCTGGGCCGCCGCAGTGGGGCGCGCAAATTTAACCACTCAGCCATGGAGCCAGCCCCCGCATGTTACCAATTTAATCATATCACATGTCCCTTAACATCTCTGTAACTCAAGAGTCTTCCTCTGGAAAGTAATGCAATAGACAAGCTGATCTTAATTCTTCCTTTTGCTCTGAAATTCTACATGTCACACAATGGGTATGAATCAACACTCCTTTTTCGCCAGCACCATATGATAAAATGTTTGACTTTCTCATGCTTTGTAGATCACCACTTGCTCCTGAAGCTGTCCTTGAGGTTTTGCCATGGGTCACTTAAAGGATTAGAACCAACGATCTATAGAGGGCCATTCATTCACCAAGATTCATTAAGCTCCTTCAAATTGTCAGGTACTGTGCCAGAAAAATAAGAGATGAAGACGAGGTCTCTGTTCTCAGTCCAGCAATCCCCTCAATAAGATCAAGTTAATAAATATGATCATTTTATCATTCTCTTCATTTTTAAAAATATTTTATATTAGTGCATTTCCATTCTCATTTAATGGGTTTCTTTGGCTCCTAGAGTAAACATGTAGTCTCCTAGATTCTTTTGGAGGATTATTATTACTTAAATTTAAGTCATTTCTATATCTGGAATTTGTTTTTATATATGGTATAAGATTGTACCAAATTTAATTTCCTTCATACGGATCAACAGTTTTTCCCATAACATTTATTAAATTATCCATCCCTTTTTCATTTAATTAAACAAAATAGTTGTCATTTATTAAATTTTCATATATACTGACCCCTATTTCTAGATTCCCTAGTCTGTTTCACTTATATATTTGCCTATTCAATTATATTGCCAAATTTATTTGATTCTGGAGCCATTAAAATATGTTCTGATATCTGGTAATGCAAGTACCCCCTTACCAGTCTTTCTTTGCAAATTCTTATTGGCTATCCTTGCACATTTATTTGTCCTATATAAACTTTAAGATAGTTTCGGGTTCTTAATTGGATATTGTTTGGATTCCAATTGGAGTTACATTAAAGCTATAAATTAACTTTGGGGGAACGGACATTTTTGTGATGTTGTTTTCCTGTCCAAGGATATAGTATGTGTAACCATTTGTTCAGCCCTTGTTTTATGTTCTTCAGTAAGATCTTACTATTTGGCAAAAGACAATGTAAACGAGTCAATAAAAATTATATTTATTTGAAAAATAATATTTTCAATGAAGAGGACAAATACTGGTTTATAAAATATAAAGTGCTCTTGGGGCTGGCCCCGTGGCCGAGTGGTTAAGTTCGCGCGCTCCACTGCAGGCGGCCCGGTGTTTTGTTAGTTCGAATCCTGGGCGCGGACATGGCACTGCTCATCAGACCCGCTGAGGCAGCGTCCCACATGCCACAACTAGAAGGACCCACAACGAAGAATACACAACTATGTACCGGGGGGCTTTGGGGAGAAAAAGGAAAAAATAAAATCTTTAAAAAAATATATATATAAAGTGCTCTTATAAATTGATAAGAGAGAGATAAACAACTAAAAGAAAAATGAGCAAGGGGCATGAATAGGTAATTTACAGAAGAGTAACTCCAAATAGCTGACAAACATGGAAAAATGCTCACACTCACCCATAAAGACTTTCAAATTGAAGATAAAATGAGGTATCACTTTATACCAGGATTTCTCAAACTTATTGGCATTCTAGGCTGGATAACTGTTATGGGGGCTGCCTTGATCATGGTAGGGTATTTAGCAGAATCCCTGGTTCTGCCCACTAGAAGCTAGTAGCACCTACCCCCAACCATGAGTGACAGTTATGACAATCAAACCTATCTCCAGACTTTGCCAAATGTCCCAGGCGAGGTGGGTGGGGCAAAATCATTACAGGCTGAGAAACACTGCTTTTCACCTATCAGACTAGGAAAACTTTAAAGGCCTGATTACACCTGTTGTTGGCAAGGATGCAGTGCAACACAAAGACTCATATGTTGCTAGTAAAAATGTAAGTTATTATAGCTTTTATGGAAAATGACTGAACAATGTCTATTAAAATAAAAAATGCATATACTCTTTGACCTAGTTATCCCACGCCTGGGAATAAAACCCATAAAAATGAAACAAAAACTACATAGACATATATTGTCAAGGATGTTAATTGCAACATTGTTGGAAGTGACCAAAAAACTGAAAACACGGTGAATGAACATAAATAGGGAAAGGTTGAATGATGGTACACCCACACAACGGGACATTAGAAAGAATTAGAGCTTAACCTTATTACGTGGAATGTTTCTCGTGAATTATTCCTGAGTCAGAAAAGCAAGATTGAAAAGGGTGCATAATATAACTCTACTTTTTGCAAAATACACATTCCCACATGCTTTTATACATAAATAGAGAAAAACGTCTCTCAATATTCTATTTACCCCTACAGAATGGGCAAAAATATTTGCGTATCATATATCTGACAAGGCTCTAGTATCCAAGATGTGTAAAAAAACTCTTACAACTCAACAACAAAAAGACAACCCAATTAAAAAGTGGGCAAAAGACTTGAACAGACATTTCTCCAAAGAAGACATACAAATGGCTAATGAATACATGAAAAGATGCTCAACATCATTAATCATTAGGGAAATGCAAATCAAAACCACAATGAGATATCAGTTCACACCCCTAGGATGGATATTTTTTAAAAAAAAAAAGAAAAGAAAAAATAACAACTGTTGGCAAGGACGTGGAGAAATTGGAACCCTCATACATTGCAGGTGGGAACATTAAATGGTGCAGGCTCTGTGATAAACAGTTTGATACTGCCTCAAATAGTTAAACATAGAATTATAAAGTGATCTGGAAATTCCATTCCTACGTACCCAAAAGAATTGAAAACAGGTACTCGAACAAATGTCTGCACGCAAATGTTCACAGCAGCACTATTCACAACAGCCAAAAAGTGGAAACAACCCAAATGTCCATCAACTGATGAATGGATAAACAAAATGTGTTATATACATAAAACGGAATATTTTTCAGCCATAAAAAGGCATGAAGTACTGATATATGCTACAATGTTGATGAACCTTGAAAATGTTATGCTAAAAGAAAGAAGCCAGACACAAAAGGTCCCATATTGTATGATTCCATTTGTATGAAATATCCCGAATAGGTAAATCCATAGAGACAGAAAGCATATTAGTGCTTGCCAAGGGCCAAGGGAGAGGGAGAATAGGGAGTGATTGCTTCATGGGTACAAGTTTCCTTTCGGGGTGGTGAAATGTCTTAAAACTAGATAGAGGTGATGGTTGCACAACATTGTGAATGTACTAATGCCACTGAGTCGTTTACTCAAATACGGTTAATGGGTAATCTTATGTGAATATTGCCTCAATTTAAAAAATATATTCTATTTACCACTGCAGTAGTTTCCTATTGCTGCATAACACATTTTTACAAACTTAGCAGTATAAAACATTACGATAACAGCTTAGCTCACAGTTCTGTAGATCAGAAGTCCAGGTGGGCTTGGGTGGGTTCTCTACTGAGAGATTCACAGGAAGAAATTCAAGTGTTGGCCAAGCTGGACTCTTAATCTGGAGGCTCTGAGAAAGAATCCACTTCCAAGTTCCTTTAGGTTATTAGCAGAATTCTGTTCCTTGTGACTGTAGGACTGAAATCCCCTCTTCCTTGCTGGCTGTATAGCCAGGAGTCAGTCTCAACTGCTACAGGGTACCCACATCCTTGGTACATAACCTCCTCCAACATCAAATCTTTCTCATTCTTCAATTACCTATGACTTCCTCTTCTGCTACCAGCAGGAGAAACTTCTCTGCTTTTAAAGAGCTCGTGTGATTAGATTTGGCCCACAAGGATAATCTAGCTTTTGCCATATAATGTAACAATCACAATCGTACTATCTCATCAAATTCAGGGGTTCCACTCCACACTCAATGGGGTGGGGATTAGATTACACAAGGGCAAGGGTCATTGGAGGTCATTCTCAGAACTCTGCCTACCACGGCCTCTTAGAGAAAAATAGCAAAAAATAGTTTCTACCCAATTCAAGAACAAACATTATTTGTTAGTGCCCAACATTGCAAAGAGGAGCTGAGGTGTCTAATTGATTTATACCATGGAAAAGTTTCAAAAGCAGTAATTTACAGATTAACACAATTCAGGTCTCCAAGCCTCAGGGAAGGGACAGAAAGCTCTTCTTCATAAGTCGGCTCACTCTTTCTGAGGCCTCTCCCGGTTTTCTTTTTTCTTTTTCTTTTCTACCAAAGCACTGAATTTAAATGCAAAGCAATTGCCAAGAGGACCACTAGTGTTCTCTCTGTAGTCATGATGAGAGGCGGATACTACGGCTGGAGTTTAGGGGACTAAATGATTGTATTATGTAGATAGTAGTTCTCACTTTTTTGCCTCAAGACTTCTGTTATTGAGGACCCTAAAGACTCTTTATTTTTGTGGGTTACACTTATTGATAGTTGCCATATTAGAAATTAAATCTGAAAAGCTTTTTAAACACAAAAATATGCAAGCAAATATTCTCTTAGCTGTTAAAGTGATGATGTCATCACACATCATGTAGTTTCTAGCATGAAAAAGGAAATGAAGTCTTGGTACTATTATGAGAATAGCTTGACGTTGTCGAACTCTGAAAAGGTCCCAAGAACCCCTAAGGCTTCCTGGATCACACTTCGAGACCCACTGATAGATGTAAATACCAACAATTGCATTTCTTCAAAGATTAATCAACTCACATATTTTGGTGCCATTCACTTGTGCAGCCTTAGAAACAAGTCTGCCTTCTTTCCTTTTACTAGCATGTTGTGCCATCTGGTAAGACTCATTTTTCCGGCTGAATGCAAAAAGTATCCCTTTTGCAAAAAGTGTCATTTGCTGACACAGGGGAAAAATTGAGCTAGATGGGTCGTAACATACATGAAAACAAAACAGAGTTCAAAAATGTTCTCTGTGAGCTTCTGGGAGGATGTGTTACTCCGCAAATCTTGCACAGGGAAAACTCCTTTACGTGGTGCAGCTTGGTCTGCAGTGGAAAGGACTGGGATAGAGTCAGGCCGTGAGTCAGGCAGAAAGAGGCTTATACATTGAGACGAAAGAAAGCACTGGGAATTCTTGTCATGCTTTGCCCTTGAAAACTATGCCAAGACCTCTTTTTTTGGTGTTTTTTTTTTTTCTTAATGAAGAGACCGGTGATATTTCGTGATTGCGTCAATGACTCAGGATTTCCCACTTTCCTTTTAAACACAGGCTGTATCATACAGTTATGTTTGTTCTCTTTGTATCCTGCTTGCAAAAAGTGACGAAATAAAGCTAAAACCCTTTAATTAGGACTCCATTACGGTCCTTCAGTTAAGGGACTAGCTCCTTCGTCCTTCTCACAATACTTGAGGTTACTTTCTTCCCTTCAGTCTGTCGGAAACGTCCCGAGCGCTCAGAGCCGAGGCTTCCAGTGCCTTTCTTCGGCAGCTGAATACAGTTTAAAACACGAAAGCTGCTGGAGGAGAGGTTTAACACTCCCCCGCCTCAAGGTTAAATCGTTGCCCGGCCTTGGCCACTAAGTCTCTCGGGAAAGAGAATATGAAAGGACGTCCAGAGGGACGGTGATTAAGAATGAGAGGGTGACCGTGGAACAGCGCGTTCCTTCCGGCGGGGATTAGGCCGCATGGAGCATTCCTGACAGAGGATGACCGAAGCGGCTGCGAGCGTGGGCCGACAGCTCCCCGCCTGACCAGCGCGCGCCGCCAGGACAACCACGGCGTCCGTCCCGGAGCCCTTCAAGTCCCCCGCGCCGGAGCCCCCGGACGTCAGCGGTCTGGCGGGCCGCCGCCCGTTCGCATCCTGTGACCCAACGACCAATGGGAGAGAAGCCACATTCCCGGCGTCCGCTGTGATTGGCTCTCAGCGTGGAGGCGGGGCGGAGGGTGGGCGTGTCCGGTTTTCTGCCGCGCGGCGGGCGGCCCCGCGTGAGGCGCCGGCGCAAGGGAAGGCCGGGGGCTTGGCGGCCCCAGGCGGCGGCGAGCCCAGAACGGCCCGGCCCCACAGAAAGGAGGCGCCTGCGCTAGGGCAGCGCCTGAACCTCACTCCAGGTGGCAGAGGAGGAAAAGGAGAAGGAAGGGGCCGGGCCGGGTCCCCGCCCCTCGCGCTCCGGATGGAAGTGCCGGGCCCGGTGTCCCGGCGGGCGGCGGCGGCGGCGGCGGCCACCATGCTCCTGCGCACGGCTCGGGTCCCTCGCGAGTGCTGGTTCTTGCCCACCGCGCTGCTCTGCGCCTACGGCTTCTTCGCCAGCCTCAGGCCGTCCGAGCCGTTCCTGACTCCCTACCTGCTGGGGCCCGACAAGAACCTAACCGAGAGGGAGGTACGCCCGGCGGGGCGCGTGCGGGGGGATGCGGTCAAGGAAAGGACAGGCGGTGAGAAAAGCGTTCTGGGCAGGGATTGCTGACTCTCCCCACTGGGAAGGCGGCTCCGTGCGGGGCGCGGCTTTAATTTGTGCTGCTTTTCTGTCGTCAGTGGGGTTTATAGGGCACGTCTTGCGTGAAGGGTCGGGAGCCCCAGTGCACGTGTGCCCCAGGCGATGTGCTGATGATGCGGTAATGTAGCTTAGCCCCACTCTGCTCAGACTGGTCCAGCAGTTCCCGCTGCGGGGCGGGGGGGGAGGGATATTTGGATAAAAAAGTGAAAACAGCAAGTTGTACTTTGGACATGGTAGTAAAGGTTTAGTAAATATTTGTTGTCTGAAAGTAGGGAACCAGAGGTGAGTAATCCTTGCTTTTCCGAAAGGATCTTCCCTCCCCCTTCGCACCCTCTTCCTTCCCATGGCTTACTTCCTTTACCTTTGACAGACGGAGGTGCTCAAATAAGGACAGTACAGGACAACAAAAATCTGTCATCTTGATTCGTCTTGATTTTTAATTGTGTGAGGCTGTGAACAAGGACATGCTGCCTCCCCCCCTTAGTCCCTACCTCCTGGGACAGAAGCAGATACTTAGTATCACATAATTGGCGCTTAGTTATGGTTTTTGTTGCATTGTGAATTGTTGCTTCACAGATGTTAGTTTTGCTTCTCAACATCTTGGAAAGCTTCTGTCCCGCTGTGATGCTCAGGGTAATTGAGAGCACATAGGCCATGATTAAGAACTTCTTGCTGACTGATTTTCCCTTAGTCAAGTTCTTCAGAAGTGCGTCACGTACTGTAAAAATGTGTTCAACTCAAAGTGTATAGTCAATCTCAACACTTGTTTTTTGAAGAAGAAAGACATTATGTTAACTGGAAAAGGAATTAAACTCAAGGTGCTATATCGAAAAACCAAAATAAAGCAGATTCAACATCCTCTCTTTGAACACTACAAAGTGTGAGAGCTGAGGTCTGGTGTCTCTTTCTGGAACACTACAAAGGGTGAAAGCTGAGTGGCCACTTGTTAGCTGTTCCTTTTTTCCTGTGCTTCCTTTTCTCCCACCCTGCCTTCCCGCCCCAGTCGCTGTGAAATACTCCTCCTGTTTAAACCTTACTCTTCTCCCTTGGTTAGTAGTTACCTCTTTTGAGTAGCAGCTCAGTATCCCTGCATAACCGGTCAGAGCAGGATGCAATTACTCATAGTCCAGTTTGTTGTTGCATTGCTCCTCTATTTTCAAGGGCATTTATCAAGGAATTGAAAGCTGGTGTTGAATCCTGGATTGAGGTTTGCATTTGAGTTTCGCCTATTGTCTCACATCTAGCAAGTGTCCCTGACTTGTACCAAACTTCCGATCTTCTGTTTCTCAGTCTTATGGACCACTCCACCAGGGACTGTAACAGTTATTCATTATACCTGTTTGAGTTTTAATATTGGTTAAAAACAATTATAAAGTAGAAAGGGCCAAATTTTGTGAACAAAATGATTTTACAAGAAGGAACTTCCTGCAGTAAATATGAGAGAATGATTCTGGAGACCCAAAACAGCCGCTGAATCTGAAGTCTGGCCACTGAAGCAGAAGTGATACTCCTTGTGAGCTGCTCACAATTAAAGTTTCATGTGAACTGCCATGTGATCTGCACAGTTTGTGCGCCTTGCCTGACAGAGAAATATGTGGGGGAGAAACATGCTGCCGGTGTTGATATTTGAAAGCTGATCTGTTTTGAGACCTATTTTGTCACGTGCCCTTGGCAGAGAGCTGCTGTGTGATGTGCCATCATGTGCCCTGTCTTATCAGAAAGCTCTCTAGTGTGAGTGAAATATGTTCAGGGAGTATAGGAATAAAGCAGAGGTGTCACGCCCAGTAAATAGTTGCTGATTATATAATAAAAACGTAGTACATTTCTGTTTTATTGCAAATTAGATGAGGAAGAGGACAGGGTCTGAAAAGCAATCTAGTAGTCTAGAAAGGCGTGTCATTTGTCTGAAGACATTAACATCGTGGCTGATTCTGTTGGTTGTGTACGGGATGGCTCTGTTTACTCTCTCTGGACCCCTAGATTTTTTTCAAATCTAATAACTGAAGTAAATAGAACAACTTGGTCTCCATCCTGACCGAGTGCTTGCTCTCACCAATGGACAGTTAAATAAAAAATATTATGTGATTTTTAGGCAAAGCTAATGTCAAATCACAGTCAGTGATGTTTGTATTTCCTCCTAGAAGACTTTAAAAGGGCAAGTTGGATCATCTTAAATGGAGCTGTTATTAACCAAATCCAGAGACATACGGAGGGGAAAAAGGACAAAATTTCCTCTGTCTTTCCACTCTCAAAGGACTTTTTCTTACATTTCAGGGAAAGTGCTAATCTGTTTTAGGTACCACTTTATAAGTTTAAACAGGTTAAAATTTGTATTCCAATAGTTGAAAGCCAAACTTCCAATAAAACAGAACACTTTCTCTACAAAATTTTTTTGATCCTTTTATGTTTTTTAGCATGTGACTTGACAGACATTCACTACCTTTCTTTGATGTTTTTGAAACATTCCACCAATTCGGCCTGATATTTAGAGCCTTACAGAATTTGACTCTTCTCTCTTTAATGGCCTTATCTTCTACTGCATCCTCTTTCCCTTGCCTGCTTCCACAAGCCCAAGCCCCGTCCACATTAATCTTATACTCATAAGTCCAGCATATCCGCAGTCTCTCATCTACTGGCGTGTACTCGAAGGAGTGGTCTCTGCTTGGAATAATCTTCCCATACATATCTGTTGATATCTTTCTGTTAGCCTCTGACTTTCTGATCCTTGAAGCTGCATCTCAAAGAAGCAACCTCGTATTTCTGATCTCCCTTACCAATAACGTATGTGTGTATATTCCTCACTAGGTTCAGCACTCCTGGAGAACTGAGGGTTCATTTTATTTATTTATTTATTTGTTTGTTTGTTTTTATAATCCCCATACAGCTTGAAAACAGAGTCGTGCAATTAAATGATTATTAACTAGTTGTTTAATTGAAACTTGATTCTAAAATACAGTCCAAATCTGAATTAGAACTTAAAACTGAACACTTATTTTCCCTTGACTTTTTGTATCTCAGAAGAAAGCACAAACGAGCTCTAATCGAGAGTTGTGAAAGTCACCTCAGAGTAAAATGATTTCCCTTTGGCCACATGGCAGATTTTACCTGAGATAAGAAGATTGTCTAGGGGACGGACAATAGGAGTCTGTAATTTGTACGGTATTGTGTAGGAAGTTTTCCTTCAGGATTCAAAGAATCTGTCAAAGAAGCATTTTCTGTGTAACCGCTTCTCCTTGGAGGCACTGAAAGAGAAGAGGGGTCTTCTTTTGGAGACCCAGGGTCTAAGCTCTGGAGATTATATAGTCTTCTTCTCTTCATGAATGCTCTGTAAAAGCACCTCAGTGCAGGTTGACAAAGCTGCTGCAGGCATTAGAAGTAACCCTGGACCAGAGGACATGCTCAGTAACAGTTTTCTGATAGAAGAAAAGAGGCATTTCAGTGCGGTGGATTCAGAATATCTAGGTTCAGCTCCTCCCTCTGCCAGTTACTAGCTTTGATAACTTTGGACAGTTGACTTAACATTTCTCTAAGGCCAAGTTTCCTTGATTGTAAAATAGAAATAGTAAAAGCAGTTACCTCTTAGGGTTGTTGTTTGTATTAAGTAAGGTAATGGAGGTAAGGCGATTAGCATAGTGTGGAGCACATCAGTAGAGATTGCTATTATAATGCCGATAATACTGGAAGAAGGACATTCATCGTGGGTTGATCTCTCTCAGGGGAAAAGTCAGATTTCTTATGCAGAATAAGTTAGAGGACCCATCTGATCTCCACGCCCTCACTCCTACCCGCCTCCACCCCCCCCCCCCCCCCCGCCCCCTTGCCTTTGTTTTTGATTCTACTTGGCATTGCAAGTCTGGCGATCTTATGTTTCCTCCTTGTCATTATCTAAAGTGTGGTTTTGTATTAGGAGTAAAATTAGACTCCTAAGTATAAAGACTTTAAATTGATAATTAAAAGGATGAGATTTATATAATGAAGACTTGGCAATTAATCGTTTGGGACAACTATTATTGAAAGTTATATGACGTGTTTAAGTGCAGACCATACTACTAGAGTGAAGAAATCAATTAAAATCCCAAGGAATATGGTGGAAAACAGGGAGATGAGGTATTGAAGGAAGAGATGGGGGTATTTTAAAGGAGAGGTATCATGGCTAATAGCTTTGTGGTGTTGTGTTGGGGAAAATGTGAAGCTGAAGAAACGTGGAGTAAACAGAGGAGGCACTTTCAAAATTAAGAAAACTGTAGGAGAATATCTGTAAAACTATAGGCAAAAAGGAGTGGGAAGTTGTTAAACAGAACTATGAAAAGTCTGTAGGGAAGCCTTCACTCCTTCTGGCTTTCATCTCAAGGTGACCCTTATCCCCTTTGGTTTTCTACTAAGAGGCGTCTTATGCTGTAGTTACGCCAGCTAGCCAAGTGCACTTTGTTCCTCATTCACTGGAATAAGAACCATTTCTACCGTTCTTGATTATTCTTTCATACATATTCAGGTGCAAGAAAATTTCCTGATCAAGTAGAGGTTGCTAAATGATTTATAAACACAAATTAGACCAAAATTCATGAAGGTGAGGCTATTAGACAAATGACTTTTGAGATTCGGCCAGTCAGAAACAGAAATCAAGTCTGGAATATGTTTCAGATTGTGTTTTACTTTTATAGTTGTGCTCTGCACTGGCAAAAAGTTTTACAATAATTGTTTACTTTATGGTTCCTTTAAAACCTTAAAAAAAATTAGACCATTTTATACTCCGGTGAACTGAGGTATACATGAAAGTTAAAAAGAAAGTTACCCATGGTCTTAGATTGTCAAAGTGTAGGATTAGATTGCTCCATTGCAAAGTATTTAGCCTGTTACCAAAGCTATCTTCTAGAAAGCACTTAAAAATTGGGGCCACTGATCCAGACTTTGAAATGATCATTTAAAGAACTGACTGACTGACCCCCCAGGGCCTTGCTGGACACTCAATAGGTGTCAGAGGAGGGAAAAGTCTCCTACAATGATTGTTGTTGGAAGAATGGGGTTGGCAGTTGGATTAGTTTAGTTAATTCATATTGTCCCAAGTGGTCTGTGTTTCAGCTTAATTTACATGTATTCTTTCATTTAATCCTTGCAACGAACAACCCTCTGGCATAGGTCTGACCCCTCTTTTACTGATAATGGAGACTAAGGCTAAAGGGAACTAGAAAAAGCTTGCCTACAATCACACAGCAAATGATGGAACTGAAGTTCCACCTGGGGTCTTTATGGTTCAAAGCTTATTTTAAAGATTATTTCTGCTATATCCCAATTTAAAAAACACATTAAAAAGAAAACAGCAAAATCTTCTATTTTTGTCCTATTACAGACAGACGAAAAGAAGGACATCAAAGTTGCCTATTATCCTACCATCTATAGACAGTTATCCTGTCAGGACTGTAGGACAGATTTACCCTTCTTACCTCTTCCTGTGCCCCAGAGAAATGAAACATAAAATCAAAGAAACCTAGTCAAATGGTAGGATCAGGGCTCCTTAGTCTGTGGTTAGTAGTAAGAATTGACAACACTTCCAAAACATTTATTTGTTTCCAAAACACTTATCGAGCCAAGTATCTTCCAGACAGTATGCTGGTTGTTAGGTTGTGCAGGTGAATGTCGAGTCCACCCTTAAGGAACCTTATAAGGTGATGGTTCTCAACTCTGGCTCATGTTAAAATCTCCTGGGAGGTTTTTAAAAATGCCTTTGACTGGGCATCCAAAATTTTTAAAGCTCCTCGGAGATGTGCAACCACGGTTAAGAGCCAGTTGCTATGAGGTAACTGGGGAGATGGACACATTACAAAGCAGTATCAACAGAGCTTTGAATGTTGCAATACAAATACTGTCAGCTTCAGCAAAGTCTTCCAGGAGGAAGAAGTCTTTGAATGAGGCCTGGTGAATGGGGAGGATTTTAGGAAAAAGATGATGGGGTGGAAATGGGGAAGTGTATTCCAAACAATTATCAGAATTGTTGTTGAGATTTCTTTAGTTGGTAAGGATGACGTATTTGACATGTTGGTAAGTTGTTTTATAAGAATAAATTGTTATGAATATTCTAGGTCCTTTGATATCACTAATGGGTTTTTCTTCTTCTTTTTCTATCAGGTCTTCAATGAAATTTATCCAGTGTGGACTTACTCTTACCTGGTGCTGCTGTTTCCTGTGTTCCTTGCCACAGACTACCTCCGTTATAAGCCTGTTGTTCTGCTGCAGGGACTCAGCCTTATTGTTACATGGTTCATGCTGCTCTATGCCCAGGGACTGCTGGCTGTTCAGTTCTTGGAATTCTTCTATGGCGTCGCCACAGCCACTGAAATTGCCTATTACTCATATATCTATAGTGTGGTAGACTTGAGCATGTACCAGAAAGTCACAAGTTACTGTCGAAGTGCCACCTTGGTGGGCTTCACAGTAGGCTCTGTCCTAGGGCAAATCCTTGTCTCGGTGGCAGGCTGGTCCTTGTTTAGCCTGAATGTCATCTCTCTTACCTGTGTTTCTGTGGCTTTTGCTGTGGCCTGGTTTCTGCCTATGCCACAGAAGAGCCTTTTCTTTCACCACGTTCCTTCTGCCTGCCAGGGAATGAATGGCATCAAGGTACAAAATGGCGGCATGGTTACTGACACCTCAGCTTCTAACCACCTTCCTGGGTGGGAGGACATTGAGTCCAAAATCCCTTTAAATGTGGAGGACCGTCCCATGGAGGAGCCGGTGAGTTTAGCCTTAAATGTCTTGTGGTTGCTGTTTGGGGGCTACCCCAATGGTGACGAAACGGACAGGAAGCCTTCTCCTGCTAGACCTTGTATCCATCTGGATTCAGGTTTTATTCTGAATTGGCTTATTGATTCCTTCATTCATAGATTCAAGATAAGGTCAGTTTTATACTAGGGATGACAAATATATTTTCCCCTGGAGTGAATGATCTCTGAGGTCAGACTGGCACAGCATTGTATTGCTCGTGTCAGAGATGTCTTAGATTGCAGGGGCTGTCTGTTCTTCTTCTTTCTATCCCCAGTACTTGGTGTATAAATAAAGCGCTCAGAAAACTTTGCTAAATGAATAGATGAAATAATTCTAATAAATGATGAATATCTACTTCCAGTTTTTGAATTGCAGCCCAGAATATTAAGGATAGAAAGTTATCTTCCTCTTCTGTGCTGGAAGTGTTATCTGATATTTATTTGCAAATGATACTTTGCCAAAGTGAGGTACTAATGAATGATACAGAGGATCACAAGAGGAAAATTTAAGCTGATGATGGAATAAATATTAAAAGTTCGACTATGAAATTATTCCTTAGAAGAGAGATATATGCCATCAAAATAATTCATCCATGCATTCTGTCTAGCCAGGAAGATTAATTGCCTCTCCCAGTCACTTACGATTTTTTATAAAAGCTTTTTATCTTTCTGTCAGGTTCTAAGCTATGAGGGGCAAAGCTTATTCCAACTGTACTGAGTTAGTCTTAGGTCTCCTGGGACGAGTTTGGAAATAAGCGTAATAACATTCAGGTTTTGCAGATGGGCTCTGTCAATCATTAAAACCAACCTCCATAAGCTTTGTAGGCTGGATTAGAGTAAAGAATCAATGTGAATAGTCTTTGGCTCTCTACCTGGAGTTAACTCAGATTGTTTCAATGTGGGATCTAATTACTCTCTTTGCCTACCCCTATTCTTCATTTCTGGTTACTTGAAATTTAGGTTATCATCCCAAAGAGCTTGGGTCACCTTTTAGAGCCTGGGTGACACTCATGAAACTCACTTTGATTTCTGAGACACCTGTGTGCAGCTTCAGTCAAATTTACCAGGGATTACACCCAACCCTGATGGCCTAGTGGTTAAAGTTGGGCACTCTCACTGGCGGCCTGGGTTTGGTTCCCAGTCATGGAACCACACCACTTGTCCATCAGTATCCATGCTGTGGTGGTGGCTCACATAGAAGACCTAGAAGGAAACACTATGATATACAACCATACACTGGGGTTTTGGGGAAAAATAAAGAAGAAAAAACGAGGGAGATTGGCAGCAGATGTTAGCTCAGAGTGAATCTTTCCCTGCAAAATAAAAAAATTACCAGGGATTAATTAGGAATGAAATGCTGATTCCCTCATAGTTTGTCAGGTGATGTTGGAGAGTAAACAAAGGGTCGATGGAGAAGGGAAAGCGGTATAGTCATCTGATAGATCTCGTGGAGTAGAACAAAAAAAAAGGGCCCTTATTCTTATCTGTTTCAAATGGATTAAAATGGCTTTAGCTAAAATTAATATGATACACATATGTATAATACATAGATGTACATGTATATATTACATATTAACATGGTTCTGAAGATTTTTTATAGACTGGTGAGTTTTAAACTTTTTTGAATATGGATAAGAAACGTAGTAAGGAACATTTTACTCAGCAACCAGTACATTCATAGGTATGTATATATTTATATATAACTGAAACAGAAGTGTTGTAACACAACACTTTATTCTGACACATTCCCTTCAGTTTATTTTTTATAATGCAGATAACTAACTGCCTACTACATTGCTTTTATTACCTACTAATAAGTTGTGACCTTTTTAAAAACTTCTGTCCTAGACCAACTTGATATTTGTTGTTTATAGATGTGTAAAGTGCCGGTACTTAACATGCTGAAGAATTATAAAATTTTGGAGTTAGAAGAGATTCTTACCACAGGTCATGGAATGATCAGAGCAACTTAAAGTACAAGGAACTTTAGATCTCTTCAGTCCTCTCATTTTAGAGCTGAGGACTGAGAGCAGAGATTAGCAACTTGTGCAGAGTTGCACACATATACTAAGCATAATTTAAGAGCGTATATGAGATCATTTCGATCTATGCTTTGTTTCATAAAGCCTTTCAGTGGGGTCATGGTCAGAACCATCATGTCGGCTACAGTGTGGTAAAAATTAGGATTCAGGTCAGTTTCATGAAATCCTTGGCTCTGCTGCTGACACCGTGACAGGCAGGCAGTGCTGCTTGGCAGCTGTACACCACCAAATACTGCTGCTTTTCTTTGACAAGCTTGAAGGAAGTTCAGAATATGGATATGGATTGGGGATCGCAGTGCCGTTTTAAGTTGACAAAGCCCATAATTGAACCATAAATTGTAAGTGTGGTAATTATGGTAAAGAAGAGTAGGTAGGTGGGGAGGGTGGTTTGATCTTGATTTTACAGAAAGGGAAAATGAAGGAGACAGAGTCAAGTGATAGCGCAGTCCACAAGTTCCCTTAGAGTATTTGTGAGTTCTTTTCAAAAGGAGTCTATTGCTTTGGGGCGAAGGGTGCTGACATTGCCACCAAAGCCAGTGATTTTCTTACCTAAGCAGGGAACTGGACTCATTCTGTGCTTGGCTTATAGCTGGATCTGATTTATTTTAAGTTGAGCATCCATTATAAATGATGTAAATTAAACCACTTCTTCAGCACGGGGCCTGACATGTAGTTAGTACTTATTAAATAATATCTGTTAGTATAGCTGTACTTTTATTTGTAGACACCTTTTACTATTAACAAGCATTCTTTGCGTGTATTTATATTTGAGTTCTGTAAAACACTGACAGCAGCAAAATTAATGTTTCCACTTTGTACTTAATGTCGTTTCTAGCAGCATGATATAGTGGATTTTGAAGAAAGAGAAGTAAGTTCAAACTCCACTTCTTATACTTAGCTCATTCATATATCTACCTCATACAGTCATTTCAAGTATTAAATGAGGCAATGTCAAGCTTTTATATGAGTATTCCTAGTAGCTAATCAATACATGGTAATTCCTGTTGTTATCTTTATCATTAGCATGAATAATCAAGAACACTTTGTACCTTTACATTAGATAATTATTTGCAAGGCTGTAAATAATCTTTCACTTTGAATTAGTTACCCCTGGTCTTCCGGACCTTAGGAAAGGTGTCACTAGAATCTGGTACTAATTCCATCACTAATGCTTGAATTGAGTTAGGCTGCTCTGAAATGTAGAGACTGTTAAATCAGATGATCACTAAGCTTTCCTCAGCTCTAGAATCCTGAGTTTTTGAGCTGATTGGTCTGAAGGCACTATCTTTTTTTCCTTCTGCTTCTCAGGCATGACATGAGCAACTTTGCCTGTCCTCTTCAGTTTCTTGTATATGTAGGAACACATAATTCATATCATAGAAGTGGTTTAAATTGCAATCATCAGCTCTTGACTTAAATCTTCACAGTTTAGACATTAAACCCTAATTATCACTCCCCCTATATTTTCCTATTGTGTGTAGAAGAAAATCCAAAATTCTCATCATGGCATATAAGACAGTCTGGCCCCTTCCTAACCTCTTTGGCCTTATCTCTTACTGCCGTGTTCCAAAAAGCACTGGCTTGAAACACATCGAGCTTATTCCTACTTTAGAACTTCAGTCGGAAGGTTCTCTCAGTCAAGACTGCCCTTCATTCTGATTTTCATGGTTGGTTGCTTTGTGTCACTCAGGTATCAACTCAGACTTCAGCTTTTCGGAAAGCTATTCAATACTCTTAGGAAGCATTACTTCTCCATACCACAGTCACTTGCTACCCCATTACCCTATTTATTTCTTCATTGTATTACTGGTACTATAAGCTCTCTTTTATATGTGTTTCTCATCTCTCTCCCTTACTAAAATGTAAGTTTCTTGAAGGCAGGGACATTTCTGCTATATTCCCAGTGTCTAGAACATTGCCAAAAACATAGACACTCAGTAAATACTTGTTGATTGCATAAATGAGTCATGATAAAAATATAAGGGAAACCAACATTTATTGAGCACTTGCTACACACTGAATAACACTAATTTAGTCTTCCACTAGACTGTTGAAATAAGCATTAATTTCCATTTTGTAATAAAAAGCCCAAGATTGAGAAATTTTTCTCATCTGCCTTCAGGTAGGTATGCCTCTTCATCATCATCAGCTCACCTCCCATTTATTTTGACCTGTGTACCAGGTACTGTGCTAAGAACCTTAGGTTCATTATCTAATTTAATTCTTGTTAAAACTCTATGATGTATATCACTGTCCTGATTTTACAGATGAGAGATCTGAAGTTTATGTTAAGTAAGTAACTTGCCCAAAGGCACATAGAAAGTGACATAGTCAAAATTTCTAACCCAGATTTTAAAAACCTCTACACTAGAGATTCCCATTTCTTGATGGAGAGAAATGATTTCTCAAGGTTTTTTTTAAAAACAGGATCAGAACCTTTTCTTTAACTGAAATGTGAAGCTAGATGCCCATTGTGATAAACAAGTAAAAACTGAGCTTAGGGATGGTATGATTAAGCAGAACTATAATACATTGCTTGGTTCTCATTCCAGTGTGATTATCCTAGCATTTTAGGGAGAAAATGGCCTTTATTTACCTAATTGCAGTAGTCACTGTTACAATATATAGTTAATAAATATATCATCTTAAGAGGAAAAAAAATCTACTTTATAAAAAAGATTCATACTTAGTTTTTTTTTTTTTAAAGATTTTATTTTTTTCCTTTTTCTCCCCAAGGCCCTCCAGTACATAGTTGTATATTCTTCATTGTGGGTCCTTCTAGTTGTGGCATGTGGGACGCTGCCTCAGCGTGGTTTGATGAGCAGTGCCATGTCAGCGCCCAGGATTCGAACCAACGAAACCCTGGGCTGCCTGCAGCGGAGGGCGCGAACTTAACCACTCGGCCACGGGGCCAGCCCCCATACTTAGTTTTTTAATTAAACAATACAGAAAACTAGATAAAAAGAAGTCAAATCATCTGAACTGGTACCACCCAAAGATTACCACAATTAACATTTTAGTGACCTTCTTTCTAAAATCTCTTTTCATATATACATATGTATGTATTTATATGTATACTTTTTATAGTAAATGAAATTATAATCTACATGTGGTTTTGTAATTTTATGGTTTTTTTTGTTTTACTCATTGTTATGTAATACTCATCTTTCTGTGTCTTTTCATGTCAAAATAGCCTTCAGAATCCAAAGAAATGAAACCATAATGGTGAAAGTGGCTGCTGGGAGGTTTGTGTGGGGCTGTATTCTGCCTTTCTCACCAGGCTGGCCCTGAGCACTAAAGCCAGAATCAGAGACTTATGTGAAGAAGATAGTCTGCCTTTTGACGCTCCTTTTTTCCCCTCATTGTGGTCACAAAACCTTTCCCTCTGGATATCTCCAGTCAGACTCCTGCCAGTGGATATGTCTGAGTTGGGATGGTAGGGAGAGGGTGTGCTCCCATACATGGTTGTACCCCTCCCTCTTACAGCTCAGTGCCCCTAAAACTCAGATAAATGTCGTCTCTCTTGAACAAGATCTCTAGGCCAGCTCTGAACAGGTGGCTAATGCCCTGCTTTCAGGCTTATGAACCAGGCCTCTGAGATACCAGGCCAAGGCAGGAATGACTGTTCTTGGAGCAACATGAGTGCACAGCAGGCCAGAGCAGGAGAGAGTGTCCTAGAAGCCTTTTATGTTTGGGGAAAACTTCAGTGTTGCTGATTCTTAAATATACCTCAATAGCACCTTCTGCCATGCTTTTGTTCTTGTTTCCTTTGCCTGGAATGTGCTTCTTCATTATTTCTCTGTTCAACTCTTATCTCTTGCTCAGTCTATCTCAAGCACGAGTTTTTCCATGATACATATTTTGGTTTCTTTTCCTTGAAACCAGATGTACTTTATTTGTCCCCATTGGTTAAGGCTCATTACATATTTTTACTATGTTTCAGGTAATGGAATATGAACAGCTGAGGAAATGAGAGTCTTGCTTTCATCATCAAAAACGTTTGTTGTTTATAGCAAGAGTTAGTATCAAGATTAAGTCCTTCAAAAGCACTTAATAAGAGGAGCAAACTTGTTCTCAAGTATTTCCATCCTAGCCATTGGTTTGACTATAGAAAATCTCCCTCTGCACATAACTGAGCTGAGAAAATAGTGCCTTTTAACTTGGTGTTGCAAACACCTAAGCATACCTACTACAAGATTCTGTTTAAAGGAGCAGGGGCTCACAGCAGAAGGGAGTAATCATTTTATATCTGGAGGTTCTGCCATGCAAGACGTGGCCTCTGACCGATGAGAGCAGGTTGAATCATGCCGCTGCCATTGGTGTTATTAATCTGTAACATAGCTTCTGTCACAAGTCCTGCCTCTTCCATGCTACTTCATGGTCAACTCCAACTCCCGTTTCTTCCATTTGGGTTCTCATTTTGCTTTTCCATGTTAGCCACAAAAGTAAAATTTCCTATGTTCTGAGCAAGGCTCAGGAATTAGGTCAAACTTTGATACCGTTGGAGTCAGAGAATCTCGCAGGGTGTCTGGAATTTCATATTGACTTAATGGCATCGTATGGGGATGGTGCATAGCTCAGTAATGTCTGGGTCCACTCAATTATACTTTATTACTTCATTATAATATTAATATTTCCCATAGTATAAATATTGGGTAAAATAAAAAATGTAAGGTAGAAAATTAAAATCCCTAATCATCCTCCTACCCAGAACTGCTGGGTAGAGAACTGCTGCTGGTATTTTGGTCTATTTCTTTCTAAGATTTCTACCCTAACCATTACTGTTCAGTGAATCTGTCATTTATAAGGATAGGAGGGTCTCACCAACAGATTCCAACCCAGCAGTGATTTAGTAGAGTTACTAGTTGTTCCTTATTCTTAATGTTGCTTGCCACTGTGTGGAGAGATGCGGAATGTCATCTCCCTTTGGCTGAAGTATGCAATATCTGACCATCTTTGTGCCTTCACTTTGTAAACAATGCGTCCTTTGCTGGGTTGATTATGTACAGCTGTGCTACTGAGGATTTAAAGCAAAAATTGTATGAGAATGTATTTTTTCCCCAGAGGAGATAAATGTAATTTCTGAGAAGTGAAGTGTGTGTGCACGCATATATATATATATATATATGTATATATATATTGCTTTCTGTGTGGTTGCCTTCAAGATGTTTGAGCTTTCTTCCCTTTTGCTGTGTAGGAACCCAAGCCAGACCATCTCCTTGTGCTGAGGGTACTGTGGAATGACTTCTCTGTGTGCTACTCCTCTCGCCCTCTGCTCTGCTGGTCCGTGTGGTGGGCCCTCTCCACTTGTGGCTATTTTCAAGTTGTGAACTACACACAGGGCCTGTGGGAGGTGGTGATGCCTTCTCGCGATGCTGCTATCTATAACGGTGGTGTGGAGGCCGTTTCAACCTTACTGGGTAAGCAGTGCAGGATGGAGAGGCTGGTTGGGAGAGAGAGATTCCTCTGCTGGTTAAGTCAACCATAATCATATTTTCTCTCCCCTCCCAAATTAGAAGTAACCCCAAAGAATGATTTGCTTATTTGGGGCTCTGATTTTATAAGTTAGGAGGAAAATTTAGAAGTGCTCAAGTGGTAGAGGACATGACTAACAAACTTGAATTCTTTATAACCTTTGAGGAAACCTAATGTATTGATTTTCAAAATTGTTTTCTTATCCAAGTTTCCATTATCTGTGTTTACTGGGTATTTTTTGCCACTTGATGTGAAACTTTAAGTAGCAATATACAATAGTGTATAATAATAGCTAATAACTGTTAAGTGTTAATATGTGCTAAGTGCTGTTCTAAGGACTTTATGTGTATTAACTCAGTTCTTAGAAAATTCCTGAGATAGATGCAATTATTATCCCCATTTTACAGTTTAAGAAACTGTGGACAGATAGGTTAATAACTTGCCCAAGGTCATATAGATGGTAAGCAGTAAGGTCAAGATTTGGACTCAGAAGCCCATGTTCTTGACCATTATATTCTATTGTCCCTCTTTAATTTGTTAACCTATTTCATAACGTTTTTGGAAGATTTTATATGATTTCTGTAAGCATTTATAACTGTGCCCTGGCATCTAGAAAGCACTCTATACCTTTTAGCTGTCATTATCACTGCCATCATTTACCAAGGGGCAGAGATGCCCTTTGCCATATTCTAAACTGCTCCTCAGTTAAGAGGAGAGATGAGCCATCCTGCCATGTTGCCAAGCTAGAAGCAGTGGTTCTTTTTGACTCTTTCCTCTGCTTCAGCCTCAGTAGTTTTTTCCTTAGCAGCATCCCTGGGTCTACAGCCTCCTTTTCCATCTCATTGCCAGCTGCCCTAATTCAGTCTCACATCATCTCTCAGTGGCTCCATATTATTCATTCCATCAAGTCCAAAATTCTCTGCCTGACCCTTAGGCCCTCCATAATCTTGAACTATGCTATTTGTAAGTTTAAAGCTTTTAAAATATAATAATCTGAGCTGAATTTTTAATTTACTGAAATAGTATTTGTTTAGCAAAATAACTGGATGACTTTTCTCTTTTTGTTTTGTAGGTGCTGTTGCCGTGTTTGCAGTTGGTTACATAAAAATATCCTGGTCAACTTGGGGAGAAATTGCACTGTCTCTGTTTTCTCTCCTGATTGCTGCCACAGTGTATATCATGGACACTGCAGGGACCATCTGGGTGTGCTACGCATCCTACGTGGTCTTCAGAATCATCTACATGTTACTCATCACTATAGCAACGTATGTATTTTGATTCAAAAAAGCATTAGGAAAACTTGTGACAGGATAAACTTTTTGGTTTCTTTACAAACAAATTTTTTAGTTAAAAAGAGGCAAATGGGAGAAAGCATTGTACTGTATGTGCATCAGCGGTTTTTCTCCTGGGGAAGCATTTAGGCAAGGTTCATTTATTTTCTCATTCACATGTTCCTGCTGTTTTTAGATATTTGTGTGAGATTTACATCATTAAGCAACAAAATACTTTTCACTTTGTTGTGAAGGGAATTAACAGAAAGAAGGGCATAGTCTTCACGTTTAAAGTAAAAATTGTAACTACCCAGGAAGTAATTCTTGTCTATTTATTCTTCTTTTATTTATTTTTTCAGTTTTCAGATTGCGGCAAACCTCAGCATGGAGCGCTACGCCCTAGTGTTTGGTGTAAACACCTTCATTGCTCTCGCACTTCAGACTCTGCTCACTCTAATTGTGGTAGATGCCAGTGGCCTTGGCTTAGAAATTACCACTCAGGTAAGATCTCTGATTCAGCACTGCAGATGTTATGATTTGATCAGGGTGGCAGAGGTGGAGCATGCTTGAAAACAGATTCAAACAATATAGACAGATATAAAATAAAAAGTGAAAGTGTTCCCTCTTTCCTTCAGTCATCCCCCATCCTTAGGTCTTTTCTACCTGGAGGATGTTGGGACCGTCATCTTTCTGATGAGGCCCTAGACCATTTCTGAGTGTGACTAACCAGCCTGGTGGAGCTGAGAGGTAATATTGGTTCCTCCAAGCCCAACTTCTCTGCTTCCTCATCCAATATTTTCCTCCATTTTTCATTCTGTGCCTGGAATGCTGTATCCCTCTCACAGCTCTCTAAGTCTCCTCCCTTCTTTATATAAAATACCCCCCACCCAAATACCAAGGTGATGACTTGGCTGTTGATGAGTAGCCTTATGATTCTTAACATATGTCCGATTGAGAAACACCTGCACAAACACCCAAAGACAATGTGAATATTTTTATTCATTCAGGAATGGTATAGTTGCATATGCCTTCATGCATTGTGAGTTTGTAGGTAGGGCTTGCTCTGTACTTTGAAAATGGGCAATTGAATCAAGAAGTGCCAGCCCCACCCCCATCCCAGCCCAAATGATTCCTTCTCCATTATTCCCTCCATACTTGCATCTTAATTTTCTTAGAATACAAAAACGCAACATGTTATCAGTAATTAACTTTGTTTTTATTGAAGAGACTTAAAAGAGAAATAATAATAATAATAGGTAACGTGCATATAGCACTTTCTACGTGCCAGGTACATTATATAGAATTTTGCAAGTGTTGTCAGGATGAGAAATTGAGAAAATGAGTTTGAGAGATAAGTAATGTTAAGTGTTGTTTAAGGTCACACAGATAATAATAATGTGGCAGAGCTATGATTGAAACTAGCATCTAACTCTCAAGCCTACATGTCTCCCACTGCATTATGCGGCCTCAAAAGGGGGCGTGGTGGGGAGAACAGATGAGTGGGAGCTTACTAGTAATCTTTCTGTATGTTTCCCAATTACTACCAGCAATAAAAACCTCGAGAAGACCTCTCAAGGGATAGGTGCTGACATTTGGGATGGAGGGTGGGAGAGAAACCAAGTGCTTGTCATCCTGCTACGGAAATGGTGGGTTTAAACTTGTGGAATAATAGAATTTTGTGGGCTACGCTGAAACTCTAACTGCCGTGATTAATTAGCAGGTTTCCTACAGGAAAATGTATACAAATTTGAAAGAACCTGGCCCAGAGACTTAGAGTAACATTCTTGTTGCACCTATGAGCTAGCTTATAAGTATTTAGTAAGTTTTAAGAAGATAATGATGATGAAGTTGTAACTATATGGTCACATTAAAAATTTGGCTTAGGGAAGATTCTTAAAGTAATCCTATAAGGGTATATAGTTGACCTTCCACTGCCCTCTTCTGGGGAAGAATAGAAGTTCTTGATCTTCAGAACTTGGCCTGTTAGTCATACCCACCTGTCAGCTTGAGGGTGGAGACCAGGATTCAGGTATAACAATAACAGCAATAAAAATTAAAACAATAGTATTAACAGTATTAGCACTGTGCTAATAAACATTTACATTCATGATCTCATCCCTTCCCATCAATGCTGTAAAGAAGGAAATATGAACTGCATTCTGTAAATGAAGTCACGGCTCTGAGATTAAGTGTCTCAGTCAAGGTCACACAGCTAGTGAGGGAGGTAGTCAGGCTTCAGTTGGCTTCAGTCCCACCGCACTGCTGCCTCCGTGTATCTTCAGTACCCGGCACACTGTGTAAGCACACAATGCTTTTTGAAGTTTTATGGAGAAACTGAATATATCTTTAATTGCAGTATATGTTCACAGGTATGTAAGAGGACAGCTCATCTTCTAATTGATAATTCTATGAATTGCTACTTCCCCCTCTCTAGTTTCTGATCTACGCCGGTTATTTTGCATTCATCGCTGTGGTTTTCCTGGTTAATGGTGCAGTCAGTGTTATGAAGAAATACAGAAAGCAGGAAGATCCAGAATCAAGTTCTCAAGTAACCACTTCATAATATACTGCTGACGAGCTGCTGCTTCTAGCAAGAACTCTGCACAGCACTGTGCCTGGATGTATTTCATTTTTGAAGATGTGGACACATATTTATGAATGTGTATTTCATGGCTTCAGAGCAGCCGCTTGACTATGTCATGTGTTCCTGGAGTAACATAATACTGTTCAGAGGAGCCAGAAGTGAAGTTTATTTTGTGGGTTATTTATGAGAGCTAATTTAAGTCTGACTTTTTTCTGATTCAAAAACAAACTTGACTTTGAAAACCAAGTAGTCAAGAGCACTCAAGCAGCACGTGCTGTTATACACATGATAGCAGGTGAGTTTGATGTTTCATAGGGCAGATGCTTCTGTATCTGCTTAGCCAGAAGCTTGGCTGGTGGGACCAAGGCTTCACAGGGGTCACAAGATGTCACAGGTCAGGATAGAAATATGTTCTAACAGCACTTGCCCCTGTTCAACTTGAGTCTTATTTCTGTGTTACTCATGTGCATTTGTGTTTCTACAGATGAAAGTCGTTCCTATCACTGGCAATATTTGCTCTGGTTGGGTGTTCTGTCCTATAAGGAGTGTATGTCATTTCTAATAAGTTATTTTTTAAAAATTCATTATATGAATGTTCTCAGTTCTTATCTTGACGATTATATATTTGTGTAGATTTTCTTTAGAAGTACAGTTTTGCTTATTCATATGCTTCTCAGAGAAGCTCATATAGTTAGAAAATAAGGCAAGTTTTGAAGCCTACTAATAATCTAAATGAAGAGACCTAATCAGAAAACTTAAAGGTAGGTTTGTTTGTCTTTTATTCTTCAGTATGAAGGACTGTTAATTCCATGATGAAAGGTTAGTATATGGGCTAAAGACAACGAGCCCATTTTGTATTTGCATTCCCTTTTATTTCCAGAATTAAATGAAAAAGTCTTTTTTTTAATAACTTCATCCCCATTTATAGCTTTTATATTATTTGTTCTTCTTATCCAAGATAAAGATGTCATTAGGTGTTGGATTATTCCAAAGCCTTTTTCACCAACTGAGCCTCTTTTTAATTGTTTCACTAATTAATAATGGAGCAGGAACTAGGATAGATTTGGTTCCTGCATTTTGTACGTTAAATCTGCCTTTGTGTCTAAGGGTGGATCATCTTGAATATTTGCTTAAAATAAGAATTGCTCATGAGTCCATTTCCAAGTTAACTTGAAAAAATATTATTCTGTATACATTTAATTCTGAAATCAGCCTACCAAGTGGCTGCTAGAGTATGTGAGACATGAAAACTATTTTAAAGCCTTCCCTTGAAAAGGATCTAGGTAGCTGCTTCCAGCTGGGTGTTAACTTTTTTTAGAATGACACAGCTAAACAGTGTGAATAATAGTGTCAAGATTGCAAAATTGATATATTTATTTGGTTTAAGCAGGAATTCTAGAAGTAAGTGAATGAGGATAAGAAGAGGTCATTTCCCATTTGCCTTCCTTTCGGATTAAGGGAAAGGAAGAGAACACTAGCTAAGGAAGGGAAGGGGTAGTGATGTCATAAAAGTAGCAACCTCTAATTTTATATTTTGTCTTTTTTTTCTTGCTACATAGGGAGTTGTTTACTCAAATGAGCAGAAAAGTGGTGTTTGAGGGATTTTAATTTTTTTAATAAAATAGATAGTGGTACAAATTGTTCACATTACCAAAGTAATATTTCCCTGGAATTTAATTTGAAGACTGTGGCACACAGCCAGAACCTTTACTTATTTAAGAAAATGATAAGTTCACAATTTGGTGTGTGGCCGTATTTGTAGAATGCTGACCCCAATTTGCAAGTTGTATGCCGTTTTGCAAATAAGTGTGGAAATAATTGGTAATTTTTATTCAATTCTGTATAGATTATAAAATTATTTTTATTAAATAAATGTTTTACAGTATATTTTCCCTTTTTAATCAAAATTATTTTAAATTTGTCTTTTGCTTCAGTAGGAGTTTTAGATTCCATCCTGAAATGATTTCTCCTAGGACAAATTTTGTCTTAAGCCTTCTCCTCTGCTGACCCTCCTAATTAACCTTGTCATCCTGTTCATTCTTTCATTGCTTTGTGATCTTTTCCTTTGACTCCTCCCCCTTATTTCTGTTGTTTTCCCAAGTTTTTTCTAGCACCACATTGCTAGCAATCTAGCACCACTTTATTTTTCCTGGTCTTCATCTTGGTACCTCTCATCTCTCTGTTTAAAGTGTTCACCCTTTTAAAAACTGAAAAGGCCCACATTCCCTTCAGTGTTAACTGAATTTTAAAAATAAAGGAACTTAAATCAAGGGCAGAAGATGCCATCTTGTTTTGAAACTTCATAGCCTCTTTGTTCTGGCCCAAAATATTCTGATACCCAGCGAAGCATCTTTTTGCCATCAGTTGAGAGTCAGTTTATTATATCCTAGAAAACAAGTCAGTCTTCCTCTCAGTAGCCAAATTAGTACCTTCCCTTTAATATCCCATTCCAAAACCTGCTTCATTGAGGCATTTCATTGATTATCACCAAAGACTTGGAAATTTTTCATGCAAAACAACTTTTTTTATGAGAGTACTTTTTTTATTTTTATTTTTTTTGATGAGGAAGGTTGGCCCTGAGCTCACATCTGTTGCCAATCTTCCTCTTTCTTTTTCCTCCCCAAAGCCCCAGTACATAGTTGTATATGCTAGTTGTAAGTCCTTCTAGTTCTATGTGGGATGCTGCCACCATGTGGCTTGATGAATGGTGTATAGGTCCACACCCAGGATCCAAACCAGTGCACCCCAAGCTGCCAAAGCGGAGCACGCGAACTTAACCACACACCACCTGGCTGGCCCCCAAAACAATTTTTTAAAGATAAAGTTTTCTGTCCCTATAGTTATATCCCCTGTATCTTAATGCCTTTCAGATTGCAAGCCTTCTGGGCAGGGACCATGTCTTATCTTTGACTTTTGTTGCAAAACATTTCCTAGTGCCATATGAATATTGAATTATATAATTGATATGTAATGGACTCAGTATAGCCCCCTGCCAGTACAATAGCTAAATGCCCACTATTTTTTAAAAAGTACATCAACATGGAACATTAAGATTAAAATGCCTATCAATGATCTCTAGTCCACTACTTTATTCAAGGCATTATGCTTAAATGATAGAAATTGGATATGTTTGTTTTACTTATTATGGCATCCTCCTTATAATTAATACCTTACATTTGCTTAACATGTTTTAGTTTTGAAAGGGCATTTGTGAACATCATCTCCTTTGATTTCTGGAAAGGGATCTTGTAGGAGTACTAATTCCTCTACTGTTTTTCATTAAGTAATGCTGATAAAGGGAGTTCAAAGTGCTAGATTTGCCACTCAAAGCTGTGGTCCATTAGGGAAGTCTCTGTTAAGCTTCAGTTTCCTCATCAGTACGTGAGGATGATGCCTCCCTCGCAGGACTGTTGTGAAGAAATGAAGGAAGACGTGAAAGCACCTGTACTGGAGATGCAGAGTAGGGGACTGAGAAGGCAGTTCTAGTCCCCTTACTCTCCATTTACAGTTAATTTGTAGCTATCAATCTTAAAATTACACTTTCAAAGGAAAGTTTTTGAGTCTTGCAATCAAAATGAAAATGATCAGAAGCTTTTAAGCCCCTGCCCCCTTTATTTTTAATTTATATTTTGGAAAGCTCTTCTGCGGATACAAGGAAGAAAAAGTCATGATTCCTGCTCTCAAGGACCTTAAAATGTGTGATAAGAAAAAGTAGAAAGGATAATACATGCCCAACTGCAATCCACAACAGTGTGTCAGGTACCATAACAATTAAAAGGCTTGGGTCTCAAAGAGAACAAGGACATTGGTGAAATCATGAGTGGCTTCCTGAAGGAGGTGGCATTTGAGTTGGCTATGCAGTATGGGTAGAATTTTAAAGAAATTTGGAAGGGGGAACTGTGTAGTAAAGAAAGGGGCACAAATAAAGGTATAAAGGCCGAAAACTCTGTGTACAATCAGCGAGAAATAGGAGTAGGGTGAGATAAAGTTGAAAAGACAGTTTGGCGACATTTTCCAATGTTTATTAATTGGAGATGGAAATGGAGAATAATGATTAAGTTTTATGAAGTTTAATTTGGCAGCAGTGGATAGGATGAATTTTATGGAAGGTACTACCTAAAATTGCTAGTTCAGGGACCATTTCAATTGGCTAGGTGTAGATGAGGTAGGCCTTTATAACTTACCGCAGTGGAAGAAACAGAGAGGACTGACTTGGGGTTACTACGTTAACGTTCTAGAATGTGTGCCCCTATTTCAAAAGGTGGCTTAGAAAGTAAATAACCTGCCCAACATCACACTCTGTGAAGTGGAGAAGCCTGGATGGGAGTCTGATTCCCACCCTACACTGCAAATTAACGGTCGCTTCCGCCCCATACCCTTCTCAAGTCTGTAGGGATTACACTGCAGTGGGAAGAGGGGGCGGGAGGGAGCCCCCCAGCTCAGAAAACAGCCCCGGAGAAGAAGAATGCCAGGCAGGGCACCAGCAGCTGCAGGATGGCTGTGCTGCGGGGCTGTTCTAGAATGGCTGGGTAGGTGGCAGAGGGCTGAGAAGCCTCGGGGTACAAGTTGTGGGTGTACAGCTAGACAAAGCTGCAGGAAACCTAAACCCCGATTTCCCGGCCACCGCCTCCCCCAGGCCGGCCGGCTCCATGCCAGAAACGAGCCCGCGGGCCTGTGGTGGGCGGGGCGTGCAGCCTCGCTTGCTTCGGTCCACTCCCGAGGGGGGCCCCCCCGCGCCTGCGCATTGCGGCCCGCCGCACGCCGGCCGCGCCCGCCGCGGCTTTCCGTCCGCGCTGTGTCGGGGAAGCGGCTCGCGGTCTCTGCCGGCGCAGGAAGGGGGCGTGGGCCTCCGAGAAGGCCCGGCTGTGGGCTGCAGTTACCATTTCTGAAACTCCTCCTCCAAACCTCAGCGTGGGGAGACCTCCGGTGAAGGTCATGTGCTGTGAAAGGCACCGGCTGCTGTCTCTGACGTTTAAAACTTCTTGGGTAATCAGTGCGGCCGGCTACGGATCACTCTCTGAAACGGTTATTACCAAATTGTCCTCTTTTAAAATAAGTGAATCCAAGGGGACAACAGCCCTTTCCAAAGGACAGTCTTACCCTCCAGAAAAATCACAAGAGGAATTGCAACTAAGAAAATTCAACCTTCTGCCCCAAATGCTGAAATGTTAACAAAAACTATTTAATACTTAAATATTTGAAACCCCTAAACTAATTCATCTGTTTGATATAGTTCCATCTTCTACCCACACCACCACTAGCCTCTTTTTTTCTAATATGAAACTGCATACCTTGACCATCATTCCCTGCAGGATGCCAAAAATCCTGGAAGACCTACCCGCGATGTTCTGGGAGTGTGGACAAAGGTGGACCTTGACCTCCGGATCAGTACTTAGGATGGAGCCTTTGGACGGAACAGCTACCTGGAAATTCTCGCCTGGGTCTTGTGCTTGACTGATTAAGAAGCCATAGGCCAGAGAATGTGTCCATAGGGAAATTAGTCGTCTGCTTAAAGATCTGTTTTTATCTCCAACTCTCGTAATTAATTCCCAGTTACAGTTTGATGATTCTTTACTCCCCGCCCTGATTTTTTCTTTGCATTTTGGTCTCCTTTCCTTAGTTATAAGCCATTTCATACTTACCCAAAGTCATTCCTCCACAGCCATTTAAATTTAAAAAATATCTAGCTATATCTAGTGGTAGAAAGGACTCCAGCATTAAGCCAGAGGTCCTAGGCGGGATGTGAAGTAGTCCCAGATGGTAGGAACGCCTGGTTTATAGTAGAAACAATATTTTAAAAATCGTCCCTAGAGGAAAGCATTCCCTTTTAAGCCCCTGCGCTGATAGAGTTGTGCACAGTGTGGAACAGAAAATCACAAAGAGGATACCATAATCTTCAATAAGTAGCCTCCTAGGAAGGGCCCTAAAATCCCACCTCATAACATAGAATCAAATGTTACTAATTGAGCTTTATTGTGGTTGGCAAATATTCTGATTCCATGGTTATTTTAACATTATTGTGTGGTTTTAAAAGCATTATGTGGTCATGGTAAGAAATTTGGGAAATGTAAAAAAGCATATGGAATAATTATTACTCCTAATATTTGTCAACTCTAATCCCCTGTGCATGACTTTTGTCCTCTCACAACCCACAAGAAACCACAGCAGAGCATAAGTAGTTACTAGGACTCTTAGTGGCAGATCACTCTCAGATCAAATAAGTGTATAAGATATTTACTATTAGAAATTAATGTCATTAAAAATTAAATACATTATTTTAAAAATTACCAAAGACATAAATAAGCAACCATGAGTAAGAATCAGCAGAAACAACAACAGATGAAGAGACCTAATGGTTTCAGATATTGGAATTATCAGATACAGAGTATGAAATGAATATCTATAAAACGTTAAATATAAAAAATGTTTAAAAATGAGCAAGTAACAAGACTAACAAAAATGAAAAGACTGGCTTGATTTTCAAAGAACTGAAAAATATATTTTAGAAATTAAAATAGAAATGTTGAAGTTAAAATTCAATGGATTATGTCTCATAAATTGCTGATGAGAGTGTAAATTGGTACAACTCCTTTGAAGAGCATTTTGCTGTTGTCCTTTAAAGTTAAAGATAGGCATAGTCTATGACCCAGCAATTCCACTCCTAGGTATATACCACAGAGCTGCACTTTCAAATATGGCAACTACTAGACACTTGGGACTGCAAGCATACTCTGTTTTATTGTGCTTTGCTTTATTGTGCTTCACAGATAATGCATTTTCTACTAATTATTACCCTCCACCAGCAAAAGATTACAACTTGCTGAAGGCTCAGATGATGGTTAGCATGTTTTAGCAATGAAATATTTTTAAATTAAGGTATGTACATTGTCTTTTTTAGACATAATGCTATTGCACACTTAATAGGCTACAGTATAGTGTAAACATAACTTTTATATACACTGGGAAACCAAAAAATTTGTGTGACTCACTTTATTGCAATATTTGCTTTATTGCAGTGGTCTGGAACTTAAGCTGAAGTATCTCCAAGGTATGCCTGTGTTGAGTAAGTATTAGAAATGTGACTATACAGGAGTGAAAATTGATCAACCAGAGCTACAAGCAACAATTTCAATGAATCTTATGAACATAATTTTGAGCAAAAGAACTAAGATATAATAGAATATATCAATACAATTCCACTTGTTCAAAAGGAGACAAACTATATTGTTTAAATCTATATACATAAGTGGTAAAAGTATAAAACAAACACATTATTACTATAAAATTCTTTCAAATATTTACTTCTAAGGAATGGAAGAGAGATATGATTAAGAAGGGGCACACATCCTTCTGGGGTACTTTTGTTTTATTTCTTGACTTGGAAGATGATACAAGTGTGCTTCCTATATGATTCTTCATTATACAATACACTTATGTTTTATGTTTTTTTTCTGTATGTTCCTTAAATTTTACACTAAAAACTCAATAACTAGGTTAAATAGCACATTAAAGACAGCTGAAAAGAGAATTAGTGAAGTGGAAAATAAAACTGAAGAAATTACCTAGTATGCAGTAAAGAGACAATGCCTTTAAAAGCGTAAAAAGAGGTTGAGATATATTGTAGAATATTTTGTCTCCTCTGTTATATCTACTCATTCCTTCTAAGGCTACAATATGACAGAATTTTGCAGAACTGGTGAGAACAAGAACCCACAGATACAGGAATCATAGTGCATCACAAGAAAAATGACTAAAAAAATAATAACTTCACACCTAGACACACAGTAGTAAAATTGCAATTAACTTAGGACAAAGAGAAGATCATAAAAGCAACCAGAGAGAAAAGACAGGTCATCCATAAAAGAACACAATTAGCTGACAGCCGGTTTCTCAAGAACACCAATGGAGGCCAGAAGACAATGTAATGAATGCTTCAAATTACTGAGAGAAAATAACTGTCTGCCTAGAACTGTGTACCGAGAACAATGGTCTTTTAAAAACAAGAGTAAAGTAAAAATATTTACAGATGAACAAAAATGGAAAAACTTTACACCAACAACAGGTTATCTCAGGAGAAAGGCACAAGACTCTAGTAGGAAGATCTGATATGCAAGAAGCTAGGATGAAGCTAGGAAAAGCTAGGGGTAAGCATTTATATAAATCTAAATGAACATTAACTTTATTAATTAATAATGATAAAACATTTTGTGGTTTATATTTTAAAATACTACACATGGAGAGTATATAAATTGGGCTGATGAGGGATGCTTAGAAATAAAGCATCCTAAAGTACTTATGTTATTCATGAGGAATATTAAGATACAGATTAAATTAGATTTTGTTAAATTAGGTATCATAGTGAAGTTTAAAGAGCAGCAAAGCATAAAAGTAGAGTGTATAATTTACCAAACAATTGAGTGAATAAACTGGAACAAAAACAAACCTAATGGATGATTTTACCAGCAGTAATCATACAACCTGGCTTTGTGAAGGTTCCCAAAGTGTTGTGGCCATGGGCACTCAGGCACCTGCCCTCCTCACCACAAACCACTGCCAAGAAGGGATAGTAAAGAAAGAGCCCTAGAGGACATTGGCAAGGCTGTCATCTAAACCAGTTCCTGAAGAAGTTGAAACCAAACCAAAGAGGGCAATAAGAAAGGGTAAGTGTTCTGCCAAAAAATTGCAAATGAAAAAAGGGAGCAAACGGCAAACCGACTGAAATGGCTATCCAAGAAACTAAAGGCAAACGACCTGCAGAAACTGAAGAAAGTAAAAATGAGTAGCCTTCAGCCTCTAGTTAAGCAGGAGACAGAAAAGTCAGTCTGATTAATATCATTTATCAAGTCTTAGTGGTTCCTGTATCCTTATTACAATCCAGAGAAATATTTTTATAATCTATTTTGTAAATGCAAAATTTTAAAAATAGCTCTAAAAACATATTTTTACAAGGAAGGGACACCAGTTCCTCTGACACTGTGTGTGTGTGTGTGTGTGTGTGTGTGTGTACATACTTTTTTTAAAAGAAGAAATCAGGTGCTGGTTATTTATTTTTCTGAACAACCAAAACCTGTTGGGATATTGACTTAAGAGAGGCTTTGACTGTCTTGATAGGGAGGCAGCTTTCATAAGCTATATTTTGAAGTATAACTAAATAGAGATTTGGAGTCACAGTTATTCACTTAATATGCCTTAAATATTTCAAACTACTTAGTGTCTATCTTCATGTTGTTGCTCCCTACATATAGAGAAAGAATTGCTCCTGAAGAAAACTGCTCTCTAATCTTGGCTCTCCCTATCAGAACTGTTAATGTTCCATTAAAGATTGGAAATTTTAGGGTATGTAGTGTGTATGATGCTAAATTGTGAATTAGTGGAGCTTTAAATGTAACAGTTTATCAATATTTGAAGATATTAGTGTCTAATATATTTAAAGGACAACTTGCCTCCAAATTTTTATCACTGGATTAACTATTTAAAAAAAAATTACAACTGTATGATGTTTTAGATTTTTGGTACTTAAATTTAAATATATCTTTACGTACCATTCATAATGACTGCATAGTGATCAAATAAAAACACAATTATGAAAGTAAAAATATAACAATTTAAGCAAAAACATGCAAAACCATTAACTAACCCAAATGCTCATTGACAAGAGAATGAATAGAAAAATTTTCATATATTATAGAACATTATACAGTGGCAAAAAATAAACAAATATAATTGCATGTAAAACATTTATAAATTTTAGAAAATCATTATACTGTTAAATGAGAGAAAATCAAACAGCTGGTATGTCCATGCTGCATTATACCATTTAAAAAATGAGCTCAAAAGCAAGTAAATGAAACAATGTTTTGGTTAAGAATAACATACATAAATGGTAAAAAAAAGATTTTGAAAGGAATATAATGATACACTCAAAATTTGTGATAGTGGTTACCTTTTTTGGTAAGATAGGAAGGTGGCATAGGTAGGTCATGAATATTGGTAATGTTCTCCTTTTGCTAGGTGAATTGTATCATACTTTATAATTTACATATATATTTTATATATATTCTTTTGTGTGTATCAAATATAATATTATTCAAGAGTAAATCATTGCCAACTTCCTGTGAATTTTGATCAGTATTTCAATGATCGTTCTGCATTCCTTGCCCAGAATTCAGGTCAATTATGGTTGACATCCTGAAGAAAACATTTCAGCTAAGTAGGAGAAATCTAATGGTTGCCTCATTTTATTGTAAGCTCTTATTTTCTCCCTAATGTCTGGTTAACCCTCAAATATAAACCTCAATTGATGGAACAGGTCTGCAAAATATCTGAACAAACACAAAAATATGAAAATACTGTATCTACAGTCATGTGCCACATAACAACATTTTTGTCAAGGACAGACTGCATATACAATGGTGGTCCCATAAGATTAGTACCATATAGCCTAGGTGTGTAGTAGACTATACCATCTAGGTTTGTGTAGGTACCATATGGGAGGAAGAAATTTCCCTCTATCCTTCTAGGTTCTTCTGGCTGGTCTAAGAATTAAATTAACATGAGACAGATTAACAGGAGAAAAAGAAACAAAAGTTCAATAACATATATACATGGGAGAAACCCAGGAAAATCAAGTAACTTGCCAAAATGGCTGAAGCCCTCACCTTAAGTATATCCTCAACTAAAGACAAAAGAAGATGTTGAGAGAGGGGAGAGTCAGGGACTTCAATGGAAAGGAAGGCAATTCACATGTTGGTGAAAAGGAACAAATGTTTGGAAGAGAAGTGTTTGTTTGGCCACACAGAAACAGAAGAACACAGGGGAGCCCAACAAACAGGCTCTTCTAGGATCCTCCCTGTCTACCACCTGGTTCATGTGATGCTAAGGTGATAGCTCGCTTCCTGAGACAGGTTTTGTTTTTAATCTGAATTCTTTTAGGCAGTTAAGGGGAAGGTAATAAGAAAAACTTTCTGAGTCTTTTGTTTCTAAAATAATAACCAGCCTAAAATAATACTTATGTTAAAGAGACACACTTGGGGTGGCAAATTTTGTTCCTCTTCAGTGCACTCCATGATGTTCCCACAACAAGGAAACCGCCTGATGATGCATTTCTCAGAACATATCCCCCTCATCAGGTGATGCACAACTGTATTTGTGATACTGTTTTAGAGTTGGAAAATAATTTTGTGAGGAATTACCTACAACCTTAGAAACTTCACTTACTTAAAGAGGGTAAATGAGTGAGGGTATTTTCATTCTGTGGAGTAATGGAGACAAAAAAATATCCACTTCTCCTGTGTTAACTACATTGTAATCCAATCGTGTTGCAATATAGATTTCACTTTTTCTTGATGAAAAATATTATGAAGTGAAAAAAATACCTCTAAAACATGGAAGTTATGCTTTTTCTAACTACTACAAAAACGGATGTTTTATAATGAAGACTGTGAAAATGGAGAAAGTCAGCTGTGGGTTTGAAACTGTTTTAGTAATGCATCTGTTGGGTCCTTAGGAAGAAAGAGGCACCAAAAGCAACAACTTGAGTAAGGCTCTCGAGAATCCACAGGTGTCATAGGGATGGAGGAGTCTGGTGTCACTTTGAAAAAGAAGCCCACCACCACAAGTTGGAGGTCATTTCAACGTTCATTTAAGTGGGATTCATCAGCTATGCAGATGTCTTATTCTCTTGCTCCTATGGTGGCAATTATGATTCCAGGAATGCATTTCCTCACTGAGGCCCACATGTAGGAAGGGGCTTTTACTTTAGGCTCTTTTAAATGTCTATTATCAATGTCAAAAAAGGAAAACAAAATGCCTGTGGAGACCAAAAGGTGAGAACTGGGGGGAAATTAAGGAAAAGAGTAAAAACGAAAAGGAGAATGAGTATAGGAGCAACATGTCTACGATTAGAGACTCTGCTCCATGTTTGCAGTCATGGCGCTCCTTGCTATAATATGAAGCTGAGTGAGACACAAAAATATGGGCTCCTTGTGAAAGTGGCAGATTCTGTGTCCCTCACGTTCTTCTAGGAGAGACTGAATGACCATGTATGTGTATTACACTAGGAAAGGGTTGTATGAAAATCCAGCCGTTTATAAAAATTCATTTAGAGATCTATGGAAAAAAACAGAAGTTCCACACTTATTACTATTTCATGTGCATCATCATAAATTCTAGTGTTCAGACAATACTATATTTTACAGAGATAAGTTTTGCCACTGAGTGGTTCAAATTAATATTAACCAAATTATGCCTGTTGAGTTATTTCAGAAAACTCTAAGAAATTCTAATGGAAATATAACTTCTTTGCTAATTCTATTTTACTAGGTTTAATAAAGAGGTTTGGTTCTTGATAGACTAGGCATCAACTGTAAAAAGATGCATATTTTGCTGAGTCACCTTCCTTAATATCTCATAGCATTTCTTTTCTTTTTAAAAATCCATCCCTTCTCAAATTTGCCTTCACATTGTTACATATTTCTTCAAAAGATGAAAATTATGAGCACATCTAGACTACAGACAAGAATAAGGGCATCCACTTATATCTTAGTGACCAGAAATTTGCAAGAATTTACGCCACTTCCCTTATCATAGTAGTTTAGACTTGGATAGGTAATTTTATTTTTTCTCACTCAAGTTCTTCAGGATTTAAGTGGTAGAGAAAGAGGAAAATAATTCTCAATTCAATGCAATTATTGTTTTTGTTATTCTTGAAAATATTTTTTTTTGTTTTCAGAATTAAAACAAATGTAAACCCAAATTACATATATTCCTAATCTAACTTAGCCCTTCATTAGTCCAATTCCAGTAGTGTCTGCAGCCAGCCAGAGGCAGAGAGCACTTGATGGAGGGAAGTTGGAGTGAAAGGAGACACTGGTTTATTGTCCTTAAAATATCTTATTTTTGGAAATTTTATAAAAACCTATTTTCACATAAACACATTATTAGGGCCGCTCCTAGGGCTACAGAAGGAACCTGTGCAGGTGAGAAGTCCTGAAACTTAAGCTTCGTTTGCTTCATGATAAATCCTCCTCTGCTCGAACCTCTATGTCCTTTTAGTTACTGCCCCATTTCTCCTTTTCCTTTATAGCAAAACTCCCTGAAAAGAACTGTCAATACTGCTGTATCTATTTACTCCCCTTTATTTTGTTTAGGATCCCACCATTCCACTAAAACGACTGTCACAACAGTGGTTCTCCGTCCTCATTGTGTTTGTCACAGTGAACACATCCTGCCCTTAGCTTCTGGAACACAGCTCTCTCTGGATTCTCTCTGTATACCTCACTGGTCACTCCTGAGTCTCGTTTGCTGGTTCTTCCTCTTCTTCCTGACGGCTGCTGAGTAAACCCTGATGCTTACTTCTCCAACCTTCTGCTCCCTCCTCATCTACATTCCCTCCTTGTGTGTCTGCGTCCAGTCCTATGGCTTTATGAACCGTGTATACACTGATCACTCTGAAATTTATATATATATTAAAACAGCCCTTTCCTCTTGTCTGAATTCCAGACTCATATATCCAACTGCTTAGTTCTGTCTCTACTTGATTACCTAATTAATTACAGCAGACCCCAAACACAAACTCTTGATTTGCACCTGTCCACCCTGCTTGTCCTGGATTTCAGGAAATGGCCACTTCCTTCTTCCCTTTGTGCAAGCTAAAAAAGCCTTAAGTCATCCTTGACTCCTGTTTCCTTTCGCTCCCTCCTTGCCCTATGTGTTAGCAAGTCCTATTGACAATATTTCTCCCCATCTTTCCATGCCATCTTTCTCTGATTGCATCAGCTTGAACATTGTGTAATTCTTTGTGAACTCATCCATTTGTGCTTGTCACCTACAACCAGGGAATGGGGTAGAGCCTGGGCAGAACTGATTTGTTTTGCTCTGCATTTCTCTTGCTCCCTTAAAAGGGAGGGAAGCAAAAAGAGAGAGGCGACCAACATAACACCTTCCTCTCTGCTTTCTAAAAATATTTTAGTTCACTGCCACATTAGGCCAAATAAAAGTGGGGATAAAAGTAGTCATGAGGGGCCAGTCCCGTGTCGCAGTGGTTAAGTTCACACATTCTGCTTTGGTGGCCCAGGGTTCACCGGTTCAGATTGTGGGTGCAGACATGGCACGACTCATCAAGGAATGTGGGCAGGAGTCCCACATATAAAATTGAGGAAGATGGGCATAGATGTTAGCTCAGGGCCAGTCTTCCTCAGCAGAAATAGGAGGATTGGCAGTAGATGTTAGCTCAGGGCTAATCTTCCTCAAAAAAAAAAAAGTAGTCATGAATTTCAAGTGCTCAGCCTATAGGATTTCTACTTCCATGCCACGTCCTACCAACCTCATTTATTAAAAATACTATTGTGATTTACTTATATGTGTGCTTTAAAATTATCATAACAGCAAAATTTATACTACTTTCTACTCTTAAAATTAAATTTTCATCACATGAAGTAATTGTCAGCATTCTTGAGTCTGACTATGGATTAGGCAGATAGAAAACAATAATTGTTTAAGTTTGAACCCATGAGTAATGGAGTTAGAAACTGATTAATTGAAAATTCAGTTGCTTTTTAACATCTCAAGTAGATAATTTTTACATTGGTGAGATATGCTTGAATTCAGGACTTAGAAATTTTTATTGAAAACTGCACTGAATATTAACCTTTCACCTTTATAACAAACAAATACAGTAACAGTAGCTCACACCAAAATGTGACATATTCCTAATAAACCATTATTTTTCTGTCTGGGACAGTTTTAAAGTCACCTTTTTCCCCACAAAAACAGAAATGTACCCATACAAAGGCTCAAAATAGGTCATCTTTTTAAACAAAACTAATGATTCACAAAAGACCGTGAATATAACATGTAACTAGTTGATACACATCTAAAGGATTTTGTCATTATATAATAACACATCTGAAGTGTTCTTGAATAACATATCATGTGAAGAGAAGACTTTATTAATGTCCAAAAACATGGGCCTTCTTCATAGACAATCAGAAAAATTATCATAAGGTATTAAAATTTTTCTATTCTTACAAAATAATTTTTCAGAATAATCTTTTAAAATACGCAGTTACAAATTTACTATCAACCACATTATGTTGCATATTTAATGCCTTTTAAACTAATCATAAATGACAAATACACTACCTGTGAACTCATTAATGTCTTCATAAAAGAAAATTTAAATCTTTTGAGAGAGTAGTGATTGTTAGATGATACAAATACAAAAATTTGAGAACCATTCCATCAGATTACCTAGCAATGTTGGGAACAGTAGGTGGTCAATAAACCTTGAAAGGCTGGTTCTTTACAGCCTCAGTTTCCAGCTTTGTTTCACTGTATCATCCTACACTATTCCAGAATATATGCTGTGTTGTTGACTTTCCCTAGGAGCGTCAGCTTCTATACGTTTGTATATGCTAGTCCCTTTCTTCCTTTGATAGCCAACTTATTCATCAAGATTAGCTCAGATGCCACTTTTTATAGGCAGCCTTCCCCAGTGTTTCTACACTATCCCATGCACACTTAGTTATGTATTGTAGTCGTTTGTGTGTATACATTCACTTTAAGCTATTTGAGAGCAGGGACTTGTTTTGTGCATTGTTTGTCTCTTAGTACCCAGCACAATACCCTATAAATGTTGTAGTACCCAGAACAATACCCTACAAATGTTCTTGAATTGATTGGTTGAAGTGGAGATTTCTAAATTTTTGTAAGTTCACATCTTTAGCAATATGAATTCATGGAGGAAATATCTTTGGGGAATATGATTTTCATCTTATGTATTCAAAGCTAGTGACTGAAGGAAATTCTGGCTCTGTTACTTATAACCTGTGATGTAATTTCAGGGATGGATAGAATATATACTAGTGAAGCTCTTAATATATGTCAACCTACCACTGCTGGGTTGATTTCATAGTCTGCTAAACCGTCTGCTATGTACAAATATCAACAATTTGGAGAAAGACCCTGACTCAGGTTGTGACAAGTGCCACTGTGCTGTAGGAAGGGCTATGGCTCAGCTGAGACTGGCTCCAGAGGTGAGAGTTGCTGCAGTTCAATTCTGCTTTGGAAAATTCTCCATTGGATCAGAGGTAATGCTGATTTACTGACCATCTGAAGGCTGAGCTGGTGGGTGATTAATGAAGAAAAACAAAGGAAAAACCTAGAACCAAAAGGAAGATTAGATAACCCACAGACTGGAAAATATATTTAAAAATCATACATCTGATAAAGGGCTTGTGCCCAGAATATATAAAGAATCCTTACAACTCAATAGTAAATAAAATAACTCAATTTAAAAATGGGCCAAAGACTTGAATAGATATTTCACCAAAGAAGACATACTAATGGCTAACAAGTACATGAAAAGTGCCTAACATCCTTAGTCAACAGAGAAATGAAAATTAATACCAAATGAGATACCACTATATACTTTCAAGGAAGTTATAACTAAAAAAGCAAAAATTACTGCATGTTGGCTAGGATATGCATAAAGTGGAATTCTCATACATTACCGGTGGGAATGTAACATAGTACAGCCACTTTTGAAAAGAGATTGGCAGTTTCTTAAAAATTACATGTAACCCAATTCCACTTATAGAAATATAACCAAGAGAAATGAAAATATGTCCACACAAAGATTTGTACACAAACTTTCATAGCAACATTAGTTATAATAGTCAAAAGTAGAAACAACTCAAATGTCCATTAACCAGTGAGTGGATAAACAAAATGTGGTATATCCATACAATGAATACTAGTCTGTGATAAAAAGGAACAAAATACCAATGCATACTACACAATGGATGAACCTCAAAAACATTATGCTAAAGATACAAAAGACTACATATTGTGAGAAAGTAGAATGGTGGTTGCCAGGGGCTGGGGAGAGGAGAAAACAGGGAGTTAGTGTTTAATGGGCACAAAGTTCCACTCAGGGAAGATAAGAAAGTTCTGTAGAAAGAGGGGGAAAGTAACCATTGTGAAATATGCCTACTCTCCAAAGGCCTACTCTCCAGGGAAAAGACAATACCAGAACCTTAGCTTATGTGGAGCAAGGGCATTTCCTCAACTCCAGCTCCCTCTAGGCTTTCCGTCTCACCTAAATGGGATGAAAGGGAATGCTAACAAATAGTTGTGAAGGTCACAGTCCAGGGACACAGGCCCACAAAAAGATTGAGTTTTTGTTTTGTTGTGGGTTTTTTTTTGGTGAGGAAAATTGGCCCTGAGCTGACATTTGTGCCAAACTTTATTTTGTATGTGAGATGCTACCACAGCATGGCTTGATGAGCAGTGTATAGGTCTGTGTCCAGGATCCAAACCCACAAACTGTGGGCCGCCAAAGCAGAGTGCACAAACTTAACCAGTATGCCACTGGGCTAGCCTCAAAAGATTGAGATTTAATCATAAGATTATAGAATGATTCTTCTCTTCCGTACCTTAACACTACATCAATAGGGATCCAGTAGAATAACAGTGAAGTATTGCTGAAGAAGGTGCAAGAAAGACTGTGTCTGAGGAGGAGTTCTAATGGAAGCCCAAAGACTAGAGAGAGAAAAAGGACACTAGATGAATTTGAACTCTGTGGCACCTGCTACTATAGAAAGCATTAAACGCAGCCCAACTCCTAGCCAGATTAACATAAAATCTCACATTAGAGGCCTATTTACCTCAGTTCCTATTATCTGTTTCATCAGGTCCAGCTTCCAGCAAAAAAGAATTTACAAGTCATGCCAAAAGGCAGAAAAAATACAGAGACAGAAAAAGCCTCACAATTGGACTCAGATTGACACAGGAATTGGAATAAGTAAACTGAGAATTTAACTATCGTCAATATGTTAAGGGCTCTTGTGGAAAGTATAAGACAACATGCAAGAACAGATGAGTAATGTAAGCAGAGATATGGAAACTCTAAGAAAGAATCAAAAGGAAATGCTGGAAATCAAAAGCACTGTGACAGAAATGAAGAACGCCTTTGACAGGATCATCAGGACACTTGACATGGCAGAAGAAAGAACCAGTAAGTTCGAAGACCAGCCAATGGAAACTTCCCAAAATTAAATGCAAAGTGAAAAAAAGAAAAACATGCAAGGACTGTGGGACGATTAAGGGTGTACTATACATGTAACTGGAATACTAAAAAGAGAAGGAGGAAGGAATGGAGCAGAAGAAAGACTTGACGTACTAACGGCCCAAGAACTTCCCTGAACTAATGACAGACGGCAAACCAAAGATCCAGAAGTCTCAGAGAATACTCAGCAGGATAGATAGATAAAAAAAAATCTACACCTGGGCACATCATAATGAAACTGCAAAAAACTAAAGACAAAAAAAAACTTGAAAGAAGCCAGAATTTGGAAAAAACTTACCTGTAGGGGAAAAAAGATAGGAATTATAGCAGATTCTTGTCAGAAACCATGTAAGCAAGAGGAGAGTGGAGTGAAATATTTAAAATATTGAAAGAAAAAACCCATCAACCTAGAATTCTATATCCAGCAAAATTATCCTTCACAAGTAAAGGATAAAGACTTTCTCAGAAAAGCAAAACCTGAGAGAATTCATTACTAGCAAGAAATGTTAAACTGTTCAGTCCTGAAAGAAATGCTAATAGAAGTTCTTCAGGGAGAAGGAAAATGATATAGGTCAGAAGCTTAGAGCTACACAAAGGAAGGAAGAATGTCAGAGAAGGAATGAATGAAGGTAAAATAAAATCTTTATTTTTCTTATTAGTAATTTATTAAAAACAAAACTTTTAGATTGTTTAAAGTCATAATAGGAACAATATACTGGATGATTATAGCAAATGGATAGGTGAAACGAATGACAGTGATACCACAAAGGTCAGGAGGACAGAATCAGGAATACTCTGCTATAAAATACCTGCACTACATGTGAAGCAGTAAAATTATTTGAAATTAGTTTTTAGTTTAGTTAAAAACGTATATTGTAAACTCTAGGGAAACCACTAAAAATTTTTTTAAAGAAGTATAATTGCTGTCCTAAGAGGGGAGATAAATAGATAATATAAAATGTTCAAGTAAAACCAGAGAAGGCAGAAAAAGAGGGAGAAAAAAGTAACAAAGAATAAATGCAAGGAATAGAAAACAGTTACAAACATGGTAGATATTAATTCAACTATATCAGTACTCACTTTAAATGTAAATTGTCTAAATACAACAATTAAGGGACAGTGATTGTCAGAGTGGATAAAAAACAATGGTTATGTTGTTAATAAGTGTATGTTGCTTATAAGAAAACCAGTGTAAATATAAAGACACATGTAGATTAAAAGCAGAGAGTTGGAGAAAGATGTACCATGTTAATACTAATTAAAAGAAAGCTGAGGTAGCTACATTGATTTCAGACAAAGCAGAATTCATAACAAGGACAATTATCAGAGATATAGAGGGGCACTACATAATGATAAAGGAGTTAATTTTCCAAGAAGACATAACAATTCTTAATGTGTTTGCATTTATCAACAGAGCATCAAAATACAGGAGATGAAAACTGAGAACTGAAAGGAGAAATAGAAAAAATCCACTATTACAGTTAAAGACTTCAATACCTTCGTTTAGTAATTGATAGATCAAACAGGCAGAAAATCAGTAAGGATATAGTTGACCTGAACAGAACTATCAATGAACTTGATCTAATTGTCATTTGTAGAATATTCTGTCCCACAACAGCAGAATACCTGTTCTTTTCAAACTTGAATTAACAATCACCAAAATAGGCCATATTCTGGACTATAAAAGCACACCTTTACAAATCTGAGAGTACGCAAATCATACAAATTATACTCTCAGACTACAGTGGAATTAAACTAGAAATAAATAACAGAAAGATAACTATAAAACATCCAAATATTTGCAGATTAAACAACACACTTCTAAATAACACGTCAAAAAAGAAGTCTCAAGAGAAATTCAAAAATACTTTGAGCTAAGTTAAAATACAACTTATCAAAATTCATGAGATCCAGAAAAAGCAATGTTTAAAGGGAAAGTTATAATATTAAATACATATATTAGAAAAGAAGAGAGATCTAAAATCTCTAATCTAAGCTTCCCCCTTAGAAAACTAAGAAAGGGCAATTTAAACTGAAAGCAAGCAGAAGAAAGGAAATAATAAAAATTTGAGCAGAAATAAATGAAATTGAAAGCAGGAAATAAATAGAGAAACTCAACAAAACCTAAAGATGTTTCTTTGAAGAGATAGATAAAATCAATAAACCTCCAACCAGGCTAAGAAAAAAAGAGAGAAGACACAAATTACCAATATCAGAAATGAAAGAGAGGCCATTACTACTGATCCTGTGGACACTTAAGGATAATAAAGAAATAATATGAACAACTCTATGCCCATAAACTTGATAACTTAGATGGAATAGAGTAACTCATTGAAAGTCTAAATAGGTCCATAACTATTAAAGAAATTGAATCATTAGTTAAAAACCTTCCAGAAAAGAACGCTAGGCTCGGATAGTACCAAATATTTTAGGAAGAAAAAATATCAATACTCCACAACCTCCTCCAGAAAACAGAAGCAGAAGGAACATTTCCTAATTCACTCTATGAGGCTGGCATTACCCTAATGCCAAGAACAAATAAAGACATTACAGGAAAGAAAAACCACAGACCAAGACCCCTCATGGCCATAGATGCAAAAATCCTCTATGAAACATTAGCAAACTGAATCCAACAATGTATAAAAAGAAGTATGCACCACAACCAACTGAGATTTAGGCCAGGTATGCAAGGTGATTCAACATTAAAAAATCAATCGATGTAATCCATCACATAAACAGGCTAAAGAAGAAAAATAATGTGACCAATTGAGGCAGAAAAGGCATTTGACGAAATGCAAAAGCCACTCATGATAAAACCTCTCAATAAACTAAGAATAGAGGGAAGCTTCCTTAAATTTTACAAAAGAACACTTACAAAAAACCTACACCTAACATTGTACTTAATGGTGAGAGACCGAGCACTTTCTCCCTAAGATTAGGAAGAAGCAAGTTGTCCAGTTTTACCTGAATGATGGGAAGAAGGCAGCAATGAAAATATCTGAGGAAGAGCATCCTAGGCTGAGGAAACAGCAATCACGGAAAAGAGTTTGATGAGCTTGAGGAACAGAGAGGAGGTTAGGATGGTTGGTGTATCATGAATGAGTAGGCGAGTGGTAGGAGGCGAGATTACGGAAATAAGAAAGGGCCGGATTATGCAGAACCTTGGAAATAAAGTAAGGAATTTGGATTTTATTCCAATAGCATTGGAAAGTCAGAGAGGGCTATGATCTGACTTACACTTTTAAAAGTGTTAGTTGCTGACACGAACCTCTCAGTTGTGGTCATGTATGTCCTTGGGAGATATTCACTCTTTGCATCTGGGTTCAGAAGATGAGTCCTGCTGGAGTCCTGCTCCAGCTGAGTCCAGGTTCCTGAGGGAGGGACGGAGTCGGCGCAGTGAGGGAAGAGACGTGAGACTTGAGTTGGTATAATCAAGTCTAACTTTACTGTGCACAAGTGTCGTTTTTATATTTTTCAGGATTAGTACAGAAATAGCTCTACAAATATTCTCAGAGAGATAAGGACATACAAAGCGAGCACAAGAATATTTATTAGCATTCCATTGTATAGAGCATAAGGTTAATGATCGTCTTCTTCGCAATTGACTGTTATTTATTGTCTCTAAGCTAAAAGAGATAGGTACCTTGACATCTGTTGTAATTCATGGTAAAGTTAAATCAAAGAGAGAAGGTCCAGACCTCCGGACAGGACAGCATTCCGTCTGTTTACGTCCTGGGGGAGCCACCCCTGCCTCCCTCGATCATCCATGTCATTAGTATAGATGGTTAATGGGAACAAAAGGCAACTCCTGGGTATCTTATCCCCAGGGCTACGTGCGTTCTCAGCGGGTAGCTAAAATTCTTTACATTCCTGCGCCCCTTAGTGGGTGAAAGCATTCCTTTGTCTTTCAGGGGGTAGGGCTAATTGTCCCTTGAGCACACTGCCGGGAGAAAATATCATTTTGCTAGTAAAGCATCAGGCTGAAAAGATAAGTTAAACCATGTAAAGCAGAAACAAGTATAGTCATAACCTTGATAGAAAGCATGCATACATTTCAGAAAATATCAGGGGTGTTGGTCGGCCATTCTTCACTGAGGGGCGTCCCTGCGCCCCTTGGCCCTTCTCAGCCTGGACCCTGTCAGACGGCTGTATAGGCGTCGGTAACAAGGCTCCCGGCAGAGTCCATTAGCAGCTAATGCCAAAGGTACTCTCGCATATCCAAGTTTCGTAATGAGCCTTAATAAAATTGCCCACCCTAGAGAAGAAAAATATGTAACCACCACTGCTACCGGATTGTCACTATACAGCAGGAGGCATGCACCAGGCATACATGAAGAGAAAAAATTTGGAAGAATTCAAAGTCAATTTTTTAAAGTATGTGGTTTTGAAGTATAGTTTTAAAAAATTACCATTCTCAAGAAAATCTGAACAGCCGTATGGAACCTGTCTATGCTTTTGCTGTGAAATTGCTACTGAAGGCCTTGTCCCTTTCATCACTCACTACTCCTACAAAAAACCACACCTAAGAAATTCTTTTAAAAATTAATGTCAGGACAACAGGTTTTTCCTGAGGAACACATGTGATTTCTTCCTTCTAGTAAGAGCTAGATAATGCACTTTATTTCCATTTTACACTGGCTGCTTAAAATTTGCGACTCAGTTACAGAAACTGAACTGACTCGTTATTAGAATATTGGCATTCTCCTTATCTATATCTACCACTCGTTGTATCTAGGATGTTATTGAAAGCAGCTTCTAATCCATTTGGGAATAGATTGAGTATATATTTTACCCAGGCAAATTTTATGACTAATTGTCTACTACCTTTAATAAACCAAGTGCTTTAAGTCTTTCTGTGGGGTGATTAACAGTAAAGAATATAAGTGAATGCAAAGGACTAGAGATTATTAATTTAAAAGCATTTTTATGTCAACAGAGTGAACTGAAGTGCATTTCCTCATGTATACGAGTCAGTAAGTCTTTGCTCTAGCACAGCATAGAAGCAGAAGACAGGGTCATTCTTATCTCTAGTCATCAACACTGTTTGTCTACCTTAAATAGAGCCTTTGTACTTTAGCTTCCTTATTTTATTATTTTTTGCTTTTCATGTTAAATATGTATGTCTGCAAGTCAAGAAAGTGCAACTTCTGCTATAAAACTGCACTGAAAAGAGCTAGACCTACAGGATAACTTAGCAAATGGCACTTACGTTCAACCATATGGGTAGCTAGTTTCAAGGAGTAATTATTTAGTGGGCATTAAAACACCACTTATAAACAGAGTGTTTACCAGTTAAAAATTAAACAGTAAATTATGTTTATTGCTTTTCTCAAAGGCTAATCTCTGATTCATTTCGTTTCCTTTCCATGATAACTTACTCTATCAAATCCTGCCCCAGTGAAGCATTGATTACAGGATCCCTAATCACGTGCTGAGGAAGCTAGAACCTCACAGCCCGAGGTCCCTTGAAACTTCTGCCTCGTGGGGGCTGCACACACATGCAAAAGCACTGAACACACGAAACAACTGCTGAACAAATGAATGTAATTATACTGTAAATCTTTTCTTACTTAGATGGTTCATTTTAAGGAGTATATTGCTGGCATACAAGCTAGAAGTGGAATTGTCTGCTGCTAAGGGTCACAAGCAAACTCAAGCCCTCCAGCCTTTAGTGTGACACACTTGTAATAGAAAATTATAGAAAGAATGTCTTGATTTTCTTGATAGTTGCTATATTTTCATTATAACTATATCTAGATATGAGGTAAATATGATATGTAATATAGATGCATACTGATAGATGTTATGTGTCAAATCCATACATAACTATAATAAAAGTATCGATAGTCATCTCAATAACGCATAACTTGTCTACATTGTTTGAAATTGCAACCCCACTAGCAGAAACCACACCCACACTGCTGATCTTCTCTGTTTTGCTCCATGTTTTATGTATCATTTATCACCTTCTAACACACAATATAATTTTCTTATTTATTATGTTTATTTATTGTCTTTTCTATTACTAGAAGGTGAGCTCCATGAAGACAATTTTTAACTCTCTAAAGAAAATATTCCCTATGTTATCAATAGTTTTTTTAATTTACAAAAATCGAATGTGAATGTATCGATTTTAAATACACGTATGGTAAACATTACGACTATGAAGCCCTTGTGTTCCGTAAATGAATAAGTATTAAAGGTGGAATGGATAATTGTAAAATTCAGGAAAATATCCACTTAAATATCTCACTTCTTCTTTGGCCCTTTCTTTCAAATTATCACATTCTAGTTTCTGGGCTGGGAACTGAGAGATCTGAGCTTATCAGAACAAAGTAAGCCTAAGGACTGTGAGAGAACTCTCTTACAAACTGCTCAAGCTCAGCTCACGAGCCTTGTAAGCTTCGTATTATTGCTTTCAAGGCTTTTGCTTTTTTTTCTTTTTTTGCACCTGGATTCTCTATCTTTGAAATAATTAGAACTCTGACTTCTAGGGAATATAGTAGTTCATTGATATATTCCAAGTATCCAGAACAATGTCTGGCATGTAAGTGCTCAATAATTACTTGTGGAATGATATCAAGTACTATGACTTTGCAGAATCTGAATACTGTCTATAAAGTGTGTTACTTTGAACAGTGTTATAGGAGACATGTACCGTCATGTCTTCTTAATTCTTGACACTTAATCTCTTCTTGGTTACTTAAGTTAAATAAATATTGGCTTTTCTAAGTTAAAGCATTCCTTCAAAATGTTTATTTAATGGAGAGTTGCTCAACTTTACGTTGCTCTCTTCCTCATGTTATGTACTTACTTATTTCTATATGCTCTGTAATGAACAATGACAAAAATTGGGAGAGTATTATTCATTTCTGGGATCATTTTTCAGAATGCACATCCAAAATTTGTAGTTGATACCTAGTGTTAAATTGAACAGTGGGGAGGGAAAACACGTGGAGTCTTCACATGCACAGTGATCTTGTACTTTTAAAATCCCATAGTTTTTGATGAGTCTAAATTCCAGACACACTTATACTGCCTATAACTAAAATACAGTCATTTATTGATATTTAACATTTTCAGACTTTAAAAAGCGTAAAGCCCATCAAAGCAAAAGGCCCTGGACAGCAGACAACTGCTTTTCTTTATGTACCTGGCTTTACCTAAATCATCCTGTTCTTACATTTCCTTAATTTTCCTCTCTTGTGCAGTCACTGATAGCCTGAGGGAACCCACATCAGAAAGGAGACAGAAGAGGTCTATAATTATTTATTTTTCCACTTTTTTTGAGGTATAATTGACAAATGAGAATTATATATATTTAGGTTATATGACATGATTTTTTAAGGAGTATAACATGATGATTTAATATATATATACATTCTGAAATGATTACCACAATCAAGTTAATTAACACATCCATTACCTCACAGAAGTACCTTTTTTTTGGTGATAACACTTAAGATCTACTCTCTTAGCAAACTTCAAGTGTACAATACAATATTATTAACTGCAATCATCATACCATACAGATCCCAAGAACTTATTCATCTTAGAAAGTTTGTACCCTCTGACCAACACCTCCCCATTTTCCTCACTCCCAGCTCCTGGTAACTGCTGTTCTACTTTCTTTTATATGAGCTCAACCTTGTTAGATTCCACATATGAGTGAGATCATACAGAATTTGTCTTTCTGTGTCTGGCTTATTTCACTTAATGTAATATCCTTCAGATTCATCCATGTTGTCACAAATGGCAGAATTTCCTTCTTTTTCATCGGTGAATAATAGGCCATCACATATATATATATATATATATATATATATATATATATATATACATATATATCACATTTTCTTTATTCATTATCCATCAGTGGACACTTAGGCTGTTTTCCATTTCTTGGCTATTATAAAGAAGGCTGCAGAGAACAGGGGAGTGCAGATATCTCTACAAGATCCTGATTTCATTTCCTTTGGAAATATTCCCAGAAGTGGGGTTGCTGAATCAGTGGTAGTTCTATTTTTAATTTTTTGAGGATCCTCCGTACTGTTTTCCATAGTGTCTGTACCAATTTAATTCCCACCAACAGTGTATGAGGGTTCCCTTTTTTGCATGTCCCTATCAACGCATTATCTCTGGTCTTTTTGATAATGTCTATCCTAACAGGTGGGAGGTGATATCCCATTATGGCTTGGATTCACATTGATGATTAGTGACATTGAGCCCCTTTTCACATACCTACTGGCCATTTGTATGTCTTCTTTGGAATAATGTCTATTTAGGTCCTTTGCCCATTTTTTCAACTGTTTTGTTTTTGTTTTTGTTTTGCTATTGAATTGTACGGGTTCCTTATATATTTTGGGTATTAAACCCTTATTGGATATGTGGTTTGCAAATTATCTTCTCCCATTCCATAGGTTGCCTTTTCATTTCCTTTATGGTTTTGTTTGCTGTGCAGAAGCTTTTTACTTTGATGTAGTCCCACTTTTTAAATTTGGCTTTTGTCACCTATACTTTTGGTGTTATATCCAAAAAATCATTGCAAAGACCAAAATCAAGGAGACTATCCCTGATGTTTCCTTATAGGAGTTTTATGGTTTCAAGTCTTACATTTAACTCCTTAGTCCATTAATTTTTGTGTATGATGTACATAAGGGTCCAATTTCATTCTTTTGCTAGTGGATATCTAGTTTTCTCAACACCTTTTATTGAAGAGACTATCCTTTCCCCATTATGTATTCTTGGCTCCCTTGTCCAAGGTTAGTTGACTGTATATGCTTGGATTTATTTCTGGGCTCTCTATTCTGTTCCATTGGTCTATGCGTCTGTTTTTACACCATCACCATACTGTTTTGATTGCTCTAGATTTGTAATGGTTTGAGATCAGGAAGTGTGATGCCTTTACCTTCGTTCTTTCTCAAGATTGCTTTGGCTATTCAGGGTCTTGTGTGGTTCCATATGATTTTTAGGGTTTTTTTTTCTACTTCCATGAAAAGTTCTATCGGAATTTTGAGAGCGATCGCGTTGAATCTGTACATTACTTCGGGTAGTAAGGACATTCTAGCACTCTTCTTCCAACCTATGAACTGGAAGCTCTTTCCATTCACTTGTGTCTTCTTCAATTCCTGTCATCAATGTCTTCTCGTTTTCAGTGCACAGATCTTTCACGTCCTAGGTTAACGTTATTCTTAAGTATTTTATTCTTTTTGATGCTCTTGTAAATAAGATTATTTAAATGGCATGTGTGTGGAGTGGGAGAAGGTGCAGTGAGCTGCTGAACACTATAAAATTGCCAAATGTATCATTAGTATTCCCCCATCCTTCCTTCCTCACTTACATGATAGTCCTGTGCTCTCGTGGACTCATGGCACCTCTGGTTATCAGAGTTCTGCACTTTCCAAAGTGCCCCATTTTAGAAATTTATCCCTCTCTCCTCCCTGATCATCAAAACACTAATTCCTTCAGTAACTTCCGATCTGATATTAGGAGGAAATTATGAAATTGATTATATAAATCATATGATTAAGGTTATTCACAATAAAATTAGTTCATTTATTTGGTTATGTAAACTCAATAAATATTTACTAAACATTTAAATGCCAGTTCTGCTAGGTATACAGAAATACCTAAAACTCAGTCTCTGCTTTAAGGAACTCACAGTTTCGAAAAAATGAATGATATACTTAACTTTCCCAAGGATATTATTAATTTTCTTGGAAATGTTCACAGATCATATCGCAGTTGTTTTCACAACATGTTTAAGATCTCAGATGCTGCCATAGGCAATGAAGGATAAGAGTTCATCTTATGCCATGCCCCATCTTGCATGTTTTAAGACAGCAATTCTGAATTACATGAAGATCCTGGAGCAGACTGGTTGATTCCTCCTCCCATGCCTTTGCAAATGCTACCATTCCTATGTACAAGGCCTACCCCCTACCTGCCCTTCTTGCACAATTCTTTGCATTTGTCCAAAGTCAGCCCTGATGTCAACACTTTGCAGACGCCTTTTTACTGTCACCCTTCTCCTAATTAATCCCTCCATTTTTAAGCTAAATCTGTGCCTTGTGTGTCACATTGTGCTCCCTTTGTTTAAATTTATCTCCTTTATGAGTCTGTGAGCTCCTTCAGGCAGAGATTAGGAATTATTCATCTCCCAGGTGGGCCCATACGTAAAGAACTCAACAGGGAAAATGGAATGAAATTTTTGAAAACCTAGTATTTTCCTACCTTTTTAAACAGGAGATAGAAATAAATCTTTTTGAGTAGCTCAGGTTTATCACTACAGGTTGTGCAATATTGCACAGTGTTGCAATTTATCGTTTGTCTCTGCTTGCCCTTAGAAAAGATGATCAAACATTTTGGTTTTATTCTAGGTAGTCTCTGCTTTCAACTCTTTTTAGTTTTTCTCCTTGCATGTCTCTCTGTCACCCCTCCAGTTTTTTCTGGTGTCAGTGTACCTACTTTTTTTTTTTTTGTAAACATTTAATCAGTAAGGTTGTGCAATAAGCTCTCAACGATTATTTTTTGTTTTGTTTTTATTTTTGTTTTGGTGAGGAATATGAGCCCTGAGCTAACATCTGTTGCCAATCTGCCTCTTTTTGCTTGAGGAAGATTGTCCCTGAGCTAACATTCGTCTATCTTGTATGTGGCATGCTGCCACAGCATGGCTTGATGATCCGTGCATAGGTCTGCACCCGGGACACAAACTGGCAAACCCTGCGGCTGCCGAAGCAGAGCACATGAACTTACCCACTATGCCACTGGGCTGGCCTCTCAATAATTATTTTTTAATTGCTATTATTTTTCTCTTCCACCTCTTGGTTTTTTTTTTTTTCATTTAACACTGGTTATAAACACTGTTATAAACACTAGCTTATAACATTATATAAATTTCAGGTGTACATCATTATATTTCAATTTCTGTGTAGACTAGATCATTAGGGAAATGCAAATCAAAACTGCAATGAGATATCACCTCACACTCATCAGAACGGCTGTCTTCAACAAGAAAGGAAATAAGTCTTGGAGAGGATGTGGAGAAGAGGGAACTCTTATACACTGCTAGTGGGAATGTAAACTGGTGCAGCCACTATGGAAAACAGTATGGAGATTTCTAAAAAAATTAGGAATAGAACTACCATATGATCCAGCGATTCCACTTCTAGTATTTATCCAAAGAACATGAAAACATGAATGATATATGCACCCCTATGTTCACTGCAGCATTATTTACACTAGCCAAGACTTAGAAGAAACCTAAATGTCCATCATTGGATGAATGGATAAAGAAGATGTGGTATATATACTCAATGGAGTACTACTCATTTATTAAAAAAAAGATGAAATCTTGCCATTTGCAACAACGTGAATGGATCTTGAGGGTATTATGCTAAACAAAATAACTCAGACAGTCAAATACTGTATGATTTCACTCATAAGTAGAAGATAAAAACAACAACAAGCAAATACAAAGATACAGAGATTAGATTAGTGGTTACCAGAGGGGAGGGGAGGAGAGAGGAAGGCGAAAGGAGTGACAGGGCACACGTGTATGGTGATGGATGGTAATTAGTCTTTGGGTGGTGAACATCATGTAGTCTACTCAGTGTGCCTACTTTTAACAGCCCATCTCTTCTCTTTCTCTTCCTTTCAAATGGTTACATTCTAATTTCTGGGCTGGGAACTCAGAGACCTGAGTTTATTAGTATAAAATAAGCCAAAGGACAGTGACAGACTCTCCTACAAATGGCTCAAGCTCAGCTCACAAACTTTGTAGTAACTTTTTATCATTGCTTCCAAGCCTTTTACACTTGTTTTTGTTTGCCACTGGATTGTAAGTGGTTGAAGTAACTGGAACTCTGACTTCCATTTAAGTGGGACGTGTTTCTGGATTTTAGACCTATCCGTTCCACTTTTAATGCTCAATCAGTTATATAACACAAGGGCTGTATAATTGTACTGTTCAACATACATTTCTTTGAAATCGATATATTAAAATCCAGATCTTTTATACTCAAAAACTGATAATGTAGGGGAAATTTTTCTTGCAGAATTCCATACATAATTAACATTTTTTCTTATTTCCATTTTGGACATTTAAAGATATTCTAGAACCCACTTTCATCCTTTTGGAAAACTACGTAATGACAATAGGCACCATTTATTGAGCACTTTGCATGCATCAGGCACTGTGCTGAGCAAATGGCTTACCTCACTAATCCTCACAGTCCTAAAGGCAACTATTATTAGCTCTATTTTACAGACAGAGCATCTAGACTTAGAAATGAAATCTTCTATAAGCTAGTTAAGCACAGGAGACAGGATCCATACATTAAGCAATCTTGAAAACCAATATTTTCAACTCTCCAGTCATGGTTTGCTCACTATTGCGTTAGTAATTTTTGGTAACATTTTTATCGTTCACACGTGATTCATATACCGTACAACACACCCTTCAGCAGTTACCCACCCACTTTTCCCCAAAAGTGTCCCCACTCCAGCCCTGGGCAACCACTAATCTACTTTCTGTGTCTATAGATTCGCCTCTTTGAGACATTTCATATAAATGGAATCACACAATATGTGGTCTTTTGTGTCTGGCTTTCTTCACATAATATTTACATTTTCAAAGTTCACTCATGCTACAATATTTATCAGTACTTCACTTCTTTTTATTTCTGAAAATATTCCATTGTAGGGATATACTACATTTTATTCATCCATTCATCATTTGATGGCCGCTTGGGTCGTTTCCACTTTTTGGCTACTATGAACAATGGTGCTGTAACCCATTAATATTTGCAAAAACATTTAAAATATTTGGGAGGGTCAGTGGGAAAAATGTTAAACTAGGAGTTCTGAAACCTGACGTCTACTTTGGCTTTGGTAGTAATTCTAGCTTCACTAATAGAGATTTGACTAAAATTCCTTCCACCTTCAACAGTCAATAATTTTATATGTTTTGTCTTTTTCAAGTGTTTGGCCTAAGACCTAAGCCCTGTGGCAGAAGAAATGTTAGGTCATTACAAGTATAAATTCTACACTGCAGCTAGGAAGTGCACTCGGTATTGTAATTAATTTTAACTTTAAATATTGTCTATTTTTTTAAACTTAGTCTACTCTAAAGTTCGGAGAATACTTAAAAATTCAATTTTACATTGTCCCTCTTTGAAGAAAATTTACTCTCCATCATACCAAATGATAGGGTGGTGCAGTGGTTAAGTTCACGCTCCTGGCTTACACGGATCTGGGGTGCAGACCTATGCACCACTTATCAAGGCATGCTGTGGTGGCATCCCACATACAAAATAGAGGGAGACAGGCAAAGATGTCAGCTCAGGGCCAATCTCCCTCAGCAAAAAGAAGGGGATGGTGGCAAATGTTAGTTCAGAGCTAATTTTCCTTAAAAAAAATTCTAATAATAAACAAAAAATAATCTGAACTTTTGGATTGTACTGAGGAAAAATTTTCATTTCTCCTCTTTTTATTTCTGGCAGAGAATGGACAGTTCCTAAAATCTTGTCATTTCTCATCACAATGTAGAATTCATCTTGCTGCTTCTTTGTACATAAAGACCAGGTTTTAGGAAGATTTCAGAAAAGTCTAGTTGACCATTCAGACATGCTAGAAAGCTGGAGCAAACATCCTATTTCTTTTGGTCACTCTCTTGGGTAAATAAAGTTCTGGTTTTGATGCAGGACAAACAAAACAAAATCTCGAGTCAAAAATCTGGTAACTAATTAGCAGTCTGCTTACTAATGAAAACTGAAACTACTTTTTGACATTAAGGGAGAAGAAAATTACATACAGAACTACACTTCTAGAAGTTGTTCTCACAAATTCCAAATCTGGCGAGAGACAGCTACACGTTGAGTAACTTCACAGCCAAAACGCCAGTTCCTACTAACGCCTGCAAACTTGTGGGTGTTGCGTGGGTTGCTCGGTCGTCACCCTGGAAACCGCAGCCTGACAGGTCCTTCATAGGCACCAGCCAGAGCGCCCGTAGGGTGAGTCAGGCTGTCGTCTGCGCCTGCGCGGGGCCACCGCACCCTCGTAGTAAGAGAGGCCCGGATGGAGAACGCGGCGGCGCGCCGTTACCATGGCAGCCGGGCCCTGGCCGCGGTGGGAGCAGGTGCTGGGCTCTCCCTCGTCTCATTGGCTTACAGAGAGCTTAGAAAGAGGAGGAGAGAAGAACTTCCCCGGGCAGCTGTGTGACCCCAGCCGCTGCATCTTACACAGGCAGGAGGGGATACAGAGGGAGAAAGGGAAGGATGATGCGGAGATACTTACGGGGGAAAGAGGGGAAAAGGGTTAAAGTCTGGGACAGCTGGGAGGAAAGGTGGATAGAGAAACGAGGGAAGAGCCTTTCTGTTGGCGCCTCATCCTTCGGAGTCTGGGGTCCACCGAGCCTGGCGCTGGTGGGGAAGCCTGGCAACGCCTTGCTTCGCTTTGTATGAGGAAAACCCCTTCGAGGGTAGCTTAGTCTCTCACTTTTGTTCTATTCTTTCCCCTCTCAGAGTTCTCATCCATGGGAGAAAAAAGTCACTGCTGAAATGTTGGTTTTCATGAAGAGGCTAAGGTATTCATTTAATCGGTGGTACCTTGGGACCCTGCATACAAATTAAAATTATCACCTAGTGTTTGTTATTATTATTAATTTTATTTATTAATAAACATAATTAAATAATTAAGTATTATTTATCGTTATACTTTGTGACAGATGATGAGTTTTTCTAAAAAAAATTTACTCATGGGATCACAGGTTTGGCAGGATGCCCCAGGAAGAATGGGCCAGATGGTCTCATGTTAAGTATAAGTATGGCTTAGCTTTTGCTTAAGTAGTTATTTAAAAGACGTTCTTTTTGACATTCTTTCAGTTCTCTTAGATTTTAAACAAGCATATGTTTAAAAGGCTATGAGATAAGATTGGAGTCAATGAATTAGATTCAGCTGTTTTTGAATGTTCTGAATCCCGAAAGAAAGTTATCAAAATTGTGTATATGTCTGGACTTAGCTTGGACGCACAGTAAAAATGTGCAGTCACATTCCCTCATGGGATTTAGCAGACACCCAGGAGGAAGGAATTAATTTCTGTCTCCTACTACAGTTCCCTATTAAGAGGGTGGTTCTGGTCTAAGTGCCTTACATAGATTTTTACTGATGATAAACATTGAAATTTAAATGTGTGCAACTCACAAGGAGTGAGAGTTAGATGACTCAGTTTTGTAAGATGTAATTTTGTTCCCGTTTGTTGACTGTGTACCATATGGCCGATACCCAGGGGATGAAGATTAAAAGAACTGAAGGGGATTGAATATCCTGTGACGCATTTGAAAAAGGCTTAAGGGATTTGCTAACCAGAGTTTGTGATTTATGTTCTTTGTTTACTTTAGAACCAGCCGTGAGTTTTTTGAAGATGTAGATAGGAAAACAATGGCACTTCGGATTTGATGCAACTTCATTTACGTTTCAGGCACTTCAACTGTGGCTTTTTTCTTTTTAATTAAGGCATAATAGGATAATTTAATAACACCTAATATGTTTAACGTCTCAAGCATTTTGCTTTTATTTATTATGCTGATTCTGTGTTTTAGTTTTAAATGGAGTTTTCACATGGGTGAGATTCTTTGTAAATAGTAAGGCATATACACTAAAATTTTCAGGCAACCAGTTATTTATAAGTTCTGAACTATATTTATTATAAAATTAAGGGAAAGGACTGAAGAGTTCCACAGAAATCTTATTCTAACAATTAGTTATGTAACTTAAACATCTTAAAATAGTAAATACCAAGATCCCTGATCTGAAAAGGAGCTGATTATCCTAAGGCATTTGTGACTGTGAAAATAGTATTATTTAAATAAGTATCTTGGATCACAATGAGTTTTAATTTATTCTACATCATTCATGGCACCCTTGCTTTTAATTAGTAGGTAGACATAACAGTTTACATAGTTTAGTCTGTCTTGCAGCTACGCAGTGGTAAATAAACTCACTCTGAAATAATGATTTGGTTTCTCTAGGTCATCTCAAAATATTGCTCTCAACCTCTGCTTTATAAGTTACTAAAGCCTTACTTTGAGTCCTTTAAGAAAGTCCACGTTGTATTCTTAGTTTAAAAGAAGTAAGTATCTAAAAGGAATTATAGTCTACTATATAGTCTAGAATTTTTTTAAATCCTGAATTCAATTATACAGACAATAATCGTTTATTTTAGATTAAGCTTTGTCATGGTACTGTGTTTTTGCTTTTAAATTCTCTTGCTCTTCGTGAGTTGGCAGTTATTTGCCAGTTTACATCTTATGGAAAAAGTTATAAGAAACCTTAAGGGTCATCTAGCTCAACTGTTTTTCTAAAGCTGCACTCTCCGTTGTCATTGACAGAGAACACAGCACTTCCAATAGGCAGCTCACTACCCTTCAGGACAAGTTTGAAAATGTTATTTCTGTCTTACGTTGCCAGGATCTGTCCCTGAGTTTCCAGCCCTTGATGCTTGTTTTACTACATGAAATTATACAAGTCCAATCCTCCTCACATGGCAGCCACTTAATATTGTAAAGCAGTTGTCACGACTCTCCTGTGTTTTCTCTTCTTTGGGCTAACATTCCCAGTATTTTCAAGTATTCATCAGAAGCTGGTTTTGAGGCATTTTACTCTCATAGACTGCCTTAGTCCCTTCCTCTCCTTTATCCCCCTTTCTCCTGATTTGCTAGCCTCCGGATGTATTCCAGCTTGTGTTTTTTCCCTTAAACTGTAGTGCAGGACACTGGGTAGGGTGCTTCACACGGTATCTGTATCTCACCCATGGTCTCAGCCTTGGGGCTCATTTACGTTTGGGATGTGCTTATCATTCTTTTAACTCATTTTGAACCTACGGTTCACTAAAACCTATTAAAATGTTTTTCACGCATAGTCCTGAAAAGCTGTATCTCCTCGCTTAGCTGGTGCTTCTGCAGCTAGTGGAAAGATGTTCTCCCACATGCTTTCACTATCGTTTGATGGCAAACTGTGGCAGGAAGAAAGTGCAAATCTCACTTTAGTAAAATTGGCACCAGATTAGGTAGTCTTGTCAAAGATTTGGGGAGAGTAAAGTGAAGCCAATGGCCAAAACAAAGTTTGTGGATAATTTGTTAATTCAGGCAGAATAGCGCTCATTTCATATCTTTAAAAATGTGCCTGGGTCTCATGTGTTCTTGACATCTGTGCTTTCTGCTTCAAAAAAGGTCTTTAGGCCACTTATTCTTGATGTAGGAGCAAGAGAAGGCAGGTACAGAAAGAGGGTCCCAGGTGCTTGGAGCCCTGAAGATCAGATTTCTACGGTTCTTTTGAAACTGGACCTAAAATTCTATGTCCATTTAGGGAGCACCGCTCTTTTTGTTTTTGGTTAAATCAGTAGTGGAAAACGTTCAGATTATTGCTATGTATTTTTACCTTTGGCTATTTCATGACAATTGGATCTATATAAACAATTTTACCTCAATCCTTTACTTTTTGGAAAGATATTATGACATCAAACTGACCCCTTCTCACTCCTTCCAGATCTTTCTTCAGGAACACACTTATGTTCAGGCCACACTGGACAGTCCCATGCACTTCTATGTTGTTAGTTCTTTATCATGCTCTTCTCTTTGTCTGGAGTAACTGGTGAACTCTGGTACTCAGTATGCAAACCCCATCTCAGCTCTCCTTAATATTCCAATTTAGAGTGAGTTTAATTGCTTTTTTTAATTCTCCCTTCCACAGTCCTTTATGTATAGCTTTATTCCACTTATCTACATTTCTTATGTATGTTTTTTATCTGCATTTTTAATTTATGTGTTTTGTTTATGTTTGTCTTTTGTACCAGACTGCAAGCACCTCAAGGGGATAGGTCTCTTTTATAATCTTTATAGGAATAGATATAGGAACATTGTAAATGTTCACAATGTTTGTCAAAAGTTTAACATATACATACATACATATATATATATATATATATATATATATATATATATATAGGATGCTCACATACATATACATTCACATTATGAGTAAGGATTTATGTGCTTCTTTTGTTGGAAAAATTATGCACAAAAATTTAGCAAGCCTAGGAACTGACCTCAGTTTATAGAAAACTTTAGCTTAGTTCTCTTAAGAATGACTGAATTTGTACACCATTTTCACATGTGCCACCGGGCCAGCCCTTTTTGTATTTTGTTTTTAATCATGAGGTGGAAGCCCTTTCTTTCCTTGACATCAGGGCTAGGAAAAGACAAGGAAAACATTTATTAACTTTTATCTGACATCCCTATTTCTTGTCACTGTCTTTGATACAAAGAGGCATCACTGTTTGGGGTTTTTGTTTGTTTGTTTTTGGCGAGAAAGATTAGCCCTGAGCTAACATCTGTGCCAATCTTCCTCTATTTTTGTATGTTGGGTGCCACCACAGCATGGCTTGATGAGCAGTGTGTAGGTCTGTGCCTGGGATCTGAACCCATGAACCCCAGGCCACCAAAGTGAAGTGTGCGAACTTAACTACTATGCCACCGGGCTGGCCCCCACAGTTTGTTTTTTTAATGAAAAATATGTTTTATTTAGAATTGACAACAGTTTGACTTCTGTGGAAGTCAGCATTTACCATAAATGAGAATCAGTTGCTATGTAGTTAAAAAGTGCCCAGATCACAAATTATAATTATGCCACATAAATTACTAGAAGGATTGAGAAACTGAAGATGGGAATTGATAGGATTGTTTTTATTTGAACATAAGAAAATGTGAGTGATTGAGACTGAAAAGCTGAGTCATCTGCTCTCACCTGGTCAGGGAGTTTTAATGATTGGCAGGGGATGTGGAAAATCCTTCTTTAAGCCTCGGATAGTCTTCTTAGTCACCTTTTTTAGTCTCCTTGTAAATTAGGGTTCCAGGAATTGGGAGAAGGTGGGATGGTTGTTAGGAGTGGTACACCTAGAAAATGTCTGGCCATTGTAAGTCTCTCTTTTGGGGTATACAGATACATGTTTATTCTGAACATTCCATTCTTTGTGTTTTTATGTGTTAATTAGCTTAATTTCAACATTAATCTCCATTCTCCATACTGCCTTTATAGTGGGCATAACGTATACTTTATCTCTTTTATAGCATTATTCTTTAACGGAAAATGGATGAAAATAAAGATGCTGATTCAAAAGAAAGTGGAGAATATGAAGATGACTTTGAAAAGGACCTGGAGTGGTTAATTAATGAAAAAGAAAAAAGTGATGCCGGCATAATGGAGGTATATTTAAATTGCCAACAGCATTCGTAATAATTACATTAACAACGTGCTTTGTAATTCTTGAAGAGTTTCACATATATTCTCTCATCTAAACCTCACAAAATTCCTTTGATGTACATAGAGCAAGTATTATTATCCCCATCTTAGAGAAGAGAAAGTTGAGGCATAGAAAATTGAGAGTTTAAATGTTGTATCCTGAAGCATAGGGCTAATTAGTGAGAGAGCAGGGATTAAGGTAGCACTTAATAAAGCTAAAATTATTATTTATGCAATATAAATAAATAAGATCATTGATTGCATCAAAAGTAAAAACAAATACAGTTAATTTTTACTTTATATGAACTTGGGTAAAATCATGGGGCTATACTTTTAATATAAATGAAAAATAAAACAAAACCTCAAAAAAAATTGTCCTCCAGCCAGTAGTTGAAACCTTAAGAGTGAATTAGCTCTTCAGGGGAATGAACATAGAGAAAAAACTGAAGGATCAAAGACTGACCCATAGGAATACTTGTAGGAAAAAGTGGAGCCATTAAACATGGTCACCTACCATCTATCAGACGTGTAGAAGGGAAATCCAGGAAAATGAAACAGTTTCTGGTCATGGAAGGTTTATTCTTTCTCTCTTTACGTATATATAGTGTGTATGTGTATCTATATATAATGTATATGTGTGTGTGTTTATGTCTGTGTATCGATATGTGTGTATATTTATATGCATGTGTATGTATAGTATATATATAATTACTGTCAATAAATAGGGAAGTAATGAAGAAAAGATCAAGACTGGGATAAGAACAGGTAACTTTAGAGCAGTTACAGTAGAAGCTAGATTTAAGAAGGTTAAGGACAAGAATATGAGGAAATAAAGGCAGCAGGTTTTACATCACAAACTTCTCTTAGTTCCATCTTGCTTTCTTATGCAATGGAGAAGACAAATGGGATAGATGATATTTGAAAAACGCAACAGAGTCAAAAGTGAACATTTTTCTAAGACGGCTTGTAATGGGAGTTTTGTGCATCTTTAACAGAAAAATAATCAGAATGAGTAGAGGTAGAGATATCCCAGAGTGGTAAGTTTGAACCTAGTCTCATGACTGAAACGGTGTGATATTCAAAGCACAGGGTGATAGAGAAGTGATGATGATTCATTGTTTCATTTCTTTAGTCATTCAGCAAATATTAATGATCACCTGCCACGTGTCGGAGGCTGTTCTGGGTGCTGGGGATTCAGCAATGGTCAAAATAAAGTGATTTCCTGAATCGGACTCATTCCAGTAGATAATTACAATCACTTCTTCCTTTGAGGCTGGGAGAAAAAAACGGATGAGAGAGGTAGAGACAGGGGTGAGGGTTGGGGGAAGATTTCACTGTAAAAGGTGGTAGTTTTTATTGTAGTGGGGTTTAAAAAGAAAGAAGTGAAAGCCAAAGGAGAATTTGGAAACAGATACTGTAAGAACGAACCAGAGAATCAAATATTGCTAAAAAGAACAAGTACAATGCAGATTTCTTAGTTTAATCGTAGTTATTTGGTAGTCATTTTAATGTGTCAGGTTTATTTGCTTATTGGACATCTAGCAATGTTGTGCAGTTTAGGAAGAGGAGGCTGTCAGAAGAAGATGGCCACTGAGCAAGTAAAACAGGAAGGGAATTGTAAGGGGTTGAAGAGAGCAACAACTTGTAGCTCCCATAAAACTGTTTTAGGAGGTGGAGAATTGCCTGACAAAGAGAAAAAAAATGACCTATTGTAGGGGTAAAGCGTTTGGTAGGTGAGGATGTGAGAGAGATGCTAGGTAAGAAGGTTTTAGTTAGAAACAGCACATGTGCACCAAGGTTTTGTGATGTTATAATACTGGTTTGTGGTTCATGTGGAATTAAATTGTTGTTGTTGTTGTTTTTATTGAGTTCATAATAGTTTACATCCATGTGAGATTTCAGTTATACATTATTTCTTGACTGTCACCATGTAAGTGCTCCCCTTCACCCGCTGTGCCCACCCCCATCCCCCTTCCCACTGAACTGTTTTCTGTATCCGTGTATTTCTTTCTATTCCACATATGAGTGAAATCATCTTGTGTTTGTCTTCTCAGTCTGGCTTATTTTGCTTAGCATAATACCCTCCAGGTCCTTCCATGCTATTGCAAATGAGATGAATTTGTCTTTTTTATGGCTGAGTAGTATCCCATTGTGTATATATACAACATCTTCTTTATCCAATCATCAGTCGAGGGGCACTTGGATTGTTTACATGTCTTAGCTATTGTGAATAGTGCTGCAATGAACATAGGGGTGCGTATGTTACTTTGGATTGTTGATTTCAAATTGTTTGGGTAGATACCCCGTAGTGGCATAGCTGGGTTGTATGGTAGTTCTATTTTTAGTTTTTTGAGAAATCTCCATACTGTTTTCTATAATAGCTGCACCAGTTTGCATTCTCACCAGCAGTGTTTGAGGGTTCCCTTTTTTCCACACCCTCTCCAACATTTATTATATTTAGTCTTAGTGATTAGAGCCATTTTAACAGGTGTAAGGTGGTATCTTAGTGTAGTTTTGATTTTCATTTCCCTGATCACTAGTGATGTTGAACATCTTTTCATGTGTTTATTGGCAATCTGTATATCTTCTTTGGAAAAATGTCTGTTCATAACCTTTGCCCAGTTTTTGATTGGGTTGTTTGTTTTTTTATTGTTCAGTTGTGTGAGTTCCTTATATATTATGGAGATTAACCCCTTGTCAGATATATGATTTGAAAATATTTTCTCCCAATTGGTGGGTCGTCTCTTTGTTTTGCTTGTAGTTTCTTTTGCCTTGCAGAAGCACTTTAGTCTGATGAACTCCCACTTGTTTATTTTTGATTCTGTTTCCCTTGTCTGAGAAGACATGGTATTTGAAAAGATCCTTTTTAGTTCAGTGTCAAAGAGTGTACTACCGATGTTATCTGCCAGGAGTTTTATAGTTTCAGGACATATTTTCAAGTCTTTCATCCATTTTGAGTTTATTTTTGTGTATGGCTTGAGGTAGTGGTCTACCTTCATTCTTTTGCATGTGGCTGTCCAGTTTTCCCAGCACCACTTATTGAAGAGACTATCTTTTCTCCATTTTATGTTCTTGGCACCTTTGTCCAAGATTAGCTGTTTGTAGATGTGTGGTTTTATTTCTGAGCTTTCAGTTCTGTTCCATTGATCTGTGTGCCTGTTTTCGTACCAGCATCATGCCATTTTGATCACTATGGCTTTGTAACACATTTTGAAGACAGGGATTGTGATACTTCCAGCTTTATTCTTTTCTCTCAGGATTGCCATAGCAATTCGGGGTCTTTGATTGCTGCCTATGAATTTTAGGATTCTTTGCTCTATTTCTGTGAAGAATGTCATTGGGATTCTGATAGGGATTGCATTGAATCTGTAGATTGCTTTGGGTAGTATGGACATTTTAAGTATGTTTATTCTTCCAATCCATGAGCAAGGAATCTCTTTCCATCTCTTTATGTCATTATCAATTTCTTTCAGTAATGTCTTATACTTTTCATTGTTTAAGTCCTTCACCTCCTTGGTTAAATTTATTCCTAGGTACTTTATTCTTTTAGTTGTGATTGCAAATGGAATTGTATTCTTGAGTTCTCTTTCTGTAAGTTCGTTGTTGGAGTATAGAAAAGCAACTGATTTTTGTAAGTTGATTCTGTACCCTGCCACTTTACTGCAGTTGCTAATTATTTCTATTAGTTTTCCAGTGGTTTTGGGGGGTTTTCTATACATAAGATCATGCCATCTGCAAAGAGTGAGAGTTTCACTTCTTCACTCCGTATTTGGATTCCTTTTATTCCTTTCTCTTGCTTAATTTCTCTGGCCAAAGCCTCCAGTACTATGTTGAATAAGAGTGGTGATAGCGGGTATCCTTGTCTTGTTCCTGTTCTCAGGGGGATGATGTTCAGTTCTTGCCCATTGAGTATGATGTTGGCTGTGGGTTACTCATATATGGCCTTTATTGTGTTGAGGTAATTTCCTTCTATCCCCATTTTGTTAAGAGTTTTTTTTTTTTTTATCATAAATGGCTGTTGGATCTTGTCAAATGCTTTTTCTGCATCTTTTGAGATGAGCATGTGGTTTTTATTCCTCAATTTGTTGATGTGGTGTATCACATTGATTGATTTGCAGATGTTGAACCATCCCTGTGTCCCTGGTATGAATCCCACTTGATCATGATGTGTGATCCTTTGGATGTATTACTGAATTTGGGTTGCCAAAATTTTGTTGAGTAGTTTTGCATCTATGTTCATCAGTGATATTGGCCAGTAGTTTTCCTTTTTTGTGCTGTCCTTGTCAGGCTTTGGTATCAGAGTGATGTTGGCCTAAGAGAATGTGTTAGGAAGTGTTCCATCTTCCCCAATTTTTTGGAACAGCTTGAGAAGGATAGGTATTAAATCCTCTTTGAAGATTTGGTAAAATTCCCCAGGAAAGCCATCTGGTCCTGTGGTTTTATTCTTTGAGATGCTTTTGATTGCTGTTTCCATCTCTTTCCTTCTGATTGGTCTATTCAAATTGTTTCTTCTTGACTCAGCTTTTGGAGGTTGTAAGAGTCTAAGACTTTATCCATTTCCTTTAGATTATCCATTTTGTGGCATATAGTTTTTCATAGTATTCTCTTATAATCAGTTGTATTTCTGTGGAGTCTGTTGTTATTTCTCCTCTTTCATTTCTGATTTTGTTTATCTGAGCTTTCTCTCTTTTTTTCTTTGTAAGTCTGGCTAGGGTTTTGTCAATTTTATTTATCTTCTCAAAGAACCAGCTCTTTGTTTTGTTGATCCTTTCTACTGCCTTTTTTGTTTCAATAGCATTTTTTTCTGCTCTGACTTTTATTATTTGTCTCCTTCTGCTGACTTTTGGCTTTGTTTGTTCTTCTTTTTCTAATTCAGTTAAGTGTAATTTGAGATTTCTTGTTTGTCAAGGTGTGCCTGTATTGTGATGAATTTCCCACTTAGTACAGCTTTTGCTGCATCCCATGTGAGTTGGTATGGTATGTTATCATTTTCATTTTTCTCTAGATATTGTTTGATTTCTCCTTTAATTTCTTCAATGATCCATTGCTTGTTCAATAGCATTTGTTTAGTCTCCACATCTTTGTCCCTTTCTCAGCTTTTTTCTTATAATTAATTTCTAGCTTTATAGCATTATGATTGGAAAAGATGCTTGTTGTTATTTTAATTTTCTTAAATTTATTGAGGCTTGCCTTGTTTCCTCACATATGGTCTATCCTTGAGAATGTTCCATGTGCACCTTAGAAGAATGTGTATTCTGCTGTTTTTGGATGGAGTCTTCTATATATGTCTATTAAGTCCGACTGGTTTGGCTTTTCATTTAATTCCACTGTTTCCTTGTTGATTTTCTGTCTGGGTGATCTAATCTATTGATGTGAGTGGAGTGTTGAGGTCCACTACTATTACTGTGTTATTATTAATATCTTCTTTTAGGTTTGTTAATAGTTGTTTTATGACTTTGGTGCTCCTGTGTGGCTGCATAGATATTTATAAGCATTATTTCTTCTTGATGGAGTGTCCCTTTGATCATTATATACTGCCCCTCTTTGTCTCTCTTTGCCTATCTCATCTTGAAGTCTACTTTGTCTGATATGAGTATTGCTACACCTGCTTCTTTTGTTTACCATTAGCTTGGAGTCTTGTCTTCCACCCCTTCACTCTGAGCCTGTGTTTGTCATTGGAGCTGAGGTGTGTTTCCTTGAGGCAGCAAATTGTTGGATCCTGTTCTTTAATACGTCTCACCACTCTGTGTCTTTTTATTGGAGAATTCAATCCATTTACGTTTAGTGTTATTGATGTCTCAGGGCTTAATGCTGGCATTTTCTCACTTGTTTTCTGGTTTTCCTGTACTTCCTTTGTTTCTTGTCCTGTGTGTTTTTGTCTATCCACTGAATTACGTAGTTTTTTTTATGATGTGTTTCTTTGTCTTTTCCTTATTTTTTGTGTCTCTGTTTTGCTTTTCTGTTTAGTGGTTACCCTGAGGTTTGTATTCAGAATCTTGTGTATAAGATAGTCCATTTTCTGATGACCTCTTATTTCCTTAGTCTAAACCAATTCAGTCTCTTTCCTCCTCCCCTCCTATGTTGTTTTTCTCCTATCTTATGTCAACTTGTGTTGTGAGTTTATGTGTCTAAAATGACAGGATTATCTTTGTTTTTGGTGCTTTCCTTCTCTTTAGCTTATTTCTATACTTGAGTATTTGCTATCCTAATCTGATTCTGTCTACCTATTTATCTCCTTACTCTGTGTTTTGTGACCCCTTTCTCCCCCCCTTTTTTTCCAGGTGTGAGGGCCTTCCTGAGGATTTCTTGTAGGGGGGTGTGGTGGCTATGAAGTCCCTTAGCTTTTGTTTGTCTGGGAAAGTTTTTACTTCTCCTTCATATCTGAAGGATATTTTTGCTGCATAGAGTATCCTCGGCTGAAGATTTTTGTCTTTTAAAGATTTGAATATGTTGTTCCATTCTCTCCTAACATGTAAAGTTTCTGCAGAGAAATCCGCTCAAACCCTGATAGGGGTTCCTTTGTAGGTTATTTTCTTCTTCCTTTCTGCCCTTAGTATTCTTTCTTTGTCCTTCATTCTTGCCAGTTTTACTACTATATGCCTTGCAGTAGGTCTTTTTACGTTGACAAACCTATGAGATCTGGAAGCATCTTCCACACAGATTTCCCTCTCTTTCCCTCCGTTTGGAAAGTTGTCTGTTATTATTTCTTTGAACACACTTTCTGCTCCACTCTCCTTCTTGAATACCTATAATTCTCTTATTGCATTTCCTCGTTGAGTCAGATATTTCCCAGAGACTTTCTTCATTTCTTTTTAATCTTAGTTCTCTCTCCTCCTCTGTCTGGAGCGTTTCAACATGTCTATCTTTGATTATGCTGATATGCTCCTCTGTGATGTCCACTTGAGCATTCAGGGAATCCGTATTTTGTTTTATCTCTTCCATTGTGTCTTTCATCTCCCATATTTCTTATTGATTCTTCTTTATAGTTTCAATCTCTTTTGTGAAGTAGCTCCTGAACTCATTGAATTGTTTCTCTACATTCTCTTTCACCAAGTTGAGTGTTTTGATGATAGCTATTTTGAATTCATTGTCATTCAGCTTACACATTTCTGTGTCTTCAGGACTGAGTTCTGGGTTCTTGTAATTTTCTCTCTGGTCTGGAGATTTGATGTAGTGTCTGTGTTGGAAGGTGGGATCTTATGCATTCTGATATTATTTGGTTGCAGTTACCACCTTTTGCCACTGGGTGGGGGTCGAGAGGTGTGTATTCTAAGCCCTCTGCCTTCAGCCAGATATCCCAGGCAGCGGGGTGACACAGTGTGGCATAGAGTGGGTGGGGGGAGGGGCACTCTCTCCTGCATGCACTCTGGCTTTCTCGGTCAGCTCTCCCTATGTGGTCTCCTGGGATGTTGGCTTGATGAGGTCACCACCCCTGTGTAAGCTTTCGCAATTAGAGGACTTCCCTCTAGGCTGCAAGGGCACTAGGGAGTCCTTGGTGATCCCACAAATGATCAACCTCTCCCCTGCTCCTTCTTTCATGGATTCTCCCACAGTCGCAATCGCAGTCTTTAGGGGAGGGAGCAAAGATCTCTCTTACCCTGTTCCAGCTCCTCTGAGGGGGGCTCCAGCCTCTCCACCCTCTGTTGTGTGGCTGTGTGTCTCTCTGAGGTTTTTGCGTTATGTTAGAGTGTCCTCTATTGGAGTATGGATGTCCCTTTTTCTTACATGTTGGAGGGTAGAGAGTCCCAGGCAAGTTCACTCCGCCAAGATGCTGACTTCACTGAAACTAAGTTCTTTTAAAAAAATGTAAGCCTTGGGCTGGCCTGGTGGCAGAGTGGTTAAGTTTGCATATCCCACTTCGGTGGCCTGGGGTTCACCAGTTCAGATCCTAGATGTGGACCTATGCGCTGCTTATCAAGCCATGCTGTGGCAGGTGTCCCACATATAAAGTAGAGGAAGATGGGTACAGATGTTAGCTCAGTGCCAATCTTCCTCAAAAAAAAAAAGTAAGACCAAGTTATATGATGGTGTTTAGTATAGATTATAGGAGCCTCTGAGGATAGTTGAAGGAGGAAAATATGACCTAGAGATAACAATTGACCTGAAATTTAGATATAGGTCCTGCAGAAACTAGGTGCAGTAGTAATCTGAAAATATTATAAGAAGCTCAAAATAATTAGGACTTGACCAAAGGCAGTCACCTTATAATGGTCCTGGGGAGAAGAAAGATACTTTTTTGAAGAATACAAACATTACAAGGAGAAAACATTTTCAAACCTATTCTTATGAAAGTGTAAAGGGAAGAAACTTTTATAGAGGGAGGAATGTTAACTTAATATTGTGTTATTTGTAGTTACCTTTTCATTCATAAAAAATTTAAAATATCAATATAGCACTTAGCAACATCAAATTCAAATTTAGAATTGTACTTTTCCTGAAATGCTGTTGTCACATGTATTTCCTTTGGGGTGCTCATAAATATGAGGTAGAGTATGAGTGAAGTATGAATAAGAATCATGTAAATTTTCCCACTCCTAAAATTAATTACATAAATATGAAAATCCATTTTGGGTTGTCTGCATATAAATGAGCAAAGAGTCAATTTTTATTGAAAAAGAGAACTTCATATCTTTTTTTTCAGATGGCTTGTGGGAATGAAGGCAATATTAATCAAGAATTAAAAGAGAATAAAACAGAAATAGAACACACCAAACAGCTTTCTGATCCCGACAAGTCTTTGAAGGATGAGGCTTCACCAGGAAGAAGTGACTTCATTTCTGTACCAAGTATTCAACCTTTGGATCAAATATCAGATTCAGATAGTGAGAATTCTTTCCAGGAATCCAAACTGGAAAGCCAGAAAGACCTGGAAGAAGAGGAGGATGAGGAAGTAAGGAGATATATTATGGAGAAAATTATACAAGCCAACAAGCTTCTACAGAATCAAGAACCCGTGAGTGATAAAAGGGAGCGAAAACTTAAGTTCAAGGACAAATTAGTCGATCTGGAAGTTCCTCCACTGGATGAAACTGATACTTACAAAAATTATTTTGAAAATGAAAGTAATGTGTCTGGAAAACTGTCACAGTTATGTATTTCCAGTGAATTTGGGCAAGAAAATGTGCTCCTGTCCTTTACTGATGGAAGTTGTGAAGAAAACAAGGATAGGAAGATACTAGTAGAGAGAGACGGAAAGTTTGAACTTTTGAATTTACAGGATATTGAGAGTCAGGGGTTTTTGCCTCCCATTAATAGTGCTAATAGTACAGAAAATGAATCTCAGCAGTTATCACCCAGATCTTCCAACTCATCTGTCAATGGTGTCAATAAAGAGGAGCCGATAGCAAGGATTCATGGTATTGCTCACTCATCAACGGAAGAGCCACTGGCTTATATCCCTCAACCACCACCCAACCCCAAGACTCGTCCAAGCTCTGCTGCCAATGCAGATCGAAGTAAGAGGAATGGAAAAGTTAGTCACAGGACACAGTCTGCAAATGTATCTCCAGTCACCTCAACATATTGTCTTTCTGCTAAACAGAAAGAACTGCAAAAACGGCTACAACAAAAGAGAGAAAAGTTAAAGAGAGAGGTGAGAGCACAAGTGGGCATTATATTGAAAGTAAAATATGTTTTCATCTTTTATACATGCGGTAGGAATTGAAATAGTCCTTCAAAGTATTGGGTGTAGTTACCTGCTTGTTTTTTTCCTCTATTGTTAGATTAAGTGGTTAAGTGTTAAGAATGTGATTTATGGAACAAACATCATGATTACTTTGGTTCTTTCTTGTAAGGCTCACAAAGCATAGTAATGCCCTGTGTTAGAGCTAGAGTAGATCTCAGTGATGACTTCTTCTGATCCTTTCATTTTAAAGGTGAGCCTCAGAACAGTTAAGTGACTGCTGAATGTAATCTTGATAGGACATAGGTGAAAATCCAATGTCAGATGGAAAAAAGAAGGCACAAATTTGTTGGGGTTTAGGAGGTAACAGGTAGACTTGGATTATAATTCTCTGACTTCCATGTATGTTTCATATCTCTTCCATGCCTACAATTCCTTGATTTCAGAGATTTTAGTTTTATATTAAGAATAGAACCTAATAACCTTTATGAAATGTCTCAAAAATACTCTATGGAATCCCAAATTATTATTTTGGGAGCTTTCTAGCTCTTAAATAAAATAAAAGTATTTTATAATTGAAAATCCCAGGTACTAAAACTGGTGAGTTTTCTCTCAGTTACTTAAATCAGTGCCTCAGTTCTGTTTTACTGAATACCTAATGCTATTAAGTTGAACCATACAAATGTCTAACTGTAAATACCAAACCTCAGCAGAGTCACAGCTTGATAGAATTTTACAATTAGAAGAAACCTCATTTTACAGATAAGAAAACTAGTCTAGACAGTTTAAATAACTTTACTAGAGTCGCTCAACTTGCTTTTGGCAAAGTTGAAGTCAAAATTCCAGTTTTATTGGTATCCATTGAGAAATGGTATATTTTCCATTTATGTAGGAAATTATCAGGGAAATCTCTGGTATTGGAATCAGGAACCCACATTAGCAGAAAAAGGTGAAAATCAAAGTTGGCAAGAACATGTAAGCTGTAAAACACTCTGGCAGGAATCTGAAAGGGTGCATATTTAATGATGTTTTGCCTACTTGACCACTAAAATCTAAACTCTAACAGTCAGACTCAGTTTACTTGGTACGGCTATATAGCAGTACTTAAAAGCATCTGTTAACTCAGAACTCTATGACAATACAAAAGAATTTGTTGAGAATGAACTATATAACGTTTGCTGTACGCCCATGTACAAGTATGTGTGTGTATATTTCTAGAAAAGTTATATGGGAGGTTTTATATAATTGCAGTGTCTTTTCACTAATCAACTAATGGTAGTTCACTTGTGTGACTGGTAGATAGTTCTGTTTTCATTTTGATCCTCTTTTCTGGCTGTCACATACTCTTTGTTTTAGAACACAGTTTTCTCATGTCAGGATCCTCATTACTAGATTTCCTTTTGCTTATTTACTTGCACGTGGTCTTTAAGTGCTAAGGCTTTTAAATATTTTATAGTTAGTTTCAGGGGAAGTCTTTCCTTTTTTATGCCTGAGCAAATATTTCCTGGGTTGGGCTGCTATACTCTCTTTCTCTATTCTAAGTGCATCATTTTACCATTCTCCTTGGTAAGTGCATTATCTGTGCTTTGGCTGATATCTTCTGTGTAATGTTTCTAAATAATCCCTCTGGAAACATAATCATCTTACTATACTGTCTGTATTCATGCAAGGCATCCAAAGTCCTTTTTGTAAAAAGGAACTTATAAATAAACATAAACTGTAATCTTTAATAAATTCACATTTTATATAATGTGAGCTCCTTTAGGGCTTAGAAGATAGTATATAGGTATTTTAAAAGATATTTTATGCTGTTAATTGGATAGAATTATTTTTCCTTTCCTCCTATATTTTGTTCAATCGAAAGGAATTAGAAGGACTTGCTAGAAAGGAATTAGAAGGGCTTGCTATATTATCAAAATGTAAGGAAAGAACTCTGAATTCCATTATTTGAAGAAAATTTAAGCATAGATTGTATAATACAGTTCATTTAAATGACAAAATTTTAGTATTGAAAGAGACTTAAGAGCTCGTTAATAGCACTCCACTTTATAGATAAGAATACTGAATTAAATGGTTTTCCCAAATTGACATAGAATGATGGCAGTGTGATTTTTACTTAGATCTCCTGACTTTAGCTCGGAGCTCTTTCCACTATGGCATGCTGCTTTGCTCCCAGTAACTGTTTTATAGCTCTGCATAGCTGGTTTAAGCACCTCCCTTCAAGTGCAAGTCACTCTCCTTTATAAGATTAGCTGACTAATTCACATTAAGAAATTTGTTTTGTTCTTATAGTTAACTAATTAGACAAAATGTTTTGTCTACAATTTTTTCTGATAGCAAAAATATTACTTTATGAATATACACTAGTTGAAAGTATTTTTAAACCTTATAATAAAAAAATTTCAAACACGTGTAAAAGTACAGTTAACCCCTACATTCCCAACACCTGGATTCAAATGTCATTGAGATTTTGCCGTATTTGCTTATCTCCCTCTTTTTAAAATTATTTTATTGAGGTCATAATAGCTTATAACGCTGTGAAATTTCAGTTGTACATTATTATTTACCAGTCACTGTACACATGTGTCCCTGTACCCCTTATGCCCACTCCCCACCCACCCTCTTTCCCTCTGGTAATCACCAGTCTGTTCTCTTTATCCATGTGTTTGTCTTCCACATATGAGTGAAATCATGCTGTTTGTCTTTCTCTGCCTGGCTTATTTCACTTAACATAATACCCTCAGAGTCCATCCATGTTGTGGCAAATGGGGCAATTTTGTCTTTTTTATGGCTGAGTAGTATTCCATTGTGTGTGTGTGTGTGTGTGTGTGTGTGTCTGTGTGTGTGTGTGTCTGTGTGTGTGTGTGTGTGTGTGTGTATCTATCTCTCTCTCTCTATATATAGATAGGTAGATACAGCACATCTTTATCCATTGGTTGGTTATTGGGCACTTGGGTTGCTTCCAGGTCTTGGCTGTTGTGAATAATGCTGCAATGAACATAAGGGTTCGTATGTTTCTTTGGATTGTTGATTTTAAGTTTTTTGGATAAATAACCAGTAGTGGGATAGTTCGTTGTATGGTATTTCTATTTTTAATTTTTGAGTAATTTCCATACTATTTTCCATAGTGGTTGAACCAGTTGCATTCCCACCAGCAGTGTATGAGGGTTCCCTTTTCTCCACATCCTCTCTAAGATTTGGTTATTTTTTGTCTTGGTAATTATGGCCATTCTGATAGGTGTAAGGTGATATATCATTATAGTTTGATTTGAATTTCCCTAATGATTAGTGATGTTCAATGTCTTTTCATGTGCCTATTGGCCACCTGTATGTCTTTTTTGTAAAAATGTCTGTTCATATCCTCTTCCCATTTTTTTATTGGGTTATTTGTTTTTTGTTGTTGAGTTGTGTGAATTCTTTATATATTTTGGGGATTAACCCCTTGTTCTATATATGATTTGCAAATATTTTCCCCCAGTTGGTGGGTTGTCTTTTTGTTTTGTTCCTGGTTTTCTTTGCCTTGCAGAAGCTCTTTAGTCTGATGAAGTCCCATTTGTTTATTTCTTCTTTTGTTTCCCTTGCCTGAGTAGACATGGTATTTGAAGAGATGTTACTAAGATCAATGTCAAAGAGAGTACTGCCTATATTTTCTTCCAGGAACTTTATGGTTTCGTGTCTTACGCTAAGTTGTGCCATGTCTGCTCCCAGGATGTGAACCAGTGAACCCCAGGCCACCAAAGTGAAATGTGCGCACTTAACCGCTGTGCTACCAGGCCGACCCCCCAACACCATTTATTGAAGAGAATTTCCTTTCCCCATTGTGTGCTCTTGGCTCTTTGTTGAAGATTAGCTGTCTGTAGATGTTTGGTTTTGATTCCGGGCTTTCAATTCTGTTCCATTGATCTGTGTGTCTGTTTTTGTAGCAGTACCATCGTGTTTTGATTGCTATGGCTTTGTAGTGTGTTTTGAAGTCAGGGATTGTGATTTCAGCTGAACAAAGTCAGCTTTATTCTTTTTTCTCAAGATTGCTTTAGCTATTCGGGGTCTTTTGTTTTCCCATATGAATTTTAGGATTCTTTCTTCTATTTCCGTGAAGAATGCCATTGGGATTCTGATTGGGATTGCATTGAATCTGTAGATTGCTTTATGTAGTACAGACATTTTAACTGTGTTTATTCTTCCAATCCATGTGCATGGAATATCATCCCATTTCTTTATGTCATCATCAATTTCTTTCAATATCCTATAGTTTTCATTGTATAGGCCTTTCATCTCCTTGGTTAAGTTTATTCCTAGATATTTTATTCTTTTTGTTGTGATTGTAAATGGGATTGTATTCTTGAGTTCTCTTTCTGTTAGTTCATTATTAGAGTATAGAAATGTAACTAATATTTGTTAGTTGATTTTGTACCTGCAATTTTGCTGTAGTTGTTGAGTATTTCAAATAGTTTTCTGATGAATTCTTTAGGGTTTTCTACATATAGAATCATATTGTTTGAAAATTGCGAGAGCGTCACTTCTTTCTTGCCAATTTAGATACCTTTTATGTCTTTTTCTTGCCTACTTGAACTGGCCAAAGCCTCCAGTACTACGTTGAATAGGAGTGGTGAGAGTGGACACCCTTGTCTTGTTCCTCTTCTCAGAGGGTTCGCTTTCAGTTTTTCCCGTTGAGCATGATGTTGACCGTGGGTTTGTCATATATGACCTTTATTATGTTGAAGTACTTTCCTTATATACCCGTTGTATTGAGAGTTTTTACTATAAATTGGTGTTGGATCTTGTCAAATGCTTTCTCTGCATCTATTGAGATAATCATGTGGTTTTTATTCCTCATTTTGTTAATGTGGTGTATCACATTGATTTGCGGATGTTGAACCATCCCTGCATCCCTGGTATAAATCCCACTTGATCATGGTGTATGATCCTTTTAATGTATTGCTGTATTTGGTTTGCCAAAATTTTTGTTGAGGATTTTTGCTTTTATATTCATTAGCGATATTGGCCTGTAATTTTCCTGCTTTGTGTTGTCCTTGTCTGGCTTTGGGATCAGGGTGATGTTGGCTTCATAGAACGAGTTAGAAAGTGTTCCATCTTCTTCAATTTTTTGGAATAGTTTTAAAATTACAGGTATTAAATCTTCTTTGAATGTTTGGTAGAATTCTCCCGAGAAGCCATCTGTTCCTGCACTTTTACTTTTTGGAAGGTTTTTGATTACTGTTTCAATCTCATTACTTGTGATTGGTCTATTCAGATTCTCTATTTCTTCTTGATTCAGTTTTGGGTGTATGAGTCTAAGAATTTATCCATTTCTTCTAGATTGTCAAATTTGTTGGCACATGATTTTTCATAGTATTCTCTTATGATCCATTGTATTCCTGTGGTATCTGTTATGATTTCTCCTCTTTCATTTTTATTTTTATTTTTTTTAAAGATTTTATTTTTTCCTTTTTCTCCCCAAAGCCCCCCAGTACATAGTTGTATATTCTTCATTGTGGGTCCTTCTAGTTGTGGCATGTGGGACGCTGCCTCAGTGTGGTTTGATGAACAGTGCCATGTCTGCGCCCAGGATTCGAACCAACAAAACACTGGGCCCCCTGCAGCAAAGCATGTGAACTTAACCACTCGGCCATGGGGCCAGCCCCTTCGTTTTAAATTTTATTTATTTGTACCTTCTCTTTTTTCTTAGTGATTCTGGCTAAGGGTTTGTCAATTTTGTTTATCTCCTCAAAGAACCAGCTCTTAGTTTCATTGATCCTTTCCACTGTTCTTTTGATTTCTATTTCTGCTCTAATTTTTATTATTTCTCCTCTTCTGCTGACTTTGGGACTTCTGTTCTCCTTTTTCTAGTTCTGTTATGTGTAGTTTAAGATTACTTATTTGAGATTTTTTTTTGTTTGTTAGGGTGGGCCTGTATTGCTATGAATTTCTCCCTTAGGACCCCTTTAGCTGCATCCCATATGAGTTGGTATGGTGTATTTTCATTATTTGTCTCCAGATATTTTTTAATTTCTTCTATAATTTCTTCATTGATCGATTTGTTGTTCAGTACCGTGTTGTTTAGTCTCCACATATTTGACTTTGCCAGCCTTTTTCTTGTAGTTAATTTCTAGTTTCATAGCATTATGGTTGGAAAAGATAATTGATATGATTTCAGTCTAATTAAATTTATTGAGGCTTTCCTTTTTTCCCAACATATGGTCTATCTTTGAGAATGCTTCTTGTGCATTTGAGAAGAATGTGTATTCTGCTGATTTTGGATAGAGTGTTCTATATATATTTATTAAGTCCATCAGGTCTAGTTTTTTCATTTAATTCCACTGTTTCCTTGTTGACTTTCTTTCTGGATGATCTATCCATTACTGTAAGTGGGGTGTTGAGGTTCCTTACTATTATTGTTTTGCTGTTAATTTCTCCTTTTAGGTCTGTTAATAATTGCTTTATGTACTTTGGTGCTCCTGTGTTAGATGCATGTATTTTTATAAATGTTATGTCCTCTTGGTGGAGTATCCCTTTTATCATTATATACTGCCCCTCTTTGTCTCTCATGCCTTTTTTATCCTGAAGTCTACTTTGTCTGATGTAAGTATGGCAATACTTGCTTTCTTTTGTTTGACGTTAGCTTGGAGTATCATCTTTAATCCCTTCACTCTGATCCTTTGCTTATCTTTAGAGCTGAGATGTGTTTCCTGGAGGCAGCATATTCTTGGGTCCTCTGTTTTAATCCATCCAGCCAATCTGTGTCTTTTTATTAGAGTTTTCAATCCATTTACATTTAGAGTGATTATTGTTATATGAAGGCTTAATACTGCCATTTTATCATTTGTTTTCCATTAGTTCTGTATTTCCTTTGTTTCTCGTCCCATGACTTTCTGACTGCCAGTTCAGTTTGGTGTTTCTCTGTGACAGTTTTCTCAGTTTTCTATTTACCATTTGTGCCTCTGTTCTGATTTTTTATTATTTTTTCTGAGGAAGAGTCACCCTGAGCTAACATCAATGCCAATATTCCTGTATTTTGTATGTGGGTTGCCGCCATTGCATGGCTAATGACTGGTCTACGTCCACACTTGGGATCCAAACCCATCAACCCAGGCTGCCAAAGCATAGTGCACCAAACTTAACCACTATGCCATGGGGCTGGCCCTCTGTTCTGATTTTTTGTTTAGTGGTTACTATGAGGTCTGTATAAAAGATCTCATAGTTGAGATAGTCCATTTTCTGATAGCCTCTTGTTTCTGTAATCTAAGTGGGTTCCACCCTTTTCCTCTTCCCTACGTTATTGTTGTCACTACTTATTCCATTTGATGTTGCAAGTTTATGACTAAGTTGAAGTGTTTATAGTTACTTTTGATGCTTTCCTTCTCTTAATCTTTAATGTTATAATTGTTTGCTAACCTGTTCTGATAGAGAGTTGAAATTTTCTGATTTTGTCTTTCTGTTTAATCTCCTTGCTCAAGGCTTTGTAAACTCTTTTTTTTCAGGTATGAGGGCCTTCTTGATCATTTCTTGGTGGGGTCTTGTGGTGATGAATACCTTCAGCTTTTGTTTATCTGGGAAAGTTTCTATTTCTCCATCATATCTGAAGGATAATTTCACTGGATGGAGTGTTCTTGGCTGAAAACTTTTGTCTTTCAGAATTTTGAATATATCATTCCACTCTCTCCTAGCCTGTAAGATTTCTGCTGAGAAATCCACTGAAAGCCTGATAGTGGTTCCTTTGTAGGTTATTGTCTTCTGCCTTGCTGCCCTTAACATTTTTTCTTTGTCATTGACTTTTGCCAGTTTTAGGAATATGTGCCTTGGAGACGGTCTTTTTCATTGATGTAATTAGGAGTTCTATTAACTTCATTTACATGTAATTTCAGCTTCTTCCCCAGGTTTGTCAAAGTTCTCAGCTATTATTTCTCTGAACAAGCTCTCTGCTCCTTCCTCTCTTCTCCCTCTGAAATACGTATAATTCCTGTGTTGCATTTTCTAATTGAGTTGGATACTTCTTGGAGAATTTGTTCATTTCTTTTTAGTCTTAGTTCTCTCTACTCCTCAATCTGCAGCATTTTTGTATTTCTGTCCCCTAAATTACTGATTCTGTCCCCCATAATATCAGCTCTATTTTTTAAGGAGTCTAGATTTTTCTTTATCTCATTCCTTGTGTTTTTCATCTCCATCATTTTTGATTGTTTTCTTTTTATAGTTTCAATCTCTTTTGTTAAGAATTCCACTGTTCATTAATTTTATTCATGAGACCATAAAACTGTCTTTCTGAGTTTCCTATAACTCATTGAGTTTCTTTATGATAACTACTTTGAATTCTCTGTCATTTGGACTGTAAATTTCTGTGACTTCAGGATTGATTTCTGGATACTTGTCATTTTCCTTCTGATCTGGAGTGTTAATTTACCTCTTCATACTATTTGATAGGGTGGACCTTTGCCATCACATAGTAGTAGTATCTGGTCACAGATTCCACCTTTCACCACTGGGGGGGCCCAGGAGCTGTGTTTTTGAGCCCTCTGTTACCCCTGGCAGATATGCCCATCCATTGGAAGCTGTGCTGACAGGGCCCATCTGTGTTTGCCCGCTGGCCACTGATGCTTTACACACATAGGTGCTGGTGCTCTGGCAGGGATCCCCTGTTCTGGGCAAATGGCCGAGTTGGTGCGCCAGGCAGGAGCAGGGGAGGGGCTCTTTCTTTCACATGCATGGTCCTGTGTGCCCCTCCTCTGTGCTGACTGTTGGTCTGCATGGGCTGCTCAGCTTGTTGTGGATGCCCCCATGATTGTTTAGCTGCCTCGGTGTGGACCATTCCCACAGGCTTGGAGGCAACTCCAAGAGCGCAAACATTCCTGCAGAGGGCTGCCTTTTTCCCTTTTCCTCTCAGTGTTGCATCCTGGCTGCCATGCAAGGTCCCGTGCCCTAGATTACTGCCTCTTGGGAGGGAGAGGAGATCTTCTTACCTCCTTCCACTGCCTCCCAGGGGGTCCAGCACCCCCACCTTCAGACATATGGCTGTGTGGATCTCTCGGACATCTATTGTGTTATGTGAATGTTCTCTGTTGGTTCATGAATAGCCTTTTTGTTGTGTCATAGCAGGGAGAGACTAAGGAAGGAGCTTACTTGGCCATGATGCTGATGTCCTTATCTCCTCCTTTTTTGGCTGAAGTATTTTTAAAGCAAGCTCTAGACAGCACATCATTGCTCCCTTCTACACTTCAATATACATCTCTAAATAGTTATATCATTTTCTTTTGTAATGACAATGCCATTTCTCACAATTAATATGTTTAACAATAATGTAAAAATATTTAAGACAGGTTTAGTGCTTCTATAGACACTATAGTGTTTCTAGAGTATGGTGGGGTTTTTTTGTTTTGCATAGCTGCAATTTGAGTAATTTAATACCAAAATTAAACTAGGAAGTGAACGCGAGAGCCAAGGAATTCCTGAACAGCATGTATGTGTTATACATCTATGTAATTGTAAACTTATCTCTATAGTTTGATTTATCTGAAAAGTCTTTGTTTTTTTCCTAAGCATATTTGAGGCCCTATTTTTTTTAAGGAAGCCCAATTTTTAGGTGGAAAGTTTTAGGGGAAGGGAATCCTAATTTTAAATCTCAAAATGTATCTCTCTACTCTGACAGCTCATATGCGATTTTATTAATCTTTCATTAATAATGCCTTTTGATATTCTTTCTACCAGGAAGAACAACGGAAAATAGAAGAAGAGAAAGAAAAGAAAAGAGAGAATGACATGGTATTTAAAGCATGGTTGCAAAGGAAAAGAGAGCAGGTCCTAGACATGAGAAGAATTCAGCGAGCTAAGCAAATTGAGGACATGAATAGTAGAGTAAGTAACAGTTCTCTATGAAAAGTTATTTCATACAGATGTGAAAGTTGAATTTATTTCCAAAAGGGAGTCTGAATAGCAGCCTAAGCACCTGTGGAAGAGGTAGAAAAAGTGGTCCAAGAACTACCCTTGCAAAAAATGCAACATGCAGATGACTTTACAATTAAATTCTAAGAAGTCTTGTAAAAATCAAATTATTCCTATGTTATTCGATCTTTTATGTCACAGAAAATGGAAAACTACCAATTTTTTCAAGGTAGTTTAACTTTGATATTCAAATAGGACAAAGATAACATGTATGCAAAAAACCCTACAGACTCATCTCATTTAAGAGTAGAGGTACAGCAATCTTATGTGAAAGCTAACAAATTAAAGATACCAAATTATTTAATTTTTAAAAATTCAAAACATAGAGAAAACCCAAGAGAAAGTAAAAAAATATCCACATCTATACTATTTTTTTTAAAGTTTATAAAGTAAAAATTCAAAATTCAACCCTGAGTTTTTCCAGGCTCATCTCTCAGTGATAATTACTTTTAACAATGTGATGCAAATCCTTTATATTTTCATATTTATATGCCAAAAATTTATTATGCAACTTACTTTTTTTTTCACTTCATCATCTACATATTTCTAGGTCATTGTATTTAGATCTCTCTTTTAAAATAGCTCTATGGTAGTCTACTGTTCAGAGGTAACTTGATTATTAAACCATTACTCATTTTTAGGTTGGTTCCAATATTGTTTTCTTAATTAACAGTGCTGTAGTGAACATGTTCATTCTGTAGAACATCAGTATTCCATAGGAGAGTTTCTTAAGTATGGAATTTATGATTATTGCATGTCCAGAGTGAAATTTTTGGTCAAATATGCAAAATTAACCTCCCAAAAGATTGTATCAATTTATAATCCTTCTAGCAGTGTGTAAAAGTGAATGTTTACCACACCCTGCCTAACATTGTCTGTGGTTTATCTTCTTAATTTTTCTTCAAATTAATAATATGTTAAATGAGCATATATGAGCATGTGTGTATTCTGTGAATTTCCTTTTTTTACAGTCTTTTATCTTTTCTTCAGTTTTATTTTTCTTATTATATTGTATATTAGAGATTTTAATCCTTTGTCTATTATATCTGTCTTAAATATGTTTTCTAGACTGACAATATACTTTTTTAGGTTGTTTATTATGCCATTTGTAGAAGTTTGTAGCTTTTAAAGTCTTGAGGTGGGTGGACAGCACCTTTTCAGGCAAGACACAAAAACCATAAACTGAAAGAGAAAATAATGAGAAATTTGACTGCAGCTATATGGTAAAATAATAGTAAACTATAACCAAGTGGGGTTTATTTTAGGAAGGAAATTATGAATCGATAATAACAAATCTATTAATATAATTCATCGCATCAATAGGTAGATAAAAAGAGAATATATGGTTATCTTGAAAGATACAGAAAAAGTTTTTATTAGTATTTACTATAATTTATATTTAAAGATTCCCATAAAATATGCATTACAGCATAAATACTATCTTACAAAATACTATAGGCACATCTGTTAAAGTCAGAAACAGGTAAGGCTCCCCTCTGTATTAAGTAACTTCATTCTGGGTGTTCTATCCAAATTATTAAGAGGAAAGCAAATGAGATATAAGTATTAGCAAAGTGGCCCTTTACATTATAAATATACAAAAATTTATAATCTTCCTATATCCCAGCAAAAACCTCATAGAAGAGTATAAAAGGAGAGGGAATATAGGAATATATAAAATACTTTGAGTTAAACAGAAATATGTAAGACATCTAGGGAGAATACAGTACAGCTTTGCAAGAGACCAAAAAGATGACTTTGGTAAATGAAAACAAATATAATATTCCTGGTTGGGTGGGTTAAATATTATAAATATGTGAGTTCCTTGTTAAATAAAAAAAAAAAATACTCCTACATGGGTAGACGAAATATTATAAAGATTTGGGTTTCTCCAAATTTATCTTTATATTTAATATAATTTCCATTAAAAACTGATTAGAATTTTTAAAATTGTTGTCATATTCATAAAACTTTTGAATTTTCCAATTGAAAAAAATGGGCAAAGGATATGTATTGCAAGTTTACATTTGAATAAATACAGCTTCCATAGTATATGAAAAAATATGCAAATTTTGTAGAACCCTAGAAATATCAATTCAAAAATTTTCGTGTATTTAATAAATATTTTTTAACTTCTTATTATCTGACAGCTGCTGTTCCATGCACATGCACCCAAGAATATAGTCCTGAGCAAAATAGATTTAGTCTCTGCTTTATAAAGCTCATCTAGGAGGGGTTGAAAAATTAAAAATGCATTTATAAGATAAATTTACAACTATAAATAGTGATGAATGCTATGAAAAAAGAAGGAGCTATGAGAGATCATAATGAGGAAAATAAGTGCATATTGGAAGTTCAGTAAAGATTTTTCCTAGTTGGTGGAAGTAGCAGTAGAAATTAGATAGGACAAGAATGGGGAGAATTTATTTCAGGCCAAGAGAACACATGAGAATGCCCTGAGATGGGAAATAACTTGATAAATGTGAGAAGATCTGGAAATTGAGTGGGAATCAGATCATGTTGCATATTGGAGTCTGTAATGATTTTGTATTTAATCCCGTTATGGGAAGCCATTCAAATTATTTAAAGAGAGGAGTGATGTATTAGATATGCATTTCCACAACACTATAGTTGTGCTATCCTGTGACTGCTATGCTGTGAATGGATTGGAGGGGGCAAGAGCAAATACATGAGCAGTTAGAAAGCAGGTATAGTTGTCCAGGTGAGAAATGATGGTGACTTGGGCTAGAATTTATAACAGGAGAGTGTGAGAGAGAGTGAGAGAGAGAGATGTGAGAAATTTGAGTTATGTTTTGGAGTATTAATTGAAAGAACGTCATAATTAATGAGATAATGTGTGTGAGGGAGATTGAGATGTAAAGAGAATATACCAGGTTTCTCTTCTGAGAAATTTGGTGGATGATGGTGCCCCTCACTGGAGCAGTAAGGTTACTGATTAGGGGAAATTATCATTTCATTTTTTAATTTGTTGAGTTTGAGGTATCTACAAAACATCCAGGTGAAGATGTTGAAGATTGACTGGATAAATGTATCTAGTGTTCAGGAGAGAAGGTGAGACTGGAAGTATGAATGAGAAGAGTAGAAATTTCAAAGATGCAATAGTTTACGGGGATGTGGATGTGGCTCTGTTCAGTGGAGAAAGTCATAGAAGATGAGAAAATCAAAAATCTGTGAGGCTGGATGTTGAATGGCTCATCAATGTAGTTATAAATATTATTTAGGATTAGGATGGAGAGGAACACTGAGCCAGGTGCCACCAGAGGTTGTTAGGTTAATAGGGCTAAATGGTATACATGTCAAAGGAGTGTGGCTTTGCTTAGAAGAGCAGAGGAATACAGTTCTGAAGAACTATGACGGCGTAGGGAGTATATTAACTTCTTCATCCGACTTGTGAAGTACTTGAAGTATGGCAGAAAATACAGCTTCTGTTTGAGAGAGGAAAGCTGTGTCTTGGGGGAGAATCAGGGTTTGGGTAAGAGAGGAGGTTTAAGACCAGGGCCTTTTCAGCAGCTTGGGAGTTTGGGGGATGTTTGGGAATTTTTGTCATTGAATGGGAATTACAGAGAACAAACTAGAAAGGTTTTTGAGGGATGAAGGGAATTTGGGACTGGGTAGGGGAGAGATACAGCAGATTGCTGTAGTGTTTAAGAGTATAGAAGACAAGAGGAGCTTATGTTTTAATCAGTGACCAAAACACAGCTCTGAATGCACTGCTGATAGTTTCCCAGGGGACGATGGACCTTCAAGCCTCGTGGCATTCAGCCTAGGGTCAGATTTTTATTGGGTATTCATAAAAATAAATGTATACTTTGATGTTCTATTTGGAGATAATAAATAGAAATTTTGAATTGTATTATCTAAAAATATGAGTCATGCTGAACAAAATTTATTTCAAAAAATTTTTATGTTGGGAGACATTGTGGTTATATATTTCCCTTTGGAATTTTTATTTTTTGCTGTATTTCAAGTCTGTCTCAAAAATTAACTTTAATGAGCAATTAAATCGTAAACAAATAGTATTCTGAAGAACTTTTGTGAACTTTGTCTCTACTGAATTTGAGCTGTAATATAATTTGGCAGTTGATTAATTTGGGGTATAAACATGTTGTGATCGTAAGTTTATTTTGCTGGTTATTTCTGTGGGACATTGTGCATAAAGTGACTCAGAGTTTCCAGAAAATATCTGCAGAATATATAGACTGTGGGATCACCTATTTTACATTGGATTTAAAAAAGATTTTAATGGAATTTTTATTACCATTTTAGGAAAAATAGCTAAAAATGTCTTTTAGTCTGTTGTGAACTTTGCTTCTCTTGGTCAGTGATATATATATAAATGATGTGTGTGCTATATGTAAGTTCATACCCTTTTACCAACCTCTGCCTCTACATATGCAAACATGTGTGTGTATATGGTCAGTCTCTCTAGGTGAGCTCTCCATGGCCACTTGCATGCATTGTGTGTTCTACGTTTGGATATAGTGTGGTATTAATATCAATGTGATCAAGTTGGTTGATAGTGTTGTTTAAATCCTCTGTAACCTTACTGTTTTTCCCCTATTTGTTCTATGAATTACTGAGCAAGGGGTGTTAAACCTCCGAACTATCGTTGTCTACTTGCCTATTTCCCTTTTACAGTGTTGTGTAAATACATTTATGAATTTGTCTTCCTGATGAGTCACATTTTCAAATTATGAAATGTCCCTCTTATCTTGAAGTCTACTTTGTTTGATGTTAATGCAGCCACACTAGCTTTCTTATGCTTAACATTTGCATGTTATATCTTATTTCATATTTTACTTTCAACTTATCTGTGTCTTTATGTTTAAAGAGTTACTTGTGTAAACAGCATATGTTTGGATCTTCCAATCTAGAAATCTCCTCCTCCTAATTGTAGTTTATTTAATTGTAATTATTGATATTTTACCATCAAGGTTTTCAGTTTACCATCTTGATATTTGTTTTGTATTTGTTCCATTTCTTTTTGGCTCCATTATTCATCTTTTTCTGCCTTCTTATAGATTATTAATCAAGTATTTAAAAAATATTCCATTTTTTTATTGTCTTTTAGTTATGCCTCTTTGAATTATTTTTTAAATCATTGCTCTAGGGATTATAATATGTATCTCCTGAATGTATCAGAAATATATTGTTTTTGATGGATTTTTTTAATTGAATATGGAATTTCAAGCTGACAGGGTTTTTTTTTCTTTCAGCATTTTAAAGATGCTGTTCAATGGTTTCCTGATATCCATTGTTTCTCGTTAGGAGTCAGCCATCATTCTTATCGTTGTTCCTGTGTATGTGATATTCTTTTTTATGTGACTGCTTTAAACATTTTCTGGCTTTGGATTTCAGCAGTTTCTTATACGTGTGATTTTCTTTGAATTTGCCTAACTTGGGCTTTGCTGAGCTTCTTGGATCTGTAGGTTGAAGTTTTCTACCAAATTTGGGAAATTTTTCACCATTATTTTTAAAAATATCTTTTCTGCCCCATGTTCTTTCTCTTTTTATTCTGAGAATCAAATTTCACCTATGTTAGAAACACTTGCTACTTACTACAGCAACCTTATGTTGCTAAGGTTACTAACCTTATGTTACTAAGGTTCTGTTTATTGTTTTCTCTGTGCAGTTTGCATAATTTCTATTGATCTGTCTTAAGTCACTGTCACATTTTTCTGTAGTGTCCAGTCTACTGTTAAGCCCATTCAGGGAATTTAGGTTGTTTTTATCTGCTTGTGTATTTTTTGTTTCTATTTTTTCTTTTGCCATCTGAGATCTTTTCTTGTGACTTGTTTCTATTAAGCTTTATTGAGGTATAATTAACAAGTAAAATTGTAAGATTTTTAAGGGTACAACGTTATGATTTGATACACATATGCATTGTGAAAGGATTCTGCCCATTAAGTTAATTAACACATCCATCACCTCACATATTTACCCCTTTTTTTGTGAAAAGTTTTAAGTACTACTCTCTTGGCAAATTTCAATGATAAAATACAGTGTTATCAACTGTAGTCACTATGTTATACATTAGATCCTCAGACTTTTTTCATTTTATAACTGAAAGTTCATACCGTTTTACCAACCTCTGCCTATTTCTCCACCCCTAGTCCCTGGTAACCACCCTTCTACTTTCCATTTCTATGAGTTTGACTTTTTTTTTCTTTTTTATATTCTACATATAAGTGATACCAAGCAGTATTTGTCTTTCTGTGGCTTATTTCACTTTAAATAATGCCGTCCAGGTTTATGCATGTTATTGCAAATGATAGAATTTCCTTCTTTATGAAATAGGTTGAATAATATTACATTGTATGTGTATATATATGTATGTCACATTTTCTTGATTCATCTGTTGACAGACACTTAGTTTGTTTCCATACCTTGGCTGTTATTAATAATGCTTCAGTGAACACAGGAGTGTAGACATTTCTTTGAGATAATGGTTTTGTTTCCTTTGGATATCTGCCCAGCAGTGAGATTGCTGAATCATTTAATAATTTTATTTTTAATTTCTTAAGGACCCTCCACACTATTTTCCATAATGGCTATACCACTTTACATTCCCACAACAGTGTACAAAGTTTCCCTTTTCTCCACATCCTCTCCAGCACTTATCTCTTGTTTTTTTGATAATACTATCCTAACAGGTATGAGGTAATATCCCATGGTGGTTTTGATTTGCATTCCTCTGATGATTAGTGATATTGTGCATCTTTTCATGTACCTGTTGGCCATTTGTATATTGGAAAAATGTCGATTTAGATCCTTTGCCCATTTTTGAATTGGGATATTGTGGGGGTTTTTTTGCTATTGAGTTGTACGAGTTCCTTGTATATTTTGGATATTAACCCCTTATCAGATATGTGGCTTGGAAATATTTTTTCCCATTCCTTATGTTGCCTTTTCATTTTGTTGCAGGTTTCCTTTGCTGAGCAGAAGCTTTTTAGTTTGATGTAGTCTTACTTGATTATTTTTACTTATGTTGCCTTTGTTTTTGCTGTCAAATCCAAAAAATCATTCTTAAGGACAATGTCAAGGAGTTATCCTCCATGTTTCCTACTAGGAGTTGTACTGTTTCAGATCTTACTCTTCAGTCTTTAATCCATTTTGAGTTTATTTTTGTGTATGGTGTAAGATAGAGGTCCAATTTCATTCATTTGCATGTGGCAATCCAGTTTTCCCAACTCCATTTATTGAAGAGACTATCCTTTCCCCATGGTATATTTTTGGCTCCTTTGTTGAAAATTAATTGACCATATATGGATGGGTTTATTTCTGGGCTTTCTGTTCTGTTCCATTGATCTAAGTGTCTGTTATTATGCCAATACCATAATGTTTTGATTATTATAGCTTTGGAATATAGTTTTAAACTAGGAAGTCTGATGCCTGAAGCTTTGTTCTTCTTTCTCAAGATTACATTGGCTATTTGGGATCTTTGTGGTTCCATAAAAATTTTAGGATTGTTTTTTGTATTTCTGTGAAAATGCCACTGGAAATTCTATAGAGATTGCAATGAATCTGTAGATTGTTTTGGGTAGTATAGATATTTAACAATATTAATTCTTCCTATCCATGATCATGGAATATCTTTCTCTTTATTTTGTATCTTCTTCAATTTCTTTCATCAATGTCTTATAATTTTCAATGTATAGATCTTTCACCTTTTTGGTTAAATTTATTCCTAAGTACATACTTTACTATTTTTGATGCAATTGTAAAAGGGATTGTTTTCTTAAATTTTCTTTTTCATAGTTTGTTGTCAGTGTATAGAAACACAATTGATTTTTGTATATAGATTTTGTATTCTGCAACTTTACTGAATTTGTTTATTAGTTCTAACAGTTTGTTTGAGTGGAGTCTTAGGGTTTCTATTGATCATGGTGTATGATAGAATTGCACTTGGTCATGTGGTATGATCCTTTAAGGTACTGCTGAATTAGGTTTTCCAATATTTTGTTGTGTATTTTTGCATCTGTGTTCATCAAGGATATTGGCATGTAATTTTCATTTCCTGCAGTGTCCTTCTCTGGCTTTGGTAGCACAGTAATGCTGGGCTTGAAAAATGAGTTTCGTAGTATTCCCTCCTCTTTTAATTTTTTGAAGAGTTTGAGGAGGGTTGTTATTAATTCTTCATGTTTGGGAGGAGTTACCAGTGAAGCAATCTGGTCCTGGACTTTTGTTTGTTGGGACGTTTTTGGTTATTGATTTGATCTCCTTACTAGTAATTGGTCTGTTCACATTTTCTTTTTCTTCCTGATTCAGTCTTGGTAGGTTGTATGTTCTAGGAATTTATCCATTTCTTCTAGGTTGTCCAGTTTGTTGGTTTATAATTGTTCATAGCAGTCTCTTATGATCCTTTGTATTTCTGTGATATCAGTTATAATGTTTCCTCTTTAGTTTATAACTTTATTAATTTGAGTCCTCTCTTTTTTCTTGGTAAGTCTAGCTAAAGGTTTGTCTATTTTGTTTATTTTTTCAAAAAAATCAGCTGTTAGTTTCATTGATCATTTCTATTGTCTTTTTAGTCTCTATTTATTTATTTCCACTCTGATCTTTGTTATGTCCTTCTTTTTATAGTTCCTTGAGGTGTAAAGTTAGGTTGTTTTCTGAGATCTTTTTTCTTAATGTAGGCATTTATTATTTGCTTCCCTCTTAGAACTGTTTTTGCTGTATCCCATAAGTTTTGATACGTAGTGTTTCCATTTTCATTTGTTTCAGGATATTTTTTGACTTTCCGTTTGATTTCCTTTTTGACACATTGGTTGCTTGGTGCATGTTGTTTAATCTCCACATATTTGTGAATTTTCCATTTTTCTTCTTGCAGTTGATTTCTAGTTTCACACTATTATGGTTGGAAAAAATGCTTGATATAATTTCAGTTTTCTTAAATTTGCTAAGACTTGTTTTGTGGCCTGACATATGATCTGTCATGGAGAATGTTCCATATGTGCTCGAGAAGAATGTATTTTGCTGCTATTGGATGGAATGTTCTGTAAATGTCTGTTAGATCTGATTTAATGTGTAGTTTAAGTCCAGTGTTTCCATGTTGATTTTCTGTCTGAATGATCTATCCATTGTTGCAAGTGGGGTACTGAAGTCCACCACTATTATTGTATTGCTGTATATTTCTCCTTTTAGATCTGTTAATAGTTTCATTTTGTATTTAGGTATTCCAATATTGGTGCATAAATATTTATAATTATTATATTCTCTTAATAAGTTGACCCCTTATCATTATATAATAATCTTATTTATCTCTTATTACAGAGACAAATTTTTGTTTGTGGCTTAATGTTTAGTTTGTCTGATTTAAGTATAGCTACCCCTGCTGGGTTTTAGTTTTTATTTGCAGGGAATATCTTTTTCCATCTCTTTCTGTTCTCTTTTTGTCTATGTGTGTTCTTAGAGCTGAAATTAGTCTCTTTTAGGCAGCATATAGATGGGTTTTGTTTTTATATCCATTCAGCTGCTCTCTGTCTTTTGATTGTAGAATTTAGTCCATTTACATTAAAGTACTTATTGATAGGTATGGACTTACTATTGCCATTTTATTAAATATTTTCTGGTTGTTTTGTAATTACTTTGTTCCTTTATTCTGCTCTTACTCTCTTCCTTTGTGATTTTCTATAGGGATATGCTTGATTCTTGCTGTTTATCTGTTGTGTATCCACTGTAAATTTTTGCTTTGTGATTACCATGAGGCTTACCTAAAACATCTTGTATTTATAATAGCTATTGTAGTTATAGTCATTTTTATTACTTTTGTATTTTAACCTTCATACTACAGCTATAAGTGATTTACCCACTATCATTATAACATTAGAGTGTTCTGATATTAACTATATATTTACTTTTACCAGTAAGTTTTATACTTTCATATTTTTTGTTACTAATAACATCTTTTAGTTTCAGCTTGAAGAATGCCCTTTGACATTTCTTGTAAGGCTAGTCTAGTGGTGATTTACTCCTTCAGCTTTTGTCTGTCTGAAAAACTCTTTATCTCTCCTTCAATTCTGCAGGACATCTTTGCTGGTTAGAGTATTCTTGGTTGTCAATTTTTTCTTTCAGGACTTTGAATATATCATCACATTCCCTTTTGGCATGCAAGGTTTCTGCTGAAAAATCTGCTTACAGTTATGGAGGTTCCCTTGTATGTAACAAGTGACTTTTCTCTTGGTGCTTTTAAGATTCTGTCTTTGACATTTGACAATTTAATTATAATGTGTCTTGGTGTAGGTCTCTTTAGATTAATCTTATTCAGAACTCTCTGGGCTTCCACATCACAGAACTCTCTGGGCTTCCTGGATGTGGATGTCTGTTTTATTCAGGTTAGGAAAGTTTTCGACTATTATTTCTTTGAGTAAGCTTTCTTCCCATTTCTCTCTCTGTTCTCCTTCTTGGACCACTATAATGTGTATATTCATCCACTTTTGGTGTCCCATAAGTCCCTTAAACTATCTTCACTTTTTTTCATTATTTTTTAGTTTTGCTGCTTCTATTGGATAAATTTTACTGCCCTGTCCTTGAGTTTGCTGATCCTTTCTTCTGCTGGATCTAGTTTGCTATTGAACCCCTCTATTGAATTTTTCAGTTCGTTTATTGTATTATTCAACTCTGTGATTTCTCTTTGGTACTTTTAAAATATTTTGTATCTCTTTGTTGAAATTCTCATGTTGTTCCTGCATTGTTCTCTTGACCTGGTGAGCATCTTTATGACTGTTATTTTGAACTCTCTGTCAGGTAGATCATTTATGTGTCTCATTAAGATCTGTTTCTCTAGATTTATCTTGTTTTTTTGTTTGGAACATATTCCTTAGTGTCTTCATTTTCCTTGACTCTATGTGTTGGTTTCTATACATTAGATAAAATAGCCACCTCTCCCAATCTCGACAGAGTGGTCTCGTTTAGGAGATCAAGCTCATCAATCAGCCTATCCTGACATCTTAGTTGTCACTCAAACCTTTGGAATTGTCCAAGCTGCTTTCCTTGTTCTTAGTGGCTCCCAGTAGTTGAGGATGTGCCAAGATATGTTGGTATTCCAAATGGGAGGATCACATTCAGCACCTAAATGCAGGCTGATTGGAAGCCAGACCCTCTGGCAGCAGCTGGGAAAGTATGTGCTTAAGCCCCTTCCATTGAGAAACTGGGAGATGGGTATTTTTGTCTGTTCCCTTTGTGCTGGGCCCAGGTGTATAGCCACAGGGAGGTGCTCCTGCACCTATTAAGAACTGCTTGCTTGATTCCTACCGTCCTGTGGGATTCATGAATGGAAGCCCCAGTGGATATCAGAGCTATGCAATCCAGGGATCTGTTCTTTGGGCTGCAACTGCAAAAGTCAGGATACAGATGTTTGTACAATTTCCTTCCAGGGAGATACTGGCTACTTGGAGCAGGCTACAGGGAGATGGAAGGAAAGGTGTCTGCCAGCTTCCTTGGTCCCTGGGGAGGATTGTAGCCAGCCTCTAGATACATTAGAATTAGAAGGCTGACCTTCAAGTAGCAGCATTTAAAGTATGCAGATGGACTTGTTTCAGGGAAAGACTGGTAGGTGGGCATTTTTGCCTGCTCCCTGTGCACTGAATCCTGGGGTGATAGCCAGTTAAGAACTTTGTTTGTTATAGTCCTGTGGGACTTGTGAATGGAAATCGCTTTGGCTGTCATAGCCAGGTGATCCAGTGACCTGTCTCTCAGGTGGTAGCACAAAAGGTGGGGTGTAGGTGTGTATACAAGCTCCCTCCAGGGAGATACCAGTGACCTGGAGTTGGGTACAGGGAGATGGCAGTTGAGGTGTCCATTGGTTTCCCCATTCTCTGGGGAGGATTGCAGCCAGCACCTAGATGTGTGCTAAATTAGAACTCTGACCCTCAAGTGGCAGCTTTCAAAGTGTGCATATGGATCCATTGCATGGAAAGACTAGGAATTTTGCCTGCTCTCTTTGTGGTGAGCCCTGGGGTGATAGCTGCAGCAAGTGCTTGTGTGCCCATTAACAACTGTTCCTTTGTTTGCTATAGTCTTGTGGATTTCATGGATGCAACTTTCCTTGGCTTTCAGAACTAGATGATTTGAGGACCTCCCCCTTGCATGAGAGTCTTAAAAGTTGGGGTGCTACATGTAGGGTCCAAACTCTTTGCTCCTCAGTGAGAGGCTGGGAGTTGGAAATTGCCTCCCAAGTGCATGGCGCTGTGCTAGGCATGGGGTTTATGGTGAGAGTTTATCTCAGCCTTTCTTACCCATTTTGATGTGGTATTTTATCATTCACTTGAAGCGTAGGAGTTGCTCAGCTAGTTTCTGGATTTCTTTCAGAGGTACTTGTCCATTTGGGGCTTACCTTCAGTGTGTCCATGGGAAAAGCGGAGTTCAGGAGTCTCCTATGTTGGCATTTTGGTCGACCTCCTGTTAAGTTTCCATTTCTTTCCTGAGATTCTCTATCTGTGCATTCATTATATTCATATTTCCCTTTAATTTCTTGAAAATGTTAGACCTGTTTAAAGTCCATGTATGTAAATTCCAATAGCTGTGTCATCTCATGATCTGTTTCTATTGACTCCCTTTTTCTCTAGATTATGGGTCACATTTTTCTGTTTTTCCTTATATCTGTTGATTTTTTAACGTGTGATAGACTCTGAATCTTTAGTTGTAGTGAGTATTACATTGTTTTCCTTTAAAAGGTGTTAAGCTTGTTCTGGTAGGTAGTTAAATTAGTAATGGATCCTCTCAATCCTGTTAGGCATGGTTTTATGCTTGATTGTGATGGGCCTATTTTGGTTTTGTCCTTAGTCCTAGGACATGGTCCTTACTGTGAGATATGACACTTACTCCTGAACCATAGCCCCTCTGGGGTTGTATGTGTATGACCAAAGCACTCAGTGAAATATCTCCACTCTGCTGGGGCTTGAATTCCACTGTCTCCCGGAACTGTGCAACCTCTGATATCTTCGTTACTCACAGCAGCTATTCTCTGCTAGATCTTCCAGAGCTTTACTCTGTGCTTGCACAGCCCAGTCCTTGCCAAGCCCCAAGAGAAACCACCACACAGCCTTCTGGATTCTCCTCCTGCATAGCTCTTTTCTTTTTAGTATGCTGCCCTGCAAATCCAGCTGTCCCAGCAACCCCAAACTCTTCTCTCTTTTCATCAGCTCAGGGAGACTTTTAACTGCTCCATGCTAAGGCTCCACTTTCCTACATTGTGGTCAGGAAGATGCCAGTAAATTGAGAGCCAGGGCAAACCTGGAGTGATTATAATGTATTTTTCTTTCAGCAAATCACAGCTGCCACGTATGTTTTGTCTATTTTATAGTTGACTAGAGCAGGAGGGTAAGTCTGATACCAATGACTCCATCATGGCTAGATGCTGAAGTCTTTTATTTATCTACTTATTTTTACAATAAGAGAGTTTAGCCCATTAGTAATTATTTCTGTAATTTATATTTTATCTTTAAAATTCTTTGTTTTGTTATATTTCCTTTAATTTCTTTCTATTTTGGTTTCCCCTACTATAGATAGTTATTTCCTGTTACCTTATGTAGTGATTTCATTGATAGTCTTTTAAATTCTACTTCAATTTACATTAAACTTTAAAAACATGTATTCTTAAACCTTTATTAAATTAAATGTAATAGAAATGGAGATTCTGATCCTCCCTTGAGGAAGATAAGGGTCTTGGGATTTATGTGCCCTTTTCCTCCCTGTTTTTGTTAACCTAAGGTTATCATGCTCATCATTTTAAATTAAAACTTCAAAAAATAATGTAACCTTGCAAGCAACATTTAGAAAATATTCAGTATATTTTTGAAGGGATAATGAAACATATAGTTCAAAAGTCAAAAGTTACAAAGAATTTTTTCTCGCACCCACTTTCCCTGCCTATAAATTCTCCTTTTCCAGTGATAACCAGTGTTACAAGTTTTTTGTGCTTTCTCCCAAGAATATTTTCTAAGTATATATAAGCATGTATGTATATAGAATCATACCCTATACATTGATTTGCTCTTCCTTGACATTTCATTGAATATACCCTAGAGATCATTCCATATTGGTGTGTAGATGGAGCTTTCTAATAATTGCATAGTTTTCTATTGCATGGATAGATCATAATTTATTTGATCATTCCCTTTTTGATTACCTTTGAAATGTTTCTAATCTTTTGATATTACAATGTTGTAATAATTATCCTTTGTATATGTTAATTTGAAAATCTAAGTGTTTAAATAGAGGATGCATTTGAGGAGGTAGAGGTGCTCAGTATTCCTTTTTTTTTAAAGATTTTATTATTTCCTTTTTCTCCCCAAAGCCCCCCGGTACATAGTTGTATATTCTTCGTTGTGGGTCCTTCTAGTTGTGCCATGTGGGACGCTGCCTCAGCGTGGTCTGATGAGCAGTGCCATGTCTGCGCCCAGGATTCGAACCAACGAAACACTGGGCCGCCTGCAGCGGAGCGCGCAAACTTAACCACTCAGCCACGGGGCCAGCCCTCAGTATTCCTTTTTAAAATTTTGGCAGATATTGCCAAATTGCTTCCCATAGATGAGTGACTTTATACTCTCATAAACAGTATATGAGAGTGTCTCCATCCCTGGACCCTAATTAAGAAGTGTGCTCTCAAGTGTTTTTATCTTAACCAATCTGATAGGTAGGAAATGTTTGATTGTTGTGTTATTATCAGTGAGATTGAACATCTATGAGCTGTTTGAGTTTTCTTTTCATATAAAAATCCTCTGTCAACTTTTCCGTTAGCAATATTGGTCCTTTCTTTTTTATATATGGGAACTGTTTATAAATTATGCATCAGTTCTTTGAAAAATTCACTGCATACTTTTTTCCTTTTGTTTTTTATTTCACTTCTTTGTAATGCAGAAATGTTTGCTTTTTATATGGTTGGGTTTATAAAACCATGAAAAGAAATCCTGAAAAAATTAAAAAAACAGTCATTTAAAGCACGACATAAAACTGTACGTTCAATCTGTGAGCAAATTCTGTCAGTTCTATGTTCAAAGCATATCCTGAGTCCCACCACCCTAATCCAAACCACTGTTATTTGTTGTCTGAACTGTTGCAAAAGCCTAACAACTGGTCTCCCTTCTTCCAGCTTGCCTTTCCCATCCCAGTCTATTTTCCATATAGCAGTCGGAGTGATCCTTCTAAAATGTAGAATGGATTGTGTCACTTATGCTCAGAAACCTCCAATGGCTTCTCATCTCAGAATAAAATCCATAATTCCTACTATAGGTTACAAGGTTGTACATTATCTGATCCCTGTTCCTTCTCCGACTTCATCTCCTACCACTCTCCAGCCACTTTGCTACAGCTTCCCTTTGACTTCTTTGATATTTACTGAACATGCCATTCACAATCCCTTCTCAGATCCTTTGCTCTTACTGTGACTACAGCTTGAAATACTCTTTCTCCTGATATCCCATAACTTGCTCCCTCACTTTCTATGTAAATGCCATCCCTTCTCTTCACCTTTCCCTTTATTTACTCTCTCTCTTTACCATACTTTTCTTTAGAATCTGACAAATCAATCAATCCATCAATCATCTATTTTCATCTCCTCATCAGGAACAACACTGCCCAATACAACTTTCTGTGATGATGGAAATGTTCTAAATCTGCATCCCCCAATAAAGTAACCACTAGCTACAATGTGACTATTAATAACTTGAAATATAGCTAATGTGACTGAGGTACTGAATTTTAAGTTTCATTTAAGTAGCCACATGTGAATAGTGGCTACTGTATTGTACAGTGCATGCACAGAATGTATGAGAGAGGGAACCTTGTTTTTTTCCATTGATGCAATCCAGTAGCTATGTACCTGTAGATACTCTACGTATTAGATACTCTGTAAATATCTGTTGAATGAATAAATGAACAGAGATACCCATCAGTCATGTTTATTCTTGAATCCTTAACTCTTTTGATCTATAATTCCAGATTGAACACTTTTAGTCATCTCAGTCATTCCCAGACTTCCAGGTATTCAGCCATAATCCTTTAGGTCCATGGGTCCTCTTTTCACAGTTCAGTGTTGTACATCAAAGATCCTAAGTTACATACATTTTGTAAATTAGACTGGAGCACACTTGGCAATATGAGTTGCAGATAAGGGAAAATGCAAGATATAGGAGACGTCTTCATCACAGAGCTCATACAGTCACACGTCGCTTAATGACGGGGATATGTTCTGAGAAATGTGTCATTGGGTGATTTCCTCATTGCGCATCCATCATAGAGTGTACTTATACAAACCTGGGTGGTATAGCCTACTACACACCTAGGCTTAAATGGTACTAATCTTATAGGATCACTGTCATATATTTGGTCCGTCACTGACCAAAAAGTCATTGTGACGCATGACTGTATTTGTAGAAGGTATTAAATGAGTGCTTCCTTTCCTTTTGCATTCTAGCCAGGCATCCATATAATGTCATACTTTTCCTAAGGCTAAAGAGTCCCAAATCTGTCCCTTTGCTCTCTTTATTCTCCCAAATAAGAGCTCTTTCAGCTTTTGAAAATTCCCTGAAGATGATATCCATCATGAAGTTTGAGGAACCCATGATAAGTTACTCCCACTAGCTTCTTCTTATGACAAAATCCACATGCTGTTATCCTTATGAGAAAATTCTTATGGCTGGAAATCCTTATGGCCACCCTGCATAATAGTAATTATAGTTTTGGAGATGGGTTGGGCAGTTAGATGCTCTAAAAACTTAAAAACTAAGATAGAATTTAAAAGAAAAGATGAATGACATGTGTTGGATCATTGACCTTCAAATTGTATTCCATGGAGCTCCTTCAGGAATTGCTACAAAGACCTCAACTCCACTCACACTGTCTATTTCCAGCCTTTCTTCAACCCTGTTTTATGTGTGTATGCCAGTGTAAAATTATTTTCTTTGTCAAAGAGCACAACTTTGAAAAGCTTGCAAATTACTCTTAGACTTTCTTCATTTATTGATTACCCAAATAAGACTTTTGAAAGAAGCCAGATGACAATGAGTTCAATGTTGAATTTTCTGACAGAAGTGTAATCAGTGTTGCTGATTCAAAGGTGATGTACTGGGTTTTGATACTAGGAGTACAGGTAATGAGGTTGGTATTATCATGAAAAATTGATGAGTGGGACATGTATTCTTGTAGGATCCTATAGGCGGGGCCTCAAAAGGTAGTTTTGGTTTATTTAAAGTAAGCAAAGCTTGTTTTTATAATTAGCAGGAAAACAGAGATCCACAACAAGCTTTTCAATTATGGCTTAAAAAAAAGCACGAAGAGCAGCTGAAAGAAAGAAAGACTGAAGAGCTACGAAAGCAGGAGGAGTGCTTATTCTTCCTTAAAGGAACAGAAGGCCGGGAAAGGGCCTTTAAACTGTAAGTCAAAGGCTGGACATGTTTTCCCCCTTCCTGAAGGTCATTTTAGGAAGTTAAATAATCAGTAAAGCTTGAAAAGAAACACCCCAAATATTTTCTCTCTTACATCACATACCTATTCAACTGTAAATCCACACTTTAAAAGTGTGAGAAAATTAACCCTATACTTTGCATATTGATAACATTCTTTCTCCAAGATATTTTTCAATGTTAAATTATTTCTTATGGCACCAGTGTGATAGCCTTTGATAGCCTATCCAATGGGAGCAGTAAATGTACAGTGTGGAGGGGGAAAATGTCACATTTTCATCACCCAGAAATCATTACTGTTAGCACCCTACTGCATACTTTCTAGATATTTCTCTGTATATATACTTACAATTTTAAAATATAAATCGAGATCATACTGTATGTACTGTTCTGAAATCTGCTTATTTTCATTAATGATCTCATCTAAAACCCAGCTCATAGCCATTTTTTTTTCCCAGTTGACCCCTAAATGACTATAGTTAATTTGCTTAAACTAGTATCCAATTCAGGACCACACAACATTGGGTTATGATGTTTCTTAAGTCTCTTTTATTCTAATACAGCTATCTAGTTTTTTAGGTTATTTCTGGAAAAAAATACACACACACACACACACACACACAGCATACATACATACCAGATATGTGTATACAGTTGTTTTTGATGTTATTTTATTTAAGCAAGCTTTTTAAAAATTTTTTAATTGCAGTAACATTGGATTATAACATTATATAGCTTTCAGATGTACATCATAATATATTCTGAATTCTGTGTAGATTACATCATGTTCACCACCCAAAAACTAATTATAGTCCACCCCCTCACATGTGAGCCTAATCATCCCTTTTGCCCTCCCCACCCCACCAGGGTAACCACCAATCCATTCTCCATTGCTATGTGTTTGATTGTCATTGTTTTTATCTTCTACTTATGAGTGAGATCATATGATATTTGACTTTCTCCCTCTGACTTATTTCACTCAGCTTAATACCCTCAAGGTCCATCCATGTTGTCACAAATGGCCAGATTTCATCATTTCTTATTAAGCAAGCTTTGTAGACTTAAATTTTTAGAATGTGGAGTCTTCCTTCACCCTTCTTGAAGTTTTTTATGCTTAGGCTTATTTTTCCATTTTAAGGAAGGACTATTTTATGTACTGAAAAGCAAGAGCTCTATAATTTCCCTACCAAGTAAAGCAAGGCAACATTTCTGCATGCTGGTATTCCTTTTCTTTTTTTTCGCTGAGGAAGATTAGCCCTGAGCTATCTGTTGCCAATCTTCCTCTTTTTTTGCTTGAGGAAGATTAGCCGAGCTAACATCTGTGCCTATATTCTTCCATTTTATATGTGCATCACTGCCATAGCATGGCTGACAGGTGGTGTAGATCTGTACCTCGGATCTGAACCCATGAACCCAGGTCACCAAAGCAGAGCATGCTGAAGTTAACCACTGTGCCATGGGGCTGGCCACCTGCATGCTGTTCTTCTTAATCTGTAATCTGGTTAAGTAATGTTTTAGAATACAGCTAGTTGCAAAAAAAAAAAGTTATTTGGAATCTATCAAATACTTATTTTCTTAGAAAACCACATTTTAAAAAAAGGGTGGGTTCTATATCACATATAAAATATAAAATCGTGTTTATTACTAAAAAAACAATTATGTTGGCAGTTTCATTATAAGACAAACTTAATTTTAAACGCTTGATACCATCTAACTGCTTTCTTGTGTAAGCCTAGGGTGTAAGCCTGAAATTTTTCAGTTGATACTTTAATAATTTGTGTTGTGACTACAGCATTTCAAAGTAAAGAAATTTAACTTCCTTTAATTGTCTATAGTAATAATGTTATAGCATCAAGAGCGTATTCAGGTTGATACTCACCAGATTGATCATGTCTCTTTCTACAGATGGCTAAGAAGGAAACAGATAGAAAAACTAGCAGAGCAAGAAGTTGCCAAAGAAAGAACTAGACAGCTCCGACTAGAAGCAAAGCGTTCTAAGCAGTTACAGTACAACCTATATGATATGCCAGAAGGCAAATCTTTTCGTTTTACTGATCATTACAACTGAAAGTATCTATTAAATACTTCAGTTGGAAGCTGCTATCCTCAAAATTTTGGATATCATTTCTTATGGCCTGTGTGCTGTGGTCGTACTCTAAATTATGGAAATGGTACGTATCTTTTGGGATGTTGACAGTGAATTTTTTTTTTATAATACTAGAACAAAATAAATTTCTTCTCTCACAGAGTTGTAATGTGTTATACATCTCTTAGTCCATGAAACTAATTGAACAACAAATGAACTGTACATTCCTTTACTTCTAGATTATCTTAACATTTCTAGCTGGAAAGAACACAAGAAAGGATCAGAGCTCCATTCTTAGTTCCTATTATCATTAAAAAATTACAATAGGACATTTCCTAAGGCAGGAGTGACCTCTTAAACAAGCCTGGTTCAAACCTTACACAAAATCCTATTTCTGTCAATTTTTGATTTGAATAAGCAATAGGGAAGGCCTGCTTCCATGTTTGTTTTTTTACAAAAACAATGATAGTAACAGTTATGCACAATACTAGTTTAGATATCTTACAAAATTAGCCAATTCTTATTGAGAGTTTATAATGTGCCTGGTATTGTTGTAAATGCTTTATATAAATAATTTGATATAATGCTTATAACAACCTTATTAGGCTGGTTTTGCAGATGAGGAAACAAAGGAATAGAGGTGAGTGGTTCACTCACAGACTCAGATCTGTATGATTGCAAAATCCTTTCTCTTAGTTATATTATAAAGCTTACAGACCTTGGTAGACATTTTTGAAATATTTAAGATTATACAAGAATCCGATGTGTGGAGGAACAGTACCCTTGATCCATGTAAGAGCATTCAAGAGTGACGGAGAGTGGGAAATCACTATAGGAGTTCTATTAAAACTTCAGAAGACAAGGTTCTTATCAACTGCGTATTTGTACCTTAATCATTTGACCCTAAATTAGAAAACACAGAACTATTCAATCCTGTCTCAACTTCTTACAGTACTTTGAGCATTAATATCAGGCAATTTAACATTTCATTGTAACTAGTCTTGTGTTGTTTAAAGTTATCCTTAAGGAGAAGAACCAACTTGACATTTAAATATTCCATAACATTTTTATGAAAAGGTTTGGAATTTTGTTATGGATTGCAGTGAATCTCTAGATTGCATTGGGTAGTATTGCCATCTGAATAATATTATCTTCCAATCCATAAACATAGAATGTCTTTTCACTTAGTGCAGTATGATTTTTAGTTTTCAATGTACAAGTCTTTTACCTCCTTGGTTAAATTTATTCATAAATATATTATTCTTTTGGATTCTATTGCAAATGGACATTTTTTTTAGTTTCCTTTTTGGGTTGTGTACTCAAAACACAAACACAAATGATTTTTGTGCATTAATATGGTACCCTGCAACTTTGTTGAATTTATTAGTACTAGTAGATTTTTTTGTGAGTTCTTTGGAATTTTCTATATATAGGATAATATCATCTGCAAATAGAGTTTTACTTCTTCCTTTCTAAATTGGATGCCTTTTCTTTCTTTTTCTTGACTGATTACTCTGGCTAAAACTTCCAGTATAATGTGGAATAGTAGTGGTGAAAGTAGGCATCCTCATCTTGTTCTTATCTTAGGAGGAAAGCCTTTAGTCTTTCACCAGTGAGGAGGACGTTAGCTCTAGGTTTTCTAGAAATACCTTTATGAAGCTGAGGAAGTTCTCTTCTTACTCCTCTATTCTACTTATTCATATTCTTCTATTTTTCTGAGTGTTTTTATCATGAGAGGGTGCTGGAGCTTATTGAATGTTCTTTCTACATCTAGTGAAACAATCGTGGTTTTTCTCCTTTGTTCTAGTAATGTGGTCTATTCTATTGTTCATTTTCTTAGGTTGAACCACCCTTGCCCTCCTGAGATAAATACCATTTGGTCATGGTGTGTAACCATTTTACTGTGCTATTGCATTCTATTTGCCAGTATTTTGCTGAGAATTTTTCATCTATATTTGTAAGAGATAATGGTCTGTAGTACTTTTTTCTTGTGGAGTCTTTGTGTGGCTTTGCTATCAGGGCAATCTTGGCCTCATAGAATGAGTTAGGAAGTGTTCCCTGTTCCCTTCTTTTTTTGGGAAGAGATTGAGAAGGATTGGTATTAATTCTCTCAATACTTGGTAGAATTCACCAGAGAAACTATCTGGACCTGGACTTTTGTTGGGAGTTTTTGTTTTTTGATAAACTTTATTTTTTAGGGCAGTTTTAGGTTCACAGCAAAATTGAGCACAAAGTACAGAGTTCCCATATGGCTCCTATTGCCCCACCTCCTCAGAATCTCCTCCACTATCAACATCCAGTCAGTGAACCTACATTGACACATCACTACCCAACACTGATAGCTTACATTTGGATTTGCTCTTGGTCTCGGGAGGTTTTTGATTACGGACTTAATCTCTATTTGTTATAGGCCTGTTCACGTATTCTATTTCTTCTTGAGTCAGTTCTGATAATTTGTGTATTTCCAGGAATTTAGCCATATCATCTAAGTTAATTTGTTGGTGTACAACTGTTCCTTTATTATTTATATGAGGTTGGTAATAATGTCCTCACTTTCATTTCTGATTTTAGTTATTTACTTTTTTTTTTCTTAGTCAGTCTGGCTACAGGTTTGTCAATTTTGTGAATCTTTTCGAAGAACCAACTTTTGGTTTCCTTGATCCTCTATTTTTCTAGTCTCTATTTTGTTTCTCTCCACTCTGATTTCAATTTCCTTCCTTCTGCAGGTTGTGGGTTTAGTTTGCTCTTCTTTTTCTATTCCATAAAGTGTAATGTTAGGTTCTTGATTTGAGATTTTTTTTTAGCTGTTATCTTTATTATTATTGATACTCTTAAACCAATTGCTGTAGAAGTGTGCCTCTAGTTTCTGGTTACAAGAGTGTATGTACAATTTTTTTTTTAAAGTTGTGGTAAAATATATGTAAGATAAAATTGGCCATTGTTTAAATGTAAATTCAGTAGCATTAAGTACATATTGTTGTACAACCATCACCACTTTTCATCTCCAGAATTTTTCATCATCCCAAACTGAAACACTTTACCTATTAAAAACTCCCCGTTCTGCATTCCTTTAACTCCTGGTACCCACTATTCTACTTCCTGTCTCTATGAAGTTGATTATTTCCGGTACCTCATATAAGTGGAGTCATAAACTACTTGTCCTTTCTGACTTATTTCATTTAGTGTAATATTTTAAAGGTTCATCTATGCTGCAGCATGTATCAGTTTTTCACTCTTTTTAAGACTGAATATTTCATTGCATGTATATACCACATTTTGCTTATCTGTTCATCCACCAAAGGATGACTGTGTTACTTCAGCCTTCTGGCTACTGTGATAATGCTGCTGCGAACATTGGTATACACATATCTATCTGAGTCCTTACTTTCAATTCTTTTGAGTGTCTACCTACAAGTGGAATTGCTGGATCATATGGTAATTGTATGTTTAATTTTTTGAGGAACTCTCATACTGTCTTCAATAGTGGCTGCACCATTTGACATTCTCACCAGCAATGCACAAGTGTTCCAATTTCTCTACATTGTTGCCAACACTTGTTATTTTGCTTTTTTGATAATAGCCATCCTAATAGGTATGAGGTGATCTCAATTTGCATTTTCCTAATGATTAGTGATGTTGAGCATCTTTTGATTGGCCATCTTTTGATGGCTTATTGGCCATCTGTATCTTTTTGGAGAAATGTCTATTCTTGTCCTTTGCTCATTTTGAAATTGGGTTGTTTGTTTCTTGGTTGTTGATTTGTGGTTCTTTATTTGTTCTGGACACTAGATTCTTATTAGATATATGATTTGCAAATATGTTCTCCCATTCTGTGGGTTACCTTTTCACTCTGTTGATAGTGTCCTTTGCTGTACAGAAGTTTTTAATTTTGATGACGTTGTTTATCTATTTTTGTTCTTGTTGTTGCCTGTACTTCTGGTGTCATATCCAAGAAATCATTGCTAAATCCAATGTCATGAACCTTTTCATCTATGTTTTCTTCTAAGTCTTATACTAAATAAACCTAAAGGAAAGGCTGAAGAATCAACTGTGAATAGAATAAGCTAGATGAAGACGTGAACTGAAGCATATCATTTTCGGGGGAAAAAATCAATATTTAAAATGAACAAGGTAGAGAAATTTATTGCCACTTGAAACTATAAATATAAATCAGATGAACCAGATTAAAAAAAATCGTTAAGTTGAAATTAAAATATATTGTTATTTGACCAGATTTGTCTTTTAAAGATTTCTCTATTGATAGGCACTTCAGCAACTAATTAGTATAATTAGGTATAAATATTTTGTGGACATTTTTAAAGGCCTATAAAAGAGTGTTTTATGATGGTCCATCATAAATAAACAATATATATTACATAATATAAATTAATTGATGGATTGTACTTTTGAGTTTGCACAATGTTCTAGAAAGATCCTACTTTTTTCAGCATATTTTATAAATAGACTGGATATTCCTGTTCTGTTGCATTTGCCAAAATGAGCTCAGTAATTAGAATCTGTTTCTTTTATATATGTCAAGTTACATCCATTCAAAATATGGAATCCCCTGCATAAAACCAACATGAGAAGATGTTTTGCTGAAACACTTGTTAATGTGGCTGTAAAATATTTTGAATTTTCCTAGCATATAGCATTTATTTTTAAAAGATTATTCCTTTCACCCATAGTATTTCCATAAGCCTCCTTTGTGGCCCCCCAAATTACCCCCCTACCCTGCCCCAGCTATTATTACTTTAGAGTACTAGGTCAGAAAAGCTTTTTTGTAACAGGCCAGATAGTAAATATTTTAGGCCTTGAAGGCCATAAATATTTTAGGCTTTTGCAGGCCCTGCTGCATCTATTCAACTCTGTTGTTGTAGTGCAAAACAACCAGAGACAATAGTAAATGAATGGGTATGGCTGCACATGACCCAGAGCCATAGTCTGCCAATCCTTGCTTTATAATGCCAAAATTAAATCTGCTCATATAAAATATATGGCAAGATAAATAATTACTTAGGGCCTAAAAGACAGGTACAGAATCTTTTTCTCTTAGTGTCCTTTAGGAAAAGCATCATGTAATGCCTAGAAAGCCTTCTCTATTTTAAAGATATCTACAGTTTCATTCTTTTCTTACCCTGAGATAAATATTAAGAAAGGGTAATCTGGAGTCCAGTACATGAAACATCTTTGGGGATATATATTATTTAAATAGAAAGTGATATTACTTGTAGCACTGTAAGAACCCCAGCTCCCAAATAATAATGACTCTTGGGTAATAAGCAAGTGCTGTAGCATGCCTTCAACACTTGGCATGTTAAAGGACAATAAGTTCTCCCTGGCAGTGATTACAGCAATTGAAAGTTATATTTTCATATCTAGTATAGGGATGAAATCGTCCAATATTTTTCTTTGTAGCAAGTAAGGTGGTTGTTGAAGTCTCAGCAAATGGATTATCAGGTGAGCCTTCTGTACAGGTTACTGGGTCCAAAATGCGTAGAACCTAAGGAAAATAAGAAGTAATGTCAGAAGTATGCAGTAGGGACTGTAAAAGCCGTTTATTGATGTATAATTACTTATAAAGTTTCACTTAATTAATATGTAACTACCATAAAAAAATCTGAATGATGAATTTGATTGATTAGAAAATGTATCTTTTTTCTCAAAAAGTTCTAAATTTAACAGTGATTTCTAGTTGTTACATTACCTAGTTTACCTATTTTTAAAAAAATTATGAAATAAAGTTCTCTTATGGATATTGATGAAAAACCATGAAAACATAGAAAATAAGGTTATATCAATTCCTTAAGTGATGTCAATTTTTGTCCTTAACCACAAAGCACCCCTGCCTTCCTTTTCCAGTCCTTCATTCAACTGCCTGGAATCAGGATTCTGCTTTTATTCTTCTATTGAAATCTTATTTCAAAGTTTTTGATCACTTACTTGTAAAATAAATTGCTTTTCATTTCTCTTTTTCTCATTTATATGTGATATTTTATGTAACAAGCATGTTCTTGTTTCATGGGTTTCATGGACACCATGCTCTCCCAGTTCTTCTGCTCTGACTTTTCCTATTCTGTCTCCTTTACTGAGACCCACAACGGGGAATTCTTGGGTTGAAAAACATTCTCCAATTAAGGGCAAGGATAACAAGTCTGGCTCAACGCTCCTGTTTATCATATTCATATTCTCCCCCCCACCACCACGGGTTATAGTATAAAGGAGATAGGCACTGCAATTGGAAAGGAATTGTGAAAAGCAGTGGTTACACAGGCCAAGGGAAGGAAGTATTTCAAGAAAGGAGCAGCAGTCAATTATACCAAATGCTACTGGCAGCAACTGTGTAGTCAGCGACACAATTTTTGAACAAAGAGAACAGAAAAAGAGAAGAGAAAGAATAAAGATGATGAGTTTAGTTTTAGGTACTAATTCATTCAGTGAATAGTTGAGCACCTACTATGTGCAAGGGATTATGCCAGACCTTGAGGAAACATAAGACACAGTCCCTGGCCTTAAGGAGCTTCCAGTTTGGGAGAGAGATGGAGAGTCAAACAATTAACACCTGAATATGTTATAATGGATAGATGTATAAAATGCCCTGGAAGCCTGGAGGAAGGAACATCGAAGTTTGCCGGTGAGATTCAGGGAGGGCTGATTCTTAAAGGCAGAGAGTTCCTAGGAGGGCAGTGTAGGCAGAATGTAAGTAGGTAGAGAGGCATGAGATACAGTGGCATACCCGTGGAATGAAAAGTGGTTAACAGTGCTGGACGGTGAGGTGCCGGGCATGGGAAGGAAGGGACGGGACACCTGAACCTTTGAGAAGGGAAGATGCACTAAAGATTAGGAATAATGAAGGAGACTGGTAGCTGTTTGAACAGGAGTACCAAGATGACTGGACTGACTTTCTTCTTTTTTGGATTAGCAGTTGGAAGAACTCTGTGGCAGCAGAGCATGGCCTGGAAGGCAGTAAGCAGCAAGGCAGGGATACTGGTGTGGCGGCTACTGTAACAGTCAAGGCTGCAGGCCAGGTGTCTGAACTGGGGACAGAGGATAAATTAGAAGGAACTGATAGGATTTGTAAAACCATTAGGGAGATGAAGGAAATAAAAATTATAGCTACCATTTATTGAGAAATTACTATATATTGGAATCTGCTATAGGCCTTATATGCATTATTATTTTTAAAGATTGGCACCTGAGCTAACATATGTTGCCAATCTTCTTTTTATTTCTTCTTCCTCTTGTACCCAAAGCCCCCCAGTACATAGTTGTATATTCTGGCTGTAGGTCCCTCTGGTTGTGCTATGTGGGATGCCGCCTCAGCATGGCTCGACGAGCGGGGCCATGTCTGTGGCCAGGATCCGAACTGGCGAAACCCCGGGCCGCTGAAGAGGGGCACATGAACTTAACCACTCAGCCACGGGGCCGGCCCCCTTATATGCATTATTTTATGGAATCCTTAAAACATCCCTATTTGGTAGGTATAGTTCATTAAGATAGGAAGTACAGGAGAAGAAGCAGGTTATTTTTCTTCTTCTTTTTGGGGAGAGAGAGGGGAACAGAAATGCAAAAGCAAAAAGAGGTTGTTCTATTTTCAGCTTTCTGTGGGACAAGCAAATGGGGATGTCTACCTGGATGTCTCTTGAACTCAGAAAAAATGTCTCAGTCGAACAAGTCATAAGCATACACTGGGCCTGGATAGTCCTTAGAGAATACAGAAGTCTGTTATGTGAGGAAAGGCTCAAGAATAGGCACAGGAAGAGGATGCTCTCCTCCCCCAAATACTGAGAAAGAATGGTCACAGAAGCAGCAAGAGCTCGGAGAGTATGGTGTTTCAGGGACTAGAGGAGTTTGAGAAGCATAGGGAACAGATTCCTGTGGAACATCGACATTTAAAGGAGGAAAAAAGGTATGAAGCAGAATTCAGAGAGGTAGCAAGAGGGCCAAGAAAAAGTAATGTTACAAAAGTCAAAGGAGTTTCAAGGAAGGAGTGCTTAATAGAGTAAAACACGACAATAAAGTATTTAAACATTCATGCCTTTATAAGAGTACTTTTTGAGATCAAGCTAGAAGTCTATTGGGATAAGTGATGGCAGAAATTGAGGAATGGATGGCATGTATGCAGAAACCAGTATGGGCAACTTATCCAAGATTCTTGGTTGTAAAGGGAAGGTGATAAGGCCATATACGGAGAACTTAGGCTAGAGGGAAGATTATTCTTTTTTAGATGGACGACACTTGGCATATGCTTAAGCCAAAAAAGAAAGAGGCAATAGAGAGAAGGGATAACTGCTGGGGGGAGGCCTGCTGAGCCTGGAGGGGAGCTGTGCTTTGGAGAAGGAGGGACGCCTTTTCCAGTGAGAGAAATGTACGTACGGCTGGTTGCCATACAGGTAGGCTGCTAGATATCAAGTGGGACCTTGAGGGAGTTTTCTGCCTCTGCCCTCTTTTTCTTCTGTGAATTAGGAACCAAAGTCATATGCTGATTGTGAGGTAACAGTTTGATGGGTATAGAAATAAAGGTCGCAAGCAGTTGAACTGATAGAGGACTAGGCTTGTCAGGGTACCCAAAAGAAGGATAAGGGAGAAAGGCGCTTAAGAATGGAGTCTAGACAAGCTATGGCAGGAAAAGCCGGGAGAGTGAGCTGATGACATGAAGAAGACATGTAGGGATCAAGGGAATAAAAATGATGATGTGATCAAGAAACGGGTAATCAGAATGAAAGAATCAGAGCTGGAAAGAAAAGAAGCTGAGATCACAGATCATGGAGAGACGCATTGAGTTGAAGATTTCAGAAGTGGAACAGTTGTGGTTAATGACAAGGCCTAAGATGGGAACATAGAAGGCAGATACTGAAGAGCAATGGAGGTGACCTTGGTGGTAGTAGAACTGTGAGACCACAGCATCTGACAGGTCATCTGCATGAACCCTGAATTCACCTAGGACTGCAGGTACCAGGTCTACACGATTTGATTCTGTAGTGTTCGTCACATTTGTGTCTATGTGTGGGAATTAACAAATAAGTTCTTAGATCCGAAGTAATCTTTATCCATTCATGATTACTACATTAAAAATTTGACACAGTGGTTTTCATATCAAAATGAACTCAAGAAAAGGATTATCAATGATTCAGTAGTTAAAAAATAGACCCTCTTTAAAAACAATTACATTTTTCTCCTTAAGATAAAGTTTAGATGCCCTAAGTCCCCATGCCAGGCACTTTCCATTAGAACATGTCACCCTTCAGAAAGAAAACATACTTGGAAGTTCCACACAAGTCACGACAGAGAAATATTTTACCGTTTCAGCCATTTTTTCTGCTGGGGTGCTGCAGAATTCAACTGTTGATGGAATCTTTTTTTGAACATTGGTGCCAACATTTCCTAGAAGATGAGAATTTACTGCTTTTGCCAACTTGTAATTTGTTAACGCTAGTTCTGCTGTGCTGTGTGGCTGCGTACTAGGATAGTAAGTTTGTTCTCTTCCCCACTGCAAGGAGACTAAGAGCTCCTCCAATAATCTGCACAGAACACACATGAACACTGAACGTTAATAAGAGGATAAAATATAAAAATCCAGAATATTAAATAAATGAGAAACATAATTCTGAAATCATATCATCTTTCAGAGTTCAATAAATCAGGAAGTCTGTTAAAATACGTTAGACTACAGAAAGCACTAATTTATTAGGTTGTTATCTGGAAATCATTCAACAGTACTTTCTTTAGTTCTCATATTTTAGTATAGATAAAATAGACTAGTAGACTCATTTAGTAGTATAGAACTACTGATTTGATTTGCGCACCTATTGAGATATTCATATGGTATCTCTTTTTTTGGTGAGTTATATGAATTGATTTTTGAATGATAAACCAACCTACAATTCCTGGGATGAAACCTATTTGGCCATGATGTATAAGCCTTTTATGAACTGTTGCATTTGACTTACTAAAATTCTGTTAAGGACTTTTGCATCCATGTTCATGTGACAGATTGGTCTGTATTTTTCTTATAATGTCTCTGTCAGGTTTTGGTGTCATGATAATGCTGGCTTCATAAAATTCACTTGGAAATTATTCCTTTCCCCTCTATTTTCTAGATGAGTTTGTGTAAATTTGGTTTTATTTCTTCCTTAGATGTTTGCTAGTATTCACCAGTGAATCCATCTGGGCCTGGAGTTTCCTCTACTGGAAGGTTTTTAGCTACCAATTCAATTGCTTTAATAGCTTAAGGCTCTTCAAGTCATCTCTTCTTGAGTACCCTTTGGTAGTTTGCGTCTTTTGAGGAGTTAGTCCATTCCATTTAAGTTGTTGAATTTACTGGCACAGGGCTGTTCATAACATCCCCTTGTTCTCTCTTTTATGTCTACAGAATCTATAGTGTACACCCTCCTCCTCAGTCCTGATGCTGATAATATATATCTGTTTTTTTCCTGATTATACTGCCTAGAGGTTTCTTAAATTTATCTTTTCAAAGAACCAGCATTTGGCTTTCTATTTCATTTATTTCTGCTCTTATCATTATTTTCTTCCTTCTGCTTACTTTTGCTCTTTGTGTTTCTTAAGGAGGAATCTTAGATTACTGATGAGACTTTCTTCTTTTCTAAAAATAAGCATTTAAAGCTATAAATTTCCCTCTAAGCTTTAGTTGCTCCCACAAAATCTGGTATTTTGATATATTGTGTTTTCATTCTTCTAATTTCCCCTATGACTTCCTCTGTGACCTTTATTGATTTGCTATGTAATAAATCAATTATATAGAGGACGAAGCACTTTTAAGGAAGACCATCAATTTTGATAGTTCTAGAGCATATGGACATGAAAATAAGATCTAATACTGTAGAATGGTCCCCCAAAAGTTCTCCTTCCAAAGGAAAGACAGGCACAGTTTTTGGCTTCTACCAAAAATTATACACAAGTGCTAAAACTATAACCAAAAACTGCTTTAAATCCAGAGATCTCTTCTATTATAGATATAACTGATTCTCACCCCAATTAAGAACATAAAGAAGCAAGTCTTACATATTTTTAGTCTTTCTCCCTCCCCTGGGTATCTATTTTGAAATGCTACTACTCCAAAGTATATGCTCAGTAAGTAAATGGAGAAACACTAAAAAACTATCACAATAACAAAAATTGCAGGAGAAAGTACAAGAATTCAGAATGTAAACCAGCGCCATACTTCTGGGTAGCTATCATTTCCTGACGAAACTGCTCCCGTTCACTCAGGAGATCTTGTATAGCGCTCTGTGCATCACGGTTTTGACGCTGCAAAACTGCTCTGGAGTTTGTTAACTCATCTGCCATGACCCTGGAAAAGATTAAAACCTTACATATAAATTCTCTGACAAGAGCACACTGTATAAAAGTTAATAAACTACTTTTGTGTCCGTTATTGTCAAAAGCTTATGAAGATTTGACATAACTTCTCAGTTTTTAAATCTTCACTAAAAAGCATTTAAAATATTTATGAGCTTAGAATTCATTAAAGAGATTCAATTAAAACATTCATTTACAAAATGACAAAGGAAACAGTTATTTAACTTTTCTATAAGTGACTTTTGGAATGTATTTCAATCTTGATCGTATTTTGAAAAAAAATAAATGTTTTTAAATACAGAAAACTTTAGAGGAAAAAACGAGTTATTTTTCTACCATTCAGTTACCTCTTTGCCTTTAGAAAAATATTAATATAGAAAGACTTAAATAAAAGGAAAACTAAGTCTTTCCTTCTGTCCAGCATCCCCGTCCTTCTTTTATACGTAATCAGTAAAGTTCTTATACATTTTTCCAGATTAAAATAATTGATGTATATTCAATATAAAAGTATGTGTTAAAAATAAATATATTCATTTTATTTAAGGAAAGGGATTATTGAATACAAATTTTCTATACTCTGCTGTTTTCACCTAATAATTTATCTTGGTGATTTTTCACATTAGCACATATAGAGCTATCTCATTCCCTTTTTTTTAAAAAAACAGCTTCATGTTTTCTTCTGATTGGATGTACCAAAGTTTATCTAACCAGTTCCTTATTGATCAAACTGAAGCAAAATTTTAAATATGTCTATTTAGCTGAAAATCTTAAAACTAAAGTTTCAGACCATAGCAACCACTGAATTCCTTAAAATAATTTTGACACCAAAAAAGTAAATCAACTAAAATACCAATAAAGTTGAGTATAATTTTTATTCCCCTTAGAATGTTACAATCAGCGTTGATGAGGATATTTTAAAAAGTTACATATTGCAATAATCTGTATAATATATGCACGATTTGCCTCTTAAGCTGTTCAGTGAGAATTAACTTTCATTCTACGTCAATGAACATTAAGTTCATTTCTCCAAATAGCATCTTACAGTAGCATAATTAGAAAACAAATTAAGGATTTTAAGAAAGTCATCAATTATCAGAAAGTATCATAGATAATAAGATGTGAAGAATCACTTTCCTAAAAATTCATCCATCACAATCAGTGGTTCTTAAGCTACAGCCTGGAAACCTTTGGTGTTTTGTGAGCAACCTCTAGGTGACTGAATTTAAACCAACAGTTATTAAACATATCATGTGAGAAGCACCTCACTAAGCAGTGAACATACAGAGATGGCTAACACCTAGACTCTGTTCTCCAGTAACTCAAAGTCAGAAGGAGAAGAGGAAAACAGACAAGAATCATAATATATAGCAGAATTTACCAACTATAAGTGTGTCCATGGCCTGGACTAGGGCCCTGGGGTTTTCACCTTGTTGGAGAGTAGCCTCACCCAGTAGGCCATGCAAATATTATCATTTTCTATGGGCGCATGGAGAGGAAAAGGTTGGGAAGCTCTATTACATAGTTAAAAGAGCTATGATGATAGAACATGAGGGACAAATAATATTATGTTAACGGAGTGGCAATGAAATCTGAGTTCTCCAGAGAGAAAGTGGGGAAAAATAATTTAGTTTGTTTTTGTGATTTTAATATTTATTAGATTTCTGAATTTACAATTTTATTTTGGTCTTAAACATTGTAGTAGGAGTGATTTCTACTATAGAGTAGTGCCCTAGGATCCTGGGATGAGGGAGGATCCCTATGATATCACTTCTCCATTTAGGGAGACTATATGGCCATCCAGAGGAGGGAGAGCCCACATCTTAAATAATATATGAAATACTTTGACAAACTGAGTCAGAAATTTTCACAATACAATCTACTTTCTTGTGTTATGGGTCAAAAATATGATAGAGCAAAAACTAGAAAATGAAATACTCTTTAAGATAGAAAATACCTGCTTGCGAGGAATTTACTTCGCCATACATCACACTGTATTGACATACGTTCTAACTGTTCGGAAAGTTGAGCTGTGTTTCGACCTAGGGCTTCATTTTCTAAAATAAGCTGATTTTTCTCACGGGCTAGACGTTCAAAGTGATACTGAAGATCATCCCCAACAGAAGCTACCAGCAGCTTCTTTAACTCACGATTGACCTAGAAGAACACATGACCAACACAACAAGCTCTAAGCAACGTCACTGACTCTAATGTAACAAAATGAATGAAAGGGAAACTGTGTTTCTGTGTAATTTGGACCTCTATTACTTAAGTGTATATCAAAAAATGATAAGTATTTCAGTTTCATAATATATACAAACCATATACATCTCTATCTTTATATATCTATAACTATAGCTCATGTGGTTATAAATTGAGCCTTTTATAATAAGAATACAAATCAGTATCATAAAAATTCCAAACTGCTTCCAGTCAACACTTAAAGGCAAAAAATTAGAAAACTAAGCCAATAAATTGACAGAGAATATTTTATGTGGGTTTTTGTTTTTATCTTATTCAACATTTAAAAATTAACTTCCTTGTGCCCTAGGATTTTTACTTTTAAGAATTTAAGCAAATAGGGGGCTGGACCCATGGCGGAGTAGTTAAGTTTGCGAGCTCCGCTTCGGTGGCCCAGGGTTTCGCCGTTTCGGATCCTGGGCATGGACATGGCACTGCTCATCAGGCCATGCTGTGGTGGCATCCCACAAGCACAACCAGAGGCACTCACAACTAGAATATACGACTATGTACTGGGGGGTTTTGGGGAGAAGAAGAAGATGGGGGAAAAAAGAGAATTTAAGCAAAGGAAGCAATTCAGGCTATCTATAAGCATGTTCTTTACCTTGTTATGGAAAACACAAAAAATTAAAACAAATGTCCAGTAATAGGTATTGGTATATGGTGCAGCCATTGAAGAATGCTGTTACTATTAGTAATGCTATTGTAGAAGAATATTTCATGACATGGGAAAACATTAATAACTTAAAAAAGTGAGTTATAAGACAAAAATGAACTCAATATGTATAATTTTGTAGTTACATTTGGATGGTATGATTATAGGTGGTACTATTTTCACTGTTTTTCTATATTTCCTAAAATGTTTACAAATATGGTACTACTTTTATGATTAGAAATTAGTTCTTTAAAAATATATTTGGATATGAACCACTAACCATGGTGTCACTTACAAAGACTAACATGTAGCAAAAAGATGTAGACTCTAACAGAGAAACAAAGTGGAGTGTAAGGCAATGGTGACTAAGGTGGAAAGAGGAAAGAAACACAGTCAAGCACTGCGCATTGTTTTCCATTTACAGTGAAGATACCAATATTTATACCACCATTCTCCTTATTCCAAGTACTATGTACACATATGCAAAACTACTTGGAATTTATGGATCCTTAAAACAAGTATCGCTAACGAGTCAGTTTCAAAGCCTGACTTGCTCAGTCCTTGGTCTGGGAGTTTATAGACTGTCACCTCCTTTACAACTTATAGGTGGTCTTGTCCAAAACACCTCACACTTCCGTGTTCAACCTGGTCTACAGTATAAGCTCCCAAAATCAACTAGTTCTACTAAAGGCCCTGAGGGAGAGTGTGAAATTTAAGTGGAAGCATTTTAGAAAAATGACAAGCTATAATGAATGACAACTATTTTCACAAGAGGAATTATAATTTTTTTTTTTTGAGGAAGATTAGCCCTGAGCTAACATTTGCTGCCAATCCTCCTCTTTTTGCTGAGGAAGACTGGCCCTGAGCTAACATCCATACCCATCTTCCTCTACTTTATATGTGAGACACCTGCCACAGCATGGCTTGCCAAGCAGTGCCATGTCTGCACTTGGGATCCGAGCCAGCGAACCCCGGGCCGCCAAAGCAGAATGTGCACACTTAACAGCTGCGCCACCAGGCTGGCCCCAAGTTCTAATTTTCTAACATGCAGGCTTAGAAGGTCCAGATGTAAGGAGCAGTACTCCCTAAAACACTGAAGGCTGTTCTTACCTCTGTCTGTACTCGGAGCTGGTTTGAAAGACCTTCTTTGTCCTGTAGTAACCTCCTTTCAGAGTTCTTGAGCTTTTCCAGTGTATTCTTTACCTCTGATAGTTCCTTCCTAGGTTCGACAACTCCCTCTGACTGACCAAGGAATTCTCCTTTATGATGTCCCAGAGACTTAACCTTTGCATTTTTGCTGGGCGTATCATGGGTTATAGCAGCCTTGGGAACTAATATTCTTACAGCTTCGACTTCCACTGCTTTTTCAGTGAGAATCTTCCCTAGTTGGAGAACTCCTGGGCTCTCTGATGTCACTGCTTTCTTTCGTGGACTCTGAAGGATGTGATGCCTTATGGGTTGGACTCCAGAGGTAACTTCAACAGATTTAGGTGGCTCCTCAGTTTCCATTCCATCTCCTGCTCCTCGGATTGGGGTTGAAGTGAGGGTGACTAAAAAGGGGAAAACCAAAGATAAAGTACTTACTGAAGGGAAATCCTAGGAACATGCTATGTCATGTTTTACCCAACATTCAGAATTACTGGCACTAAAAAGAAGAGAAAAAAATTCAGAGTAAAAAGCAATTTTCAAAATAATTATGTGTCAAAAAAAGACAAAGTCTTACAGGTTCAAACGTTCCTCAAGTAAATGGTTTCTCTCTTGGTAGAAAATGCAAGAGATCTGGAATCAAGGTATTTGGCTCTGACTTCTACTTCCTAGTATGACCCTAGGTAAATAATTTAACCCTCCATGAATCTCAGTTTCCAAATCTGCGAAATGGAGACAGTAACAACTATGCAACAGAGCTGTGATAAGAAAGAGCACAGTAAGATCAAGCGCCTGGCACGATGCAGGCACTCAATAATGTTAGATATAAAAAGTATCAGCTACAGAAGTCAAAATATAGTGATGTACACCTGAAATTCATATAATGTTATAAACCACTGTTATCATAATAAACAATAAAAAAATAAATAGCTATATATATGCATATTTGAAACCATCTACCTCAAAACAGATTCATCTGTTATTGTGAACTTTTGGCAAAGAATGCTTTGCACAAGCTGTCTAACCGGACTGTTCGATACTCTCTCTCCCAGGCCTCCAATCAGGCCTTTGTTCCTGCTGCTCCTTATTCTCGTAAATGGCTGCTTTCACTGCTTACTGTGATTCTAAGTTATCCCTAAGAAGTCAGCTTAAACTCCACTCTTTGCATTAAATCTTCCCAGTTATTCCAGCCCACTCTCTGAATGCCCATGGCACTTACTGTCTCAAACATTCAGTTTGGAACTTAATCATGAACCATAATGATCATTTTATGGGTTTTGTATATGCTAATCTCAATTTCCCAATGTCTGATAAGCACATTAGGTCAGGCATTATACCCTAAACAAGCGGAAGGAGCATGGAGTTATAGAAATGATATGAACTTTGGGGTCAGTCAGGTCTGGTTTTGAACCCCGTTTCCACCACTACTACCTGCACAATTCTGGACAAAATCCTACAATTATCTCAGCTTCAGTTTTTATCTCCATGAAATGAATTTAGTAATATCTACATCTAGGGTTATTTTGACTATTAAATGAGAAAATATTGAGCAACAACCAATACTTATAAAAGACTTACTATGTGCCAAACACTATTCTAAATGCTTTACATATAACTCATTTAATCCTTACAATAACCCCGTGAGGTAGATATGATAGGCTCTATTTTATAGATGAGGGAAATGAGCCATGAAGAGGTTCAGGAACTTGCCCACGGTCACACCACACAGCTAGTAAGTAGAAGAGGCAGAATTCAATTCTAGGTAGCCTGGCCACAGACAGGGGCCTTAACCACTCTATATACTCCTGCCGCCTCAGTGTATAAAGTGTCTCGTACACAATTAGCGGCGTTCAGTAAATGGTAACTCCATCCCTTTTCTCCATAACACTTAATGGATTGCTGCACACGTGTACCAAACTAATTTGCTCAACTGAAATAAATGATCTTCCCTCACATAAGCCAAACCTGACTAGCCATCATTAGTTCAGATAACTTTTGGAAGACAGCTGTGCTCACCACTACACTACCACTGCTCCAGCCAAATCACAAAAATGTTTCTTCTCCCCCTTTTACCTTACCTCAAATTAAGAGTATAAGAAGAGTTTCACTGAGTCACCTGCCTCCAAGAAAGGGCTAACTTCTCAGACTCAAGAAAATAAGTGGTTTAAAGCTTACAAAGAATGGAGGACATGCGAGAACGGGAAATGCTGCGAGCCCTGAGGAGGCAGCTGAGGACAGTACCGAACCTGCATGGAGCGCCTGAGTTAGTACACTCGGTAACATCCCTTTGAGCTACACGCTGGATTCCCTCTCATTTTACAAGTCTAGCATACATTTGAGGAAAAGGAAGCCAAGGCCTATGAATAGTAGTAATAATTAACTTTTACTCAGTTTACTATGTGGCAAGGACTCTTCTAAGACCTTCAGATGCATTATATCATGGAATTTCTATAACTGTCTCATGAGGCAAGCACACCAGTACCCCTTTCATAGATGGATAACAGAGGCTTCGAAAGGTTAAATAGCTTGTCCAAATCATCAGTGTCAAAATTGGATTTGAATCCAAATCTGACTGTTAATTGGTCAGAGAGGCCTTCCACAAACCACAACTTCTGCCTCCTTAACCTGAACTTACTGCCTCTGCTAACAACCCTACTTGTCAGGCCACAAAAGCCCATAGAATTTATATAACAGTTACAGTGAGCTTTAAGAAAATGCAGATCTAATCTGCATCAAACCCTTGAATGGCTTCCCATCACTTGCAGAATAAGGACCAAGATCTTAGCATGGCCTACGCGGCCCTCCGTGATCTGGCCTCCTGCCTATATCCGAGGTCCCAACTTCTGCAGTTCACTCCCTCAGACCCTATATTCCAGCCTTATTTGTTTTCTTTCAGTCTCAAGAGCAGCAAAAGCCTTCCTTCCTCTGCAGACACTTCTCTGTTTAGAATATTCTTCCTAACTCACTCTCCTCTGCAGTTAATTCCTATTCATCCTTCAAATCTCAGTTCAACCTTTCTGAAGGGAAGCCTTTCTCTAACCTTCCCTGATTAGGCTGAGTACCTTGTTTATATGCTCCTATAGCAAAGACCCTGCATTTCTCTTTTTACCATTTAGCAAAATGGTAAATAGACATTTTGTTCAGTGTAATTAGTTATATAATGTCTGTGCTTTCCACTAGGATATAGGTTCCAAGAGGGAAGGGACTATGTGTCTCTTGTTAACCACTATATTCTTAGCAAAGTGCCTTGCGCCTGGTACTCTCTATCTGATGGACACTAAATGAATGATAACAAGGGGAGGGGGAAAGGACAAGCACATGTAACAATGGTTATGATAAACTTTGGTCACAGGCAGCAAGTATCTTGCTGGGTGCCTAATATTGGCTAGACATTGTGTGAAATAGTGGGGACATCTATACTCAAGAAACTTACTAGCTAATTTAGGAGACAGGACATACATGTAAAAAGATAACATGTATTACAGCGTAATATATAATTGGTGTGCAATAAATGGTACAAAAATATTTCTATAGAAATTTTATTTCTACAGAAACGTTAATTAAGAATAATCATGGACTACTGACCAGCCCTTTAGTAAACTCATAACTATCTAGCCAAATCATATATATATGTATATATTCACATGTATATATGATTATGTTATTATATACTATATATATATCTTCTCACGCACAGACAGGAAACAGAATGCCTAGTTTTTAAAAGAAAAGCAAACTACGTCCTTAGTCTCAATTATTAGATATTAAGTACCATGCCCTGATCAATTAAATATTAATTAATGTTAATTAAATATTAATCAATGTTAATTAATTAAATATTAATCATGTTTTCCTGTAACCATGCAGTTAGGAGAACTTAATCAATTTGGTAAGAGCAATAATAAGGTCTTATTAAAACTAAACCTTTCTTAAGAGTTTCTAAAGTACAAAGACATATTAAAAGAGGGATTACATAATTTCTAAACATTCCAAATTCAAGTAAAGATTGCTGTTATCTTGGTTCCTGGATCCCGGCCCTCGAAATGGAATTCTCCAGCCAAAGAACCACAGGAACTGGTTAGCCTGCTCAGGGTAGTGTTAAGAAATAACTGAAAAAAATCACCTGTTAGGGTGTTTTACAGCAAGGGAAATACCTAACAAGAATACTCCCTTAGGTTTATTTATTAGGTTTCTACTTTTTAATAAGGTTGGTTTTTCTTCTTTCAAAGTTTCTTAATATAGACAGAGAACAGATTCTCTTCACAGACAGTCACATCTCTTCTGCTTTATATTACTATTTTAAAAAACATTACATTATTAAAAGCTATTAGAAGAAAAAATTACCTATATTCTCATCACTCTAAAATAACTTTTCATTATTTAAAATTTCTTCAATATTTTTATATACTTGTAATTATAATTAATTTTATAAGCTTAATATATTTTTCCACTTTGCTACAGTCTTCATATTTTTCATTTATGGCTACATTATTCCTTCAAGTTAATATAGTATTACTTATTCTATTCTTGGATGTTTAGACTCTTTCCAATTTTTCACTTTAATAACACTTTAGTGAACACTTTTATGCCTAGGGATTTTTCTCCACTTCTGAATTATTTCTTCTGAATAAATTCCTGGAAGTAGAACTAATATGCTAGGTGAGGACCTGTATTGTCAAACTGCCTCGCAAAATGACTCTCTCAATGTGTCAGTAGATCAATTCCTTATGTCCTTAGTTTTTTTCTGCATGCTTAATACCTATGATTTAGTGCAATACTTAAATAAGAAATATATGTAAAGTGTTTAGAATGGTGTTTGGCACAGTAAGCACTCATTAAATGTTAGCTCCTATTACTTATATTATTATTAATCTTTAAAAAATCCCTAATAAACTTTGGATCCTGACTAAACAGAGAAAGAAAGCTTAATTAATGTCACAAAATATAATTCTTTTACTGTCTTATGCTAAAGTCTTACAAAGTTCTATCACTAGACTTTGGAACTGTTTTTGCATTTAACAGATTTTTTCTGGAATTTTTCTTACATATGTAGCAATGTACTGGCAATCCTGAGTTATGTTAGTTAGACAGGAGGTGGAAAGACATCTGGGGTATAACTAATGTGGTCTATTTTACAAAACATTTTACATTAGAATAAAATATTTTGTCATTTCTATAGTAAATGTTAACTAAAACATCCTTTGGGTCTTAGGACTGACTCTACTTTCAAAAAGATGAACAAAGGAATACTTCAAAAAGTGAAATAAAGGGTTGGGTATCTTAGTTGATGCTGTAGCACGGTAGCGCTAAGGAGGAGAATTTTACTGAACTGTTCGGAAAATAAAGACCTGTTCCCATGTTCTGAAGATCTGGTTTTAAGTTTGTCTAACTCTAATGCAAATTTAATTTTGTCACTAAGACATTCTGGCATTTAAGAAGTAATGTAGAATCATGAATTAACTACAGATTAATAATAATAAAAAAAAGACAACAAAAAGACAAACTAGAGCTATACCATTCAGCCCCACTGAAGCTGAAGAAATAAGAAGCAGGGACGACACTCTGTCATGGTTAAATAGGATTTCTAGGTAAGTCATAACATTTTTGAGTTGGAATTTTAGGTACTGGAGATTTGAGAACAAATCACAAAGTGGTTAATGCTAAAATTAAAAGCCAAAGAAACACTGAGTATTTAATGGAAATCTCTTTTCAAACAAAATATGTCATAAAATTCGAATCAAGAAATTCAGTCAACTTGGTGAACCTCAGTTTACTCTTAACTTTATTTAAATTGTTCTACTTACTCAAGCATTTATGAGTAACAACGCTGTACTACGTATCCCATGGCAGCTCCCTCCCTGTAACAACTATGCCTCTAACTAATGGGCCCAGACAGGCAGCAGGAGTCCAGGATTTACATGTTTTCACCCAGCAACTTGCCCTTCATAATTCTATTTTCCTTGTGACACACATAGGAACCTTTATTACATATGAACGAGGCACAATCCAGGACACATTCATAAGTAATTACCTTCTCTCAAGTGGGAAGACAATGATCTAAGGTACCAGCTCCATAATTATGAGTAATATTTAAGTAAAGCAAACGTCAACCCCTGTTCTTCTCCACTCTTTGAAGGGACTCAACAAAACAATTCTTCAATTATTCATCAATGTCACTTCCACACCGTGATCGCTTATCAACGAATTAAAATGTATCTAAGGTTTATGGCCTTCCCCAGGGATTCTTATTGCCTTCCCCAAGGACTGGTGAAATGTAGGGAGTTAGGCCCACATTTATTGACATGGAATCCAAACATTCTTTTTGTCACAGGCTTCATGAATAGAGCTCCCTGATCAAAGAACTGTGGATAATGCTGCATACTATATCTCTTTGGAGCTTCACAGTGTACATTAGAGTATTAGAGGCTCTGAGAGGTCCTGTAGTATCATCTCTCCTTTTATCCAGCATTTCCCAAATTTATCTGCCCATGGAAACCTTTTTCACCTAATACCTATTATTCTATAGAAAGCATGTTAAAGTTAGACTATTTTACGGAATTATAAATATTCAACTGTCTCAGACTTTCCTATTTGGTCTACTTTCACTAAACTGACTTTAACACCTTTAATTTTAATTTTAGTCTTGCAACCAAGAAGAGTTTTGGATTCAAATTCTAATTTTCTAATTGTTCCTATTTATCGCATGTTTCCCTTTCAAAAATAGCAAGGACACATCCCCCTCATGATGATACTATTGCTCAGACATCCACTGAGAGGAAGTTCTGTCGCTATAAACCAATCTTGCTTCTCTTCTGAGGCAGTTACAGGAAGTGCAGGCAACTGACAAATGTCAACCATGATAAGTGCACCTTTTCACATTAGTTACCATTTAATTTTCCGATTTCCCATTAATCCCCAGTTTATTACTTTCATTACAAACTCTGGTTTGCTTATTCTAATACCACAAAAGCCTTCTGGTAACTCGAAATGCTGTTGCACATAGCTGAATTAAATTCAATTAAATATTTATTGGCATAATCTTCTCTTCCTTGCTTCCTAAACATATTTAAACCCCCTTTAATGAGTCTGCTGCATTCTGCTTGCTGCAAAGTTGGCTTCTAGAAAATAGTTTCCCATCTCTCACTGACAGCCCCGACCTCCAGAACTCACTCCACCCAAGAATAACCTGAATTAGGAGGAGTTCACTTTGGGACATGCTAAGACTATTACCAATGTCTGAGTGGATAAAGTCAGTAGGCAGTAGGCTCTAAGGTCTGAATCACAAGGGAAGAGACCTGAACTATAGATAGATTATCTATAAGAAATCATTCTTACAGATAAGTGCTGAAGCCCTGAGAGTAGAAGAGTAAGAGAGCTGAAAAACATTAATATTTAAAAGATAAACCAGAAGAGGGGGATGAAAAGAAACAGAAAATACAGCTAGAGCAGTGGTGTCCAACAGAACTTTCTGCGATGATGGAAATGTTCCATATCTGCACTTTCTAGTACAATAGACACCAGCCACATGTGGCTATTGAGCACTTGAAATGTGGCTAGTGTGACTGAGGAACTCAATTTTTAATTTTTAAAAAAATTAATTTAAAAGAGCCACATGTGAGCTCTCGGGCTACAGGACACCCAGATGCCAAGCCTGAGGCCTATGCTGCCAGGACTGGGGGGGTGGGGGGCTTTGCTCTTCTCTTTCAATAAAAGTGTTGGTTTGACTTAAAAAAAATAAATAAAAAATAAAAGAGCCACATGTGGCTACTGTATTGGACAGTGAAGGGTTACACAGTAGGCTGAAAATAAGAGTGATGTCTTAGAAGTCAAGGAAACAAGGTATTTCAAAAGGTGGAATGATCACCAGTATAAAATGTTATAGAGAAGACAAGCAAGGAACACTAAAAAGTAACTACTGAAGTTAGCAAGTGCTGTCAGTTGAATTGTGTCCCCCCCAAATATTCATATGTTGAAGTCCTAATCCTCTATACCTCAGAAGGTAACTTTATTTGGAAATAGGGTCGTTATAGATGTAATTAGTTAAGAGGAGATAATACTGGAGTAGGGCGGGCCCCTAATCCAATATGACTGATGTCCTTATAAAAAGGGGACATTTGGACACAGAGACCCACACACAGGGAGAACGCCATGTGAACAGAAAGGCAGAGATTGGGATGATGCATCTACAAGCCAAGGAATACCAAAAGCTGCCAGCAAACCACCAGAAACTAGGAGAGAGGGGTGGAACAGATCCTGCCCTAGTGCCTTCAGGGGGAGCTGGTCCTGCCAACACCTTGATCTTGGCTTTCTAGCCCCAGAACTGTGAGACAATAAGTGTCTGCTGTTTAAGCCCCATAGTTTGCGGTACTTTGTTACAGCAGTCCTCGCAAACCACTGCAACAAGAAAGAGGTCCTTTATACCTGCTAGTTGTTTGTCTACCTACTTCAATCTTTAAGAATGCATAGTCTTGTTTATTTAAATCTTAATCTTCTGGTGGATAGAGTCCATAGCTGTAAAACTTTGCTTTTACACTAGAAGTTTAACAGTAGTCATCTAGTAAATACTACCGAATGATGTTAATATTTAATTATATATCTTTTTTTCTTTTAAGATTGGTGCTTGAGCTGACATCTGTTGCTAATTTTCTTTTTTTCTTCTTCTTCTTCTCCCCAAAGCCCCCTAGTACACAGTTGTATATTCTAGTTGTGAGTGCCTCTGGTTGTGCTATATGGGACCCACCTCAACATGGCATGATGATCAGAGCCATGTCCGCGCCCAGGATCCAAACTGGTGAAACCCTGGGCCGCCGAAGTGGAGTGTGGGAACTTAACCACTTGGCCACAGGGCCGGCCCCTTAATTGTATATCTTAACTACTAAAATGTACACACTGCATTACAAAACAAACATGAAGAGATCTGAAACACAAATAATTCCCAAGGGCTCTGTGAGATTTAGTTATCTGGTTCAAACATTCCCTCATCCTATTGTCATAAATTTCATGTTTCAAACACAATTATCATCAAAAGAAGAACACTTACCTTTGGTTTCTAAACTTTCAAGAGTAGTCATTTTTTAACCAATGAAAACACGCCCCAAGATTTCTACTGAAAAACCTAAAAATGTATAAAGTGAAAGAATTAAAACCACATAAACACATTCATTAACTCCCTGTAATTTAAATATTCTATTCTCTTTGCTTCTGCATTTTGTACAGATGCATTTACAAAGGGAGTGTTGCTCACATCCCTTTTTCACAGGTGATATTGTTACAGCTACCAAATTTCTCAAAAAAATTAGGAGTGATTTACTTTCAAATTTCTGCTTCACTGTCCTCACCAGTAGACTCTAAAAGACCAGAAGTGTGTCTGAATTTTAGTCAGAAACAGCACTGAAGTTACCGGAGGGGTTTTTGTATTAATGATATGACAACAGGAATTTCAAATTAATTGTAGTAATGACTTTCTCAGGAGACATTATTGACACTAATTTGTTCACTGTATATATCAGAGAGGAGCTTCTGTTCATCTGTTTAACAAGCGACAAAAATATTCACGATAACAATTTGCACTTTCTCGGTAATAAAATTAAAATGGCACAGAATATGTTTTCAGAAAGATATGCATGGCCTTACAGCTTCACTGGAGAACACGAGAAGGAAGGGGACACTAATGCAATGATATTACTATGATCAACTGTACATCAGATGACAACTGGTTTCACCGCAAAAATGATCACTCTGAGTACTCGACATAATTCGGCGCAGGGTCTTCCACGACTACCTTCCTCAACAGTCACAAACCCTCCTTCTATGTTCTGGAAACAGGTCTCTGAAGACCCTTGGAAAGAGCAATGAGCCCTGAAACTGCGCTCGGAAGATGCACGGTGAAATGTACGAGCACGGCGAGCGTCTGCGGGCAACCCCAAGTGAAGGGGTGGAGGTGGGGTGCTGGGTAACAGGTGCGAAAGCGACAAGCCTGTCCACCTCTGCCGTCCCGGGAAGTCGAATCTGAAGTTCCGTCCCTGTCTGAACAAATGCGAAACAACAGGCAACCCTTCCCTAAATCCAAATCGAGCGAACACCAAACTCCAACCCAGACTTCCGTGACTTTCCAACATCCCTTCTTAGTTACACAAGCCGTTCTTGGACTTACCTCTAAGATTCTTACTCTCCCTATGCCGGGGGGCTTCACTTTACAGGTCCTTCGGCTCGGCGTCACTGGGTTAACTTCCCCGCACGCTCCTCTTCCATTCGCAAGCCGACCCGCCCAGGCCTTCGTGACGCGAAGCTTCTCGCTCACTACTAATCATTTCCGATTACTCAGGGTTTCGTTTCCGGAATATTTTTCTAAAAGAAAAAGGTAAACATACTCTGTGGTGCATTTAAATTCAAGTAACACAGAATACAAGGTATAAGGCTTCAGCAAGTGAAAAGTAGATAGATGCCTACTTAAAAATAAACACAGAACATTTGGACCCCATCTGCATATTGCCTTGAACTTCCGGGTCATCTGTCAACAAAACGGAAGTGACGATGCAGGAAAGAGGTAGGCGGTGTTCCGTCGCCCCGGGCGACGCCGTGAAGGGGCGGGCCTGTTGACTGGGTGGGCGGAGCTGCAATGACTCCCAGCCTCTAGGAACGAAGGGGCGGGGCAGGGGGAAGGTCCACGCGGGGTCTGGCAGTAGGCGGGGCTCTGTTGCCAGACAACCGGGCGTTAGTGGTGGTGGTGTTGGTGTCTTCCTGTCTCTACGGTACCTGTTTCCTCGTGCCGTGGTCCTGAGACTATGGTGAGTGCAGGCAAGGCCAGAAGAACGGCTCTGGCGTCCTGGGTACGCAGCGTCCCAGGTTCTGGGGCGTATGGGCACTCAGAGGCGTCCCCGCCCCTTCCACCTTCGCCCCGTTATCTTTTTCTCTCTTTCCAGGGGCTGCCCCCGCAATTTCCTCGCTCTCCCTATTTCTGGCAGCACCCTGAATTCCACTTTGGTATTGCTAAGCCTCTAGAGAAATGTAGCAAAGTTTAGGGGTAAGACTGAGAATAAGAGCCTGAGGGTGAGACGTTATTTCGAACAAAGGTTTTAAATGTTTTCATTTTTCATCATTGGATGTTTCCAGCTGTCAGCTTCACCTTAACGCGCTTCCTTTAAGGGTATGTGGTGGTGTGTATGTGACTGTCTCAACGTTGATCCGAATCTCCCTAGATCTTGCAGTTCTTGCTCTCCTGAGTGGCAGAGCACTGTCCCACACCCCGTCTAAGGGCCATTTAGTAATAGCTGTATTTTGCATCAGCTCTCTTCTAGGCAGTTGATTACCTTCTAGGTCCGTGCTTTTTAACAGGAATGCTCCTTAAGGTCTCTTGGAGAGCTTGTGGAAAATTCACTTGCTTGAGCTTCACCTGCCAAAATTCTGAATAAATAGGAATGGGACTCGGTATCTGCATTTTTAGAAAGCCTACAGGTGATGTTAATTCCCTCACATGTTTGAAAACACCACGGTTCTAGTTAATTCACTTAATTACCAAATCTTTTAAACACTTATGAATAACAGACTGGAGGATAGAAAAATGACTGTTGTCAAATGGATACAACTATGAATTTAGCAACAGAGCCCCTTCTTTCTCCAGTACTACTCAGCAATCCTTTTTGTTATCCAGGTCTGCCCCCGCCCTTTTCCTGCAGAGCCCTTTCCAAGTCTTCACAAAGTCCTGTCCCTTACCCCCTCTCTCCTCCCTTCTAAGCAGATGACAGAGTTTAATAGTCAATTTCTTCAACATCGTTCCCCCAAACCTACACATTGATCTCTTTTCCCCATGATTTAGTCTTGCGTTTCAAGTTTGGAGAAAGGTGTTGAAGGGTAATACATCCATCTTTGCTCTAGATCTCATTGTCTCCCATTCATTACAAGACTTTTTGCTTCTGGTTATCTTTTTTCTTTCCTATACTTTTAGTCTCTTCCTCTCCATTTCCTTCTCCTCAGCGTTCATGCTGTATATCTTAGGAAAATGAAATAAAACAAAAACATCCTCCCATCTATCAGTAAACTGCTTGAAAGCATAGTGTTTTCACGTGCTTCAACTTCTGCCTCTTCACTTTCATCCTCAATATTCTATTGTCTGACTTACCTTCAAATGGCTTCAATGAAGTTGCTCTTGCTTAAGTTTCTGATGGCCTTTTAGGTGCCAAATCCAGTAATTTCTTCTCAAAATTTATTTTATTTAGCTTCTCTGTGACAACTGAAATTCATGGGCATTCATTCCCACTTCTTTTCACTGGCTTTGCCTGCTTTTTAAATAAAATTCTCTAGGACTCACTCCTTAATTATTTTCACTTCTTAGTTTATACATTTTCCTTGGGTGATTTCATCCACCCACATGAGTTATACTAATGCCTAAACTTTCACTCCTACATTTCACTTTTTGTCTCAGACTTGCTAAGGCCTAACTTAGTTACTTCCTGGACATCTCTACCTGGTTACCACAAAGCCTTCTCAAACTCAACATGACCAAAACTGAACTTGCTTTTTTTCCATCTGGTTTCTCTTATTTCACCAAATTAATAAATGGTACCACTGTATTATAACCAAAGTCACAATATAACCTGAACCAGAGTTACTCTACATTCCTTCCTCTCCTGTGTCTCCTGTATTCATTTGGTCACTTGATCCTGTTTTAGTTTAAGATCCCCTCATTTTTTGCCTGGACTATTGTAATGGTGTCTTTAACAGCCTAGTGTGGCAGTTCTCCAACCCATTATTTTCTCTGACACAAGAAGGAATTTTCTAAAACCGAAATCTGTTGCTGTCACTCACCTCTTTAAAACTTTAGACTCCCTATTCCCTACAGTATAAAATTCAGAGTATCTGGAGTGACGCACAAGACCCTCCACAATCTAGCATTCTTTCGTGCCTCTCCCTTTCCTAGACACTCCTTTTAGCCCATTGCCTTTTAGCCGCTTGCCTTTCATTGAACGTTCTCAGCAACTTCAAACTGGTAGTAAGCCTTTCCCTCTGCTTTGCACCTGCTGTTCTTTCTACTTGCAATACCCTCACCTCCTTGTTTGCTTGTCAAACTCCTGTTGATCCTTCCAGACCCTTCCAGACCTTCCAGGTTAAGTATCTCTTCTTCTGTGATGCCTTACTTCTCTACTCAAAGAGAGTTGACTCTTCATTCTTTTTTTGTCACAACTTTACATAGTACACATCTCTCTTATTGTACTTAGCACATTCAGTTGAGATTATTTGTTTATAAATTTGTCACTCTTACTAAACTGAACTATTAGAGGAATTGGACTTTATTTTGTTTACTGCTATTGCTTAGGCCATATTAGGCACTCAGATATTTGCTGAATAAGTAAAAAATAAGAAGGAATGTGTTAAGTGCTCTAGGAGTATTCCGTGTACCTGGGGGATATTGGAGGATGAAGTCCCCACTTTTCAGAGTCAGAAAAGCCATCAGGAAGCAAATGGAACAGAATTTCAATAGCTAGACTTCAGTGGCCTGTGTAGCACCATAGGGAGATGGAAAGTGACATTTGCAGAATACTGTTTTTTTGTGGCTATCTTACATTTTGTCGTTCAGACTTCCCAACAGCTCTAAGAGTAGTGAACTCCTCCCCGGCTTCCCTCTACGCTGGCCGGAGCCCTCTGTGGTGGCTCTTTCAAATTGGGTGGTCAGTGAAGGCCCCTCTGAGGAAGGGGCTTTTGAATTGAGATCTTAGTGATAAAGTGTAGTGATCTGAAGAAGTGTACCAAGAGGCAGCACTAACAACAAGATGAAGGCCCTGAAGCAGCAAAGAACTTGGTATGTTTCAGGAACTGATCTTAGGTTTAATGTAAAAAAGAATAGCAGTTATGTGGTGGGGTGGGGTGGGGGCGGCGGCAGTGGGGTAAGTGTGGTGGAGAATAGTGTGAGATCTGGTTAGAGAGGTAGACAAAGGCCCGACCACATGTGTGTACTACAGTAGTGTTGCTCAAACTGTAGGTTATAACCCATTACTCGGTCATGAAGTCAGTTTGGGTTATGTAGCCAGAGTTAAAGAAGAAGACAACGTAAAATGGACACCGTATTCATTGCGAGTAGTGAGGGTAACTTGTATGAAACTTTTGTTTTACGTTGTATGTGTGTTGTTTGTACTGGGTTATGATGTAAAATATATTTTTTTACTGTGAGTCATGATCCACAATGTTCAAAAGATAGTATAATTTGAACAATATATACTTTAAAAGGCAATAGTTGATCTCAAGGCATGCAGATTTCTTGTTCCTCCTTGACCAAGTGACAATGTTATTGTGTGGCAGGAAAATCTCTGAATTTAATGAAAGCCTAAAATTGACTAGAGTAGAATTTTCAAGTTTCTTTCTGCATCCAGATCTCTCTCGTGTGTCAGTTGCTGTCAATCCTTTATGAGAAAGAGCAGGCCTTTCGAAAAAGAGAGAAAAGATGTCCTTTCTCTACTTCAGTCTAGCCGGTGGCATATGTATTGTATCAAAGGCTTGTGGTCTCTCTCTAAGTAGCTGAGCATGGAGCTTGTGTGTTCTGCTGGTGTGGCTTCCTGACCTGCAATTGAATGCTCTAGTCAGCTTCTGTCTGCGTCTGGTTCATTACAGTTGTAGCTTCCAGCACCAGAGTTACGTTCTGGCCACAAATTCTGGAACCGCCTCTATCTTCTGAAGCAGAGATAGGCAAATGTCGTTTGGTTTGCCTCACGTACATATTGTTTGAGATAAAGAGTATACTAGAGTCATCAATTTATTTACTTTTATGTATAAAGGAAATATAGAAGATAATTCCAAGATTCTTTGGACTAATAAAGAGATGTGAATGTTATAGATCTAAAATAGAGCATAGATTTACTATTAACCAACATGAACTGCTAGTATAACTAAGGTATTTACAGATTATCAACTCTGTTTCACAACAATTAGACGAAACAAACGTCTCAAAGTTGTTTTTTTAAAAGAAACTTCAAGAAGAGTTTCACGATTGCTAAATAAAGAACTGGATTTTATTCCATGAAATGTTTTTCAGTTTCCAGCTTTCTAAAGTTTCTTCTAAATAGGTTTACTGTTTTTGTCTTTGGCACGTGCTTCTTATCCATCCAGAATCCCTTGTGTGACTTGAACGGCTAACTCTGGGGGACTGCAGGTCTAAAGCCCCAGGCTGGATTTCATTTACTGCAACGGACTCAGAAAGTAGAGAGCCTAAATTAGAAGGCCGAAACTTAGAAAATATTTTCCCTATATATTTTATTGTGAATGCAGTCTGGAGCCTGTTATATTCTTCTTTAGTAGGAACCAGTAGTATTTACAAAACTGAATGGCAACTGATTCATACCATTTTCCTCATGTGTAGCTCTTTGTCTTTTCTCTGTCCTTTTTCTGCCTTTTTATTTTCTGTCCTTTCTTTTTCCCCCCAGATTTATTGAGATATAATTGACATATAACATTGTGTAAGTTTAAGATGTACCTGCTGATTTGATACACATATATGTTGCAAAATGCTTACCATTATAACGTTAGCTAAGACCTCCATCACATCACATAATTACTATTTCTTTTTTGTGGTGAGAACATTTAGGATCTACTCTCTTAGAACAGATTGGTGGTTGCCAGAGGTGGGGGGTGGACAAAATGGGTGAAGGGGGTTAAAAGGTGTAAACTTCCAGGTATAAAATAAAGAACTCTTGGATGTAGTATATAACATCGTGACCATAGTTAATAATACTGTATTGCATATTTGAAAGTCATTAAGTGAGTAGATTTTAACAGTTCTTGTTACAAGAAAAAGAACTTTGTAACTATATATGATGACAGATGTTAACTAGACTTATTGTGGTGATCATTTCTCAATATATACAAATCTGGAATCATGATGTTATACATCTGAAACTAATGTAATGTTGTATGTCAATTATATCTCAAAAAAAATCCAAAAGCAAACACAAAAAGAAATCATCTTGGTGGGACCCAGGATTTTGAAAAAAAATTACTATAAATTTGTTGTAAAATGCTCCTAAGGACCCTTTTGCTATTTTTGTGCCCTTAAAACAGTATGAATGATAAATCTCCTTGTGCACAAGGGGTAGGAACATAGGACCCAGGCAGGACCAGGTTGGAGAAAGCTCAAGCCTGTGACAGTGACACAATGTTTGTAATGGGAGAAAATGAGAAACAACCTAAATGTCTATCAATAGGGAGGTGGCTAAGTTAAGCATGATGTGCCCATGCCGAGAAGATTATGTAGCATTTAAAGAGCTTGTTGTAGATTTATATGTACTACTGAGTTAGACAGATGAGACTTTTTTAAATGAATTTGGCTGCAGAATATTCCTGATTTGCAATTTATGTAAAAAAAAAAAAATAACAGCAAAACCCAGACCCACATAATAGTACCTATATTTTCTATGGACGTATTATGCAGGTAGATAGACAAGCTGGTAACTGTGGCCATCTCTGTGTTAGGGGAAAGGCTCTGGAGTTGAGGGACTGATCAAAAGGAATCTGAGCCTGGATTGCAATGGTTTCATTATTTTTTTATCAAGGGAAGTGTATTCACATATTACTTGTATAACAAAAAATTAATTTTAAAAATGTTGCCACTCCTGTGTCTTCTGTTTACATTGATTCAGGGGCTGGCCATGAATAAATGAAATGTAATAAGAGAATGCTATTAAACATGCAAATGCCCTTTTTGGAAAAAAGAAATCGACTCTCTTAGCAACTTTTGTGTGTATAATACAGAATATTGTTAACTGTAATCACCATGTTGTACATTAGATCCCCAGAACTTGTTCATCTTCTAACTGGAAGTTTGTACCCTTTGACCAACATCTCCTCATTTCCCCTACCCCCAAGCCCCTGGTAACCATTGTTCTACTGTCTGTTTCTACAAGTTTGGCGTTTTTAGATTCTGCATGTAAGTGCTATTATACAGTATTTGTGTTTCTCTGCCTGACATATTACACTTAGTGTAATGCCCTCAAGAGGTCTATCCATGTTGTCACAAATGTCAGGATTTCCTTCTTTTGCATGGCTGGATAATATTCCTCTGTGTGCGTGCGTGTGTGTGTGTGTGTGTGTGTGTGTGTGTGTGTGTGAGTGACATCTTCTTTATCTATTCATCTGTTGATGGTTGTTTCCATATCTTGGCTATTGTGAATAAAGCTGCAAAAAAACATGGGGGTGCATATATCTCTTTGATTTCCTGTTTTCATTTCTTTTGGATATAAACCAAGAAATGGGGTTTTTAATTTTTTGGGGAATCTCTATACTGTTTTCCATAGTGATTGTGCCAATTTACATTCCCACCAACAGTGTACAAGAGATCTCTTTTTTCTATATCCTTGCCAACACTTGCTAATTTCTTGTCTTTTTGATAATAGCCATTCTAACAGGTGTGAGGTGATATCTCATTGTGTATTTGATTTGCATTTTGCTGATCATTAGTGATATTGAGCACTTTTTCATATGCTTCTTGGCCATTGGAATGTCTTTGGAAAAATGTCTATGTATTCAGTTTCTCTATCCATTTAATCAGATCTTTTTTGTTACTGAGTTGTATGAGTTCTTTATATATTTTGGATATTAACCTCTTATCAGATATATGGTTTGCAATTTTTTCCCACTCCATAGATTGCCTTTTCATTTTGTTGGTTGTTTCTTTTGTTGTGCAGAAGCTTTTTAGTTTGATGTAGTCCCACTTGTTTATTTTTGCTTTCATTGCTTGTGCTTTTGATGTCATATTCAAAAAAATTGTTGCCCGGTCTAATGTTAAGGATATTTTCTCCTATTTCTTCTAGTTTTGGTTGTTTTAGGTCTTATGTTTATGTTTTTAATCCATTTCGAGTTAATTTTTGTGAGTGGTGTAAGATAGTGGTCCGATTTCATCCCCCATCCATTCTTTCTTATCCACCAATTACTCATCCATTCAAACAAGTATTTATTGGGTGCTTTTTGTATGCCAGGCACTGGCTGTACATTGAGTAATAAGATAGCACACAGTGTCCTTTCCCTTCCCCAGTGCCCGGATGGTAGAGCCCAAATGTCTTAATTGGCATTTGAGTCCTTCTCTGGCCATCGCTCACCTTGCTTACCCCTTGGAACTTATCAAGAAAAACAGACATTAGAAAATAAATTACAAGGGTAAGTTGAGTTACAAAAGAAAAATTACAACCTGAGGTGGAAATGTGTAATAAGATAGAGTGGTCTGACCTCGCCTAATGGGAAAACCTCCTTGATTATGTAGCGTTTCAATTCCTTTTTCTCTTAGTTGGGGACACATAATATATGTAAGCAAATAAATGGATGAGGTCACTTCATATGGTGCTAAATACTATGGGGAAAATTAAACTAAGTAATGTGATAGCGGCTGGTCCCAAGAGCAGGTAGCCTTAGGTGGGACAATGAGGGGAGGTCCTCATGGGAAGGTGACTTTTAAGCTGAGATCTCAATAACCGGGACCTGGCCGGTTGGAGATCTAGACAAAGAGCATTCCAGGCAGAGGCAACAGCTAGGGCAGAGGCAGGTTAGAGGACCCAGAGGTAGCCAGTGTGGCTGGGCCTGGGGAAGGAGAGAAGGACGGGAAGAGAAGAGATGGGAGAGACAAGAAGGAGCCAGTGACTATTGAGGCTTACGACATTTGGGAAGGATTTTGGATTTCATTCTAAATGCAATGGGATAATGCATTGCATACATTTCCTTTTTATTTCATCTAAATATTTTATTTTCCTTGGATGTACTTTATTTAAACTTCAGTCATATTAGTTTGTTCTTTCAGTGCCTATTTTCATTCTATCTGTAACATTTGTGATCTTATAAACTTAGGAAAATACTTTTCTGTTCTACTCTTGTTACTGAACCAGGTTCGTTTTTGCCCGCCTCCCAGAAAGCCAAACACCGACATGACGAGATTGCAGCAGAGAGAGAATTTACTCACAAGGCAGCCATGTGAGGAAGCGAGAGCCTGAGCCTCAAATTCACTTCCCCGAAAATAGGGACTCAGGGATATTTATGGGATGGGGGCAAGGTGGTCTGAATGTGGAGAGAGGTGGTTGGAGGTGAGGAGAGGTGAGGTAATTGATGATGTGCGCAAGCATAGTCAGACTCCATGCCCCTTCACAGGACCCATGTTCATGAAATGGCAGCATTAGCATGATCTGAGGGTGGAGTTTTTAGCCTCTTGATGTCAGAAGGTCGCCTATCAGACATCTGCATGGGTCCAGTTGATGGGCTGGTGGTCTCAACTGGCCTGAAGTGGACAAGGAGTTCTAATTCCTGAAAAACAGCTCACACGCCCATTACCATGGTGACCCAGGCTCCAGAGAGATGTTCTCTATAGGAGCCTAGTGAGAGTCAGACAGCACATTGCCTAAACAGCACAGTTAACCATGGGTGGGTTAAACAGCTAAAAGCTATAATCAGTAATTGCAAAGAAGAAGAAAGACTTTAGTTCCTAGCTAATCATCAGTGGCTAACCCTCTGCTGATTTCACTGTTATCTTTAAAGATCAGACCCTGCTAATTTCTCCCTTTATAATTTCCTTTTCATAGTTTAATTGCCCTTTTCTGGACCTTTTGTTTCCATCATATCTTCTTTAAGGTGTGGCAAGCTGCTCTTTCCAGGTGGGTGTGCATCACACTTTCTCCCTGGATGTTATGTGTCCTGCTGTGATTCCACCTGGTGCCTTTTGTGATGGTGCCCTGGCATAAAACTGAAAAATCTTGCTCTCCTGAAATATCTCCAACACTTCCTATGAACCTTATATTCACTTTCCTGTATAAACTACTTCACTTCCAAAAGCTGTTGATATTTTAAGACTTTCTGTACTTAGATGTGAGAAATTGTAGCTATTAAGATGTACTTCTCAATTCAAGTTTATTTTCTGGTACTAGGCACTTTGTCTAATTAAGTTGCTGTTGTTATCTCTCCTGGCTCATCTTGTGTGCTATGCTTTCTTCAGATTGCTTTATTTTTTAAAATGTATTTCCATATGCATGCATAATGGCTCTAGGGTTCTTTGATATATGTAAATTTAAATTTCATGCTCTGTTTTCCATCGTTTTGATACAAGTTAAATATATATATGCTGTATGCATCTTTTATATTATATATAATATATTATAATTATATAAACATATAATTATATAAAATATATATTTTATATTATATATGTAATACATAATATATAATATATAATCCACATATGTAATACATAATGTATAAAACGTATGTAACATATATATTTAGCATGTATATATATAAAATATTTAAATTATTCTGTTGTAGAAATATAGTCATTTTTGGAGAATTGAAAATATAGAAGTAAAAAAATATAATTAAATTTGTCTCTAATATCACTGACTATATATAATCACTATTAATATTTTAGTATAATATCCCAGTCATACATACATACATATATGCACACACATACATGTATATATCTTTTAAAATGTGACCCTATTGTATACATTCCTTTCCAATATTTTTCATTTAATATATTTTATACATTTTTCCAGATCAGTTTTAAGAACTACGTTTTATTCTTTCATTTACTCTGATTTAACCAATCCTTTTATTAATTTGGTCTTTTAACACCATAATTAATATATCTTTGCAGACACATTTTTATGCACATCTGTAACTGTTTCCCTAGAATAATTAGGAATGGAGTAATTGGGTGAGAGGCCATGTGCATTTTGAAGGTTTTTTGATATGCATTGCCAAATTACTTTCCGAAAAGTTTTACCTGTTTGTACTCTGCTAGCAGTGTGCCACGGTGCCTATTTCTCGTAAGCTCTAACCTGTTATTTCTATCCATTTCATACATACATCTAACAATGGATTTGAACTTTTTAAAAAATTTTAATTGAGTTCGTAATAGTTTACATCAATGTGAGATTTCAGTTGTACATTATTTCTTGACTGTCACCACATAAGTGCTCCCCTTCACCCCCTGTGGCCATCCCCACCCCCCTTCCCCTGGTAACCACTGGACTGTTTTCTTTGTCCATGTGTTTGTTCATATTCCACGTGAGTGAAATTATCTGGTGTTTGTCTTTCTCAGTCTGGCTCATTTCGCTTAACGTAATTCCCTCCAGGTCCGTCTATGTTGTTGCAAATGGGATGATTTAGTTCTTTTTTATGGCTGAGTAGTATTCCATTGTATATATACACCACATCTGCTTTATCTAATCATCAGTTGATGGGCACTTGAATTCTTTCCATGTCCTGGCTGTTGTGAATAGTGCTGCAATGAGCATAGGGGTACATATGTTACTTTGGATTGTTGATTTCACATTGTTTGTGTAGATACCCAGTAGTGGGATAGCTGGGTCATATGGTAGTTCTATTTTTAGTTTTTTCAGGAATCTCCATACTATTTTCCATAGTGGCTGCACCAGTTTGCATTCCCACCAGCAGTGTATGAGGGTTCCCTTTTCTCCACACCCTCTCCAACATTTGTTATTTTTAGTCTTAGTGATTATAACCATTTGAACAGGTGTAAGGTGGTATCTCAGTGTAGATTTGATTTTCATTTCCCTGATCACTAGTGATGTTGAACATCTTTTCATGTGTTTATTGGCCATCTGTATATCTTCTTGGGAAAAATGTTCATATTCTCTGCTCATTTTTTGATAGGATTGTTTGGTTTTTTATTGTTCAGTTGTGTGAGTTCCTTATATATTATGGAGATTAACCCCTTGTCAGTTATATGATTTGCAAATATTTTCTCCCAGTTGGTGGGTTGTCTCTTTGTTTTGCTTCTAGTTTCTTTTGCCTTGCAGAAGCTCTATAGTCTGATGAACTCCCACTTGTTTATTTTTGATTCTGTTTCCCTTGTCTGAGAAGACGTGGTATTTGAAAAGATCCTTTTTAGTTCGATGTCAAAGAGTGTACTACCTATATTATCTTCCAGGAGTTTATGATTTCAGGACTGATCTTCAAGTCTTTGATCCATTTTGAGTTTATTTTTGTGTATAGCATGAGATAATGGTCTACCTTCATTCTTTTGCATGTGGCTGTCCAGTTTTCCCAACACCATTTATTGAAGAGACTATCTTTTCTCCATTTTATGTTCTTGGCACCTTTGTCCAAGATTAGCTGTTTGTAGATGTGTGGTTTTATTTCTGAGCTTTCAGTTCTGTTCCATTGATCTGTGTGCCTGTTTTCGTACCAGTATCATGCCATTTTGATCACTATGGCTTTGTAATACATTTTGAAGACAGGGATTGTGATACTTCCAGCTTTATTCTTTTCTCTCAGGATTGCCTCAGCAATTCGGGGTCTTTGATTGCTGCCTAGGAATTTTAGGATTCTTTGCTCTATTTCTGTGAAGAATGTCATTGGGATTCTGATAGGGATTGCATTGAATCTGTAGCTTGCTTTGGGTGGTATGGACATTTTAACTATGTTTATTCTTCCAATCCATGTGTATGGAATGTCTTTCCATCTCTTTATGTCATTATCAATTTTTTTCAGTAATGTCTTATACTTTTCATTGTGTAAGTCCTTCACCTCCTTGGTTAAATTTATTCCTAGGTACTCTATTCTTTTAGTTGCGATTGTAAATGGAATTGTGTTCTTGAGTTCTCTTTCTGTAATTTCGTTATTGGAGTATAGAAAAGCAAGTGATTTTTGTAAGTTGTTTCTGTACCCTGCAACTTTACTGTAGTTGTTAATTATTTATATTAGTTTTCTGATGGATTCTTTGTGGTTTCTATATATAAGATCATGTCGTCTGCAAACAGCAAGAGTTTCACTTCTTCACTTCCTATTTGGATTCCTTTTATTTTCTCTTGCCTAATTTCTCTGACCAAAACCTCCAGTACTATGTTGAATAAGAGCGGTGATAATGGGCATCCTTGTCTTGTTCCTGTTCTGAGGGGGATGGCATTCAGTTTTTGTCCATTGAGTATGACGTTGGCTGTGGCTTTGTCATATATGGACTTTATTATGTTAAGTTAATTTCCTTCTATCCCTATTTTGTTAAGAGTTTTTGTCATAAATGGCTGTTGGATCTTGTCAAATGCTTTCTCTGCATCTATTGAGATGATCGTGTGGTTTTTATTCCTCAATTTGTTGATGTGGCGTATCACAGTGATTTGAGGATGTTGAACCATCCTTGTGTCCCTGGTATGAATCCCACTTGATCACGATGGATGATCCTTTTGATGTATTGCTGAATTCGGGTTCCCAAAATTTTGTTGAGGATTTTTGCATCTATGTTCATCAGTGATAGTGGCCTATGGTTTTCGTTTTTTATTCTGTCCTTGTCAGGCTTTGGTATCAGATGTTGGCCTTGTAGAATGTGTTAGGAAGTGTGCCATCTTCCCTAATTTTCTGGAATAGCTTGAGAAGGATAGGTGTTAAATCCTCTCTGAAAGTTTGGTAGAATTCCCCAGGGAAGCTGTCTGGTCCTGGGGTTTTATTCTTTGGGATGCTTTTGATTGCTGTTTCCCTCTCTTTCGTTGTGATTGGTCTATTCAGATTATCTGTTTCTTCTTGATTCTGCCTTGGGAGGTTGTAAGAGTCCACGAATTTATCCCTTTCCTCTTGATTAGCTGTTTTGTTGTCATATAGTTTTCATAGTATTCTCTCATTGTATTTTTGTGGTGTTTGTTATTTCTCCTCTTTCATTTCTGATTTTGTTTATCTGAGCTTTCTCTTTTTTTCTTTGTCAGTCTGACTAGGGTTTTGTCAATTTTACTTATCTTCTCAAAGAAGCAGCTCTTTGTTTTGTTGATCCTTTCTACTGCCTTTTTGTTTCAATAGCATTTTTTTCTGCTCTGACTTTTATTATTTCTCACCTTCTGCTGACTTTTGGCTTTGTTTGTTTTTCTTTTTCTAATTCAGTTAGGTGTAATTTGAGATTGCTTATTTGCGATTTATCTTGTTTGTTAAGGTGTGCCTGTATTGTGATGAATTTCCCTCTTAGTACAGCTTTTGCTGCATCCCATGTGAGTTGGTATGGTATATTTTCATTTTCATTTGTCTCCAGATGTTGTTTGATTTCTCCTTTAATTTCTTCAATGATCCATTGCTTGTTCAATAGCATGTTATTTAGTCTCCACATCTTTGTCCCTTTCTCAGCTTTTTTCTTGTAATTAATTTCTAGCTTTATAGCATTATGATTGGAAAAAATGCTTGTTATTATTTCAATTTTCTTAAATTTATTGAGGCTTGCCTTGTTTCCCCACATATGGTCTTTACTTGAGAATGCTACGTGCGCACTTGAGAAGAATGTATGTTCTGCTGTTTTGGATGGAATGTTCTATATATGTCTATTAAGTCCAACTGGTTTAAGTTTTCATTTAGTTCCACTGTTTCCTTGTTGATTTGCTGTGTGGATGATCTATCCATTGATGTGAGTAGAGTGTTGATTTGCCCTACTATTATTGTATTTTTATTAATATCTTCTTTCAGGTTTGTTAATAGTTGCTTTATGAACTTTGGTGTTCCTGTGTTGGGTGCATAGATATTTATAAGCATTATTTCTTCTTGATGGAGTGTCCCTTTGATCATTATATACTGCCCCTCTTTGTCTCTCTTTACCTGTCTTATCTTGAAGTCCACTTAGTCTGATATGAGTACTGTGACACCTGCTTTCTTTTGTTTGCCATTAGCTTGGAGTATTGTCTTCTATCCTTTCACTCTGAGCCAGTGTTTATCATTGGAGCTGAGATGTGTTTCCTGGGTGCAGCATATTGTTGGGTCTTGTTCTTTATTCCCTATCGCTACTCTATGTCTTTTTATTGGAGAATTCAATCCATTTACATTTAGGGTTATTGATGTCTGACGGCTTAATACTGTCATTTTATCACTCGTTTTCCTGTTTTTCTGCATTTCCTTTGTTTCTCCTCCTGTGGGTTTTGGTCTACCCATTGAATTTTATAGTTTTTTATGATGTGTTTTTTGTTTTCTCCTTATTTATTCTTTGTGTCTCTGTTCTGCTTTTTTGTTTAGTGGTTACCCTGAGGTTTGTATTCAAAATCTCGTGTATAAGATACTCCATTTTTTGATGGCCTCTTATTTTCTTAGTCTACACTGATTCAGTCCCTTTCCTTGTCCCCTCCTAAGTTGTTTGCCTCATATCTTATTCCATCTTGTGTTGTGAGTTTGTGGCTAAAATGACAGGATTATCTTTGTTTTTGATGTTTTCCTTCCCTTAAGCTTAATTCTATAGTTGAGTATTTGCTATCCTAATCTGATTCTGTCTACCTATTTATCTCCCTACTCTATGTTTTGTGACCACTTTCTCCTTTTTTTTTCAGGTATGAGGGACTTCTTGAGGATTTCTTTTTCTTTTCTTTTTTTTTTTTAAAGCTTGGCACCTGGGCTAACAACTGTTTCCAATCTTATTTTTTTTTTCCTGCTTTATCTCCCCAAACCCCCCCTGTACACAGTTGTATATCTTAGTTGCAGGTCCTTCTAGTTGTGGGATGTGGGACGCCGCCTCAACGTGGCCTGACGAGTGGTGCCATGCCCATGCCCAGGAACTGAACCCTGGGCCGCCGCAGTGGAGCACGTGAACTTAACCACTCAGCCATGGAGCCGGCCCCGAGGATTTCTTGTAGAGGGGGTGGTCTCATGGCTACGAAGTCCCTTAGCTTTTGTTTGTCTGTGAAAGTTTTTGTTTCTCTTTCATATCTGAAGGATATTTTTGCTGGATAGAGTATTCTTGGCTGAAGATTCTTGTCTTTTAAAGATTTGACTATGTTGTTTCCTTCTTCCTAGCTTGTAAGTTTTCTGCAGAGAAATCCGCTGAAAGCCTGATAGGGGTTCCTTTGTAGGTTATTTTCTTCTTCCTTTCTGCCCTTAGTATTCTTTCTTTGTCCTTTATTCTTGCCAGTTTTAATGCTATATGCCTTGCAGTAGGTCTTTTTACATTAAGAAATCTAGGAGATCTGGAAGCTTCTTCCACACAGATTTCCCTCTCTTTCCCTACGTTTGGGAAGTTCTCTGCTATTATTTCTTTGAAAATGCTTTCTGCTCCATTCTCCTTCTCTTCTCCTTCTGCAATACTGATCATTGTTATCTTGCATTACTCATTGCATCGGATATTTCTCGGAGTCTTTCTTCATTTCTTTTTAGTGTTAGTTGTCTCTCCTCCTCTGTCTGGAGCATTTCAACATATCTATCTTCAATTATGCTGATTCATTCTATGATGTCCACTCAAGCGTTCAGGGAATCCACATTTTGTTTCATCTCTTCCATTGTGTCTTTCATCTCCCATATTTCTGATTGATTCTTCTTTATAGTTTCAATCTCTTTTGTGAAGTAGCTCCTCAGCTCATTGAATTGTTTCTCTACATTCTCTTTCACCAAGTTGAGTTTTTTGATGATAGCTATTTTGAATTCATTGTCATTTAGATTACATATTTCTCTGTCCTCAGGACTGAATTCTGGATGCTTGTCATTTTCTCTCTTGTCTTGAGATTTGATGTAGTGTCTGATGTTGTTAGAGAAGTTAGGTTGGGTCTTATGTATTCTGATATTATTTGGTTGCAGATACTGCCTATCGCCACTGGGTGGGGGTTGAGAGCCACGTATTCTGAGCCCTCTGCCTTCAGCTGGGTTCCCAGGCAGTGGAGCCTCCCTGGGTGGGTTGGGGAGGGGTGCTTTCTCCTGTGTGCTCTCTCGGCTTTCTGGCTCTTGCTATCTGGTCTCCTGGGGTCTTGGCTTGATGAGGTCACCCCCCACGAAAGCTTTCGTCCCATTAAAGGGCTTCCCTCTAGGCTGCAAGGGCTCTAGGGAGTCCTTGGTGATCCCGCGAATGAGCAACCCCTCCCCCATTCCTTCACTCACAGAACCTCCTGGGGTGGTGGATCACAGTCTTTAGGGGAATGAGCGTTGTTCTCTCTTCCCCTGTTCCAGCTCCGCTAAGGGCGGCGCCAGCCTCTCCTCCTTCCCTCTCTCTGACATTTTTTGTGTTGTTTTAGGATGTCCTCTGTTGGAGTATGGGTGCCCCTATTTGTTGTATGTTGGAGAGGAGAGAGTCCCAGGAAGGTGCACTCCACCATGATGCTGACGTCACTCTGGATTTGAACTTTTATTGAAAATTTCACCTTCCTTATCCAGTATGTTGAGAGAGAAAGATTGTAAATTACCATCTGTTCTGTAGATGAAAAGCATTGTTAGTACTTATCTAAAGTATGTGTCTGTAGTTATTGTTGCATGTCTTTCATAGATTGTTAGAATTCAAAATTTGTTGCCTGTGTATACTGAACAAGATAGAGGTACCCTTCACTAAACTGTTATTCACAGACAGATTTTCCAGTCCTCTCTTGCCCACCTGTTTTGAAGAAGCAGCCTGTTGTACACAGGAGCTGGTGTAGAGCTAGAAGTCTTCAACTTTCAATCCTTGTTGTTCTCTTGGCTTCAGCACTTGTTTACTTTGTGACATGTAATCTTTCCAGGCACCTCTTTTCTCATCCGTAAAATCAGAATGACAATTTCTGTTCAGAATACCTTAAAGCATTTCTGTGAGGATCAAGTGAGATAATGTATATGAAAGTAATTTATATACTCTAATATACTTTACATATATGAAATGTATTTTTTTCATATTAACCAGAATTCTGCCTAAGGAGAAGATAGTTGGGGAAAATGGAAGGAGATTAAAATCTAAAACAAGTGTCAGCAATAAATATTTGAGATTAATGGTGCTTGTGTCTAATTTTGTGGATATTTAAAAATGTACTTTTATATATTAAATTCCTTCTTTCTCAATGTCTATTATAGTTCATTTTCCTAATGGAAACAGTAAAAGGTCGGGGAAAAGGGATGGAAAGGTGGAAAGTGGTAGGAATATTTCTTGAGACCAGTTTTAATAATTCTCATATACTTTGGGGGAGAACAGTGCTAAGCATGTCTGATATGGATTTAGCAAGTATTAGATCTGCAATCCATGAATTTCTACTCAGCTTAAATGGATTAGCTGGGAACATTTACTTTTATTGCTGCTAGTCTTGAAATTTTATTATTCAGTAATTTGATTGTGAAAGTACAATGAGCTCATTCAGGCCCAAGCTGTTTTTTGCTACATAGGCTCAGAAATAGGGCTTTGGAAAAAGGGAAAACCCTTCTGTCTAGTGGCAAGTACAGGTCTGTCATTTATATTACATCACCTTGCTCTTTAAGTAGTTTATGGAATTTTACTGTATGCACCCAGATCTCTGAAAGGTGAATAGTTTTGTGTCTTAGGTATCTGAATATTTTTCATAATTAAAATTTAAGATTTTGTATCCACACGGAGAATGGCTCCTATAATAATATGATCATTTTTTTTCTTAGCATTTTCACTTAAAATCTAGTAATGGCCTTAAGATTTTATCTTGTCTCCCAATACACACATAGGTGTATATTGTGTCGCTAGAATATTTTTAGAGCTAAAATTGAATTACTAAGCATTTACGTAGAAATGGGGCAGGACCTTTTGAACTCATCCTTCTGCCCTACTATTGGGTTCTTGTCATATATCTGAGATATAAAGATGAATAAGACTAGATCTCTCTCTTAAAGAGCTCACAATCTTAGAGGAAGAGAGAAACATGATACACTGTAACACTGTAATACTAGCTTAGGGAAATTCTATTTCCTTGTATAAAATGAACATGGTAATAATACTAGCTCCCTCACTGGGATATTGTTATGATTAAATGAGTTTAAGTGCTTAACCTAAGGCTTATACATTGTAATCACCCAATAAATGTTAGCTGCTGTTACTGCTTTTGCTGGTGTTATTGATAGGTGTAAGATTGAGATCTACTGAATGGGAACAGAGAGGAGAGAGTAATCGCTACATAGGAGTGTTAGTTAAAGACAACAAGATTCATTAACTTTACAGTTTTTTTGTGTTGTTTTTCATTGACTGAGTTTCAGATTTTCCTAACGTGTGAATATATGTAAATCCAAAATTGAATTTATGCATACCATACTAATGTCAAACTGATTCCTTAAATTTATCAGAAGGCGTTTGGAAACAGACTAGGAGACTATGTCACTGTGATTCATTTGTTCAAGGTGCGGCCTAGTGCCCTGTGCAATTAGGTGCTTAACAGATGCTTTTTGTTCCTTTCTTTTAAACATTTTTGCTTATTGACCCAGATGTCCCTTTGAGTGAGCTGTGAGTGGGCATAAGACGTACGCATTTGGTGACTACTGAGAAGTACTTATTTGAGGTGTTCTTATTAATATAATTTTTAAGCAAATCCTTTTTAGTTTAACCCTTTGAGATACATTTTTATGAGTTTACATCCTTTTTCTTTTCGGATTTACGTACACCTCAGCCACACTTGCTGTTCCATTTTCCTGAAATGCTCCTTCACTTCGTCCAGTGCTCAAAAGACACCTCATCTGAGAGGACTTCCTCTCCGCCCTCTCTAAAGTAGCAGCTCCAGCTACTCTCATTCCTCTTCCCTTCTTCATCACCTTCTTCTTTCATTTTAGCACCTGACAAAAGCATGGCACAGCTGCAATTTTAATAACGATAGTGCCTAACATTTATATAACATTTTCCATTTTTTTAAGGCATTTAAGATTCTTAACTAGTTCACAGTGTCCTTTAGAGATAAGTATTGAATGTATGGAGAAGGGAGATGAATATCAGTAGAGAGCAGAGAGGCACAAACAGTCAGGGAAGAAGAATAATGCTCTGAAAAGATGGTTGAAAAGACAGGAAGTTAACTTTCCATTGAATTTCCCTGCTAGTCATTTGTAGAGACAAGGAGTGGAAAACTATTTTTGATTGAGGGCTATTCATGACCAGAGAAAATCCAGAAGTCAAAGTTGAAAATAGAAGACTTCTATTCTGAGAGAGAACTCTAGATTCATTCATTCATTAAACAATTATTTTTAAGTTTCTCTTATGTGCTGGGCACTGTTCTCAGCATCCAGGATATATCAATGAATGACAAAGTCCTGCTGTTGTGGAGCTCAAATTTTTGGTGTAGCGAGTCACACAATAAACAAGTTAACATATAATGCAATGTTAGGTATTGGTAGGTGTTATGAAAAATTAGCCAGCCCTGGTGGTGAAGATTTGGTGCTCTCACTACCACAACCAGGCAACCAGGGTTCATTTCCAGTCAGGGAACCACACCACTCATCTGTCACTTGTCACACTGTGGCAGCTGCATGTTGCTGTGCTGCTGAAAGCTGTGCCACCGGTATTTCAAATACCAGCAGGGTCACCCAGGGTGGACAGGTTTCACTGGAGCTTTCAGACTAAGACAGACTAGGAAGAAGGACCTGGCCACCCACTTCTGAAAAATTGGCCATGAAGACCCTATGAACAGCAGCAGAGCATTGGCTGATAGAGCGCTGAAAGGTGAGAGGATGGCGCAAAGAGACCCGGCAAAGTTCTGCTCTGCTGCACACAGGGTCTGTCGGAGTCAGAACCGACTCCACGGCACTAACAACAAATGAAAAAGTTAACAGATTATGGGAAAAGTGAAAAAAGTGAATAAAGTAGGAGGAGGATGGTGTTTAGTTGGATGGTCAGGGAAACCTCAACAGTTTAGTGACATTTGAGCAGAGACCTGAATGACGTGATGCAGTAGAGAGCCCTAGTAATCCTAGCAGTAGAGGAGTCCAGGCAGAGGGAATAGCAAGTGCAAAGATTCTGAGGTAGGAGTCTGCTTAGCTTATCCAGAGACCAGCAAGAAAATCAACGTGACTGGAGCCGAGGATGAGGGGGAGCGTGGCAGAAACGCAGTCAAGAGGTAGCCTGAGGTCAGATCACATAGGCCCTGTGTGGTGTGAAATCATAAGGAGAGACTTTGGATTTTTCTAAGACCAGTGTTTCTCAAACTGAGGTTGTGATCCATTGGTAGATTGTGAACTCTAAATTGTAAACAGCAACTAGCCTTAAAAACCAGTATAAAATATTAGTATATTGCACGTACAGAGGATAAAAATTGTTTCATGGAACATTTTTCAGGTGTGAGGTGTGTGCATGTGTGCACACGTGTGTGTGTGTATATTGCTTCTAATGGAGCTTATGGTTCTTAGATTCTGGTAAAGAAAAAAAGACAATGTGTGGGAGCCACTGATCTAGTCTTATCCCCCAGTTTTATAGATGAGGAAACTGAGTTGGGACGTCCTCAAAGGCCCATGTGTCTTCTCCCTTGGTGTGGTATTCTTGCTCCCCTCGGCTCCCGTCTACACGCAGTATGCGTCTGTATGTTGGTATCACTGACTCCACACTGAATTAGTTCTAATTTCTAAATGAAGAGAAGGAATTAAAAACTTTATTTAGGGGCCGGCCCCATGGCTGAGTGGTTAAGTTCATGCCCTCCGCTCCGGCGGCCCAGGGTTTTGCTGGTTTGGATCCTGGATGTGGACATGGCACCACTCATCAGGCCGTGCTGAGGCGGCGTCCCACATAGCACAGCCAGAGGCACTCACAACTAGAATATACAACTATGTACTGGGGGGCTTTGGGGAGAAGAAGAAGAAAAAAAGAATTTTGGCAACAGATGCTAGCTCAAGTGCCAATCTTTAAAAGAAAAAAAGGTAAAATACAACCATGGTTAAACTAAAAAAAAAAAAAACAACTTTATTTAGTCAATACCATATCAACAAGTACCCACTTCAGTTGTGTTTTGTGATCCTGTTTTACACCGTTTGTCTTATTTTCCTTTACTTTCTCTATTTTCTTAAATGTCCTTTTACTTCTCTAGGAAAGAAAGCTATACAAAGTAGACAGAGAGAAAGGGAGAGAAAGAAATCTGGGACCAAGAGAAAAAGAGAGAAAGGGAGAGGCATCCCAAATCCAGGAGAGAAAATAGAGAGACAGCCAAGGGTTAGAGAGAAGTAGGACATCCTTGCCTTGCCTTCTGTTCCTGCTGTCTCCACGAGCCCCTCAGCCCCTTCCCAAAGGCCCTGGCCTCCTGGGAAGGCAGTGCTGGTGGAGAAGTGAGTCCGTCCACTTTCAAACATGTGCATTGGGAATTTACCACTAAAACCTGCCCTCTGGCTCTCAGAGTGAGGACTCAGTGATGAGCCCAGCGAGGAGAGTAGGCTCCTAGAGAGCAGGGTTATCTTATGCTCCTCTGCACTCGCAGGCCTGGAGGCCCTCAGAAACAGTTTGCTTGACTGTTCCTGTGTCTTACAGCTAAATTCTTACTTATAGGAAGAATAAATAGAGGATTAGGCTCAACAGAGATTTAATTTTGGAGAATTTCTAAGGGTAGATTCATGAAATTTGATGAAATTAATCCAAGGGTTAATAAAAAGATTCTTTCACACACACACCCCTACCCCCGCCCAGATTAAATCTTTTTTAAAATGTCACAAGGAAGATATTATCAAAATAGTTTAACAGGATTTTAAAAATCCTTTTAATTGCTTGAAGCCCTGTTTTGTAATTTATTAGGTGTTACAAAGCAGGTGCAGAGGATTCACTGAATGTCACTCGTTTTCCATAAGAGTGGCTGTTTGAACTGATAATTTCTTCAGGGCTAAAAAAAAACCCTTTAAACTTGGGGCTGGTTGGGGGAAGGATCAAAAAAGAACTCAGGTTAGACATTTTTATGCAAGGGATTAGACGGAAATGGAAGTGTTGACCTGGCATCTGGTGCTTTTTCATTCAAACATTTCTTAAAGCCCTGATGACTGGAGGGGATATATTAAAAACCAAAAGAAACTTTTAACTTATAAATCAGAATGGGAAACCTGTTTTTCTTAATAGTTAATATCTATAATTTATTGACTGCCTACTGTGTATTAAGTCCTTTTCATGTAAGGGTACAGTTTCAGGTTGAAATAAACCCGAGGTTATACTGCGAGCAAGGGCCAGGGCCTGGATTCGAACCTGTTTAGCCTGGAAACCCATGCACTTTCTCATCTACCACAACTGGGGCCAAGAGGTTTCAAATTCTGTCATTTTTTAGGGTGTAACTTTCTTCTGCATTTTTGTAGTTACAGAGAGAAGCGAAGACTTTTGATTTCCTTGTTGAAAACTCAATTTCTAGACCAAATTAGTGATACAAATTTTCTTCAACAAGTCGTAATTCATACTTTGATACTCAATTAGGGCCTCTAAAAAATTATTATGATTTAATGTAAAATGACTGTGTGGCATGGATATGTTGAGATCCTCATTGAACATTAGGTGGCACTCTTCCATCATTGGAAACATTCTTTCAGAAAAAGATATTCTTTGCGGATTTTATTAGTTGCTTATTCATTTTAGTCATATTGATGTGACATATGAATACCATTCATCTAGAAAGCACAAAGGACACTGGACCACATATTATGTCTCATAATAATCGTACACTTTTCCCTTTCATAAATTAGAAAACTGAAGCCTAAATGATGAAAAGAATGGCCTCCTTTGGGATTAAACTTGAAAATTTCTTTTAGAATCTGTTGCTCCACCAAAATATCCTTTATCTTATTTTAAAAAAACCCCTAAAACCGTAAACTACTACATTACAATAATCTATGAATCACATAATATAAGCAGAAGCATTCCACAGGGTAGAAAAGATTATCCTCTGTAGCTGCTCAGATAGACTGTCTGGTGATCGGTACTTCTAACCCTTGCTGGTAGGGCCAAGGCTTTCACCACTTGTATAGAGGCACATTCATGCTCACAGCCACTTGAACCTGCATCACTTGACCATGCACATAGTATTTTTTCCAATGACTGATACTCAAAAGTACTCAAACTCATTCCTTTTCTCATGAGGGTTTTGCTAACAGAATCAGTAGCCAATTTTAGTTAATGCTGAATAGTACTAATTTGTAGTGCATGCAAATCTACGTGCATATTTTGCATTTGCAGCATTTGGTATTTGAAATAGAGGAAAACTGGAACCAGTTTGGTTTGCATAGCGCTATCCGCCTCTGTCTCTGCAACCAGGGCCATTACGTCCTGCCATGCATGTTTGACTGCACAACTATGAGTGAATTGGAGATATGCTTATTTATTACATATTTTTTAAATAGATGTCAGTAAAATGTTCCGAGGAAAGCACAACTTTTTCTGATTTGCACAGAAGTGATAGGTCGGCTAAAGAACAAACGGGCTTCTCAAATTTCACCTCAAGGACACTGGCACTTAGTGCCATTGGCACTTTTCCTAGAGAGAAAAAAGAGAAGAGGGAGCACAGGAGAGAGGAGGTGATAAAAGAAATAACATTCCAGGATCCGTCTAAGTTGCTAAAAAGTGAGGGTCAGGATGGGTTTAGCAGCCTCCACAGTGGAGGCAGGATGCCTTCCCATTGTATCTGCCCTCTAACGCCACTTTCAGGTCATACTGGCTTTTTTGTTTCTTGGATTCACAAAGCTCCATTTCCCCCTCAAAGTTTTATACTTTTTGTTTCCGTGGAATATTTTCCCTCCAGGTTTCTGCGTGAATGGCTTCCCCTCATCCTGGTTTTGCTTCATATGACATCTCCTCATAGATGGCTTTCCTGTCGATTCTAGTTCAAGGAGAACTCCTAGCTCTCTGTCTTTAATTATTAACACATTTACTTATATATTCTATTGTCTTTGTAACACTTATTATTACACGAATTATACTGTTTATTTTTTTACATCATGTGAGGAGGGATGGATAATTAGGAGGCAAGCTGTGTCTAGAATGTCCCCAGTGTCTGCTGCAGTGCCTGGCAAAAGGAAGTAGCTCACTATTTGTTGACTGAATGAAGGAATGAATAAAGTCAACTTTCAGGCATGACTAACTGTTCATTTGATAATGGCCAGTAGATAAGTTCTGCTCATAAATTTTATTTGTTCATTCAACAAATATTTAATACTTACTATATGCCATGCATACACAGGCATACCTTGTTTTATTATGCTTTGCTTTATTGCACTTTGCAGATACTGTGTTTTTTGTAAATTGAAGGTTTTTGACAACCCTTCATCAAGCAAATCTATTGGCATCATTTTTCCAACAGCATTTGTTCACTTGTGTCTCTGTGTCACATTTTGGTAATTCTCACACTATTTAAAACATTTTCATTATTATTATGTTTGTTATGGTGATCTATGATCAGTGATTCTTTTTTTTTTTTTTTGCTTGAGGAACATTAGGCCTGAGCTAACATCTGTGCCATTCTTCCTCTATTTTATATGTGGGATGCCTCCACAGCATGGCTGACGAGTGGAGTAAGTCCATGCCCGAGATCTGAACCTGTGAACCCAGGCTGCCAAGTGGAGCATGTGGAACTTTCATCACTCCACCGTGGGGCTGGCCCCCTGATCTGTGATCAGTGATTTTTGATGTTACTATTGTAATTGTTTGGGGGCACCATGAACCCTACCCATTATAAGACAGCAAACTTAAATTGATAAATGTGTGTGTTCTGACTGCTCTACTGACTGGCTGTTCCCCTGCCTCTCTCCCTGTCCTCAGGCCTCCCTATTCCCTGAGATACACCAATATTGAAATTAGGCTAATTAATAACCCTACAATGGCCTCTAAATGTCCCAGGTGAAAGGAAGAGTCTGTGTCTCTCACTTTAAATCAAAAGCCAGAAATAGGGGGCAAGCCCCTTGGCCGAGTGGTTAAGTTCTCACACTCCACTTTGTCAGCCCAGGGTTTTGCCAGTTTGGATCCTGGGTGCAGACCCAGCACTGCTAATCAAGCCATGCTTAGGTGGCCTCCCACAAGCACTACCAGAGGCACTCACAACTAGAATATAGGACTACGTACTTGGGGCCTTTGAGGAGGAGAAGAAGAAGAAAAAAAAAGATTGGCAACAGATGTTAGCTCAGGTGTCAATCTTTGAAAAAAAAAAGCTAGAAATGATTCAGCTTAGTGAGGAAGGTGTGTTGAAAGCTGAGAGGCCAAAAGCTAGGCCACTTGCACCAGTTAGCCAAGTTGTAAATGCGAAGGAAAAGTTCCTGAATGAAATTAAAAGTGCTACTCCAGTGAACACACAAATGATAAGAAAGCACAACAGGCTTATTGCTGATATGGAGAAAGTGGTCTGGATAGGAGAGCAAACCAGCCACAGCAGTCCCTTAGGCCAAAGCCTCATCCAGAGTGAGGCCCTAACTGTCTTCAGTTCTGTGAAGGGTGAGAGAGGTGAGGAAGCTTGAAGCTAGCAGAGGTTGGTTCATGAGGTTTAAGGAAAGAAGCTTTCTCCATTACACAAAAAAATTGTTAATTACGTTAACAATTAGTAAAGCAGCAAGTGCCGATGTAGAAACTGCAGCACATGATCCAGAACATCTAGTTAAGATAATTAATGAAGGTGGCTACACTAAACAACAGATTTTCAATGTAGATGAAACAGCCTTATATTGAAAGACGATACCATCTAGGACTTTCATAGCTAGAGAAGAGAAGTCAGTGTCTGGCTTCAAAGTTTCAAAGGACAGGATGATAATGCAGGTGTTGATTTTAAGTTGAAGCTAATGCTCATTTCCCATTCTGAAAATCCTAGGGCCCTTAAGAATTATGCTAAATATACTCTGCCTGTGCTCTCTAAATGAAACAACAAAGTCTAGATGACAGCACATTGTTTACTGAATATTTTAAGCCCACTGTTGAGAGCTACTCCTCAGAAAAACATTCCTTTCAAAATATTGCTGCTCATTGACAATGCACCTCGTCACCCTGATGGAGATGTACAGTGAGATTAACATTGTTTTCCTGCCTGCTAGCACAACATCCCTTCTGTAGCCCATGGATCAAGGAGTCATTTTGACTTTCAGGTCTTATTATTTAAGAAATACATTTCATGAGGCTATAGGTGCCATAGATAGTGATTCCTCTGATGGATCTGGGCAAAGTAAATTGAAAACCTTCTGGAAAGTATTTAGCCTTCTAGATGCCATTAAGAAAATTCATGATTCATAGGAAGAGGTCAAAATATCAACATTAACAGGAGTTTGGAAGAAGTTGATCCCAACCCTCATGGATGACTTTGAGGGGTTCAAGACTTCAGTGAAGGAAGTAACTGCAGATGTGGTGGAAATAGCAAGAGAACTAGAATTAGAAGTGGAGCCTGAAGATGTGACTGAATTGCTACAATCTCTGGATAAAACTTGAACAGATATGCATGAGCAAAGAAAGTAGTTTATTGAGATGGAGTCTACTCCTAGTGAAGATACTATAAAGATTGTTGAAATGACAACAAAGGATTTAGAATATTTCATAAACTTAGTTGGTAAAGCAGTGGCAGGATTTGAGAGGATTGACTCCAATTTTAAAAGAAGTTCTACTGCAGGTAAAATGCTATCAAACAGCATCGCATGCTACAGAAAAATCAGTTGAAAGGAAGAGTAAATCATTCTGGCAAACTTCATTGTTGTCTTATTTTAAAAAACTGCCTAACATAATGCCCTCAAGCTCTATCCATGTTGTCGCAAATGACATGATTTTGTCTTTTTTACGGCTGAGTAGTATTCCAGTGTGTGTGTGTGTGTGTGTGTGCGTGCATGTGTGTATAATATACCATATCTTCTTTATTTATTCATCCGTTGATGGGCACTTGGGTTGCTTCCAAGTCTTGGCTATTATGATAATCCTGTGATAAAACCATAGGGATGTATAAATCTCTTTGGATTGTTGATTTCATCTTCTTTGGCTAAATACCCAGTAGTGGGATACCTGGAGCATATGATATTTCTACCATTAATTGTTTGAGAACTCTCCATATTGTTTTCCATAGTGGCTGCACCAGTTTGCATTCCTACCAGCAGTGTATGAGGGTTCCCTTTTCTCCAAATCCTCTCCAACATTTGTTATTTCTTATCTTGTTAATTATAGCCATTCTGATGTGTGTAAGGTGAAATCTCATTGTAGTTTTGATTTGTGATTCCCTAAAAATTAGTGATGTTGAACATAAGGCAGACAGAGAAAGACAAACACTTTATGATTTCACTCATATGTGGAAGATAAACAAACACATAGATAAGGAGAACACATTAGTGGTTACCAGAGGAGAGAGAGGTGGGGAGGGGCACATATGTATGGTGATGGATAAAAACTAGACTATTGGTGGTAAACATGATGTAGTCTATACAGAAACTGATGTATAATGTTCACCTGAAATTTAAACAATGTTATAAGCCAATGTGACCTCAATAAAATAATTTTTAAAAGCTTGCTGAGCCAGCCCTGATGGCTAGTAGTTAAAGTTTGGCATGCTCTGCTTTGGCAGCCTGGGTTTGGTTACCAGGCATGGATCCACACCACTTGTCTGTCAGTAGCCATGTTGTGGCAGTGGCTCACATAGAAGAACTGGAAGGACTTACAATTAGCATATACAGCTATGTACTGGGGTTTTGGAGAGGGAAATAAAAAGGAGAGGAAGATTGGCAACAGATGTTAACTCAGAGCAAATCATTCCCTAGAAACAAAAATGAAAATAAAAAAAATTGGCACACCCACCCCAGCCTCAGCAACCACCAACCTGATCAGTCAGCAGCCATCAGCAGTGAAGCAAGACCCTTCACCTGCAAAAAGATTATGACTTGCTGAAAGCTCAGATGATGGTTAGCATTTTTTAGCAATAAAATTTTTTTTTGTTTGGTGAGGAAGACTGGCCCTGAGCTAACATCTGTGCCAATCTCCCTCCATTTTGTGTGTGGGGTGCTACCACAGCATGGCTTGACAAGTGGTGTGTAGGTCCTTGCCCAGCATCTGAACCTGTGAACCCCAGGCTACTGAAGCAGAGTGTGTGAACTTAACCGCTATGCACTGCGCTGGCCCCTAAAGTATTTTTTGATTAAGGTATATATGTTGTTTTCTTTAGACATAGTGCTATTGCACAATTAACAGACTATACTATAGTGTAAATATAACTTTTATATACAGTGGGAAACCAAAAAATTTGTGTGACTTGCTTTATTGCAATATTTGCTTTATTGTGGTAATCTGGAACTGAACCTGCAGTATCCATGAACAGAATAGACAAAAATCTCTGCCCTCAAAGGGCTTACATTCTATTGAGGGAGAGATACAATAAATAATAAACATATTAAGTAAAATATACATGATATTTGAAAGTATTAAATGCTATAGGGAAAAATGAACAAGGTAATGAACACTGGGAGTGCTAGTAGTGGTTGTAAATGCAATTTAAAGGGACATGGCTAGTGTCAATGTCATAAGACTTGAGAAGGAGAAAGGATGAGCCATACAGATGTTGGAGGAAAAGTATTCCAGGAAGTAGGACAACCAATGGAAAGGCTTTTAGGTGGGAGGATGTCCTGTGTTCGAGGAACAGTGTGGCTAGGGCAAAGTAAGCAAGAGTGAAAGCTGTGGGAGATGAGATCAGACAGGGCATTGGAGGCCAGATCTTGTAGGGCTTCGTAGGCCTTTGGAAGCAGGTTGTCTTTTTTTCTGATAGAAATAGGAAATCTGAGTCTGCAGGTTTTAAGCAGAGGAGTGAGGTGGTTCAGCTGACATTTTTACAGGATCCCTGTGGCTTCTTTTCTGAGAATAGATGTGGGAGAGGTCAAAGATGGAAGTAGAGGAAAACTGGAGAGCAACATGCAAAAGAATGAAACTGGATCACTATCTTACACCATATACAAAAATTAACTCAATATGGATTAAAGGCTTGAATGTGAGACCTAAAACTGTAAACTCCTAGGAGAAAACATAGGCAATAAGCTTCTGGCTATTGGTCTCGACGATTTTTTTGATTTGACAGCAAAAGAAAGTCAGTGAAAGCAAAAATAAGTGGGACTACATCAAACTGAAAATCTTTTGCACAGCAAAGAAAACCATCAACAAAATGAAAAGTCAACCTACTAAATGGGAGAAGATATTTTCAAATCATGTATCTGATAAGGGGTTAATATCCAAAATATATAAAGAATTCAGACTACTCAATGGCAAAAAACCAGTCTGATTAAAAAATGCGCAGAGGATCTGAATAGATATTTTTCCAAAGAAGACATACAGATGGCCTACAGGTACATGAAAAGATGTTCAACATCACTAATCTTCAGGGAAATACAAATCAACTACCATGAGCTATCACCTCATACCTGTTAAAATAGCTATTATCAAAAAGACAAGAAATAACAAGTGTTGGCAAGGATGTGGAGAAAAGGGAACACTTGTGCACTTGGTGGGGCAGCCACTATGGAAAACGGTACGGAGATTCCTCAAAAAATTAAAAATACAACTATCATATGATCCCGCAATTCCACTTCTGGGTATTTATGCAAAGAAAACAAAAACACTAGCTCAAAAAGATATATGTGCCTCCGTGGTCATTGCAGCATTATTTGCAATAGCCAAGACTTGGAAGCAACCTAAGTGCCCATGAATGGGTGAACAGATAAAGAAAATGTGGTGTGTATATATATATACACACAATGGAATATTTTTCAGCCATAAAAAAGAGTGTAGTCTTGCCATTTCTGGCAACATAGATGGACCTTGAGGGCATTATGCTAAGCGACATAAGTAAGAGAAAGACAAATACTGTATGATCTCACTTATATGTGGATTCTAAAACAAAACAAAACAAAAACAAAGCTCATAGGTACAGAGAACAGATTGGTGGTTGCCAGAGGCAGGGGGTAGGGGGTGGGCAAAATGGGTGAAGGAAGTCAAAAGATACAAACTTCCAGTTATAAAATTAAATGTCATGGAGATGTAATATACAGCATGGCAACTATAGTTAATAATAAGTATTACATATTTGAAAGTTGCTAAGAGAGTAAATCTTAACATTTCTCATCACAAGAAAAAAAATTTGTAACTATGTATGGTGACGGATGTTAACTAGAGTTATTATGGTGATCGTTTCTTGATATATACAAATATTGAATCATTATATTGTACACCTGAAACTAATATAAAATGTTGTATGTCAGTTATACCTCAATTTAAAAAAAAGGGCGGACGGTAGAGAGACCAGTTATAAGACCTCACCTAGGTGAGAGTGTAGGGTGGCTTGGAATAGTGTGGTTGCAGTGGAGGTAGTGAAGTGATTAGAGTGTATGTATTTGCAGGTAGAGCCAATGGGATTTCCTCCTGGACTGGATATGAGGTCTAAGAGAAAGAATGAGTCAAGGACAGAGTTAAAAGATAACCCTTGGATTATGGCCTGTGCAGTTGTAAGGGTGGATTTGCTATAAAGAGAGATGTTGAATACTGGTGAAAGAGCAAGTTTGGTAAGGGGCCTGAGGGTAGGAGTTCAGTTTGGAGCTTGTTAAATTGGAGATGTTTCTTTGATATCCAGGGTAAGAGGCAGTTGGATATATGACCCTGAAATTTAGAGGACGAGGTCTAGCCTGAGAACTGTCAGTGTACAGAATGTATTTGAAGCCGTAAGATCAGATAAGATCAAGAGAATGAATGTAGATAGAGTTAAGAGGTCTAAAGACCAAGTCCTTGGGTACTTTAACATTAAGAAACCAAGGAGGAATGCCTGTATTGGAACATAAGAGAGGTTACAAATCAGTAACTTAAGTTTCTACCTTAAGAAATTAGAAAAAGGAAAAAATAAGAACAAATTAAACCTAAAACAAAAGGGATAGAAATGAAGATTAGCATGGAAACCAATAAAATAGAAAACTGAGAAATAATAGAGAAAATAATGAAACCAAAAATTTGTTCTTTGAAATGATTAACATAGATAACATTTTAATTAGACTAAGAAAAGAGGTTTTGAAGATACAAAATACTGAAATCAGGAATGAAAGAGGTTCCATCTCTATTGACCCTACAGAAATTAAAAGGATTATAAGGGAATACTATGAACAACTTTATGCCATCAAATTGGACAATTTAGATGAAATGGGTAAAGTCCTTGAAAGACATAAATTACTAAAATGTTCTCAAGAAGATAGAGAAAATCTGAATGGACCTATACCAAGCAAAGCAACTAGTAATTAAAAATCTTTCTACAAAGAAAATCTTAGACCCAGATGACTTCTCTGGTGAATCCTATCAAAAACTTAAAGAATAAATAATCCCAATCTTTCACAAACTCTTCTGGAAAATAGAGGAGGAGGGAATACTTCCCAACTTATTTAATGAAGCCAGTATTACCCTTGTACCAAAGCTAGAGGAAGATATCACAGAAAACTACGAATATCCCTTATGAATATAGATGCACAAGTCCTTAACAAAACATCAGCAAACTGAATCCAGTGACACACAAAAAGGATCATACAACATGACCCAGTGGGATTTATACTAAGAATGCAAAGTTGGTTTAACATCTGAACATCAATTAATATACTACACCGTATTAATAAGATAAAGAGCAAAATCTACATGATCATCACTAGACACAAAAATATTTTACAAAATCCAATTATATTCATAATACAAATTCTCAACAAATTAGGAATAGAAGGGAACTTCTTCAACCTGACTGAGAGAAAAACCTACAGTTAACATACTTAATGGTGAAAATGTTAATGCTTTCTTCTAAGATCAGGAACAAGGCGATGATGTCTGCTCTCACCAGTTTTATACAACATTGTAATGGATATTCTAGCCATTGTAGTCAGCAATAAAAAAGGAGATAAAATGCAGCCAGATTGGATAGGAAGAAATAAAACTGTCTTTATTCACAGATGATATGAAACTATATGTAGAAAATTTTATGGAATCTACAACAAAAAACTATAAGATTTTCAGCAAGGTTGCAAAATATATGATCAATATACAAAAATCAATTTTATTTCTATATACTACAATGAACAACCTGAGAAGGAAATTAAAGATATCAATTCTATTTATAATAACATCAAAAGAATAAATACTTAGGAAAATTTTTAGCAGAAGTGCGAGATGTACACTGAAAACTATAAAACATTGCTGAGTAAAATTGAAGATCTAAGTAAATGGAGACATTCCCCATTCATGGATCTGAAGAATCAATATTATTAAGGTGGAGATTTTCTCTAAATTGGTAAATAGAGTCAGTGCAGTCCTTATCAAAATTTCAGCTGACATTGTTGTAGAAATTGCCAAGCTGATCCTAAAATTGATAGGGAAATGTGAAGGACCCAGAAGCTAAGACAATTTTTTTTTTAAAAAAGAGCAAAACTGGAGGACTTACACTTTCTGGTTTCAAACCTTACAATAAAGATACAGTAATCAAGACAGGGTAGTAGTGGCATAGGGCTGGATGTTTGGATGATGTTGAGTCTAGAAATAAACCTTTTATGGTAAGTTGTTTTCAACAAAAATGCTACTCTTATTTAATGAAGAAACAAATAGTGCTGGAACAGTTGGATATCCACATGCAAAAAGATAAATTTAGGCCCTAAAATGAAAAGTAACTCAAAATGGATTATAGACCTAAATATAAGAGGTAGAACTATAAAGCTCTTAGAAGAAATATAGGAATAAATCTTTGTGACTTTGGGTTAGGTAAAGCCTTCTTAGATATGACAACAAAAGCACAAGTGATCAAAGTTTACTTCCCAACCCTCCTGATCAAACCCTCTCTTGCAATGAAAATGACCTGGAACTTAGCATGTAAGGCAGCAAGCAACTCTATTCCAAGATATCGTTTGGGTCCTAGCAGGACATGGACAGGGTATACTCAGTGTGGATAATTGAGAAGTTTATTAAACAGACCAATACAAAGGTGTGAGCAGAGTTAAGTGAAACTAACGAGATGGTTGAGTATGAGGAAAGGGGCTGGCAACAGCAGCAGCCATTACCACCTCAAGGCCCGTCAGGGCAAAGGGAGAGAGCTCCCAGAGAGTAGCTGTAAAGGAAGGGCCGACCGATAGGAGCTATGGTCTTTGGTAGAGGGGGCAACTGACCAATGCAAACTGGCAGGGAGGAAGTTGGGAGAATAAATATCTTGACTTTTCTTCCTTTGATCTTCAGCCACTGCTTCCCCCTGGCTATACCCTTGTGAGGGTCCAAAGGCAAGGGAGTCCTTTGATGAGTTTATGCTGGTTGGCTGGCCAAGCTCAGAGCAAGCTGAACAAGAGTAGAGTGAAGGTCTGGAGGGACCAGTGGAAAATGGCTAGCACATCCACTTCAAGGCTCAGTGGTGCAGTGGCTATGGGTTCAAGAAAGGCATAACAAGATGTGGCCTGGTATCCTTGTGCCCTTGACAACAGCTATTTGGATCAACAAACTTAAAGTTCCATTTATATTGTAATTTTCTGTGTTTTCAGATGATTTCTAGCCCAATAATAGAGTCAATTTTCTAATTGAATATTAAGTGAATAATGTATGATTGCTTAAATATTCTCTTGCCTCTCTAATTAGACCCAGTATTATTTTTAGCTTCAGATCCATTGCTCTTTTTGGAGTATTGTGGTTCAGCTAATTATTGACAAGACATCCCTGATGAATAACCTGGATTTACTTAATACTTTGTCAAGGATATTTTTTAAAGTGCTAGTCAGAGAAGCTATACTTATACAAAAAAGTAAGAAAAAAATGTCCTCTTTAAGAATTTTTCTGAAAATAGAAATAAACGGACATGCAAACAAATGAGTGCTGGGTGTTTTTGAAACTTGAAGAGTGAGTTTTTTCCATTTTATCAAGATCTAGTGCTAAATACGTTTATTTACTCCTTTTGATCTTTTCGTATTATTTATTTGATTTTTTTTAAGGTCTTAGAACTAGGAAAGTCAAGCTGGAGTTTAAAAGAAATAGATGATGTAGTTTCTATTTTCCAGAAGCTCATAATTTGGTTAGCGAGAGGATTTACATTGCATAAACCTGCCAGATGACAGCCCACTGTTCTACTGTGGGAACATCAATCTGGCCATCAAGAAGCAAGGGTCTTTGTTAAGCTCTGCTGCTTAGCAAGTCTCAAAACTCTTGCCAAGTCACTTAACTTATTTGAGCGTCTGTTTCCTCATCACTAATGTTTCTTTGATTTCTGAAATTCTGTGAAAATCAAAGTCCAAGTACAGAAATATCAGTTGGCTGGGGTTGGTCTGGGAAGACTACACAAAAATTGAGTTTTCTTTAAGATAGCTAAAGCAAAGTTCAGCATCGTTTTTCTAAGAGAAGGTTTCCCCTGGTAGACATCATGCAGTGTTATTCTTTTAGATAGCAACATGTGGACTTAGGTTAGAGTAGTGATCTGCAGAACTGTGAGAGGAAGAATTTTCAAGGATATACGTGGCCCATGCTGAAAAAGTTTGAAAAAGCCCTTTCTTCCCTGAAACTGGATGTGTGCCTTTAAAAATGGTTCCATCTCGTTTATCAGTTTCCTGATTTACGCTTATACTATGGAAATGGTTCTTTTCTGGCATTTTCCAGTCTTTAACAGAATTAAGCAGGAATTAAGTTGAAAGTGCTTTCCTAAGTATCACAGTTGGGGAAAAACCTGAGCTTGTATTCTGTTCACTGCAGCTTGACTTTTTTCTGTGAAAGACAAATAATAATGCATTCAACTTCTGAGATATTATCTCAGATGACTTTGTTTTAAAGAAAATAACACCTTGGAAATATGTGGAATCCTCATGTTGAACATTTTATTTTTCACAAAGGAAGAAGACATTTGGCCTTAAACTAACTTTTTTTAAGGATAAAAGTGATTGCACCGGTTTTACTTAGTTCTTAGACAATTTAAGTGGAATAGGATAATTAGTTAAGTTTAATAATTGGCCTGCCTTTTCCTCTTAATGTCACATGTTTATCTGACTTTATTAATGAGAAATGCTAAGCTCGAACTCCACATGAAGACCCTTTCATTTGAACTCACCTTCCGTGTGCCTTTCAAGGTGGATTTATGAGGGAGCAATGGCCTCTGAGAACAGTCTGGACAGGCTCAGAGCTGGTTCTGGCCACACGAAAGGAAAGTTAATGTTTGACACAATCCAATGTGAGGGCGTACTTGATCCTCGAAAGAAGCCGTGGAGGAAGACTGTTTGGTACAAAGCAAGTTGTTGCTTAAAGTCTAACCCGTGGTAATTTGAAAATACAAACCTTTTGGTGCTGTCTTTTTGTTTCTGTTGTACTTATCACCGTGGCATCTAAGGAAAGCAGTAGGAATTGCTGTGTTTACTTGCCTACCGTGTCAGGTGATAAATCTTTAATGATCCACTATGTTCTCACAAAGTTCAAGGCAAAGTGAAGTTTGTCCTTTGGAAACCACTTTTTGCTAACCCACACTGGAAGCAGCTGGCTCGAGGTGGCAGGTTCTCATCCACTGCTGCTTTCTGTTATAATGTCTGTCATTCAGGGTGGATGTCGGAATATTGATGGAGACTTAAATTAGACTTTGGAAACCTGTTGAACTGTAAACTTTATCGTCTATATAGTTTACTCCGGATGTATATGAAGTCACACAAAGCAGTTGTCTTAAAATAGATTAAGGCCAGTTACTGACTCTTAAACATGCAAATTCTGAAAATCAGACTTCTAGTTTGTTCAAGACTACTCTCCATGATGTATAAATTTGTGTCAGTGTGATTTAAGCAAGGGAGCACTTTTGTATGAACAAAAATGTTGCCTATTGTGAGTAATTTTTCCTGAAATAAGCATTAGAGAGTGCAATATCCATTTCTCAATGCATTGTTAGGATTACAAGTCTGAAAAGTATGGCCTGATTTTTATTGTTGTGTTACTTTTTAAGATCTGACTTGTTTTAATAGGCAATTAACTTGGAAGGGTATGGTTGCGAGTTCTGGAGACCTAGCAAACAGACAGCATGGTAGGCTGCTTGGTCCTATTTCCCTCAGAGCCCTTTTCGCCACTCCAACGAGTGTAGTTAAGAGCACGGGGTCTGGAATCAAGCCGCCTGGGTTCACCTGTTTATAAGCTGTGTCATCTGGGCGTGTTTCTTGACTTGCCTGAGCCTCAGTTTTATTGTCTGTAAAATGGAGATAATGATATGTCTCGCTCCGTAATGTTGTTTAGATAAAATATCTAAGTGTTTAGGAGGACTGGGTACTTAGCATGTAGCAAGTACCTAATAGAAAGTGCTAGCTCTTGACTATCACTATTGTTGTTCTTCTAATATTGATTTTTAATGATCTGTTTACATATCAGGGTTTTACGTTGCTGACCTCTTTAAAGTCAGGGATTGTTTCTTAGAATTCACAGAATGTACCACAGAACTTGACACAAGATAAGCAATTGATAAATATTTTTGGAAGGAATAGGTGAATGGGGTATCTGATCATCTGTGGTCTTTTTTCACCCCCAATTTTTTTTGTTGTGGTAAAATACACACAACATAAAATTTATCATCTTCATCATTTTTAAGTGTACAATTCAGTGGTATTAAATACATTCATGTTGTGCAACCATACCACCATCCATCTCCATAGCTCTTTTCATCTTGTAGCACTGAAACTCGATAACTGATAAACAATAACTCCCCATTGCCCTCTCTCCCAGTCCCTGGCAACCACCATTCTACTTTCTGTATCTATGATTTTGACTAAGTACCTCATATAAATGGAATCATACAGTATTTGTCTCTTTGTGACTGGCTTGTTTTACTTAGCATAATGTCCTCAAGGTTCATCCATGTTGTGGCCTATGTCAGAATTTCCTTCCTTTTTAAGCCTGAATAATATTCCATTGTATGTATGTACCACATTTTGTTTATCCATTCATCCATTAATGGAGACTCACATTGCTTCCATATTTTTGCTATTGTGAATAATGCTGCTTTGAACATGGGTATGTAATTGTCTCTTCAAGACCCTGCTTTTAATTCTTTTGGGTATATATGTGGTCTATTTTTGAGGAAAAAAAGATAAAACTGCTTGACATTGAATTCTTGTAGAAACAAAGGTAGACAGGAGGCAGAATATATAACTCAATCTCTAAGCTACTTTGATCATACATTCCTATTAGAAAAAAAAGGATATCTCTCATAAATGAGTGCTTAGTTATAATTTATATACAACTGTATTAATATATATATCGTAAGTAATAGATAATAATAGACACTTCAATAGGTTAAGATAAAAAATAGAAAATAGAAATTTCCCATCCCCCAGTAGGATCTTGGAGACTATTTGGTATAGAAATTGAGAGACTATTGGTATTGAAAAAGATATTTTTATGTGACTTTGATTTAAGTCCTGGTTCTGGTACTAAATAAATGCGGTTACTCACTTACTCTGTGCCCCAGTTCCCTGTTCTGGAAAGTGGGCATAATCATAACAACTTTGTAGGGTTATTGTAAAGATTAAGTACAATAATACATAGGAATAACTTATGGTGCTTGGTACATAATAAACACTCCATAAATGTTAGCTGCTATAATAATAATACTGATAATAAATTAGAGTTATGTTATTGCTATTATGATTATGATGATGATAATGTTTTTTGGAAGATATTTTTCCTTTGGGAATTTTTCTTGAAATTGCCAGCTTTTATCTATTCTAATACTCTTTTTTTGATTCCTAAATCATCAGTTCCGTTGTCTTGCTCAGATTTTAGTCCCATAGCTCCAAATGGTTTCTATAATAATTAAAAATTTGCCTTCACTTCAAGATCTACAGGCCCAAATGTAATTTCATCATTTTTACCTTGAAAAGGTCCTCCATTTTCCTATTCACTTTGGCTTGAAACTTTAAAAACATCTTTGATCAATCCCTACCTCTTACTCCCATATCTCTTCCCTTTCTGTTACTGACTGACTTACTACTGCTTACTTAAAAATTTCTCTTGCATCCATCATTTCCTCCTCATTCTTACTGTCACTCCTTTAGGCCTGAATTAAACATCTAGTTGGTCTCCTAATTGGTCTCCCTGATTTAGACTCAGCTCTCATCCATCCATCCATCCATCCAACCATTATATTGGAAAACATCATTGAGCACCTACTTTTGCCGGATGCTTTTCTAGACCCTGGCAGTATGGTCCCTCCTTCAAGAGCCCACATCCATATTAAGAGGAATATTATTTAAATATTAGCCCCATGATCATATTTCTCTACTCATAATGTTCACTGGTTCAATGGTTCACTGTTTTCATTGTGTTTTTAAAATTTAAGCATATCACTTATCAAACTTTCTATGTCTTCTTGCAAGCTCCATTCCCCTGGGTTTCTACTCACACCCAGGCCTGTTCCCAGCTCTGTGTTCTTGTGGCTTTTGCTGTGGTTACCATATGGACTGCTCTTCTTTAAACACCTTCAAAACCCTGTAGTTTTGTGAAATACAGCCAGTCTCTGACTTATTTTTATGTTGTATTTTTGCTGCTGTTTCATGTGTATTGGTCTTTATTTGTCAATTTAGGATGATTGCAAAGCACCTGAGGATCAGGATCATTATTTTGACCTCTGCAAATGCCCCTTCCTTCTACCCAGGACCTAGGGCTGAGTCTGGAAGGGCGCTTATTCTGTCCCCCTATCCATTCAGTCTGCACAGAGCCTGCTGAAGATCAGCCCATGTGAAAGGAACTCACACTGTCAGCATATTTTATAGGCTGTTTGTTATATTGTTAAAAATAGAAAATCTGATGTTGAACTTTTAGTAATAATCAGACAGGGAGAGTAAGGTTAGTGCCCTGTGTCATATCTCTTCTTTCCCTCCCCCACACTGGTGTTTGTAGGGGTTGAGCGTGGGCACCTCATTTGCCACCTGAAAGATGGGCCTGATAGGAGCTTAGAAAGTGCTATTTTGTTTGTTCATTGAATAATTAAATTTATTCTTGTTTGAATGAAAAAAATATATATACGATTTGGCTGAAGCACATTAAAAAAACCCTGTAAATGTTAGTGACAAACCATGGGTTATCACCTAAGTTAGTAGATAGGCAAGGTAAAGTTTTTAAGAAGTGGGAGTACAGTAGTAAGATATAGAAATACATAAGCAGTGAAATTTTTTGTCATCTTGCAACAACAGATAAAATAATCATGTAAAAAACCTGCTCAAATGTCTTGTGTAAACAGTTTTCAATAGGGGTTGGTTCTTCAATGAGTCTCAGATTGAAGCATTGACCAGGTATTGACTGAGTGCTGACTTGTAGAAGGCACCGGGATAGACACTTTGAGGAATATAAAGATGAATGAGGCCCTCAATCTTGTCCTCAGGAACTTACATTACAGTAGACAGATAAGAGATATATATATATACACACACACAACTATAAATATACTTCCAAAAGCTCAGATAAAGTGCAAGGGGTTTTCAGAGTACTGAAAAATGCCTTTCATCTGGGAGGCTAAAGGAGAATTTTATCGAGCAGGTGGAATTTGAATTGTCAACAAGAAGATATATAAGGGTTTTGAAGGAACTGAGAGAGGGTGTTCAAAGGTTTAGAAGTGCTGTAAATAACAAGATATGTGGTACATATCATTAATCCGGGTCTGCAGAGTATTTAAGGGTTTATTTCAGCAGCATTCAGAACTGAAGTGTGATCCTTTTTTGGTTTGTTCCTGGAAAAACTAAATAGGCCAGTTGTTTACGTAGCATTATGGTAGAGACTCTGTACTCATCTTTACTTAATATCCAGAAGGAGCTGGCCAGTTCTTCCTAGGATTTGATGATGGGAAGGAACTAGTTCCCTGACTTATCCCCCTCAAATAACAGTTTGTGGCTGGCCATTGGCCCACCCTTCATAGACAGTCACTAGGTGCCTCCAAAGGAAGAGGAAATTCCGATTGTAGTTTCATGACGGGGAGTGTAGCTAGTTGGAAGGCTAACCATTTTCCTGAGCAGATGGGCTTTTATTTTGGCAAATCTGTGTGAGAGAGATTTTCTTCTCTTTTTTCATAGCTTTTGCTCAATAAACAGAGGATTTAATTAAAGACGTTTGTGTTAAACTTAACAACTTTGAAATTTGGAAGGGTGGAAAAGAGGATGAAGGTAGAAGGACTAGAATAAGATGAACTGTGTAAACAGCTTTACATTGCTTAGATCTTAGGTGTTTCCTTGCATTAAGTAGTAAACTGAAGTACAGTAATGGAGGGTGTTTATTTGGTGTCCAGTCATAAGGAGAACTGGTATTTCAAAACTTCAGCCCAAATTTCCTAGTTCCTTACAGTCCGCTAAATTATTATTTTCTGAATTTTAAATTACTATATGTGAATATTTTGTTAAACTTGTATTGATTTGTAGAAGGCTGAATTGTGAGATGACGTAGGAAGTGAGGGAAGCTGCAAAGGTTCACTCTCAATTCTTGGGCAAGTGGGGAAAAGGAATGAGAAATATGCTAAGAAATCTTCGCTTTTTTTTTTTAATTTACCAAGTACTTCATTGCTTGATGGAAGAAATAAAAACTTCTAAGTGGCATTGAGTGATGATCTCATAGGTTCAAATAATATATGCAAATAAATATTCAAATAATATACTTTTTACACTTGATGTTTAGCTATTAAACTAATTCTGTTAAAGTGATTTTCTGCTGGCTAGAACATAATTGCTTAATCCCAGTGAAATGTATTGGCTCTTTCTGTTTTCTTTTTTTCAGGATTGGCTCTGAGCTAACATCTCTTGCCAATCTTCTTCTTTTTTCTTCTTCTTCCCATAGCCCCCCAGTACATAGTTGTATATTCTAGTTGTGAGTGCCTCTGATTCTACTATGTGAGATGCTGCCTCAGCGTGGCTTGATGAGCAGTGTGTAGGTCCACACCTGGGATCTGAACTGGTGAACCCTGGGCTGCCGAAGTGGAATGTGTGAGTTTAACCACTGTGCCACCAGGCTGGCCCCTCTATGAGAATTTTATGCAGCATGACTCATTGTTCCACACAGTCCAGTAGCACCACAGGCTACTTCCTGTTTCCTTACAGCCTTATATATTTAATTGAGAAGCTCATGTGCTTATCTGTTCATTGAACTACAGAGTCGTATTGTCCTCTTCCTTTTGAGCTACTACTGTGTCTGTACAAGGATAAGTCAATAGCCAAGGTGAATTAAATATCCCTCAGAAATGATTTCCTCCAGCTCTTTGAATATACAATTGTTTCCCTTTGTAGCCTGATTTTGACTCAGCACATTTATTGTAGTGACTGATATGTTGCTTGCTTCCAGTAGGGAAAAAGTTTTTTTTTTTTTGAGGGTGGTGGGCCTGAGAGTCAAGGAGAGGATGTGGAGGGAGGGTTTGGGTGGCAATACAGTGTTTTTCAAAGGGTTTTGACCTTTTGTAGGTCATGAAATCAGATAAGTGGGTCTCTATCAGTGTGTTAAAAATAGTAGAATAGAAAATATGATAGTACACCACACATAGGAAGGGTAAATATTGCTGCGTGAAATTTTTCAGTAATATATTTACATGTATGTGTGTATTAGGGTCATGAGGTGAGGTTGTCATTATGAGTAATAATCAAAAGTTTGAAAGCCGCCATTATAATGGATTTTTTTTTTTTTAAGATTTTATTTTTTCCTTTTTCTCCCCAAAGCCCCTCCAGTACATAGTTGTATATTCTTCGTTGTGGGTCCTTCTAGTTGTGGTATGTGGGACGCTGCCTCAGTGTGGTTTGATGAGCAGTGCCATGTCTGCGCCCAGGATTCGAACCAACGAAACACTGGACTGCCTGCAGCGGAGCGCGTGAACTTAACCACTCGGCCACGGGGCCAGCCCCCCATTATAATGGATTTTTAAAGATATGGAAAAGAAACGATACAATAATAAGTAACTGTTCCTAATCATATGTGCTTTCTGTGATTTTTAAAAATAACTTTAATAACTGAGTCTGCTCTAAATTAGATTCCAAGCTTCAACAGTCGTATTCGTTCGACTTTGTAAACGTTTTCCACTCCTCACCTCTGTGCCTAATATACTATTTTGCACTTTGATGACTCTCAAGCAGTATTTATCCCTTAACAATGACCCTTTGCAGTTCTGTAATTATAAAATATGTAAGCAGCAGCTATTTGAAAATTTCATCTTTCATAATTTCAGACATAGAAGTACAGTACTATGTGTCAGACATAATAAATCATTAGTGCATCATGTCATTAAGTTTTAACAAGTGCAGTTCTTTGAAAAACTGAAGTTACTTGGGATAGTCGTCTTCTCAGTTACTGTTTTAGGGTGGAAGAATCCAAAGTACTGTTCTTCAGGATGCATTCCTGAATACCTGTTAGTTCTATACCATAGAACTCTATAGCCAGCAAAAATACTCTGCAAAATACTGGAGACAAACATCTGTGTCTTTGAGCGCACACCACCACATCATATTACTGTTGCCACTGCATTTTTTCTTTTCCATGTATGCCTTTGTATTCCATGAACTGATTTTCATTCCCTAGAAATCTGGTATTGACTCTGAATAACTCCTGGTCCTTGATCTCCTACGACACATCTTAAATGCAACACCAGGAACATGAAAATGGCTTCAGTAACCTTGTCGGAGTCCTTATGTAACTCTGGAATGATTTTTGTTCTTTCTAGGATCGAGGCTAGACTGATTTTCCCTTGTTAGTGATCTCCTCTGATTTCTTATTTTTGCTGTCTGCTTTTGTGCTCAGCTATACCTTGTAGACAGGTTACCTGTTTCACTGTCTCCCATCTCTGCTGCTCTTTTGGCTGATCCAGAACTCTTGATTTTGGTATTTTTCGTGATTCAGTGCTTTTGGTGTCTGGAAACGAGCATTGATTTTTGGCATCAAACAAACCTTTGTTTGAATCCCATCTCCGGCCCTGACTAGCTGTTTGATTTGTGTACTCTCTGAAAAATTAACCTTAACCTCTCTGAGCCTCTGTTTCCCCACTGATGAAAATAGGGGGAGTACCTCCATTACAGGTGTGGTGAGAATCAACCGAGAGAGTGTATTACAAACACCTGACATACTGTTAGCTTATCTCCTTCCTTCCCTACCTGCTTAATATTTGGTTCTAACTGTTGTGAGAGGTAAGTGAGATTTGTAAAGGTTAATTAAAATGGTAGCAGTTTAAAGAACACTAAGAGAGTCAAAAGTACAAGCAGTCAACTGTAAACAGTGGATCCCACTGATTCTTGCAAGCTAATGATGGTTGGTACTCTAAAACTCCCAAACAGTAATGGCACTGCCTGTCTGCTTGCCTGCCTGCCTTTTTTTCTTTCTTTCTTTTTAATCATTTTAAGTGTTCAGTTCTTAAAGGTGATGATATTTTTGTCAGTGTGTGCTGAATTAATACCTTATCTTACTTTCCTATATCCTCTTGAGGCCTTACCCGAAGGCCTGAGAAGGTCCTTACAAGGTCCCTGGAAGAATAAGGAACTTTTACTTGTTAAGGGGCTCCATTATATTGGAGCAATTTACTATGAAAACTCCTCTTTAGATACCTGGTAATTTATTTTTAAAAAGCAATAGGTAATTTTATTCTATTATCATGTATTATTCAGAAATATCTTAACATGCACACAAATGCATAAACTCATCCTTCATCCCAAATGCTTATGAACTGGGTCCAGGAATACTTTTTCACCCATATTAATATTTTGCTTTGTTTCCTCTGAATTTATAGTTGATGTGCAGTTAGATCATGAGTATGATTTTTAATTTTTCCTGCCTTTCCCCCAGGTTTATTGCTATTAAGAGTGAAAAATTACTTGAAAAAAAGATGCCTTAAGTAGACGTTTTAATTCACTGTTGAGCCATTAAATGGAGATTTAGATAGTTTATTTGGAAAAAACTTTCTGCACTTTATTTTTGATCCTGGAGAAACCTTGGATGTATGTGCTTTCTCATATGTAATATTTGTCTTTTAAATAAAATATAGAACGTTTCTGCTTTGCTTTGTGGAATTGGAGGCAGGTTCTTCAGATTTTACTCCTATTTCATAAACATTCACACAGTTCCTCAGATTCCTGCTTGGTCCTGGAAACCTGGCCACATAATTAATTTTGCATCTTAGAGTAGTTAAATAGTAAGATATGATACCTGCTCTTTTGAACATATAGATTGCTAATAACTATAATGTCTTATATGACTTTAAATATTAACTATAAAATGTAAATGCTTTGGTATTATTTTCCATAGCATGTTTGGTTTCAGTGCCAAGCCAAGGCACAGCATTTAATTTTTCGCATTTACAATTAGCCACAATTTTGTGTTGATTAATGTAATTTATGATTTTTTTCAATTGTGCCTTTTCCTTGAGAAGTTTGAATTATAATACTAATGATTAATGTGTAACAGATGGTATTATAAAATTTTAAAAAATTGTTACTCAATTTTTTATTGGTAAAGCTTCCTAAAAGGCAAGAATTTGAACTCTGATTTATTACATTTCCTTTACAAAAAATTACTTATTGCAGAAATAACTATATATGTTCAATATCTTTTCCTTTCATAATAAAGATAACTTTAGTCACATTTCTATTTTTTCTGTCCATCACAAATTCTTTGTCCCTTTATACTGATATTTTCTACAAAGACCATTAAAAAATACTTAGGATTTGCTGCAGCTGAGGCTGTAGCATCGCAAGTCAAGAGAGGCCCTTCCTGTATATCAGAAGAAGACCAGTGGGAAGATAAGTGTGCGCTGTGCAGCTTTGGTCACTGGTAGCCCTATAAGCCACCATCACTGCTATAGGAGACAGGCAACAGAAATCCAAAGGGCTTTATGTACACTAAGCCATTTAATCCCCACAACTACCCTGTGAGGAAAGTACTATTACCATGCCCATTTTACGGAGGCAGAAACTAAGGTTTAGAGAGGGTAAGTATCTTGTCCAAGGTCACGTAGCCCAGGTCTGTCTGACTCTAGAGCATGGTCGTAGCCATTCTGAAGTATTCCCCATCTGACTCCAAAAGAAAACCCTTTATAGTTTCCTGGATCTTCTCTTCAAGCAACATAGTTCAGGGCCGTGTCACTTGCCATAGGCTGCTAGCAAATGAGAGCAGCAAGAGCAGCAGCAGCAATTCAATTTGACACACGCGTTGCACTCAGTAATACTGGTAGGGCCAGGTTCAATGAGTATTTGTTGATTTACTGTTATAGTGTCATCAGGAATGGAATGGCTCTTTCTGATCAGTAATATTGAAATGTAGGAGATCAAGGCACAATTATATTTGATAGCACAAGCTTGATAAACTTACTCTTGAACTAAGGGATTGTGTCTTTTTAAGCACATGTACATGGAAAAGATTGTTAGTTTCACATGATCCATGTGGGGCTGTGCCTTTAAGCACTGCCACGAGAGATGTGGTATGATTTGATTTTCCAAAGGGTTGGTTGCTCTTCAAATATTATTTCACCTGAAATTCCAACATTGGTTGAAATTTTCTTAAAATCACATATTTTATCTTGCAAATTATGTGAATTTTACATTCTACTTAATAATGTATACATATTTGTTTAATGTAAAATTGCTTACATTACTTACCATTATGACTGATGCTCTAGGAAGACACTTGCTCACTCTCTCTCTCTGTATGTGATACCTCAAATGAATGAATAGACACAGAACTTACATCCTTCACAAATATTAACTCTAAATGGATAACAGACCTAAATGTAAAATGCAGAACTATAAAACTCTGCTGCAAGCACAGAGAAAGCACAGTGGTTAACTTCACCTAGTCTTGGGTCTTGGCTAAACAATGCAGTGAAAAGAGTTGAGTATGATTGAAATCCATTCCTTGACAAATCAAGGAATCTAAGATGGATAAGGAAGTGAAGGAAAGAGAGGCTGATGAATTGGGAATGTGTAAAAGGACCATTGCACTGGAAAGCCTGATGATGTAAAAGAGGGAGAAGCTGAACAAACTAGCTGTAAGGACAGGAGGATATGGGCAGTGAACAGATGCTTGGATCACTGAGTTCGGTGGTGGAATACTTTCAGGTAATAATAAGGGCCAAGATGTGGCTAACTCATCTGTGTTAGTCCTGTTCTTTCTCCCAGCATTATCTGCAAGTTCAGTCATTGTCATGTTTATAATCAATATACATATGTTTTTTAAATTTCACCTGTTTTACAAAAGAATATTATTATTTCTATTGGTTGTCACCTATTTTTTTGAAAAAAGAATTGAAAGAAGGGAAAATGTCTTCAAAATAAATGGAAGAAACTTACCTACGTAATCAGCACATGCTTGGTATCATCTGACTATTTAAAAAAAAAATACCAGCACTGGGAAATGACTCATACCAGACTGTCATTTGAATAGACAGCAGTTTTCATATGCTGCATTTTAAAATGACATTTTCCTTTTTCAGAAAGCGTAACAAAATAAATTTGAAAAATAATCTGAGGTTTTTCTACATTTAAAAATGCATACTATCAAAGGGAAATTAAAAATAAAAATTGTAAAGTGCCTTACAGCACATTCTGATGAAGAGTTATATAAACAGTGTAGAATGAATTTTGAGTAAGATGAGAGAAAAATTAAATGACCTATCTTAACAGTCAATTGTGACTTATAGAAGAACAATGAATTCAAAGCTGGACATGAAGTGAGTTGAGAGTAACACAATACAACAGTTTCCCTTATTTTCATCAAATAAGATGTATTTGTGTGATTGTTTGATTGGCTATCCTCCCTGCTAGATTATGAGATCCGTGAAGGCAAGGGCGGTGTTTGTTTCTAATCGCCATTGTTATAACTTGACATAGCTCAGGTACCTAGCATAACACTAGCACATGGTAAGTGCTGAATTTGTTGAATGAATGAATTGATGGATGGGAATCAGATAAGGTATAAAGGTCTGATGGCCTTGCCTTATCCTTTTTAGCAAGCACATGGTGAGGACAATACTGAAACAATGGTAAGTTTATATATAAAGATGTAAATAGGTTGAAACAAGTCACTTTGACAATTGTAAGCATTTTATTAATTCAGAGAATACTGAAATACACTATTTAAATTGCAGACATGAGATTGAAAAATCTATTATGCAGGCCTTCAAGTGAATGCTAATTTGCAGAACCTGTATTTATTTCTCATAGAATCTAAACTCTAATTTTAAATATTACAAGAATTGGAGATGTTGGAGATGCTCTGAGATTAGAGAGTGATCATTTCACCATGGAATTCTGACCTGTAATTTTGCTGATTTGTTTCGGATCTTTAATCATGATGATTTATTGACAATGTTAAAAATTCGCTGTTTTGTTTACTGCTGAACACTAGCCAATCAGTGCCTTTTGGTTCTAACAGAAGACTTTTTCTATTTTCGACACCATGTGCCAGATCCTTTCACAAATGTGATTATGCTAATGTTGACAACAGTTTGTAATAAGTATGGTTTTCCTCATTCTCCAGATGAGGGGACTGAGCATACAAAAGCTAGGAGCTAGTTAGTTGTAGATTGTTTAATTCCAGGACCATGCTCCAAACATCACATATATTTATTTTGGCTAATGTTTACATTAACTGGAAGTCAAACCCAAGTTTTAATATAACGTGTAGAAACTCACATACACAACTGTGCTTTATATTGAGACCTTTATAAAACTAATAGGCTTTTCTTTTAAAAATCTGGTTGATTTTCCTTTTTCTTAGTCCCAAAACCATGGGTTTAGATGTGTTTTTAGTGGATGTACCTCTGTCTGTAATGCAGAAGGATATTCTCCTTTCTGCTTTTGTGTTGGGGATTTGTCCTCTGTTATTTCCTCTGCATTCCACTGCTACTTAAGAATGCATTTTGCTTCAAAGCATCCGTCCCCCAACCCCAATCTATCTTTCTACTATTTTTTATAAGGGGAGGGGGTAAATTTTATATAAAATAAACAACACTGTATATCTAATTGTGTAGTCGCCAAAAGTTCTACCATCTAAAATATTTTTAAATGAATATAACCTTTTTCTTTATAAGGAAATTGATATTTATTATATAGAATTTAGAAGATACAGAGAAGTAGAAGAAAAATGACTCTTAGACTTTGTGTGTAAATTTTCCCCTTCTTTTTGTACCGTATATTTGATACGTGATTGTTTAGACTGATTTTTAAGGTGCTGCTTTTATGATTCTATAAACAAATGGTAAATCTGGAGAACACAAACAATAACCACATGAAGGCCAAGATGAATTACAGAATGCTACCACCCAAATTTAACTGTTTATATCTTGGTATATTTCTGTAACATTCATATTCTTTTCTTTTGTTTGTTATTTTTTTTTGTTTCTTTTTTGTCTCCACATTCTGATTTTATAGTGTGGTTAATAAGCAAGAACTCCAAAGGTTCTAATGATATATGAGAAAGGGTCTGCTGACAAGTGATATCGTTCTTGGATGTTTAATTAGTCCTTACCTAATTAAAGAAAAAAAACTGGCTTCTGTTTTTCAATATAATTTGAAATTAAACTATAAAGAAGACTATAAACTAGAAAACAGTTAAACCCCTCTTGATATTAAATTTAAAAAGTAATACAAGTGGGCTGGCCCCGTGGCCGAGTGGTTAAGTTCGCGCACTCCGCTGCAGGTGGCCTAGTGTTTCGTTGGTTTGAATCCTGGGCGCGGACATGGCACTGCTCATCAAACCATGCTGAGGCAGCGTCCCACAGGCCACAACTAGAAGGACCCACAACAAAGAATATACAACTGTGTACCGGGGGGTTTTGGGGAGAAAAAGGAAAAAATAAAATCTTAAAAAAAAAAAGTAGTACAAGCACCAAACAGGGCCAAACAGTTCAGAAAGGTGTAAGTTGGAAAGTATTCTCTCCAGTGCCCTCCCACCCCCTCACACACTGGGCACTCCCCGGTGGCAACTACTTTTGGCATATTTTTGAATGTCGTTCCAGAAAACTGTTCCATACCTATACTAGGATTTTAAATGGAATGTTAAAGAGTTGGGTTATCATCACTCAAGTTCCTTTGCAATGAAAATGAGTGATCATTATGTTGTTCTTTGTTGATCTTGTGCAGTAGGAACAGAACCCCTTTTTGTTTAGGGTTAATAATAATTCCAATTATAGTTTCCCGACTCTGTATCAGGGTTAACTATTGTTACATAACCACTGGTGTTGTTTCTTATTATTTATCATCTTGCAGAATCACTGTGCTTTTTGCTGCTTAACTTCTCTACCTCTGTTTCTCCACACAACCCCTAACCCCCTGCAGCTCATGAAAGCTTCTGTTCCATTTTATTGGCTCTCTTTTAGCTTTCTGACTATAGCATGTATAGGGGAGGAAAAAGTTCTCCAAGATCCTCTTTGGGTCCCTGGCTGGGTCTGAAATTTAAACTGACCAAGATTAACAGGAGAAAAGCATACAAATTTGTTTACTGTAAATTTTATGTGACACAAGAGCTGTCATAAGGAAATGAGGACCTGAAGAAAGAGTTCAACCTGAGCGTTTTAATGCTAGGTTTGATGAAGACTGGACAGTCCTGGTGGAACATGCTAGGTTAAAGAATATGAGCTGAGTGCAGTAAACTGGGGCAACTTAGCAAGGTCCGGTTGTTGGGATTTTTCTCAGTGTCCCTTTGTCTTTGGAGATGGAATCCTTCTTTCTTCTGGGCGTGGGGAGGGTACATCTTACATGAGAGTTTTGTGATGTGTTTCAGGGAAAAAGGGTTGGGTAAAGGTCAGAGTAACCTCCCCGCCTCTGCCATTTTCTCAAACTCCTTCAGTTTAATACTCAATGTATTACACTATTGATGATTTACAAAATAAGAACAGAGTGCGCTTGAATGTGAGGGATCTACTGTTTTATTATATGTAAATTATATTTAAAACGTTCAGAAGAAGGAAAAGGTTTTGGCTTTTTTAAGAAAAGGTTTTGAATGGTGACGTCAGCATCATGGCGGGGTGAACTTTCTGGGTAGTCTCTCCCCTCCAACATACAATGAAAAAACACTCATACTCCAACAGAGGACATCCAAATACAACACAAATAATGTCAGAGAGACACACACAGCCATTTGATGGAGGGCGGAGAGGCTGGAACCCTCTCAGAGTGGGTGAAATCGGGTAAGAGAAAACTTCTCTCCCTGCCCTAAAGACTTTGATCTGAGACCACAGGAGGCCTCCGAGAGAGAAGGACCAGGGGAGGGGCTGTTCATTCACAGGAACAACAAGGATCCCAGGGGACCCATGCAGCCTAGAGGGAAGACGTCTACCAGGGGGAGAGCTTTCACGGGGGGTGATCTCATCAAGCCAACACCCCAGGAGACCACATAGCGAGAGCTGATTGAGAAAGCCTGGAGTGCATGCAGGAGAAAGTGCCCCTCCTCCCACCCGCCCAGTGTGGCCCCACTGCTGGGGATCTCAGCTGAAGGCAGAGGGCTCAGAATATGTGACTCTTGACCTCACACCCAGTGGCGATAGCAGATAACTGCAGTCAAGTAATACCAGGATGCATAAGAACAGAGCCACCCCCTCTAGCAATATCAGATCTCCAGATCACAGAGAAAATGACAAATGCCCAGAATTCAGTCCTGAGGACACAGAGATATGTAATCTTAGTGACAATGAATTCAAAATAGCTATCATCAGAAAACTCAACGAGGTAAAAGAGAATGTAGAGAAACAATTCAGTGAGTTCAGGAGCTACTTTGCAAAAGAGATTGCAACTATAAAGAAGAATCAATCAGAAATATGGGAGATGAAAGACACAATGGAAGAGAGAAAGCAAAATACAGATTTCTTGCACGCTTGAGTGGACATCGTAGAGGAGCGTATCAGCTTAATCAAAGATAGAAATGTTGAGGGGCTGGCCCCGTGGCCGAGTGGTTAAGTTCGCGCGCTCCGCTGCAGGCAGCCCAGTGTTTCGTTGGTTCGAATCCTGGGCGCAGACATGGCACTGCTCATCAGACCACGCTGAGGCAGCGTCCCACATGCCACAACTAGAAGGACCCACAATGAGGAATATATACAACTATGTACCGGGGGGCTTTGGGGAGAAAAAGGAAATAATAAAATCTTTAAAAAAAAAAAAAAAAAAAAAAAAAAAAAAAGATAGAAATGTTGAAATGCTTCAGACAGAGGAGGAGAGAGAACTAAGACTAAAAATAAGTGAAGAAAGTCTCCAAGAAATATCCGACTCAATGAGGAAATGCAACATAAGAATTATAGGTATTGCAGAAGGAGAAGAGAAGGAAAATGGAGCAGAAAGCATGTTCAAAGAAATAATAGCAGAGAACTTCCCAAACCAAGGGAAGGAGATGGAAATTCATGTGAAAGAAGCTTCCAGATCTCCTAGATATGTCAATGTAAAAAGACCTCCTGCAAGGCATATAGTAGTAAAGCTGGCAAAAATGAATGACAAAGAAAGAATTCTTACGGCAGCAAGGCAGAAGAAGATAACCTACAAAGGAACCCCTATCAGGCTTTCAGTGGATTTCTCTGCAGAAACCTTACAGGCTAGGAGAGAATGGAAGAAAAAGTCTCTTTTTGCCGCAGTGTAATATTTAACCATTCTGCATAATGTTATTTCTGACGGAAACTGAAATCTTCATTGTTCCTGTCATCATCTAGGCAGTCATATTCTTATTAGAAGATCTGTAGCAAAAAACTGGAGGTCTCTCTATGTGCTACTAAAGTGTTATTTCTCCTTCTTGAGTTGGCCCTGAAAGTCTGGTATTACGGAAAGATCTGAGTCACAGCAAGTGTGGTTTCTGGGTTTGGCTGGGTCATTAATTAGATCTGTCACTTTATGAGAGTCATTTATATTCGCTGGGCCTCAGTTTCTTTATCCATAAAATGAAGGGGTTTAACAAAATGATATTCAGCTTTGAAATCATTTACCAAAAAGAGGAGTCAAGTTCTTTGCTAGATTTGGCTCAACTTAACTGAACAGTAAAATTTTTAATTTCAAAGGTGATGAGATATAGTCTAGATGTGTGGATGTGGGTATGTTTACGTGTGCGTGTGCATGTGTAGTCAGGCAGTTACTTGAAAGGCCAGCCTGAATGGGATGTTCACAGGTACCATTGTTTTGGCCAAGTCCGGAAGTACCACTTTATATTTCTAGACATCTTTTGACTCTGGGAAGTAATCAGAGTTTCTACTGCAAAGGTAAATCAGAAAGTTAAGTTTAAATCAAGTTTGAATGCAGTTTGTACTTTGCATAATAAACCTTTTTTCATAGAGGAAACAGTACTGCCTTGCTTGAGAGTTAGTTTCCTCATCTATAAACAGAAATTCCGTTAATATTCTTATATAGTTTTTAACAATATCATTGAGGTAAATCACAGTTATAGATGAAGGAATGGACTAGTTTTTTGAGAGAATATGAAAGATTTTTTTTCCTTTGTATGTAGGTGCTGTTGTGAAAACTCTAGCTCAAAACTCTAAGAGGTCAGACCCAAGAGCTTAGGCATTTTTGAACTCTTGTGGACATAGTCATTGTCTCTTTTTCTGTGTGATGGTTATTTATCAGAGATTTATTTAACTGGTGTGTTATTTAACTCTCCCTTCAACACCTCATTAAGTGGTTTGGTTTCTGATGGAATTTAAAAAGATAACACAACTCTATTCCTGATAACCTCTGGTATCAATTTACTTTCTTTTTCCTTTACAATAAAAGAAATTGTTTTTATTGTTTTTCCCTAGAGGTCATGACTACATTAGAACAACTAATGCTCACAGTGAAAATGGTTTCAAAGCAGCAACTTATGGGCAACACAGCCTATAATTTCTATAATTTCCCAGAGAAGATCTGCTTTGTAAAATCTTTTGGTTACCTTCAACTGATGATGTCTTACACGGATCATGTCACTGACTCTTGATTCCTTAAGATTCTGGAATTGAGATATAATTGAAAAGAGATATTTTGTTAAGTACATTTGATGTTACAGGGACTGACATGATTTCCTCATCCTATTTTTTCATAATCCATTTCACTTCTCCTAGATGATTGTTAAAGTTTACAAAACTTGACACTGTGTAGAATTGTTTAACTTTACATGGAGGAGTAGCTAAATAACTCACTTCATCATTGGATTATGCTCATTGAATGATTACTGTGTTAATACTGACTTGTGCCCATTTTCCATTGGCAGTGCTGTTTAATGGGACAGAGCATGGGCTTTGAAAAATTTGAAGGACCAAAGTTTGAGTTCTGACTTATTCATTTCTTTGCTGTATAACCTGGGGCCAGTGTTCAAATTTTCTGAGCTTTGCTATCCTTGTCCATGAAATAGGGATACTACCTACATTGTCTGTTGTGAGAACAAAATGAGATAATGTATGTAAAGAAGCTGCTGCTTATTAGGTGCTCTAAAAATTATTATTATGGTTATTGACATGATTAATGGTTATCATTAATTTCTTAAATTTAACTATCACTGACTTATTAGACTTTCTGAGAAATGCTTTCTTGTTATCTGAGGAGTAGGAGAGGAAGAAAAGTCATTTAGATAGAACAGAGGGTGATAAATTGAACAGAAGATCCCTGATTTGTTTGTTAATCTTCTGAGAGATTCTTGTTCACTAATGTTCATTGGAATTTGAGAACAGGTTTAGCAGCTGATATAGGAGATACTTCCTTTGCTTTATATCATTTGAAGAACACTGTCTATCACTCACAACCTTTATAGTCTTATTGACATCATTCAAATCCACTTATTTTATATCCCATATGACATTATTTTTATTTTGTGTACTCATTATTTATTTAGATTTACCCACATATTTACATTTCCATTGTTTCTCAGTCCTCTCTTCAATTTCTTGAGTCATCTGGTATCATTTTCCTTTTCCTTTGGAACTCTGCTTAGAATTTCATTTAATGCAAGTACACTGGCAATAAATTTTCTCTTTTTGCTTGTCTGGAAAAGTCTTTATTTCACCTTCATCTTTTGAAGGGTATTTGTGCTAGTTATAGAATGCTATTTTGGCAGTTATTTTTTCTTCTCAAGATTCTGACTCTCTAGTGAAATTCTTTATCTCAACATGTTTTGTTTTTTTTTTTAAATACCTATCATTGTTATTTTGAAGCCTTTGTCAGACAATAACTAGGCTATTCATGGATCTCTTTGTATTGCCTGTTTTTTCACTTGGTACTCTTTTTTGCTATATCTGGTAGTTTATCTTTGAATGCTTAACATTGAGTATGAAAAGTTGTAGAGTTTCTGGAGATGCAGGGAGCTAGAATGAGGGAAATCTCACCTCAGTATGATCAAGAACTAAGTGTTGAGTGAACACAAGACTTGTTTCAAACATTGAAAGGATCAGGTTACCTCTAGTTTACCCATGCTCCTGGAATGTGATGCTCTAGGAGTCTTAACAGAAAGGTCAGTGGGATCTCCTCTTTGGTGAGTTTGAATTCTTGTCTTTCCCCAGTGCTGTGAGACTACTGAAAGCTCTATGGAGCAAGCACATGTTTGAGCTCACTTCTCTCTGGTTTCCTTCTCTGCAAGGTCTTTGCCCCTCAGGTCTAGGCTGCTTTGGCAGGCCCAAATTCCAGTTTTCGTCTTCCTCACCCTGTGAGATTGTCAAAAGCTCTGCTAGCTTCTCTGCCTCTTGGCAGCTTCCCTCTGCCAGCTTCTTGGGCTTCTCAGTCTGTTGTCCCTCCTGACTTAGACTCTGCACATGTCATCTGGGAAAAGCAGCACGAAGACTGTTGGGCTCACCTCAGTGAGCTTCCCGTCTTCCTGGATCTTGGATGCTCAAATCCTAGCTCCCTTAGAGGCTCTTCAAGGTCTTCAAACAGATTTATTTTTCATATTCCACTTTTCTAGTTGTTCTTGGAAAATAGCGTTGGTTTGCCATAAGCTTCTCTGTCAGCCAGAAACAGTAGTTCTCGGTTGATCGTCTTCGTATTAAAACTGTTTTCTGGATAGCATATTGTGCAAAATTGTACTACCTGCCTTGGAATTATGGTGTCATTGGCAGGTTTTTGATTAGGCCACCTGGATAAATGGAAGTGCCAAGTTTCATTGGTTTTTAATTTACCTCATCATTCTGCCCTTTTACCTTCAGTTAGATGTGCCATCATTTCTTCCATTTTATAATTTTATTTATTTTAGTGAAGGCCATAGTTCAATAATGTCTTTGAGTGAATGAATATTTTAATATAGATAGTAAAAAATTTAATAAGCTACTAATATTTAAATTTTATATTAAAATGGAAGTACAATACTAGTGTGCACAGTGAAACCGAAATCTAAAAAAGCTGTATTTGTAAGAATCAATATGAAAAAACAAGTATGAAGAAAGTCTTTTACAAATGTCATAGTATGTCTCTTAATTTACCTTTATTTTCTCTTGACTAATAAGCATTGTTTAAATGTGTCTTTTTGGATGATTGTGGGAAAAATAAAATAACATCTTAAAAACTATCTACATTATAGTTTATGAATATAGTCATAGATACAACTAGACATACAACTTCTACTATTAGAATTTATAAGTAAATTATTAACATAAAAGGAACCCATCCATATTCCCTAACCAGAGAATCAGATGCTAAATCCAGAGCTAGCAACAAACTCCTAGATTCCCTACTTCCTTATATTCTCATTTACTTATTGTAATGAAGGACCTTTGGGGGCTAAGATACTTTTAATAACGTATATGAGGGAAATCCTGCTTAATAGTCAAGGAAAGAGGGCCCATCTTTGACTTATTTTTTCATTTTATCTTTTGTGGTTGCCATAAGAATGCACCTCACAGACCCCCAACTAGAGGGAGCTTAAATGACCACGGGCCCCACCAACTGTGCTCTGAAATCCGCAGCTACTTGTGCACTTTGGGCATGCTACCCCAGGGCTGCTCCCGGCAGTGGGGGAGAGGCACAGGGATACTGAAGCAGGCCTGTGCCTGGAAGTCAGGGAACTCCTCTCAGAGGAACTGGCTGCAGCACTCCCTGCTGGTCTTGTGAACCTCCCTTAGACTGTACAGCAATACCAGAGGATTCCATCTAGTCTTCCTTCCCTCTCTCCTTCACTCAGGGTCAGATCTGTATTCTGCTTTGTCAGCTTTCCCTGGGTCCCTTCCCATTTTCTCACAGGAATTTCCCTTACAGGAACAAAGTTCTTGCATGTGTAATCCTGTCTTGGCATTTCGTCTGCTTGGAGGACCTAGACTAGCACGTTCTTCTGCTATTGCTATAAAAAGATAGATCGTGTGAAATTACTAAGGAGAGAAAGGGTGTTTACTATAGTTTTAATGACAACAATATTCTAATAGTGCCGTATTCTTAAATTTAGGACAGTGACAACTTCATGTAATTAAGAGCTAGCCTCTCAGAAATTTTTTCTCTTACCAGTTTATTGATCATCTGTTTATAAGTACAGTTTCTTCCAGAAGGACTGAATTATTGCAGTAGTCAGATCAGGAGCTCATGTTCTAAAACATTAATTTACTCGGGGTGATTGGATGGCTGTGAAGTATTTAGGAGTTCGTAAGTCATCTTTGAGATATTCTAAGGATATTCAATAAGAAATTAGAAGGCAGTATTTCTGAGGGTGTGTTGATAACTGATATATTGTTGAAAAGCAGAATTATTATAATAAATAAGGAGTAAGATTTGTTTGTTGCAAACATTTGGTAATTCTTGCTTTCAATTTGTATGGTTTATATAAGAGTGCTTATATTTTATATGTTAGTGTTAAAATTATTCTATTTTTCTTTTCAGAATCATAGTGAAAGATTCGTTTTCATTGCAGAGTGGTATGATCCAAATGCTTCACTTTTTCGACGCTATGAGCTTTTATTTTACCCGGGGGATGGATCTGTTGAAATGGTAAATAAGCCTTTCTTTGCTTAAAAATTGAGAAAGAGAGTGAAGGTGGGATGGGAAGAATAGGATTGCCTTTTATGTAGTTGCTTTTAAAAATACATACATATACATACATGTATATTTAGTGGAAATTCTTTTTGTTTTTTGGTATTAGAATTCCAATACAAGAAGATAACTTTGTGCCTTTATTTTTAATTTCAAAAATAGAAGTTAATATTTTTTGATTAGGAAGCTGAAGTGGGATTATTTATACTTTGCGTTAAGCAATAATCAGAAAGCGGTTATAGATAAAGATTATCATGATCATAAATAGATCACCATTATTGAAAACTGTTCTCTCTACAAAAAGTCAAACTGAAGAGGATCGAGCTGAGAGAGTCCCACTTCTTTCTTTGTGTCCCTTCACTGGCATTCCCTTTTACAGCTGAATCTATTTGGCATTGGGATTTTGTGTAGGCGGGAAAGCAGAAATTTGGAATTTTTTCTCCAGGATTTCATGGGCACTAATTTGCTGAAATGATTTGGCAATAAACAAATCTTTCTAGTTATGGTTTTTTAAAGTATTAAGTTTGTAATAAGAAGTTTTTATGTTACTAGGAAATACAGAAGTTATAATATAAAAGAAATTATGATTTGTATTTGTAGCGAAAATGAAACAATGTAACCTATATTTAATAAAGTAGAATTAAGAACTATTTCTAGTTTATAATAAGATTAACGTTCCCCATTGATAATTCTTTGTTGTATTGTATTGTTTTTGGTTCCAGCATGATGTAAAGAATCATCGCACCTTTTTAAAGCGGACCAAATATGATGACCTTCACTTGGAAGATTTATTTATAGGCAACAAAGTGAATATCTTTTCTCGACAACTTGTGCTGATTGACTATGGGGATCAGTATACAGCTCGTCAACTGGGCAGTAGGAAAGAAAAGTAAGAAAATTGTAGAATCTTTTTTTCATTCTTAAAATATTATATATGTCGGGGCGTGTTGTTGTCAGTGCTCTGAGTCAATCCTGCCTCCTAGCACCCTGTGGACAGCAGGGCAGAACCCTGCCTGGGGTTTTTGCACCATCCTCTTACTTTCCATCCTGTATCAGACAATGCTCTGCCGCTGTTCACAGGGTTTTCATAGCCACTTTTTTCAGAAGTGGATGACCAGGTCCTTCTTGGTATCAAATTCTAATTTCTCGATTCTATCTTGTGTTTTTACAGTGTAGATATTTTTCAGTGATGCAGTTCAGTGTTAGGACATTGTTAGAATTTTGTGGAGCAGATTCTGTGATTTGCCCTTCACTCAGATAACAAAGTGATGCCCATAGTCTTAGGCAGACATTATATCTGGAGGAAAAAATACAAACTTTTTATACATCCTCATCATTCTTTGAAACATGCATCTAACTGGGAACTGAGAATATTTGAATATAAAATGTCTTGGTGTATAGGTTAAACATGGCTTCTGGGGAAAAAAGTAGTGAGTGCCTTATGCTCAATGGAAACTCGGAAGAAAGTAATGTAATTTCTTGTGAAAGAGCAGAGACGGCTTTGTGAAGGTATTTGAGCTGGATAATGAAAGATGGAGTGAATTATTACCTGGTTAGATCAGGTAGAGGGGATGCTGGTCAGAGGCATGAGTTTAAGCAAAGGTTCAGAGGTGGGAAATTGTGTGTCAGGTGCTGGGATGAGCCGTTGTTCGGCTGGATAGGCTGGTGGTTAAAAAAACTTTTGAATTTAATTAGTAAAATAACAGCCTGAATTGGGATGGTAGCAATAGGTCTGAAGAGGAAGGAAAGTATACGATTAACAAAAGTAGAGTAATAGGAGTAATAATAAGCACTCATTGACTGTTAGCTATTCTTATATCAGGCATGGTGTTAAAATGATTTGTAACTATCATTTAAGTCCCACAGCAACCTAATAAAAAAGGTTATATTATGATTAGTTCCACTTCACAGATGGGGAAGTTGAGGCTTCAAGATGTTAGGTAGTTACTTGCTGAAGGTCAAGAGTAGAGGCAAGATTAAAGCCCGAAGTTGGCCTGAATCAAGAATGGGAGGATTTAGTCATAGGCGAATGGATAGGACCTGGAAGTAGGTGCCCTCTTTCTGTCTCAGTTCATTTGTGTGTCTCCTGTGGCACCTGGCACATCTCCTCACGCGGTACAAGCACCTTGTCTGTATTGGCTGAATGGATCAATGAATAACAATTTAAAATTTATCTATTCTTTTTTATTTCCCCCTTGTTTTCAAATGATGACCTTTGATCTAGTCAACAAAGATGTTTTTGTCTAGATTGTTCATACCAGATGTTGTCTATTCTTGAGCTTTATTCACAGACTTAACGTATGTCCAGTAAATATTGGCTGATCAATTGAAGGAAAAAAATACATTAAAAAAGTGATACAGAGAAACTTATCTGTCTTGTTCACAAGTGTGTCCCTTAAGACCATTCTAGTGATGCCTCGAACAGTAAATTATTCAAATGTGTGAAATTATTCACACATTTATTGAGCGAGTGAGTTTCTATCACTGTGAATAGCGGCCATGTCTGCAGGAAGAGCTGCTGGCTGGCCTCAGTATCTACTTCCCTCCATCCCGTTGCACATGGCTCTTCCTCTGAAGTAGAGAAGCCACAGCATGGTGCCCTCCATGTGTGGCTCTTTAGTCTTCTCTCTTGATTGTCAAAGCTGCATTTGTCATTCTGGCTTTTCCTCAGTTTTAATTTAGAAGAGAGAAGAAGTTGGAGATGCAGCTGAAAATCAGGTTATACCAAAAACAAGGACTTTTTAATAGTGTTTTTCTTCTGAATGTCAACTTTCAGTATCATTAAAATATATAATTTTCAATCTCTACATTTATGAGTTTGCAACTTTCTGAGACTAGAATGACTGTATTTGAATTGGAGGTTTAATTCTTTTGTCATCTTTCTTGGCTCTGGTTTCTGTGGCTTGTAGTTTGTATTGTTTTGGTGGATTCTTTGCATTTGTGGAGTGATTGTTGCAGTGATTAAAAATAGGTATCACCTGGGGGCCATCCCAGTGGCATAGTGGTTAAGTTTGCATGCTCTGCTTCTGCGGCCCAGGGTACGTGGGTTTGGATCCTGGGCACAGACCTACACACTGCTCATCAAGCCATGCTGTGGCAGTGTCCCACATACAAAAGCATAGAGGAAGGGGCCAGCTGGGTGGTGCAGTGGTTAAGTTCGAATATTCCTCTTTGGCTACACAGGGTTTGCCGGTTCGGATCCCTGGTGTGGACCTGTGCACCACGTAGCAAGCCATGCTGTGGCAGGCATCCCACATGAAAAATAGAGGAAGATGGGCATGGATGTTCGCTCAGGGCCAGTCTTCCTTAGCTAAAAGAGGAGGATTGGTGGCAGATGTTAGCTCAGGGCTAATCTTCCTCAAAAAAACCCTCCAAAAAACAGAGGAAGATTGGCACAGGTGTTAACTCAGCAACAATAGATGTTGGCTCAGAGCCGTCTTACACACACACACACACAATCACCAGTGCTAGTTAAGGCTGTTTGTATAAAAACCTCCAAAAGTAATTAGATAGGAAAAAAAGTCTGCCAAACTGTTTTTTGAGATCTCCCACCCAGATAACTAGCTGATTACATATCATCGGAATCACTCTCATAGTAATATTCTTTCTGTGACTTCTTTATGAGCCCTTTATAATTTTCCAGGTGGTTTGATACTCAGTGTGGGTGTTGGTACATAGGTGGTGATGGCTCATTGGGGTGGTGAATGCTTCATAAAAAAGGAAGACCAAAGATTCCCAGGATGACTCTGAAGTGAGAAAAAAATTTAGGATATCAGTTAAATAGAAATCTCTCATTGTTATGAGATCTAATGGTAAATGTCTATAGGATTAAGAAATATCAACCATAATTCCTATATTTGCAAGTGGTAAATGTTTACAGCTTTAATTTTCTTGAGCACATTTTTTTTATACCTGTCACAGTGATAGGCACTTTTCATATGCATCTCAGTTCGACTACTTTAAGTTTTCCTTTAAAGGTAAATGCAACAGTAAATGAATTAGGGAGATGGGGTTAATAATGTGATGCAATCAAAATAAAATAATAATAGCTATAACAATTGTAATTTATATATATATTAACTGTGATTTGTCTAAAGTGAATATTGTTGATTCCATTTTATAGAACGGTTAAGTAACATGACCATCACCACACAGCTAGAAAGTAAAGGGAAACCAGTAAGCCTTGCTGTGTTTGACTCTAGCAATCATTTTCTTCCTATTAAACCTCTCATTAATATGTCCGTAAATACTACTGAATGAGGATGATTTCAAAACAGGAGGAACAGAAGAATGTGAAGACAGGTTTTAAGTATTTGGCTTTATAAATATAATTAATGAAAATATATGCAGTGTTACATTTTTACTGACTTAAATTGTTTCACCATTTTCTCTTCTGATTCTTTCTTGACTGCATGTGGGTTAGTAAATCCAGCAACCATTTGGGTGATTTAAGTAAACTTCTTCAGAATTCAAGAGTTTTAAAATGTATTGTTTCATGTAGATGACCAAAAGAAGTAGGCATATGGAGAAATACATGTATGTCTGTCATGGCCTCATAGCAATAGCTTCTTTGTAATAATTGTAACTTAGTCTAGTTCTCAGTTCTGTGTCGTGTCAAGGAAAATGCATGAACTAATTACATCCCTATTCATCATACTCAACTCCCTTCTTTACACCAGAAAGAAGTAGTGAGAGTCACAGTGAGTGAGGGAGGAGCAGTGAGAGGGAGTCACAGAGAGTGAGGGAGGAGTAGTGAGAGGGAGGAGGAGAGTTGATCTCCATGGTGCCTGTCAGCTAAATTTGAGGCAACTACCAGATCCTTGATATATATAATTCAATTTAGCTCACAAGCTAGCCTCACCTTTCCACCCGCCTTGACTGTAGCAACCTGACATTTGATTCACATTTCTATCCTCTCTCTTTTTTAAAATCACTTATTGAGGTGTAATCAACATACAGAAATCCATGGATATTTAATGCATACAATGAGTTTGGAGATAAGTATACACATTTGAATCTATCACCACAATCAAGGATATAAACTCAGTTATCATCTCCAAAAGTTTTCTCCCGCTCCCTTTCTTCTTGTTTTTTTATTGATTTTTCTTTCATGGTAAGAGAACTTAAGACCTACTCTTTTAGCTAGTTTTTAATCTATCATGTCTTTATAAAGCTCCTCAAATCAAATGGGTAAATGTTCTTAGTTGTCCGTGAGTCAGAGCATTTGATTTTAATTTTAGATAGTAATGAATTGATGCTTTGCGGTTTTACTGTTTAGAAGTGAAGACATGGTACAAGCTGCTTGTCATCTCTTGAGCTCAGTGCCTATTCTCTCCAAATTATTAACTGATGGAGCTCTGACACAGGAGCCAGATGAAGATCAAAGTGGTATGAGTTTTATTTAGACTGTTTGGTATAAGCTACATTTGAAAATGGTTTTGTTTTCTTCCTATTCCATCTTCTCCCACCCCACCCGCTGCCCTCACTCCTTCCACAATCTGGACCTTGGGGCCTGCCTGAGGGAGAGATGGATCTGCAGGACAGACCTTCAGAGCACTTGCCCAGGCTCTTCCTCCTGCCTCACAGCCCATCGGGCGTAGCAGATGGAGCACCAGAGAGGCTTCTATGCTGGACTCCCACTCAGCTGTGAACCAGGTGGAAGTGGGAGAAGAACTATAGACTATGCCCTGCTTGAGGGCCTGCAGGTCTGATAGAAGAGGCAGGGCCGCATGGAACCAGAGACCCTTAAGTGTGGCCAGATGTGAAGGAGCAAATGAACGGGTGGAGACAGGGCGCTCTCTCCTGGGAATGGAGTAGAAGTCACTTTACTCATGAGGATCCAGGGCACACATGTTCCCATTGTTTTAGGAGTTTTATTTCTTTGAGCCGGTTGGCCTTACAATTTCGAGCAGGCAATGCAGCTTCTTGGGGATGACAACAGCAGAATATTAGTTCAGCTCTGCTCTCACCTTTGGGAAGCTACTCCATCAGGACCAGTTACTGTTACTTTACGTATCCTCCTAAACCAGGGGGGAGCAGTTAAGTTTTGGCTGCTAAAAGGCACTGAAATGCATTAGAATAAGACCTTAATTCAATTACCAAGGCCTTGCTAAAAATTCGCCCCCTGATCTTTTTCTCATCTTTACTTATCTATGGTCTCATCCAAGGTGGCTTACTATTGATGATATGATAGCCCTAACAACAGCATAACTGCACCCCAAAAAGTAAGTTGAAAAACGCCTTCCCATTATTAAATTCCCAGGGAGAAATGAAGATTCCTTCCTCTGTAAAATAAAATTAAATTCTGACTTCTCAATTAGAGAACCCTTGGTCAGTTAACAGATTAGAGTTGGATCTCCTTTTCAGCTCCAGCCTTAGCCATCTTTCCCTAGAGTGGGCTTGATTGATAATGTATTTGGGTTAATTAATGTCTTTTTGCCACCTTTCTTTCAGCCTCGTTATATTTTAGGTATGTCTCTTGTAAACAGCATACAGGTGTTTCTTGCTATCCGAAAGTACAAAGTAGAGTAGTGCCGTGAAACCTTTTGTAAACCAAAATGGTGTAAAGCAAAGAAGCAATTAGCATTAATCTGTATGGGAAAATTTTTTGAACATTCCCAGACCTACAAAATAACCTAACAGATTATACCAAATTACAAATAAAGCCTAAAGTAACGCTAACATATAGTAAAAGCAGGAACGATATGATAAATACACAGCCTACAGAAGGTAGAAATAACGTGCACACCACGTAGTTTCACTTACCTGAACCAGGAAGGCAGCGAGCACACTGGAAGGCTGAGAGGCGGTGGTGAGGACGTGCGGTAGGCTAGGTTGTCAGAGGCTGGGTGGTGGGAGCTGCAGGGGACTGGGGTGTAGGAGAGAGAGGAAGAGGGTCGTCTGCCAACATCTCATCACCTTCTGAGTCCACCAGGGCAGGCCGGTCACTAACGTCTACTCTTTCTTCCACGTCTGCCTGCCTCACGTGGAAGGTGGGGGTTCGCCGTCTGCTGTGGCTGCTGTGGCTGCTGTGGAAGGCCTGAAATAGGACAGTGTGCTTGACTGCTTAGCCTCTGTAACAGCTCGCTGCAAAACAAATGCTGAACGCTATTTTTGCTTTTTGCCTTTTTTCATAAAAGCAAAAATCCTCTTCGGATTTCTTTCTGTTAGCAAAAGCAGGTACTAATGTAGGTTTTCATAAAAGTGAAGTAATGTAAAGTGAACTTTGAGATACTGGACAAAAACTATATAGCTCTTTTTTTTTCCTTTTCATTTAATCTGAAAACATTCAGATTTTCATTAGTAAGATTAATAAATGCACGTTTACATGTGTTATTGGTATTTTTGTACATATTTCTACTATTTTAGTGCTTTTCTGTTTTTTCTTCTTTATATTTTTGGTTCTTTTGTTTAGTTGGGGTATTTTTTCTCAGTTCAGTTTTTTCCCCCCACTCTGTAGTTTTCTATTGAAGCCATAAGAGTTTCCCAAAGACTCAGTTGCTTAAACAATACAAATTTATTCTCTCATAGTTCTGTAGATGGAAGTGCAACACAAGTCTCACCAGGCTGAGATCAAGGTTTTGGTAAGGCTGCCTTCCTTTCTGGAGGCTCTAGGAAATAATCCATTTTTGCTTTTTCCAGCTTCTTGAGGCCACCCACATTCCTTGGCTGTGGTGTCCGCCCATATTTGAAGCTCGTGGTGGCAGCCTGGGTCCTTCTCACTCTGACATCTCCCTGGTTCTCTGCAGCCAGGGCTCATGTGATTAGATTGGGCCCACAGTAAACATCCAGAATAATTTCCCCGTCCCAAGGCCTGTAATCTTAATCACATCTGCAAAGTCCCTTTGCCACGTGAGGTGACATTCACGGAGTCCAGAGATTAGGACGCGGACATCTTTGTGTGGCTACTGTTCTGCCTACTGTATTTATTCTCTATTGGTTTGGAGTTTATATAATTCTATGTATAGAGTTTTATTTGGACTTAGCTGCACATTTGTTCATCAATTCTTCTTTCATATCCAACTGTGCTTTGGAATCATTTTTCTTCTTAAATTTATCCTTCATTTCTTGGTAGTAAACTATCTCGGTTTTTCTTTTTTAAAAATCTCTGTTTTTTGTTTGGCCTTCCTTCTTTATTTTTATTTATTTATTTTTTGAGGAAGATTAGCCCTGAGCTAACTACTGCCAATCTTCCTCTTTTTGCTGAGGAAGACTGGCCCTGAGCTAACATCCATTCCCACCTTCCTCTACTTTATACGTGGCACACCTACCACAGCATGGCTTTTGCCAAGTGGTGCCATGTCTGCACCTGGGATCCAAACCGGTGAACCCGCGCCGCTGAGAAGTGGAACATGCGAACTTAACCGCTGCACCACCGGGCCGGCCCCTGGCCGTTCTTCTTTAATGATGCGTTTGCTAGGTATACAATTTGAGGTTTATAGCTAGTCAAGTTTCCTTTATTCCTCTTTTCTGTTATTATTGGTTTGAGAATTATATATTCCATCAATTTTCAATATTTTTAATATATGCAATTGAGTATAAATTTCCCTCTAAATACTGCTTATAATCACATACAGTTTTTTATGAAATTTTATAATGTTTATTTAGTTTGAAATATTTTCTAATCTTCCTATGTTGTCTTCTTTGATCCATTAGTCATTTAGAAGCATGTCTACCAGTATTGTCTTCATCTGAGAATGTCTTTATTTCACTTACATTCTTGATACTACCCTCCAGTCTGTGTTGTATCTTTTTGTTTCTCTGTGCTTCATTCTGAATCTGCTCAAAATTCTTTCTTTGGTTGCATCTATTCTTCTGTGAAACCGTTTGTCTAGTTCTTGTTCTTATCACTAGATATTATAATAGATTTTTTCAAATCTACTTATTCATTATAGCTTATAGTTTTCTGTTGCCTGATGATATTTTGCAGGTTGTCTTTTAGTCCTTTAAGCATAGTTTGCATGGTTATTTTATGGACTATGTCTGATACTTCCTGTATCTGAGTATTTGTGGGTCTCTCTCTGTTCCATGTTGTTTCTTCTCATTCTCCCTCATGCTGGTGTTTTCTGTGTGTGTGTGTCTGTGTATGCGTGGTTATCTTTGTGTGATGTTGCTTGTCATGTGTGTGTATGTGTTTGGGTGCGTGTATGTGTGTGATATATGTGTGTTGTGTATCTATATGTGAATTATTTGAGGTACAATATGAAGTTACTTTCCTCCTAGGGAGGAATTGTGTTTGCTTCGGACTGTGTCCTGGAGGCATCAGCAATCTGGATGACTCTTAAATTCAAAATTGGAAGTTCCCAGACCACCGAGGTGATATGAAATTGTGCTGCCAGACCACACAAAGCCTGGTTGTTACTGTTCACCCTTAGGATATAGCCTTGGTCCCAGAGAGATTCCTCTGTTAAGTTTTGATCCCCTCTCCCAGTGACATAATACAAATTAAAGTTCAGATTTGCGAGACACGCGGTGCTGTCAAGGCAAGTACAACTTTCATTCTCATTTTTCCGGACTCTCTTTTTCTTTCACTTTTGTACTAATTATTACTTAGTATCTAGTCAATCTATCTTTGCTTTTAAAAAATATTTAAAAGATATCTTATACACTGTTTTTAGTTTTCAGTGGAAGAATTGCTCTGAATAACTTTGCCATTGTTGCCAATTGAAAGCTCTGGCTCAGTGTAGTTTCCTCCACAGGTGCCTCATATAAGACTATTTTCCTTTATTTGTTGGGCAAGTGCACACTTTATGCTTGCCAAAAAAACATAAAAGAAACCATAAATTTGGCCTTCGGTTGATGTTTTAGAATGGATTTTTATATGCTTAAGGCAAATATGAATACCTTTTGAAATGTTTGCGTAAATTAATGTGGATTAAAGTTTATGAATGTATTCCTCTTGGTGGACAGCATTCAGAGTCCATAGCATTATATTATCAAGGATGTTTATTACACTGCAATTGATTAGTCATCTTTATCACACACATATTTGCTGCAGTTTTTGCTCAGAGCCTGATGGTGTATGAAGACACATTTTTTGCACGGCTCTGTGAGAATTATTATTTTTCAGAAATCTGTAACCTGTCTGAATTTTTTGAAGGTTGTGTAAACTTTTTTCATTCTCCATTGCTAAGAAGTTTTAATGTAAAAGAACAATTTTCTTATTTTTTTGTTTTCTTTTGAGAGCTTCTCGTACTACATCCTGCAGTGCATGCCTAATGCAGGAGAGAGGATTACTGTGTGATAGATGGTTACAGTGATGGTCCCCAATGAATCATACCTCCTGGTATGCACCTCCTTGTCTAGTCCCATCTCACGCTGACTCTGGACTCGCCCATGTGACTTGCATTGGTGAAAAGGATATTAGCAAACATGGCTCAAGGGGATGCTAGATAAGTGCGTGTATATTGGACCCTGTGTGGCTCTACATGACGAAGCTTGGTCTAGCCTCCTCAAGGATGAAAGACCGCAAGGAAGGAGAAGCCTAGCTGTCCTGGCTGAGCCCAGCCCCTAGCTGAGCCCTCCAGCCAGATGCAGCTGCGTGAATGATCCCAGGTGAAACCACCACCCAGCCAGCCTACAGAGCTTGAGAAATTGTTTGTTTTAAGCCACTACAGTTTAGAGTGGTTTGTTATGCAGCACCAGACAACACTGGCACTGTTAATACATTTTTGTGGCCCCTGTTTTCTTTGTGCACCATCTTCACTTTTAAATAACACATATGATTGATACCTGTCTTGTTTTCCCTCCCAAATACATCTTAATTATTATCTATTGAGCAATTAAGCACTGAAGACATGACAGAGGAATTTATTTAGAGTAATTAATCATAGTAATCAACTCTTTGTCTCCTGTCGTCATGTAAAGAGCAAATGGAATTGCATTTTAAACTAAGTTCTGTCTGTTTTTTATTTTCATGTTACTGCTTGTTCACAGAAATTGATGACTGTTGATGTGTTTCATATTTTCTTTAAGAACAATGGTTCATGAAAGTTCTTCCAGAGTTTAGCATAAACAATTTAGTTTGGCTTATAATATTTAAATAATGTGGGCTAAAAAGTGACAAGTTTTAATTGTATCTTCAATGAAGCCATATAATATAAAATACTGTAAGTGACTCATTTGCCTCAAAACAAAGAAAAAGATAGTCCAGTATGGCTTATAATAAACAGTGTAAGATGACCAAGTTTTGTTATTGGAAAGCTTTAAAGGCCAGCCATAAGTTATATCCACTTGTAAGTAATGATAATTGAATTATCATATCTTCAACTGAGTTTGTCTCACTGGTGAGAAAAACCACCTAGGAAAAGGCCAACCATTCTCCCTTTATAGATTCCTTGAGTTAATGCCAATGTGTCAGAACAATTGAACATAAAGAGGGGAAAGTGGCAGCAATTCTTTATCATAATTTTGCATGTCATATAAGTTGAATTACTCCAACTAATTTGATTTTTATCTTGCATTTGCAAATAATACCTTTGAGGGTTTTGGGATTATGCTTCCTTTTAATAATATTAATAGTGACATTATTTGTGGTGTGGAAGGAGCACAGACTTGGGAGTCTTGTGAGCTGGGTGTTTTGCCCTGCCCTGAAGATGCCACTGACCAGCTCTGTAGCCTTTGGCAAGTTACCTCTCTGGGCTTAGTTTCCTCTTCAGTAAAATGAGGGCACTCAGGTGATCTCCATCTCCAAAAATCTATTAATTCTGTGGCTTCAGAGGAGGAGAGTGCATAGCTCTAATGTATCCTCTTAAAGAAGAGTGTGATTGTAAAGGTTAGCCTGGGGTTCGCTCTCCATGTATTTTATCAGGTGAGAAGACATTGGTTCTTTTTGCATCGCTCATGCAATGAATAAAGTGTTAACAGAAGAATTTGTAATTATTTCCAAATCAATGCTGAACTGACTGCATAGCATACATATGTTAAAGTCTAAGAGACCAAAAGTCAGGCTCATAATATATTTACTGCAACTTTTTAGAGATTTTTCCTCTTTTATAAAATGTATTCTAAGAAATAGAAATTTTAAACACCTGTGTTTTCTAATTTGGGCACATTCAAAATGACAATTTTAATTTTTTTCCCCCTAAGATTTTATTATAATTATTTTTAGGTTGGGTTCCTAATTTTGATTTCCTTGGGAAAAATAATTAACTTACTTTGTATAAGTTTTTAAGAGACTTTTAATACACTTTATAATTCATCTTGATGTTGGATGATCTAGGATGATTGTTAAGGAAATTAGCACAGCTTGAGAATTATAAGTAAAAACTGCTGAACTATTTTTATTTTCACATGTATTTTTATTTCTTTACAGAACGTTAGCCCTGATTAAACCAGATGCAATATCAAAAGCTGGAGAAATAATTGAAATGATAAACAAAGCTGGATTTACTATAACTAAACTCAAAATGATGATGCTTTCAAGGTAATTTGTTGATCGTTTTAAATTATGTAATGTCTGGTTCCTGTTTTTAAAAACTTCATCTTCTATCTTTCATGTCATTGTTTAAAATAAAAAACCTCCCACTGAATGGCAAAGAATAGTATAGTATTGGAATGAGAAAATGTGAGACAACAGGCAATCAGATGCATAAATAATGATTGAACTCTACGCAACTGGGAGTTGTCAGATTCCACATGCCTCATTAATTGTTTGTCTTCCATAACCCAGTGTGCTTTGTAACACCAATGCTTGATAACTGTAATCTCTTCTTCTTAGTACACAAGTATAACACACTGTATAAAAATCATAGAAGAGGAAATGAATGTTGATTTCTATTTGACAAGGGATTGTTACTGTTGAAATTTCCAAAACTGATGCGTTTGGAAATGTTTATATTCAGCTCCTCCCAATATATATAATTGGTAACATACCTATTTACTACTCTGAAAAGCAATCCATTTTCTCTGGCTAGGTATTTTCTAAGTTATTTCGTGAAAATAAGACTTCCCTATAGGTCGGGGCGTTAATGTAGCAGCCAGGCAGAGCTGGCTCCCGTGGTGTTCTTTTGTTTCTCCACTGTTTCTTTGTTTTTGGTCAGACGTCTTCTTACTGCTGTTCCTGGACATCTATTCCATGGGACGGTTGTTTTTTGTCTCTGTGAGAACAGGGACAATGGATAACGATAGATGTTCATTGCAGCTTTGATAAGTCTGATCCCTAGAAACCTTAACAAAACATCCTCACTTTTACCCCAACAACGACATATGTTTAATTTAAATTTTCACCCAATGTAAGATCTCCCAGTTTACTTATTTTCTAGAAGGCAAGGAGGCTTATATTTCAGAGCACAGAGTCTCGAGCCACAGTGCTTGTAACTGTGCCACTTACTGGGTGTGTGACTCTGAACAATTTATCTCTGTGCTTCAGTTTCTTCATCTGCAAAATGGAGCTTATAATAGCACCTGTCCGAAAAGTTGTTATGAGGGTCACATGAGTTTAATATATGTAAAGTGCTTTGAAAAACCTTCGCACAAAGTAAGTGTATATAAATGTTAGCTATTATTGTTATTAGCTGTAGTACTAGTGATATCATTATTATTTAGTGGAAACCAAGGTCATAACCCTTTTTAAGTGGTGAAATTTGTCGTATTTCTGTACATATGGAGAATGCTTGCTCATATAGCGTACAATGGGCCTGAATTCTGGAGAGATGACTTTGAATAGTTTTAGTGAGATTAAAAAGTTTTTACATCTCTGCACATCCAGTGCTTGATAATTTGGCATCAAACTTCCCATAATAAAGATGCCCAAGAAAATGTAACTGCTGCTTTAATTGTTCATAGCCCCTCATACATCTCTATTAATATTACTGTTGACTCTTGGATTTTACCCAACTTAAAAGCTAATAAGTCAGTCTGTTACTCTTTTGTGGATGCCAGCAGAAGACGTGAGACTTCTGGGTTAGAGACAAAGGACTTTATTATGGTACAGCAAGCAGCATGAGCATCATGTTTTTGTTGGTTCCCCTTGCCTCCATGTCCCTTGGGAATAATATGATATGGGCCCGGGTGGATGTTGTATACACAGTTGATTGCATCACAGCTGAGGAGCATTGAACTTGGGTTACCCACTGCTTCATTTGCAAGCAGTAAACAAGCCTGCTTTTTGTACTGAAGAGAGACATGACCTCATCCATCAAAGTTGCTCACTGTAAACATAACTCTGAGAAATGGTTAGAATAAAGAGCAGCTGGGGCCTTGCATTCTTGGCATACCCAGTAAGGCATGTTAGAAGTGCCAGAGACCCATGGAGGAGTATGTCCCAGTGCTTAAATCTTTTCTGAACTTATCTGCTCAAACTTCAGTTCCTCCGTCATGACAGTATCTGAAAGGTAGCAGCTGAGTTCCATCTGACTTTGTACTTCTAGTTCTTGGATCAGTGCCTGATTCAAGGTCGCACTAAGTAAATATTTCATGAAAGAATTAATAGATAGATCTTTGCGAGAGAATGGTGAGTTTCTTTATAAAAACACAACAAGACATAACAAAACGACAACAATAAAATTTCTCTAGGTGGTGATGCATTTGTTAATATTTCTGTCTAAACTTTTCAGGAGAAGAATTAGATAAAACTGATGGGGAAAAGTTCATGAACTCTCATCTTGGTTTCAATTTTAGATTTTGAATGGAGATAACTATGGGGTTAGTGACATGTTAGAAGAAAACAATGAAGCAATTTCAGTAATTGAGACTTTTCGGTTCATTGATATTAAAGATTATGATTGTTTTTTCTTTTTTAGTGGTGCAGTTGTGTTGAAAAGTTTAGAATTGGTCATTTTAGCACGCTTGCTGCTAACTCTTCTAAAATATTCCCCACCTGAGTTTTTTAGGTGTTCAGTTTCACCTCATTTTAGGCTGCAGTACAATACATCCATTTCATCTGCGTGAATTTTTCTCCTTACCCTCTAGAATTTTTTTTTCTGCAGTTGGTAATAGGAAGGGTATATGCAATCAGAGATTTGCAGCCAGAGAGGTTTGGGTTCAGCTCCCCCTGTGCTGCTTCCCTTACTAGCACTTTGACCTGGACAAGTTGTGTAATCCTGCTGAACTTACCTATGTTCATATGTAACAGGAAGGCGATCATACCTATTTCAATATATTGTTGTGAGGAATATGTAAAATAATTTAATGGCATATGGTAGGCTCTAGAAAGGTGTTTTCTTCCCCTCCCATTTTTTGGGATGAATTTTATTTTATGTACTTGCATAGTATACTTTCATAATCTCTTCATAGCCAAACAGAATATTTCAGTACATTTGGTTTCAATAAGAGGATGCCCTGATATAGCTTACTATGTGAATTCATTTTGAAATAGGCATGTAAGATCTTAAACCATTGCATACTAAATTGTCAAGTCTGAAAGGTTAATCATTTGCCAGAGGACACTTTAACTTCTTTGCTATTTTAAAAAGTAGTTGATGGAATGGCTCTGTGGCCTAGTGGTTAAGTTCCATGCATGCTGCTTTGGCAGCCTGAGTTTGTTTCCCTACACCACTCATTGTTGGCCATGCTGTGGTGGCGACCCATATATAAAATAGAGGAAGACTGTCACGGATGTTAGCTCAGGGTGAATCTTCCTCAGTGGAAAAAAAAGAAAGAAAAAAGGACATAGTTGATGTTGGCATATATTTGTCACATACTACGAACTCACTTTAAAGCCTTTAAGAAAACGACGAGTTTGAGAGACACCTGATTTGAGATTTAGACTTTTCAGCGAATCAGTTTAAAGTCCATTATTCTTTCATTTTTCTCTATAGATATTCTTTAACAGGGATATACATTTAAAAAGCAAATCCCTATTTCCCTTAATAAATCCGGAATTCTGAATATCTCCATATTATCCCCTTGGTGATATCAGTTAAAGTATTAGTTTTTAATACATTAATAACCAATAAGAATACATTGATATGCATAATTTGTCGAGCAGTTTTTAAAAATGTAAGTATATAGTCTTTTCTTTGGAGAGATCTATCTAAGAAAGAAAACTGTAAGTATTAAAATTCTAGCCTGACCTCTCAAGTTTAAAGCCAGTAGAAGAAACTGACAAATTTTGAATTTGAAGATGGCTTTGCATTTTTTGATGTAACTTATTTGAACTCTAAATAGAACAAATAATTCTTATTGGTCAAGTGTTAAACTTTGTTTCTAGAATGTTAAAGATGCTGGTGAAAAGGAAGAGAATAGGTATGAATATGAGTAGAAAAGTAAACATAGCCTCTTATATTCATTTTAATGTTACATGTTAACATAGATATCCTCCCTACTAGCAAGAAGTTTGAAAGGAAGGGGGATTTGAGCAGAATATTTGGTGAAAAATCATTAATCAATTCACATACAGATCAAATAAATAGATTTCATTTTTATTTTATTATATTAAAGTGAGCTAAAATAATATTCTTACACAATTCTTAACTATTGTCCTTTTGATTATTTTATAGGAAAGAAGCAACGGATTTTCATGTAGACCATCAGTCAAGGCCGTTTTTAAAGTAGGTGCTGAATTTGGAGTGAGTGGTGTGTAATGGAGGATATCCCAGAAAACTGGAGACTTTTACAATTCAAAAATTTGTTACATGAGAATAATCTGTCAAGACGACCCTGGCAGCATCTTACAACTGTAGAGAACTTTTTTTTTAAGAATTGCTTTTTCTGTCCTTTTATTAGATAAGAATTCTTATTTCATCATTAAGTATTTTAAACTTTAATCAGAAGCAAATGAGATGAGTCGTTTAAATTATAAATAGCATAGCTTTTTTTTAGATTTCAGTAGATTACAATAAAGTGATAATTATATTTTATGTTGAATATTTATTTTTGTTGTGCTTTTAAACCCTTATTTTGGTATTCTCATGTACATAAAACAATGTTCCTAGAACCCTTATATTTTGACTAAATAGTTTGATATACATTTTATCCCTTAAAATATAGCAACTAATATATGTTAGAAACTGAATTTATTTTCTAAATATTTGGGATGTATTTAAATTTAAGTGACTATTATGCAGCTCATATTATGTTGACAAGGGAGTGCTATACGTGTCTCATGAAGAGGGATATTAGCCAAGACCTCACAATAGACATGCCATTTGTTATTCTGCACAGAACAGTGTTTTTTTTAAAGAGAAAATTATTATGTTTTAGATTATTTTAAATCATGCATTATAAAATATTCCTAAGACTTTTTAGAAGAGGCATATATAATTTTCTTGGAAATTATTCTTTGTTATAGTTTTTGTGTATGTTTGTAGCATTATATTATCGCTCCTAGTTTAGTGTCTTATGTGTAATTACTGGTGTGCAGTAAATTGTATTAAATGAATGAGTTAACTAGTTTTCTGTTATTGAGAAAAACTCAAAAGACGTAGCTGTAGTAATGGGAAATAGATTTGTGAAGCAGTGTCTGTTATGATCAGGCGCACCATTCCCTGCATCACTACGTGCCACACTGCTATTATGGCCCCATTCTGCTATGTGTTCGGAGAACTTCCTATTAACAGGACATTAGATTATAAGTTTCTTGAGGAAAGGATTTTGTTTTACAGCATAGTCTGATTTGTAGTAGATAATCATTAAATGCTCGTTGAATGGATAAGCATGGGTGTCCCCTTGCTTTGAGTTCCTTAAATCTAATTTCCCTTTTTTTTTGGCAGCTAAGGCCTAGCAGAACATGTATGAGGAGCTCATGTGGGCCTTTTAGGATAGATGGTGTGAATACTTCCTTGTACTTGCTATTTTCTTAGACATATTCTTCAAAATGAATTGAAGTGATTTAAAAAGGAAGTGCTGAAGGGGGTTAGCTCATGTAACATGGTTCATGAGGGAAGGAAATGTGCAAAACCATTAGGAGGTAATAGACACAAAAGGGCTTGTCATACCATGCTCCTTTCTCCGGGAGGGTCCTGTCCTTCTCTTGGTTTGAATGAGAGAGAAACTTGGGCTTACTTTAAAAAGTATTTTGTCTCTGCTTGACATAGTAGGAGGAATGGTGTCACTTATTTCACAGTTAAACTTGTCATTGCTGCCTTATAGAGAAGTGGAAAAATAAAATGAGGTATTGTTTTTTATGCCTTTGGGTGCTGTGACTCAGTGCTGGATTTTTAATCAAGAACCTATGTGTATGCTTTAATAATTTAAAGTAGGAATAAGCCAGAGTAGTTTTTACAATAATAAAAGGATATTTCTTGAAGACCTGTTGATTTCTTTTTTTTAATCACTAAAACAACTCAATGCTTATTGATTGAAAGTTCATTGTCATTCTTGGAATTCTAAGAGTTGTACACAAAAAGAATAAATTCTTGCTGCAAATATGTTATAAGACATCACTCTCATCACTTTCTATATTATGAAATTTTATTTGACTACAATGGTAAGCCACATGAAAACAAAAAGGAAGATTCTTCTGTACCTTTCAAGCAATAGGAAAAGCTTAAATCAACAATATGCATTTTAAGTCAATGAAATAGTCTTAATTCAATGAAATGATTTTTCTGCTTACACTAATAGATTTGACAACATTAGTGTTTTGTAGTGACTCAGGCTCCTGCACAGCATTCAACTTATGATAATTTTCTCATACCCATGTAAAACTCACTATATCCAATAGTTCTGAGATCGTAATATTCATGTGCATTGAAATACTCAAATTGTAATATATCCTTGTTGTTAAGAGAGATACCTAGGTTGACAGAAAAAGGAAGCAGATTAATCTTTTACCTGTTTTACAGTGAGCTGATCCAGTTTATTACAAGTGGTCCTATTATTGCCATGGAGATTTTAAGAGATGATGCTATATGTGAATGGAAAAGACTACTTGGACCTGCAAACTCTGGGGTGGCACGTACAGATGCTCCTGGAAGCGTTAGAGCCCTCTTTGGAACAGACGGCATAAGAAACGCAGCTCATGGCCCTGATTCTTTTGCTTGTGCTGCCAGAGTAAGGTGTTCTAAAAATATTTTAATTCTGTTTCAGTTTTGTTAAATGTTTTATGTCAAAGTAAAGCATTTCTGTCACTGCTGACTTAGGGTGGATTTATCCAGTTGAACTAGTAGTAGGGAAAACCTTTGACCTTTTGTTTAGGATCAAACAGTGTTGCAAGTGATATTTCTCCTTTGTGAACTGATAAGCTGGTCATGGTCAAGATACGTTTTCTCCAATTAAAACACTTGTTGTCCCATTTCTTGTTCCAAAGAATTAAATTACTGAGACTCATCAATGTTTGAATTATTGAATTCATGTACGAATACCAGTTATAGATAGTAAATATTAAAGAAAGCATCATTTTATACATTCTCTCTTTGACCGAGACCTAACAGTGTATTTTCAAACTTAGCATCTTTTTCTTTTCTAATTTACAGTTACTGTTATGAAAAAGTTTCTCTAAAATGACTCCTTATTTTAAATCCGTATAAATAAAATATTACACTAGGTTTATACTGACATTGAACTGACAAAGTACAAATTTATTCTTAACATCATGAAAAGTTCCTCACCCAATTTAAGGTGATTTTTAGTCTGGTCATGTCTGCAAGGAAATAACATCGGACAGTTTTATAATAATTGATTTTTTTTTTCTTTTTCTTACAACTCTATCAACAAATCCTTTCAGCACTCCTTTCAAATTAGACCTTGAGTCTGATCATTGTGGTCTAAATCACTGTTATATTTTGTCTGGACTACTGCAAAGCTTCCTAATTCTTCTTTCCTCTCGTCCTCTTACACTCAGTTTATGAAATTTTACCTTGCCCAAGTGAAATTATGCCCAGAGTTATCTTTTTAAAACAAATCAGATTGACAATTCAACTATTGAAAACTCTTTAGTGAATTTTTTTTCTTGTAGAAATCTAAAGTTTTTATTGTAGCCTCCAAAATTCTACCTAATCTGGCCTTTATCTATCTCTCCATCTTTATCTCTGACCCACCTCTTCCTTATTCACTGTGTCCTAGGTACATTGACCATCTTGCTATTCCTTGAATAGCATATTTCTGCCTGGCGTATTCAATTAACAGCAAAGAGAGCAATGTGGTTGCTTGAGATTGAAGGAAGGTGGGGCTGATGAGATCACAGAAGTAATCAAGGGAGATATCACATGGTCTTTGGCTTTTTCTCCGAGGAAAATGGAGAGCCACTGCAGGGTTTTGAAAAAAGGACTGACATGTTTGACTTGCCATTTAAAAAGATCACTCTGGCAGCTGCATTGAGAATAGACTGTAGAGGGCAAGAGTACCAACAGAGAGTCCAGTTAAGAGGCTGTTGCAATAATCCACAGAGATGATGGCTTGGACTAGGGTGGTAGCAATGAGAGGAATATAGAGATATATTTAAAAATATATGTTTAAGATATGTTTTAAAATGTATTTTAATGGTTGAAGGTCAAATGATCAAGATTTCCTTCCAGATTGAATGTAGAGTATGAGAAAAAGAGAAGCATCAAGGATTACTCCAAAGTTCTTGGCCTGACCAACTGAAAGGATAGAATTTACATAAACTGAAATGAGAAAGGCTATGGCTAGAGTCAGTATGGATGGAAAATTGGAGGTTACATTCCGGACTCTGCAAACTTGACATGTATGTTAATTATCCAGGTAGAGACGTTGAGCAAAAAATTGAGTTTTTGGAGTTTGGGAGAGAAGTCTGGACTAAAGGCATAAATATGGGGGTCATTTGCAAATAGATGGTATTTAAAGCCATGAGACTGGTTGAGATTACCAAGGAGAAAGTGTAGCTAGAGAGGAAAAAGAACAAAGGTGGAGCTTTTGTGTCCTGGAGGCCAAGTGAAGAAAATATTCTAAGGGGAGAGAATGATGAGTGGCGTCAAATGAGGCAGGCATATAAAGAAGAAGGGGACTGAGAATTGGCCATTAGACTTTGCAATGCGGAGATTATTGGTGAACTTGGTAAGATGAATGTTGATAGAGAGTTGGAGGCAAGGCTCTGCTTGGAGTGGATTTAAAAGAAAATTGGAAGACAGGAATTGGAGACAGTGAATATAGACAACTCTTTTAGGGAATTTTGCTGCAAAGGTGAGCAAAGAAATGAGGTGGTAACTGCAAGGAAAAGCAAGAACAGTGTTTTTAAGATGCAAAGAATTACAGATGTGAAAAATTGATAAAGTGTGAATAAGAGGGAGGCTTACTGGAGCAATGCCATTGATTGGGTCAGAGGGACTGGAAACTAGAGCCCAGACTGACCGCACATTATTGCGCGGGCAGTCGGCTATCGCAACAAATGGGAAGACGGAGTATGTGGGCGTAGATGCTGATTCTTTTCCTATTGCCTCAGTTTTCTCAATAAGAAAGTAGGAAGCAAGGTCAGCTAAAAGTGAGGATGAGGGGAAGGTATTGGTTGGTTTCAAGAGAGAGGAGATGTGAAATAGTCATCTAAAAGACTAGGAAAAGGAACAGGTTAGGGAAATATGGTATGATTGCTGTGCTGAATTAATGGCCCCCCTGATGTTATGGTGGTGAATGGTGAGTGTGGTCGATCTCCAGCCGTGTTTGCCTACATGGGTGTAGGTGCAGAGCAAATGGTGAGTTGGCTTTAACCATGGCTGTGGTTTTGTGAAGCAAATATGATAGGAGGGTCGAGGTAGTCAAGGGTGTAGCCAAGAGAGTGATTGTAGTCTTCGACCTTTGATCTTAGTAGGAAATGTTTACTGTAAATGTAGTATTATTTTCTATAGTGAAGTTACCAGATTTTTTAGGGTATTATAAAAATGATAGGCATAAATAGTTAATGAAGGAAATAATGGAGGGCTGAACTGAAAATCACTGACCATGTTCATTTATATTTTCCTGTTTCCCCCCGTTACCATCTTACCCCATTTATTTCTTTGTTCTTTATTTCCACCAGTTCATTTAATAAATTTGAGCACAAATATGCTTGTCAGATTTCACATAACTTAGGCTCTCTCTGTTTTACACATTCAATGACCCCACTGGTGAGTTCCAAGAGGGCAGGGATCTTTATCTGTTTTGTTTTCATCATTAGAACTTGCCTGGCACATAATAAATGCTCATCAGTATTTCTGTTGGATGAATTAATTCTCCTGATACTGGTCATTAAGGTCCCTAGCTACATCCCATTAGTAAACAATGTATTTTTAAAGTGTTTGTATTAAAAACTCTGATATAATCTAAGTAAAATGGAAAGAAATGGAAAAATGTCAGCATATCATTTTGGTATTTTTCTCAAGATGCTTTACCTTACAAATATTCTTTGCCTTTTATGAAGTACCAGCAATCTTGACTCTAACTATACCATGTCTTTATTGGATAGTAATGTACATTGTACATTTATTTCAGTAATACTATTGATGCTGAAAATAAGTGGATTCAGAAATGCAAGGAAAGTCTTGTACCTTAACGTTGCTAAAGCTAGACTTGCCTTAAGTACATATGCTTGTGGTTTTCTATGCGTGCACATACATAACGCATGTACAAGCTTGGTAGAAAAATTCCTATCTGCAAATACAATTTGCAGAATGACTTTTTTCCCCTCTTTTTGTAGTGGAGAAGCTTCTGCAAAGTTATCTCCCATAATCCTTTATCCTAAAGAAATGTCTTAAACATATTTGTTCCTATTTTGTGAACTTAAATTTTTTAGTTCTTTGTGACATTTGTCCCTGAAATACCCCATCATTTGTGTGAACGCTTTAGTATATACATAGTCTTGACTCTTGTCTGGGAAGAGCGAGTGCTGTGGACACTGTGTTAGCTGACTAGCTATCAAGGAGAGATATACTGTGGCTGGAACACACATCATACACGAGGAGATGAGGACCGCACATGTTAACGGAGATTGAAAAACATCACACAGGCAGCCCCAAATAACCTTTCCTTGACCTTGAATTTTTGTTAGTTACTGTCTGAATTTTATTTTCTTGGAAAGTTACATATCTTTATTCATCCCTGCTAGGCAATTAGGGACATATAAAAGGCTAAGGGTAATAGCAGGGACCCTTGGAAGGAGAGAAGCTTTATGCAAAATATTTAAGCTGGTCAAATCACAAAAGAATATGAAAATTTGTTGTGCAACTTTACGTTTGTTTCATGAAGTCCCTGAGTTAGTTGCCATGACAATGACCTAGTAAAAGTACTCTTGCAAATGTTAGCTTGGATTAATAGTTGGGAAAGATATGACAACCTGCACAGGGAGAAAGAGAGAGCAAAGGCATAAAATAGAATTACTCACTTTCACCAAGAAGATATATTTAAGTAAAGCCTTTTATATTCCTTGCCTTAAATACATATTTATTCAGTACATGTAAATGAGTACTTGGAAAGCTGGCATTTTATTTTTAAAAATTGAGCAACAGAAGAAACTAGAGGGAAGTTGGGACAAAAATAATTGGTTCCTCTAGAGGAGAACAATTTGGCCTGGCTTTGACTTTGGAAAGACAGATGATAGAAGAAGTTCAGAGCTTTGGGGCTGGCGTGACCTGGATTGGAATTCCAGCTTTGCCACTTGCTGACTTGTAAGGGCTTGTTACTTGAGATTTCTGAGTGTCATTTTTCTCATTTATACAATATGGATGGATATATTTCATTTAGCACATCCAGAATTTATAAGTTTCTGTGTTTCAGTCATTTCAAAATGTTTATTGAGAAGCTACTAGTGAGCAAAACAAAAGTCCTGGCTCACATAGAGCTTATGTTTCTTCTGATTGGGGGATATCAGATAATAATAGACATATGACATGTCAGGTGGTGACTGCTCTGAGGAAAATGAAGCCTGGGAAGGGGATAGCAAGTGACCAGGGTGAGGAAGGATTGTGTGTTGAGCGGAATGCTATTAAATACAGCCATGCTCTGCATAACAACGTTTTGGTCCACCATGGACCGCATATACGACAGTGGTCCCGTAAGATTAGTACCATATAGCCTAGGTGTGTAGTAGGCTATACCATCTAGTTTGTGTAAGTGCACTCTGTGATGTTTGCACAGTGATGAAATTGCCTAATGATGCATTTCTCAGAACTTATCCCCACCATTGAGCTACGCATGACTGATGGGATATTCAGGAAACTCTTATGATCTCTGGTTTGAGCAGAGGTCAGAAGGAAGTGAGGGAGAAAATTATGCAAATATCTGAGGTAAGAGTGTTCCAGGAAGAAAGGAATAATACATGCAGAGATTCTGAGATGGGAACATGTTTGCTGTCTTCAAGGAACAGTGAGTTGGTGAGGCCAGTGGTGCTGGGGCAGAAATGTGAGTGCTTCATGGGAATAGGAGATTAGGTCAGGAGTTTCTTGGCTTGTGGCTGCATCACTCCGATCTCTGCCTCTGTCTTCACGTGGCCATCTCTGTGTGTCTGTGTCTTCTCCTTTTCTATCGACCTCAAATCTCCTTCTGCCTTTCTCTTGTAGAACACTTGCATTGGATTCAGGGCCTATATTGATGGATAACCTAGAATTATCTCATTTTAAGATACTTAAGCCAGCCCTGGTGGTCTAGTGGTTAAGATTCAGTGCTCCCACCACCATGACCTGAGTTCATTTCCTGGTCAGGGAACCACACCGCCTGTCTGTCTCTCGGTTGTCAGACTTTGGTGGCTGTATGTTGCTGTGATGCTGAAAGCTGTGCCATCCATATTTCAAATACCAGCAGGGTCACCCATGGTGTACAGGTTTCAGCAGAGCTTCCAGACTAAGACAGACTAGCAAGAAGGCCACCCACCCAAAAACATGGGAATAGCAGCAGATCATTGGCTTATATAGCATTGGAAGGTGAGAGGATGGCTCAAAAAGACCAGGTATAGTTCTGCTGTGCTTCACACAAGGTCTCTAGGAGTTGGAATCCACTCCACAGCACTAACAACTACAGCAAAATAGCCAAGGGCCAGGTCACATAAGGCCTTGTAAGACGTATAGGACTTTGAAATGCCTTCTGAATGAGATAGGAAGCCATTGGAGTGTTCTGTGCAGGGGAGTGACAGGATCTGTTTTTATGAGTTTTGCTCTGACTGCTGTCTTAAGAATAGACCAGGCAGAGTGGGGGTAGGTGTGTTGTGGGAAGCTGGAATGGGAGGTCAGTTAGTAGGTTAGTGCAATCATTAAAGAGAGTTGGTGGTGGCATGGACCAGGGTGACATATGTGGAGCTGTTGGATTTTGGATATACTTTAAAGGATTTCCAAATAGACTGGATGGGTGGATAAGAAAAGGAGAGGACTTAGGGATTGCTCTAAGCCTTTTCTTTCTTGGCCTGTGCAGTTGGAAGGATGGAGAAAATAGGATGAGGCGAACAGATTTATGGGACACAGTGGAAATCAGGAGTTCTGTTTTGTACATTTTAAATATGAAATGTCTATAGTGGTAGTGGCATAGCTATATGGGTGTGGAGTTTAGGGAGGAGGTTGGGCTGGAGGTAAAAATGTGGGAGCCATCAGAATATAGATGACGTTTCAAGCCATAGGCCTTGAGGAACTCTCCAAGAGAGTGACCATAGATACAAGACTGGATGGAGCCCTGGAGCTCTCCAACACTTAGGGGTCGGCTAGATAGGAGAAAACCATCAAAGGAGACTGAGAAGGAGCAAGCAGTGAGGCAGGAAGAAAGCCAAGTGATGAAAGTATTCCAGGGTATAGGTGTGATCAGTTGTGTGAGATACTGTTTGGTCAAGTAAGATGAGGTCTGAGAATTAATCAGGGGACTTGACAACATGGAAGTGGTTAGGGATTTTGGTGAGCAGCTTTGGTGGAATGAAAGCCTAATTGGTTGTAAGTTTAAGAGAGAATGGAAGAAAGGAAGTAAAGATAGAGAATAAAGACATCTCTTTTGAGAAGCTCTGTTGTGAAGGAAGCAGACAAATGGGAACTCTAGAAGGGATGCCTTTCCCAGTTTGTAGCCCTCTACCGTGCCTTCTTGTCACTCCAGGTTTACTTCATTCATTCATTGACTACCTGCCAGGACTCTGAGTCTGCACCTGTACCATACAGGTTCTCTGAGAATATGTAGTGAAAGCATCTGGTGCAGGACTGGAAGTTATAGTTGCTGTTGTTTTTGATCAAGAAGAGTAATAAACAAAGGCAGCAATATCATGGAAAGGTACTTGGTGTCTAAGGGATAGAACATTTTAATTTTCTTCTACAATGTCTTAGCACTAGAATTGCTCAAGTGTATATACTACTATTTAAGCAATTCTTCATCTTCCCAAGTTATTTTTTAAAATATACATCAGAGCCAGTCCTGATGGCTTAGTGGTTAAAGTTCAGTGTGCTCCACTTCAGCGGCCTGGGATTGGTTCCTGGGCATGGAACCACACCACTCGTCTGTCAGTAGCCATGTTGAGGTGGCAGCTCATGTAGAAGAACTAGAAGGACCTACAACTAGAATATACAACTATGTACTGGGGCTTTGGGGATAAAAAAAAAGAGAGAGAGAGGGGGAGATTTGCAACAGATGTTAACTCAGGGCCAATCTTTTATATATATATATACACACACGCACAGAAACACACACACACATCAGTGTGGTGCATTAACATGATCTTTCAATTTTTAAATTCAATAAAATGAGTACTTTGAGCCATTTGTTTTAGGTGCTAAAGGACCTACAAACCTACACGAGTTAGTTCCTTTCTTCTAATTTATAATTAGTAGAGGACAGTTACCCAAATAACCACAACTCTGGAGGAGCACAGGGTACTGATGGAGGGTATTAGAAAAGGCCTCCTGGAGGAGGTGCTATTTGAACTGGCCATTTATACATTGTCTTTGGGACAGAGGGCTTTAGAGGGAATAGTAGAAATAATAGTAGTAAAAGCTTAGAGGCTGAAAAGCGTCTGTCTCATTAAAATAACTGATTAGTGTAACCATCTTTCTGGCTAGTTCCGATTGCTGGGTTGTCATAATAAACCATATGCAGAGCAAATAACACCCTGAATCTGCTTATGAAGTAAGGTTCATGTGATTTGATTTTATACTGGAACCATAGTAGGTTAATTAGTTTTAACTAATTATACTTCTGATTCTTGAATACTAATCTTTGTTTATATAAAGATTTCCTAGTTTTTAATTTTACATATTTTAATGAAAAGTTTAAAATTAGACCTGTCTCATGAACTAATGCTTTAGCAAAAATAGGAACTTTATGTTGATTACTTCCAATGCTTAAAATATAAGACATTATCAATTTTAATACCGGGACAGAATGATACATATTCTTTTTTATTTTTATTTTTTGAGGAAGATTAGCCCTGAGCTAACATCTGCTGCCAATCCTCCTCTTTTTTGCTGAGGAAGATTGGCCCTGAGCTAACATCAGTGCCCATTTTCCTCTATCTTACATGTAGGACGCCTGCCATAGCATGGCTTGACAAGCGGTACACAGGTTTGCGCCCGGGATCCACACTTGCGAATCCCGGGCTGCCAAAGCAGAGTGTGCGAACCCAATTGCTATGTCACTGGGCTGGCCCCTGATACATATTCTTATTGCTTTAATTATACTTCTTATATATTCTTTTGATTAGAATACTTGAAACAGTGTTCAGTTATTCTTTGTAAAAATCATTTTTAGAAAGTCTGAAACAAAGAATTTATATTATGAAACTTTAAAAGAATTGTATAGTTCTTCCTTACATAACCATCTTAGGAGTTCAAGATAAGAGATTACATATGCAAAATCATTTCTCTCTGTGTTTAGGAAATGGAGTTATTTTTTCCTTCGAGTGGAGTTTGTGGGCCAGCAAACACTGCTAAATTTACCGATTGTACCTGTTGCATTATTAAGCCCCATGCTATCAGTGAAGGTAAGCGCTACACAATATCCAATATGTTTTGTTAATAGGAGTTTATTTTGTTAATGTTTATTTTCTTGACATATTTTTTATGTAGAAATTAAAGTATAATTTTAATATTTCCATTTATTTTTTTCTTTGAAGACACATGAATAAGGGTGTCAAAATATGAGGGAAAAATCTGTCTAAATCTAGATTTCTCTTTATCTTTGTATCTGCGTGCTTTTTTTCTTTTGGTGAGGAAGATTGGCTCTGAGCTAACATCTGTGCCCATCTTCCTCTACTTTGTATGAGGGATGCTGCCACAGCATGGCTTGCCAAGTGGTGTGTAGGTCTTTGCCTGGGATCTGAACCCTCAAACCCTGGGCCACTGAAATGGAGTGTGTGAACTTAACCACCATGCCACCAGGCTTGACCCTGTAACTTTGCTTTTTATTTTGAGGAAGATTAGCCCTGAGCTAACATCTGCCACCAATCCTCCTCTTTTTGCTGAGGAACATTCGCCCTCAGCTAACATCTGTGCCCATACTTTATATGTGAGACACCTGCCACAGCATGGCTTGACAAGCGGTGTGTAGGTCTGCACTCAGGATCTGAACCGGCGAACCCCAGGCTGCTGAAGTGGAGCGTGCAAACTTACCCCTACTCCACCAGACTGGCCCCTGTATCTGTGCACTTTTAAGAGGCGTTCTTTGGGTGGTTGATCATGGTCATGCTCATCTTGTTACAGGTCTTGATTTCTTGACTTTTAATCTACCTCCTCTCCTCCCAACCACATAACTGTGTTTGACTTAATTCACTTAAATAGCACTCCTTATGTACAATTTGAAACAATGTGTATCATATCTGCAGTATGGCCTTTCTGAGAAAGCTGAAGAAACTTCCTTCCATTTTCAGTATCTGAAACCAAGTTTGACTGACATGTATATATATATATATACACACATGCATAAGATAAATAGATAGGTAGATAAATATGTATATGTGGATGTATGCTGAGAGTCTGCACGTTTCTTTATTTTTTTTCATCTGTTTATTTTAGTCTGTTATGTGTATTTCTGTCAGCTATTTCAAATCTTTTGAAAATGAGATGGGGTATAATTTAAAAGATCCCCCTTAAAAAGCTAGAATATACTAAATGATAAACATAATTGAATAGATTTTTTAAATTTTATTTTTTCTAAGTATTAAAATAATTCAGGTATATGGTAGAAAATTTGGAAAATAAAAAAAAGTAAAAAATAAAACAAAATGCCCTGTTTTCCCATCATCCTGAGTTAGTCATTGTTAATATTTTGATATCTTCTCCAATCCTTTTCTTCTGCATATGTATATATGTGTAACTGACACACGTGAATGTAATTGTTAACATGTAGATCTACAGGCTGTTTTAATTTTTAGAAGCATTTTTGAATGCTCTTAAATTCTTCATGAATATTTTAATAGTTGTACAGTATGCAGCCAAATAGATGTAGTATAATATTTGGGTACTTAGGTTGTTTCCATTTTTTTGATGTTAAGTTTGTGCACTCAGCTTCCACAGCCTGGGTTTCGTGGGTTTCGATCCTGGCCAAGGACCTACATGCTGCTCATTATGCCAAGCAGTGGTGGTGTCCCACATACAAAATACAGGAAGATTGGCACAGATGTTAACTCAGGGACAGTCTTCCTCAAGCAAAAAAGAGGAAGGTTGGCAACAGCTGTTGGCTCAGGGCCAGTCTTCCTCACTCCCCCCCCCCCCCAAAAAAAAGAGTTTTGAAGACTCTTTGTACATGAATATTTGAGAATATCTCTAATCATTTCCTCTGGCTGGTTTCCTAGAGGTAGAATTATTTGTTGAAAGAATATGAACCTTAGAGATCTTGTTGCATAATTAATACTTCTTTAATTATTTAGGAAGCACTTCAATATCTTATAGACACTTAGGACCATAATTACAGGGAACTAACATGCATGATGGGTAACAAACATTTATGGAGAACTGCCACTATGTCCTAGGTAGTAGACTGAGTACCTTCTGTATTATTTCCTTAATCTTCACAGCACTTATGTCAAGAAGGGGGATATATCATTCTTTTCCAGATAGGCAAGCTGAGGCTATATAAGTTATTTCCCCCAATTTAGAGTAGGGAACCCAGGATGCAAACCCTGCTCTGTTTTAACCTCCCTGTTCTGTTCTCTACACTACACGTATTGCTCCACGGCAATAACAACAAAAATGTCACATAGTTAGTAACACTTCCATGGAAAGTAGTAGTAATATTTGAGATGGTTGGTGTTGATAATCTATGAAAAAAATTAGATATTTTATGTTGCACTCATTTTTCTTACCTAGGGATAGATGGGGATGTATATATACAAACGTACCTACACACACACACACACAGTATATACACACATTTTAATGTGAAGAGATAAGTTCTTCTTGTCTAAATCCTTCAACTTTATAAAAAGCTTGGCATTTTAATACATCCAATTTGATTTTCATCTGATTTAATTTTTTCTAAGAAAAAATATGACACATGGAAAGAGTCAGAAATAAAATCAAATAACATTAAAATAAATACTAGTTATATACTTTAATAATTCCATAAATAAATATAACTGAAATCTAATAAAAGTGATTATATAAATAAAAGGTGATGTCAAAATGACTAATTTGGGTGATTAGGGTCACATGTGAGGGGATGCACGATAATTAGTGTTCGGGTGGTGAACATGATGTAGTGTATACAGAATTCGAAATATGATGTACGTCCGAAAAAAATAAAAATTGAAAAATAAATAAATAAAATAAAAAAATGACTAATTTTATATTTATACAGATTTAAATTATTTTTAGTCAGAGCTGTTTTTTAAAGATCAACTATATTTCATATATTCATATTTGATATATAACATAAGAGGCATATGAGTTAAAGTAAAGGAAACTTTTGTAAAATCTAATCAGATGGCAGAATACTTTAAACTTTGACATTTTAGGGCTTTTTTTCCTTTTATTTCTAAATCTTGATTTTAGGGAGACTTTAAGACTGTTTTGAAATATGTAATTAACCCAATTCAGCTTAAACTGTGGCTACAGTGAAATATAGTTTGCCGTCTCATATTGAATGTTATTAGATTCGCTCATTCCCTTTTCAACTGCTGATTTACGTTTATCTTTTTCTATAGTGATCTCATTTTGTGATATATTTAATTTCACCTGTGATCTAATATACGTATGAGAGAAGAAGAAATTTTTTTAAAAAGTTGTTGATAAAAAAGCAACTGAAATGGAATAGGGTCATTCCCTTCTATTGACTGCTGACTGCCCCACAGAAGGCCACATTAGCCTGTTGATCGAGCAAAACTAAGTTTCTTGGTCCTATGGTGAGGAGAGCAGCTCTGATGGAGTCATAGTGGACTTCAAGGGAGACACTGTAGTTTCGGGTATGACCCTGAGAGATGGAAGGTAGGTCTACCAGTGCAGTGATCTGATTGAAACTGGGCAAAGTTCATGGTAAGGTAGTTTAGGATGAGTGGAAACAGCGAGGCAAGGCTTTTAACCAAGTCTTTTAAGTACGCGGTTATTTGATAAGTGAGTTGTTTGCCCAACCGAAGGAATATTGTGAGAAGGGGACTGTTTGAGTAGTCTATTGTTGGGGTAAATGGACTTTTGGGAAGTTCCTGAAGCAAACAATGAAGTTATTTACTGATTTACAGCCTTATCTTTGTGAGTAAGAATTTCTTGGCACAAATGATAAAGTAATGTGGATGTAGGTGGCCTTAGTTCTTAGTCCTGTAGTTAATCTATAAGATTATGGAGGTTCACTTCTCACTTCTAAGAGAGCTAGAAAAAAAGGGCTTAGTTTGTGGAGTAGGTGGAGGGAAAAAATAATAAGGTATACTTGGAGCATTTGTGATCTTTTTATATATCTATATTGAAATATATTTTATCATTTGGGGGCTCAGGTTAAAAGGGAAGAAAAAAGGTGAATGTTCATGTCTTCTTTGTTCAATTCAAAATGATGCAATGTGTTTGTTTTGATGTCCTCAGTATCCTTCATATGTACTTAGTTTAATTCCATCGCTGAAAAGAATTATTTTTACTCTCAAATCAGGCTGCATACTCTGAATTTCTGGCTCTGCTACTTACTAGCCGTGGAATTTTGGATAAATTACATAACCTCTTTGTACCTTGTTTCCTCATCTGTAAGATGAGAGTAATAGCATACCTTCTGCGCTGGGTAACTGTAAGGATTAAATGCATTGAATGTAATGATGAAGTGGTTAAATGATTAAATGTAGGGACTAATGTCCTAAGCACAGTGCCCAGCACTTAGCTAAGTGCTATATCTGTGTTAGACATCATTACTATCATGATTACTACTCTATTACTGCTACTGCTACCACTATGACTACTATCATTATCTTTTAATTTTTAAGTTGAATGACTCCTTAATAACAAAGCAATAGTTTGCAATGCTAATAAAATCCAGCATCCACATCCATTATCCATAGAAAGAAAGAAAATCCCTGTCATTGTTCAAGGAACGAAGTACTTTTGTTGTTTTCCTCAGTTAAAGTCTGGGTCTAATGTAAGTCCGTGCAGTAGGATTCTTGCTTACATCTAATGGATTCAGCAGCCCTCAGCTGTTACCTGCTCTGATCGGTTGGCATTGGGCAGGAGGTGACAGCCAAATCTGGGAGAGCTGTTTTTTGCACTTGTAGTGGCCAAAAAATTTAGCCTTTTGAAGTATTAGAACCCTGAAGTTTTGTTGGAAATTTTTCTTTTTTAAAATAGATTTATGCATTAAACAATTTTATTGCTTTGTTCATAACATTGCCCCTTCTGAAATTTAGTTTCTTCCTCAGTAAAATGAGTCAAGATGGTTTAAAATTTCCTCTCAGCCTTTAAATCCAGATATTCTATTATTCTGTGAAAATTCTTATAGAAGAAAATTGTATTCTGTATCTCAATGTTGTGTTTTGGCTGTAGAAATTCTATTTTCATAGAGACTTATCGACAAAAATAATCCATAACCAATCTATAAGTGAAAATTTGGGTGAGTTTATTCTGAGCTAAAATCTGAGGATTATAACCTGGGGCCTTTCTTCCCGAAGGAAGAAAGGGCACCAAAGAAGTGGGGTGCACAGACTGGTTATATACCCCCAGAGAGGATGTTTCACGTAGGATTGAAATGTCCCTTTTACAATAGTCGTGAGACTGCTCTGTCAGCACAGCGATTGATGGAAACAGCAGGGTGGCAGTCTGTTGTCTATAGCTGACTGGTCACAGGTGAGCTGGGTGGTCAAAGGTGAGTGCAGCAATCAATTCCTAGCCTAAGGAAAAATGCTTATCCCTAAGGAAATGCTAATATGGGGGGGAAGTTGCACCTTTATCTCAAAGCCTTTGTTCTGGACATAGGAAATTTCTAAGCAGATATACAATGCTTGCTCAACAGCCACAGTCAGGCCCTTTTGGAAAAAACAAAGTCAGGCCTAATTAGGTTTATACCAAATGGCTTCCTCATATACTCCAATATATCTTATTGCTTGCCATTTTTATTTGTCAGACTGTTTCAAAGCAATTTTAGGTTTTATTTTTAAAAAGACAGAGAGACAGTCTTGGAGTTGTCAGTTTACATTTAATTAGTTAGGAAGCAAATAATTTCTTAGAATATTGGCCAGTTTGTAAATTTAATGCCAGAATCGTCTCTGATATGCTAATTAAAACAGGACTGGTATCAGGAAGATTTTATTTATCAAGTTTCTCAGTTTTAAAAATTGCGTTGTTAGTCCTCAGAGCCTCTTTTAGAGTTTTAATTTCCACCCTGAGCGGTAGTTTTGATGCTCAGTAGGCCACGTGCCCTAGAAGGCTCATTCTACCATGTGGAACCCCTGCTTTTGGGCTGATTGAATTGGTTAAGTTCCCAGCTTTTTTGTATTAGATTTCCTTCAAGTACTTCAACTTCTGGGATACTATGGAAGAGGTGTAAAGTTTTTTGGTGTAAAGAGAGTGGATTTAAATATTGTAAATCTAACTCTGTTTCACTAAAAATTCTTGGAGTGGGCCCGGTTTTGCTTAGAATGTCACAGATTTGGAGTTTTGTGATTGTTTTATGTTCTACTTGAGAGAGTAGACAATTAAAGGGAATCTGTAACACATGCACCAAGTACATTGAACTACGCCTAAGACCCTGACTTCGAATGCATAGAGCTTAGCATGCATTTTTGAGACACAAAATTATAGACAGTGAAAATGTCTAATGAGTTTGTAAGTTAGGGGAGCTTTAAATGAACTTTGCGATATATTGATTTATACGGAATCTCAACAGTTCTGCTAGTCCCCGCAAAAGAATCTGCACCCCCAGGAAGGATTACGTTTAATCACTTGTACAAGTCCTGAAAAGTAGGTCTTTCTGCGGCTATTAAAAAACTTCATTTAGAAATAGTGAAATTGTTTGCAAATATGTTCCAACATCTAATAAGCTTTAGAGAAAAATGAGAATTCCTACGATTATCAGTTGTAATGACTTGACTGAGAGCAGAGGGCAAGAAGGTCTCCTCAAATTTTCTTGATGAAACTGTTAGGACTTTTCTTGAGTATAGAACAACAAAAACAGTTTTATTACTAATTGCAGTTCATGTTATGGAATGATAAGTACTTTACATGAATTACTTAATTCTCAAAACTGTGAGGTTAGGTATGTCACAGAGGAGGAAATCTAGACAGTGAGGTGTTAAGTAACTTGCCCAGAGTCACACAGCTCCTGGGCAGTGGAGCTGGGATTTGCATGGTTCGTCTTCACTCTATCACATTGTGCCATTCTGCCTCTACGTGTGTTATCAGTTGGACCCTATAAATCCCTATCATCGAGTTTGATTATTAACCGCACTTTAAGGTGTGGAATCTAAGAATCAGAAGGGGTGGGTAACGTCCTGAAGTCCAGAGCTATTTGATTCCACAGCTGGGACTATTTGCATTATTCCATGAATACCGAGGTCCACTGATTGCTTGTGGAAGGGCATTCCTGGTAGAGGGTTATCTAATAATTGGTATGAAGGGTGATTTTAATACCTACATCTTGACTCGTGAAAAATACTTGGAGTGTAGGATAGGTCTTAGAGAAATTACTGCTGTTCTGGCCCAGGTGATGGCAGTTAAGAGATGAATAACGAACAAGTTCCTGAGAATTACAAACTCAGAATACCTTCTTCAAACTTCCTAGTTAAATAGGAATAATCCTTTTCATATTTTTAAAGATGTTTAATTTGATTAAAGCAGTTATTTGTTTCTTCTGTTTCAAGAATCTGCTTTTCCTGGGTATGATTTATTTACCCTGTTACTCTCTCCATTGCTCCTGCTCTCCAGCATACTGTCTGCCTTTCAGTTACATAAACACCCCTTGTTCCTTCTCTCCTCACGGCCTTTTTGTATGACTTTACATTCCCTCTGCCTAAATTGAGCAGCCCCTCCCCCTCCTCCCACCCCCCAAATGTCATTTCCTCAGGGAAACCTAACTTAATAACTCCCCCCGCCCCCACAAAATGCTAGGTTCCCAAGGGACCTGTTCTCTTGGCGCTCTCTGCTTCTCCTTCGTAGCACTCAGCACAGTTTACTATTTCTGTTATTATATGATTAATATACAGCTACAGTATATAATATATTAATTTTGACTAGTGATCATTATATGTGTCCTCCACCAGATTACAAACTCTGATTGCCGGGACAGTGTTGGTTTCATTGTCATACTTTTCTGAAAGTTTTGTACTCCCCACTGTAACTTTTTTTTTTAGCCCACGTGTTATTTAGGAGTCTCTTTTGGTCAGAGAATGCGCTCTGTGACAGTTGGTTCTTTGAAATTTGTTGATATCCTTTGTTACTTAGTGCATGGTTAATTTAAGAAACATTTCCCATGTATGCTTGAAAAGAAGGTATTTGTTGTGTTGTTCTCTCTTTATACATAAAAAACTATTGATTCAAACCTGTCGTTCAAATCTATAGCCTTACGTTTTTTTGTCTGCTTGGTTTGTCAGCTTCTGAAAAAAGCTTTGTTAAATTTTTCCATGTTAAAATTGCCTATTATAAATTTGTCAGTTTCTCCTTTCTGTTTTGGCTTTTCATATCCTGAGGCTTTGTTGCTATATGGGATTATTATATCTTTTTACTCATTATGGCATGTCTTAATCTATCCCTGTTAATTCTTTTATGCATTTACTTTAAAGAGAGGCATTATCTTTTTCTGATTTATTTTTTAGCCTTTTGCTTCTGATATGTATCTTATAGTCACTATGGCTGAATTTTGTTTCATTTCTATTTTTAAAATTCTTATTTTTTTAGTCCAATCTAGTAGTCTTGTCATAGAATAGTTGAATTTAACCTACTGCCATTTATTGTGATTACTGATCTATTTGGAGTCCTTTCTTTATCTTGCTTAAAGTTTTTTCTTTCTTTTCCCCTGCCTCCCTGCCACTCCTCCCCAACCCCCCGCTTCTTTCCAGCATTCTGTTGGATGGATAAAGTTTTCTTTATTGCCTTCTTTCTCCTTTGTTTATCTGCTGGTTTGAAAGCCCTAGATCGGGGGCATCAAACTACAGCCCTTTGGCCAAATTGGGTCAGCTGCCTGTTTTTGTAAATAAAGTTTTATTGGGACACAGCCATGCTCATTCATTTATGTATTATCTATGGCTACTTTTATGCTACAATAGCATACTTGAGTAGTTGTGACAGATACAGTATGACCTACAAAGACTAAAATATTAACTGTCTGACCCTTTACAGAAAAAGTTTACTGACGTCTGCCATAGAGTATATATTTTTAATTGGTTCTACCTAAATTTTAGCACGAGTACTTAACTCTAAATTTTATTAGTAAAATGTAAACTTGTTCACCCTCTCCAGATCTTTCCTAAGACAAAGACTTTATTTTTATATATATATATGTTTTTAAATTTATTATTATTATTATTATCATTTTTTTGAGGAAGATTATCCCTGATCTAACTGCTGCCTATCCTCCTCTTTTCGCTGAGGAAGACTGGCCCTGAGCTAACATCCATGTCCATCCTCCTCTACTTTATACGTGGGATGCCTGCCACAGCATGGCTTGCCAAGTGGTGCCATGTCTGCACCCAGGATCCAAACCGGCGAACCCCGGGCTGCTGAGAATCAGAATGTGTGCACTTAACTGCTGCGCCACCAGACCAGACCCAAAGACAGAGACTTTAGAATGCTGTAAATAGCCACTAAAATCGTCTCCTCCCATCTTCCAAGTAATTGGTGTGAGAATGTTAATTCTATTTTTTAACTTTTATTTTTTAGCCAGCTTTATTGATATATAATTTACATAACATAAAATGCACACCTTCTGAGTGTACAGTTCTGGCACTATGTTATAGTGTCTCAAACTCAGAGTCAAGAAGTCCTTCCTAACATATAAACCTGGTTCTATCTGAGGTCTCCTTTTTGGAGACAGTTCGAGGATGAGTAGATAGTTTTGATTGTTTGAATATGTTGCTTTGTGAAAGCAGGACAATTGAATAGATTGGTTCCAGGCTTAACTGTGGCTTTATAACTATAGGTTCTCTATCAATGAAGTCATTGTGTCTTTTATCTTTGCAAGTCAGGGCTTGTTCTTCACACTTGACTGGAATAAAGAAACATCTGTTGCTAGGCAGCCAAAGCACTGGCACCTAGCAACTGTGATGTGTGCATCAGGAACTACAGGCTCTCTTCAGAGCTCAGTGATGTGATTTCAAGCAAAAGATCTATACTCATCTGTCTGAGTTAGAAGAGGCGAGAATCTAGATAAAGGAATGGCAAAAAGTTCAGTGAAAATCCTATTGTGCCTGGCAAGGGTAATTGTTTGGAATGTCTGTTATACTTTTGTGGATTGACACTTACAAATTGTATGATCTTGGAATCACTTCTTGACCTCTCTAAAGCCTCATTTTTCTAATCTGCAAAATGGAGGTGACAACCTACTTCACAAGTAAGTTAATACACGTGATGCGCTTAGAACGGTTTGCATAGTAAGGATTCAGTAAAATGTTAGCTATTAGTAATAGTCATTTTAGAGATTATATCACATGATGCATTTTTTTAAAATTTGAGTTAATAGTGTTTCAGTTATCTATTGCTTTATAACAAACCATTCCAAAACTTAGTTCCTTAAAAACAGTTTATTATTTCTCACAATTCTGTGGATTCCCTGGCCTCAGCTGGAGATTCTTCTGTGGTATATCTGGGGTCACTTGTGTGGCTTCATTCAACTAGGAGCTGTGCTGGAGCTAGAATGTACAAGATGGCTTCTTGTCCTCCAGAGACTCTTTCCATGTGGCATCTCCTCGTTCAGTAGTCTATCCTATTCAGTAGCTCATCATCCAGAGCTTCTAAATTTATGTCATGGTTGCTAGCTTCTAGGGAGAGCATTCCAAGACAGTCCTCAATGTGCATGTGCTCATCAACCCTCTGCTTGCCTCATGCCTTAATGTCCCAATGGCTAAAGCAAGTCACGTGGTCGAGTCCAGAGTCAATATAAGTGGGGATAACACAAAGGCATGAATATCAGGAATTATGGTTCACTGGGGACCACCAGTGTAGCAGTCTCCCTCAAGTGGTATGAAGCATCCTAAGACCTTCACATAGTTGCAACGTGATACTTGAACCTGAACTAGCAGTGTTGTGCCACTCGTATGTTAGACAGTGCTTCTCAAACTTTAATGTGCACCAGAACCACTTGGGGTAGTGTTTAGGATGCATATTCCTGGGCCCTAACATCACTGGACTAGAGCCCAGAAATATGCATTTTAAAAAGTCCCGGTGCCGGCCCCATGCCTGAGTGGTTAAGGTTGCGTGCTCTGCTTCAGAAGCCCTGGGTTTCGCCAGTTTGGATCCTGGGCGCAGACATGGCACCGCTCATCAGGCCATGCTGAGGTGGCGTCCCACATGCCACAACTAGAAGGACCCACAACTAAAAAAAAATACACAACTATGTACCGGGGGGGCTTTGGGGAGGAAAAGAAAAAATAAAATGTTAAAAAAAAAAAAAAAAGTGTCTCCAGGTTGTCCCAGTGAATACCCAGTTTGAGAATCATTTATCAGAAAATTTGAGGGCGGTGAGTACCCTGCATTTCCTCTGATGATCTGCCTTAGCAGAGGCTAGCCCTATGAAGATTATATAGTGGTTCCCTGTGGCAGGTTAAGGACGGCCATGGGGATGGTTAGGGAAGAGTCACCTTTGGTTTTCAGTTGTTCCTATAACTCAGAAGCAGTCTCCTGTGCTAGATTTTAGATTGGAGAGAATTTCTTGGCCTGATGGAAAATTTGGGTATCCAGGGCACTCTGCTCTGACAAGGTGGCTTCTCTAATACTCTTCTACCTGTACAGCAGTTGTTTAATGACAATAACAGAAAAGTTTGATCTGCCGCTAGACAGTCCTTAGATTGACATTGCTTTCTAGTGAGATTGGAATGAAACCCAGTTTCACTGAAAGAAAGAGCATTGGAGGAAGTGTAACGTTAAGGAAAGTGACTTCTAGGGTAGGTGTCTTGAAAGTCCATTTAATGCCGTTTTAAGCTTTTATAACTTTAGAAGTATAGAAGCTACAAACTTATCATTTGCAAGCTTAATTATTTAAATATCTTTTATATTTATTCCATTTTATTGTATTTTGGATAACGTTTATGTTTTGGTAAACATTTTAAAAAGACATTTATATGATTAAACTCTCAAATCGTATTTTATTATACAATTGTAGCATTTATACTTCTAAGTTACTAAAACCTGCACTAAGACTTGTGGAACATGCTGTATTGCTTAAGGGATGATGATTATTGGAAGGAGGGTTGTTTCATTTGAAAACAAGTTGGAAGTTTCATTTTCCCATTCCTTTGTTTCACTTTTGCATACGTTAGGATTCAGCAGTCACCATTCAGGGAATGATGTTATTGAAGCAACTTGACACATATGCCTTTGAAATATTGATCTGTTGACCTATTAGGTTCTAGGTATGTGCAGAGACTTCTAGCAGGAACAGGATCAATGCCAGCTTTTATGCAGAACTTGATGACAAAGTACCGCTGCCTTTGCCTAATTTTCATGCACCTGTTTGTTAGAAGACCATGTAATTTTAGAACTCATGATAACTAATGCTGAACATAGCTAGATGTGATCTAGCCTTGAGGAAAACATATCTGAAAGAGTTGGTAGCAAAGGTAGTGTGTTCCCATTCCACTATCTTGGAGGAACCCTTGCTCCTGGTTTATTCTGTCTCCTCACCCTCCTCTGCAGAACTGCCTGTGTAATTGCACAGTGACAGAAGGAAGACAGGAGTTACTCCCGCCTAGGCTGTGGTCCTGTTCTTCAGGCTGCTGCCTTCCTCCACCCCAGGAGTTGGACCAATCCCTGTGGAGCTGGGATCCAGGGATTCAGAACACATGGTTTACTTTCTGAGAAAATATTTTAAAGATGAAAGGCCAAATTAGCATGATCTCTTCTTGTAAGACTTTAAAAGATGACTCAGTTTACATGGCAGATTATAAATGCTTAAATTCTGATCATATAATTGATTCTTATGAGGAAGAAAAAGGGCACACATCTAAAGAAAAGATGGTACCTTACAAAAAGTTCTGTTAAAAAGCTCGAGTTTCCAAATGACATGTTAAAAGATGGGAGTTGACACAAAACAAATGCTAAAGGGACATCATTGCTGTAATTGCCTTTTGAGTGGATTAATAAATGTTAGTCTGCTTTTCTACATATGCATACATCTTTTTTTAGTTTTTAATTTTTTTTAATTGCAGTAACATTGGATTATAATAATATATAGCTTTCAGATGTACCTTGTAATATATTTCAAATGCTGTGTAGATTATATCATGTTCACCACCCAAAAACTAATTATAGTGCATCCCCTCACGTGTGAGCCTCATCACCCCTTTTGCCCTCCCCCCCTTCCCCTCTGGTAACCACCAATCCAATCTCCATTGCTATTTGTTTGTCGTTGTTTTTATCTTCTACTTCTGATTGACTTTCTCCCTCTGACTTATTTCACTCAGCATAATACCCTCAAGGTCTATCCATGTTGTCACAAATGGCCAGATTTCATCATTTCTTATGGCTGAGGAGTAGTCCATTGTGTATATATACCACATCTTCTTTATCCATTCGTCCCTTGATGGGCACCTGCGTACATCTTTCTTACTCCAGAAAGCCCGTGGTTCAAACTTGTTTTGGTGGTTAGTTCATTTGTAACGTATCACCAACTTACATCTGCTACATCTCTGTGTGGTCATACTGTAGCTTGTGTTTATGGAAAGTGGGGAGTGGATTACTCTGTTATTTCTTCAGAGCTGTTTTCATGGTAGTTATTATAGAATAGCCTAGTTATCAAAGGGATGGTTTGCAACGTCTCTTTGTGAGTTTTACAGTGATTGGCTTTGTATTAATGATAGTTTTAATTTAATCTGATTGCTATTAGTTAATGTGGTACCACATACATGCCTCAAATTCTTTGCAAGTATGTGTGAGGATAAATTAGGTAATATATGTAAAACCAATTTGAGTTCTTTAGGAAAAGTCGTGACTCTAAGAAAAACATCTTACACTGATATATATTAAATAAAGTTGAATGTTTTCCTTAGTAACTGTGCTCTTCAGCCATTTAAACTACCAGAAGGCTTCATTTAAGGAATAGACACCAAAGAGATACAGAGGTGGGTAATACCAAGTTTTAGCCAGCAATTTGCCTTAATAGCTTTTACTGGGATTTTTCTTGTATTAATAGAAGTAATACACCTTATAGAAAATTTAGAAATACAGAAAAATGTTTATTTTAAAAATAACTTAGTCCTGCCATTCAGAGACTCTATTTACAATGTGGCATGTTCTTCCTTCTCTGTCAAACAGAGCCAAACACGACAACATGGGTGAATTTCACGATCATGAAGTTGAGCAAAATAAGCAAGACATAAAAGGATGTATATCATGTGATTCTATTTGCATAAAGTCCAAATATAGGCAAAAGTCAACTGTGTTTTTCAAGAATGTAAATGTAGGTAGTAAAGAGTACAAAAGTGCATGGAAAAGGTTATTTCAAAGTCAGGTAGTTGCTGAGGGGAGAAATGGTGATGATAGGAGGCACATTCAGAGGGCTTCTGGGGTACGGGCAATGTTCTGTTTTTGTTGTTTTTTTTGTGTTTGACCTGAGTGGTGGTTATCACAGGTATTTGCTTTAAAATTATTTATTAGACTAAGCATATCTGTTATGTTTTACCATAAAATATATACTTTTAATATTTTACAGCAAATATATAGAAATTGGGCAAGACATAGTATAGATGGTATAGTATGTTCTCATTTCATTAAAAACAAAAAAGCCGTGTCTGTATATTTGTGCAGATGTTGAATATTTCTATGAAAATATGTAAGAAATTACCAAGAGTGATTGCCTCTGAGAAGAAGGACTGGGCTTGCAATGGGAGGGAGACTTGCTTTCACTACGTACCCTTTTATTCCCATTTTGCATGTTTTCCAGTGGAGGATGTTCTTAAACATTAAATGATAGAGGGTGGGGGAAATTAAGACAAAAATTTCAAAATTTAAGAGTTTAACACTTTTATGACTTCCTTGTTAAGATTATGTAGGTTTGAAGTAGTGGGATTAGGGAAGAATATGACTGAAAATTCCAATCCCAGGCTTTTCAGCACACGTTAGCCTTTTTCATGGCCAGGAGAGTGGTCACCGTGGTGCTCTGTTGTCCTTAGAGATCTTGCTCAGTCACGGTTCTCAAATTTTAGTGTGCATCCAGATCACCTGGAGGGCTTGTTAAAATTCAGATTCCTGGGCTCTACCTCCAGAGTGTCTGATTCAGAACATCTGCATTTCTGACAAGTTTCAAGGTCATGCTAATGCTGCTTATGCAGGGAGCCCATTTTGAGAACCACCAGACAGCAAAGCTGCCCCCTCCATAAGGACTATGCTGGGAAACAGCAAAAATGGAGGTCCGTATCCAGTGCATGCAGTATGTGCTTCCAACAGACAAGGAGCATGAATTATATAATTTATGGCCCATGTTTTGGCATTTCATCTGTTTTTAAGCCTGTCTATGACTGGCAATATAGGTCTTGCCAGCTGGGGAAAACAGATAGAGCCATTTAAAATCAACAGAAGAAACAATGTTCTTGAAATAAGATCCCTAAATTTGTGGATCTCCTTAACTGTGACTTTGGATAGCTGGAATAAATAAAAATCAGTGTGCCTATTTAAAAAAAAGTGTGGAAAGACTAACTTTGAGAACCTTTTTCTTTATATGTCTTTTAGAAAGGCGACAAACAGCAGAACTAGTTTTAAGGAAAGGAAAGGATTTATTTATTTCATTTTGTTCATGTTAGAGTTAATGGAAACCTGGTATTGAATTACTTTTTCAGTCTTTTCCATTGTGTTTGGCTATAAAACTAACAGATTTCCATTGATGAGTTATAACATCTATAGCACTTGTATAATCATATTCATGAAAATCTCCTAGAAACATGAAGTCGGCTTCTAGTGGGACTTGTGCTTACTCCACCTGCCACAAGAGGGCCTGGCCTCTTGTAAGATTAGGAAGGGTCTCGCCCTACCCAGAAGCTGGCAGTGTTCTGTGGTATAGAAACAGCATTGCTTTGTGATTGTGTGATTGACTTGTTTTATGTGGTAACCTGGCCTTGACTTTGGACTTGTGCTGGCCTATTTACCTGATATTACAAAATTTTCAGTTTCTGGCCTATCTATCCAGTACCCTACTTTATTTTTCTTAGACTGCCCTTATTTTAAAACTACAATTTTATTCCAACCATGCTAGCTGTTTTTGGCTTCTTTTGCTGTGCTGAGTCTATCCTTGTCTTCCCAGTAGGGAAGGATTCTTGACTGCCTTTTCCTAGAGATCTTAGATCCTATGAGTCTTCTCTGTTGTTCCTATGTTGGTGTGGAGGCTGCCTTTACTATTTCCTGCTCTCTTAATTACATTATGATGAATTTTAATATACTGAGCTACCATATTGTGGGTACATCTATAAAGCTATATCGGTTACTCTTTTGATTGCCCTGTAAGAAATTTACAGATTATGGTTGTTAGGACATTGGGAAGGAAAAACGTGTATTTTAGATCTGGGTGTGTGGTATAAGTGGAGAATCAGAAATGCTATTGGATTAGCATTAGAATTAGGTCTATCGTTTATAAGCCTACTTACTACTGGAATAGATTTTATGATCAGCTAATGGATTAATTTGAGATCTTTTAAGACCTAAGTGCCTCATTAGTTCTCAATTTAACAATTTTGCTGAATCCAAACTCTCATCTGCAATTGATTTAATGTGATTTTACAATATTTTTGCTTAATAGAAGGCAGAAAATTATAACAGGCATTTGCACCCAAACTGATCTGTGAGTTTATCTTTTCATCTAATTAAAAATTACTGGAAGATTATCAGTGAAGTGGTATTGCCTAGTAACATATTGCTAGCTGGAGACAGAAAGCTTTCCCACCTGTTTTTTATACCTAAGATTATTTGTTATGCATGTTTGCTAGGATTAGTATTAAATTCCTTCTGTTGGATAGTAATGCTTGTGATTTCTTTTGTATTTTGGCATTGAAAATTAATCTAAACTGTTATAATCTCTAGCTTTGGTTTGGCTTTAAATCAGTCACATTTTAAAGACACATTAGACCTATTTTTTAGTTAAAATATCTTTTAATTTTATTTCACTAGAATTAAATTTAAAAAGAAATCAAATTTCTCCAAGTTGATTTAAATTGGTTACTAATATTAAACATATCATCTATTTATGTATCAATTTTGTTAGTTCATGCATTCTTGGCTATATCAGGAGTAAACTTTTCTTTGATAGGATCTTACCCAGTAAAATGCAAGATTTCTTTGTTGACATTTTCCCCTCTTTCGGTTTAATTTCTCACCATCCATCCAGGTTATGGTGAACTGTCTTGTACCACAACCCAGCTGCTTCTTTAAAGTTTAGTTCTGTAAGTTGCTTTGCTTATCAAAGCATCCTTTTCACAGGCTCTCATTTCTATGAGTAGGGTTTTCTTTTCTTATTTTACCTTACTGTTGCAAGGAGTAAGTTTAACATTCATGGTAAAGGTGTTTTTCAAGTTTTTCCACAGTATAAGAGAGGGGGCTTCCTTGGCTGCAAGGTTGCTTTCAGATGTACAGGTTCCTGTAGAGTATAGAAACTGTGAAATCAACAGAAAATATCAACACTTCAGGAGAGACCTTAACATGAGAATTAGTTATTTCCACAGGAAATATTTTTTTATGTAGGGACTTGTGGCAAAATTGCAACTACTGGATTATTAACTGTGAAAACCAATTTTACCATAATTTTGAAGAATATTGTCCATTTACCTTGTTAACAATTTAATGACTTTCTATCTGTAAAACTATCTAGAACTACTAATAAATAGTAAAATGATTATTGTTTCCTCTCTCTTTTTTCCTTCAAATTTGATAAGTATCAAAATGGTAAGAAGGAAGGAAACCTTAAACTCTGAATAATCAATAAATTGGGTGATGATCTTCTGAACAATTCAAAATTTACTACATTTATATTCTATGTTCTTCTCTGTTAACAATTTTAGAGTTTCTGTCCAGAAGATCAAAAAATATAAGTTGAACACATATAAATAATGTATATTTTTGCATATTGTAGGGGAGGCAAACTTTTCGCTTTAACCTCTGAGCTTTTTTGGCTGGGCCTGAGAATTAAATTGACGTAAGACAGATCAACAGATGAAAAGCATACAAATTTATATAATACAAGTTTTACATGACACAGGAGGCTTCAGAAGAAATGAATACCCAGATAAATGGAGAAGGCCTATTTGTTTTTATATTAGGTTGAACAAAGAGAGACAATTGTGCCAGTTGTGGAAAAGTGACTAAACTATATGGGGAGGCTAAAGGAAGATGAGAATTATTTTAACAAGGTCAGTTTGTATAGAATTTTCTCTGTCTCAACTTCTTATCCCTAATATTAAGAATCTGCTTTCTTCTGGTATAGGGAAGACATCTTTCATTTGGGAATTTCATCTCTTGTTTTTAAGAAAAAGAAGGAAGGTCAGAATGTTTTTCTTGTATTTGCTGTTTTTCAAGTGCCTTTAGCTCAAAATAGTCAATATTCCAGAGCAGTTTATTTTGGGGTAGCATGTTCTAAATTCCTTCAATATACATGAAGTATTTAATTGAGTGTTATGTATAAGCCAATTACATATTTTTGACTGTTTTATTGTAATATAACATAATCTCAGATTCTGGGGGCAAGCCAAACTGGGTTTAAATTTTAGTTCTATCTCTTACTAGCTATTAGGGCATGTTGTTTAACTCTTGAGTATAGATGGTAAACATCTATAAAATGAAGTTTATAATAAGACCCCCCTCATAGGGCTGTTGTGAGGATTACATGCAGTAATAAGACTTGCGGATACAACACATTGGAGAGAGAAGACTAGCGGGTCTCTCAGAATTTCTGCTATCCTTCCACAGTGTAGACTTGCTTCTGATAAGTGACTGCCCTGTCAGAGACTATATTTCCTAATGTTCCTTGTATGGCCATGTCACTGGATTTTAGGAGAGTATTTGTAAATTTCCAAGATTTTGAATTTTGTTGTTGTTAACTTTTATGGAAATTTTCTCATTTTATTATATTTTGGTCAAATAATTTGTATTTATTAGAGTTATGTTGATGGTCTGTTTAGAATATGCTTAATTTTTGTAAAAATCTCCTATATTTTATTAATATTTTTATTGAGTCTAGGAGCTTGAGAATGGTATTTGTTTATTTCTTCTTTACTTCTAATATTCTTTTTCTTTACAAATATGTTATGTCATGTATTATGTATATAAACTTGTGATATTCTAGTTTTGCCTTTTTTATCCAATGATGTTTTTTTCCCCAATTTTCATTTTGTCCATTGTTAATATTCTACTCCTTTGAGTATTTTGGTTTTGCTTGCTACATCATTGTCCTTTAAATTTTCACATTAAATTCATTTTACATTCTATGTCATGTAAATAGAGCATAGTTGGGCCTTAGCATTTACCCCAAACAGAGACTGTCTTTAGATGGGGGTTTATAAACTGATTGATCCTACCTTTGCCATCTTGTTTTGTGATTTTGATTTGTTTATTTTAAAAATTGACTTGGGGAGTGACATTAGCATCATGGTGGAGTGAACTTGCCCAGAACTCTCTCCCCTCCAACATACAACAAAAAGGGGCAACCATACTCCAACAGAAGATATCCTAACAACACAAAAACCTCGGAGAGGCATGCAGCCACACGACGGAGGGTGGAGAGGCTGGAGGCCCCCTTGGAAGAGCTGGAACGAGGTAAGAGAGATCTTTGCTCCCTCCGGTAAAGACTGTGGTTGCTGCCACAGTAGGCTCCATGAGGGAAGGAGTAGGGAAGGGCATGCTTGTTTCTGGGATCACCCAGGACTCCCTAGGGCCCTTGTAGCCTAGAGGGAAGCCCTCTAATGGGGTGAAAGCTTTTGCAGGGGGGTGACCTCATCAAGCCAAGACCCCAGAAGACCAGAAATCGAGAGCTGATCAAGAAATCCTGGACTGCACACTGGAGAAAGCGCCCCTCCCCCAACCTGCCACACACCATCTTGGCTGAAGCCTGAGACCTCAGAACAAGCGGCTCTCAACCCCCATGCAGTAGTGATAGACTAGAACTACCATCACATAATATCAGAATGAGAAAGACCCAACCTTCTAACATTGGGCACTATATCAAATCTCCAGACCAGAGAGAAAATGACAAGCACCCAGAACTCAGTGCTGAGGACACAGGATATGTAAGCTAAATGACAATGAATTCAAAATACCCATCATCAAAAAACTGAATGAGGTAAAAGAATATAGAAAAACAATTCAACGAGTTTAGGAGCTACTTCAAAAAAGAGATTGAAACTATGAGAAGACTCAATCAGAAATATTAGACATAAAAGACACAATGGAAGAGATAAACAAAATATGAATTCCCTGAATGCTCAAGTGGACAGCATAGAGGAGTGAATTAGCATAATTGACGATAGACATAATGAAATACTCCCAACAGGAGGAGAGAGAAGTAAGACTAAAAAGAAATGAAGAAAGTCTCTGAGAAATATCCAACTCAATGAGGAAATGCAACATAAGAATTATAGGTATTCAAGAAGGTGAAGAGAAGGAGAATGGAGGAGAAAGTGTGTTCAAAGAAATAATAGGAGAGAACTTCCCAAATCTAGGGCAAGAGAGGGAAATCTGTGTGGAAGAAGCTTCCATATCTCCTAGATTTGTCAATGTAAAAAGACCTACTGCAAGGCATATAGTAGTAAAACTGGCAGAAATGATTGACAAAGAAAGAATACTCAGGGCAGCAGGCAGAAGAAAATAACCTGCAAAGGAACCCCTATCAAGCTTTTAGCAGATTTCTCTGCAGTAACCTTACAAGCTAGGAGAGAATGGAATGACATATTCAAAACTTTAAAAGACAAGAATCTTCAGCCAAGAATACTCTATCCAGCAAAAATATCCTTCAGATATGAGGGAGACATTAAATCTTTCCCAGACAAACAAAAGCTAAGGGACTTCATAGCCATGAGCCCCACCCCACACAAGAAATCCTCAAGAAGGCCCTCATATCTGAAAAAAGAAAAAAAGGGAGAAAGGGGTCACAAAACACAGAGTAAGGAGATAAATGGATAGAAAGAATCAGAATAGGATAGCAAATATTCAACTATAGCGTTAGGCTAAAGGGAAGGAAAACACCACAAACAAAGACAATCTTGTCAATTTAACCACAAATTCACAACACAAGTTTGAATAAGACAGGAGAAAAACAGCTTAGGAGGGGAGGAGGAAAGTGACTGAATTGGTTTAGACTAAGGAAATAACAGGCCATCAGAAAATGGACTATCTTGTACACGAGATTCTGCATACAAACTTCAGGGTAGCCACTACCTAAAAAGCAGAACAGAGACACAAAAAATAAATAAGGAAAAAACAAAGAAACACATCATAAAAAACTATGTAATTCGATGGGTAGACCAAAACACACAGGACGAGAAACAAAGGAACAGCAGCAAAACCAGAAAATGAGTGATATAATGACAACATTAAGCCCTTGTACATCAATAATCACACTAAATGTAAATGGATTGAATTATCCAATAAAAAGACAGAGTGGCAAGAGGGATTAAAGAACAAGATCTAACAATTTGCTGCCTCCACGAAACACACCTCAGCTCCAATGACAAACACAGGCTCAGACTGAAGGGGTGGAAGATGATGCTCCAAGCTAATGGAAAACAAAGAAAGTAGATATTTTAATACTTATATCAGAAAAAGTAGACTTCAAGATAAGGCAGGTAAAGAGAGACAAAGAGGGGCAGTATATAATGATCAAAGGGACACTCCATCAAGAAGAAATAACACTTATCAATATCTATGTATGCAACACAGGAGCACCAAAGTTCATAAAGCAACTATTAACAAACCTAAAAGAAGATATTAATAATGACACAATAATATTAGGGAATCTGAACACCCCACTCACATCAGTGGATAGAGCATCCAGACAGAAAATCAACAAGGAAACAGTGTAATTAGACAAAAAGCTAAAGCAGTTGGACTTAATAGATATATGTAGAACACTCCATCCAAAAACAGCAGAATACACATTCTTCTCGAGTACACATGGAACATTCTCAAGGAAAGACCATGTGTTCGGAAACAAGGCATGCCTCTATAAATTTAAAAAATTGAAATAATAGCAAGAATCTTTTCCAATCATAATGGTGTAAAGCTAGAAATTAGTTACAAGAAAAAAGCTGAGAAAGGGACAAAGATGTGGAGACTAAAATACATGCTACTGAATAAGCAATGGATCATTGAAGAAATTAATGGAGAAATCAAAAAATATCTGGAGACAAATGAAAATGATAACATACCGTACTAACTCATATACAATGCAGCAAAAGCTGTATTATGAGGGAAATTCATCACAGTAGAGGTACACCTTAAAAAACAAGAAAAATCTCAAATAAGCAATCTCAAATTACACCTAACTGAATTAGAAAAACAACAAACAAAACCCAAATTCAGCAAAAGGAGAGAAATAATAAAAATCAGAGCAGAAATAAATGCTATTGAAACAAAAAAGGCAGTAGAAAGGATCAATGAAACAAAGAGCTGGTTCTTTGAGAAGACAAAGAAAATTGACAAACTCCCAAACAGACTTACAAAGAAAAAAGAGAGAAAGCTCAAATAAACAAAATCAGAGATGAAAGAGGAGAAACAACAACAGACTCCACAGAAATACAACGGATTATAAGAGAATACCATGAAAAACTATATGCCAACAAAATGGATAATCTAGAGGAAATGGATAAATTCTTAGACTCTTACAACCTCCCAAAGCTGAGTCAAGAAGAAACAGACAATCTGAATAGACCAACCACAAGGAAAGAGATTGAAACAGCAATCAAAAGCACCCCAAAGAATAAAACCCCAGGACGAGATCACTTTCCTGGGGAATTCTACCAAACTTTCAGAGAGGATTTAATACCTATCCTTCTCAAGCTATTCCAAAAAATTAGGGGAGATGGAACACTTCCTAACTCATTCTACAAGGCCAACATCACTCTGATACCAAAGCCTGACAAGGACAGCATAAAAAGGAAAACTACTGGCCAATATAGCTGATGAACATAGATGCAAAAGTCCTCAACAAAATTTTGGCAACCCAAATTCAACAATACATCAAAAGGATCATACATCGCGATCAAGTGGGATTCATACCAGGGACACAAGGATGGTTCAACATCTGCAAATCAATCAACGTGATCCACCACATCAACAAATTGAGGAATAAAACCACGTCCTCATCTCAATAGATGCACAGAATTCATTTGACAAGACCCAACAGCCATTTATGATAAGAACTCTTAACAAAATGGGAATGGAAGGAAATTACCTCAACACAATAAAGGCCATATATGAGTAACCCACAGCCAACATCATACTCAATGGGAAAATGCTCAACACCATCCCCCTGAGAACAGGAACAAGACAATGGATGCCCAATATCACCACCCTTATTCAACATAGTACTGTAGGTTTTGGCCAGAGCAATTAGGCTACACAAAGGAATAAAAGGAATCCAAATAGGGAGTGAAGAAGTGAAACTCTCGCTATTTGCAGACAACATGATCTTATATATAGAAAACCCCCAAAAATCCATCAGAAAACTCATAGAAATAATTAACTACAGTAAAGTTGCAGGATACAGAATTAACTTACAAAAATCAATTGCTTTTCTATACTTCAATAACAAACTTACAGAAAGGAGAACTTAAGAATACAATTTCATTTGCAATCGCAACTAAAAGAATAAAGTACCTAGGAATAAATTTAACCAAGGAGGTGAAGGACTTATACAATGAAAACTGTAAGACATTACTGAGAGAAATTGATAATGACATAAAGAGATGGAAAGAGATTCCTTGCTCATGGATTGGAAGAATAAACATAGTTAAACTGTCCATACTACCCAAAGCAATCTACAGATTCAATGCAATCCATGCAATTCCTATCAGAATCCCAATGACTAAAATTCACAGGCGGCAATCAAAGACCCCGAATTGCTAAGGCAATCCTGAGAGAAAAGAACAAAGCTGGGTGTATCACAATCCCTGTCTTCAAAATGTACTACAAAGCCATAGTGAAAACGACATGGTACTGGTACAAAAACAGGTACACAGATCAATGGAACAGAAATGAAAGCCCAGGAATAAAATCACACATCTATGGACAGCTAATCTTCAACAAAGGTACCAAGAACATACAATGGGGAAAAGATAGTCTCTTCAATAAATAGTCTTGGGAAAACTGGACAGCCACAAGCAAAAGAATGAAGGTAGACCACTACCTCATGCCATACATAAAAATAAGCTCAAAATGGATCAAAGCCTTGAAGATATGTCCTGACACTATAAAACTCCTAGCAGATAATATTGGTATACACTTTTTGACATTGAACTAAAAAGGATCATTTTGAATACCATGTCCTCTCAGACAGGGAAAGAAAGGAAAAAATAAACAAGTGGGAATTCATCAGACTAAAGAGCTTCTGCAAGGTCAGATAAACTAAAATCAAAACAAAGAGACAACCCACCAATTTTGAGAAAATATTTGCAAATCATATGTCTGACAAGGGGTTAATCTCCATAATATATAAGGAATTAACATAACTGAACAATAAAAAACAAACAGCCCCATCAAAAAGTGGACAGAGGATATGAACAGACATTTTTCTAAAGAAGATATACAGATGGGCAATAAACACATGAAAAGATGTTCAACATCACTAATCATCAGGTAAATGCAAATCAAAACTACACTAAGATACCACCTTTTGCTTGTTAAAATGGCTATAATCACTCAGACTAAAAATAACATGTTGGAGAGGGTGTAGAGGGAAAGGAACCCTCATACACTGCTGGTGGGGATGCAACCTGGTACAGCCACTATGGAAAATAGTGTGGAGATTCCTCAAAAAACTAAAAAAAGAACAACCATATGACCCAGGTATCCCACTACTGGGTATTTACCAAAACAATTTGAAATCAACAATCCAAAATAACATATACACCCCTATGTTCCTTGCAGCATTATTCACAATAGCCAAGACATGGAAACAATCCAAGTGCCCATCAACTGATGATTGGATAAAGAATATATGGTGTATATATTCAATGGAATACTACTCAGCCAGAAAAAAGACAAATTCATCCCATTTGCATTAACATGGAAGGACCTAGAGGGAATTATGCTGAGCAAAATAAGCCAGACTGAGAAAGACAAACACCAGATGAATTCACTCATATGTGGAATATAAACAGTTCAGTGGTTACCAGGGGGAGGGGGATGGGAGGTGGGCACAGGGTGTGAAGGGGAGCACTTATGTGGTGACAGTCAAGAAATTAATGTACAACTGAAATCTCACATTGATGTAAACTATTATGAACTCAATAAAAAAAATAATTGATATAAAAAAATTGACTTAATCAGAACCAGCCCAGTGGCATAGTGGTTAAGTTCGTGTGCTCCACTTCGGTGGCCTTGGGTTCAGAAGTTCAGATCCTAGGCGTGGACCTACATACCACTTATCAACCCAAACTGTGGTGGCATCGCACATACAAAATTGAGGAAGATTGGCACAGATGTTAGCGCAGGGCCAATCTTCCTCACCAAAAACAAAAACAGTATGTAACGTGTGATCTTGCTAGTTTTCCCCTTGTAGGGATTTTCATAGGCAAACTTTCTGTTTCAAATTCTTCTTAAAGTTTTAAGTATTCTGTATGAGCCAGTAGAAATTGTTTCACTGACACACGCACCCATCTGCTAGTACTGGACTCCAGCTCTCTACAAAGTTCACCTCAAATATTTCCAGGAGTCCCCAGTGGGAGAGAGACTTAGGCCTAACTTTGTCAAGTGCCATGTGAGACCCCCTTTTTCCCCTCTTTTCTTGCTCTGATTCCCACTTGCATGTGTCACTGTATTTGCCAGGCACTGCTGGCTTAGACAACAGTGGCTTTCCTTCTGAGAACCAGTGGGTCTGTCAGGCCCTGTTGTGCCTGCAGCTGAGTATTGCTGTGACCCTGGTTGTCTGATTCTCGTCACTCGCTGCAGCCATCTCATTAGGTGTGACCTGGGCACTAGCATCAGCCTCCTTGAGATACCTTGGCAGCACAATGTTTTCTTGTGAAATGGGAAATATAAAACACTTGCATTTTAATAGTGCTGCTAAAAGTTAAATTCCTGTTAATTCTGTAAGCAAAGCTGTGCAGTCAGCTGAATTCATCCTAACTCGCCTCTGACTGTATTGGGTCTGGTCCTACTCTGTGACTGCTAACATTACCTAATAGTGCTATTGTGTGCCATTGGCTGTGCTATGAATTTTACATATAAGACACGTTTAATCTCATAAGAACCCTGTGAGGTAGGTACTACCCCCTTTTACAAAAGAGGAAAGAAACTGATGCTATAGAGACGTTAAGTTGAATTAGACCAAGGAGAAGTCTCTTCAAAGTGGATAATTTGCTAGCACTTACATCTGTGGCCTGGAGAGCAAATTGATACACTTAGCCACCGGCCAAATATGTCATGTGTACTAATTTGTTGATAGTCTTCCTCTCTCTATGCCTTCGCTGTGGGAGGGTTTACTCCTCCTTGGCAGCTGTAAGGGGCGAGAGAACAACTGATTTTCAACTCTAGGCTGTTATAAGCAATGTAATCCTAATTCAATTCATAAGGGCTGCCTCTCAACCTTGCGGAGATGATGAATCAAGGCAGATGTGTTAACACTGATTTGTTTACCCTGACCAGGTACCAGGTTAGAGGGAGAAACAAGGGATTCTTAAAATACATACTCTACTTCAATTTATGTATTAATTTAAAACTGAAAAAAATCTGAACTTTGATTCCACTTGAGGTTCAAGCTGAATTTTCGCAGTAACTCTCAGAAGCCTGTCCCGATCCCCGACACCTTCAGAATGTTGCCGCTTCCATTCCTGAATGACTCTTGAACATTATACCATCTCCTCATTAAACCTGTACCCATTATACCTGCTTTGATGACCTAGGATACCTTATCATGCACCTGTGCGTCCATCCTGCATCCTATAAGCCCAAGGCCAGTTTGTTTTCCCCAAGTGGTACAGGACATGTTGTGTTATGTGAATTGAATTGTGTGAAAACCTTTACTATTCCGTTTATATTGTGGACACCAGTTAGTGTTAAACTGCCCGTTTTGTTCAATTATCTTGCAGTTTTGTTTCCCTTATTTGGTGCAAGCATGTTTTCATTTAAATGGTTAAGTCTACTATTGCTAAAAATACTGTTGGAACTTTAATGTACCTGAGTATTTTATTGTCAGTTACTTCTTTTATCCTCTCCAGCCATAAGCATTTTATGAACTTTATAGACACAGGGATCTTCTTCTAATCCTACTTTTTGGTCATTTGGCATGCATAGGATTTTTGATACCCTCTCTTAATTCTTCTTCTATCAGAATCAGCACACTCAGAATACAGCAGCTTTCAAAATTACTATTTGTTCTTTTTCTACCCCTCCTACTACAACCTGTCTTCCCAGGCTGCAGTACGTTGCCTCCTCTATGAATGAGGTGGCTTCATGAGGACGCTATTTATGCAACTGATAGAAACCCAACTTGAATTCCCTAATACTGTCTCATTCAATCACACTGCTGCAAGGAGGACAGGGGTCGAGCTGGGCTTAGGGAGGACTCTGGATGAAGACTCGGTCAGTATCTCTGTTCTCTCTGTCTTTCATATTTGCTTCTCTTGACTGTCAGCTGTCTGGTTTTAGGTAAGCTTTTCCCAGCACTTTGGGAGAGGGGGAGGTTGCCAGCAGTGCAGGGCACATATACTTATAAACAGTGAAAAGAGTGCTTTTTTTTCCTGATTCTAGCTAAAAAATTCCCAGGGAAGGACTCTGATTGGCTTATGCCAATTATAGGCCCATCCTAGGTGAATGGCCTAGGAAGCAGAGTGCTAAGATTGACCCTGTTTAGGTCTCGTGCCCACTTGACCACTCACTGAAGCCATGATTATAGGGTCACATAGAGGATCGCAGCTCCCCTTTCAATCAAGTGGCTTGTGGGATGAATTTTCCTGATAGAGGATACGGTGCTCCTGATCCTAGAAGAAGCAAGAGCTTTTATAAGGACAAAGCAATAGGTGTCTGATATTGTTGATTAGATCCAGAGTGGCCACTTATAAAGAGGCTTTGAACAATCCAAGTGAAAAGTATAAGGATATAAATCGAGGCACTGGGAGGAGATGGAGAGGTGATTTGACATTCAAACATATAAGAGGTAGTGTTCATGGAGCTATAAGCAAACCATTATAAAAGCAAATCAGCTATGCAAACATCAGCCAAATAAAGCAAGCTGTCCTCTTTATGTGACCCACTTGAACTCTGCGTGGCATGCAATTTTACTTTTTATTTGTTTGCTACTTCATTTACATAGTTATTGTCATTTGTTCAGTCACATGAACATTTTCTATCTGGAACAAAGTAAAGGACATATGATTATTGACAGTTTGTTGTTTCAAGCTGTTAAACACAGAACAGGTTTCTTAAATGCCTTCTATGCTCCCTCCACACATAACCAACTGAATATAAAAAAGCAATATCCTTGACTCGTGTCTGACTGTTCTTGGCAGAATGGCAATGTTCCTTGGATTATAACTTTTTTTGGTGTTTCTTTGAATAGAATTATTCTGTTCAATTGATATGTTCCACAGGGCATAGTTAAATGCAATTACAGATTTTATAATAGATAAAGATTATAATGCATAGGGCTTGATACTACTTTGATATTTAGATCAGGATTCTTATGTAATCATGTAAAAGAATTTCCTTGGTTATAGTAAGACCTTTTAGATATCCTTCAGATCAAATCTATTCTCATAATAATGCTAAGAGTTTATTTGCCTTTTAAAATGTGTTAACATTTGCATTGATGGTGCACAAACTATGGTAGGGAACACTGCTGGTGCCTTAGCACAAATCCAGATAGTGGCAGCAAACTCTACTAGTAGTTAATGTATTTTTAACCATCATAGGCTTGCAGAAAAAAAAAAAAGCCACTTTCACCGGACAAGAAGCAGTAAAAATCACTAATTTTATAAATTTTTGACCCTCAAGTATAGGCCTTTTTAATCTTCTCTGTGAAGAAATGCGAAGTATACACAAAGCACTTTTACTCCGTACTGAAATAGAACGCTGCCTTTAGGGAAGGCACGGGTACAATTGCTTGAATTGTAAGCTCAGCTAGATGCCTTTTTCATGGGATACCATTTTACTTGAAAGAATGACTGACAGATAAACTATGTTTATTCAGACTTGGGTATTTGGCAGGCATTTATTTTTTTTCAAATTAAGTAAGCTTGTCATTTCAAAGAAATGACATCTGACAATAGTTGTTGCCAGAGATAAAAATCCAAAAGATAAAATTACAAATAAAAATTAGAATCTTAGCAAACTGTGTTCACCACCTTGCGCTTGACAGCTTCCCAGTACTGACAGACTATTCTGGTGGAGTTGGTAGTGGCATTGACAAATGCGGTCTTTTTGGTGTGGTGTAATGAGATGAGTCAGCATTTGGCAGATCTGCAGAACTCCGTGAACTGATGTTTTCCAAATGATCAATGTGTGACGTTACGAAATCGTGCATGGGCGAAAGATTCATTCACAGTACAAGATAGACCAATGGATTTGAACGTAACAAGGTAAAAAAAAGTTCATTGGTAAGAAGTTGGAAATTATGTATTGCAATGTGCTTTTAAGAAACTACCATTTGTCAACTAAAGACTATATACTTATATTAAAAGTTATTAAAATACTCCACTGTACTTTAACCAAAACAACACACAGCAGCAGATTGAAGGTTGAAGCAGATGTGAGAGTGCGGCTGCTTTCCATGAAGTTAGACATTAAAGAGATTTTTAAAAATATAAAACAAAGCCACTCTTCTCACTAATTTGTTTTTTGGAAAATATAGTTATTTTTCTCACAAAAATGGTGTTTATGTTAACATGTAAAGAATTTGTTGTATTTGAATTAATAAATATTTTAAAATTTGTTTTCTAATATAACATTGATAGGTATACTTGTATAAATAAAAGCTTTTTACAGTTTTCAATAATTTCTAAGAGTTAAGGGGTCCATGACACCAAAAAGTTATGAGAACTTCTGGCCTTAGAATAAAATCCAAACCTCTGTATGTGGTCCAAAACTTCCGTCATATGGCTTCTGCCAACTCTCCTACATTCTCTTACGTTTCATGTCCCCTCGACCAAAGGAACCTTGCTATTTTACATTTCTGTACCTTTGGTCAGTGCTCTTTTTGCTGTGAACACTCATTTTCCTCCAGCTCTCTGTCTAAAGTACCATCTCCCAATGCCTCTTGGGACATTTATCTCTGGTAATTCTCTTTGTCATAAATTCTACTTAATATAAAATTAATATAACTACTCCAGCTTTCTTATACTTATTGTTTGCATGGTACATCTTTTTCCATCTATCTATTTTCAACATACCTGTGTCTTTATATTTAAAATTGGTTTCCTGTAGATAGTATATAATTGGATCCTGTTTTATTAATTAATCTAAAATTTCTGCCTTTAAATCGGAATTTTTAGTCCACTGACATTTAATGTAATTATTAATAGATTTTTTTAGGTTTACTTTTTTACTATTTATTTTCTATTCTTCTCCCTTCTTTTGTTCCTTTCCTTTTCTTCCTTCTGTTGGATTAATTAGATATTTCTAAGAATCCCATTTTAACTTATTCATTGGCCTTTTAGGTATATATCTTTTCTTTTATTCTTTTTAGTGGTTACTCAAGGACTATGATTCTCAAACTTTAGTGTGTAACAGAATCACATGGAGGGTCTGTTAAAACAGTGCTTTTTGGTCTCCATCCGCTACGTTTCTGATTCAGTGGGTCTAGTGTTGGTCCTGAGAATTTGCGTTTCTGACAAGTTCCCAGGTGATGATGCTGCTTGTTTGAGGACTATTCTTTGATAATCACTGTTCAAAGGATTAAAATACACAGACTTAATTTTCACAATCTTTCTTTTAGACTTGATGTTGTACCACTTCACATAAAATGTGGAAATTGTTTAATTGTGTCAGTCCATTTACTCTCTCTAACCAGGTTTATGCTAGATTTCTGATATATATATTACATGTACATACATTTTAGAATTTACAGTACAATTTAGTTGTAATACAATTACAATACAATACAATTTTTGCTTTAACTGAGTATATGTATTTTAAAGAAATTAAGAGGAAAAAATAGTCTGTTGTATTTACCCACGTATTTACCTTTAACTATGCTTGTCATTTCTTCCTGAAGATCTTAATTCCATCTTGTTTCATTTCCCTTCAGCTTAAATAACTTCCTTTAACGTTTCTTGAAGTATGGGTTTGCTGACAACAAATTCCTTTAGTTTTCTTTTATTTCAAAATGTCTTTATTTTACTGTCATTCCTGAAGGATTTTGTGCTGGACAGAGAATTTCAAGTTGACTGTTTTTATTTTTCTTTTAGTACATTAAAAATGTTCAGCTGTCCATTGGCGTCCATTTTTCTTATGAAAAGTCAGTAGTCATTGAAATTGTTATTTCCTATGTACAATGTGTCATCTTTCTCTGGTTGCTTTTGAGATGGTCACTTTATTTTTGATGTTCAGCAGCTGGATTATATAAACAGCCCAGTTGTTTTCTTTAGGAAAAAAAAAAAGGAATCCTGGTGGAGATTTGTTGGCCTTTTGAATCTAAATTTATGACTTTCACCAAAATTTAGAAAAAAATTCAGCCATTATCTCTACATATTTTCTGTCTTACTTTAGACTCCAATTACATGTATGTTAGACTTTTTGGTGTTGTTTCACTCTGCTACTATTCATTGTTTTTCAAGTATTTTCTCTTCTTTCTTGAAGTTGGATAATTTCTGTTGATCTCTCTTTGGATTCACTGACTCTCTCTACTCTTATGCCTATTCTGCTAAGTCTCTACTGTGAATTTTGTAGTTCAGATGTAGTTTTTGGTTTTATTACTTCCATTTTATTCTTTTTTACAGTTTTTATTTCTTTTTTGAGATTTACTATCATTTCATTTATTTTGAGCATATTTTTCATTCATTAAGCATTTATGAAAGTAATTTTTAAATCTTTCTTTCTTAATTCTAACATCTGTGTCATCCAGGGTAAGCTTTTCATTGATTCCCTTTTGTCATGTCAGTAGGTCGTGTTTTTCTGTTTCCTCATGTATCAAATACTTTTGGATAGAATCCTGAACATTGTGAATGAAATAGTGTAGAAATTCTGGAATTTGTCATCTTATTCTAACGTATATTGATAGTTTAAATGCAAGCAGGATTTAGCAGTAAACTTGCTAAATTGATCAGGTAATCTCTGTTTCTACTTTAGGAGGCGGTAACTCAAAGCTCAGTTCGTTTCTTTTAATCTTAGCTGCCCTTCTTGGAGTCTGCTGCATACATGAATGCTTCAGTTTTCCCAAGATTTGAGCAAAGCTTATACACAGAATTCAGGCTTCCTTCTTTGGCTCTTGTTTTTTATGGGAGTATCTATGTACTCACTTTCCAGTGGCTGTGGTTCCAAAACTCTTATCTTTTAGTTCTTTAAGCTTTCTAATTATGTGGATTTTCAATCAGAGTTTCCTTGCAGACTGGTTTTCCCCCAGGCTAAACACCGTAAAAACAGGGAACCCACTCAGTGCTTCCAGGTAATTGTGTTTTTATGTTTTTTCTAGAGTTTGTAGTTATCTGTGAGAAGGTTGTTCCAAAAGGAGCTACTCAGCCATAGCAGAAACAGAGCTCTCTTTTTTTTTTTGCTGCTTATATTTGAAAAGGCTACTTTTATCATGAGAGGAAAATAGTCACTTATGTGTTTTTCTACTCAACTGCCTTTATTTTTTTACATTTGCTTTAAATTAATTTTGGATTAGTTTGCATATGACATGAATTAAGTATGAAATTTTTTTCTCAAATCATTAAGCCAATATTTTTTAGTAAGTCTTTTTCCTTTCTCTAACTTTAATTACCTCTTTACAGTTTGCCAGTGTTTTCAAATTGTGCTCTGAAGAACCTTAGAATTCCTTAGACTTGCATTAAGCAGAGCTATGATTATATGTTTCTTTGGTTATTCCTTTTATTAATTTTATAATTTAGCAAACTATTTATTGAACACCTGCTACATACCAGACACTATGCCAGGCACTGGAGGTACAATGACTACTAAGATGAACATGGTCCTTGCCTTACAGATAATGTCTAGTGAATTTTATGTATCAGATTTCCACAAATGCATCCCTTTTTCTTATTAAAACTTGTAGAAAGACAGTGAGATTTAGAGACCCAATAACTTTGTGATTTTAGGCAAGTTATTTATCGTCCTTAAACCTTGATATATTCATATCTTTACAGTGGGATAGTAGCCCCAGTTTGAAAGTATTTCCTTAAGGATTAAATGGATAATTTCATATGAAAGAGCTCAGCACCCAATAATTGTTAATTTACTTTTTTCCTTCCTAACTCCTGGCTATATTTTTCCTGTCGATAAAAGATGTGGAATTTTGGTTAACGGTCCCATATCCAATGTCATCTGAGTCTTTGTTACAGATTTCTAGGAGACTATCTAATTTCTCTTTCCTAACACTCTGTTGACAAAACTTTCTCAAATGTCTTTAATATCAGCAGACCATGTTGCTTAAGCCAAAGGCTTTATCTCTGGTCCCAGGGTCTTTGATCTCCTTTAGTTCTTGACTATCCCTATATTCTAAAAATTTCCTTCTGCATTTGATATTGTGAAACTACTGTAGTATTTTTATTCTTTATTCTCTTGCACATCTCCTTTTACATATCTTTCTTTATTAATTTTCATTCTTCAATCTCCAAACTTCAGATATTTTCTCAAAACTCACTCCTGTCAGCTCTTTTTTGCTTTGGCCCTTCTTTTTGTTAAACAAGCAGTCATCCATTCTCATCATTTCAGCTCTAACCTCTCTGTACCCCTCATTACATCTCTCTAGCTATTGGAGTGCAATCCCATATCACTAATTTTGTGTAAGGAGTTTGTTCATTCATTCTTTGATGATTTTTTTCAGTCATTGGATATGCTGTCTCCTCAAATGCTGATCAGTGATCTGCTCTAAAATTCTGTTTCTATGTGCAAAATAATTCAATGCCGTTTTCCTTAATTTGGTGTTTTTTTTCTTAAAGGTGCTATCGTTCTTCCAGTCAACAGAGACACAACCTTTGTTCTTTCATCTTCACACTCGGTGTCCAGTTTCGTCCTGTTACTTCTTGTTTGGAAATGTAGTAAATTCGTTACTTCTCTCTTTGTCTGCCGCCGTCCAAGTCCAGTTGGGATGCTAGCTGATTCCACAAAGCCTTTGCTCTTCTTACTATGCCTTGTTCCTTTCTTCAGACCAGCTTGCCCGTCATTATTACATTAGTCATCTTCCTAAAACATTACTTTTGTCCTGTACTCTCCTGTTCAACGTTTTCAGTGACTCTCCATTTCTTTTGACAGTGTTTCCTTTTGGAGTAAAAATATTCTGATGGAATCCCAGTGTTGACATAAATTATTTTAATTATAATGCAACTTAAATATGTCCAAAGATAAAACTAAACATGCTCTTTTGCACATACAACTGTATAACTAAGACAATTTACGAATTCATTACAAACAAAACTATAAAATGGATAAAATTTAAGTTAACAAATTAATGTGGCAAAGGATATTTGCAAAACTAAATTACCAAGCTCAACATGAATGTTGTACAGACTGCTCTGAGTTCAGCATGGGCCTGCTCTATTCTTCAAACTTCTGAGAAGCCTTTGTCTCTATAGTATACTATGATATCATTTGGCCTTCACTTGGTACAAATGTATCATTTGAGAAATAGGTCTGTCCTCCTCTTCTTTTTCCATCCCTCAGCCTGCTGGAATTAAAATAGTACTACTTGACTGCAGTAAGAGAGTAAATAAAAATGCATATTCAGGCACTGATACTACTTGGTGACTTGGGGTTACAAAGTAAGCATCCAGATGATCTAGAATATTGGGGTGGGGGGGAGACAGAGAATTTTAGTTCACTTGAAAAAAAGAAACTTAGAAGATTTTGTGCCAAACTAACGGAATCTCAAAATCAGACTCAGACACCCAGAGTCTACAGACCCCACTATAAAAGTCACTGATCTGTGGGAAAAAGACCTAATTCCTCATGTTGACACCCAAGGCCATCATCAATTCGGATTAAATCTCTTTTCTTTTTCAGCTTTTGTGGTTTTTTTTTTTAACACTAAGTCAATGTGTACATGCTCACATTTTCCCAGATCTGTGCTTGTCTTCCTTTCTATCTCTGTCCCTATATAATCCCATCTATCTAAAACCTCTGAAGACCACCAGTTCATGCTCTCATTTTCCCTTGAAACTTCTGGCCACCTCTTCAATTTTAATCTGATCTTTCTCCTGCTTTGAACTCCTCCTTTGAACTCCTTCTGTATCTGGTACTTTGGCATTTAATTGTTTTTTGACATTGTTTTGTTTGACTTTTATGTGCTCTGTATCACTAGACTCAGGGGCCTTAAAGGAAAAATTTCCCTTAAAAGTTTTTAATCTTCAGGATTGTTGTTGATATTCCTGAAGCTCTTACTAAGTAAATACATGCAATGCTCAGTATTAGGGATTTAGTTTCCCTGCAGAAATGTGGGGTTTCTTCGTATAGAGTGTAAGCAAAGTACTTTGATGTAGAAAATTTGCATTTCTAAGAAACTAAAATGCCTTAGAAATTTTGTATTTTTGCACCCACTTGTTCTGTATTTTCAGGACTGCTGGGGAAGATCCTGATGGCTATCCGAGATGCAGGTTTTGAAATCTCAGCTATGCAGATGGTAAGTAGTTTGCGATGAGTCATAACTTATTGAGGAATTGTGTTTTTTTTGAAGTATGCTTTAAAATGTTTTACATTGAATTTTCTGTGTGCACTCTAGAACTCAACACATTCAAAATGCAAAGATATATTTACTGAGCTTGATAACCTTATAATAAAAAATGTTTTTCAAATGATTTTACCCATGTCATCTTTCACGGAGAGAACTAATATTCAAATGGTACACCTAATTTAAGCTTATAAGGTAGGTTTATACAATTCCTGGAACTTTAGCTGCAAAATAAATTCAGACCAAAATAATGTATTTAGTTCTTACAAACACAAAATAGAATTAAGGTGAGTAGTTATAATGAGTTTTCTGTTGTCTGGATTCGTGACTAACAAGAGAATGGAGGAAGCGAATCAGTTCAGATGTTGTCCCTGCCCAGGGCCCTTTGCAGCCTTCTGGACATTCCCTTAGGACCTTCTTTGGGGTTAGCATGTTTCCGTCCCTCTGTTGGCAGTCACACCACTGGGTGTCCGGAGCCTACCATCATTCGCAACTGCCCTGTGGACACGTTTCCGGGAAACATTCCTTTGAAGAAACAGTGTCCTTTTCTGCAGGGCTCATACCTTTGTGCTGTACTCACCAGTGCATTTGATGAGAATTGGGTAAAATTACAATGTTTGAAAACCAGCAACTTTATGCTGTTATGATAGGGAAAAATTGATTTTGAAGCCGAGAACTTTCTTACCAGTGAAATTTATGTGCTCTTTTTTCTGAAAAGGAACTGCTTTTGATTTTTGTGAAGTCTTAGGATCATCTGAAATCAGAGGTCAGGGCACTAATTGGGGTTCTGCCTGTTTTGTGTCCCTGATTGGTGGGACTGCCCGTAAGTCAAAAAAGGTCAGAAATATGAACTAGTTTGCAAAGTCATCAGGCGCAACTTGGAGATTGATGAGGAAGTTGATATTTGAAGAATGTTACCTAGGACTATAAAGAAATTGTTAGCCAAACGTTCTCAAAGTGTTAGTTTGGTGACGTATTCACAGGATTGTAGAAAGTAAGCCTACTTAAATAATATTCATTGTGGAAATTTTAGATTTAAACATTTAAACATCTAACTCTAGGCCTACAACCTAGTGATTGGCCATAATAGGTGCTCAGTAAAAACAAGAATAATAAAAAAAGAATTAATCGAACCTCTGGTTGAGGCATGGTAGTTTAGTGGCAATTGCAGACATTGATTTTTAGAGTCAGAAAGCTTTGTTTCTGAATCATGGGTCAGCTACTTTCTAGGTCTGTGACCTTGGCCAAATTTTAAGCATTCTTATCTTTAGTTTTCTCAGCTAGGGAATGAGAACATTATTATTTGCCTCAATGAATTATTTTGTGGATGAAGTGCGATAACCCTACACAATGCCTTGTATAGAATTTCCAGGGCAAATTGCTAAGTACTTAATAAATTATATGTTCTGTTATTATTTTGTTGTATTAATAATACACATTGTATTATAACAAGTAAATAATGCAATTTACAGTGTCGACAAAAATAATCCATAACCAATCTATAAATGAAAATTTGGGTGAGTTTATTCTGAGCTGAAATCTGAGGACCATGGCCCGGGGCCTTTCTTCCCGAAGGAAGAAAGGGCACCAAGGAAGTGAGGTATACAGAGTGGTTATATACCCCCACACGGGACATTTCACATATGATTGAAATGTCCCACGATAGTCACAAGATTGCCCTGTCAGCACAGCACTTGATGGACACAGCAGGTAGTGGGTCTGCTCTCTCGGTGGGCAGGCGTAGCAGGAGGCAAGTCTATTGTCTTAAGCTGGGTGGTCACAGGTGAGGCAGCAGCAATCAGTTTCTAGCCTAAGGAAAGATGCTTAATCCTTAAAGAAATGCCAACGTTGGGAGGGGGAGGGAAGTTACACCTTTATGTCAAGGGCCTTTGTTCTTGCCATGGGGAATCTCTAAAGCAGATATACAATGCATGCTCAAAGGCCTTGGTCAGGCCCTTTTGGAAAGACAAGGTCAGGTCGAATTAGGTTTACACCAAATGGCTTCCTCATGTACTCCAATATATCCTATTACTTGCCATTTTTATTTGTCAACAGGATAAAACTGAAATCAAACAAAATTCCCTCTCTGTGATAGTTATGTTGCCTATGAAAATAAATCCTCCTAGTTTGAATTATTGTCTGAGTAGGCATAAATTCCTCAGGGATCTTCAATCCTGGCAACAATAAAGAAGGAAAGTAAGGGGGAAAATAGATTGGAAATTCTGAGGCTATTTTTTAAAAAATTAAGGTTTTAGTTCTTGAGACTCTAGAACTTAATGAAACTTTATTTCTAACTAAGTTTGAATCCAGTCTGGATAAGGATGAATCTTTATGGGCTTATCTTGTGAGCATAGTCTTACAATTCTTTTTGAAGAGTAGTAGGAATTCCAGATGACTTGTATAAGTGCTTTATTATGAACCAGACTAACTAAGGATTTTTCTGAATGCCTGTGAGGAGAAGGGTATTATTTTCAGCACCTTTTACAAATCTGAAATACGAATCTGAAGTACTTTTATTTAGTAATATTTCTTTGTTGTGACACTGATCTATCAGTAAACAGCATTACACTGTGTATGTCTTTTTTTTGTATCAAGAATGAGGTTTTATTCAGAGAGAGGTAGAGTCTTAGCCTCATCTGTAAACTGGGGCTATTAACACTACTGATACTGCTTCTGTCGTAGGGTTGTTGTGGGGGTGCAGTGAGATGATGCATGTACAGGACCTAGAACAATGCTTGACACCTTAAGTACTCAATAAATGTTACACATTTTTATTATTGATGAGCTGATCTTTAATAACATTTTTTCTTCAGAGTGTTTAATTTATGCAAGGTTTACATTTTAAAGTAAAGAAAATATACCCAAGAAATCATAAATTTTGAGTACTAAGTGTGGCTCATTTTGTTCTCTTTTGTTGATTGGCTGCTTCTTATTATTTTTTAAATATAGTTCAACATGGATCGGGTTAATGTTGAAGAGTTTTATGAAGTTTATAAAGGAGTAGTATCTGAGTATAACGTAAGTATCAGATTAAAAGTAAAGCATTGGTACTGAAAACAATTTGTGCTCTCATATCTTAGAGATCTCAGTATAATTTATAATCATGAAAGTATTCCTTAAAGTATTTGTGATTGTTCCAGTTGCCAGCTTATCATACCCAGTGATTGAGGCATTCTTATCCCTGAGAGCCAGTGGATGAGTTTTAAAAATATGAAATTGTTTAATTTATGAAACAAAATATACAGGAATGCGAAAAAGAAAAAAAAGGCTTGCTGACATATTGACACATGTTGATGTTATATATGAAGTTTACAATATTCACAGAGTGGAAGACTGTCCAAAATACTTTCAGAGGATAAAGCAAATCGTTCTTAACATTATCCTATAACTCCATAGCAGTACTTCATAGCTACTTCAATGACACAAGTGCAGATAGATTCATCTGAAAATGTGGCTGAGCCTGAAGAAATAAGACTTAAAGGGATTTGTTCAGAGGGCAATGAAATACGTTCTCGAAAACAAATGACTGCATTCAAACGAGCCAAATCTTGTTCCTTAAAATAACACATAGTAGATATTTAATCAAAGTCAGTTTCCTTGCCATCTTTATCAAGGTATCTTAGATACATTTATGCTGGTGGCCTGCCTCATCACCCATGTTGTTTTATAGAGAGTTTTGGCTTTTCTTTTTGCATAAAGTTCCCTATTCCTGACAATGAGACTGGAGTCCCCTCTCCTCACGTCTCGGTGCCCTTTCCTTCCAATCTACCTTAAAAAAAGAAAAACGCACTTGTTACCGAAGCCACTGTGTGTTCACCTCCTGGCAAGTTAACTCAGACTCTCCACCAGAAGTAGTTGTCTCACAAAGTCAAGTATATTTGCAGCAAATAGGAGACCACACAGAATCATTTCCAAAGTCACGGCTTTCCCTGAACAAAGGGGAGCAGGGACCTTTTATTTCAGATGGGGAATGAATCTTCAAAAGGGAGAGATGGGTATTTGCTTGCACAGGCTCAGCTGGAAAAGATGCTTCCACATATACTGCAGGTTATGGTAATAAGGCCTAAGCTCCTCCTGGAGAGATCTTAGCATTAAAAATAAGGCAAAGGTCATAGGTGTAGCTCTCATGCTGAGGCTTGGTCTGTCTGGGTGGTTGGTGATTGCATCTCCTTAAGATAACAAAAGGAGAAAGGAAATTTGGAAAACAGTTAAATACTTCCAAACCCACCCTTGAGTTCCTCCAGCAATTAGTCAGTGACATATTGGTCCAGGAACTGGCCTGAGCCTTCATTTTATTTAGCTCTACATCTTATTTAGCTCACCAGTAGTGAAATACTCTATTTTGCATTTGGCATGCTGGTAGTGTTCCACCCTTCTTAAGGGGAACCAGAGTGTTTTTCCTTTTGTTATAGCTTATCGAACTTTAATCTTACCAGCTTCTTCACTTTAAAGTTATGCCTTTTCTTTTCTTAAATGGAAGAAGGTTTTAAAATGTGTACTTTTCTTAACATCAGTTATTCAACCAGTCACAACATTTTTCCATTTCTTAAATCTTTCTTTTATACATTTTCTTTTATTCAATTTGATTTAAAAAAAATATGGTTAAAAGCAGCCACTTTCATTAATTCACGTTATATTATAATTTTTTTGTATGTAAGATAAACTCATGGAGACATATCCCACAGCAGCCTTGATGTTTAGTCATATGTTCATACACTATCATGTAGTATTGAATTTGATAACAAATAGTAGTTGAGGGCACTAGTGTTTTGTGTGTATATCTGAGTTAGGCCATATTTCCCTTTGGAAAGCAACTTTTTGAAAAAAAACCTCATCTCTAACTTTTAATAAGTCTCCTATTTTGTGCTTTAAAAATACCATACATGTGATTTCTTTTTGTGTAATACTCCTTTACTCTTCTGATTTTTGGATCTTGGGATTCTGGAGGCAAGGATAAAAATCACTGCATAGATGTGTCATTTCCCCTAAGAAATCTTGAATGACAGTAGCAAAATCATTAAATCATTCTTTAATGTCAGCAAATCCTGAGGGTCACTTGCTGTTGTGATTGTGTTTCCTGATGGGCCTCTTCTTCCTCATGATAGTTAATATCCAGGACTTGAGTTTAAGTTCAAAGAAGAGGTAAATTTTTAAATGCTGCATACCACTTAATTGTAGGAGGTTTATCCAACTATGAAGTAGGGCCTGTAAAAATAATCGTAAGAGGCAATATAGTCTAATGGGACAAAAACATGATTCTTACTCTGACTTTTGGTACAAGACTTTACCCACCTTGTCTTCAGATTTTTATTTCTAAAGTAGATGATAAGCTATAAGATCATATTAATGGTTCCATCCATTTTATTATGCTAAATTTAAAGATATGTTGGTGTAAGGGTGTGAAATGATCCTCTTAAATGTAGCATATAGAGTGTGAACTAGTACAGTGTCACTGACATTGTTGTACAGACATTGTTTGGTAACTCAACTCTGGTTCTAGGGTTTCCCACATTACTTGCTTCAAACTGTAGACCTTTCCTTTTTTTTGCTTGTGGAGTGAGATGCTTGGTTTAAATCCCAAATCCACCAGTTTTGTGACCATAGACAAGTTATTTACCTTCTTTGAGCCTTAGTTTACCCATCTATAAAATGAGAAGTAGTAGCATTATTTCGATTTTATAGAATGGAATGCTGCATAGTGGTATGCAGCATTTCATTTTCTTCAAATGAGATAATGTAAAGCAGTCTCACATATTGAGAGTACTCCACAAATATTAGCTATTGTTAGTATTACTATTATTATTATATCTGATATAATTCTCTGTAGTAGATTCCATCTTGATCATTTACACGTATATTTGCTGCCTCAGCATTTGCAATCATGAAAAGGTAATAATTTCTGTCTCATAGTGTAATCATGGTCCAGTTATTTACCACACATACATTGAGTACCGACTATGTGCCAGGCAATGTGTTGGATACAGGGATGTAGAGATGAACAACAAAAAAGCGCACTACCTGCGTTCATGGAGCTTGTGTTCTGGTGAGGATAGACATTAAATCAAATGGTTCCAGTGCAGCTGCCTGAGGAGAGTACTCAGGGGCTGTGGAGGAAACAGATTCTTTTTTTTGATAATTTTTTACTTAATTAAAAACCTAGGTGACTTGAGAATGAACTGATGAGTCCTTTTTTTAAGGAGTATGTTACGCTTTTGATGGAGCCCTTTTTTCAACATGTTTTTTCTTTTCATTTTGTGCAGCCCTTTACGTTTCTATTTTTAATGGTATTTGTTATTAACACTGAAAAAGAGAGAGAAAGAGAGACAAACGAAAGAAAGGAGACAAAACTCAACCCTCTCTTTTTGGATAATGTGTTCAGGTCTTCTACCCCTACTGAGAACTTGCCTCTTGACATTTATGTGTAGGCAGTACAGAAAATCAGCCTCAACATAATTATCCATAAAAAATAAATTACTGATGACCTTTGTGAAATAGCAAACTGACTTCAAGGGAATACATCTAGGGCTTCTAATGAGTAGGGTTCTGTGTACCATATTAATTATGAAGTCCTTTCTCTTCTCTTTTAACTTCTGGCATTTCTAGTGGATGTGATGACTGAGTTGGGATTAATATTTGAATGTTCTGTAATAAACTATCTTTATTTTACTTTGACATTGTGTATCATAAACCCTCCAAAGTCATTCAAATGGCCCTCCGTGATCGTCCACATCTCTTGCTGCTTTCCTACAGTCTCCCTCAGCTCCTAACATCCTGGCTTCTTTACTGGTCTTCATAGACCCCCCACCTATACTTCTGCCTCAAAGTCTTTGTATTTGTTTTCACTTCTGCCTGAAGTTTTCTTCCTCACTTAAGGGGAAGAGAAGTACATTCATTGAGTATTCCAGACACTACGAGGGGCACTTTGCTTTGACCATGGTTTTCGTTATACTACTTCACATGTGGAGTTAGAACCTTAAAATAATCTACTTCCATTTCCCCTCCTATTCCCTATGCTGTTGTTGGCAGACCTTTTACTTCTCTATATGTTATAAACCCTGCAATACACTTTTAATATTTTTGCTGCAAATAATTACCTTTCACAGCAACTAGAAAAGAAAAAATGTATTTTATATTATGCAAATCCGTATTTTTTCCTGGTATTATTTTCCTTCCATCTGAAGAACTTCCTTTAACATTTCCTATGGTATAGGGCTGCTGGTAGTAAATTCTCTCAGATTTTGTTTGTCTGAAAAAGTTATTTTTCCTTCATTTTGAAAAATATCTTCTTACCTGCATATAGGACTCCAGGTTGACAGGTTTTTGTTTTGTTATTTTCATCTTTATCTTTGTTCTACTGTTATATGCCTTTTTTTCTTTTTGCTTTTTTTTTTAAGAGTTTTCTGTTACTGATTTTACTATTTATAACTGAGTTTTTGTTTGTTTTTTAGCCAATTTGATTATAATGTGCCTTACTGTACTTTTCTTTACATTTATCCTCCTTGGATTTGGTTGGATATGTAGGCTTATGGGTTTCATCCATTTTGAAAACTTTTTAGCAATTTATTCTAGAAATATTTTTCTGTTCATCACCCTTTCTTCTCTTCTTCTGGGACTCCAATTACACATATATTAGACAGCTTGAGATTTTCCCACAGGTCATTTGTCTTTTCACTTTCCTTGATTCAAGTTCCTCTCCATGCTTGCTTTTGAATAGTTTCTATTGCATGCCTTCCAATGCGTTGTTCTTCTGCAGCGCCTTCTCTTGTTCACCCCATCCAGTGTACTTGTCAATTCAGATGTAGTTTTCATCTCTAGAAGTTCCATTTGGGTCTTTTTAATATCTTTGATTTTCTCTGTGTCATTCCTATGTTTACCTTCTACAATTAATTCTATAATTATAGAATAATAACTTATAGAATAAATAATTATATAATTACTTTAACTGTAAACTATAATTGATTTTATGAATAGTGTATAATTATATTTATATTATATAGTTATGCTACTTAGATAATTAAATATAAATAATATTTATAAATAACTAGAAAGTTATAAGTAATAACAAATTGTTTTTCATAAATATATTTATAAATAAAAATTCATAACATAAATGACTATAATTGATTTTATAAATATTAAATGTGATTAAAATATTTTATAAATCAATTTTCTCTACATCATGTTTTTTTTAGAAGGAAATAATTCTACAAATAATTATTTATAGAAGGCAATAAACAGCTATTTAAACAGTCTTATCTAACTATATCATTTCTGTCGTTGCTGGGTCTGTATCTGTTTATTGAGCTTTCTTCTGGTGATGGTTCATATTTTCCTACTTCTCTGCATGCCTGGTAATTTTATTGGATGCTGGATATTGTCAATGTATAGTGTTACATGGTATGTCATATTCCTTTGAAGAGTGACTTTGTCCTGGTGCTCAGTTAAGTAACTTGGGATCAGTAGGGCCGTTTCAAGACTTACCTTTAAGCTTTATAGGATGTCTACAGAGCATCTCATATCTAAGGCTAATTTAGGCCACCTACGATGGTGCAGTCCCCTTCTGAGGACTCCGTCTGATGCCCTGTGTATCATATGAGGGCTTTTCACTCCAGCTCTTAAAAGTGCAAACTTGGGGTGGCCGGGGAAGTACTGCTGTTGGATATCTGGGCTTGACTCTGTCAAACAGCTCTTTGTGCACCTGCCTTTGCTTTGTCAAATGTAAATCAGATAATAAACATGGGTCTCTTCTTAAGTTTAAAAAAAAAAAGATGCAAACTTGTCCCAGCCTTGTGCCCTCTCTGTGAATTGTTTCATGTACTGTTTTCTGGTAGTTCTTTTCTCGGCCTTCAGTAGTTTCCTCTAAACATCCACAGACTCAGCCAAACACCCAAGTGAACTTCTCTGCAGATCCCTGTAGCTACTACTCTCTTATTACTCCTCCTACCTCCTAGTATTCTGTCCTACGGATTCTAGCTACATTGACCTCCCTGAACCCCAACTTTTGTCTCTTTTACTGAGAATTTTGGGCTCTGTTGTGTTTCTTCTCCTGTCCCGCTGTCTGGAAACTGCCCTCAGGCAGTAAGATGGGGCAATCATACAGCTTACCTTATGTTTCCCTTTTCTCGGGGATCGTAGTACCTTGCTGCCTGTCATCCAGGGTCTGAAAACTGTTGTTTCAAATATATTGTCTAGTTTCTAGATGTTTAATAGAATAAATGTGGTCCCTATTTTTCCTCATTGCTGGAACTCATTATGATTTTTAAGTCTCTTTGGGAGGAAGATTTTCGAATGTATATGTTTAGAAATGTTCGTTTGATAGTACTGTGTGCAAGAGGAGAGAGCCCCATGAAAGGAAGATGTGCTAGAAGATCATTTCAAATAGTGGAAATGGCAAATGGCAAAGCATTACATTAAAATGGTGGCAGTGGTAGGAATGGTGATGAGGGAACATATCTAAAATGTATTTTTGCAGGAAAAATAGAATTTGGGAACTGCTTGGCATGCAGGGTAGAAGAGGTGGGGAAGAAGTCAAAGATAACCTTAATATTTTGAGATTAGTAAAATAGTGGTACAATTAAAAGAGGAGGAGTAAAAGATTATTAAGTTCCATTGATTTTTTTTTTTTTTACTTGTATGTTATACATTATAGGAGATGGTGACAGAAATGTATTCTGGCCCTTGCGTGGCTATAGAGATTCAACAAAATAATCCTACAAAGACATTTCGAGAATTCTGTGGACCTGCTGATCCTGTAAGTTATTGTTTAACGTATTAATGAAGTTTGTTTTATCCATTAACTATCTTAACAGGTTTGATAGTTTTAGTTTGTTCTTTAAAAGGAATAATGCAAAAGTGAATATAATAGACAAAAGTTTTTATTCCAAATAGCATTTTACATAATTTATTTTTTATGTAATATTCAAAGAAAAAGTGAAATTTTTATTTGCCTAGTGACAATATAGAATGGGCAGAAGCATTTACTGTAGCATTTTATTTTATTTTATTGTTTTTTTCATGCTAACTTGTCTGGTTAAGTAAATTTGTCCAGCTCTTTGATAGAAATTATCTAAGGCATTAATTATCCTTGGACATGGGGCGGCTGTAAATGAGGCTTTCAATGTAAAGAATATTGATATTGTGGCCTCATACCAGATACAGAAATAAATACGGGCAGTGAGACTTATGTGAAACTCAATATTCTCTAGTATACCTTTCAATTTGGGTTGGTTTTCAAGTGGACATTTGGTGGTGAGGGGAGCAGAGATGGGCACAGGGTTGAAAGCAGGGGTAGTATTGGGATACATATGGGAAAGCTCCACACAGATGTTTTAAGCAGGGTAGGATTATGGGAACTATTACTGATTTTAAAAATGAACTATAATTCAAATTTACTCTCTTTCATTTATTTCGCTGTCACTTGTAAATAATTTATTGAAGATGAGCAGCCAATTCCATTTAGACAACATTTATTGCGTTCCCTTCGATGTAAGATAGTTAACAGCACCTATTAAGAGATCAGCTTGTATGAGACTGCTGCTAGAGTAAGCGCTGTAGGGGAGAAAAGTACAGCTCTTCTCAATGATGGACGAGAGACAGAAAGAGACACCTGTGAAGACCTTTTACAACACTTGCAGAGCAACACACAAATAAGGACTAAAATATTGTTAGTTAAGGTAAAATACAAATGTTGAAAAGTTGTTTAGTAAAAGGAGCAACTAATATGACCTGAAGGTAATTGAGAAAATTTTGTTAGAGGAAGAGAGATGTACACAGGGATTTTAACGGCAAATCAAGGCACAAAGAGAATAAGAAAGCTTTAAAGTATGTACAAAGGCAACAATGAAGGAATTGCGAATTTGCTCTGGTATACAGCCAGAATATTTGCTTGGCTTCAATGGGAAATGGATACGTGGAAGCATGAGGAAATATATTTTCTTAGAGGAAATAAGGTGGAGAATGCTAATAGAGATGATTATGGGATGCATTGCTTTAAAACTCAGTCTGAAAATAGTGGATTCTGTATAATTAGAATCCCTTATAGTAGGAAATAGAAATTCCTTGCATTTAGCTTAATTTTGAGTATACTGAATTATCCCTTTGATGCAACAAGAGTGAACTAAATTGGAAGAGATTAAAGGCAGGGACTTTCAAAACAGAAAGGAGCAGACCTAATGACAGCAGTTGAGAAAGAGGCAGCAGGACCTACTTTATATGTTTTCAGGGAGAAAGAAGAATAGAAATAAGTACTATATGTTGTAAAAGAGCGATTATTGAAATGTGATTCTGCTATAGAGGACATTAGAAGAAAGTGGTGATCATGTTGAGTGTTTATTGAATATTAATCATAAGAAATTAGGAAGAGATACTTTTAGTCTAGATGAATAAGCAGATCTTGGTGTTGGACATTTTTATATCTGTTTTCTGTTTGATGACCAAGAGGAGTTTTTGTTCATTTGTTTTTTAAGATAATTAAAGTTGTGAGTGATCAACTGGCCAAACAAACAGGGGTGAATTAAAGAGATAAAAACTAGAACAAAAAAAGAATGAGATGAGTTTGTTCATTCTTTTGTTCATTCAATAAATATTTATTGAATCTGTGCTAGTATTTGTGAATGTAAAGACAGAAGCCTCAAAGAGCTTACGGTATATGAGTGGACAAAATATGTAAGTGGCCAGTTTCCACGTTCTGTGGCAATTGTATTGCTAGATGTTTGCACTGGAGACTATGGGAGTCCCAAACTATAGCACTCAGCTCAGCCTGGGGATGGGTGATAGGGTCAGGGGAGACTTCCTAACGAACCTGACATCTAAAGGAATTGTGAGGAATGAGTAGAACTTAGGTAAATGAAGATGGTTGGAAGTGATGCAGTTGAAGTTATAGATGTATAAAAACAGCATCACTTTTGGGCTGCCCCAAGCTCTTTATTTTTACTGTAGCTAAAGTACAAGGCAGTGAATGACAGAAGATGAGGTCATTGGGGAGTTAGCAGGTGAGTAATCATAAAGGATGAGTTCTGATGATAAAAATTTGCTGATTCCCTTTATTCCTAGATATTTAATCAATGAACATTTGTGCAAGGAATAGTATGTACAGGCTTACTGCTTGGTCCCATGGCTGGGCCATAATAAAGATGACTAGAACAAGGTATCTTTCCTTAAGGAGCTCATAATCTTATGAGAGCTTAGTTTGGAAACTCTTTCAAGGTCCTAAGTCTTTCCTCATTAAGCATAGCTGAAATTACCCTGTTTTTTTTTTTTTTTAATTTTAGTTATTTATGAGCCCCTTATCACATTATAGAAAGTTGTACCCCAGAGATTTTAAAATTTGGTACTAGTTTAACATATAAATTATTAACAGTGGTTGTCTTTGAGTGGTAGAATTATGAATGTTAAGTTCTACTTTCCTATATTTTAAAAATTTTCTTTAAAGTACTTGTATTACTTTTATAATAAGAAAAATACTTTTTATTTTATCATAAAACTTGAAAGTGAATTAACTTTTAAATGAGGAGTTGGGAGTGATGTTGGGCTGTTTCTCCTCTTGAGTCTTAGGTCCTGAATTTCTAAGTACAGGTACAGAATTACAAGCAGAGCCATGTGCCTTTGATGGGTCTTTTCAAATCAGAGGAAATACCGTTAGTAGTTATAGTCAAACTATACTTTAGAGACTGTAAAATGGCTGTTTCAGTTTGATTTGAGACTCCATTTGGTTCATTTTCTTCTTCTCCCTTCATTTCTCCCTTTTCTGCCACCCCTCCAGCAAATAGGTATTGAATGCTTACTACATGCCTGTCACTGTGGTAAATGCCACTAGGTTTATACTAATGATCAAACAAATACAGTCCTTATCTTTGAGGAATTTATGCTTCAGCTCTGGGAGGTAGAAATGATAGTTAAATATCAATCTCACTTTAAACTGCCAGGTATGCCAATCTATTCAGGTATTGTGTTATATTAAAATAATTTAGAAATTTATTTCTTCACTGCGTGGTCATTCCCATATCTAAACAGAGACCCTGAGTTACAATACATGTAAATATTATTAGTGCTTGGAAGAATGCCTGGCATATAGTGGCCATGTAATTAGTATTTGATGAATTAATGAATTGACTGGCTATACTTGTATGCATACCTAAAATCTGATACTCATTATTTAAAGGTATTTTATCTACCAAAGTGGATCCTTTTTTCTTTATTCTTTTCAAGATGTAGAACTACTTTTTAAGTTGATTCAAAAGAACTTTCAGCCTAACAGTGACCAGAAGACCACTTTGTAACTATGTATGTTGCAGATTGACGTCACTTTCATCGTTGATGTCTGTGTACTGGCGGATTCTTCTTCTCTGTTGTCTTAGAGCTGTAGGGAAACTCTCATTGTGTATGAACAAAATTTCTTCCAGTCTCTCTAGAAGTGCTCTCCAAAGAGGAGTGGTGCACAAGACAGTTCACTGGGAGTAGAGGAGTATTAGACTTTCCAGTTCCATTTTTATTTATTTATTATGTAAAAAGTAAGAAAGAAATTAAGTTGTAATAAAATTTAATGTATGGACTGATAAAAGTACATTTATATAATCTATTAAAAATATATACATATTCTGATGTATATACATATTTTTCTGATAAGGATGCTTGAAAAATGTTGGCTACTGCATAGAATAGAAAAATTATCACAAGTTTCTTTACAATTAGAGGAGCGTTCACTCACCATCACTTGCGTTAAATATGTCCATTTAGGCAGCAAACCTCTTTCAGATTTGCCTCTGGAAGCAGCTTTGATTGCACCTGAAGACTGTAGCTGAAGAATTTCACTGTTGAGTAGCTTGGCAGTTTTCCTGCTGAGCTATTAGGAAACTGAAAAAGTTACCAAAGAAGTGGTAAATTGTCTGGAAAAATTATGCGGAATGTATTTGTTCTTGGACTGGCTGGTATGACAAGCCAAATAACCTGCCATAGATATCCTTTATGGTGTGAAAAATGTGTTTGTGAAATATTTTATGTAAAGGATCTTATTTAAGGTAATCTGATTTTTTTTTTTTGTCAAGCAAACATCCACCCTCATCTGCTCCCATACTTTGGGAACCTTTACCCCATCTCCAGATTGAATTGAGTCAAATATTTTCATACACAAAAAGTAGCTCTTCAAATTTTAATGACGTTTTCCATTCATTTGATTGTGAGAGTGGTATTTTACCTATTGTCTAGTAGGCTTTACTGATTTTAGGACTAAAGTAGAAGTACTGTGGTATTTTGAAATGCAAGTCTTTTTTCACAATTGTGTAGGACATTGTTGTAAACTTGGAGAAGAGATGCTTGGGAGCTGCTATCTGTTGCTTCTGTCATCTGTTGACTTCCTGGTCACGTTCCTTCATTCACTGAAACCCTGATAATAGTCCTTCTCTTCGTGCCACTTCTTACCATCAACTTGGGCAAAAGAACATCCATATGAAAGATCCACCCAACACTTGGCCTCAGAGCTCAATAGACTCCTTCCGTCAATTATCTTTAATCATTCTACTTTTCAGCTTTCTTCCACAGCCATCCTCTATATTTTGTTGATATCGAGAGCAGAGATACATCTGCAAACTTAATCTCTAATATAGTAATGTCTGTCATAGCTTTGTGGTCCCCTGGGCTCTTGATCCTCCTCACAGTGCATCTTTAACTTGAGTGAAACCTCCAGGTTTTGGACCCTTCCATTTTCTGACGCTACTGCCACTTTTTGACTTCCTTCTCTTTGAACCATTGTTCGTCTCTTTGATCATCCTTCTTATTAGCATTCTCAGGATCTTTACTCTCTGTCCTTTGGCCGCTCCCTGAAAACACTAACCCTAGATCAAGTCAACCATCTGACTACCTCATTCTTATACATGGACTGAAAGGTTCTACGAGATGAGTTATTCTGTTGTTTAGATTCATGTTGATAGACGTTATGATCTCCAAACAAAGCTGGGCCAATTGTGCCCCCCAGAAATCTTTTTTCATTCCTCTATTCTTCTCTTTCTGCTAATTCTCATAATAGCTCTTTTAAACCTTCATTATTTTCCCCAACTCTTTTTCAAATCATCCTTCTCTCCGCAAAATGATAGCATTATCTCCTATTTCATAGAGAAAAATAGGACCTCTTAAATTTCCACCTTCATGACATTTATTTATTTCTGTACTTGTGCTCATCTCCTCATTCCAGTCCCAAAGAAATGTATTTTTCTCCTCTTTTAAAACTCTCCACCTGATCTTTATCCTTCCCCTCCTGTCTTCCCTTCAAGACTTTATTCTTCTGAACTTGTGTTTTTTAAATAATGTTTTTTTTCTTGTGCTTGTAAAAGTAATATATGACCATGGTAGAAAAATTAGAAATGAAATAAAGTTTAATAAAGAAAATGTGGCCCATAATCCTATCACCAAGAGTTACCAATTTTATAAATGAAATTGGGATCAAAGTGTACATACTGCTTTCTAGCTCATGATAAACTATATAATATTGAGCGTTTTCTCATGTCATTAAAATTTTTCAAGGATATAATTTTACTAGATTGGCTATATGTCATCTTATAGTATGAAATAATTTTTTAACAATTTTTATATCATTTGCAGTTGTGTGCCCAAATTTCATAACTATAAGCAAATTATACTGAGCATTCTTTTTTTCCAGTGTTACTGAGATATAATTAACACATAATGTGTAAGTTTAAGGTATACAATGTGTTGATTTGATACACTTCTTTCTGAGGAATATTTGCCCTGAGCTAACATCTGTTGCCAATCCTCCTCTTTTTTTTTTTTTTTTTTTTTGCTTGAGGAAGATTAACCCTGAGCTAGCATCTGTGCCAGTCTTCCTCTACTTTGTATGTGGGACAGTGCCACAGCACGGCTGGTGAGTGGAGTAGGTCTATGCCTGGGATCCGAACCCACAAACCTGGGCTGCTGAAGTGGAGTGTGTGGAACTTTAACCACTTGGCTACGGGGCTGGGCTCCTGATGCACTTATTTATTGCAAAATGATTGCCACAGGTTAGTTAACACCTCCATCACCTCACATACTTACCTCTTCTTTTTTGGAGTGAGGACATTTAAGATCTACTCTCTTAGCAACTTTCAGGGATATAATACAGTATATTGTTAACTATAATCACCATACTGCACATTAGCTCTCCAGAACTTACTCACTTTCTAACTGGGAGTTTGTATCCCTTGACCAACATCTCTCCCTTCCCCCACCACCATTCTACTCTGTTTCTCTGGGTTTGGCTCTTTTTAGATTTTTAAATTCCACATGTAAGTGATATCATACAGTACTTAGGTTTCTCTTTCTGACTTATTTTACTTAGCATAATGCCCCCATGTTCCATCCGTCTTATTGCAAATGGCAAGATTTTCTTATCATGACTGAATAATATATTTTATATATATATCTATATATACGCCAAGTCTTCTTTATCCGTTCATCTATAGATAGTCACTGAGGTTATTTGCATGTCTTGGCTCCTCTGAATAATGCTGCAGTGAACATGGAAGTGCAGACAGCTCTTCAAGAGCCTGATTCCATTCCCTTTGGATATATACTTAGCACTGGGTTTATTGGATCATGTGGTAGTGCTATTTTTAATTTCTTGAGGAACCTCCAAACTGTTTTCCATAGTGGCTGTTATAATTTATATTCCCTCCAGCAGTTCACAAGGGTTCCCTTTCTTCACATCCTTGCCAATACTTATCTCTTGTCTTTTTGATAACAGCCATTGTAACAGGTAGGAGGTGGTATCGCATTGTGGTTTTGATTTGTGTTTCCCTGATAGTGATGTTGAGCACTTTTTCATGTACCTGTTGGCCATCTGTATGTCTTCTTTGGAAAAATGTCTATTTAGTCCTCTGCTCATTTTTTACTCAGATTGTTTGGGTTTTCTTTGCAATTGAGTTGTGTGAGTTCCTTATGTATTTTGGATATTAACTCCTTATCAGATAAATGATATGTAGATATTTTTCTCCCATTTATTAGGCTTTTCATTTTGTTGATTGGGTTTTTTTGCTGTGCAGAAGCTTTTTAGTTTAACGTAGTCCCACTTATTTCTTTTTGCTATTTGTGAGTGGTATAAGATAGGGGTCCAGTTTCATTCTTCTACATGTGATGATTCTGTTTTCCCAGCGCTGTTTATTGAAGAGACTATCCTTTCCCCACTGAGTATTCTAGGCTCCTTTGTCAAGTATTAGTTGATCATATATGCGAGCATTTATTTCTCGGCTCGACCAATTCTTTCCATTGGTCTATGTATCTGCTTTTATGCCAGTACAACACTGTTTTAATTACTATAGCTTTGCAGTAGAATTTGAAATCAGGAAGTGTGATGACTCCAACTTTATTTTTCTTTTTCCTTTTTTTTTTGTGAGGAAGATTGGCCCAGAGCTAACATCTTTTGCCAATCTTCCTCTATATAAGGAACAAGAAATGGGTGACCAATCTCATCACATCTATTCAACATAGTAATGAGTGTCTTAGAGTAATCAGGTAAGAAAAAGAAATAAAAGGTGCCCAAATCAGAAAGGAAGAAGTAAAATTATCTTTGTTTGCAGATGATATGATTTTATATTAGAAAATCCTAAAGATTCTACCAAAAAACTGCTAGAACTAATCAATAAATTCAGTAAAGTTGCAAGATACAAAACCAACATATAGAAATCAGTTGTGTTCCCATGCAGTAACAATGATCTATCCGAAAAAAAAGAAATTAAACAACCCTACTCACAATAGCATCAAGGACAATAAAATATTTAAGAATAAATTTAACCAAGGAGGTGAAAGATCTGTACAGTGAGAACTATAAGATTTTAATGAAATAAAATGAAGAAGACACAAGCAAATGGAAAGATATCCCATGTTCATGGATTGGAAGAATGGATATTGTTAAAATGTCCACACTACTCAAAGCCATCTGTCGATTAAATGTAATCCCTATGAAAATCCCAATGGCATTTTTCACAGAAACAGAAAAGCAATCATAAAATTTGTATAGAACCACCAAATATCTAGAAATTATATATCCTGAGAAAGAAAAAGTTGGGGGACTGGCCCAGTGGTGTAGTGGTTAAGTTCGCATGCTCTGCTTCAGCAGCCCAGGTTTTGCACCTTTCAATTTTCCACCATTGAGTATGAAGTTAGCTTTAGGCATACCATATATGGCCTTTATTATATTGATATACATTTCTTTTATCCTCAATTTGTTGAAAGTTTTTGTCATGAAAGGATTTTATATTTTCTCAAATACTTTTTCTCCATCTATTGAGATGATCATATGATTTTTTTGTTTCATTCTATTAATGTGATATATCACATTTATTGATTGGTGTATGTTGAGCCAACCTTGCATTCCAGGTATAAATCCCATGTGATCATGATGTGTGAGTCTTTTAATGGGCTGTTGAATTCAGTTTGCTAATGTTTTGTTGAAAAATTTTGCCTCTATAGTCATCGGGGATATTGACCCCTAGTTTCCTTGTCTTGTTGTGTCCTTATCTGACTTTGATATCAGGGTAATGGCTGGCCTCATAAAATGAGTTTGGTGGTGTTTCCTCCCTCTTTAATTTTTTGGAAGAGTTTGACAGGATTAGCATTAATTCTTCTTCAAATATTTCATAGATTTTACCAGGTAAATCATCTAGTCCTGGGCTTTTCGTTGTTGGGAGATTTTTGACTACTGATTCAATCTCTTTATTATTGGTCTGCTCAGATTTTCTGTTTCTTCATGATTCAGTCCTGGTAGGTTTTATATTTCTAGGAATTTATCCATTTCTTCTAGGTTATCCAGTTTGTTTGCAATGATTGTTTATAGTAAACTTATATGATCCTTTATATTTCTGTGGTATCAGTTGTATTGTCTCCTCTTTCATTTCTGATTTTATTTATTGAGTCTTCTCTCTTTTTCTCAGTAATTTAGCTAAAATTTTTTCAGCTTTGTTTTTTCTTTCAAAAAACCAACTTTTGCTTTCATTGATCTTTTCTGTTGTTTTGGTAGTGTCTGTTGCTACCCTTGTTCTCTTTTGGTTTCCAATTGCATATGAAATATCATTTCCATCCTTTCACTCTGAGCCAATGTGTGTCCTTAAAGCTGAACTGAGTCTCTCGTGGACAGTCTATAGTTTGGTCTTGTTTTTATATCCATCCAGCCACTCTATGCTTTTTGATTGGCAAATTCAATCCACTTACATTGAGTAATTATTGATAGTTAAGGATTTAACTATCCTTTAACTAATGCCATCTTATTAATTGTTTTCTGGCTGTTTTGTAATTCACACATTCCTTTTTCCCTCTTTTGCTGTCTTCCTTCATGTGTTGATGATTTTTCATAGTTATATGCTTTGTTTTCTTCTCTTTCTCTTTTGTGAATTACTGTAGGTTTTTGCTTTGTGGTTAACATGAGCATTACATAAACATCTTAAAGATATAACAGTCTATTTTATGCTAGTAACAACTTAACTTTACATGTAAAAACTCTATCATTTTATTCCCCCTTTTATGTTTTTGGTGTACAATTTTCCTCTCTTTATAGTGTGGATTTATTAACAAATTATTGTACCTATAGTTATTTTTAATACTCTTATCCATTAACATTATACTAAAATGGTTAACATACCACTGCATTACGGTATTAGAGTATTCTGAATCTGACTATATGCTTATCTTTACCAGTGTGTTGTATTTTTTCACATTACTACTTAGCACTCTTTCATTTCAGCCTGAAGAACTCCTTTCAGCACTCCTTGTAAGGCAGGTCCAGGGGTGATGAACTCCATCAGCTTCTATTTGTCTGAGAAAGTCTTTATCCAGCTTTGCTGGATAGTATATTTTTGGTTAGCACTGTTTTTCTTTCAGCACTTTGAATATATCATTCTACTTTCTCCTGGCCTATAAGGCTTCTCCTGAGAAATCCATTGATAGTCTTATTGGGGTTCCCTATGTAAGTTACAAGCTTCTTCACTCTTGCTACTCTTAAGTTGCTTTTTTTTTGTCTTTGATTTTTGACAGTTTTATTAAGATGTGTCCTGGAGAGGATCTGTTTAAGGTGAGTTTATTTGGTGACCTATGAGCTTCATGAACTTGGATATCAAAATGTCTCCCCAGATCCAGGAAGTTCCCCACCATTCTTTCTTTATATAAGCTTTCTACCCCGATCTTCCTCTCTTCTCCTTCTGGGACTACCAATACTTTGCAAATGATTTCTTTTGATGGTATGCATAGGTCACGTAGACTTTCTTCACTCTTTTCATCCTTGTTTCTTTGTTTGCCTTTAACTGGGTAATTTCCTAGTTCCTGTCCTCTAACTCACAGATTGTTTCTTCTGCTTGATCCATTCTGATACTGATGCTCTCTAGTGCATTTTTTTTTTTATTTCATTCATTGTATTCTTCAGCTCCAGAATTTCTGTTTTCTTTTTTTATGATTTCTGTCTCTTGGTTAGAGTTCTCATTTTCTGTTTGTATTGTTTTCCTGATTTATTTGAATCATCTTTCTGTGTTTTCTTGAGGCTCATTGAGCTTCCTTAAAACAGATATTTTGAATTCCTTATCAGGTAAATAGCAGGTCTCTATGTCTTTGGGATCAGTTACTGGAAGATTGTTGTGATCCTCTGGCTGTGTCATGTTTCATTCATGTTTCATATTCCTTGAAGTTTTGTGTTGCTGACTTCGCATTTGAAGTAGCAGTCACCTCCTTCCTTTTTTACTTACTGCCTTTGGGAGAGAAATATCTTTTGTCAGCCCTGCTAGGGATTCTAGGCTTTCTCAGAACTTGTATGGATGCACCTGCTCCACACTTATTACTCCGTCTTTTGGCAGAATTTTTAAACTTGTATGCCTTCTCTTGATCTTGCAATGCACCAGATCAGGTGCTGGCAGCCTCTCTTTTATTTTTCTAAAGGTGCTACTAAAGCTCAAGTCTGTGGTCTCTCCCTGGCTCACAAATTCTTACCAGCTTTGTGCTGTCTGCCAAAGCTTTCTCTCTCTGCTGCTGTTGGGAATGGACACAGGGAGCTGGCCATAGGGTGGGAGGTGTGTGTGAGTGAGGGAGCGTGCTGATGGTGCCTGTGGGCTAGTTGGTGGGATGTGCAGGTGGGGTGTCTCTAGGAGCTCATGTGCGGGCTTCTTGATGAAGTCTGTGACACAGTTTTTAGGATTCATGTCCTTTTAATTCTCTCCACTAGTCCTATCTGCTACTTTTCCAGCTGTTCCCACCCTCTAGTCATGCAGCTAACAATTCAGTAGCCTGAATGGGGTGAGAGAGAAATGGGCTTCTTTGGCATCATCCTGCACAGCTGGGGAAGCCAGGTGCTTACTCACCTACTTTCAGTTCCAATTTACATTCCTGCCAGCAATGTATAAGAATGTATAGTTATGAAGATTGAAGATTATTCAGCTAAAATATTTCTAATAGGTTAAATTGTGATTTCATTGTTTTAATATTAATTATTTATAAAGATTAACCTTCTACATATTTATTGGCTACATATATATCTCATGTTGTAAATTGTCTTATAATGTCCTTTGATCAATTCTCTACTGTTTTTCATCATTTTAACGTGCTGTTTGTATATTAGAGTTCTATTTCAAATATTTTCCCAGTTTAATTTTTAATTTACTTAATGTAGAGAAGATTTTAATATGTAGTGAAATCTGTTAATTTTTCATTTATGGTTGTTGCTTTTACAAAAACTTTGATGATACTTCCTCATTAGAGAAGTATATTTTTTCCTAATAGTTTTGTGGTTTCACTCTTTACATTTAATTATTTGATGCATTTGAATTTTTTGTTGTTGGTTGTGGTCCAAGATGAAAATGACTCCCTCACTCCTCCAAGTTTCACCAATTGTGATAGCATCATTTATTGAATTCTCTTTTTGTTTTCTATTGATTTATGATACCTTATTTCTAAGTTATTTGTTAAGTTGCATTAATCAGTATATCAATTCTTATACCAATACACATAATATTAATCAGTGTGTGGCTTTATCTTCAGTTTTTTACTGTTTGACTGTTAGTGCCTTATTGTAGTTTTCTTTGTATTTATTCTGTTGGTATTCAATGAGATTCTTATATCTTAAGATTGCTCTTTTTAATCAAATTGGAAAAATTTCAGCTAATATTTCTTCAAATATTTAGCCTTCCTAGTCTCTTCTGTCCTGTGACTCTGATTACATATGTGATCAAGTGATACAAGTCATTGAGTGTCTGTACATTTTTTTAAAATCTTTTTTTTAATGCTTCAGTTTGGGTTATTTCTACTTACCATCGAATTTATGGATTCTTTCTTCTGTTCCATTTAGTTTGTAATTTCAGATATAGTAATTTTTAGTTTTAAGATTTATGTTTGGTTCATTTTTACAAAGAATGTAACTTTCCTTAATCTCCCTATCTTTCCACACACTATATCCATCTTTTCCTATGGCTTCTTTAACATATTTATTATTATTTATTATAGCTATTTTAAAGTCCTTGACTGCTAATTCTAACATCTGGTTTGTCTGTGAGTCTGTGGACCTGTGACTGATTTTTCTCTTGACTGTGAATCACATACTGCTTTGGAAATCTAGTAATTTGGGGTTATATATTGGAACATTATGTAAAATATGTTATGCAAACTCTGGATTCTGTTATCTTCTTATGAAGTGTGTTGGGTTTAGTTCTGGTAGACAGTTATATCTTTCTTAGGCTTTGTCAGAGTGGGTCTGTTTTGTCATTCCTTCAGTCCTGGCCTGATGTTTTTTCCTAAGGCATGATGCTTTGAGGTTTCAATTGAAAACCCAATTGAGGGTGTTTACCAAGCCTTCTACCTTGACATATTCAAACTCCACATTCTTCCCTGCAGTGAATAGCTGTGGAAACTCTACTTAGCTGGTTCAGCTTTCTGACTGTTGTTTTTCCCTTCCCTCTTGGGGATCTTGCCCCACTCATGCATAGTTCAGGGATCAGTCAAGGATTTGAGGGAAGTTTACCCATAGATTTTTTTTTTGGCTCCCTCCTCCTAGGATTTTGCCACACTCACTTTCCAGCTGCTCTGGCTGTCCCAGACTCCATCCTCTATTCCTGAGGCCAATAATACTGAGGTTTTCTGCTTGAGCTCTGTCACATTGACTGTGGAGTAATCTCATGGGAAAACATATATATATAATAAATCTCAGTGTGGTTTCTTTCTTTCGAGGATTGAATCTTTTGATTCTTCAGTCCTCTCCAATTTGTATATATATATAATCTAGAGTTTGGGGACAGTAGAGTTTTTAATTTTCTGTATATTTATCCAGTACAAGCAAATTCTTGTGACTGGAAGCCAGAAGTCCCTGCACTAAGTTCTGTGAGAATCATTCTTTCCTTCTTCTCCTCCTATCTCTCTGACTCATTTATCTTGGTCCTCTTGGCTAAACTCTTTAACTACCTGTCCTTTAAATGAGAGTGTTCTGAGGACCTCATCCTTTTTTTTCTTTCAAAGTCTATAAGCTCTCCCTGGTTGATGCCATTAATATTAATATAACAGTACATTATCTACCAATTAATATGCCAATGACTCCAAAATCCATAACTCAAGCCCCTACCTTCTCCTGTGGCCCATGCGTTTCTAAAACTCCATGTTTCCTACATATTTCTTCCTCCTCTCACACATTCTCCTATATTTATGGATGTCATTAATATCACGCCACCTGGAAACTGGAGAATCATCTGAAACTCGCTTCTTTCCTTCATCCCACCACATCTATTTGTGTCCCAAGTCCATAACATAGACTTCTTTTGTATCTAAGTATCTGTCTCCTTATCTTCATCCCCACTGCTACTTAGTTTATTGCTTAACCTCGTTATTTCTATTGTCTCTTAAATTTTTTCCAGTTTACAGTGTCTTACCCTTCACATGCACCATCAGCATTCCTGATGCAGCACTCCTAAAATATAAATAGAGAATTAATACTCCTCAGCTTAAAGCCCTGCCGTGGCTCTCTATTGCTTACAGTCAAAGTTCACCTTTCATAGGAAGGCATGCAAAGACCTCCATGATACATCTCTTACTACTTCTAGTCTCATCTCTTACTGCAATGTTTAGTCTCTCCTCTATCCTCCACGTTTGTACTCGACTCTCCAGTAATATCAAACTGCTTATTCTTCCTCAATAAACCAGTGTCTTTCTTCACTCCCTCACTGCACCTCTGTTTATATGTTCTTCTCTAATTGGCGTGGATACCACGTCAACTCTTGTACAAGCATCTGAGAATTATTTCCTGGTTACTTCAGTGTCAGACACAATTTACCACTTCCTGTTTTGTACTCTCACTTGACCCTATATATACTATTTTCATCACCTGTTAAATTTTACTGTACTTATTTATTTACTGTCTGTCTACTCCTTAAAGGTTGCCTGTAAGATCTATTTTATTCATCTTGGTATTTCTAGCACCTAGCAGAGTACTTATAATGTGGAAAGCACTTGACAAATTGTTGATGGTAGAAAAAGTAAATGGATGAATATGTTTGGACATTATTGGGATAATTGGTGAAACCTCAGTGGCGTCTAAGTATGATGATTGTATTGTAGTTATATAGGAGACTATACTTATTTGTAGGAAATGCACACTAAAATATTTGGGTGTAATGGAGTATCAGGTTGGCAACTTGTTTTCAAATGGTTTATAGCAAAAAAAAAAAAAAAGTTCTCTGTACTTTGCACTTTTCCCTAAGTTTACAATTGTTTCAAAATAAAACAAAAATAAAATGTGGGGTCCTTAAAGCTTAAAAATAAGTAAATAATAAAAGATTATTGTCCCTTAAGTCAAGGATAGCCTCCCTGAAAAGTGTAGAAGAAACAGATTGTATTCCTTGTCTCCTTCCTCCCTTCTCCACGGTCCCAGGAAGTCCTAGGCTTCCTCTACTTTCTTAACAGAACAAAGTCTCTAATCAGATCTGGTAAATTCAGTCACACTGAGATGCAAATTACTACTCAGAATTAATTTATTATCACTACGGTTTTTCCTTTTCTTTTTTTAAGCAGAATGCATTATTTTTGTCTTAAAAGAGAAACTATTCCAATTTTGGAGGTTTAGACCCCATGAAGTTGATGAGGAAAGAGAAACTGACTGAAGGGACTTCTTAGTTACCCTTCAGTCATTCATTCATCCATAAATATTTGAATGCCAACTGTGTGCCAAGCACAGTTCTGGGTACTGGCGATACACCAGTGAACAACACAAGTGTGTGTATGTATGTGTGTGTATGTGTGCGCACTGGGAGGAGGGAGGGAGAGGGAAGAGCCAGAGAGACAGAGAATCTCCTCACAGAGCACCAAGCTTATATTCTACTTGGAGACAGATAATAAACAAAGAAAAAAATAGAATGCATAGTATTTCATATGGAGAAAAATGAAGGAAGGAAATGAGACTGGAATTAAGGATGTATAGATAGGATTCTGTTTTAAATTGGAGTCATCAGAGAAGGTCTCAATGAGAAGGTGATGTCTATGAAAAGACTTGAAGGGATAAAAGCCAACCATGCCAGTTTCTGAATGGGGAGCATCGTACGCCGAGGGAACAGCCAATGTGAAGGCCCTGGGAGAAGAGCTTCCTTGAGGTAATCTGGGAATTCCAAGGAATTAACAAAATGGGAGAGAAAGTCAGAGAGATAAGGGCTGGGGCAGATTTTGTAGACCCTTGTAATAGTTTTAGCTTTTGCTCTGTGTGAGACCGTAAGTTTTTAAAGAGTTTGAGCAGAATAGTGACATGATCAGGCTTTTAAAAGGAGCATTCTGACTGCTGTATTAAGAATGGTCTAAAGGGATACTACAGGAGAAGTTGTAATCCAGGCCCAAGATGATGATCACTTGGACCAGGATGGTAGCAGTGGACATGCTGAGTTGTTTACCAGGTGGTGTTTACTCGGTTGCTTACCCTTTCCTTCTTTTTATCTCTAGTGGATAAAGATTAAAATCAGTGAAATCCTAGAGAGAGGATTTGGAGGAATCCTTAGTTCTAAGGGATGGAAATAGAATGGAACAGAATTTTCTTCGCTTTGCTCTGGTTTGGTCTCAGTCTATTGATGAGATGAGTGGAGGTGAATACCTGTTCCTTCCTTGTCAGTTTAGTACATAACAACAATTAGAGAAGGCCTTTATGCCTGACCAGAGATAACAGGCATATTCACAGATTAAAGCAGGCCAAAGATTTCTATTGCTAGTTTATAGTAAAAATACAAGAAACATTTTTCTTAGGCTAATCAACTTAATTGTTTAATAAGCATTTTATTGATTTCAGCAAATACAAAAATAAAAAATACATTTTCAGAAAGCATTAAGTGGCTTAAGTGCATTTTTAAAGTAAGAAAATTGAAAGTGTTCCAAGTACAATAAGAATGTAGAGTAGTATGCAAAAATTTTATGATAGTAATTTATTTAATTCAAAGTGATTTGTATGTGATAACCTACAATACCTATTGAGTGATTCAGCAATTAAAAATAATCCTGTTGTAAATTATCATGTTTTGAATGAAGAATCATTTCTCTAACAGAAAAAACAAGAACCACTTATCTCAATGTTGTGTACCAGGCAGAGTGGCCAACACTGTCCTAGTTTGCCCAGGACTCTTTCAGGTTTAGCACCCAAGGAGCGGAGATTGAAATCTGTCAGTCCCAGGCAAACTGAGGTGGGAGACCACTGCAAAAAACTTACCTCATTATTGCATGATATCTCTTAAAAGCAAGCTATAACGAAGGTTTAACTATTCACATTCATTTAAGAAGAAGTTTTAAATGGATGTTGTATTAAGTTATAAAAGTTCAGGGGAAGTACAGTTAAACTTCTGCCCCTCTCCAAAGAAGTTTACTTAGCTTCGGTTCTAAAAATGTCAGTTTTAAAAACTGTCTTTATTTGCTTTTTAAGTTAACCTTTCATTGGAATTTGTTTACAGGTAGGGATATTAAGTAGAGGCCCATTTCCCAAAACAACACATGGGATTGAAAGCTAAAGTGCAGAGTTTGGGAAAACATGCAGAACTGAAATGGAAGTAGCAACTTAAAGTTATGACTGATGAAAATCTTTCATGAAGGATGAGAATCAAAATGAAAGGAAAGTAAGGAAAACCTATCTCAGAGGATCTTCCTAACCTGCATTCTGTCAAGTTTCTGTAGCTTCTTTATCATTTAAGGTGGAGATTGGTACATGTTTCAGAATGGGAGATTTAAAATGAATATTAACTTGTTCATTTCAACTATTACTCTTTATTCATAATTTCAAGCATTTACTGAAAACTTGCCATGAACCTGATGTAATGCTTATCAGTTAGGGATTCAAAGATGAGTAATACACAGTTGGGACCCTCAAGGAGCTCTCAGTCTAATGGGAGAATCAGACAAATAAATTTCAATCAGAAATGATAATGCCTATCTTTGAGAGAAGTACAGGATGCTAATGAAGTACATAGAAAGAATACCCAACCCAGCCAGTGTTGGGAAGAGAGGAGGTGGGATGGGCTTCCAAAGAAGAGACTATTCAGGAAAGACTTCCCTGAGTAAATGAAGCCTGGAGGTGTAATGAGTAAAATTTGGCTAGGTGAGGAAGGAAGGTTCCAGAGAAATAAAGAGATCCTTTTTATCACTGTAGGGTGAGAGACCATGGTTTGAGCTGGCTCCTAATGGGAGATCAAATCTCCTGCCATCTGCCTTCGCTATTACTACCCTCAGGCAAGTCTGGATCTTGGGTAAGAAATTTCACTCTTATAGGAAGAGGACTTGTATTCAAGATCCAGGGCACTTATCTTAAGGAAAGAGTTGCTTTCCAAAGTGATATCGCTCACACAATCTGTAATCTTGGTCTCTTGCCTTTTTTTTCTCTTTCCATTGGTATTAGTGATAAGAAGTGGGGCCACTCATTTCTATTGGAAAAGGGCCTGGCTATACTCTCTGCAGAGGGTTTTTCTCCTTTCCTAGGGTGGTTGCCTGTCTCTGAGAAGCTTTGAGGCAAGCTGCTCTGTCATTGGGGTATAATGTACATCAAAAAACAACTACAACAACTAAAAATAAAAATTAAAAAAAACGTACCTTAATAACCAATACTAGTATTTCTTTTCATGTGGGAAGTGGTTTGTATGGAGAAAGATGTGCATAGGTCTTTTAGGGTATGAAGGTAAGTAGGTGAGGCTCTGGGGGAATAAGTGGGAATGTGATAAGAAACTAAAAGTATAACTAAAGTGTTCAGTATAAGGAATGACTAGCAATTTGGGGGTAGGACATAAAGGGAAGAAAGAACTCAAGCCATCAACAGAGGCTGGAGCCTGGGAAAAGAGTGCACTTGGAGCCAAGTGCAGAGGCTGGGAGAGTGAAGGGATTTGCAGAATAGAATTTCTAAAATTTAAGTCTAAGATATTTGTGTTTCTGGAGTATAAGTCCTCTTTTTCTTCCCAAAGCTTCAGTAAAATCACGTATGCCTTAAAGCTTTTGGTGGTGGTGGTGGTGGGTGTAGAAAAGGAGACTAAGCCTGCGGCACATTTCCCCTGCGGGTGCCTGGAGGAGGCAGCTCACGTTGCAGATCAGAGTGGAGCTCTCGGCTGTGGCAGGTGAGGATGTGCAACCAGCACAAAGGTGCTACACCTTGGAATTGATTCAAATGTACATGTCAGTCTTTTGTTTTCTGAAATATATCAAAGAGGAGAAGGCCATGGGGCTAATACTTTTTACTTTCTTTGTCTTGTTTCCTTGTGTTGTGACTTTTCATCCCTCTGATATGGTAAGTTCTCAGACTGAGGGAATGAAATGGAAGAGGGGGATAGAATAGATATAGAATAGGCCTCACAGTTTGGATGATTTTGGGCAAATGTTATCCAGTGGAAGCATAACGCAAGCTGCATATGTAATTTAAAGTTTTCTAGTAGCCATATTAAAATAACTAAAGGGAAATATATGACACTAATTTTAATTATATATTTTATTTAACCTAATATATCTAAAATATTATAAGGATTTAATCAATATAAAAATTGTTAATGGTATATTTTACATTCTTATTCTTTTTCCTGAGTCTTTGGAATCTGTCATTCATTTTACGCTTAGGGCACATCTCAGTTTGCACTAGCCACCTATCAAGTGCTTAATGGCCCCATGTGGCTGTAATATTGGACAGTGGCTGTGACATAGAGGCTACCATATTGGACAGTGCTGATCTAGGCCATTCCAGCAGACCTTGCTTAGAAATATCGAGCCTCCCCCATAGTCTAGCTGCGATTATTGGAGTACTATGCTGGAGTTGATGTCAAAACAAACAATAAAGTATTATATTGCTTAGTTTTAACTCCTTTGTGCATATTTTCTCTCAGGTACTTTAGAGAGAATTAGCCAGAATCTTGGGTAGGAGTCAGATTCCTAGATCCTTTGGCCAGAATACAACTAATGTGTCTTACCCTGAGTTCCAACTGCATGTCCCACTCCAAAGGAGTGGCAATGCATGCAGAGGGGTCGGCACGGGCCATATTAGAAGAGGCTTTATAAATTATGCCAGAGTTGGGATTTAATTCCCAAAGCTGGGGAGTAGAAGGTGAAGAGTGGGGAGAATTTAGTGAGTTTTCAGCAAGGCAATTATGTGATCATATTTTCATTTTAGAAAAGTTAATATTAGGGTAGTGTAGATGACCCATTATAGGGCAGCTTGACTGGAAGCAAAGAGAAGGTCCTATAAAAAATGTGGATAAGCAGTTCTGAAGGCCTAAACTAAGGTAGTGGCTGTGTAGGTAGAGAAGAAACGACAGGTTAAAAACATGTTAAGGAATAATGGAGAATCCATGGAATGTGGAATCCATAGAGGTCAATTGAATGTGGTATAGGAAGTGTCAAGGGTGACTCAGCATTGTTTTATCTTAGGCAACTTGAGTAATAGTAAGTAGTGCCATTACTTGAACTAGAGAATACAGGAGGAGAAATCAATTTAAGAGGAAAATATTGAATTCCATTTTGGGACATATTGACTTTGGTGTGGAAAGAATAGAGTTTGAAAAGTATCCAACTTAGCATATTTAGAAGTCTTGATGAAAATGGTAAGAGTAGTTTCAGTGGAATCGTGAGGACAGAAGCCAGGCTGCAAATGTGCTGTGGAATGAACAAAAGATTTTGAGAAAGCATAGTATATTCAATTCATTCATAAATCAAATATTAATTATTATTTAAGACGTGTTGGAATATACATTGGGAATACACTCGTGAATAATACAGTATCTGCTCTCAAGCTGTTTTCTGTGGTGGGGGTTTCAGGGAAAGCAACAAATAAACCAGACCTTTAAAATGTATGGCAGGCCTAAGATAGTCACCATATGGCACTGTGAGAGCACACAGAACGGCCGCTGACGCCGAGGGGTTAGGACTGCTCTGTCAGCGAGCTTGTGGTGAAGGGGCAGAGAGAGCGATGGGACTGGTAGACGGAAGACAGTCATTTTCACATGGTTTTCTTCTATTACAAGGTTATTTGAGGTCCGTCTTGCATCATGTAGAATACACGTGAAAAAGTTTTACTTCTTCTAGCTGAGTCAAAGACTGAATGAAGGAAAATCATTTCACCCTCATGCTTGTGGTCCTGCGAGGCTTCCTTTCTTCTTTGCAGGTGAGAGAAGTTACATGAAGACTGCAAAGGGGCCACAGTTAATAAGCGCTGCAGTAGAGGAAGAGGCCTCCTCTTAGCCCTGAAGACAGTTGTCTTGGAATTGGGCTGTGGGAGCTACTTCTGTCTACAGCTGTGTTATCCAGTACAGTAGGCACTAACTAGCCACAGATGGCTATTTATATTTAAAATAATTACAGTTAAATAAAATTAAAAATTTAATTCTTCAGTCACACTACCACATGTCAAGTGCTTAGTAATGACATGTGGCTAAAGATTACCGTATTGGATAGCATAGACTATAGAACATTTCTACCATTGCAGAAAGTTCTATTGGACTGCTCTTGTCTAGAGAAATTGCTTTGTTCCCATAAGTTTAGGACTTTTTGCTATTACCTACTTTACCTTTTTAGCCCTCTGAGGTTTTATGCTAGATCCTATGGTTTTATAAATTATATAAATTGTTTTTAGCTGGTTTAATTGCATATTGTTTTCAGCTTACTTTGGCCTGCTATTTTTATTAATTCATAACTTAAGTTCTATATTCACAGCTTTTAACCCATTTTCATGTCTCTTCTATCATTTTTGTTTCCATCTCCTACAATTGACCTTCAGCAGCCTGAATCTTGTAAGTTACTTTTGATTGATCCTCCATTTCTTTCTTTGCTGATTCACCCGAGTAAATGAAAAGACTCACAGAATAAAATTCCTTCTTGGGAACAGGAATATTACATGTACTAGCAGGGTCCCTCAATTACCAGAAGCATTTTTTTCTCATACCGTATATCAGTCCAGTCCCTTTGTAAGAAGATCTGAAACCTATCAGTTTTGCTGTATTTAAAATTTTTAAGTGAGCAAGCCATTTAAACAGATGTGACATTCTAAAGGGGGACCAGTGGTGACAGATAATATTCACATTAATGAAGCATTTGTATTTGCCAAGCACTAAAAGCCATTATATCATTTAATTCTCCCAGCAATCCAGTACATTTATTCCAGTGTCCAGATGCGGAAACTGAGGTTTTGAGAGGTTAACGTCACACACTGACAGACTTGAACTCACAGATTTGAACTCCGTCTAATTCCAAAGCCTACAACAGTAAGTTGGAGGTTTTCCTTAGGGAAGGAGCCACAGACGTGATAGCTCTGGCTCGGTGATGGCAAGAAGGGTATTGCTGTCCCCCTCTTCACCAGGCTCAGAGAATACCTTAGAAAAGGAGCTGCCAATCTTTTTATAGGGACTAAGGATGGACAACAATATTGAGACTTTTTTCTAGGTCATCTGCTCAATTTAAGTCCGTTCCCACATGTAAGCTCCGTCTTCAAACCACTTCCTTCTAGCATATCTTGGTTTGTCCTGCAGCTTTCAAGACCTAATGAGGACTAAGGTTCTCTTAATTAACTTTTGAAGTTCTCAGAAGGAGGGCTGCTTGTACAGATCTTCAAGAGATACGCTTGTGCTACCAGAAGGTAGCTGACTGCCATGGACATCTGTGAGCTCGTCACATCAGTCAATATGTGTCACAAAGGGAATGACGCTATAGCAGTGGGTAATTGGGAGTCTGTGAACTGAGATTAGTTAACAGAACTTCCACCGTGTATGTGTATATATTTTCTTTTAAGAAGATTTTGCCAATGTTACGAGACAACACTCTGGGCAAACACCTGAAGTGATTTTAACTGGGCCTCCTGTCTGATCAGGGTGGGTCTCTTTGGCCTAAACAGTCATCTTCATCTCTTTGGACAATCAACCAGCTAAAGAACAGGGAAATTTCTTCAGTACTCATTCTCTGCCTTCCTTTAACATTTGATGTATTTAAAGCTTGGTTGGTTATAATTCTATACTTGAGGAAGACAAAAGAAGAAAAAACAACAAAACAATGGGGAACAATTCACAGAAAGATATCTGTTTCCTGTAACATGCTTAGCCATGTTAATCAGGGAAATGCATATTAAAACACACTGATATAATTTTCTTAAACCAGTAAATTAGCAAAACTTAAAAAGGTAGATAAAATTAAGTGTTGGCAATCATAGTGTAGAAATGACACTCTAGGTTGTAGTATTGTGAGATTTTTTTTCATCCTTATACAGTTGATTCTCGTTATTCAGTAGGTATGTTTCATACAGTCACCATGAACACTGAATCAGTGAATACTGAAATATTGCTCATAGGGAAAATATAAGGTTAGGTTTCTATGAACCTCTGGTCACATCATTTTTGTGTGATCAAGCAATCAACACGTATCCTTGCTTTATGTGGGTTTCTGTTTAAAGACACCTAATTAAATATATTTTGTTGATCCAGTAACATTGAACTCAACAACCAAAAGCACTCATTCTTGAATGATGCTTATATTACACATGTATTTTCTCTGGGAGGCATACCAGTCTTCTTGCACTTAGGAACACTAGGCAGCACTTTAGCATTATGCTTCGGGGCCATTTTAAACAGTGAAATCACCAAAAAACACAAAAATGCAAAAAGCGTGGTTCTAAATAGATTGCAAAAAGGGTGCTTGCTTATAGTCTGAGAGCTAAAACAAGAAGGCAGAGTGTTGCTTTGTGCAGCCTCAGCTGGGAGCATTTGTGATGATTCAAATTTTTGCTGCTCTGTGCGTGTCCACAAATGACGATGGAAGTGCTTCAAGTATTTATGTTGGGGTTACAAGTAAATTTTAGTGAGTAAGTAAATTTGCAAATGTGGAATCCGTGAATAATGAGGATTGACTGTATTTTCTTCATTTTTTAACAATAAGCTTAAATGATTTTTCTAAAAGAAAAATAAATTGCAAAAATAATTAGCAGTGCCCGCTTAATAAAATATCCTGGATAAGGAAAATAATTTTTCTTAAAGAGTAGATGGCTATAAGAGATTTAATACAATTAGCTTGAAAAAGTTCAAAATACATGCTAGAAAATTCTGCGTTTCAGAATAACTATTTGTCTTGGATTTCTTTTGCTTTGGTGTTAAATAACACAGCCCCAAAACTTGTCAAAGATAATAATTCTCTCTGTGATTATAAGAAGATGAAACAATGTGAACTAATAAGAGAGTAATAGAAAAGCACTTGACATTAAACTACTAAATAAAATAACATTTTATAATATTTTTCCATGACAATTAAAACAAAGTTTCATTCAACTATAATATTACTGATTCAACAGCAATATTTTCCTGAAAAGGCAAGAGATATAATTTAAAGTTTCAAGTAACATGTTTGGAATTTTACATATCCTTTTCTGGTAATGTGTAGATTTTTCAACTAAATTAACTGAAAATGAAAAAAAAATTGTTTTTGGTTGTTCCAGCCATTAAGTATCAGAACTGGGACTCCAACCTTTATGTTGTTGCTTCCAAGTTCATGCCTTTAACCATTACATTATACTGTCTTATGACATTTCTGTGAGACCCTGTCACAATATTACCAGGGCCTAAAACATGTACAAATCAAGTGACTTTTGAAAATTAGATATAGAAGTACTTTCTTCTCTATGAAGTTTTAAAACTAGAGATTGTGTAATCTTTTTCTGAGTGATTTAGCTACAAGCTGACCCAAAAGCCACAAAATAAATGACAGTATTATCCTCATATTACATATATCCATAATTACTTATATTGTAGATAGGTGGTCAAAACTCAAGAAAACATTAAAAAATTGGAGTAAAGATAAAAGGAACTTATACCATCTCACTTTAACTCCTAGATATGGCTTACTGTATATACAGAAACAAAATAATGTTTTCCCCTATAAAACCATTTAAACACCATTTTTATACATACATGTTGAATAGTGTTTATGTTTAATTCTTTTCAAAGGTTTTTTTTTTATATAATCCAGAGTTTTCTTAAACACTTCTGCATTATATAGTCCATCAAATGTGATAATTAAGATCTGTCATGCAATCTTCTAAGATATTATACTATGATAAACTGTGACACTAAGAAAAGAAAAGAAAGGGAAAGCATGAGATGTATTCTTTCATCTCAAAGAACTTGTGATCTAGACAAGGGATTGTAAATAGGCCAGGGTGGGAATAAGAGATAGTCCTGTGAGCTGGAGTGGGTCTAGAAGTCTCACTTCAGCTTGGCCTGGAGACAAAGGGGGAGCCCCATGAGGCAAGGGGAACTCAGCAGAAACAGTAGGGGAGAGTGATTGGGCCAGCTTAGCTGATGAGAAGTGTTCAGTGTGTGAATCTCCAGGGGCATCACGTTGCCCTCTGATCATAGAGCATTTTCCCTCATCCTCCTCTTTCTTTTTTCCCCATTTTATTTGTGATGATAACATAAATGGGAAGGACTGTCATTTTGTAGTAACATACAGTTCTTGATTTGGCAGTTTGTATTTAGAGTGTACTCCTTTATTCTGACAGAAAATATGTATATTATGATATTAACAATGATATATTTAGAGGGATTAATATACAAAATATATAAAGAACTCATACATTCAATAGCAAAAAAAAAATCTGATTAAAAATGGAAGAAGATCTGAATAGACATTTTTCCAAAAAAGACATACAGATGGCTAACAGGTACATGAAAAGGTGCTCAACATCACTGATCATCAGAGAAATGCAAATCAAAACCACAATGATATATCACCTCACACATGTTAGAATGGCTGTTCTCAAAAAAGACAAGAAATAACATATTTTGGCGAGGATGTAGAGAAAGGGGAGCACTGTTGATGGGAAGGCAAACTGGCAGAACCACTATGAAAAACAGTACGGAGGTTCCTCAAAAAATTAAAAATGGAGCTACCATATGATCCAGCAGTCACACTTCTGGGTATTTATCCGAAGGAAACAAAGACACTAACTTGAAGAGATATCTGCACCCCCATCTCCACTGTGGCCTTATTTATGGTAGCCAAGATATGGAAGCAACCTGAGTGTCCATTGATGGATGAATGGATAACGAAAATGCAGTCTGTATATACAATGGATTATTATTCTGCCATAAAAAGAAGGGAATCCTGCCATTTGCATCAACAGGGATGGACCTTGAGCGCATTAATGCTCAGTAAAATAAATCAGAGAAAGACAAATACTGTATCTCACTTATATGTGGAATCTAAAAAATACTGAGAACAGACACAGGGAACAGATTAGTGGTTGCTAGAAATGGGTGGTGGTGGTCAAAAAGTACAAACTTCCAGTTATAAAATAACTAAGACCTGGGGATGTAATGTACACCATGGTGACTGTAGTTAGTAACACTGTATTGTATAGTCACACATCAGTTAATGCGTCAGGGACATGTTCTGAGAAATGTGTCGTTAGGTGATTTTGTCATTGTGAGAATATCATAGAGTGAACTTACACAAACCTAGATGGTATAGACTACTACACACCTAGGCTATATGGTACTAATCTTGTGGGCCCACCGTTGTGTATGTGGTCTACATTGACTAAAACGTCATTATGCGGCACATGACTATATATTTGAAAGTTGCTAAGGGAGTAGATGTTAAAAGTTCTCACCACGAGAAGAAAAATTATAACTATATGTGGTTATAGGTGTCAACTAGGCTTATTGTGGTGATCGTTTCACAATATATACACATATTAAATCATTATGTGTGCACCTGAAATTACTATAATGTTATATGTAAATTATATTCTCAAAAAAAGAAAGGACATGAGAGACAACTGGTTTTAGACAAATATGAACTAATCACTCTAAAAGGCTAATTATCTTCCATCTAGAAGGAGAAAAATGAGATGCAGAAAATACATTTTAGGGGCTGGCCCCGTGGCCGAGTAGTTAATTTCACGCGCTCCGCTGCAGGCGGCCCAGTGTTTCATTGGTTCGAATCCTGGGCGCGGACATGGCACTGCTCATCAAACCACGCTGAGGCAGCGTCCCACATGCCACAACTAGAAGGACCCACAACGAAGAATATACAACTATGTACTGGGGGGCTTTGGGGAGAAAAAGGAAAAAAGAAAATCTTTTAAAAAAAAAATACATTTTATTCTCTCTCTCTCTCTGTCTCTCTCACACACACACACACACACACACACACACAAAATTATTATAAATGGTTTAAACAATAACTTGGATCTTTGAGAATTTTATCAGGCCATACAATTAAAAAGCCAGTACTTATTAACCCTCCAAAGGAAAAAAAAAGCAAGGGTGATTTTTTTTTTTTAGAGGATCTGAAACTACCACTGAAAGAATATCTAAGCGGCAAAGTCAGAACATATTTTCTTCAAATGAATACCAATGCACCAGTTCCCAGGGGATAAAGCTTCTGATATAAGAATTATTTTGTCACACTGGTTTTTACTATCCACCCCACCTAGGAACCAAGCATTGGGACACTCTCTGGGTTGGGTGATACATTTCCAGGCTTCAGTCTCAAGCAACAAGAACAATAATTGGCTTTTATAGTTTTATCTATATATGTATGTGTGTGTATATATATACATATATATATATAAATATGTATATATAGGTATATCTTCTAGTATCATGGAGAATACAGAAAAGTCTCCTTTGTGAATAAAACTTCCAGAGATTCACTATGGTGCAGACTTAGAGTATAGTAGAAATAAATTTTACTTTAAGAGATTTTTGTTCTTTTACCTCCATTTTTGTTGGATTGGGATTTACTTTATTTCATTCAACTAAAATTACTGAATATACTGTGAGTGTGGGGTATTCAGCAGAGAGATGATAGACATTAGCTCTGTCCATGTGGCAGTGATAGTCTAATGAGGAATATGGTCGTTAAGCAAATGATTGTATGAAAACGTGTGTATTACAACTATGGTTAAGGGCTATAACAGAGTGTGATCATTGTGCCAGAGTTTAGAACAGGAGGCTTTAGCTTGGTTAAAGTGGGGAGATTCCTGAAAGGTTCTCATTTATTCTAAAATCTGAAGGGTAGAGAACAGATGTGTGTGGAGGCCCTAAATCTGGGGATAACCTACCACATTCTAGGAATTCAGAGAAGTCCAGTTGGGCTCTAGCTTAGAGTGCAAAGAGGAGGGCAGCGTACTATGTGACTGAAGAAAGAGTTAACTAGTTGTGTTTACTCAAGTGCAATGGGAAGTTGTATGGAAAAGTTTGAGTGGGGGATTGATGTGATTAAATTTGCATTTTAAAAGACCACTATGACTACTGTGTGGAAAATTGGTTGGTGCTGAGCAAAATAGTCTGTCTAGAGATGATGACACCCTGGGCTTCTAACCAGCATTGGATGGTGACAGGGGAAGGTTTTGAAAATATATTTTGGACGGGCAGCTTGCAGACCTTGGTGATTTGGGTGTGGGCATGAGCAGCTAGGTAGTTTATCTACTACAGATAAAGAAATTTGCGATAGAAGGGACTGTTATATTTTGGAAGAGATACAGAACCTTGATTAAAACACCAAAGCCTGTTTAACTGTTTTCATTGTTGAAATGTTCTTCCTGAGTTATTAATTTAAATTTTAGATACATATAAATATCTTTTACTCTCGAAAGTAAGAGATAGAAATAGAAAAAAAAAACATTCAATCTTGATTTTAAACTATATTACTTAGGCATCTATCAGCTTTTAGTAAATCTGGAACCCATTGGTCTTAGATGGAAAAGTTCTTGAGTGTGTCTGTTTTGTTTGTTCTTAAAGAAAGTAGTCTGGCGATCGTGGGCTTATTCAGCTCCTTCAATTTTAATTTTAGTTTTGAAGATTTTTTTTAACTCAAGTTTTGTAAAAACAAAAATGCTCTATATCACCCTGCTGTAATCTGCATATGTTGCTCTCCTGTTAGTTCTGCTTTGGGGATTCAGAAGTGGGTAGGATTAGTTGATTAGAATCCAGAAGCAGATGGACTATGAAAAAGCCTTCTTTAAAACCTTACAGCGTTGAAGTCCAACTAATATTTTCCTAAACCTGTAACACTATGTTTATCTTTTTACTACTTTATTATCTCCTATAAATGTATTCCAAGCCATTAAAGGGTACATTTAGAAACCATTTGGGATTATTCCCAGTTTTGGCCTTTAAACCTTCCTATTAATTACCGTAATCTACTGCTAGCAATTGTAACACTTACTGGGAATCATATTTAATCTTGCACAGAATGCAAATGAAATGCTGATTGAATCTTTAAGGACAGTCTCCAGTTTCAAAGCTACAGAAATGACTAGAATAGAAATGTGCCTTCCTTTTCTTCAGTAAGAAGATTTCACTATTATTTTAGTTTAAATGTAGCTATGTGTATAGACTTCCACTGAAAAGTTTACTGATAACAACCATTTTTCCTTTCTTATCCTTGCCCACTGTTAACCTCATCAGGCTTCTGAAGATTCCTTACATGTTGCAGAGGTAATATACACAGTAAACTTGGCTCAACGCAATTCTTCTCTTCTCTCTGATTTGTTTATTCACTCAACCAATCAACCCACCAGGCAGCCTACCAACCACCAACCAACCAAACAACCAAATAAACAACATTAAAAAACCTTCCAGGGGCCGGCCCCATGGTTGAGTGGTTAAGTTCGCGTGCTCCACTTTGGCGGCTCAGGTTTTCAGTGGTTCCAATCCTGGGTGCAGACCTAGCACCCCTCATTAGGCTATGCTGAGGCGGCGTCCCACAAGCCACAGCTAGAAGGACCCACAACTAAAATATACAACTATGTACTGCAGGGCTTTGGGGAGAAGGAAAAATTAAAGAAAAAAAATTTTAGTGAAAAAAAAACCTTCCAGCTTCCTAATATTCTTGGGCATTGGCAATGAAAAGATGAAGACATTTTCCTTGAGCTAGAGGAACTTAAATCCCAGTGTAAGGAAATCATTGTGTAATCAGTAATTGCAGTAAAGTCTTATAATTGCCATGATAAACTTTTTTTTCCATTTGATACATATGTCTATGATCAAATAAGATTGAGAAATACTGGGTGAAGAAGTTAAGTAAATTTCTCTACCGCAGGACTCTACAACATTTCGAGTGCTAACATACTTTGTGAATCTCCAAAGAGGGCATCTGATATGACGTGGTTTCCAACTTTGTTGCCAAAAGTTAGAGATGACAATCAGGATAAGAAGAAATTCCAAACCATAATTCTTGGCTAAGCTGCCAACAGGGACCATGAAGAGAACATAAAGAACTTTCAAATGTGGCTTTTACTTTTTAGGGAAGAAGAAAGATAAACAGGGCTACATAAATCCAAATTTCAACTTTGTCTTCTTTATTTCTAGCTTATTCAGTCCAGCACTCTCCCTTCCCCCTGCCGGGCATCTTTGCACTCACTTTGAGGCTTCTGTGCTTTTGGGTTTCTCATAAATGTTAGAAAGTAGCCATTTGTCCTGTTGCTGATATTTATCCATCCTGATATTCTAACATTCACAAATGCTTGCATTTTTAAGCCTATTATCTAATTATAGAGTGAAAAGGATTATCTACAGTTAAAGGAATTTGGGAAAATAGTTTTGTTCTTTTTTTGTTTTTGATGGGAGATTAGCCCTGGGCTAACATCTGCCAGTCTTCCTCTATTTTGTATGTGGCACACTGCCACAGCATGGCTTGATGAGCGCTCCATGCTGGGATCCGAACCCACAAACCCTGGGCCACCAAAGCAGAGCATGCAAACTTAATCTCTATGCCATTGGGCCAGCCTCTGTCTTATTTTTTTTAAAGAATGTTGACATCCCAAAAGACACATAAGGTTTTTTTCTTTTTCAACAGTTTTTGAGTAAAATACAATTTTATAGTCATGATAATGGAGCTAACCAGACATGAGAAATAATGATTCAATCCAGAATTACATACTTAAATATTAATATGAATATGAATACCAGGTATTACATAAACCTGAAGTTTTTCTAAATATTAATCATAGTTTTTATTTTGCAAAATAATATATTTTTCCAAAGTTTCTTTTCAATTTATGAAACAATTAAATATACACAACCTCACTTGGCCCTAACCATAAATTGGTGAGATATAGGTATTGTTATTTACTAATATTACTGTCTTTCCCATTTTGTCTGTGAGGAAACTGCAGTATGGAAATATGCAGCGACCTGTCCAGGGTCAGTCACGCAGTTTAAGCCAAGTCTACAGATCTCCTGACCCCTTTGTACTCTGGCCACCCCACCAGGCTGCTTCTGTACTGTTAGATTAGGAATCAGCATTTGCTGATATCAAAGTCTCTTTATAAAGCAAGAGGGCTGAATGCTGGGGCCTTGAATCTCCAGTTCTTGCACCACTCTAGCAAATTACTTGCTCCGTACAGACGTGCTCAGTCACTGGTAGAAAATGACAAAGCCACGTGTTATGTCAAAGGCTAAGCAGCTTGGTAGGATGTGCTCACGCTCTAAGTGACTTGCTCCCATTCACCAGCCTCTACAGCATTAAGAATTATTGCATGTCACACACCTCAGCATTCTTAAGTATTTGAAACCACAAATGTTAAGTTTCTGAATCCCAAGGCTTTTATTAGTTGTGAAAATATCCTAATGATTTTCCAAACTGTGGTTCCTTTCTAAAAACAATTCTTAATTACTGCTTTCATTTAGTTAGCCACACACCAAGTATTTTTTGTCTGTCAGGCAATGCTAAGCCAGGGGTTACTGCAATGAAAGAAAAAGACAAAAATCCCTGCTCTCACAGAGTTCTTGTTCTAATGAGGGGACAGACAACAAACAAATAAGTAAAATAAGGCAACAAGGAGGTGGGGAGTGCTTTGAGAAGGACAGCCCCTGAAGACTACCAGTGAACGTGGCCTTGCCAAGTGCTGCTGCTACAAGGTCAAAAGAAATGGTTGTGCTTTAAATGAACACTGGTCTCTGACTGGCAAAAGAGAAATTAAGAATAGCTTGAAAAGTGGAATACAGTTGTTAGAATATTTCAAGGTAAGATGCTTACAGCAAATCTAGCTTATTTAAGCCTTTGGATAACAACAAGAACAAAACTCTTTATGTCTCGTCCACAGTTTACTTGCAGAAATCCAGATTGGTACTTAGTTACATCAGTTATGCGTGTTGGTTGCCCTTGTGCATGAATGTCTCCCCTGAAAGAAGTCTAACCTGCCCCTCCCCTGCCGTTCACAGGCGCCTCACCCTGGCGTTCTCAATGGCTTATCCTACCCTGTTTCTTTTACTTTTTTCTGTAACAATAATTAGCGTCTAAACATACTATATCATTTATCTACTGAACACGTTTATATTTTACTTTCTCCCACTAGCCTGTAAACTCCGGGAGGGGAAGGAGTTTTTATTTTTTCACTGGTTCTATATCCAGAGAGTATCTGATACATGGTAGGTACTCAACGTTTACTTTTTGGAAGAATGAATGTTAGCATAGGGAAAAATATTAATTGAATATTCATTTTGAATTGCTTAAATATACATCTCATGTACTTTATATTGTGGCTGCTATATCCGGTCATTGACCCAGAAGCTGTATGCTCATTCACTCTAATCCTTGATTCTCTTCTACGTAGATTTTCTGGTGCCCATTTTACAGATGAAGGATGAAATCGAGGCTTGGAGAGGCTTATTAAGAACATTTTCTTAAGTATCTTTTATTTGTCAAAGGACATATTCCCATTAAAAATTGAAGCCAGGATTTGAACTCCATTCTGCCTGGTTCCATATTAAATTTTTTTATGATTCAAAACTTCAATAATGTCATTTCTCCAAATTTTAATTGCCTGTTATGCAAGAAACATTTTGAATGCCTGCAAAGCACATAAGAATGTAATTCTCCAGCTGGATCAGTCTCTGGTCTCTGAAGTATGGTTTCTGTCAGTGACAATAGTACCAATAGATATCTTGAAGATGAAAGTAGTGTCATTCTAGACACCAACCTCAAAAGATTAGTTATGACATTCCAATTTATTTCAGTAACCCATCATGAAACTGTCACCCATGGACTTTTAACTTTTCTGAAGATGCTTCCCTACGTATCTTTTTGGATTTGGCACTTTTCCTGACTCTCCTAAGATTTCGAATTTTCTTTTCCCTGTAAGGTTTTTGGCTTTGCTCGCTCCTCTGGCCTTAGCCTCTTCTGTTATGGCTAAGTGCTGTGTGCCCCTCTACTCCCACCCCCAGCTCCTTGTCCCCTGTCCTTTATTCCATAGTTGCCACTTTGGTCCCCACAGGGATTGCGAAATTTTGGTAACTATCTTCTTTCTTCCATAGTGGACCTTTTCTTTTTATTTTTTTTTCTGGTTTGGTGTGTATGTGTATGTGTAATTTTGGCATTTAACTGGTTTTCATTTCCCCATTCCTTTTTTTTTTTTTTTGAGGAAGATTAGACCTGAACTAACATTCATTGCCAATCCTCCTCGTTTTTGCTGAGGAAGATTGGCCCTGAGCTAACATCCATGCACATCTTCCTCTACTTTATATGTGGGACACCTGCCACAGCATGGCTTGCCAAGCGGTGTGTAGGTCCGCACCCAGGATCCGAACCAGCCAACCCCGGGCTGCCGCAGCAGAACATGCGAACTCAACCGCTGTGCTGCTGGTCCGGCCCCTCATTTCCCCATTCCTTATGTTATCATCCTTTGCCTCACCATTTTCCAGCATGTTTATCTGAAGGATTCTCACAAAAAGTTTTCTCTTTCCTTGGTTCCCTGTCATTTATTTTCCTTTTTTTAAAAATAATATTCCTCCCTGGTGATTCTTTTACCTCTTTGGCTGCGTTAACTGTTTGCTACGAAATGATATTGTTTCCTTTAAGATCTCTTAGCTTCACATTTTGCCTCTTTTTTTTTCCCTTCCCATTTTCTTTTTATCCATAGAGCAGATCACTTGTTCTGAATATCTTCAAAAATAACCATATTCCAATCAGACAGGTCCCCATCAGAGTCAGAAGGAGGGGCTAGAGTTTCCCCAAAGCAGTGCACACTGGGGATGGGACACAGCCGCCAGCTGGAGCTGCTGGCATTTTAAAATCCCGGGAGGCTGCAGCAGCATGTTCCAGGCCCTTATCTCCCTAATGCACATGTGCTGCTTGTCAGTTCAAATGTCAGCTCCTGGTGGTATTACTTCAAGACAGTAGGCTTTGTGTTGAAATGGAAGGAAAATATTTTTAAACCTACTTGAGTGCCTGGGAAATTACCATTTTTGGATACAAAAGAGCCTGCCACCTTAACAGTCTATCAGTAGGTAAAAGCTACTGACACCAGTGCCAGGTTTGAGCCCAGGATCAGTTACAGTTGGCAGGAATAGTACTGAGCCACGGTGTTCTCAGGATGTTGTTAGTAAGGCATTTTATTTATATCTCAGTGAGACAGTCCTACCACTTGCAAGGCCAAAGAGAAGGACTTTGGGGGCCCTTAAATGTAACGACATAGACAGGTGCCACCTTTTCACCCTTGTATATTGATATTTGATTGGTGACACTAGATGGCAAAACAATGATCATTGCTCTTTGATAGTTAGTACAGGCATGATCTTTTTGAAAGCACTTAATTAATATATAATGAAAATACCAAGTCATAGTACATATAATTTAGGAATCGTTAGTGCTATCAAGTCAATTCTGACTCCTAGTGCCCCTGTGTACAGCAGAGTGCCCACTTTTTGCGCCATCTTCTCACCCTCTGGTGCTGTATCAGACAATGCTCTGCTGATAGTCAGAGGGTTTTCATGGCCAATTTTTTGGCAGTGGGTGGCCAGGTCCTTCTTCCTGGTTTGTCTTGGTCTAGCAGCTCCTCTGAAACCTGTCCACCATGGAGGATCCTGGTGGTATTTGAAATACTGGTGGCACAGCTTTCAGCATCCCAGCAACAAATAGCCATCACAGTCTGACAACTGACAGACGGGTGGTGTGGTAGCAGTGAGAGCGCCAAATCTTAACCACTAGACCACCAGGGCTTTGACTATTCATATTGTAGAAGAATTCTGTACTTTCCAATAGAATCCTTTCAGTAGTGCTTCAAAAAGAGGTTTTCTTACATTTTAAGTGAAACCTAAATTTAATACATTTAATGCAAAGCATAAAATACATATATATGGGTAAAACAGCCTGCTCCACTCACAGAACGTTGTGCATTTCAGGATAAACCATTGTCATCTCAAGATTTCCTCACTCCATCGTCTTCTGAAGTCTTGCTCCCTGATCAGTCTGCTATTTTCAAGTTATTGTAACTAAGTTGTTCAGACTAGATAGTTTCTCTCCTGACCCTACTCATTCCTCAGACCTCCAGGTATGTCAGATTTACAAAACTGCCAGAGAGTAAGTTTATGCAAAGGAGAGTTGAGTATACATACTTGCTTTTTTTCCTTCTTTCCAAGTACTGTTTTTCCTTTAAGACACCATTAATTGCCCCAGCCTTGAGTAACTTTTGCCTTCCCTTAAAGGCCTCTACTATTGTCTACACCTCTCATTTGGTAGTTGGCAAATGCTCCTTGTATAATTTATCTTTTATGAATGTTCCTCACCTCCTGGTATAGATACTAATTAGAGGACCTGTGTTATATCTTTTTGGTATCTGCATTATCAGAAAAATGCTTTAACATGCTATTTCTCCAACTTTCTTGTTGAGTTGTAGATTGTATTTCAGTCGGTGTAGGCTGGGGCCTGAAATTCTGCATCTATGACCTTCTCAGGTGTTATGACACAGCTGGCCTACAGACCACACTTCAAGTGTCAAGTCTCTGGCAGACTTTCAGCAGATGTCTGTTGATGATGCTTTTTGTGTCAAAAAAGGACAAAAGATTTAAATTTTTAATTTACATGCTTCATTTGTCTGCAATAGGAAAACAGCAGTAAGTCGATTTCTGTGAATAATTAAAGATGTAGGATGTCTTTTGTTTTTTTCTGATATATCTATCTGATCAATAGGAATAGATGTTAGCTTATCCATCTTAATAGATACCAGACCGGGTGAGATTTTATGTGAATAACTTCTATTTCTGCCTTCACTAGATTTCGGCTTGAAAGCAAAAGCCTTTATAACACATTTCCAGTCATCTGAGCTATCCAGTCTTTTTCTCTCTTTTGCTCTCCTTCAGGACATCTAGCTTTTAGGAACAGTTTTCCTGGTAAACTCAGATACTTCCGGTATCACATTTCAGGGTCTAGAATTATGTATATACTTACTATAAATCCTATAAAAATCTTTCCTTCCCTTTTTCAATGCACTCAAAAGTAAGCCATTAGGAATTATCAACAAGCAATGAACCTGAGTCCTCAGGCTTCAATGGCAACCAAGAAACTCGTGCTCCTTATTGCAGAGTGTATTCCTTATCCCTCTCGTTTCCCCAAATAGAGAGTGCATTGAAGATAATCCTAGGAGATTATATACCTCAAACTTTGATTGCCAATATTTAATTATCCAAGTAGGACTCATTTTTCTGGATATTTTGCTAGAAATAGTTCATTTGCTTCCTTCTTATGACATGTAAGTGCCAAATGTTATTTGGTGTGAGTCTACTTGGCCTATACATTTTTTTATAATGCGTCTCTCCCCAGGCCCCAAATCTATTTCAGTTCCTCACAAGTGAAATCAGGCAAACTAAAATTGACGACATCTCTGTTCTTAAGTGATGAAATGAAACGTTTTTTTTTTTTTGAGAAAGATTGGCCCCTGAGCTAACATCGTGCCAATCTTCCTCTACTTTCTTTATATGTGGGATGCCTGCCATGGCTTGACAAGCTGTGCGGAGGTCCATACCCAGGACCTGACCCGCGAACCCCGTCTGCCGAAGTGGATTGTGCGAACTTAACCACTGTCCCACCAGGGAGGCCCTGAAGTGAAACATTTTTCAATATAATTTCTACTGTTTGCTTTTCAATTACTGAAGCTGTTCATGTTTATTACCTTCACCCCCTAAAAAAGCAAACAAAAATAAGGAAAATCGTGGAGAAGAACCAAGACTAAACAAACTAATTTAAAAACCACTTTTGTTTCTCTACTTCCCAGAATTAAACACTGTTAACATCTTGGCCTCAAACCAAAACATCTTTTTTATGCATATTATAAAAATAAAATTAAGATCGTGCAATATTTACTATTTTGTAGCATCTTTATTTAATTAAAAAATATGTTGTGTTCTTTTCTGATGTCATTAAACATACTTCCATAACATGGTTATTAAGAGCTGCGTAGTATTCCAGCATATGAATTAGTTAACTACTCCCCTACTGTTGACTTTTATGGCAATTTTGTGGTTTTTTAAACATTTGTTGTCTAAGAATGCTTGCAACAGAAAGTGCCTGCAGTTGTGTGTCACTATAATATATAAAATATCTGTTAGTATAGATAATTGTATTATAAGTTAACTCCATATATTTCCTAAAAAGCTTACAACATTGCCATTAATATATTCATTTATTTTAAATTTCCTTTTTTAAGTAAAAATTTAAAGCAGTTTATAAAAATGTGTGCAATGTAATGATAAATTGGAGGAGGGAGTGAGGAAATCGGGGAGGCTGGGGGACTAGTCAGGGAAGATCATTCTTTTGGGACGTGTATTTGAGGTGCTAGCAGAAGACCAGGGTTGGGATGGCTGGCATTCAGTCCAGTTACTATCAAATGACAGCTTTGAAATCACTTTTTCTGTGGCTTCCTAAAATATGCAACTATACAGACTAGTTGAATTTCAAAGTTATCATTTGTTAAAAAAAAAAAAAAGAAAGATTGCTTTATTCCAGCAGTATAAAAGAAATCTAATTTCTATAATGCATTCTGAACATTGCTCTGGCAGGGAGAAGCAGAGATCAGAAAGTCTAGAAGAGAATGACTAAGGAGATGGAATTTTTTTTAACAAAATAAATTTTGTGTTTCAAGATGATTGTCATAGTTTACAATTCTATTAGGAAGAGAAAATGAATTTCAGGGGAGGATAAAGTTACCTTTTAGAATATAACTCCTGAAGAAAGTCTTTTTACAGTAAAGACTTGGGGAAGCTTAAGAAGATACTTCTGAAGGCAACAACTTTAATCCAAATTATCTAGGCAATGGGATACTCCGATTTATTAAATGTTCTCATTTATAGAATACTTCAGCATATTCTGTACACGAAAGAGTGCTTTTAAAAAATGTGTTACCAAGAAAATATGCTCGACATTGCAACTATGGTTTATTCTTTCCTTTATAAATAAGGATCTTCCCTCAAGGCTATATGTAAGAATGTGAGTTATAGCATTATGGAGGAATAAAGGAGTATATATTTTAAAAATACGTACTAGAGAAGTTCAACAAATTAAATGAAAGATCTTTTACTATAATGTGACCTCTAATGTTTAGAGTGAATTGGTCTTTTCTACACTATGGATAGTCACTGGAAGATTCAGTAGTTCTTCGGGGAATTTAGGTGTGTCTTAATATTCCAACTGGAAAAGTCTCTTGTGATCTAACGCTACTCTGGTGGATTGCTCCCATCTCATTTCATTTTCTCCACATGGTGTTTTGTATCTGTGATGAAATAGTAATATTATCCTCAATCAAGGTCACAGAGCAAGTCACTTTCAGAGCCATGAGATTAGTGCTTAGAGTTCTTGATTCCATTCTTAGACAGGTGCGCCCTAGTTTGAGAAAATCTGATACACAAAACCACTAACTCACAAAATAGATAAATTAAGTGTGATTACTTACATTTCAAAAGGAGTTGCTTTGGGGTTCCTTAAAATAGGCACATCTGAAGAGTGTAATATAGTCAAAGGGACCTGGACCCTTGGTAACCAAGAGGCCTAATTTCTCTACCCTATCGTTAACTACGTTAATAAAGTGTATAAATCTGGGCATGTTGGTCATTTCATTCATTTATTCACTCTTGCACTAAGTCATTACTACTGTTACTCAATGAATCTTTCATTCTCTGACATCATAGTGTCATCCTTTCATTCTCTGCGTGTTGGATATACAAAGGTTATAGTCCTTGTCCTTAAGGAGTTTACATACCACAAGAGTAGTGGGACAGATGTGTAAAGAAATAAATAGAATAAATTTTTCATGGTAGAGGCAAGCTGGCCTGTTAGGAGACCACTATAGTCTAAACAAGATAAGAGTAAACTGTGGCAGTAGGGGTAGACTAGACTTGGAAAGAAAGGAAAGGATGCTATGTTAAAGAAATAGAATCCATGCGACTTAATGACAGATTGGATATGGGGCCCGAGGGGAAGAGAGGAGTCTTAGGATGACTCCCAAGTTTTTGGCCTAGGTAACTTGATTGAATGGTGGTGCTATTCTGGAATAGAAGGAATTTAGGAAAGGGAGGATTTGGGGCAAAGATAATGATATTAGTTTTGGGCAAGTTGAGTATGAATTCTGTACAATACCCAGGTGAAGCTGGTTCAGCAATTGTATATTCCAGTTTGGAACTCTGGAAAGAGGACTGGGCTGAATTTAGAAATTAGAGGGTCATCTGAAGAGACATGATTACTAGTGAATGAGATTGCCCAGGGAGAGCCAGGAGATAAGAAAAGAGCAAACAGGGAACCCTAGGCAGGAGGAAGGTGTAAATAAAGGAGCCTGAGGAGAAACTGTCAGGAGGAGAACCTGGACTGGGTGTCATGTGGGCTGAGTAAAGGGAGAGCTTGTGGAATAAGGGAATGTTCCATAGAGCTAAATGCTGAAGAGAAGTCACAAATGGAGAGAATCTGTGGCCAATTAGAAGATTATTGGTGTCCTTTGCCAGAGCAGTTTAGGTAGAGATGTGGGGCAGAAGGTTAAAGAGTAAATAGAAGTGGAGATTATCAAGACTACTAAAAAGGGAAGGGAAGAGATGGGGCAGTAATTAAAGTTATTTAATTTTTAATGATGGGAGAGACATCAGCATTTTTATAGGATGTAGGAAAGGAGCTATTGGAAAGAGAAAGATTGAAAATAAGGAGAAAGGAAATTATATTGGAGCAAATTTCCTGACCTAGAGTGGCCAAGAGATGGGAGGGTGAACGTTTTAAAAAAATTATTTTATTCAGGTCATATTGGTTTATAACATTGTGTAAATTTCAGGTGTACATTATTATATATCAGTTTCTGTACAGACTGCATTGTGTTCACCACCAATAGTCTAGTTTTTTTCCGTCACCATACACATGTGCTCCTTTACCCTTTTCGCCCTCTCCTCACCCCCTCCCCCTCTAAGAGAACAGATTACCACTAATCTGTTCTCCTTGTCTATGTGTTTATCTTCCACATATGAGTGAAATCATACAGTGTTTGAAACACTTCTTCCTTTGACACTGAATGGAAGGAGACGAGGTGAGGATAAAAATATATATAACTGTGGGTATAGGAATTTTAAGAAGGTGACTTGTGATAGTCTCAATTTTTTCTGTGAAGCAGGGAACAAAGTTGTCTGCTGAGATGAAAGATGTAGCTAAGGATGGAAGTTTGAGGATAATGGCGAACATTTGCAATGCCAGGTGTGGAAGATAAGTGGGCAACGGCCATGATAGATAGATAGATAGATAGATAGATTAGATAGATTAGATAGATAGATAGGATTATAGCCTGGGATGGCAGTGTGAGAAGCATGGTTAGATTGACTGACCTCAAGGCTGTTGTCCTATGTAGACCAAGGTCTCTTTTAGTGTCAGAGAGGTTAATACTGCAGAGAGCAGTTGTGGCTCAGCTTTTAGATAGAATGTCGCTGAGAAATTATATGTGGGTCAAGGAAGAGAGCTACTAGTCTCTAGATCTCTGTTGTCTAATATGGTGGCCACTAGACACATGTAGCCCTCAAGCACTTGAAACATGGCTGGTTCGAATTGAGATGTGTTGTACATATAATATACACTTAGGACTTTGAAGATTTAGTAGGAAATAAGAATATAAAATAGCTCATTAATAATTTTTATATTTACTGCCCTTTGAAATTATAATATCTTGGATATATAGGCTTTTTTTGTGGTCAGTGCCGTCAAATCGATTCCTACCCCTAGGGACCCTTTGAACAGCAAAGTGGAACCCTGCCAGTCTTTTTGCACCATCCTCTCACCATCCAGCACTGTATCAGCCAATGCTCTGCTGCTATTCATAGGGTTGTCATGGCCAATTTTTTTGAAAGTGAGTGGCCAGGGCCTTCTTCCTAGTCTGTCTTAGTCTGGAAGCTCCACTGAAACCTGTCCAATATGGGTGACCCTGCTGGTATCTGAAATACCGGTGGTATAGCTTTCAGCATCACAGCAACATGCAGCTGCCACAGTGTGACAACCGACAGACAGATGGTGTGGTTCTCTGACTGGGAAATAAACCTGGGCCAAGGTCGTGAGAGCACCAATTCTTAACCAGTACACCACCAGGGCTGGCTATATAAAAGATTAAATAAGTTATATTAGTAAAATTAGTTTCACTTTTTGTTTTTACTTTTTCTTATGACCCACATTGTATTTCTATTGGACAGCACTGTCATTGGTAGTTATGGGAGATGATTAGATGGTTTCCAGAATTACTAACCTCGGACTGACTCTTAGCTGCTCACAGTGACTTTAAGGAGTATTGTAGAGGCCTGGGGCAGTTTAGGGAAGTAACCTTTTGGAGAGAGTTTGTGGTAAGTGGTTGGATCTTTGGTTACTCTCTTTCTTCAGTGCTGGATAAGAGGTCTAAGACTGCCCATAGAACAAGGTTATCTATATCTATAAAAAATCTCCTTTGTCAACACAGTAGAGGGTTGTGAGATTCATATGAACTGGTACATGCTTTTCAAAATGAAAGTACTATGTAAGTGCCTTATCGTTAGCTATAATTTTGAGTTTATTTATAATATTATGAAGACAATGATTATGTTTACTGATGAGTATCTCCAATTTGGCCAGACACTTGTGGGCATTATCTCATTTAATTCAGCGTGGTATACTGAACCAGGCCTTTAAGACATCAAGATCTTTCCACTAACTGCTGAGATTTATGTTGCTACTATAGAATAAATAAACATATTAAATTTTATAAAACTCTCCGTCCTATTTTATAAATTGAAGTGTGCCTATAGTAGGATGAGTTTGTTAGACCACTGCTATTTCTGATGACACTTTTATAACTTTGCTGCTGTGTAAGAGATTTCAGCAAGAGGACTAATTGGTTTTGGGTGACTTTTGAGGGAGCAATTTCAAGAGAATGATGAAGGTGAAAGCCAGATGGCAAGAAGGTTCTTACTAAGTAGGAGCAGGGAATATCAATTTCGGTAGAGGTGAGGAAGAGAGACGGAACCTCAGAGTCTCACTGAAGGTTCAGAGCAGGAAACAGAAAGCACCCTGGGGGTTTTTTTTGAAAAAGGGATTTAACACAGGGAAGATGTTTACAGACTCACTGGAAGGGCTGTAGTCCCTGAAGTCAGGAGTTGCCATTGGAACTACTGATTTCAAGGTCACTTGACCATCCCTGCGTATAGAAGCCGGGAGTTGCTGCTGCTGCCTCCACTGCTGACTTCAGCACAGACTCTTGTACCCAGGAATCTGGTGACTTAGGCACTGAGTCTGGCTACTACAACTGCCTCCAAACACTCAAGGCTCCCACCTTGTCTGCCCGTAGCAACATTAGCAGGAAGATGGCCTCTGCATGGTTCTGCCTTCCAAATCTCATTGGTGGCACCTAATTGACATCAAGAACTCTAGCCAAAAGGGTGTTAGTGGAATGTAGCTTTTAGATTTCTTACCTCCATCCAGAAAGAGCACAGGATGAAGTGTTCAGAGAGCCACTTTGTAGAGTCTACCACACCTGACTTATGCTGCTTATTCTAAACCGTTTGTAGGGAACATGAAGTACTTGAGAAGAAGGAGAAGAATTTCTGAGCCAGAATATTCAAAGGGAATAGCATACGTTTTCATACTTGAGATAGGAAAGAGCTTGGTGGCTCTGAAAAACTGGAAGGGGTTGATGTGACTAGATCTCTCAGGTGAGGGTGGAGGGAAGCAGGAGTCAGGTCATTCAGGACTTTACAGATCATGTTAAGAATTTTGAATTTTCTTTTAAGAAGGAAAGCATCAGAGCGTTTTAGGTAGGGAAGTGATATGATTCAGTTATGTTTTATAAAGCTCACTCTGACTGCTCTGTGGAGGATATATGTATCGGGAGCAGTAGAATCTAGGAGACTAGACAGACCAGTAAGAGTGAAAGCTAAGGAAGCAGTAGTCTATCCAAGAGAATCTGGTGGCAGAGTGGAGATAGGAAAAAGTAGACTGACATGGTCTGTATTTCAGCGTTCGTGTTGACAGGACTTGGCAATGAATTGGGTGATAGAGGTGACAGGAATGGGCTCAACTATTTTACTATTTTCTTCCTTTAGGGAAGTTTCCGAGTATTGAGCTGTAGATTTCTTTAGGAGAGTAGAGGAAGATTGTCTATCAGTTCTTTATTTTATCAGGATGTGGGGGACGGTGCAGAGCACTTCTTTTTGGGGGAGAGCTTGAGAATGCCTCTCGAGTTTCTCAGTAGTAATATTGACTATACTGCAAAGGTTAAATCTCTTATAAGGTAGTATTTGGGAGAAAAAAAAGAAATAGGAACATATTTACCAAAAAGTAATATCATTTTTCTCTGTACTAGTGTTTGTTCTCAGACTTGACTTATGTAAATGAGTCCTTGTGGTTTTTGTTAAAATATAAAGTAATTTACATAAAAGTGAGCAAAGAGATTTTCCCCAACTATTTAATAACAGGAGAATCATCATTTTACGTTTTAAAATAACAGCTGTGTCGAAGCCGGCTGTATTTCAGCCAGTGCCTATTGTTGGCTGAAGTAGCCAACAGCTCAGTAACAGGCAGTGATTACTCTGGCATGCGGTCTGTTGAAGGCTGGTGGAAAAGACAGCATCAAGTGGTCTAAATGTTTCACTTGAAATCACATTTAATTATGACCCTTTTTGGGGCCAGCCTGCTTGCACAGCGGTGAAGTTCGCACCTTCTGCTTTGGCGGCCTGGGGTTTGCCGGTTCGGATCCCAGGTGTAGACCTACTTACCGCTTGGCAAGCCATGCTGTGGCAGGCATCCCACATATAAAGTAGAGGAAGATGGGCATGGATGTTAGCTCAGGGCCAGTCTTCCTCAGCAAAAAGAGGAGGATTGGCAGCAGATGTTAGCTCAGGGCTAATCTTCCTCAAGAAATTTAAAAAAAAAATTATGACTCTCTTCAAGTTCTATAAATTTACATTACAGCTAATTCCTATTTAATGAAAAGGGAGATGTGAAGCCTGTCAGGGCTCACAAACCAGATCTTTTAATGATCCCTCATATATGAACAATTTATGTGATCTTGAGAGCTAATAAGTGTGTTTACTGTGAATTCTCTGATGGCTCATTCAATGAGAGTAATACATAAGTAGTTAAGTTTAATTTTGCAGTTACTCTTTCTGAATCCTATGCATAGGTTCTAGAAGGATCCTTAGACTTACAGAAAGTAAGCTTTGGCTCTGTTCTCTGGTTTCTTTTCCTGCTTCCAATTCCTTCCAGTGTTTCATCATCTTGTTTTAGTTATGAATTAGTCTGATGTTGCTTATCTCCCAGGAATATAAACCTGCAAATAACTTAGTTAATATAATATTGATGCAAATAAGAAAAGCCATTTTAGGGTCAGCTTTGCTGAGACGTCTTTGAAGTATCAGAGGAGTCAAGGAGGGGATTTAGCAGGTACTTTTTAATATCACAGGACGCATTTTTGAAAAATATCAGTATTGGGTAGAACCGTGACTATTTGCTGTTTTAATCATGGTAGTTGCTTCGTTGGCCTTTGATGTTAAGTTCTATTACCCTCATTGCCTATGAAATGAGGGCAGTGATGAGAACACGATTTTCTGTTTTGTTTCACAGCTGTTTTAGGGTTTCCAAGACTGGAGCTATGCTAGTTCCTCTTTTAATATTTGTCCGTTTATCATATCACTGCTGACGTGGTTGTCCTTTAGTTTGGGGAAGACTTTTTTCCTTTTACTTAGAATTTTCCCAAAATTAGACTAATGGGCAGGTGAGATTATCTGCCATGTACCACTCATTATAGGAATGTATTCTATAGGTGTTCACAAAGTTGCCTTTCTTAAAAGATAGTAAATTTCACAAATCTCTTCCAAATTTAATTCATGCCTTAAGTGGAAGGTCATTTTCGTTCTAGCGTCTCTCCTGTATTCTTGAACTGAAACAGAATGGCTTTCTATGGAAGCAATTTGTTTTCTTTGTCCAGACGTATGTTATCTGTCTGATAGACCTGTTATTCAGTGAACAATAATATGCTTTATAATGCACACAGCAATAGAATAATTACATAACCTTTCTCTTCTTTGTTTTCGGTATTTTGCTAATCACCATTCTCCTTAGTGCATTTTTTCCATGTCTTAGATTTAGAGGTCATTCTTTAAGCCAAAATTCTTCCTCCTACTACAGGATTACCTGAGCAGAATTTTTAGCACTTACGATGGGCCATACAAGAACGAAGGGTTTGACTTCGTGGGGCTGAGCAGGCAAGGTTGTAGCTGGGGGTGAATATGCCAGGAATTTGGTGGAGTTTGAAAGACTGTACACCCTCTAAGTGCAAACAAATATTGCGCTTTACAAAGTCTCATTTTCTCAGCATAACCCATCACTTATAAATACTGACTTTTAAAAAATTGTTCATGGTGTTAAATGAAAATTGCTTGTTGGCTCTTTGTGTTGCTTTTGTGTATCTGATACTTATTTCTGCTCCACGTGTGGAGGGGGCTGTGTGTGGTGGGGTGGTTTTCACTGTGGAGCACGGGAGCGAGAGGAGCAGGAATCTGTTAGGAACAATCAGGGAAACTCTGCCAGGAAATGGATGGGGAAAATCTGTAGAGGATTCTTCTGGAATTTTATTTTTAGTATTTCAGTATGTTTTCCTTTTATAGGCATGTATGATATTTTATAGTAATCAAAACTAAAATCAGTGTATCAATAAATTTTCCCAAAAAATGGGCTAAAATGAAAGCTTAAATTTTAACAGCAGCTATGAAGAAGATACTTGTTGTTCTGTCTTTATGCTTCATCATTACTGTTTACCTAAAGAAAATATCTTATACCAGTAAAAATATTTCATATTTTCTGAGGCTTGTTTACTTATAGAGTATTATCTAATTTAAATGTCTTACTATTTGATTATTTAAACTTTTACCTTTATTCTAAAATTATAATGAAAATTCTTGAGAGATGATATATATTAAAAGATACTTGAATATTTGATTGGATTCTCTTTGACAAATATCAAAATATATCCTTTTTTTGGATCTCTTTAAAAATTGTCTCATTTTAATTTCCTTTTATTCTAAGGTTATATTAATAAAATTGCCATGCTGTGGTAGGCGTCCCACATACAAAGTAGAGGAAGATGGGCACAGATGTGCGCTCAGGGCCAGTCTTCCTCAGGAAAAAGAGGATTGGCAGCAGATGTTAGCTCAGAGCTAATCTTCCTCAAAAAAAAAAAAAAAGAATAAATAAATAATAAAATTAATGGCTATTACCTGTTGAAAGTTTACCATATGCCAGACACTGTTCTAAATATTTTCATATGTATTTAATCCTTTAATTCTCACAACAACACTGTAAATTAGGTCCTATTTGTGTGCTTATTTTACAAATGAGAAGATTAAGGCAGGCACAGAGAGGTTAAGTACATGGCATGGTCACACAACTAGTAAGTGGCAGAGGCGAAATTCAAACCCAGAGAGCCTTCCTTCACAACCATTGCTCTTCATTCCTACTCCATCCTGGCTCCCTGAATAGAAATTTTGTCATTTTATGTCAGTCAAGAAATAGTTTCAAATATTTACTGTGTGTTCATAAGTAGGACATAGCATATCAAAAAAGTTTTATATCATGTTAAGGGTTGAGAGTCTAGTGAGTAAAAGTAATAAATAGAAATAAAATATAAAGCTACCCTTATTTTCTAATTTATCAAAATGTTTTTCTTAAAGTTAATGCATGTACAACTGACATTTGATGAAAATCTTGAAAATAAGACTTAAGTAATTAAATAAATGCATGCCTTTAAAACATGCTTAAGTATTGAAATCACCGGTGTGAATACTGCTCAGCACCGTTGTACCATAAGTTACACCTGTCATAATTCTTGGTGACTTCCATAGCCATAGTGGTAACCCATTCAAGACGTTGGCCTCTCAATCTGTCGTCCTCCTTTCTTCCAACATTCTTGCCCTCCACCTGACCTTAGCCACAATTAAACCTTGAAACTAGCCATTATAAATCACTGTAACTTCTCCTCCCGTGTTTCAGTTTCGAGTTTCCTATCTCTTAACTTTCCAGCCCATTTCCTCTAACACACTGATTTCAGTAACCATCCCCTCCCAACAGGAGCTCTAACCCATTGATCTACCTTTTCATTGTCTCTCATCCCTCCAACCCCTAGGTCCTCACTTACTTTCTTATTCAATTTAAATTTTTTTGTCCATCATTATAATCATTCCCTTGCATACACTATCAACTCCCTTATCCCTCTCTTTTTTTGATTGTATTCTCTTGGTAAAATCCCCCACACTCATTAAATTCAACTCTGTACCTAATCTTTGCCTGCACCCCTACAGCTCAACATGGCTGGAGAAGAATACACAGAGATCCTGAATGTTCTCCTTTTGCATTCATGATCTCTAACCTCAAGAGGGCCCTTAGTGCTGCTCAGTAAACATATTATGCTTTTCTAGTCCATTCACTTTCCTGCTTTCTTAAAATATATCTTATACCTTCTCTTCTCTCCTCAGATCCCAAAACCTCTTCCCCATTCTTCCTCTCAGCTGATGATAATCTTGCTGCCTGTTTCACTAGACAATAGAATCAGTCAAAAGAGAACTTCTAGAGGGAACTTTAGAAATGTTCTATCTCTTGTTTAGGATGATGATTGCATGAGTGTATACATTTGACAAAATTCATGGGGCAGTATACTTAAAACCAATGCATGTTATTGTATGTAGATTATCACTCAATAAAAATTTAAAATGGAGAAAAAGCTTCCATAAGTTCCCACCACTATCTACACCCACCTACCTGCCACTGGGCCCATATACTGTCTTGATGCTCAGGAAGAATGTTCCATCCTTTTAGATAAGGCCAATTCCTCTACTTATACTTGATTCCATCACTCCAGCAATTCTCTCTTCTCCTCCCTGTTTCATTGGTCTTTCCCTTTATTGGATCATTCCCTCAGCATGTAAATGTACCATTACTTCTCCCACTTTAGAAACAACATCCCTTGGCCAGGCCCAGTGGCCTAGTGAGTAAGTTCAGCATGCTCTGCTTCAGCAGCCCAGGTTTGGTTCCCAGGTGCAGACCTCCACCACTTGTCTATCAATAGCCATGCTGTGACAGGGTCTCACATACAAAACAGAGAAAAATTGGCACAGATGTTACCTCAGGGCAAATCTTCCTCAACAAAAAACCAAAAACGAAAACCATCCCCTTCCCCCCAAAACCACCTCTCTTGATCCCACTTCCCTCTCCAGTTACTGCTCCATTTGTCTCCTCTTTGCAGCACAGTTCCTCAAAATAGTTGCCTGTTTTCACTTTTTCCAGTTCTTCTGCTCCCATTCTTTCTTGAAACCACAATAATCAGTCTTTTGCCCCTCTCTACTCCTCTGAAACTGCTCTTGTCAAGGACATCAGTGACTCTATATTGATAAATTTAGTGGTCAGTTCTCAGTCTTTACCCTACATGATATATCAACAACATTTGCCACTACTGATAACTCTCTGTCCTTGGCACTTTTCTTCACTGTCTTCCAGGAAAGGACTGTCTCACATTTCTTCTTACCTAGTTGGCCATTACTTCTCAGTATCCTTTGCTCACCTCTCCTCATCTCCTTGAATTTTAATGATACGGTGCCCCTGGGCTTCCTCTCCTTTGCTTATATTCAATGCCTTCATGATCTCATCCAACTGATAAGTTTGAATACCCTATATAACAAACATTTACTCTTTACTCCCAAATTTCTGTTTGCAGTGTGGAGGACTCTTCTGAACTCTAGACTCACAGTTAACCACGTATTTGGCATCTTCACTTGGATATCTAATAGGCAACTCAAACTTAACACATTCAAAACCAAAATCTAGGGGACTTGCCCTACCAGATGAAGACCTATTAAAGTCATGATCATTAAGACAGTATAGTGTAGATGTAAGAATAGACAAAACGTCCAGTGAAACCAAATAGCAAACCAAGAAGCACACCCATACATACATGGAAACCTTGTATAAAACAGAGCTCTCATTGGAGATCGGTGGGGAAGGAGAGACACTATCCAAAAATTGTACAAGGACAATTAAATATCCACATGGGAAAAATGAAAATGGGTATCTACCTCACTTCATAGCCAAAAGTCAATAATTCTGGGTGGACCAAGAACTTAATGTGGAAGGCAAACTTTAAAAACTTTAGAAGGCAATAGGAAAGAGTGTTGTTATGATCTTAGAGTAGAGAATAATTCCTTAAGAAACAGAAAGCACAAATCATAAATGAAAAGTTCCATAATAAGTGCCATTTCACACCCACCAGAATGGAAAAATTAAAAAGTCAACCAGTATCAAATGTTTGCTGTGTATGGTGGGAATTCCTGTGCTCTGATGGTTGAGGGAAAATTGTTACAACCACTGAAGAAAATGGTTTAGCAGTACTTAGCAAAACTGAATGTATATGTGCCCTAAGATTCCAGAAAAACACTTGTACATGTGCCATACCGCGTACAAGAGTGCTTGCAGCAGAATTCTTTGTGATTGTATGTGTGTGCAAGCTTGCGTGTATGTGAGAGAGAGACAAGAAATTAGCTGAATGCCCATCAACAGGAAAATGAATAATATGCTCAATCATACATTGGAATCTATATACTAATAAAAACAAATGAATTACCGCTATACACATTAACATGGAGAGATCTGAAAAACAGTGTTTTGAAAACTAAACAAAATAAGGGAATCTTTAAGTAAACTTTTAGTTACTTCTGGGTGGAGATAGGCATGGGATGGAATGAGGATGGGGTACACAGAGGACTTTGAAGTTATTGTAATATTATTTTAATTCAGTTTAATAGTGGGTGCACGGGTATTTGTTTCATTATTTTTAAAATATTCATATATATTAAATACCTTTCGTGTATGTGTGATATATTTCGAAAATAAAATAGGATTTTTGAAAAATTTTAGCTTAAAGACTATTACAAAGGTCATTAATACTCCCACATCTTTAATGTTTTTAACGTGTTTCTTTTACCCACAATTTTATGAATTACTTGTAATCATTTTTTTCCTGTGAGCTAGTACTAAGCTGATACAACTGTAACTTAAAATCATGCTGTCAAACTAGTTCACTTTAAATCAAGTTGTTAGGCTCTCTCTTGTCTTCATAACATACAAGTCTTTCACAATAATGAACTGGATTCATGTTTTATGGGATTCCCATATCTACTGATAAAAAGAGATGTAGTTGTTATTGCCAGGCTGGCCCCATGGCCTAGTAGAGTTTGCACGCTCTGCTTTGGTGGCCCAGGGTTTCGCTGCTTCGGATCCTGGGCGCTGACGTGGCACTGCTCATCAGGCCACGCTGAGGTGGCGTCCCACATGCCACAGCTGGAATGACCTGCAACTAAGATATACAACTATGTACCAGGGGGGATTTGGGGAGATAAAGCAGGAAAAAAAAAAAAAGATTGGCAACAGTTGTTAGCTCAGGTGCCAATTTTTAAAGAAAAAAAAAAGGAAAAAAATTGTTACTGCCCTCAGCATAGAGTACTGTGGACTTCATGTTGGGCCACAGAAAAAGCCTTAAGAGTGAACTGAAAGTTTTCAGTGCTCCAACTTTTCATACATTCATGCTATTTTCAGGAAAAGTCAGCGCCATCAATGTATACATGTATTTCATAAGCAAATAATTCAAGTGTTTCATATAGCTGATGTTTTTCTTACTAAAATTTTACGACTAACTTTAATCTCTGTGTGAATGTGTATCTAATAGGAAATTGCCCGGCATTTACGCCCTGAAACACTCAGAGCGATCTTTGGTAAAACCAAGATCCAGAATGCTGTTCACTGTACTGATCTGCCGGAGGATGGCCTCTTAGAGGTAAGATAAAGGGTAAACATCCGATTTTTATTTCAAGCTCATAAATAACCTCAGCAGTTCTGGTGTGTAAGAAACCATTTAATATTCTTGGATTATGCTGTTACTTGGCCGTCTAATGACTTCAGACTGCAACTTTAAAAGACCAAATTGTAGGATGCTGGATATAACTGGATCGTCTTCAAAGAATTAAAAGAGATGTTTCTGATTGGCATATGTTATGGTTTAAAAATAGTTTAAAAAGTAAAAAACTACAGCATCAACTAAATAATGTGAAATTTGTTTAAATATTTGTTTTAAAATCAGGTAAAAATACCATTAACCTCAGTTGTTATTCATGAAAATGTATCAATGAAAATTAAGTGGAACACGCAATGTGATAGCAGTAAAAGTAATAGCTACCACTTATTGACTCTTTTTATATACTAAATTCTACTACGATAAATGCTTTGTATAAATTATTTCTTTTAATTTTCACAGAAACTCTAACAGGTTGGTATTATTATGACTGTTTTTTTAGGAAAATGAAATTGAGACTCAGAGATGTTAAGTAACATCCTCAAATCAAACAGCTACTATAGGACAGAATCGTAATTTGACCTCTCATATGTGTGATTAACATAAAATAAGAAACAATGAAAGAATTATAAGAAAATATAAGTGAAAATTTGTTTGATTTAGGGTTAAGAAAGTCATTTCTAGGCCAAGCAAAGAAACTTTAAAGAAAAGATTGATATTTTTTCCTTGTAGTTTAAAAATTTTTTATGTATCAAAAGGAACTAGTGAAATTAAAAGACAGATAATAAATTTAAGGGATTATAGTATAAATGACATGGAAATGATTGATATCCATAATACATATTTATTTTAGAGAGTATTATGTTTTACGTCAAATCACAGTCTTTTTTTTTTAATTTCTACCTTTGAAGTCATACATAGAAAAGCCTCCCCCAAACATTTTATTTTCTTACATTGAAATGTTCAATCCACCTGGAATTTACTTGACTTATGGCATGAGGTATGGATCTAGTTGGCTGTCACAGCATTGTTTATTAAATCCTTGCATTCTTTCATTGTTATTGCTTATTTATTGAGTACTTATATACACCTCTGCCTGTTTCTGAACTTTCAATTTTATTCCATTGGCCTGTGCTGGCAAAATACTATTTTTATTATTGTAGTTTAGTTAACTTTAAGAAAGTTTCTTCTCTTAAATTGATTCCTCCACACGAACTTTACATGAGTTTACCAAGTTGTTTACCCCACCCCCACAGGATGCAATGGGACTTTGACTAACGTTACAATATGTTCATAAGCAAATGTGGGAGTGATGTATCTATCACAGCGAGTCTCTCCACTGCATTGGTCTATGCCTCTCCTTTTGTGTAAGCAGTGGAGTCTTTTTTAATATGAATCGTGGACATAGCCTGTGAAATTTATTCTCATCAGTTTTTGTTGCTAAAGAGAATGACTCCATTAGCTCCATAAAAATTTTTTTGCTATAATCCAACATGTTAATCTGCTAAAATCTTATCTAAACTGTGTACTTAGGTATGAAATTTTGACATTCTTGTGAAATATAAAAACATAACAAACTTCATTTTTCAGTTACTCAAAGGATTAAATATTTATTTTAAATTTTCACCTATTTTATAAATATTCCCTTCACCTTCTGATGGCTGAGGACCCATAGACTAGGTTTGAATACAGGCTGTTGTTCAGTGAAACTGAAATATTACTAATCATGAAACTTATGCCCATTACAAAACATTATCCAAAATATGCCTGTGATTTTGCTCATACAATATGAAACAGACTGTTACTGCCTGCAGTTTACAAAGCCATTTTCTAAATGATTAAAATCTTTCTAACCTAATTGCACAGATGATTTAATTGCAAATTAATGACTGTGTGGTTTAGAGGATTAATCAAAAACTGGAAGTTGGAGCTCCTGCAGCCTCTGCTCATGTGGCCAGTGACTCATACTTGATGTGACCTTGGATAAGTCATTTTTTCTTTCCATGCCTCGCTTCTCTTCTCAATAAAATGGAATAAAGAATGCTGATATAACCAAGGGATGTTCTCTTAGTTAGGGATTAACTATTTGCAGAGTACTACTTGGCTTAAAGTTACATGACTTTATAGAAGATAATCATCATAGTAATTGTTTTGTAGAATGATAAAAATATGAATCTTTCCCGTTTTTCTTTTCCAAATGTTCTTTAACTTGGTTATATCACTTGTGGTTACAAAATAAAAATTTAAGAAGTATATAAAGTATTTCATTGTATGTATAAATAGTTGATCAAAACAAATCTGAATTTCTATATATAATTATTTCTGCATTGATTCTTGTTCTGGTACACTCTGGAAAAAAAAATGAGTTAATCAAGCATCTACCAGGAATCAGCATAGCTGTAGGGTGAGTAAGACGAGTGGACAGGCCTAGATTTCTTGGCTGTGGTTAGCACAGGCTCTGCACACACTGACACTCATCATTTATCTTTTGTTTTAGTTTCTATCTGGAAAGGAGAGTTGTGATTTTTACTAGTACATTGTCAAAGAGGGAACAACGTGTACAAAGACAAGAGCAAACAGCTTTCTCTAAGAGATCTAAAAATAGTTTAGTAAGGCTGGGGTTTTGACCTTGAGGTGGAAAAATGACAAGAGATATGGCTGGAAAAGTCAGCAAGGTCTTGTAAAGTCATGTTAAGACATCTGAACTTTATCCAGAGGGCAATGGGAATCCAAATAAATGTTTTATGCAGGGGCGTAGCACAGTAGTATCTGTGTTGTAGGGATCACGCTGGCTGCAGTCTGCAGAACAGATCAAAGGAGGGTGGGATGGGGTCAATCTGAGGGAGAGAGACCAGGTAGAACGCTGCTAAGGTAATTCAGAAGAAGATTCTGGTAGTCTGAATGGGTATAGCAGTAGGGATAGCCAGAAGCCGTGAGCTTCAGAAGACATTTAGGAGGGTAGGACTGACAGCCTCAGAGAGTGATTGGAAGTGAAGGGTAGCCCGTGGCAATGAGACAAGATTAACTGCCATCCCCACATACAGATGGAGGTACAGAGACTGCCATCCTTATCTGTGATACCAAACTTTCTGAAAACCAAAGTTTTTTCATAAATTTGATGGCAAAGCCTAACCTGATCTTACATATGACTATGTATAATTTTTGTATAGCCCGCTTAGTGTGACTATTCACACTGCTGCAGAAATATTAATGTATTAGATTATGGGAAACTTCCCAGACTCCTTGCGTAATATATAGTATGTATGTGTGTGTGTATATATATATATGTATATACATTCAGTGACTTCTATATAATATGTAGTATGTATACAATGTTACTATTCTAACTTTCAAAACATCTGTCACCAGGGGTTTTGAATAAAAGATAATGGAGAAGGTTTGAAACAGCCATGGAGAAAGAGCTGATTACAGAATATGGATTTATACATATTTAGGATTCAGTTGATTTGGGAGATTTATATCTATTATGATTTTATTGTTTTTCTGATGAACAGTTGGATTGATCCAGGGGCGAGATTTTTACAGGTAGGTACACTGAGGAAAGATCATTGAGGATGTTAGCAAGAGTGGTTGAAGTTATAAATAAGGAAAGATGTGATGGCAGGAGGTGCTAGAGTCAAGGGAGAAAGTAGAAAGGGACTGAATGCCTTTCTGAGGCTTTCAGACAGAGGTCCTGGAATAAGAGAGGGAGAGAGGTGTGGTCAGAGTAGACTCGTTTAAATTGAAAGTTTCAGAGGTGGAGCTTTTCATGGTGGTGCTAAGGTTCAGGGTGTGGCCTTAGAAGAGGTAGCCAGTGTGGAGTGGAGGTCAGTTTCGGTCACCACAGTTGTGGAGGCTTTAGTATTTAGTGGAATTAAAGTCACCTAGGATCAAGACCAGGGGGCAGAATGGAGAGGAAGATGGTGACCCAAAGTCTCAAATTTTCAGCACAGGAGAGACGTGAATTTGAGAAGTGACAGCAAGAAGGACAAGAAGAGAGGATCTGGCTAGCTGGCATAGCCTCAGAGTCCAGGACTCATGCTTGGGGGCAGGGAGAAGGCTACTTCTACCATCATGGGCACAGATGCTTCATCTGAAGGCCCCAAGGAAGTGATGCCCTCCAAGAGTCCAGGTTTCATTTAAGGCTAGGAGGCTTAGTGAACAAGTTCAAGTTTCAAGGGAGTTTACTTTGATACTGAACTACCAGAGGGAGCAAGAACAGTGAGACATCGGAGGAGGGAAGAGGAATTCCAGAGTCATGTACGAGTAACAGGATGAGGGAACATAGTTGACTAGAATGGTCTCCATCTTGGTGGATGGGGGTGTTGCAAGTTAATAATTGTTTTTCTGGTCACTAGTAATAGACACTCTCAAAATAATGTCTTTAAAAACCAGGACTTTTATTTTTCTGCCCCATAATTGGAGGTCTGAAGATAGGCAGCCTAGGCCTGGTATGGCAGCTTCCCAATGTTGTCACAAACCCAGCCTCCACCTTCTTGTTCTTCTCAGTCATCTTAGCATGTGCTTTTTCCGTGTGCTCCCGGGACGTTTGTTGGAACTGTAGTTATCACTCCTGCGTTCCAGTCACGAAGAAGGGGAAGAGCAGGGGCGAAAGTGAAGAGTGCCAGCTCAGTCAGCACCCCCCTCCCCGCTCACTTTAAAGACCTTTTTCAGAAGCCGGAAGCCCCACCCAACAACTTCTGCTTATGATTTATTTGCTGGAATTTAGTCACATGTCCACCTCCTCTTCAAAGGGAGCTGGTAAATGTAGTTCTGTTAGTTGAGAACATTGCAACCTCCAACAAAATCAAGTTTGTACTAGAAGGAAGAAAGGGAGAATGAGCACTGGGGAGATGAAGAGGAGTATCTTCCAGAAGCGGTCACAGCAAGGATAACGGGTATTTAGCTAGGGACCAGGTTTCCAGTAGAATTGGCCGCTGCTCTTCCCCAGTATGGTGGTTCTCCACCGTCCTCCCGTGATCAGCAGCATCTGCATCACTTGAGAACTTGGTGGAAATGAGATTCTCTGGCCCCTCCCTAGACCTACTGATTCAGAAACTCCGGGGGTCAGACCCAGGAATCCAGACCTCCAGGTGATTCCAGTGCCCCTAAGGGTTGAGAACCACTGCCCTGATGCAATGGTTCCCAGCCAATAGAATGCATCACCTATGGAGTTTTTAAAATTGCGTAAGCCTGGAGCTCTCTCATAGAAGATTCTGGTTAAGTAGGTCTGGGATGAGCTTCCTATATGTGGGTTTTTGTGTTGCAGGTGATTCTGATATAGCTAATAATTAAATTAACATTTGGAAACCACTGCCCTTTGAACTTTTTGGAAAAAGTTGGCCATGGTTCTGCTTTTGAGGAAAACCTAGCCCCTGTCAGCAGGCCAGCAAAGGGATTATTTTGCTGTCAGGACTCACTTAGAATTGGAAACAACGGCAGCCTCTGAAATTTGAAGGGATCTATAGCTTCTCTCAATGGACTCAGCTGCTGCCAGGGGTTGTAACACTTTCAAGGAAGTCCTGGTCTCTGAATGGGGGGAGGCTTTGGCCTCTCCGGAAGGAGCCAGCCATCACCTTGTTGATTACCTGGATTTCTTGGCGGAAGTCTCAGTTTTTAGGCTGCCATATGCCTTCCCAGGGAGGGACTAGAGGCCTAGAGTGTGTGTGTGTGTGTGTGTCCACACGCGTGCTCACATGCACACATCGATGCATTCTGCTGCTAACGAGGGTAGAGGCCCTGGGTCTCTCACAGCTGAAAACAATTCTTCTCAAGTCCTTCAAATCTGCACTCACCATTTAATAGGGACATGTGACTCACAGGGGTGCAAGAGAGCGAGCCATGTATTTCTCTCCGGATGGGTGTGTAAGTGCCTTGAGGGCCTGGACCTCGCACAGACTTTTATATCTCTACTCCTGTCTAGCAGGGGCAACGTATCGTGAATGAGGAGAGTGCACCTCCGTCCCCCTTCTCTTTTCATATGGCTGAAATGTCACACCCTGATGAGGGTGAGCCCCACTTTCAAGTGCCACATCCCACTACTCCCTCCTCTTACCAGTTGTCAGAAAAGTGAGCTGCTGCTAGCTTCTTTCATTGCTGACTGTGAAAGCAGATAAAACCTGAAATACGTGCATGTGGAAAGCTCATGGTTTACGTAGATTTTCTTCCGCTCAAACATAATCTTTCAAAAGTCTCTACATTAACCTTAAAAACATCCTTAAAATGTAAGAAGCATTAGGCTATCAAATTGTGATTCTTTATGGTCCAGTTATTATTTCAGAACTAGTTATTGTCTCAGATAAAGGAATCTTGGACTAAGAAGCAATTTTGTGCTCCCTCCTGTATGCTGTCACGTGTGGAGCTCGTGTTCCTTGCTAGATTACGTCAATTACTTCTACCCCAGTGAGTCCTCACACTATCTCAGTAATAAATGGATCTCTAATATTTCCCTCATTTAGTATGGTAGGAGTTTAACCTTTATTAAAGGCAACAGTGGATCTCCATAAAATGCTAGAATAATTTTTCCCAAAGAATCATAATCCTGTTTACTTCATGGAAATTTCTATAGACATTAGTACTGTAATGTCCATGTACTCCTTATAGTGACTGAAATCACATTCCATAAAAGAAGTTTACAGGTCCATAAGGCCTTCAGTTTCTCAAGTCCAGCCCCAGCTCCAGCCCTCTTTAGACTGGTTCTCTTCTCAATCTGAAAAATAACAAGCCTAATGACTTAAGGACTATATTTAATATGATGTATTTTACTTTGTATAGGCATTTATAAACTCATTCATTGTAGATGTTAGGAAATAAATCTAAATTAATTTCTTTGGGAAAGATTGGTTAATTAATAACTATGGCAAATCCATGTGAAATAAATAGATGCAGAATCATTGGACTAAAAATGACCTTAAAGCGACATTTAAGAATCTCTAAGCATTTTGTCTCAGCGCTTTTTCAGTCACAGTGGTCCTTGGGTTTCAGCAGCAGCAGAATCCCATGGGGGCTTTTTAAACACACAGATTGCTGGGCCCCACTCCAAAGTTTCTGATTCAGTGGATCTGATTTGCATTTCTACCAAGTTCCCAGTTAGCTCTCATGCCGCTGGTCCAGAGCACCACGCTTTGAGAACCACTGCCCTAGGCCAAAAGCCACTGCACACTCTTAGACTATTAGGTTGAGTTGTTCTCTTGGCTAATTGTTCTCAAATTTGGGATTTTGTAGATCAGGGACATTTCTGAAAACAAACCAAGCATTGAACAACAGTAACAAACCCACATTGGGGATTGACAATCAACTTTTTAAAATTTACCAAATGAGGACATTAAAAAAAGTTATTTAATCATAGAATGATGGGCTGTCTCTTCAACTGGATAAATTCCGCTTTTCCCAAAGCTCACTTTATTGCTGTAGCATGCCAAGGGCATGATGGCAGAAGCACTCTCTTGCAGATAGAAGAAAACAGGGTCGCATTTTCTGTAGATAATTTTGAAACGATAATAGAATCCACTAAAAGCTTGTCTGCTTTTTATTTTCACCATGCACAGGCAGTTCCAAACAATGTCAGTGGGAATATACTGCTCCCTCCCCAGGGTGGACCACTCCTGCCAGCCCTTGGTTTACCACTGTTTAATTGCCTTGATTTTCCGCATTTTGCCAGAGAGCAGTGAAATGTCATTCTGGACCAGCATCACCAGTGGAACCGTAGACAGGAGCCACTGCACTAAGTTCTGTGTGACTATGGAGTCTTTGGATTCTTAACTGTATTGAAACCTGCTATGGAAAACATATATCATGTTTCTTAAGTCAAAGAGGAATATAAATTTTTTGAGATTTCTTTAGTCCTGAGAGTGGTAATTTTATCCATATTAAAGAAAACTGTACAAATTTTTAAAAAACATTCAAAAAACAAAGAACAAAAATCCTTTCTAATTGTTTGGAGTGGTAGAGTCATCTTCTAACCTTAGACCACCTAGGCACAGATATGATATCATAGGTATGAATGCAAACAAAACCTCTTTGTTTAATTATGACAAATTGACAAAAAGGTAGAATATTCTAATGCAAAGTAGAAAGCCAGAGATTTTTTTATAACATTGAGTCCTTCAACATAATATAAATAATTAAAAATTAATTTTCTCTTCTCAATCTATGACTAATTTTTAAGTTGACTGAAACGTGCATATATTTTATTTCAATTTCATTCATTCATTGATGAGAATGTGCAGTCATCTCGCTGGGTGTTGTTTTGAGGACACAAGCATTATAGAACCCCAGCCTTTAGGGAATTGAAAGTTTAGCTGGGAAAACAAGATAAATACACATATAAAGTTAAATAGTAATATAAAATTAAACACCAGCACAAGAGAATGTTGCCATACAGTGAGTGAGTGATGAAGTGTCAGAAACAGACACTAAGTATCATGAGAGGTTAATGGCGAGCAGTGTGACTGTGGCTGAAGGGATCAGGGAGATTTCATCAACGAAATGGCACTTGAAAAGGGCCTGGAAGAACAAGGTAGATTTTTATATGTGGAAAGGAAGAGGAGATGGCAGGCTAGTTTTGGGAGAACACTGAGTTACCCAAATCTAGTTACAGTGGAGGGTTATGCATATGGTAGCATACGGTAGATAAATTTGGAAATGTAAATTTGAGCTAGATTATAGAGGCTTCTTTCTGATGACAATAATGAACGTTAGGATAATGGAGATTAAAATGGTACCTGCTCAGTTTACTGAGCACTATATACCAGGCACTATGCTAAATGGCTTACCTGCATTACCTACAAACCCTACTGGGTAGCTCCTATTATTCCCTTGTTACACGTAAGGAGAGTGAGGCTCCCAGAGGTGAAATGACTTGGCCAGCATCACACCACAAATAAGTGGCGTGGGACTGAAATTTAAACCTACGTCTGCCTTAAGTCCAAAACCCTACTTCTACCCAGCAAACCAGATCAGGGATTGCAAAAGGTTTCAAGTACCAACTCTTGATTTATTGATAGGATTCCAAAACTACTAGTCAACTAAACAGAAAAAAATAAGGCATGGTAGAATACTGATGTCTGCTGTAAATGAGGGATGGGAGTTTGTTGGTATGTATGACACAGTGGCTACTTGGGCTCTAGAGAACTGGAAGCCATTGAAGGATTTTGAATAGGGCAATGATCTGATAGAGTTTCCAAAACTTTAACCAGGAGCAGAGTTTGAGTGAATAGATAATAGGAATAATGGACTCACATGCTCTAATCATCCAGTGAAAAGTCTTAAGGACCTAGGGACCTAAAACGCTTAGAAATATTCTTCTACTTTAAGTAATCCATTTTACTGTAAAAGGCACAATTTTTTGAATAATCTCCATCTTGTCCACTAAACTCTGTGCTCAGTGAGAACAGTGACCTTGCATTTTTTGTTCATTGCTTAATTCCCCAGTGCCTAGGCACTCAATACGTTTTTTTTCTCAAGGAAATCTAGTAATATTAAAGATAGTGATGGGGCCGGCCCCTGGCTGAGTGGTTAAGTTCGCGCGCTCCGCTTCCGCGGCCCAGGGTTTCGCCGGTTTGGATCCTGGGCGCAGACATGGCGCCGCTCGTCAGGCCGTGTCAAGGCAGTGTCCCACATGCCACAACTAGAAGGACCCACAACTGAAAATACACAACTATGTACTGGGAGGCTTTGGGGAGAAAAAAAGGGAAAATAAAATCTTTAAAAAAAAAAGATAGTGATAGTAATAATAATAATAGGCACTTACTTTGTGCCAGGCACTGGGATAAGTGTTTTCAGTTCAGCAAGTACATCTGGAACCAGACCACCTGGGTTTGAATTCTAGCTCTGCCACTTACTAGCTGTTTAAGCAAGTTGCTTAAACTCTTGTGCCTCAATTCCCTCATCCTCAAGGTGGGGATAATAACGGCACTTATCTTAGAGGATAGTTGCAAGAAATGAATTAGTTGATATATGTAAATCAATAAAAATAGGAATTGTTCAGTAAATGTTACTGGTTATTATTATATTTATCATTATTATCATAATCTTTACTATTACTTCATTTGACCATTGGAAAAATCAATTTATCAAAGTCAGTGGAAGGCTGTGACTTCCATGGCCAGGATATGTCAGGCCTGTTAGGCTCTTTTACAAACAGTATCCAGTTAAATTAAACTCTGAGTATAATTTCACTGTCAGAAACTACTTAATTCTATTTTCACCAAGTACAGAGCACATACAGACCTGGTTCCCGATAATATGTTTTTAAATATAAATAAAAGAAACCTTTCTTCTTTTAGTTTAGCCCTTTACTAATGAACATCAGGTTATATTCCCTTGCAGGAGATCCAAACGTCAGTCCCCAGGGGCTAGCCTCAGGGCCATCCCAGCTAAGCTGGGTCCCCTTGTTTTTTCATTTTCCAACCTCTTGTCTTGTTGTATAAACTCGATTGTCTATCACCTGGCAGTGAAATGAAACTCACAGATGATTCCTTTTGTACCTGAGGCTTGAGAGGCAAAAGCTGGATGAGCTAATAGGAAGGGAATGAGAATACATGTTTTATTTAGACAAGCAAAACTTCCCTTTGGCTACTGTTTACGAAAAACAAAATCAAAACTGTCTTCCATCCCCACTGTGTAATGCTTGCCTCTATTTTGTAACCCTTCACCATGATGATCTTCAATAATGCTGACATATTAAGTTAAATGAGTATGGTCAATTCTGTATCCTTTTCCTTAACGGAGAAATGAAGGGGTTAGGAAGGGTACTTGAAATTCAGAGAGATGCCAGCAACCGTTAGTCCATTAATTGGAACCTGTTCACCAAGTGACATTTTACTTTTTTGGTAATAATTATCTAAGTGAACTGATTTGCTCTTTTGCCCTTAAATTTGTTTTTCTTAGCCATCTTATAGAGCACAGAAATATTCGTTGTGGGTTTAAAATAAATATTTTGTAATTGAATGAATGTGATTAAGAATCAGGAAGGGACCTAAAGTCACAAACTAGAAAAAAGTTAAAAGACTGAGTTATCCCTGGACTATATAATCTAGATTTGATAAGACTGTAGTATAGCCAAATACAATCCTCTAGCAACAGACAGAAATGTGTTAGCTAAAATAGTAACCTGAGTTAAATATTATTTAAAACTAATAAATAAATATGCTCGCTAGTGCTTTTATTTCCAATAATCTTAGAGTTGAAAGAACTTTTAGAATAGCTTTCGTGTAGTGTCTACCATGCACACAGGCATCCAGTAAAAGAAAAAAGGTACAAGACCAGCACACGTAGCGGTACATGACTTTGACCCTGATATCAAGTATGGGAGACAAAGTGCCCTTTTTAACCTGAGCTGTCTGTGTCTCTTCACCTAGCGCATCAGATATTGCATTCACATCACTACCTGCCAAGGCCGTCCGGTCCCTTCATTTCCCTGATTCTGAAAGAGGAGTGAGCAGGAAGGTGGAACTGTCCACTTGTCCTTTGCTCTCTGCAGTTTGACTCTGAACTCTTGTCTTTAGTATGCACACTGCTTCATTTTTTAGCCAGTGACTAAGCATGATCTGAGTTAATAAGTAACTCTCAGGTGACTAATTAAAAGTCCTTAGAGAGGACATGGAAAGGAGCCTAAAACGTTGCTGACCGAGTCAAATTCATCCTCTTTTTCATTCATAAACTCTTATTGCTGCTCCCACTTGGTTCAGAGTAAAGGTTCTAAACCAGCTACTGTTCTTTGTCCGTTAGACAGTTATGGCCATTTGTGATTTAACAAGAGAGGAAAGAGGAATAGACTAATGGAAGGAAAATGATAGGCCCGGTGTTTTCAAGAACAAATGTACTGAGCAGGTTTTGCAGGTTAAGTAAAGCTTTCATAGCAATTTGAAAGGACTTTAGTCTTCAAATATCAAATACCTGTCCTATCACATAGACACTAATTTTGTGTAAGCAATTTTCTGGGAGATAGTTGTGATAGCAATAGCTATTTCCTGTTCTCCTTTTACCCCAATATTCCTTCAGCCATGAAGGTAGCAACTAGAAAATATCTTAGAAGCATCTTATCCACAGCAAAGTCACGCCTTCTTTTCTTGATGCAAGTATAGATGAAATCCAAACTGCTGTAGTTTTTATTTTTAAATCTTATATTCAACAAATGTTCACTTCATATAGTTAGGAACTTGATGCAGTCATGTTTGTGGCTAAGTTTAAAAGATAGCTATGCTGTGATAGTGATTTGTATTAATTCCATCCTGTCATCTGCTTTTTAATTTTGTATTTTTATGCATGTGTATGGTGGCAATGTTAACTAGCTTTATTAATTTTGTATTTTTATGCATGTGTATGGTGGCAATGTTAACTAGCTTTATTAATTTTGTATTTTTATGCATGTGTATGGTGGCAATGTTAACTAGCTTTAGCGAGTACTTACTGTGTGCCAGGCATTGTGTTACATATGTTAACATAGGTAACTGTCACTGAAGTAAATATTAACACCCTATTTACAGATGAATAACTGAAGCACAGAATGGTTAAGCAACTTACCCAACGTCACAGAAGGGAGGTTGAACCCACGGAGTCTGGGCTCAGAATTTACATTTTATAATTTCCCTGCCTTTATATTATAATCTTAAATGTAACGAGTATTGTTTCTCCAGAGTTTGTGATAGAGTGGTGAATGAGAGCACAAAAATTAAGCTTTGGGGAAAATACTACGGAATATTGAGCCAGAATATTTGGCCTCCCTCAAAAATAATTGGGATGGTTGGATATTTACATGTATTTTATCTGTATTAACTTATATTTTTATTCATGAACTTGTACCCCTCGGTATTAGATGAAAAATATCAAAGTATATATTTTTCAAGACTCTCTCAACCAGCAGCCTACTACACTGTCAGCAGCAATGGGCCATTAAGCTTTCAAGGGGAATAAGGGAACATCAGGGGCCTCTGGGATGCCAAAAGATTCTTCTGATTTTAGTGTATAAATTGCTTACCCGAAGTAGGGGCACAGTCAGTAGTTGTTGAGTGACTGAGTGCATAATGCTCATCTCTCATTTTGGTAACGTGCCATATGACTAACATATCACACACACTTTCTCCTCTTGATTCCTGATCTTCCTATACATATTTCTGTTAAAGCCTTTGGCATACTGTCAAATAATTATCTGTTTCTAAGTTGTTCTTCCTTCAACGTGAGCTCCTTGAGGGCAGGAACCATGTCTTACTCACCTTTGTATCCCAAGAATCTAGCATCTGGTTATCAATAACCTGATTGACTATTGACAAGTGTTTGTGGAAGGAAAGGAAGGTGTGAGGCAGGCAGGCAGATATAAAGCTCGTATCATTGTGTATCTGTTTTACATTTAGCAAGAGGTTATTGGGTTTAATCATGGAAACTTTGAAAGAGAGAGATATATATATATATATGTATATATACACACACACACACACACATATATGGTATTTTCTGGACTAGATACTGCTCCTATGACTTAGGCCCGGGGAAGAGGCCATTGGGAATCTAACAGTATGTGTGTTATATTTTATCCCCTAGGTACACCACCCAATTTTGTTACATAATTATGTCATCCTCCAAAGGGCTTTGGCTGTACTCGTAGTGAGCTTCATCTGTAATTATTGATAAACATATTCGTTTTTGCTGAATTTATACAAAATACCTATGTAGGTGGCCCCAAATCATTGGAGCGTCCAAATTTCTATCTCATAGTATAGATATAGGCTAGGAAGTCTGCCTTGGAAAATTACGGTTGATTTTTTTAAAAAGTACAGATTTGTTTATTACTTGACACAAGCGTGGCAGCATCAGGGTTTTTCCCCCAATAATATTAAATACTGTATCTTTCCACTTCCATGTCCCTTTTCTCCCAGTCTCGACCATACTCCCATATTTCACCACATTTTAGCTTATTTCACTTTTTTTTTATTGCCCCTGTTGTTTTATATACAGAACATTATCTGCATATATTCCATCAGAACATAGTCTATTCTGTCTCATTTCCAGAGTGGTTTGAGTGGGAATGCGGGCTGGAATGGGACTTGGAAAGGAAGTGAGCGTTTCAACTCTTAGTGGGGTGAGGGGGGCAGTAAAAATTGTTCTTCCGTGGAAGCTTCTGATAATGCTTTTGTCGCTTGCCTCACCCCACTCTTACCTCACCCCTCACTGTGCTGCTATAACTGACCTTATGACAGCAGTGAATCTGGCATAAGAGATGAGTTCCAGAGTTAGTAAAACAGAAATGTATGAATTGGCCATCTCATTGAGTCCTTCCCAAAAACATTTTAAGACTATATGTTTATAGTCTGCTGTGTAAGGAATCGCAGTCCTTCTCATCATAAATACTGGTCCCCTTTGGCATCAACCTTAGAATTACGAATAGCTTAATCTGCTGGGTAAATGAATAACAACTTCAGGTTTAAAGTGGCAAAAATAATTTATTTGCTTGGAATATCAGTGTACATAACTCTCTGTGCAAAGTTCCCCTCATTGCTTGTTACACATTAACTCTTTGGTTATAGTACAATCACCATCTGAGAACTAAAATCTGCTGCTTACTATTCATGGGGCAATGAGAATTGTAAAACTTTGTACAGCAGTAGCACCCAGCATGATATTGAACTTTTCCATAAGGTTATCATAATGGTACATTTTCTGAGTGTTGCCTTCAAACTATTTTAATAAAGACTCCATTGTTCTATTGGTTGTATGATGATTTTCTGTGACAGACACCCATAGTGACACTGATATTTTAAATGTGCCTTCTGTGTTAATAGGGTTTATTGACAATTATACATTGCAGATATTCAGTTTATTTACTGTTATCCCAGTTTGTCTTCTCATTTGAGGGATATTACCTATGGCTTTTCTTAGCTTTTATACCATTGTTAATTTTGGTCCTTCAACAGTTCAGGTTAACACACATTTATTGAAGGCCTGTTTGTGCCATTCACTGTTCCAAACACCAGGGGTGATTAAGATACGGTCCCTATACTCAAAGAATTTAATGTTCTCTCAGAAAGATTGTCATCTAAATAGGTAGTTTTGACACCAGGAAATAAATGCTAGGAGGCTGATCCTTGATGGGTGTCACGGGAGTCCCTACAAGTTACCTATTTCCCAGCATGGGAGTCAGGTGAGGTGCCTGGAAGATATGAGCCCTGGTCCAGGTGTTGAAAGGAAAAAAAAGATGGGGATGGTGATTCAGGAAGAGGAAATGATATGTATGCTGGGAAACTACATGGAGTTTGATATATTAGAGTTTAAGACAATATTGGAGGATGGCAGATAAGCTTGGAAAGGTAGCTAAGGGTCAAGTCATATGATTATTTTATGCCATGTTTAGGAGCTTGGAATTTATTTGCAGGGGTAGTCCATAGACTAACTGCCTGACATTGTAAAATGTTGTAAATACATTTCATTTTCTTGGGAAAAGTATCCAAAGCTTTTTTTTTTGAGGAAGATTAGCCCTGAGCTAACATCTGCTGCCAATCCTCCTCTTTTTGCTGAGGAAGACTGGCCCTGAGCTAACATCCGTGCCCATCCTCCTCTACTTTATATGTGGGATGCCTACCGCAGCATGGCTTGCCAAGTGATGCCATGTCTGCGCCCAGGATCTGAACCTGCGAATCCCTGGCCGACAAAGCAGAACGTGCACACTTAACCTCTGCACCACCAGGCCAGCCCCTCCAAAGCTTTATTAGATCTCAAAGTGTTCTGCGATCCAAAAATTGTTAAGAATATTTGCACTGAAAGGTTTTAAGTGAGTGACCATACTGTTCATTAATTAGAATGAAGTAAAGCATTACCATATCCATGTTTCACATCATTAGAAGTTTGATGTACAGATCTATATCACTTCAAAGATTAAAGTTGCCAGGAAGACTCCTATATATAGCAAAACAAAACCATAAATTCATTCATTGAACAAAGCTTAATCAAACCATCTTCTTGAATTGTTTGTCTTGGTATCATGGAAAATTTTCCAACCTTCTCTAGCTAGAGTGTCGGATCTTGGATACAGTTATTCAAAAATGGCTTGTGACACAGTGTTAGACACTGAGGAGGTGGTAGTGATCAAAGGAGACACTGTCCCTGTTAAAGAGCTTAGAGTCTAATGAGAAAGACAGACTTTGATCAGATAGTCACAAAAAGAAATGAACAAGTTCAAGCTGCCACCAGTGCTGTTTACTAAAAGATAGGATGAGATGTACCAGGGAACCTGACATAAAGGGGGCTTAAGGAAGGTTTTCTTGGAGGAAGTGACATTTGAACTGAGACCTGAAGAAATCAGTTAAGTGTCAACTGGGGAAAAAGGTAAAATAGACTCCTCACTCTAAAGGCCTGAAGCAGGAAAGTACTTGGTGTGTTTTGGGAAAGGAAAAGGGGAACTTAAAGTGCAGTGAGGAGAGCAGCATGAGATGACCCTGGAGCAGAAGTTGGGCCATGCAGGGCCTGGTGGACTATTTTAATAGGATAAAGAATGTGGGTCTTTATCCTAAGAATAACGAGGGGCAATTGTTGGGCAGAATGGGCTCTAACATGATCAGGTCTGTATCTTTTAAGAGATCTCCCTGTTTGCTACGTAGAAAATGAGATGAAGGAGGACTCGTCAGGGAAAAATTGTCAAATATATGTGTCACAACTGAAAATACATTGATACGATATACTTTAATTTATGGGTTGTTGTAAATTTGTTTGAGTTTTTCTGTGTGGAAACTGATGAGGCTGAACTTCTGGTTCTCTGAGCTCAGACTTCCCCACAGATGAGCTGAGAAACCGATCCTCTGAGACCTAGGAGTGGTTCCTCCCACACTGGACTGCTTCCTGTGGTGGCCTCAGTGTGCCTGCCCCACAGGAATTAGCATTTTCTGTGCGTGCCATGAGGTGACAGAGACTGAGAAGTCCCACCCTAAACCCCTCTTCTGCCCTAACAGTTCATGATTCTAGGTTTTGAGGAAATCAAATTCTAATCTAATCCTCGCCTTTTTTTTTTTTTTTTTAACCAATAAGAAGAATGTGGCCCAAAACGGAAAGCGTCTTACCTAAGATCACATGTCTCAGTGTATAGAATATTAGTCTCCTAATCAGTAATGCTGGGTTTTCCTAATATGCCACACTTTTATATCCTTTGTAATAAGATAATTCGTTATCATAATTATCAGGATTGCAGGCGCTTCTTTTACTTTCCTTTAGTTATGAACAGAAATACATTTTATTCTTTTTTGAGGACTGGTAAAGTGTATTGCTCTAAGATATCACACATCTTTTTACTAAAACTCGAAGCTTGAAAACATCTTAGAAGTAACTTCCCAGGTGAACAGGACTTTTTTATTCTGAATAAGCTGAAAATATCGCAGGACTAGCATTTCTGTTTCTAAATCAGTCCAAAGTCTGAAAGCATTTAGAAGTGATGAGTAGAAAGAGAAATTAGCTGAGTTGTTAATAACTTATACTTGATTTGAACTTGAGTTCAAAGGTCAATCAAAACTTAAAGTTGAATCTGAATCTTGGGATGCCAAGTGGGCTCCCCTTAGCCTTCATTAAGGTCTAAAGGACGAGCAGGCCCACAAGTGGAGCGATTCTGAGCACAGGCTCTGCAGCCAGATGATTTGAGTTCACATCCCTAATTTCTTTACCTATGAACTTCGTAACTTAGGAAAAATTACTTTTCTCAGACTAGTTCTCCCTGCTTGCAGAACTGAAATAATGACATTTCATAGTAAACATTAAAAGAGGCAATGCGTATCAAGAACTATATCATCTGAATTCAGTGTAGAAAACAGAAACCACTCTAGATGTTTCAAGAAGACAGGGATTTAATACCGGGAAAATCAGTGGAAGGGTGGGGATGACACAAGCCCATTGATTTCCCACATTACTGTCATTGTCATCCAGAGGTCAGGCAGCTGCTCTTGTTGCCACCTCGGTCACAACGGACATGTCTGCCTCTCACAGCCATGGACCTGATGACAAGACACTGGAAGGCTGAATCCAACTAGTACTGCAAACACTTTTCCCTCTGACTTGCTTGCCAGCATTCACAGCAATAAGATGCCCTTTGTCTTGCCTCTGTCTTGCAAGTTTTGCATGAATGCATCTAATTGATGGAGCCTAATTTGTAACAAAAGCCTTAGTTACAAGGATAATTTGAGAAATGTAGTTTGTAGCTTTCCAGGTACCAAACAGAAGATGGATGAAATGGAAGGTGAGAGACTCAATCTAAGTATCTTCCACAAAGATATAGCCCAGGGTGTGGCATATAGTAAATGGTAGTTATTGTTGGTTTTACTGCTATTGGTATATTAGTAGAAGTACAGGTATCACTTAATGTCAACACATAATTTACTACGTAAACTTTTATTAACCATGAGAGGTTGATTTGTTTCTGTTCTTAGGGGATGTACTCTGGGAATGCAATTAAAAATAAATATCTATGTTGTGAACCCGTTATTTATAAGATCCCGTCAAGACGATAGTGAGCAATGAAGCAAATTTCTATGTATTGTCTAATTCAGTTATCATAATAACTGAATTAAAATAATAGGACTCAGTTCAGTTCACAGTTTTGTGATGGGCTATGCCTTACAGCATTCAGGTGTAAACAGCTAGTTGATTTATTAGGTGTCTAGACACAGGCTAAATCTTCTTTCCTAGAATAAATTGTAAATGTTACAATCATTCCCATATTATTATTTTCTAAATGCTAATGGAAAAGTAATTGTATCAATAGTACTTGCTCTCACCACCATTATTTTCATTTTTCTCCTCTTTTATTTATTTATTTTTCTTACTCATTTCCTTCTATTCTGAAATGCCTTTGGCACCCAGAAACCTTAATAATATCCTTTTTTTTCCCCATCACATTTTGGGATGAAAAGAAACTACAAACTACTAGGTCAATTATAAAGTTCCTTGTTTGTTCTGACACAAGGACACCTGTTTTCCAAATGTCCTTTTCACCTAGGGATTCTTATATTGTACTCCATTTTTGCTTAAGGATAGGAAGATCTAATCAAAAGTGACTTATAAGAATATACCAGCAGTTTTGCAACTAACTAGAAGAGCGGTTAGCTTAGGCATTTGACTTGGCTTTTGAAGGTCAAGCAAAGGGTAATGTAACGTGACTTTCTCCTACATCTAGTTGGTGGCATAAGTTTCTCAAACTATTTTTATTTCGTTCTCTATTTTATGTTTTCCAACCGATCACATTTAGAAAGAAGGATGCTATCTTCAGAGTCAGTATGAGGAACTGAAATTTAATGTTTAGAGTAAATAAAATTTAAAAAATCATCTATTCACTTATTTATTCAAGAAATATTTCGTGGATACCTACTTAACTACATTTAAAATCCAGAAAACTTTCTACATTGTATTATTTCTTTGCATCACATTTTATTTAAGGACTTTAAAAGTAAGTCAATTGCTAAAAGCTTTAGATATATCAGTAGGGAATTACTATATAAAATACAATTCCTGACCTCATGGAGCTAACATTCTAAGATGATGAAACAGTTACGCAGAAAATGACAATTGGCAAAATAGTATATAAAATGACAATGTAGTATTGTATGTAATTTTATAGATCAAGTGGTTACTAATGAGTTAATGATCTAACATGAACATTATACTATTTTTTTTTGTTTTGGTTGTTGATGTTGTTTAATAGACTTCATTTTTTTTAGAGCAGTTTTAGATTCACAACAAAATTGAGTTGAAGGTACAGAGAATTCCCATGTACCTCCTGCCTTCACACATGCATAGACTCCCCATTATCAACATCCCCCACCAGAGTGGTACATTGGTTAAAATTGATGGACCTACGTTGACACACCATTATTGTCCAAAGTCTGTAGTTTACATTAGAGTTCACTTTTGATGGTGTGTGTTCTATGGATTTGGACAAATACATAAAGACATGTAGCTACCATTATGGTATCATACAAAGTAGTTTCTGCCTTAAAAATCCTCTGTGCTCAGGGGCACAGGGATGGTTCAACATCCGCAAATCAATCAATGTGATACACCACATCAACAAATTGAGGAATAAAAACCACATGATCATCTCAGTAGATGCAGAGAAAGCATTTGACGAGATCCAACAGCCATTTATGATAAAAACTCTTAACAAAATGGGGATGGAAGGAAATTGCCTCAACATAATAAAGGCCATATATGACAGACCGACAGCCAACATCATACCCAGTGGGCAAAAACTGAACGCCATCCCCCTGAAAACAGGGACAAGACAAGGATGCCCACTATCACCACTCTTATTCAACGTAGTACTGGAGGTTTTGGCCAGAGCAATTAGGCAAGAGAAAGGAATAAAAGGACTCCAAATAGGGAGTGAAGAAGTGAAACTCTTGCTGTTTAGAGACAACATGATCTTATATATAGAAAACCCTAAAGAATCCATCTTAAAACTATTAGAAATAATTAACAACTACAGTAAAGCTGCAGGGTACAAAATCAACTTACAAAAATCAGTTGCTTTTCTATACTCTAATAATGAACTTAGAGAAAGAGAACTCAAGAATACAATTCTATTTACAATCGCCACTAAAAGAATAAAGTACCTGGGAATAAATTTAACAAAGGAAGTGAAGGATTTATACAGTGAAAACTGTAAGACATTACTGAAAGAAATTGATAATGACATAAAGAAATGGAAAGAGATTCCTTGCTCATGGATTGGAAGAAGTTTAGTTGAAATGTCCATACTACCCAAGGCAATTTACAGATTCAATGCAATCCCAGTCAGAATCCCAATGACATTCCTCATAGAAATAGAACAAAGGATCCTGAAATTCATATGGGGCAACCAAAAGCCCCAAATTGCTAAAGCAATCCTGAGAAAAAAGAACAAAGCTGGAGGCATCACAATCCCTGACTTCAAAATGTACTATAAAGCCATAGTGATCAAAACGGCATGGTACTGGTATAAAAACAGGCACACAGATCAATGGAACACAACTGAAAGCCCAGAAATAAAACCACACATCTATGGACAGCTGATCTTCAACAAAGGTACCAAGAACATACAGTGGAGAAAAGATAGTCTCTTCAATAAATGGTGTTGGGAAAACTGGACAGCCACAAGCAAAAGAATGAATGTAGACTATTATCTCACGCCATGCGCAAAAATAAACTCAAAATGGATCAAAGACTTGAAGATAAGTCCTGAAACCATAAAACTCCTGGCAGATAATATAGGTAGTACACTCTGACATGGAACTAAAAAGGATCTTTTCAAGTACCATGTCCTCTCAGACAAAGGAAACAAAAAATAAACAAGTGGGAGTTCCTCAGACTAAAGAGCTTCTGCAAGGCCAAAGAAACTAGAATCAAAACAAAGAGACAACCCACCACTTGGGAGAAAATATTTGCAAATCATATATCTGACAAGGGGTTAATCTCCATAATATTTAAGAAATCTACACAACTGAACAATAAAAAAACAAACAACCCGATCAAAACGTGGGCAGAGGAGATGAACATTTTTCCCAAGAAGATATACAGATGGCCAATAAACCCATGAAAAGATGTTCAACATCACTAATCATCAGGGAAATGAAAATCAAAACTACACTAAGATACTACCTTCTGCCTGTTCAAATGGCTATAATCACTAAGACTGAAAATAACACGTGTTGGAGAGGGTGTGGAGAAAAGGGAACCCTCACACACTGCTGGTGGGAATGCAAACTGGCACGGCCATTATGGAAAACAGTGTGGAGAGTCCTCAAAAAACTAAAAATAGAACTACCATATGACCCAGCTCTTCCACTGCTGAGTATCTACCCAAACAACTTGAAATCAACAATCCAAAGTAACATACGCACCACTATGTTCATTGCAGCACTATTCACAATAGCCAAGACATGGAAACAATCCAAGTGCCCATTGACTGATGATTGAATAAAGAAGATGTGGTATATATGCTGGAATACTACTCAGCCATAAAAAAGACAAATTCATCCCATTTGCAACAACATGGAAGGGAATTATGCTAAGCGAAATAAGCCAGACTGAGAAAGACAAATACCAGATAATTTCACTCATATGTGGAATATGAACACACACATGGACAAAGAAAACAGTTCAGTGGTTACCAGGGGAAGGGGCGTGGTTACAGGGGGTGAAAGGGAGCACTTATGTGGTGACAGTCAAGAAATAATGTACAACTGAAATCTCACATTGATGTAAATTATTATGAACTCAATAAAAAAAAAATCCTCTGTGCTCTATCTGTCCATCCCTCCTTCTCTCCAACACCTGACAACCACTGATCTTTTTACTGTCTCCATAGTTTTGCCCTTTCCAGAATGTCATATATTTAGAATCTTACAATATGTAGACTTTTCACATTGGCTTCTTTCACTCAGTAATAAGCATTTTAGGTTACTCCATGTCTTTTCATGACTTGATCATTTATTTTTAGTACTGAATATTGTTCCATTGTCTGAATGTACCACAGTTTATCCATTCACCTATTGAAGGACATCTTGGTTTCTTCCAAATTTTGGCAATTATAAATAAAACTACTGCAAACATCTATGTGCAGGCTTTTGTGTAGACATAAGTTTTCAGTTCCTTTGGGTAAATACCAAGGAGTGTGCTTGCTGGATCATATGGTAAGAGCATGTTTAGTTTTGTAAGAAACTGTCAAACTGTCTTCCAAAGTGGCGGTACCATTTTGCATTACCTCCAGCAATGAGTGAGCATTCTTTTTCTCCACATCCCCACCAGCATTTGGTGTTGTCAGTATTCTGAATTTTGACTCTTTTAATAGGGTGTAGTGGTATCTCATCATTTTAATTTGCATTTCCCTGATGACATATGACACGGAGCATCTTTTCGTATGCTTATTTTCCAACTGTATATCTTCTTTGGTGAGGTATCTGTTAATGCCTTTGGCCCATTTTTTAATTGAGTTGTTTGTTTTCTTACTGTTGAGTTTTAAAAGTTCTTGTTTATTTTGAATAACAGTCCCTTGTCAGATGTGACTTTTGTAAATATTTTCTCCCAGTCTGTGGCTTGTCTTCTAATTCTCTTGACATTGTCATGGAACAGCAGAATATATTGACTTTAATGAAGTCCAGCTTATCAATTATTTCTTTGATAGATTATGCCTTGGTGTTGTAACTAAAAAGTCATCACTATACCCAAGGTCATCTAGGTTTTCTCCTATGTTATATTCTGGGAGTTTTATAGTTTTGTGTTTTAAATTTAGGTCTGTGATCCCTTTTGAGTTAATTTTTGTGAGGGGTATAAGGTCTGTGTCTGGATTCATTTTTTTGCATATGGATGTCCAATTGTTCCAACACTATTTGTTAAAAAGACTGTCTTTGCTTCATTGTATTGCCTTTGCTCGTTTGTCAAAGAACTGTTGATTGTATTTATGTGGGCCTATTTCTGGGCTTATATTTTGTTTTGCTTATCTATTTATCAATTCTTTCATCAACACCACCACACTGTCTTGATTACTGTAGCTTTGTAGTAGGTCTTGAAGTCAGGTAGTGTCAGTCCTCCAACTTTGTTCTTCTCCTTCAATATTGTGTTGACTATTCTGGGTCTTTTGCCTCTCCAATAAACTTTAGAATCAATTTGTTGATATCTACAAAATGTGACATGGAACATCTTTTCATATGCTTATATGCCATCTCTGTATCTTTTTTGGTGATATACACTATCTGTTGAAAAGATTAACTGCTTCATTGTATTTCCTTTTCTCCTATGTCAAAGATCAGTTAACTATATGTACATGAGTCTATTTCTGGGCTCTCTATTCTGTTCCATTGATCTGTCTCTTCTTTCATCAATAACACACTGTCTTGGTTACTGTACTTTTATAGTTGGTGTATGTTTTCAGTATATCCTTCTTTCAGAGAATTAGTTTTCCTTTGATTTCTTTCATTAGAGTTTTGTAGATTTCCTCATAGATATTTACAATATTTTGTTAGATTTACACATATTTCATTTTTTGGATGTAGTATAAATAGTATTGTGTTTTTGATTTCAAATTCAACTTGTTCATTGCTGGTATAGGAAAGTTATTGACTTTTATAGATTAAGTTTATAACCTGCAACCTCGAAATAATCACTTATTAGCTCCAGAAGGTTTTTGGTCAATTCTTTCAGTTTTTCTACATAAAGGATCATGTCATTTGTGAACAAAGATGGTTTTATTTTTCTTTCCCAGTCTGTATACCTTTCACTTCCTATTCTTGTCTTATTGCATTAGCTAGGAATTCCAGTACAATGTTGAAAAGCAGTGGTGAGAGAGGATGTCCTTTTTCCTGATCTTAGTGGGAAGGCTTTGAGTTTCTCACCATTATCTATGATGTTAGTTGTAGGTCTTTTTGTAGATATTCTATACTAAGTTGAGGAAGTTTCCCTCTATTCCTAGTTTTTTGAGAATTTTTATCATGAGTGTTTGCGGGATTTTATCAAATGCTTTTTTCTGTGTCTGGATATGAGCATGTGATTTTTCTTTGTTAGCCTGTTCATGTAATAGATTTCATTAATTGATTTTCAAATGTTGAGCCAGCTTTACATACCTGGGATAAACCTCAGTTGATCATGGTGTATAATTCTTTTTATGTATTTTGGATTCTGTTTGCTAATCTTTTGTTGAGGATGTTTGCATCTGTGTTCATGAGAGATATTGTTCTGTAGTTTCCTTTTCTTGTAATGTCTGTCTCGTTTTGCTATTAGAGTAACGCTGGCCTCTCAGAATGAGTTGGGAAGTATTCCCTCTGCTTCTGTTTTCTGAAAGAGATTGTAGAGAATTGGTATAATTTCTTATGTTTGGTAGAATTCACCAGTATTTGGTATGATTCACCCATCCAAGCCTGTGCTTTCTGTTTTAGAAGGTTATTAATTATTGATTCAATTTTGTTAATAGATATAGGCCTATTCAGATTGTCTATTTCTTCTTGTGTGAGTTTTGGCAGATTGTGTCTTTTAAGGAGTTGGTCCATTTCATGTCAGATATCAGATTTATGGGCATACATTTTTTCATAATGTTCCTTTATTATCCTTTTGATTTCCATGGGATCTGTAGTGATGTTCCCTCTTTCATTTCTGATAGTAGTAATTTTTGTTCTCTCTCTTTTTTTCGTAGTTAGCCTGACTAGAGGCATATCAATTTTATTGACCTTTTCAAAGAACCAGCTGTTGGTTTTGTTGATTTTTCTCTAGTGATTTCCTGTTTTAAATTGTATTGATTTCTGGTCTAGTTTTTATTATTTATTTTCTTCTGTTTAATTTGTATCTAATTTGCTCTTCTTTTTCTAGTTTTCTAAGGTACAAACTTAGATTGGCATTATGCTCTGTATAAGCCTCCTCAGCAAATGCAAGCCTGGGTATTCACATTCTGAAATTCCTTCTGTCGTTATTACCAACAAATGCTCCTTGAGCTCCTATATTTCCTAGAGATCCAAAGATATGAGGCAAGTGCATATACATGAGACAATATTTCATAATACTAGTTATATCATCTTGTTTCTTAAAATATATCCCCATTGTATGTTCCCAGATAAATATAAATGGAGATCAGGAGAGAGAAGCAGTTGAGGGGCCACAACATTTAGAGAAAAGTGTTAAACCGGGGTGAGACTTGGCTAGACATTAGAAGAAGTGAGTATTTTACAAAGAAGGATTATTTTGAATCAATACCTGGAAGAAAAAAAATGTACATGTTCAGAGAAACATGAATACACATTTTGGCTGGAGTGAAAGGGCCCATGTAGTGGGAAACAGGAATGGAAGATAAGTTTAAGTAAGAAAATAAGTGCCAGAAGATAGAGAATCTTTAATTTTCAGGTTTGGAGTTTAGAATTTCACAAACAGAATGATTTATTTCATATAGAATACCTCAGTGCAGCTTTATAAAATCTGCCTCAAAATCTTTTTAGGTAGGTAGGTTTCTCTGTTCAGTGGCATAAGTCCAAAACTGGCCTCTCTAGAGAGCAAACGATAGGAAAAGTTTGGAACCGTGTCGAAGGAATATTCCTCATCCAGTATCTCATTTATCAAAAGAAGTGTTGTCTGCTTTCTAACACCTATCGGAAGTACAGTAGAAATCATGAATATATGCTTTTAACAGGAAAAGTGAAATTTTTCATGGAATGGATCTTGTGTGGCATTTTCCTGAGGGTACATCAAGCCCTCTGTAACCTAGCTGCTTTTAGCAGAAGCGCTTTTATTCCAATACCTTCGTCTTTGTTGTGATTTAATCTTAGAAGTACCGCCAAGAATCCTGTGAGTCGATTGCTGGACGAATGAAGCATGATCTACTGATTAGGAATTAAATGCAAACAGAGGTTTTTTTCTCTGTAAGTCAAACTTCTCTACACACCACATCTGCGTGCTAAGTTCCTGGAATGTGTCAATACTAAAACCCTGGTAATATTTAATGGCACAATAATGGGAACCAGGTAATGGATTATAGAAATTAGCTAGGTTACTTAATGGCTCCACCACAAAATACCACTGGGCATTGATAACAGCATATTATAATTTCAGGTCAACAATATTTTAAATTAGACCTAAGGCTAAGAAACTTTCATTCTGAGCCCATGCCATTCCAGTGCCATCCAAACAAGGATAAAATTTTTAAAAGAAAGATATAAATAATAGATTTATAAACTAAAGGGAATGAAGCAAAGAATATTTTTTCTATTCAAAGTGACATAAAGAGATTTTCATTTGTCCTTTGAGAATGATAGCAAATCAAATGGTAAGCATTTTACAGCTAGAAATCTTATGATTATTTTACATTCTGCTCAGATGAATACATATTAGTTTTCCTCATTCAAGCACATGATATTTTAGCCATGCGGTAACTGTCATGCTGGCCTCTGGGGCATGTTTTATTCCCTAACATATCAAAGATTAGATTCAGGTTGCTTCAACTTAAAAATATTGCTTTACATTTAAATCAATAAATCGAGACAAAAACAATTAGAAAATAACCTGTGCAAGTAGAGATCAATACTTCTGATTTATTATTTTGAGTATTTCCAAGTTAGAAGCATGGGGGAGTTCTGCAGTGTTACTGAAAAACTCAAAAGATTCCCTCCACTACTAACCAAACCCACAAATAAGAGAAACGTTAGAAAAGTTAACATTGTAAAACAGTAGGGCTCCGTAGCTCTTCTCCCAGTGCTTTACGAATATAACAGCCAGCAGGGTTAATTTGAAAGAGTACATATTTAATCTCAGCTTCAGAGGCCTTACCCTTTGGTTCATATTTAGCACTAAATTTTAAACCAGAGATTAAGTCTCTCTATGATCTGAAGAACTTCAAATTTGAAAGGAAGTAAAAGAGGTTACATTAAAATCTTAGATTTGGGGGCCGGCCCAGTGGCCAAGTGGTAATGTTCGCTCACTCCTCTTCGGCGGCCCAGGGTTTCTCCGATTTGGATCCTGGGTGAAGACACGCCCCGCTCATCAGGCCATGCTGAGGCGGCGTCCCACATAGCATAGCCAGAGGTACTCACAACTAGAATATACAGCTATGTACTGGGGGGCTTTTGGGGGTAAGAAGGAAAAAAGAAGATTGGCCACAGACGTTAGCTCAGGTACCAATCTTTAAAAAAGAAAACTTTAGATTTTTATGGCTTGTTTTTTTTTTTTTTCCTTTCCAAAGCCCCAGTACGTAGTCGTGTATCCTAGTTGTAGATCATTCTAGTTCCTCTGTGTGGGATGCCTCCACGCTGTGGCTTGATGAGCAGTGCATAGTTCCACGCCCAGGATCCGAACCAGCAAACCCCAGGCTGCCAAAGTAGAGAGCACAGACTTAACTACTTGGCTATGGGGCTGGCCCCTGTGGCTTGGTTTTTTTGATTAAAGAACTTCATTCTTATACTCTCCCATAATTTAAATTAAAGTTTCAATTTAATGTCGCTTGTTCACTAAAAAAGAGGTTATTTTAGAAATCCCAGGGTCAAAGATGTAGTAAAGTCATGCTTTGAAGCCCAGATCATTTGTTCTTGGGAATAAACTCTATTTTTTAATATAATCACTGTGGCTGCCTATTAATCCTCTTTTTGTTGACTTTTAATACTTAGGGGTATCCATTCAGTATCCCATTAATCTCGTCCACTCTGTTTCTTGTGTGTGCCAACAACATAGGGGGCACATTGAGAGGATGCAAAGTAGTAAATGTAACTCTTTGAAAAATGTTACCAACATAGATAATTAAATAAATTGTGATTTTGACCCAACAATATAAATAAGTGAAGTGTTTATCCAGAGTGTTTTAGTCACTGTGACTCACTGTGGAATCTGGCCATTTATGAATTACTGTTACCAAGATCTGACATTCTTGTTGGAGAAGGCTGAAAAAGTTTCCATGATGCCAAGACAAATGATTCAAGAAGGTGGTATTTAATTTTACCTACAATTGACATTTTTATCCCTAGCCCACTCCGATGCAATATTTGCATTTCATGTTAAATGTAACTCTAATATCTTCTTTACTCATTGGAATTGGCATTCTCACATAAATTAAAGTGCCAAATTCTGAATAGCTCTCACTGAATGTTGACATCACAGATGTCTTTTACAAAAGCAAAAGAAGCGGCTCAGAATAGCAAAGCGTTTTCCCTTTCTACTTGTACTATAAGATGTCTTAAAGCTTTTCAAAAGAAAGGGGGTCCCAAGTGACAGAGCTTTCTCTCTTTCTGCATTTGGTGTGGAGGTGTTATCTATTTATTATTTACTTATTTCGATGTTTTCTGTCCTTAGGTGAACCTTTCACCTTCCCTGTTCAGACTCGGTCTTGGGCAGATCCCAAATGACCGTCGCAGCCCGAGCTCCCCAAGTGCGGAGGCCTGTCTCCTTCCTCTCGTTTCTTCCCCATCTCTCCTTCTTCTAGGAAGTGATCAGTACAATATTTTCTTTCCACGCCCTTCGCAACCTGCAGTTTATTAGCGTGTCTCATTGACCTGAATCTTTTTCAGAGTAACCATGTTAGTTTGCTAGGACTGCCTTGACAAACTACCACAAATGGCGGCTTGAACAACAGAAATTGATTTCCTCCAGTTCTGGAGGCTGGAAGTCCAAAGTTAAGGCGCCGGCAGGCTTGGTTTCCTCTGAGCCTCTCTCCTTGGCTCTTAGATGGCCGTCTTCTCCCTCTGTTTTCACTATGTGTGTGTGTGTGTCCTCTAATCTCCTTTTTTTTCTAAGGGACACCAGTCGTTTTAGATTAGAATCCACCCTAACAACCCCAATTTAACTTAGTCACTTGTTTAAAGATCCTTCTCCAAATATAGTTACATTCGGAGGTGTTTGGGGTATGCATGGATTTGGGGGGAACACAATGAAGTTAAAAACAGTAGTCGAAGCTGGACGTCATAATACTTGTTGGTTAGAGGCAGGATTCAGTTCTCCACATCCCGTCCTCTCCTTGGAAAGCACTGAGGAGCTGCTCGTTACCTTGTGGTGATCAGAGGAGCTACGTAGCCCAACGTCAGAGGCTTGCCCCAAGGCTTATGCCTTCAGTTCAGCCGTGTTCTCATCACGAAACCTCCGAAAGGCAATAAAATAGATTTATTGAGTGCCTATTATGTACCAAACGCTGTGCCGAGAATTTTACATACGTTTATCTAATTGAATCCTTAAAATAGTCCTGAAAGGACTGCCAGTATTCTCATTTGGGATCTGAGGAGACCGAGGTTTGGAGATAGTAAATGATTTGCCCAAGATCCCACAGTAAGTAAACAATGCTGGAATTCAAACCTAGGTCTGCATTCGACTCCAGCACGATGATGTATCCACAGCACCTGTTTTCTTCTCTCTGTAGAAAAAAATGTGTTGACTGATCACTTATTATAGGTAATCCCCAAATTACCCCATTCTGCAATCTAGTTTTTCACTTTGTATTCTTCTTGGCCAAGTCAAGACTGAGTCAGTAAGCTTTTTTCAGAAGAATATATATTTTTTCTTTTTTACTAACTCCAGGTGGAACTCTATGTGTTTAGAATATTCTCTGCAATGGTTCCCAGAAAAGAAACATCAATATTAATATAATCTTTGTAATCATTTCAAGGTGTTTTGATTACCTGTTGCTACATAATCAACTACCTTAAGACTCAGTGGCTTGAAAAAATAATCATCTTCTCTCTCACAATTCTGTGGTTCATTGGGCTTAGTTGTTTGTTCCATGTGATGCTGGCTGGGCCTCAGTCACCCAGCCGTTCAACTGGCTAACTGTTCAAGATAGCTCATTGACGTGTCTGACGTTTAGACAGAGGAGAACTACAAGAGGGCTTAGCTGGAACAGCTGAGCTTCTCTCTCCTTCCATGTAGGCTCAGAGCTTCTCCTTCTCCACGTGGAGGTCTCTCCAGCAGAGACACTCGTTACATGGCAGCTCAGGACTGCCAAAAGCCTTTTTAAGGCTTAGGTCAAGAACTGGCACAATGTCCCTTCCGTCGCATTCTCTTGGTTAAAGTGAGTCCTAGGCCAGCGCATATTCAGTGTAGGGGGAATACCTAAGGCCACGAAAACTGCATGATGTGACTCATGATGGCCATCGTTAGAGACTAACTGCCACGTAAAGTTTGCTAAAGAAGAGAAGTTGGGGGGGGAAAGAAGGCATTAGCTGCATATTAAATATTGAGTGATTTATCAATACAGAACTAAATGGAGAAATAGTTTCGAAGCACTTCAGTGCTTTTTCCAAAAAGCAAGGAGTGTTTTTCAGATAATGATATTTAAGTAATATCAGTGCAAGGAACTTAAACAAATGCAGCAGACATATTTAATCTTTATAGGGAACAATGTCCCCTGGAGACAAATAAGACCTTTTCCTTAGATCGCTGCTGTGATGAGAACTCAAAGCCTTTTGTATCAATTAAGAAACATAGTAAGGCACCGATTTCACTAGTACCAGACTCTAAGTCCCTGCTCTTTCTGAGCTACAATTGACCTGGCTTTGTGCCATGATCAAAGTTGGAGTTGGTCTTTGCTCCTTCTCTGGGTCAGACAATTCTCTTGAAAGAAGGAAGGAAGGAAAGAAAGGAAGGAGTGAGGAAGGAAGGGAGCCACATGAAAAAACAAAACACCTTGTGTAATTCACCAATAACAAGGTGAATTTGTATTCCATTTGGGTTCAACTGGTGTAATCTTTAGCATTTGTTAAGTACTAAGAATTGTTAAATGATATAAATGTACATTATATCACTTACTCAAGTATGATCAATAATCCTCACTCTAAAAAATTAGCTTCCATGGGTTTTTAAATTATTTTTAATTAGATTTTTTGATAAGAAGTATGAAGGCATCCCAGATGGCAGATATGACTTGTGATAAAATATCTTCTCTTGTATATGATTATATGATTTTGCTTTTTATTAATATATTCTTGGGAAGTGTTGTATGTTGCCAGGTAGAGACGTGTTGTTTAGACATAGCATAATTTAGAGGAGGAGTTGGCAAACCGGGGCCCACTAGCCAAATCTGGCCCACTGCCTGGTGTTATAATAAAGTTTTATTAGAACACAGCCACACCTGTTCACTTGCATAATGTCAGTGGCTCCTCTCTAGCTACATCAGCAGAGTTAAGTAGTTGCAACAGAAATTGCGTGGCCCACAATGCCTAAAATATTTGCTACTCTGTCCCTTAACAGAAAAAGTTTGGTGACTCCTGATTTGGATGATTAGTTTGACCTTTTATCAGTTTTTTTTTTTTTTTTTAAAGATTTTATTTTTTTCTTTTTCTCCCCAAAGCCCTCCGGTACATAGTTGTGTATTCTTCGTTGTGGGTCCTTCTAGTTGTGGTATGTGGGACGCTGCCTCAGCGTGGTCTGATGAGCAGTGCCATGTCCGCGCCCAGGATTCGAACCAACGAAACACTGGGCCGCCTGCAGCGGAGCGCGCGAACTTAACCACTTGGCCACGGGGCCAGCCCCACCTTTTATCAGTTTTTTTAAGTTCCACAAGAGTTTCTCTTTATTTGTTTTCTGTTTGTTAGTTGGTTGGTGGCCTAAAGTAAAGATTCTAAAGTCACAAAGTGCAAAAGTGGGTATGGGAGCAAGAGGGTCCAGGAAGAGAATTATGGGCAAAAGGAATTGCATGTCTAGAGACCCAGAAATACAACAGAAAATGAATATTCAGGTAATTATTTTAAATTAGAGTAGCTAGAGTGTAAAATCTGAGTGGAATAAGTAGTCATGGTAGAATTGATGCCAGTGGTTCTGATCGAACGTGGAGCAGTAGACTAGGTCCAGGTTGTGATGGGTTGTGTTTTGTTTTCTAAGTAGGGAAGGAGGCAAGAAAACTCTGGTGGCAGCATAGAGACTGGATTGCAAGAAGATCAAAAGTAGAGTGGTTAGAAAACTGGTATGTCCCATCTCTAATTGGATTTGTCATAAGCATCTCTAGTTTTAATGTCCAAAATGGATCTCTGTGAACTGGAAATGTTAAACATCAGCATTTTCTGCTATTATTCATCTTTAGGAAATGGCAAGTGCATAAAAAAGAGAAAGAAATATAATTGAGGAAATTGTACAAAATTCTCTCTGGTCTCTTCAGTTCTTAATTTCTGTGACTCTGATTTTCCAAACTATTCAGTTAATTTTAAATTGACCTAACCATAATAGCCAGTATCTAAAAATTTCCCTCAAATTTACTGTTGTGTTACAGTTGATTCAAAGAGCAGTTGTGATCAGAAAGGTCATTCCATGCTTACAAAGCACCTCTGAAAAATCCCCTTAGGAAATATCATAGGCAGTTTTCAGAGTGGTATTTTTTTGTTTCTTGTTTTTTGTTTTTTTTCAAAATCAACTCAAGTGTATCCTGCTAAAGGTAGATCATTTCCATCTGTGCTAAGGCCGTCACAGGTCCTAGGTGGTGGCCATGGTGCCTGCACTGAAGAAAACACTCTGAGGCTGGCACTAATTAGCTCCCTTGGTAATGGTTTCATCTAAAAGGGTAAGGCTTCAGAACGTCAATGAAGATCTCATCCTAGACTCTTCCAGGTTGAGAATGAGCTCCTGCTCAAATGCCCAGGCTGATGAAGTGGGAGGAAGTTGACAGACCCAGGACAGATGGTTCTGAATCCTCACACAGGGAAGATTTTCTTTCTGTTTGATCTGACTTCACTCTTTTTAAACATTAATTCTGGATGTTTTAGGAATCTTTATTGGAGGTGCCTACACTGGACATATGTGTTTAGCATAAAGGAGAATAGCAGTGGAGAACAGCACACATAACCCAGAACCCCAACTGCGCTACTGCTGTTGTGCTCCGCTTAGCAGGTGGTCAAAGGCGCAACACATACAGTTGAAATTAGATTGCCAGGACTCAGATCCTAACTCTGCTTCTTACTAGCTATGGGACCAAGCCTCACTTTCCTAAACTGTCACACAGAGATCATAATCATGGGTCAGTGAGTATTAAATGAGATAGTGAATGCAAAGCGTTTAGAACAGTACTGTCATTGTCACCATTATTGTCATGGTTATTACTGTTATTCATATCCCTTAAGAATTTGGTTGCTAGGAACAGAAGTGCCAAAAATAGAACAAATTAGAGGTTTTCTTATCATGAAACAAGAAGTGAGGAGGTAGCCGTGACAGGCTTTGGCTCAGCAGCTCAAGAATTCAGGCCTGTAATCTCTGTGGTAATCTTGGCCTTTTCCTCGTAATTGCCTCTTAGTTCCAAGGTGGCTACTCTGTCTCTACCATCAGATGCTCATTCCAGGCAGAAAGAACTGAAGCGTAAAGGGCAAAAGGATGTTCTGAGCTGAGTGTGCGTGCTTTTAAGGGGCTTTCCTGTAAGCCCTACCCAATGGCTTTTGCATATATGACGTTGGTCAGAAACTGGTCCCAGTCCTGCCCCCCCACGCCTGTAACAGAGGCTGTACACTTTGTTACCCCCACAGAATCAAAATTCTCTTTCTAGAGGAAAAGGGAGAATGAGCACTGGGTGGGCACTGGCGATCTCTGCCACATTATTTTCAGTGTTGTTGTTCCTTTCGTTACTGTTGTTACCTTGAGACACTGTCACCTTTCTCTACTGTAAAGTTCCCAAAGACAGAATCCCTCAAAAGAGGACATCTCCCTGTTTTAAATCGCTTCTTGAATCTGTCAACATTAATCTTGAAAATAGCACCAGAGGAGTATGCCAGTAGTACAGTCACCTATATTAATTGGTTGGGTTCTGTTTTAGCCTTTGACATTACTGTTCTGTTCTAAGTAGTTTAAGAGAATATGAAACATTAATTTAAATACATTATCTAGACTTTTGATGGGGCCAAAGCAGAAATATACCATTCAAAATAAGGCTGGGAACTAAGGACCGAGCTACTCTAACTGGAATGTTTAAACTGATAAGGCTTTAAATAATTCGTTGTTTTATGCTATTCCAGAAACTTAAAGAACTTTTGGAGTTTTTATGGGCCACTGATATTCTTGTTTGAAAATAAATTATTTTCTTTCTTCTTCTTCTTTTTTTTTTTTTTTTTTTTGCTGAGGAAGATTGACCCTGAGCTAACATCTGTTGCAATCTTCATCTTTTTGCTTGAGGTAGATTCACTCTGAGCTAACATCTGTGCCAGTCTTCCTCTATTTTGTATATGGGTTGCCACCACAGCATGGCAGCCAACGAGTCATGTAGGTCTGCACCCAGGAACTGAACCCAGGCTGCCGAAGCAGAGCACACTGAACTTAACCAGTAGGCTACAAGGCCAGCCCCCCAAATAAATTAATTCATGATAGAAAAAGTATTTGTCTGAAGCATTTCTCTGTCATACTTGTTTCTTTCTGGAAGCCTTATTCACTTTCCTTTTTTAATAGGAATGTAGCCACTCATTTCTTACCCTCCTGAAATCCTCTTCAGTGCTTTACTGCCCTAAATTGTTCATTGCAAACCAGCCATGGTCTTTGCTGGCCTAGGGACAGAGTCCTTTCCATTCTGTTCATGAATGTAAGTGTTTGCTGTTGTATCAGCATCATTAGCAGAAGGCAGTGATGGAGATTGGGCAAGAAGCCTCTTTTTAATCTGAGGCCAACTTGGGGAGAGTGAGTGATAGAGTGTGAAAAGGAAGAGAAAGAGAGAGCACATGCTGCAGACATTTCATCATCAAGTATTTGTGGTCTGTTGTGTGTGAGGAATTCTAGAGTGTAGGAAGACCTAAGAAAGGCACCCCTCGCCTTGCAGGGGAACATGCTTTGCCCTGAAGCTCTGAAAGAAAGGGCATTTCAAGCGGTGAAGCCTTCCTCTGCTGTTGGGCCTCAGGAAAGAAAGAGTGACTGGAGACAAAAGCCTCTGCTTTTAGTGGGCTGTACTGTCAGGCCTCGTGAAAGCCAAGCAAAGAAGATTTGATGTAAGACAGTGCGAAACAGAGGGCCAGTGGAGGTCTTGAGCTGGGGAGCAGTCAGTGTGCAGGGAGGCTGTGTCCGCTTCAGAGACTGCCCCGGGCACTGACAGTGGCGGTGGGTGGAGCACAGGCTGGGAGCCTCCCTGTCTTCTTCGTGTTCGCTGGCGACTCATCTCTGTCTCCTTCTGCAGCTGTCTCCCAAGCTGCTATCTACCCACCCGAGCGCTGGCCACCTCAGCCCAGGGTCATTGTCTCAATTAACCTTACCTGTGCGACAAACTCTAAATACATAATGAGAAGCTTGAAATTTCACTTACATATATTTAGCCTAGGATAACTTTTTTTGCTAGTAACAGTGAAGAATTTTATAGAAAATATGGCAGTTGGCTTTAATAACATTGTTAGCAAAGATTAAGAATATTCCTTCAACATCTTCCTCAAATTGTCCCTCAAAAGATATTATCAACATATAATTCTAACCACTTCGATCCCTTAAATCTTTGGATGTAAGGAAGTCATTTTTTCTTAAGTCTTAAATTACCTCAACATTTACCGCTCAGTTTCTTTCTGGATTTAAGTGAAAAAGTCCATCCCAACTGATCCTCTCATTATCTAATAAATTCTGACTATATAGTCTCTCAACTTTTATCTCCTCTAAGAGGTTTTTTCACTTTTCTAATATGGCTTTATAAAAGCAATGTCCCAAGGGCTGGCCTGGTGGCACAGTGGTTAAGTTCGCATGCTCCGCTTTGGCAGCACAGGGTTCGCCAGTTTGGATCCCAGGTGTGGACCTACACACCACCTGTCAAGCCATGCTGTGACAGGCATCCCACATATAAAGTAGAGGAAGATGGGCATGGATCTTAGCTCAGGGCCAATTTTCCTCAGGAAGAAGAAGAAGAGGATTGGCAGCAGATGTTAGCTCAAGGGATAATCTTCCTCAAAAAATAATTAATTAATTAAAAAAAAATAAAAGCAACATCCGGTCTTCTAAATAATTTTAGTTACTATTTTCTAATTTCTAATTTGATTATTTTCATCTTAGAGCTTTTCTAACTGAAATGCGTATGAAGTATAGCAACAAGAACTTCCAAAGAAACAAATACACTGTAGGTGGCATAGTGGTTAGGTTCACCTGTTCCACTTCATTGGTCCAGGGTTTGCAGGTTCAGATCCTGGGTGCAAACCTGCACACTGCTCATCAAGACATGCTGTGGTGGTGTCCCACATAGAAAATAGAGGAGGACTGGCAATGGATGTTAGCTCCGTGACAATCTTCCTCACCAAAAATAAAAAGGGGGGGGGTACTGTAATTCCTTGTATTTTCCCTAATTTCCAGTATCTTTTATGAGGTCAGTCTACAGTGAGGGCCTCCCAGACAGCAATTGTCCGTTAGGCCCAAGTCTTTAGGGCACCATCAGGACATACTCCAAGATCCCTTCCCTGAGTCACTGTTTATTGTTTATCAAACTCTTTCTGTGAGCATGCTTTGGTTTCTTTCTTGTGAATGCCCAAGATGACCCTGTTGAAGTTCACTGTCTCCTTTGCTTGCCCACATTCCCCATTTCGTTGTGTGAGGCCTCACCCTTCACCTTGGCACATCATTCATGTTGAGGGCCCCTGGTACTAGCCAGAGCCAAGTTAACTGGAGATTTCTCTCTTTCCTTCAGATCACTTATGGCAATATCAGGTGGGCTTGGTTCCAGCCCCGATTTCTGGGCACCTCCTAACTCTATCTGGGGTAGTGGTTTGCAGTACCATGAACATCACAAGTATCTGTGGAGCCATTTGAAAATGCAGGTGTCTAGAACCTTCCCAAGACCTCATGAATGCGAATCCACGTGGATGGGGTCCAAGCTTCTATTTGTTGTTTTTTAGAGCTCAGGGGGTGATTCTGATGTACAACCAGATTGAAAATAAGTAATCTTAAGAATTGATCATTCTGTTTACATTTTCTTTTTATATTTGAAGGCATTTTTTTTTTTTTAATTTTAAGGACTGAATATGTTCCCTGTCGAAAACCTTTCCTCTGTAGGGAGTCGGCAAAAGTAAATTCCTAGCATGAAGTGTCCAGTTCACCTGAATTCTCTCCCCTGCTTGCCTGACACTCCCAGGTGAGCCCTTAGCTGCACTGTCACTGGCTTGTGGCAGAGCCCATCTGAGCTGCTTCGTGAAAGTTTATGATTTGTACAATGTGCTGCAACTTTATAAGTCCACTCATAAACTTACACGCTCCATCATCCCAATGAAGTAGCTTTTATTATCCTCGATTTTCAGATTAGGAAACAGGCTAAGAGAGTTTACGTGACTTGCCTAAGAACACTAAGAAATAGTGGCTAGAATCAGACTCGTATCTTCCAAGTCCACATTCAGTACTCTTTCACTATCCTGTGCTATTCTTCCTACTGATTAATATTTTTATCATTTTATTTTTAAATAATTTCAGACTTAAAGAAAAATTGCAAAAATAGTACAACGAATTTCCACAAACCCTTTACCCACATTCTCCAAATATTAATGTCTTACTACATTACTTAATCGTCCTCTCTTCTCTCTCTTTGTGTACGTGTTAATTTAACTATTTATTATATATTTATTTAATTATTTATTATATATTTGACAGTAAATTACAGACGTGATTCCCTTTGACCTCTCAATTCTTCACTGTATGTTTCTTAAAACACAGATATTCTCCATCACCACAGAACAATGATTAGAAGTCTCAAAATTAATACAGTACTACTGTCTATGTACAGACAACTAAATCTCACCAGTTTTATCCACAAATGTCTTTTGTAGCAAAAGAAGAAAAATATTTCTGGTCTAGGATCCATGCAAGGATCACATGCTGCATTTGGTTGTGTCTCTTTACTGTCTTTGTCTTTGAAGGTCCTCAGCTGCCTTTGTTGTTCATGACCAGATTAATTATGTAGGCTCTCCTCTGACAGGCAGGAATTGCCCCAGCAGTTTTGGCTCTCAGATCATGATGGAATTGCTTAGAAACCCATGGCTTCACTGACATACCGCAGGACGGGCCACAGCATTGCGAAAATATTGGAGAACCAATAATGATATTTATTACGTAGGATTTACTATATGCTGGGCACTGTTTTAAACGCTTTCCATATATTAACTATTTAATCTTCATAACAACTTTATATAATAGGTATTATTATATTATAGACGTGGAATCTGAGAAACAGATAAGTTAAGTAACTTACTCAGGGTCATCCAGCCAGGAAATGGCAAGGCCAGGAGTCAAAACCCTACAGCCAGGCTCCCTCCCTAGTGTGAGCATTAACCAGCATAGGCAGAACCTGAGGCACTAAACAGAGTTGTGTGTCCTTAGGCGAGTTATTAACTCTAGAAACGTCAGTCTCATCAACTGAAAAATAGGACTAATAATATCTACTTCATAACGTTAGTTGTAACGAGTACACAAGATAATCTATTAAAGCATTTAATATGTTGCAAGGACTCCATTTTTTTTTAAGAGTAAGTAAAATTTTAAATGTAAACATTGAAAAATTATGCGTGACTCCCACTGAGATATAGCAGCTCTCAGAGAGTACTTCTGTAATCATTGGGGGCGGGGAGGAGAAGGGAACAGAAGCAACAGACATCTATTTTTTAGGTTTTTTGAGGGGCTAATTACAACCAAAACCACCTTCAAGGCGGAAGAAGCCAAACAATGATGAGTCACAAAACACAATTTTAGAATGAACTTCTGGGAAGGACTCCTGTGTCTTTGGTTCTATTAGAAAAGAGGTATGTATTTCCCCTCAAGAGGAAGGGCAGCACCCTTCTGACCAGCAGCATTCTGGGTGGAGGAGTAATTACCTTCCAGCTTTAAAAAGAGCGCTGTTTTCATATGTAGGTGGCAGTAAGAAAATCAAGAGGTCTTTAAAAGAGAACTCTGAGGACACTGAGTTTACAGAATTACTGAAATATATAGTCATTTTCATATGAAGTTCTCATTTTATCTTAAAACATTTCAAATGTGGCTTCTGAACCTATGGAGAAGATAAACGTATCTGCAGGAGATAGTCGTATGACTAAGTTCAGCTTTATCTTTTGTAGGTTGTGAGTAGATTTGAGGGGGCACGTCTGCAGCCCGAGGGCTTTCTGGGCTCTCCACTGCGAGAGCAGACAAGGATAGTTTCCTTCTCCTTTCTATCAAGGCTTGAAGGTTTCTTTTGAGCCCTTCCTTCTGGAGACCTGTGGACTTCCTCCAGCTACCACCTCTTTCCTCACAAGTGTCCACTTCTGAGCTCCTTATTTTGGGAGCCAAAAATAAGCAGTGACTTGGAGAGGGAGGACAAAGAGGCAGAGGGACTCAGCAAAAGTTCAGAAAGGACTCAGGCTCCCATGTGCACAGCCTCTGCAGCCGTCCCCGCAGCTCAGCCCTCTGCTCCTCGCCCGCTCGAGGCTGGGACGTGCAGGCTTGGGCCTCTGTTCCTCTCCCGGCAGGTCCGCCAGCTCTCATCGTCCATAGCCTGCCTCAACCTGCATCTTCCCCGACCCACCAGCTCTCACGATAGACCTGTTCATTGCTTGTTTTAAAAGCAGCCTTTTCAACCACATTGTCCACTCAGCCAACAGGAAAAGCAAAAGTAGCCCTAGTGTAGAGGCCTATGGCTGTAAGCAGAACTGGTGCAGAGCGGAAATGTGGGGCCCCTCGTTCAAAGATTAAGAACTTCAAGAGGGAGACAGCGGACGTTAAATGGGCACGTGGCCCTGTGCAGCAGGACAGCTAACATGCCAATAAAGCCATCCTTGGCTGCAAGGGGCACAAGGAAGGTGAAAGTTGCTTCTCTACTGAATAAGCTGGATATATTTAAAAATCAATATCATATTAGTGGAATACTAACAAAATTGTACCTCAGTCAACTTCAGATTGACTAGATTTTATCTGAAACTCTATGGCACAGGTACTGGAACTCCATGACAGTGGGATAAATTCTGTGAATGATCCAGCACATCTATACTCTGATTTAAAAGGAAAAAAGAATAACTCTACAGGTGTTTTTGATGTTCAACCAACATTAAGAACCACTGGCAAACAGATGTCTGCGTTCCACCTGCAAAGTGTCTGATTTGGTTGTCTGTGGCGGAGCCTGGGCATCAGCAGTGTAAGCTCCACTGGAGACTCTGATACCAAGCCAGACTTAATAAAACATGCAGAGATTGCATGCTAGCTGCATACACCAGAAGTTCCACTGGGGAAGTGGTAGACAGGACTAGAATCACTAGCAGCATCGCGACCCATTTTTGCTCTGCAGTGTACTCAGAGCAAAGATGAGAGATTCTCTGGAAGCTTTTCTTGAGTCTATACTTGAAGCAATTATTAAAAATTTACATGTATTTGAATCCCATTGTTACGGAATTTGCAGTAATTTAGAGAGTCATCTGCAAATACAGAGTCTACTGGAGGGGAGATCACAGAGCCAGTGTGGCTTACCGTTGGAAGATACAGGTTGGAGTTCCAGTCCTGCCGACTTAGCAAGTTCCCCACTTATTATATAGAGAAGTCAGGGGACCTCTGAGCCTCAGGCTCCTGATCTGGACTGAGATGAGGGGACCAACTTCACAGTGCTGTTGGGAAGGAGATGAGTTTACATATGAAATGAATGTAAGCTGTTGTTCTTATTTAAATCTAACAGTGACAGAGAACAAACCTTCAGGTTAGTAACGTATCTTTACCCATCACGTTAGCATAGCAATTGTATATTCGGCTAAAATGCGCTGTTCCTCCATCTATGTCAAATCATTTCATCCTCAGAATTCAAGTTAAATGTTAATCCCTTAATGAAATATTTTGTGTCCCCGCTGGCAGTTAATTATTTCTGCTTATACCTTAGCACACTGTAGTGATTTTATTTGATTGCACAGCTTTTCCTCCTTCTAGGCTATGAGATTTCTGAGGACTAGGTCTGACCCGACACTGACTTCTGGATGGGATGTGCTCAGTATGTTAGTTAAGTGAATGCGTGGCAGAAGGAGGAGAAAGGAATCAAGCATAGGTGAGAATAGTTTAGGCCATTTAAGATATTTAGCAGTGTGAAGGAAGGAATTACAGGAGAACAGGAACCTTGTCTGTATGGACATTCCCCTCCACCAGTTCACAGTCAGCGCTGGGCACGTTGCAGGTGGCTCAGGAGAAATTTGTGAATGAAAGGAACGAAGAAAGGTCAGCTTCAGACAAAGGTTTCTGTTGCATGGACTTCTCCTCATGCTATATTTCATTTTCTGTTGCACAACCCGCAGTGTCTGTTAGCTGTGTGCTATTCTCTCTCCCAGAGGCTCCAGGGCAGAACCATCAGGCCCTCCCCAAGGCCTGAGCCTCACCCCTGCTCATTTAGAACCCCTGCTCCTTATCAAAAGGAATGGATCCTACTTCGCCTTCTGCAGGACTGTCTCATGCTTCCCCATCACTCGCTAGTGTAATAACCATAAATCCCTGCAACAAATTATGGGCACTAAAGGGCCACCTTTCGCAGGAATGAAATATTTGATCCCTAAAGCACCTAAACCAAAGGACCAATCCAATAATGACTATATCAGGGACGGCGGCTGGCTGAATCGGGGGGTCTCAGATTCCCCCATGCCGCCTCCCGTCTGGTCTGCATAGGACCAACACGAGAGGAAGACATGCACCTCCTTGGAAAAGGTAGCTCTTTGCAGACTGCTTGTAAGAGTCCTGATTTTATGAAAACCCAGTTTTTGAAAGACTTTGTGATAAACCAAGCTGGAGAGAGTACGTCACAGTTTTATTACAATATGGGCCTTTTCTTAGGGTATGGGATTCATTTGTTGCCAGGAGCCGCCCACCAGCCAGCTAAGCCTCTACCCAAGGACACGGTCCGGGAGAGAGATGAGGGAACGCACGGGGGATCCTCAGAAGATGGCGGTCGGCAGCTCCTGGTCCTACTCACGCTACTAATCTTAGCAGTATTGCTCTCGCTGTTCTTTTTCTGTGCATGGGATATCTTGGGGGAAATCTCTCCAAGCAGGGGAAAGAAGCTGATGTAACCTGGCCTTCTAGGGAAGGTTCAGGGGAGCAGCAGCCTGAAGGGAAAAAACCTTCTGACCCCATCCTGAAAAGGCGGTAAGGGAATCTGGACAGCCCTCAAGGAGGAAGCCTTCTAATAATCAGCCTCAAAGGAGAACACTCCCTCCTCAGGTCCTTCTAGGAGGTAGATATTATCCTAGGCCTGTTAGGACAGGAGGTAAATGGTGGCACCCACCCAGGAGCAGAGGCATGCAAAAACTACCCCTTCCTAAGGCAACTCACGATCCTGATAAAGTTGCAGAAAAATATCATAATATATTGACACAGGGGAACTGGGATTATGATGAGGATTGAGAACCCTATAAAATAGTTAATGGTAAAAGAGAAACCCCAAGCACTGTGCCTGTGTGGCTTTCGATCAGACGGAGCTGGGGGCCTGTGTGTATTTGGTCCCCTTACACTTTGCAGTACTTCTGCTTTCGTTAATTTGTGGCTAAATAAAATAGCAGGATTCTGTAGTCAGAGTCAGTACCTTAATGAGATCCTTAATCTCTGGGAGAAAAATACGAATTAAAACATGAACTAGAGGCTGGCCCCGTGGCTGAGTAGTTAAGTTTGCACACTCTGCTTTGGCAGCCTGGGGTTTCACCAGTTCAGATCCTGGGCGTGGACCTAGCACCACGTGTCAAGCCACACTGAGGTGGTGTCCCACATGGCAAAGCCAGAAGGACCCACAACTAGAACATACAACTATGTGCTGGGGGCCGGGGAGAAGAAAAAGAAAAGGGAAAATTGGCAACAGATGTTAGCTCAGGTGCCAATCTTAAAAAAAAAAAAAAAAAAAACATAAACCAAGGTATCTGCCTTTGAGGGCTACCCCTCTTTGTTTCACACTGGGTAGGATATAGGTGCTAACTGCAGCCATCACTTGGGAGAATAACAGGCTCAACTGTCTCCTTATTTCCTGGTCATCTTTCCCACTGCAGAGCCTAGAGGAGGGCAGGTGACATGTCTGGTTAATACTAGCCCCCTCCTAAGGAAGACAAGAGAGTCACATTTTCTCTGTTACATTTGAAACCAAGATCACTCTACTCACTCAATTCACTTTGTTCTTGAACACTCTTGGATGGTTTCCCTCTGTATTCATAAGGTCCTTCATCCTGGATTTTCAAAGTAACCTCACTTAGTTCTCCTCCATGCGCCAAATGTACACTGATAATGAAATGTTACTAATCCTTTAAGAAGCCGGGAATTTGAGCTATCTTTGGACTTTGAAAGATTTTGAAAACTGGGTTTTGGTCTCTGATCACTGATAATGTTTTCAATTTGGAGTTGGAGCAGCTCCCTCTGGTAATAAGAACAGCTTGAGTAGGCAGGCATGTTACCGTTCTAGAAGAGTTCAAATGAGATTTGCCTGAACAAGTACGGGAGAAAACCGTGGCTTCTGTTAATGCCGTGCCTTTTGGGCAGAGTTTCCTAAATTACAGTCAGCCATTTTTCACTTTCATGATTTCTACCATATCTGAGTACCATCTGAAATTTTATTTCCTATTTTTCTTTAAATCCATTCAGTTATACTTGAATAAATTTATTTTACTGCCATAAAACTAGTATTACTTGTCCTTAATTGAAGGTAATAAAATAAATGCAATGAAAATAAGTTATTAAATCCTAGCTAGATAAGACCGCTTGCCACAGGTTCTGAGCCTAAGGCCCGTCTCCCTTCACATGAAAGGGAGACGAATGTGGGCTGAAGACATACTAACGCCACACTGAAGCGTTCCTTCAGGGAAAATACGGTGAATGGAGAAGGAAGTGAAGAAAGAGCCACTCTTCCTCTAATGCTTTGGATTCCAAGTGGTACTCAGCCCATCTTTGGGAAACACTGCCTTGGACAAACTCATTCCCTTTCTATTCTGTGTGAGAAATTAAGTATTTGATTGACTGGACTTGTGTGAGAACCGCTTTCCAGGATGCGATAAGAACACCTCAAATGAGGTAGATGGCACTCTCCCTACACCCAAGAAATGTGCCACCTGACAAGGGATGGAGTAAACTGAGAAGAGAAAGACACGATAAATGCATAGAAGCGAGAGTTCCAGAAACATGCAGGTACTTAACAGAATGTGAGCCACAGGGGAAAGAAGACAGATTTGTGTGTTCTGTTCACTCAAGGATCTTTCCCTAGCTGTTAGAAGAGTGCTTGGCACAGAGCAGGCCGTGAACAAGTCTCTACTGAGCCACAGAGTGCAAACCACATCCCCATCTCCTAGTGGTGCTATACCCCAGGGATCACATGTGGGGCTGGACTGGCACAGTCTGGAGAGGTTACGGAGAAGGAGGATTTGGACAGAATCTTGAAGGAATTGCTAGGCAGGGAGCACACACACGTACACATGCTCACACGCACACAGTGGCTCAGAACAGAAGGTACAGGGTACACAGGACGCAGGGGTTACATTTGTCTGACCAAGTTTGTGACCTGCGAACAGCCTCCAAAATGCGAACTATCCTCCAAGTTGAATGAATGCTCCCCTTTCCCCAGACCTAAAGCCATTCCCCTTGTTCTCAAACATTATACGCAAAGACTCAGATACACCCTGCAAAATGAGCTGATGTTCCAGCAAGACAAACCATCTTGTGTTAGAGGAATGATGCCTTCTATTTCTATAAGCCATGGGTTACTTTTGGAGAAGCCAGCTTTCTGTAGGTATGTTGTTGGTTTATTGATTTTGCTGTATTTCCTCAGTTGGTAAGGCGGGCTCCTAAAAACTGCAGCTCAGCGTTTGCTATTTTTTGTTAAAAGGACTCATTGTTCTTCTAGTATTAATTTGCCATCCCACGACCTGCTGCTCTAGAGATAGCAGTCTCAGGCAATGTTTTTAAAGAATAAACAAGAGAAGAGATGAGCAGGATTAGGAATGTGGGGCAGTAAGGTGAGAATCAGGCTGTTACTGCTATTTCTGAATTAGCTGTGCCTTCAGAGACATGGCCCTGGGCCTCGAGGTCTCTCTGTCCGCAAGAGGGGAGCAGCACTTCAGCCTCACCCCGAGGGGCGCTTCAGGACCGCTCTGAGGCGGGAAGGAGTCACTCGAGCTCTAGCTACACAGACTTTGTGACAGGCTCTCCGTTTCCAGAAAAATGATGCCATGGTCTTAGTTTGGGAATTTCCCCTGTTGGTTAAGTGATACTAAATCTTCAGCTTGCTTATACCTGAAGAATGTTTTTCACAAAGCTCATTTTTGTCTTCGTTCACACTGAGGCTAATCTTTAAATATGGCTAAATAAGGACTTAAGCCAAACCATGAACCAAAAAGCTAGGTATGAACCTTCTTAATTTACTGAACCTCAAACCTAACCTCATTTTTTTACACTGAACTACTAACAACAGCTTTGACTTGTTTTTTTTAAACAGACATACCTAGTGAAGCAGCACTGCAAAATATTTCTAAACTTGAACTTTAAACTAAAGCTTCATTTGTTGAGTCTCCGCCTCCCATTCGCCAGTCTCTTTGGGAAGGGCCGTCTTTGGTGTTCCAGTCTGTGGCCAGTCCAGACCCAGCTCTCGGCCTCTGGTAGGTGGAAAAGGCCAAACTTCCATAGGAACTAATGAAATCATGTGGTTTGTCTTTCAGGTTCAGTATTTCTTCAAGATCTTGGATAATTAGCAGTATAGAAAGTAAAGAAGTCCCAGATTGGAGCATTTAGACAAGAGTGACTCACGCAATGAGGATGTGTTCATTCTTTTATTGTCCATTGTTTTAACCTGACTCAATACAAGATCAACAAGAGCACTGTACTCCTGGCTTCTTACATATGTTAGAACATGGAGTTTGCACTGGAGACAACATTTAACACCAGTCTATGGGGTACTGCATTGCTTTTTATAAAGTCCAAAATAAAGATTTATTTTCAAACAAGTGACTTTGGTTTATTTCATACATTACACTTTTTCTTGCAGAAAAAAATAAAATTGTACAACTGCATAAATATAAAATTCTTCCACCATGAAAATGGTTAAAACATTCATAAAGACACAGCACCAGCATGTGATGCCTCCAGAGAAAGGAAAAAGGAAAGTAAAAGAAAATGTACAATGCAAATTAATTAGCCCTGTCACCAGCCAAAGTGACGGGCGATCCAGATCTCATACATAGCTCAGAACATACTGGAGGACGAGGGAAGAATGTCAAGACAGCATTCAATACAAAGCACAACACAACCCATCACCTTTTTGTGTGTTTTCTGTAGTGTCACTTAAAATTTAAAGGGCAGTTCCCCCATGACAGCCCACCCACCCCCAACCCCAGGAAAAAAAAAAAAGAAAGACCTAACACCACAGGAAAAGACTATGGAGTGTGTTAAAAATGCTCATTGATGGGCCATTATCTTTGAAAGAGCCAAACCAAAGGAAAAAAAAAAAGTACCATGCCAGTTTTATTCCCATTGAATATTTACACCTTGGACAGCAAACCTTGCTCACATAAAGTAGAAAACAGATACGATAAAACATGGCTTGAAAAATGACCAGTGTGTGCACCTATAGTCCTGTACACTAAATAAAATACACGAGGCAGCAATACTTAGGGGCCGGAAACACTGCTTACTACAAGTCAGTCATGGAATCATAATTTACAGTAAAAATGGGCACGTCCCAAGGCTCAATTTTTATTTTTCTTTTGTCATTTACAGTAGAATAAATATTTTGTTGCTATTGCTACACTTTAAATTTACATTCTAACCTATTAAATGCAGAAAGCTAGTGTAAAGCATATAGATTAAGTGTAGGTCCCATACGTATGACAGTTTGTTCAAGACTAGTAGGTTTTTGTTTTTGTATCTTTTTTAACTTTTTAAATGGCTAGTGGGGAAGATTTGTGCTTGTGATCAGCTCTTAACTTCAATTTTTACATCAAAGCGTCCCTGAAAACGGTCTTTGTCACTGTACCCAATGTTCTCACCGTACGCCTTACACTCTATGCGAATTTCGGTGTCCATGGTGAGGTTGGTGAACTGTACTGCCAGCAGCGGCTGCAGGTACTTGGGCTGCAGGAGCTTGCCGTAGTAGGGGTAGTACTGCAGGGGGAACCCGGGGTAGCCGCCCAGTCCAAAATACTCCACGTTTCCAATCTTTTCCTTATCTTCATCACGCTAAAAACCAGGAGGAAATGAGATTTTAATGGCTCGCATCCTGGATCACTACTTGTACTCACGTACAAACCAGGCTCTGGATCCCACGGAGGAATCTGCAAACCTCTGCTGGAGGGACGCCAGTCATGCTGTGACATGGCTGCTCCAAAGCTACCTTCAAGAGTAGGTGACCATTAACCTCGGGAGGACATAAGGACGGTACGTGACACAAGAGGAAACAACACATACGCAGTCCAATCCAGAGCAGCCGGGACAAATGGTCGTAAAAGGAGGCTATTCTCATTGTACAAAGGGGGAAACTGTGGCAAAGGCCAGCCAGGTGTTCCTCCCAGCCGACACCACCTGCTAGAAACAGGACCAACACTGAACAGCAGCAGCGGGTTGGTGTTGGTCCAGCAGATGACAGTTCCAGTGACATTATCGCCAAAGGCTTAACCATCGCCTCTCGTTTTCCTGTGTCCGTTTCTTTGCTTGCTACCACCACAAAACAGGACTATTTGGAGATTCCCTTTCTTTATTCTGCCCTCTCTCTCTCAAAACAATCCATCAGGTACCTGTTTTCCAGTCTAAAGGGGACACATCTTGATTGTTACTTTAATCTTTCAGTATTTTTTAAAGAAAAGCCAAAAACACAACTGTTTTTATGTGAAATTGTCGATTAAAAAAACAAAATGCTGGCCTCCAATTTTTAAGACACCTTGTGGGCCAGAGAAGCACTTGTGTGGGCTGGTTGACCTCTCAGTTCTAGAAACCAATATTCTAACTGATGAAATTCAGATGTTTCAGTTTCTTGTTCCAGTGGGAAAACTGACATACGGTTTTATTCTTGCTACATCCTTCTGTTCTTTTAACAAGTTTGAGGCTAATTCCTGGAGGCAATGCTTCTTGTTTCCCATATGAGAGTTTCACCTGTAACTTAAAATAACCTCGCTCATTCGCGCTCTTACCCCCACTTCCGCGGCCCCTCCTCCAGTAACTCTAAATGTCTCCTTACCTTGCCAGTGCACTGAACAGGCAGGACGTACGGGCTGTACTTCATCACTGGGTAAGTCTCCAAGGACTCATTCTTAGGAGGCTAAAAATAAAACCCATGTTGGTCAATAATTTGTAAATAACTTTTTAAATTTCTGAAAAATAAAACTAATCTGTAGCCCAAACAAGTACACATTGGTCACGGTAAGTCAACTGAAATAACAAAACACTTGGAGATAGCAGAATGAGCGATTCCCCTAACCAGTCTAGGAAAGGCCATGTTGTAGTTTGAAAACTAATTGCCTAGGTTTTGTGGCCACTACAATTAAGCTGTGATGCAGCTCAGTACTAAATGGAATTTCTGACTAACCCATTATAAGCTTTACTCAAGGACACTGAGAAGTACGAGCCAACCCAGAAATAATAGCTCCTCGTTTGCTAAGATTATAATAATTAGATGGAAAACCTGGTTGACATTTGTTTTCATAAAACTTGCGCTTTTCTCCCGAGCCATGAATAAATAATGCCATCCTTTTCCTCCAAGGAGACCTTCTTCAAGTAGGCTTGCTTGCTTGCTTGCTTTTGAATCTCCACTGGAGGCACTGACATTTAAGGAGCGTTTCCAATTCTGTTAGGAAAGTCTACTAAGTAAAACAGGTAAGGGTGGCATTGCCCTAAATGAAAGGGGCTTGTGAAGGGGTAAATCCATTGAAGGGACCCAGCATACACTTTAAAATTCCCGCTGTAGCGAAGTATCCAGAGCCTGCCTTCCTATATCCCTGGCTCAAGTCTACCTCAGAAAGAGGTGTGATGAGCACACATCCCTGGAAGACAGCCGCCTGCTTACTCATATCAGCAGAGCACGTGAGTCTTGACATGAGATGTGATACACAGTCTAATCAAAGTCAGATAAAATGGACAATTCTCCGTCAGTAAGGAACTAATATTTTTGGCATTACTCTCCATTTTGGAATATAAGAAAATGATCGTCTAGATTTGACTCTCTTGGAACTTTCTGCCAGCAATAGATTTATCTTTAAAAATTTGAGAGAATATGCTTATTGATAAACAAGTTGCCAGATTCTGTCCTCTGAGGGTGAGGAAATAGGCACATCAAGGGAGATGCTGGGGTGCTGCCATCTCTGACACAAATAATTCAAACAACAAAAGAGCTAGGGATTTGGGGTGGGGGGAGAGTGATGAATTAGAAAGCGGCAATGGATAACCAAGTTGGAGACCAAAGAAAAAAAGGACAGAAAAGAAAGAGTAGCTGAATTCATCACTTAACAGATTATCCCTACAGACGTGGGAAGAGACGTGACTCACGATAGACTACAGGGACCGCCTCTGTGGGTTACAGGTATCACTCGATGTCTATGAGGAGGAATTACCAAAAGTGAGGGATTCAGAGAACAAAGATTAGGATTACTGTTGCTTCGAACACACCAGACCAATCCCGTTCACTGGCAAATAGCTGATTTATCTTGGGGAAGTGTTCCCCAGCAATATGAATATCAACCAAAAGTGTGCTATCATGGTTCTCACCATTTTTCTCTCATGATATCCTAGTCTAAGAGGAAAGAAGATTAAAATTCTGTTCAGAGGTATGTTAATTTCTGTAGGAGATCCATCGAGCCAGCCAGCCAGGCAACCATCCATCCACCCACTGGTCCATTTTTGCCCCTGGTGGCAGTAGAAGAGTTCTGATGCATCCTTCAGTTAAGTTTATAAAACTTTCCATCTCCATAGAGATTTTCTTTTGAAAATATTGTTCATGGTAACAAGCATTGTGGAAACAAATTAATAGCAAACAATAGAAAATTAATGAACAAAAGAGCCAGATTCCAGAAATGAAGTGAGGTTGTTCATATAACAGTATATACAGCAGTCAAGTCCTATCAGATTGGAAAACCACTCATAATGGTAATGCCTACACGGGCGAGTGGGGAAACTGCTGAAGAAGCCATGAGTAAGGGAAAAGGACAGCTTTATTTACTCATGACCTGAAGGAAAGAATGAAATAACCAGTTTTATAAAGGCAGAGAGAACACCAATACACTTTTCCTTCTTTTAAAGAATTACTATCATCTCACCAAATGGTAAGCAATGGCAGTTTGCCACTTTTCAGTGATCTCAAGTAATGTTTACCTGTTATAAGCTACAATGATGTCAAAAGCCAACAGCATGGTTATCAAAGTTCCACCTACATAGTATTCAGCTTCTAATTTTGCAATGAAATCATCACTCAGCAAAAAGAAATTGTTTTTTCAGATTATCAATTTGTTTTAAATACTCTGGCTCCAAGAGCACCAAAACCAGAGTATGACTGCAGGTACACGCAGGTAGTTTTTAAATTTAGAAATATCTTTTCCTATTTTTACTACGGAAGAGTTTGCATAATAGAAACTATTATCTGGATGCTGAGCAGAAGTGTTGAGAACAGGGCAGGGCCACAGGACTGACTTCGGAATTTGGCTTTGCCACTCAGAATTTCTCTAACTTTAGAAAATGAGATGATTGACCTAACTACAAGAATTTCAAAGTGGACACAGAAGTTTTCGATGTTACTCTACAGAATAGGCTTCAAAATTGCCACTGAGTGTATTTTAAAATTTCCTTTTATTCTCTTCTCATACTGTTTAAGTACCTTATCCAAAATGTGAATGGCTCAGCTAAATTCTAGGATTTAAAATATTACTTGCCTTAGGTTTGAAGCCCAGAACTCGGTTGAGCTTTATAATGACACATGGTTTGCCCTCTTTGTAGCCGTAAGTTTCATCATTTATTCCAGAGCAATTTCCCAACCACTCAAGCTTGAACCTGCAGACTTTTCGCTCTCCTCGTTCGTTGTTAAATTCTCCTCGTTCTTTGAGTTCGCTGGGCACACCTGAAAATGCAAACACCATCTTCACATTGTACCAACAACTCCTTTAGCACCACTGAGAAAGGAAGGGGCGCTCCTTCTCGTCACGGTTCCCTATGCTAAGACACTGCTACTCGACATTTAAGGCATTGTCTGAATTCAGCAAGGATTTCCAGCAAGCCCCTTCATCTCTTCACTCATGTTGAAAAGGTATTTTAAAGCAACAAAAACAACAGCTGACACATGACCCCACACCAAGGCTTCACGGCACTTGATGATCAGCACACGATGTTTGGTCTCTGGCAATATTGCCCTTCCTTTAAACAATGGATGACTCAGCTATTCAGAAGACTGAAAGGAAACTGGATCGCCCTTCATGAGCAGCATCATTTACACGGGTCATCATCAGCTTGGCTCAACAACAGGGACGTTATAATTAGAACACAAATTAAAAGGATTGTGAATAATTTTCAGAACTGCAAGTTTTTTGATCAGAATTTCCTGGAGCCATGCCCATTTAGCATGTTAGACAGTAAAGAGGGAATAGAAAAGAGTTGTTTTTTCCCTTTTCAACCACAATTCAAGGTGTTTTAAAAAAAAAAGTTTTTCTGAGATTTTGCCTTTTAAAGCTGTGAATTTTTATAAGCATTTGTTCACCTGAGAAATTTTATTGTATTTTTGATTCATACCATAACAAAGCCTCAATTCAGTCCATCTCCTATGAAGTAATTTACCCTAATTATCTATCATATGGGCCTTTTAATTACTGCAAAGTAAGATGAAAACCTCATTTAAGTTCTAATGAGAACCATTTAGTGAAAGTGTTCCTTTTAAATTACTAAATCTTTTCAAAATGACTTAAAATGGCAATTCACCCCATACTGCGACCAAGCAACAGCCTGCCATTTAAAGAACTGGAGTTGGTAAATGCTTGAATTGAGTTCTGCTATCACTTAGTAACTCAGAGAGGTATCGTGTTTGGGTGGGTAGACAACATAGCTGGGAAATTCACACTCCGGCAAGGAGGAGCATGCGTATTCATTTCAATGGGTTAATGAACCAAGAGCTATCCCTTACCATTCATCAGTCATTTCCTTATCCAGATGCTCAGCTGCCTGAGACATATTTCGTTACCCATCCCAAGCAGGGTCTATAAATGTACCGACTGAATGCTCCTCCATCAATATCAGCTCAGTTCTAGCTAATCACTCCAAAGGGTCATTCTGGTGAGAGGAGCCCTGTGCTCTCTTCTGTAGGGAGAACAGGGATGGGGGAAAGGGGCAGAAATCTGGAAATATAAGCAAGTGTACTTCTCAAAATCAGTAAGAGAACCAGAACTGTAGTGCGGTCTGAGTCTGAGCAATAAAGAGCAGAGGTGGCTGGGAGTGTTTTAAAGGAAGACGCCTCTCAAGTGCAGGTGCCAGTAAGACTTGAGGCTACACTGTTTCTCCCACTGCATCCAAGCCTACACCATAATGTCTGCGTGTTTTTTAAAAAAAGTGTCCTCTCAACATGGCCAGAGTTCAGTCTTTTAATTATTTCAGGCGTATCTTTCAATCATTAAGCAACAAAGAGAAACAAGAAATAAGAATTAACCAGCCACAGACACCCAAAATAAGTCTACTTACTGCCACATTCTTCAAAAATCATGTCGTCCTTCTGGGCCGAATCTTTGTACTTCTCCAAGAACCTGACTATGTTCAGCACATACGCCTCATAGCTCTTGGGATCATTAGGACGGAAGGAAATTTCAGTCTTTTGGATCTGAGGGATCTGTGTTAATCCTGGAGCAGGAAAAGAGTTAGAAAAACACTGAGGAAATCATTCGTGGGAAGGCAGTCAACCAAGATAATTCAAAAGCAGACTCTTCATGTACAAAACATACAGTGCTAATCCCACCCAGCTCAAAGAACGGGTTAAACTCTGGCCTCTCTTATGAAATCACTTCTGTGGCATTTAGATCTAAATGATATCATATACCATTTAATTTCCCCAGCAATATTTCATGATCGGCATTATCTCCATTTTATGAATGAAAATACTTCTTGCACAGAAAGATTAAGTGCCTGGCCCAAGGTCACAGAAAAAGTGGTAGAACCAGAATTCCAAGCCAAGTACGCTGGACTCCAAAGCCTGTTATCTTTCCAGAACCCCCACATGCCCACATTCGAAAGACTGCATTGCCAGCTAGCATTTTGTGCAGGTGGCTTTCCCTTCTCTAAAGCACGTAAGCCTTTGAGCACAGAGGTCTCCTTTTACACTTCTTTTTGTCAATTAATTTATGACCATTACAAAGTCTAGCGGACTCCAGACTACTCGACAGAGAGCTCTCTGGGTCTTTTAACTAAACTGGAGGAATATGGGCTTCAAGTGCACTTTCCACTCCTGCTTTCCATTCCAAAAGGAAGCGGTTACTTTGAGCAAGTCACGTGCCAGCCAGGAAAAATTCCAAGTATGTGCACCCTGGATTTCCACTCTTTAACCAACTTTTTAGATTCTTCAATTTCCAAAAGCCTCCGCCATCACAAGACTTCTGAGACAGATATGTGAACAGTGTTACAAGCACACTCCGGGGGCCATGGGCGGAGAGTCAATCACCACTGCATTCTATTCTGGGACTGCCAGATCGAATACAAGACGCCCAGTTAAATCTGAACTTCAGATACACCACAAATAATTTTTTATTTGAAACATGAAACATACTTATAAAAATTATTTGTGGTGTATCTGAAGTTCAAATTTAGTTGGGCACCCTGTATTTTTATTTGCTAAGTCTGACAACCCCATTCTAGCCCCCACTCCCGGCCCTGCCCTCTGCCTGTTGGGCACAGCGCCTGCGAGCTCCTGCCGCACTCTCTCACCTGGGGCCTGTTGAACAAGCAGCCTTGCACATTCGCTCCAGACCCGCCCCATCCTAATCCCTAAGGATGGGACTCGAGAATTGCTGCTTAACATGCCTGAAGAGATCCTTAAGCACTCCTGGTTTGAGAACCCCTGCTTCAGGGAATGAGCGTGGCAATGGTGAGGAGATATGAAGACAATGACATAATTAAAGCGGAAGGGACAACTAGAGGACAGGAACTCTTCAGCAGCACCATTTGTGAGGCCTGAGAACAGGCGTCAGTGGGGGCTGGGCTAAAGGGCTGTTATTTTTTCTAGTGAGTAAGGTTGGCTTTGAGCTTCCAAACTGGTTAAGTGAGGAGGGCCTGGCTTAGGGGCCCGAATGGGAGAGTCCTTCCATTCTTGCAGTTCCCAGAGGAATGGAAAGGATGAGATGGAGACAAGGCATGTGACGGTCTGCAGCCAGGCAGAGGCTTGCCCGAGAAAAACTACTTCAAGAGCGACATTGAGAATCATCTCAAAAAGGATAAGGTAGAACCTGAGGAATTCAGGGGCAAGCTGTCAAGAGTCACGGACACGAGTGAAAGGGGAAGTAGCAGAATTTCCTCATAAAAAAATCTTCAGTTAAAAATAAACAAAGCTACTACCATTAAAAATTATTTTAAATGCTCACAAACCATAGAAAACTGTTTGTATGACTAAAGCAATTTAAATATACCCTGAACAATCTTCTCCCACATTAATAAGTTGGAAAATTGGCATTGCGATCATTTATAGAGCAAAGAGGCAATATAATAAAAATGGTCAATACTTGCAAACATAAAATAAAGTAAAATAAACAAAGGTGAGTAGAAGCTTCCACTGGGATTTCATGCTTGAGGCAGTGCGAGGGAGGGTCCTTCTTGTCTGAGTTGTTAACAAGACATTTAAGTCAAGGTGACTTGCCTGGACCTGAGGGAAGTACAGAGGCGGGCCCAGGGCCAGAGGCCTAACAGAATGCAGGAGGAGGTGTTTTCCTAGAATAATCATGAAGTCAGGGGAGAATGGCGGCTTGAGGGACACTCACAGGGGAGGGACCACTGGCAGAGCAGGGCACGGGCAGCCAGAGAACCCAGAGGCAAATGCCTCTGCAAGTGTCAGCGAGGACGTCTGCCGGGACCTATTGCAGGCATCCTGTGTGATGGGGGTGGGGGTGGGGGGCAGAAATGGACTAAGAGAAGATCTGTGTTCACCGGGCTAAACGCCGTTTCCAGGCTCGGGAAAGAGACGACAGGAGAGTGGTGGACGGACAGAAGGGTGAAGAGGAGGAGACCAACTGTCAGCAACCAAGGAGCAGTCTCACCTAACCTTCCGGAAGGGAGGAAGGCGGGGAAGAACCCAGCAGCTGACCGAAGGGACATCAGCGTGATGAGTAACAATGATGCCAGGCGCAGTGCATCAGCAGAGCGGGTGACTCAGCAAAAACAAAATCCTAACCGAATGTCAACGAGCCTGGTGTGAGATGCGCAGAGTCTTACCCAGCGAGCTAAAAAGAGGAATGTGGACCGAGAAGGTCCTGTTGAGAAACACGGTAGCACGTAAACCACGAGGGGACTGCACACACGGCGATGCCCCCCCGGCCCCCTTCCCCAGCAGTCGGCGCTCGCTTTCTGGCTCCTTCTGCATTCTCTCTTCCAGCGGCTGCTCAGGGTGCCATCTCCTTGAAGTGTGTGAGAGGAACAGCGATTCTCAGCTCCCCCCCAGAGAAAAAGGAGAGCAAGAGGAGGTGGGATTCTGCAGAGTGCTTCTCATTCCCCCATGACGCCAAGTCCAGGGTCCTGACTATTAAAAGAGACCAGGTACCACGTGCGAGACCCCCGAGCATCAGCTCCTCTCACCCAGCGCTCTGGGCTCTTTACTAACAAAAGGGCACTTAGCAAGTGCATTTTTCAGAAGTCTAAGAGCTATGGTCAGAACTCAGTTCGTGCTTACCCAGAGACTTATACCAGCCTTGTTCATTAGCAAGCACCTCTGCTGTTAATCATCTAAGAGCTGATTTATGGAAATAGTAGATATTACCATTACAGGCACAAGGGTACCACTGGCCCAGAAAACAGTTATACACAACTGGTCTCGTGTCTCTAGATAAGGTAAAGAAGAAACAATGGAATCACACCAATTCCCACCCAAGAGCCCGAATCCATCCGTGAGCCTGGCTCAAGATCTAAGCCCAGCCAAGCCTGTATGTCAGCATGTGAGAGAAATGCAGATGGAAGACGCTTGAAGAATAGTGGCCATGTTATGTACAGAGAAGCATCAGAAATTGGTGAAACCAAGAACACAAGAGGTGAAACGGACAGGAATGCTGGCAGAGGAGGGAGCCCAGGAATGACGAATGAGCTCAGGAAGCTCAGCCACACCTTACTGCCTTCTGGAGGCTAACGTTTCCCTCTGGAGCCGCTGAAGGGTCTTGAAGATGTAACTAACATAAGCCTTAGCAACCACTCTTTTCAGAAACTCAGTTTCTGACCTGAATGTTTCCAGAAAAGAAGCAAAAATGGTTTGGACTTAGGTCACACAACCAGCTCCTTCCTCTAAGCCCTCACCTGTGGAGCACATACACGCACACAGAAGCCCCAGGAGGCCACCCTGAGTCCACTGTGGCCACCACCTCCTTGGTGGGCTCTTCTGCTCTCTGTCCGCACGTTTCTGGAAGGTCTCTTGCCCTATCACCCATCACCTCTGCCTCCTCTCTTCTCTTTGTCCAGAGCCTGCTGGCCTGAGAATTTCTCTTCCTGGAAGCCACCAGAGATCAATCCCCTGGCCTGTCCTGTTCTGGGTCATCGTAACTAGGAGAGTTCTCTGATGAGATCCTCTCTACCCCATTAGGAAAACTCCTCTTCTCAAAAGTCATTTCTCTAAAGCAATTACTTACAAGAGGCAGATGAAGCGCCCTTGACCTGATAGCTAAACCCTTTAAATCAGTTACTTTATCAGTCCTAAAGGAAAGAAGACACAGACAGGAATGGGAGTGGATTTGGCAACCTCCTTATTGAGTCCACACACAGATTCCTCAGCAATGGTGACACTCTCCCAGGGCTGCGCACACCCCACCTTGCTGCCTGGTGTCCTCATCCATTGTTTGCACACGAGACTGGATACTTTCAGCTTGTCCCTCTCCATACTGCCTACTCCTTAAAATTGTTACTTGTACCTTCGCACGAGGATGAGCTCTGTTTGCTGGGAACTCCGAGAGGCCAAAGATAGCAGAACACCCACTCGCCGGCTGGTCGTTTCAGATTATATTCCGGGAAACACATCTAACCTTTGCCTCTCCTGTCTTCTGACCTTGAATCAACATGAACCATGCTGGGCTCTATACAGCTTTGCTCTGCTATGACCATTTGCCTTAAATTATATATTGATTCTTATTTAATAAAGCCACTTAAAAGGACTGAAGTAATAATCTGGCTATCTGAAATTTTAATTATTTGATTTCTAATGAATATGTCAACTTTACGTAAGATTTGGAGTTTAAAGGAAAAAAAAACCTTTGGCTTCGCACTTGGTTTTTAGAGTTACATTTGCCTTTTCTTGGTCCCCCATCTCTTGAGAAATAAATAAGGAAAACACTCAGTCTTCGGCTTTAGCAGGTTTTCATGGCAGGAGAGGGAACCAACAAGTAAAAGAGGAAGGGAAAGGAGAGAGAAAAGAAAGGCTTTTCATTAAGAAAGAAGTACTTTGTTTCTTATTAGGTTTATAATGTAGCAAGTTTATAATTTCTCAATCTACTTGTGAGTTCGAAGTATTTAAACTAGAATGCACCCATTTTTAACCTTGTAACAGTTACTCAAACAAATCTCAAAGCACAGATGCTTGTACCTGTCATTTAATATATCACTAGACCAAACAGACATCTTCCATAGAATCCTCCAGGAGGGTACCCACATAACTAACGAGAGCACAGGAAGCAAAGACACACCTATAAACGTAGCCATGCACACAATACCTCCATATCGTGTGTCTCCTGTGTATTCCACATTGAGAAGTAATTTCTCATTTAAAAAAATTGGGGGTATGATTTTATACACAGTCATACATTATCTACGTACACATATATATGCATAGACACAAACACACACATTTTCCTCCTTCAAGTGCCACTAAGATATTTATGGGTTTTGTTTTTGTTTTTAATTTTTGTTTGACCTCTGCAGGACTAATATCAATTTACCTAACAAAATACAGGGAGGGCACTGGAAAAAAAGGTACCTCTGTGCTTTCTGGAAACTAGCTGCCTTTGCCGCACCTTCTGTCTCAGGCTCAGCTTTTGACTGCGACGTGGGATCAGCTGACTCAAGCCCCCTGCCTCCAAGCAGGGACATGGCTACACCCTCCTCACGCCAGCGAACCTGCTCCCTATGAAAAGTCCTTCTATGATGAGTGGCTGGACTCCCTCCACAGCCTATCTGGATGTTCAACAACCCTCGGTGCATGGAAGTCTTTTCTCCTATCTAGGCAAAAAGCCACAGACTCGGGTTGAAGGCCCTTCTCCGTTTATGGAATTACCCTTTACCATTAGACTTTTTCCTGTCGTCACATATTCATTTTTAGACGGACAGAGAATTATTTCGTTCCGAGGATCTATCTTCAAAAGTGCATATGCTTTCATAGGGACATATCTTTGATATTTTGTACAGCTCATAACTGTGCATGTTCCCAGTGAAATAAAAGTTACCACTGTTCCAGCCAAATTCTAGTATTTTATATTAATTATGCTTTTTTATTCAAGGCCAAACTTCAGAACAAGCACATATAGTATATTTGACTTGTCTAGATACACAACGCAACACTGGCGAAGTGACCAATATCCTGAAATAAGACACCACATTATACATGATATTTGATGACGTGTGTTCCTGCGTCTATGTGGGGAAAGGCACACTAGTCTGGTCTGAAGCCACTGGAGCATCACCCCTGTCCCCTTGCATCTCCCCAGCCTCTCTCCAGTCTTGTCAGCCGCAGATGGGCCCTTAGGTCACAAGACTGCTAGGATGAGAGTGAAGAATCATGGCATCAACCAGTCCAAGCCCATCCTGTTTTATGACCTAGAAATGGAGGCCATGAGCTGGTGCTCTTTCCACGACCACCTGCTACGACAGAGCCCTTCCCTCAGGTGAGCGCAGCAGAAAAGCCCTAAAGGAAGCTCCATCAGTTCAGCATCTTTTACACCCCGCCCCATCCCTCCATGGAATTTGTTACCTGGTCCCATTTATCAGGGGTCTCTGCTCTCTCGTCTAAAATGAGCATACACTGGAGGATCCATTTTTCTATACCTCCAAGAATATTTTTAAGTTAATCATTAGGCTTGTTAGGTACCCAAGAGCTAACTTATTGGTTGTATCTTGGTCTTTAGAAATGAAGAAACAGGAACATGGGTAGGTGAGTTGCTGAAGCCAAAAAGCAAGGCTGGGGCACTCTGAGGAATAAGAACTTGCAGTCTGCCGCCCTAAACCCTTCACCAAACTGAGTCTGGGCAGTAGCTTCTGCAAACCCCAACTGCCACCAGTGCTAGCTCATCCACAGCCTCAGACTCTGGGGGCCGGGTGGGGGGGATTTGGGGGGCTGGTGCAGGATCCATCTGAGGCTGGGAGGAAAGAAGGAGCGGGAGCCTGAGAGGCAGCTGGGCCTGGCGAGCATTGAGTATTTATCATATCAGCTCCTGGATTACAGATCAATGGAGTATAACTGGAAACAGCAGAAAAACACCTGACTGGCACTCTGAAATAACAATCGCTCCCAAGTACAAGGAAGCCAAGTGTTTCCAATTCTCCCTCTGAAATTCAAGTGAGAGAGAAAAATAGGAGTGTGATGCAGCTTGAAAAAAAGCAATTCTGAAATCAATGTAATGCCTTCTCAAGAATTTTGCTTACTCACGCTGAGATTTGAATTATAATGCCTTGTACCCTAATGGATTTTAAGACACGATATTTCTCTCTCGCAATCAAGATGTAACCGAAACTCCTAGGGGTGCCAGTGTGGTCTGCTAGTCCTCACCCACCTGCTGGTCCCTCTGGTTCCCATCTCACCAAGAATATGACCCTTTTAAAACGCATTCTTCCAGCGCTGAGCCATCTTTACTTCAAAGCAAAACCAAAAGCCGCCCACAACCTTGAGCGGAAGGAGAGGAGTGGAATACCTTCAGACCTGCTCATCAGGAAGCAGGGCAGCTGGGAATCTGCCCTGGACCCACCGGCTGACACCCAGTGACCTTCATTTCCTTCCACTGCTGTGAAGTGAGCACGGGGCAGGGGATGGGCAGCTCGATGAAAGGGGGACTTTCCCATCACAGCCCGGAGCCTGGTCAAATCGGGACGGGGCTGCTCCCGCATGGCCGACAGCAGCATCTCCAGATCCAACAGCACGAACAGTGGGAGGGGAGGCCTCTGAGCACCACTGAGGACCTTCCTGAGGGGGTATCCCTGGAGGAAAGCTGGCAGGGGCTAACCCAACAGGGGCGGGGATTTTAAAGGGAGAGATTACAGAACAAATACAATGTCACTTAAATTTACTCAATTTTTTAAATGTGTTTCCTAATCCAACTTCTCCTGCTTGTCAAGAAAAGCTAAGACTCTATTAACTTCATGGAAATAGAAGTGTACGATGCATCCTTGCTCTATCCCCAGAGCTCACAGCCCGGGAACACGGACTTCAGGAGCCAGAAGAACTACGCTTCCAGCGAAGCAGGGCTGTAAAAACGGAGGCTAGTGGGGAGAGCCACCCACCCTTTAGTTACGCCTCTGTAAAGTACCACTCACTTCACACACGTTTATCATTTCATCCTCCTTTAATCCTCACAGGGTATTATTCCCCTTTTATAGATGAGAAAACGGAGGCCCAGCGAGAGTCAGAAGTGTGTGGAATGGTGGGAATTGTGTCCAACTCCAAAAGCCCTGCTTTTCCTTCTCGGTCAACTTTACTGCAAACCGACGGGTAATGGCTTAGGAACTCAGGCTGCTTTCACGCTGAGGTTAGGCAACATGAAATTGCAATAAGCAATGGCTTTTGAGCCCAAAAATAGCAATTTAATATGTTTCAACCTACCATCTCAGCTGAGGCTCTAGCCCATACCTTCCAGGCTGAGTAGACAGGTTGGTTCCAAAATCCCAGAGCAACATGACTCTGTAAGGAACATCATACACCCTAATGGCCACCACTGCTCTGGCCAAGAAACTGGACGTTGTCCATTTCTTCTTAAATGTCACTTCCATTTTGTGATTTAGTCCTTTCTCTGAGACTTTCATGTTTCACCTATCAGGTTATCCAATATTATAGACACACAGCCCCAAATACTGCACAATTACCACCACTTAACTTGGTCACGTTCACGCATTATTCAGAAGAGATCTAATTACAAGGTATTCCAGCGTGCAAAGGGCAGTCAGAACCCAGCCAGGCCAGCCTTGTGTTCATGCCTTGAATCAGTTAATAATAGCATTAATAAGTCTTTCAATCTTTAAATGACATACCACCTCTTTCGCACTCACTAGGTTCATTTGACTTGAATACACAATTTTCCCTCTTCAACTGTCAGGAAAATAGAGGCTTAGGGTATATTAAATTGAAGCCCCAAATCGCCATGGTGTTCCTCCATACGCTTGTTCCATCTGTGGCCTGAAGGAATTGTTACTGCCTATCAAAAAGACAAATTCTTAAGATTTGCACTGAAAGATGCCAAGAGGAGGGACCAGCTGGGGTCCCTCAGGGCACTCGGAGACCATCCTATTCTCAAATGAATGTCGCGTCCCCTGGAGAGGCAAGGGTAAAGGGGAGCTCGACCTAGACTCTCCTGGCAAGAAAATGAGTGAGGGGATGTGGAAGAAGAGAGACAGAGAAATGACAAAGAACCAGGCAACACGAAGGGAAGCTGGGGGACTGAGGAGACACTTTCCCTGTGACTCAGACCAAAGGACAGGAATGCATATTTCCAAGATGAGCCAGCAGCATTCCTCCGGAGAAGCCACGGTTTGTCAGGTCAGTCCAACTGCTGCAAGGACACTAAATATAGGTACGAAGAATGTGTCTTTTAGGAAGGGGCTGGGAGGAAGCAGCGGGAGGCAGGGAGGGTGCTGGAAGGACTGACAGCTCACCAGATTTTCCCGGCAAGGTCATTTGCAAGGCCCTAGGTAAAAATCCCGCACTCGGGCTGTTTCCTTTTGAAAGTGAAATTTCCCTTTCTGCAAGAACCTGAAGACAACATTTAATTTTATTGAAGGCTGCCTCTTCAATGTCAAGGAACATTTTTTTAAATTTAAGAAATTAAAGAAAATGCTTGACTTTTTGGTCACCTTTGACTTCAAGTATAAGACTTACTGTAAAATATCATAATGATTGAAGAATAGCTTTTAAATGGAAAAACAATACAATAAAAGGTCTCCACAGTCGAAATTACGACTATGAATGCTACCATACAACACTCCAACAGAGGACACGAAAACACACACCGAGCTTTACTGTGCAGAAGCCAGCGCACAACACGTTTATTTCCGATCCTGCGTTTCTGTGCTGCAACCTTTCCATACACCCACCTCTTTCAGGAAGTAGTTGCTGGAAACTGTGGATTATTAAGCGGGTTTAAGTCATTTTATATACTTACATGTTTTCTTTTTCCACTTCCAAAACCCCCTAGATCTAAATTTATCTGGAAATGTTTCGGGTTTTTCTTACAGTACAGGATTATTTGACTTGGGACTAAAAGATGATGTTTGCCATCTTCATGGCCTGAAGATTTTCTTCCGACAGTCTTTCCCATACCCAAGAAGGAGGTGGACATGACAAGTCTGTGACGGGTAGGCACACTTAATCACCGCTGCTGCTCAGTGCCATGGAGACAGCCTCAAGACTGTCACCTACACATAGCTGTTACTAAACTGTTGCCCGGGGAAAGTGGAGAGGGGACACATCATTGTCACCGCCCAGAGGCAGCCTCAAGGTCACTTATAAAGTGAGAACCTGGAAGTTATGCCACATTTTCTCTCTCTCTAGGTCCTCCTGACAATGATTTCTAGAAGAGCCAGACCGTGCAATCACAAACAGTACAATCACGTTTGTGGTCACTCCACTGTCTTGTCCTTGTTAGTATTGGGTGTCACAGCAGGGGGCCCTCCTGGGGCTAGTGACCCGTGTGCAAATGCACATCCGTGCACACAGTGCACGTCACTCAACAGTGCCAGCACCCGAGTCCCGGCAGGCACTCAGGTGGCAGGTTTCTATGCCAACCTCTTTGTCAACCCAAGTTTCAGAGCTAAAAGAGCTAGTTAATTAAACTGCAAAGCAGGTCCAGAAAGCTGGTCAATAAGACTCCTATTAAACAAACAGGTATAAAGATTGAGAAGTGAAAAGAGAGGGTGGCTCTGTTCAAGGTCAAACTGCAAGTCAACAGCAGGTGGGAGAACGCGCCCTGCAGTCATGGCTCCTCCTGTGAGGAGCTGGCCATTTCAGAGCTTCTCATCACCCCTGAAAAGAAGTTAACCTTTAAAAACAGGAGCCAACGTAGGTGTTCAAAGGATTTATCCGAGTCATAGTCGCCTCAAGAAAGTGAAGCAGGTGTGTGAGAACTGGAAAGGCCCTGTCATGATCCCACTGACCGACCCCTTGGGTGTTAGGAATGAAGAGACTGAGGCCACAGGGGGGCCCCCAGAGCTGGGGGGGTGGGGCAGGCTGGGTGGAGGACAGGGCTCTGCCCCCTCACTGCAGAGCCGTGCAATGAGGTGTCTGCAACCCGGGAGCTCTGCCTGCAATGCAGGCAGGAGATGTGGCCGCATCAGAGAGAAGTCCCTATCTGTCCTTTACAGGCTTGGCTTCCTCTTATATTACACATGATTTTCAGAAGAAATTTTCCTCAAGTGAAAAAGTGACACCCATTTCCCCTCTGGAAGAACGGAAGTTATTCAGGTTCATCTTACCTGGCGGGGCCACTCGGTCCTGATATGTGGGCTTAAATTCACTGATGGTGAGCAGCATCACCTGGATGGTCCCGATGAAGATGCCAGCCAGGCAGCCGTAAAAGATCACGTAGAACAGAAGGATCTTAACTGCAAGGAGAGCAAAGAGAACACAGCTGTGAGGCAGGCGCATGCTCAGAACGCATGTCTAAGTCTTCCCAGAGACCGACGGGCTTCCGCCCGGGTGGTGTCTTCAGGGATTCCTTCTTCAACACTGATCAAGGTGGTGAACCCCACTCCCAGATGGTAGGGAAAAATGGGGGGATGGGCAGCCCCCATTATAGTGTGCGTATTGGGGGTGGTTGAGGGTGGGGGGGCATGTTCAGCTAGAACTAAGATTCTTTATAGGAAATAATTTCATTCTCTAAATAAAAAAGAAAAGAATTTCAAGAAGATCACCAATAAAATCCAGGGCTGTCTTTGTCCGCTTATGCAATGCATTTCACATATGACAGCAGACTCCCTTAGAGACGGATGTTTTCTGTGCTTGCTTATCCCTCGACATTTCAGCACCACAAGCCAGGCTCTGCTGCTTCTCCAAATGCTCAAATGCCTGAGAGGTTTCATGCTGCGAGGAGTAACGGACACCCAGAAACCGTGGGAAGAGCCCCAGCTCTATACCACCCCGCTGCCTTGGATCTGTATCACAGACTAGGCATATGTCTCTCCCTTCAGGGGCACCAAACAAGAAAAAGAAAGGAGATGCTAGAGTAAAAATGGCAAGCACACTTTTATTTCATCCTCTGCCTGGACCCAGAGTAATGACTGACTCCATGGGCTGCATTTTCTTTTCCCACAGTTAACAGGATAACAGGACAGAGGCCGAGAGCTGCAAAAGCAGGAAAATGAGAAACAGAAAACCCTGCCGCTCACAGATGGAATGAGGCTATCAGTTACCGGTTTACAGGGATTATCTCCCGATTAGCTGCATCGTAACAGGCTGTACTAGGCATCGCCCGGTAGCCTTGCGCCAGCCAAACAACTCAGCGGGAATGCAGAAGGGGGAATGGCGCACCAGGGGTTATGGGTGTGAAACAGGACTGCCCAGGGGTGCCGTGGGGAGTTCTCGCAGCGTCCAGATCGCGTGCAGCAAAGCCTGGGGTCCTTGGGAAAACGCTACAGAACACAGTATTCTTGAAAAGAAGTGTGTGTGTGCAAGTGGGGCGGAACTAGCCAGGATGCCCTCTTGATATATTTAAAAGCCCCTCTTTCCCATCACCAAATAAAGAGTTCAGGGAAACCATGCTCAAGAGCTATAAAAACAAGCGAACCACACATAAAACCACACCAAAATGCTTAATCATAATTGCTTTTCTCCTCTATCAAAAAAGAAAAAAAGAACAAAGAAAAAGGGAAAGATAAGGAAAAATGCACTGTATGAGCTGGCGCCACGGCTGCCCAGCTGGACGCTGCCTCATGGCAGGACAGGGGTTAAGCGCCGCATTCTGTATCCAAGCAGCGGCAGGCTAATGGCAAGGCCGTGACGTCAGGAGATCTGGAAAATTTTTCCAGGGAACGCTCCTCAGAGGTGCCAGAGTTGGTGTAACAGGGTCAGGAAGAGAACTGTTGTAGCCTCTTTTTTTTTTTTTTCTGCCGCCCCCCACCCTGGCTTGGTGTTCTGAGCTTAACCACATTTGGCTCTTCCAACAACTGGAGCATTTTTATACTCATTCCTTGGACTCCAGACACCTAATGCTAACAACATAAAAAGGTATGTAAATGAGGCTATAATTTAAAATACAAATTTAGCAATGGAAAAACAAGCCACTTTGCAAGCATATTGATTAAATTTAAGAAGACAGAGCTTTTCTATTCTGCCTGATACTACAGCCTACAAGCGAGGAATTTTTCTCTTTTGCACCGAGACGTTACTTAGCAAAGTCTCCCATTACTGTTGTGAGGTCACGTGTTCAGACTGGAGCAGGCAGGTCTGGCGGGGCCGGTGCAGTGGGCTCACCAACACGCAGGCCACCAGCGGCTGCTTCGGAAAAAAGCTGGACAGATTGTACCAACCGGCCACAGTTACCCAGAAGATAAGCTTTAGGGGCATTTTTTCCTTTTAAGCAATTTTTTTTCCTTTTAAAAAATACAAGTAATATAGAGGTTTTCCAGTTAGAACAACAAAAAAAAAGAGTACCCTTCAAAGAGTCACAGGCAGAAGGAAAAAATGGCATCTGGGCCCAGCAGCAAACATAAAAAGCCGCCAATGCCTGTATTAACCGAATAAAAACGTGGACAGCACCAGGTGACCTGCGTACTGCCATTTCTCCAGCAGGTGACAGGCGAGGCTCCTGCGTCCATCTTGGTGAAAATCTACCTTAAGCAAAACTGAGCCAAGGGCAACCTGCCCTCGTCCCAAGGGCATCTGTGTTGGGCCCAGTGCTGGGAAGGTGGCATTTTCCCCATGGGAGACAGCAACTGCTGCCCCTTTCTCTGTCTAAGGAGCTCTGTCGTTTCTTACATTGCCAGAAAGCAATAGACATATTAGCGCAAAATAAAAACTGGATTTTTAGCCCAGTATCTGCACCTTGGAAAATAGAAGGAAAGATGAGACAAGCACACCAGTCCTGGGATCTGCATTCATAAATCAGTGCATTGGCACCTTGCTGGATGTGGTATCAGGACACAAATATTCATTCACACACAACACACTTTCTCTCTCTCTCTTTTTCTCTTGCTGTCATACAGAGGTGCTGCCCCATTAAATGTCGGCTTAAAGAACAAGTCGTTCCATATTGCCGTACCCTCTAAAGCAAATATTATTCTGGAATTGGAATGAGGAAAGAAATATATTTTATGAGAGAAGAAAACACTAGAGGGCAAATTTCACAATATGCCTGGAGTCAATGCAGCCCTGGTCCGCGTGATGAGGCAGGGGTCAGACCACCAGGGCAGGGACCTCCGGGAAATCTGGGAAAGGGGGCCCTACTCCACAGTGCACCCCCCAGGCCTCACTCAAGTTACCAGGAGTTGCTAGGAGATGGCCCTGGCCCGGAGCTGTTCACCGGACACATACCCTGAGTTCTCCAGGTTTTCCCTTCCACAGTAACAAAACAGAGAGCGATCTTTATGCGCGAGAAACTATGGCAATAATCTCATTGAAGAGCATGGTCTCCCCGAAATAAAATAAAAGCTATAAGCCATCACTTTAAAGACCTACATTTAACATGGCTCAGGGCTACCTATGCTCCCCAGTTATACCCTGGAATGAGGTTTCACCTTGACTAACCTTGAAGTATGATGCATTATTAACCCTTTACTTTTCAATCAAGAGAGACCCACCACAGGCCGCATGTTTTTTCTTTACACAAATCATATAATCCAGCTTCTTCCATTTCAAAATGTCAGCCAAGCACTATTTCCCTGACTCATCCTCCTGCCGATGCCCAGAGAGCCTCCCAATCAGGAGCAGGGCATCAGCCCCTATCCAGGGCTCCCTCAGTGGCTGCAGTGGTGGTGCTAGTGGTGTCGATGGTGGTGATGATATTAGAGGAGGAGGGGGAGGTGATGCAGGAGAGGGGAGTTCCCTCCCTCTCTCTCTTCCGCAGTCACGACTCTTATAGATTTGCCTACAACTCTGCCCTTCAAAATGACCTTTTTCAAAAAAACCATGTCACCCTTCCGGGGTAGGGAGGTGGAAAACAAGTAAGGTATCTAATTTTCAATGGGAAAAAGAAACAATATCCATCCAACCAAGCAACAGGCTGCCCAAAATCTCAAAAGAAGAGCTGCTTTTGCCTTTGTGCCATTTATTTCCTAGCCTAACCCTTCACTATAACCAACCCAAGCCACTGATTGTGCATCTGTGTGGACACTGAAAACAACCAGCCTTTGCCATGTTTCGGAGCCTCATGAGCCATTTCTGGGTTGCGATGACTCCAGGGGAGGTCACCAGGGGAAACTCTGGGCATCGCTATGAAATACTGCAGTGTGGACGGATTCCCCACCCCCCGCCTTTTGCGGTATATATTTAGACTAAAAGAAAGGTGCTATAACATGCAACCCCGCCTGCATTAGATCCCGTTACCCTCATGAGGTTCTCTCACAGCCTCAATCTCTCTTTTTTTTAAGGACTTGGGACATGACTACAGGAAGAGACATATCTAGTCTCCCAGAGCTTCACCATTCCCAGGAGGGAAGGGCTCAAGCGATGCTCCGATAGACTGCAAATTACCAGGACAAGCCGGCTACAATATACAGAACCCTCTGCCTGGCGTGCTCCCGCCCCCAGCCCGCGCCCATCCTGGGGACTCCGCATTCCGCACAGGATGACAAGCCCTGCCGAGCGCGATCCAAGCAGAGCCCACCACCCGGTCCCCCTCCACCCTCGCCAGCGCGGCGGGTGCGGAGCGGTCTGCAGAGCCTGCGCAGGGGATGCGCCGCCCGGGAGAGACAAGGCGCCGGGGGCGAGCTGCGGACCCCGTACTTACACCAACTGCCACCGGTCCTGCCCAAAAACTCCTTCTTCTCCGAGTTCCAGATGAATTTCTTCCAGCTGCCCTCCTCCTTGGCTTTTCCGCGGGCCATGCTGGCGGGTCAGCCGCTGCCGCGGGCGCTGAGGGTGAGTGACTGCGGCGTGCGCCCTCGCGTCCTCCCCGGCTGCCGGTCGGCGTCCCCGGCCTGGCTCTCCGCAGGCGCACCCGCCGCTGCCGCTGCGGCTCTCCGAGTGCCAGACGCGCGGCGGAGGAGCAGAGGCAGGAGCAGGAGGAGGGGGAGGCGGCGGCGGGGGCGGGGGGCGGAGGGAGGGACCGCGCAGGCTGGGCGGCTCCGAGCCCCGCACCTATTGGTGGGCGCGCGGCCGCTCGCGGGCTCTCTTTGGTCCGCCACGCACTCCTCTCGCCCCGGGGGGTTCGGGGACTCTGCGGACCCGAAGCTGCCCCTCGGGACGCGTGCTCGGCCCCCGCCTCCTGTGACCTCTGCAGAGACAGACAGGGGGCACGAGAAAGTCAGAGGGAAGCACGGACAAACGGACTGCGAACGCAGCACAAGAGCGCCGGCCACGAGCCGAGAAATTGGCCGAAGGCGCACGCCCTACCTTTACTATATACCGCGCCGTGGCGGCCCGGGGCCACGCCCACTAGAGGCCCGCGTGGCCAATCGCCGACCTGGGGGGCGGGGCCTAGGCCCCGAGGGGGCAGGCGCGGGGCCGGCACAAAGGAGCCGCGGCGGCGAGAGGGGCGGGGGGAGCGGCGAGGAGCGCGCAGACCACCGCGCAGCCCCCCGCTTGCTCTGCGGGCCGCGAGCCCGGCCTGCCGGGGTGGGCGCCTCGCACCTGCGTCGCCACGCGGCCCGCAGACGCCCGGGGACCCTGGTCTGGCTGTCCTGATCCGGTCCTTTCCACCCGCCTGCCCGCAGCCGCCCGCTCCCGGCCGCCCTCCGCTGCAGGTCGGCGAGGCCCTGGCGGAGCCCGGGAAGGTCACGCCGGGACGCCCGAGAGTCGGGGACTCTGCCCAGCTCCGCCCCGCCTCCCCGCTCCTGCACCTGCCGCCCCCTCCGCGCTCCCCGCCGCTGCGGTTGCAGTTCCGGCCCGTCCCTCTCCTTCCAGGCCAGCCCAGCCGGCAGCCCCGGCTCCGACCTGCCCGGCGGTGTTCTTTGTGGGCGGCCTGAACCACCTCAAGCAGGACGATTGCCAAACCCACCCAGGGCGGCAACCTGCAACTGGAACTGAAGGGGTAAGAGGTGTAGAAGGCTGCCCAGCCCCCATTGGGTCATACCATCGGAAACCAGTCGCCCTGCACAGGCGGCTCATGCCAGTCTAGACCCCTGGTGACAAAGTCTGCACGTGACCCAGCCATCGAGGACTCTCCTCCTCCCAGCTGGTGGCTGGTATTCTCGCTGAATGCCTTTATGCCCCCTTGGGGGCACTGACCACTTTGTTCTGCTGTAAATCCCTGGGCCAAAAGGGATTGGCGGGACCCAGCACAAATGGCGAGTCGTTGGAGGGCAGTCCTGGGCATGCGGTCCCCCTTCCCATCCCTTATCCCCTGTTGCTGAAAAGCCACACTCCTTAGTTTCATGTCCCTCCGCTGAACCCCTGAGCAGCTTATACATCCCTCTCAGGGCGGTGACACAGTAGAAGTCGGCAGGGGTGGCTCTGCAGTCACTGCAGAGAAGCCCCGTCCCCAGGGGGAAACAGACCCTTGGAAAAGGAGATTTCTCGGCCCCATATACAGGAATTACCTAATACGGGGATGCTTGTCTGGGCCACCTTTCTGTCTCCAAGGTCAACCTTGCAGGTCTAAGGACAAGCTTGAACTGATAGAGAATGAGCTCTTTGCGCTAATCCTCAAGGCCCACCTACAAGACCTGGGCAAACCTGAAAATTCCTGAAATTCAGGCGAGAAGCAGCCATGTATCCACCTAGCCCCACAGGGCCTGCTGCATACAGGGCTCTCTCAAGGACAGCCAGAACAGTGTGTTGAGAAAGGAAGCCAGCCCCGTCTTTACCCCTGCAGTGTTTATGTTGGAAAAGCCCCAAGTTGGTGGCATAAGTGCAGGAAGAGGCTGCACCTGCACGTATGATGCCCCTGCTCCCCTCCTGGCAGAAGTTGCCTCACTGAGGAGTTTCCAGCAGGACAGGCCGCTGGGAGGGGCATGTGTTTATTAAGTGCCCACTACCTGTAAGAGGGAGGAAAGCCTGTGGGCAGAGTCAGCAAAAAAGGATGAGTAGGGGCAGAGGTAGCTGTGGGAAGGGAGGAGGGCTTGGGGGGTGCCCCCACACTTCCCATCGCCCCCTCCCTTGATTTCCTTCTCTTTCTTGCTCTTGCTGTCTCTTTTCCAGTAGAAGCATGTGGTACAACAAAGTTGGTGGAAAAAGGCTCACAGTGACAGATTTTTCGTTGGAACTCCCATTTTTTCTTAAAAAAGAAGTGTCTTACCTTGGCTCTCTGGGGCTGTGGCAAATGCCCAGTAACTGATCCTGCGTCTGGCAAGGATGAGCTTTTCCTCTTGTCCTTGACGTGCTGTCTTGCTCTGGGGATATTCCCCCCTCAAATCTTAGCTCCCCAGCTTTGCTCCTCATCCCTCCTCTGCATTCCTCTTCCGGAATTCTGACAAGTCCTGAGGGTCGTGCCTTCACAGCCGGTGCAGCATCTCCTTCTAAACCAGCCTCCCTAGGCTTCCTAGGAACCTCCATGTTTCCACCAAAAACTGGTGTTACAGCTAGAGAACATGATCTCAGCCCTATGGGGACCAGCTTCAAACTCCACCCGCCCAGCCACTCCAGACGCCTAGAAGTGCTTCACCCATCTGACCGTGTCACCACGAGCAACCTGGTGAAGAGCCAGGCAGACCTCCATTCACACTCCGGGCTTCAGTACTTGGAGCTGGGTGACCTTGGGCAAGTCACTTGTTCTTTCAGGGCCAGTTCCCTCAGTTGTATAATTAGAGTGATACGTTGTTGCAAGAATTAAATGAGAAATGTGAGAAAGTGTTAAGCACAGGGCCTGGTGCATGGTAAGAGCTGTTAAGTAGCTAGCTTAATTATAATTAGCTGTTTCCATTTGACCTTGTCTAACCTTGGGGCTGTTGCTCTGACTTTGCCACCTGCCCACTCTGATACACAGCCCCCCCCCCCCCCCCCGGATTCCAAGTTCCTTTAGAAGGTCACCCTGCCTAATTCCCCACCCTCTATGCCACCTTTCCCCTGGCTTTTTACTGTGCTTCCTGCTCTGTGACCTCCTCTAACTCAAGTAATGACTAACTTGAGCACATCGTGTCCCTTGGGCTGTGCTGGGCTGGGCTTTTGTTCTGAGGCCCCTTCTGTGAAGGGTGCTGTAGCAGCAGGTTGAAAGCGGAAAGTGTGTGGTTCCGTGGAGGGAGGGGTGCCTCTGGCAGGTGGAGTGTGTGGCTGGGTGTGGGGGTGGGGGAGGTGTGGACCAGGGAACTAGGAAAGCTGTTCAGTACATGCCTGTGGAGGGCCAGTGTTTCTCTGTGGAGAGAAGGAGGACGAATTGTTTAGCTCACCTTAAAGGTTCAGGGCAAAGAGAACACTTTTTCATGTGTGTGTGTGCAGGCGAGGGAAGAGGAATGGTTCTGGAGCGCTGTGATTCTTTCTGCCCAAGGCTGGTGCTGTGTGCTGTGTGTGGGTGGATAGAGAGGGAAGCAGAGCACAGGAAGGGCAGCAGAGAGCAGAGGGAAGTTAGGGACCTCTGTCCAAGTGAGGATGACAGGTTCTAACTGAGGAAACAGCCAGATGCAGTTTTGTGATTGAAGCAGAATCTACCCTGGTGCTGAGACAGGGCCCCAAAGGTGAAAGCAGGCTAGGACTGTCCTATTTGTAGCAGGATGGCCAGTCAGAAGCTGAGCTGGGAGGAGAGGCGGGAAGATCAACCCCTAGCAGTCAGCTACTTCTGCTCAAGATCAGAGAGGCTAAAATGGAGGTTCACCTGCCTGCAAAAGAGAGAGTCCAACTTGACAGGCTGCGTATGGAGATGGAGATCTGAAAACAGAACCGCCCCCTCCCAACCCACCCAGGGTTTTGGCCCTCTGATCTCCTGGGCCAGACACCATGCTGTCTACTCTGCAGAGGGCTCTGGAGAGCTGAGCTGCCAAGCCCACGTTCACACACGTGCTCACGCACAGCGGGGCTCTGTTCAGCCAGCCCTAGAGTATTTTAAGTACAGAGTGGAGGGGGTGACTGTATGTGTCGCATGGTGACTCATCCTGGCAGCAGAAACTGTGCCGTGTTGAGGAAAATGGCTCAATGGCAGGCTCTGTTTGCAGTAGAAAGCAGCCGAGGTGCACAGCTCTGCCATGGAGGGCGAAGAGGCCTGGGAGAGAAGAGCACCGGGAAATGCTGGACCTGTCACGTCACAGAGGGGGATGTGGGTGGATTCCTGGCTAACACCTAACACTGTCGATCACCGCACCCTGTGCTCCACAGAGCATCATTCTGTGCTGCACGATGGACCCTGCGTGTTGATAGAAAAACAAATCATGCTCTGGAATGATTCTGGTTTCTTAAAGAAGCCAGAGACCCTGAATGGGGACAAGTAGAAATATCTCTTCATTGCTTTCACTAAAGTCATTCTGGCACTTTCCTGTTTCACTGGGTCTGTAATTGAATTCTTGTCCTGGGTGAGGATATAGTATGAAAATACTGAAGAAGGAGCTTTTTTAGCAAGGCCCACTTGGTAAAGTGGACTATTCCTGCCATCAGTGGAAGTCACAGGTTACCTGCTCGCCACCTGAGTCATCAGGCCCTGACTGCAGACTTCCAGAAGTTGCTTTCTGCTCCGCTGTTTCCTAACTTGTAAGTCAGGAAGCTGGTGAGTCCAGAAAGCATGCACGGTGTTGGGGAGATGTGTCAGGATTTCTCTCCACCCCTCCCTGCTCTTTGCCAGTTTGTTCTTAGGTGTGTGAATGGTGGAGACCATAGTAGAGAGCAGAGGACATAAGAGAATGAGAATGATTTTCGTTTGATATTCTCTGGCTGGACCACAGAGGTGCGTGGTCTCTGCAAGCATTCAAATATTCATGATGTGGTGGGTGCTGGGACTGAAAGCCAGTAGGGGCCTGGTGCTACCCTATTGTTAGAGCTTTCAGAACCAGCTTACCTGTTCCTTTGTACTTCCCCATGCGGGGGGGGGGGGGGCGGTGGGTTAGAGTTTGAATTTGTTTTTTCCTTCGAGAAAATGTCTGGCACCAACCAGTGCATTCTCTAGGTTTTAGAAAATTCCAGAATTTTCCATCTGCTTAAAAGGTGAGACGCACACATTGCCTCTGAAAGGCTAAGAGGGGAGGTCTCACGACACCATTCTACACCAGATGTCATGCTTGCTGTTAGGGCCCGGTCTTACTGGCCTCAGGGACAGATGTGGATGAAATGAGGATCTGGGGCATTTTATGATCCCTTCTTGCTGGACCGCTTGAAGTCTTCCCGGGACGAGAAGGAATGTCTGTTCCATGGTCTGCTTAATATTCAACTTCTCTCTGCAGCCTTAGTTGAGGGCCTGGAGGTAATGGGCAGTCAATATGGATAAACTCATTGTGCTGACGATAATGTCAGAGGAACTCTGGTCCAAACTCCCATCTCCTGGGACAAGGTCAACCAGCCTCCAGTTGAACATCTCCAGCGGCTGTGTACTCCCTACCTTGCAGTGGAAGCCTCCATTGTTGGGAGACTCTGACCTAAAGCCTAGCTCCTTGTAACTTCTGTCCACTCCTGATGGTCATCTTTGGAGCAAGATGATGCAAGTCTGGGGCATCTTCCATGTGTACACTCTACGTATATTGTAAACATCTCTCCTGTCTTCCTAATTTTTACCTTTCAAAATAAAAAGTTTCCAGTTTCTTCAGTTATTGTAAGAGCTGGTTTCTGACCCTCATCGTAGCAGCTAGCTTCCTCTGCACATTTTCCCGTTTGTTGATGTCCTTTTCTAAGCAAGCCTGGTTCCTAGAAGTTCAGAGTCCAGTGGAGCCAATTTTTATGTGTGACCTGGATGCTGTCATTTTTATCAATTACTGTTCTCCCAACATGATACCTTCATGGTATTTTTTAGCCAAGGCCTCTTTAACACTGAAGCCAGATGGATGTTTTAGAACAAGCTCTTGCACTTTCGAAAAACAGAGATATCCCCTCCGCCTGAGATCCAGCTCACGGAGAGTGGATACACATGAAGCTGTGTGGGCAGGGGACACCAGTCCCTGGGCTCCAGGGTGAAGTGCTGCAAACACTGACCTTGAAGGGACTGTGCTGGGGGTGGCACCGGGCCAGGGTCTGGAGATCTTCACCTGGCATTTGCCCTTTGCCCTGGCTCAGTTGCAGTCTGCATGCTGCCACATCCTTCTCACCACCCCTCAACGTCCTTGGCTGCCCCCAGTGCCCAGCTGTGGCCTCCGTGCAGGTCAGCCAGCCAGGGCTTTTATGGTCCTGAGTTTCTCATGGCCTTGCAGCTGCAATTCCCATTGCTAACTAGCAAAGTCTTACTTTGCTATTAGTCTCGATCCAGGTGGAGGGAGTCAGGTTGGCACAGACGCCATTTTTCCAGGTCCTAGGTAGCTGGGAAACCTCAGCACTAACCGTCTTGGCCTAGGTTCCTCCTTCCAATGTGGCTGGGATGCGGAGTCAAAATGGGTGCCTGGCTATTGGCTGGCACAAGACGGACACACACACTCAGACAAGCAGGCAGACAAACACATGGAACAAAGAACCTCATACACCCCCAGATCTGTCAAGTTTCCTTCTTTCCTCTTTCCACATCATTCTAGAAATATTGCACTTTACTATGATTAGTTTGTAGGGATCAAACCAAAGGGAAGAAATGAAAAAAAAAAAAAACCTGTGTTGCATTTATTTTACTTTGTGGAGGAGCTTGGAGGCAGAAAAATGAAAAAAAAAATTGTATGAACTGGATTACAACTTGATCTATCCTCATCTCTATACCAAGGTGTGAGGAGGATTTTGTGCTCTCAAGGAGCAAATCCTTGAGGCAAACTGGCTGTTCGTAGTATCTGTATCCCAGCTAGCTAGCAGCATGTTTTTTCATTAATAAGCGATAACAATGAGTCTTGCATGCTTACCATCTACGTGGCATTGCACCTGACGCTCCCTCTGGACGGCAGGCCCCCTTGGCTGAAGTTTATGACATGCATCTTCAGTCCCAGACGTGGCATGACACTACCCACCAGGACACTCGGTTTCCTGGTTCTGAAAGTCATTGCTGTGCCTGTCTTCACAGCAACACCCGCAGGGACACTGGCCGCATAAGTGAGTGGAATGACAAGGAGACCAGGACCACTGACTGAGCCCTGGGTGCCCCAAGAGCTCTGGCCCCTTTTCAGCCTTCTGTCATCATACTGGAAGCGATACTGGTGAATAATAACTACATTTATCAAACACTATTAAGTCAGACACTATGCCAAGTATATAGTAGGGATTACCTTTTTTTCTGTTTTCTGCTTCATATTACCTTTTTAACAACTTAACGAGGTAGGTCCTTGTGATGGCTAATTTATAACTGGGCTAAGGGTTACCCAGATAGCAGGTAAAATATCGTTCTGGGTGTGTCTGTGAGGGCATCTCTGGAAGAGATTAGCGTTTGAATCCAGAGACTGAGGAAGAGGTTGGCCCTCACCAATGTGGGTGGGCATCATCCAACACACTGAGGGCCTGAGGAGAACACAAAGGCAGAGGAAGGTGAACTCGCTCTCCTCCTTGAGCTGAGAGCACCATCTTCTCCTGCCCTCTGACGCTGGTGCTCCTGGTTCTCAGGCTTTCAGACTCAGATCAGGACTCATGTCATCGGCCCCCTGATTCTCAGGTCTGTGGACTCGGACTGAATTACACCACTGGCTTTCCCGGTTCTGCAGCTGCAGAGGGCAGATCATGGGACCCCTCAGCCTCCATAACAGTGTGAGACAATTCCCATAATAAATCTCCTCTTCTATACATCTCTATATATCCCATTGGTTCTGTTTCTCTGGAGAATCCTGACTAACAAATCCTGTTATTACTTTCATTTTACAAATGAAGCAACTGAGTCTCACATAGATTAAATCCCAAAGGCTGACAAGAAGGAAGGCCATGTTCAGACCCAGGCAGCCTGGCTCCAGAGCCCAGGCTCAGACCCTTAGGCCTACCTGCCTCTTCAGAAGGAAGATGTAGACACAGAGACCTCAAGTGTCACTCATGGCACCAAGGGTGCAGTCATGGAAAGCCTCTTTGTTTTTAATGTTAAAAGCTCTCCAACAGGGACCGGCCCTGTGGTGTACTGGTTAAGTTTGGTGCACTCCACTTTGGTGGCCTTGGTTTGTGGGTTTGGATCCCAGGCGTGGACCTACACCACTTGTCAGCCATGCTATGGTGGTGAGCCAAATATAAAGTGGGGGAAGATTAGCATGGATGTTAGTGCAGAGCTAATCATCCTCAAGCCAAAAAAAGAGGAAGATTGGCAAGAGACGTTAGCTCAAGATTAATCTTCTTAAGCAAAAAAAAAAAAAAAAAAACCTCTCCAACATAATGTAAGTCTTCCTTGGGTCACAATTTAAAGAAGCCTATCTTGGATTCATGTGCTTGTCCATCAGTCATTCATCAATTGCCTACCATATATATAGAATTGCCTTGGAAACTGAGGGAATCACACAAGACAGAGAAGGTACTGTCTGAACCTGTTAGCAGCAGACAATCAAGTCAATGAGGCAAGATACCCAGGAATGAGCAAACCACAATGCAAGGTGGTAAGTGATTATATTCCACAATGGATACCACAGACAAGCGGTACAATGGGAATTTAGAGAAGAGAGAGAACCCATGGAGGAGGTGGGCCCTGAACAAGATTCTGATAGCACCAAGAGAAGGAGCAGAGGAAGAAGCGCTGGTTCTCTCATTCACTGAACATTGATGGACCTTACTGCGTACTGGTCACTTTGCTAGGAGCGCACAGGAGCAGGACCTAACACCTCCTGAGAGTTGGGAGTCTTCCCAAAGATGGTGATCCGGACAAGGAAGAGTTAACCTGAAAGGAAGTGAGGCAGGTGGAGGAGACACTTGTGCAAAGGGCCATGTTTAATCAGGGTAGATTGAGGGAACGCCTTTGACTGGGATATAGATTTTGTTTTAATAGTGAAAGATAAAACTGAAAGGTACAGAGTCTAGACTGCCCTTTCTAAAGCAAGGACTGGAGTGACGCAGATCAGAGTTCATCGGAAAAGCAGGACTGCATTCTCAGCAGTCCCACATTCGTGGGGGGGAGGAAGGAAAGACACTCAGCTCCTCCAGCGCGTAGAATCAGGTCTGCCCCTAACTGCTTCTCCACCGCTGTGCTCCCTTGGTGACGTGGGTGACGCCCAGACTCTGTGCCGCTGTGGCCAAGAGGACAGGGCAAACTTAACCGTACGGCACCATGGCCTCAAAGGAAAGCATCTGTCCTCCCTTTGCCTCTCCCAGGCCTTCTGCAGAATGTTTGCTTAAGGGAATTTGGACACGCTCAGAAAATGGGCTTTATTTTACCTACAGAGCAAGTTTTCAAATGAAGTCAGGATTAGACAGAAGAAAACCAGACGAGTCTCATAGGATGTTGGACGCCTCCCGAGACTCTCATTGTCTTAGCTTTCATATGGACCTGGATGTGAAAGGGAAGTGCTGTTACTTGGAGGTGCTTATTTCCACCACCAGAATCCAGGGCTGAGGGAGGAGGTGTCCCCTTCTCTAAGGAGGGTGGAGGAGAAGCTGTTTCTGGCCCCCTTTCCAATTTGAAACTGAGCGCTTTCCCCCACACCAATATTTTACACATTATTTTGGTCTGTGACCTTCCCAGCACTATAGTTTAACTGCATGTTGATTAAATATCTTTTTGGAATTTGCTTGGGAACCTAACCTTCATATACATTATTGACCTTTGGAAAAAATGCTTTACTGGTTCCAAGCAAGTAATGTATAGACTTGTAAAACACAACCTGTTGGTAAGATGATAACTCTTCATCCTTTTTTTTCTTTTGAGGAAGATTAGCCCTGAGCTAACTACTGCCAATCCTCCTCTTTTTGCTGAGGAAGACTGGCCCTGAGCTAACATCCGTGTCCATCTTCCTCTACTCTATACATGGGACATCTACCACAGCATGGCTTTTGCCAAGCAGTGCCATGTCCGCACCTGGGATCCGAACCGGTAAACCCCAAGCTGCCAAGAAGTGGAATGTGCACACTTAACTGCTGTGCCACCAGGCTGGCCCCCTCTTCATTCTAATAATTTCCTTTGACTGGCAGAGTGGGCACAGGGGCTGGGTAAAGCCGAGGGTTCTAGGTCTTAAAAATTATCAGATTTGTAAGAGGACTTCAAGGCTATTTTTCAGATGAAGAAGTGGAAGCCCAGCGAGGGAAAATGGTTGGTGTGCTAGTAGCAGGGCTGGCTTCAGACGGACGCCTCGTGTCCCAGTCCATGTTCATTCCCCATCTTGTGATGCAGCTTGGGTTGACCTGAAGAAGCAGCCACACGTGAAGATGGAGATTATTGTTGCCCAATTTGAGGGACCCTAAGAAGAAACTTCACTATGATCCTCCAATAAGAAAGAAAAAAGGAAAGAAAAAAGGAAAAGAAAGAAAAATCTTCATGATGGTTTTATCAGTAAGAGTTAAGTTTGGCTGTGAGTAACAGAAACCCAAAATAACAATGGCCTCAGCAACATAGAATTTGCTTTCTTCTCACAAGTCTAGAGGAAGATGGTCCAGGCCCCGGGTGATGGCTCTGTTCCATTATGTCCTCGAGGAGTCAGGCCCCTTCAACCTCAACCTTTTACCATCCCTCCTATGTGGCCCTTGGTCTCATGGCCCAGGAAGGTGTCTAGGACAGCAGTCATCACAGCCAGGCTGGAAGAAAGAACTAAGAGGAAGAGGAAAGGCAGAAGTGCCAACTGCCTTTATAGAAACATCTGTCCTAGAAACTGTCTGTTCCCATCTCATTGGGCAGAACTTGGCCTGAGGACAACACGAGACTGTCAGGGAAGCTGAGAAATACAGTCTTTATTTTGAGCTCCATTTGCCCAGTTGAAAATTAGAGCATCTGTCCCTATCTATGCCACAACGAGGGAGGGAAATTTGACACGTTGATTTGTTCTTTTGAGTTAGTATTGTCCAGGCCTTTTCCAAAACACAAATCCTGGGAGGGACACCATTATCTAACATTTGATTGTCCAATGAGCACATCAAATCTCTTTCTTTTGTGGAAAGAGAGACAAGTCATTCATTAAAGAGTAAACCATTAGAAGAGTCCAGGACATTGGAGTCAAAGGAGGTGGCTCTGGAAGGAGCAGAGGAGCAGAGTCAGAAAAGATCTCCAAAAGGGTCTGCAGAAAAGGGCTGCAGATGGTGCCATGGGCACAGTCTGTGACTCCGCCCTGTTGGCAAGGGCTGCTTCTGCTGATAGCCTGCCCACCACCTCTCGACTTCCTGTGGCAGCAGTGGATTCAATCTCTGCCTGCCTCTCTGGGGGTTTGTGGGGTTGAGACAGCTGTTGTCTAATCTTAGTGCAGGTTGCCGTGGCACAGGGTATGGGATTTACCCAGACCCGGCACGCCAGCTGCCCTACTAACACAGTGGGTCTTAGAGCAGCTCACATTTAATTGTAAATTAAGAGCTACTTTTAGCAAATCAATAATTCTTCAATTTCATCAGCCTTCCAGAAGGATGGAGTGTTAGAGTGTGAAGGTCTGACTGGGGTTGGCTAACACTGGGCTATACATTACTGAGTCCACTGGGTAATTCTGGCATTTGCTCAGACTCTCCAAGCTCCCTTTGGCCACAGGCCTTCACACATGCTATTCCCTCTGTGTCTGGAATGTTCATCTCTCCCCTCTTGGCTAGATAATACCTACTGAGCCTTCAGGGGAAGATTTCCCTGACATCTGGGACTAGGGAAAATGTCTCAGCCACAGGTTTTCATGGCACCGTCTAACTCTTCTTTGTGCCATCTGTCACAGATGTAGTTCCACATTCATGTGTGTGGTTATTTGCTGAGACCTGAATTTCATGAGGACAGGCTTTGTCCATTATGGCATCCGCTGTGCCTAGCACAGGGAAGGGCATGTAGTATATGCTCAATAAATGTAGCTGAGTGCTTGAAGTGCACCTCTCCCCCGCACATTTTCTCACTAACTCTCTTACAATTGCACAGATTCCCTCCATATGTTGACCATGAATCTTCTGCATCAAATTTACCTGGTTAACCCCTTTAAAGTACAAATTCTTGGACTTTATCCCCATCCTACTGAACCTCTATCTGGATAGTGCCCAGGAATTTGCATGTGAACAAGCTTCCCAGGTGACTGTTAAGCACCATAAGGTGTGAGAAGCCCCACTATAGGGTGTGTGAGAGCCCTTGTATTATTAAGACCCCCATGCTGGGCACAGGACTGCACCTCTGGGATAAGACTGTTGTACTCAAGGACTATCTCAGTAAGCTTAAATTTGGAGAAGAAACCTATAAGACAACTTTGTTCTTTGAGATTTGAAAACACCCTGGAAAATTTGGAGACAGCGTTCATTGAGCTAAGACAGTCAAGGTTGTGTGGAAATAAAATAATGTGTGTAGCACCTTTGCACAGAGGGCTTTTAAGAAGCAGACAAAGACTTGATTGTTACCAGTAACTTGCTCTCTTCTCCCCCCAGCCCCAGCCCCAGGTGGAATGGCGACATAGCATTCTTGCTGGGCCTTCTGAATCACGAACTGAGTCCTCCATGGAACCCTGGGTCTGATTTCAAGCCTCCAAACTTAATAAGACAAATATTCACCTATGAGAGACATCCCAACCTATGAGCTGATAAACTTTAATCTTTTAATTGTTTTAAACTTTAATTGTTTTCTTGAAAAAAAAAATTGAAGTATACTGTGCTCTGGACTTGACAATGCGCGTGGTCAGCCACACTCAGTGAGGCCTAAACACGGGATTCAACAGATGGCGGGAAAGCCCTTTAAAGCAAGAGTCCTACCCAGCGTTTCTGTCTTTCTTTCTGCCCACCCAGTTGCTCTTTTTACTTCACTCTAAAGATTTCCTCTTTCTAAGATTCCCTTCTGCTCTCTCCCTTCTTGAGGGAGGGCTCCTATCTTTTTCAAGGATCATAGATTCTTTACCTTCCAAGGAGTTTTTCGCTTTCTCCAGTTGCCCCAGGACCCACCTCCTCTTTTTAATGTTTCCCTAAGATCTTGGACAATGACTGTCATTTCTCTTTAAAAAAATAAAAATTATTATGTTGTCTCACCAAATACCCAACTCTTGTATATTAATAGCTCCATTAAAAAAACAAACAGATGTGTGAATTGGGATTATGAATAAAAATAAAAAGTTCAAACCACAAGACATAAGACAAAAATTACCGTCTCAAAGAGGACCTCAAACGTGGTAGCTGGAGGTGAGCTGGGGAGACGTCGCTGTACTGAGGTTCTAAGCTCCTTGAGAACGGGCACAAAGTCTCACCTCGAATTCTCCACAGTTCCTAGCACTGCGCCTGACACACTGAGGTTTCCAGGAATATTTAGTGAATAAGTGATTGAAGGAAGGATCTCCAGTTTTAACCAGGGACCTGCTAGTTTTAATGCAATATTGGTGTTAAGTAAATTTCTTCTGGACCCAAAAAAGTTTATTGTGGCTCAGCAGTAACTTACCTGGTCAGATGACCCAGACAGTGGGTTGTGGTCAAGAGATAGGACAACTGTCCCCTCCTTGCAGGCCATGATCCTCCCCTCCCAGTCCTTGGGATCTTACACTTGAAAGGTCCCAAATCTTTCAGGGATCTTTCCAGGCCATGGAACTGAAAAAGAAATCCTTTGCTGAAAAAATGTAGGGTATTTCTGCTGAAAGTCCCTTTGTAGTGTTAGCCAAATATATTTCATTGTGGTATTATGGAAAGTACATGGCTTTTGGAAATATAGCCATCTGATGCTGTGAGTTACTAACTATATGAGACTCAACTTTCTCATCTTGAAAATTGAAATAATGATACCTATCTTTTATTGTCTTTGTGGGAGTTTGAAATAATTAGTGTAAGAGACTTAGGACATAATAGAGATTCAATAAATGATAGCTTTTCCCACTTGAATTTAAGCTCCACAGGGGCTGGGTTTTGTTTTGGTTTTTTGGTGAGGAAGATTGGCCCTGAGCTAACATCCATTGCAAATCTTCCTCTTTTTGCTTGAGGAAGATTGTCGCTGAGCTAACATTCATGCCAGTCTTCCTTTATTTTGTATGTTGGACACTGCCAAAGCATGGCTTGATGAGTGGTGTGTAGGTCTGTGCCCAAGATTCGAACCTGCCAACCCTGACCACCGAAGCAGAGTGCACGAACTTAACCACTACACCACTGGGCTGGCCCCAGGGGGCTGGTATTTTTGTTTGCTTTATCCCTGCTGCCTCCCAGTACCTGACACAGTATAAGCACCTACTAATAATTGTTAAATAAATGATGTATCTGTTTACTTACCAAGTCCCAGACCAGAACTGTATCCTTGCATTTTGAATATGCTAAAATAGTCTAGTGTTTAGTGTTTCTATTAACATCTCACTTTAAGACTGTGTATGTGCCGGCAACAGCTGTATGTTTACTCCACAGCATGTGGGACCAGCAGGCAGATGGCCTATATCAACAGATCTCAAAGTGTGATCTCCAGACCAGCAGCAACAGCATCACCTGGGGGCTTATTAGAAATAGAAATTCTCAGGCCCCACCCCAGACCTACTGAATCAGAAACTCTGAGGGTGGGGGCCAGTAATGTTTCGACACATCTTTCAGTTGATTTTGATGCACGCCAAAGTTCGAAAACTGGAACCACTGGTATGTATGAAACTCTTCTGTGCTCTGATTAGAAATGACCTGAGCGCTCAGTGCCTGAGAATCAATGACTTGCACCTAGAAAACATGATCCATCTGAGATTTTAGAATATGATGCTTACAGAATTAATATCCTCCTGCTAGGAGCCTTTCAGGAACCTAGACTGAGTGACGGATTGTGAGTTCAAATGCTTATTCAGCTAACTGGCTCACTGCATGACCTGTGTGCGTGCATGCTGCAGGTAGGAGTGCCTGAACAACTCTGTTTCTACCACGGTCCCTATTATGGACTGAATGTTTGGGTCCCCCCAAAATTCATATGTTGAAGCCCTAATGTAATGGTATAGGTGGGGCCGTTCGGAGGTAATTAGGTTTAGGTGAGGTCACGAGGGTGGAGCCCCCATGATGGGATTGCTGCCCTTTTTAGAAGGAGACACCAGAGCTCTCTCTCTCTCAGCCCAGTGAAGATCCAACAAGACTGTCTTCTGCAAGCCTTACCAGCTCCCCAACCATGCTGTCCCTCTGATCGTGGACTGTGAGAAAATAAATGTCTGTTGTTTAAGCTCCACAGTCCGGTATTTTGTTACAGCAGCCTGAGCCAATTAACACAGTGCTCCTTCCACCCAGCTGTGGCAGAGTGGACCAGGGCGGATTGACTCCAGGGAAGCTCCATCTGTGGGCTAGCCCTTGATTCTCATAGCAGTTAAGATGAAGCCGAGCCCCTGTAACAGAGACCCAAAACTAAAGTGGCTCAGAGGAAAGAGCAGTTCTTTCTTTCTTCCATATCAGCCAGGTGATGAACAGCCCGGGCCGGCAGGGTGGTTCTGCTGCATGGGGTTAATCCAGGGAGACTTCTTCCATCTCATTACTCTTCCTCCTCTACGGCGCTGTCCTTCTGTGCAAGACTAATGCTGTCAATACAGCATCTGCCTTCCGTCTTACTGCAAAGAGAAATCCAGGACACGTGGCTTTGACTTTAGGAAGATGCCAAATTTATACATCTCCTTTCTGTTTATACCCCATTACTCACAGAGTCATACCCAGCTGCAAGGCAGGCTGCAAACTGTAGTGCACAACTGGCAGCCATGTGCCCACATAAAACACAGAAAGTTCTATTACTAAGAAGAAGGGAAGAATGAGATCTGGGAGACAGTTAGCAACCTCTGCCGGAGTTGTGAACAGCTTCTCATTTCCTCTTCTCATGGGGCCCAGCAGCACCAGGTAGTCCTGCCTTGGATTCCTATCAGATTTCTGTGTCTAGATTAAAAACCCCTTTCCTTGAATTAGCTTGAGTGGGAAACTGTTCTTTTTACCAAGTGCTCCAGGTAGAAAAGTGTACCTTAAATCTCTCAGATCTTAGTGAAGCTTGAGATAAACATTACGTGACAACGAGTGGTGGGCTCAGAGCAAGCACTAAACACAAGCACTGAAGAGTAGGGCAGTTCTGACCATGATGGCTGTAAGGTGAGATGAAATGAGAACTGCCCCCACGTGACAGTTCTGAGCTGTCCTGAGTGCTCTCAGCTGCCTCCATTGAGAGCCCTGATTCCAGGCAAAACCATGAAGTGTGTTAACCTGTCTTTGGCAGGCTTTCATTCTCTTTCTGCATATTTTGCCAGTGGGCTCCTTATGGAATCAGAACTCCCGCATCCCGGGTCCACTCTCTCAAAGTTGTGTGTTCCGCTGTGTGCGTGTGCAATGGGGACTCCTTGGGGTTCATGTCTTATCATTAAATGTCAATCTCTAGTAATGGAGGAATTTTAGGCCAGTTTGGCTGTTACCCATGGTCTGTTAGGGAATTTTGTCACCCTGCAAATAACACCCAAGCAGGTCCTTCTGGCTTCTTGTAGCAGCATCTCTCTGTCCTCATTTCAAGATAATAGTCTGGTGAGAGAAATAGCATCTTGTTTCTTCCTTTAGTTTTAGTCTCTCACTTAGAATGGCTGATGGGTCCACCAGCTGACAACTCAGAGAAGCTTAGATCCATTCAGGGCTCCCGTCCCCTGGAAGAATGGGTAGAACTCTTGGGTCTCTACTCTCCCAACCTTGTTTCCCTTTTCTCCTCCTTTTAAAGTTGACCGTTTGACCCAGCTGTTCCAAGGCCTGGGTCAAATAAAGTGCCAGGACTGCACAGTGAGGGGTTATAATAAACTGAGGGGCAGCAGAAGAGCCCCTCGGCAGGATTTTGCCCATTCAAAGGTGAAAATGAAGGCAATGTTTAGACTTCATCAGATCGGTGCCTGTCTTTTGTCTCATCTATCCTGGGTTTCTTGGCTCTATCTCTGGGTAGTTTGCCCTTCCACGGGCCAGATTTTTCAGTGAAATGATGGGACCGTTACAGGCCTATGACATTCTGTCCATAGTGGGCCCTATAAAAGGAATGGAAGACAGAGGGGTAGGGAGTGGGTTCAACATGAGATGAATGGCTGTTATGTGCCGTGCACTGCTAGATGCTTTTATCCTCAAATAAACTGGAGAAGAATTGACATTTCAACTTATGAGAAAATTGAGGCTTCAAAAGATTAAGTAATTTTCCCAGATCACTAATAACTGATAAGCGGTGGAGCCAGAATCCGAACAAGATTTGTCTGGTTTTTAAAGCCTGCGCTCAAAATTGGCTTCCATGCATTCATGCAAAGGGTCTGCCATTAATAGCGAGACCTTGGCAACAAGGAAAGGAATATGGCCCATTTTAATTACATTCTTTATTAGCGGATGGAGAGTGGAGGAGAACTGGGGACCATTGAGAATGAACCCCCACACATAATTAATTAAGAGGGGGCTATGTTCTGCCACAACCTTATTATTTGACTTCAGGAGAATCCATTGTCTTCTCTGTGACTTAGTTTTACTACTAGATATTAAAAAAAACAAAAACAAAAACAAGGCAATGGCTCCCAGTGTTTGAAGGGCTCAGTAAAAATCTAGGTGAAAGACCATATAAAAATCCTAGCAGGTAGGAATACATACATATGAATATAAATGATAGATTTTAAGCACTCCACTTAAAAGCGTTCTATCAGAGCAACTTCAATTTAGTTTTGCTATTGCGGTAGACTTGTTCCCTGAAGGTAGGCCCCATGTCTTCATCAAGGAATCCTAAAATGTTAGAACCGAAAGGGACTTTAGACATCATCTAGTCTAACCTTCCCATTTTTTGGCTGAAGATGATCTCTTTTTCTGTTTCCCTTACATGGCCTAGAGCCTTGACTTGTATTCAGGAGGGGCTTATTAAATAGCAATTAAATAAATAACGAATGTCCTTTATATGGTTGTAATTTGCCCTCACCCCTGTACCTCTGTGAACATGGATATGGGAGCATTCTGAACCTCTGAACACATTTTATACAATCATTAATCACTTCTATAAGAGTTTAGTTGTTTTTATGAACTTTCCCCTCCTGAAATGACCTTTACCACAGCTTAGGTTTGGCTTAGAATATGAATTCAGTGTATTCAAGCATTTTGTAGAAAACATTCCAGTGCCCTCTCTGAATGTATTAGACCTACAGTGACAACAAAAACAGCTTTTGAGTAACACAGTAAAATTGTCGCTCAGCTTATTTCATCAGGATGATCTTCTCTACCGGGGCCAGGAACTAAGGTCAAGTTCACCGTCGCCTCTGGCTCTACGGCTGGCTTTGTGGATGTGCAACCTGTGCAGCTGCACAGGGTTTAAGGCTCTGTTGTCCCCCTTTTGAAATTCTTAATAATTTTTTAACAAGTGGCGCCATGTGTTCATGTTGCACTGGCCCCTGCAGATTGTGTAGCAGGTCCTGCCTGGCTCCCTGCATGTGCCTGGGCATTTTCTCTCTCCCATAAGTCCCCATCGCTTCCCAAAGGCAGGGCTATGGCACGCCACATCTTGGTGGGATCTGAAACATCTGTTGGGCCTTTAGAAAAAACAAGTAAGTGCATTTTTCAAAATAAACTGCTTTCTTCATGCATATTGCCAACCTAATGGAATGGAATGAACGTGTGTTAATCATTGACTGCTGTGAGCCACTGAGCTGTGGCTTTGTGTACTTATTTTGTTTAAGTATCACCTCAAACCTGTGAGATAAGTGCTATGATTCTGATTTCACCCAGGGGAGTGCTGAGGCTCAGGGGAGTTGGTAAGTGGCAGGGCTCACGCATTGAATTCTGATTTGTCTGACTGCAGGCCCATTTCCATTTTCCTACCTATGCTCATCTGAGGCCTGGAAACCTTGCCCTTGAGGTCATATGCTGCCTGAAAGGACTAATGACTTTTTGCACCATTTTCCCACACTCACCTTTTGCACGGGACCTTTCACAGTTGTTTGGTTAACATCCAGGATATGTTGCTCTGGACTCTCCCATATCAGGCTTTCGGTTATGGATAACTTTCCCAGGACCACCAATGAAACTAGAGGTGAAATCGCATCTGTGCCACTTACTGATGGGGATGGAAGTGGAGAAAGCAGCCAAGCAGTGGCAGGAACCGATGTGCTCTGGGATCTTGAGTCCAAGCCAACGTTTAATGGCACGTGTCTGGCTCAGCAACACTTTGTAAGAGAGGATGGCAGCCGCTTGCTCATTTTTTTTTCACACACAGCTGTCCAGCATCTGCTATCTGCCAGGCACTGTATTAGGCCCCGCAGAGACTATAATGAAAAAGACGTAGCCTCTGCTTTCCAGAAGGTCACAGACTGGCAGAAAGGGCAGACGCGTAACCCACTTTACCCCAATATTTAGCCACCACTAGTTCTGAAATGGAGGAGTCAGGACTCAGAACAAATTTAGGAAATGGGTGGAATATTATTCTGAAACTCATTGGAATTCTCCCTTGTCTTAACCTTGATAGAGATTAGGGTCCTTGGTTGGGTGGCACACCTACACCTGTCATGACTTGCATCCTGGATTAATAGCTGACTCTGGCCAATCTTGTGCCATCCTCTACCTTAGCAAACAGAAACACAGTTTTTGAAAATTGACATAAAGAAGAGTTGAGAAGCAAACCAGTTGTGCCCTCTTGTGCCCCCCACCACCTGACCACAGCGCTTTGTGGAACCGTGGATTGTTTAACAGCCTCAAGAAACCAGCAGGGTGAGAAGGCCAGAATTATGCTCAGCAAATGCAGGAATGAAGCACAGTTCTCTGTGAGTGTTTCCATGGTAACAGTGATAACAGCTGATATTTATAGACCCTCTATCTCCAAGGAGCTCAAAGGACTTTGTAGACACATTATCTTCTTCTCTAGGAGAGAGAGGGAGAGAGAGAAGGAGAGAGAGAGAGAGAAAGAGAGAGACAACAAACAAGAAGAAGGAGGAGGAGGAGAAGGAGGAGGAGGGAGGGAGATGATGGGAGGGAGGGAGATGACGGGAGGGGGGGAGATGACGGGGGGGGAGGGTGAGCATGAGCAGGAGAGGAGGGACAGAAGGACATGATGTGCTATTATGCACATTTCACAGATGGCACCGAGTAGAGAAATCAGTGACCCAAGGTGGCATGGCAAGCCAGTGACAGATGGTAGGTTGGATGGACCTGGTGGCTCATATAACTCCTGGAACCCTTGCTGCTGGCCTTAGGCAGATGTCAGGGCTGAACTGCCGTCTCCCAGTCATCTAGCTCTGTTCAGTGTCACCTGGGTGATCAGATAACTTCAGGGACGTCAAAGGCAGTTTGGTTCAACTATTGTTGATGTGAAACACAAGGGCAATTCTTCCATAAAGATTTGGGGATAATGTCCAAAGCCTTATAGCCAGATAGCCGCCAGACAATCCCAGACAGTGTTCCCAGGGGTGAGAGGCCTTGATGTCCTGATAACCTCAGACAAAAAGGACTGCACACACACGCAGAGGGCCTGTACACACTGATGGAGATGGTTCTGTGATGGAGCCCATTTCACAGTGTCCCTAGGACCTTTGGAGGGAACGTTTCTCCAGGACTCCCTCTGAGACACGTGTCTGCTCCATTAGATGGGTGATGGAGCTTAGAGTTATTTGAAGGCTGTAGCCTATGAAATGGAAAATGAGTTTTGTGAATCCCAGATCTACAGTTCCCTTGTATAAAATCCTTTGTATGAGTAAAGCCAACATCCTGTGGTGGAGGCCTAAACTCTGGGGTGGGTTGGAATGGTTCTCAGCTCCCTCACCCTGGAGCCGTCTCTGCCCTCCTTCTTCTTCAGGCAGAGTTTGCCAACCCTGGTCCCCACGTTTGACCCTCATAGAACTTCTGTTCCCCCCTTACCACCGCTTCACCTCCTGTTTGGCCTTTGGAAAATGGGATCTATTTTCTCTTTTAAAAAGAGCCATTATCTGCAGAGTATTCAGCTAACCTAGCCAGCAGTCCCCAGGGCAACCCTAAGAGACAAGGGCCTTCCTCCTGCAGGGCTTCAGGGGTCTTTATGAACCAATCATGCCGGTTCCTACAGCCTAGGACTTCAGGCATAAGCAAAAGTGAGCTTCTTACTTGTCTTCAGCCTGTTTAGGCTTCAGGGCTCCTTGGGCTAAGGGGTGGGTAGTTTGGTAATGTGGAATTTTGAGACCAAGGAAAATTTAAATGTTTCATTTACAAATAGTTTTCTGACCTGCAAAGCAGAAAGAACTTCAATGAGACACTTGGAAGAAGAAAGGGATGGTTTGCTGTGGGCCTTCTGGCTCCTAGAGCCATGTCGGGCACTTCCCATGTGTCCGTCAGTGCCCTGGGGCTCCCCTGTCTGGGGGCCTGGGTGGGATCCTTCTCTCATCCTCTCACCACCCAGGATGGGCTTCCTCACACTAAATTTCCTTCTGTTCCCCCAAGAAACTGAGCTCCCTCTTACCCAAGTTCTTGGGCTCCATGAGGAAGGAACCTTGTTTGTTTGCTATTGTCTTCTCAGCCCCTATTTTTGTGTCTGGTACTACTCAGCATTCGTCAATGAATGAGCCTCCTGTGACTCTCCTGTCCCTCCCTCCATCCTCACCCATTTTCTCAGTTTACCTATTCCTCATCCTTAAGGGCCCTCTTCCACGCTCCCAGGCATCGTCCCTCCTGCTGGTTCCTAGAGAGTGTTTGTCTTTCCCTGTCACAGCGGCCATCACGCACTACAGCATTTGCTATGTCCATATGAGTTTCTAGAGTCACTGAAGGGGGCTTTTGTAAGTAGAAAACATTACTCAAAGGTTTACTTTTGGGAAAAATTGGTATTCCACTTACTAAAGTTAAAATTAGAAAAACATAGTTTATTTTAGTTCAGCTTACAGATATAATTATTTTATTTTTTAATTTAGCAGAGCTTAGCAATCACTTCTGAAGAGACTATGAATACAATTAGTTAATCACCTTCAAACATTTTAAGCTGTGAATATAAATTTTATATAAATATATGTATATATTTGGATTAACAAACAAAGCTTTCTGGAGTTCTTCAATAGTTATATACATAAGCCCTTAAATTTATAAATATGGGGTCCTAAAGTTCTCTTATATGTTCCCATAAACTTAGCAAGAATTCAACTTGGAACCATAAAACTCCACATCAATTACTCAATTGTATTTTAAATTGGCATTACAGACTATCACTGTAATTGGCCCAATTCTCTTAAAAATTACAAATACAAAAACAGCAAATATACACAATTTTCTTCTTAGTGCAAAATTGTCAATACTATGGTTTAGTCCTCTCAAATATTTCTATACTTAATCTCAATTTTCCTGGTGTTAAGAAACACACACCCTGGGACCAGCCTGGTGGCATAGTGGTTAAGTTGAGTGCTCCGCTTCAGTGGCCCAGGGTTTGCCAGTTTGGATCCTGGGCAGGGACCTACACACCACTCGTCAAGCCATGCTGTGGCAGCATCCCACATAGAAGAACTAGAAGGACTTACAACCAGGACATACAACCATGTACTGGGGCTTTGGAGAGAAAAAAAAAGAGGAAGATAGGCAACAGATGTTAGTTCAGGGCCAATCTTCCTCACCAAAAAGCATAACTTTAAAAAGAAAAGAAGAGGCCCAACTTACCAGTGGATGGTCTTCCAAAGATCCCTTTAAAAAAAAAGGAAAAAGAAACACACACACTGTGTAAAGGAAGCCACTTGCCATCCCAGTTATCTAGGAGCAGAGTTTTGGCCAGGACATGGGCTTGTAGGTGACCTTGATGGAATTTAGTTAATGGGTATAAAGTTGTAGTCTTTCACACTGAAGAGGCTGGTCTGCTGGGTCCCTGGCCATTTCATCTAATTTTATGTTCACTCAAGGGAGTCTGCTGCTCCCATTCTTATGGATAACTTGACTGGCTTTTACAGTTCCTTGATGCCTTAAGATTTGTAAATATATTTACGAGTAAATCTAACTTAAACCTGATGGAATTCTAAGATTTATAAACATTATCTTCTTCTTAATTTTAACTTACGTTTGACCTTGACGGAGTTTTCCATTCTTTCACATTTTCAGTAGCATGCCACCCTTAGGGCTGTTTAATCTGATGTTCTGTTGAATTTTGTTTGGCTTGTTTTGACTCTTGGGGTCGCTCTGCCTGCTGCTCCTGTCTCTTCCATTACAATGTGAGCTTCCTGAGGCCAGGACAAGCTATTTTGCTCAGAGTTGTAAGCCCGGAAGTCAGCACAATGCTGGCACGGAAAACGCACTTTTGTCATCTGGCCCTCCAGTTGAAGACCAGCCGGAGTGCATCTGTAGTGGAACGAATTGAGTTTATTGCTTGTTGCAACAAGAGAGAGTGTGCACCATGGGCAACCATCGGGCATTTCAGTAAGGTGTTAGAAAGAACTTCGGAGAAGATTTGGGCTTGCTTGTGTTAGGTGGTTTTGGGTAGGGTTTAAAGAAGCAGGACTTTGCTCTGAATTGGATGCTGCCAGGAAGCACAGGTAATTCTGTGACTGTGGAGGACGACTAGAGTGAGATTAATGACATGATCAGTGCAGAAATTGCGGTCATTCATCTTAGTCAGGAGAGGGGCTGTTGAGTCATTTTGGGGGTTTGGACAACGTTCGTGTTTTTGTCTCTTCAGACATGATCACAAGGTGCTCTTGTTTTCATCTTGCTCCATGATGGTCACAGAGTAGCATGCTCTGCTCTTGCATGAAATTATTTCTGTTCAATAGGAGGACATCAAGACCCAGCCGTGAACAACACCAGGCACCAAGGTTTAGCAGTAGTACCAGGCTGGCTCCCATGTGGACTTTAGGGAGCTCTAGTGGGCCCACGCTCATGCTCCCACTGTGCCTCCTTCAGATTCACTGGGCCTCAGGCAGTAGCTTATACAGGGCCTCAGTACCTGATACCTCTTCCCCACCTCACCTAGCTGTCTCTGTCCCAGCATGCACTTTTCACTGTAGCACTCCCTCTGCCCTGGAGTCTGGGGAGCGGACAGGGGTGCCCAGCGGCTAAAGAGCGGCTGCCCAAGGAGCATTTGCCCTTCCTCGTGCTGGCTTAGTCTGACCAGTCCTTCTTATCCCCCTCCAGCCCAATTTTCCACCCCTGGTTGCTGGAGTCAGCAACACTGACAGAGACCAAGCTCTCAGCCCCCTGCTGTTTTCCTGCCAAAAATATTTCTGCAACTGGAATTCAATTTGGAAAATGTTTTACAAATAGAATACCTTGGGAGAATATTTTAACGGCCCTGACCGAAGGATAATGTGTGATTCCAGATAACAGCTCCCAGTGCTTGGGAACCAGAAATCCTAACCGATTAACGCCAGTCCCTTAATCTGGACACCTTCAAAACTAGTAAAGACCCCAAACATAAGAACACTTGGAGTGTGCAGAAATACTTAAGATCCTAACTCAGAGAACTTGTTAATTTCCCAAGGCCTTTGATTGGGAGAAAAAAGAAAAGTCCAGAGCTGGAGTGTTTGTGTCATACCCAAGATAATGGGTATCTTTAACCAACAAACTCAGCCAACCAACCAACAAACCCCTTTCTTCAGAAGGACTTTCAAATGAACAAGGACATCACTGCGAGAAGCAGAAAAATGGGTAAGAGTTATTGGTTGATTTACTGTTGGTGGACATTGGCCTCTTTATAGATTTTTTTCCCCCTCCGCTCTCCTTGGCTTACTTTTTGTGTGTGTGTGTGAGGAGGATTGGCCTTGAGCTAACATCTGTTGCCAATCTTCCTCTTTTTTTTTCTTCTCCCCAAAGTCCCAGTACACAGTTGTGTCTTCTAGTTGCAAGACATTCTGGTTCCTCCATGTGGGATGCCACTAATAGCATGGCTTGATGAGTGGTGCGTAGGTCCCCACCTGGGATCTGAACCGGCAAACCCCAGGCCATTGAAGTGGAGCATGCGAACTTAACCACTCGGCCGCAGGGCCCACCTCAGCCTCTTTATAGACTTAAGTTTTAACTTTTATATGAATATGTTAAAGCCAAAGCACAGAATCCAAATGTGCAATAGGATCCTGATACAATGGAACATTAATTGTTCCGAGAGTCAAGGGACCTGAATTCTAGTATCACCTTAGCTGTTAAATGTTGGCCTTAAGCAAAATATGAAAATAAAAATATCTGGATCTCTGGTTTTATAAAATGAGAGGAGTTATACTATCTGATTTAGTAGGTTCCTTACAACTTAAATATTCTAACTTTTGTAGGTACAAATGCATTCGGTCAGTCATTTATTGTAGAAAGCTCACAAAAAATAATAACTGTATAATTAGTGCACGCTGCCACCAGGTGAGGGTGATGCTTTGCCTATAGGTCATGTGCTCCAAATGGTAGGTTTATGCCATACCTGTGTTATATCTGAAACATTTATTATACTCCTACCTTCACCTCCTTTAAAACAAATATTTCTTTAAACCTTAAGCTTGGCCATTAGCACATACTTGCTGGCCAGAGTCATGATCTGCTCATGATCTGATTTTATCTATTGCCTATATGTACTTCTTGGCCTAAGCTCCTAATAATAATAATAATACAGTGCCTATCTGTGCCACTAAGATTGCAAAGTAAAACTTTGTCCAACCAGAAGAGAATCATTTCTCCGTTTATCCTAAGGATAGAGGTGCTTTGCAGGAAGAGCCTAGATATCAGCAGCTTGATTAGATGTTTACTAGAAATGTAAACATTATAGCAATATTTTTGATAAGGAAATTTTAGGTAGGTTTCTAAGTGACATCTTTTACTTTAAAAACTTGCCTAGTAAGTGACATCTGAGTACTATCCTATCTGAAAATATTTATTTTTTATTATTATGCACTATACATTAAACAAAATGAAAGTGTAAATTCGCAAGATTTTTCAATAGTATAAAAGAGTTTCGGGAGAGAAGACCCTTACCGTAAGTTTGGTTTGAGCCTGCAAAACTTAAATCTTATGACCTTCAATAGCAAGATCCTCACCACAACATACGGCAGTTGGAGACCAAGAAGGACATTAGGCAACATTCAGAGGACATAATGTCTGGCGTTAAAACCCCTGTTAGCACCAGCCTACCTTAGGCACACAGAACTACTGTATTGACTTTGGCAATATGTCTATGTTGTCATGCCAATCAAGTTAACTGAAGTTGAAAATCGATTGGTAACACAACCTGGTCCTGTCTCTCCTTTCACTCAAGTTGCGATTTGGTTTAGCTGAATGCGGCAGAACTGTCTCTTCTTGCATCATGTTCTTCCTCCTCTCTGGGTCAGGACCTGGGCAGCCCCATCCCCTGGGAGAGGCAGGCAGCCTGAGAAAATCACTCTCGTTCACAGGCACTTGGTGTCTGTTTAAGGAAAATTAAAGTTCTGTTTACTCTGCAAAGTGTATTCAATAGCGTTCTGTCTACAGACATATGTGTGCCTGGTTAATCCAGTTAGGCAGAAAAAGTGAATGACTAGCTAAATAGCAACAGGGGAAATATTTTACCACCTGCTTGAGCAGCTCATGGAACATCCTTTTGACCTTGCACAGCTTCGTCATCGGAGGACAGTTGCATCCAAAGGGACTATGGACAGCAGGAGGATGGAGGGGCAAGAATGCCCCCAAGGACTAAAGCTGAAGGAGGCAGGGAAGGGGAGGGTATGAGCTGCTTAGAAACTATAGGCTGTTTGATCTGAGGAGCCCTTAAATGTTGTCTCATAGAACCTTCTCATCTTACAGGCAAAGAGGCACAGTCCCTGAAAGGGTAGGTGCTTGCCCAAGGACACATGGCTAATGAAGTGACAAAGCCATCTCTGAGATGCAGGCTTCCTGACTCCTAGTTCAGGAGTCTTTTCGTCACACTACACTGTCTGCTTTACTTACTGGAGCCTCTGGCACTTCCAGGAGACAAAGGATTCTAATTGGAGCCTCACTACTGATTTTTGGCATGACCTCAGGCAGATTGTCCTTGCTAATCTTCAGTTTCACTCTCTGTGCAACCACAGTGATCCACGTCTGGAGCTCCAGCTCTTTGGAGAAAGCTACACTCTAGGTGTCTTTATTTCCCGTGTTTCTAGGAAGGGTTGTTTTGAGTGGTTGATTTCACCCAGATGTGCCTGCTTTCTTTGTTTTTCTCCTGTTTGTTTCCTGCTCAGAGCCCGTTGGAGGCAGAGTTATCTGACAAGTTTCATTCATCCCAGAAATCAACCAAATTCTCCAAGTATGTGAATTCTTCCCTTTCAGACAGTTTCCAGCGTGGTTGAGAATGGGCAAAGTGAAAACTCTGTAAATTGGGAAAGTGAAAACACAACACTGACCCTTGGCCTTTCTTAAAATGGTTGTGATTAGGAATTTGACCAGGATATTACAAAAGAATAATGATTTGAGTGTTTTCTGCTTTAAGCAGTACTGGAAGTTGAAATGATGTGAGCTTCCAAAACAGAAACGTGGGGCAACAGTCATTCACCTTATCAAATGATTCTCTACTTTTCTTGCAGATTTTTCTTCCATTAACATAATGGAAAATGCAATCCAATTTACACGCATCTATTGGGTTAAAGTAGCGTGCACCAAATTTTCAGAACTCATCAGAAATCCATGTTTACCACATACGTACCACAGTCCTGACGATCTCTGTCTTCTCCCATTAACTCATTTTAAAGATGTTGAAAATTGAAAAATAACATATATATCTTTTGTAAGACATGTATAATTATTATGAAAAAGTAGAAAGTTATCCCCATAGTGCTACCACCCAGAGATGGTTACCGTCCTCACCTTCTGTATACCCCTTCAGAACTCTCTCCATAATAAAACTACTGCGTAATACTAAAAGTACTACGTAATAAAAGTAACCATGCTGTTTTCTGCATATTTTCTCCAACCTGTTTTTTCTATTAATATGTTGTGAACAGCTTTCCATGTTGATGAACATTAATTTACAGCATTATTGTATTAGCTACAGTTTGTACACACATTTATACACATTTATTCACTCATGTGGTATGGTAGACATAAAGTTGCTTCCAGTTTTTATCCATTACAAATGACCTTCAATTCAATGTACATCTTTTAAATAAATCTTTGTGCATGTCCTTGATTATTTTCGTGGGGGAAATTTTCTGCAGGGGAATTTCTAAAGAGGAATTATTCGGCCCGAAGACCTTTGATATGCGTCATCCAACCGCTCTGAAAACAGTTGTACCCAGAAATCTGTAAGTGGTTATCTTCTGCACCCCAACAGCCGTGTGCATTATTTTTTTTTTAAAGATATTATTTTTGGGAGCAGTTTTAGGTTCACAGCAAAATTAAGAAGAAGGTACGATATTTCCCATATACTCCCTGCCCCCACGCATACATAGCCTCCCCCGTTACCAACATCCCTCATCAGAGTACATTTGTTACAACTGATGAATTTACATTGAGACGTCACAATCACCCAAGGCCCATAGCTTATATTAGGGCTCACTTTTGGTGTTGTACATTCAATAGGTTGGGACAAATGTGTAATGACATGTATCCATCATTATAGTATTGTGCAGAGGTGTTTTTTTTGTTTTGTTTTGTTTTTTTGAGGAAGATTAGACCTGAGCTAATATCTGCCACCAATCCTCCTCTTTCTGCTGAGGAAGACTAGGCCTGAGTTAACATCCTTGCCCATCTTCTTCTACTTTATATGTGGGACGCCTACCACAGCGTGGCTTGCCAACTGGAAGTGGAACGTGCGCATTTAACCGCCATGCCACTGGGTGGGTCCAGTGCAGAGTTTTTGGCTGACCTAAAAATCCTCTGTGCTATTTCTTTTCATCCCTCCTTTGCTCCCGATCCTCCATATCCTGGCAACCACTATCTTTTTACTGTCTCCATAATTTTGTCTTTTCTAGAATGTCACATAATTGAAATCACACAATATGTAGCCTTTTCAGATTGGCTTCTTTCACTTGCTGATATGCATTTAAGCTTCCTCCATGTCTTTTCATGGCTTGATAGCTCATTTCTTTTTAGCACTGAATAACGGTCCATTGTGTGGATGCACCACAGTTTATTTATCCATTCACCTGCTGAAGGACAACTTGGTTGCTTCCAAGTTTTAGCAATTATGAATAAAGCTGCTGTAAAATCTGTGTGCAAGTTTTTGTGTGGACCAAAGTTTTCAATTCCTTTGGGTAAATATCAAGGAGCTCAATTGCTAGATCACATGGTAAGAGTATGTTTAGTTTTGGAAGAAACTGTCAAACTGTCTTCCAAAGTGGCTGTCCCATTTTGCATTCTCACCAGCAATGTATGAGACTTCCTACTGCTCCACATCCTCACGTGCATTTGGTGTTGTCCGTGTTCTGGATCTGAGTCATTCAAATGGGTATGTAGCAATGTCTTATTGTTGTTTTAATTTGCATTTGCCGAATGACATATGAAGCGGAGCATCTTTCTATATGCTTATTTTCTATTTGCATATCTTCTTTGGTGAGTTATCTGTTAAGATCTTTGGCCATTTTTTAGTTGGGTTGTTTGTCTTCTTATTGTTGCATTTTGAGAGTTCCTTGTATTTTTTCAATAACAGTCCTTTTTTAAATGTGTCCTTTGCAAATATTTTTTCCCGGTCTGTGACTTGTCATCTCATTTTCTTGACATCGTCTTTTGCAGAGCAGAAGTTTTTGATTTTAATGAAGTTCAATTATCGATTGTTTCTTCCATGGATCCTGCCTTTGGTTTTGTATCTGAAAAGTCATCGCCATACCCGAGGTCGTCTAGATCTCCTATTTCATCTTCCAGGAGTTGTATATTTAGGTCTATGATCCATTTTGAGTTAATTTTTGTGAAGAGCGTAATGTCCATGTCTAGATTCATTTTTGTTTTTTTTGAATGTAGATGTTTAGTTGTTGAAAAAACCATCTTTGCTTCACTGTATTGCCTTTGCTCCTTTGTCAAAGATCAGTTGACTGTATTTATGTGGGCCTATTTCTGGGCTCTCGATTCTGCTCAACTGGTCTATTTGTCTATCTTTCATCAGTGCCTCATGTCTCGATTACTGCATCAGAAAGATAGGTAGGTCTTGAAGTCAGGTAGCATCAGTCCTTCAACTTTATTCCTTTCCTTCAATATTGAGTTAGCTATTCTGGGTCTCTTGCCTCTACATATCAACTTTAGACTCATTTTATTGATGTCCACAAAACAACTTGCTGGGATTTTGATTGGGATTACATTGAATCTACAGATGAAGTTGAGAAGAACTGACATCTTGACAATATTGGTTCTTCCTATACATGAACATGGAATATCTCTCCAATTATTTCATTCTTTGATTTCTTTCTTCAGAATTTTGTAGTTTTCCTCATATAGGTCTTACGCATATTTTGTTAGATTTATAACTAAGTATTTCATTTTTGGGCATGTGAATGTAAGTGGTATTGTGTTTTTAATTTCAAATTCCACTTTTTCATTGGTGGTATATAGGGAAGTGATAGACTTTTGTATATTAACCTTGTATTCTGCCACCTTCCTATAATTGCTTATTAGTACCAGACGTTTCTTTTTGTTTTTGTTTGATTCTTTTGGATTTTCTGTGTAGATGACCATGTCGTCTGTAAACAAAGACAGTTTTATTTCTTCCTTCCCAATTGTATACCTGTTATTTCCTTTTCTTGTCCTATTATATTAGCTGGTACTTCCAGTAAAATATTGAATGCATTATCTTTTACTTAATAGTGTATTGAGGTATAATTGACATAAAATTTACTCGTTGTAAGTGAACAGTTCAATGATTTTTTAATACATTTATACGGTTGTAAAACCACTAACACAATCCAGTTTTAGAGCAATTCCAACTCCCAAAATTTCCCTCAGCATTACCTTTTAAAGTTTGTTTGTTTGTTTTATTGAGATAGAATACAGTGAAATGGTCATATTTTATGTGTACCTACTGTCAATAAATTTTGAAGAATGTATATCAAAACACAGAATAGGGGCCGGCTCTGTGGCCGAGTGGTTAAGTTCGCGCGCTCTGCTGCGGCAGCCCAGGGTTCAGATCCTGGGTGTGGACATGGCACCGCTCGTCAGGCCACGTTGAGGTGGCGTCCCACATCCCACAACTAGAAGGACCTGCAACTAAGATATACAACTATGTACAGGGGGGTTTGGGGAGATAAAGCAGGAAAAAAAAAAAAAAGAAGATTGGCAATGGTTGTTAGTTCAGGCGCCGATCTTTAAAATAAAAAACAGAATATTTTAGTCATATCAGAAATTTTCCTGGTGTCCTTTCTTAATCTCCCTTTACCTCTCAAGAAGCAAACATTGATCTGATTTCCATCACTGTAAGTTCTAGAATTTCCTATAAATGAAATCGTATACCATATACTTTCATTCCATATATTTTTGAAAGTTATCCATATTGTTTCATCTATCAGTAGTTTGTTACTTTTTTATTGGTGAATATCTTTCCATTTGACATTTTCCGTGTGACATCTTGTTTATTCATTCTTATGTTGAGAACATCTGGATTGTTTCCAATTTTGGCTACTGTGAATGAAGCTGCTATGAATATTCTTATACAAGCCTTTTTGTAGACAAATATTTTCCTTTTTCTTGGACAAATAGCTGGGAGTGGAATTGCTAGGTCATAGGGTAAATGTCCATTTTAACTTCTTATAAAACTTCTAAACAGTTTTCCAAAATGGTTGTGCCAATTTCCATACTTATCAGAGACCTGCTTATTCTAAACCCTTTCCACATTTGGTGTTTTAAATTTTAGACATTCTAGTGAGTATGTAGTGAAATTTCATTGTGCTTTTACATTATGTTTAAAAATGACATCACATTTTCAATTACTTGATTACCAGTGAGGTTGACGAATTTTTGTATGTTCATTGGTCATTAGATTTACCCAATTCTCTTCATAAATGCAACTTTCCATGAAAACCTACCACACATGAACTATAAAGAAAAGTCAGCAAACACTGGACTTTTAGGGTCAATGTTTACTTTGCAAATTAGCTTTAGATTTCAAACACTTGGACCAGTCCTGGCTTTCCATGTTAGATAATCTAGAAATAATGCTTTCTTTCAAATTCATTTTACATTCAATAGGGAAGAAACACACACACACAAATTATCATCTAACAAATGAGGCTAAATGATCAAGTTATGGGACTAGTTATATAAGCAGTACATGGTACATAATACATGCTTAAAATTTTTATTGACTGAAGGAATAAATGAATGAATGAAGGATTCAGAATATGAGATTCTTTCTGTTACAATGTCCTTCTTTTTACTTGCGTTTGATTTTCTTCCTGCTCTCTCCTTGCTACGGTTTCAGGAAAAGGTGGTAACATGGACATTAGGATGTAGAATACTTGGGATTGAGTCAGAGTCTACACTGCCTGTTTATCTTCATTGGCCTCCTCTTCTGCCTGTTACTATTTATGTTTCGCTGTTATTTTGTGTGTGTGTTTGTTCTTGTAAGCTGTCCTAAAGCCTTTCTGGAAAGAGTCATAGAACAAACAAAACACAATTCACAAGAAAGAAAAGGCCTGGCCCTTGGCCCTACCGCCGAAGGGTTTGGTTGGGGAGAGAGATCCACCCACAGGAGAGCGAAGAGCTCTGGTAGGTGGTCCAGATAGTAATTCTGGAAGGACTCATACAAGTCAGCCAAGACTTTTGGAGAAGGAAGTGTGGGTGCTGGGCCCTAGGACTTAAGTAAAAAACATTGCAGAAAACTAAGAAAATACAGATGGGCAAAAAGAAGAAAATAAGCAGGTGTTGGTAGGATTTAAATAGAGTGAAAGGACAAGCACGGAGGTGAGTGTCTAGCAGGGGCAAATGTTTGGCCTCGGAGATGAGCGCGCCCTGCCCAGGAGACAATGGAGCAGGGATGCGGGAGAAGACGAAGATTAGGGCAAAGGCAAGGGCCCGACCAGAGAAGGGGAGGGGACCACGTTATAAAGGAAGACAATTAAATGCCCGGCTATGGAGCTGGAGCTTTCCAGGTGGGTAGTTAGGGACCCTGGGGATTCTTGAGCAGGGGAGTGTAAGAAGAAAACCAGTGTGTGAGTAGGATTCGTTTGGTCACATTTTTCAGGCCGCCTGGGAAATAGGAGAACCTGAAGTCAAAGAGACTGGTTTTGTGATAACCGCTAAGAAATTCTTCTGTTCTTCAACCATCAATCTACCTTCCTGTGAAATGGGGAGAATTTTCTCATCTTCCTAAGACATTAATCAAGTTTTTCAAATCTTCTTCTTCACTTAAATGCTTGTATCTCATTAGCACGTTTTCCTCTAAAGTTTTGCCTTCCTTTAAGATAATATGTTGTACAAAATTTGAACTTTATAGGACAAATTAAGTGGTTGTTATTTTCTAACTGAAAGTATACCTCACTTACAAATGGCTCAAGTCAGGAGCGTGGCGCTGGAGCCATTATAACTCAGCATTTCTTTGGGGGTTACACTTTCACAGAGCACTTATGAAAAGTGCACACTGTCTCAGGTGCCAAAACTTAAGTTTTACAGACCAGAAAACTGATAGTTAAAGAGGTAAATAACATTGCCCAAGGTTACAAAGCTACAAAGAGGTGAAAACAGGACATTATTTAAATGAAACAGTTAAAATTATCAAAATTGAACAAAAAACATTCCTGGAATTATCATCTAATGGGAAAACATGTTTTAGTTTTTAAATATTTAAATGCAGAGAATCTCCGACAAATACAACTTTTGTGGGAAGTGAGCTACCTCTGGAACACTTGTGGAAGTCTGATCTTTTTTTCCTCTGGCTTTTGTGCTGATAATGGTTAAAATACCACCACCTTCACCACCACCTCTTTTTTCAGGCATATTACAAAGCCCACAGCTTATGATTATACTAATGGCTATTATTTTTTTCTGGCTTATCACAAATCCCACTGCTAATATAATAATACTAACATTTATTGAGTGCTTGCTGCATATGAGGCAGAGGGGTAAGCACATTTCCTGTATCACCTCATTTATTTCCTTCAGAGACCCTGTAAAGAAGGCATTACCATGATTATGACCTCCATTTTACAAAATGAGAAAACGGAGACTTAGCAAGAGACATTAAGAACCTTGCCCAGGTTCCTACAGCTGAGAAGCCGAGGAGCCAGGAATCCATTCCAGCTTTGTCTTACTGGAGAGTCTCAACCACTGAGAAGTGAGCCGAAGACGTTTCTCCGGTTTCATATCCTGGGAAGCTCCTGGACACTCTGTCAAGAGGCAGGGAGTGCCCTGTTGTTCTTGCGTATCTTCATCTCCGGTGAGCGACAAGCCCTGAGAGCTCAGCCAGCAACCAATCCTCAGGGGAGAGCTGGTATTTCACTCAGCCTGTTTTGTGTGTTTTTTGTCCCTTTCTCTTTGCCAATATAAGTTCGTGCCAGGAAAAGAGCATCGGATTGTGAAGAGATGCCAATAAAACTACTATAGGAGAATGTTCTCCATCATAACACTACGTGCTCGGTGCATGGCATCTGAAAATCTTCAAACAGTGCAACCTGCAGCTACCTGAGTCACACACTCATCCTAAGAGATTCCGTGGGTCAAGGGAAGAAGGGAAAAAAGAGACGGGGTTTTCCAAGTCTCCCCATGGCCACAAACTGGGGCTGCCCGGGAAGTTATCCTTGACCTTAGCTTTTTGATAGGTGAAGACGTGCAAAAGACACGGGCTGGTCCCTGGGGAGAGTGTGGAAAGAAAAGCTCTACCAAAATTCTGCCAAGCCTGAAACAGAGAGAGGCAGTGGAAAAATAGTTAAATGCAGATTTTAGAGTCAGATTTATTGGCAGAAGTAAATAACCAAATAACTCTGTGCCTCAAATTCCTCATTTGTAAAATGAGCATAATACAAGTAATCATGTTTTGCAGGATTATTGTGAGGATGGTGAGAGTGCTGGAAAGAGGCTAAGCAAAGTGGCGCCTACCTTCCTGGTTAGTGGTAAACATGTGTTTCAAACTCCAGTGGGAGCCAACCTCTGTTAGCAGAAGCTATTGGCTACTAAGGCGGAATCACAAAGCAATAAGAGAAGAGAGGCATCCTGTTGTTATGGGGAGAACATATTCATGAGCATCTACGTGGGGTAGGTGTTTTAGTTAGATTGAATTAACAGTTCCCAGTTGATAAGTAAATATGTGAAAATTCAAATAATTTGCTGAAGGTCAGGTGGAAAAACCATGATTATAGCTCAAGTCTGTCTGACTTCCAGGAGTTTCCACTATATGGTATCATGTCTCGGGTACACATTTTTTTGGATGTGAGCTATAAAGTGTTAAGGTGTTTCCATGAGCTAATGTGTTAGCATGACTGAGCTCTGCTTCCACCCTGCTTTACTGGTGTCAGGAATCCACAAAAATGGGAAATTCAAATGCTTATAGGGGAGAGACAAGGGACCTTCACTGGATGTGAGAAAATTAGCAGGGCAAGCTGGTAATGAATAGCAGAGAATCCTGAGCCTAGGTGATAGGAAGACAATAGGGAATGGTGAGGACTGGGATAAACTGGTAAGTGCACGCCCAAGCTTGAGTTGCAGCTGCTGCTCTGCTCCAGCCCATTTTAGCCATATGTGAAAGTGAGTCAGACATTATGATTTTTCCAGAGAAGACAGAGATTTAGATTTTTATGTGAAATTACAATTAAAAATTTTTTAATTAATTTTTTATGTTGAAATAATTGTAGATCACATGCCATTGAAAGAAATAATGCAGAAAGGTCCCTTGTACTCCTTACCCAGTTTCCGCCAATGGTAACATCTTGCAGTATTACACCCAGGGTTGATACTGATAAGGTCAGGGTACAGAATATTTCCATCAGCACAATGATCCCTCATGTTGCCCTTTTTCAGCTGCACTCACTTCCCTCCTATCCCCCACCACCTCTTAATCCTTGGCAATCACTAATATGTTCTCCATTTCTATAATTTTGACTTTTCTAGAATGTTATTTAATGAAATTATACACTATATTGGGATTGGCTTTTTTCATTCAGCATGATTACCTGGAGATTTGTCCAGGTTGTTCCATGTATCAAAAATTTGTTCCTTTTTATCGCTGTGTAGTAGTCTGTGGTATGGATGTACCATGGTTTAACCATTCATCCATTTGAGGACATCTGGGTTGTTTCTAGTTTGGGGCCTGTATGAATAAAACTACTTTAAACACTTTTGTACAAGTTTTTGTGTGAACATAAGCCTTCATTTCTCTGGGATAAATGCCCAAGGAGCCAATTCCTGGCTCATATGGTAGTTGCATGTTTTGGTTTTTAAGGAACTGTCAAATTGTTTTCCAGAGTGGCTTGAGCATTTTGCATTCCCACCAGCAATGTATGAGGGACCCAGTTTCTCTGCATCTTCACCAACATACAGTGTGGTCACTATTTTTTACTTTGGCCATTCTGATAGATTTGTACAGATCTCTCCTTGTGGTTTTAAATTGCATTTTCCAAGTGGCTAATGACATTGAACATCTTTGCTTGTGCTTATCTGTCATCTGTATATCCTCTTTTGTGAAATGTCTGTTCATGCCTTTTGCCTATGTTCTACTTGGATTTTTTTTTTTTTACTGAATTTTGAGAGTTCCTTGTTTATTCTAGATACTAGTTCTTGGTTATATGTGTGTTTGCAAATATTTTCTACACTCTGTAGATTGTCATTACATTCTGCTAACAGATTCTTTATAAAAAGAATTTTGATAAAGTCAATTTATCAAGTTTTCCTTCTATGGATCATGCTTTTGTTATCCAATTTAAGAACTCTTTGGCAAGTCTTAGATCCTAAAGATTTTCTATGATTTTTTTAATAGTTTTATAGTTTTACATTTTACATAGTAATCCATTTTGAGCTAGTTTTTTTTCTCAATTATGTCAGCACCATTTCTTGAAAAAGCTATCATTCCCCCATTGAATTGCTTTTGCACCTTTATCAAAAATATATTTCTGTGAGTCTATTCCTGGGTTGTCTATTACATCCCACTCATGTAGGTGTTTCTCTCTTTGCCAACTCCATTTATGTAGGCCTTCTTGGATATCGTTTATCAGCACTGAGTAATTTTCAGCATACGAGTCCTGTACGTGTTGCCGTAGATTTCCATCTAGGTATTTCAGTTTTTTTGAGCAATTGTAAATGATATTGTATTTTTAATTTCGATTTTCACGTATTCATTGCTAGTACATAAAAATACAATTGATTTTGTATGCTTATCTTGAATATTGAGACTTTGCTGAGCTCACTTATGAAATCTGGCAGGATTTTGTTTTCTGTTTTTGTAGACTCCTTGGGATTCTCTACGATCATCATGTCGCTGCTAAAAGAGAAAGTTTTAGTTCTTCCTTTCTGATCTACATGCCTTTTGTTTTCTTTTCTTGCCTTACTGCCCTGACTAGAACGTCCAATGCTGTGGTGAATGAGTGTGGTGGGAGCGGACATCCTGCCTTGATCTCGATCTTAGGGAAAAAGCCCTGTCTTTCACCATTAGGTATACATTAGTTGTGGATTCTCAGAGAAGTTCTTCATCAAGCTGAGGGAGCTCCTCTCTGTTACTATTTTTCTGAGAGTTTTGAGTCATAAATGAGTGTTGAGCTTTTCCAAACACTCCTTTGGCTTCAGTTGATATGAGCATATGATTTTTCTCTTTAGCCTGTTAATATGGTAGATTACATTGATTTTCAAATAATGAATCAGTCTTGCATCCCTGGAAAAAAACCACACTGGGTCATAGTTTATAATTCTTTTCATATATTGCTGAATTTTATTTGCTAATATTTTGTTAAGGATATTTATATTTATGAGAGATATTTAATTTCTGTGTGTAATTTTGTTTTTTTGTGCTTTGTCTAGTTTTGGTGTCAGGGTAACGCTAGCATCAGAAAATGAATTGAGAAATGTTTTTCTTCCTCTTCTTTTTGCTGGAAGAGATTCTGTGGAGTAGATGTTAATTCTTTAAATGTTTGCTACAATTCTCCAGTAATACCATTTGGGCTTGAAGAGGTTTTTTCGGTTTTTTTAAATTACTAATTCAGTTTTCTTAAGAGTTACAGAACTGTTGGATCTCCAAAACCCTATAGATATAAAACAGGCTGATAAAACTATTCAGCTGCAAACCAGTGCCACCATTCGTGAGAGAGAAAGGTTAACCCCAAGGGTGGAGCCCTTAGCTCAGAGAATGGAGCCTTGAGCCGTAGAGGACATGAAACGTAATGAAATTTGTCCTGCTGGATTTCAACATTGCTTGGGGGCCAGCCCGGTGGCGTGGCAGTTAAGTTCGCACGTTCCACTTCAGGTGGCCTGGTGGGTTCGGATCCCCGGTGTGGACCTACGTACGCACTGCTTGTCAGGCCATGCTGTGTCAGGCATCCCACATATAAAGTAGAGGACAATGGGCGCGGATGTTAGCTCAGGGCTAATCTTCCTCAAAAAAAAAAAAAAATCAAAATTGCTTGGGACTTCAATTTTCTTCCTCTCATTTTCCCTTTTGAATGGAAATGTCTATAACTGCTATCCTACGCCTGTCGTATCATTGTATTTTGGGAGCAGATAACTTGTTTTCTAGTTTTACAGGTCCATAGGTAGAGAGGAATTTTGCCTCAGGCTGGATTGTAACTAGAGTCTTCCCCATACCTGTTTAAATGACTTAGATGATAAGATTTGGGACTTTTGAGCTGGTGAGAATTTGAACTTTGAGTTGATGATGTAATTGGTTGAGACTTCTGAGGACTTTAGGATGTGGTGAATGTATTTTGTATGTGGGACAGGCATGCATCTTTGGGAGCAGAATAATGGCCCCCCAAAGATACCCACACCTAGTCCTGAGAACTTGTGAATATATTGCCTTACATGGCAAACAGGACTTTACAGATGTGATTAAGGATCTTGAGCTGGGGAGATCATCCTCGGTTCTCCCAGTGGATCCAATATACCCACAGGGGTTCTTATAAGTGAAAGAGGGAGGACAGGAGTCAGTGTCAGAGTGACGTGAAATGAGAAAGACTTGACCAGACATTGCTGGCTTTGAAGATGGGAGGGATCCATAAGATAAGGAATGAGGAAAGCTTGCAGAAGTTGGAAAAGCCAAGGGAGCATCCACAAAGTAATGTAACCTTGACACACCTTGGCATTTGCCCATTTTGAACTTCTGATCTCCACAACTTTAAGATAATAAATTTTTATGGTTTTCAGCTACTAAATTTATGATAATTTGTCACGGTAGCAATAGAAAACTAATTTAAGTCCATACACTGAGATTTACTTTGATTGCCGTATTTTTCAGCTCTAAAATTTCCATTTGGTTCTTTTTTATATCTTCTATTTCTTTGCTGACACTTTGCATTTATTTGCTGGGGCTTTCTATTTTTTTGTCTTGTTTCAAGCAGGTTCACAATTGCTCAGTGAAGTCCTTTTATCACGGGCTGCTTTAAAATCTTTGTCAGATAAATCTAACGTCTCTGTCATCTTGGTGCTAGCACGACTGAATGTCTTTCTTTATCCAGTTTGAGATCCTCCCAGTTTTGGGGGTGTTGAGTGATTTTTGATTGGAATCGGGACATTTTGGTATTATTTTATGAACCTCTGGATTTTATTTAAAGCTACTCTTTTAGGTGGCCTCTGCTGACAACAATCTGGCAGGGGAAGTGGGGCTGCCATTTTGTCACAGTCAGGCGGGAGTGGAAGGCCAGGTTCACCACTGGCCTCCACTGACATTCAAGTGGTGTTGGGTAAGGAAGCTCCTTGTTCCTGCTGGTGGGGTGGGAATTCTGGTGGTGAGGGTGTCCTCATCACCACTGGGTGGTGGTGACAGTTCTGTTTCTTCCCTAGGCCTCTGCTGACACCTCCCCATTGAGGAGTGGGAGGTGTGCCTCCTTGCTGCTGGAGAGACTCCCCATGTCGGGGGAGGTTAGGGCTGCCCATCAGTTATGGTGGATGAAAGGCCTGGCTCTCTGCTTGGCCATCTCTGACAGCACCCGGTGGGGTGGTTTGGAGGCCTCATTATAACCTCTCAACAGGGGAAGATGAGGTTCCCCACTTGGCTTGGCTGCTGTGGGTGGGGCTGGGCTACAGTTTTTTCTGTGGTCTGGCTGGAGTGGAGCAGTTATTATCTAAATGTTTTCTGTCTTGTTAGACTGCCTGGTTTTTTGTCTTTTGGCTGGGAAAAGCAGGCTTTTCTTGGGGCCTTTTTTGTCTGCACCTGCTGGCATTTCTGGATTGCGGGCTGCTTTACTTCCAACTCTGGGACGTATGAGTCAAAACGAAAACCCGGGGAACTCACTACTGTGTCGTTCCTCAGGTCCTGAGATCCATTTCTGAGCTGGCCTCGTCTCTTCATTTTTCAGAGTCCCATGTTTGTTTTATATATGATGTCCAGGGTTTTTAATTGTACTTAGTGGGAGGAATAGAAAAAAGTATGTCTGCTCCATCTTCCTGGAAGTGAAAAATCTCTCTTCATGTTTTATTGTTGGTAACTAGTTAAAAATAAAATGAACACATTTTGGGAAGGAGTGGCAAAGGAAAGAAATCTATTGACTTTATTTGGTCCACGCTGTCAGTTTGTGATTTCTATGTTAACAGAAGGAATGAAAATGTTTACTTGTGCATGTGGCTGCCTGGGGTGGAGAGATGTGGCAGGAAAAAGGGAGGGACAGCAGAGAGATAACTGGAGCTGGGGGATCCACAGGGCCTGGCCTGGAAGTCAGGTGCGTCTGACACAGACCACAGCGGGTCTGTGGAGGGACGGCTCCCCCATTCTGCGAAGACCTCCTCGTCCTTGAAAGTCCCTGCAATCAAGTTTGCTAGAGGCACTGCTTTGGAATTTTTTCTTTAATTACCTACTTAAAAAAGAATGTTTTCCTGATTATAAAATTAATACAGCTTTATGTTGGAAAATTAGGAAAACTCAGAGAAGGGGAAAGGAGGAAAGAATGCCTCCCTAAACCCTTTTTCTAAAGACACCTCAAATATTTTGGTGAGCTTCCATCCAGTCTTTTTATCCACCTGTCTATCCACCTATGTAAACAAAATTGTGGCTCTTTTTATACACTTTCAACTAGCTTTCCCCTCTACTTTAATTTTGTTATGAATGTATTCCCTTGTCATTGAATAACTTGGAAACTGTGATTTTTGATAACTCCACTGTATTCAATTATTTGAAATTTAGCAACAATTCTGTTGAATGTTTTATGTTTAAAATTTCTCACTATTATGGATAATGCTGTGATGAGAATGCTTGACCACACGTCTGTCTCATTAATTCCTGGAAGTGAGAATACTTGAGCAAAGGGTGTTTAAGGCTTGATTTTTATCATCAACTTCTTCTCCAGAAAGACTACCAATTTACATTCCTGTCACCAGCAGTGGAAAATTCTTGCCTCATTGCAGCCTTGTGGGCATTGAGTGTTATCATTTTAAAAATCTTTGCAAGTTTAAAGGCAAAAAAAGTATCTTATTGTCATCTAAAACGCATTTATGTTATTATGAATAGTGTTAAACATGTTTTCTCTTTTTTGCCTTGTTAACTTTTCTGATAACTGCTTTTTGTTATTTGCACATTTTTTCCTACTGTAATTTTCTTCGTAACGGTTTGCCTGGTAGATGTGTTACAGGGATATTTTCCAGTTTGTCATTGCTTTTTAATTTTGTATGTGATGATAATCGACATAGAGCGGTTTACAGTTTCAAATCTACCATTCTTTTATTTTGATTCCTACCAAGCTTTTATGCCTAGAAAGGTCTTTCTCTACCTGTTCCATTTATCTATTGCTGCATAACAAATGACCCCAAATTTACTGCTTAAAACAATAATCATTTAATTATATTTATATTTGTAGGGCAGGGAACTGGGTAGGGTCAGCTGGTGATTTTTCTGCTTCACTCGGTGTGGACAGAAGGCATTCAGTGTTAATCAGCTGACTGACTAGGAGAGTCCAAGATGGCGTCACTCACATGTCTGGGGCCTTGTGGGGACGGCTAGAAGCCTGGGCTCAGCAGGGACTGTCCACTGAGTGCTTCCTTGTGGCCTGTCCGGCACGGAGGCCTTGGGGTAGTTAGAATTCTCACATGGCAGCTCAGAGCTCCAACAGTGAGTGTTCAGCAAACAAAGCAGACGCTGTAAGCCCCTTTATGACAGCCTGGGACGTCAGCTGCTCTGTCAGTCGGGGCAGCCTCAAGCCTTCCCAGATTCAAGTGAGCTTTGTGGGAGATGTAGTGTAGAATTCGTGGCCATATTTTCCTATTGCCTCTTTACCCCACGGTAAGTTAAATGCACATTTACATTTTTTTCCTAGCCTGTTTATGCTGCTGTTACTGGTCTCTTTCTTTTTCTTGCTTTTTATAAACATTAAATTCTTAATCCGTCTAGAAAGTAGTTTTACACAGACTTATAATGAGGTTCAGATTTGAATATTTCCCATTAATAAATGATTTCACTATAACCATTTCATGAATAACCATCTCTTTCCTGAGGGCCACTAACTTTTATAGATACTAGGGCCTGTGTAAATATATTGTTAATTGAGGAAAAATACCCTTCACCTTTCTCTTGACTTTTCTAGCATTCTTCTTCCTCAGGTAAGGGAGAACCTCCTGGTTAAGATCAGCTTACAGTCTGACAAGCACCAACCACAGCACTGTGGCTGGGCTGGCCAGCAGTGGTCTTTCTGGAAGGTCTCTCTCTGTGCCTCTGGGCCTGGCTGTAGACCTAACTGGAGGGGTTCCTACTTTTCAGTCTACTTTTCACAATATCGGGCTCTCCCACTGTGGCAGGGCCGTTTGCCTTGGGCTGCTGCCCTCGGGTGTGTCTGAGGTGGTTTTGTTGTTGTGATTCCAAGTGCAATAGTTCCTGGGGAAGATTGCTTCTGTGATGAAGTAACTTGACTGCTTCTAGGGCGAGAAGCATTAGCTTGCTTTTGTTAATGAACTTTGTTAACAAAGAGGGAAATTCCAGTGCCTGGGGTTGTTTCCCCAGAACCTCCGTGTCTGTCTGGGTGATGTCTAATGCTGGCTCCACCCAACATTCCTCCATCCCACGGGGACCCTCTGTCCTGGCTCCCAGCTTCCTCACCCACATCTCTACTTCCTCCTCTCTCTACCATGGAGAAGTGCAGAGCTAAGCTATGCTGTGGCTCTCTCAGTACTGTGTCCTTCTGCTTGGTCATCCATTTCATTAATAGCTACCCACACTATTGCTGCTGCTACCCACCTCCTTCTGCATCCCATATTCTGTTAGCTCTACTACCTTACCTTACTGAATTCCACCCAGCAGTTTGGTGAGGTAGCTGCTGTTATTCCCACTTTAGAGATAAGTGGATGGTGGCTTAGAGATATTAATGCATTTGAGCCATGTAGTTAGTAAGTGGTGGAGCGGGAACTTTAACTTTGGTCACCTGCTGAATTTTTAAACGCTGAATGATACTTGCTCTCTTCTCTCATCTTAATCCCCAGTTCCTAACTATGGATGGGCATTTCCACTTCTCTTCCCTCAAAAAGGGCCACACACAGCTGATACCATGGGCCCTAGGAGAAGGACACCTGGCGAGGACATCTAATCCTGTCTGGCAGGAACATTTGAGACTCAGGACTCCTGAAAGTTTACTTACCTCATCCCTCCGCTTTCAGCCAACTCTTGCTGACAGGTAGAGGCCTCCTTCTCTTAGACAAGGCACAGCAGAGGCACTGGACTCCCCTTTGAAAACTCCCAGCTGTTTTCTCAGGGGAGTTTTCTGTGTAACTTAACTCTGAAGCTCCATAACTCACTTCTTCTTTTCTAGGCTCTTCCAGAGAAAGTTTGCCCTGTGACCTGAGCCAGAACACACCCCAACCCTCTCTGGAGAGAAGCAGAGTCGGGGAAAGAAGAGATTTCATAGTGTGGACAGTGTTGGTTCTTCAGCGCCGAGGCCTCTCGAGCGTTGGTTTGCGTTTCTCACAGGCGGAGAGCACAGCAGGAAGGCCTGCTGTAGGAAGAGGAAGGACTTAAGGGGGAGGACTTCCAGGCAGGGAGGAGGTAGACAAGTCAGAGGAGGCTCCCAGAGGCTGTGTCCTTTTCTGCCTTTTGGCCTTTCTGAGAATAGCAAGATAGAGATCTGAGCTTTTAGCTCCCAAGGTCCTGCCAGATCCCAGAAAGCACAAATCGGAGATGGGCCAACCTAAGGTAAAGTGAATAAATAATGAGTGATCAGGGAGCTGCAACTTGACCATCAAATTTTATGCTTAATTTAAATCTTAGAGAGGAAAACTTATAATCGTGTCTTCAGGCTCAGTTTCCTAACATATTTCTCTTTGTAAAAGTACTATTTTTTTCATAAGCAACTGGAAGATTTCAAGTGTTTCCAAAGAACCTTTATAAAATCCCTAGCAGAGTCTCCAGTAAAGCTGTAAATTGTATTTCTTGTCCTTAAAAAAAATTATTGTGTTCTGTTCTCCAGAGGGAGGAATTGGGCAATTTTGTATGAGGGACTGAAACTGAGGCCAAATATCACCATTTCAGTCTTGACATTTATCTGGAATCAGGATGTGCATACCATCAAACCATGTGACTTGGCACTACAAGAAGATTTTGTTTTCTTTACACTGGTGAGCCTGCTTCCGTACTTTGTAAACTAGAGATCCTGGCAAGGCCTTGCTCCTAGCCCACATGGGTATCGATGGTAGAGCCTTTCTGAGGAAATGCTTTTGGAGGGGCTTTATCTCTTCAACCAGAGTATAGCTCTGACTAAGCAGAATCTTTGTCTTAGAATGGTTTCATTTTTCTAAGCCTAAAATTGGCGTAATTTTACTCATTCCTTCCTTAGAGAGATCAATGGCGCCAACCTTCTCTGTTGCAGACACTGTTGGTTGCCTACCAGGGAGCCATTTCTCCCTTTCTACCTTGCTGTCAAAAGCCTGATTTTGGTTGCCCTCCTCTTAGGAGTTATAGGGGTTATGCCCTTTTTAGGGACTACCCAACCCTAGAGGGTGAGCCTTTATTGATTTTGGGCATTGTGGTAGCCTTGCCTTGCCTAGCAATTGTTTAAGCATGGGTAGATTGGGCTGATTCTGGCCAAGCAGACATGAGGGACGTCTGCTGGAGGAACACAAGCCAGGGGCGTTCCTTTTTTCTTTCTCTGAAGATTGTTGACAGTATGTGAGGCCCAACCTACATCAGATCTTGGGACTGTGGGAGAAAGCTGCAGAACAGCTGAGTTACATCCATGATGTCTCTATGTCAATGAATTAACCTACTCTGAAACTGTCCTACCTCCAGACTTCACGTGATGCAAATAATAAATATTCTTCTTGTTTAAGCCACTTGTAGTTGGACCTTCTATCCTTTGCTGCCCAAAGCATCTTACACTGTGCGAGGTGCTTGAGAAAGAAGGAAACATGGTCTTTGTCCACAAGTAGCATACAATCTAGGTAACCAGTCTCAGCTTCCACTTTCCTGTCAGCCCCAATCTTAATCCCCTGATGGTTTGAACATCTCCTTTCGACTCCTAAATTATGGCATCACTGTAGTATAAATGCACGCATGCCAGCTGCTCTTACATATATCCCACATGATCTCCTTATTATCATGATTAAGGAATGTAGTCAGTTTAAGTCGGCGAAGAGGTATCAAGCACCTACTACGAGCCAGATGGTGTGGGTGTACAAAGGTGGATGAGATATCCTGTACCCCTAGGAAACAACAGCTTAGTGGGGGCTATGTAATTTGCACACTGAAAGTCAGAGCAAGCATCGAGGTGACAAGCAGCATTTGAATGGTGCAGACAATAAATGCTAGGGGAGTTATTCAGTTCAGCACATATTTGTTGAGCACTTCCATGTGTCAGGTACTGACTCAGGTCCCTGGGACACAGGAATGAATAAGTTCATTTTCCTCCCTTACAGGAGCTAATGGTGAAATAATAATGATACAGTCATATTAATTATATTAGCTAACAGTTATTGAGCACTAATTATTATTAAACACTTCTATGTGCTTTCCGTATGATAGCTCATTTATTAATTAATTCAATTCTGTGAGGTAGATACTAATATTATCCCCATTTACAGATGAGGAGACTGAGGCATCCAGAAGCTAAGTAAGTTTCCCAAGGTGGTCACAGAGTTAGTGTGATAGGCAACATATTAATGGAAACTCTGTTTACCAATCTTAACTATAATACAATTAGACATGGAAAAACTGGGATCTTCAGACAGAGGAGATATGGTAACAAATGGACTGCGAGCCCACTATGGGACAGCAAGGAGGTTAGGTTGCCTACACATTCCCCCAGCACAGCTGGAAACCATGGAGCCCCAGACCTCGGGATGGCTGTGAGATTGTGATTTATGGTAAGAAATATATCATATTGGTCTTGTCCCTTTTCCCAGCACAGAGCTCTGAAAACCCTTGGAATTTCCTAAGAGATGAGAGTGATAAAGATGAAAATGGAGTCTTTCATTATTCGTAACAAGCCTCTTTCAACCACACCTGAGTTTGTTAATGAACTGATTTTTGGAAAACTCTTAGATAACTTCACAATGGGAGCTGGTTGCCAGGAAAACCAACCACAGAATTAGAGGGTTGGAAGTTTTAGATCCTCCACCTCTGCAGAGAGGAGAAGGGCTGGAGGTTGAATCAATCGTCAATAGCCAATGATTTAATCAATCATGCCTGTGTAATGAAACCTCTATGAAAATCCCTAAGTACAGGATTCAGAGAGCTTCCACGTTGGTGAACAAGAATGCCTCCAGGTGCCGGGAGGGTGACACACCGCCAACTTCACGAGGACAGAAGCTCCTGCTCTAGGAACCCTTCTGGACCTTGTCCTATGCGTCTCTTCATATGGCTGTTCACTTGTATGCTTTAATATCTTTTGTAACAAGTCAGTAATAGTAAACTGTTTTCCTGAATTCTGTGAGCCATTCTAGCAAATTATCAAACCCGAGGAGGGGGTCATGGGAACCTCCAATTTATAGCTGGTCTGTGAGAGCACGGGAGACAGCCTGGGACTTGTGACTGCCATCTGAAGGGAAAGCGGTCCTGTGGGAACCCATGCTGTCTCTAGGGAGATAATGTCAGAACTGAGTTGAATTGTAGGACACCCCGCTGGCGTCAAAGAATGGCTCGGTGTGGGGCAAACCCTCACACATTTGGAGTACAGAGGTGTTCTGTTGGGGAGAGAAGGACAGGGTTTTCTCTTTCAGCAGCATATGACCTACATTTCATAGAGGGTACAATCTGCCACCTACTAAGCTGTGAGCTCTAAAATGAGTGGTTTCTTTCGATTGTAAGGACATATTTCTCCCAGGAACAGGGCTCTTGAATTCACCGTGATTCCCAACCTGCCCTCTGTACATTTTCCTTCATTCCTGGTCCATTTCATACCTTATTCTGCTGGTTGGAACCAATTAATCTGTCCCCTGCCACACACATACACTTACCTGATATCCCAAGATGTTTCTAGCGCTCTTCTTAGAAGAAAATGCTCCTCAGCCTGAGATGGGCAAATAGGAAGGAGAGCCAGAGAGCAAGGGATAAATTCTCTCAAGGCATTCATTCATTCACTCATTCATTCATCCATTCAACGAGTGTTTCCTGAGGCCCTCCTTGGCGTAAGTTCTGTAGTCGGCACTAGAGACCCAGTCAGGAACAAGGTTAACATGGTGTGTGCTCTCAGGCATTTTCAGTCTACTGAGACAGACCCAGAAGGCAACAAAACACTCAATTATAAATTCCAATAAGAGCTGCAAAGGATAAAGTATAGATAATATAAAAGAGACAAAAGGTGGGGGGCAAATCTACCACATTTTTGTGGTCAAGGAAGGAGGTCACATTAATACAAGACCTGATGGTAAAAAGAGACTTGTGTGTTCAAGAAATTGATTAAGATAGGTCCTGTGGCTGGCATATTGAGGGAGAGGAGAGAATTAGGAATCAGGAAATGAGAATGGAGAAGTGGGCAGGAGCTGTGGGAAGGGTTTTGGATCTTAGGGAGAAGTCACAGGAAGGCAACATGCAATGTCAACTCCCTCATCTCTGTCAGAAACGACATCATGTCCCTTCTAGAGTGAGGGAAAGAATGCTGGAGTGGAGAATGATGCGGGATGAGTGTTTGATTTCCTCTGAAATCTCTGGGCTTTTGAAAGAACTGTGTCTGGCTGTAAATTATCTGTGTTGAGAATGGGATTTACCATTCCAGGATTAGCGCTATTCATATAATGAAATGGCCTTCAAAGGAGAACTTAAAGGAAGAATGTTTTAAAAGGAAGTTCTGATTGGAGCAATTGTGAAATCTTCAGAAATGACTCATCTCCCACTGAACTTCCTCTAGTGGCACAGCCAGAGTGAGGCAGGGTCAAAATAAACACATATTTATTGAGCATTTACGCCATGCTCAGCACTGTGATAGATGCTGCAGTGGCTGCAAAAATGTAAAAGTGGTCCCTGTCCTCAAGGACTTTAAAAGATATTATAGTGGGGATAGCAGCAAGAGTACTTCAGAACAATCCCGTAACAAACAGCTAAAGTGTGTACAACCTCCATTTAGTGTTTCTAACTGACACGTCACACAGAATTGAAACCGGTCAAGGGATGAGGACTTGGAGAGTAGTTTATGAATCACTAATGAGGCTTGGCTAAGCAAGAAAGCTGAGATTCTCCTTATACGCTGTCCTTCCCTCCCACAGGCTTATTCCAGACGCCTGGGATAGAGCAGCCAACTGGGATGGTGTGTGTTTGCCCACCCAATGCTTTTATCATTGGCATGACGCTTGTGCACACATTGGGAACCCTGCCTGTCACGGTCATTTCCCAAACTTTCAGTTTTCTTATAGGGGTACAGGCCTGTCTCCAATGTCACACTGCCCCTTTTTTGATACCAGTCATCTATTAGGAAGAAGAACAAGGTTGCACATAGCTTGTGTAGAGAAAACTTAGATGCTCATGCTTAAATGCCTCTGAGGTTGTAGGCCGGCATGTTAGAGTTCAGAGTCTGGGCCTGTTACCTTGAGAAAGACATTTGATCTTATTCTATTCAAATGAACAAGTTGGACCTGATGAACTCCAGCCAATGATGTCTCACTCCAACTAGCTGACCCCTCTCCTCCTGGAAGCAAGAGGCCCTAGCCCCTCCTGATGGAGAGCCATTTTGTCTAATAAAATAGAGTCCATCAGAAAGCTCCCAACTGTCCTATTGGAGGTCACTGAGAGTTCAGTCATGGTTTTAGTCAAAGAAAAACCAAGTGGTTTGTTCCAGGATATGGTTGTCCCACAAATTCTTTCCCAGTATCAGCAGGTAATATTGGAATCCGGAAGTAGGATTGATGGACTGGGAGCAGGCTCCTGTTTTAATCACCTATGATTCAGTTCTTCATTCCACAGGCATGTGTTGGGTGGTTGTTATGTTCCAGGGCACTGTCACAGACACTGGCCTTAAACTCTTAAGAGTTAGCATTGCCATTACACAAGAAGGTTGATACCTCAAATGCTCCCTTAAATCAGAACTCTCAAACTGCTTCATCCTTCCTGGGATTCAGGCCTTGGGTCAAAGTGTTGAGTTGTGTTTACAGCCATTCACCTTGTGATATGTTGAAAACACCATCCAGAAGAGGGTGCTTTTTTGGTTTACATTAGGCATCTTCCTTAATCCCTTAGCAGACCTGCTGGCTATCCCAAGCAGTGTGACATCTCTCCCTCAGGCTTCCCACTCCAGTGCAGCCTCATCCAAAGGGTTCAAATATTACTTCTGGATTCCTGCATTACCTACAGCGCCAACCATGCTAGTGCTCATCCTGGTAAAACTCAGACCAAAGAGAAATACAAGAAAATGTGTTGTGCTTGGCTGATACTGGGAAAGAATTTGTAGGACAGCCACATCCTGGAACACACCATTGAACTTTTCTTTAACTAAAGGCATGGGTGAATCCTCAGTGGCCTCTAACAGGACAGTTCTTTCTGATGGACTCTATTTTACTGGACAAAATGGCACTCCACCAGGAGGAGCGAGGGCCCCTTGCTTCCAGGAGAAGTGGAGTCAACTAGTTCTTCCCTCTCCCAGTCATGTAGAAAACTCAGGAGATGGTTGTCAATAAGGAGTTGAAGTTGTGGTCCAAGGTGCACTGTTATTGGAGTGGTGAGACCTTTAAATCTGGGTTCCTTCATTTACTAGTTGTGTGATGTTAAACAATTTAATTTCTTTTAACTCAAATTTTCTTATCAATAAAACAAATTTACTGTCTATATACTAGGCTGTTGAAGAGAATCAAATGAAACCAAATACATGACAGATGTGGGTGAGGTAGAAAAGCACTAGGCAGGTGTGAATCAGTCCTGTTGGACATACTGCTGAGGTGGGTGACTGGTGTAATGGTTGCCTTCCTCAACTCAACCACCACCCCCTCTCTGAGGAGTTCCCGGGTCTCAAGATCCATGGTTTCTCATTTTATCCACTTGATGCTGTAGGCATAGGGCCTAGGGCTTAGGACTTTTCAGGGGTCCATTAAAATACTTAAGATATGTGAGACATGGAAAAAATATAAACTCAGAACATAACTACAATATTAAAAAAGGTTATGAATATTTAGGTAAATGTCTAAAATGTGTTTCTTTTAATTAGTCAACTGCAATGCAAATTAACTCTTACTGAGTTGTATATCAATTATTTTTAACATGTGATAAGGGTGCATCTTAATATGCTTGCTATGATGAAGGGTAGCACCGCCAAAAGGAAGTTTTTAGGGCCTGTGGGATATTAGGCAGCTCTGTCTATATCAATGGAGAATGTGAACCAGGAACAAAGACCTTTTCTCTAGTCTAAACCCACATTCACCTATTATAGTCTAGTATCACATCTATTGTTAACTGCATCACTAAATGCTCTTTGCACTTCTTTTCTTCCTTATCCGTATAAGCTACAGAAGATGAACTGGTTCTAGTTTTAGCCAACTCCAAGATTAGATGAGCCCACTTTCTGCATGTTTTGAGGGATGTTTATGTTTCAGGAAGGTCACCTCCAATCCCCTTCTCCCCATCGCCCACTCCTGTCCTTCTATTTTTATGGGCTGTGGGATATTCATGGGACTCTAGGTTATTTACAGGTATTTATTGAATTGTGAGACAGCTCTTCGGTCAATAGGCCTGAGGTGAAGCTAAGAGGCTTTGTGAAAACAGGTGGACAACATCCTGGGCTCCCTTCTGGCCCCCGCCGCCCTGCTGTCTGAACTTGGGCAAGCCCGTTCGCTGGCTGCTTTCTGTCTGCTTATCTATGTAATGAGATGTGTAACGTCTCGGGGAGTGGATAATCAATAAGATCCAACTTTCACATTCTGGGCTTCTGATTGCACTTCTGAGTGACTCTGGGGTACAAGTGGTGTCATAGACACTCAATAGAGAGACACATCCATAACCTGCTCAGGGAGAGAGTTCAGTCTTCAGCTGACCTTGGCTTGTTCCTTTCGTCCAAGTTCAAACAACTTTTCAAATTCGGAAAGCAGTCTGATGGACTTGCCTGATGAAGTGTTGCATAAATTATGTGATTAAAAGCAATTGGAATGAAGCTCTTTCATCTCTGGAACAGAGAGCCACTTGACATTTATTTTTCCCCAGTTAATCATCCCACTTTTCCCACAGGGCTGTCTGCGATGGCGGATGAGGGAAGATGGCCTTGCCGACTTACTCACTCTGTTGGTTGCCTTTGCTGCTGACACCCATCAGCTGCACTCTGCTTGCTCATAGAACCCTGGTTTGGTTCAGGTATTGGTGACTACTCTTTGGAGGATGGCGGGTCCCTGCGTAGGCCCAGGAGGTGGGAGAAACTGGATTAGGTAATTCAATCACAGCAATTCCACTCCTTTTGCCAGTAATTTTGGGCTATAATTCCATCCACTGTGATGTGAGGGGAGATCTACTAGGGTGGAGAAACCAACTGGGGAAGGTTTTCTTCTTCTTTAAAAGGGATGCAAGGTAGCAGGGGTCCCTCTCTCCTGCCTCCGCAGGTCCCCGTGTGAGGACACAATGCTGGGACTGCAGCTGCTATCTAGACACCATGAGGACAAACGCCTGCAAGCTGAGGATAGTAGAGAGAGAAAATGGAAAGAACCTGGGTCCTCGATGACATTTTTGAGCCACTCATTTAAGTAACCTTGGAATGTCTCTGCTTTGGAAGCTCTTATTGTGAGAGAATAATTTGTCCCTGTTGCTCGAGGCCACCCTGTTTGGGTTTGCTGTTACAAAAGCCTGCCAACTGCTGATGAAGCTGCCTCTTTGGCGCCCACATTTCCCTCCGGCTTGGAGAGCGTTTGGGAGAAGGCAGCACTAAGGCAACGGTGCCCTCAGAGTGCAGGTCTCACGCTAGGGCTTTTAAACCCATCTGCAAAGGGCGGAGGGGAGGGAAGAAAAACCCTTAAAGCTGCCAGACAAAAAGCTAACATTTATTTGATTTCTTAAGTCTTTAACTTTGAAATTCATGTGAAATTTTTATTCTATTTCTTAATATCTTTTTCTTCATGTAAAACTAGTATTTTACCTACTTGCCAGTTGAATTACTTAAGTCCCCCACCCCTGCAAATTTTCAGTGTGAAGTAACACTACCCCGACCCCTGGGAGCGCCTGATGATGCCGACAGGTGGGGCGCCTGCTTCCAGGAGCAGTGTGTGGACAGAACTTGCAAAGGGCCACAGGTCCACTGCTGCAAACGTGGAAGAGGTCTAAGCAAGAGGAAGTACCTTGGGAGGATGAGCAACCTTTCCTTCCTCCAGTCCTCAGCCTGGAAATTCCAGGCAGGTGGCAGTGACAGAGCGGAGCACAGACCACATTCCTACCTCAGATAAGGGCCACATAGGTGACTCCCGAAAGGGTTGAGCCATCACGGCTGAGAGCTAAAGGGACCTGCCCCAGGCCATTGCTCAACTCCAGGGACAGTGTCTCACTTGCACTGTGCCTCATCGACCCTGGCTGGCTGCAGTTTCAGTCCCATGAGAAAGGGATTATTTGGGGTAATTTGGTGACATTATTTTCGGTAAGTTCTTCCTGTGGGCCCCCCATCCAGACAGGCTCCTTTGTGGTGAAGTCTAAACTCTCCCTTCATGAAAAGCCCCCTAGAACGTCAGAATATCAGCTCAGCGAAGCCAGGGACTTCACCTGTCCTGTCCCCTGCTGGCTCCCCAGGGCCTAGAACTGCGTCTGGCACATGGTATGTGCTTCCTAAGTGTTCTTGGAATGACTGACTCTGCAGACATTGAATTGCGAATACTTCAAAGGCCATAGTGGAGCAGGAGAGAGGAAAGTGCTTTGAGGGCAACTGGGCTCTAGGAAGAGTTTGCACCAAAGGAATGGAGAGGAACAACTGAAGACGGGGCTGTGGAAGCCCGGGGCAGATCTCTGAAGGCCCACTCCCAGAGGTGCTGCTCTAGTCCTCAAGAGCCATATGGGAGGACACAGCTCCTCTTTACTTGTGTGAGCACTTCTGGGCTCCAGGCCTAGGCTAGGGGATGCTCTTGTGGGCCCGGGACAGAACTGTGCTCTATCCCCTTAGCACTGCACCCACGGCCCAGCCAGGAGGACCGAATCTGATGACAAGATTTTCCTCAGTCCCTGTTCTATTACCTTTTCCTGTTCAATTATCCAGCAAATTTTCAAGATGCTAGTAAACTCAAAGGGGGTGGTTTCCACATCTGGGAGGAAAGATTGTGGGAAAGCCCCCAAATTATTCCTGGTGAGAGGAGGTTTGGGAGGCAGTGCTGAACCATTCAACTTGAGATAGCTGAGCCGGCACAGCGGCGGCGGAAGGGACTCTTGTTAGAGACCATTCATGGGCCCTCTGTGCCAAGTAAGTGGCCAGCGGGCACAGCATCCCAGCCCCCGGTGACCTGGCTGTCTGCTTGGGGGCCTCTAAGTCCTCTGCCCTCTCTCCGTCTCCTCTACCTGGCCTTTCTCTCTCTGGGTTCAAAAACTTCTTGAATTTTTGGGCTCTGTTCCATCTGCTCACTCAGATACCCTGCCTCTCAAATGAGTAACCAAGGGAAGGAGAAATTGAGTCAAAGGTTCCTGGCTAATTATCTCAGCTGACATTATGTAAGCAGCGGGCACAGTGGTTGAACACAAGCCCTGGGGTCAGCCCAGCTGGGTTCCACTCCTGCTACGCCTTTACTAGCTATCTTACCCTGGACAATTCACTTAACCTTAGTAGACTGAGGCCTTCTCCTCCACAAAGGAGGTTAATGATAGAACATTATGGAGCTGTTCTGAGGATTAAAATAGACAATGTATGTAAGGCATTTAACACCCAGCTTGATATGTAGCAAGTGATCAGTAAATGTCAACTATTTTTATTTTTGCTTCTCCTTTTCATTCTTGCTTCTTATCTCTTTCCTAAGTTGACAAGTACCTTCGCCTCCTCACAGGATGAGTGTGTTTGCGGGGAGTAAAAGCAAGAATGGTAGGGGTCAGAGACATTCTTCTGTCTTATTTTTCAGGTCATCAGATAAATTTAAAAAAATACATATCACTATTCACTGAAGACCGGGCATTTCACATACTGTAGTGCGTTTGAAGCATGTCCACAAATTTTTGACACTCCTTTAAAAGAAGGAGGAGGCTAATCCCTCTTCCCTTGATTATGGGCTGGCAGTAGCCACTGGCTTCTAAGGAATAGAAGGCAGTGGAAGGAATGTGCATGACTTTCAGGGCCAGACTAGTAAAGGGGATATAGTTTCACCTGTACAAAAATACAGATTCTTGGGATGTGTGCCTTTGGAGCCCTGATCTGCCATGTAGGAAACCCAGTGACCCTGAAGGGGCCGAGCTGGAGAGCCTTATGGCGAGGTCCCCAAGCATAGGACAGATGCCTTGAGAGCCCCAGCTGCTGCAGCCCCCACTCTTGTCTTCCCAGTCCCCAGAGGGAAGCCATATGTGAATGAGAGAACCTCTAAAATGGCCCCAGCTCCAGCCACTGGCTGACTGCACCCTCTGGAGAGACCTCAGTCAGAGGAGCCTAGCTCCACCGCTCTCAAAATTCCTCACCCACAAAAACCATCATTGGGGTTCAAAGCTACTAGATTTTGAGCTAATTTGTCATGCATTAATAGATTAAAAAACACAGGTTATCAACTAATAACTGCATGACAGGTATTGCTATCTCAATTTTACAAATGAAGAGACTAAGATTTAGAGAATTTAAGATATACGAGTAGGATGACAGTGGGAAAGTCCAGAGCCGGCACGCAAAGGTCCACGTGACTCCAGAGCGGGCGCCCCATCCCCTGCGCAGGGGCGAGGGGGGCGGGGGCTGCCTCTTTTGACACAGGAGGAGGCTGAAAAAAATGGGGAAAAATGCTTTTTTCTGTATGGGCCTTTCAGGTGTCTCAGTATTCTGGGATTAAACACACCGTCGATCACAGCGTGTTTGGAAGATCACCGCCTGCTCGACACACTCTCACTGGGCTCAATGTGGGAGACTGGACGCCCGGCCTGCGGCTGGATGCTCGGAAGGCTCGGGGTCGGCCAGCGCGCTCAGGGCAGGGCTGCGGGCGGGAGGGGCGTTAGCAGCCCCAGGGGGCCCCGAGTGCCCAGGGCAGGCCTGCAGCCCCTGTGAAGCAAGGAAGAGCCATGTGGTGTATGGTGAAAATGGTGGAGGGAGACGGGACAAAGAAGGCGGAGGAGTGGGGCAAAGCTGAGAAGGAGGGAGAGGAAACGCCACGACAGAAGCTCCAAAGAGCACTGAGGAAAGTACTCCTGGAGAGGACCATGAATGCTCCCTAGAGACACAGTAAGGCTCCCTGCTGCTCCTGAGGGACTCAACTTTCCATGGGTGTCCCGAGGTGATCTGGGCCACAGTCCAGGTTAGAATCGCCATCGTGACCTCGGAACCGCTGTCCTTCTAAGATGCGCGCACAGACATTTCTGAGAAGACAGGGTCTGCTCATTCAGGGTGACGTCTATCGAGCACCTTTATGTGCCGGGGACCAGCTGATAACGGGATGTATATAATATACATAAAACGTATTTTCTGTCTTGGAGGAGCTTGGGATCTGGGGGCGAATACTATTTTTTCGAGACCTATTGTGTGCCAACCCCTATAGAGGATGATTTACTCACGTTGTCTCACTTAATCTCGACGCCAATCCTATAAAATAGGCATTATTACCTTTATAAGTAACTGAACTTAGAGAAATGAAATAACATGCAGCAAGCAAGTGCTTGGGTTTTAACCTGGTTAGTCTAACTCTGAAGCCCATGGTCATTCCACTGCTGAGCCTGCCTCTCAGGTATGTGGGTCCACATTACATTTCTGTGTGGAGGGGTAATGGGACTGTGCACGGAAGGCTTTGAGGCTGCAGAAGAGGAAGAGGTTGGTTCTGCCTTAGAAGAGACCCACGGAGGGGATGCAGTGGTGTTAGAAGTTTTCAGATCTGGGCTGTGAAGGATGAGGAGGAGCTTGGTATTTGGAGGAGGGCGTTGTGGGCAGAGAGGGCAGTGTGTGAGGGAAGGAAGGCAGGGAGGTGACCCCTCAGAGACAGGCCTGGGCCCTGTGTTTCTTGTTGAAGGCTTATGGATGTCCCTGCAATGGAGGCACCGAGGTTTTTAAGCGGGAAAGGTACGTGGTCAGATTCGCCTTCTACAAATGTCAGCCCCGTGGCTCTGTGGAGTACTGCTGGGAGCAGCAAGGGTTTGGACCTTCTCCCTGGGCTATTGTACTGATCCCTGAACTTCAGAATTCTCCTGTTGAGATGTGTGATTCTTTCTCCTGCTTGCAAACCCTCTTCTCCCTCTGGGGCCCTAACTTACTGAACAGATCATATCATTCCTCTGCTCAAACCATGCCATAGTTTTCATGAGAGCAAAAGGCAAAGTCCTCACAGTGTCCAACAGGGCCAGTCACAAGCTGACCCCATTACCTCTTTGAGGTTTGCCCATCACTCTTCCTTTGGCTCCCGCTGCTGCAGCCACGCTGGCCCCCATGTGTTCCTCCAGCACTCCAGGCACACTCCCATGGTGAGGCCTTTGCCCCAGCCTTGCCCCTCACACATCCTCACCTCCCACCAGTCTTTGCTCAAGTCTTCCCTTCTCCATGAGGCCCAGCCTGACCACCATTTTCAACACTGCAGCCGCCCCTTCCCCTGTCCACTGCAGTCCTGGTCCTCTTTGCCCAGCTCTTCTTTTTTCTCCGTAGCAGCTATCACCTGGCGTGCAGTGTAATTGGCTTGTTATTATGTGTATTATTTATTGTCCTTCTTTCGTCCCCGTAGAAGGTAAGCTCATGAGGACAGGGATCTATTTGTCATTGCTGTTCATTGATGCAGGCATTACCCATGATTCTTCTGTGTCCAGTCCATCAGCAAGTCTCCAGACTTTGTCCTCCAGAGCCTGGAATAGTGCCTGATTTGTGGCCATCTTGCTTGCAGTTTTGTTAGCAATTTTTCTCTGGTTTAATCACAAAAGGGTACCCATTTATTAAGCAGATCATTGCACTCAGGGCCAGTCAGTGAAATGAAAAGAAGTAACTGGTCCAGTGGGGTTCAGCTCTCCATCCTGGCCTCAGAGGCACAGGACTCCACTGCCTTACCCGTAGCAATCAGACAAGGGATCCCGCATCCCCACCTTCATCTGCACCCCCATCCTCTGCCTTTCTGTCTCACAAGGTATGCAGCATCACATTCTTATCAAGGGCCGAGCCCTCCCCACTGCTCAGGCTCCTCAAAGACTGGCTTCTACAACCAAGCTTTTTCTCTCCTCTGAGTGGAGTGTCTCCATTCATGAGGTGGTAACCATCAGAATGCAAACGATATTTTCTATATTAAATCCATATCTCACATACTACCCATACACTTTTGGGTAAAACACTGGAAAAAACCTGACTTTAATTCCTTTCCTCACCTCTTTGTTTCTCCTTGGCCAAATCCAGTAAGGATTTGTCCTCCCCACTGTACTGAAACTGCTCTTGTCAAGATCACCAGTGCCCTCCGTCCTGCCAAATGCCATGGTCACTATTCTATCCTTATTTGATTTTACCTGTTGGCAGCTTCCTACACAGTCTTTGCTTTCTGTAAATTTATTGACTGAGTTTTTTCCCTAAACATTGGCCATTCGTTTTCATTGCTTTTTCAGGATCCACCCCCTCCCTCCATTAGACCTCTAAACATTAGTGGCTCCGGAACTGAATCTTTGACCCCATCCTCTCCTCTCCTCCCTCTCTGCCCTTCTCCCCTCCTTTCCCTCTCTCTCCTCCCATCCCACCTCTTCTCTATCAACACTTTCCTCCTAGTGATCTCAGCTAGTTTGAGTCTTCAGATGCCATCTATATGCTTTTAACTCCCTGACAATACCTCTGATCTCCAGAGCAGATTACCAGCTGCCCTCTTGACCTGTCTACTAGGTTGTTTGATAAACATTCCACACTGTTCATAGGCACCTTCACTTTTCCACCTTAGCCTCTTCTTCCCCGTTTTTCCTCCGTATCAGGGAAGTGTCTCTACCATACACTAAGGTGAATTAGCCCCAAACCCAGGCGTTGTCCTTGATTCCTCTCCTTTCCTCTCTTCCTCTACCCAACCCATTAACAAGTTGAGTTGATTCTGCCTCCAAGACATCTCTCGAATCTGTCTGCTTCTCCCCATCTCCACTGCCGCCACTCTGACCCAGTTTGACCAGCTCTCCTGGAGCACTGCAATAAGGGTGAAACTGGGGTCTCTACTCCATCCTTTGCCCCATCTGGAATCTAGCCTCTGCATAGGAGCCATATTTAAATCAGATCCCACCATTCACTGCTTAAAAACACTCCTGTGGCTTCCAGTAGCACCAGGAATAAAATACAGATGCACTGTCGTGGCCCACAAGGCCTCATGAATGTCCCTGGCTTTGCCTGACCTCACGTCATGGCACCTGCCCTGAGCCACCACGCTCCAGGCATTCTGACCTTCTTTCTCTTCCTTACACAAAAACAGGTTTATTCCAGCCTCAAGGCCTGCGCGCTCGCTGTTCCCTCTTCCTGAGACGCTGACCGCTGTCTCCTCTTCAGTGTTCAGACTCCAGCCTACTCTTTACCTGCCTGGGGGACGTGTCTTCAGCACTCCAACTAAAGCAGCACCCACCACCTCCTCAACCCTCCACTCTGCTTGTTATTCTGTTTTATGTTCTTGATAGCACTTATTGCTGTCGGAATTTGTCTGCTGGATTTATTTATTTCCTGTCTGTTTCAAAGAGCAGACTCAAATAAAAGCTTTGGGAGAGCAGGGATTTTGTCTGCCTTGTCCACTGCTCTGTTCTCAGTTCCCAAAACAGTGCGTGGCACTTATTAGGCCTCATGGTTTATATGTTAAATACACAAATGAACGAATGAATGAATGAATGAATACAGGGTTGAGAGAACATGCAGCCGCCTGTATGAGTACTTGGGGGATGGTGAGAAGGCTTTTTACTCCTCTGAAATCTTTCCATCTTGCCTCCTACTAATGCCTGAAGTTCCATTTTTAAAGAATAATGTTAACTTTTGCTTCTGGTTATGATTTATCTGTATAGCCAAAAACATGCATAAAACCTGGGGAAAATATGTAAAACAATTTTTATCTCTCCACTTTGGTCTTCTTTGTGTATCCAGAATCTAAGGGCTCATGCTTTTCACCAATTCTAGAAGAATCCTTGGGCATTATCTGTTAGATGTCGTCCACCCCTGTGCTTTCTGTCCTCTCTCAGGGGCTCATGCTGGACATTCACTTTCGAGCTCTATGTCATTTTCCTTCTCTTTCATATGTTTAATCTCTTTCTCTGTGCTGAATTCTGGATTCTTTCCTCGGATTTACCTTGGCTCACTAATTCTCCCTTCCCATGTGTTTAATCTGCTCTTTAATTTAGTTTTACATTCAATCACGCTATTTTTCCCTTCTAGAAGTTAATTTTTTTAAATTGCATGGTTTTTGATAGTTATTTTCTCATGTTTTAAATTTTATCTTTAATTAATTAATAAGCTTAAAACACATTTTTATAGTTAGCCAATAATCACATTATCTCAATCCTTAGGAGTCTGACTGGGCTTTTGTTTTTGCTGACTCTTGCTCATGGTGGCTTGTTTCCTCATGCTCTGTACTTCTCACTTTTGAGCTCATGCTCAGCTTGGCTTTATCTGTGGGATTCCTGTGGCATCTGTGCTGAGTATCCGTCCCTCCAGGTATGGTTTATTTTAGCATCTGCTAAAAGCTTGAGTTTGTTACTAACCTAGGACCATTTTATGTGAATTTCTTAGTTTGGGGTTTCCAAGGAAACACAGAGAATGTAATCATGGACCCCAATCCATAGGCGGGCAGGCTGGGGTTATGGATTCTGAGAGGAGACTTTTTTCTAAAGAGCCCTGGATGATATGTGCAGGGATTATTTCATGCCCACTTTGTTGGCGAGCAGCTGTATTTTTTCCTTTGCTCACCTTCACTGAGGATGATATTTCAATGTTCTTGGCTTTATGCAGGAGTCTTGGCTTCATCCCTCCACCTTGTGTGGTTGAAGGGTTTGTCTCCTGCTCTCACATGGCTTTTCCACGGGCGAAGAGAATGAAAGTTATCCTCGGGGCAGTCTCATCTTCAACAATCTCCAGGGAACGCCCTTATTTCCATGCAAAGTCAGCTATACACTGGAGAGACTTGCTATGTGTGATCCAGTATTTTTATGTGCTTTTTGATGGCAAGGTTTGTATATTATCTAGTCTACTATATTTTCAGAGATAGAAGTCATCACTCTTATATAAGCCATGTATTAGTTAATGCTTCATGCCTTTATATATTGACTTTCCTATTATTGATAATAATTTTAACCCTTTAGAGAATTTTAAAGCTCACAAATCCTTTCCATATCTATTCACCCATAGGAATCATTGCCTTCTTTTTATAGACAAGGAAACTGGGCTCAGAGTTAAGTGACTTGTCTCATAATTAACAATTTTTTTATACCTGTTCGGTGTCAGGTACTATAAATATATTCTGGCAAAGGCTTACAGAAGACCCATGAAATGGGCGTTGTTTTCTGTGTCTCATGATTGAGAAAGCTCAGTGTCTGAAGGCTTATGTAACTCATTTAAGGTCCCATAGCTGGTCATACTCAGGCCTGCCTGATTCAGGAGCCGGTTCTTTCCAGTGCTGTCTCTGCTCATTCCATTTTGCCAGACTGCTTTCCTAGATGTGGGCTCAGTGAGGGCATTGATGCATTAGTGCGAATCTGTACTCAGAAAGCTCTTTACTAATAAATGTGTTCATTAGTTACCATCGTTCATTGGTTAGTTGCAAATGTGCTCTATGTGGTTTTTTCAATCTTAGTTACATCTGGGGGGAAAGTTCCTTTGGAGTCTTAAATGACCCAAATGACCCCAGACACTACCATTTACTGCTGTCACCTGCTAAAGGTGTAGAACTCTTGCCTAAGGATTCCTAGCTAGCATCTCAAGCTGTGGTTTTTAATCTTTTCTTGTTGAGCCATGAATTTATTTTTCTCATGCTGTTTCACACAGAATCCTAACATAAGTCAGATAAATCAGAGCAGTGGCACTTCCTAAGGACTACATACCGGCCTCCCACCACAGGTCACTTCATGATAAATTTGTAATCTCATAAAAAATATATAAACAAGTAAAAAAGAAATAAAAATCACTGGTTTTGATAAACATATTCATCTGTCTACTAAAATAGCTCCTGATTCTTAGTTTTTAGTTTCTACTATTTGTATCTATATAATTATGTGAGCCCAGGACATTGAAAAACCATGTCTCTAAGAAAGAAAGAAGAAATTGCCTGTACTCTGAACCTGATATGCCGTACCAGCGCTCTTTAATTCAGTCCAACATCCTAATTTGTCAGTCTCAATGAAACAACATAGCATCGATCAGCCAAAGTCGGAGGTAGGAAACTTGAGACTTCAAAAGAAATCTCTCCTCTCGGTAAGTCGCTTTGTCTTCTCATGGGGAATGCATCTTTTTTCTCTGCCCCTCTGGATACTTCCATGTAAAAGTTTTGGGAGGCCCTGCCTCAGGTCATTCTAAAGCCAGGAGTTTGGACTCTAAAACCCGAGGTCTTTCCATTATACAACATACTTCCTTGGTCCTTCCTCTTTTCCCCAGCCTGAGATCAACATAACTCTATTTCTTATTTGAGACCCAAATCAAGTCTCATTTTCTCTCAGAAGTGGCTCTTGGCTGTCTCTATTCATAAAGATTTTTCTGTCCTTTGAACTTAGAGCTGACACATGACTACAATCCCACTCAAGATATATCCCTTGGGTACCTTTTCTATCTATCTGCCCCGTTCCTTTAAAGGCTATATGACATCTCATTATTTGTATAGCATACTGTTTTTATTGAAACATATTGAAAGACTTTTATCTTGGTACTACATTTTGGTATTACAAACGATGTGTTGATTATCATGGCACTTTCATCTTGGCATATTTGTTCCAATAGATATGTAGGGTAAATTCTTACTATTAAAGCCATTGGGTTAGAGGGCCGTGGACATCACATGTTTTTGATAGCTACTAGCAGTTATACGAGAGTGGCTGTTTCTGCACACCCTCACCAATATCAGGTGTCATACATAGTTAGATAGAATTTATTTGGTTTATGTGTGTTAGGTTAGGTAATAAATATGTGTACACCCTTTTCTTTTTTCTCTAGAGAAAGGACTTTTTAGGTGTTGTGACACTGAACAAATTTCATCTCTCTGAGTCTCAGTTTTCTTATCTGAAAAATGGGGTTAAGCACACCTTAAGAATATTTATAGATTTGTTGTCAAGATTAAATAATACAATGTAAAAAAAGGACTTGACTCAATATTTGGCAATGCCCAATAAATGGCAGGAACATTCTTCTTGTGTTCTCTGTAGCACTGGAAACACATGACACTCAATGAAAACAAGATGAGGAAAATCATTTCATCACTATGGTACCCATCATTTTCTGACTGTTGAGCACATCCAGATGCCATTGTAAGTTCTTCACTTATTGGCTCATTTAATGCTATTAAATGTGCTATTATTATCCTTATTTTACACCAACTTTAGCATTACAAGCTATTTGGGAATGGATTTGGGATTGAAACCTAGGCAGTCTGAATATAGAACTTGAGATGGTAAGTAGTCCACCTTTCGGAAATCAGATGCTGTACAACAGGTTGCTCACCTTTTGCTCACCTTAGGCTGACGTGCTGCCTTGGGAGCCGCCATCTTACTAAGGCTGGTCGGCTTCCTCAGCAGGCTTCACCATTCCTCCCTTGGTGTGATATCACACTTAGAAGTGCCACCTGTTGTGGTTCAAAAAAAACACTATAATTAAGGAAGACAGTCAGAGGAAAACAATAAGCAAAGTAAAAAAAAATCGCAAAGTAAGAAAAGTAAAAAGAAATATCACAATTTATTCAAACACTGATTTGATACGTACTGGATACTATATAAAGCCCTACATCTAAAGATAAAGCTCCACGTGAGTCTCCTCAGCCAAATTTTACAGTAGTCCTTTACCAGCATGCCTTCAATAAGTCATGGGCTTGTGTGTTTTCATGTGGGTATTTAAAACGGTGTTTTAAAATAAGTATAAATATTCATTGTTTGGCCTCACCTTCTAGAATTTCTGTGTCGGCGTCAGGAGGGGAAGACTGTAGTAAGAATTGTGCATCTTAATTTTGAAATGGAGAACATTCCCCAAAGCCCAAAGCATACAGGTGATTTTATTTTAAGGCGGGGATGATAGACGATGGTGATCTTTCTCATTTTACAAATGAACATTGAGGCTGCGAATGTCAGACAGCAGGTGGGAACTTTTGTTGTGCTATCAGGACAAAGGGAAGCAGGTTTGTGGAGCGTGACCTTGGGCTTTCAAAAGGGATCCTGATTCAAAATTGATAAACCTTTAGCTAGACTCACTAAGAAAAAAGAGAGAGAAGGCTAAAATAAATAAAATTAAAAATGAAACGTGAGAAATTACAATGGATTCCACAGAAATACAAAGGATTATAGAAGAATACTATGAAACCTATATGCCAAGAAATTGGATAACCTAGAAGAAATAGATAAATTCTTAGACTCATACAACCTCCCAAAACTGAACCAAGAAGAAATAGAGAATCTGAATAGACCAAACACAAGTAAAAGATTGAAACAGTAATCAAAAACCTCCCAAAAAACAACAGTCCAGGACTAGATGGCTTCTCTGGAGAATTCCACCAAACATTCAAAGAAGATTTAATACCTATCCTTCTTGAACTACTTTTAAGAATGAAAGAGATAGAACACTTCATAACTCATTCTATGAGGCCAACGTTACCCTGATCCCAAAACCAGACAAGAGTAGCACAAAGAATAAAATTACAGACCAATATTGCTGAAGAATATAGATGCAAAAATCCTTAACAAAATTTCAGCAAATCGAATACAGCAATGCAATAAAAGGATTATACGACATGACAAAGTGGGACTTATACCAGGGACACAGGGATAGTTCAACATCCACAAATCAATGTGATACACCACATTAACAGAATGGGGAATAAAAATCACATGATCATCTCAATAGATGCAGAGAAAGCATTTGATAAGATCCAACATCCATTTATGATAAAAACTCTCCATAAAATGGGTATAGAAGGAAAGTGCCTTAACATAATAAACACCATATATGACAAACCCACAGCCAACATCATACTTAATGGTGAAAAACTGAAAGCCATCCCTCTGAGAACAGGAACAAGACAAGGGTGCCCACTCTCGCCGCTTCTATTCAACATAGTACTGGAGGTTTTGGGCAAAGCAATTAGGCAAGAAAAAGAAATGGAAGGAATCCAAACTGGAAAGGATGAAGTAAAATGCTTGCTGTTTGTGGATAACACGATTCTATATCTAGAAAACCCTAAAGAATCCACCAGAAAACTATTAGAAATAATCAACAACTACAGCAAAGTTGCAGGGTACAAAATCAACTTATAACCATAAGTTCCGTTTCTATACACTAATAACAAACTAACAGAAAGAGAAATAAAAAATACAATCTCATTTATAGCTGCAACAAGAAAAATAAAATATCAAAGAATAAATTTAACCAAGGAGGTGAAAGACCTATACACTGAAAACTATAAGACATTATTGAAAGAAATTGAAGGAGACATAAAGAAATGGAATGATGTCCCATGTTCATGGATTGGAAGAATAAACATAGTTAAAATGACCATCTACAGATTCAATGCAATCCTGATCAGAATCCCTAGGACATTCTTCACGGAAATAGAACAAAGAACCCTAAAATTTATATAGAACAACAAAAGACCCCAAATAGCCAAAGCAATCCTGAGAAAAAAGAAAAAAGCTAGAGGCATTACAATCCCCGACTTCAAAATATACTACAAAGCTACAGTAATCAAAACAGCATGGGCTGGTACAAAAACAGACACACAGATCAATGGAACAGAATTGAAAGCCCAGAAATAAAACCACACATCTATGGACAGCTAATTTTTGACAAAAGAGCCAAGAACATACAATGGAGAAAGAAAAGTCTCTTCAGTAAATGGTGTTGGGAGAACTGGACAGCCAGACGCAAAAGAATGAAAGTAGACCATTGTCTCACACCATACACATAAATTAACTCAAAATGGATTAAAGACTGGAATGTAAGACCTGAAACCATAAAACTCCTAGAAGAAAATATAGGCAGTAAACTCTTTGACGTCAGTCTTAGCAACATCTTTTCAAATACCATGTCTACTCAGGCAAGGGAAACAAAAGAAAAAATAAACAATGGGACTACATCAGACTAAAAAGCTTCTGTAAGGCAAAGGAAACCATCAACAAAATGAAAAGACAACCCACCAAATGAGAGAAAATATTTACAAATCGTATGTCCGAGGAGGGATTAATTTCCAAAATATTTAAAGAACTCGCACAACTCAACAACAACAAAACAAACAACCCAATCAAAAAATGGGCAGAAGATATGAACAGGCATTTTTCCAAAGCAGATATACAGATGGCCAACAGGCACATGAAAAGGCATTCAACATCACTAATTATTAGGGAAATGCAAATCAAAACTACAATGAGATATCACATTACACCTCTTAAATTGGTTATAATTAACAAGACAAAAAACAACATATGTTGGAGAGGATGGGGAGAAAAGGGAACCCTCATACACTGCTGGTGAGAGCGCAAACTGGTGCAGCCACTATGGAAAACAGTATGGAGATTTTTCAAAAAATGAAAAATAGAATTACCATTTGATCCAGCTATCCCACTACTTGGTGTTTATCCAAAGAACATGAAATCAACAATTCAAAGAGATCTATGCACCCTTATGTTCATTGCAGTGTTGTTCACGATGGCCAAGATGTGGACGAAACCTGAGTGCCCATTGATTGACGAATGGATAAAGAAGATATGATATATATGTATATACGATGGAATACTGCTCAGCCTAAAAAAAGACAAAATTGTCCCATTTGCAACAATAGAGATGGACCTTGAGGGCATCATGTTAAGTGAAATAAGCCAGACAGAGAAAGAAAAACCCTGTATGATTTCACTCATATGTGGAAAATAAAGAAACACACGGATAAGGAGAACAGATTAGTAGTTACCAGAAGGGAAGGGGGTAGGTGGGTGAGCAGAAAGGGTGAAGGGCCACATATGTGTGGTGATGGATAAAAGCTAGACTGTTGGTGGTGAGCACAACGCAGTCTGCACAGAAACTGATAAATAATAATGTACACCTGAAATTATACAATGTTATAAACAATATGACTCCAAGAAAATAATTTTTTTAAAAATCAAAAGAAAAAAAGTATAGTCACACAGAAAAGTAATCTGGAAGGTTATATGACACAATATTAACTCCATGTGGTGAGATTAGAGGAAATCTTTATATGTTAAAAATATCTTTCTGATTTGCTTGAAATTTTTTAATGAGAATCCATTCCTTTCATCATCAGGAAAATGATGAAGCCATTAATTAAGAAAGAAAATGAGTGGTGAGCACAGGAGGCTCTGCCTTCCTGGCCCCACTGTAGACTAATCTAGGCCAGGCTCGCTGCCCTCCTATCAGTCCTGCTGGATTGCATCTCAGATTAGTTGGCGTTCTTGAGTTCTTCCTCTTACTGCAGCCCAGATGAGATGTCTTCTGCTTCTGCTTCGTTCTGTGAACTGATGGGAGGTCCTGGAATTATCATCAAATGGAGTTCCAGCCAGGTTCCCTCTGCCATCCGATCTTAGTCTATCTCTGTGCTCAGCACGACACCTCAGAGGAATTCCAGTCCGCCCTGTTGCACGGAGTCATAGAAAAGGAAAGCTTTCGAATTGGGTAGCTCTGTGTTGGGGTCATAGCTCTGCCACTCGGTCTGGTTATTTAACCAGCCTGAATTTCAGTGTCCTTATCTATAGAGTGCAGACAATAATACTATCCTTTTTTGTTTTTTAAATATTAGAGAGAATGTACACAGTGTTTACCAAAGAAGTTGTCATTCACTCATTTTACAACAGCCATTCGTTGTGCATTTATTTATGCCGTGCACTCTCTGGGCACCGGCGAGACACAGAGTCTACATTTCTTTTAGAGGAATATGTGTTTTTCAACTCTTTTTTTCCTAAGAAAGTCATTGTTTTATTTCGTTTAATATATACAACGTATTTTCTCTTTAAGCACAATGTAGACCTCACTATATTGTTTGTGACTTTTATTTTTTTTCAGTTTTATTAAGAAGTAATTGACATACAAAGACTATATTTTAGTGTAGAACATCCTCTGCGTATGACCTTTCAACTTATTAGTTTCTATGGCTACAAAGGTATGCGCATAGCTGAAGCATATCAACTGCCCCCACGAGAGATGTTCTAGCAGGCACCTGTGGCTGTCCTGTTTGCCATCATTCATGGCTTAAGGTATCTTTCCTGGGTTTTGCTTTTTTTTTTTTCCTGAAAGGCCAAGCAAAACAAAAAGAATGAACTAAAAAAGCTGTGATATTTAATACCACTTTGATATTACAGGCATTCAGTTTTATTGAAAAGCTACTTTCATTGTTCAGACATCAGGAGCCTGACTTAGAAAGATTTATAAAAATTTTCATAGTTGTTGAAGACTGGTTTCTTCTTATCAATTTTATATGCAGTGAAAATAATAAAGACAAAATAAGATCATCTTTTTAAGAGAGCTGAAATCAAAAAGAAGAGTTGGAACTGATACTGTCCATGTCTATGGTTCTCTTGGGGAATTTCAGTTTTTATAGCTAGCTAATAGTGTTGACAATTATTGAACAATGTATCAAATACTGTTCTAAGTGTATGAACTAATTTAATTCTCATACCAAAGAGATATAGTTATTTGCTCCCCTCCATCTTAAAGATGAGAAAACTGAGGCACAGAGAGTTTACATAGACAGGTCACAGGCAGTAAATGGCAGAGTAGGGATTTGAACCCAGGATGTTGGGCTCTGGAAGCCGCACATCCTTGTGCCATATTGTTTATGCATGTTGGTTACTATAAGACCTCACTATAGACTTATGAAAAAAAGGACTGATTAACAACTTTTTGAAATATAATGTGCTCATTGGTAGAGCAACTCCTGACTGGACGCAAACTCCTAACTACAGTGGTAGGGATGCTAATGGTAGTTGCTTTGCCAGAATCACCCGTGGAACACCCACTATTCTATTGGTGAAGATCTCCTGAAACTCAGAGAGATGTTCAAATTGAATTAAAATGTTAATCAACTAAAAACAGCAAAGACCCTTTAGGATACTTGGAAAGGGCTAGAAGTTACTGAACTAACTGGCAGTCTGGGACTCAGAAAGAAGTCAAAGGAGTGAGAAATGAAGCGTAAATCAAGTCATCACGAGTAATCTCTTTCTCACGGTGGGACAACTGAGAGCAGGTGTTGCCTGTCTGCCTCCAGGTTCTTTGCTTTTCCTCTACAGCTTGACCCACAAGGAGGGACTTTTCCAGCGTCTTTTGCTACCTTAGTTCTGAGGATGGTGAGCAGCTAAAGAGCTAATGTAACAGTGACCAGCTAGTCAAAGGCTTTGTGACACTTGAGGCAAAGCGTGCTCTAGCTTTGATGTCCCATCAGGTTTGCAGGACTTCTGCAGGACTGGATTTAGGGTCGATGCGCCACTCAGGCCTAGGAGAGCCAGTTTACTGACTTGTAGTTAAACTAGTAAATCTAGTGACAGGAGGCATTTGACCTAGATATTATTTCTTTAGTTCATTCTTCAGGTTTTATGTCTATGCTTGTATTTTGGGAAAAACTTAAGCAACTCAATGTCTGATTCTGTTACATCAAGAATGACTTATATTTTTAAAAAACAGTGGAATTTTTATTAAAAATATTGACCTCAGAGGTATCAATCACCAGATTTAAGAAGAATATACCTAGAGAGGATTACTCACCTGAAGAAAAACTCCTAGCTATAATTAAGTACTTTCCCTAAAAATCCTGAATATAATGATTCTAAATTATTTCTCTTTCTTTTTTCTTTAATATAAACCATCCATCCATTTGGAAGCTTCTGAGCCCATGCTGGTGACAAATCCATCATGGCTCGAAGTGGTTCCATGATGAAGTCAGAGTTATATTGTTGGTGACCTTGCTGTATCCCACACTGCATAACTGTTCACCCTCTCCTCTTTCCCTCCTGTCTCTGTGGGAGAGATGTCCCTTCTCTAGTTCCTGGGTACAGACCCTCTCTCGTCCCATACTCATGGGATGCTGCCTCATGAACTACCCTCTATCTTTCCTGGGTTACTGTCTCTCCTTTTCTATTGGTTTATGGCCCTGGTTTCAAGTAGGCTCATCTCCACTATATGAGCAACTGGAGAGAAGGGACAGTATGTTCCTTTTTTCTGAATATCTTGCCTACCTAGCATACCATGGGAGATGAAAATAGAATTATTTTTGGAATTAAAATGTAATGATAAAGAAAATAAGCTTTGATTTATTTTTCCTCTTATTCTGACTTGATAAAGAGACACTGACCAACTTTAAGCAGAGCTCGGCTATGCAGTTCGCCGAGTGCTCAGGTCCCTTCATGATGGTGGTTATGACTCGGTTTTAGCTCTTGTGCTACCAGAGGAGTGACTGTGCAGGAGTAGAAGTCAGGAGAGGTGAGTAGACCAAACCATTCTTTTCTGTCATTCCTGTGCCTAACTTTTCTCCCTGAGGTGGAAGCAGAAAAAGAACTACCATCTCCACATTGTACATCTCTATGCTGGCAGCACAAACTCCCATGATCTCTTACCTGCCAGAGTTTCTCTATCAATTTACCTTTCTAGGTCCTCCATTGGCGCTCAGTGTACCACTGTTGTCCCTGCCATGTAGTTTTCCTTGGAGGGGAGTCCTGTGAATATCCCAGGCAACACTTTGCAGTCTACAACTTGCTTCTGAACAGACTTGGAGTTACAAAATCTCAGCGTATACCAGTCTGTTTCCTAGAACAGTCGGTCTTTCTTCCACAACAAGCCATTTTAGGCTAACCAGAAAGCTTAACAGATTTTCTAAAACTGCTATTTAAGGTATTATACGTAAGATTATACAAATGCCATGAATTGCAAAAGCAGAACTTGAAGGTAATCACTTCTGCCTAAAAGAAGCAAGAAGAGAAAAGCTCAAAACTGAGCCCTGAGTCTGGGAAGCCAAAATGAGGATGGCGTTTAGTTCACCAAGAGAGGGAAGAGGAAAATCATCTCATCTGTCTCTGACAGTTCTGTCTCCTCAAGGCCGTGCAAGCATCGAGGTTTTTGTTGTTGTTTTTATTTTTCAATTCAACAGAACTACAGAGCACTCATTTGGCTTCATAGCTGTCGGGCTGAGGCCACCTCCTCGTCTACCCTCCTCTAGGCTGTTATGTCACAGTGAGACTTGCTGGAGGCATGAGATCGGGTCCAAATGGCCGGAGTTGCCCAGTGGCCCAGAAGTACCAGCTTGCTGGGATTTGCAAGAGCTGGTGACACATGGGTGATAAATGAAGGAAAGGAAAATTGTGTAGCTGAGAGACACTGAAGTCTGAGAAGGATTCTGCTCCAGCGACTCCCTAAATTGACAGTCCATGGCAGTTATTCACAGCAGTGCTAATCTCTTCTCTCCCTCTGCCCCTGGACAAGCATGAAAGGAATAATAGGAAACTGCTAGAGAATATCAGCTTGAATTTCACCACCCTAGCACACCTAATTTTTTTTTTGTACATTCTCTTCCTGAACTCATATTTAACCTGTGCAACAGATTAATGATCTAAAAGGGAGAAGATTCCTTTACTTAAATTTTCCTATTTAGTCAAGTTGAAGGAGATATTTTCATGTGGGTAGAAAGTTGTGGAAATTTGGTGAGGGTGTCTGAACCTTTGGCTTTCTGGTTTCTGCTTATTCAACACTTTAACACTTTTCTTTGTGACCTTGGGAAGCTACCTCATCTCACCGTGCCTTTCCCAAAGCAGCTGGTAAGAAGATTTGTTTTGGCCTATAGAAAGGAACCCCCATCATCTCTGGGGGAGTGTTGACGTGAATAACGAACACGGTACACGCTACTTATTCTTTGTAGCTGTTAACATTTCCCCCAACATTTATTTAAAAATTCAAATCAGCAGAAAAGTTGTGAGAATGGCACAATGAATGCCCATATACCCTTTATCTAGATTTACCAATTGTTAACATTTTGCCACATCTGCTTTATCTCTTTCCACACACATGCACATTCACACAAATATTTTTTTGGTGAACCATTTGAGACTTCTTTCACAGAGAACTCAATTACTATGATCCTAAATGTCTTAAGACATGTCTTCTAAGAACAAGGACATTCTCCTACATAACAGCAATATAAGTATCACATTCAGGAACTCTAACCTTGGAAATTGATATTATCTAATACATAGACCAAATTCAAATGTCCTCAATTATCCCAATAATATTTTTACATGTTTTTATTATTTTTTTCAATCCAGGATAGAATCAAGAATCATGCATTGTCCTGTATTTTTTTTTTTAACCTAGAACAGTTCCCAAGCCTTTAAAAAATTTTCTCTGATCACCTCGACATTTTTGAAGAGTTCAAGCCAGTTGTTTTGTAAAATGTCCATCAACTTGGATTCATCTGTTTCCTTGTGCTCAGATTCAGATTAAACTTTTTATGGCAGGAATACTGCATATGTGCTGTTGTATTCTCAGTGCATTACAGCAGGAAGCACAAGCTGGCAGTTCTATTATCGATGCTGTTAACTTTGATCATTTAGTTAAGTTGGTGTCCGCCAGCTTTCTCCATTTAGTGGTGCTTTTCTTTTCCTGTTTTTAATAAACAAGCAATTTGTGGACTGATATTTTAAAATTGTTCACTGCCAGTGGGTTTTTTGTATGCTCTTTTTGTTATGGTAGCCAATATTTCATTAAATATTTCATTCATAACAGTTCATAACAGTTTTCTTCATCTGACAATTCCAATATTTGCAATTCTTGGATGTCTAAATCTACTTTTAAATGACTTCTTGTGTGCTTGGTCATCTTCATTAGTTCATTACTTGAGCTTGATAAGAGCATCCTCAGGTCTAACTTGGCGAATCTTTCCTCTGAAGAGGGTTTGACTTTGACTCCTGCCGTAGAGGTACCATTTCTGGCCCTCCTTGTGGCTTTTGACTTTGAGTGGAAATGTGGGCTCGGCTTTCCCATCTGACTGCTCATCTAAGATTCTCTGCCCTCACGGCAGAGAGGATCTTAGAGTCTTGCCTCTTTTTCTGTTTAATAACAAGGCTTGTCCCACAGCAGCCTCACAGGAAGCCAGAGGTTGAGAAAGGCCTATTTCTAAGAGATTTGTGGCTGTGGTTTTTTGTCTAATGGAGTAAATTTTAAATCAATACCCAAAAAGTTCACAGAGTTTTTAAAGAATTGCATCAGCTTGGATGGAAAGGGACACAAACTGTACAAAATGAAAGGAGACCGTTGGACCCCTCAGCTACTACAAACAGGGATCCGGCTGAGAAAACTACTCAGCTGCAAACTCAGGCCATTCCCATTACAAAGGAATGATGACTTAGAGGACAGAACCAAGACCCTGAGGCAGAGCCAAGAGCCAGAGAACAAAGCAGCAGACTTGAGCCCTAATCAGAAACTGGCCACATTTGCCTTGCTGGATCTCGGAATTGCTTATGGACCTGTGATTGCCATGTGCCTCTTGTTTTCCCACTTTCTGAACAGGAGTATCCACAGTGGTTAGTTCCCACCACTGTATATTGGGTGTGTGGGGCTGATAACTTTAGTTCACTGGTATTTAGATTGGAGGAGTGGGGCCCGAGTTGCTGTACCTGGGAACTGATACATGCTAGGACCTAATTTATGACTTGAATTGATGTCATGATGGGGTGAGACTTGGTGGTCTTAGGGGAGAGGCTGATAATATCTTGCAGGTGGGTACCATGAAGTACCGTGGCCTGAGGATGGGCTGTGCTGACTGTATTTTCCCAAGATGGCCACAACAATATTTCCTGTCTTACTATATGGTGAGCTTGAACATCTCTCCCGTTGAGAGGTAGGATCTATGCTCCTTTTTCTTGAATTTGGGCAGATTCATGACTACAGCAGAAGTGAGGCTAGATCATAAATGGTAATACAGTGTCCTGTCTCTCTTGAGATGCTGACTCTAAAAACCCAGGCACCTTGCGCTTTGAAGCTCAAGCAGCCACATGGAGAGACCGTGTGCAGGTCTTGCAGCCAACTGCCCCAGCTGAGATCCTGGCCAACGGCCAGCATCCACCACCAGACATGTGAGTGAGTGAGCTTCAGAGGATTCCAATCTCTAATTGTCATGTAACCCCCAGGCTTCAGGTCTTCCCAGTTGAGAGCCCAGGCATTGCTGCCCAGAGACCAGCCGTCCCTTTCTGGATTTATGACCCACAGAATATGTGGGCAGAATCAAATGTTGTTGTTGTAAGTTTGGGGTGGTTTGTACGACAGCAATAGTAACTGGACCACTAGGTAGAGCTTGCGTCTCCCTGGGGAACATGGCAATGTTGTTTCTGCGGTCACTCTTGTTATTCTCATTGCCTCCAAATAGAAGCCATTTTCAAAGGTAGAGTGGGAGCTCTCTCATTTTTAGTAAACTCAAAGCAAGGAACTAGCTGTTCAGGAGATGAGGCAGGGTGCCAGATATTGCCTGAAGAAAAAAAAAGTGGTTGGAAATGTGACACTGCTAGGAGAATCACTCTCATTCCAAAGTCAGACTCAACGAAATTATATTGAACACTATGCTAAACACCAGGATGTGGTACAGATGGAAGGGAAGAGACAGGATATATGGCATCAACAGTTCAGCATTTCCTCCTGTGGTCAACTTCCTGATTTTCTTTCTATTATCCACTCTAAGTTCTCAAGAAGAGATATGATTTTTCTAGGTCATTACCCCTGCCCCTCGCTGGGCAGAGTTTTCATATCAAGCCACTTGATGGGCTGCTGGCTAACCTACGGACTGTCTGCCTTTGGGTCAGGCATCTTCCCCACTCAAGCTTCTGTGGTAGACGTGATTGGGACTGTTTTGGGGTAATTTTGTTCCCCAAAACTCATATGTTGAAGCCCTAACCCCCAGTACCTCAGAATGTGACTTTACTTGGAGGTAGGGTCTTTAAAGAAATGATTAAATAAAAATGAGGCCGTTAGGGTGGGCCTCAATCCAATACGACTGGTGTCCTTATAAGAAGAGGAATAGAGGGACACCAGGGGTGCAATATAGAGGAAAGGCCATGTGAGGATGCAGCGAGAAGGTGGACGCTATAAGTCAAGGAGAGAGGCCTCAGGAGAAACCAACTCTGCTGACACCTTGGTCTTGATTTCCTGTCTTCAGGACTGTGAGGAAATAAATTTCTGTTGTTTGAGCTCCCCAGTCTGTGGTTCTTTGTCATGGCAGCCCCAGCAGACTAATACAGGAATCCAACATGGCTGCTCATCTGTGGCTGTGGCCACTGTAAATTTCCTTTAGAAAGGAACTCTGAGAGAAGCAGGCACACAGCTTGTCCTGTATCCAGACCTTTCATTCAACTTTTTAACCTATTTGTAGAAAGAAGGCTAACAGAAATGAAAACCAATATATGAAAATTAGGTCTAATCAAATGCCACACTATATGATGTAGAAAATTATACGGTACAGTGTTTACACTGTAAGACTTTGGAGAAGGGGGAACTCAGTGTGGATTATAGAAGTCCATACATAGAGGGGGCACTTTATGAAAATGATGGGCTGCATACTGTACCTTTGAAGTTGAGAGGGATTTAAAGAGGTGTGAGGGAGGTAAAACAGCTGTCTGGATATGGTTGATCGGTTGATCCGTGTGAGCCAAAGCAAGGAAGTAGCACTGAGTGTGACGCATGCAGGGTCGGTGGAGAAGCATCCTGTGTAGGGCAGACCCGACACGTTGGGAACAGTGGGAGACAGGATTGGGCAGGTAGGGTAGATGGAGATCATGGACGACCTTGAAAAGCAGGCCAAGAACTTCTTATGGTTCTTAGGACTGATCTGCTGGTGCAAGTTATCCTTCAAATATCCCAGGATTCACCCACAACAGTAGTTTTTTGTTTTTGTTGGTTTTCTCTCTCTCTTTTTTTTTAAAGATTGACACCTGAGCTAACAACTTGCCAATCTTATTTTTTTTTGCTTTTTATCCCCAAATCCTCCCAGTAGATAGTTGTATATGTTTAGTTTGTGGGTCCTTCTAGTTGTGGCATGTGGGATGCTGCCTCAACATGGCCTGACGAGCGGTGCCATGTCCACGCCCAGGATCTGAACCGGTGAAACCCTGGGCTGCTGAAGCGGAGCGCTCAAACTTAACCACTGGGCCACGGGGCCAGCCCTATTGGTTTTCTCTTAAAACTACAGGGTGATATGAATATAATCGTTCTTTAGAATCATTGTATAATTATGGGAAAAAATTAGTATTACTTGTCAAAGGGGTTTCTAATTATAAGGAGGAAAATCCAGTCTCTGTGAGGGAAAACAAAGAATTATCAATTCACTCAATAAATGTTTGTTGAATGCTTACTAAGGGCTAATATGGGACATAAAGATGGGAAAGGTGCTCTTGGCCCTTGGGACTTTGGGTGGACAGGAAGTTTTAGATGGGTAGAAAGGCAGGAGAGCATTCCAGATGGCTGAAACTCCAATGACAAACATGCAGAGGGAAGAATAACAGAGGAGTGAGGAGACTGATCAAAGTATGGAGAAGACATCCACAGAGGCAGCTGGAAGTGAGGATGCAGAAGTGGGAGGAGCTACATTAACGTTAGGCTTTACAAATAAGCTAGGGCAGTTAATTTAGTAAATTCCGTTTTCCGAGGCAGACATCTGGCCATCGTGATTCAGAAGGAATCCCACCAGAAGATGATGGACTCAAAGCTTTGGCACATTAAGAGTTAACTTATTTCTATCAAACATACCATATTCACCAATCATTTAAGATAACCAAGCTATAATACAAATTTAATCATCTTCTCTTACATTTGTTTTAAAACACAAAATAATCTTCCTTACAAGGAGTTAGAAATAATCAGAGGGAAAGGTGTGAGTGTAATATCATACATATGAATTAATATATTGGCATCAAATTTAATTTAAAGTAGGTGGTAAAATCTGTCTTTAAAAAAAACACTTCTAGGGGCTGGCCCCATGGCCGAGTGGTTAAGTTCGCGCACTCTGCTGCAGGCGGCCCAGTGTTTCGTTGGTTCGAATCCTGGGCGCGGACATGGCACTGCTCATCAAACCACGCTGAGGCAGCATCCCACATGCCACAACTAGAAGGACCCACAACGAAGAATATACAACTATGTACCGGGGGCTTTGGGGAGAAAAAGGAAAAAAATAAAATCTTTAAAAAAAAAAAAACACTTCTATTGTCTAACACCTATGACTAGAAGAGGAAGATTTGGGGCAAGATTTTAGTTTCTGAATACAAAATCTATCTCACTAGATGAAGATGGGTATCAAATTTCAGGAGAACAGGAGGATTCCTCTAGATGAAAAGGTCCTTGGAGGTGGTTAGTTTAACCTTCCACTCCACAGATGAGAATCCTGCTATTCAGGGAGCATCCCTGGGCCTCCCAGATTTGGGCAGGTGCCTGGGGAGCAGAATCAGCCCATCATTGGGGCCCAGCTTTTGCATGCATGGTCCCAGGCAGTTGAGTTCCAAAGTTGAGCGTTTAAAATACTAAATTTGGGGGACAGCTGCCTCAGAGTTTGATGTGCCTCAAGGTGTCCTGCTGAAAACGGAGGACAGCATTTCCCAGCCTGTTCATCAGAAGGCCCTGGGCTGCTTGTTAAAAAAAACAAAACAATGAAACAGATTTCCAGGACCCCACCCAGACCTAAGGAGTCAGAACTCTGGAGTAGGGACTAGGAATGTGTATTTTAACAAGCATAGCAAGTGATTTTTAGTCACACTAAAATTTGAGAACCACTTACCCAGGACAAGTGCAGACTTCTGTGATTGCCTCTTACTGGCGGTCATCTTTCTCCACCCCGTCTTCTCCTTTTGGTCCTCAGCCCCACTGCCTTGGCCTGATGCTGTGTGGGCCTCCCAGCTCATACCCGCTGCAGTGTCCTTTTCCGTCCCCATGATCCTCTTCAACTTTCCACTGCCCCAGCATTTTTTCTCTTCCTCCTCTCTTCCCTTCTCCTTGCTGCTCCTCAGTGTTCTTGTTTTCATCTCCTCTCTCTTCTCCCTCTGTGTTTCATTTCCTCTCTCCCTTGCTTCTGACCCACTCTACTCCCTGCCTGACCAGGCCATTGCCAAGTGGTGCTGGTGCATCGACGGGCAGCCAAAGGCAGAATGACAAGGGAGGTGAGCACAGAGTTCTGATCAGAGACAGTGGTTCAGGACGTACCTGGGGAGGTCAGAGACAGACTCTGAGGCTGGACGGGCAGACATGGATAGCTGCAAGGGATGAGGGCGGGTGCAGATCTATGACACAGGACATTCCATGAGGAAGTAGATCCAGGGGCCAAGGTGGCTGGCGGGGCAGAGTGCCCCGTGCACACCTGCTCCCTGTCTTCCCAGTGGCTGGTGTGTGGGTCAGCTACAGAGCAGCTGAGAATCAGACCCTTCACCAGACGTGTTCCCAGGTGCTTACCTACCTACCAGGAGGGGTTTGTGTCCTCCTTTGTCAGACTTGAGACTTTTAATAAAGCAGTGAACACATCGTACACATGAGGAACCTTAAGTATGCGGGAATGGAGGCTTTCCCAGACATCCCTCACACACAGGCACGGAAGGCAGAATTCCAACTGAGAGGCCAGCACACTGGACCTCGGGCAAAACTGAGAATCAGACAAAGTCTGCCTTGTTTGTCCAATAGAATCTAAGCCCTTATATATGTTTGTATATACCTTTACATTCTGGCACAAAGTAAACACCCAGTGCGTGCTGGCTATTACTTGTTGTTAGGAAATAGTCCTCTATCTTCCGTATGCCCGTATTTTTTTCCCATTCAGGGCAGGCACTAGGGCTGGCATTTTGGGACCTCTCACAAGGAGGTCTTTGTGTCAGAACACCTGGAATGATAATCAGAGGCAATTTCTCCCTCCCCTGGAGAGCACAGATGCCATGCACCTTGGGTGTGGGCTGGGTTCTTTGGAGGCCCAGGAAGTGCCATTGCTGACAAAAGGGCTCCATTTGTCGGTCCCCTGCACCTGTTGCCAGGAGGCGTGGCATGTTCCATAGATTCCATTGGGAAGGACAGCCTCTTGGGAGGAGGAGCAGAAGGGTCCTCACCCAGGAGCCCTCCTTTCCAGGATGTAGCTCCCCCAACAATACTGTCTGGGTGGGTCAGCAGCACCCAAGGCAGGAACTCAGGGAGGCTCTCCTCTCTCGATGGTCTGGATGAGCCAGGAGTTGGCTCCATTTCCTTCCTGCCTTTCTTTGGACTCTCAGGTATCTCCCTTCAGAGGGTTGTGTTCCTAAAGGCTAGAACAACCCTGGTGGTAGGGGCCACCCTACTGTCCCTGCCCCCACCTTCCAGGGCAGGGAATTTTACTGGGCATTTCTTCCAGAAGCTATATCTGAATTTGAATGTGAGTTTCTCTGTCCTTTGTGATCTGCCATCTAGAATCACAGGCGGAGCCCTTCACGTTCCAGTTTGCCCTTAGCATCCTTTGGCAGACCCATCCTCTTCCACCTTCCACCGCCGCCCTGTACAACTCATCCCTCCTTGGCTCCCGCGCGCGTCATCCTTGCTGGCATCTTTCCTCATTTTCTTATCTGGTTGAAGCATTCCTGCTCTCTCTCTCTTCTGCTAATCTTCCATTCAAGGCCCACTCAGAATAAATGTCAGCGGCTTTCCCTGCCTGGCCTCCTGTCCACCCCGCTCCCCCAGCCCTGCAGAAATAACCCGCCTCTCCTCCACTGCTGCTTCCCCGGCACACGCCCTTGTTATTGCGCTTCTCCTACTGTGTCATCATTAAATGTTGACACCTGTGCCTCCCCGGGGCTCGAATGTGAGCTCCACAGGTCTTTTAATGGTGTCCCCAGGGCCAGCCTCAGGGCTTCAACATAGTGGTCTCTCAGGAACGGCTGCATTTTATTCTGACAGGATTGTCCACAACCTCAATGCTCCCCCCTCACTAACCCCAAAGATAAGCAGTTGGAGAGGGGACTTTTGGGTAAATTAATCTGCACTGTCACCTGCATACAGTGCCAGGCTTAAACCTCTACTGCCGGCTGGATCTGAGGTGACAGAGATTCTCTCAAGGTAGAAAGGCCTCTAGTGACTAGGCTGCCTTCTGATCTCAGCTTCATTGTGATTGTGATCTCACTCATTCATTCATTTGATAAACAAGTAGCAAGCAATAGGATATATTGGAGTATATGAGGAAGTCATTTGGTGTAAACCTAATCCAGCCTGACCTTGTTTTTCAAAAGGGCCTGACGTGGCCATTGAGTATGCATTATACATCTGCTTTAAGCATTTGCTATGTCCCAAAGACAGGAACAAATGGCCTTAAGATAAAGAGGCAACTTCCCCCACATTGGAATTTCCTTAAGGATGAGCATCTCTCCCTAGGCTAGGAACTGATTGCTGTGCTCAACTGCTCAACCTGTGACCACCCAGCTTGAGACAACAGACCTGCCACATGCTGTGTCCATCAAGACAGCAGACCTGCTATCTACTGTGTGAATAGCTGTGCTGTGCCAGCTAGGCAATCTCATGACTGTTGTAAAAGGGACATTCCTATCACATGTGATGTACGCTCTTTGTTCTAAGATGGTATATAACCACTTTGTATGCCCCACTTCTTTGGTGCCCTTCCTTCCTTGTGGAATGAAGGCCCCAGGCTAAGCTAGTCCTCAGATCTGGTTCCTAATAAACTCACCGCAATTTCGATGTATAGGTTGGTTATGGATTATTTCCTTGACACATTCATTCATTCTGTGCTTCCCGTGATCACTCTTCCTAAGGCAGGATCCCTCTGCTGATGTTGATCGAAGTACTCTTTTTATTTTCTTCCAGAGCCTCATACTAATCCACAGCTATTTGTCTACATGTTTATTGTCTGCCCCTCCATTAGGATGAGGACTCCTGGAGGATGTAGATCTTGTCCGCCATCTTGGCTCTAGTGTCTTCAGCACCAAGTACAATGCCTGCTCCAATATCTGTGGAATAAATAAATGAGTGAGCAAACACGCATTTCACTAAGTCTCTGTGTCTGACTCTGGGTGAGGGACAGGAGGTACAGAAGAAATAAGACAGAGCTTTTGTTTTTAACGGGCTTGCTCACAAGCTGAGGAAGCAGATTACACCACAACACAGAGCGATATACTGATAGAGTGGAACATGGGGAGCCATGGGGAGACGGAGGACTAACCCAGACTAAGGAAGAGGTGGGTGTCAGGGAAGTTTGACATTTGTGTTGACTCCTGAAAGTCAGCAAAAGTTTGCCTGGGACAGAGGTTTGGGAAGGACAGTCTAGGGAGATGAAGCCACATGTACACAAGCCCAATGGGGAAAGAATGGCAGATGAAAGGAAGCGTGTTAGTAGCTGGAGCCTGGTGTGCAAGGGAGGCCTGTAGACAAACTGGCCTCTTGGCAGGGTGGCTGGGTGTTCCCGTGTGGTTGGCTTTACTTTCTTTAGCGCGGGGCCAAGATGCAGACTTCAGGATGGGGTAGCCCCCTGAAGAGAGTGAAGCGCCGCACACCCTAATGACCCCGGTTCCTTCCCCTTGTGGCCTTTCCTTCTGCATTATTCCCAGGAGGCAGAGGAGGGAAAGGTGGCTTTGGGTGGCCGGGCAGAGGGGCCTCTGAGGCAGGCAGCAGGGCAGCACAGGGCTCTCCCTGAGAGAGCATGGCTTGCAGGAAGCAGTTCCCGCAGGGCCAGCGCAGTGTTGGGAGAACTGCGCCGAGTGAGCAGCTGCAGGAGGAGGAGAAACGCAGAGGAAGAACATAGGCTTTGCTTTCTGAGAAAAGGCAGATGATAAGCTTCCGGAAGCTTCTTTTCAAGACTGTGGATCCTCTTGAGCTAGAGCCTTTGGAGGTGCTGTTTGAGATGCAAGGAACAGAGGGTGATTGCCTGTTCAGTCCCCTCCCTGCCCCTCTCTCCTGAGAGTACTTACTGAGTGTCTATTGTGTGCAGGGAACTGTTCTAGCAGTTGGAAACGTGACATCGAGCAAAGCAGTCAAAGTCCATGCTCTCCTAGAGCTCACGTTCGAAGTGTGTGTGGGGAGCAGACAACATATAAGAAAAAACAGATGTGTAATGAAGAGAGCAATGAAGAAAAATGAAGCAGGGTGGTGTGTGCTGGTTGAGAGAAGGGGCCAGAGCTGGCCTTCCTGAAGAGGGGACATTTGAACAGAATCCTGAATGGAGTGAGGGAGAGAGCTGTGTGTGTTTGCGGGTGAAGCGCGTAACTCTGTTAGCTGAGGGTGCTGCATTCTCAGGAGTGTCTGGTCACCCGGGGGAACACGGCTGATGACTGTCTCCCATTCTGTGAAGGACAGAGAAGTCCCATATGCAGAGGGCATAGGGAACAGAGAATGTGAGATTATTATCTAGTGTAAATAATATAATGGGTATGTTATTATATAATTTGTAACATATATCATGTTATATTCTAATATTATATCCCATATTTTGTATACATTATATGTAATAGAGTGATGATAAGATTCGGAATAAATAATTGAGTGTTTTCTCCCTTTGCAGTTCCGTACTATTCATGGACTTAGTCTCTCTTCATTCAGCAGCATGGCTGTATCAGGCAGCGATTTCACAAAACACAGGCAGCAAAGAGTCAGATTCTTGGCTTTTGTATTTCCAAATAGGCTCACTTCATTCTTATAATTTCCCTGTAGAAGTAGGTATAATCCTGTCCAGTTTTGAGTTGAGAAAACAGGGGCTTAGAAATTCTTAAAACTTAAAGCAGAAACAGCGGTCTTAAAAGCCAAGGTTTTGATTTGCAAGAGTTAGTCGCTTTTAATAATCTGTTCAAAAACAATAGATTGTTAAGGGAAGAGCTGAGCACCCGAGCCCTGGCCCGGGGACTGGCCTGGAAAAGGACTCTGGGCTGAGCCGGTGTTAGGGGTTGGAATCTGAGACTCAAGGCCACTTTTGCTGTAGGAGGTGGCCACCGTGCCTCTGGAGGGGCAGGAGAGGGAGAGAGGGCCGTGCAGCGTCACAGTAGATGGGCCTCCGGCAGCCCTGCAGTCTCCTTCCGCCTGGACGGTCCACCAGGAGGGAGGACCCAGATATCCTCGGGGTGGTTAGGAGGGGCTCAGAATGAGCCTGTGTACCTCGGACTCCCGGATGAGGGGAAACAAAGAGACCCCTGTGGACCAAGGGCTGGAAACCGGCAAGTGGAGCCTGAGACTTTCTAGCAGGTGCCTGTGATGGAGCAGCGGTAACATGGACGGCTGCCACCCAGGGGTGAGAAGGAAGGGGGAGGGGAACGTGGAAATGATTTTCTTTAGATTTGAAGAGACTACTGTTTCTCCCTCAAGGCACTAGATTGAGTTTTCTGCCAACAGGCAGAATTGGTGCGTGAAATGGAAGTTGAGTTAACAGAGGAGTAAAGGAAGGCAATTTTTTTGCACATTTGAATCACGTAGTCTGCAAACTAAGCATTTTTACCCGCTACGCTGTTGACTAGGTAGCATGCAGAAAACCTGGGAGGTTTTCCAGCTGAACACTCATTATCAGTCTTTGTGTCCTCTGAACCCAGAAAATGTGGTAAATTCTCCTCTGATGAAAAAAGAGTGAGAATTTCCTTAGGCTTAAAAGCCTTGTGGTTCAAAGAGGGAAGCTGGTCTCCTGGCTTTTCTACGAACAGCACGGTTGTTATTTATACTTCCTCTGACGCCGGGGCCCTGCTCCCCGCTGCGCCCCCGCCCGCAGGTTCCCGGGGAGGAGCTCCGTTTCATCCTCACGGGCAGGTCTAAGCCTGGGGTTTGGAAAAGGGCACAAAGGAAGTTTCAGGTTAGAATGAGTGTGCCCAGGAGGTCGGGTCGAGGGTAGAAAGGGAAGAGAACTTAGAATCAGACAGACTTTGGCTCTGCTGCTTGCTGGCCGTGTGACCTTTGTCAAGTTCCTTTCCCTTTCTAAGCCTCTGATTCATCACCTCAACAATGGACATGTCTATTTTTACAGAGATATGAAAATAAAATGAGGTAGCATATTAGTTTGCTAGGGCCGCCATATGAAATACGACAGACTGGGCGGCTCGAACAAGTGAAATTGATTTTCTCACAGTTCTGGAGGCTGGAAGTCCGAGATCAAGGTGCTGGCGGGGATGGTTTCTTCGGAGGCCTCTCCCCTTGGACTGCCAATGGCCGCCCTCCAGCTGTGTGTTGTCTGTGTCCTATTCTCTTCTGGTAAGGACACAGGTCAGATTGGCTTAGGGCCCACGCATCCGACCTCATTTTACTTTAACTGTCTCATCTCTTAATACAGTCACATTCTGAGGCACTGGGAGTCAGGCCTTCAACGTGAATCTGGGGGGACACAGTGCAGCCCATAACAGTACCGCATGAAGGGGCTCAGCATGCGGAGATGCTCCGTTAACGTTAGCTCCCTGCCCCAGTTCTTTAGCTGTCAGTGTGAGACTCAATCTGTTAATGACATTCATGCTACAGAGATGTTCCCCTCTGAGGTTGCCCGTGGGCAGCTGGCTTGGAGGTGACATGATCAACTTAGGAGATTTAATAGAATTAGAAGATTTAGTTCTGCTGATACTTTTTAGATGTTTGAATTTGGAACAAACTCATAATTTCTCTGATCCACTTCCTGACAATAATAACTAGCTGACGGGGTAGATAACAGAATGATGACAGAGCAATTGACCCTAAAGTGTCTAGTACACTGCTTGACTTCTCTTAGGTGCTTCCTAAATATTTCTTTAATTGGACCTGGAGGCTTTTGGTAAAGTACACGACGTTAAAAACAAATGTAGTCCTGCAACCTTGACCTCCAAGTTCCACGCGTGAAGTGGAAATACCCACGTGGTATGGAAGACCCAGATTTGCCTCCCTGTTTCATACTGTTTCTTAGGTGACAAGCTCCCTAGGATGTGGAGGGCTGGGGACGCTCCCCGACAATTGCCACCTGAAGAGGAAGCTCCAGGTAGCTGTTGTTCTCCAAGGTTCTGAGGGAGAAGCTTAAAAGGTTGTTCCTGCCCTTTCACTCCTATTGTGAGGAAAACAGCGAGAGAGCCCTGGGGGCCTCCTCTCAGGCTTCTCTATCTTCTCCTAAAAAAGACACAGAATGCACCATCTCTAGAAGCTCCATAGGTGACTACGACTGGGCCTTCTTGAAGGCAGAGCCAGGCCTTGTGTCGGCTTCCCACAGGTGCCTGTCATGGTGTCTGACGAGTGCTCAGTGCTCAGTGTTTGCTGGATTTCCCTGTTGCTCCCTGAACTGCCTTCAAAAGTAGTAGGCATCTGTTTCTCAGGCATGCATAGTTCCCAGAACCTTCTCCATCTCCATAGAGATACCGTCCTGGCAAGGGCTCCCCTCAGTGCCAGAACCCCATGGGAATGCAGAGGGTTCTGTGGAAGAGGGGAATTCCAATCTGTGTGCTCTGGCAAGCAACTGTGGGCACAAGAGTTGGCCTGTCATTGCTTGGTGATCTTATTTCTTTCAGAGCCAACTTTTGCTTTCTATTTTTGTTTTCTTTGTCCCTTGAGGCCTTACCCATCCAAACGCTCTTGTTAATGAAGGCCAGAATGCGAACTGAATCAAATGGCTTTGGGTCCACAGGGGATTGCCCGCACTCTGTGGGTGAGAGACCAGTGTGGGGAGTAAATCACAAATCCACTTCTCCTGCTTTTAAAGCCTGGCCCCGAGAGTTGGTGGCCAAGCATATTTAAAGGACATACCTGAACAATCCCGTTTGTCAAGGTTTTTCTCTACAGTCAGCACAGATGCTTTTAGGCTCCCAGGACTGCCTGGAATGCCCAGTGACGTGAAAAGGAGAATGATTTCATTGGATTTTTCCCTTCAAAGGAAAATTTGGTTTGTGTGTGGTATCCTAAATAGCGCTTTCTTCTTATGTTTAGAAAACCTCATTTGATTACAGTGATTCCCATTGAGTGGTCAATATTGCCTTTCCTGAGTAGGCAAATGTTTATTTTAATCATGGTATTTGTTAGCAAATGGGAAGTCATTTTTCTCCAGAAAGTCAGTTTAATTGAGATAATGTTTACATGCTGATATAGCGTTCCCAGGAAAATAAATGGTGCCCACTGTAGTTTCCCGACATATGTGGTATACATAGATTATGGGTGGATGAGTGGCCCTGCCTCTGCTCTGGAATCGGGTGTTCTTATCCTGGCAAGGAAAGGGACTTTATTCCTACAGTTATGATAGCCAGATAGTCATGATAGCCACATAGGAGGGCACGTTACAGCTCCTTGCAGATAACAAAGGATAATATTAATGGCGCTTTGCTTTTGATGTATTTATTCCCCATGCTTACTCAGTGAGGTGAGTCCTATTGACTTTCCGATGGTACAGATGAGGAAGCAGGCTTGGGGAAGGTTAGTAGCCTGCCTAAATTCCCACGGCCAAACTGAGATTCAAACCCAGGTCTAATCTGACGATAAAGCTGTGCTTTTAACTGCTACGCTCTCCTCAGCTCAGTGTAGTGGTCATCTTATCAGTACATCTGTACAGTAGTTCTCGAAGTGTGGTTCTTGAACCAGCATTGTTAGCATCACCCGGACACTTGTTAAAAATGCAAATTCTCAGACTACCCCGAAGCATTGAATCAGAAGCTCTGGGGGCTCAAGCTCGAGTATCTCTGCCCCAAAGGATTCTAAATAGGTGGCTATGTAGCCTCTGTGTTGAAACTTCCAGAGACAATCCTCTTACTATCCCATAGGGCAGCCATTCTCTCTGCTCTGCTTGTTTTAGTCCGTCAGTTATGAGAAAGTTCTTCCTTATATTGTAGTGCAATTCACTTGTCTTCCTTGTTCACTCAATGGGTCTGCTCCTGCCATTTGTCCCATCAACAAGATAGCTGAGGGGCTGGCCCAGTGGTGCAGCAATTAAGTGCACACATTCTGCTTCTCGGCGGCCTGGTTCGCTGGTTTGGATCCCGGGTGCGGACGTGGCACCGCCTGGCAAAAAGCCATGCTATGGTGGGCCTCCCACGTATAAAATAGAGGAGGAGGGGCATGGATGTTAGCTCAGGGCCAGTCTTCCTCAGCAAAAAGAGGAAGATTGGCAGTAGTTAGCTCAGGGCTAATCTTCCTCAAAAAAATAAAATAAAATAAAATAAAGATCTTATAAAAAAATAAATAAATAAAAAATAAATAGATATACAACTTTGTACCGGGGGGCTTTGGGGAGAAAAAGGAAAAGTAAAATCTTTAAAACAAACAAACAAACAAAAAAACCAAGATAGCTGAATGTAGCTGTTGAAACTCACATGATCAAGAGCAGGAAATTGCTATGTGTTAAAAAGAGCCTGTCTGATGGAACACGTGCAGTTTGAATGCCAACTTCCTTTTTTGTACATGTATCACAGCTGCTCTATTCTTTGCCCCATGAGTAAGATAGAAGGGGAACATTTTTGAAAAGGAGAAAGAAGAAAGACTGAGGAGCCAGAGCTCAAGGGTCTATTGGTTTTCTAGGAGGTAGTCCTTCTTGCAGTCCTGGGCCTGGAAGATATTCTATTTCCTCCAAAGTCATAGATCAGACATAAAATCCCTCCTGATGAACAAAGTGGATCATTGAAACTTGAGTTTTCAGAGATGGTGAGACTATGCTGGTTAGAGACTAGGCTGTTTAGGTCAGAGTGGCAGGAGAGTTCAGAAGACTGGAAATCAAATGTGATGAGTGGATGATTGCATCTGTGTTCATAGGACCAAAGGTGGGGTTCATGTACTTCTTTCATAACCTGGATACCCTAGAAAATATAACCTGGTGACCCCAGAAAACAGCTTCTGTGCTACTCCTGTATTATGTACCATCTTGGGAAAAGACCAGTGAGGGAAAAGGGGTGCCAGCCAGGGATGGAGGGAAAGCCAACACAACAATGCATTATTGAGTTGGCTTTTACTAAGTATGACTACTTGCTTGATTCTGCTGGACTGACTCTGCAAAGCTGGATAACTACATCTTAGGACAGTTGCTTTTGGGAAGAAAGAGAATTCATCCTCTGGCTTCCATCTCCCATCTGTCAAAGGTTTACCCACAGAGTACTAACTTCCTCAAACTCTTGGTCACACATATTATAGGCTCCATGTTAAGTCCTACAGCATCCCATGCCTTGTGGTCAACAGGATAAGAGGCAAGAGGCACTTGGTACAGGCACCAGATGAGGCACTGTCAGGTTTTCCCTGTATGAAATTGGTCAGAACCCAGGCAGAGCTGGTGGCTACAGTGGTGGCCGGAGCAAGAGTCAAGTGAGGCTGAGAGAATCTGAATGGCACAGAAGAGTGTTCTCATTTCACAGAAGAGTGAAATGGCATTAGAAGGGTGTTCTAATACAACACCCTTAAAGTAATTTTGAAAAAAAAAGCATCTTTTCACGTTATCAGGTTAATGTCTAAATTCTTTCATCATTAGTCTGCATAGTGACAAAGGATATTATTCCCAGCTTATCATAAATGTTCACATTTTAAAACAAAAGTGGGTTCTGCTTCCAAGTGTGGTGGATTAAGACTCTGCTGGATGCCTGTCCTCCCTCCGTCTGCACGGAAGAGCTGCAAAATCCGGACAGAGTACAAACCACTCTCTGAAGAGATTGGAGAGTGAACAGAAGGTACAGACTCTGGAGAAGGTCACGCTTTCTTGGAGAGGGATGACTAGATTTTACAAACAAATTCCTGTCTCTGGGACATTTGCCCTGGGGCTAAGTACGGTCCACCTGCGGCAGCAGCACATATGACAAAATTTGCAATCCTTTAGGCCTAGAAAATAAGAAAAGTGAAGTCAGAAAACTGTAAATACTGAAGAGAGTGAAGAAATTCTGGAAGGGAAGGAGCCAGTGAGGGAACCTTCAAACGCTATCTACCCACATCTCTGACTGGCTCCTGAACCACACATGGACAGAACAGACTCCAAGCAGCCAGCCAGAGACAAAAAAGACCTGAGGAGAAACCAGAGGCGACGTACAGGAAACAGAGTTTGCAATTCAATCCCAGCTAAGGAACTCCTGCTAAAACAAAGCAAATGATGCTCTTTGGAGAAAAATAACAGAATCCAGATTGTCCACGACATAGCACTCACAATGTCTGGGATAGAATTCAGTTACCTGTCACATGAAGAATCAGGGAATTACAGTACATTCTCGAGAAAAGAACATGAAGCAGGCCCAACCTCAAGATTAAACAGATGTTGGAACTAATAGATGAAGATTTTAAAGTAGCTGTTGTAATTATCCTCAATGAAGTAAAACAAAAGTTTCTAATGCACGAAAATCTCAGGAAATAGCTAACTGTATTCTTTTCAATATATCCATTTGAATTTAAATACTATAATGATTAAATGTTTAAAAATTGCGTAAACTTTTTTTAACTGTCAGAAATTTTACATTGTTCTTTTCTCCTTGAAATAAAATTTTCATTTCACTACCTCCCAAAGATTTTTATCCAAATGTAAAATAATTTTATGGTTCAAAGTATTTTACTGATCATTCTGCCATAATTCTTTCTCTTAAAAGATATTTAATTTTTTTTTTTTTTTTTTTTTGCTGAGGAAGATTCACCCTGAGCTAACATCTATGCCAATCTTCCTCTATTTTGTATGTGGGTTGCTGCCACAGCATGGCTGCTGAGAAGTGGTGTAGGTCCACATCTGGGAACCAAACCCAGGCCACTGAAGCAGAACACACTGAATTTATCCACTAGGCCATGGGGCTGGCCCCTAAAATTTTTGTTTTATGTACTGGTATAAGGTTCTAGGTGTTCAAATTCTATTTAAAATTGTCATTCTCCGTAGTATTACTAGTTGATTGGCCAAAGCAGCATAGATACGTTACAAATTTTGGAAAAGTCTTCAATGGAATAAAATTTTATTGCAAATGCATATCTTGATGAAGTGCATAAGGTTATTTTATTTTTTCATTTTGTTTATATGTCCTTGGATGAATATTACTTATTGCGAGTGTAAGCTAACGTTCATCTTTTTTTAGGTGTAAATACTGAGAAACTTTATTCACATAAATAGATAGATGAAACTGAAAGGGGCTTTATCAGTAGCAGTCAATAGTCACTACTCACCAAAAATGATTCTGAATGATCTAGCAACTAACATTTTCAATTTTGTAGAAAGCAAAGAATTGGAAACCACCTTATTTGTGAAGATTCTTTTCCCTAGGTCATTAAAGACACTCACTTTCTTATCACACAAACAATATTTAAAAGTGTCACATTGTTTGGTTCCCTGGAGGTTTTTTTCAGACTGTGGGACAACACACTGGAGTAATTTTAGAATGGGCGGGAGGTGACTTTTCCTTTCATTAAGTTGGACAAGGACGATGAGTGTTCAAGGAAAACCCAGCCTGAGCAGCCATTCTCTCCCCGATATCAACTAGGAAAGGGTTCAGACAGAAGTTGAGTATCTAGAAATTGATTCTGTTGAAACTGCACTCTAGGGGGCTGGCCCGGTGGTGTGGTGGTGAAGTTCTCATGCTCCGCTTTGGCGGGCAGGTGTTCACAGGTTTGGATCCTGGGTGTAGACCTACACACCGCCCATCAAGCCGTGCTGTGGTGGCCTCCCACATGGAAGAACTGGAAGGACTTAGAGCCAGGATATACAACTATGTACTGGGGCTTTGGGGAGAAAAACAAAGAGGAAGATTGGCAACAGATGTTAGCTCAGGGCCAATCTTCCTCACACACAAAAAATAAATAAATAAAATCAGAATACCAGAAGAAAACCAGCAGTTTCAGTGAGGTTCAACTGGGGACTTAGAAGGGGAAATGAGAAGAAACCATTTAGAACTGAAGTAGTGATGGCACATGACTGAGTTCACTGAGTAATCAATTGCATAGTTACTTTTGACAATACTGGTGCAGAAAGAAGGGTTCCTCTTGCTGTGTCATGTGATCCCTGAGTTGAATGGAGATCAGACCAGATGACCGCTGAACATCCTTCCAGTGCTAACGTCCTGTGAAAGAGCACTATGTGAATGTTCATAGCAGCATTATTCATAATAGCCAAAAAGTGGAAATAAATGAAATGTCCACAACTGGCGAATGGATAAACAAATGTGATCTATCCACTCAGTGAAATATCATTCAGCAATAAAAAGGAATGAAGTACTGATACATGCTACAACATAGGTGAATCTTGAAAACGTTATGCTGAATGAAAGAAGCCAGACAAGAAAACCCACACTATGTATGAGTCCATTTAGATGAAATGTCCATAGTAGGCACATCTATAGAGACAGAAAGTAGATTAGTGGTTGCCTCAGCCTGGGAGTTGGGGAGAAGTGGGGTGACCGCTAATGGGTACAGGGTTTCTTTTTGAGATGATGAAAATCTTCTAAAATTGATCATGGTGATGATTGCACAATTCTGTGAATATAGGAAAAACTATTGAATTGTACAGTTTAAATGGGTGGATTGCAGGGTATGCGAATATATCAATAAAGTTGTTAAATTTTAAACAAAGAACATTATGAAAGAAATTTTAAGAGAAGGAAAGAGCTTGGGTCCTGGCGCAGACATAGGATTGTACTGTTTTGACAGAGGAGAAGGCCGGGAGTAAGAGCTAGTACTTGGGAGGAGGGGCTGACTGGAACACAGCTCTGTGGGGCGGTCAAGACAGACCCTGGGCGTGAGGACAGTGGGCATTTGGCGGTGGGTGAGGATGCCGGCGGGGGGTCCAGAAATGGAAAGCAGCCCTGGTGGAGAGCACCGAGGAGACCCTAAGGCGGACTCTCTCTGCGTCAAGCTTTGCCTTTGGCCAGATCTGCGCTGGGGCATGTCTTTCTGAATGACCCCGTCTGCCCTCTGCCCACATACCCTTGTGCTGGCAGCTAAAGGCATAATTTTTCTCTCGGTTCTTTAAACTCTTGTTAAAATGTCTGCTTCTTCCCCAGCTTCTGCATCTTTTGACATAATGCATTTCTCCTCTGTTCATTTTGTGCTTACCAGGCACTTTCTCCCTCGGCATAGGCTGTTTCTTTTCTTTTACTGTTATCAGAAAGTCAGCTTTTGACTTTTATATTTCCTTTATTTTTCCCTTTGGTCCTTTGTGACCATATCATAAAGGTTTATTGTGTATAAATGTGAAGATTCAGTAATACGCTTAAAATGAGGGAAACCAGCGTTGAAAAATTGTATACAATAAAAACAAGGACAGAGCAATCTGATATTTATTTTCAACAATTTACACAATAAAGAACTTGAGAGCCACCTTGAAAGTTTTTTTTTTTTTCCTGTATCCTCACTGATTCTTTAAGGCAGTAGGGGCATAGGTTAGGTCTTACCCAGGGTTTGCCCAAATTATCCTCTGGCTTTTTACACAACTAAAACCAACGCTACATTCCAAATTCATCCATCCATTCATTCGCTCATTCAACAAGTGTTCATTGAGTATCTCTATGTGCTAGGCACCTTACTGGGTGCTGGGGACATGACCATGGAGGGGGAGAGTGCTCCTGGCCCTCATGGCACATACAGTCCAGCAGGAGAGACAGATGTTAAGCAAATAATTACACAATTTCACAAATAATTATATAATTAAAATTAGGATGTTTTATAAAGGATGAATATAGAGTATTATTATAATATGTAACAGGGTTCCTTCTTTCTTGCATTTCTTCCTACGCTTACTTGGTAAAGAAGCTCATAAAAATATCAGAAGAGAATTTCAAATTACTGAATATTTTGAAAGACATTAAAGTTTAAATCTTTCAAGTAAGTGTTTTAATTTACTCAAGTAGAGGTGGCCCTAGTTTAATGAACAGATCACTCGTAACACGCAATAATTAAAAAAGTTTTAGTGACTTTTAATTCAAGTATAAGCTATGTCAGGAAAAGTGTGGTGATCGTATGTATACAACCAACGGTTTTTCACAAACTAAGCTCACCTGTATAACCAGAACCTAAGCCAAGAAACAGAACATGATTAGAACCCCAGAAGCTCCACACATGCCCATTTTCATTCACCAAAGTCAGCTTACAAGAGGTCTAGTATTTCTGTGCACTTGAAATGTGCTAGTCCCAATATAATGTCTTTTGTAGATTCCATTATTATGTGAGGAGCATTTTGTTTTCCTCTTATGTATGTTAAATTATTCCCTAGAAATCTAGTTGACACCATTCATTTAATTAGCAAACCCTTCCTTTTCAGATAGCCAGAAAGTAACCCTCAGCCCTGCCCACATAGGATTCTTGCAGTTCTGCATTCCTGGAGATTTTCCACAAGTGCAGGAAATTTCCATGATGGCAGAGGCCTTGAAGCTCACGAAGAGAAGCAGGGAAGTGGCAGTTTCTCTGGATGGCTGTGTGCCAGGCCCTTAAGCAAACTGCGCCAGGATTTCTTAATCTGTTGTTCTGCATCTCCTCCTTCCCCAAGAAGACGGTCAGCCCATGTGCCTTTCCTCTCTGCCCTTGCCACAGAGCCCTCCTGAAGGAGAACGAAGGTTCACCTGCTAATTTCTCTGAATAGTAGAGGGCCTGTGAGCATTTCTTAGGTGACTATAATCACTCAAAGCTCTGAAGACATTTACATCTAGTATTTGGGGCACCATCTCTGTGAATTCTTGGGGCTTCTGGCAGGGGACTGCAGGGGTTTTAAAGAGTCTGGCTGGGAAAAAAAGAATCTGAAGGACCCTGGGAGAAATAGGGACAGAAAGCCACCTACTGCTCAAAGGAGGTTTGGCTTTCATGGAACAATACTTAGAAAGTTTGCGGGCAGCTACTTCTGGTTTTGGAGACCAATCTAGGCCAGAAGGTAGGATAAGGAACCAAAACTCAACATTGTTATCAACTGTTCTAGAAGCTGCGGGAGACAAAATGTGTCGGCGAGGTTACACCCACCAGGACCTGCGCCTGTGAGACTGGGCTATTTAGAGGGTAAGGTGGCTGAGTACTTATTATTATGGTGCATCTGGCATCGCAAACGGCTGTGCCAAGTTTTCTCCCCCTCCTCCAACCCTAACCCCAACTTCCTGTGTTTTCCATTGTGGGGAGACAACTTCGCCCTTTCCTCTGCTGAGAATTTTGAGGCCACCAAAAAAGACCTTCCTTATTTTCTCTCACTTCCCTCCACGACCCCTCAGCACACACTCTTTTCACATGTCCTAGGTTGATTTTTTCCTGTGTCGCAAAACAAAACCCCTTCCTGTGTCTCAAAGCCATTGTCTGTGCTTCTTGTCTGGGACTGTGTTCCTCAGTAATTTAATCTCTCCCCATATTTTCCTTTTAAACTTTTATTTTAACGGTTTTCAAACACATACAAAAGCAGAGAGAATAGAATGATTCCTTCATATACCCTTCACTCACATTCAAAAATTATAATCATTTTGCCACACTTTATCATTTTTTTCTATTTTCGCAGTAGTGTTTTAACGTAAATTTCTTCATTATCTCAAAAATGTCTTTTTATAATTGGTTTGTTTAAATCAGGATTCAAATCAGGCTTCCATTATATTTGATTGCTGGTCACTTCATTTGTATCTAATCAAGAACATGTGCCCAGGCCCCTTCTCTTTCCTGCCGTGCTCTTGGCTTGTTGAGGAAAGCAGCTCAGTTCTATAAAATGTTCCATAATGTGAATTTTTCTGATTGCTTCTTCTTGGTGTTAACTAGGTACTTAGTCTCCTGTATTTTCTGTAACCTGGATATTAGATCTAAAGGCTTGACTAGCTTCAGGTCTGCCTTGGCCTCTTGCTTCCTTTGTTTTGTGGTCTCTGTCATACACAAACGGGTCCCGACTATTCATTATAAAATGTTTGCTTGCTGTCTCTTTGCTCTGTTGGCTTCTGTCCCACCCCTCCATTGCTTCAAGGATAGAGCAAATAGTCTGCATCAATTTTCTCTACTTGTTCATATATGTTTTTTCCCCCTAATTCTCATATATGACCTCGGCCCCTACTGTACAAAAATAATTCTCTCAGAGATCACTAAATGTTCTTTACCAACAAAACCCAATGACTTCTTCCTAGTATCATAATTAATGATCATCCACCAGGTGCCAACCCCAGCTTGCAGCCTTTAACAATTTACAAGATGCTTTCCCTTACCGCTCAGCCTTTAGTCCTCTTCCTTCCCAACCTCCTTCCTCCTTTCTCGACTTTCGTCTTTGCACTATTTATTACTATTTATTTCTTTTTCCATAATGCTAAGGACAACTTTTCTATTTTCCTTTGCTTGTTGCTTTTTCTCCTCCCACCAATGAATATCCATGATGGTTTACAAAGTGCTGTCCTTTCCCGTTCTTGGTTTCAGGAACCTCAGGTTTTCGCTGGTCACCTTCATGTGACGGCTCGTGTGTCTGTACCTGCAACTCTAGCCAACCTCACTGAGCTCCGAGCACAAGTCTCCTTTGTCCCGCTGGGCAATTTTATCTCTAAATGATTTATCAATCTCTGGAACTCAATCGGTTTCAGTCGTATTGTCATTGTCCCTTCAGACGACCTGCTTCTCCTTACTCCCCGTCTCCCGTAATGGTACTCCTGTAAGTACTTCCGCTTGAAAGTCATTTTTCACTTCTCCCTTTTTTTTTTTTTGCTGTCATTTCTAAGAAATTGATGGCCTGGCCCAGCCTGGTCTGCAGTATCTGTCCCAATCATTTCTTCTTTTCCATTTTTTCAGGGCCCATTTTCTCCATTTAGACTTCTCAGCCTGTTTCAGACATTGTTAATCTCATGTCTTGATGATTCTATTTAAACTTGAGCTGCCACTGCACTCCCTAACCCTTTCCCTGATTAACTTTTCTCCGCAGCATGCATCACCATCTGTCATACCATATATTTTGTATATCTATTTTTTATTGTCTGTCTCCCTTGACTGGAATGTAGGCAGGGTAGGATTTTTGTTTCTGACAGATAGGAGGTACTCCACAAATATTTATCATTCAGAAAATGTAGAGCCTACACCATATAATCAAATTCAACTTACACAATCTTTACTATGTAAATTTATTATAATGCTAATCTGATTTTCTGCACTAAATTGTAAGCTCCTTGAAGAAAGAATCCACATGTCATACTTGTGCTTTACTCTATACGCCTCTCCTTCCTCATCCCCGCTCAAAGACACTTATCTCTCTATGCTTTTTGGTAGTTGACTTGGCAGATGTGACTTAGGTTGTCTTCCCAGGTCTACAGGATGTAGAGAGGGAAACTGGAGTGAAGGCAGGAGCCAGAAGAAGGAAAGAGGGAGAATGAGGGAAGACTTAGCAGCAGGAATGAACTGGAGAAGGGCCTTGAAGACTAGTGCGTGTGTTGGGAGATGGTGTAATAGAGGATACAGAATGGCAGTGGTATTTTGAAAATGGACTTTCTGTCTGCACAGGCCCACAAGTCTAGCTATTCTCTAGCTTGTCGGTCTCACATCGTTAATGTTACTCAAATCACACACCCAGCCTTTGGGCTTTGCCAGTCAAATTGTCTGCAAGTTAATCTAAAAAGAGAAGAGAAATTAGAAGCCTTTGTTGATTTCCATCTGATATCATTTCATTCTGCCTAAAAGACGTCTTTTAACATTTCTTATATCATGGGTTTGCTGATGATAAATTCTTTCAGCTTTTGTATATCTGAAAAGCCTTTATTTCACCATTGTTTTTGAGAAATATTTTTGCTGGGTATAGGATTCTAAGTTTATTTCAGTAAAGATGTTGATCCATTGCCTTATTGCTTTCATTGTTTCCATCAGGAAATCTACTGTCATCCTTATCTTTCTTTTTCTCTATATGTAATATGGCCCTTTTCTCTGACTCCTTTTACAGCTGATTGGTATTTCGGTTGTTACAGGTAGTAGGCTAAATTCTGTTACTCCATCCTGCTCAGAAGCAGATGTTTGCCTAAACTGTATTTTGAGGAATACTGGTATCCTATTAGATAGTCATGGCTTTTCTGCAAAGATAAATTTTCATGATTACCCAAGCTTGGGATTATTAGCCTAAATAAAGTTAAAGATGTTTCTTGACTCTAGGACTTTCCAAATATTTAAAATGTTAATGTTGTTTAGAATTCCTAAAAGGAAGAATTTGGTATGTAACAGTTCCTAAACTTATTTGATCAAAGAATTTGCCCAACTCTCCTTCCACTTTTTTTCTTTTTCTTTTCTTCTTTTTTTTTTTTTTGTGAGGAAGAGTGGCCATGAGTTAACATCTGTTGCCACTCTTCCTCTTTTTTTTTGCTTGAGGAAGATTGTCCCTGAGCTAACATTTGTGCCACACTTCCTCTATTTTTTATGTAGGATGCCACCACAGCATGGCTTGATGTGTGGTGTGTAGGTCCACATCTGGGATCTAAACCTGTGAACCTCGGGCTGCCAAAACCAAACATGTGAACTTAACATTAACCACTTCACTGGCCTGGCCCCGACTTCTTTTTCTTTTTACAACTTATTGACAATTGCCATGGAACACATTTAGGGAGACATTGTCCTAAAGCAATTTTCTGCAGGTTTTTATGTTTTGAGATTATGTTTTAGAATTAAGGATTTTTGCCCCAAACATCAAGGATAATGACATTTATACTGATTTATTTTAATTTGGTGATATGATGTTTAGTTAAGAATATTTAATAATTGAATTTAATTCAATAAGCATTCTTACTTTCCATAGTACATTGTGATATGTATAATACAAAGAAAAATAAATCCTTATCTCTTTCCTTCCTTGAGGATATCTTGGAGTCAATATATGTACAAAAATAACAACAATACAAGGAAAAGAGTACTAAATGTCTTGAAGGTATGACATAAACCTTTGTGGAACACATATGATTAAATCTCCTCGTAATCAGAAGACTTTACTTCTGATTAGGAGAATGCAGAAGACTTTGCGGCTTTGAGGTAATCTTCTATATAGGGTACTTGCAAATGAAATGGCTTGGGAGGGTATGAGGAGGGTTGATTCCAGGAAAGAGAAGAGCCATGTGATCAAATGCCGTATAGCAAAAAATACATGGTGTGTTAAAAGGCACATGGAACAGGTTGGTTTGGACTGGATCCTAGGATCTATGTAGGAAAGCATATCAGGCTTGCTTGCAAGGAAGGTTACCACCAAGTCATGGAGGATTTTGAATGCCTGGTCAAAGGTATTTTTCCTTTTTTTTTTTTTTTTTGGTGAGGAAGATTAGCCTGAGCTAACATCTGTGCCAATCTTCCTCTACTTTGTATGTGAGATGACTCCACAGCATGGCTGATGAGTGGAGTAGGTTTGTGCCTGGGATCTGAAGCCGCAAACCCAGGCTGCCACAGTGGAGCGCACAGAACTTTAACCCCTCAGCCACGGGGCTGGTCTCCTATTTTTCCTTTTATTTAGTAAGTAATGGGACACCTTTGAAGGCTTATGGGCAAGAAAGTGAAAAGATTAGAGCAGAGCATTGGAATCCATGAAAGAAGAGAGAGTTGGATGAGAGGGGGCAAATATGGAAACCAGTTAGGATGCAATTGTTTAAGAGATCATGAATATGAACTAATGTAGCAAAAGAACTTTCCATGAGAAAGAAGTGGAGATTGGAAATATTTTCAAGTGATGTTTCTTGAGTAGGATCCATGGGGTATGAAAATAGAATGAAAGGGTGAAAGAATTTGAATTTTCAAATATTCACAATAATTGCAAATATTTGTTGCTTACCTGGCAGTAGTTGGAGGGCTTTACATCTCAGTCTGCATGCTCAGCATCTCCTCTTGGATGTCTAACAGTCATCTCAAAGTTACCATGTATCAAACTAAGCTCCTCATGGTGATGGTTCTCCCCAAATCTGCTTTTCTCTATCTTTCCCAACTCTGATAACAGGAGATCCTTCCATCCAGTTCCAGACCAAGATTCATCCTTGAGTTCTCTCTTTTTTTCTCACACCTCACTTCTAATTTGTCAGTAAATCTTGTTGACTCTACCTTCAAGATGTATCCAGAAATCCACTACTTCTCACCACGGGCATTGTCATCACCCTGGTCTAATCCACCATCTTGTCTCACTAGCGTTGTTTCAACAGCCCCCTAACTGGTCTCCTCTCTCCTGCCCTTGCCTCCCTTCAGTCTGTTCTTGATACAGGAGCCAGAGTGATTTTGTTAAAGCGTTAAATGATTATGTTAAACCTCTACTCAAAAATTGTCCGAATAAACACTCGCGTCCTTAGAGCGACTTACAAGGCTCTCTAGGATCTATTCCCTGCCCACTCCATTGCTTCTCAGGTATCATTTTCTCTTCCTCTCTTCCTCTCTCACTCTATTCTAACCACCTTGGAACCCTTGTCCCTCTAGTTTGCCATCTCAGGGCCTCTGCACTTGTGGTTTCTTCTGCCTGAAATGCTTTTCCTTCAGATATCTGTGAGGTTCATGTTTTCCTGATTTGGGGCCTGTGTTGTAAGAACACTGTATTTAAAATTCCAACCTGGCCCTCTTGCCTTCACATTCTCTTTTCCCCATTACACTGTTCTGCTTCCCCACCCTCGCAGCCTTCAGTGCACTTATACCTTTGGGCCCCTATTGGGAACATGCCCTACAAAGTGGAAGGAGGCGGGCCTGGAAAGGAAGGCGGAGAGACTCCATGTTCTCCCCCAGCTGGATCCACAAGTACAGAAGTTCCCCACGCCTATCCGTCATCTTTAGCCAGCCTGCTTCCTTAGGTTAGCATCTGGGAGTGAGTAAGATGGGAGGACTACGAGAGGTTTCAGCACAGAAGGACATTCGGGGGGAGGGATTTGAATCAGGCTCTTCCAAGGTGTGACCTTCAAATGCCCTTTGAACTCTAGATACACCCCCACAATCTACCTAGCAACCATTTCCACATTCACACCTCCGATAAGACATTTTTTCTGTGCCTTTGCAGCTTTTGCTGAGCTCTGTAAAAGGCAGCAGTGAAAATCTCATAAGCGTCAGATCAAAGAAAATTGGGCATGACCTCCCAGCCTGTGGGAGCAATGCTGCTGAAAACAATGAAATGGTGTGGCACGATGCCTGCAAATAGACACACACAGGGCCCCTTTCCCAGTCACCGCTGAGCTGTGGCTGCTGGGGCTTGGGGGAAATTATAGGCCAGGCACAGAGGAGGCTGATGAATTCACCTTGGCCACACTGTTTCGATGACTGTGCAGATGTCTCTGGCCTGGTGGCTAACAAACGTGGCCCACGCAGAACAATCTCTTCGAAGCCTTGTGAGTCATATTGATTTCTGGATGTTCTGAATCTTTGGAGGTGGCAGGTCCAGAAATCTGTGTTTGTTCCAAGCTCCCCAGGAGGTTTTCTACAGCTCGCTGATGACTGCTCCGTGGACCAGTGTATGAAACCCAAGGCTCTTCTCATTCTCCTTTAACAGCTATTTCTATGTACTTTTCGCAGCTAGTTGGGTGTGAACTAAATCCTAACCACAAATAATCTTGTCCTGTGTGAGATGGAGGGGATGGTTTCTCCTTGTTCCTGGAAACCTGTCTTTTATAGAAGCTCTGTTCCTCAGGTGTATGCTGTGTATTTACCCAGAAAGTGCCCGTAGTCACCAACTGTCCCCCGACATGGCCCCTAGACATGAGCACTTCCACTTTCTCTCCATCACAGTGGGATGAAGGGGTATGTGGTGGGTGGGGAGTAATAACTCTGGGAGGCATCAACTAATAGGGATCCTTAAACATGGCTGAGTATGGTGCAAGCCCATGACTTGTTTTAGGATCTAATCAGGGAGAGTGTAGCTTGATGGGTTACTTTGGTAAGTGGCTTGGGGAGAGGGCAACATTCTTTAGAATCATGCTCCAGTAATAAAAGATGGTCATCAGTTGCCTTTTTGGGGGTTGAGGAAAGTTTGGTTAGCTGCAGAGTTTGGGGGAAAAAGTGCTGTATGGGATCTCAAGGTTTGAGGCTTGGGTTCCATAACTCCTTCTCCACCGTCCTTCCCACGCATGGCATTCCTGATCTCTTCTGAATAGATGTTGAACAAATATGGTCTGCCAGGTAGTAGACTGCAGTGGGGAATCAGAGAATACAGACTTTAGACCTGATCTTACTGCCAACTCTTCTTGGTGGTACTTTCTTTAATCTTTCCAGGAAGAATTAATCACTTCCCTTAGTATTTCATCCCATCATGAAGTGATCTACAGATTGACTCTTATTGTAGTAGTTTAAGTATGTTTCTGCTTCTCCTACAGATGGTGAACTTCTCGAGCACAGGACTCGTGTTTCATGTACTGATTTGTTAATTAATTCTATGGGTTGTTTATTAGGAATCTACTAGAGTCAAGGCACTATGCTTTGTGGCCTTTGGATTTGAAATAGGAAAACCATAGAACAGGCACGAGGCAGGAGAGCAACAGCACCAGTGAACATTAGCTGAGACTCATTAAACTTATTTCCTCTTGAAAGCACTTTGCAAGTTTGATTCATTTGATCGTCACTATAATCCTCCGAGGTAGTTACTATTATTAGGTTATTTTGCACATGAGAAATTGAGACACAGAGAGGTTAAGAGAGCAGTCAAGAGTCCCAGAAAGAGACAGGAAGCCGTCAGACAATGTCATTTCTGTCTAGCCATTAAGGGGAGGCTGGCCTTCAGTCGAGCTGAGGGAAGAGAGGTATCTTTAGAAATATATTGATGAGGACACTTAAACTAGGAAATTATAGCAATTGTGGAAGCAGAGACTAAGGATTTTCTCTAATTTTCTATAAATTGCAATATGATACCAAGAAGTTCAACCATCCTCAATTGCTATTTCCATAAAGTCCTCAGTTAAAATACCCTTCAGATATAGTTAATAGCTTTCTAAGTCTGTTGGGCTCTAACTGAGAATTAAGTCAAAGTCTTATCCAGAGTGGGGAAATCAAGAAGCAGATCCACTTAAAGAATGCTATTTTTAAAGAAGGATTGTTACTCTCAGGGTATGTTCTGTATTGTACATAGGGCTGAGGCCGGGAAAGGCGGGGGAGGGAGCATAGAAATGTTCCTGTGACGGATGGGAGTTTTGTCTTGTTTTGTTCTCTGTTACATCATTTGTTCTTAAGCAGTGCTTGGCACAAAGTACATGTTCAATGAAGATTTGTTGAATGAATGAATGAATGATAGGGGAGAAGTACAGATAGAGCATGGGGGAAAATGTGCATCAGAGGTCCTCAGTAATTACATGTGAGATTGAATGGGTAAGACAGTTTACCTAGAGGTCTCGCTAATGCAGGAAACAGTAAAAATAAAAGTTAAAAAAAGCAACAAAAAACCCTGAACAAATGACTTGAGAGGTAGTGAAAGCCAGACGTTCTTGACATGGGCATTGGCCTGTAATAGCCTGTGAAATATTTTAAGTTCAGCTTCTAACATAGAATATCTTTTCAGATGCCCCCTTCCCACTCTCCTCACCTCATTGCTATATGGTGATTCACATGAGAAAAGTCAAGGCTTTTGCTCTCATCAAGTCTCTTTGAGGAGAGCTTGGTGATGCTAGAGAAGAAAGAAGATTCAGTCCTTAGAGAGCTTAGAACATGACTGCTGAGGGAGAGAAGAGGTGTGAGCTCTCCCTGCATTCCTGGGCTCTCTTTGGTAGGGCTTCATTTGAGAAATCTTCTTCTTTATTATGTGCAGGGTCACATCTCTTCATGCTGCTTCTGCATATTTTTGCTGTATGGGTCCAGTTCTGCTGTTTGACCTAACTTTCCAGTGATGGGTATGTATTTGTCATGCTGGAATTTTCTGTACATGGGGGAGAGTATGTCTGCACATAGAACAAGGCCTTTCCAGTCTCTGTTGGTGCCTTGAGTGGGGAACCTCTCTTTCTAGAACAGGTTCCCTGGTGAAGACTTGTCCCGCTAAAAGCTGTGCCATGGGGTATCATCTCAACTTTGAAGTCCTTGCCAGCCTACTCAGGTGGAATTAATGACACTGCCTCGTTTGCTATCTGTTTCTTGTATGCAGTTCCATTTATTGTTACATGAATGGATGAATGAATGAATGAATCTGGAAATCTTATCTTATTCTTCTTGGTAGCTCCAGAACTTTGCACAGCACCTGGCTCAATAACCACAATACACAGCACATCATGGAAGTTCAGTGGATGTGCCACTCACTGCACTGAACTGCACCTTCCATTTTCTCCTCTTCTCCTTGATGTGATGATCATAAGATATCATCGTTGGTGGGAACTTCAGAGATCATCTGCTCCATTATACTACTCAATGTAGAAATCTGTGTAGAGTGGGTTTTATTGTCTATTTGATCATCTCCAGTGGTGGGACACTCACTACTTTGTAATACAGTGTGGTCCATTTTGGACCACTCAGATTGTTAGCGAAGTGTTCTTTTATATTGAGCTGAAAACTGCCTTCCTGTAACTTTTACCTAGCGGTTCTATTTCTCCCCTCCTCCCGCACACTTGGAGCTGTCTAAAATAAGACTGATCCCCCTCGATTTGACCATCCTCAAGTATTTGAAAACAACTGGCACGTTCCCTTTAATATTTTCTTTTCCCAAGTTGAGCCATTCTGTGCTAAATCAGACTTCAACAGTCCTTCATATCACAAGGTTTCTAGGCCATTCCTCTTCCTAGTGTTTCTACTTTAACTTCCAGGTAGTCGATGTGGCTTCTACAGCCTAGTACTCAGGACAGGTGCTGTGGTACCAAGAAGGTCAAAGTCATAGGTATGATCCCTTTTCACATTTTCAAGACTTCTGAACTCAGGGCTGTGCTAGGGGCTGAGGACTCAGAGGTGGCAGGGCCTGCCCTCAACACACACCTGGAGGAGAAGGCATGCTTCACACTAAAACTCTGCTCTCAGACCCTATTTGCCTGGTGCATGTTGCCATGGCAGTGCAAGGCACTTTCCTCAAAATCCGGGCTTGGATAAAGAGAAGTTTATCTCTTATTGGTCTTTCTTAACTGAGGTGAGCTGGAATGAATGAGACTGCCCAGATGGGATGAAGGGAGAAGTGGTCAGTGGTGACATTTAGGGCTTAACAATCACTGGCAGCGATTGAGGAAGCTATGAGTGAGGGGATGTGGCTCGGTGTAAAGCCAGGGGTCCCGGATGATGGGAGAAGTTGGCACAGCCTTGAGCTGATTTCTGAAACTTATTGAGAATGCTGAGGTTGGGATTCTTTACTTTGGGAAAAACAATTTCAGTTGTATGTACCACTGGCTATCGTCCGTGGTGTTACCTGAGAGTGTCCACTTGCTAAGGAGGGAGATGTGCAAACAGTGCAGAGTAGGTGCCAGGTGTTAAGCATTGAAAGGTGAGTATGAGAAGAGTGGGGCTTCTATCGTCTTTCCCCACCTCTCAATATCTGCAGTAGATGCACAAACGCTCCAAGGGTTGCACATGCCAGACATGGACTGACCCACTCAAGAAATGCTTTCAGAAAGACCTTCCCTCCTTCTCAACCCCCAGGTGGTGTCTACCTGCCAAACATCTGGGGAAACCCAGAGGAGGGCAACATTTGCCCTCCCAAGATCCTGGGTGGCTGACTTAAATTTATTTTCAGGAATATTCTGTAGCTAGCAATATGTTTCACAGACTCAGAGGTCATTCTCAGCTTAAAGACATGCACACTGAGAACCCTTAGGAAATGAAACAGGGTGACAGAAACAAAATGCAAACATAAAAAATAAGAAGTAGATGAAAGGAAGCCGACTGTGCTGAATGGAGGTCATTTGATTAATACAGAGCACAAAGGAGTCATGAGTTTCAGTGATCCGGGCTGGCCCAATGCCCAGAGAAGAGCAGGCCAAGCCAGGGGCTGGAGGACACAAGTGGAGGAAGGCAGTGGGAGAAGGCTGAGCTGGGACTCTGACAGCAGTGGTGGTGGCAGATATTTTGGTTATTCTCAGTGTGTATGACACTTGAAGGCAGAGGCCCACGTAACAGGGCCTGTGTGGGACTCTCAGCAAGCCTGTATCTGCGGGGAGAGGTAGGGTGTTGGGAATTGTGGGACTGTAATGCTGGGGAAATAGCAGGAGCTTCTGGCTCTGGTTTCTTCTCAGGTCCTGGACAGATTGGGCAGGGAGAGACAGGCCATTACGCTAAGCTCCACACAAGTGAGTCCATGTGGCATGAAGGGCCACAGCAAAATATCAGAGCTGATCTCCACAGTTCAGCCTCCACTGTGAGTTCTGTGGGAGCAGTCGGAGGAAAGACCCAAGTTGGCAGCAGACTTCTGTTGGTGAAGGGCCACTCGGAGCAGAGCCAGATCCTACCTAAAGGCTCATGTTTACACCTCTCCTCTGTCTTCAGTTCTGATTGGATAATTCTTTGTCTTTCCTACCCATGACACCGTGAGCAAACATTATTTGTTTGTAAAATGTGTCCCCAACTAACTTAAGTCCTACAGCCCTTGTATGCCTGTAATTCTCTCACCTTGGCACGACCACTCTGATCAGACCTCAAGACGAGTAACCATCTGATGTGGATGCCAGTTCAGCCTCACCTCAGTTTTCTTTCTTTCCCAGCTGGTGATTTTTTTTGGATGCTAAACTAGTACTATCTGACCATTCCTCTTACTTACTGCATCCCTGCCCAGGAAAGTTATACTGAGCCCTGGTCACTGCAGTTGAGAAGGGCAGAACATAACTAAACTGTCTTTCATCAAAGACATTTGGTCTCAGTCTCCTTTGGGACCATTTTGCTAAGGGAGGGCCCCTCCCCCCATGAGAACTTGATTACGTAAGAGCTTGCTATATGGAAAGGGAGGTCCTCAACATCAGGGGAGTGGGAACTGGGCCTTGTTCGCCATTGAATTCCTAGCCCTAAGCACTGGGCCTTGTGTAGAGGGGCAGACAGCAAATTCTGTTGTGCAGTGAGGGAAGAATGAAGGTACTCAACAAATAATCATTTGATAAGTTTTTTAACTATTTGAAATTTGAAAAGAAAATCCATTTAGAGAGCCGTCGTCTCATAGCATATAATAAAATAAATTCCACGTTAATTAAAATTTTAAAGTAAAAAATCAAATCTTAAAAAGAACTAGAAGAAAACATAGAGGATTTTTATTTGATATAAAGAAGAATTTTCTAAGCTTAAGGCAGGGGATGGAATTACAAAGGAAAAGATGAATCAATTCAACTAACTGAACAGTTAAAAGCTTCTGTGGTAACAAAGGAAAAGTGAGTGATAAATTTGGAATAGCATTTGGAAAACTACTGTTAAGATTTTAGGAGACTCATAATTAATATGCCTTTCTTTCTCTTTCATGTTTGGAACCAGTTTAGGAGTAGACACAGAAATCAGACTGATAGAGGTCAAAAATATCACTTTATTGGTGATAAAAGATGGAGTCCCTGGTTTATTATTTTATTTTTTTGTGAGGAATATTCGCCCTGAGCTAACATCTGTTGCCAATCTTCCTCTTGTTGCTTGAGGAAGATTGTCACTGAGCTAACATCTGTGCCAATCTTCCTCTATTTTATGTGGGATGCTGCCATAGTGTGGCTTGATGAGCAATGCTAGGTCTATGCCTGGGCTCTGAACCTATGAACCATGGGCCGCAGGAGCAGAGTGCACAAACTTAACCACCACACCAGCGGGCCAGCCCTGAGTCCGTGGTTTAGATTTGAAACTGTGGCAGGTTTCCTAATACTTCACCCCAGAAATAAAGTTGCCTGCCTTGTCGTAGGCAGAGCAGAATGGCTGCAGACCTCCTGGGGGCAGAGCTGCCTCGGTCTTTTTATTTCATGGCAAAGAGCAGGTAGATCAGAGAGAGAGAGAGAGAGACCAGAGAGGAGAGAGAGACAGAGGACACGTCAGAGGAGATCAGAGCAGAAGATGAGCTGAAAATTTTCTGTTTCTTCTCGAACTCCTTATGAGTCAAAGGAGTTAAGAAGTGGAGAGGAGCCAGGAGTGTTCCTCCAGGACAGGAATTCTGAAGATTTTGGTGCCGTGGACTACTTGGCATTCTGGTAAAGGCTATGTTCTCCCTTTTCTGAATGTTTTTAAATTCATTCAGTAAAAAACATAGAATTACAAAGGAAACCAATTCTATTGAAATTCAGTTGTAAAAACATTGAAAAATTTTTGTGGTGTAGTAAGACACACCCTTCTTAATTAGCCCATTAAATATCATGATCTAGCAGCAGATCTAATAACTGCTATAATTCTGATGTAGTGATGGGCATAAACCACAGTTCGATATATGCAATGTGATATAAAAATATCTATGATTTATATTGGTGGCAAAGTTGTAGATACTGCTAATCTTAATGTGGCTGGTTGCTTACATTTAGAGTTGAAGGAATACTAATTTCAAGTAAAGGTTAATAAAAGTAAAAATATAGTTTTTCCCATTCAAGTTCAAAGACACCTCCCCCCGCCATCACTTTCATCCCCGGACCCGGAGACTTCAGGTGAAGAGTCTTTTCTCTAAAGGAAGTCCCTGCATCATAACATGAGGTCAGGAAATGAAAAGTTCTCCCCAAATATTAAAGATATAAATGCCTCATACAAATTAATAGGAAAACCCCCAAGAGATGGATGGGCTAAGGACATGATGAACAGGTAGACAATGACAAAAATTTGAAGAAAAATTCAACTTCAAAACAAAGTAGCAGATTAAATTTTTTGGCCTATCAAATTAGTCAGGATAAAACATACACCCACACAAACGCTTACGAATTCTGCCGAGTGGCATTGATATGACTATTCTCACCGCTGTCTGAATTAAAAATTGGTACAGTTGTTTTAGAAAACAGATGTTAAATTCTTCACATTTTTGAATCAATAACTTATTAAATCAACTTAAGTTATTATCTTATAATGGCTAAACTCTAAGATTCTTCTTACATGACTAAGACTACCCAAATCTTGAAGGACCAATGCATCATATATAGCTAACAACTCCCTTCATCACTAACAAACCAAATATTCCCAAGTCTCAAAACCATAAACATAATAAAACTCACCACATTCCAACATATATGCTTATACCTCGTAGGGCTTAATATGTATGCTGAACTCTCCTTAGAATCTGCTGAACTCTCAGAATATTGCTGGAGGAACGGCAAGTTGCGTGGGAGAGCACATATTTGGGTGTGATGGTTAATTTTATGTGTCAACTTGACTGATGCCCAGATAGCAGGTAAAACATTGTTCTGGGTGTGTCTGTGAGGGCGTCTCTGGAAGAGATTAGCATTTGAATCCAGAGACTGAGGAAGAGGTTGGCCCTCACCAATGTGGGTGGGCATCATCCAACACACTGAGGGCCTGAGTAGAACAAAAATGTAGAGGAAGGTGAACTCGCTCTCCTCCTTGAGCTGAGACTGCTGTCTTCTCCTGCCCTCTGACGCTGGTGCTCCTGGTTCTCAGGCTTTCAGACTCAGATCAGGATTTATGTCATCAGCCCCCTGATTCTCAGGTCTGTGGACTCAGACTGAATTACACCACTGGCTTTCCCGGTTCTGTAGCTGCAGATGGCAGATCATGGGACTTTTCGGTTTCTATACCATGTGAGCCAATTCCTATAATAAATCTCCATATATGTATAGTATGTATTGTTATATACATTACTGATGTGTGTGTATGTGTGTGTATCCTATTGGTTCTGTTTCTCTGAAGAACCCTGACTAATATATTGGGCACAAGTATGAGTATTTTGGCACAATAGCTGGTGGCCTATATTCAATTTTTGCCCAGATAGTTTTATTTGTTCATATTTTCACTGTTATCTTTGTTTTTCCTTTGGCCTTCCCACCAGTCCATAAGTCTTTTGCTTTGACCTTGGCATCATTGTCCCATTGATTTAATATGTATTTCTTGAACACCTGTTATGTGCCAGGAATTGTGGTAGGTATTAGTGATTCAATGATGAACAAAATAGACCTCCTTTCTGCCCTCATGGGGCTTACAGTCCATTGCTAGGGTCAGCACGCTACAGCGCACTGGCCAAATCCAGCCTGCCCTCTGTTTCTGTACAACCTGTAAGCCAAGAATGCTTTCTGCTTTTTGCTTCTTTTTAAAAGAAGAATATTTCATAACAAATTATATGAAACTCAAATTTTGGTCTCCATCAGTAAAGTTTCATTGGACACACCACCTAATTGTGTATTATCTCTGGCTGCTTTTACACTGCAGCAGCAGAGTGGAGTAGTTGCAACAGAAGCCATGTGGCGGAAACCTGAAATATTTACTTTTTGACTGTTTATGGAAAAAGTTTGAGGATTCCTGATCTAGCGGGATAAGTAGAAAAGAAACAAGTAAGCCAACAATAGATAAAATAATCACAGCTTTTGTCAAGTGATATGAAAGGGGAAAATGAGGCCGAGCTGGAGAATGCCGGGAGCAGTTCCGTGGATAGAGGGATTAGAGAATGCCTTCAGGTGGAAGTGTCACTGAAGCTGAGATGCAAAAGCTGAGAAAGATCGGCTATGCCAAGAGCAGGGACAATTCTGTTCGAGGCAGTGGAGACGGGTGGGGGATGGCAAAGGGGCTGATGTGGGAAAGATCTTGGCGTGTTTGAGGAACTGAGAAGCCATCACATCTGTAGAGGAGTAAGAGGGGAGACTGATACGTAAGTACATGGCAAACCACTGAAGAATTTTAATCAAGGCAATGACGTGATTTGATTTGCGTCTATCAACGATCACTTCAGCTGCTCTGTGGAGAATGGATTGCCAGAAAAAAAAAAGACAAAGGGAAAGTTTTAGAAAGTTATTGCTGTAGCTTTCCCCATAAGGCCTTCTCCCATTACATGTACTGTGATTGGTTCCATAAACCAGCCAAGATGAAGCACTTCATGATCTCGCAACGTTTTGCAATTATGCTTTTGAAAGTCAGTTGTCAACGAGGTTTAGATGTATCAAATAGCAACTGATAAAAATTTCTGAAGAAGTGCGTGTTGGATGTCAGATTTTACTCTGCTAAGAACTCATTGGAGAATGTTTTCTTGCTAAAAATATGGTTTTCCAATATGGTGCAATAGCATAGAAACAGTGTTGTTAGCAACCATAACTGGCGGTAGCCACTTTTACCTCCTGGCGAGCAGTATAACACTTCTGTGGAGTCGATACCGTACCGGGGAGGAAGATGAGGGCAGCGCTGATAGTTAAACCTCTACACACAAGAACTTAACAGCAGTCTGTAGTTGATGCAGAGAGAGAGAGTTTGGAGAGGATAAGCTGGAGGCTTGGAAACGTGGCTGTGGAGACCAGCGAGAAATTCCTGGAGGAGGGTTAGCCTGAGGACTTCTAAGAACTCTGGGATCTACTTTTTCCTTTCTTATTCTTTGTGATGTGCCATATTAAAACCTTCCATTTTCTCAGAACTTCAGCGAACGTCATCTACAAGGGCACAGTCTTGGGTTGTGGTTTCTGGAAGTAATGGGGGTGCTATCGCACAAAGAATAGGATGGTACAGAAAAGTGAATGCAGGTGTGGGGTGGCTGGATGATTTATGGAAGGAAGTAGTTTGACGAAAGCAGAAATTCAGAGCCTGGTTGACTAGGAGAAAATTTCTCCAGGAAATAAAAGAATCCTAAGGAAAACCAGGTGAGGTAAGACATTTCTCACAAGTAATAGCCATTTGGAGGCAATTTCATCTGACAGTTTAAGGACAGTGTGGCTCCAGCTTACATGTGGGTTAAACAACTCCTCTCACTCTACCCTCTCATTAGCTTTATAATTTACATAAGGTCAAGTAATGTGTTCATTTCAGAGGCCAAGGAGAGCAGTCGGAGAGCTTAAATGACATCCAAGGGCATGGACATCGGCGGGGACAAGATCCTGTTGTTCCTCTGGCCGCTGGGGCCCTCGATGAAGCCTGTACTTCTGGCTACTTGGTGGATGAGAGCCAAGGGCAAAGAAAATCAGAAAAGAACAGAAGTCAATATTTATGGCAAAACACAATCCGGCATTTATAGGATGTATTTGCATCCCCATGTGTCTTGCCCCTTCTGAATATTGGGTTTCCCTGAAGGAGACAGGTCTATTTTTGGAAAAAAAAATACATGGGACAGATTTTGGTGAGGGTTTTTCAGGAAGCACTTTCCCATCAATCTGTTTCTGGGCCTCACACACCAACTTAGAAAGTGCGAAGCTGACTGAAGCCAAAGTGTCCATGCTTCCATAGTCCCTGCCGGTCACCTCTGGCCTGATGAAAAGGAACAACTAAAACAGGATGGAAGTAGGATATTTTTCTAATTTAAGAAAGATTGGGCAATTTAGTATTGAAGATCCAAATAGGAAGCTGCCTAAATCTGCACCACACAAAGAATAATGAGGTGTTTAGTACATTCGGTCTCATGAGGAGCTTCTCATGAAAGTCTTTCACTTTTATGAGCTTAAGGCTGACTGAAAGTCGCTTGGAGACTAGAGTGGGCCTCCTGTTACCCAAGGATCTAAGCAGATGGCCTTAGCTATGAGGTAATCTGGTGCAATGGTGTGGATGAGCCCTCAGGATGTGAGACTCCAGGGCCTTGCCTGGAATGGCCAACAAGAGTTGAACCATGTCATTTCCTCTCCACAGTGGTATAAGTTAAAGTCTCTCTGCAAAAAATTCTGTAAGAGCCCTCTCTCCTTCCCACATATCTTGGATGAAACCCTGGCTTAGACTCCTGGTAGAGATGAAAGCAGGCCAGGGAGGGGCACATAGCTCTCCTTGCACAGACTCATAGAAATGAGAGTCAATGCATGGGTGAGAAGTTGGCCTGGCTTTCCTGCTCTTGCTTTTCTCCATTTTGCTAGCCCCAAGAGTCTTATTCTTTCTCTCTGAGTGTAAGAATGAATGAAAAATTGTTTACAAAGCCTTTTGAGTTTCTTGAAGAAAAGTACTGTCTGAATGTAAAAGTGAATGTGCTAGACAGCTATCAAAGCTCAGAGCAAAGAAAGTCACAGACTGGAAAGAAACTTGCAAAATAGAACTTAACACCTCAAAGTCACAATCTTGTACGAATGACTAAGTGGCATTTTTTTGAGGTCAAGAGAACCTGTATCGCCTACAGTTTCCACTAAACGATAATAACAGCCGGTCCGTGTGTGTGATAGACAGTTTGCAAGGCGCTGTCATACGCATGGCCTCGTTTCTCATAAATGAGACATGCATGAAACAAACATTGTACGATGATATCTATTCTCACCATCATTTAAAATGAAGAGAATCTAGGACTCAGGGAGGGTAATCTTACTCAAGTTCCCTCAGCTGTTCAGTGGTAGAATCAGCAACTGAATCCAGATCCTGTGATGCCCAAATACATGCCATTTTCACTGTATGGGATCACTTCTTCCGAGAGCTAAATATCCCTCTCTCCTCCAACTTCCTGTCTTATTTTGAATAGTCCATTAAAAAATGATTCCTGATCTCTTCTGTGAAGAATCGGCACTTTGGATCACAGAACCAGCCTAGGGTCTCCTATTGGTACAATAGGTAGCTACTTCTAAGGTGATTTAAGTCTTGTCCCTTGGGATCCAAAATATTCCTTCCTCTCAAAGCTTTAAAGTAAGTTTAAATTCTAAGTCAAAAGGGAAATGAGTTTAAATTCTAAATAACCAAGAAAAACTCTGGAAGAGTTTCTTTTAGACAACTATCCCTCAGACATACTGTGTTTAGCTATGATTTATTGTCTCTCCCTGGGCTGGATGTTAGCACTTTACATAAGTCCCCTCCATCACTCTTTCAGCATTTATTTTCTGAGCACATAAAATGTTTTTGGCATGCTTCTAATTGCTGCGGATATAGTAGTGAACAAAATGGTGAACCTTAACCCTCCATGGTGGATGGGGGGACAGATAATATGCAAAATAAACAAATAAGTAATATGTCAGGGGTTGATAAGAGCTGCGGATATACATAAAGTACTCAAGAAGGACAGAAATACTGGGGTTGGGTGGAGTAAGGGTGGCTGTGATGTTGCTGTTGGAATGTGGTTGGGAAGGTCTCTGACTTGAGCAGCTCGCCCAAGGACATACATGGGGGTGTGGCAAACCATGCAGTTATCTTGGGACAGAGCTTTCCAAGGAGAGAAGAGAGAGTGGGAACGTCCTTGGGAGAGAATGCTGGGTGTGCTGAGGAACGTGTAGTCGAACAGTGTGGCTGGAGCGGGAGGAGCAAGGGGAGAGAGGCAGAAGATAAGACAGAGAAGAGGAGGTTGAGAGGGAGGGCCAGGGGGCTTGGAGGCCATTGTCTGAACATGGATTCCCAATGAATCTTCACAACACATGGGTCTAATTACTCCAATTTTAAAGTTAAAGAGACATGCAAAGAGAAATTTCATAGTTACTCAAGGCTACTATGGTGTGGTCAGGGGTTTAAATCCAGAATTTCTAATTCCAAAGTTTGCTTGCTCTCCTCCTCTGTCTCCTGAGGATCCTCTGCTTCCATGGTCCTGAGTAGGGGCTTTAGACGAATAGCTATGTCCACAACACTTATAAATCTTGATGCACATTTCTAAAGAGTAAACATTAGGAAAAAATTCATAAAGGGCATTGTAATGAGAGGCAAATTACATTCTGAGATGTTGCGTCTACTGAGTTGGAATTTATTATCTAGACAATCTAATGCTTTGTCTGTAACAAGAGGAAAAAAGCCAGAAGAGAGGAAGCTGTGGCTGCAAGTCCTGGAAGTGCTGAGCACAAGGGCATACTGAACAACCCGAGATCAAAGAGGCCGTTGGAAATGCAGCCAGCAAGAAAAGCCAGGCCAATCCCCTGAGGATGAGACAGAGATGTCTACATCTGTAATCTAGAAAATCTTCAGAAATGCACACAGTGAAAATGCTGTCCCATGCTTTGGTTCAAGTCCCTTTGACAATAGCTACAGAAGCTAGAAAGAGTCAAATCTCTCTTTCCCATGTTACTTCAAAATTCTGGAAAACATGGCTGGTCAGTCACATTTTGCCACCCAAAAAGCACTATTCCTGTGATCATGTTTTCTGATGACCCCAAGGGCCCCTACACAGTCTCTCTGGAGCTTATGTCACTTGGTGTCCACTTATTCGTGTCTTGACTTCCGAGCTGTATGAGACTATCCAGACCAGGTGCATTTTTCATGTCAAATACCTGCACCCCTAGGTATGATCCCCTGTAGGTCCAAGCCAAGTCACCTGGTTTCCTGTAACTTATTGCCCCACATAGGCAGCTTGAGTGTTTAGAAGACTGGGGTTCACTCCCTTCAAAGGAGCAACTTGATAAAATGCTACTGCAGCCCCAGCTCAGCAACGACAGTGCTCTGAGGAATTCCAAGGTAGCTCAGGAGTTCCATGAAAGCAGATTATTTACTGGTAGTTCCGTACGTCCTCACGCAGCTGTCTCCCGGCTTCCTGACAGCCGTCCTTCACATGTGGAAACAAGCAGAGTTCTGAGACCACGTTCCTGGAGGGGTCCCCTAACCGGCACAGACGTGGAAGGCAACCTAAGGCTCATGAAAACAGTTAAATGAGAGTTGGAGGTCCAAGAAAAAGAGTGGTGCCATTCTGGTAGGGAGGGCAGGGTGCTGCTGAAGGACCGGTCCCTATAGATCCTCACGGACAGATCCTCACCGACACGCATGGAGCCTCGCCTGTGAAAAGGCTGGCTGGACTTGTGGCTTCCTCTAAGGACTAACTGCAGGAATGCCGGGAAAAAAGTGTCTTGCTTTCAAACACCTTCCGCCTCCTGATTGTTGCTGCCTAAAATTCCTTTCACTTAGAAGCAGAGGAGTGAGTATAATTTGAGGTAAAAAACACCCCGCAAAGCCTACAACCAGCACCATCTCGGTGTAAATTCACTTTAGGGTGCAACAAACGGAGCATTCTGTGAGGAGGTTGTCACGGGAGTAGGGGAATGAGGTGGTATTTGTTTTCTATTGCTGACATAACAGATCGCCCCTAACTTAGTGGCTTAAAAACACAGATTTACTGTCTCACATTTCTGCAGATCAAAAGTCTGGGAAGGTTGGCTGGGCTCTGCTGAGGGTTTCACGAGGCCGAGATCAAGGTATCGGCAGAGCTGCGGTCCTTCCTGGAGGCTCTGGGGGAGAACCCCTTCTGGGATGTCTCAGCTTGGTGGCAGAGTCCAGTGTTTTCAGTTGTAAGACTGAGGTCCCCATTTCCTTGTTGGCTATTGGCTGAAAGTTGTTCTCAGCTTCTAGAAGCCACTTGTGTTCCCTGGCTTATGGTCCCCTTTCTCCATCTTCAAAGCTAACAATGCTAGTTAAGTCCTTCTCACGTTCCAGGTCTCTCTCACCTCTTCTGCCTCGCCTCTCCTGATGCTTCTTCTACCACGTCTCTCTGACTCCAGCTGGAGAAATTTCTCTGCTTTTGAGGTTCAAGTGATTAGATGGGACCCATCAGATAATTCCGGGTAATCTCCCTGTCTTAAAGTCTGTAACCTTCATTATATCTGCAAAGTGTCTTTTGCTCTATAATTTAATAAATGCACAGGACCCAGGGATTAGAGTGTGGATATCTTCAAGAAAGGGGCCATTATTTGGTCTACCACAGAGGTGAAGGCAAAGACGTCAAGATTTTTACACATTGTTTCTTTTAATCCTCAGAACTGCAATGAAGCACCAGAAGCTCAGAAATGTCAAGAAACTTAATCCAAGTAGTATGGCTAAAACTTGGCAGTGTTGAATCTGAATATAACCATGTTAACTTAGAGACAAATAGAATGCTAGACCTAGAAGGGCTGTAGAAATGATCTAGACAAGAAACTCTTACCCTGGGGCTATAGATTTGGAGCCCACGGGTCAATGAGGGAGTGGAAGAGCCAAGAAAAACTGAAAATAAGAATGAGTACATGTAAAAGCAGGCTATTTTTTTTTTTTTTTTGAGAAAAGTTTCATGGTTTTTGTAGGAACCTCAGAGGGATCTTCCTACATAAAAAAGTATTAAAAAACACCAATCCCCATGCTTCGTTGAGTTTCTGTAAACATCACCAACAATCCACTGTTGCAAAACAGATCCCGAGGCTCCAGCTTAGGAGATCTCCTCTGCGGATCTTCTCCTTACATCCAACGACCACCTTCCATTTCTATCCTGACTTAATCCTATTTGTCTACAGCAATACAGTCCTGTAGGGGAGGGGCTATTTAAAGATGGGGAAGGTTGACCGGATATTGGCATCTCAGCCAAGGGCTTCTCTCTCATTGTCGTCTATAAGCGCTGGCACGCTGGAGACACTGACAGAGGAGGGGGGGAGGGGCATAAGAAAAGGACAAGCCCGTGTGGTTGTGAAATTGAAGTGTAGAATTTCTCTTTCAAAGGTCAGTAATTTTAACCTTCATCTCCAGCAAGCCTTTTTTGCTAATTTTCTTTGTCGTTCCTTTCGTTTTCTGTGCCAGCCTTCTGCACCTCATTTATTGTTTGCCTGTCTTTTTCCGGATTTCGATATCCTCAAGGTCATGCCTGCTCTGCCAGGCACTGCACTTAAATTTGTGAAACCAAATAGATGTGTTTTCTCCCTCCTCAGAGCTTACAAGCTAATGTTTCAAAGAAATGTTTTTCTTTTAAAATGAATATTAAACTGACAATATACAAATCTTTGTTATATTATTACTATTGATAATAAAGAGATTGATCTAAATTGCTGACCAGAGATTTCAGCCATAATATTCATTTGACACTATGTTTTAACTAATTCAGCTAAAGAGCAAAAAGAATTAATTGTTGAAATAACTTACTGACCAATAAAATGAAAACAGAGGGCCATTTTTTATAATTGTCCAGTTATGGAAGCAGAGTGGAAAATATTAAAATGCTATGATCCTTATAACCAAATTTCAAGACAATATTATATACCAAGAGAATGAAAAAAAAAGCAAAGTAGATTTTCTTTGATTCATCTTTTAATCGAGGCAGAATAAAATGGAAAATAAACGATAGAAGAAAATACCCTCTAGAATACATATGAAAAATTAAAGCAAATGAAAGTATCCATTCAAATAAAAGTACCAACCACTAGCTTTGCATAGCGGAAACACGCAGAACTGTTATGATTTTAGACAAGTAATTTAAAAACTCTGATTTTAAATTTTCTCATCTGTAAAATCATGACAATAATATTTTCCTTACTGTATTTTTAAAGAGTAAATAAAAAAATTAAATTATGTGTATTTATAAGTACTTACTATCAAATAATACATATGCCAAAGTAAAATACTTTGAAAACAGTAGTAGATTTTTAAAAGTATTATTATTATTAGATTGAACCATGTCTTTATTTAAAACATCAGTGAAAAAGGTAGCTATGAAGGACCCAGGATGTTTCATTCTTCTTAGAAAAAAACCTCAAAACACTCAAGGCACCTGCAGTACTTGTAAACGCAAGAGAAACAGGCCACTTTTTCAGTTTTGTTGTGACTTCCTAACAGAATCTTTGTTTTTGGGGATTTTGGCAAATCATTTGACTCATCCTTGAGTCTACCACAAGGGTAAGGGTCCAAGTGCAAACACAGAAAACAGATGATTAACTTAAGGAGGAAGGAGGGGAGCCCTCATGGTTGCCCTCCGTTGACGTGCCTGTGCTTTTGTGTGACGTTTAGAGAATATTAAAACATGGAGGCGGATGGAACTCAAAGGACAGACCTGAGACAGAGCCTGCAGAGAACTTCTTCTTGCTATTGTCACGGAGCATGACGAAGCTGACAGAGCCTACTTGACGTGCACTTGTGGAAAGTGGTGACTGTTGCCCTCATCACCATTGCCTCAAAAAATAACCCCTCCATGGCATGGTTTTACAAAAGCCTGACTTGTTCATCACAGCATCCCCAAATCTTACTGCAGTGCTTAGCACAGAGTAGGCCTCGCTAAATATTTGTTGAATGTATGAATATATGACTCAGCTTTTATGCAGTTATTTGGTTCAAGTATATTGCAATAATACCGAAACAGCTAGCTAAGCTGCAAAGTGCGTTATTTTTCGTTATGGTGACGTGGCAGATTGGTTTTGTTGGCTGTGTGGAACAACACATCTACCGTCATGGACTTTTATCAACATGCAGGCAGCCTCTTCACAAGAGGAAGATACCTTGCTCTTCAACTAAACCTTGTCTGTGTCACAGTTTTCCCAAGTAAAGAGCCTTTAGATGGGAGGAAGGGAAGGAAAGATAGGTGAAAAGAGAGACAGGTTGACACACCTGGATAAACCATCACTGCGACCCTATAAATGGTTTATACTTTGTGTACAAAAAGGAAGAGTTCAGGCTTTGTTTTCTTTTGCACAATTTATTTTTTTCTGTCATATTTTGACCTGCCTTTAGGAAGCACTCTGAAGTTCAGGCGGATCTAGCTTCTGCAACTTGCCATTTTGTGCACTGGGACAAGCAATCTTGGGCTTCAGTTCTTCAAATGTAAGATGAGAGTACTCAAGTGGGACAGGGAAGGGGAAGAGGCCCAGCAAAGGTGAGTTTCCAAGTGAAGTCCCGACCTGATCCTGCTGGGGAGCTCCAGAGTCAGTGAGCCTGCAGCGGTTAGTCATGGCTGGGAAGGGGTAGAAGCTGGGGCGGAAAACAGAACTAGGAAGAGGGGTCTGAGGGCATCCAACAGAATCCCTACAGTGTCAGCTTCAACCTGCTGTGAAGGTCAGATGATACGTGCATATAAAGCCCTTAGGAAAGAATCTGGCGCAGAGTAAACACATACTGGATGTTTGCCAGTATAATTAATACTTTTATTATCTTCTCCACAATATTAGAGTCATTGTTCCCCACGCCTTCCTTCCAAGCAGAGGTTATAAGCCCAAATGCTTTCCAGGTAGTATAAATTAGAGAAACTGCTGGAAGACTAGGAAGAGGTGGGACAGGATCAACAGGGGCACACCTGCACCATGCCATCAAAAATAAGGCGTTTAAAATCAAGTATTTACAAAACATTCAAAGTCACTCAAAGTCAAACTGAACCAAACTGAAACAAAAAACAGGTATGGCTGGTGGACTGCCAGTCTGCCATGGCTTGTTCTGGACCTTTCTCATGGTCTCCATCCTGTAAGGCATTCCAGTTCTCAGCAGGAAAGGACGGTGTTTGGCCACACACTCGCTGAGGAGTGCTGCCTGCCAGGCTTCCTGGGGAGCTAGGAGATCCTGGACGGAGTTTCACCCGGTGGTCCGCCCTCTCCGCCCTGGCCGCCCTGGCCGCCCCAGCTTCTGGTGAACTCCTTCCCCTCGTGAGGGCTCTGAACTTTATGTTTGTGTAGGAGCTTTGGTCTGCCCTGCTTAGTGAGTTCTCCAGTCTGAACTAGGCTCCATGGTGACACTGGTGACACTATACAATGGAGAATGGGGGTTTGTTCTTATTAATTCAAGGAAATTTATTGAGCACTATCAAGTTCTATACTAGGAGCTAGGGATCCTAATGAGAAACAGGCTCTGTGCATGTGTGTGTGTGTGAGAGAGAATTTCTTTCTAATTAAAATGTGATTTCGAAGGTCCCCTTGTTTCCCTTCACTTCCCTCTTAGGGAATACAAAGTTAGAGAGGAAGAAATTGCTTATCTATCTCTCTCACTCTATCTCGGGCCATTTGACTCAGTCCTTTCCTAGTAACTCTCAACATACCCTCCATCCTCATATTGATGGTCGCCCTGCCAGACTGACCATTCAACCATTTACCTGCTCTGTGTGCCGCTCTATGCTGAGGGGTTGAAGGTGGGGCTTTGTGTGCAGGAGAAAAAATAAGACACAGTTCTGGGGAAACAGAACATGCCTTCAGAGAGCCACCAGAGACCTAGGACAATGTATACTGAAATGCTAACCTGTACAGATGGGACTACAGGTACTAGAGGTGGAGAGAAGAGAGACAAGAGAAGAATGTGACATCACAGAAAATTCTATGGTTGTGACCTGGCACTACTCTCACCCAATTTGTACATTATATTTCTTTTATTATTTCTATTTTATTCTACATTAATATCCCTTTCATGATTAAAATTTAATATGTGTTCATCACAGAAAATTTGAAAGGAAACAAAAACAAAAAAGAAATTAAAAACTACCCCTAATTGTATTAGCCAGATGTAGCCATGATGAACATTTTGGCATTTTTCCCTCTAGGTACACACATTTTTACTTTACTGAGACAATTCTATTTTGAAACTTGCCTTTTTTTTTCATTTAATCTTTATCCTTGAACTTTTTCCCATATAATTAAGTACTCTCATGCAGCATGCTTCTTAATGGCTATGTAATATTTTGTCACATTGACATACTATAATTTATTTAAGCAAATTCTCATTTCCTCCCCAAGATCTGTCTCCTTGCCTCATATTCCAACTAAAGCCAGACTTTTAAATCTACCCTTAGGGTCCCAGAATCCAGCAATAGATGCTTTGCTCTATTCCTTCGCAAGAACTTCAGAGAACTACAAGAGACAACTGCCATGTCCTATTTCCACAGTCACTGAAGTGACAACTCAGCTTGAGGCTGCTACAGAGATGGGCCAAAAGCTGAGGCAGGGCAACTGGGAGCAGGGCTTAAAATTAAGGGATTTCCAGTGGTCAGATAGAAGGCAGCATCAGCATTAAACCCTTGTCTTACAGGCTTCTTACAGAAAGCAAAAGATACCAGCTCAACGCTCGGGATTGTTTTGAAAGGCAAAGCAAATGGCACATTTGAGAACTGAGCTTGGCTCCATTTGTTCAAGGGAAGGTGGGCGGCTTCAGCTGCCTAGGAAACAGGTTTTGAATATGTGCTTCCTGGAATTCTTTATGCTTTTCTCCTGAAAGGGTTCCTAGTGTTCCTGATAAAGGATTCTTATCCTTTGGCATTTGCAGGCAGCCTAGTTTTGGCAACATTCTGTTCAATTCTTTATGTTAGCGAGCTCTTGTAAAGCCCTGTGTTACCTCAGAGCTAAGCCAGAATTCTTCCTCCTCCTTCCCTCTTTCTCCTTCCCCCTCTCTGCCTCCCTCCCACCTACCAGCCTTGTGCATACTTTTATTTTATTTCCAGTCTGAAAGCTGCAACTCTGGCACAGTGAGGTGGAGCTACACACAGAGCTTCTGCTTCAGTGTTTCAGATGCTGCTTAGGAGAGTGAATAGCAGATGCAAGACATGGATGCTGTGTTGGAAGTGAAACAAACATCATTATTGGTTGAATGTTGACCGTGACACAGGACACATGGTCAAAACCTCCAAGACCTTGCACTAAAAGAAGCAAAAGTAAGACTTGTCCCTTCACTTCATCCAGATCTCTGGTGTAGAAAACAAAGGGGATGACAGAAGACGGTCTAGAAAGAACAGCTTCATTCTTTTTTTTTTTTAAAGATTTTATTTTTTTTTCCTTTTTCTCCCCCAAACCCCGCAGTACATAGTTGTATATTCTTCGTTGTGGGTCCTTCTAGTTGTGGCACGTGGGACACTGCCTCAGCGTGGTTTGATGAGGAGTGTCATGTCCGCTCCCAGGATTCGAACCAACGAAACATTGGGCCGCCTGCAGCGGAGCGCGCGAACTTAACCACTCGGCCACGGGGTCAGCCCAACAGCTTTGTTCTTATTCATTCACTTGTTGCGTCAGGAAATCTTAATTAAGCATCTGTTTCAGTATTGTTCACCTATGAGAATCCGAGTAATAGTGGAATTAACTTTAGTTAAATCAGATAAAAGGACTGGCCTAGTGGCACAGTGGTTAAATTCACATGTTCCACTTCAGTGGCCTGGGGTTTGCTGGTTCAGATCCCAGGTACGGACCTACACACCGCTTGTCAAGCCATGCTGTGGCAGGCATCCCACATATAAAGTAGAGGAAGATGGGCATAGATATTAGCCCTGGGCCAGTCTTCCTCAGCAAAAAGATTAGCTCAGAGCTAATCTTCCTAAAAAAAAAATGAGATAACATTGAAGTGCCCAGCAAAGCATTGGGCACGTAGAGGGCATTCTATACATATTAATAGTAGCTAACATATTCTGAGGTTTCTATTTGCCAGGCACTATTCTAAGCATTTTATATATAATAACGTATTTAGTCATTAAAACAACCTTTGGGAGTATGTTACTCCAACTTTACAGGTGAAGTTAAATATCATGTCCAATGTCATTTGCTTGACTTCTTTTTCTTATCTATATGTAGTGTACATGTCAAGAGTCCTGTCCTTCTCAGCAAAGGTTAGCTCAGCACTTGACCAGATTGCGGAAGCAGAACTTCTGTAGAAAGGTTGGGACTATGTATCTTTTGGGAAAGATGAGAAGGAGAAAAAGAACTGTCATCCTAAGAGAATATTCCAGCATAGGATTCTCACCATAATCCTATTGGCGCAGCATGCTGGTAGTGGAAGGTGAGCCAAGGTAAGTAGTAATAGGGGCCCAGCTTAGACAGACATCTGTTTGGGGATCCTGTTGCTATTTCATAATACACACACACACACACACACACACACACACACACACACACACACAGAGTTTCTGCATTCAAGAAATCTTTGGTAGACATAAATCACAGATATTTGAAAAAAACTAACAGGATAATACAAAACAACTAGATTTGCAATGCTAAATTCTGTAGGATATAAAAATGTGTTCCTTTCCTTCAGAATTTTGTGATCTTGCCAGGAAGATAAGATAAATATCCAAATAACTATAACTCTGCATTATAATGTGAACTCTATGAAAGCAGGAACCTTACTAATCTTATTCATGGTTATATTCTTAGGTTCCTGAAAACTCAACTTGAGTTGGCCCATACATAATAGACACTCAATAAATAATTGCTGAATGAATGAATAAGTTCATCTCAGCGAGTTTAGGGGAAGCTGCAGAGCATAAATATAGACATCTAATGTTAGTTGTCTATTTTTGTGAAACAAATAAGTCCAAAATTTAGCAGGTTAGGAATTTGCATGTGGCTTAGCTGGGTGGTCCTGGTTCAAGGTCTCTGGTGATGGCAGTCAAGTTGTCATCTGGGGCTGCAATCATCTGAAGGCTTGACTGGAGCTGGAGGATCCACTTCCAAGATGGCTTCCTTATAATGCTATTGGCTGGGGGACTCAGTTATTCCCTGGCTGTTGACTTGACAGAAAGCCTCAGTTCCTCAGGATGTGGGGGCACTCGGTGGTGGTGTTCAACATGGAAGCTGGTTTCACCCAAAGTACCTGGCCCAAGAAAGAAAGAGCAACCAAGATGGAAGCTGTAGCGTATATTTTAACCTTGTCTCAGAATAGATATGCCATTACTTCTGCCACAGTCTATTGGTTACTCAAACTCTGGTATAATATGGGAGGGGATGACACAGGAGTGTAAATACAAAGAAGCAGAGGTAATTGAGGGCCATCTGGGAGGCTGGCTGTCACAGGCCCTCAAGCCTATTTGGGTTCATATCTCAGAGATAAGATAGGCCAATACTGAAATCCAATTCATTATTTCATAAGTATGAGGCTTTTTGAAGCTTAAAGAATTATGTACGATTTGATTTCTGGTAAACTGAATAATATTCTAAATGTGTCCAAGGAGATATCTATATACAGAAACATTATTTTCAATGATTTTTTGCAGAAAATGAGCATCCCTTAATTTATTATTAAATCAGGATTCTTTTTTTCTTTTTTAAAGATTTTATCTTTCCTTTTTCTCCCCAAAGCCCCCCAGTACATAGTTGTGTATTTTTTCAGTTGTGGGTCCTTCCAGCTGTGGCATGTGGGATGCCACCCCAGCGTGGCTCGATGAGCGGTGCCATGTCCACGCCCAGGATTCGAACCAGCGAAACCCTGGGCCGCCCACAGCAGAGTGCACGAACTTAACCACTCGGCCACAGGGCTGGCCCATAAATCAGGATTTTGATATTTGTTTATAAATAATCTTCCCATATAATTGTCACCATTCCCCAATTTCTTAGGATCCCTGAGAGCATCAGGAAAGGGGCTAGGAATGTCATTGAGAACTGGAAATCCTGGGTAACAGCAATAAAGGACCAACAAGAGTCAGGCTGATGGGCTTGAGTTCCATCTGTAGGAGCTGAATGTTTTCAGGCCAGTTACTAAATTTCCTTGAGCTTAATGGGACTGATAATATTAGTTACCTCATCGGATTGTTATGAGGCTTATTGGAAAGAATACATGTAAAGCATTTAGCACCTTGCCTAGAACACTGTGAGCTAAGGAGAACAAGTCTATCTATCTATCCATCTAACCTATGTACCTATCATCTATCTTCATTGTAAACTTACTTATTAAATTTTTAAATAATTAATTTAAAAAGCCCACGCTCAACCAGTTGTGTTGGATAACAAATTGGGCCCATTAGAGTCCGCCAATTATAACTCTCGTTGGGGCAGATCTATACAAAAACTGTGCTCTCACTACCTTGTGCATATGTTTTAACTTACTATAAATGTTTATTAATTAGGGGTGCTGGTTGTCTCTACATCATTAGTAATTTTTGGAATTGAGACTAGTTTATTTCTGCCCATGTGAGTCATCCATTGCAGCCTCTCAGTGCTCTGCTCAATTCCATACTGGGCAAGGTCAGGCACAGCCATATTTGTCACACGATCCTGTCGAAGAAACGCAGCCAGTGGTTCATAACAAGCTAATAGGTAACATATTGCATGGTGATCATATGCCATAATTGATATATCCATTGCATATTTTGTTAGACTTATTTGACTTTTATATTTATGATAAGGAGTTCCTGCTATTGTGAGCTGTTGCTAGTGAATGCTGGTGAAACACTGGTAGTTCTCTTTTAGGCTTTTGGATGCATTTAATTGAAGCATAGCCTAAGGTTGCAAAGGGTACTGTTAAAAGCAGAATTGATGCTGAGGCTGATATAAAAATGCAAATGTCATTCACAACCCCTGAGTTAAAAATTTTGTGTTCATCATTAGAACTCTATTGTTCTTATCAGTTGACATTATACATTCAACTTTATATGAGGAAATGCATATAGAGAGTTTTCAAAATAAAGGAATATTCTTTTAAAACATTTTGAGCAAGATGACCATCTTTTGATTTATCCTTTGTGTAAATCTTTTACATATATTGAATTTTCTTTGAAACAATTTTTTACCATAAAAGCAATTGAAAAACTTGATCTAGAGTATCAACTTTGTGGCAAAAGTGGGAGAGAAGACTTGAAGGGGAGGCTGAGGTCTTCTATATCATAGATCTTAGAGAGTGATCTTAGAGGCTGTGACTATAGAACCAGAAATAGGTAGGAAACAGATGCAGAATACAATCAGATGTTTAAATATCTATACAAAATATGGTCCTTTCAGAGAGGAGGAACATGTAAAGAATTCTATGGAGTCAAGTGGCCAAAATATTAATTGAATCGATTGAGTGGTAAATCAGCCTGGACTAGCATGTGGAAGTTTTTTTTCACTTTAATCAAGCAATAAAGCTAAAATAGATTATTAAAGAATTTGATAAAGACATAATTAGAAATTTGAGGGTGCTGTTGTGAAAACAACCCCATTTGAGGCAAATGGACTGGCTCTCCAGTTGGCAGAGCACATTATGAACGGGACTGAGCAAGGCTTTCACAGAATATGCTCTGGATTTGGCAGTTTCAGAACTCACACTCCAGCCGAAATCATCGACTGATAATTAACCTCTTTGAATTGAGAATATTCTATAGTTTGTTTGCAAACCCTACTTTACTTGGATTGTATTCACGTTTCTTTTGTGAGCTGTGGCTTTTTACTCAGAGAAAAATTAGACAGTATGTATAGATGAGATACTATTTTCTGCCCATCAAGATTGGCAAACATTTTTAAGCTTGATAGTCTATTGTATTAGTGAGGCTGGTGAAGCAGGCATTTTCATACATTGTTGGTGAAAATGTAAAATATTACAGACTCTGTGGGGATGAGTTTGTCAATGTTAGCATTTATCCTTTGACCCTAGGGGTCTACTTTGAAGATATACCTCTTAAAATAAAAAATATATATGCAAAAGGTTATTTATGGCAGGACTGTTTACATTGCAAAATTTTGGAACTATCTAAATGTCCAAGTATAGGAGGTTGGTTGAGTAAAGTATGGTGCGTTCACCATAGTGGAACGCTATATAGCTGTAAGAAAAAAATGAGAAATGTCTCTATGAACTGAGGGGGAGTGATCACCATGAGATAGTGTTAAGTGAAAAGATGCGAAGTACCAAAGAGCATATAAATACAGTGTGTTACCCTTTGTGTAAGAAAGAGGAAATAAAAACCATATGCATGTATTTGTTTATATTTACAAAGAGAAATGAGGAATAAGCCAGCATACAATGAAGTTGGCTATCTACAAGGGGCGTTGGAAGGGAAACGAGGTGGAAGGATATGGAAAGGAGTGCACAGGAATTATTCTTAGAGAATAAGAATATCTTTCTGTATATTTTTGCCTTTTGGAAGGATGTTTATGTATTAAATATTATATACATATATATACAATTAAATCAACAGAATGAGGAGGGAAAAAGAACCTGACACTGCAAGGAAACTAAAACATATGACCCTTTAGGTATTTCAAGTGAATCGCATAACCATGCAGAATGGGAAAAAGATGGAGCAAGCGAGCTAATTTAATATCTTAGAAACGTGGTATTTGATTAGATACCCTCAGATTTGGGTTGGGAAGAATAGCAAATGAGTTCTAAACTCTTTTGAGTAGATTTCCTTTTTATAGTTGGATGGACAAACACATTCTGAAACCCCAGAAGGGCTCCTAATCCCAATGCAGACCCTACTCTGGTGGTTCTCCTGTCCCACGCAGAGGGACAGGGTCCATTCTAGAACGCATTCGTGGACTTTCCAATTTGTCCAAGATACTCATTATGTGGCTGGTAGGTGGCAGGGCGCCAAAACACTGGCTATTGTCCTTGTTTATTGCATGCAGGATGAGTTTAAACACCTCCTTCCAGGGAAGGATTACATCTCTTCCTAGTGTGACATCCTTGCGTTCCTGGAGCTGTGTGACTCCCCCAGTGATGGTGCCAATAGGGAGAAGGCCAAAGGCATAATTGAGACAGAGCTCTGGGCCAAGGAGCATGACAGTGTGATTAGTAGATAGATTGTAAGACAAAAAACAAGAAGAATTCCAGAAACCTGACCTCAGAATTCCAAAATTCCAAGTTAAGCATAAGATTTTCCATGACAAATTTTGTTTTGGGAGGAGGTGCAGCTAAGGCATGAAAACTCTTGAAAGAAAGCAATTTCCAAAGCCTTGGTCTAGGCCAGCGGAGGAGAAACGATCAGTCTTCAGGTATGACATGTAAGCTTGTCACTGAGTGGACTCAGTCTCTGAGCTCAGAGAAAGGTTCCAAGCAATACAGCCCATGGATAAAGCTGGCAAGGAAGCCAGTCCCGGGTCTGAATCCTCCGATTGGGTCATTCAGACCTAGAATGTGTAAGAGGGGCCCCTCAGGCCCAGATGACGTGATCCTTACAGGCCAACCGGGTTAATCAGAGAAAGGCCTTGCAGAGATTCAGTTAGGAAAGGAGGGTGCTGTATACATCTTGGAGTTGTGCCAGTTTAGTGAAGAAGAGCGAGGAACTGCTCAGGATGAAGATAGATACCGCTAAAAAGCCCACGGATTGTTCAAAGAGGTGGGGTGGGAGGTGGGAGTTGGAGATGTGCAGAGAAAGAGAAATAAAGGAGGAAGGAGAAGAAACAGGAAAAGGAAGGAGGAGGAAGGAAGTTTCATGTTAAGCTCTGTCAATATCTAAATTTGGCATCTATGTTTAGACAGCCAGTAGTTTATTTCCAGGCCGGTGAAATCACTGATTCTGCCCTGCTGTCTATGTGAAGTCTCATACACACTTCACAGAAGTGGATTAGATTACTGCAGAGGGGCAGGGAGATTTAACCCACGCTCCTTGGCAATGGCAGCCAGTGTTTCTGTGTAGGAAGTACCCAGGATAGTAATCTAGTTGGAAAAGGATGGTAGGCTAGGCGACTTGCGCTGAAATTGTGCTTAATGCAAGAACAGGGTTTTTTTCCCCTTAATTTATATTGTGTGCTTCTTTGTGATGGGTTGGAAGGGATCTAAAGTCTTCTTGAGTCTCCCAAATCTCACCCTCCCACCCCGCCCCATCCATGGCACCTCTCAGAAGGGCCCACTGCAATTGCCAAGTTGTGAGGGTGCCTGTCTGTGTCCTTGTTGGAGCTGGCTGACAGGGCCAGTGGATAAGCTGGACGCGGACTGGGAGCCATTCCCCCGGCACTCCCAGGATCTTTGTAGGCTCGAGAATTCTCCTTTCACCTAGTCACCTGGATCCTTTATTCAACCCACCCACTTAATTTCTGTTTTCCTCCCGGTACTTTAGCATTCTTTCCACGGAGGAATGTGGATAGCTTAGATTTTTACACATTCCACTTGTGTGATTTTAAAACGCCCCACATCTACGTTGTGTCTAAGACAATGGACGCTCTTCATTGATTGTCCCCGTCCTTCCGGCATCACATTCTGAAGTAGTGCTGCTAGAAGTGTAGTCGCTGGACCAGAAGCATTGGCATCACTTGGGAGCTTGTTATAAATGCAAAACCTCAGGCCCCATCCAAAACATACTGAATCAGAAACTCTGAGCCTGGGGTCCAGGAATCTGTTTTAACAAGTTCTCCAGGTGATTTTGTCGTCATCCAAAAGTTTGAGAAACACAATTCTAAGCAACTCCATTTGTCGCTTTGTATTTTTTTCTTTCTCTACTGATACTTTGTTTATTACTGACTGACATTTTATTTTTGAATACGGGGATAACAAAATAAATATCCGCTCAAGCAAGGTGATTTGAGAGGTGCCATAAAATGCCCAAAAGACATTTCTGAAACATGATGTTTCCATGACACTGGCTCTGTTATTGTTAGTTTCCAGACTGAGAGCGAATGAATGAAAGAAAATCTCCAATATGCTTTAGACATCAAGATCCAGGAGGAAAGGGGCTGGTGTTATTCAGGATTTTGCTTCAGCTGCTGTAATAGAGAGATCCAAAGTAATGATGGAAATGAATTAATCACAGTAAAAGTTAATTTCTCTCTCATGTAAAAGTATAGGTGGGCAGCATTGCAGTGCCACAATCGTCAGGAATCCAGGTTCCTTCTGTTTTTTTGCTTTGCCATCCTCAGATTGCATCATCCATTTAGTGGTGCAAAGTGGCTGCTCTGGCTCCTAAAATCACATCTGCTTTCCAGCCCATAGGAATTGGAAGGGAATGATACTTAAATGAGTAACTATGAGACAATATGGTTAGAGCCACAGAAGATCTGGGTCCAAAGTACATTGGGTGCTGCGTTGGTCTTGGACCTTGACCTTAGATCCATTCCTCCTGTTTTTCCTTCTTCTCCTCTGTTTTGTCAAAGGGCTGACTGTTGCAGGCTGCATCTCCCAGGTTCCCCTGCCAGCTGATTTTCACCTGGCTGCAGTTTCAATGGGAAACGCTGGTGGGAGATTGGTGGGCAGAAGGAAGGGAGAAACTGAGGTATTCCTTCCCATCTGCGTCTGTCCCATGCAGTGACTCCAAGGATGACCGCATCTGTCTGAGGCTCTAGTTGCTGACCCATCGGCTCTAGTCCCACTGCCTCCCTTCTTCGTCCTTCCAGTCCTCAGGTGGTCATGGCTTCTTGTTGTTAATCTCTGGGTTGCCTCACTGTCCTGTTTGCTCTTTAGCTCTTCTATCACATGGAATCAATTCCTTGTATAAAATCCTGCAGTTCTAAGTGAAATGGTTAAACCCTGGCCAAGATAGGAGGGGGAACTCTAGAGGAGAATTCATAGAGAAAGCGATATTTGTACTGGATCTTCAAGGTTTGCTGACTGATTTCCATGAATTAATTCCAATTCGATCTTTCTGGACCCTGGGTCTAGGGAAGACACAAGGGGAGAAATGGTTTGGGGCTCAGATCACTCAGCACAGGATTCGTGGAACCCAGGGCTGTGGGTTACACCTGCTTCTAATGCAGAGTATCTCAACCTGAAGGCCATTGACATTCACGGCCAGATAACTCTTAGCTGGGGTACTGTCTTGTGAACTGTAGGATGTTTAGCTGCATCCTTGGCCTCTGCCCACTAGAAGCCATAGTATTCCCCATGCTGCCCAAGTGATCACCCCTGGAAATGCCTCCAGACCTTGTCAAATGCCCCTTGGTGGGGTGGAGTGGGGGGTTGTAGGTAAAATCACTCCAGTTTACAACCACTATTCTGTGTTGACGGCTCAGTATCCAACCACTGTACTGGAGACCCTTTTAACGCTCAAGGTCAGAAAGTCACTACCTTCCCGAATGGGCAGCTGCCACCCCACCCCTCTCCTTCATCTCCACTTCCTTCAGTTGGTGAGGGCCTTCATTTCTGATAAACACTGTCTGCTATAGAACAATGATTCCTTAGTCTCTAAGGGAGTGTCGGGGCCCAACCATTATCTTCTTGCCAAGAAGCGGTGACACAGGAAATGAGGAGTCATCAGCCTACTACAGTGTTATAATTCTTCTCTGATTTTTGAGATCAAAGTTGCAGAGCTCTGAAGGATGTTTAATTCTGTCCTTCTTGATCAACCCTTCCTTCATAAGACAAATTTTCTGCTCCTCCCACCCCAAAACACACATCTGTCCTGGTCTACTGGACAATAAAGGAGAAAGGAAAAATACTAATCGTCTCTGAGAAAAAACAATGTCCCTACTACTATCACCGTTTTCACAAGGGCTGCCTCCCACAAGCCAGGTGTTTTATACGCATGTCAATACATTTGATTAATCTTTACAACAACCCTGCATCTTAGTTATGATTGTTCCTATTTAACAGCTAAAGAGCTAACTGGCCTCAAGAAAAACAGCTAGTGTTGGTGAAGGCATCAAAACTTCTCCTACCAGTGACAGATAACAGCAGTACCTATGTTGGCACTGTGCTTTCACGTTTTAACTGTTATTTTTTACATAGATTGTCTAAGTTGTACTTAAGCATAAGTACTATGAGAGTTCAGAGAAGCTCTAAAATGTTTGGTGTGGTTGGAGGAAGCTTCCTAGGGAATTAGGAAATGAGCTGGTCCCTGAAGGTGACGTGAGTGAGAATTGGTGCTGGTGCTGTTGGTGTAGGTGGTAGTAGAGGGTTCATTTGAGAAAGGAAACATGAGCAAAGACCCAGAGTCAAGGTGACGGGGGTGTAGAGAGGACGTAAGGAAATAGGCCAACCCAACAGGGGCAGGTGATTCATGATGGTAGGGAGAGAGATGGGGTGGGTGTGTCTAGTGGGATCAGATTATGCAGAGCCTCAAGGTCCAGACAGGGGAGTTAGGATATTACGAAACAGCCAGTGAGAGATGTTGCAAATTTGTAAGCAGAGACGAACATTTTGTGTCTCACTGTCACCTTCTCAGAAAAGCCTTATCTAAGCCCCTGATGCTCAGCTTTGGGTGTCAGTCTTATAGGAATCTGGGCCTTCCCTTCAACATGGCCCTACAAGACTGTGAGCTCTTTGAGGACAGAGCTCTGATTTGTCCATCCTTGGCTCCAAGGCCTGGCCTATAGGAGGCCCTCAGTGAATGGACTGAGTAGTGAGTAAATGGACCCTGACAGAACCATGTGCTCCTCTGACTCCTCAGTGCCATTTGAAGATGGATTCCAAGGAGAGGATGGCCACTGGACATGTGAGGTCACAGATTTTGAATGTGGGAAGGCGCACAGATGGAATCTCAGAGCTGTCTCAGAGGTTCACTTGAGGAGAGCACAGTGGGAGAGAAGATGAACCGAAGAACCTCCAGGTTCTGGGGGACAAGGAAGTGTGGACGGGAATCACCAAGGTAATCAAAGTGTGTTGTAGAAGCCGGACCATCTTCCCCAGTCCGGGTGAAACGTGGTACATTTCAGACATTAGGGGATAAATAGGCATTACTACTGCTACACCTAAGGCCGCCTTTCATTCTGTAGGAGGTGAAATAGTCATATTCTTAATCTAAAGAACTGAAAAATATCCTTCCAAATGTTTCCCTCTTCCTGCATCCTCTACCCCCACCATTGGCATGGGCATGTGGACATGTTCCCACCAAATGAGTCAGTCAGATAGGAACATTAGTCTATTTGAGCAGATGTCACTTTAAAAAAACAACATTGCACCATTACACAAAGCTTACCAATAATTCCTGTCATGTAGCGATGGTGGTGATATAAAGAAAAGGGGTAATTTTGGTGAATTCAAAGGAGATAAGATTACTGTAATTATGGGGGACTGCTTATAAATAATCTCAGAAAAAAGAAAGGCTGTTTTGTATCATGTTGAGATATGGGAAGGAGGAGGGAGGAAGCCTGGGAAGGAGGTAGGCTGTCAGAGGGGGGAGGAGGGGGGCGGCAGTGTTGACTAGCGGTGTTCTTGTGGGTGACTTGCCCTGTCTTGAGCTGAGCTCTTCCCTAAGAGAAGAGAAAATCTTTGAAGGTCGCTGGGAAAAGAATTCAAAGAGCTTGCGCAGTATAAACTATATCCCTCTCGCCTCACCGTTGCCTAAATCCAGCCCTTCCTTTTCAAAGCACCGCTCAAATCCTTTCCTTCTGTGAAGCCATCCCGTTTCACTCCCGTCTGCAGGACTCTCCCTCCAGACGGCGGTACCAGGCCTAGGGCAATTAATTAGGATGACAAGTTTTATGACTTTGGTGTTGGTGAACCAATATCTTCTATTATCATTTAATCTTTCACGTGTTCACATACAGATTCCCTAACCAGGTTGGCATTTCCTTGAAGAAGGCTTGGTGGTGTACGCTACCCTAGGGTCCCCCAAGGCACTGTACATAAAGTGGGTCTCAATTCATATTCATTGGTTGATTGATTATTAATGCAAGTGGCTGTCATCTAAGGTGGTCTACCTACGTGACACAGGGTCTGATGAATTAAAGACAGAAAGGAAACTAACATCCTTGAGCCAAGCCCTTTTTCTAGGATTGGATGATCTCAATTTAACCATTTGAAAAACACTGAAGTAGATATACTCAGATTAACGGTGAGGAAATGGAGATTCAGGGAAATTAAAATGGGTTTCCCAATGCTACAAACTTCGTAAGTAGCAGAAGCTGGGATTTTAATCTTAGACTTGTCTGACTCCAAAGTTTATGTCCTTTTCAGAGGAAATGTTAGTGCTCCCAATATCCTCTCTTTTCCTTGGGCCAAGATCAGAAATTCTGGCAGTTTTATCCTGGTAGCTTGAAACTTTGATACCTGTCAAATTGAGGACACTCCCAGAGTGAGGTGTGGTAGGCAGGATAACGCCCACTCTCCACCCCCACACACACAAACACCCAGATTGTAATCTCCAGAACCTGTGAATATGTTAAATTACATGGCTTAGGGCAATTAAGGTTGCAGATGAAACTAAAGTTGCTAAATAGCTGACCTTAAAATAAAAAAAAATTATCCTGGATTATAAATAATAATAAATAAAGGATATCCTGGGTTATCTGTGTGTGCCCAGTGTAATCACAAGGGTCTTAAATGATGGAAGAGGAAAGCAGAAGAGTCAGAGTGAGTGATTGGATGTACGAAGGACTTGATGTGCCATTGTTGGCTTTAAAGACAGAGGAAGGGGTCATGAGCCAAGGAACGTGAGCAGCCTCTAGAAGCTGGCAAAGGCAAGCACCCGGGTTCTCCCCAGAGCCTCAAGAGAGCAAGGAAGCCCTTCTGAGACTTTGATTTTAGCCCAGTGAGACCTGCATCAGACTTCTGACCTCCAGAACTGTAAGATAATACATTCGTATTGTTTTAAGCCACTAAGTTTGTGGCAGGTAATTAGTTACAACAGGAAACTAATACATGAAGCAGCAATAAATTAGTGCCTTTTTCTATTAAAAACCTATGGAGGATTGGAGAACAGGTTTGAAGAAGAGAGCAAGAGTCTACTGAACTTAAACAACAAGGTGGAGAGAAAGGAAAAGAAAAGGCAAGACAAAAATAGGGGTGGAGCAGAGGTGGAGGAAGAGGGTGGGAACTCCTGGAAGGTGAGGATCATTTTCATCCACCTTGGCAGCCCCAGTGCCATCCACAGGGCGTGGGATACAACCGGGGTCTTGTCACAAATCATTGATTCAACAGGATGAAGGAGGGAAGGAGAGGATGAGTAGGTAAAAGAAGAAAGGGAGAAAAGAAAGGAGGTAAATGTGTGTGGGGGTGAGTGGTACCATCAGAGGGCAATGGAAGTACCAGAGGCAAACAGCTGGACTGAAGTTTCTGTAAGACATTGATGCTAAGGCTAGTCCTTCAGTGAAGCATGAACCTGTTCTGGAAGCCCAGTAAACAGTAAAACCCTTGCAAGGTTCTCACCAATATCATCACTGGCTCTAAGTTTCTCAATCCATTACATCTCCTATATTATTACAGGAAAAAACATAACCAAATAGAAACACAATCCTTCAGTATGACAGTCAAAAGGGAGCAGAGCAGCATTGCTTAAGAACAATGGCTTTGTAGGCAATGGACTTGAAAAAAATGTGTTTTTCTGACTCTCAACTTTTTACACCAGTGCAACTTCATTCAGAACATGTACTCTGAAGGATCAAGTGACGGTCTCCTTTTCACTTAGACCACCTCCACTAATCTTACTCTTCTGTCGGAAAGCTTGACACGTGATGTTAAAAGCAGATTCCTCACTGCTAATTCTTAAATGCTCTCAGTTCCCATAAAACCGGAGACAAGATCTCCACGTCCAACAATATCCAAGTGCAGGTGTTGAGTTACCCATCTCTCAGCAGTCCAGCCAACATTTGAAAGAAAGCTGGATAATATTTATTGGTTTGAGTTATAAGATGAAAACAGCTATCTCAGCCCCATTTTCTCCAGAACTGGTAAGCTCAGGTTCAGAATATGAAAGATACTAAGTACTTTTTCCTTGTTACTGTCTCTTTCTCTTTAATCCTTTGATATTCTCATTCTTCTCTCTTTCTTTTTCATAGACACCTGCGGGCACATGCATGTGCACATGCACGCACACACACACATCCCTAACACCTAAATTTTAGTTAACTGCATGACATAATCCGTAAAAGAACCACAATCATCTAATCCCATCCCCTTCAATAGATAATGAGATGAGATTCATGTCCAACAGTCATAACCAGTTAGTGATGCAAGAAAGTCAGATCTCAGGTCTCCCCTCAACCCTGTGTGTTTTCAACTATAACAAACCACTTCTAAGTGCAGTGAATGTGTCTACGAAAGTACCCAGAGCACCTGTCCCTTCCTCTTCCTTTTCCTCCTCCTCCTCCCTCTGCTCAATTGCATTCTTTGTTAATTAATCAGATCCATCATTATTTTTCAACCCAGGTAGGTGGAGGGATCAGATGTTTTACTGTCTGTCTTGGAGTGGCTATGCCAAAACTGATACAAAACGATGACTAGGAAGAATGCTGGTGTTGGTACAATTTTAAAAAGTTAAAAATCAAAATAGTCATTAGTTGGGAAAGTTATGTAAGTCTTACTTCTATGCTATGAGAATTAGTGCATTGGTTAATGAATTAGCTTTATATATACTGAAATAGAAAACGTGTCCCTGGTACATTAAATGAGAAAATCAAATCAAATTGCAGAACATGATATATAGAGTTGTCATATTTTGTTAAAATATATGGAGAAATATGCAGAAGGGTGTGTACCAGGTTGATCTCACTGGTTACACGTGTGGAGGGGGATTGTGGGGAAGGCAGAGGAGCACTTCTACTTTTTTACTTTGGGAACCTCTGTTTGAAATTTTTGCAAGAAGATCATCTTCCTTTGGTAATTTAAACAAGATTATCAGAGAAGTGAGTTAGCCTGGGGCATGGGTCCTAACTGGAAAAGAGGTGGCCACAGATCCAGCACTGGGGCTGCATCCTTGGTACCACCACGCACAGGCTCGCCCCATGTCACGTTCCTCCCCTTTGGTATCTGAGCCAACCCTCACTGAGTTGAGTCCAAATCTTTATTAAACTCTTAACCCCAGTCCCCTTTTCTTCATGTCTCCTCATGCACTGTCTAGTAAGTGAAGTCTTTCTTCAAGACCCAGATTCAAGTGGCTGAGTCAAGATTTCTGGGCACCTCTGTTGTCTCCACAAATCTGCTTCCTTGATACCCAGCCCCTGGCTCTCTGGGGTGAAGCAGGGTATGTGGGCTCTTACACAGCCATTGCATATGGCCTTCTGCATTAACCTTACCCACATGCCTGGGCTTTCGCCAATGTTCCCCTCCTGACCTTTGAACACCAGCCTGCTTGCTAAGGCTACATCTAGCCTTACTCACAGCAGTCCCTTCTTTGGGGTTAGAAGGCTCCCCCACAGCTCCAACTTGAGGCTGGTCTCTATGCATGCAGATCTTCTACTTGGAAGTTGGTACTGTCTGGCCTGACCTCTTGCTGCAGCTCTGCCTTGCCTGCAACCTGGAGTACTTAGATGTGGTTAGTTTCTAGAATTCAAAAAATGATGTTTCTGTGCCCCCTTGGTGTCCTGTGCCTCAACCTCCTGTTGCTATTCACATGGTCACTTTGTATAAGGCCAGCCTCCACTCTGCCCCAGATTTTTCCTGTTTCATCACCATACCACGTGATATTCCTCCTTGAGAGCCCTGGACTGTCGAGTGACCCATAAGGCCAAGCTATCCCATCAGACCACTTAAATAGAATGATTTGGCTCAGTGTTACTCTGATGCATTCTTGAATTGCCTCTGCCTTCCAGCTGGACAGTGCCTTAAGCTGCCGGGTGCCATTGAAAGTTACCAAGACTCCTGAAAAGCTTACACTCTGTCTCCTGATTCTCTTCTCCAGAGAAGTCTGAGTGCCCAGATTTAGAGCTAGAAGACATAGTGGCCCTGAGACACCAGAGCACTCCATTTCCCAATCGAGGAGGTAGTGGGGCAGCGTGCCACTCTCCATCAAGGCAGCACTGGTTAGTGGAAAAGCCTCTAGCTTTGGAGATAAAGAAATCTGGCCTCGAATCCTGGAAGCTTTACTTGGTGGGCTTATGCAATCACTTGACCTCTCTGAACCTAAATTCTTTTAGATTAAGATTGAGAATATCCACTTTGCAAGGCTCGTGGGAGAGCTAGAGATAATGTTTATGTAAAGTGATGGAAAGTAGAGCTTCTGAGGTTGAAGCAAAGGTTGTGATCCTGGAATTCTGCTTGCTCAGCCCTTATCTACTCTTCCCCTTCCTACCAGCTCCCCCACCTCAGATCTGCCCTGGAGCTCCGTTAGTGTACTACTTCTTTGGGCACAGTGTGAAGGTCACTGCTCTGGATAACATGGAGTCCCTGACATTAAGCTCGGAACTAGATGCCATTAATATGCCTTAATACTGAGCCTATAAAGATGCCTGTGACCTCAAAGATGGGGGGGGGGGGATGGTACTATGACCAACTGTCCTGGTGTTCCTAGGACTATCCAAGTTTTGGGACTGATAGTCCTACCTCCTAGCAAACTCCTCAGAACCAGGGAAACCAAGACAATTGGTTACCCTAAGAGAAGAAGGCAGATCCAAAGTGGAGGTCAAAAGACAATGCCCAACATACTACAGAAAAGATTTATATACAAAGATGTTAACCACAGCATTTATTTAAAGTAGGAAGAAACTGGGGGGGAAACCCAAAACAAATTCAACTAAAGAGGAATGGTTAAAACTATGGCACATTTTTTCACATGGGCTATCAGATAGTCACTAAAAAACATATTTTGAAGCACATTTAGTAATGAGAGAAATTTTCATAATACATTACTAAGTGAAAAAGCACAGTGAAAAACTATTTATACAGCATAATGAGGAATAGTATTGGTGATTTTTCTTCTTTATAAATTTTCTACAATAAGTTTGTATTACTTTTATAGTTCGACAAAAAGATCAATAATCCTTTTAGGATGCTGTGGGTAGTGAGAAGACTAAGCTTATCAAGGGTAGTTCCAATTCCGAGAGATTCAGAGCCCCACGCATGCAACCTAAGGTGACCAAAAATTTTAGTTCGCCAAGGATTGAGGGAGTTCTTGGGAAACAAGACTTTCAGTGTGAAAACTGGGAAAGTCTTGGGTATACTAGGATGTTTGTCACCCTAACATCACTACCTATCTCTAACCAAGCTTGTCTTACACTTCTCTAGAATTGGTTATTGGCAAGGTGGGAATCAGTGGAGACTGTTGGTGGGTCTAGTGGGTAGACTCAGAGCCTGTGAAAAAGAAGCTGAACATCCCAACCCAAGCATCTGCGCCAGATTGCAAAGATCTGCTTAACTGGCTGAACCAAATAGAGAGTAGAAATCATGGACTTTGGATCCCTAGGCTTCCACCCAATACCTCAGCCAGGACTTATGTAATAGGTGAGTATAGCTATCTGGAATCACAGTGCTGAAAAGCCACAGAGCAGGGATCCCAGAAAAGCCTCATCAGCCCCATGGGAAGACACAGTTCCCCAGAGCAGGAGTTAGAACATTCATGTGAAAAGGAGCTGTCCTGGTGATCAGTGTTGACCATTCTTGGCCAATTTCCATAAAATTATCAATTGGGCAATTAGAAAGGCACCCCAGGAAAGAGATAAAAAGGGGGACTGGAACTTCCTTAGCCCTAGCCAACAAGTCCTTGAAGGACATCTCCCTTGATGCTACAGAGGCCATGGTATTAGCTAAGCTCCACGGCAGCCCATCCAATATCTTCCAGTCCCTACTCTGTATGAGAAAATAACATTAACAGAAGTGGGAGTCAGAAGACTTGTGTTAAGGAAACACATTGCCGATGTCATCCCTGCATGATTTTTGCCAAGCTCTTTTCCCAAAAGTAATACACGCACACACAAACACACACGTATGCTTGTGTGTACTTTATTGAGATAAAACTTACATGTAACTGTATAAAGTAAAAAATTCTCAAGTATGTAGCTTGTCAAATAGATTTTGACAATTTCCCACTCTCATGTAACATCACCAAGATCAAGATATTTAATATTTCTACCACCCCAGAAAATTCCTTTATGCCTCTTTTCTGGTCAATACCCCACTACTCACCAGAAGCAACCACTATTCTGATTTATATTTTCATAGACCAAATCAGAATTAGATACATTCGGAAGTGTGGTTACAGAACTTAGGAAAGAACTTGAAATAAAAGAAAACAAATCATTCAGAAATTAAGATTAAACTAGAAGGAACACAGAGTGGTGAAACACAACATATGATGCCATTAGAGAAATAGAAGGTGAAAAGGTAGAAACATTTAAAAATTGAAAAGAAATGAAGAGATAAATAGGCTTTGAGAGAAAGTGACAAATATTGATGAGAGGCAAAGAAGACCTAACATATGGATCCTGGGAGTCACCATACAAATATAGTAATTTACTTATTTAATTATGTCCAGTCTCCCTAGATTCTCTCTGGTGGGTTTCCTGTCTTCTTTGAGTTCATTCATTACCTCCTGCATGGTAAATACTTTAAAAATAACTTAAAATTGAGGAAGGGAAGGAATAACAGAATATATGAAGGAAGACAATAAGGGAAAAGAAAGTAAACTCCCTTCCAACTCTGAATCTGTGAATCTGGGTCGATTTGGTGGGGAGAAGTAGGCTTTCTCTCATTGTTTCTATAACTCTACAGGTTACAGCCCCTAGAAAATAATTTACATTACTTAAAAATAGCAGTTCCTGAGACCTAAAATCCCTTAGCACCACCTGGGGCACAGTGACATTTGGGTTGGAGTTGTGTAAGATTTGGGCTGTCCCAGAAAACACTTCCTATTTACTAGAAAAGTTTTTTTGCAGCCTGGCTCTGCCCCCTGCACTGATGCAGTGGATGCAGGGCATTGATGGATACTCATATGCCTTCTCTCAAACCATCCATGGCCCATGTTGCACCCGTCTGCCTTCTAAAGAAGGGCTATCTACGTAGGCACGTGTGCAATGGTGTTGGCATTCTGCCCAGGTTCACTGCAAGGACTGACAAGAGAACCCTGACTTAGCTTCCGTTTCGCTACTTGACTTGAACAGGCCACCTGACCTGTCTCGTCCATGCCATGGGAGATGCTTCCTCTGCTTAGACTGCTGAACCACTCAGACATTCTTCTCAGTTTCTACAGAGTCCTTTCGTTATTTTTTTCTCATTTTCTGTTGGCTGACACCCTCCTGCTCAGTGAGTGTGCTGTGGTATATTAACGGTCCTTGAGAGTCTCTGAGAACAGGCAGGATGGTGTAGAGAAACAGATCAACCAGATCTGCATTCAAATTCCGGCTGTACTATCTGTAACATATATGATTTCAGTTCCACTAAAAACAAAAGCAATCACAAGATCTACCTCTCAGGATTGTGGTATTAACATGAGTATTAACATGAGAATGCATATGACAGAGCCTAACATGTAGTTGGTACTCAGGAAATGTTGGTTTCTGTTCTTTCACCAGATGGGCCGTGGGCTGGTTGGACTCTTAGATGAATCACTGTTTATAGGATGACAATATCTGTGCCATCTGTAGTAATTTAGTGCTGATTAGGAACTCAGACAAAATGAAAGACACAAATGTATGGCACAGATTTGGTTTGAGATTTTTCATATTCCATGTTTGTTCTGTTTCGGATTTAGAAAATAGATTTTGTTCAAATATATACTACTTTTTAACTAAAAGAAAACCCCAAATTTTTAATTTAGGAAGTGGCTCAGGAGAAGAAAAATGCCTTCTTTTTAGAATAAGTATTACTTTCTTTCACTTAATTTTTGGTTCATATGAATCTTTTGTTTAAATCTCTCCTTTATTACATGCATACACACACACACACTAGTTTTAGTATATTGGTAAAAGTAAAACTAGCCTATTTATTGAATTGGTACCTGTATACAATGATCTCTAAAGCAAAAGGAGTGATTGTCTGTCTAGTTTTTTCTTACCATGTTTTAGGAGGTAAACTAGCCTGACTAGCTGGGGCCTCAGGAAGAGGAATTGTCTGATGGCACGTGTCAGGGTAGGTCAGTTGTCATCAGCGAATGCTACCTGAAAATAAACAACTTCCCTATGACAGAGAAGTCAGGTTGTACCATTGAAACAGTGGTTCCAGTTCTGCTGCTAATTCTACAGCCCTGGGAAAATCATGTCATCTTGGAAACTTTAGTTTCCCAACTATAAAATGAGGCATTTAGAGTAAGAGATTTCTAGGATCTCTTCCGGCTCTGAAATTCCATGGTTCCTGGAACACAAAAGTGGTAATGCAAGGCAAGTCAACAGCCAGCAACAACAATGGGAGGCCAGATGAGCTAGCCTGAGAATACTAATGCAATCAATTTACAATGGATCTGAAAAGCAAAGAAAAGTGTGTTCTGGAGCCTGAAAATGGATCAATTAAGGGACAGGGGGCATATTGATTCAAACAGAACAATGTATAATTGGTAAGGGGGATATTTCGTCCTAATCTCTCTTTTTCTTCTGGTGTTTGCTCTCTGTACTTTACTCTCCCACTGCTGTTACAGAACCCCACAAATCTCATGGGCTGCATTTGAAGGTGAGCCATTGACATGCTGATAAAGTACCAGAGCGTGATGAGTATGGGAGCAACAACATATCCAAACAGTGTAGTTGGAGAGAAGCATGATTCAATCCAAGTTGGGCCAGTTAACGGTGGACAGTAAAGAGGCATCTACTGAGCAGAAAAAAGTCAGGAAAGACAATTTTCAGAACATGGAGCAAGCATTGCAGATCTTTTCCTGGAGAGAAAGATGGGAGGTACTAGGGAAACTCGTGGAACACGTGAATTACATGCAATCTTCATAGTACCTATGGCAATGGCAATTCAGCTGATAATTCTTTTTTTTTTTTTAACTAGGTAGGATATCTCAATCAACAAATGTGCCACCTTCCCACACAACTCATTCCATTTTTTAGTTGACTCTGATTATTAGACATTTGTTCCTTCTATGGGCTAAAATATGGATCTCTGTAGCATCTAATCATTGGTCCTTGTTTTCTTTCCAGGGTTACAGAGGCTGGAACTCTGAGTCTCTTGGACTTTGAAGACAGCTGGGATGCGCCTTTGCAATCTCTTTTATTCATTTGTAACTCCTGTTTCCCTTTCATGGTCTGATATGCAAATCTTTCCCCCTCCTTTCATCAGAAGTTTCATTACCTAAAACTGGCCTTCTGTAGCAGTCCTGGGTCCCCTTGGTTCTGTCTTCGTGGGTTTGTCTGCCCCAGGTTGGCTGCCGGGGTGCATTGCCTTATTTGGCTCTTTCATCACATAATAAGAAATGTGTACATCTGTACATACATAGGTTTTAGCCTTCGAATCATGTAGATAAAGCCCACATCTCAACCTGCAAGGTAGGCAGTAGTGGAGTTGATGAGATCTAAGGGTTATCTCCATCATTTCCAGATTGAAATTGTTCGTTGCCCATAGCTTTCTTCCTGAAAAGTTCAAGGACACTTGCAACTCTGGCATCCCCAAGCAATTGCTGCCAACTTCATTAAATGCTTGCTCTTTAACACTTGCACAGACTAATTTGGCTGTGTAACCTCATACAACAACCATATCAGATATCCGATGTAACATTAGAATCTGGGAGGAAAACTCAGAATGCCTTATTAGAGGCAAATTTGTCAATATGTTGCTCAGTATATTAAGCAGCTTTAATACAGCCGGAGGAGCATGGATTTGGAATCAGGAAGAACTGAGTGCACAGTGCAATTCTGCTGCTCACTCTTTAGCGACCTTTGGCTTTGGGAGGATTGGGTTAGGTAACAATGTTACAATGCCTGGTACAGCCTGTCATACCTGGTTGTTACATAGTAATTGTTACGACCTTCATTCCTTTTCCTGGGAGCCAATCCTACATTGTATTTCCTGAGACTCCTTGGAAACTTCAAAGAAACACATTTTCATCTCTTCAATTGGTATATGATTTCCTGGCTAAGAAGTATATCCTGTTATCCAGGACACCTGCCTCTTTGTGCATTTCCTCAGCAGTGTAATTACTGACTCTGGGCCCCTTGGTGTGATTTTTCTTCTTTGGGCCTGCAGTCGGTCCGCTGCCCCGCTGCACACATCACCAGCTCCTGTGATTAATCATCTGTGTCACTCTCATGACTTTGAATTAACTGCAGTGGAATAAACAAAAGATTGCTTGGCGTCCGGCCAAGGCTGAGTGAGCATTTCTAATGGGGGCTGAGCTAGAGCTGCCAAACTCTCCAACTTGCAAACTGAAGAAAGAAAGTAAATGCCACTTTTTGATAATGTTGAAAGTTTAGAGGAAGGCCAAAAAAATAGAATGATTTTAGTTTTTATTTAATGTATATTTACAGTCAAAAAGGCTTTATTGTTTCATATATTTAGCGTCTTACATTTGTCTTGTGGCACCTTACAAGTGCTGCGTCTAATATGGTTTGATGTTCAGTCCTGTTAACATAGAGATTAAACTAGCCAAAAAAAAAGGTGACGTCAACAAAAACTGAACTGATAACCAACGTAATCTGAAACTCATAGAATGCAGGAAAAAGCACTTAATTCACCTCTCGCTTGGTATTGGACTCAGTTCTAGCTCCACTCTGCCGGATGGTGTGATGTGGTGGTTGAGAACAGAGACTCCAGAACCAGGTTTATGGATTCAAACCCCGGCTCTACCATTTATCCGTCGTGTGACTTTGGGCAAGTGATGTAACCTCTTTGTATTTCAGTTGCCTCGTCTGTAAAATGGAATTAATAATACAACCTACTTCATAGGGTGGTGGTGAAAATTAAATATAATAATGTGTGGAAGACACTTTGAACAGTGCCTGGCGCGCCTTCAGTTTTATATGTAAGATTGCCATTATGGTCAAACCTTTGATAAAATACTAAGCTCAGAAAGAATCATTAGCTTCCATTCCACGACTGAACTACTCTAGTTGTGGAACATTTCTTTTCTTATTTTTGTTAATTAATTTAACCAATATTATTGATAATTTAGAATAATCCAAGCACTGTTCTAGGTGAACAGAGGCCAATAATTCCAGGAAAGTCTGTGCTTTTAGCATTCAGAATCTGTCTCCTGGGGCCGGCCTTGCGGCCAAGTGGTTAAGTTCACACGCTCCACTTCAGTGGCCCAGGGTTTCGCTGGTTTGGATCCTGGGCGTGGACCTAGCGCCACTCATCAAGCCATGCTGAGGCAGCGTCCCACACAGCACAACCAGAAGGACCTACAAGTAGAATATCCACCTATGTGCTGGGGGGCTTTGGGAAGAAGAAGGGGGAGGAGGGGGAGGGGGAGGAGAAGGGGAAAGAGGAGCAGGAGAAGAAGATTGGCAACAGAAGTTAGCTCAGGGCCAATCTTTAAAAAAAAAAAAAACCTGTCTCATAAATTCCACGTGTTGGTCCTAGTTTTGCCACATGGAACAGTACAGAATAAATTCCCTCCCTTTTCTGCATGGCTGTAGCCCTTTAATGTGGGCTACATTAATTGATTAATACATTCAATATGTTAATTAATTAATCTTTAACGTGAAGATGGTTTTAACTTTAGTTTCATCTTTTCTGATTAAACAGGAGCAATTCTTTCAGCTGCGTCTGATATGGTAGATGATTTCCAGCTGCATTTCTGGAAGCTTTTCAGGAGCCATGGCAGGAAGGAGGAAGCTACACGGACTTTAACCAAGGTACCACTGGGGCTCGAATCCTGTTCTTGGGGGTCCTCCAGGTTCTACCTCACTTCGCTCTTGACCTTCTTGCTCCTGCTCTAGAATTAGCTTTCTCACTTTGTATGTTTAATGGAATTTTAGTTTAAGTCCATTCTCCGGCTCTTTCTACTCCTGCCTGTTTTTGTACCATCCTGCTGCTGGGACCCTACTCAGACCAGACCCTAACTGATCTATTGGGCCCAACCCAGCCCATAACCTAGTGGATTTTAAATCACTGTAAGTTTTCATTTATTGTAAATGCTTTGTTCTGGTTGTCTTAAACTCCTTAAACTCTGAGCTAGACTTTCTTATAGTAAGCAAGGGAACAAAATAAACCACCCTTATGTTAGTGAAGCTAAGATGCCCTTGACTGTAAGATGGACCAATATTTTATGTACCACACACACAGAGAAAGTATAGCCAAGTAAACCATGACACCATGCTTTCTTATCACTTAGAGCTCTTTTAGACTTATTTAGCAATAAACTTGTTAATCCCTGGTCACTCTTGTGCATAAATAACAACTAAGTCTCATCATGTTTCAAAAGCTCCTTCTTTAACTGTTCACATCTACATATCCTTAAAATGCTTCAAGGGTCAACATACTTGGTTGGTTAGGTAGAACTCCTGGACTTCCATCTAGGCATTCATCAGCTCAAGAGAGCATCCTTTCAAAGTTCTCTCCATGTGTGGTAACATCTCTGAGATATGTTTTATTTTCAGGCAGAGGTGGATTTATTTGTAGCTAACGAAGTTTAGGAGTCAGGGTTCCTCACTGGCTCAAGCCCCTTTGTTTTTCTGTATAGACTATGATATTATAAAATTTTGTCATATGAAAAGGTGATCAAAGAATATGTAGCCACAAAATCTAGGATAATGTATGAAAAATTCATGCCAAGCACCTAATTAATAAAAATATTATTTTTTTGTGGATCATTGTATTTGTCAGCTTTTTAAAATTTGTAGTTTGTCATGATTTCTTTCCTCTTTCCTAACAAATATTCACTGTTGTACCTAATTTTTATTCATAATTTTGTGTTCTTTTTCCTAGTGTCTGCAAATTGCACAAGGCTGGGGACCCTGGATTTGCCCCATTCTTTGGTACAATTTTTTGGTTCAAATTTAAATCTGGGGGCAGCACTAGGTCACCGGTCGTGCACACGCCATCACAGTGAGTTGCTTCTTTTGATGACTCATGCTTGTAATTTTGATCTGTGTAGCTCCTTTGACATTGATGGAATTATTTTGAGTCATGTTGAAGTACGCCATGGTTTCATTAGCATGTTCTATTTGACTAAGCTCAGTTTTGTTTTTCCCTTAACTGCATCACATGTTGTTGGAAGTTAAGAAACCTCTGTTCAAAGTCAGCTGGAAATTTCTGATGAATTGATATTCGGCCCAGTGTATGAATTGATCATACCAGACTCTCACTGCTTTAAAATTCCTTTCATTCATTCCCAAAGATTTGGGCATTTTATCCTGCCTTTAGTTAACATATGATAGCCAATCATTTTCTAACTTTTTATTTTTAATAATTTCAAGTTTATATAAAAGTGGCAAAAATAGTGTGAAGAACTCTTGTGTACTCTTCCCCCACATACCCCAATTATCAATATTTTACTATGTTGATTTATTATTCTCCAACTCCCTATATTTATACATATTATTTTTCTCAGCCATTCAAGAATAAGATAGAAATATGATCTTCCATTATAGCTTAATGCTTCAGTATGTATTTCCTAAAAACAAAAAACCCTCTGCTGTATAACCACAGCACAACCATGAAAATCAGGAAATTCACACTGATACAGTGCTACCATGTAATCCATTGACCCTGTTCAAATTTTGCTAATTGTCCCGGTAATGTCCTTTTTAAGGTCTAGGATCCAATGGAGGACAAAGCCTTACATTTACTTGCCCTATCTCTTTAGTCCCTTTTGATCTGAATCAGTTCCTCAGCTTTTCCTTCTCTTTCAAGACCTTGATATGTTGGAGAGTCCAAACTACTCATTCTATAGGAGATCCTTCAATTTGGGTTTGTGTCATGTTTTTCTCACGATTACATTCAGGTTTTGCATCTTTGGCAGGAACAGCACAGAAATGTTGCTATGTTCTTCTCATTGCATCATCTCAGCTGGCATGTGATTTTTGGGGGATGTTAATTTTTACCACTTGGCTAACGTTGTGTCTTCCAGACTTCTCCACTGTGAAGCTAGTGAATACATATTAAGTATTTGTATGTATTTTGTGAGAATATACTTTGAGATTATGTAAATATCTTACTTTTCATCAAACTTGTAGTCATTAGTTTTAGCTTCCATTGAATACTCACTGTTTTTATAAGTAAAGCTTTATTGGAACACAACCATACCTATTCTTCTATGTAATTTCTGTGGCTGATTCTTTGCTACCACAGCAGACTTGAGTGTTTGTGACAGAGACCTAATATCCCCACAAAGCCTAAATTATTTAATATATGGCTTTATACAGAAAAGCTTGCTGACACTTGCTCTTATGAGCCTGGTAATCTGTATTTTAAAAGTGCTCTGTTACTTAAAGACTTCGCTGCAGTATAGTTTTTTTCTCTGTACTTCTGTAATCTATATTTTATTATTTACATGTCTTTTCAGTTCTATAATGCTATTTGTCCTTTTACATCTTATTTTTTTAATAAGGCTATGAGATTTACAAAAGCAGATGATAAGATTAATGTATCTTTGAAATGCCAACTGTATAAACTATGCAGAGAATGGTATGCTAACAAGGGCTTTCAATAGATATTCTTTGATAGTATGGTTTGTTGAAAAATCATACATACACATACACAGTTTTGATTAGAGTGGACCTTAATAGTATTAGTAATTTTGAATACCTAATATATTCATAATTTTAAGCTTGATTTTCTGACTTTGGTTCTCTGAACTCTTCAGATAAGGCTATCAGATTAGCCTTCCTAGGACAGCTTTGAGTTTCTCATCCCTGGTTAAAAAACTCAAACAAAACATTTCACTATCTCCCCACACCCTAATTAACAAGACCCGTGTTTCTTAGGCTGGCATTCAAGAGCCGTCATGAACCGGACCCAACCTAGGCTGAACAAGGGAAGATGTGAAGATAGAAGTGACCTTAGAAAAAGAGAAATTAGAGAATTTTTCCCACATCTCCCATTCCTAGTTATTCCTTTTTCAATGCTTTGGATAGCTCAAACTATCAACTCTTTATCATTAGTATCTCATATGTAGGTTTCTTTTTAGATCATACACACACACACACGTACATTGCATTCCTAGCTTGTAGCCTCTGTCAGTGCAATTCCTTGACCTGTCCTTTAAAACTGTCCCATGGGTCCAAATCCTATCTGCTCTAGTTTAAATTCTCTCTCCTTTAAGAAAGCTCCTCTTACTGCCATGGGTTAGAAATAATCTTTCCCGGCTTTGAACACACTTTGTACTTTATCTATACTTCTCTTATAGAACTCATTGTTTTCTGTATTGAATTACAGTTCACTATATACATGCTTTATCTAGCCCACTATTTTATAAAATGGTTTAGGATGAATTTTGTATCTGATCTCCCTTTGTAGCGCAGTGTTTTCTCCTTAAGAGATCCTCAGTGAGCAGTCGATGGGTGACTCACAGGTCTGTCAGTGGGTCCATTCTTCCCAGAACACCTGATTGTGAGTAGTGTAGCTGCTGTGTACCGCTAAGTACCTGGTATCTCTCTTGGAATCTTTGAGTTCTGTTTGCTGTGAGATCTGAGGCAAATTGGGAGGTTCTGAACCACTTTGCAGTCCTACTTCTAGTTACTCCCTCTCTAAAAGCATATAATGAGAGCATTGTGAGATGCGGGAGTTGATGTCTCCATTCCAAGTCACTATTGGTTCACCTTGAATTCCTTAAAGAGAAGACAGGATGAGGTCAGCTTGGGTGTAACTGACCTCTTTGCCTTGATAAGTGGTTCTTCCCATTGCCATCCACAGTTCCTTAATTTGACTTTTTGCAGATGTAGAGAGATAGGACCAGGAAAAAGATGCACTGTAGGTCAGGGAGACTGGGAGCAAGGCAAAGCAGCAAAAAGGAAGGAGACAAACTTCAGCGTAGACAGATGTAGCTTCCAATACCAGAAGTGCCACCGACACTGTGCAATGTTAAGTAGCTCACACAACTCTGCCTGCTATCCAGTGTCCTAATCTGTAGAGTGGGAATAATGGCCACCTCATGTGCTAGGTGCTGTGTGTGTAAAACACCTGCTGTAGGTGCTCACAACCTTGCTGTTGTTAAACGGTGCTTTGGAGAACCTGGCCAAAAGAAAGGACATTTTTAAAAAGGGACCACGTTGATTGTGAATACGTTAATGAAAGATACTGTATATATAATTAATTTAATTACTTTTTTACAAATTATAAAATTAATTTTTTTTAATTATGAAAAATACATTTAAAAGGGTGCTAGAAGGTATGAGATTGAGCACTTGGGTGAAGAAATATTCAAACAACTAGAGAAAGGCAACTTCTGCGCTGGAGAGGCAGTGAGGAAACAAGACTGAGTTTTGATTGACGCGGGTAAGGTACATGTGATGGCAAAAAGTTGAGGGCATTTTCACTTCATGGCTTTTATATTCTCCATTAAGTAAAAGGCAAGGTCATCCGGCAATAATGAGGAGAGATGAAAGTGAGGAGGAGGATTTGGGATAGGCTACAAAAAGTCAAATAAAAATTGATATGGGTTAATTCAGCATTAGGCTATCAGCATATGAGAACATTGGAAAGATAATGAGGCAAGTTAGCAAAAACTTGGCAAGGTAGTGACTCAAGTGCTGAGATATGGAGTGTAGGTTGAAGAACAGAGATGTGAAGATGGGAGCTGTCTTTGACAGGGAGAAAAGGATTGGAGAGCTTGTGAGGATCGAGAGCAGGTGAAGCGGGAGCAGCTGAATGAGAGAACCAGGAGGACGGGAGACCGTGAGTCATAGTAGAGTGTTTGAACTGAAGATTTGAAGAATGGAGTGACAAGCGCAGGATGTGGCTGTGGGCGTGGGGAGCTGAAGTAGGGTGGAGGAGAATGCCCTAGAAATGGTGAGACAAAGAAACTCATTTGGAAGCCTTGACTGTGGACACAAACGTCACCCTGAACAATGGAAGTACTTGAGCATGATAAAAAGAGACTTAACCAAGAACCAATTCTTAAGTGAATATTGAATGTTGCGTGTGGTGACTGCAGGAGATAGTGGCAGATGAAACAATGAGGACTACTTACACAGGTCCAGAGCCAAGCGGATTTTTAGGGAACAAAATTGTGGTGTTTTCTGTGACGCTCTTGCCCTCCTCCCTCCTGCTAACAACTGTACTTACATTGTTGGATTTTAGAATCTCGGTTAGAGCCTGCCATCACTCTTTGTGTAGCCTCTGTTGTGAGAATAGATGCTTCCCCTCACCCCAGGTCCTAGTCGGTCAATTGATAAATTTTCCTTTCTGATTCTTGTGCCTGAAGCAGTGACTAATTCTGATTTCTCCCTGTCCCTTGTATTCAATCATTTATTTAATTCTCTTGTTCGCTTGCAGCTCAGAAACACTGGGATTTCTTGACTAGTGACTTGTATTTGTTTGATTCTAGTAAATAAAATAGCCCCAGAACAAGACTTCTGTGAAAATTATGGTAGAACACAGACTCCAATAAATCCTCCTGTTGCAATGGAGAGGAAGGGCATGTCAGTATCTACTAGGGGCAGAAAACACGTCCCAGCAGATGCATAATTACTTTCTGAGGGATGCCTGTGACTCACGCCTGCCCAGTCTCAGGATTGCCTCTCCTCATTAGCTTGTGATATTGCATGTCTCTGCCTGAAGGTCATTTTGAATGCAATGGCCAGGAATAGCAAATGGAAAAAGAACTGAAAAAGCCCCACTCGTGGAACTGTCAACATAATAAAGTTTCAAATTAGATATCAAATAGCACTTCAGTGTTTTGTTTCTTAAAGTGATGTTAATTTGCCTTGTGGGAATCTTGTGTGTATCTATTCTTAAGGTAACTGGGCGAATATCTCTTTTCATAAGTGACTGTCCTTAAAGATGGAAATAAATCTCAGAGTGTGGGGTAATGAGCTGAGAGCCTTCAGGACACTCACAGCCATCGAACACTACACAGCAGGCTCCTGATTTAGATGCAGCCCCTTCATTGTTAAGTGCTCTGCTTCTGAGAGTCCACAGAGAACTAACTTCACCTAAACTGCAGAGTCCCCGGCGTTGATCTGAAGGACTAATTCTCATCCTTTCCATCACCGGGAGGCATACAAACGTCTTTGGGGCAGTACGTATAGTTTGAAAAAGTATAATCACTATATATATATATATATATAAATATTTATTTATTTAGAAATATAAATATATAAAAATATATGAATAAATATATATAAAAGTATAATCACACTGAAAATATCTCATTTTTAATTGATTAAAAAACCCTATTATTTTTAGAGTAAAAACTTCTGACAGAAACGCGCAGTAAGATCCTTTTGGCTGACAAGACTACATGAAAACAAGACCGCATTGTTTATGTGTCAGCATTTTTATGGACAACAAGAGATAAGTGGTAGCTTGGTTGTGATTTCTATTCTTCGACTACCCATTCTATTTTCCTCTGCCTTCAGCAGACCTGAAGGTCCAATGGGAATTTTACCAGGTGGAGTGAGTCAAACCTTTGTTCCCTTATAGTCCTGTCTGTATACGATGATCGTAACTTTCTGTTAACATTCAGTAGGTCCACACTGGTGGTGACAGAAGAGTGGTGGGTAGGGAAAACAAATCTGAACAAATAATAACTCTGTTCTAGCGAGGTTAAATTGTTTCCCCCTCCGTGAAAAATGGTATCCAATGTAATCAGCTTGCTACCAGTTAGACAATGTAGGTACCATACAGGCCTCACTGTGTGGTACCATATCGAGTACTTAGAGTTGAATACAGTAGTTGGCAAATCGGACACTCAGCAATGGCTGTAGGTGGGTCAAATTCCATAAGAAGTCCTTGTTATAGAGACTTTGCCTCAATTCTAGACCCACACCATGACTAGTTTGTTTATAAGACTGTTGAACAAACACTAGGGTGGCTGTAGAGGAGAATGAATGGCATCCACAGGATAGATCATCTTACCTATGATTTTTAAGAGCATCCTTGATGGGGGAGCATTCTTCTTTTTGAATATTCATTTCACATAAGACACAAATACTCTTATACTCTGGGACCATTCTGAGAGGTCCACAAATATAACTCTTTTCTAAGACTCTTTGTCACCAATCCTCCTGTTTTGCTCCTTTGAAGAACCTGGCCAGTAGAGATAGATCCTTACCTGTGGACATTTCTCCTTTCATGGATCTTATCTTCCCATGTTTTGGGCATACTTGGTATCTGACTCTAGTTAGAATTCTGAAGACAGTGAGCAGTGGTAAGAATGCAGCATGAAGAGAAATGGCTTCCACATATAAATTAACTCTCTTATATAAAGGAGTTGCAGATCTCCAAAAAAGTCAGGACTAACTGTCTGAGACAAGGGAGGAGAGGCTACTTCAGCTGAGAGAGGCGACTAACTGGAGACTGTACGTTCCCGATTCTCTGAGTCCTCTGAAACTTCCCATAGTGCCCCATTCTAATTTTGGGGGTTCCGCACATTCGCTGTCAATGTCAAAGTTTTCAGAAAGAGACATGGAAAATCTGTAAACCCAATGGATATAATTAAAAACCTGCATGATCAAACTCATAAGCACAATACCAATACTATAGCTAACAAATTTTAACTTTAACTCCCTAATATCAGCAAGGCGTAGGTCACAACTAATAAGCTATGTCATCAGTGTGCACCAAGAGCACACAGATTCCCCATCTTTTAATTTAAGCTGTATTTTTGCTGTTTTTATCAACAAACAAACTACCTAACCAATCTCATATTTCATATTATCCATTCCTTCTTCATTTCCCTAAAGCCCTGTGAACTGCAATAACTCCTGGAAGTAATTTTATACTAGTCAGGGCTCCAAGTTTGATAAAACAGGAATTAATTTAGTTTAACTTAAGCAGCAGAAGAATTTATAGGAGTCGTATCTCATATCTCATTTGGAAGGATAGTAGACCAGGCCTGGAGAGGAACCAAAGGTGAAGCACAAAGATATGCCATAGGAATATCCTCTTAGGTCACTGCTGGCTGGCGCTGTCACCACTTGTCCCTTGTAGCCACACCACTAGATTCTCAGCTCTACCACTCTGACCTTCAATTTTTGGGTAAATCCTTCAAATATCAGAGGCAGAAGCCCCCACTGTAGCTGGCAGGGATTAAAGAGAGGGAATGTATCCTCTCCTTTGAAGTGTGTACTTGGAAATGAGACGCTATCTCTCACTGATATTGGGGTTCCCTCAATTAGGAAAAGATGTCTGTATGTTTGTTTCAGATCAGATTCCCCACAAAGCAGGCTTTGAGATGAAAATTTCCATTCAAGAATTTTATTGGAGGATGCTCTCCAGATCAACATATATGGAAAAAGGGAAGGAAGCAGGATTGGCTTGAGGGAGAAGTTTGGGTGCAAAGCAGTCACAACAAATGTGCAGCCAACTCCACAGGAGCTCTGAAACTGGAATAGCCCCTAAGGTTGTCCTCAGTTGGGAGGGGGACTTGGTACACGTGCCCCAAGATGCCAGCTGCTCTTTCAGCCAACGGCAAAACCACAGAGGGCTGACATCTGAGAGCTGTTAGCTGTCAACTCATCAACTGTTGGCAGAATAAGTCTTTTGGTCTCAGAAAGGGTGTCTAAGATGGTATAATATAGCATTTACTACAATGTTGGACAGACACATAGAAAAACAGTCACCAAAATCATCACATATGTGCACAGATACCATTAATTTTATCTGCATGGCTGATTAATGACCCAAGTCTAATTAAGTATATTATTCTCATGGGAATTCAGTTCCTGAGGCTGAAAGTCCGAGAATTACATGTTGACAGCATCCCTCCACCTGCGTGATCCCCGGGGAATGCCTCATTGCCCTCCAACTTTTTTGAGTTGGATATGCTCCATCAACGTCCTGTGTTCTAACTCTGACCTAGTAAATTATATAAACTTCAGAAATATTTCCTTCAACAAAGGATGGAAGATGGAGCAAGAATAGAAATTCATTTCAACAAAAATTTAGATAAATTTCTTACCAAAGTCTTCAGGTGACATTTGGGACTCCTGAGTAAGTAAATGTTGGATTAGAATGTTTTCTTGATAAGGATGGCAGGTAGATCCTTTACCATCATACTGTGGCTATTAAATACTGGTTGGTAACAGCCAATTGGACTAAATAGAGATTTGAAATTTTAGAAATTCATTTTAAGTGAAACTGTTCATCTGTTTAGAGGTTATAACTCAGATGACAAGGAGGGCCGTGCGGTAACTTAAGTCAATGAGGAGGATTAAGGAGGGGCTGTGGTGGCCGGGAGGGCTTGCTCTCTTTTCAGAGGAGGCAGCTGCTCCTCACGGCTACACCCTTGTCAATAAGGAAAATGTGGGCTTAATGCTTACGTTTCTACTATTTTTTTCTCAAGAAAAGATGGGCAAAAGGTTGAACATCTGGATTTTTAATATGAGAGAAGAAATTTAATTCTTTGCAGACTTTATAGGATATTGCTGGAGTCTAAGCCTAGCCTGGGACCACCACTTTGTAACTTCTGAGTTGAGTGTAAGAAAAATCGCTGAGTGGGAAAGGGTAAATTAGAAGATGGTTGTCCAAAAATAGGTGGATGTTGAAAGAGGAGATATTTGCTGTTTTCAACCAATATATTTCACAGCTGATGGGGAACTCTGTGAGGAATTGTGATCGAATGATCCAAAGACAGAGAAGCAAGTTGGATTGTCACTCTGTCTAGACATCATCATGCATCATTGCTCTTCCAGCTTTCTTCCTAAGAAAGAGAACTTTTTTTTGCCGTAGGAGTTTGTATAGTTCTCAAAGTCCAGTTTCATAAATATTCAAAATGCTTCTTTATGATACTGCATTGTATTTTCTTTTTACATTTTGAAGTTAGGGAATTTATCTGATAGAACATTATCATTTTCATAAATGTACCCCTGTGAGCCTTGAAAATATTCTCTTTTTGTCCCTTTAAATTACTAAAGTATACTCGGTTATCAACTTCTTCAATCCCTTTATTTTTTCAGACTTCATTTATTCCATGCAATTTTTGTGCCAAGCAATATACTAGTGCTGAGAATACAACAAGGAAGAAAGCGTGGGCTCTGTTTTCCAGATATTCATGATCCTAAGGGGGAGTTAGACTTATTCAAGTCTGACTTTTGGGTAAAAAAGTATGATTTTTTGGGCTGAGGTAAAATAAGCAATAATGACATGTATTTTCCCTTAGTGAAGCATATCCATGGTTCTTTACCAGATAAGTATGTACTTTGAAAAACCAAGGATCACACTGAAAAAAAATGAGTTATTTTTTCCCTCCTCCCCCAAAACAAAGTCCTATTGAGATAATATGTACAGAGATGGTTAATAAATTTATTATTAGGATATCAATGAAATATATTGCCTTGAAGATAAGGACTCTCCTCGTCTTCCCAGACTCAATCTTTGGTCCTTTCTCTTCTCTGTCTCCCTCACTACCTTAGACATTCATCTAAGTCCACTGCTTTAAATGCCATACATTTATGATACTGCTGAACTGATCCCATCTAAGACAACTATATATAACAGCTTAACATGTGCTGATCAGTTTTCTTTTTCAAAAAGAGCCATTTGAAGATGAAAACCCTGAGACTGAAGGTGAGAAATCTGCATCTCTGAGTTTCAGATGTGCTCATATTGACGATATTTTAGTTGCCCCTCGCGGCACACCACACAATAGAAATTCCTTCATCAGACCTAGTTAGCAATGTAGCAGCTGCCCTATTCCTTACCCCAGGGGTTAAGTACTGAGTCTCAGAGGGCAGATTTGGGCAGTCATTTAGTGGTAAATTGTCACTGTCTTGTGAACAGGTCTGAACGAAAGACTCAGTTTATTACTTCCTTGGGAACACAGTAAAATTATTTGTCTTCCACGTAGTTCTAAGAAAACTTCTGAAATCCTGAGAGTCCCAGCAACTGATATGATTGTTTCTGATTCTTAGCATATTAATGGCACATATGTCACATTTAATTATAAAGCGTGTACCGTATGGTGAAGTCCATGATGTGGGCAATCCTTGTATTTCATGATTTGAGATTCACCTTTGCACACCATCTTTTAGGTGGCCCTTATCCTTGAAAGAAAAGACAGCGTGGGGAGGACATGGGCTTAGCTCATTGCCAATAAACGCTGTGCAAAGATTTTAATGGGACTTCGTTGTATGGTTAGTGTCACACATACAAGGTCCCCACGCCTTCACTTACACCTGTGTCGAAGGGAAAGTATTTTAAGAGTTCAAAGCAGTGGTGAATTTGTTTATTTTGGGGAACAAAGGCAAGTGAATGAATTTCCGTTTCTATTTATTTAGGAAAGTGAGGACTATGGTAACTGGTGCTATTATGAAGTTCTTTTCCTCTTTCTTTGAGGAAAGCCTATATTTAAGTGTAATAAGTTAAAAATTAAATATCATTTTTAGTATAACAGGTAGACACGGACGTCTGTAAAGTACTTGGCGCTGTGGATGAATAAGCTCTATGACTAGTAACAGTCAGGAGCAGACATGGGTTTTTGGAGCCTGAAACAAAATATGAAGAAATGATACAAAACATAACTACTTTTGCAAATTTTGCAACAATGTCTGACCATGTAAATATGTTGCTAGAGCCTTTCTCAAAGCTTTTGAAGGGCCTGTGCAAATGTGGAACCGTGACACTTAAGCTTCATACTGCCGCCTGTAACACTTTAAGAAAAGCAGTGACAATATTAATTATGTCTTCACAATAGAAAGAGAAAGGCTTTGGGAATCCTGAACTCTAAAGGTCTCCATCGGGAGCCTGTGGTTTTCGTATGTTCATGTGCGAGGTGTACAGAGAGTCAATCAACAAAAAACTGCAAAATCATGACACTTACTCGAGAGAGATTTATCCCTCTCCAAAAAGAGGCATTAAAGGTAGACTGGATAGCCCCACTGATCTCCTTTTCCTGGACCTGATTCCTAATCTTTACCCTGCATATTTCACCTCTTTGTTGGGGAGAAGCAAGACAGAAAGAAAAATGCAGGAGAGAGAGAAACCAAAAGGATTACTGCCTTAACACCGTCCTTTAGATCTTCTCAGGGAAAAGATTCTCTTGTGAAAGTGTGGTAACCCCAGGCATAGCTTGCATTAAGTACAGAAAGAGAAAAAAGTTCAAAGGAGAATGTAACTCCATGAGCAGGAACACAAAGAGGCTTAAAGAGCATGCCTGGAGGATGCCACCATCCCTGTCTCCCTATTCTGCTACCCAGTTTAATTTTCCTCATAGCACATGTTGCTCTCTGGAACTGTTTTTGTTTAGTTCATGTTTTTCTGTCTCCCTCACTAGAATGTAGGTTCCAAGACAGTATGGACCCTGTCTGTCTTGTCTACCGAAGCAGTCTGTGTGCCTGGAATAGTGCCTGACACATAATAGACCTGCCTTAAATATTTGTTCGATAATTAAATGGTAAGCATCCTGATGCTTTTCTGGGTTTAGATTGATAGGGCTGGGAAGGAAGAAACCTCCTGTAACATCTAGAGATGTTTCCTCATATTCTGTCTCACCGTGACTATTCCAGTTGACTTAGTTGACTTCAAAGTCTCTGGCAGGATAACAGAAAACAGGCTCTTTGATCCAGAGAACAGTAAGAGATTTTGTCAATCTCTTGTTCACAGCTTCCATTATATCAAACCCAATTCTGGAATAAATACCACTGAAGCTTATACATTTTATGTCTTACTGCTTAGTAATATCTTCCTTAGTTTTCTCTGAATGGTATTCCTTCCATAACTACAGAAATCTGAATCCCATAATAAGCGGCGGTTTTCACTCTGTGCTGCCTGTGCCCCAAGGATGCTTTGGAGGTGCCGCCAGGGCTGCCAGGGAGAATGAGGGTAGCGGTGTCTGGATCCCCAAGTCATCTATCCTCTGTTTTGATCAGAGTCACTCTGCTTTGAGTTGTTTTACATTTTGTCCTCTGTATGATTTGACTTGACGCCACATGATTCCAAGATTTAAACAAAAAAATTTGCACATCATTCATCTTTGACATCATCATTTGTCTATGAAAAATTCCAGATGCTTTTATATAATTCTAAACATCTGAGTGCCTGAAATTTGAATGCTCCTCCCACAATGTTTGGCCCTTGCTTATTAAAATCCAATTAATTAGGTAATCTATTTCACAAAGACAGAAACCACATTTTTGCTTATTTGTACCATAATCACAAAGTGGCTATGACTAGTACCAAGAAAACAACAGAATATCTCCACACTCTTTCCTAAAAATTAAATAATGGGTACAGAATGTGCAATTATTATCTAGCATAAAAGTTTTAACTAGGGTAACAAAGAGAAGCAACAGAGTTAGAGACTGTGACTTTATTTTTATTCATCATGGTGGCATTTAGTTAGGACATGAAAGGAGAAATCCTGAACCATTCAAGCTGGAAGCCCAGTTGAGACCATTGTGATTCTGATTAAGCATTCTCTTTTGAAACTCTCTTCAACAGACACCAGGTACTCTACGAATGCCATGTTTCTACAGATGCCTAATATGCAAGGTTGACGTGCTTTCTTAATTTACTAATTCAGTTGTTTGAAGAATACGGCTTTCTTTTGTTCATCAGTAATCCTTGTTTGTTTCCATCACAGAAAATGTCACTATCCAAAATGTTAACAACTTGATTTGTTTCTAATAATTCTGAAATTTTAAATATTTAACTTTAAAAAAGTACACTGATTAAAAAAAGATGCTTTAGCATGTCGTATGCATGTGTACGTGTGTAGGTGTGTGTTTTACTTGAAATTCAATGATTTAGAACAACTCCTATTCTTGAAATATATAAACAATAAAGAACTATCAATTTATCCATTGCCAATGAGATTTTTATGATGTCCTTGCAGTTGCACCTTGCATTCTGCATCATCCAGTCCACATCAGCGGTTGGTCTCTATGGAATCACTGACTGGTCATTCTTAAATTAGCAGATTCTCTTTTCCCTATGCACTGTACCTTAGTAAATCATATTTTACTTGTTATATTGGCATAACTTTGAAAGCGGGTGATCATAAGAATGATGCATTGAGAAGCATTTTGTGGTTAAATACTTCTTTCTGACTTTTTCATTCCCAGATAAACACTGTGCTACAATATTATTATATTCAATATGGGACTTTTTTTGTAGCCAGTTTTCTTTATATCATCAATATGTCTGTGCTATCTGCCATTCATATGTAAGCCGCTTGATGGCAGGAACCCAGGTTTTAATACCTGGACAGCCCACATAGTGTCTAGTTCAAGGTTCATATTTAGTCAGGCTTGTGATGGAGTAGAGTTAGCCCTGTGGTGTGCAAACATCACCAACAAGAGATTGCCCTGGTCTTCCTGGTTCAAAGAGATAGGAAGAAGAATGACCTAGTCAGGAGATAGAACCAGAGCCAAGGGGGTCTCGTCAAGATGGCAGCGTAAGCAGACTCTGAACTCATCTCCTCCCATGAACACAACCAGGTTACAACTATTTTTGGAAACATTATCCTGGATAGAAAACTGAAAACTAGATACAAGAAACCCCCACAACAAGGGACAGTCCTGACTAAGGCAGAAGAGGCAGAAATTCCTTCTGGAGAGAAAAAAAGCCACCTTCAGGAGCAGCAGAGTTTCTCAGCTGGCCAGGTGGGAGCCACCCTAAGGTATGCAGCCTTCCCTGGAGGAGTGAGTTCCAGAGCGGGGGCTGATTCTGTTTATAAGCATCCTTCAGACTCAGCACAACTGAGACGAGGGTCTTACTATCTGGCTTTGCTGGCTATTAACCGCAGCAGGGATATCCCCAGAAAAGCTATTGGATGAAAGCCAAAAAGACCTGGGTCTTAAAGGGCCCACACACAAACTCACCCATCTCACCAAACTAAAATCACCAGAGGGAAGGCTGACAGTCCTTTGGTGAAACGAGACTCACCTGGTGGGCTCTGGGGACATCTTGGTGAGAGGAGAGATCTCTTTGGAGACTGAGACATTGGTGGTGGCCATTATTGTGATCTGACACAGACCCCAGCAGAGGCCATTGAAATTCTTCCCATGGCCTGTTAGCCCAGGGGTCTGCCATACCCACTAGAGTGCAGATTTAATACAGTTCAGCAAGGGCAGGCAGCTGGCCCTAGGCACCAACCCTACCCAACAGCAAGCCCTCAGGCTACTTGTCAGCCTGCATTGACTGGGTGCCTTGATCCTCTACAGGCAGGTGAGTGTGTCCACCTCTGTGGAGCAGGGCATGTGTGAGGACCAGGTGAAGAGTGGGGGGCATTGATGGAGAGGCAGGGGCCTCTGCAGGGGGGCACCAGAGTATGCTCCAGGGGGTTGGGAAGTGTGCATGGACCAGGACTGTGTTGACAGTGTTTGTGGTCTCATGGGATGTGAGGCTTATCAGTAGCAGAAGACCTGTGCTTCACAAATAGCCATAAAAAGGATCAGCCCCACCTTCCAAAACCTGAAACAATTGAGTGTTTTCATGCCTAGGGCCAGCCCCACTCAGCTGCACTCCTAAGAGAACTGACAACAGCCTTGTAGGCCTGAGGCCTATTGCAACTGTAAGCCCCTGAGTCTAGCAACCAGCTATACTGGGTACCTACCCAATTAACAGGAAAACTGACAGGAGTGTGCTGTTAGACCTTGTAGCCAACAGTGCTGAGGCTCCCCAAACCAGATTTACAAACAGCTGGCCAGGGAAGGAAAGACTAGATTCCCTGGGTACCTGCATTAAGAGCAACCCTGCCACAGCAGAAGGACACAAGGAGTCCACAAAGGGGTCACTCCTGGATCATTTGGACTGGTGATGAGAGGGAAGCACACTTCTGGGCCTCAACATGCATCTCTTACATAAGACCACTTCTCCAAGAGACATAGCTGACTCACCTAATACATAGAAATAAGCACAGAGAAAAAGGCATAATAGGGAGACAAAGGAATACATTCCAAGCAAGGGAACAGGACAAAACCCCATAAAAAGGACTAAATGAAACAGAAATAAGCAACCTACTTGACAAAGAGTTCAAACAAAAACTCATAAGGATCCTCACAGATATTGGGAGAAGAATGGATGAACACAGTGAGCTCATCAACAAAGAATTGGAAAATATAAAAAAGAACCAATCAGAAATGAATAGTACAATACTGGAAATGAAAAATACAGTAGAGGGACTCAATAGCAGAGTAGAGGATATAGAAGAACAATGAGTGGGCTAGATGAAAGACTAGAGGAAATCACCCAAGCTGAACAGAAAAAAGAATTAGACAGAATGAGAACATAAGGGAATTCTGGGACAATATCAAGCACACTCACATTCGTATTATAGGTGTCCCAGAAGGAGAAGAGAGAGACAAAGGGGCAGAAAATTTATTTGAAGAAATAATAGCTGAAAATTTTCCTAACCTAAGGAAGGAAACAGACGTCCAAGTACCGGAAGCACAGAGAGCTCCAAACAAGATAAGCCCAAAGAGGTCCATACCAAGACACATTGTAATTAAAATGTCCAAAATTAAATATAAAGAGAGAATCCTAAAAGCAGCAAGAGAGAGGCAACAAGTGACATACAAAGGAAAGCCCATAAGGCTATCAGCAGACTTCTCAGCCAAAACCCTACAGGTGAGAAGAGAATGGCATGACATATTTAAAGTGCTAAAAGGAAAAAATCTACAGCCAAGAATACTCTATCCATCAAGGTTGTTATTCAGAATGGAAAGAGAGATAAAGAGCTTCCCAGACAAGCAAAAATTAAAGGAGTTTATTACCAAGAAACCAGTTCTACAAGAAATGCTGAAGGGACTTATTTAAGTGGGAAAGCAGTGACCACAAATAGGGATAAAAAAATTATCAAAAAAACCCCGCCCTCAAACCAGGCAATAAAATCACTGGTAAAGGTAAAAGTATATTAAAGGTAGCATATCAACCACCTGTGAAGGTAAGATGAAGGTTAGAAAACAAAAGTACTAAAATTACCTATTTCAATGATAAGAGGGTAGTGGATAGACACATGCCAATAAAGAGATTAGATATGATTTAAAAAACATAAAACATGGGAGGACGGGAGTGAAAAAGTAGAGCTTTTAGAAAGAGGTCAAGTTAAAGAGTCTATCAACTCAATATAGACTGTTATATACATAGAATATTATATAGGCTCCTCATGGTAATCACAAATCATAAACCTATAATAACTATGCAAATAAGTAAGACAAAAGAAATCAAACATATTACTAAAGAAAGACATCAAACCACAAGGGAACAGAGCAAGAGAAAAAGAAAGGAACGGAGAAGAACTAATAAAATACCCAGAAAAAAAGTACCAAAATGGCAATAAATATATATTTATCAATAGCTACTTTCAATGTCAACGGACTAAATGCTCCAATCAAAAGGCATAGGGTGGCCAATTGGATAAAAAAACAAGACCCATATATTTGCTGCATACAAGAGACACACTTCAGACCTAAAGACACTCACAAACTGAAAGTGAAAGGATGGAAAAAGATATTCCATGCAAATGGCAAAGAAAAGAAAGTGGGGTTAGCAATACTTATATCAGACAAAATAGACTTTAAAACAAAAATTGTAACAAGAGACAAAGAAGGGCACTACATAATGATAAAGGGAATAATACAACAAGAAGATATAACACTTGTAAATATCTATGAACCCAACATAAGAGCACCTAAATATATAAAGCAATTATTGTGAGACACAAAAGGAGAAATAGACAGTAGCACAATAATAGTAGGGGACCTTAACACTCCACTTACACCAATGGATAGATCATCCAAACAGAAGATCAATAAGGAAACACTGGCCTTAAATGACACATTTGACCAGATGGACTTAGTGGATACATACAGAACATTCCATCCAAAAACCACAGAATACACATTCTTTTCAAATGTACATGGAACATTCTCCAGGATTGATCACATATTAGGCCACAAAACAAGTCTCAATAAATTTAAGAAGATCAAAATAATACCATGCATCTTTTCTGACCACAAAGATATGAAACTAGAAATCAACTACAGGAAGGAAACCAGAAAAGCCACAAAAATGTGGAGATTAAACAAAATGCTACTGAACAACGATTGGGTCAATGAAGAAATCCAAGGGGAAATCAAAAAATTCCTGGAGACAAATGAAAATGAAAATACAACATGCCAAAATCTATGGGAGACAGCAAAAGTGGTTCTTGGAGGGAAGTTTATAGCAATTCAGGCCTACCTCAACAAAGAAGAAAAATCTCAAATAAACAATCTAACAGTCCATCTAAAGGTACTGGAAAAAGAAGAACAAACAAAGCCCAAAATCTGCAGAAGGAAGGAAATAATAAAAATCAGAGGAGAAATAAGTGAAATAGAGACTAAAAAAAGATAGAAAAAATTAGTGAAACCAAGAGCTGATTCTTTGAAAAGATAAACAAAAGTGACAAACCCTTAGCTAGACTCACCAAGAAAAAAAGGGAGAAGGCTCAAATAAATAAAATCAGAAATGAAAGAGGAGAATTTACAATGGACACCTCAGAAATGCAAAAGAGAATACTATGAAAAGCTATATGCCAACAAATTGGATAACCTAGAAGAAATGGATAAACTCTTAGAAACATACAACCTTCCAAAACTGGACCAAGAAGAAGTAGAACATTTGAATAGACCAATCACCAGTAAGGAGAGGGAAACAGCAATCAAAAACCTCCCAAAAAATAAAAGTCCAGGACCAGATGGCTTCCCTGGTGAATTCTACCAAACATTCAAAGAAGAGTTAGTACCTATCCTTCTCAAACTCTTCCAAAAACTTGAAGAGGAGGGGAGTCTTTCTAACTCATTCTATGAAGCCAGCATTATCCTGATAGCAAAACCAGACAAGGACAATACCAAAAAAGAAAACTGCAGGCCAATATCACTGATGAACATTGATGCAAAAATCCTCAACAACAAATACTAGCAAATTGAATACAACAACACATTAAAAAAATCATACATCATGATCGAGTGGGTTTCATTCCAGGGATTCAGGGATGGTTCAACACCCGCAAATCTATCAACATGATACCCACATTAACAAAATGAAGAATAAAAATCACATGATCATCTCAATAGACGCAGAGAAAGAATTTGACAAGATACACCACCCATTTATGATAAAAAGTCTAAATAAAATGGGCATAGAAGGAAAATACCTCAACATAATAAAGGCCATATATGACAAACCCACAGCAAATATCATTCTCAATGGAGAAAAACTGGAAGCTAGCCCTCTAAGAACAGGAACCAGACAAGGATGCCCACTTTCACCACTCTCATTTAACATAGTATTGGAAGGCCTAGCCAGAGCAATCAGGCAAGAAAAAGAAATAAAAGGGATCCATATTGGAAAGGAAGAAGTGAAACTGTCACTCTTTGCAGACGACATGATTTTGTATATAGAAAACCCTAAAGAATCCACCAAAACTTTTAGAAATAATAAATGAATACAGTCAAGTCTCAGGATTCAAAATCAACATACAAAAATAGGTTGTGTTTCTACAAACTAACAATGAAGTAGCAGAAAGAGAAATTAAGAATACAATCCCGACCTGTACCTAAGATATACAACTGTGTATCGGGGGGTTGGGGAAATACAGCAGAAAAAAAAAAAAAAGAATACAATCCCATTTACAATTGCAACAAAAAGAATAAAATACCTAGGAATAAACTTAACCAAAGAGGTGAGAGATCTGTACATCGAAAACTATAAAACGTTGTTGAAAAACATTGAAGAAGACACAAAGAAATGGAAAGATATTCCATGCTCTTGGATTGGAAGTATTAACATTGTTAAAATGTCCATACTTCCTAGAGCAATCTATAGATTCAGTGCAATCCCTATCAAAGTTCCAACAACATTTTTCACAGAAATAGATCAAAGAATCCTAAAATTTATATGGAACAACAAAAGACCTGGAATAGCCATAGGTTTCCTGAGAAAACAGAACAAAGCTGGAGGTTTAACACCCCCTGATTTCAAAATATACTACAAAGCAATAGTAACCAAAACAACATGGTACTGGCACAAAAAACAGACACACAGATCAATGGAACAGAATCAATAGCCCAGAAATAAACCCACACATTTATGGACAGCTAATATTCGACAAGGGAGCCAAGAGCATACAGGGGAGAAAGGAGAGTCTCTTGAATAAATAGTTTTGGGAAAATTGGACCACCACGTGCAAAAGAATGAAAGTAGACCATTCTCTTACACCATGCACAAAAATCAACTCAAAATGGATTAAAGACTTGAAAGTAAGACCTAAAATCATGAAACTTCTAGAAGAAAACATAGGCAGTACGTTCTTTGACATTGGTCTTAGCAGCATATTTTCAAGTCCCATGTCTGACCGGGCAAGGGAAACAAAAGAAAAAATGAACAAATGGGACTACGTCAAACTAAAAAGCTTCTGCACAGCAAAGGAAACCAGCAACAAAACGAAAAGAAAACCTAACAATTGGGAGAAGATATTTGCAAACCATATATCAGATAAGGGGTTAATATCCAAAATATACAAAGAACTCATACATCTCAACAACAAAAAAACCAACAGCTCAATTAAAAAATGGGCAAAAGATATGAACAGAGATTTCTCCAAAGAAGATTATGGATGGCCAACAGGCGTATGAAAAGATGCTCAACATCATTAGCTATCAGGGAAATGTAAATCAAAACTACAATGAGATATCACCTCACTCCGGTCAGAATGGCTATAATTAACAAGACAGGAAACAACAAATGTTGGAGAGGATGTGGAGAGAAGGGAATCCTTGTACATTGCTGGTGGGAGTGCAAACTGGTGCAGCCGCTATGGAAAGCAGTATGGAGTATCCTCAGAAAATTAAGAATAGATCTACCATATGATCCAGTTATTCCAGTGCTGGGTATTTATCCAAAGAACTTGAAAACACAAATACATAAAGATACCCGCACCCCTATGTTCATCGCAGTATTATTCACAATAGCCAAGACTTGGAAGCAACTTAGGTGCCCATCAAGGGATGAATGGATAAAGAAGATGTGGTATATATACACAATGGAATACTACTCAGCCATAAGAAAGGATGAAATCCAGCCATTTGTGACAACATGGATGGACCTTGAGGGTATTATGCTAAGCTAAATAAGTCAGAGGGAGAAAGTCAAATACCGCATGGTCACACTCATAAGTAGAAGATAAAAAACAACGACAAACAAACACATAACAATAGAGATTGGATTGGTGGTTACCATAGAGGAAGGGGGGAGGGCAAAAGGGGTGATTAGGCTCACCTGTGAGGGGATGGACTATAATTAGCTTTTGGGTGGTGAACATGATGTAATCTACACAGAATTTGAAATATATTACGATGTAAATCTGAAAGCTATATAATGTAATGATCCAATGTTACTGCAATAAAAAATAAATTAATTAAAAAAAAAAAAAGAACTCGAGCCAGGAAGTCCAGAGGCCACCAACTACCTGAGGACAGTCTTGGACTCAGGAAACCTTTTGAGGAGGGGTTGAAAGGGAAGAAACTGAAAGCCAAAAAGAGCCCAATTGACAGGAAGCTGCAGAGGAAATCCTGCTGTCAGAAGGAGCAGGAGAACACAGGAGCACCACTCTGGAGTAGACCGAGGATGAGGACCAGCATGGGAGCCAGGGACCAAAGTTCATCAAGCCGGTCACGGAGGAAGGGAGGTTTATGGCAGGCCCAAAGCCTGGGATCACAGAGGAGGAGGACCGAATCTGGGCGAACAGAGAGGGGAGTGAAAGAGAAGTGAGAATAAACATGAAGAAGGCCCAGAGGAAAGCAGAGATCTGAGTGCCATTCCAGCTGGGTTTATTCCTGATCATCACACGGTGTCTGTCCCTGAGCCTCAGAGGGACCAAGAGGGCCTCTGATAAAGGCACATAATCAAATATGGTTTCTGTTCTGTCTCTGCACTTTGCTTACCCTTATTTGCTCTCTCACTCTCTATCCCTCCAGCTCTCTCACTTTTGCTCTTGTTCTCTCTCATTCCATGACACTACAAAAATGCAATTAATATGCAATTCAAGTCATTGCTGTCATAGATAGTTAAAACCAAAAAAAAGAAAAAATGACACCACTAGGTTCAGCAACCTGCATGAAAAACAGTAGCATGAATAGGATGCATGGCTTGGTTCAGGATGATAACAGAGAGAAGGAAAAATAGAGAAGTGAGCAGGGCAATTCAGAGAGGTTGTCCAATGGAATGAATGATTGAATTTACTACAGGCCAGACACCCGTCTGGCCTCTCTCTGCATATTAGTTCTAACTTTGAAATGGTTCTAGAAGGCAGATATTATTATCTCCATTTCTTTTTTTTTTTTTTTAAAGATTTTATTTTTTTCCTTTTTCTCCCCAAAGCCCCCCGGTACATAGTTGTGTATTCTTCGTTGTGGGTTCTTCTAGTTGTGGCATGTGGGACGCTGCCTCAGCGTGGTCTGATGAGCAGTGCCATGTCCGCACCCAGGATTCGAACCAACGAAACACTGGGCCGCCTGCAGCGGAGCGCGCGAACTTAACCACTCGGCCACGGGGCCAGCCCCATTATCTCCATTTCTAAAATAAGAAAATTGAGACTTAAAAAGGTGGAGCAACTTGTCCAAGGTCATACAACTCAGTGGCCAACCAGTATTCAAGTCGGGGTTCCTCTGATTCACAACCTTCTTTCTGCTCCTTCTAAGGAAATGCTTTGTTTTGGAAAGATCCAATGGCTTGTGAATCTATCAGAGCCAGTCCTGTCTTCATGCCCTTTTCCTTGATATTGATGAAGGCACAGTTATTAGTATAGTCTTGTGAATTTACTCTTGGGCACTCTGAGGCAGCCTTTAGAGCCTTTCTCTCTTGACATGTTTCTCCAATTACTTTACTATTACAATGGAATAGCACAAATGAATAAAAGTTTTTGATTAAAAGCAATGTGACTCAAACAGCTCATGTGATGAATCTTGAATACATGGCCCGCTGCTTCCTCACTGAAGCTGGCTGTAATTCTTAACTCTCCTGCAGTTGCAGAAGGAGAACTGTGTAGGCACTGTTCTCTGCCTCTGGCTACTTGCTTTCAACAGGAAGGGCATTTATAGAATCTTCCAGGGGATGAGGAAACTGCATCCTCACTGCCTACATTGGCAGGGTCAGCAGTTGTAAGCTGCTAGGAAATTGCCAAGTACTGTTAAGATGATTTCCGTGCCTGATCCAAGAGGCTGTTTACTCACAAGGCCCAAATCTTTCCGGTCTTGGGAAATACAAGTGATCCTTGGCTGAAATCAGTACACCTAAAACCCTAAGAAGTTATTTAGAACGCCATTTTGAAAGCCTCCCATGGTCATACAGGAAAAGCCAAGCACTGACATTGTATGTGGAAGAGAAGGCTGCGATAAAATCTGCTCATGGATCAGATTTTGTCTGGTCCACTTTCTGAGCTGTGCTGTGTGGGAACGGGGGCCTACGTGGGAAAGGAGTGCTGCCAGAAGTTCACTTTTGCTTCTGTGGGTTCCCCCTGGCCTTTCAGGCATGCTATCTTTACTCCCCAGAGAGTGATTTGTTTACTTTCTGATCGTTTCTGTTTAGGATACATTCATTCATTCATCGAACAATATAAGGTGAGCACCTACTGTGTGCTGGGCTCTGTCTAGGAACTGGGAACACAATGCAGAAACAAACGCACTTCTTACACTCAAGGAGCTTACAGTTTAGCAAAGGAAAAACATAAAAAAAGGAATCATAGAACCGTGTAATTTCTAACTGTGAGTGATTTGGAGAAAATAACAGCCAGGCTTTGAGAATCTAGTTTGCACAGTTGGGGCAGACGTACTGGGAAATGATGTTTGAGCTGAGATTTGGGAATTATGTACTACTTCACAGACCCTGGGGACTGCTGATGAATTAAGACTGGGGTTTGACCAGCCACTGGAAGTGTGTGCACACTAACACCTGAGCAATCAGCAGACAGCTTGCTTGGTTTTTGCTCTAAAGATGGGAGCGTGATTTGGCAAAGGCAGGAGGAGCCCATACTAGTGCAGACACAGCTCATTCAAGTGACATCTATATCCTTCCTCCAGATCATCTCTTGACACTTGGTTTGGTTTGACTTAACCAGTAGCCAATTTCCTCTGTTTGATTTACAGCGTCAGCCAACCGGCCAGCTCCCCCTTGACAGTCTTGTGCTTCATCTTTAACTGCTGAGCTGGTTCCATAGTTTGCTTTCTTCCTCTCCACTTTTCCACTCTCCACCTCACCATTCTGACCTCCTCCTTACCACATTGGTTCCAAGCTTCCTTTTCATTTCTATTGTGGCTTATACACATCTTCTGAGACTTCTAGGTTGTCACTGTGACCAGAGGAATAGAAAGAGGAGCAATTGCTGGCTCATGTGCTTCCATGGTTATAGAGAGAAATGCAGAGACGCATCATTCCGTATGGTTTTTTCCACCATATACTAAAATCTGGGTTGAGTTGAATCACTTTTATGGTGAAATTTGTCCAAATCTATCCTCTTGTGGATTATCTTTACCTAGGAAATATGTGCTCCAAGAAGTTTTAATAAAAGAACTGTAGTTTTCTTGCTTTATTGTGTTTCACTCAGGCTGGGAGAGGTGTGAGGCACAAGCTGAAAGTAAATTTAACAGAAAACTTAGACTTTGTTTCCCTAGCAATGTTAATTCAGTCTTCTTACAAACTGAAGACACTGGAGGCCTTTGTTTCTACATCCCGAGCCCTACAGGGCAATGTGACAGGCTGACCACTCTCAAAACAGTGCTGTATAATAGAATTCTGTGGCATTTATTTTAGGGTCTTCCCTCACTAAATTTCATACAACCTCATGGGAATTATGCTGCAACTGATATTCATCTTGTTTGCTGAAAAAATGGGAACAGAACAATATTTAGGGTCGTGACTGAGTACACCAGGGCATGCGCGTCAGCAGGGCAGGGTGCGTTATGCAAGGCCAGGATGAGGAGTTTGGTGACTCAGGAACAATAGCGGCTGGAAGGTCAAGGTAAAAGTGGACAACAGTCCAGTAGTTCAGACCTTCAGGGCTAGAGCACTGGTGTGTAGGAATAGTCACCACATCATATATATGACCACTTATTCTGACCTCTCACACCTATTTTGAACCATTTGTAAATACTAGGGAGAGTTTCAGTAAGAATCCTGGAGGACACAGTAAACCACTTTTATCCACTTGAATAAGTTGCACTCAAGAGGCTTTGGTAAAATTTGGTGTATCTTCTACATCTAGGAGATTTCATAGATGCGTTTGTGCTGGGAGGCTTTGTAATACACTGGTAAATTTCTGGGTTCTAGTGACAGACTTCCAAGATTTAAATTGGCTCTAGTATTTACCAGCTATGAGAACTGAGAAGCCTCTTACTTTTCTGTGCCTTGGTTTTCTCAGAAATAAAATGATCCCGACGGTTGTTTAGGGTTGTAGACATGGTTAAAGGAAGACCTCCACGTACAGCACAAAGAACAGAGCTGAGAGCCCTGCAGTAGGAGCGCACTGTGTTAGACTCAGAGCGCCGCACACTCCCACTGATTTGCCAAGGGAAGAGAAAGCACTTGTCAGATTTTTTTGAATTCTTGAGAAAATTTCACTAGAACTGACAAAATATAAACTTTTCCCCCAAACTAGTTCCATGAGACTTTGACTGTCTCTCTTTTGTAGCTGTTCCTTTAACCATGTGATGGGACAGGGGCTTGAGATCATGGAGGAGATGAAGAAGGAAGACGAAAAGGAGGAGATGAGAAATCCCTTGACCTCGGGGCTGCATACAGGTTGGCACCCACATACCTCCTTCATCCCCTCCTCTCTCAACTAGGTTTGCTCATTCCCAGTAACTGGAGACCCTGCTTGGGAAAATGAGTTGCTTTTATCTTGGATCTCAAAGAGCCGAGTCGGAAACATAATTCCTCGGTGTGGAGTTACTCACAGGTTATTCTGTAGCGCCGTATCCTGCAGTGAGAACATAGGATTAGCACAGCTCTGGTGACACCACTAACCCAGGGCTCTGTGTGGGTGTGGAGATGTGAAGGAAGATTTTTTTTTTCACCCGTAAGGTTAAGCTCAGAAAAAACAAAAAGGAGAAAATCCCTGTCTTTATCTGTCTGTCTTAAACACCTACCTTGCAATTTTAGAAAATTAGAGGGCATAGTATTCATTTAAGACGATGGTGAAACTGAAGACTAAAATCAACTAATATCAAGGCAGAAAAGAACCAATACCACACATTCTCTTTTCGTTTGTAACTGAGGATAAATGTTACTTTGCTGAAATCATAATTGTTGGGCTTTCCTCCCCCTCCTGCCGGTCCACATTCTCATGTGCCTGAGCAATATGAGAGCACATGGGACATTCTGGCCAAATCCATGCTGCCCATTCTCAGAGAGAAATTCTGTCCTAAATATGGACACTTGAAAAGGCAGACTCAGCTCCTTGCGATGGGCCCTGCCCTCCACAGACCTCTCTCAGCATTCCCCTCCTATATATTTCCCATGTATATTCTTCAGCAAGACTAAACACCTTGGGGTCCTCTCCTGTCTCTGGCCCTTAGCTTATGCTGATACTTCCACCCAAGGGGTGTTCTTCTTCTTCTCATACTCTCACCCTCACCTTGTCTGGTTGCAAACCCTTGTTCCCTCCATGAGATGCTCAACCAACATAATCTTCCTTGAGACACTCTCCCTGACAATCCCAACACCCTGGAAACCACTTAGCCATGGTTCATATCTCAGTTGTAGCACTTGTCACATGGAATCCTGTTGTATACAAGTGTTGTGTGTGTATGTGTGTGTGTGTCTGTATTTTATCAGATTCCCCCATACATCATGGCAACCTTAAGGATGGTGACCAGCTCTTATTCATCTTTGCTCCCTCGGCTCCTGGAATAGTTTTTACACAGAGACAATTAATAAAAGTTCCTTGTATGCATGCAAGAATGAGCAGCATCAGCCTCCTTTGCCACTTTCCCGCCTGTTACTGGCAGCGAATGGTACCACAGGAGGATACCTCCCCCAAAGGTCTCCTCCTCTTCTCTCCTTTGAGCCTCCAGCCTTCCCTTCTTTCTCTCATCTCCAATATGCCCTTGTCACTATTGAGGGTTCCTGAGACTCAAAGTAGATTTCCAAGTTCAAATGGAGAGCAGCAAACAGTCCAGAAAGCCCACAGCCCAAGGTAACCCTCTCCTCACCATAAACAAGGTTAACCAACTAAAAGATTTGCAAGTCCTTCCAATGCTCCTTTCCCCATCCTGCCTTTGGCAGAGTCTGGTAGGCTGTAACGATTTTGTAGGAGCTGAAGAGAGCAGAGAGACTCTCTGGTGCCAGCTCAGTCCAGGATCAGCTATTCTTTTATCTCCTTTAAAGCTTTTCTGTGTTGGTTTCGTATGTTATAGGAGGTCCCTGTCAATATTTTTTCATATCCTTTTTCACTGCATGTCATTAGTCTCCACAGTCTTGAGTAAGCCTCGACTACTTCATATAAAAGGTCAAATGTGTGAAATCTAAATTCTATCATACATATTAATGGTCAATAATAGCTTATGATTAAGTTCCAGCCTATAAGGTAAGAAGTTAATGGCATTCTTTGATAAGTGCCTAACTGAGGCTAATTAATTAATTCCCTTGCTCTCTGCTTTTCCCTGGTACCCATGAAATCTCTAATGAATTAATATTCTACAGCAAACTGTGGCTTCTTAATTTCTGGATTTCTAGAAATCAGTGACAGAGAAAAGAACTTATCCATTAAGATGCATTTTTTATTCTCTGACTACGCTGCTATGGACCCTTTCAGATGGCCTGAGGAGAGGAAGAGAAAGGCACATAGGTTTTTTTTCTTTTTCGCATTTCCTTCTAAGCAAACAGTGTTCTATTACTGAGCCTGGAGGCTGCAGTCCCCCTGGGCTGGATATGGACTATAAACATTGGCAGCTGGGAGAAGGGCAAAATACAAGGGTTTTGCGGACAGGGCTTTAAGGTAAGCAGCTCCATCTTGGTTTCTGTGCTGGCCAGGATGAGGACGATGGCAACAGCTAACATTTATTGATACTTATTGTTCTCAGTGCTTTACAGGCATTCTTGCATCTAAGTTACGAGCTATGGGGTCTGGAATACTATTACCCTCATTTTACAGATGAAGAGGCTGAGACTTGTATCGACTGAGTCACTTGTCCAAGCTTATTCATTAGTGTACGTCAGAGCCAGGACTCAAAGCTAGATCTGTCTGAGTCTGAAAGCCAAACTCTTCATAAGGCCATGATCCGGGCCCCCGGCTCACGCTGACATCCTTCTCCACTCTCAGGATTCTTGAGTAACTGGGGTGTAGCATCAAATAGTTGGAACAGACAAGATATTAGAAGATCCATATTTATACAAAAGATAAAATATGGCTGATGATTTGCATGAACAGATTTAACATAGTGTTACCTAAGGACAAAGCTTCCCAGTAAAACACAAGATATCAATTGTTGTAGAGATTCACATCACACATTTTTATTTTCAAGTACATAAAGCAAAGCATGATTGGATTTTAGTATCGGCCTAAAACACAGTTTCACAGTATTTGTATCCTGAAGCCATCTTGAAATTGTAGCTACATTGTATGAGATGTTTGGTTTTCTGTGATAGTTCGTTTAACTAATTCTAGCATTCTTATATGTTTTCCCCGTATTTTCTATGGCTTGGACTTGCTGGAACATTTATCTGTATCATGTAACAGTTGTAATATGTGTCTTATTTCTCTTCTTTAAACAAATAAATGTGTTGTGATGCTAATGATAGTGGGACATCAAGTTTTACCTAACTAAGGAGGTGCTATTTTCTGCTCGTGACATTGTAACTCTATGACTCAGTTGCCTGGGTTTCTTCTCTGTAACTGAGTCACCTAGATATTCAGCTTCAGGTTCAAAGGATGGTGATGAGCCTTACTACTTGCATCTTCTTATCTTACCTTATTTCATCTTCATGACAACCTCATTTCATGAATAGAATTTGACAGATGGGAAAGCTGAAGCTCAGAGTATGGTAGTGACTTGCGCAAGGTGACATCAGCAGCTGGGATTCCAACTCAGTTTCAAGACTTGCCTCAGGCGCAGTGCTTTTTGTCACATCAGAGCTCTGTTCTCTGTTTTCCAATGGATGCATCTCTTCTTTCTCTCTAAATAAGTCAGTGAATGGCTTATGATGTCTTTAAAAAACAATTACATGAATATAAATCAGATTTTACCTTTTTACGCTGTTGATGTTCTCAGCACTTATCTTCAATGTGACATGGGGTCTGTCACGCTTATTGTCTGAGTTTGGTAATTATAAGCAGATTGCTTAGCTTCTAGTGGAGAACGAATATGGAGGTGGAAGGCTTCTTGAAGGCTCAGGTCCTCAGTCCCTCCTATTCCCATATTATCCCTCTGAGTAATTGCTTTGTGCCCTTTGGTGGAGGAAAACAATAGCCAAATTGAAATAAGCTATTTGTGTAAATGATGGTGGAATTTTTTTTGAAGGTTTATTTTTAACTTTTAGTGTTTGAAAAGAGCACATTTAAGATTGTCTAAAATGGGAGCCCACGTTCAACTGAACTGAAAATCTAGCCAACCAAATAATAGTTTCTTTAAAATCATGCCAGAACTCTTGCCCTTTCTCTCTCCTTTTCAGAGTTCCCAGGATCCAAAGTGCTGTTGGCAACTGCCCCAGAAGTGGTGCCCAGGGAGGGCCAGAGCCAGAGTGTCAGGGCAGGCTCCTTCCAGGACTCCCTCCTGTGCCCTGGGTAATTTGATAGGTTATTTGGCAAACAATACAATAGAATGTGCAAATGAACAGCACTTTCTTCTCCAATTATAAGAGTTGCTGGGTAACTGTTTTCTCTTTTGCACATAAACTTGATGTCAAGCAGTTTGGGTGAGTTTGCTTGACTAATTAATGGTGCATATTAACGAAGCCAGGTTTGAGCATTTGATCCCTGTATGGCCACTTAGCATTCTTTTTTCTGTGCCAATTGCACTCCTGAATCGCCCAAATGTAAGGCCTTGATCACTGAGCTGGCCAGCCGAGAGACTCTGGTAGGGTCCTTGCCATTCCATCTCTCTCACTTGTGAAGTCGCACAGTTTATCTGCCTACCCAGTGTTGGGCCTCTCTTTGAGTATGAAGAGTCCATATCTTCAGAAGCAATTTCAGTGCTGCTCTAAGTCTCTGGGAAGTACGCTGAAATTGTCATTGTAGCTGAAATGTAAAGCACACGATGTTCTGTGCCCACAACCCTGAGTCAGTAATTGTACACACAGCCTTGAGATGGCGTGGATTGAACTGGTTACCTTTGTTTTTCCTGGGACCTTGCCACCTGGGGGCAGTGTACGTGGGGAAGGAACTTTGGACTGCCAGAAGCACAGGGACTGTTCGGCCGCTAAAGTGCCTTGGTTTGAATTCTGGCCCCACCTCTTCGTTAGCTCTGAAAACTTGGGCAAGTCTCTTAACTTTTTTAAGGCCTCATATTCTTCATCTAGAAAATGGGATAAGTAATCAATACCTGCCTTATAAGCTGGTTTTAAGGACAAAACAAGATAATCTGTGTAAAAACACTCAGCACAGTGACTTGTAAATAATAAACACTCAAATAAATGTTAATGTTGTTTAACCTGTTAATTTCCATCTTATGGAAGGGCAAATGAGGATGTGGAAGATGAAATAATTTATAAAATGATCTGTTGGTGCTAGGGCTGAGTTGATGAAATATTAAAATAGATTCTGTATAAAGGTTAAGTTTCTGCTGTTGAGAGGTAGTTGAGATCATTGGTTAAATAACATGTTTAATGTATGAGGAACAAATGGAAAAGCAGAGCCAGAATTATTACATGTTCATCCTTATTTTAAACTTCTTGGCAAGAACCACCGCACCGACCAGTCTTTGTAGTTTTCTTTGGCAATAGAACAAATCCAAAGATTCCTTGGTTCATAATGGATCATTGACCAGCTAGAGGCTCATGGTGAGTCACTTACTTGCTGTGAATCAAAGTTTTCCCATTGCAAAAAAAGGAATAAGAAATTAGCTCACTGGGGTCTCATGAGGACTGAGTAGAACAATGCATATGAAAGCATTTCCTAATCCACAAAATGCCTCAAAAAGTGTAGTATTATTTTCATCATAATAATTATTATTATTTTATATGGCTGAAGAGTTAAAGGGCAAAGCAGTTACTTAATTCCTTTAAAACATTCCCAAGAGTGAATAGTGAAGTCCTGTGCAGGCCCAGCTCTCCTTCTTCTAGATCATACTGTTGATCACCTGCTGGACAGATGGCATTGGCTGAAGTGGGCCTGCTCTAAAATCTCCCTGATGGCACTGCCACTATTCTGCTCCCTGTCCTTGCTGGCCACATGTGACAGAACTACTCATGGACTGAGCAAAGGACCAATTCTTCCCTTTGGGTATCTTGGTCTTGTTTCAGGCAAGGAGTTTCTCTCTCTTAGAAACTGGAATTCATTTCTTGATGTGGATGCTATACACCTCATTGGAAAAAAATCTATTTGCAAAGCATTTCTGACAAAGAAAATATTGAATCAGATGGTGTTATTCCTACAGATTCATTCATGAAAAACAGCTTGCCATCTAATAGGCAGTGTGGATGAGGGCCCTCAGGGTACTTGTTTGTTGATTGTGGGTGAAGTTAGTGTCACGCAACTAAAGCTGGGAAGGATCTTACCTCTACCGTTAGACCTTTCCTGTTTTGAAATTGAAAAGCCTGAGGCCTGGAGCACGTTAAATCTCCCACTTACACATCCAATTTCATCTCTCGCCGTATCTCAGGGTTTATTTTGCGTTTTAGCTGTACAACCTTCTTTCCCTTTCGGTCTTTGCAGTGCCCTTTGCACGCTCACACCTCGGGGGTTTGCACATCTTCTTTCTACGTCCTGAACAGTCTCTCCCCGCCCCCGCCCCCCCACCATTTCACGTGACTGTAGCCTACTCAGTAGAGGTTGCTATCGATGACACCTGTAATTTATCCATCTGGCTGGCTGGCTGCTTCACCAGATTGAAAGTCTAAAGAGAAGGACCATTCCACCCTTGCATGCTCCCCACTGTATTCCTTTTGCTCTGCCAAGTGCCTGGCTCATTTTAGAGGTTCAATAAGTATTTGCAGAACGAAAAAGTAAATGAAGCTATGCATTACTTTTGTTTTTAATACTTTAATTTCTTATGGACATTTTTATAGTATGCAAGTGCACAAGATCCTTATACAGTAGGTAAGGGCCTAGGATCCTTAAGCCCTGCGTCTATGATAACATAAAACCACTAGAATTTCCTATTTAAATCTGAGCAAAGACTCAGTCATAAGCACAACTGCTTTCCTTGTTCAGCAAAGTAACACTTCAAAGATATAATGAAAATTGGAAGAAATTATGGAACATGTTGGATTCCTATGGGGAGAAGAAAGACTTGTCTTCAGGAATAGCTCTAGCTGAATGAGGGGAATTGAAGTCCAAGCACTCGGAGGGCTAGTTGGTGAGAATTGCTCCTGACATGTGGAGTAATTGTCAGTTGAGGAAGATGAACTGGAGCAGGAGACATCCCACCTTGAGGGCTTTAGCGCCAGGCTTGGGCGCTGGTTCAGCGTTCCTAAGAAGTCTTCTTTTTAGCCAAGGGCACAGCCCTGCATAGCAGACTGCCACCTGTAATTGTTTTTATACTCTTGTTCTCCTGCCTCAAATTGGAGTGCTCTGAATGAATGACTGAATAAGGGGGAAGTAGATACAACTAAATATTTTAGATGTTTTGGTGTATACATGTTCACATGCACATTCTGATGGCTCAACAATATAGAAGAAGTGGCTAGCTGCTTACACCTGGCAGCCTGGACGGTGAGCCCTTCCTCGAGCTTCCAACAGGGTGGGCATCTAGTGAGGTGCTCCAAGGCCTGAGTTCCACTGCCACTTCTGCCGCTTATTAACTACATGACCTCAGGCAAGTCATCTTGACCCCCAGTATCTTCATCCTTCAAAAGAGTCTCACAATCCTACTTACATCTTAGGGTGGTTATAAGGAATAACTGAGTTTATGCATGTAAAACACTTAGCACTACATTGGTGTATGGTATGCACTCAAATTTTACCAGTAATAACCATATCCAACATTTATTGAGTACTACTATACATGTGTGTGTGTATATGTATATGTGTGTATATACATATATATGTAGGTATGTATGCATTTATGTGTAGTGTTTGTGTATATACATGTGTGCATATGTATATATGCATAAAATCATATCCTCAAAACAGCCCTGAGACAAAGGTACTGCTAATACTCATGTTTACAGATGAAGGAAGTAACACAGAGTTGCTAAATAACCTGTCCCAGGTCATATGGACACGAAGTGACGGAGCCAGGATTTGAACCTCTGAGTCTGCCATTGTAAACTGTGATTTCTATTGCCTCTTTGCTATTAGCATCAGTTTTAAAAGGGTGTGGGATAGAGGAGAGGTGAGTCTTTTGTCAGATGCACCGATTTCATCAGGCTCTGTGTAGGGCAGTGTAGTTACCTAGCCATACTAATCAGCAAAACTTTTCCCCACTCAGGTGTGACCTTTAGCCTCTGCCTTCATATAATCTACACGGCCTAGGAATTCTGTTTAATTACTGCAGTTATTTCAGGAAGCCACTGAATTGAAAGCCAATAAAGCCACAAAAGGGAAGAGGTATAAAACTATCTTAGGCTCAGACCTACCTCACCAGTTATGTTCTCAGGGGTGGCTCCATAAAATGAGGTCATGTTGCTGAGTTTATGATACTCATTTCAGGTAAATTTTATCATACTTTCCTTAGTGAAAACCAAACCATAAGCAGGACTATCTTAGGAAAAGTTTGCATTAATGAAATATTAACAAATAGGAAGACGGGGGAAAAAGATTAGGCAGGGTGCATTTCGCTGAGGAACAGCAAATATTTATTTTTAACAGACAAAATGCTGGCACATTGATTAGGACCATGGGATCTGTCTCCTCCTGCCTACTGTTGGAGTCAGAGAGTCACCCTGGCTCCTAGACCCTTCAATTCTCAGTTAAATGGAAGCAAGAATTATCAACAGAGAATATTTACTATGCATGCGAGGTGGATAAATAGCTGGTGAGTGTCCAACTGGGGTTTTTTGTTACCCCTTTGGGGCTGAAACCACTGGCACAGGGCCATGTTGGCACTTCTCTGTTATCTCATTTCTCCCTCAGCCTGACCAGCTGCTCCCTGGGGAGGAAGCTACTGGGATTTGTGGGTGTGTGAAGTGAGGGACTGAATGGGGGAGAGGAGGAAAGAGAGGGGAGGGAAGTCTGAAATGTGCCAATGAAAGTCCCTTACAGGGCAGCTACTCTTAACTTGTGCTTCTGCATCAGCCAGCACAGACTCAAGGACCGTGGTTGGAAGGAAAGTGCAAGCTTGGTGGAGGATGGTCAAGAGGTGGGTGGGGCCAACACTGACCACAGGTTCCTCAGGTTGAACCTAAAGAAACTATTTTTAGCTATTTAGACACCAACACCTGTACCCGATGCAGACTCATGGGCCCTGCATTTAGGGTCTTTAAACATTAAAGCTCCCAGAAGAGATGTAGATGGACACCTACTCTAAGGCCACTCTGAGGAAACCCTGGCAATGGAAGGAGGTGGAGAAAATACTAACTGGTATAGGCAGCCAGAAAGGAAGCTCTGGAGCCCTTGAATTGCCCAGTGAAAGCTCAAATGTGGCACTTCTGCCCAGAGTCCTGGTAGCTCATGTGGGTCATAGCCCTGGGAAGAGATGTGACTGGGCCACAAAAGAAAAAAAAAAGCTAAATTTAGAAGGGTATCATCAAACCAGTGTGATGAGTAATATTTGCCCAGTGCTTTGACGCTTTTGAAAGAAACATGAAATCAAAGGTTAAAGTATTAGGACAATACACAGAGCGGGTAGCTGGCTAGCATGGCTTTGAGATAATCCCGAATCTAAGCTCCTAGGTAAAAAGAACAAGCAGCCTATTGAAAAGACTTTCGTAATTTATTTAGAAAGAATTCCATGTTCTAAGGAAAGGACTACGCTTTCCTCGTTAGAGGTGAGTAAGCGCAGGTTTAAGGCTGTGAGATCAGGCGTAATTAACAGAATGTTGACTCCTTGTTCCTGACATCAGATCACCCAGTTGCTGAGTGTGAGAAAGGAAGTAAAAAGCCACTCAAGTGAGACACTGTGGCTTATTAGCACAAGAAGAAAACCACTATCTGCTCTTTGCATTAAATGTATATAGCAACGAAAGATTTATAATACATGCTTTATTGAAGCAGACACACATTGGGTACCACAAAGTTAAAAAGAATGGCTATTAATATCCCCATTTGTAGATGAAGAAACTGGGACTCAGGCTCAGAATGAGTGCTTCACCTCCTCTTCTCGCTCCAAATCTAGTCTCCTCCTATCACGTTATGATTGCTTCAAACTTTGGATAAAATGGGAATAAGCAGACTGACCACTGGGAGGGTCTGCCCTGGTTACACCCAGGCTGTCTCCTGGAGGGCTCCCTGCTTGCTTGGGGGTTGGAGGCACAGGTAGTCATCTTACTGGGTTTTAGTGCATGTAGAGTATTGATGATTATTACATTATAACTGACAAGTGTTGAGTGCTTACTGGCACTGTGTGAAGAACTTTTCATGATTATTCTCACAATAATCTATGAAACTGGTATTATTATGACTCGTTACATAGGCGAGGGTGCTGAGGCACAGATGTGAAGCACCTTTCCCAAGGTCGCACGGTAAGCATAAACCCAGATCTGTACTTGTGGGCTTAATAGTTAATACTTTGTCATTAACTTTGTTATCGATGTCATTCCTCTGAGTGTGAATGAATTTATAAGAGCAACTAATGCAGTGGAGAAAGCACAAACTCAGAGCCAGGACAGCTGAGTTCTAGTCCTAACTGTGCTACTAATTAGGTGTGTGTCTAGATCCCGCTTTCCTCATCTGCAAAACTAAGGTTGAACTCTTCGTCGTCTCTATGGCTCCTCACAGATCTAGTGGAGTATATTCTGTAAAAGACTTTGCCCTAGATCCTCAAAGGTGTTCGTTTCCTAAACTCAAGTCTGAAGATATTCTCTGGGCTTCTGAAACTCCGAAAGGCTATACCAGTCACCTTAGAAAAACTAAATTTATAAGAACTAGTTCATTTAGTGCTTGAGCTTTGCAAAGGTCCTAAGAATGTTAATAACTCATATTTTCATGCTGCTGCGTGGGCTGGCATTGACTTTGACATCCAGTGTCCAATGATGACTCATGCCAATCCGGAGAGCGGGTGGGAGACGGGCTCACTGCAGCAAAGGGGAGCATTGTCACCACTCAAACACTTCTCCTTTGCAGGCTTTTGGCAGCTTAAAAGTCACTTGCACAGATCACAGGTGTTCGCTGTGAGGTGGGTGCTCACATTCTCATTTTATAGACGAGGAAATTCAAGCCCAGCAAATGGTATGTCTTGATTAAACTCTCAACACTTACAAGGAAAGACCTGGGCCCTAAACCCCACCTTCTGACTCAAAATCTAATTGTATTTCTGTTGCCTCTTGTAAGGAAGACAGCACAGTGCAGTTGGCAAGGCCTACAGTGGCAGATTCCATTCTCTACCACCCATGTGATCTTGGGTGAGTTGACCAAACTCTGTGCCATTCATCTGTGAAATAGGTTAATAACACTTACCATGCAAAATTATGGCAAGGCTCAGAAATGGACATTCCAAATTACCTAGCAGAGTACCTGGCACAAAGTAGATACTCAAAATCACTATTATTTCCATTTCCTCATGTTTGAAAACCTAGTATTTTCCTTTGCTTCCAAGAAGTTTACAGTTTAGTCATTACAGTCTATCTAATTACTATGCAAATGAAGAACCGATATTTTAAAGTTTTCCTATGGAAATAATTTTCTTGTCAGTGGAGAGCAAAGAAGAGGATAAATTACAAATTCGAAAAACGTCAGTTTATTACATCAGAATAATCTGGGGCCACAGCTACGGCTTTCTTGCTCTTTAAGTCTTTATTCTCTTAGCTTCTAAACTTCATTTTCCACCTTTTAAACTGAGCCTTAAAAAGTGAACTCACAAATGGCATGACATGTTGGTGGGCTGCCCTCTCAGGCATGAAGTTCAGAACTGTGAACTCCAATGGAAACTCACATATTGGGAAATCTATATTCAGCATATACAGCTGTGTCCATGGTGAAACATTTACCCATTCTCAATTTACAGTGTAATCAGCAAAAGACTAGTGCCCAACCAGAATAAACAAGTCTCCAAGCTAGGTTTTTCCATTTTTTATATTGCTATTCATGCACACTTATTTAAAAACAGAAAAAACTTTTTAACCACCATTATTATTTTTCAGTTCCAGAAGCTGCTGGATAATCAGGTGGGACCTGATTATCACAATTGGTTTCTGGTGTTGGAGAAGGGAAGGTAGACCCTCATTTATTGACTGTGTGTGTAAGGCTCTTTGCATTAGCACGGTTAATCCATCTGGCCCTGCAGAGGGGCGTGCAGAGCTGCAGCACCGTCTGACTTCAGGGACTGTGTTTACCCCTTCGTCTTACTACCTCCAGGATTTCTTCATGCTCTTTGTCAGGACCTGTGGTGGAGCGAAGAAAACAGGAATGGGTAGTCAACAACTTTAAGATCTTGTCAGCTGAGACAATCCTGTCTTAAAGTACAAGAGTGCGAATAGCTTTGCCAGAGAAATTCTCCAGGTGAGAAGAGGCAGAAAGGCATAAGAGGAGTATGGCAGACAGGAAGTAGGACCCCTGCATCTGAGTCCTGGTTCCATCACCATATGCCCTAGGGATTTGGGATACATTCTAAACTCTTTCTGAGCCTCAGTTTCCCCTTGCATTAAAACAAAGATTTGGAATAATAAGTCTCCAACTGCCCTTTCAGCTCTAGCATCTTATGGTTTATAATGGATCTTCTGATATGACTCTAGATAGGGTAAAACAATTCAGGTTCAAGAATAGTTATGTTAATTACACTAGGCTTTTAAGAGCTCAATTTTGGTTATGTGTAATGACTTTAACAAAAACTAGAAATGACAAAAGATGGGCAGCCGAAACCCCTATTTTATCCTCCCCCCGGACAAGGGGATTGGCAGTTTGCCAGACAAAGTTTATTTTCCAGCAGCATGCCGGAAAAACAGAGCAGGTCTGGTAGCATAGAAGGTGCGGCCACTTTGGGATTCTTGCTTCCACACCGTAATCAGATTCTCATGGTCCCAAGGGGCACAGCCTTAGCGTTGAGCTGGGAATCATCAAGCAGTGGTCATCACCTAGGTTTCAGCTGAGATCCTTACTCTACAAGGTACCTCCTGCCCGGGGACTAATGAGTGGCACAAATAGTTACGGCTACTTGGAGGCAGAGGAGGGAATAATCACTCAATGGTAAAGATGCTGGAGAATGTTACAGGTCACTCCGTAGAAGTAACTGGAAGACTGGAGCTTCTTTGAACAGGACTTGGATAAATAGAGAAGAGTTGGAGGCTAGCATGGAATGAGATAAAGAACATAGTACAGCTGGGGGAAAATGAACGCTCCAGTTTAGCACAGGTAAATCTGATACAGAGGTCTTCTGAATCAAAGCCAGAACTTGTAGGCTTTCAAGAAATGTGGAGTTATGTAAATGAGTCACAGTAAGACATAAAAAATTCAGTTCTAGCCAGTTTTTCTTTGAGTGAATTTCATTCACTGACAATGAAGGTGATAACTAAATTGTTTATAAACTTGCTATTTTCAAACAGTGATTTCACAGAGACCAGTCTGAAGAGGGTAACTTTGATACCTGCAGAGGAATGTGCTTGCTTTTGACCGGTTCGCTAACACTAAGGTCTCTACAGAAAACAGTGCTATCAAACGTATGATGCGGAAATTGGGTGTTGGATTTCGTTTGGCATAAGCTGCTTCCACGGATTCACCACAAGGAGACCACGTTCTCCTTCTTGAACTCTGTGAGCTTAAAGTACAGGCTGTCCTATTGAGTGAGTTGTGTGGGGCCATTTTCAAGTCTAGAAGTCCTTTATAATGCTTCCTATTGGGTATATGGCATCCCATTGGAGTCACATCATTCGTCAACTGAGGATAACGACAAAGGCCAAAGATAGCTCTAACAGCTGCTCTTTGGATAGATCCAAGTAAAACATCGACCTCTCCCTCTGCCTGCCCATCCACACCAACCATAAAATAATTTGTATGTAAAATACTGTTTTCCAAACTTCTCCAATAACATGAGAGGGATCCACCTACAGAAAAGGCTGCAAACAACTGCGTAAGTATTATGTGGACACTACGGGCTTTAGTTTGGAGTCTGTTAATTTTAACATTTTTATTTTTGTCATAGCTAGTTTTTTCTAACTCTAGACTGGTTAAAATTCATGCATAATCTGTGTCTTTGTGAATTTGCAGAACTAAGGAGAACTTTTGACCTCTTTTTTGCCTAGTATATTTAAAAATCAAGACTTGTCTTCCGTAAGTTGTGGAGCACTTTGTTCACACCTGTTTCCATCAGAAAAGACGCTAAAGAGTCTTTATGAGACTTGCAGTTTAGACTTTAGAGTTCGAGAATTGCCCTTTGGAGCCAAAACTCTTTCGTTATTGAAAGAATCATAAAATTCTCTCCCTCCTCCCTCCCTTCCTTCCTGCAACCACGACAGCAACATTTAGGGAATCAGAGACAAATTATCTCCAAATCTCTGCCTTCAAGGAACGCCCAATCTAAGAGAGTTAGATCTAAATAAATAATTATGTAGGTCGCAGGGCAGCTGAGTTCTCCTGTCCATTAGGATTCAAATAAGATCCACTCTAATCCTAACCTAGAAGCAATGATAGCCTTGAGTCCCTCCCAATCTTTCTCAAAGAATTCATTTTAGGAGGGAGTAGAAAGTATAAGAATACTTACATTCTCTCCTTTCACTCTGGCTGCATCTTGCTGTTCCGTATGCAGTGTTCCTTTGTCACATTGCCCAAGCTGTGGAACACAGACCCTTTACCCCCTGAAAATTTAACGCACACAACACGTTTTTTTTATGCTGTGGACTTTACTGAAAGTTTGAGATGACGGAGGCAATTCACGTTGTCTGTTACTTGCCCCTCTCCCTCTGTGTATGCCCTGTACATGCCCTATTTCCCCATTTTTCAGGTCTCCACCCTATTAACCCAGAAAAGACAAGCTTACCAGAATTATTGAAAGTGAGGGATGAAATGAAGCATGAAGAATGACTAGGCACTGGACAGATTGCGGGGCACCTTACAGCAGTGAGGGAGCCTTCTTTTCTTGTAATCAGGCCGAGCCCTCCATCTCCACCTTTCTACTCCATGCTCTCCTCCCCATGGGCCCTGCAATGTGTCTACTCAGCCCGAATCACCTACTCCTGCCTCACATTTCAGTGGTACCAAAGAACTGTAGAGACTGAAATTTTCTCTTTTCTTTCCCCTCCAGTCCCTGTAAAGGGAAGGGAGCACCATAAAGATTCATTGATAGTGAATTATATCACTTCTTTTGGAAAGCAATCGTGTCTACTTAATTTAATTAATTTTTTTAAAGATTGGCACCTGGGCTAACAACTGTTGCCAATCTTCTTTTTTTTTTTAAGGATTGGCACCTGGGCTAACAACTGTTGCCAATCTTCTTTTTTTTTCCTGCTTTATCTCCCCTGCCCCCCCCCCCCCCCCCCCCCGTACACAGTTGTATATCTTAGTTGCAGGTCCTTCTAGATGTGGGATGTGGGACGCCGCCTCAACGTGGCCTGACGAGCGGTGCCATGTCCGTGCCCAGGATCTGAACCCTGGGCCGCCACAGCAGAGCACGCGAACTTAACCACTCAGCCACGGAGCTGGCCCCAATCGTGTCTATTTTAAATGATATATTTTCCCCCTTTACAACTGCAACACAGTCCAACCTAGTCCAACCCTACATCCATGTGTGACTATACTCTCATATAATGGATTCTTTACTGCCCGTCTTAAAGCATGACTCCAAGAAGTAAATAGCCACATTCCGCACCAGGTGTGAGCTTTAATGGCTACTGGAAAATTCACTCCTAAATGAAAAATAGGTACTCCTCAATAATTAATTCTATCCCTGTGAAAACTCTGTTGTTCTGAGTCATAATCAACAGACGCTCATTCACCTCTTAACAATAGTGAAAGTAACTTTAAAAAAAAAAAAGAAAGCGCCTTGTTCTGAGGAATTAACCTTCTAAGAAAAACTTGTTTTTTTGAAGTTAATCTTAGAGATCAAAATGACAGAATTATAAAAATCAAAGGAATTAAAGAGAAAAATTGGGAATTGGATAGTTTGCATTATCAGTTCTCAAATCCTCATATTGTAAGGGCCGTTTAAGAATGAAATGATAATGGAAACACAGATTTCCTAATCTTATTTTAGCCTTTGGGTTCAAACTTTTTATAGAACTGATAAAGTGCTAGGTACTTCATTGATAGCTGTCTTTTCACATAATCCTGTTTACACCATAAGTAGATGTACTTCTCAAGGGTGAAAAATAAAAGTCTTAGATAGGAACACATTTTAATGCCTAAAGCTGTTTTTTTCCCCTCTCTTTTTTGCTTTTAAAGGTACGCTTTTTTTTTTTTTTTTTTTGGTGAGGAAGATTGGCCCTGAACTAACATCTGTTGCCAAACTTCCTATTCTTTTTTCCCTCCCCAAAGCCCCAGTACATAGTTGTATATCCTAGTTGTAAGTCCTTCTACTTCCTCTATGTGGGATGCTGCTACAGCATGGCTCGATGAGTGATGTGTAGGTCTGCACCTAGGATCTGAACCAGCACACCCCAGGCTGCCAAGGCAGAGCACAGGAACTTAACCGCTATACCACCAGGCTGGCCCATACAGTTGTTTTTAATTACAAGTTATGGTAGATTGTTTCTAAAGATGGCCATCAGCAAGTCCTTTCCTTCTCTGCACTATGTGCCATGTCCACATAAGAGATGAAGTCAGTTTTATCTCCCTTTGAATTTGGGCTGGCCTTAAGTTCTTGCTTGACCAATTGAATGAGGTCAGCATTTCCAAGGTCATAAAAAGTCTTGCAGCTTGTACGCAGGCCTCATGGAACACTAATTCCTCTTGGGATGCTCTTGGAGCCTATCTGCGGTGAGTAGTCCAAGCCACACTGAAAGATCTCATACAGAAGCTCTGGGAGACAGTTTCCAACCACCAGCTGGCCATGTGATTTGGCTGTCTTGGCTGCTGAGCCCATTTGAGCCTTCAGATGACTCCAGCCCCAGCTACCATCTGATAGTACCTACATGGCAGACCCTGAGCAAGAACCACCCCATTCACCTATAGAACCATGAAAGATAATAATAAATTGCTTTAAGCTACTGAACTTTAGGATTGTTTGCAATAGAGCAATAAATAATAAGAATAGAAATAAAAATGTTTTGAATAATTCATTTATTCTTTTCTTTTTCCACTTTTTGCCTAGTCTTTGTGAACCAGGTACTATGGTAGATGCTGGGGATTCAAAGATGAGTGAGATATAAGATGTAAGGCTTAACATGTTTGCTTAAGGAACTTAACATCTGGTTGGGGAGACAGACAAGTGAACAGAAGAGTATTATACCGTATGGTGCGTGTATTATAAAAATGCATGTGGATCCTGTGGTATCACGTGGCCTTGGGAAAACTAGTCAGTTTTTTGGAAGGTGATGAACAAAGCGAGACTTGAAGAGTGAGCAGGAGATAACAAAGCATTCAGGTAGAGGGAGTCACCTGAGCATTAGCATGGACAGAAGATTAGCATGGAACTTTCCTGGAATTGGAGATAGCTCAGTCAGGCTGGGGCCATGAACTTTCTAAAATCTGAACTGGCCTTTCCAGGATAAAATAGGAATTCTCCAGGCGGATGAGGAGTCTGAAGGAGCACATTTCAGATAAAATCAATAATACCTTCCCAAGTTGAAGTTCTTTTCTAGCACAATGTCTCCCAGAAGATAGAACCCATAAATACATACCCTAACTCCTACTTTCCCTCTTTTTCCCAGACTATGACCATTCTGGAAATGAAATTTACTCACGGAGTTAAAATAACCCTATCTCATGGTTACCTGGGCAAGTAAATTTAAATTTTGCCTGAGTTTGCTAGTTGTACAGTCTGGATAACCTGGTTACCATTGTTTTCAAGGGAAAATGGTGAGAGTTAGATACAATTCTATAGAGCTCTTATATATATCTTTGAAGAAGTGTCACTTTTATGACTTTACAAAAATTGATATCTTAGATTTCATTATCTCTCCAAGACCTATATTCCCTTTCTATTCTTCTTTGAGAGCTAATGTGATTTTAGAAAGATCATGGCCTTAAAGGCCGGACATGGCTGCTGTGGAATCTTGCTAACAACATATGCTAGCTGTATGACGTTTGGCAACTTGCTTAACATTTCTGAGTTGCCATTTCCTCCTCTGTAAAATACGGATAACATGCGTATCTCCCAGATTGATGAGGGTGAAATGAAATCATGTCAATAAGAGACATGACACAGAATAGATGCTCAATAAATGTTCTCTTTCTGGCTTTCTCTGAATCGCCCTTGCTTCTCCCAATTCTGCTTTCCTGTGCTAACTTTTTTCAAGCACTTGGCTGCTGACTTTTTATTTCTCATAATCCATCGATTCCTCTATACTTGTCTGTCTCCTACCTGCTACAACCTCACACAAATACATTATAGTTCCGTGAAAGCATTTTGCTTTTCTAGAATCTTGACTTCCAGCAGTCCACTTAGAAAGATCCAGGAGAAAAAGGAGTGGGGAGTGGAAACTCTTTTATCCTGGATGATTTTAAGAATGGAATCTTGGGCTGGCCCAGTGGCCAGCAGTTAAGTGCGCACATTCCTCTTTGGCGGCCTGGGTCCCTTGGTTCGGATCCCAGGTGCGGACATTGCACCGCTCATCAACCATGCTGTGGCAGGCATCCCACGTATAAAGTAGAGGAAGATGGGCATGGATTTAGCTCAGGGCCAGTCTTCCTCAGCAAAAAGAGGAGGATTGGCAAATGTTAGCTCAGGGATGAGCTTCCTCAAACAAAAAGAAGAATGGAATCTTGGAAACAAAGGCAGAAAGTGATCACAGAATGGAAAACAAACAATGGAAAACAAAGAGAAAGAATGAACACAGAGGAGAGGCCTTAACAATAGAACTCAGTCTTCTAGTACTATACTGAGCAGAAGTGGTGAGAGTAGGCAACCTGTCTTGTTCTGATCTCAGAGGAAACCCTTTCAATTTTTCCCCATTGAGTATAATGTTAGCTGTGAGTTTGTCATATACGGCCTTTTTAATGTTGAGGTATATTCCTTCTATAACCAATCTGTTAAGGGTTCTTGTCATGAAAGGATGTGGTATTTTGTGAAATATTTTTTCTCGTCTATTGAGATAATCGTGTGATTTTTACTTTCATTTTATTGATAAGGTGAATTGCATTTATTGATTTGCATATGTTGAACCATCCTTGCATCCCAGGGATAAATCCCTCTTGGTCATGGTGTATTATCCTATTTTAATGTGTTCTTGAATTCGGTTTGCTAATATTTTGTTGAGAGTTTTTGCATCTATATTCATCAGGGATATTGGTCTATAGTTTTCTTTTCTTGTAGTATCCTTATCTGGTTTTGGTATCAAGGTAATGCTGGCTTTGGAAGTGTTCCCTCTTCCTCAATAGTTTGGAAGAGTTTGAGAAGGAGTGGTGTTAATTCTCATTTAAATGTTTGGTATAATTCACCAGTGAAGCCATCTGGCCCTGAAGTTTTCTGTGTTGGGAGTTTTTTGATTAGTAACTCAATCTCTTGACTTATTGGTCTGTTCAGATTTTCTGTTTCTTCCTGATTCAGTCTTGGGAGGTTGTGTGTTTCTAGAAATGAATCCATTTCCTCTACATTGTGTGATTTGGTGGCATAAAATTGTTCATAGTAGTCTCATAATTCTCTGTATTTCTGTAGTATCAGTTCTAACGTGTCTGTTTTCATTTCTAATTTTATTTATTTGAGTCTCGTCTCTTTTTTTCTTAGTCTAGCTAAAGGCCTGTCAGTTTTGTTTAGTTTTTAGTTTCATTGATTGTTTCTACTGTTTTGTTGGTCTCTATTTCATTTATTTTTGCTCTAATTTTTATGACTTCCTTCCTTCTACTAACTTTAGGCTTAATTTGTTCCTCTTTTTCTAGTTTCTTGAGGTGTTAAGTTGGGTTGTTTATTTGAGATGTTTCTAATTTCTTTCTTTTTTTTAGGGACTGGCACCTCAGCTAACAACTGTTGCCATTCTTTTTTTTTCTGCTATTTCTCCCCAAATCCCCCCAGTACATAGCTGTATATTTCAGTTGTGGGTCCTTCTAGTTGTGTCACGTGGGACGCCACCTCAACGTGGCCTGACGAGCAGTGCCATGTCTGCGCCCAGGATCCAAACCCGTGAAACCCTGGCCCACTGAAGCAGAGCATGCAAACTTAACCACTCCACCATGGGACCAGCCTGTCTAATTTGTTAATATATGCATTTATTGCTATAAACATTCCTCTCAGAACTGCTTTTGCTGCATCCCACAAAATTTGATATGTTGTATTTTCATTTTCGTTTCGAGATAATTTTTTAATTTCTCTTTTGATTTCTTCTTTGACTCATTGGTTGTTTAGAAGTGTTTTGTTTGTTTTCTGCATATTTGTAGATCTAATCACTTTCCTCTTGTTGTTGATTTTTAATTTCATGCCATTGGGGTCAGAGAAGATAGTATGATTTCAATCTTCTCTAATTTGCTAAAATTGTTTTGTGGTATATCATATGATCTATCCTGGAGAATGTTCCATGTTCATTTGAGAAGAATGTGTATTCTGGTGCTGTTGGATGAAATATTATATATATGTGTTTATTAAGTCCATTTGTTCTAAAATGTGGTTCAATTCCAATGCTTCCTTGTTGATATTCTGTCTGGATGATCTACCATTGCTGATAGTGGGTTATTGAAGTCCCCTACTGTCATTGTTTTGTTGTCTAGTTCTCCTTTTAATATCTGTTAGTATTTGCTTAACATATGTCCCACTTCTATTCAATATAATACTGAATGTCCTAGCTAGAGCCATTAGGCAAGGCAAAGAAATAAAAGGCATCCAAATCAGAAGGAAGAAACAAAATTGTTGCTATTTGCTAATGATACGGTCTTGTATATAGAAAATTATAAAAAGTCAATCAAAAAATTGTTGGAACTAATCAATGATTTCAGTAAAGTGGCAGGCTACAAAATGAACTTACAGAGATCAGTGGCAATTCCTTTGCCCTAATCATGAAGCATCAGACAATGAAATAAAGTAAACTATCCCAATCACAACAGCATCAAAACCAATAAAATACTTAGAAATAAATTTAACCAAGGAAGTAAAAGATCTGTACAGCAAAAACTATAAGACTTTGTTGAAAGAAATTGAAGAAGATACAAACAAATGGAAAGACATCCTGTGTTCATGAATCAGAAGAATAAACATTGTTAAAATGGCCATACTACCCAGAGCCATCCACAGATTCAATGCAATCCCCATCAAAATACCAAAGGTATTCTTCACAGAAATAGAAGAAACAATCATAATATTTGTGTGGAACCACAAAAGACCCCAAATAGCCAAAGCAATTTTGATAAAAAAAGAACTATGCTGGAGGTATCGCATTTCCTGATTTCAATCTATACTATAAAGCCACAGTAATAAAAACAGTTTGATACTGGCACAAAAATAGGCACATAGACCAATGGAACAGAAGAGAGAGCCTAGAACTAAATTCCAGCATATATGGTCAACTAATATTCGACAAGGGAGCCAAGATCATGCAAAGTAGGGAGGACAATCTCTTCAATAAATGGTGCTGTGAAAACTGGAGAAAGACATACAGAACAATGAAATTGGATCCCTATCTCACATTACTCATAAAAATTATCTCAAAATAGATCAGATTTAAACATATGACCTGATACTGTAAAACTCCTAGAAGAAAACTTAGGGAAGAGGCTCACTGATATTGGTCTTGGCAGCGATGTTTTGGACATGATGCTAAAAGCAGAAACATCAAAAGCAAACATCAACTGGGGCTGGCCCCGTGGCCGAGTGGTTAAGTTCGCGCGCTCTGCTGCAGGCGGCCCAGTGTTTCGTTGGTTTGAATCCTGGGCGCGGACATGGCACTGCTCATCAGACCACGCTGAGGCAGCGTCCCACATGCCACAACTAGAAGAACCCACAACGGAGAATACACAGCTGTGTACTGGGGGGCTTTGGGGAGAAAAAGGAAAATAAATAAATAAATAAATAAAAAAGCAAACATCAACTAATGGGACTACATCAAACTCAAAAACTTCAGCATAGCAAAAGAACCAATTAATAAAATGAAATGGCAGCCTACAGAATGGGAGAAAAATTTTGTAAACCATATATCAGACAAGAGATTAATGTTTAAAATATATAAAGAACTAACAACTTAATAACAAAAAATTAAACAATCCAGTTAAAAATGGGCAGAAGAACTAAATAAACATTTTTCCAAAGAGGACACCAAAATGGCCAACAGGCACATGAAAAGATGCTCAACATCACTAACCATCAAGGAGATGCAAATACAAACCCAATGAGATATAACCTCACACCTATTAGAATGGTTATCATCAAGAAGACAGCGATAACAAGCCTCGGCAACGATGTGGCAAAAAGGGACTCCTTGTGTACTGTTGGTGGGAATGTAAATTAGTCCAACTACTATGGAAAACAATATGGAGCTTCCTCAAAAAATTGAAAATAGATCTACCATACAACCCAGCAATTTCACCTCTGGGTATATACACAAAGGAAATGAAAACGGGATTTCGATGAGATGTATGCACACCCATGTTTATCACAGCACTGTTCACAATAGCCAAGACATGGAAATGACCTAAATGCCTATCAATGAATGAATGGATAAAAGAGATGTGGTATATATGCACTATGGAATATTATTCAGCCACAAGAAACAAGGATATTCTGCCATGTGCGACAACATGGATAAACCTTGAGCATATTATGTTAAGTGAGATAAGTCAGACAGAGAAAGACAAGTAGTGTATGATATCACTTATATGTGGAATCGAAAAAAGTGAAACCTGGAAAAAAACAGAGAGTAAAATGGTGGTTACCAGGGGATGGAGGGTGGGGGGATAAGGCTGATGGTGTTTAAGGGCACAGACTTGTAGCAAGTAGTAAATAAGCCATAGAGATCTAATGCACAGTATAACGAATACAGACAACAATATTGTACTATAATGATGTAAAGTGATAAATATTGCTTCAGACCATCACATCACAATATACAAATGCATCAAAGTAACACACCGTACACCTTAAATTTATAAAATGTAACATGTCAAATTTATAAAATAAAGAAAAAGAAGAAAAAAACCTACTTCTCATGAAATACTGTTTCAAATCTGAAAGCCTGTTTAACAGAGCAATCCTTCCGGCATAGATCCTCAAGGAGTGTACAGCAAGCTAAATGGTTAAACCCACATTTTGATTAATGTCGGCTTATTGAAACAAAGCAAAAAAAATCTGAATGTTTTCTATAATATGAAATAAAGAGAGACTAAGGAAAAAAGCCTCCAACAACTCAGAGCAGTAAGTGGTCCTGCCCAGCCTTACAGAAGTTGAGTGACACCTGGTCACAGTTTCTTTGTGTTCCTACCACCTTTCTGAAACTGTGAGCTTCCAATAGCAGGAGCAAAAGTTTTTAACGACTAAGTCTGTCCAATGGTTTGTCACATGTTCTTTATCTTTTTCCATCGAAGTGTAATCCATGTTTTAAATTTCCCTCACTTGCCAGACTTGTTTTATATTTTCCTCTTCTATAGAGACCTGCAGCCAAAAAAACCCTGGGCCCCTCCAGCTGGCTCCCTACCTAGACTTTCAGAGTAGATAGCACACTGTCTTTAGGTGCGTGGTGCTCTCCGGGCCTGTGCAGCATGGTGGCCCTGAGAATCAGGGAGGCTGGGCCTTCAGAGACCCAGGACACTGAAATCCGCAGAGCCACCAAACCTCAGTGGCTCCTTTGCCTTTTCGTGGTAATGGTTATACCACACAATCTGTGGAAATTTTTATGCAATAATGCAGAAACTATAGAAAAATTAGTTTTCAGTATAGATGACAAGACCCTCAAAACAAGTAATTTACGCAAATATATATATAAATGGCCGATGAACCTATGAGAGGATGTTCTCCCTCTCTAGTGATGAAAACAAGCCACTTAAAACAGCAAGGATGAGCCATTTGGACTGATATGGCACTAATAGCACAAAATAATCATCATTGTTGGCTTGACTGTGAGGGAAGCCTGGAAGAGAATAGACCTCAAAGGCCATGCCGGTCACACCACAGGCTCTGTGACCAGGGCTGGTTTTCTCTTTGTTCTTTATAGATGTCTGAATGCCCTCCCATTGCCCCCACCCCTCCCAATACACACACTCACTTAATAGTCACATGTTTAATTGGGAAAATTAAAAAGAGAATGATCTAATATGATGTATATTTAATATTTTTAAATGAAAAATATTAAATATACACAAAAGCAGAGAGAACAATACGATTATCTCTCCTGAGAACCCATCTTTAGATTCAATGGTCAATCGATATTTTTTCCTGCCTTCCTGCCTCCCTCCCTCCATTCTTCCTTTCCCTTCCTTCCTTCCTTCTCTTTTCTCTCTTTCACTGCATTATTTTAAAGTAAATCCCTATCACCATGTCATCTTAACCCTAAATATTTCCACACATATTTCTTTTAAAAGGGGTATTTTCTTACATAACCAAAATTTTATTCTCATGCTTAACAAAATAAACAGAAATTCATGAATAACATCTCATTCCAAGCGTACCTTAACATTTCCCCGATTATCTCAAAAAAGACTTTTACAATTGATTTATTTGAACCAGGACCCAAATGAGGTCTAATCATTGCATTTGATTGTAATGCCTCTTAAGTCTCTTTTAATTTGCAACAGATCCTGCCCCTCCCTCTCCTGTCTTCTGGTCCTTAACTTCTTGGATAAAACTGGGTTAGTTGTCTATAACTTTTACCAAATTCTGGGTTTCTCTGTTCATTCTCCTAAATGCCCTGCAAACTAAAGGTTAGACTTGAATCTTGACGAAATTCAAGTTTAACATTTTTTGGCAAGAATACTTCATAAGCGGTGCCATGTATTTCTCACTGCATTACGTCACGCAGTACATAATGTCTGGTTGTCTCACTTGGAGATGTGCTAAAATTGATCAGTGAGTTCACATGGGGCAGCCTGATCCTTCCATTGTAAATGTTCCTGTCATCCTTTCTCCTAATGGCTTTAGCATCTGTTGACATTCATTGCCTGAGTCAATTATTTCATTAGTGGTTGTAAATGGTGATGTTCCAGTTTTATTAATCCTTTTACATTTAATACCTACAATTCTTCTAAAGAAAGAAATTTCATCATCAACTAGCGCTTTTTTGATTTTTCTGAAATGTAGTCATATAGGACAAGTAAGATAAACGCACATTCCCTAATTTTGTCTACTCTAAAGTCCTAGAAGCAATGAAAACTGAGTGGCAAGGAATACCCATATTGTTCAGATTGTGGTCTCTAAGTAACATACACAGACAGGAACCAGGGCTTCGTGGAGAAAGGACTGATTCCGAGTCTGAGGCTGGGAATAAGCAAGATGGTGATAAACCTTATAGAGCTGGTAAGCAAAAAATCTCCCCCCTGCAAAAAAAGAAAAGAAAAATGAGGCCGTGTCATAAAGATTCCCCCAGAGGTAGCTTGAGCGAGCTTCCACTGGTGCAAGATGGGGCAATTTGAGCATCAAAACCAGTAGCAATTGCAATTCATTGATTCATATGTAATATATTTTCAAAGTTTATGGGTTCATGATGATGCAGACAAAAAATAAAAACAGGCAGAGAACCACAAAACCACAAGCCAAAACAAAAGAAAAAACATTGGTAGCCACTGCAGGAAAGTAGAACAATGCCTTACTCTGAAAATTGGTAAATTAAAGAGAAAGGATGACTGTTTTTAAAAGATCACCATGGCTTCTGTGTGAAGAGAAGCTTGTAGGAAGACAAAGGTGGAAATAGGGAGTCTTGCACTGAAATCCAGGGTCTGTGCAAATGGCCAGGAACATATAGATGGCAGAGCTAGTCCCTGACCTGCTGGAGTTCACATCTCTAGTGGGGTAGACTGGCTGGTGACCAGGCAATTACAATCAACAAGGATATGCATAATAATAGGAGCAAGCAGAGATGCCACTGGAACACGCAGGAAGGAAGGGTATCAAGCTACCCTGAGCTCTAATCTAGTGCAGATGATGCCCAAGCTGAGTCTCACAGGTTGAGTCAGAAATAAAGGGTTGTCCAGTCCCAAACTATCTCCAGAGCCAGGTGGAACCTGATGGAGCTGAGCCGGCGGTGGTCAGCACTGACTCAGGACATGGACAGGGTTAACTTGGCAGAAGGAGGAAGGGAACTTTGAGTCCAGCAGGGAAGGGACGGGGGAAGACGGGCTGAAATTTGACCCTGCCTAGCCACAGAGAGGATAGGACTCAGATTTCTTTTGTCTTGTCTTCATCTGTCTATTATATGATCATTTCTTGTAACTGGAAGAGAGGCGCTAGTTGGTCAAGATGAGAGAACTCTGAGGAAAGATAGGGATGGGGAGGCAAACAGAAATGAAGGACAAATCACAGCTGTGCTGTATGGAGGACAAATTACGCCATGTTGGAAGACAAATTAGGCCATGTTGCTGAGCTGCATCAGAGAGAAAGAGGTGCTCCGTGGAACAGCTTAGACATGCTAAAGGCCTTAGCACGAGAGATGACATAAACAGTGAGGATTCAGAACACATTAAGAGATAACTAGCCAGACAGAAGTAAGAAATGGAGACAGGCAGACTCTGGCTGTAGAGTATCGGGAAGATGATGTCAGAGCAGACCCTTGTGCAACCAGAGGGCCTGCAAATGTCTCAGTTCCTGGGCAATGGATTAAATGGATCTACTCACAGGAAGGTGAATAACCCGGACTGGCTCTTTATGTACGGAAGTATAGACAAGAATTGCAACCCAGTGCCAACCTGAAGAGGAGGGTTTAAAAGATAATTTTTACTGATAACATTCAGTTCCGACTGGAGTTCAATAAAACTGGTCATTTCATATACTGCTTTTCCTGTACAGTGCCGACAAGTCAATTCCAACTCCTAGCAACCCAGAGTACAGCAGAGAGGAGCCCTGCCCGGTCTTTTTTGTGCCATCCTCTCATATTCTGGTGCTATATCAGATAATCTGCTGCTGCTAGTCACAGGGTTTTCATGGCCAACTTTTTCAGAAGTGGGTGGCCAAGTCCTTCTTCCTAGTCTGTCTTAGTCTGGAAGTTCTGCTGAAACCTGTCCACCCTGGGGGACCCTGCTGCTGTTTGAAATACCAGTGACACAGCTTTGAATCACAGCAACATGCGGCCACTACAGTATGACAGCTGACAGATGGGCGGTGTGGTTCCCTGATCCGGAAACAAACCTGGGTCATAGTGGTAAGAGAGCCAGATCTTAACCACTAGACCCCCAGGGCGGGCCTCTTTTACTACTAGTGAGAATTAAATCGGTGCAATCTTCCTGGAAAACAATTTAGCAGTGTGTTTTAAGATCCTTAAAATGTTCTTATACTTTGATCTAATAAATGCATCTTTGAAAAATCTATGATAAGTAAAAAAATCCAAAAAATATACAAAAATATATACACAAAGTATGTGAGAATGTTCCTTAGTATGGATAAAAATTGAAAACAACCTACATTTCCACCAATGAGAGTATTATTAGTTGAGTGGCATATTTATAAATGGAATATCATGCAGGAATTAAGTGTTTCCAAAGTTTCCAGTAACATGGGGACTGTTTATTATTTAAGATTAAGTTAGAGAGTAGAAAATAAAGTATATGTATTTTTTAGTTTTTAAAATCATATAGTAGAGTATATATCTAAATGGAGGAAAATGCAGCAAAAATCTGTAACCAGTGTGTATTACTTTTAGAAGCTTTATTGAGGTATAATTTACTACAATAAAATTTACCAATTTAAAGTACAATTTGATGAGTTTTGACAAATATTTGTAGCCGTGTAACCACTACCACAATCGAGATACAGAATATTTGTCATCCTAAAATGTTTCCTTGTGCCCCTTTGCATTCCCTTCCTCTAAAAACCCTGACCCCTGACCACCACTATCTGCTTTCTGTCACTATTTGGTTTTGCCTTTTCTAACATTTCCCATAAACAGAACCTTACACTGTGTCTAGCATAACTCTTCTGCGGATTCTTCCATGTTTCTGGATGTGTCAGTCCTTTGTTCCTTTGTACTGCTGACTGGTAGTCTGTTGTACAGACATATTGCAATTTGGTTTTCATTCACAGTTGTTGGGTATTTGAGTTGTTTCAAGTTTCTTACTATGATGAATAAAACTGCTATGAATATTTATATACAAGTCTTTGTGTAGATGTAGTTTTTATTTCTCTTGGGTGAATACATAGGAATGGAATTAGTAGATTATTTGGTAAGGGTTAACTTTATAAGGAACTGCCAAAATCTTTTTCAAAGTGGCTGTACTTTTTGTAATGTACGAGATTTCCAGTTGTTCCATATCGCCACGAATACTTGGAGTTGTTAATTATTTTAATTTTAGCCATTTTAGTGGTTTCAAAGTGGTTTTCATACATTTTCCTAATGGCAATGGATGCTGAGCATCTTTTCATGGACTTATATGCAATTTGAATATATCCTTTTTTTTTTTTTGAGGAAGCTTAGCCCTGAGCTAACTACTGCCAGTCCTCCTCTTTTTGCTGAGGAACACTGTCCCTGAGCTAACATCTGTGCCCATCTTCCTCTACTTTATATATGGGACGCCAACCACAGCGTGGTGTGCCAAGCGGTGCCATGTGCACACCCGGGGATCTGAACCTGTGAACCCCGGGCCGCCAAGAAGTGGAACGTGCAAACTTAACTGCTGCACCACCAGGCCGGCCCCAGCAATCTGAATATATTCTTTGTTGAAGCTTATTCCAATTCTACTTTCTCTTTATTGGGTTATTTTCTTATTCCAGTTGTAAATGTTCTTTATGTATTCTGGATATATAAAGTTGTTTATTGGATATATGTTTGGCAAATATTTTCCCAATCTGTGACTTGTCATTTTCATAACGGTATATTTTAAAGAGAAAAACTTTTTGATTTTTATGAAGTCCAACTTATCAATTTTTTCTCTTATAGATCGTGCTTTTTGTGTCCTATTTTAGAAATCTTTGCCTAACTCCAAATTAGCAAGATTTTCTCCATTATCTTCTAGAAATTTTACAGTTTTAGCTCTTATATTTAGATCTAGACCCATTTCAAGTTTATTTTTGTATATGGAGTGAGGTAGGGGTTTTTATAGATGCCTTTATATTGTGTTGAGGAAGTGCCTTTCTAACCTTCATTTTATGAGAGTTCTTATCACGTGTGGATGTTGAATTTTATCAAATGCTTTTTCTGCAACTATTCGTATGATCATATGACTTTTCTTTTTTATCCATTAACATGGTAAATTACATTGATTACTTTTTGAATATTAAAGCAATCTTGCAATCCTGGACTAAACTCCATTTTTCGTGATGCAGTATCTTTTTTTGTAAGTTTTGAAATTGATTCCCTAAATGGTTGTTAAGGACTCTTCCATCTATGTTATGAAGGATATCGATTTGTAGGTTTTTTTCCTCATTGTGTATGTTTCCGATTTTGCTTTTAGCGTAACATAGACCTCTTAAAATGAGTTGAGGCATGTTTCCTCTTTTCCTTTCTGTAACACTTTGTCTTAAGTTGACATTATTTCTTCAATAATATTTGGTAGAATTAAAACATGGAATCATTTGGGCCTGGAGTTTTCTTTGGGGAAGGATTTTTAATTATAAATTCAATTTCTTTCATAGGTAAAAAGCTATTCTTGTCACTTTTTTTGTTCTTGAGTGAGCTAGAGTAGTTTGCTTTATTCAAAATTTTTCCCCCATTTTATATAAGTTATTGAATTCGTTGGCATAAAGCTGTTGATATTCCCTTATTGTTCTTTTAATCTGTAGGAACTATAGTGATGTTTCTCTCTTATTGTTAATATTGTCAAAGTGTATTTCTATCTTTGTTTCCTGATCAATTTGGCTAGAAGTTTATCAGTTTTATCAATTTTATTGTTTTTATCTATTTTCTATTATTTTCTGTTCTTTATTATTTCATTCTTTCTACTTACTTTGGGTTTAATTTGCATTATTTTAATCAGAAGAAATCAATAAACAAAAAACAAATATGACATCCAAGACACACTAAAGTTATCTCTTTTCCAGGCATTAAAGTAAAAAGTTTCAGTTTGAGCAGAAGGCTAGAGACTCTCCCAACCTTCAAGGACTATTAGCAGTTCAATTAAATCAAAGTCACTATTTGTTTTCCTATAGAAAGAATTGCTAAAGAAGCATTGCCTTTGGCACAGGGGGCCAAGAAAAATAATTTATTTTGCTTTCCCGCGTTCATTTTTATACTGCGTATTCTCAATATATCTCCTAAAAGTACTTTGCTTTTCTCAATTTAGAAAAAAAGAATGGCAGGGAACGATCTTTACCACTTACCTCCTGAGAATATCTTGACAAAAACTAATGAAGCATTGTGAAGTGCCCTGTGAATAGAGCTGTTAAGTGTAATTGCCAATATGCTAATTAAGAATTCATCAGGAGTGTCAGCATATCGACATTGTGTCCTATTTACCTAGGAATGATTATGCTTCACAATTGAGATGCTGTTGTCATTGTCATCTAAAGCAACAGATGTTTATAGAATGTTTACCTGTGCGGGGCGCTGTGCTAGCAAAAAGGTCCTTGCTCTCAAAGAGTTCATATTTTCATTGGGGAGCCAGGCATTCATAAAAAGATAAGTGGTCCAGGTTGTCAAAAGCTAAGTGCTCACTGAGTAGTTCAGAACTGTAGAAATTCAAAGGGTCACAGAATCTAAGAGCTGTGATCATAGATCAAGGCTTTAGGGGAAAGTTTCACAGGGGAGATGAAATTTATTTGGACTTTAAAGGAAAAGTCCAACCGAAACAGGAAAAAAACACAAATCCATTCAGAGGGATCAGAGTAAGCAAATACGCAGAGGAAAGAATGCTTATAATGTACTTTTGAAATAAGTAGAACAGTTACACTTTGTCAAATGGAGTAGAAGAAGATAGCTGGAGAGAAATCATCAAGCCCCTGTAGCGTGTTTTATGTGAAATGGTTTGCGTGTGCTTTGCACGTAATTGTTGAGCCCACGATGTCTCTGTTAGAGTACAGGGATTATTGCACTAATCTTACAGCAGAGAAAGCTGAGGCTCAGAGACGTAAACGACTTGCCCAGATTCAAAGTCAGGACAGCAACTCCAGTCTTTTAACTCAGCTCCAAGCTACGGTCAGATTGGCAAGGACCTAAAAAAACAAGCTAAAGGAATTTAGGCTGTTTTGTGTGATCAATGCGGGCACACTGATGGTTTGAATGCATGGGAGAATATACACGGGAAAGGGTTCCAGAAGGACAAGTCAGGCCCAGTTTTGTGAGATGAAGTGGAGAGGGGAAATGGAGGCAGGGAGAAGGGCTGTACAGCAGCCCCGGTACAAGTCACTTAAGTTAGAATGGAAGGAGTGAGAATGGAAAAGGTGTAAAACCCTTTTCCAAATGACTTGAAATGGTATGGTTTCAACACATTTCTATGAAATTAAAGTATTCTTGATGTTAAAAGGAAAAGAAGGGAGGATTGTATATGGGTAGATAAGAAGCTTGAGGGAGAAAGAATAATAAAAGATAATTCGAATATTTTAAGATTAATTTGAGACAATGACACGACACAGAAATAGAGAATTCTGGCAGAGAAGGGCTGACTGGGGAAGAAAAATAATGTATTTAATTTGGGATAAGTTGCATTTGAAGAGCAGGCCAGGCATCCAGGCAGAGATATCCAGCAGGGTGCAGGCATCAATATAGTGCTGAATTGTACAAGTAAATGTAAATGGAGTATACAAGTAAAGGACAAGGTTAAGACTCCTTTTGGAATTCTATTATAGCTAATCTGTTTTGCAGGATTTGTTTTGCCTTTGCTCCATAATTAAAGAGAAGTCAAGTATAATGCTCTGGAAAGGTGATGAAAAGTTTTGGAAAATCAGAGTACAATGTACTGGATGCTTTTCCTATTCATCCTCATGTAACAACAATTGACAAACTGGGTAGATAAAACGATGGTGGAATCTTGTGACAGAATCGCAGAGTTGAAAAGAACTTGGGAGACTCAGCCAAACATTCATTTTAGAGATAAGGAAATGCCATCCGGGGATGGTTCACTGATTTACTTTCTGAAGAGTTTGAAAAAGAAAAAGTGTATTCTTGTGATTTTGATCTAGTTACAATTCTGTTTAAAGCCCTAAAGGAGGACTGTGCACCCTTAGAAAATCCTTTCTGGGTTGTGAGTATATTTTGGAATTGCATTTAGTGAGGATGAAAGGATGACCTCTTAGTCACGGTTCAGTCTTTGGCCCTACATCCATCTTTGGAGTGACTAGTGATCACCAGGCTCCTTCTGCTACCTTGCATGCGACCATAGCGACCAAACCCTCCTGCTATTCTCAGCAGTGGGCAATTTTCTCCAGAGCCCCCATAGGTCAGGACCATGCAGCCTATTTTGAGCTATTTACACTGCTTAAGCTTCTTTTTTCTTCCAAATTAACATTTCCCAGACTGATTTCAGCTCTGAAGAAAATCTTTATTTTTGGAAAGTTCTAAAGAAAATCTGTTCAACTATTTTTGAGTTTTCACAGTGAGAAAAGTCAATGTTTCATTGTTGCAAAAAAAAAAAAGTTTAAGTACTTTGATGCTTTGGATACCCAGATAATTAAAAATTGTCTTCTCATGGAAAATTCTAACTCAGCATGCTTGTAGCTCTCAGCAGAATCAGCCACTACACAGAATTTGACAATATTGGTCCTGTTTAAGTTTTCCATTGCTGCATAACAAATTACCACAAACTTTGCGGCTGAAGCAAGGTGCATTTACCCTCTCACAGTTTGGATACAGCTTAGCTAGATCCTCCGCTCAGGCTTCGCAAGCCTGTAATCAAGGTGTCAGCTGAGGCTGCGGTTCGCATCTGGGAGGTCCTCTTCCAAGTTCATTCAGGTTGCTGGCAGAATTCAGTTGCATGTGATGACATGACGGAGGCCCATGTTTTCTTGCTAGCCGTCAGCCAGGGACCACTCTCAGCTCCTAGAGACCCCTGCCCTTCTCTGTAAGCTGCTCACAGCATGGCTGTTTGCTTTCTTCCTTCAAAGCCAGCCAGAGAAAGATCTCTGCTTTTAAAGGCTGACCTGACTGAGTCGACCCCTCTCAGGATCAGATCAACTTATTTGCAACTTTGATAACAAGGCCAAGATCCCTTTTCCATAAAGGTCATATTATCAGGGGAATGAGATCTCATCATATTCACAGGTTCCCACCACACTCAAGGGGAGGATCACTGGGCACCCTCTTAGAATCCTGCCTATCACAAGTCCTAAAATAAAGTTGCTTCAGATGAATGAAAACTGTCATTATATATTATTCTAAGTCCTCTGTCAAAATATTAGAGTTGGATTTGATAGCATAGCTGAAGCAAACCACAAAATTGTCAGACCTCATGTTTCCCCTCTTGGTGCTTCTGTAAAGAATAAGAAAGCTATGGCGAACTTTGAGAGCTTCTTCTCCCCTTCGAGACCTGTTATCCCTCCCTCAGTTTGGGTGCCATCTTAACTCCCGTTGACCCAGTCTTTTCTGCAGTGAGAGAAGCAACTAAGAAGAGAATTTGCAAGGGGTTAAGTGATGTTCATGTTATGTTTGCAGGAGTATTTGCTTTTTAAAGTGGAACGCATAGTCACAGCCATATTATACTTAAAGAAAGTAATTCTTTATGATACAATGTCACCCACACCACACCAGGAAGGGAGAGGGCAAGGCAAAGGAGCCCTTCCTGCATCTCTTACAATGCCACCCATCTCATCCTTGGGTGAGTAGAGATACTGAGCTTTGATGACCCTGGGTTGCCTCTAAATGGAAGGGAGAGCTCAAAGCCCACGGCCTCCCACCACCTTCTGTTGAGGGTCAAGGACACAGGTTGGCCAAAGAGACAATTAAACCACATTCCCAGACAGTGGAGCTTTCTGATAATTGTACAAATAGAACTTTTCTGGAGTAAAGTTGTCTTTATTCTCTTTAAAACACATTAAAACACTTTTAATCGAGTTCAACATTCTATGCCTCCACTGGCCTAAGTCATGATAAGATCCAGGAGAGCCAGACTTGGAGTGTGGGCAAGGCTTGCTCTAGAGTGTTCTCAGATTAAGGAGCCAAAGAATCCTGTCAGCTCTGCGCAGTCTAGCATGGCTCAGCTGGGCTTCGTCTAAGGGCTTTGGCGCATAAATCCTTGTTGAAGTAGACGGTGTTGGGGTCTGCCTGGAGTGGATTTTCTGCATATCTTCCTATCAAGTGTGCATCAGAGTTATCAGATTGAGTCCCCAACATTTTGGGAAGCGTGTATCTTCCTATCTCTCTCCACCAGTGGCGTTTGTAAGACTGGCCCATTTTCTAAACCTTACCTCAGGGAACAACATCTAATGCACGTCCTGATTGAGGTGCAGTATCTGAAACTTAAATTGTCTTGAAAAACATCGGGAGGTGTGGCTATGTGACTAAGTGTTATGCCTTTCCCAGGCAGGGCTGGAGTCTGACTCTTAGAGCCATCCCACCCAGAGAAACTTGCTTCAGAAGAACTGGTGGGCAAGCTTTCTGACCATTTTTCTGCCTGTGTATGATGTGCTGAGGTATTCTATTAGAAATCAACCCTTCTAAAGGCCCCCTCTTTAAAGTATCAAGTTTTTTTCTCTGTCCCTGGTGACAAATTATGAGCAGAGAGTTTCTGCCTGCCCCTTTCTGTTTGATTAACTCCCTATCTTTAAGTGAGGAGTTGCATTTTTTGGGGGTTGCAAGTGAACAGCGTGCGTTCCCGCTGCCTCTGGCAGAGCTGATGTTTGGGGGGGGGGGGTCTTTGAAGCACAACATATTCTACTTGCTTCAGTTAGACTCACAAACTCAGATTTGAACATCCATCATCTGTTAGGTGTTGTGGGAGACCAGAGTAGGTAAGCCACACATCCCTGCCCTCCAGCAGGTCCCCAAAAGATTTCTCCTTCTGTTGCTCAGGGTAACTGCTGTTGTCTTCTGAGGAAGAGAAGACCTTCTGTTCCTCAGGCCCCAATTCATTTAATTTTCTATTTGAATCAGAGCTGCCACTCAAGACAGCTTAGAATTCTGATCCCTGTTTTACAAATAAGACTACTGAGGCATGAGAGTCCAGCAGCACTTTGCTCATGTGTCAGCAATAATACTTACCGTTGAGTTAAACTGTCTATCCCACTGGGCTATGAGCTTTTGTAGTTAAAACTTGCATATATTACTCATTTCAACATTCTTCTCAGCTGGAACGCTAGCTGACACATAAAGGGGATTTAGCGTTAGCTGCTGTTACAATTGTTATTGCTGTTGGTTCTAAGCATCACTTCCAAACTCACCGTGTATGTGACGCTCAGTGCTGCGGAGTTTGGATGGTTCTGTTGGGAGAAGCACTGGCTACTTTTAGTAACATGATAAACACGGGCACGCCTCATTTATGCCAGAGGGTCTTCTCAAGGATGGGCGGATGCCAACTTGGATCCATTTCCCTTTTGCCTAACATCTACCCTCCTCTGACCTCCTCCGTGGAATGCAGGTGCATGGAAAGCCCAGGGGTGTTTGATTCAGGTCTTGTCGTTTCCTCCAAGGCCAAATTGCAAAACTTCCTATTATGTCACCTCCTTTACTCCTCTTTTTCCTTCCCAACTCCTAACTTAGTAGAGCATAAACCTTTAGGGTATTCACTGCATTTCAGCATTGTTTTTTCTTGTATTTCCCAAAAGCAAATGAAAGAGACAGTATATCGATCCTTTTTTTTTTTTTTAACAAAATAGGTTAATTTCTAATTCTAAGGAATTGCCTCATTTCACCTCTTTACTGCACATTCACAATCCTTGAAGGATTCTGGAGGATTTTCCCAGGATTTCCAAGCACCTTCAATTCAATTCAATTCAACAAACATTCCTCAAGAGCCCACTGAATACCAGACGAAGGGTTAGACTCTGGAAAAGGCAAAGATGAATTAGCTGTTGTCTTTGCCATCGAGGTGCTCAGTCTAGCTGGGGAGGCAAAATAGCGTGTGCAACCTGTTATGAAAGGACACCTAAAAGCAGAGTTAAGAAAGAAGCAGGGGTTTAGGCAATATTGAGCTGCCATTCAGTGTTACTGGGGCGTAGAGGACTCGGGGGAAGTGGTGGCAGTTGGGGTGGGTGGTTACAAGTTTAGGCCAAGTTGTAAAGGGCCTTGAATGCTGAGGGGATTTGGGGGATTTTGTCCTGCTGTTTATGGGCAGGCCTCTGAAGGAAAAGATTGCATTTATATTATACTCTGTCTGATGAGTTTTTAAAAAAATTAAGGTGAAATTCACATAACATAAAATTTACTATATTAAAGTGTACAGATCACAGACATTCAGTGCATTCACAATGTTGTACAACCACCATTTCTCTCTAGCTTCAAAACTTTCACATCACCCAGAAGAATACCCTACGTCCATTAAGCCATCACTCCTTAGTCCGTCTCCAGTGATCTGCTTTCTATCTCCATGGATTTGCCTATTCTGGATATTTATTTCATATAGAAGGAATCATACAATATGTGACCATTTTGCCTTGCTTCTTTCACTTAGCATAATGTTTTCAACCAACCTATTCTTTTTTATTGCTGAATAATATTCTATTGTATATATATACCATAATTTGTTTACTGACTCGTATCTTGATAAGCCTTTGGGTTTTTCCCACCTTCTGGCTATTGCGAATAATGTTGCTATAAACATTTGTGCACAAGTTTCTGTGTGGACATATGTTTTCATTTCTTGTCAGTACACACCTAGGAGTCGGAGTACTGGGTCACATGGTAATTCCATGTTTAACTTTTTGAGGAACTGCCAAGCCATTTTCCACAATGGCTACACCATTTCGCATTTCTACTAGCAATGTATAAGTCTGATTTCTCGATATCATCGCCAAGACTTGTTCTTTTCTTTTTTTTAAAAAATTATAGCTATTCTAGTAAATGTGAAGTGGTACTCATTGCCATTTTGATTTTCATTTCCTTGATGACCAGTGATGTTAAACATCTTTTTGTGTTCTTGTTGCCCATTTGTATATTTTCTTTGTAGAAATGTCTATGCAAGTCTTTTCCCATGATGTTTCTATAAACAGTTTTATTGAGACATAATTCACATACCACACAATTCACTCATTTAAATTGCATAATTCAATGGTTTTAATATGTTGACACAGTTGTGCAACTATCACCACAATCTAATTTGAGGATATTTTCATTACTCCAAAAAGAAATTCAGTGCTCTCGAACAGTCACTCCTCATTCCATCTCCCTCCCAGTTCTTGGCAACTACTAATCTGCTTTCTATCTCTATAGATTTGCCTATTGTGGACATTTCATATAAGTGAAATCATACAATATTGTTGGCTTTCGTGACTGGTTTCTTTCGCTTAGCATAATGTTTTCAAGATTCATCCATGTTGTAGCCTGATCATTACTTCATTTCTTTTTATTGTCAAATAATAATCCACTGTATAGATAGACCACATTTTGTTTATCCATTCTTCTGTTGAAGGACATTCGGGTTGTTTCCCTTTTTGGTGTTGTGAACAGTGCTGCCATGAACATGAGTGGCATGTATTTGTTTGAGCACTTGTGTTTAATTCTTTGGGGTGTACACCTAGGAATGGAATTGTTAGATAACATGGTAACTCTACATTTAACTTTTTGAGAACCACCAAACCATTTACCAAAGTGGCTGCAACATTTTGTATCCTCACCAGCAATGCAAGAGGGTTCCAATTCTATAGCCTTGCCAATACTTGTCATTGTTTGTCATAGCCATTCTAGAGAGTATGAAGTGCTACCATATATTAAGGATTTGATTAGCATTTCCTTAATGACTAATGATGTTGAGCATCTTTTTATGAGCTATTGACCATTAGTATATCTTCTCCAGAAAAATGTCTTTTCAGATCTTTTGGTTATGTTTTAAGTGGGTTATTTATCTTTTTATCATTAAATTGTAAAAATTCTTTATATATTCTAAAATACAAGTCATTTATGAGATATATAATTTCTAAATATTTTTTCACATTCTGTAGGCTGTCATTCATTTTCTTGAAGGCATCATTTGCAGCAAAACATTTTTATTTTTGGTAAAATCAAATCCACCTATATTTTCTTTTGTCACTTTTGCTTTTGGAAAAAGCATATCTAAGAAGGCTTTGCTCAACCCAAGGTCACAAAGATCACTCATATGTTTCCTTCTAAGAATTTTTTAGTTTTAGCTCCTACCTTTAGGTCTATGATCAATTTGGGGTTAATTATTTCTGTACTGTATCAGGAAGGGGTCCAACTTCACTTATTTTCATGAGTCTGATGTGTTTTCATTCTATACTCTAACGCAAAACTAATGATAACTTCAATATAGGTTAGGCTGAGATGCAGAAAAGAAGAGCAAATAGATTACCCAAGATTGCACAATGATAGAGACCACAGACCTGAGATCCAACCCAGGAACAGACTAACAGGCACCATCAGGACATTCTGCTTCTTTATTTTTTGTAAGCAATTTTGACTTAATGAAAACAAAGCAAAAGCAGGAATCCAAAAGGAGAGTAAGCTTCTAAACCACCAGCTATCCTGGAGAAATCAGCTAATTCCTGGGGACCTTGGTGACCACCCATGTTGTAGGACCCTGCTCAAATTAGGGAGGGTAGAGAAAGCCAGAACGCTAAAAGATCATCTATTCTCTACAAATAATAGACTAGATTAAAAGGAAAACAACAAGAAAGTCTACAGAAAAATAGTCTGCCTTAAACTTGGACATAGACAGAGAGGAAAAAATATTTTTCCCTGAAAATTGTTAACTGAAAGTGGGCCCTCTTTGGGGTTTCATACCAAATTCATCTTATCTATTTAATTCAAAACGCTGCAAGTTGAAATTTTATTTTTAGATCGTATTCCATTAGTAGCCCTCTGTCATCTGGCTAAAGCAAAACAAATTCTTTCAATAGGACTGTTTTCCACATAAAGTCAAGTGAGACAAGCATTCACTCAAAACGCTTGGAAGAAACAAGGTGCCATCAATGAGAGCTAGCAGAACAAACACATTGTAGAATCAGACCCATGAGGACTTCAGACATTGGATTTATTAGTCACAGGATATAAAGTGTGTACATTTAACATGTTTAATATATAAAAGAAATGCCAAAAGTATGATCAAGGAAGAAGAGACTATTAAAATGGCAAGGGAGTTTAAATAAGATCAAACAATATCTGTAAAAGAAAGTGTGATACGTGAGACTGAAGCCCTCACTGGGTCGCTAAGCAGCAGATTAGACACCGCTGAAAGGATAAGTGAGATGAAAGACAGGTTTGCAGAAATGAGCCAGGACGCAGCACAGAGACACAATGAGATGGAAAACAGGAGAAGTGTGGACAATGGGGACTAGACGAGTAACTTAGGCTAGTCAGGTACCAGAATGAAAATGGAGATAGGACAACTCCATTTTTAAGGACTGGTGACTGATGTGAGCCTTCAGTTTCAGAGCCCAAATGCAACCCAGGCAAGCTGGAGTTTCTGCTGTTGCTGTGGTCACCTTCAGCACACCACCAGCTTCAGATCCTTCTAGCATCGCTTTGGTGAGGGCTGGCTGCCTGAGAGTTCCTCAGTGTCCCTGCACCACCCAGACCTCCTGCATTCCAGGGGCTCGCCCATCTGAGAGCTTGTCCCTCCTTGCTTTCTCCCTGTCCCCAGAACTAGACTGCTGATGCTTGCTGCTGGGGGCTGGCTAGTCTGCTCTCGGGCTGCCCTGGGTCTCAGGTTGTTGGGGTGGGACTTTCTCTTTTATCCTGCCCCACCCCCAGCAGTGGGATCCTTCTATGATCTGGCCCGGGGGTATCTCCTTCTCCTTCCTCCAAGGGTAGAGTTTTTCTTTTACCTTCTCCACGCCCTAATGGGTCTTCACTTTGGACCTGGGGGCGCCAGGGTTAGCTGCCCTCCCACAAGTTTCTTAAGGCTTTTGTTCCTTAGGGGAGAGATGTTTCATGCGTTACCTGCAACTGGCCTGCACCATTGAGAGATGCTCTCTCTGGCCCCTGGCCCTGCTTCCGGTCCTTCTCATGAGCACCCAGTGGATGACCATAGTGAAGAATCTCTCAGTGGGTGAAACCTCCCCTAGTGTCTATGGCTCCTCGGGGTTCCATCTTTCACAATAGCCTCCACTTGACCTCTAACAATTTGTTAAAAAAATTTTCTGCCTTCTTACACACAAGTTAGGTAGCTCCCTACCGCCTGTGTTCTCCCACAGGTGGCTCGGTGCTCACATTCCATCTCTCCTGGGAGGCCCCCTCTCCAGCTCAGATTGTCCAGGCTTGGTGAGAACTGAGCCAGCCTCTCCCGCCGAATGCCTTCCCCAGAACTCTTAGCTCTGTTATAAAGCAAGGTGGGTTTACCCTCTCCATGGAGGAAAATTGGGGGATTTAAGAAAGTATGCACCCAAGAGAACAGATAAAGTGTTATCACTTTTTAAACCCAAGTCCTGGGCACACAGTGACAAAATTTCTGTATACTTCAGTTTAATGAATGAATCAAGTGGAGATTGCTGTTGCTCATTTAAGCATCTGGGAGATAGAGTGGCAGAGTGGTTAAGAATTCCTATCTCTGAAGATAGAAAACATTGGACTGGAATTTCAGGTTGTCACTACCTGGCTGGGTGACCCTGGGTAAATTACTCACCCTCTCTAGCCTCAGAATCCTTGCTGTGCAATAGGGCTAATACAGGAGTATTACTGTATTAATACTCATATCACCCCTCACCGGGTTGTTATGAAGATAAAGAGTTAAGGTGTGTAAGAGTGCTGAGGGCAGGGCCTGGCACATGGGAAGCGCTCAGTCAACGTAGCTGTTATTAGCCCCAGCTCTCCAGACATCAACAGCTTCCCGCTGTGCGCTTGTCTTACATATATCCTGGAGCTGTCCTTCCTCAGGCAGAGGACAAATAGTTGGTGAGCAGGGCAGGAAGGAACAAGTCACTGGCCAATGGGGTCGTTGGAACCTAAATCAAGTTATCCTACCTTAAACTCTACTAGATCTTGTGCCCGCCCATTTCATTTGTTCTTTTTTCCTTTTTGGAATGTGGAATAGGTATATACATGGATGGCATTGGTGGTAGAACCTGGAAGGGTAATAATCCACCAAAAATCCAGTATTGAAGTCCGTGCCTACTTCATCACTGAGCACGGCTCCAGGGCAAATTTAGCTAAACCGCTCATGGGAAATAAATTCAGGGGAGCGAGTACAAGGTGAGGTGCATGTGTCAGAGGCAGAAAGAAGAGGGAGAGAAACGGGGGAAGGTGAAGAAAGATTGCATGGACGTGGTTGATCAATCACTGCGACCTGGTTCCTGGAAAGACCCTAGGGAAAGTGAGATGGCAGATCTGCTAACACGTGGACGGTCACAGCTCTCTGCAATCACAGACCAGCTTTGCAAACCATTTCATGTAAATCGGTTTAATGTGCTTCTGTGTAGATCGATGGGGACTCTACAGATAAAATACGTAACAAGTACAGCCCACCTTATCAGCAGTAGGACACATGACTGCACCACAGCAAACAGGCTAACGAGCCGGGAAACCCAGTGCCCAGAGGCCATTTAACTGTGAGCTGTGTGCACCCCAGTTCGTGCTCAAAAAGTGGTCCCGGTCACCCAGCACACAGAGGGGACTGCGGTCACAGCTTGAGAGGTGTCACTGAGAGAGTGCTTCTCTCTTTAGTTAATCCTGAGTTCCAAGGAATGAGCAACACCTTGCAGAATCAGACAGAATTCTGAAAATCTTGACTAGTTGGAGACTTAGCTACAAAGCAGTGAAGTCACAGACACGTAGGGTCACAGTGGTTGATGGAGAGAGAAGACCTTCCCAAATATGAGCATGGGGACAGAAAGGCCTGAGGAAAAGTCACATGAAGAAAGGACCGTGTGCCCTTGTACGGGGAGCTAGAGAAGGAGCTTCCATTACAACTGTTTCCAAACCACAGGCTTGGGAATCAGACAGACATGATCGAATCGTGGACCTTCCATGTCCGAGATGTGCGTTCTTGGAAGGGTCCTCACCTCTGCCTCCCATGGGCTCCTCATCTGTGAAAAAGGAGACAGTAACTCCTGCTGTGCACCCTTGTTGTGAAGGATTCCTGCAGGAAATCCTATGCAGCAGACACAACATCCATTTCCTCCTTCCTACTTGTTAACAAAATCTTACATTTTTACAGGTGGCTGGTGACGCTATCCCAGCTCAGGGGAACATCTGATCTGCTCAGGCACACTATTTCTGGAACCTTCTCTCTGTAGACTTCTCGATTTGTAAAATAATGTGTTATTATGATTTAAATCAGGACTGATTTCATATTTACTGCCAAAAATTCCTCATTGAACGAGTTGTGAAAAGCCTGATGCAAACCGCTGCTCAAAAAAGAGCCAAAAAGGTTATTCATCAATTGTAATTGTTATTCACTTCTCTGTAGGGTTTATCCCTGTTGGTTACCTGCTTCCAATGCAAGTTTCAACTCTTTTGCTTTAGGTGCCGCTGCTTTCTTCTGGTTTTCTCTTCAAGTCTCAGGTTGCTGTTTCTCAGTCTTGGAGCACAGCTTCCCTCTCTCTGCCTACACTTGAAACATCATTCTCCCTCTGGAGCCCACCCTTAATTTCCTTCTTTGTTGATTTCATCCACTCCCTTGGCTCTTTGATCCATAAATATGATCTCCAGCTCCCATCTCTCTTTTCAGCTCCTGACCATCATTGCAGTGGCCTGTCGGACATCTCCACCTCAATGGCCTGTCCCAGATGAACTCAGTTTCTAGCATTTCCCCCTCGTTGTTGCCACTCCTCCTGCAAACCCTTTCTTGAGGAATCATACCACCGTCTCCCTGTTGTTTCAAGCCAGAAACTTACAGTCTCCCATAGCTTATCCCTCCCCCTTACATCCCACATGCAATCAAGTTATTGCCTAAGTGGCCCTAATCTCTTCTACTTTCTGCATCTTCACTGCTACCGTTTTGGTGCACCATTTCCAACTGTTGTCATTTCTAAGCTGGATTATTGTAATAGCCTCTGCACTTGATTCCTGCTTTCCAGTTTCTTCTCTTTTAGACTGGATAGGTAGAAGATTCCTAAAATAGAAATCTAATCAAGTCACTGCCCTACTTTAAATCTCCCCTGATGTTTTGAAAATAAAACGTAAACGTCTTAGCATAGTCAACAAGGTCCTTTCACGATAGAGCCCAAGAGTGCTCACCCCGACAGCATCTTGGAGTCCCCTGGAGTGATTTAATAGATAGCAGTGTGGATGGGTTGAGCAGATGTGTCCTAGGAATTCAGCCTCCTGGTGATTCAACTCCATGGCTAGGCCTCCGTGGACCCAGAGCCTGTGTTTGTGGAATCCATGATAGAGCGTTAGGTGAACTGTGTAATCCTAGTAAGGTCCCTCTTCAGAGATGAGAGGACAGGCTCAGAGAGAGTAAGCAACTTCCCCGAGACGATGCTTGATGAGCTCCGGTCTCTCTGATTATAAAGCAGGTACAATTTCTACTCTGGAAGTCTCTGTGAGAGTAAAATAAAGTTAATAGGTGTGGCCCATCTGTACTCCTTTTGTCTTAGGGTGGGTTCTTCAGGAAGCAGACTCTGGAGACGTGGAAGTCTGTGGGAACGAGTTTATGGGGAGAGCCCTTGAGAGGCAGACCTGTGGGAGAGTACAGGGAGCAGGCTGGGAAACGGGTGAAGGTGAGCGACGGTGTCATGTCAGCAAAGGCCTCCCCGGACCCCGCGGGAGCTCTGGGCTGACTCTGCCCTTCAGAGCCATCCTGACTGAGGACAGAGGGCCAGACCCTTGCAGCCTTGCAGCACCCAGGCACCCCTGGTATTGGAGCCTTGTTCGTGGAGAAGCCTGTGGAACCAACCTGCTAAGTGTCGTGGCTTTAGAGCAACCCACAACGGCTGTCCAGAATGCAGCAGCTGCTTTAATAAACACTGTTTGCGTGGTGCTGTGATGGGTGCCTTGAGGCGACACAAGGGTATTTAAATCACATGTTTGATACCACATACTTACATTGAGAAGTAAAAGGAAGTATGCAAAAGTAAATCTTCTGTAAAGTGCAGATAACAATAGTACCTGTCTCAGAGGGTGGATACGAGGATTAAAAAGGCTGCCACACAACAAATGTTAAAAAAAAAACCAAAAAAATCAAGGCGCAGGCCCCATCCCCAGAGTTTCTATTTCATTAATTTCCTTAAGGTATAGGCCTTTTCAAAGCCCTCCAGGTGGTTCTAACAAATCGGGGTGAGAACCACTGCACAGGTTAACTCTCCAGCCCCAACATGAAGGGCTTGCTCTTTGCAGCTGCAGAGAAGAGTTTGCACTTGGTGGAATGGGCGATTGTCTCTCAGATGTCCGCCTTTCACAGGTGCTGGGAACGCCTCTCTGTACGTCTCCTCCCTCGTGCTGCCAGCCTGTGGGGTCCGTCCACACTTGTGTAGACGCCAGCTCCTCCTCCAGGGCCGGGCTGTGTGCCTCACTGCGCGTTCCCACCAGGCCGCATGCGTTCCTCTGGCACGGCCTTCGTCCCGGTGGACTGTGATTGTCCCGTCAGTCTTCACTCAGGTATCTCGAGTCTCCCCAGGTCACACATTCTGTTTTTGCGCCCTTTGTGTCAAGAATAGTCCCTGCAATGGATACTTGCAGAATTAATGGATCCTGGCTGGAGCAACACGGTGTATCAGACAAAACACTGATCTAAACTGAGTCCTTTCCTCACCACTAACGAGCTGTGTGGGCAGCCTCTGAGACGATCCTAGTGACCCCGTCTCCTGCTTCACGTGCCCCTGTACCCCTTCCCACATCTAGTGACCCCCTCTAGTGAACAGAACGTGGCAGGGGGGATAGGTGTCACTTTCAAGAGTAGGTTGTAAACGACTGTGTCTCTGTGTTGGGAGCTCTCCCTCCCTTTCTCGCTTGCTCACTCTGAGGGAAGCCAGCTGCCATGCTGGGAACTGTCCTGTGGAGGGGCCCACACGGCCAGGGACTGAGGGGGGCCTCTGGCCACAGCCCCTGAGGAACTGGGGTTCTTAGTCTGACAGCCGGCAGGGAGCTGGATTCGGCGGTAACCAGAGTGAGCTTGGAAGCCGGCCTCCCCCAGGTGAGCCTCCAGGAACAGCTTGACCCCAGCCTCGGAGAGACCTGAGACAGAGGTCCCCGCTCAGCTGTGCCCGATCCTTGGCCTACAGAAACTGAGGGAACAAATGCTTGTTGCTTTAAGCTGCCAAGGTTTGGGGTAATTGGTTACACATCAGCAAACAGCAAATACACGGGTTGTACATCCTTAAGCTGTGATTTAGTTCCTTACACTCAGTTTCTTCACGTGTAAAAATGGGGATAACACCACCTACTCCAGAGCTGTTGTGAGAATCAAACGATATGATGCAAATGAAAGCTATTTGTGCCATCTAAAGTGAGCCGCAAGTCAGACGCCCTCTCCAGACACATCCTAGTCCAGAGGGAGCCTTCTCAGCCTTCGTCGTTTAATATCAAGTATCCTGAGCTCCTAGAGTTAGTGAGCCAGAGGTATACGGCCAACGTCATGATATCTGCTGGGATGATCCCGTAGTGCCCAGCTGTGCATTTCATTAATTTAACATTAAATGCCTGTAAACAGTTCTCTTTTTTCATGTGTCAGCTGATAATTAACTCCTGTAGTAAAAATCACAGCATCCTCAATGGCTGTTTTGGTTCTCTACTTATGTTAAACCTAAGGGCTGCTTTTCTCAAAGGCATTCACAGAAGGAGAAAGGAGAATGCGTCCCCTACTCAAGGCCTTGGCACCGACCCTGCCTGGACCCCGGGCCACGGACCGGGTAGAACCATTGTGGTGGCAGCAGACGTTCAGTGGAGGCCTCTCCTTGCCCTGCCTTCCGCTAACTCCGGAGGGTTTGAAGAGCTGTAAATGTGGACTCAGTCCCCATGGAGCTCACCATCTAATGGGAGTGATGGAGCCTGGAAAGCTACCTGTGCACTGGGCCAGGAGGTATTATATTCTCATTATGTATATATGTAGATAACATATTCTACTGTCTTTAGAAGCAGAGAAATAACTGTGATGGACCCCAAAAATTGAGGCATGTTCACTTTCTCTATAACATAGAAAAAATAGTGAGGCAGGATATTTAGATAAACCTTTGAAAAATTTACAGTGGTTCCAGGGCTGGCCAGGTGGCACAGTGGTTAAGTTCGCACGCTCTGCTTTGGTGGCCTGGGGTTCACTGGCCCAGATCCCGTGTGCAGACCTAGCACCACTCATCAAACCATGCTGTGGTGGCGTCCCACATAAAACAGAGCAAGATTGGTGCAGATGTCAGCTCAGGAATAATCCTCCTCAAGCAAAAATATGTTAGCTCAGAGCCAATTTTCCTCACACACAAAATAGGTACTGTGGTTTCTGTCTCTTTATCACCTCGCAGTATTTTTTAAAAAAATCAATCATTTCTTCAAACATTATATTTGGGCACCTATTACTGGCAAAATACTATGCTTAGTGTTGTGGGACATGAAATTTGTGAGAAAAGATTCTGCTCCAAAAGAGAAAATAATAATAATACCACCACCACCACACAAGTTATTGATACATCGTCTCCTTTTATCATCACAAAAACTTTAGTAAGAAGATCAAATATTTCCATCAAAGATGAGCACTGAGGCTCAGGAAGGCGGAGCAATTTTTCCAGGGATGTACAAGTAAAGGTGTCACAGCCAGGACCTGAGTGGTCTGTGCGTCCCCAGCCCCTTCTTCTGCCCCTCACCTCCTCCCAGCCTGTCTTTACTTTGGTTGCTGGGAGCATCAAGTGCCACTTTATAAAGGATTTTATGGTTCTGCAAAAGCATCTTATTTACTTTCATGACAAACGCTGAAATCAGTGTTCTCCCCATTTCTAGATGAGAAGATGAGGCTCAGGCAGTTGAGGTGACTTGTCCAGAGTCAGTGAGCGAGTACGTGCAGACCTGAGGTTCAGTGTGAGGGACAGCGCACAAGAGCGTTACAAGGCAGGGCGGGATCCAGGCCAGGTCAGAGGCAGCCTGTCAGGCACTGGTGGAGCCGGGAGAGGGATCCTGTGGGAGGAACTGAGGGGCCATCGGAGAAAATGTGTCCCTAAGGATGGAACAGCTGGCAGCGGGGTGCCCAGAGGCTGTTTCTGCGGAGCAGGGTGAGGAGTCCAGGTTGAGGAAGGGATGTTTCGCTAAGGTTCCAAAGACCCGGGTGCCAGCCCTGAGATGGAGGTGCCTCCGGGATGGAGGCCAGTTCCCTGTCCTCTTAGGGCCTGCTCCCTCCTGTGTGCCACGGGGTGACCATGCTTACGCGGCCCCACAGCGTCGTCATGAGAGCTGAAGGGACAGTGCAGGAGTGGTGTCAAGTCATAAAGCACTTTACAAATATCAAGTCTTATTACTCTCATTTTATTTTATTTATTTATTTATTTATTAACGATTGGCACCTGAGCCAACATCTGTTGTCAATCTTCTTTTTTTCCTTCTTTTCCCCAAAGCCACCCAGTACATAGTTGTATATTCCAGTTGTAGATTCTTCCAGTTGTGGCATGTGGGATGCCGCCTCAGCATGGCCTGACGAGCCATGCCATGTCCACGCCCAGGATCCGAACCGGCAAAACCCTGGGCCACTGAAGTGGAGCATGTGAACTCAACCACTCGGCCATGGGGCCGCCCCCCCCTTATCCTGGTTTTAGACAAGACGAGCTTCAGGCTCAGAGTCTTGAAGAACTCGCCCAGGACCACACAGGAAGGCTGGCAAGACCCTGGGGTTGGTACCAAGACCCTGAGTGACCAGCAGCCACCGCAGGCCCTGAGCCTCAGTCTGTGTTTGGAGAGGCGCCAAGGGCTGACTTTCTGTCCGGGGTATGCGCTGCCTTCTGGGACCATGAGGAACCAAGCTGAGCAAAGAGAGGACCCTCTCTGCACATCCACTGGTCTGAGCGAGGCGGAAGGAAGGGGTTTCTCAGGCTGGGCTTAGGTCCAGGCCCCGTGCTCGGAGAGGCCAGGCAGGTCACCCTCTCTGCACACAGCTCCCACCTGTCAGAACAGTCCCCCTGACGCATGGCTTTGGGCAGAGAGCACTCAGACTTTTCTGTAATAAAGCCCACAATGCTTTCAAAGCCCGGAACTCTCCTCAATAATGTTTTCAAATACATAAAATAAACTGCACGGGATTATAAAAGAGACAAATCATATTGAGATGAACTTCTAGAAATATTAAAGTATTTGTGATATAGTAATACATATATATGCTTCTTTATTAAAGGATTAGATTAAGCAGGAGATCTAATAACTATTGTGATTTTTAAGTAGAGATAAGCACAAATGACATTTCAAGACATTCATCACAGCTGTAAAACAATGATTTAAAAATACGCAATTTCTATTGGTGAAAAGTTACAGATATTCCTAAATGCTACCAATGTTGCCAACATTTATAATTGAAAAACAAATTACATTTCAATTAGAGGTTAGTGAAATAAAAATGTCACCTTTTCCTACCCAAATCTATGTACCTCCTCCCCTTCCCACCCCCAGAATGCTATCCAGAAGCCTTTAGGACCAGGACTAAGAATTCCTGCTTTAGAGGAGATTAAAGAAGGTTTTTGAGTGGAAGACAGTAAGTTTTGAAAGAAATAACACTTATGATTGCACCAACGTTTATTTTTTCATTTATTAGTAATATATTTACCATGTTCAATTATATTTCACTGTAGATATTCATTATATTAATTAAATATTCTCACCATAAATATTAGTAAAATGAATGGCTGGACAATTAAGAAGCAAATGTATGTTGTTAAGTCACAAACCTATCTCAAACAGTTACCTTAGTGAATTGACACTCCATGCCTCAGTTTCCCCAGATCACGGATGATGAGGGTAACAGTAACAAACAGTACAATGTAAGGGTCAAGAATACGGTGTTTGGAGTCTGAAATAAATTTTCTAGCACCACCACGCACTAGCTGGGTGGTCATGGGCAAATTACTTGACCTTTCTATTCTGTATTAATTACATAAATTAGGAGTAACTTTTGATGGCTATTGAGAGAATCAAAAGAGATTTATATATATATATATATATATAATAGCTACTTTCTCTGTATCTAGCTGGTCCCCACTCTCTTTCTCCCAAATTTTAAAACGTTCCTAGAGGAAGATACCTAAGTTTAGGGAGAACACAAATGATGTGATGATTTTAGCCAGTGTGGAATGCAGTTGCCTTCCTGCTTTCTGAACAAAGTGAGTTCAACCAGGTGTAACACCCCTATATTCTCTGCTTGCCAGTAAGTTTTGGCATTTAATTTCTCTTTTCAGCTTGGTGCTTTGAGTGAGAAGGCCAATGACGAAAGATCTCCACAGGCTTAAGAGCCATTTAGCATTCTTGAGCTTACTCTCCTGTCCTACAACATGGCATGTTTCTGGAGCTGCTCTATGACTTAATTCAGAGCATTGGGCTGCTGGTGTTAGTTTATTTCCTTGTGAAATCTTCTCAGTTCCAACCAATATCCACGTAGCATCTATTCTCTTAATATTTTCAAAGTTAATTTTAGCTTGCTTATTTTAAAAACAATAAATGGCTGACTTGTAAAAATTTTGATGCAAATAGAAGAGCACTGGAACCAGGCAGGTGGCCTAGCTTCTTCCATTAGCTTGTTGTATGACCTTAACTTCCCTGGTCCTCAATTTCTTCTCCTGAATCTCAATGGGCCTGGATGGACCAGCCTCTAAGGCCCATTCCAGCTCTCAGATCCAGAGGGCGCTCGATATTCTTAGGATTATCATTGAAGTTATTTGTGTTCATGGATAGTGGCTGAAGGAATATGGCCTTCTAGCTCTTGGTTCCATGTTCCCAGTCTGTATGCACTGGTTTTTTTTGTTTTTTTGAGGAAGATCAGCCCTGAGCTAACTGCTGCCAATCCTCCTCTTTTCGCTGAAGAAGACTGGCCCTGAGCTAACATCTGTGCCCATCTTCTTCTACTTTATATGTGGGACGCCTACCACAGCATGGCATGCCAAGCGGTGCCGTGTCCGCACCTAGGATCTGAACCTGCGAACCCCGGGCCGCCGAAGCAGAACGTACGGCCTTAACCGCTGTGCCACTGGGCCGGCCCCTATATGCACTGTTAATTGCAGAAAACATTGGCAGTAGAAAGAAAGAGTTCTTTTTTATTTAAGAGAGCTTATCTTTACTTTTCCCCTTTATGTATTTCTCTCTTTAAATAATATGTTGTGACATATTGTGTGGAACCCAAGTGATCTAACTGGGCCCTGTAATCTGCCTCATTTCTTAAGGGAAAGTATATGTGCCTGGTGTCTAAAGAGACTTTTTATAGCTGGGTTGTAGAGTCAGAGTGGGTCAAATGATACACTAAATTGCCTCCTAATTTCAGTGGTTTAACGCAATAAAAATGTATTTCTCACTTACGTCATGGTCCAGCGAGGGGTGGCAGGGCTGAGGGTGGGATAAATGGGGTGGCAGAGATGTGAGGCAGTCTGCTTCCATCATGTAGCCCCATCACATTCCAGGACCTCAGAGTCCTCCACTGGGTCTCTCAGCTCCACCAGCAAATGAGGAAAGAGACGGAGAAGGTAGAGAATTGCCTTTATGGCCACACACACCTGGAGCTGTTATATCAATTTGTCCCACATTACCTGTGCAGAACTCAGTCATGTGGCCCTACCTCTGCAAGGTGGCCAAGAAACAGAGCATAACCATATACTAAAGATAAAGAGGAAATGAGCTCGGGAATCCCTGCTCCGTCATCCAGGTATGGCAGAAATATGGACAGGGAGATCTTTCTACAATGTGATAGCCATACGGAGAGACATTATTATATAGAAAGAGTAAAAAGAGTGATGGGACTGAATGCTCACAAAGAGGAGCCAGATGGTGATTCCGAGCTCAGAGAAAGGACTTAATGTAGACTGTCTTGTTTTATAGGCAAGGAAAGGATGACACTGGTAAGTAAAGTGGCCTGCTCAAAGGCATCCCAAATCGACTGCTTAGCTGAAACTAGACCTCCTAGGTCAGTGGACTTCCTGGCATTCGTGCAGTAGGGACACAAATGCAAGTATTCTTTGGAGAAAAGCCTACTTGGCTCTGGTTTGAGACCAAAGTTAAGATAATCAACCTTAATTTTTTTTAGTGGATCTGATATGAAAACCTTTGAAGAAGTTCCTCAGAACTCTTAAAAGTCACTGAATACCCGAGAGCACAGAGTAGGAGCAGGCATTTAATGAGAGAGAGAAAGAGAGGAGAACCACTAAGAAAGAGCCAAAGATCTGTTAAAGAAATGCTCTTTGGATAGTCCACCTGGACTACCAGCTTTGAGGGCTCTGGAGGTCTATAACATGAATCTTACTTCCCGATTTCTAGTTCCAAGGAGAGCTAGCCCCTGGTCAAATATTGCAGAAGGTAACGGCTGACTTTGGGCCCTCTGCCCCTCCTGTGGTGTACCTCTCCTAACATTCAGAGCTCTGCTGGTGTCTCCCAACACCCTCAACAGATAGCAATGCCCTCATTTCACTCCCTGGTCAATTTGGTCACTCCATTCTCCAACCTCCAAAAAACTATTATAGTTACGTATAAGGTACTGATTATGACCTCTTTTAAGCCTCACATATACCATATGAGCTAAGTTTTATTATACCAATTTTATAAATGAGAAAATTGAGACCAATAGACAGAACTACCAGTTATTGGTTCCAGATGCTTTATATACATTATTATATTTCATACAACAACCTTGCAAACTATTGTTATATCAGTTCCCTTTAAAACATGAGGTGTCAATATCAGAGAGGTTAACTAATTTCCTTACGCTGGCAAGATGAAAAGCTGGATTTTAAATGTAGATGTATTTTATTCGAAAACTTATGCATTCCATGATGCCTAACGATAACAATGATGATGATTTTATTATTTTTATCTTTTTTACTGTTATTAATTTTTTATTTCATAGCTCTCCCAGAGAAATAATTCTATTATGGGATTCCATGATGGGATTCTGAGAGATGCAATGCTTTAGTCCCTGTGAGTTGACTTTATCCCTTACGATGCTTTCAGCTGCAAGTTAAAAAAAAACAAAGACAAATGGCATAAACAACAAGTAAACAACAGATTATTTATTTTATCTCTTAAGGAGATGCCCAGAGTCGGAGAACTTCCAACGTTGGTTAATTCAGTGGCTGTGATGTCATCAAGGACCCGCTATCCATCCATCTTTCTACTCTGTCATCTTCAGCAGTTTGGTTTGTCCTCTTAGGCTGGCTCCCATGATGGTACCAGATGGCTCTTTCATTACAGGTGACAACATCTAGAAGCAGAAAATGAAACTGCTAAACTTGTGTCCCTTTTACTAGTGAGAAAAACTTTCCCAGATCCTCATAGACAGATTTCCCTTGACATCGCCTCAGCCAAAACTGTGTCACATGCCCACGCCTAAACTAATCACTTTCCAAGGGCAACAGAGTTACCACATTTGACTTCATCGAATCAAGACTTAACCTTTTATGGCTTTGGCATCCTGTGAAATAACTGGCTACTCAACATCTGAACATAGTTAGGGATTCTGTTAGGAAGAAGGGTCAAGGCCATGGACAGCGGGAAGGAAGCGGCAGCGATGATCACATCCAGGCACCAGGACTCAGTGGGCGAGGGAGAGAACGAGAAGCCTTGAAGTTCAGCACAGAGGCTTCTTGCTTTGCCATGAGCCCAGCCCTGCTATGAGATTTGTAATAGAAAGAAATAGTAGAAGTGTTTGGGAAAAAATTTTCCATCATTTTAGGGTGCTATTTTGAAATTACAAAGAGTTCAAGTTGGTTGATTGAAAACCATATGGAAAAAAATTCAAATTCTGACTCACCAAGGGTTACTTGTGTTACTCTATTGTGGACTCGTGGATTTCAAATAACTTTAGGGTCATCGAGTTTAATCCTCTGACCCCCTGTTATAATTCTTGGCTTCCTTCCACACTGTTTTCGATTATCTAACATGTTCCAACACATTTTCTGACACGAGACTCACTGCTTACAGTCCATTCCCTTTTGGGGTAATTCTTGTTAAAAAGTTACTTCTTGTTTTAAACTGAAGTTGCTATAATTAAATAAATATATCTTTTACATAGACATAAATGTGCTATGTAGAAAAAACAGCTTTTAGAAAAAGACAGACTAAGGTTGGTATCTTGGGCTTGCCAATGACTGGTTGCAGGGTTGGGAGCCAGACTATCTGGATTGAAATCCCACATATGCCATTTACCAGCTGTGGGAGCTTAGGAAAGCACTTAACTCATACCTCCACACCTTGTGCCTCAGTTTTCTTTTCTGCAAAATGAGTCCTAAAGTGGCATCTGCTTAATGAGGTTGAGTCATTTGTTATAATGATTAAATGAGACTGTGAAGACAGAGAATTCAAAAAAGGTTAATCTTCGTTCCTACTTCACTTGCCCAATGCCTGCCCAGAAGTTAGGAGGTGCCCTGGGAATACTGTCTGCCCCTCTCGTGCCCTTTCCCCACCAAGCCAGCAGGGCGAAGTTCACAGGGCAGGCGAGCCCCCGCCCTCCCCGTGGCTCCCGTGTTTCTGTGACAGCAAGTCTGCTGCCCTCAGGGCTCAGGCTCACTACTGTTCGTGTCTCCGGGTCATTGACCGTAAGCTCCTCAAGGACAGGGCCAAATCTTATTCATCTTGTTACCTGCAGTGCGCAATTCCTGGCACAAAATCAGTGCTCAACACATATTTATAGCAATTAACTTTTCACTGTGACTGTCTGTAAGCACCGTACTCACATTAAGTGCTCAATAAACATTAGCTATTGACATCATTATTATATAACAAATTCAATTGTCCATACAGGTAATGGGGTGGAGGCTAGTGGAGGATACAACCATTGCGGACGTCTGCAGCACCTACTTCCTTTTCTCCCTAGCCAGAACGTCTGGGGTTTACTTTCCTCTCCCGAGAAGTGAGGCCTACCCACAGAGACTAGCCCGACAAGGGCAGGGAGGACCGAATGTCTCAAGGACCTGCTTCCCGCTGTTCCTTGCCCTGGCTGGGGCCAGCTTTTCAGTTTACCATGCAGTTTGGGGTCATGGAAATTGCACTGTAAGTGGATTAACTAAAGTCAAAACTTGATGACTGCTGCCCCGAACCATGTTTTACCCAAATCATTTTTTCTTGCCCTTCAAATGGTAACCTGAATTCCATATGGAATGTGGTTTATGACACATTAAAGCAAAACAGGGATCCATTCAACCCAATCTTCTGTCCCTGGGGCTGTCTCCAGATGAGGACTGGAGCAGAGCCTAAGAATTTCATGGCATAAATTGAAAACACAAGAACAATACTTCATAACCTTTTACGGATTCACCATCATGGATTAATCTTAATCTTTCTTGAGTTTCTCTCAGCGAACATCAAGGTCTGTCCCTGGTTCTTGGGATCAAGTTTGTGTGCTCTCTATGGTCTCGTAGATGCTGATCTACTTCCAGCCTCCGTCTTAGCTGACCTAAGGGGCCTGGTCTACACAGTGGCTGGACTTGGCTTTGTGTGTCCCCTGCTTTTAATCTTTGGTACACTTGAACACTGGCCAACCCAGGTGGTCTAGTGGGTAAGATTCGGTGCTCTCACCACCATGGCCCGAGTCCTTTTCCCAGTCATGGAACCACACCACCCATCTGTTGGTTGTCATAGGGTGGTGGCTGCATGTTGCTGTGATGCTGAAAGCTGTGCCACTGGAATTTCAAATACCAGCAGGGCCACCCATGGTGGATGGGTTTCAGCAGAGCTTTCAGACTAAGACAGAATAGGAAGAAGGGCTTAGCCACCTACTTCTGAAAAAATTGGCCATGAAAACCCTATGAACAGCAGTAGAGTATTGTCTGATACAGCACCAGAAGGTGAGAAGATGGCACAAAAAGACCAGACAGGGTTCTACTCTGCTCGACACAGGGGCGCTAGGAGTTGGAATTGACTCAATAGTGCTAATAACTAATGCTTAACCATTAAATAGCTTTTTCAGATCTTGAATCCCTGGGAAAGAGGCACAAACCTTTTTCACTCAAGATGAATGAATCTCCATGTAGGAGAAACCTGTTTATCTAGGAAGCCAGAAATTCAGAGGCTTCACTCAAGTATTCTTTCTTTGGGAGCCAAGCAAAAAATCTGATGAGTTGACTCCTACTTTTATTCTAGCTGGGCTGGTACGTCTATATAAACAGCCTTTCTTAGGGCAGTTTGGCAGCAGGACCTCTGGTCAGGAAGAGGAGAATCATACAAATGTTTTTATTTCTCAGTCAACATCCTCACCCCACCTCCTCTTTGCTGCCCTTTTTCTGAACAGAGACCAGAGTTTGATTGGGGCTTTGTTTTGTGTTTTGGGCAAAAGTTTGGGTCAGCTGAGGTCAGTTCTCATTTTATCTAAATCAGCTTGCACTCCCTCAATCTCAATGGAAAAACTTCAACAAAAATACATCTACACATAAGACTTAGTTTTCACTGAGTTCTGTGTTGGCAAAGGAGGCCAGATGCTTATCCCCGGAGGCGCTTAACCTCTTAGAGGAGGTTTTCTTAATTTTTTTCAAAGAACTTCTACTTCATCATAAATAAATTGGCTCCCCTTCTTCTAATGCTGACTCCAGAAGCTTGTGGACTTTTGACACATTCTACAATTTTAATGTAGACATTGTCTCAAACATATGATAAGGAGGGAGCATCATAACATGGACAACAGAGGACTGGAGGTGAGGAACCCTGGGTTCTAGTCCTGACTGTGCCACTACGTGTGACTTTGGGCAAATTCCTAAACCCTCGGGTCCTTATCTCAGTAAATTGGGAGCTAGATGATAGTTAAGTTTTCTGTAGACTCCAAGATTTAATGATGCAGTTGATGTAAACTTAGTGGAAATCCAAGGCCCCTAAATAAATCAAAAGATAAATATTAGATTTATTTTAGATCTCACAATTTTCTACCTGGTTAATAGCAAGGAGTACTTCTTGAGTTATCAGGACTAGAGGGATCTTAGGGAGCAATAGAGAACTTTTAACATGTCAGAGCTGGAATGGATCTCAGAGGTTGTCAGATCAAATCTGTTCCCTTTTAGATGAGGAAACAGGCATGACCAGGAACAGTGACTTGCCTAATGCTGGCTGAAAAAGCCACCCTGGATTCTGTCTTCGTTGCTTTTACTTTACACTACCTGGACTCTTACTGCTACTCAGAGGTGTTCTTTATAAGAAATGTTGTTAGTATTGTGTTTTAAATAGCTCCAGTTTTTAAAAACTCTTTCTGTTAAGAGCAAACCCATTAGGCCATTCTTTCTCTTCCCCATTAGGATTGTAGCTGTAAACCAAGGGACACCGTGGAAGTTGACATGTGGAACATATGTCCCAGGGATTTGAACACTTTAACAGAGGAATTTAAAATACCACCTTGTGTGAGGACACATGAATTCATATCTTTCAGCCTTTTCGTTGGTTCCATATATACCAATCATCTCACATATACAAGCCTGAAAAATACTTTCTTGCCACAATTTTCCAAAGACTACCTTTACTCAAGGTATCTAGATAGCCAAAGTCCAAATTTATTTTGGAAAATGCATAATCAGGATTGTTGGCTTTGGGAAGTTTATATAGTTTATATTCTACATTAGGAAATATAAGAGCACAGGCTTTATTTCGTACACAAAATGATCCATTTGCAGTATTCCTCAGACAGTGAGGACATTTGATCAGATCTGAGCAGTAGTCACGTTAGCTTCAGAGTTTGCCGGCAAGTAAATATCTACTCTTCCTGATAATATCTTGTTTTCCCCACATTTAGGGGAATGAAAAGTGTCATATACATGAATTTTCAGGTAATTAGTATCTTTATAAAAGCACAATCCTAGTTTTAGATTGATACTATTTGATAAAGTATATATTTTTCTAACGAGCATAATTATAGATGTTTTTACATTTTCTAAATGATCTGTTTCATCGTGAACATCAATTATTACACCACCCCTGATAATACAGTGATCACCTCAGGAGCTATTGAAGTGCATGGGGCCACTTGCCCCTGTGCTTAGATGCAGGCAAGTGCACATCTGTATTTTTGCGATCCTTGTACTAATGGTCTGTCTCCTATCGGGTCCTACAGTGGAGAGCATAATGATATGTAGCAGCCCCTCACTGACCTGAGAACATAGTGCTTTGGGTTTTGAAACCAGATGACCAAATTTGTTAGAAGCATGGGAAGAATGAGAGAGATAAGAATGTGAGAGAGGTTTGTGGGACTTTAGTGCATTGAATTTTACTGCTCAAAGCTCTCCTCTATTTTCTTTCACAATTATTAGATTCTGGGAGACATTTTCTCCAGGGCTTACAACCATATATTAGTTTCCTAATTGGAACTTTGGGTCAGTTTGTTTACATTCTCATAAATAACAAAAATTTACTTGCGTCGTCCTTGGATCTAGACAGGTTATGAATTATGAACGAGTGGATTAATAAGTAAACAGAATTCAGCCCTACACAGCACATTCTCCCACAGCCCATTCCATTTCTGAGATGCCCAATAGTATGTATGTTAGAGAGAACGAGCTTCAGAGCCCGAGCGACTTAGGTTCGAGTCCAAGTTCACCACTTTTTAGCTCCATGACTTGGACAATTCACTTAGCCTCTATTTTCTTCATCTGTAAAATGCACATGATAACAGTACCTACCTCTTATTTTTGTGAAAATGAAATGTGATGATGCATGTATAGCACAGTGCCTGGCATATAGCAAATGTTACACCTTATTTCAGTGCGCTTCTTCCTCTCCTCTTCCAAATTTCTCTCATCTCTTTATCAGTCAGGACTGGCTAACTGCTGTGACGAACAACACCTAAATTTCAGGGGCTCAGCATAGCAGAAGTTTCTTTCTCACCTATGTAAGTTCCTGTCAGTAGGGAAGGGAGAAGCTCTGCTCCACACAGTCACTCAGAGACCCAGGCTCCTCCATCTTGGGTCTCCATGATCACCTTGGGCAGGGAGCAGCAAGTGATGGCCTATGGGCAAATCATCCTGCTGTCTGTTTTTATACAGCCCATGAGATAAGAATGGCTTTTACCTGTTTAAATGGTTATATTTTAAATAGCTATAAAAATACATACATAATATCCTGGATTTGCTTCTTGGCCAACAAACCCTAAAATATTTAGTATGTTGTTCTTTAAGAAGAAGTGCGTCAACCTCTTTCCCAGGGCCTTAGAGCAGACTCCTCTGCTGGATCCTCTGCTTTGGACCATCAAATGGAGGAAGGGCAGAAGGGGAGGGTCACATGGGAGAGTTTTGAAGGTCAGTTCTGGAAATGGTGTGCATTATTCCCACCATGTTCCTTTGGCCAGAACTCAGTCAAATGGCCATACTCACCCTCAAGGCAGGCTGGGAAATGTGGTCTAGCGTATGCCCAGGAGGAAAAGTCATAGATTTTAGTAATCATAAGATAGTATTGCCATTCCATCCTAAAAGTAAACTTCTCTCAATGCAACCCACACACCTTGCTTCCCGAGCTTTCACCCCTGACCCAATCCTCCCCATCCCTAAAGATTACCAGACTGACCCCTCCCTTCTCTGTGGACCCCTTTGTAACACACCTCATGAGTTCACTCTCTGTACTATCTCATTCAGACAACTTGCTATTTTTGGATCTTTCTAATCTTATGGTTCCTAAAACTCTTCTCTTTGCCTTTCTATGGTGATTTTAACATAGTTCTCCATTCTGACTTACTCTCTCTTAGTGTTCTTTCCACTCAGAGCAGGCACACTGTGGTTGCATGTAGGAATTATTCCCTTCTGCTCCACCTCTACAACTCAAACTTCTAAATTCTTCTCTCTGACAACAATTTCTTATTATTCTATCTAACCCCTTCTTCCCAAACACTCACTGGTCTTTGCCTTTATCATAATCTTCAGGCCCCAGGTGTCTCTATCTGTCTTTCTCTGCCTCTTTCAATCTCTCTTTCTCTTGTTCTCTCTTCACTTGCCATCCTTCTAAGCCTGGACTCAGTGACCACTTATGTCAGCTACTTCTTCCTGACACTCAAGGACTCTCACCAAAGTCGTTGTGGTTATCTCCACATCTGGTTAAACAATGTCTCTATATGTATGCTTCACTTCTATTCCTAAGTTAGTGAGTGTTGCAAAATAAAGTAAAATAATGTACAGGATAACTGCTTTCACTAAGTATTCCTACTCTGCACCCACAGCTGGGCCCCCAGATACTTAGCAACTCTTTCATTTATCTCCAGTTGACACTCTGCTGTATACCTAAAGTTTGTGATTTTCTTCTATCTATATTTCTCCTTCACCTACCACTCTTTCCTTATTCACTGTAGAAGACTTTTAATTTATTCATATATAAGTAATTTAAATGATTCACTCATTAATTCAATGCATGTTTACTGAGAAACTATTATGCACTGTATTATGCCTCGAATTTAATTTTTTCAGACCATCTAATATGAGAATCTCAACTTGTTCTTGATTTCATAATGTCTCTGTGTCTCCTTACCTCTCTCTGCTCCTTTCTGTTGCCTCAGAGGATGGAGAATTCCCCCTTCTTTTGTAGGCTGGCACATTTAATCTCATTCTCTTTTATCTCTGTAGACCAAGTCCTACACACTTTTCATGTTCCATTCTGCAGGTTCGTTTCTGAGTGACTCTAACTAAAATTATGGCTTAGTATCCTCTATTCTAGAAAAGCAAGCCCTTCTCCTGATCCCACTGCCCCTTAGAAAAATATTCTATCATCTCTTTTCTTTTTGCATCATTTTTTTCCAAAAAAATTGCTGCGTTGTGTATTTTACCACAAGTTAATATCTTAATCTTCAGCAATCTTGTTACCTCTCCCCTCTCCTGAAAATGGTTCTCTTAAAGGTAACTGTTGGCATATTAATTGTTGAAGTCCATTATCTTTTCTTATTCCTAATTTCTCCTGATCTCTACTTTAAAACTTTAAAAATTAATATCATGTAATCAACTGTACAAATTATATCTGTCTTTACAATATGTCTCAATTTCTGGTGGTATAAGTGTTCCAACTTTGTTTATCTTCAAGTTTATTCAGACTATCTATTTCTTCTTGTGTGAGTTTTGCAGATTATATCTTTCAAGGAATTGGTCCATTTCATCTATGTTATTAAATTTGTGGGCATAGAGTTGTTCCTAGTATTCTGTCATTATCCTTTGAATTTCCATGGGATCTGTAGTGATGTCCCCTCTTTCATTTCTGATATTAGTAATTTGTATCCTCTCTTTTTTCGTAGTTACCCTGGCTAGAGACTTATCAGTTTTATTGATGTCTTCACAGAAAGAGCTTTTGGTTTCGTTGTTTTTCTCTACTAATGCCCTGTTTTTAATTTCATTGATTTCTGCTGTAATTTGTATTATTTCTTGTCTTCTGTTTACTTCGGATTTAAATTGCTCTTCTTTTTCTAGTTTCCTAAAGTGGAAGCTGAGATGATTGATTTTAGGTCTTTCTTTTTTTGTAATAAATTCATTTAATGCTATAAACTTCCCTCCAAGCACTGCTTATGCTGTACTCCCTAAAAGTGACATTGCATGTTTATTTTCATTTAGTTGAAAATATTTTTAATTTTTCTTGAGATTTTTTTTCTTTGACCCATGTGTTATTTAGAAGTATGTTGCTTAATCTTCAGATATTTTGGGATTTTCCAGCTATCTTTCTTTTATTGATTTCTAGTTTAACTTCACTGTGCTCTGAGTGCAGACTTTGTATGATTTCTATTGTTTTAAATTTGTTAAGCTGTGTTTTATGGGCCCAAATGTGGTCTATCTTGGTGAATATTCCATGTGATCTTGAAAAGAATGTGTAATCTGCTGTAGTTGGATAAAGTAGTCTGTAGATGTCAATTATATCCAGTTGTTGGTGGTGGTGTTGAGTTCGACTAAGGCCCTTACTGATTATCTGCCCGTTGGATATGTCCATTTTTGATAAAGGGATGTTGATAGTGGATTCGTCTATACGTCCTTATAGCTCTATGAGTTTTTGCCTCATGTGTTTTGATACTGTTATTTGGTGCATATACATTAAAGACTGGTATGTCTTCTTGCAGTATTGACTCCTTTATCAATGTGAAATACCTCTCTTTATCCCTGACAACTTTCCTTCCTCTGAGGTCTTCTCTGTCTTAAAATAATATAGCTACTCCTGCTTTCTTTTGATTAGTGTCAGCATGGTATATCTTTCTCCATCCATTTAATTTTAATCTATATGCGTCTTTATATTTAAATTTGGTTTCTTATAGACAATATAAGGTTTGGTCTTTTTTTTGATCTCTAACAATCTCTGTCTTTTAACTGGTGCATTTACACCATTCTATGTAAAGTGATTGTTGATATAGTTGGATTAATATCTATCATAATTGTCAGAGTTTTTACCTGTTGCCCTTTTTCTTTGTTCCTATTTTTGTTTTCCATACTTTTATTTTCCTTTTGTGGTTTTAATTTAGCACTTTATATGATTCCATTTCCTCTCATTTTTTAGTGTAGCAGTTCTTTTTTTACTGTTTTTAGTGGTTTTCCTAGAGTTTGTAATACACATTTATAACTAATCCAAGTCCACTTTCAAATAACACTTTCCCACTTCATGGGTAGTACAAATATCTTATAATAACAAAATATTTCTAATTCTTCCCTCCCATCCCTTATATCACTGTTGTCATTCATTTCACTTACATGTAAACATACATAATTGAATGCATTGTTGTTATTACTTTGAACAAACTGTTATCTGTTAGATTAGTTAAGATCAAGAAAAAAAGTTTTTATTTTACTTTCATGTATCCATTCTCCAATGCTCTTCCTTTCTTTATATAGATCTGAGTTTTTAACTTATATCATTTTCTTTCTCTCTGAAGAACTTCTTTTCAACATTTCTTGCAAGGTATGACTAATGGCAAGAAATCCCCTCAACTTGTGTTTGTCTGAGAAGTCTTTATTTCTCCTTCACTTTTGAAGGATAATTTTGCAGGGTACAGAATTGTAAGTTGTGCTTTTTTTCTCTCAACACTTTAAATATTTAACTGCATTCTCTTCTTGCTTTCTGAGGAGAAATCAGACTTTTTTATTTTGCTCCTCTATATGTTCTGGCTTCTTTCAGGATTTTCTCTTTATCTCTGATTTTCTGAAATTCGACTATGATATACCAATGTGGAGGTTTTTTTGGCATTTACCTTGCTTGGTGTTCTCTGACCTTTCTGGATCTGTGATTTGGAGTCCAACATTAATTTGAGGGCAATTCTCTGTCATTGTTTCAAATATCCCTTCTGTTCTTTTCTCTCTTTCTTCACCATCTGGTATTCTCATTGCATGTGTATTACACCTTTTGTAGTTGTCTCACAGTTCTTGGATATTCTATTCTTTTTTTCAATCTTTTATCCTCTTTGCTTTTCAGTTTTGGAAATTTCTATTGTCACATCTTTAAGACCAGTGATTCTTTCCTCAGCCATGGACAGTCTACTGAGTCCATCAAAATTATTCTTCTTTTCTCATATACTGTTTTCTATCTCTAGCATTTCCTTTTGTTCTCTCTTAGAATTTCCATCTCTCTGCTTACATTATCCATATGTTTTTGCACATTGTCTACTTTTTTTCATTAAAACCCTTAGCACATTAATCATAGCCTTTAAAAATTCCTGGTCCGATAATTCTGACATTCCTGACATATCTGATTCTGGTTCTCAAGTTTATTCTGTTTCTTCAAACTGTGTTTTTTGCTTTCAGTATGACTTGTAATTTTTTTAGTGAAAAGTGAACATGGTGTACTGGATAAAAGGATCTGAGATGATAGGCATTTAGCAATGGAGTGGTATGTTGGAGGTGGGGGGAGTATTCTACAATCCTGTGATTAAGTCTCAGTTTTTTAGTGAGGCTGTGAAATGAGTGAAGGAGGTCAAAATGCACAACTTCCAGTTATAAAATAAATAAATCAGGGGGATGTATTGTACAGCATGGTGACTATAGTTAATAACACTGTAGTGCATATTTGAAAGTTGCTAAGGGAATAAGTCTTAAAATTTCTCATCACAAGGAAAAAAATTATAACTGTGTATGGTGACAGATGTTAGCTAGACTTATGGCAGTCACTTTTCAATATACATGAATATTGAACCATTATATTGTACACCTAAAACTAATATAATGTTATATGTCAATTATACCTCCATAAAAAATCTATGTACATTTAGTGTAATTTAGGGTAAAATCTTTTATCTTAATATGAATTTTCTATATTTCCTTATTTGTTCTGTGCTTTCATATTCTTCTTTTTACTTTCTTTTTGGATCAATCAAGATTTTTATTACTGCCATTTTTCCCCTCCTTAATGTTGCTAGTTATGCTTTTTTACTATTTTTTTGGTGATTTATAGAGATTACAGTATACATCTATGACTAATATAAATGAGTAGTTTTCCTACTTCTTGGAGAATTCAAAGATCTCAGAATAGTTTAGGTATATTTAACTTTTTCCTCTTTTATGTTATTGATGTCATGGTTTTAGTTTTATATATTGTATATATATTTTAAACTCTATAAGACATGATATTTATTGTTTGATATAGTTAATATTCATTATATTCACTCACATATTTCCCCTTTGTATTCCTCTTCATTCTTTTATGCATTTCCACATTTATATCTAGGACCATATTTCTTTATCCTAAAGAACTTATTCAGTGTATGTTTTCACGCATATGTCCTGGCCATAAATAATCTGAGACTTGGAGGTGAGGCAGGAGATGAATCCAAAGATTTTTATTTCATCTTCACTTTTGGAGGATGTATTCACTGGGCATAGAATTCTAGATTAGTAGTTATTTTCTCTTGGTGCTTTAAATATGGCATCTATTATTTTGTTTGAAAAGTCAACTGTCAGTTTTATCATTGTTTTTTAAAAAGTAATATGTCTTTATTCTCTGGCTACTTTTAAGATTTCCTCTTAATCTCTTGTTTTCAGCAGTTTTAGTATGATATGCCTCTGTGTGTGTGTGTGTGTGTGTGTGTGTGTTTTTCCTCTTTGGGTTCTGAAGTGGTTCTTGGTAGTGTGCTTTCAGTATTGCTACTGAAGTGGCCTACAAGTCTTGTCCCTTCTCGGGTTTGTAAACAGATTATCTATCAAAAATGCAAACTTAACCATGTTATTGCCTGTCAGGTCTTTCAAGCACATGTGAGATAAAGCCTCGGCTCCGTACCCCAATCCAAAGGCCTCCATGACCTACTTAGATTTGCATCCTCATTCGTCCTCCTCAATCTAGCCTTCCCCTTCACCAACAATGACAAATATATTCATCCTCCTCTGCAAACTTTCATACCTCTATGTCTTTGCTTTTGCTATTCTCTGTATTTGAAATAGCCTCTCCTTATCTCTACCCACACACACATCTGAATCCAGATAACCACTAATCATCCTGCAAAATTTATCTTAGATACCAGCTCTTCCAGGAAACTTCTCTGTAGCCCCAGCCTGGACTGTCCCTGTGTTGCCTGCACTGACCTCCATGGCAGCTCTTCCTGCTCGGAATTGAAGTTGCCGTTTTAGGGAGTCGCCTCCTCACTGACCACACAAGAGACTAAGCGATTCAGAAGTGAGAACCAGAGACTGCTTACCTTCCAATGCCCAGTGCTTAACCCAGGGCTGTCACAGTGTAAACAAATATCTGTGGAGTAAGTTAGATAAGATCAAGATAACTAGGCTCCAACAAATACTAACTTCTTCTCAGCTTTGTTGAGTCCTTCCTGTGCACTTGGCACTGAGCTGAGAGGTCTCTACCCCTTATGTCCTTTAACCTTCCAGAGAGATCCGTGAGACAGGTGCTCTAATTATCCTCATCTTACAGATGAGGAAGCTGAGGTTCAGAGATGTCATATATTTTGCTCAAAATTACACAGATGGTAAATGACAAAGCTGTTTCAAATCTAAGCCTGTGTAACTCCAGAACATGAAGCGTTACCCAGAAAAATGCAGACTGACTGACCTTCTCAATTGCTAACTTTTTTCTTCTAAAGATTGGCACCTGAGCTAACAACTGTTGCCAATCTTCCTTTTTTTTTTTCCCTGCTTTTTCTCCTCCAATTCCCCCAGAACGTAGTTGTATATTTTTAGTTGTGGGTTCTTGTAGTTGTGACATGTGGGACGCCACCTCAATGTGGCTTGATGAGCAGTGCCATGTCTGCGCCCAGGATCTGAACCAGTAAAACCCTGGGCCACTGAGGCGGAGCGCATGAACTTAACCACTCGGCCCCGGGGCCGGCCCCAATTGCTAACTTCTGAGAATAGCACCCAGCCTCCTAGCCTCACAAACAATTCCCTAGATTTGAACACTAGTTACTATGTTGTTGCCAATACAAAGCTCTTTCTCAATAAATGGTTATCAAATCTTTAAAAGAATAAATGAAAAAATGAAATTTTCACGTCTGAATTTAGCAGGCTTATGTCTGAGTCATCCGATATCCCTGGGGCATTAGGAGAATTAACATAAAGAAATGTTAATTCAAACTCTCCTCAAGATCTAGGTGTGAATTAGACTCTTGGAGACAGAACCTGGACTATTTTAGGCCATTTACATGGGAAGTTTTAAGTGAATTCTTCAGACTGCTGATTGAACATAATTATGCGTATTCTATAGGTACAAAAAGAGCAAATGTCCTAAGCATGGTGGTCTCCCTCTTCTGAAAGGATAATATGAACAAAATCGTCTACCCACAAGCTCACTGTGGTCTGAAGGAGTTAAAGAATCTTCCAGAGAAAGCTGATTTGCGACCAGAGTGCCAAGTAGCCCCAAGAGGCTGCTGAGTCCTGGGGCAGCATTTCCTTCCTCCAGGCGTTGTGTTTTGCACTACGGGCCACGGGGGATGCACTGGGTCATGTATGTCTCAGAGGCCTTCTCAGTGCTGAGTGGGAACTCTCACCCTCTCACCGCTGGAAAGCACATACGTGGTTGTGTGATATGCATCTGTGGCTTAGCAGGGGCACCCACACTCTGTTCTTGGGCAGCCTTTGGGATGCAGTCTCATCCTGCAGCCTGGAAACACACTCCTTGGCTTCAGTTGCAAAAGGGGGGAGGGGAGTGAAGGTGGGAGGGGCTACTGTTTGATATCCTTCAGGTGTGTCCTTGTTTTCATAGGTTACTCCTTCCATATTCAATTCCTTTCATTTCTAGCTCCTCTCTCCCTGGAGTACTATTCTCCTCAAGCAGAAGGGCAGGAGAAGGATGGTACAGGTGGGAACTGCTGTCTGTCAGTGAGTGGTGCAGCTTTTCCTCAGCGGGTGTGAAGCTGGGAGTGCTTTATACATGGAGAGATGCTATGCAAATATAAAACATCGCTATATTGTATATTATTATTTGAGGGGTAAATGTTAAATTGCGAAGAAATGGCTGCCTGGAATGACACCTGAGACAAAATGAATCAAGCAAATTAGCCTGGTTAATTTAACAGGGGTTAAGAGAATTCAGAAATTGAGACAGAACCTAAAGGAAATGGGAATAAAAATAGGTTTGGGAGATTAGGAAGAAAGCCTTTTGGTTTTTATTTGTTGGAGGGAGTCAATGCATGGCGAAACCTACAATTTGCACAACAGGCCATATTTTTCAAAGCACTTTAACACGTGCCTCAGCTGATTTGATCTGCACAGTAACCATATGAAGAGGATAGCAATACAACCCTTTTGTGCCAATGAGGAAATAGATATCCAAGTGTTTGTCCATTGTCCGTGGGGAGTCAGGTGAGGCTGGGCCCTGAAACCTGTTCTTCTGGTTCCAAACCCCTAGTCTTTCTCCTATAGTATAGAATCTTGATCTAAAAGCCGCCACTCTACTTAGAATGTGATCTTATTATTAAATCAGTTTTCTTTCCATTATGCTGCCCCTTAGACAAAAGCGGGAGTGCAGTGTGGTCAGTGTAGTTGTGTCAGGTGGCAGGGCTTTTGCAATTGACTTAAAGTTCTTGTGTAAAGTCACAAAGAGTCATCCCTGGGATTGTATTCAATCAAGAAAATGGGATTTTAGGTAAATCGCAAAGCCCTGAACTGCAGACTTCACACAGAGGCAAATGCTGCCCTGTGATTCAGCCCCACCCTTCCTCTTCCACGGTGGTGGAACAGACCTTGTCAACAAGTGTGCTTTGGGCACTGTGCTGGGCACCACTGGGAATAGAGTAGAAGTTTACTACAAGATCCTTGCTCCCCAGAGCCTGAAATCTAGACTAAACAAATGCACACTCAAAAAATTGTGCGGTGCCAGTCCTCCCTGAAACAGCCCTTCAGAGCCAGGAGAGACCAGTGAGACGGCCGGGAGCTGCAGGAAGCTGTAGGAAGGAGGTGTCATTTAAAGCAAGCCAGACGTAGATAGGGAATTAAATAAACTTAAAGGGGAGGCACATATTTCCAAGTGGAGGGACAGCATGAGCAAAAGCTTAGAGGTAGGAATAGCTGGCGTATGGGTATGAGATAGCAAAGAAGCCATCTTCACTGAGGCAGGAGGGCAACCCACCCACTCAATCTGTTTTTGGGAGGAGAAACACTGAAGGCCAGGCCAAACCAGAGGCAGGAACAACAAGAAGAGGATTGGCTTTGGTGATGGGGTAGCAGGGACTCCGCCCCCTCCCAGCTGTATCTATAATGTTGACCAGGATGGTCCTCAGAGTGGTGGGCTGCCCACACTCAGTGTGGATGTGATATTTTTAAAGGGGGAGGCGTAGCTGTAGGGAGGTGGGAGAGAAGAGAAGGAATATTCGGGGATGGAGGGGAGGTAGGTGCCTACCTGAGCACATTGCCCCATGGGAAAAAGTTTTCCACAAGATCAACCTCCTTCCTTGTCTTTGCAGGTTGATTCCTGCCAATGATCTTCCTTTGGGAGACTTCCCAATTTCTCTTTCTTTCCCGCTTGGTACATACTTTTTCTTCTTATGGTGGATTCTGTATTTTTAGCCCAGGCAGTTGCTGTGGCAACCACTAGAGCTGAACATTTTGTTTCCCAAGAACAAATGCATGTTTAAATATTCAAGCAATTTTCCGTTGTTCAAAGGAACTGAGATTTCACAGGCATATTATCTAGACCATATGAGAGAAATTGAATTTTCTCTCCTTTAGTTTACAGTGTTCACACTTCTCCAGGGTTGGGATGGAGGTCAGGATTAACGTTTACATCCAACATGGTAATCCCTTTCAGAAGGAGAATAAGGAATAATTCTATTATGTTTTACCCACCCCACCAAACTTTTTTTAAAAGATCTTAACCATGAGTATTCCAGACAATGAGGATGGGGAGCTCATTTCTTCCCTCCTTGAGAAATGAAGATGCATAAAGAGATACTCTTCTTCAATCTTACAATAAAGAAGTACCATCCCTCTCACGTCTAACTTTCTCCAGACAATGCTGGCATTGAAATACGGCTTTTGTTAAATCTTTTGACTTTTCCTTACATTAGAGAAATTGTAGAAACTGCATTTACTGTGTCTGTGTATTCTTTTTTTTTCCTCAAGAATATTGCATATACATATTATAGACTGTGGATTGCAAACACGTATCTATTTTAACATCCGAGGTTCTGAATCTTATCCCAACCTCCAGATTCCTTTCAAGCACACTGGAGTGTGAGAATGGATCTCTCACACATCTAGACAAGGTGCTCTTAACCTTGGGTCCAAGAACTTGGATGGAAAGAAATGACATCATTATTTTTGCTAACTTCTAACTGAGATATTTGTTCCATTGTGATTGTAGGTAGCAAACAACAAGTCAGCCCAAGAAACCCCACCACATCACAATTGTTGAAAGTTATATCAAAATTTTGTGCGTACTCATCACTTCTTTGAAATTATGGTAGCTATCAGATATACAGTACCATCCACTCTTTTTGCTTCTTGAGTTAATAAAGAATATATGTATTCACTCACATCACAAATTTTATTTTTAGCATTTTGAGAACTGTATTTAAATTTCTTTCCTTTGTAGTAAATTATATTTTATTTTATGCATTTAAAAACATTTTTCTGAGAAGGAGGTCTGTGGGTTTTCCAGATTGCCAAAGAGGTCCACGGCACATGAAAATTCAACAACTTCTTATCTGTGTGTTTGCGCTCTAGTATTACCATCTCTGTATCTGTGACTAGCTGTGTCTTAAGGAAGCATTTCGACCCATCTCCATTCATTTATTAAGATCACTCAAACACTGAGCCATGTTTCTCAGCAGCATGATTTGGACCTTGTCGAGGAAGCCCTGGCACTTTTTGAGAGCTGATGGTCTTTTTGAAGATGATATTAGTGTTGATTCACCAGCACCTGGGACACTGTCTGCACTCTCTTCACTGCCTTTGGAAGCCATGTGTGTAATTGATAATTTAGAGACAACCCTATCGAATGAAGTATCAGTCAGGGTAGAGTCAGGAGTCAGAAACCATTCTGGATATTTCAAGCAGGAAGGGATCTAATACGGGGAAATAGAGGCTGGGGCTGGAGGAGCAAAAGTCAGGGAAAGCTACCACTGGTTTTCTGGAAGTCAGGAAGCTTAAGGAACTGCTGGAAACCATCACTGATATTCTGAGCTGTTGTAACACCAAGGGGCATGATTCAAAGGACACCCGGAAGCTGCTGGACAGCATCACATCCACTTTCTCCTGAAGTCCACGCAACTCACACAACTGCCTGTTGCTGCTGCAGGAAACTTAATGGCTCTACTTCTCTGCTTTCCAGGTTTTGCACTTGTTTTTCATTGTTGGAGCCTAACGCAGAACCTCAATGGATGGGATTCTGAGAATTATAGATTTCAGACTTCCAGCCTCTGGAAAACAGAGGCAGCATTGGGGCAGGCAGGTGGGGGGCAGTGGGGGGAGTGGGGGAGGCAGGGAGTAGGGAACAGGGCAAGAATAACACAGAGCCAAAACAGACAATCCAGCACACGAGCCCAGTGGCTGGTGGTGTGGTGGAGAAAATGCAGGTTTGGATGTTGGGCTATCTGAGCGCTAACCTTGGCTGTATGCCTCTGGGTAATTCACACGTGTCCTCTCTGGGACTCAGCGTTTACATTTACAAAGGTCTAATTTTTAAACTCCACTACATTATAATTACCATCTCTTTCAGTCCTGAATCTCACTGGTTCCAGGAATGGGGCTGCATGGAATTCAACCCCCAGAAATGAAGATTGACTTCTCCCTTCATGAGCACTGATGAATGAGGGGTCATGAGGAGAACCTGCCAGGCAACCGGCTTAGGAACTCTTGAAGGACCCTTAAGGTTTTCTTGTGCTGTACAGAGAGGATGCCTGTCCTCCCCGTGCCACCTTGTATGCCTGAAAAACCCACCTGTGATTATGGGCTGACATGTCTGTCTACACGGAGGTTCTAAGTAAACTACCAGCTGGAAAGCGGTGAAACTGAGTCCAAAAGCCGTGCCTGAGGCTTGATTGCTTTATGTGAGAGTCTCATCACTCTTGTGCATTTACATGGGAGTATTTTGGTGATAATTTCTTATGAATCAGAGGCATCTCTGTGTGATATGATCAACCATCTTGAAGAATCTCCCGCTAATCTTGTTCTTATTCACCGGCACCACTTCCCCTACTCGCTCCACCTCTCCATAGTCTTGCCAAGTGAGGGAAAAAGCAGACTGAGAATACAATGTCTCAAATATCCCAAACCGGTCAAAGCAGTATGGTTTGGACAAGAGCATTGTGTTGCTGCTTCCCAGGCGGCTCTGGCTGAAGCCGTCTTGGGAAGTCCTCTTCTCTCCTACAGGCAGGCGCACCCTGGAGGCCAGAGCCACTGCACTCAGAAGGCTGAGCTCATCGTCCAGAGATCCGGGCTGCCATACTGTCACCAATCAAGTGAAGGCTGGAGGGAGGAGGTTTTGAACGGCCAACATTAATTCTCTGAGCCTATTCCTTCCAAAGTGAAAGGATTATGTGCAGCTGAGAGAACTGGTTTAACAGGAATTTTCAATAAGGAAGGGACTTACTATTTGATTTCATGCTTTACAAAGGGCAAGCCTTGGCTTCCACAGGATTGCAACCATTCTGTTCCTGTCCCGAAAGTGAGAAGGACTCTGAGCAGAGGTGAAGCAAAGTCCGAGGCCCAGGCTTCCCAGCATCCTTGGCTCTGTTGAGAGGAGATAAGTTGGCTGGATAGCTGAGAGGGCATGCAATTTTGGGATCTCTGCTTTACACTGCCTACTTTCAGCCCTGGAGTGACTAAGAGAAAATCAATTGCATTCACTTTTAAAAAGCAACTATTGATCACCTATGTGTAAAACTCGCTTCTGAAGCTATTGGGGATTCAGGGGTGAAAAGTACACGGTTTCTGACTGGAAGATTTCATAAGCTGATTGAAATGAGTAACACATCTAAATAACTTTGAAACAACTCTGTGATGAATGTTAAAATATGGTTACAAATATCCTTTATGGGAGAGAGAAGAATTAGTTCTTTCTCTGTGAGTCCGAGAAGGCCTCTTGGAAGATATGAGATTTGAGTGGGCCCTGAAGGAAATGGAGGAGTTTAATAAATAAGTAAGTGATGGAGAAGATTAGCAAGGGAAGAGGAAACATTTGTTATAGGAGCTAAAACTTGAACTGACGCCCAAAGAAGAAGAGTGAAGGACATTATTTGAGAAATATGGAGTAATTTCAGATGAATTTACTAAGTGGGGTGGAGGAGATAGAATTACATAGTTAGAAGCCAGCCTGTGGAAGGCTGAGCTGAATGGTTTCGAGTTTATGCCATAGATGGTAGGGAGTCCTCATGTAACCTTCCTCTGTCTCCCCTTCTGGAACAACCTCTCTTCTATGAGCTCTCCTAGTATGTGTTTGCCTATTTGTTACATCTTATCTCCTTTATTTAATGGTAACCTCCTGGAGAGCAGGGCAGGTGAGGTTTTTGATCAAGGAAGTCATAGGACCAAGGCTGTGTTTAGGGAAGGTGGTTCTGGTAGAAGTGTGTGGGCTGGAACTGGAGAGATGGAAAGACTGGAGCATGAACTGGCTGGATGTTATGAGTGGAAAGTGGGACATGGGTCTCAGTAACGTCATAGAGATAGAGCTGACAGGACTAGAGGACTGGCTGCCAGCAGTTAGCTTGTCTAATCTTTAGTTTCTGACATTTGATAAACCAGAGTCATAGACTTGTTTTGTGAAATAGGAGAGCTGACGCAGACTTAGAGATAATCCAGTCTTTGCCTTATTTTTACAGACAGGGAAACTGAGAACCAAAGAGGCCCAGTTCCAAATTGTAATGTGTTTTAGCAAAGAGTTCAACTATTCATATTAACTTTTCACATGACCTGGAAAGTTAGTTTCTAATTCAAAATGTATCCTTGATTTATAAAAAGGCCAACTGAGGCATGAACAGATGAAAATGGGGCTTCCAGGCAGATCCCAGGTATACAAAAGGGCTCTCCTTCTACCATATCATCTCCCAGCACTGGGAGAGTTCAGTTTGATATTCAGTCATTAAAAACAACCTTCTCTCCCATTCATTTCCCTTTCCCATCTTGGTGTCGACTCTTTGGTGTTTAATTTTGTTCTTCTTTATCTTAGGAAATATTATGAGGCAAAAGCTTGACCTACCTGTGGTTGTGGCCAATTTAATTCCAAATATCAGTCTCAGTGGAGTCCAGCCAAGACTACCCAGTTGAAAAAAAACAAAGACGGGGCCTTAAGAGATGATCTGTGCAGTGCACTGAGGAAATTAAGCTAGCCTATGTCCAAGGATTTTTCAAGAGGCAAAATTCTATGCTGCTGTGATCCCTGGTTAAACCATCACTTTATTTACTTCCATGTTCTTAGCCCTGAGACCAGCTTTCATGTCCTCACTCCGCCAAAGAAGGCAAGGATTAGCCAGGGCAGGAACAAGCTCATTCCGGTTTGAGCTATCCTAGGAGGAGGACTTTGCTAAGTAGTTTCAGTTCTGAAACTTGTGCTCCAAGGCCCAGCTCAGATGGGTGTAGGGAGAGGGCAAGAAGATGCAACTTCAGCTGCTTCTGTTTAGGGCAGGCCGTGGGGCTGGAACATTTCGACTCTCGGCAAAGGCAGAAATAAGAAAATTTGGGGAAAAAAAATCTATCTGTGTTTCCAGTGTAAGAAGAACACAAAATTTAGAGGCAAAGAGAACTAGAAAGAATCAAAATTCCATGAGACTTCAAACTTTGTGGCATGGCCTTCAAAGCTTGGTTGAGTTTAAAGCACAACAGTAGCCCAGAAATGCTCTTTAAACTCGTGGGTATTCCAGTAAAAATTACTATAGGTTATACTTACTGAGCACTTGCTATGTGCCAGCCACCATGCTAAGTGGCTTTTTAAAAAATTATTTTATTGTTTTATTTTCCAGCTTTATTGAGGTATAATTGACAAATAAAAGTGTAAGATACATAAAGCGTACAATAGGATGATTTGATATATGTATACATTGTGAAAGGAGTCCCCCAACTGAGTTAATTAACAGATCCAACGCCTCACATATTTACATGTTTTTTTTCGGCGAGAACATTTAAGTTCTATTCTCTTAGCAAATTTCAATTACATAATACAGTGTTATCAACTATACTCACCATGTGATACGTTCAATCCTCTAAGAGTTTCTTAATTAATCTTCACAGCAACTCATTTCTATTAATACTCCCATTTTTCAGATAAGAAAACTGATACTCGGAGAAGTCAAGTAAACGGCCCAAAGTTGGAAATGGCAGAGGTGAGATTTGAAACCAGGCAGGCTGACTTCAGTGCCTATGCTGGAAAGCACTACACCTCATTGCCTCATCCACATGCACCACTTCACCCAGCACAAATGAATGAACAAATGAATGCTGAAATGCTTTGCTCATTTAACAGTCTTCCTTACACATAGCAGAGTGATGGGGCGTGACTCTGAAGGTTTGACAAGTATGGTCCATCTTTATTACTGACGAACTCTGTATTTGCAAATTCCCCTGTTTGTTAGAATTTATTTGTAACTTCAGAACCAGCACTCATGGCTCTTTGTGGCTATTCATGGACCTATTCAGAACAGAACAAAATTTGAGTCATCCAACATACACGTTGCCAGCTGAGGTCAAATAAGGCAACACTGCACCTTATTGTTTCAACTCTCATACTGTAAATGTGTCCTTTTCCATGCTATTTAGTGCCAAGGTTTTTGCATTTTTATTGGTGATTTCACTGTTTAAAATGGCCCCCGGGCACAGGGCTGCAGTGCTGTCTAACGTTCCTAAGTACAAGAAGCCTGTGATGTGCCTTACAGAGAATGTGCACGTGTTGGATAAGTTCTTATAGACATGGGTTATGGTGCTGTTGGCTGAGCTCAATGTTAATAAGTCAACAATATGTATTAAATAAGAGCTCTTTAAATAGAAACACACATAAACTAGGTCATGTATTGATCGGTTGACAAAAATGTTGTGACCAGAACCACGTAGAAAGCTCACCTTGTATTTCCCCTATGAGCAATGGGTCAGTATTCAGTAACTCATTGTTTACAGAGACTTTGTAGAACACAACTATGATGAATAATGAGAATCAGCTGTGTTTGTTCTCCCTGACCTAGACAATAGTACTGATAATAGCTTTAATTACTATGTACTATGTATCAGGCATTGTGCTAGATGTGAGGGACACAGAATGAAAGAGACACAGTCCCTTCTCTCAAGTAGTCTATAGTTGACAGGGAATGTAGGTACTCTGCTCATTATAAGAGGGATGAGTGTGATGAAAGGGGAAACACGGCATGCCATGGGAGCATGCAAGAGAAGAACCTGATCTACAGGTAAGTGCTATTATTCTCCCATGCAGAGGCGACTTGGAGGCATAGGGAATGGTGAAGTAATCTCTTCCAAGCTCCCTTTTCCCACTTTGCACAACTGTCTCTGGAGGTTGAAAATGTTGGGAAGGCAGAAATGACAAGTAGTCTCACTATTAAAGGAATTTTATTGAGATTCACTTTAAATACCATGGTAGAGAAACGCAAAGGTGTCAGGAGTCACTGTGAACGAAGACAGAAATGTGGAACCTGCAGGGCTTCAATTGTAACAGCAGTCAGGGGGATGCAAATCGGTTTTCCACGCAGTTCGTCGTTTACAATTTTCAAGGATAACTCTGCTACATACAGCAAGCTAGTGCTGTGCAAATCCATTCTAGTCTCTAAAATAGGGAATTTCATAGAGAAACACTTTCCTTCCTTCTTCCTTTTTCCCCTTTATATAGTTGCATTGCTTTTCTCTGGGACCATAGCTTCTTAACTGAGCTGTGTTGAATTTTATGATCAAGGTCAGTATTGATAATCTCTAGTTACTGAGAGTAAGAAAATAGAGGGAAGAAAAGCAAGCAGCAAATTGTTCTCTCTCATTTTCCTCTCACTTTCTAGAGATTTAATTTGTTTCTGGTAATGGGTAAGAACTCCGCAGGGGTCTTGGTGATGTGTACACGAGAAATGGAAAAATCGATAGGGAAGTATGTGTTTTCCTTGTTTATGTGAACACAACAGCCCCCCTATGGCCTTGGGCTGAAAGGAAGTGGTGCTTCCCACTGACAAAGTACAGGCACCAAAGAAGGAGGAAACGAAGAGTTCCCCTTAGGGAAGAAGGCCCGGGATGGGGGCATAAGGAGAGGGGCATCTGCTGGGTGGAGACCTTAATGAACAGCCTGACAAAGTCGCCATAGTTCCAGACCGAAAAGGACCCACTTCAGAGTCCTTCATGAGGGCACAGACTCAATTCACCTCTTCTAGTGGCACATGTCCCAGTTCAGCTTCTGTGTTTTGAAAATCTTTGTTGTTTCATTGTGGTCCTGGAGAACCATCCATTGTACGTACAATGCTGTCCTACTTCACAGCACAGCAATCCCTGAAGTGGGTGGGAATGATTACCCAGAGATGTTCTGACGGGAAACAGTCCCTTGGAAGAGAAAATTATTTTTCCAGGGCTCTCCAACCGGTGAGTAACATAACCGTGACTTAAAGTATGTAACCATCGCAGGCCACCAAGCACTCAGAAAACACAGACAAGAAAATGTTCTTCTCTGAATACTAACTCCCTGACCTACCACGTGCTGAGGCTCCGTCACCCTTCTTGCAAAATCAGCTAACTTACAAGATGTCTGAAAATCCTATACTGTACTGATGTCATTGCAAACATGGATAATTAAATCAAAAAGAAAGACAGATCAAACAAAAATAATATCTGGATTCAATTGCAGGAGCGAACCATTTGACTAAAAAATCCTTTCTGCCTTGAACAGAGATTCTCTATGAAAATTTAGCTGAGCTTAACTTTCTACCTTAAGATAGGAAACTGGCAAAGTTGGAACACATGTGTGGGAGATCTTTCACAAATGACCATTATTGTTCAAATTTGAAGAGGTGGATCCAGCCCAGCACTGCCAGATAAAATGCAAGATGCTCAATTAAATTTGAATTTCAGATAAACAACAAATGACTTTTTAGGATGTGCCAAATAAGATATTGTATGGACCATATTTACACTAGGAAATTATTTATTATTTATCTGAAATTCAAATTTCATTTAAATTTAATTTAGTGTCCTGTATTTTTATTTGCTAAATCTAATAACCATAATCAAGTGAGTTAAAATCAACAGCTGGTCCTGGATGATGTAAATAGTACAAAATAAAAGTAGTAGTGAAAATAGTGTGAATAGAAGTGTAAATAGTATCATAAATACAATGCCTTCTCAAAGTATATGCTCAATAAATAATTATACAAACTGAATCAAGTACAACATCTTCCTATCTAGTAACTACACTAATGTCACAACAATTCTACAATGTAGATATTTTTATCCTTATTTACCCCATACGAGGAAATGGAGGCTCAGAGGACATATGTGAATTTTTCAGGGTCACACAGTTACTAGGTGGCATTGACAACATAATTACCAAAGGTCTTTCTTTCATAAAAACCCCTGGTCTTTCGATTCAAAAATCCAGAAACTTTGAGATATAATCTTAAGGAAAAAAGGTTTACGATACCAAATCAGTTTTGCAATAAGGACTGGAAATAAAGCTCACTGAGCCAACTGGAAGTTCACACTGGAAACTCATGCTAAAGCTTCAATTTGAGTAGCTGGGCACAGCTTCAAGAGTCCTGCAGATATTTCTTTGCACGTACTTAAAACCTATAGGCAATGTGCTAAGGTAGAGTGTGGCCCAAACTCTAGGTTGAAGGCAATGGAAATTCAATTGAGGGAACGTCTTTATTCTCCAAACATCAAAAATTTGGATACAATATGCCAACAAAAGTTAAATATATTGCTAAGCTCAAAAGAAGGGGAAACCTACAGGTAGCCGAAATAAAAAGGACCTCCAACTCAAGAGGAGGAGTGATAGCCTGAAGCTATCATGGCTCATGGGACAACTGGTCCTGAATATAAGTTTTGGGAGATGAACATTGGGTTTTTCATGCCCACAGAGGATAGGCTAAGTGATCTATAATCATGTGAGATAAGCAGCTGTAATGGAGTCTCCTATTTATTGCTAAGATTTTTGAAAGCATGTGCTGTCGATGAAAAAAGGATTGAGTAGAAGAACTACAGATACTAACCTGAGGAACTGACAGGAAACCAGCTACCCACCAGGGCACTGGATGGAAAAGCATCAACCATAAGAATTCACAATCTCAAAATTATATAGAGTGGGTGTAGATTCTAAATTTACCAAACTTATGTGGTGCAGGAGCCCTGGATTTAGAAATTAGCACAAAACTGGTCGAGCTCTGGTTAAAACCCTGAAGCCCTGCAGAAGAAAACGGGAAAGCACTTTGTAGGTACACTTCTGCAAATAAGCACAACAGAAACCCTACTGAAAACCACCTCCAGTAAAGATGAATTTAGGAACAAAAGTACCAATAACACAAACAAAACCTGAGAAAGACTTAGCAGCAGCATGAATGGAAAAACAATCACTTGGGAAAAAGAGAATGAGAAAATAAATGTATTTAAAATGTTCATTTTAGAACATTAAAAAAAGAGAGAAGTCAAGAGATAATAAGAAAATAGCAGAAAAAAGAAAAAGAAGAAAAATAGAATTTCTAGAATTAAAAGCTTTAGTCATTAGATTAAAATCTCAAAATATGGGTTAAACAGTAAAGTACATGCAACTGAAGACCTAATTAATTAATGGAAGATAGATCTAAGTAAACCATCTAGAATGCAGGAAAGAATGATTGAGATGGAGAATACTATAAAGAGATGAAAAGATATGGAGGTTAAAATGAGAAGATTTAATACACATCTGTTAGAAAAAAAATGGAGATGAGATAACACTCAAAAAGCTACTGGCTTGGAATTTTTCTGAATTCAAGAAAGATATGAGTCCTCATATTAGAATTGCTCAAGCAATCCCAAGGATGACGAATTCCATAGTGAAACTGCAGAATAACAAAGACAAGGAAAAATAATTTTTTTATAGTACCAGAGAGAAAATACAGATTACCCACAAGGAAAACTAATGACTCATAGTCTACTTCAGCAACAAGAGAAGCCAGAGTAAGATGGAAAAATATCCTCAAAATATTAAACTAAATTATCACTGAAAGGTATGGTAAAATAAAATTATTCTCATACCAAAAAAAGACTGAATTTATTAATCACATTAACTGAAAAAACTACTAACAGGTGGACTTCAGAAAGAGGAAAATTATTGCAAAAGGAAGATTAGAGATACAAAAAGCAATAGAAAGTAAAGAAGCTGGTAAGCATGCTGTTAAATCAAAGTAATCATTGATTATATCAACAAACAAACAAAAAAGAGATTATTTTGGGAAGTTTAAAAACAAGGTGGAACTAATGTAGAATAACATGAAAATGGCAGAGGATTGGAGTTAAAGCATTCTAAATTTCTTCTATTGGTCAATAAGTGATATTGATTAAAATTGGACTTTACTGGGTATCCATGTTAAAGGATAGAAATAAAATACATATATATTCAGAAGAGTAGACTAATACAGGGGGGAAAGAAAATTTGATAGTATATAGTAAAAGAGAAGATAAATAAGCTGATAAACAGCATGGAAAATAGAAAACACACACAAAAAAGAATAAGTCCAGATGTGTCAGTATTCACAATAAATATAAAGGGATTAAACTCACTGATAAAAGGCAAGGAATTTCAAATTAAATTATAAGGATCCATTATTCATATAACCAAAAAGTAAGAATAGAGAAAATTTTAAAATAAAAGCTCTATCAGGAAGAAAGAAAGCTAATGTTCCAATATTAATATTGGGAAAATTTAGATTTTGAGACACAACCATTAATAGTCATAAAAAGAGTTATTTCTCAAAGATTAAAAGAATAATCAGGAAAACATAATAATCATTAAATATTACAAAGAAAAAAGGACAAATACAAGATCAAGCAAATAATTGTTGAAAATAAAAATATTTTAATATTAGTATTAATAAGCTGGATTAATAAACATGTATACAACACTTTACCCATCAAATAGAGAATTTAACTATACTCTTCATCTTATAAACACTTTTCCAGAGAAAAGGAAGCAAAGGAAAATTCCCCAAGTCAATTCATGAAGTTATCCTCACTTTGATAGCAAAACAAGACAAAAACAGTCCCTGAAAGGATAATAGAAGGCAAAGTCTCCTTTATTATCATAAATGCAAGTTTCATAAAATATGAGGAAACTGAACCTAGCCATTTATTTATTTTTTAAATCTATCATGATCAAGGAGAGTTTACTCCAGAAATTCAGGGATAGCGTAACATTAAGACATATGTAATGTAATTTACCACATTAATAGATTCAAGGAGAAAAATTAAATAAGTATCTCAATAGATACTGAGAAGGCATTTGACAAAAATTCAACTACTCTTTGTACTTAGCAAACTATAAAAGAAAGAGAAGTTCCTTAACTTGATTAGGACACTCCAACATATGTATACAGTGCACACCACACTTACAGCCTTAGAATTTTTTTCTTTAAAGTCAGAAATATGGCAGAGATACCCACTATTGTTGTTTCTATTCATCATTGTACTGGAGGTCTTAGGCAATACACAGAGGCAAGAAAAGGAAATAGGAAGAGTTAGGATCAGATTGGGAGAAACAAAATGTTCTCTCTGCAGACAAGCTATTAGAACAATTATGTGAGATACCTCGCAAGTTATGAGATAATATCAGGACATCTATTTGAGGGTGAGGAGAAGAGAGCAGTTTTCAGGAGGTGGGTTTCCTTGTGCAGGCGCCTAACGGCCTGAACACTCCCCCTGCCTGCTGTTCCTGCTCCAGATCTGGGTTTAGTGTGCTTACTCTATGCAATGTGTCATTTTCTGTGATAGGTTCTTTATTTGGTCTGATTCCCTACATTGCCCACTGAACTGTAGCTTTCTTTAACACTTCTCTCTGTTCTTCTCCTTACAGAAGTGTAGTGTAATAGCGGCGGGGCTACCGGAGGGGTTTTGAGGCACCATCAAATAGCAGAATTTCGCGTTCCAGCTAATCCATACTTTCAGTCAACACACGGAAGGATTTTAGTTCTCTATATTCTTCAGTGAATAGAATTTTACCGAACTTAATAGGAAACAATATTTTTATGATTCCCTTGCAGTGAAAAGAACAAAGGCATTTAAAGCCTTACCCCATGATCTGAAAGTACAACGTTCATATGAAACCTTTCGTAAGCCGAAACGGCGTAAAGCGAAGAAGCAATTACCACTAATTTACATTGGAAAAATTTTTGAGCGTTCCCAGATCCGAAAAATAACCTACCAAAATCAATCAAGATAAAGCAAGATGCTCACAGACACTGTTCAAAGCCATGGCGGCTTGACGCTGAGATGCCCAGTGTAGCCCCGGGGAAGGAGCCTGGCGGCGCCGCGCTTGGTGTCAGACTGCGCGTTGCCTTATAAAGGGTCGCTGCAAACAAACGCTGAACGCTGTTTTGGCTTTTCACCTTTTATTGTAAAAGCGAAAATACTCTTCGGATTCTTTTCGGTTAGCGAAAACAGGTACGAATGTAGGTCTTCCGTGAAACAAAGTGGCGTAAAGCGAACTGTGGGAAACGGTCACAGCACGTTTTTATCCTACTGTGAAGCTTCAGGCAAAGACCCAGAGGGAGAAAGCTATTCGCTCTGATAGCTGCACTGATCGAATGGCTGTCACAGCTGGGGTAATCCGCAGGGGGTAAAACAACACTGTCCCAGGAGGAAGAAGAAGTAAGTAGATATTAAAGAACACTGGATTCCAATTACCACAGACTGAGGTGTCTCACAGAGTGGCAAGATTTCTTTCCACCTCTTGAGAGTGATTTTATCCTTTTCCTCTTAGATTTTCTTATCTTCTTGGTGGCCTTGGGAATATGTGCCTCTGCCAAGTAGCCTTCAGAAGCTTGTAAGCAAATAACATACCCAACATTTACAAAGTGTCTTACAGTTTCCAAAGCAGCTTCACATATATCATCTCATGAGACACTCCCAGGCTCCCTGAGAGGGAGGCGTGGTGTCATTCCCACTTGGTAACGATAATGACTTTCAGAAAACTTAAGTGACTTTCCTCAAAGTCATGTAGTTCTTTTAGTGGCAGGGCCTAGATTCAAGCCAGTAGGCTGTCTGATTCCAAATTCAGTGTTCTCTTAGCCACGTATTGGAACTTAGAGAATGATATACTGAGTAGCAGTAAATAAGATATTAGAAGCCATCTGTCTGTAGGTAACAGCTTTTCTGGGAGCCCAAGTCCCTGCCAAGGACAGAAGTACAGAAAACTGTCTTTGGGGGCCATTTCATGGACGTCACCTGCGGCAAAGGGCTCTAGTTGGGTCTCTTGAATTACAGTCTTCTCCACCATGTTTGGAATCTTGGAAAATTTATCAAACCTCTCTGGCCTCAGTTTTTCTATGCATTAAATTCAGCTAATAATAATTATCCTAGTGACATCAAGATTTCTGTGAGAATAAAGTAAATAATAAACAATATCTCAGGAAACCTAAATTGCAATATGAAAGTGAGAAAAGTATTATCCTTGTCAATAATCATGTAATAAACAACACAGCAAGCTTTGGTTTCAGTTAACATTTGATGTATGTCCATGGGCCCCCAGGTAAATACTGAAGGAGTTGACTGGTATGGTACACACTTATTTTTCTAATTTGAAAAGACACTAAGACGTATCAGTATAAAAATCATCCATATTTCTGATATTGAAAATTGATGTAAAGTAAGAATTCAAAGTCTCCTTCCCTACTGTCCACTCCACCTTCCCCGTTGCCTCTTAGTCAGCCCCCAGAGTTAATCACTGTTGGCAGCTTCTTGTTTCTTTCCTTTGGTTCCTTGATTTTCGTGAATTGTGCTACCCTGAGAAATAACATTGCTATGCAAATAGTGACCACACCTTAGAATTACACAGGGCTTTATAGTTAATGAAATACTTGCTGGCATACTGTCTTCTTTGAGCCTCCTAGGAGTCCTTGAGACGTGCTCATTATGGCCTCCATTTTGTAGTTCAGGTAGGCAAGTATGAAGATCATTTACTGAGTGTGCACTAGGAGCCGGATAATGGGCAGGCCACGGGAAATCAAAGCCACGAGTCCCAGAGGAGTCATAGTGTAGTGAGGGAGATAAAAATGATATGTATCTACATCTCCACGACACAGATCTGTCCAAAGGACAGGAAGACCATAGAAGGAGTAAACTAATTCTGTCTGGGCCAGGTTGAAAAAAGGGCGACGGAATATTTCATACAGGCGGTTACAATGAAGTACAATTTTGAGTGATATGAAAACCCAGAGAAGCAGTGTTTACTCAAGGTCAAACCACTAGAAATGACTCAAACTCATATATGGTGCCTCCAAGCCCAAGGTTCTCTCTCTGTACTCTGCCGTGCAGTTTGTGGTTTGCCCATTCAAAGCAGGCATGTGTCGTGTAATGTTTAACCAGAGTTAAAGGAATCGCTCGGCTTCAAAGATAGTTAGCACAGCTGGTGGAGAAATGTGATTGCCTGAATGGATTCTAAAGTTCATGGGATCACCAGTCACTGTGAGATTAACCTGCATTTATCAGGGTGTGGATGGTGCAAAACGGGGAAGTAAGTAAAGTTTGCTTTTGTGACATTTTCCCCCAAAGCCTTCAGGGTTCCCGCGTCCTCTTGCTGGCTCTGGCTTATCCGAGGCCCCACTGTGGTAATACAAGCAGGGCTGGCTGTTCCTTAACCTGAGCCCCAAATTATCCATTAACACTGACCAGCAGTGGCTGGTAATGATACTTATCAGGTTGCAATGGAATCGGGCGCATGTTACCATGACATGATCAATAACTAATAATTATCTGAGGTGATTTAATGTAGGTAATGTTTAATCCATTTTGGCATGGGATTTATAGAAACTACAATTCCTTAACTTGAAGAGATGGCTTTCTACAGGTGCAGTTTGAGATGTTGTGCTGCCTGAGGGAGGAAATACTATTTGTGGTTGGCAGCGGGGAGTTAGAAACCACGACCTCCGTGTCTACATGATGGCGGATCTCCCAAGAGCAGAAGGAACCCCGACTGTGCCCCGCTTGCTTGTTTGTTTTCTGTGCTGGGGTGACTGACTGTGTTGGTGGGGAAGGAGGAGTGACGGCTTTGTTTATCTAAGACAAGGACGACACATGGCGTGTGGAGCCCGGAGAAACTTGCTCGCCTTGGCCTTGTGTCTCATCACCCCTGTGGCAGGAAGGAAGAAGCCTGCTGGGGTTGAGGGCTTTGGCAGGACCACGTCCGGTTTCCTGTTCTTTGGGCTGCCATGGTGCCAGGGGGCAGGTAGCAGTGGGGAGCACCGGATGCCAGAGGAAGGATAGCTTAAAGAAGTCAATAACTCCAGCAATTAGGGGAGAAAAAGCTATCCCTAAACATGTCCTGTTTGTTTCAACCAACAAACACTATTATTATTTGAGTTACTATTTGGACTACAAGAACTCAAAGGCCCTTCCAATGAGAGCGCTCAGTGACTTCATGACCATGACCAGAAGGGGGCCAAATGAGTGGGAGTGGGGAGTTTTTGCTGAGAGAGCCAAAAGTTTGGTTAGCCTGTGTCTGTCCCCATGACACCCCTTTTATTTCCAGGCCTTTCGTGTTCACAGGAGCCTGCATGGGCAGGCCCTGTGTCTGTTGTGCTTACTACTCTATTACAGCACGTCACCCAGTGCCTGACACAAAAGACAAAATCAGTAAATATTGTTGAGTGACCTACGTGATGATCTATTTGAGGTGAAATCCCATTAAACCATTTCCTTCTCTACGTTCTAAAAATCGTTCAGACTTACACTTAGGTCAACAAATAAATAAAACTCGTGCATAGGAAAAAAGGCTAGAAAAGGAAATAATCAAAATAGGGGAAGTTTATTTCTCTCTGTTCTTTTGTTTAACTTTCTGTTTTTTCTGACTTTCTATATGAAGAAGGATGTTGGCTTTAATAATAAAAAAAAACCTTTAGCAAACTTTAAAATGTAAAATTCTTTTGTTGGAATCCATCTGTTTTCTGAAGCAATGACAGCTATCTACTCAATTCCTACAATGTTTGGGAAAGTTGGAGCTGTGAGTGGGTTTATATACACACGTGCACATATGTGTACACGTGTGTATGTGTACATATGTATGTATGTATTTTTATATACTCATTCTTCAAAAGTTCACTGTAACCAAATAAGAAAGACAGGGAATATCCATGCTGTCTTCCAGAACAATAGCATTACGTAATTCCTCTATGGACATTTGCAGAAGTAATCCCCAAGCTGATTAATTCTGCAGTCTCGTCTCTTGCTGGACCCATCTCCCCATCATTGTCTCTACATCCTCCACTCCCACCATACTGAATTATCTGACACTCCCTGATGAGGCTGTCTTGCCCATCTCTGTGCCTTTGCACATGTCCGCTTAGAAAACAGCTCATTCAAGATGCCGGTCACAAAGGCATCACATAGTACACGAAGCCCTTTTGACTCCCTTCTCAACCCCAACCCCCACCTTTATGGACAACTGATCCCCATTCTTCTGGATGACCCTTTCACCCATGAATGTGCCTATCACAGGCCTGGCTCTGGACTGTGCCAATCTGGACACAGTTGTCTCTCCACTAGACTTAGGTTGCCTGAGGGTGTTCCCAGTCCCTGGCACCTGGAAGGTCCTCAAGAGGTGTTTGATGAATGAAGGCATACATCTGACTACAACTTTCCAGTCCCAGTGACAGGCTAATGACATGTGATGACACCAGTGGAAAGAAAGGAGCATGTAGGAATGTATGTTTAAAATTATGATAGAAGTCAGAGGAAAATGAGAATTCATTGCAGCCAACTTTAGGAAATGTAAACTGACTTGCCACTTATTTTGGATCTCCCAGTGCTTTACTTTGTTGTTTTTGTCTAGAGATGTTATCTGAGATTATGCTGTTTATATCTTGTCTATCACAAATTCTAGGGTTTGGTGGTAAGAACACAGAAACTAGTTTCTATGCTACCATGGCAATCACTGCTTGTAAAAAACAAAATAAAGCAACTTTTCTCCTTGAGCCCGTAGAAGAAACGCCAGCTTTGAGATGCTGCCTGATTTAGATGTAAGGTTCATGCCCAGTACTCCAGGATAAGTACGATAATTATAACAGTGTATTCAATATAATGATAGTAAATGCTGGCACGGCTCTTGCCATGGGGCCTGGGGACAATGGGTATTTTCCACTCTGGTGTTGCTGCCTTCTACCACCATCCCTTGGGGCACCACGCTCTGACCCCAGCCTGAGAAGGGAAGGGCTTTTTACCCTGACCTGACCAGGTGGAGGAGGGAGGGCTCTTCCCCCTTTCCACTGTCTCTCTGACTGATGAGAGGTTTCATGGAGTTTCAGAGAATAAAATAAAATAGGGCTTCCAGGATCAGGGGGAGCCTGTAAGGTAGGGAGAAAGAGAAAAGAGGCTCTCATGTGCTGAAGATGGGGCAGAGGTACAGTAAAACAAGAGATTTGAGAAATGGGAATTGGAAGAAGAAGAGATCAAGACAAGAAATGTGTAAAGGAAATAAAATAGAAGACGATGGGAAGAGACAAATATACATATGGAACCTGGAGAAGAGAGAGGGAGTGACAGAGCTAGAACTAGAGAAAATGCTGTGAGTGGAGAGAGAGGAGTAGAGAATCAGTGACTTCATTGTATCTAGGTTGTGTGTTCCTCTTGGGGAACATGAGGCCTCCCGTTGCTTAGACACTTAAGCCCAGTTCAAGATCTTGAGCCAGCTTTCCATGCATGCCTTCCCTCTTCAGACCCCACACATATGGTCTATCATCTCTCATCTTTGCTGCTGCCACTCTCTGTCTTTCTTCTTGAGGCTCTGATCCCTCCAGGACTAGCCATGGTTTAGGATGAAGATTTCTCAACCACTCCCCATCCTATAGCCTTTTTATTACCAGTCAATTCAGGGAAATGAGGGGAAATCATTCATTCATTCATTCATTCATTTATTCATTTCCCAAATGGAAGCCTATCAAACTTAAAATCTAAAGAAGATTTTTGCTTGGCATACTAGGGCATAATATGGTTCTTGACTCACTTGCCAACCTCATTTCCTGTCACTTATCCTTTTGCTCACTTCACACTGGGTTTCTTCCTATTTCTCAAATACAATAAGCATTCTCCTCTTGCATTTGGCTTTAGCTCTAGTTGTTTTTTCCTTCTAGAATGCTCTTGTGGCAGATATTTACATGGCCCTGTCTTTCAGTTCATTTAAGTTTCTGCTCAAATGCTACCTTCTCCTAAAAGCCTTTCCTAGCAAAGCCACTGAAAATAGCATTCCTTATCAATCTTTATGTTGTACTCTGATTTTTTTCTTCCATATCACCAACTACTATGTAATTCCATCCATCCATCCATTCATTCGTTTATATATTTGTCTTTGTATACACTGTTACACTGGAATGTAAGATCCATGTGTTGGGAGACATTTCTCCATGAGTATCTCATGTTGTTGCATGTCCAGACTATCTTTTCCAGTACCTCTGTTTAGTAAACACCCTGGAAGGCAGAAATAGAGTCTCCCTCTAGAGCAAAGATCAGGAAAGCTTACAGCACATTAGGAAAGGTTCAGATTCCCTAAGCTCAGGATTCCTCTCCTGTAATGCAGCCCACTGAAATTGCAACTGTCACCTGATACCCCAAGTCTCAATTCCCACATGGTGACCCCAGTGCAAGAAAATGCTGATAACTCTTGCATCCAGGAAAATGTGGCAGGTTCACTTTTAGCTTGCAAGTGGGATAAAATGTGTTCCTTAGCTAAACTCTTTCAAAGAGTCAACAATCAGCCATTTGCTTATATCTTGATGAAGAGATCTCCCTGCCCCAGCCTCTCCCCACCACTACCTGTGCTATAGCCTCTGTTTCTCCGTTAGGCACTGTCACTGTCTAGAGCACAGTGGATGGGAACATGCCTTCAGTGAAGCATCCCAAGACCCAACCCAGGACTCACTTATGTATCATAGCTCAGGGAAATTCCCAACGGGTGGGCGCAATCTCAAATCTCCCATTTCTCCAGTTTTGCACACAGAAAGCCAGTTTGAGTAATCCCTGACTTTTGCCCAAGTGTTGCAGAGTTTTTATTTTATTTGTGAGGTTATTTACAGAGAGTCTTCATTGTGCACAGGCAAGGCTGAGAATTTACAAGCTTGTTTTGGTGTCTCTCTGATCCTCAGCTGTCTTGAGAACATTTGATTCACAGGGCAGTGCTGTGGCTAACGCTAGAGGATCACTTTGTGAGCCTAGATTGTTATTTTTCCTGAATTAACCTAAGTATGTTTTTAAAGAGATATTGGTATTTATTTGCATTAGTAATAGAGGCACATGCAACAAACGTTATCCCCAACGATCTTGTGTAACTGAATTTTGATAGGTCAAATTGTACTTTCTCATTCAATTACATTATAATTCTAGAGATAGTAGTATTTATTTTCATTGCTTAACGGTCTGCAATTGGGAGTGATTACTGCCTCTATTTTCATTCTCTAAATGAAAGGTCTATTGAACACCTATTACATCCACAGGATAGTGGCAGGCTTGCAGTAGAGTGGGCAAACAAGTGTGCCCTAATCAAGTTAGAACATAGTGCATGCCTTAAGTATAAACAAAATATTAAGTGTTGGTATAAACAAAATGCTACGAAGGTTTCTGAAAACAGAATGATCAGGAGTGGGTTCAGTTCTTACAACTTCAAGCACAGGCCTGATCTCGAATAAGTCCTCCGTAATGCTTGTTTAATTGAATAGGGAAAGAGAGCATATCTTGCTTGGAAGATCAATGGTTTTACAGAAGAAATGTTATTTCATATCGATCTTGGGAAACAGGTAGGCCAATGCGAAATCTCTGGGAAAGAGGCCAACATTTTAGCAAATGGATTCGAAAGTGAAGAGACGAAGTTCTCTGCCTTTGGACCCTTTCTAGCAACTTGTCATGACTTTATTCTCTCCTCTGCTTTGTTACTAAATAGAACTAGTAATTATATTAGTGATTCTTACTAGCAGTAATGATTACTGATTAGTGAAGTTTCTGCATCATCACATTACTCATTGTTGTCTTCTCTATTCCAAAGAAATAATTTTCATGATGACTAATGTCTTTTTTACATTTTCAAAGTAATTTGAGAACCAAGGCCACTCTAGGAAAAACTGTGAATTAAGGAGAGTTTGTCATTAGCTTTCCTTCCCTAGGCAACACTTATGTTCTGGATCACAATATTTATATTAATATAGGCTTTTCTTGGGTCTTGGTTCTTGAAGGGCCCACTGTCTGCTAATCCATAGCGAATTTTCTTGATAAACAAGTAGCCAAAAAGTTATACCGTAATAAGTTGCTTTTCTCTGGTGTTACATATTTAAAGATGGCAGCATGGGGCTGATCTGAAACTCGTGGTCATAAGCAGTGATTCAAATGGTGTGAATTTTATTCAGCATGACAAGCTGGTAGTCAAAATATATTAGACTACATGCTGCTACATTTACATGTTGGAATCACAGAATTTTAAAGTTGAAAGGGAACTTGAAAATCACCTAGTCTGACACTCTCTTTCTTTTTTTTTTTGTTAAGACTAGCACCTGAGCTAACATCTGTTGCCAATCTTTTTTTCTTCTTCTTCTCCTCAAAGCCCCCAATACATAGTTGTATATTCTAGTTGTGAGTGCCTCTGGTTGTGCTATGTGGGACACCGCCCCAGCATGGCCTGATGAGCGGTGCTGGGTCTGGATCTAGGATCCAAACCAGTGAAACCCTGGGCAGCCGAAGCAGGGCGTGCAAACTTAACCACTCGACCACGGGGCCGGCCCCTGATTCTCTCATTTTGAAATAAGGAAACTGAGGCCTTGAGAGGTAAAAACAAAGAAGTAAGCAAACAACTAAGCAAACAAACACAACTTATCCAAAGTCAAGAGTCAAGCCAGCAGCACCAAGTTACGTGAGGCTAAAATTCAGGTCTGTGGATGTGAAAGCCAGAGTTCTCGGCAACTTAAAGAATCATCACTTATCTATTGTTCTGAAAGAATTTAATCTCTAATTAAAAACTAGTGTCAAACTGATAGTTAATGTCTCATGTATGAAAGAAAAAAACCTGAATATTAATTATGAGCCAATTGCCTATTACAATTTTCTCTCACATTACATCAAAGATAAAGCAATTTCCATTCTACAAAACAGAAAACCTGGTGGTTTCTAGGGAAAGTGCGTGATCTAAGGTCATGCAAAGCATCAGTGGTTTAGCTGGGATCAGGACACAGAGCCTTGGCCTTCTCCTTGTAGTCCTCACCTCGAGTCCCAGAATGTCTTCACTGGGGACTTATTTCAACCAGTGTTCCCACTGGTGTGTAAGTTTTAAACTATAATTAATCCATGCTCAAGAGTTTATGAATGTCCCAAGGTAATTGTTGTCTGAGATACAAAGAAGCAGGGTCTCTGCCATCAAGGAGTTTCCGTCTGGCTGGGATGGGTCTCAGGGGGCATGTTCCGTCCACGAACAAGGCAGTTAGACGACCATAGGATTTGTAAGTTTCCACAGGTGGTTTCAGTCTTATGATCTTGATCTGTACACCTTGGAGCAAATAATAGTAACAGCAGAATAAGTAAACCACAGCAAACCTTTTGACTCAAGGCCTTGGATACTCACAGATTTTCTGTCTGGCATTTTCACGCCTTTCAAACTACCTATTAATGATGCTGACCTTTTTAGTAATTTGATTCTGACAATGGCACAGCAGCAACAGAGCTCAAAGGCTGACAGCCTGATGTGGGCAAGCCAAGGAAGAAATGACTGCTTTAAATTAAAGAAAGACTATTTGTGCCTCTATGGCAGGCAAATTCCAGATTAAAGAGGAACTCCTCCCCCATCTTTCACACTATATCACACCCACCATCTTCCTGTGGGTTTATTTCCCAGAACTCAGAAAAATTGGCTGCGCATTTGGGCCTCCAGATGTAACAGGCGCATTGTTGACCACTTCATTTGTCACTGAGTCAGGTTTGGAAGAGTCCTTACCAATCATCTCCTCTAACTTTCTTCTCGAAGTAGTGTGAACTCTGGAAAGTTCTCCAAAGCCTGCTTGGATGCTTCCAGTGATGGAGAACTCAGCCCCTGGATCAGCCAAGCAAAGATCCCACCCATCTACATTCTCAGGAGGGGCATTCAAGAAAAATAGGGTGAGTAGATCATAGAATCATAGCCTCAACCTCCTTCTCTTCACTCCTTCCTTCTTTCTTCCTCCTTCTCTTCATATTCTTTCTCTAAGTTACAATGTTTTCTCAGTATCTATTGAGCATCCAACAGGTTGATTCACAATTAACTGAAGAACCATTTGAAAATGTGTTTTGGCCACCTAGCCAGCAGTCCATACTTTTGGATAAAAGGGGAAAAGGAAAATTAAAGATTACTTTTAGCTTAAAAAGTATATGCAAACTAGTTTGCAAAAGATGAACTGAATTTTCTGTCAGCCCCTCCTCCTTTCCCCTGGCATAGCGCTTTTCCTGAAAGAATTACATCAGGCTGGAAAATTTAGCTTTTGGTTTGTGACCAGATTCATTTCCTGTCCCTCATGTGTTTTATCAGAGAGTTAACTTTTAAACAAGGGGGAAAAATCTTTCTTTCTCACACTGAGCGCCAAGATTTTAAACTATTTTTCAAACATCTCTGACTTGTCTAATCATCAAATTCACTTCTTGAGCATTACCCTGGACCTTTCTAAACTATCCATTTTCTTGGATCTATGGATGATATGTCCAAAGGGCAGAGACTTAGTGCAGGCTTATTGTTCATACTTACTGAGCTTCCTCATTCGTGGAGAATAACTGATGGTCAATTCCTGTAGGGCCTCCACTAACATATATAGCAACTTTGTACAACTTGGCAAAATACCCCATCTTCGAGTCGAAGCAGCCCAAAGTTGTACAACTTGGCCAGCAGAAGGCAACTTTGTGAGAAGCAGAAAGCATTCCTTCCTCTGAAATAGACATTACCCTACACCAGGCCTGTGCTTTGACTTTGTATAATAAGGACAGAAGTGGTAGTTAAGCTAATATTAGCCCTGTAATAAACAAACTCAAAATCACCAGTGGCATTTTGCCATGAAAGTTTGCCTCTAGTTCACGTTAACGTTACTCATCAATCTCCAACAGGTACGTGGGAGAAGATAGAAGATGGGGAAGTCAACCTCTGCTTAATCTCTTCAGCCTAGAGATAACACTCCTCACTTCTGCTCATATTCCACTGATATGAGCCAGTTTCTTGGAGCCACCTAGGTGACAGATGAAGGAGGAACTGGGAAGTGTGGTTCATATCTGGTGGCCACTTTTCAGATCCAAGGAGATTTTGTGCCTGATGATTTAATAAAATGTATGTTGAGCAAGTCAAGGTATTTTTGCAGTCTTCATGCATATAAGGAAGGCACAGAGCTGCTGTTGTCTATCTGGGAGCCCAGCTTCAATCGCTTTTCAGATGCCAACTGCTTCAGGCCATAAATTCATGGGAACATGGACTCGGGAGTCAGTCAGTGCTGAATTTAAAAATCTCACAAATTGCTTAGCTACTCATTGTCTCTATGAAATATAAAATAGAGAGAAAAAGAATTCCAGTTAAGCATAATGAATTGAATGACTTGCTTGTCTCTGCTCCTCCTGAAATCCCAGTGAAATGAGTGAAAAATGTAAAGAAGTTATAATCTGTAAAGCTTTAAGGACAGTGACAGCAGATTAGAAATGTCAACACAATTTCAGATGATGGCTAGTGAACTCATGAATGGTAGCAGGTTTCATATAATGAAGAAAATAAAACTTTCCAAAGCAAGGTGAAGGCGAGGAAAGCCAAAAACCAGCAAACTGATTTACACCACAGAACTCTATAAAGGCCCAGGCTTGGAAGTACCGGGTACTTCTGAGAAAGGGAGTATAGAGTGGGACTAAAAACAGAACTGACCTGAACAGCCTGGGAGCCAGGGAGGGACGAAATGCCATACATTATGGGGCTTAAAGAAGACAGCAAACTGAGAGTAAGACTCCTTGCCTCCTTCCACTGCTTGGTTCCCAGATTTCAAAAGTCAAGATTATTTTCTCTCCTCTCTGGAGAAATTTCTGGGCAAAAGAAAAGGTCTATACATATTGCTGTTGGAGACATGCTGCTTTCCTACAGCTGCTGAAACAAATGACCACAAACATGGCAGCTTAAAACAAACAAATTAGCTTACAATTCTAGAGATTTGAAGTCCAAAATGGGTCTTGTTGGGCTAAACTGAAAGCATTGGCCTTCTGGGGACTCAAGAAGGTAATCTGTCTCCTTGCCTTCTCCTGCTTCTAGAGCCTGACAAATTCCTTAGCTTGTGGCCCTCTTATTCCGTCTTGAAAGCCAGCGACATCAGACCAAGTCCTTATGCTGCCATCTGTCTGGTTCTTTTTTCCAATTCATTCTTCCACTTTTAAGGACCCCTGTGATTACATTGGGCACACTCATATAATCCAGGATAATCTCCCTACCTTAAAATCAACTGATTAGCAACCTTAATTCCACCTACAAATGTATTTCCTCCTTGCATGTAACCTAACATATTCATAGGTTCAGGATTAGGCGATAGATCTCTTTGGGAGCCGTTCACAAAGAAACATTTGTGTCTCAGTCTGATCACCCTGTGAGTGAGGCCCACTGGCTCGGAAGCTCTGCCCATACAGAGAGAGCTCCCAATTGGCTTTTTAGAGCCTCACCTTTATATATGAACTCATAGTCAAGGACCACCAGATATTAGGAGACCACTCAGAAGTTAGAGAGACACATAAATGTACAGACAAACACACACACACATACAGATCCACGTACCACACCCACCCACATCTACGCTTGCATCTCCCTCACCCCCATACACAGCCCTACTGCACATGGAGCAGGGGTGTCCGTTAAGCACATTAAGCCATTCTAGAAGGAGCAGAGCTTGTGGTATATTCTCTCTCTCTCTTCCCCTAAAGTGGGAATAAAAGAAGGACCAGATCCACTTGTTTATCAAAGGACAGATGAAAATGGGGGCCCATTTGCCTGGGTATCTGGGTCCAGTGGTCCCACACAAGTAGAAGAAAGGTCCTTGAAAGAAAGTCTATGAAGGGAATTTTCTAGGAATAAATAAAGATTTCAGGGTCTGGGGTGGACTTGGAATACCATTGTAGCCAATGGCACCAGGTCAGGAAAAGTTATTGGGTTTTTAGGTAACACGATTGAGGCTGGGGGACATGGCCGCATATACCATACAGGTCCACCCTGTATCTCTCCCAGTCTTCTTCTTCATTCACTTCTCTTTTCCTTCCCACATCCTGTTATTTCTCTCTTCCCTCTGTATAACCCTTTCCCTCACTCTTTTTTCCTCCAGCCTCCGCTGCATGTTTTTCTTTCTCTCTACTTATTTGTAACTTGAAGTCCCCATACTATGACAATATCCACTTGTACACCAGAGTCACTGTAACTTTCTCCTAGTTTTCCTGAAAATTAGTTTGATAGAATATTGCTATTTCTGGCATATTATTTCTCCTGCCTTCCCAGGATTCCCAGGGAATTTACGAAACTTAGAAAGTTCTTTTAGCAAATGTAAGAAATTGCTTTCCTTTCATGATAGCCTTTCATCAGATGTATTCTGAGAAAGTGTGCCGATGGAAGAGGTGGAAGTTTTGTTGTCTTCAGGCAATAAACTTAATTAAAACATTCCAAATACTCCTCAGTTTTGCTCTGAGTTAATGCTGTCTCTTGGTTACAGTTGTTTTGGTAGTAAGGATGGCGTCAATGAAGGCTAAATGCTGGTGGAGGGGTCGGGGTGAGCTCAGAACATTCTGCTCTGTGTTGATTCATATCCTAATGACTGCCAAGAGGACAGCTTTGGTGTTCTAGTTTCCCAAGCTAAGCATTTACTGGAACCATCCATAGCATCCCAATAGAAGGAAGAAGAATCAGGATTTATGATTTCACTTAAAAATAAAAGGAAGACAAATGTTTCTCAAATATATAATTAGATTTCGATTTCTACATGATCATGCCCAAATTGATCCACAAGAAAACAAATCTTGCATCAAAACTTCTTAAAACTCTCTACCGTTAAGTTCTTGTGTATTTGATTTGCCTCTCAAGTTTTAACTAATTTTTTAACTTGTTTCAAAGTAATATGTGTACATAGTTAAAAATTCAAACAGTACTACAAGGTTTGTAAAGAAAAACAGCAGCTCTCAGCTCTGCCTTTTCCTACTCCTGATTTTTACTCCAAGTATGTAAGCATTTACTTCTTTTAGCTCTTTCTTCTGCTGTTTATCTCCATCTTGCTAGATAAGTACTTGCCTTGCTATTTCTTGATTGTTCAATTTTACTTAGTTGATTTCCTGCAAAAGAAAACAAAGATTTCACTCTCTTACTGCCTGTCCCCTCTACACACTTACGCTTCCCCTGTCCCCTAATTCCAATATGTTTATTTGGTTATATCAACATTCAGGACTTATAGCGATATGGTTATATTAATAGACTTCACAGCTGGGCTGCCTGGCCTCATTGCATCATATTTCTCATCCAGCTTTTCTATGTCCGTGGGATTAATCATCACTTTTGTGGCTGTTTGCTTAGTTGTCGGTGTCCTATCATGAATTCAGTTTCAAATTTTCTATCAGATCTGTAAGATTCCTCTCATCACAGCCAAGTATATCACAAAATCTAGACTTTTTTTTCTTTTTTCATGAAGACATCCCCTCTGGAGCCTTCTACCCTCTTGCTTCTGTCTGTACTGGTTGTTCACTAGACTGCCAAATAGCTGATTTCTTGGGCCTTCTCTTCATTATTATCCTAAAAAGGTCCTTTGCCTTTTTCCTGTTGATCTTGCCTCTTGCATTCTAAATTCCTGCCCTTCCTTATTTTATTTTATTCACCTTTTTGATGGAAAATATTCTTTAGCAACTTTCTAAGAAAGACACTGCTATTGACTGAATAATTGTGTCTCCTCCAGATTCATACATCGAAACCTAATCCCCAGTATGGTGGTATTTGGAAGTGGGGCCTCTGGGAGGTGATTAGGTCATCTGGGTGGGATTAGTGCCCTTCTAAAGAGACCTCAGAGAGCTCCCTTACCCTTTTCACCATGTGAGGACATGGCGAGAAGACAACTGTCTATGATCCAGGGAGCAGGCCCTCACCATACCTTGAATCTGAGACACCTTGATCTCTTTCTCATTTTTTTTTCAGTGAGGAAGATTGGCCTGGAGCTAACACCTATTGCCAATCTTCCTCTTTCTTTTTTGTCTCCCCAAAGCCCCCGTACATAGTTGTATATCCTATCTCTAAGTCATTCTAGTTCTTCTCTGTGGGATGCTGCCACAGTATGAGCTGATGGGCAGTGTGTAAGTCTGCGCCCAGGATCCAAACCATGAACCCTGAGCCGCTGAAGTGGAGCATGCCAACTTAACCACTCAGCCATGGGGCCAGCCCCTGGACATCTTGATCTTTGATTTTCCAGCTTCCAGAACTGTGAGAAAAAGCTTTCTGTTGTTTAAGGCACCCCATGCCATAGACTTAAGGTATTTCTGTGATAGCAGCCCAAATGGACAAAGACAGGGTCCAAGGAGGAAAAATATTTTGACCCTTTACATGTACTTTCCTATTTTAGCAATAGTTTATCTGGGTATTCAAATGTATGTTGGAACTTAAATTTTTTTCAGTATTTGAAAAGCATTTTTCCATTATCTTCTAAATTCTAGATTTGCTATTAGTAAATTCAGTACCATTCCATTTCAAGTTCTTTGTATATGACCTTTTTTGTTTTTGTTTTTTTAATTTATTTTCTATCTCAAGAAGCATGAGGACTTTTTTTAGTCAGTGTTCTGAAATTCCCTAAAGATGTGCTTTGATGTGAGATTTTTTAACTCATCTATGAAGGGCTCTTAGTAAAATACTGAACATGTATAAGGCATTACCAATCATCATGTGAAGGCAGTAATAAAATAACTTAACCTTAATTGACCATATGCTAGGCACTGTTCTAAGCATGTTATAACAGCATGCTGTTATTTATTTCTTTTTCCCCCTTTTTTATTGAGATATAATTGACTCATAACATTATATTAATTGCAGTTGTACAGCATAGTGATTCAATACTTGTATATACTGTGAAATATCACTGTAATAACTGTGTTTAAAAATCCATCACCACACATACTTACAATTCCTTCTTGTGATGAGAGATTTTAAGATATACTCCTTAGCAACGTTAAAATATACAATACAGTGTTATTAACTATAGTCACACATGCTGTACATTACAGCCCATGATGACTTATTTATTTTATGACTAGAATTTTGTACCTTTTGAGTTCCTTCTTCCATTTCACCAACTCTTAGCCCCTCACCTCTGGCAAGCACCAATCTGTTCTCTGTTTCTATGAGTTTGGTTTTTTCTTTCTTCTTCTGTTTTTTGTTTAGATTCCACATATAATTGAGATCATATGGTATTTATCTTTCTCTGTCTGACTTATTTCACTTAGCATAATGCCCTCAAGGTCCATCTATGTTGTTGCAAATGGCAGGATTTCCTTTTTAATAGCTGAATACTATTCCATTTATATCACATTTTCCTTATCCATTCCTCCATTGATGGACACAATTAATTTACAACAAAGAAGCCAAGAATATACAATGGGGAAAGGACAGTCTCTTCAATAAATGGTGTTGGAAAAACTGGACAGCCACATGTAAAAGAATGAAACTGGACCACTATCTTACATCATGCACAAAAATTAACTCAAAGTGGATTAAAGACTTGAATGTAAGACCTGAAACCATAAAACTCCTGGAAAAAAACACAGGCAGTACGCTCCTTGACGTTAGTCTTGGCAATTATTTTTTGGATTCAACACCAAAGCAAGGGCAACAAAAGCAAAAATAAGCAAGTGGGACTACATCAAACTGAAAAGCTTCTGCACAGCAAAGGAAAGCATCAACAAAGTGAAAAGGCAACCTACTGAATGGGAGAAAATATTTGCAAATAGTACATCTGATAAGGGGTTAATATCCAAAATATATAAAGAACTCATACAACTCAATAGCAAAAAAAAAAAAAAAAAAATCCAATTAAAAAACGGGCAGAGGATCTGAATAGACATTTTTCCAGAGAAGGCATATAGATAGCCAACAGATATATGAAAAGGTGCTCAACACCACTGATCATCAGGGAAATGCAAGTCAAAGCCACAATAAGATATCACCTCCCACCTGTAAGAATGGCTAATATCAAAAAGAGAAGAAATAACAAGTGTTTGTGAGGATGTGGAGAAAAGGGAACCCTTGTGCACTGCTAGTGGGGAGGTAAACTGGTGCAGCCACTATGGGAAACAAATTAATTAAACTAACAAATTAACAAATAAAATTAACAAAAAAATTAAAATAGAGCCATCATATGATCCAGCAATTCCACTTCTGGGTATTTATCTGAAAGAAAAGAAAACACTAACTCAAAAAGAAATATGCACCTTCGTGCTCTTTCAGCATTATTTACAGTAGCCAAGATATGGAAGCAACCTAAGTGTCCATCAATGGATGAATGTGGTATACATACACAATGGAATATTATTTATTTATTTCTTATAATAATACTCTGAGATAGGAACTAGTGTTATTCCCATTTTATATATGGGAGAAAATGAGCTGCCAATGGTTAAGTAACTTGCCAAAGTTCCTTCGATGAGTAAATGGCAGCATTAGCCTACAAAGCATGGTAGGCTTGTAATCACTAGGATGCAGTGTCCATGACAGGAGACCAAAATATTAGAAGGAAAACTTCGGAGGCTTATCTTATGGTTATGGAAAACCAAAAAATGTAACTGGAAGATAACCAACAAGCAGGATATTAAAAAATGCAAAGTATATCAATTATTAAAATAATTGTTGGGGGAAAAAAAAACCCTAGAGGAAATAGAGAGACACGGTTAATCCAAAAATACTTTCTGGGACCAGTAAGTTTTTAAGCCAAAAGAATGGTTTTAGAAACTCTAAGATTCAACTGTAGTAATTTAGGGTCAATCAAAATGTGGATACAAGTTCTGCACACCCATCTGCACCCACCTTCCACGTCTTAGTCTAACCAAGTCATGATGATAATGCAAGAGTCTCCAAAAAGGTTTGGAATTCAGCCAGGCAAATCCTTTCATCCATCTACCCAATCATTTATTTATTATCCTAGGCTCTAGAACACAAAGATGAATAAAGCATAGTCTCTCTCCACAAGGACTTTATAGAATAATAGGAGAGACGGACACCTAATCTATGCTGTAGGTGTAATAATACAAAATAGACATCAGGATTTACAGGGGGAGGAAGAAGGGGCTCCTGAGACCTGGGAGAGTCAAGAAAGGCTTCATTGAAAGAAGGGATGTCTAAGTTAAGTCTTAAAGGATGAACTGAAGTTAAACAAGCAGAAGTGGAGGAAAGGGCACAGGGTAGCAAGGGATTACAGGTTAGTGTTGCTGAAGCAAAAATCACATGCCATGAGCACTGAGGCCAGAGAAGTCAGCAGGCACCCATCGTGGAAGGCCATTCACCCCAGGCCGAGGAGCACAGACGTCATCCAAGTGGTAGAGGGAAGACTTGAAGCCTTTTCAGCAGGGAAGGTCACTCCAAAACCCTCTACGGTGAGCCCTAGTACCTTGCATCTCACCTTGTGTGACGGTGGGAGCCACCCCTCCAGCAGCCAGGAGTTGGATTCCCCTTCTGTTGTGGCATTTCCATTCAAATAGGTTATTCACACACTTTCAGCCTGCCTACAGTGACACAGGCAATTGACATCCTGATCTTACCTCTTTCAATGCTGCTTCATTGAACTTCTTGCCTAAACCCAACATGAAGCTTATCTGCCAAGCTCACTGCAATACATACATGAATGCCATTGTTCTTTTTTTCTTACAAAAATAACAGCCAATCTGTCACATCTTATGTCCCCCATTGATTCTCATGGTTTTCTATTTGTTCTTTCAATCTTTATAAGTTGACTGATTACCAAGCATAATAAACTAATTTGTTGTAAGGAATTGATGATTGATAATGGTTTACAATATTAACTCATCCTAAATAATACGTTTGCACATTTGCTGAAGTCTTCAATCTGCAACTCAAAGCAATCCTTAAAGTGAGAATATCAACCACTTGGCAGGTCAATGAATAAGGTTTCTGTGGCTGAACTTTCTATCACGTGTTCCTTCATCTTACCGTGTGGACAGTCCCACCGTCTGCTTATTATGGGAGTCAGAGTGTCTGAATTTTCTCTGTCAGGGTGTCTGTGGCATTCAAGGCAGCAATCTGCTTTGGAGAAGACACTGACCTTCTGAAGACACCTGAATTCAACTAAGAATGTGACCTTCTTTGGAGACAGGATCTTTACAGAGATAAGCAAGTTAAAATGAGGTCATTATGGTGGACCTTAATCTACTATGACTGGTGTCCTTATAAAAAGGTGGAAATTTGGACATAAAGACAGACACACACAGAAGACGATATGAAGAAACAGGGAGAAAATGGCTATCTACAAACTAAGGAGAGAGACCTGGAACAGATCCTTCTCTCACAGCCTTCAGAAGGAAGCAACCTGCCAACACCTTGGTCTCAGACTTCTAGCCTTCAGAACAATAAGACATTAAATTTCTTTTGGCTAAGCTACCCAGCCTGTGGTACTTTGTTACGGCAGCCCTACCAAGCTAATACAGCAGGTGAGTGCAAGGGAATCAGGCTCCAGGAGAGCAGCCAGAAGGAGCTGATGTGCTCTGCGTGGGAAACATAAAGGCAGGGATTGAGAGTCTCCAGGGAGCCACCCACAGACCTCTGTGTGCAGTGGAACTCTCCCCCTGGATCACTGAAGGAAAAGGCTTCTTGTCTGAGCTGCCAGCATCTGGCTCTGCAGCCAGACAGAGGGCACTTACTCTCTCTGTTGCCATGCCAACCATGGAGGTCAGAGATTTAGGTGCTCTCTCTCTTCTGCCCAAAGACCATCATTTATTTATTTATTTTTATTTTTTTAAAGATTGGCACCTGAGCTAACAACTGTTGCCAATCTTCCTTTTTTTTTTTCTTTTCTCTTTCTCCCCAAATTCCCCCCAGCACACAGTTGTGAATTTTTAGTTGTGGGTCCTTCTACTTGTGGCATAAAGGCCACCATTTAGACTCTACCCATCACTTATTACAAGCAGGCTTGCCTTCTTAAAATTTTCATTCTAAAGTGGACAAGCCATAACTGTCTCCTTTTCCCTGATTTCAAGGTTATAGTCTATTTCTATGAGCAGAAACCCTCTGCGTAGCTTGAAAAATTCACCCCAGTGTCTTAGGGCAGGTTCACTAGCTAAAGTGCTTTGGTTCTTTGTTGTGCACAGAAAGGTGATACTCCCTCAGGCTCTGAGGCTGTAAATGCACTTCTTTCATCACCTGACATCACACACACCCCTCTCTTTGATTCTCTCCTGCCCATTCCACCTTCCTCCATTACCTGCCACACCATTGCAAGTATTTCTGTGGGAGCTCAGGTGTCAGACATCAGACTGTTTATTTTATCATTATGATGATGATAGGACCATCACTTATTCATGTCTAGCTACCCAAACCAAGGAAGTAGACAACACATACTCTTTATCCTTGTGTCCATAAAGCACGGAAACAAGCGAAGGCATAGGGCATCATGGGGGGGTCATGAGTGAGGCTTTCCAGGGGGTCCTTAACAGCTGAGTGCTTGGCTTCAAGGAAATGGAGTAATATTTATCATCTGACGAGATTCGCATACGCAGTGACTATGAACACAGGTCATGTTGATGAAGTTCTCAAAGAAGGAAGCCTTTAAAATATTTATTGACTGAAAAAAAAAAAACAACAGTTGGAAGCATGCAGGCAGGTGAAATTCTGCAAAAGAGTGTCACCAATTTCTTCCTGTCTCCTCTGAATGCTGACAGAGATTATGGCCACTGCAGCCTGGATGGAGTGCAGAGCAGACATAGTGAGCGTATCTGCGCCAAAGTAATTTGATATCCATGCTATATGAAGAGGGATAATTTTTTTCCCTAACTCTTCTTTCTACTCAGTTATTGTTGGAAGGAGGATAAAATTACAGGAACACTCTCAAGAAGTCAGCATGGTGAGGACAAAGTGAAAAACTGGGACGTCAGAGGGCTGGAGTGTGAATCTCAGCTCTCCCACTTATTAGATTGTGTGAAATTCGGTGACTTCCTTATCTAGTATTTTGGGGGAAGAGATCAAATAACGGAATCTCTACTGATAGATTGATAAGTTGTAAATTGTATCCCCCACTCCTGTTCTCGTCCCAAGACTTTCTCCCCGCTTCGAGCAAACCGGCATGATGATAAATCTGAACATCTCAACAAAATGGACAATTGTCTGTAAAAAAAATACCAATTTTTTCTTCAGAAGACAGTTTAAGAATTCTTTAAATTTTTCACTGGCTGAGCTAGATGCAACGCCCAAGAGCGCTCCTATTCTCTTTCTATACTTTATTTTCCTCCGCGGGACTTCTTACCTTCTAATATGCTATGTATATGTATATACGTATTTTGTTATTATACGTCTTCACCCCAACTAGATTTTAAAATTTTTGTTGCTGGTGGTTTTGGTGGGTACTTTGGGTTTTTTCCCCCTAGATCCTCCTTTACAAGGTCTAAGGTTCTCAGAACTCATCATCTGCTTCTAAATGCTTCAGGGAGGCCCATGTTTCCTCCGTTTTGGTAACTCTCTATCTCTCTCTCTAAAAAAAAAACAAAAAACTGAAAACAAATGCATGACATGACCCAAACATCTTATATGATGTTACCTCTGAGCCTTGCTAGATAATTGGCTTATTAATTTAATTAAGATATTATTCATATAATTTGTAAAGTGATGACATAGCTAAAGGGGGTAATTATATAATTAACATAATTAAAAGTTCTATTCATTTGATTCACTATTTGTATATGTTTGATGTACTATTGTACTATATTCATCAGTATTATTGAACTTCTTATGCTGACACATTTCCACTTTTAATAACTGCTGTCAATGACCCTAAGTCAACTTTCAGAAACTTCTAGTCCTAGGGCAGGCAGGTATTTTCTGAGTGGTGGAAGTGAATGAATGTTACACTTGTGAATGGAAGTGAATGAGTTCGATAATCAGTGTGATACAGGAGCACTGTGGAGGGAGAAATGGTGTCCAATTAATTAAGGCTTATGATAAGAAAGTCCCAATCTGATGCAGTCAGCTCCCAAGGCTGCTAATAAATGATCTGTATTAACTTTGCTCTATCAACAGACTGACAGGGAGCCCTGCCTGAGGGGCTTTGAAAGGCACGGAAGCCCACCTGGGCTGGCGGTTTACAAGTGAGAATGTGACAGGCTACCCAGAACTTTAGACGTGGAGTCAGAGCTCTGGGTTTGAGTCCTGATTTTGCTACATATGGTCGAGTGGGCATCTATGTCTTCATGAGTATAACGGCACTAACACCACCTCCCAGGATTTTGGTGAGGATTAAACCCTGGTGAAAATGTGAAAATGCCTAGCATTGGATCCAGCGTTATGGTAGCTGATCAATAAACAGTCATATCTGGATCTCATATTTTAATTGCATTACTTTCCAAAGCTATGAAGGCACCTGACAATGGTACTGGTTATGAACCTGGGGAAACCATCTTTTCCATCTACCTGTACAAGAATGACAGATCTCAATTTATCAGAGCCAACACTCGGAATTGGGCTCCAAAAATCTCACATGTCCATTGATCATGTGGATAAAGAAAAGGAATTAGCTTGGTTTTTTTTGGCAAAGACAAGCATGAAAAGTGAGCTTTATATCTATAAACAAACATGCAGAAAATTATAGGAAGAAAATTATGTCTATGTATCTCAAGTTGAAGGAAGAATAAAATGAGCCTTCAGTTGTCACATTGATATTATTGGGAAGGAAAAAGGATATGGATTTTTGACGAAGAATTGGAAAGGAGATTTCTAGATAGGTGGTGATAAACCAGCAGAGCCAAAGGGGAAAATCAGTGAGAGTATCTTGATTCTGTACGTCTATTCAGAAACTATGTTCCTCAAACACTAGGTGCATAAAATGAGTGGATAATATGAAGGAAGCACTCTATATTTAAAGGAAAAGTTTTAGGGGAGAGACATATAAAGCAAATATTCTCTGTTCAGTTGGGGTGTTTGGCAAATAAGAATTTTTGATATTAAATGTGTTTTTAAAGGAGACGCCCCTCTGTATATATAGAGAAATAAACACATGCAAATCATTAAGTATGACACACCACATTAGCAGAATGAAGGATAAAAGTCACATGACTATCTCAACAGATGCAGAAAAAGTATTTGATAAAATTCAACATCGTTTCATGAGGAAAACTCTCAACAAATTAGGTGTAGAGGGAATGTAACTCAACATAATAAAGGCCATAGATGACAAGCCTATAGTCAACATCATACTCAGTGATGAAAAGCTGAAAGCTTTTCCTCTAAGATCAGGAACAAGAGAGGGTGCCCACTCTCACCACTTCTATTCACCGTAATGCTGGAAGACCTAGCCAGAGCAGTTAGGCAAGAAAAAGAAATGAAAGGCATCCAAATCAGGAAGAAGTGAAATTGTCTCTGTTTGCAGATGACGTGATCATATATACAGAAAATCCTAAAGACTCCTCCACAAGACTGCTAAAACTGATAAACAAATTCAGTAAAGTTGCAGGATACAAAACCAACATACAAAAATCAACTGTACTTCTATACGCTAACAAAGAACTATCTGAAAGAGAAATTAAGAAAGCAATCCCATTTGCAATGCCATCAACAGCAACAGAGTATACTATCCTTACTCTCTCTCCTTGTGTCCTTTGCATAAGAACTTGCAACTCCCTGGCAATGGAAAGTAATATAAGGAACATTTGTGACTAAATGTGTTGCCTCTCCAGTGCCATTTGCATTTTAAGAAGAAGCTTTTGTAGATGCAAAACAGTAGTTCAAAAGAACAAATCTGTACTAACTGAAGAGGAATCATTTAGGACTGCCCCAAATAAATCATCTGGGGCAATAGATTATTTAGTTAATGCATTGGGGCAGCTCTTTCTATAATGGGAAAATTTGGAAAATATCCCTAATAATTAGAATTATGAAGACCAATCAGGGCTAATCAGTTTATTGAATATTTGCTTAACTACCACTTTTATAGAATACAGGGGGTTGGAATAAAGCCTTGGTTATAGGGTTTCATTATGAATTCATTCAGCAAATATGATACACTTGCTGCTTGACAGGCACTGCTCTAGGATCTTAGGAGACATTAGAAAACAACATGGACAGTGAGCTCTGTCCTCACGGAGCTTACATTCTAATGGGGGAGCCAGACAATGCAGTCGGCCCTCCGCATCCACGGTTCTGCATCCATGGATGCAACCAACCACCAAGTGAAGAGCCTGTGGTGGTTGTGTCTGTACTGACCATGTGCAGACTTTTTTTTTTGTCATTATTCCCTAAACCATACAGTATAACAACTACTTACAAAGCACTTACATTTTATTAGGTATTATAAGTAATCTAGAAATGATTTATAGTTTTTGGGAGGATGTATATAGATTATATGCAAATGCTATGCCATTTTATTTATATAAGGAACTTGAGCATCTGGGTTTTTGGTGTCCCTGGGTTCCTGGGACCAATTCTCTGTGGATACTGAGGGAAAACTGTATACAATACACTAAATAAATAAATAAATTTACCATACACAAGAAGAAAAATAACAGAGCAAGGTAAAGGGGCTTGAATGTATAGAGGGGTGTGGGAGTGTGGGTGGCAGGTTGTGGTATTAACAAGGTGGCTAAATCACGGTTTATGGAGCAGGTGAGACAAAGGAGTGGGCCAAGTAGGCATCTCAGGAAAGAAGGTTCCCGCACATAGAAGAACCAGCACAAATCCCTAAGGAGGGAGCAAGTGTGCCTGTGTTTTTGAGGAAAGCAAGAAGGTGAGAGTTGTTGGAACAGGGACAGCAAAGGAGAAAAGTCCCAGGAGAAAAGTCCATGAGGTGATGGTGGAACAGCTCATCTGGGCCTGCAGGCTGTGACGAGGATTTAGACTCTCGCTCTGAGTGAAAGGGGAGCCAGTGCAGAGTTTGATCAGGGGAGTCACACGATCTGATTGACATTTTTAAAGACTTACTGCTACTGCTCTGTTGAGATTGTACAGAGACAATAGAAGGAGCGAGAACTGCTAGCAGTTAATTATAATATTCCTGGCAATTGATGATGGTGGCTCAGGTGGGCAGCAGCACTGGAGGGAGTGAGAAAGGGTCAGAGTCTGGATGTGCTTTGACAGTTGAGTCTGCAGGGCTCCCTAATGAATTATTTAAGTGTGAGAGACAAAGAGGAGTCAAGGTGACTCCAAGGTTTGGTCTACCCAACTGGAAGGAGAGTTGTCAAAACCTAAATGAGGAAGGTCGTGGGTACAGCAGGTTTGGGGGTAGGAGTGGGGAAGATTGGAAGTTCCTCTCTGGGCACGTTGAGTTGGAGATATCTATTGACATACAAGATGTTGAGTCAATAATCCCAAGAGAGACTTCAGAGCCTCCTCGTGTATTCCTGTGTCTCACATACAGTGGATCAGCTCTGCCAAGTTACTCCAGTGTGCGCAGCACAGTTACTCCTGATGAAAGATAGTAATTTTCCCCACTTCTAAAACCTTCTAGTTTCTGGTTTCACTCCCAGAAGAAATCTCAGTAAACAGAAAGAACAAGGGACTTGGGTATTCCGCAAAAGGCATAAGGATCACTTATAACAACTGTAGACAGAGGTCTACATAGAATATGTGCAATGACGTAGTCACGGGAGGAATGTCTTGCCTCTGCTGCAGTTAAATGCACATGTAGGTGTTTACTGACCGTCAGAATACCGCAATTAGTACCTCAAAGATCTCAGTTTTACTTGCTTTTTATATTTGGTTAGACTATTATGACAGCACATTCAAAGAAAACTATTAAGGGAAAAATAATGTATAATCTTGTCCCTCTATTACGAAGGCATCTTTTTTATTTATTTTGTTTTCACATCCTTTTCCATTCCTTTCCAATTTTGTATAGTCATCGATTAGGATAGTTTTCAAGCACAGGGCTCTCCTCACTGCGCTGGGAACTCAGAGAGGCCTTTGGGGGACAATGTGGCAGGATCCAGCACAGTGACCGGGGCAGTTGGAGTGAACACTGCAGATGAATAGAACTGAATTCCACTGAAACATTATTCTGTTTTAATAATTTTCAAAAGTAGACGGCAGATCTATTGTCCTGAGTATTACTTCTTCCAATAATAGCACCTGTTAATGAGGGTTTGTGTTTATGTGCTTTGGGTGTTTGTTTTGTTTATTTTTTGCTCTTTAGCTTTGTTTACTTTTTTATTCTGAGGACTTCGTACATACACATTCTCATTTCATTCTTGATTTATATTTATAGCATATATAGATAAAATAAAACCCTTAAAATAGCCCTGGATATCTGGATCTTGCAATACCTATCATTCTTCACTTCCCCTACAAATTCCTGACATTGCTCAAATTGGTTAAAGGCTCAGATAAATTGTACCTTTCTCTATATTTTTAAAAACTGAATATTTGAAGAGCTAGCTCCTAGAAAAACAGCAACAGATTGATAACTATAGATAACTATAGATATAGGTGGTATTTTTACAAAAATATGACTAATAACAATGAGACAGAGTGTCCAAAAAACAGGAATCTGGAATCTGAGGAACCCTCAGAGGCAAAGACAGACTCTCTTCAAGAAATGCAGGGCTGGCCGTGTGCCCTAGTGGTTAAGTTTGGTGCTCTTGGCTTCAGTGGCCTGGGTTTAGCTCCTGGGTGCCGACCTCCACCACTCATCAGTGGCCATGCTGAGGTGATGACCCACGTACAAAATAGAGGAAGATTGGCACAGATGTTAGTTCAGGGTGAATCTTCCTCAGCAAAAAAAGAAAAACAAAAAGAAATGCATACATTAACCTAAGAAACAGCCCCAGTGATCTGCAACCTTATTTGACTATGCAACCTTATTAATAAAAATGTTTTAGGTTGTTCCTTCAATAAATGTATGTATTTATTTATAATACATATGCAATTGTACTAATATATTATGTATCATAAAATATCATAAAACAGAAATTAAATGTAAATTAATGTAAATAGCATCCTACTAATTTCATCCTTCACCCTAACGGATCGTCTTTACCCCTGGAGTGCAGGTACCCCACTTGACAGACCACTGAACATAGTCGTTGAGTGCTGTAGGAACTTTTCAGCTAAAGGCACCTCTCTGTCTTAGTCTCCACTGTGTTTCAGCTCCAGATTGCTGCCTCGCCTCACCAAGTGCAAAACCACTGCATCTACTCCTACTCCAGGGGCCTGAAAGCGACCATCACAAGCAGTCAGTCTGAGATTGGAGACAGGGAGGCGTCGTGTCAGTTTAAAGGACTGGAAGCGAATAAATGCCACAGTCTGAACCAGCTCCCAAGTTCAAAATATGCCAAGCCTTTTGTAGGGCCTTTGAACGATTTGAATGAGTATCCATCCCTGCCAAGATTAATATAAAAATTGTCCCTCTCAGAAGCAACACTTTGATGTTTGCACAAGGCATTCTCTCTTCCAGCAGGCATTTCGCCTCGGCCTTGGGCCAGCCACAGGCGATCTTATGACTGCCTATACACAAGTCTGGGTCCACGCTACTTGGTGGTTTCCCGCCATGGCTTCCTCACATAGAATTTGCTCTCTTTTCTCATGGAGAGAGCGTGTGTGTATTTCAGTCCATATGAGCCCACATACAGTTCAAGGAAAACTGCTTTAAAGGTTGGGGTGACACCTGGAGAAGGAAATAAATAATTATGTCTTTATTTTAAACAAGGGACAGTCTAGATAATTGGTGATGGAATAATTGAATTCCTCTTTATAAGACTAACATATACACCAAGTTATTGACAAATCTTCACATTCCTGATCATCGGACAGTGCTATGGTTAGTCATTTATTTTGTCCATTTTAATGATTTGGGTGATAGATAGTAGATCTGGTCTGCTGAGCTGAAATCATCCAATAGCAGGACCAAAGATCATAAAAATGAACTGTTGCAGATGGTTCGGTTCCCAGGTAAAGTAAATAGAGCCCCTCTATGAACACCCTTGAAGAGAAAGAACAATCCACATCATAAACCAGGCTCTCGTTTGCATTCAAATATGGAGGATAATCATTTGTTGGCTTAAGCAAGTCTCTGCATTATTACCAGATTTCAGCAAAGCAAAGTGCATGCTCACTCTTACGACCTGCTGTGATAATTTGTAGTCATAACAATTAGATACGCTCCTGAAACACACGGTCATTTTATAGCAATGACCGCTTGTTTTCTATTCCAATAGAACATTTTAGGAAATTATTATTATTGGCAAAATTTTTTTTTTTGAGAAAGATTAGCTCTGAGCTAACATCTGCCACCAATCCTCCTCTTTTTGCTGAGGAAGACTGGCCCTGAGCTAACATCCGTGCCTATCTTCCTCTGCTTTATATGTGGGATGCGTACCACAGCATGGTGTGCCAAGCGGTGCCATGTCTGCACCCAGGATCTGAACCAGCGAACCCCCAGGCACCAAAGTGGAATGTGCGAACTTAGCCGCTGCGCTACCAGGCTTGCCCCTATTATTGAGATTATTGACAATTTATATATTGATAGTATTTTAGTTAAAAACTATTTGAATTGTTTTCTTGACTAAAGCCTTTAGCCAGTATTCATCCTTTCCAAATTACAGATTCAATCAGAACATCTTTCAAGGATAAATAAAGAAGGAATTCAAAAAAATCTCACAAGTTAAGAAAATTAGACTTGACTCACTATGTTGGCACATAAGGGTATCCCGGATAGTTAGTTTAGTGTCCTGGCATAGACAGAAATGTATTATGTGCTATTTAGTATGAGCACCGTATGTGTGTTTAAATCTTCAGTGTTCGTGTTGCAGATCTGTGAGGTTTAATTGTCATACATATTCACGCTACTTGTCCTACTCACAAGCACGGAGAGAGAAGATATATGAAGGTTCTTATATATTTGTCTCCAATTCCCTTTGAAGACTAAGACAATGTAAAAAAGAATAGAAATTGCTTCGTAGAACTTTTGAGTTCAAACAGAACTTAAGTAGTATTTATTCCAATCCATTTATTTTATGATTGAGGAACCTGAGGCTTTTTCCAGTGATTCATAGCCAGTCAATGGCCAAGACAAAATTGGAGAGAGAAGGTCTGACTCTTTCCAATTCTCTTTAGTCTTTAACCAGAATAGGCCTAACCATGGCTTCCTTCAAGTATGTAACAAAGGAGGACATTTTAAAGTTTAATGAAGGTTAAAAAAAAGTTAAGATTTCTTTAGCATAGTTGATGCCCTATTTGCATACTCAAATGAGCTATAGGACACTTTGCGGTAGTTTATTCCACTGATAATACAGTCACTCCATCGGGCTTGTATTTATTCTAATAGTGCAGATGGCCTAAGTGGTTGTACATTCCCAGTCATGTCCCCCCTATCGCTGCCAGGTAATCTAAGTTACATGAATTATATAAAATAGAAATCTGACCTTTTACGGCCTCGATTGAAATTCTCAGCGGCCTTCCTTTTTCTACGCGGGGCACTTACTCCTGCCCAGATCTTCAGCCTCACCTTTCGCACTACCTGTCTTGGTCTTTTTCTTCCAGCAACATTGAGCTGGTTGTGGCTTCCACACATCTCATATTACTTGTCGCTTCTGTGCATTTGTTCCCGCTCTCCCCTGGGCCTGAACTGTCATCGTCACCGCCACCTCAGCCCCACTCCACTCTATTGGCTCACCCGCCCCGTCCTCAGCCCCACTCCATCGCCTGGCTTGCTACTGAGGCTCGGCACTCAGGGCACTCCTTCAGGAGGCTCTCCCTGACACCTCCCCTGCTCCTTATCCCCTGGATTAGGTACCCTTTCTCCATGATTCTGTACTTCTCTCTGCATATTTAATCACTGCCTTTAGACAGATAATTATAACACATTGTGTTATGTCTATTTCACCTAATTTTCTGTGAGTTCCTTGAGGGAAGGACTATGTTACAGCAACCATAGGATCTGATATATGGTAAGAGCTCTGCAAAAGTTTGATGAATATTATTGGGATGATAAAATGATTAATCATTAGATGATTAAATTAATTATCAAATGAGTTAATATGTGTGAAGTGCACAGAACAGTGCTTGGCGTACAGAACATGAAGAATGCCAAGAAATGAATGAATAAATAAACTTTAAGATCTGCCCCCATCCTGTGTTCTTCTGACTGGTGAACATCATGCTTCAATAAGAGTCAGATGGTAGGTGGATGATTGCTGGAATTTGCCAGAGGAATTGGGGAAAACTCTGATTTGGGCAACTCCTCATGAAGAATCTTCAAGAGTAGCAATATTTTATATTGGGCTCACAGAGAGTACTCAGAGTGAACTGCAGAAGAATCAGACAGTCTCACCAAATGGTTCCATGAAAGCTCCTTAGTATACAAAGAAAAAGATATACTGACATTGCTTCAAGGTGGATCTCCTTTCTAACTCGTTGGCATTCATAAAGTCTTCCTTCAGTTTATGACTGAGATTTTATCCCTGATATATCCACTAGGGGTCAAACTTTTATATACAGCGTATTTCATTGCAATAGTATTGCAGGCCTAGGGGAAAAATTTCACTTCCTTCTTGGCTTGAGTGAAAATTGCTGTTCTCTGTGTGTGGATTGCAGTCAACCAATCTCCTACTATAATTTGAGGAATAGGAGTAAATCAAACTTTTTAAAGAGAGTGGTTTTTCTCTTGCCCTATGTCCTGTTTCCACTCTTACCAGAAATGGCTGGCCGTAGCACTGGCAATTCAAAGACTATACCCATTCGTGAAATGGTTTATATAGGTTGCCACTTGAAAGCTGCAGGTGAATTCAATCCTTTCCAGTTCTGATTTAATTTCTTTTCTATTTTATTTTAGTTATATATCTGTGGTATGCTATAAATTCCGTGTATTTATGAACCTCCACTTCCCGTTAAGCTACATTAAATTATTTATGAAACATTAGAATTAATATTTGCATAATCTTTTATAGTTGACAAAGTATTTTCACAATCACTGTGCTATCCAATCCTTGTAATACTCCAATTAGTTGGATAAGGAACAGTAATTTTATTACATTCATTTTATAGTTGAAGAAATTAAGGCTTCAATGGTTAAGTGACTTGCTCAAGGTCACACAGATAGAATGTAGCTGGGCTGAAATGAAAATCTTGTCTTTGGAGTATGATGACTGTGATTGTACTCTCTTGAAATTCATTTGCATTATTACTTTATATCAAGTTTTAACAACCTTTAAGTCACCGTGAGAAATATTTTTCGTATGTATTTGTCTTCATAAATATATAGATTCCAGAGAGAAGAGTTTGGGGGATAATCTGCTGTAATCTACAACCTCTGGGAAGGTGAATATTTGCAAGCCTGTCAAAGCGACTCATTTCCTTATTGAGGGTTTTAGGTATTGAGTTCTTGATTAACATATTTTAGTCATACCTTATTAAAAAGTTATTCTCTATGTAAAATAAAAATCCACTCTGATTTATGACTGTTTTCTCATGTTTGCACTTCTGATACAATGGAGAACCACAGTATCAATCTTTTCTATGTTTTGGAGGGGAAAAATAATTCTCCGTTTTCCTTCTTCTGTCTTCCTTCTCTTTATCTTCACGCCAGCTCGTTGCTGGCAGCATTTCCCATCATGCTTCTGTATGACCGCTGTGGCCTTCACTGCGTCACAAGTGGACTACATCATGCACAGCCTCTTAGCAGGTTTCTCTGATAAGGTGCAGGCTTTCCCTCTGCACATCGTAATCAAATTGCTTCAAACCTGTGGTATAGAGAACAATGTAGAAACACCCATGAGGGGAAAGGGGGCATATTATATGCAGAGAAACAAAGATAAGAACAGCTGACTTCCATCTGGAAAGAATGCAAGTGAGAAGGCAGTATGGTTGATCTTTATTGTACAAAGTGAAAATAGAACAAAGACTGGGAGGGAAGTGGGAGGATGCTTCCACTTCTAAGACTCTACATGAAATGGTGTTTACTTGAATGTTTACTCTGACAATTTAAATATAGGTACTAAAAAACCTAAAGCAACCAACTAAGAAAATAGCAAATAGTTGTAGCTAATAAGCCAATAAATGAGATAAGATAGAATCACAAAAAATTAATCCAAAGGAAAGTAAGAAAAGAGAGAAAAGGAGAAGAAACCAAAGGAGACAAAAAGAAATCAAATAACTTTGTGTTAGAATTAAAACCAACTATGTCAATAGTTACAGTAAATGTGAACGAACTAGACACCAGAGGTTCTCAGGTTGTATTAAAAAGCAAAACTCAACCATATGCTTCCTATAAGAAATCCTCTTTAGATATAAAGACATGACTAGATTAAAAGTAAAGGGATGTATAAAAATATATCTCACAAACTCTGCTCAAAAGAAACTGGAGTGGCTATAGTAACATAAGACAAACTAGATTTCAGAGCAAAGACTATTACTTGAGATGACAAGTTCCATTTCATAGTAAAAGAGTCAGTTTATCAAGAGGACATAAAAATGGTGAATATTTATGCACCTAATAACAGAGATTCAAAATGAATGAAGTAAAATGGGCCAAAGACCTGAATAGACACCTCCCAAAGAAGACATATAGATGGAAAATAAGCATAGGAAAACATGTTCCACATCATATGTCATCAGGGAAATGCAAATTATAACAAGAAGGAGATACCCCTATATGTCTGTTAGAATGGCCAAAATCTGGAACACTGACAGCATCAAATGCTGACAAGGATGCAGAGTGGCAACGACTCTCATTCATTGCTTGTGGGAATGCAAAATGGCACAGCCACTTTGGAAGACAATTTGGCAGTTTCTCCCAAAGCTAAACATACTCTTACCGTATGACTCAGCAGTCATGCTACTTGGTACTTATCGAAAGGAGTTGAAAACTTGTCTACAAGAAAACCTGCACATGGATGTGTATAGCAGCTTTACTCACAGTTGCCAAATCTTGGAAACCATGAAGATTGCCCTTCAGTAGGTGAATTGATAAACTGTGACACAACCAAACAATGGAATATTATTCATTGCTAAAAAGAAATGATCTATCAAGCTGCGAAAGGACATGGCGGAACCTTGATACTTTGTTTTAAGACTTATTGTAAAGCTACAGTCATCCAGAAAAAGGAGTATTGATGAAAGGATAAATAAATAGATCAATGAAACAGAGTCCAGAAATAAACCCACTTATGTATGGTCAATTGATTGTTGCCAAAAGTACAAACATAGTTCAATGGAAAAGGGGTAATCTTTTCTATAAATTGTAGTGGAACAATTGCTTATCCAAATGTAAAAAAAAAGAACTTAGATCCACATCTCATAACATATACAAAAATTAACTCAAACTGGATTATAGAACTAAATAAACAAATCTATAAAAACTTCTATAAGAAAACAAGAGAAAATCTTTGTGAACATTGATTAGGCAAAGATTTCTTATATATGACACCAAAAGCACAATTCACAAGAGAAAAAAATTGATACCTTAGGCTTCATAAAAATGAAAACCTCTTACTCTGTGAAAGATACTATTAAGAGAATAAAGAGACAAGCCACAATCTGAGAGCAAATAGTTACATATAAAATATTTGATAATGGCCTTGTGTTCAGAATGTATAAAGAAATTTTAAAACCCAGTAATAGGGAAAATAAAAACCATGGGCAAAAGAGTTGAACAAAATTTCACCACAAAAGATATGTGGATGGCAAAAAAGCACACGAAATGTGTTCAACATCATTAGTCACTTGGGAATTACAAATTAAAAGCACAGTGAGACCCCACTGCACATGTGTTAGAGCGGTTACAATTCTTAAAAACTGTCCATATCGGGGCCGGCTCGGTGGCGCAGCGGTTAAGTGCGCACGTTCCGCTTTGGCGGCCCAGGGTTTGCCAGTTTGAATCCTGGGTGTGGACATGGCACCACTTGGCAAGTCAAGCTGTGGTAGGTGTCCCACATATAAAGTAGAGGAAGATGGGCATGGATGTTAGCTCAGGGCCAGACTTCCTCAGCACAAAGAGGAGGATTGGCGGCAGATGTTAGCTCAGGGCTAATCTTCCTCAAAAAAAAAAAAAAACCTGTCCATATCATGTGTTCACAAGGAGTGGAAGAATGGGGATGTGGCTGATGGAAGTATAAAATCATACAACCACTTTGGAAAACAATTGGCAGTTTCATAAAAAGTTAAACATAGCCCTATCATCTGTTCCACTCATTTCATTCTCAGGTACTTATTCAAGAGAAATAAAACTTATATCCAGACTAAGAGTTGTACATGAATATCTTCAGAGCAGCTTTATTTGTAATAGCCCCAAACTGGAAATAGCTCAAATGTCTTTCAACAGGTGAATGCATAAATGAATTTTGGTAAATCCGTACATTAGAATACTATGCAGCCATAAAAAGGAATGATACACGCAATGGATGAACCTCAAAATAAGTACGCCAAGTGAAAGAAGCCAGACAAAAAATGGTACATGTAATATGGTTTCATTTATATAAAAGTCTAGAAAATGCAAACTAATTCATAGTGACAGAAAGCAGATGGGTGTTTGCCGGAGTAGGTGGGGTGTGGGGAGGGGCTGAAGGGAGAAATTACAAAGGGGCACAAAGCAACTCAGATGGTTGATGGTTATGTTCATTGTCTTGCTTATAGTGATGGTTTGAGAGGTGTATATATAAGTCAAAACTTATCAAATTGTACACTAAATATGTACAATTTATTGTATGTCAAGTATGCCTCAACAAAGCTGTAAAGACAAACAAAAATAGGTTAGGTGGTGGCAAACAGACAAAAAGACACCAACAGTAACAACAAACATTATTAAAGGCAGACTGGCAGTGTCACAAAGAGGGGTCTGCAGCTCCCTCTCGTCACCTTGTTCCCTCCTCTGTGATGGAAGAAGTGACTCCTTCTCGTGCTCCGAGTCCCACCCTTTGACCTTTGTCAGCACTTGGCTTCTTAGCCTTCACTGCTTTTCTTGTCACCAAGCTTTTATTTTATTCCCACCAGAACACAAATATGCTCTTGTTATCTTTCATTTTAAAAACAAAATAAAAGCCTTCTTTAACTAAATATATCCCGCTAGCAACTGCCCCATAGACACACGTACACACACAGTCACCCAAATCTGATCACAACCCACTTTATATTTTCTCCAGATTTCGTGAGTCTGGACATGATACCTCTGCCATGCAGCTTATTAAACTAATGAACCGTGAGGAAAGTAAATATACAGTGGTTACTCTGGTATACACAATTGGGGTGGACTTAGAGATCAAATCGACCTAGTTTTGAATTCCAGCTCTGCTGCAGCCTAATAATGTGATTTTGAGTAGGTTGTTTAACTCCCTTAAGAATGGTGACTACCTGTAAAATGCCTTTATGAGAGCTGTTTGATCTATTTCAAAGCATGATGCAAGGATTCAGTGAAATCATGCTTCTGTGTGTGCCAGCATCCTGCCAGGAATGCATCAGACTCAGTCGATATCCAATTGCTGCACTTCTGCCTGTGTTGGCTCCAGAGACCCACTCCTCCTCCAGTTTCTCTCTTCCCCTTTCTTCCAAGGGGTTAGTTTGCTCCAAGGTGAGATGAGTCAGCACAGCTCAGCACCTCACACAGAGAGCTCACCTCATTTTCCTTAAATCTGCCCATCTCTCTTCTGGGCAGCACCCTCACCCCACATCCTCCCCCAGAACACCCGCCAGGCACCAGGCATGGCAGCCCGGCTTACTGAGAGCTTTTAAATATTTTCTCATTTTCAAATCCCAACCCAATGTCTAATATCTTCCTAAAAGATTGATTTCTTTAAAGCAATTTAATCTCCACACGCTTTTTTTAAAACAACCTTCCCAGCAGCCAATCAATACATCAATAAAATACAATACAAATAAATAAAGTTGAAAGCCCTACTCCTATCATACTTATTACGTGGACCTCACAGCAAGGCTACTATGTAAGTGTTCTCTTGTATTAATATCATTTGTTTTGTACTTAAGCTACATAGTCATTGAGGGTAAGAGCAGTTTTCTTCTGAATTATGTAAAATTTTTAAAACAGTGTTCAATTTATATTTGTTCCATTAATTTTGGTGGTATCCCCCAGAAGGTCATAGATACCCAGACTGCCTCCTGTTCCCCACCCCCGCAGGTTTCTTTACGTATAGATTTCTCCTCTCTCGGAGTTCCTTTCCTTCTCCTCTCGCTTCTGTTCCGGAAGGAGGAGGCTCAGTTTAGACGAACCTCCTCCATGAGACTTTCTCTTATTGCTTCAGCTCGAGTTACTCTCTCCCTCCCCTGTCTGCCCGTTGTTCTAGACTGGGATTTAAAAGACTCACACGTCAGTTGCTAGCTGTGGGAACATGGGCCAGACATTTAATCTCTCTGAGCCTTGGTTATCTCTAAAATGAGGATAATGACACCTATCTCATAGAGCCTAGTGAGGATCAAATGAGGGGATGTATGTGAAATTTCTTTGTAAACTGAGCTGGGATAAACAAATGAAAGGGGTAATTATCTCTATTATGGCTCTTATCTTGCTCTGCTTTGCATTGTAGTTACTTGTCCCTGGATCTGTGACCTGAACTGGTTTGAGAAATCTTGGGAGAGTAAAGATGGTTTTACTCATCTTTGTAACTCCCACTGCGCTGTGCGCACATAGGTGCACATTAGAATGTGTTGAACCGAATGTGCTGAAGGCGTATTGGAGCCAGGCCCTTCTTGCTACAGAGAAGCAAATGTCTATCACAGCATTTGTACTTCTATAGATAGCCAAAAAAGACAAAAAGAAAAAAACCCCACGTTTGCCTTTTTTTATACACCAAAAGATGATTTTCAAAGGGGAAAGAGGGAGTCATTTCCCCTGATAAATGCCACATGTTCAAAGTCTGCACAGCAAGTAACTAACACAATTCATCAAATGAGATTATAGGAATTCAGGAAACAGCAAGTCCTAATTAAACCAAAACAACAATCTACACCAGATGCACGCTCTATTTTCAAGCTCTGATTTTATACTTTATTATCCCACAGGGTTTTGGAGTCAGAACTTGGAGCAGAGGGGCTGAGCTGGGAGCCAAGAGAGGATGACAGGCCAGCTCTTGTGGAGGAGTCTAAATTGGGATGTCAGATGTTTATATTAAAAGTCAGGGACATCTTCCAACCAAGGAGGGATGGTGCTCTTAATTGACCAATTGACTTCCTGGATCCAAAGATGGAGGAATAATGTTGAGAATTCTGCCGTAAATATTCTCCTTTTATATACCTTCTTTAGGTCTTATCTGACCCTCCTGGTAGGGTTGGGCACTGTCCCTCTGTGTTCCCATCATTCTGTGCTCATCTCTGCCTAGCACGTAACACAATGTTTGGGAACAAGAATAGTCACCTGATCCATGTCAGGCCAATCAGACTTTCAACAAGGCTTTGAACATTGAAACTGAACTAGTCAGGTAATGTTAAACTTGAAATCCCCATAATTTCTTCAAGAGGAAATGTTGACTAGACTACTGGATGAAAAGCGCTGTGGGCTAAAGATGTACATTTGTGAATTATCATCATATAGATAGTCAGCCACGTGGATGACATCTTCCAGGGTAAGAGATTACGGGGAGGAGAGAGGAGAAAAGAAGAGAAGACAGGAGAAGAGAAGAGAGGCAAGGGAAGCGAGGAGGGCTCAAACACAGATTTACTGTTTATTTATTTGGTGAGGGACTTCAGGCAAGGCCTTTGATCATCCTGAGTGACAATTTTACTTTCTGTGAAAAATTCACTCATTAATTCAGTTGAAAATAGTTTTTAAAATCCTTGCTATAAGCCAGACACTGTGCAAGATGTCGGGGATACAGTGGTAAACACGATGCAGATTTTGTCTTAAAATATAACTACAACCCAGAGTGAGAGAGAGATAGATGAATGCTGCAACAGGATGCTGCCAGGATGGTTTTGGTGCCCTTTTGAGAGGCCATGGCTCAAGTCCTGGAGGATCAGGAGAGTTCTCTGGAAGAATGACATCTAAGAGGAGACCTGAGGAATAAATTAGCAGTTATCCAGGTAAAGGTTAGGAAGTGGGAGGAAGCGAACAGGACAGAGGGGACAACAAAGGCAAAAGCTCACAGACAAGAGAGGAATTGGTGAAATTTGAGGAACTATAAGCATTTCCGTATGATTTAGAGACAGAGTATGCAATGAGGAGAGATGAGAGTCAGGCTGGGTCCAGATTATGAAGCTTCTTGTAGGTGGGCTGTAGGAGGCTGACTTTCATCTCAAAGAAAGTGAAAAACTATGGAGGGGTTTTAACCACAAGAATTTTAAAAATAGAATTGTGTTTTAGCAATAGAATTCTTGTTTCACTGTGGAAACTGGGTTGGAAGTAGGAAGGTCAGTTAGGAAGCTGTTGGAATAGTCTAAATAAGGGATGAAGATGTCTTGAATGACAACGTTGGTTGTAGAGATGAAAACAAATTTGGATTCTAGTGGCCTTGAGAAAGTAGGGCACAGCAGCAGGTAGCTTTCCTGGGGTGAGCAGAAGTCAAGAAAAACTGGACTTCAGTAGTGTGATGGCATTTTTCTGTGGGCCTAGCAATGAGGAGCTAATTAACCCAACCACCACAATGACCTCTGACCCCTGTGAAGTTTTATATATGTATGAATGTGTGTGTATGTGTGTTTGCCTTAAGAAACCATCAATAAGAACACCCTCAATTTTCAACCATGAAGACTGCAAAGTTACCTACATCAGCATCTCCCCATGTTTCCTTTCCGCCTGTAGAAGAGAAGCTATCCATCTTAACACAGGCCCTTCTCTGCTTCGGATGCTTTCACTTTATGTTCTTATGAACAGTTTCCCCTTCTGTCTCTTGCATATTTAGACTTTCCCTCTCAGTTTGATCTTTCCCATTAGCCTTTAAACATGCTCAAGTCTTTCCCGGTAAAGAGCACTTGACTCAACCCTCATCCATCTTCCAGTCTATCTTTCTCCTCCCTTTTCCTGCCAAGTGTCTTGAAACAATGGTCCAAACTCACCGTCCACCTTTTCTCTCCTTCACCTCACTCCTCAGCACACTTCAGTCTGACGTCCACTCAGAATTCCTCTTATTTATTTTTACAAACTTTTTAATATTGAAGAATACAAAAGAGAACCAACGACACTACAACAAATACTTGTGTAATCAACTAAAGTTTTTAAAATGCCAACATTTTTCACATTTACTTCAGAACTACTTTATCAAAAAATAAAACATTGCTGTTGCTAACAGCACAGTCCCATTCCCTTCCTTCCCGTCCGCAGGGCAGGCATTATCAGGAATTTAAGATACAGCCTCTCTGTTTGTGTGCAGCTCACCACGGTATCTCCAGGGCCTAGTACAGTGCCCAGAACACAGGTGCTCAACAGATATTGTTGAAGAAATAAATTAACGAAAAAACACCAAATAGTTTACATTTAAGTGCTTTGAGGAAATGGGGAAGGCTATTATTTTTCTGAGAATAAGGTGGGGGAAGATAAGCCATCTGGGGAAATGGCTCCTTGTGAAAAGAGCAGGACCATGGATGAGTCTTTGGGGCTTCAGGAAGTGGAGTGCCAATCTGCAGGCATTTTTCTGGCATGGTTATAAAATCTCAGCTTTTGGGTAGAAAATGCAAGTTTTCTGGTATTCACCTCAGTGACAGGTAATGCATTGTTTCATAGAGTAACCCATTTCATTTCATACTCCTTGCTTGGAGAAAAGATTAGTTTTCACTTTGATATCTCTTTTCAAGTATTTTCTTTGAGTATTTCCATAGCAACCACTACGTATGACACAAGCTTAGCTGAAACAGAGGATTTTCTCCTCTCAAATAATGGTGACATATTTCAAGTAGGAGGGACTTGAACATATCTTTCCATGGTAGAGTGATGCATGAGAGGGACAGAGAAAGGGAAGGAAGCGTGGGGAGGGAAAGAATGTGAGTGAGAGGTACAAAGAGTCTTCTCAATGAAAAAGAAAAAAGAAAAAGGAAGGATAAGTAAAATTGGATTAGTCACAGAGCTGCTCAAATTATATTCTTCTATACATACCGCTCGCACGCGCACACACACACCGTACACACGTGTACACACACACACAGGTGTACAAGTAAGGAAAACATGCAATCAGAAGGGGGAAATCAGATTTGCGACCTTGTACCGGCTCTTAAACCCTGTGTTTCAGCAAAGTATTCTTTTTGCCTGCTGGTTGCTTGGAAATACTCTGAGGAGCTTGCCACATGCCTGTGTCTAGCCCCACAAGGGAGACACTCAGTAATGCGAATAGCATGCAAGTTTAAGAGATTAGAAAAGCAGGATGAGGGGCATGGCTGGTGGTGTAGTGGTTAAGTATGTGTGCTCCACTTCGGGGGCTGGGGTTCACAGGTTCGGATCCCAGGTACAGACCTGTACACCGCTCTTCAAGCCACGCTGTGGCAGTGTCCCACATATAACATAAAGGAAGATTGGCACAGATGTTAGCTCAGGAACAATCTTCCTCAGAAAAGCAGGATGGCCCATTATGATGTCATGCCACAGACTCAAAAAATTCTTAATGCTACACATCCAAAGAGTCCAGGTGGCCCCAGAGAAGAATAGATTGTTTTCGCTAGTTTCATAAGTGAAAGTCTGCCTGGCATCCTACTTTAGCTAGAAAACAACATCAAACAATGTATAGTTTTGTGGGCCAAGAAGTTTATGAGTAAAGAACAGATCAAGAGATAGGAAGTCTGTCTCCTAGCATCACATTGGCAACTATGTACCTGTTTGAGCTTGGGTAAGTCAGTTCCCCTCTAGGGCCCTCATTCTCTCATTTCTCGTTGTGAAATGAGAAGAGAGCACTGGATAATTCTAACAGATTGCATCACTTAGCAGTTTTTATATTGTAAATGACAAAAAAAATTCAACTTGGCTTAAAAATAAAGAAAATGTATTGGATTATGAAGTGGAAAATTCCAGAAGTGGGGCTGGCTTCAGATAAGGTTTAATGTAATGTCTCAGCAACGTCACCAAGAACCCAGTTTTGATATCAGTTCATCCTGAGACTGGTTCCAAGATGGCAGCCAGAAGTCTCAGGCCCGCATGTTACCTCACGTGGCAGGAAAGAGGGATGCATTTGCACTGGATTCCCAACAGGCAATCTGAAATTTACCCTGGTTGAACCAGCTTAGCTAGCAAATCCACCCCGTTAGCAATCACAGTGGCCTGGGGGAGAAAATGTCCTTATTGACTTAATGTAGATCATACATGCTCCAAAACTGGGACAGAGCCAGGATTCATTTTCCCTGGCAATACACGGATCTCTAAATGGAAATTAGAGACAGCCGAGAAAGCGGTGTGGGGAATTCTGAGGAGACAATCAACAAATGTCTACTTTGGGGTCTCTCCAGTTCTGACATATTCTATTTTCATTTTCTGCCCCAGTGGAGAAGCAAGTTGACTTTGAGCATGAAAGGAGATATCATTTGAAGATAGTTGCACGTGGAAGTTCCTACTGCCTTTGCATTTTGCCCTAACCATAACCCTGACAGGAAACTACCCCAAAACCTTTTGGTTCAAGGTCTTTTGGTCTTTGGACAGTTAATGAAAATGAAACATATAAAGAAGGAGAAAACACACACACATGGGCACACACAGACATACACATACACACTCCATATGAGAATATGTCCATTCTACTATATAGTCCTTGTCCTTTCTCTGTTTTGAACTTCTGGTCCCCAAAACTCATTTGAAGTTTTCTCTATGCTTTTAAAATTTGCACTGAAACCACTAAGTTTCTAAGAATTCCTGTAGGGAACTTGATTCTTGAAGAATAGAGACGCATTTCTCCTTCCTTCATTGTCCTTTCAACACATACATGCACACATGTATTACATTAAGGAAAAGACACCACTATCAGCAAATATGAGAATAAAGAGGTTTATTGGTTAGAACATTTCAGGCAGAGATAATAAAAGGCCAAATCCAAATGGTTTAAACAAGGAAATATATTATCTCACATAAAAAGAAATCCAGGGTTAGAACAGTTGTAGGTTGGTGAATTCATCAGCTCAACGATATCACTGAGGACCTAAATTCTTCTATGTTTCTACCATGTCTTCCTCAGCACGCTGGTGTATCTTCTTAGGGTGACTGACCTCCTCGTCTCAAGATGGGTGCCACAGCTGTAAGTATCACATACCGATAACAAATCTAAAAATAGCAAAGAGTAGTTTTTCCTTATGCTTCCTTTTAAAAAAGCAAAACAAAGTCTTTCCCCGGACCATTACCTCCCTCCAAACAGACTTCCCCTCTGTCTCTTTGGTCAGAATAGTGGCACATGCCCACTCTTATATATCCTTGGAAAGGTGAATTACCCTAGTTGGCTTGCCAATCAGATTCACTTTCTGATTTCCTGATACCTGAAGCTAACTGGGTCTGCTACATAGGATTTTCAGAAGAAAAAGCTCCAGGGAAGAATGTATGACATGAAACATTTCTCTTAAGCCCCACCCGCACTCTGCAGCAGACTTCCCCTCATCTTATTGGGCGGAAGTGGGGTTTTGTGAGATACCAGTATACGACAATACCAAAAATATGTACTGCAATCACTCCTGGATTGGAATTCATGTTCCTCTTCTTGTTACTGGCCACGAGAATGAGAGTAAATATCTTATCATCACTGAGCCTCAGTCTCTCTCTCTATAAAATGGGAATAGGATCACAAGACTATCCTCACCATATGCTTTTGAAAATTAAATGAAACAGATAGGAAGAAGTGGCACATAGATATGCTAGTATTCCATAGATATTACTTCCTTTCTTGTTTTCCCATTCTTTTTTACTTTCTCTCACCCCCTAGCCACCATCTATGGACCTAGAAAAAAGGGGATTACACAGCACAAAATGCATTAAATTTTCATGTAGCTGATTTTTAATTTATTTTTAAATTTGGGGATGCATTTATTATATGAAATAAATGTTAGCATATTAAATTTGCTCCATATTTCAGTCTTTATAACCCTGGTCCGCCTGGCTCCAGAGCTCATGGATTTGATGCATTACTCTGTCTCCCAAGTCACTTACTGGGGTTGTAGGAAAGCTGTTTATCTGTTGGTTAATAAATCAGGATGCGAATGGTTGGAAAATACGACCTCTTCAAAGGTCATAAGACTCTCTCACTTCTGTCACTTTTCTCTTACAATCTCCTATTAGAATTTTAATTTTAGATGGTTCTTTGGACCAGCGTTCATGTTGTAATTCTAAGTAGATATGTTCAGCTGGACTACGGAGATTTTGCTAAAGGTCACTGAAGCTGGAATCGAGGTAGTGAAGGCTTGATGAAAAAGTTGACTTCTGAACCAGATTTTGAAAGATGACCTGGAATTTGTTAGTAGGAAAAAGGGAAGGAGAACATTCTGGGCAGAGGAAACTACATGTGTAAAATCTTGGAGGAAAGAAAGAAAATGGCAAAATTATCAAAAGACAACAATTTCAATGCTTTGGAAGTGTGGCAGGAGATGTGGCTGGAAAACACAGCTCAAATGTTGAAGATCCTTTCATGCCATGCTAAGATATTTACCCTTTCTTCTGTCAACTATGAAAAACTACTAAAGGATTTAATCAGGGACGAGGCATGATCAGACTCATGTTTCAGTGAGACAATTCTCATGGGGGATCAAATGAGGATTTGGGGTGATTTCTGTCTATGTTTCTGGACACTTTCCCTAAGCTTCTCCAATAATCCTACTGATTTTATTGATTTTTAGGATTTAGAACTATTAAAATACTTTTTTGGTGGAAAATTTCATTAGAAACTGCCTTTTGGTTACTCTTTTTCTCTGTTTCAGTTTACCATCCAAAAAAAGTTTAAGTAAATCAGTTAGCCAAGGTTTTTCCTGGCAAAAGACAGCTACCTTTTTCTCAGGAGGTTATGCTTGCTTAAGACTCCAAAGTCTTCCTCCTCTACCAGAAATGCTATATCCTTCCTCAGTACGGAACTGACACAACTCTGCAGTCCCTAGTTGGAAAATGTCTTATAGATGAGAGACAATCTCTGGCTGTGGAGCTGTTGGTAATGATTTTTGGAGAATGGCCACAGTTTCGCAATGTAACCCTTGAATTTCTTCAAGTTCTTGGGTGAATTCCATCTAGTTTTAGTGATTTATTTACATTTAGTTTGACAATTTGATCTAGAAAATCCTGTTTATTCCTAATCCTTTTCTAACTAAGAACTAAATGATATACAGATTATTTTTTTCCACTTGAAATTAACATTTGGTGGATGTCATGTAGCAGCTGGGGTCTCATTAAGCTGTGCTCTGTAGCACATGGAAGCGTGAGTCCAGTACTTGAACCTTGATTCCACTGCAATAAGTTCCAGGATGGACTGCAGGCTGATGCTTTGCAAAGAAATGGAGAGGATCATCAAATAGGCATCAGATGAGGTGACCAAGACAATCAGACAGGAAAATGAATGGCTAATCTGTTTCTGACCATCTAAATGACTAATTTAAATCTAATACTACATGATCACCTCTCAGTTTAAAGCTTAAAGGATGCCTGAAGTCTCCTTACTCAAAGGCTTTCATTTGTCATACTTGATGTTTAACTAATTTAGTGCTAAATTTTAGATTAAGTTTATAAAGGGACATGTGAGGTCATATACATATGCAAATTCATTCATTCATTTATTTTCTTTATTCAGTCATACATTTTTACGTTATGTGCCACACACCGTATTAGGCATGGAGAATATAAACTCAAACAAGACCCTGTCTCCCAAGAAACTTAAATATGTAGCATTAAGCATCATGTTAAACTTGATAAAGATATGAATATGGAGAAAGAATATTACTAAGAAACATCAAAATCATTCCGAGGCATTGGGAAATGTTTCCTAGAGAGAGTAATGGCTGTATTTATTTTTAAACGATCAGTAGGAGATAGCTTGATTAAGAAGGTGGTGGAGCAGGGTGAGAGAGGAAATTACAGCAAAAGGAATGTTGTAAACAAAGGCAAGTGGCGTGAACAAGCAGAAGTGCAGACATCTCCAAAAAGCTTTAGTGAAGGGCAGACGGATGTGGGAGGTGGGCTGCAATGAGCTGACGGGAGAGGAAGCTATAATGGGAGCTTGAGGTCAGAATATAAAGAGTTTTCTGCTCCAAGCTAAAGAACTTAAGTTTTACCCAAAAAGCCACTTCTTCGGGTAGTTCTCCTTGGCGTCTGTGATTGATTAGGTCAAACTTCTCCTATAAATTCTTATAGCACCACAAACATCTTTTACGTGGAGTTTGTCACGGATGTTATTTTGGTTTGACTGGTATGATCGATTGTTCGATCTGTGTCTTTCCCCTTTACCAGATTGTAAGCCCTCTGTGCTTCTGCCCATTTACCTCATGTGCCGTTTCTATGTTTCCTTTACTGTAAGCTCCATGAGGGCAGGGACCCTGTTCATTTTGTTCAACTTTGTATCCCCAGAGCTTATTACAGTCCCTGGCACATGGTGGACATTCAACAAATGCTGGCTGACTGACTGAATGAATGAACGAATGTCAGCCATGGGGAGTCATTGAAAGTCCTTAGGAAATGAATGATTTGCTAGATTATGTTTACATTCTGGAAAGATCCATCTGGGAGCAGTCTTGAATGATGAGTTGGAAGAGGGTCAGACCAGAGGAGAGAAGAATAGGTACAGGAGTAGCACTGTTGAGAGTTACGTGAGAGTCTGAAGAAAAGCAGTGTGGGAGGGAGTGGCTTGAGAGAACAGATTTAAGAGCAGAAAACCGATTTATTGAGAAAAAGACATATTTATAGGTACTATAAAGCTTGGAATCTATATAGCTTTATATTGAATTGGATGAGGACACAAATGACATTGAGATGCCTAGCATGACTGTTGCAGGTTGGGTTTCCCAGGAAACAGACTCCAAGGCACAGATTGTGTGCAGGAGGTTTAGGAGGGAGCGCTTGGCATTAACACTTGGGGAAGGGAAGGGAAGGGAAAGGAAGCAAAGGGAAAGGGAGGGAGCAGGGTTTGCCAGAGAAAGAAGTTGGGTTCTGTTGCAGTCTCCATGAAGGCCGCAGCCAATCCTACAGAGAGCTCTGAAACTGAGATGGCCCTTCAGAGGAGGCCCGAATTTGGGGAGAGGCTGGAATTTTATACTTCTGAGTTAGTCGTTCATAGAACCAAGACTAGCCCAAGAAAGTGGCATAACCTTCGGCAAGGCAACTCTCTTCAGCCCAGGCAATTCTGAGGTGGTCTGATAGCTCAGGGCTGTTTGCCATCAACATTCTCAGCAGCTGGGGAAATACATATTTCAGTCAGCAAGGAGAGTGGCACATCACAGCAAGCGCTAGAACGAATCCCAATTTTGAGTAATTAAGGATATTTGAAGATAAATTTCAAGGGTAAGATGATTATTATTATTATATTAATTCAGTTTTTGAGCACAGAATTTAAAGTCTGTGGGTCACACCGTGAACCATGACCAAGAAAGAACAGTGTGGCAAAGTCAGCTCTAATCCCTCCTCCTGGTCCTGGGAGAGGAAGGGATTAAGAGAAGGGTGGACTTGAGGGAGGCGAGCGGGAAGTTCTGTCATCAAGAGATATTCAGATGTGCTTGAAAGAACAGATTGAAGAAAGCGTAGAAAGGAAATAGGACTGTCTTCCACTTCCAGCCATCAGAAGCACGAAAATGTGACCCACGCCCAGGAGACACATCAGTTTGCAGAAGGAGATCCAGGAATGACAGAGATGATGAAACTAACGAACAAGGACCTTGAAACATCTTCGATAAATATGTTCCATATGCTTAAGGATGTAAAAAAAATCCAAACATAGTGAAGAGATAAATAGAAGACATAAAAAAGAACCAAATGGAACTTCTAGAGATAAAAAATGCAATATCCGAAATAAAAATTTTGCTGAGTGACATTAACAGTGGATTAGACCCTAGGGAAAACTCAGCAGACTTGAAGACAGAGCAGCTGTTCAAAATCAATCACAAGGAGGAAAATAAAAAACAACAACAACAAAAAACTGGAAAAAGATGAGGATGGGCAGGGTTCCAGAGGCGCAGAGGAAGTGTCTACTGGGAGGTCTTCAGGGAATATGATCCTGGAATAAACTTCAGCTGGACAGGACAGAGATTGGAGTCAAGGAGAAGACATAGGCTGAAGAGCTTGGCCCTAGGATATGCGGTGGATTGCTGCCATCATTTATTTATTTTAAAAATGCTTACTAAGGCATACCACCATTTATTGAGTGATATGTGCCATACTTTGAACCAGCCCCAGGAGATCCAAAGATGTACAAGACATAGTTTACGGTCTATAAAGAGAGGCAGGCAAGTAAGCAGGCAAGGGCAGAACAGGATGCTAAGTACTACGATGCGGTGTGGACATTTAAGGAGGTCACTCCTTTTCAGGGTCATGCAAGCACAGAGTCAGCACTTGCCTGTCCTGAGCCTCCTTAAACTTGGTACCCTGGATGCTTCTCTTGTCTGGGCCCTGGGCAGGACAAGTGAATCCTATTAGAAAGAACTGCTGCCTTTAGGACTAAGCTACTCAAGGTTTCTACTGCTCTTCAATGTCATTGCCTTCATAAGGGAATCCAGGGTTTGAGGGAAGCCTGAGCGTCTGGCTCCTGGAGAAGAACTGCTCATCTGTGAACCCTCAGCTCTAGCAGCCCTCCCTAACCAGCACCATGGCTAAAAAGACAACAAACAGAAACAAATAGCCAGTTAGATGGAGGTCAGAGCTTCCGCCTTTGCAGCCAGTGTGCCTTTTACATCCTTCTGTCTTCTCACCAATAACACTTTATTGTATGTCGGTCTTTCTTACTAAAAAGTATCCTATTGAGTTTTTTTATTTTGAAAAAGCATTTTTTATTATGGCAAAAAAAATATGTAGGAAACTTTTCCGTTCTAACCATTTTTAAATATACAATTCAGTGGCATTAGTTACATTCACAATGTTCTGCAACCATCACCAGTATCTATTTCCAAAATTCAATTCAACACAATTTTAGTCTAATTCAATTTTAGTATCTTTATCACAGTGCAGAGCACAAGTGTGATTTTATCAATATTTATTGAATGAATTGTTGAATGGATGCATGAATTAGTATAACAGTCAAGAGATTGACTATAAATACACGGTAATTAACATTCCCATTGCTGCTATGCAAAAAATGACAGAGAATAGAGGTTGTAAAATTTAAACAAGTTGTAGATAGTTAGTAGAAGTGGCTACATCAGAGGAAATATCTTTAGAAAGAGAACTTGTGCTAGAAGAATCATGGCATGCTTTTGAAGAAGAAGTTACATGAAGGAACTCAATGACCTCCACAAGCAGGTGACAAATTCCCTTGCCAAGAGACAACTTTCAAAAGAGGCGGGCCTGATGGCCTTTCGCCGGTGGTTTGACTCCTGACGCTGTTTAGGAGTACTCAAGAGTTTGACAAGGTCCCCTAGGAGGAGGACTTGCTGGTCCTATTACCATGTTTAGATCTGAAAAAAATAGATTGACAATAATAACTCTTCTCTGTGCTTTATCATTGTGTGAGTTTCAGAGCACCAGGCAAAGAAGGAAGGTAAAGAGTGACTTGATTTCATGGTGATGGCGCAGGTCTGTCTACAGGTTGAGACAGGAAAGAGGGGCAGAATAACAATCAGAAATCTTAGGTCATAAAGAAAAATCAACAAGCATTGTTTTCTTCTAGTGAAAATTTTCCAAATATGTTGAGCATATTGTCTAGTTTGCTAGGGTCTCCCTGCTTCACTCTGTACTAAGAGGAACTGGTTATCTGACTGTGCTGTCTGTCAACCAGAAGGGCCTGGTGTGGTCCCGTGTAGAGGCCCATGAGGAACAGTAGCCCATTAAGACATTCCTGACAATGGGGCCCAGAAGAGTCAGAAGCACAGATGTAAGGCTCTTCTTGGCCACCTACTGGATCTATGACTTCTTTTTGGTTTTGTATGTTCATATTATACATATTTAGATAACTGTTATGACAATTATGATAAAGCAAACACCATAAATTATTCTCTGACTAACTTTTTCTACCACTTGAAGTAACTGTCTGGTCCACTCCTAACCTCCAAACAAATCTAAAAAGAGCTTATGGCATCTCCCTCCACGGACACCAGCGAGGAGATTTGGTACAGGAACGAGATTCACAGTTAACTTTAGCCCGTACAAAAGCTCTTCCCACTGTTGCAAGAGAAAAAGAAGTTTTCACCCAATGTGTTTTCAGTTACCGGATTCTCTTTCTTCATGGGAAAAAAGCCCTGCAATTATGGTAGTTGCCATCAAGAGAATAATGGTAACTAGGAGAAAAGAAACAGGCTGCATGGGCTCTGTCTAGCAATCCATCTGTACTAAGTAACACAACGAAATCCTTCAATCTCGTGTCCAGGAGACTTTTTTAGTAAAACTCAACCATCCGCTGATTCTTTCCCTTTGTGTATTTCCCCACTCCTGCTCCCAACTATCTCATATAACTCTATATGTCAGAGAATCTGGACCAGGAATCCAGACCAAAAGACAAAAACACAAAATATCAGCTTAAAGCTACTAGAAAGATAACTTTAATGTTATTTATAAATTTAAAGTTCAGCTTCTGTAGGCTTTAGCAAATATCATATAAACATACACAAAGACAATTTATAGGTTCTGTAGCTCTAAACTATTGTGGTTCCTAAAAAGATCCCGAGAGGAGGACACAAGGATACTTAGGAGCAAGGTGGGCTTAGGGCCAGGACTGACTTCAGGTACACATTTGGTGGGGAGTGCAGTTTTAAAGTTTTCTTTGAAATTCTACCATTTCTTTGGCTCCTTTTAAGATTCAAATGCCCTGTTTGAGAAACTCCACTGAGAAATTTATTACTCACTAAAGCTTCGGCACAGATTCTTTTCTCAGAGAAAGAGAGAGGCAGGACCTGAAAAGAAGAAAGAAAAAAAAAAAAGCGTAGGTGAAGGTTATGTCAGTGCTGGTATCTTTTGAAGGCAGAGGATAAGAAAGCTCTAGACCAAGGCCAGCAGGCAAGTGGTAACACTGAGAAGGAACTGCCAGCTCGAGGGCACAGTAAAGGTTAAGAAAGGCGAGGGCGCCAAATGAACTTCGCTTTAGGGTTTGGCGCCAAACTAGCTTCAACACTCATCACCTTCGCCCTCCAGCCCGCTCTCGCTTTCCCCTAGCTTCTCTCCTGAGCTTTGTCTGCTCAGTGATGGGTCAAAGAACCTCTTCTCTTGGTTCTTTTTATTTTCTTTGTAATGTAAATATCCTTGAGAGGGATCGTACCTGAGTCACTGACACTTTAGTGTAAAATAATCAGAAAGCTTTCTTCAGTCACAGGAGAATTGATATGAGCATTCCAGCTGCTGGCTGGGGATGCTTTGGGGAAGAGATTGACAAAGGAGGATAAAAAGAAGAGGACAGGCACAGAAGAGGAGAAAGGGACATCAAAACATCCTCTCTGATGTAACAGGATCTCTAGCCCCACTGCTGGCCACACTCCTCAGATTTCTTCCTCTCTTGTCCTCAGTGCCACGTTTTCTGGGGCTGTTCTCAACTGCAGTGCGTGCTCACACGTGTGTGTACCTGCCCAGTAAGTGTCCTGCAGTCTAGCATTCTAGTATATAGTACACACATAGTACATAGGAAGTATTCTGGAATTCTGTCTTGTTATGAATACAGGTTTACTGTGGTCACTTGGAGAGGTGATCAGCAAAAAAGAAGAGCTCACAAAGTGTCTTTCATCTCACTGCAGAAACTACTAAAACCATGAATTTCCTTCTCCAGCTACTAAACTGATAAACCTATTTTTTTCCGCAAAAGATTAAAATTGTATCCACAGAGGCAACCTCAAAGCAGAGTTAGTTGTTGTTCTGGAAGCAGGCTGACACATTTTCTAGGATTCTAGGACAAAGGGACAATCAGCTATAAAGTTTCTGAATGACCTATTCCAGGATATAAAATATAAATCCACTTTGGAACAAGCCATTTACCTGCAGTCCAAGACAGAAAACCATCTTCTCAGGTGAGGAAAGGGAGGGAGGGGGACGCAGATGATGCAGCAGAGGAAACAGAATGCCTGCGAGCACAGGCAGTCCTCTCTAGAAGCGGCATTTGCAGCTCCCCCTGCTTCTGCGTGTTCGTTTCGCTTGAGACTCATTCTTACTCTGACACCTTCAGGAAACTTGTAGACCAACTTTTTCTTTCTTTTTCTTTTTTTTAAACTGTGCACATTTATTGTAATTTTAAAGATACATCGGGACTTATTTCTACAATTTATGTTTCTTCCTTTTGCCATGACTTTTTTTTTTTTTTTGAGGAAGATTAGCCCTGAGTAAACATCTGCTGCCAGTCCTCCTCTTTTTGCTGAGGAAGATTGGCCCTGAGCTGACATCCGTGCCCATCTTCCTCTAGCTTATATGTGGGAAGCCTGACATAGCATGGCTTGATGAATGGTGCATAGGTCTGTGCCTGGGATCCCAACTGGCAAACCTCAGGCCACTGAAGGGAAACACGTGAACTTAACCACTACTCCACTGGGCTGGCCCCAGGTTTTTCTTTTTTAATAACATGCTGCCATAAAAACACTGTATGACCTGAAGAGGAGGCAGAAACAAGCTCCTATGGGATCCTTGACAGGTCCAGCTGACCCAGGCTGTCACTTAGGTTCTATTCATTCACATTTACTCTACACTCAGGTCTTATAGCTCTGGCAACTTATGGTTGATCATTTTCCTTAGACATAAAAGCCTGTGCTCTAAAATTTTTCAAGACTCAAAATAGTATCGTGGTTGTTTCCCAGGACTTTTTGGTCCTGTAATCAATCAGTCACACTTTACAGACTGAGACCTAAATCATTTGAAGCAGTTTTGGGTCTTTCCTCCATATCTGTTATTTAAATGGAAATCCCATGAATGAGAATAGATTCTAATTCATATCTCCTCAAGCAATAATCTAAATTAGGAATCGGCATCTTTTCTTTTTTTTTTTTACTGAAGTATAATTGACATACTCTAGCCTCTTAGTTTCAGGTGTACATCATAGTGATTTGATATTTATACACATTATGAAATGATCACCAAAGTAAGTCTAGTAACCATCTGTCACCATACAAAGTTATTACAACATTATCGACTATATTCTCCATGCTGTACATTACATCCCCATGACATTTATTTTTTATAACTAGGAGTTTGTACCTCTTGATCCTCTTCACCCATTTCATCTGCCTCCCAACCTCTCTGCCGTCTGTTAAATAGCAGTTTGTTTCCTGCATCTATGCATCTGTTTCTGTTTTGTTTGTTCATTTGTTTTGTTTTTTAGATTCCACATATAAATGAAATGAGATGGCATTTGTCTTTCTCTGACTTATTTCACTTAGCATAATACTTTCTATGCCCATCCATGTTGTCAAAAATAGCAAGATTTCATTCTTTTTATGGCTAAGTAATATTCCATTGTGTGTGTGTGTGTATATATATACACCACATCGTCTTTATCCATTTCTCTATCAGTGGACACCTAGGTTGTTTCCAAGTCTTGGCTACTGTAAATAATGCTGCAATGAACATGGGATAAATATATCTCTTTCGTTTTCTTCAGATAAATACCTTGAAATGGAATTGCTGCGTCATATGTTAGTTCTCTTAATTTTTTGAGGAACCTCTATACTCTGTAGAGTATATAGAACACTATACATAGTGGCCACACCAATTTACAATCCCACCAACAGTGTAGGAGGGTTCCCTTTTTTCCACATCCTTGCCAACACTTGTGATTTGTTGTCTTTTTGATAAAAGCCATTCTGTTGGTTGTGAGATGGTATCTCATTGTGGTTTTGATTTGTATTTCCCTGATGATTAGTGATGCTGAGCATCTTTTCATGTGCCTGTTGGCCATCTGTATGTCTTCTTTGGAAAGATGTCTATTCAAGTCCCCTGCCCATTTTTTAATTGGGTTGTTTGTTTTTTTGATATTAAGTTGTGTAGGTTCTTTATATATTTTCAATATTAATCCTTTATTGGATATATGGTTTCCAAATATCTTCTCCCATTCAGTTGCCTTTTCATTTTGTTGGTGGTTTTCTTCACTGTGCAAAAGCTTCTTAGTTTGATGTAATCCCATTGATTTATTTTTGTTTTTGTTGCCCTTGCTTGAGGAGACAAAAAAATATTGCTATGACCAATGCCAAAGAGCTGACTGCCTATGTTTTCTTCTAGGAGCTTTATGGTTTCAGGTCTTACATTCGAGTCTTTAAGCCATTTTGAATTTATTTTTGTATACAATGTAAGAAAGTGGTCCAGTTCCATTCTTTTTTCTTTTTTTTTTCTAGATTGGCACCTGAGCTAACAACGGTTGCCAATCTTCTTTTTTTTCTTTTTGCTTTTTCTCCCCAAATCCCCCCAGTACATAGTTGCATGTTTTAGTTGTAGGTCCTTCAAGTTGTGGCATATGGGACACCGCCTCAGCATGGCTTGATGAGCGATGCCATGTCCGCACCCAGGATCCAAACCAGAGAAACCCTGAGCTGCTGAAGCGGAGCGCGCAAACTTAATCACTCAGCCACGGGGCCGGCCCCCTCATTCTTTTACATGTAGCTGTCCAGTTTTTCCAATGTAATTTATTGAAGAGACTGTTTTGTCCCAATTGTATATTCTTGCCTCCTTTTTCATAAATTAACCAACTAAATATGTGTGGGTTTATTTCTTGGCTCTCTATTCTATCCCATTGATTGATGTGTCTATTTTTGCGTCAGTCCCATACTGTTTTGATTATTATAGCTTTGTAGTATAGTTTGAATTCAGGGAGTGGGATACCTCCAGGTTTCTTCTTCTTTCTCAAGGTTGCTTTGGCTGTTTGGGATCTTTGGTGGTTTCATACAAATTTTAGGATTCTTTGTTCTGGTTCTGTGAAAAATCCTATTGTTAATTTGATGGGGCTTGCACTGAATCTGTAGATTGCTTTGGGTAGTATGGAGTTTTTAACAATACTGATTCTTCCAATCCATGAGCACAGTGTATCTTTCCATTTATTCATGTTGTCTTCAATTTCTGTTGTCTTATATCTTATAGTTTTCAGAATACAGGTCTTTCACCTTCTTAGCTAAATTTATTCCTAGGTATTTTATTCTTTTCGATGTAATTATAAACGAGATTATTTTCTTAATTTCTGTTTCTGATAGTTCATTATTAGTGTACAGAAATGCAACCAATTTCTGTATATTAGTTTTGTATCCCTCAGTTTACTGAATTCATTTATTAGTTCTAATAGTTTTTTGGTGGAGCTTTAGGGTTTTCTATATATAGTATCATGTCACCTGCAAATAGTGACAGTTTTACTTCTTCCTTTCCAATTTTATGGCTTTTATTCCTTTTTCCTATCTGATTGCTGCAGCTAGGACTTCCAATACTATGTTGAATAAAAGTGACAAGAGTAGGCATCCTTGTCTTGTTTATGATCTTAGAGGAAAAGCTTTCCGCTTTTCACCATAGAGTATGAAGTTAGCTGTGGGTTTATCATATATGGAAAGTCAGCACTTTTTCTGAAGAGGGCCACATAATAAATATTTTAGGATTTCAGGCCAAATGGTCTCAACTTTGCCTTTGTAGCTGGAAAGCACTCAGGGCTTAAACAAATGGGTGTGGCTGTGTTCCAGCAAACTCTTATTTACATAAACAGTTAGCAGCTGGATTTGTCCTGAGCCATGGTTTGCTGACCCCTGATCCAGATGGTTCTTTAAAACACTCTCTTTCTTTCATTTTTATGTACTCTTTATTACCACTATCTGAGAGTTATGAAAGTTCCTAAATTGACATAAACTATCTGTACATTCATGTGATTTTCTTAAAATTGCAACATAAGAATGTACTTTTCAATATTTATTTATCATAAACTTAAAGATAAAAAACAATAAATTTCATCTGGCTAAATTCCAATTCTTTCTTTGAATACATAAGCATATTTTTATGCAGTTGTAATTTGTGTATGTATTTCATTTTTTTATTTTATGATTTACACAATATCCTTTTGTAGAGCCATTGTTATATATTAATATATTTTACTTACTTATTTTTAAAGATTATGTGATAAGTATTTCATTATACTTATAAAGCTAGCTTGCTAAAAATTCTCTTATTGTTAAATATTTGGACTTTTTCCCATTAGCTAAAAGGACTGCTATGAAAATCTTTGTGCAAGTGACACACAACAAAGTTAAAATCCAAATGTAAAAGCCGTATCACTTCTGCTAGCTCTACTAATTATTAAGCTCAACTATGGTGACATTATACACTCAAAAACACAACCAGATAGTAATTTTTTTGTAAAGGCAACCAGATTATAAATTTGTTTAATTGCCCATCACATTGAATGATGTCAGAAGACTATCCTACACAACTTTTTCTAAGAAATGTGATTTGATCTTAAATTGTTTTTGGTCTGTATTCCTCTACAGATAGCATATATTCCTTCACAGATTCGATGACGTATCTCAATGTTACTATACAAGCTCACATGTGCCAATGGCTTAAATACTTCAATCTATGTTCAAATACTGTATTTTAGTATTCTGTATAAGACAGTTTCATTAACATTGTCAACAACTGCATAATTAACCTCCAGATACTGTCATGCTCAAACTCAATATTGTCTTTTTCTAAAATGGGGAAAGTTGACTCTAAAGGTTGGTAGTTTCCTATTAGAATACAAATCTTTTCCCCAGCACAGAGCTCAGATATTGCTTGGTATTTCCAGAGTCAGACGTAGATTCTTGACTGTTAGTTTCAATGGACACTGAGGTCTGAAATAGCAGAGAGGGCTGAGGGGGGACATTAGAAGAATTCTTAGTAGGAAAGGGCTTTCTCAGGATGGCTCTCATTCAACCGGAGCATCTCAGAAATACAAATCCCCTACTTAAAACAATTGAGGCCACTAGGCACCCAAATATAGACGGGTTTGTAACTTTCGTTCCACCTATTTGCATCTTTAGGCACTTAAGTCAGCAAGAGACACCTTTATAAAGGACAAGTACTCTAGATCAATGCTTCTCAAACGATCAGTGGTAAAGAACCAGTGTTTTTCATTTTCAAAATGCCATCAATTGATATTTTTATAAAACACAATAAAAATAATGATCATAAAAATAAATTAAAAACACGCAAAATGCCAGCTCTCAATTTTGCATTTACTATTGGAGACAATTTTTATTTTTTTATTATTAGAATTAATATAAATATATTTACCATATTTATATTAGAGATTATATTAAATTAGAGTCAAATATAATCAGAACAAACACAGCATAGGTAAAATTGTAAAACAGTACACATTTTTCATTGAAAATGTGTGTATAGGTAAGTAGTCTAGATTTTACCTAGCCATTGTAAACAGGTCTGAGGCGTAAACTTAGGGAAGCACCAGTGTAGACGGCTTGGGCTTTAGAGTCAAGATACCTGGTCGTGTCTCAGTCTCTTACTGGCTGTGTGATCTGAGACGACTTGCTGTCTTAGCCCCATTTCTTCATTTGTAAAGTATGGATAAAAGCAAAATCAAATAGGGGGCTGGCCCCATGGCGTAGTGTTTAAGTTTGGCAGCCCATGGTTCGCAGGTTTGGATCCTGGGCATGGACCTACACTACTCGTCAGCCACGCTATGGCAGCATCCAACATATGAAGTGGAAGGAGATTGGCACAGACGTTAGCTCAGGGCTAATCTTCCTCAGAAAAAATAAATAAAATAAAATAGTGTTGTTTGTGAGGATCAAGTAAAACAGAACATGTAAAGTTCTTAGGGTAGTATCTGGCATGGTAGATACTGAAAAAATGATGGCCAGGATTTCCATTATGGTGTTAGCCAGCATGGCAAAGGTTTAAGGAGACTTAGTGATGAAAAATGTAAAGAGTAGGCATGCATCTCACTTCTGGGTACCATCTAATAAAAGGAGTCAGATATACATTGAAAATCCCACAGCATAATAGACCACTAAGCTAATAAGAGTTTAGCAAGGCTGCCAGATGCAAATTCAATTTACGCTATCAATAACCAACAAGAAACTGTGATAGAAAGTGAGATGCCATTCATAATGTCAAGAATCGCTAAAGTTTCTAGGAATCGAAAAAACAAGGAACACACAAAATTTTATGGATAAATCTTTTAAATTCTATTAAAAGACACAAAAGAAGACATGAATAATGAATAAATGAATGGAATTATTTGAAACTATAAATTTGTCAGTTCTCCCTTAAATTTATTTATATATCAATATATTCCAATATAAACTCCAGCAGAAATTTTTGAGAAACTTGACAAACTGATTCTAAAGTCTACATTGAAGAATTAGGTTTAACTAATAGTTTTCAATTTTGTGTGCATGCAAACACATACACACACAAAGAGCAAACAAAATAGTATACACCAACACAACAGCAGACAAACAAAACATGGAACAGATAAGAACGCCCAGGAACAGAGCATGTGTGTAAGGAAACGACATATGTCAGAGACAGGGAATACATAAATTATTTCGTAGATGCTGCTAAGAAAGCTGGCTCACTTATTAAGAAAAACATTCCTACTTCATGCCATATATACAATGAACTCCAGATGGCTTAAAGACCAAAATGAGAAACTTTAAAGCTAGTGGGAGAAAATATGATCTTAGGGTGGAAAAAGATTTTTTTAAACAAAATTCTATAAGCACAAACTATAAGGTAGAAAATTGTTGGATCTGACTATATAAACATTAAAGATTTTTATTCAACATGGGCACAATAGACAGGATTAATAGATGTGTACCATACTAACAAAAGAAGTTGCAAAGTTTAAAATCAATGGAATTAATACTTAGATTATAAAAGGAATTCCTATTAATCATTGAAAAAAGTAGGAAAGTGAGTAAAGGATATGAATAGGCGATACACAAGAGGGGAAACCTGAATGACTCAAGTTAAAGAGATCCTCAACCTCAGCCGTAGTAAGAGAGATAAAAATTAAAACAATATTAGGCCACTTAATACTCAATTGGCAAAAATTTAAGAATTAGAGGACTCCAAGTTTTCAACAAGTTGGGAAAAACAGGAATCCACATGCATAGCTGGTGGGAGTGGGAACTGGGACAGTCGTTCTGGAAGGTATTCTGGCAGCTCTTAGGACCCTACAGTACAGCAGTCTCTCTCCTGGGAACATGCCTGAAAAATTCTTGCAGAGACTCATAAGGCACCACATAGAATAATGTACACAGCAGCATTATTTGTAACAGCAAAGAACTGTCCATTATCAGATGGAATACCACGTAGCTGTCAGAAGTGATGATTTAGTGAGTATACGTTAAAACACAGTATTGAGTAAGAAAGAAATCTAATGAGACACTATTATGTAAGCTAAACGCACACACATACACAAAATACCACTAAATATTTCTCACAGATACACACATGATATTAAGAACACATGTTAAACATCTTAGAGGAGGTGCCTACTTGATGATAAGGCATAGTAATGGAAGATGGGGGATAAAGGGGAAACTGAAATAAAACAAGAAAGGGATCTTGTGGGATCAAGCATAGTAGTGTGCCATGAATCAAGAGAGGTATTTGATTAAATCAAAGCTCTGCACCTAAAATTCAAAAATTTAAAAAAAAAAAAAATGGCATCCACAGTATGGAACTGAGTGTTACAGATGGCACGCTTGGATCCCAGTAGACACTTTCCTAAGCACGTGGAAACACGTGAGCCCCACAGGATAGAAAATGCAGATTGAGACACTGTTCTTAAATTCATGAACTATGGTTCTCCCAGATTGTTCTTCAGTCTCTAGAAGCTCTTTTCCATTCTGCAATACTAGTGAAGATTAGCCAAGTGGGGAGCAGAGGGCATGGTTTCTCCATCCTGAGAAGCTGGTGACAAAGCTGCCTCCTGGCTGAGGTATCCTAGAGACGCTCGATTATGTTCTTCCCTGAGCAGTATTTTCCATGTTTCTCCTCTACACGCTGGCAGTAGCAAATGTCTTACCATGGCTGCCGTCCAGAGAATTCGAAACCAGAGCTTTGCTCTGGGCGAGGATCCAGGAGAGTAATTAGGATTCCACAGCTGAAGAGCCCCAAACTTTAAGGAGGACCCAGAGGCTACACTGACTGCGTCTTCAAGCCTTTGTGAGTTGAAGAGGGAAAAAGGCTGGAAGCCCTCAGTCATTTTCGAGTCTATGTGCTGGCCTTACTTTGATTTTTGTTCTTGTTACAGGATGCCCAGATGTTTAGGAAGACTTCCAGAGCAAAAGGGGGCACATTACCCAGGATAGGTATATATTTGTGTTTTAGTTCTTGCCCCATTTCCAACTGCATATGAAGATTAGTTTGGTAAAATTTTCCTGGTGAGTTCTGTGTTCATGAAGGGACTGAAGTGTGTTTATCTTTTCAGTGTGGGAGAAACACCAGGTGTTAACAAATAAACAGGATCCCACATAAGGTGACAAGAGGCATCTGAACGTCCTTCCAATCTCATATCAAACGTCCTCCAATAAACTGAAAGTCCCATTGTTCTTATTAATGGTAAAAATTACCATTTTAAACATCTATAGTGTTGTAAGCTTTTTATAAACAAAATCTTATTTCATAATTTTAACAGAACGGTAAGTAGCTATTGTCGTTCCTAGTTTACAAGTAAAGAATGGTTTCAGAGAGGTCGCTGCCTTGCCCAAGGTGACACAGCTAGGATACAGCAAATCCAAGATGCGACCCAGGTCTACATGGGTCCACCTGTATAGCCTTACACCATCTCAGTATTGATATTAAAGCTTGTTAAGATACAGATGTATTTTATCCAGCAGATTGCAAGCTGAGTCATCCTCAAAACCTCAGTATTATTGATTGGTTCAAATTAGGGAGATATGGCCTAAAAAGCAGGACCTTGAAAGAATGAAGCACAGAAAACTTAAAAAGCTGCCAAGATTGGGAGCACTCACCACCTAAGAAGAGCAGAATAGTGCCCAGCGCACAGAGGAGGCCTCATCAGTGCAATCCCTTCCCTTCCTGTCTTGCCTGAGCTGCACGGCGGAATGACAGGGGGAGAAGGCTGGACGCCAGAGACCCTGGATCCTAGAAGAAGGCGCAACAAAAAGTCGAAGGTCCTCTGAACAGGTGATAAGAGACGCTCCAAGGCGGACAATCTATTTTGTCAAACACACCAAAGGCGAGCCCTCTCTATTCACACGAGGGCTGTTCCCTGTGCCATTTTTGAGTTAAGATGGATGGTCCCGAAGTGTGGCACAGGTTTTGATTCTATCTCCTTACCTGGAAGTCTACCTGAGGATTCGCCAGGAAGGAGCCTGTAGCTGGTCGTCGTTCCCCGGGCGTTTCCCTGGATAGCCACGATGCCCTGTGATAAGTGCTCGTCATAACTGTAGTTGCAGCAACAGCAACCACTAACTAAGCACGTGGAATATGCTAGATGAGGCACCAAATTCCGTACGTATATGTATCATCTCATCTGATCCTCTCAACAGCCCTCAAAAGTTGACATCATTACTCCTACTTCGTGTATTTAATACGGAATAGAAAGGTCAAGTAATTTGCCCATGACCACCCAGCTGGTGTGTGGTGGTGCTGGAAATAATTTATTTCAGACTCCAAACATCGTATTCTTGACGCTTACATTGTATTCTTTGTTACTGTTACCCTCATCATCCATGATCTGGGGAAACTGAGGCACAGAGTGTTAATCCATTAAGGTAAGTGTTTGAGATAAATTTGAGACTTAAAAGCAAACATTTGCTTCGTAATTGTCCAGCCGTTCATTTTACTAATATTTATGGTGAGAATAATTAAATAATATAATGAATATCTACAGTGAAGTATAATTGAACATGGTAAATATATTACTAATAAATGAAAAAATAAACATTAGTGCAATCATAAGTGTTATTTCCTTCACAACTTACTGTCTTCCACTCAAAAGCCTTCTTTAATCTCCTCTAAAGCAGGAATTCTTAGTCCTGGTCCTAAAGGCTTCTGGATAGCATCTGGGGGTGGGAAGAGGAGGAGGTACACAGATTTGGTTAGGAAAAGGTGACATTTTTATTTCACTACCTCTAATTGAAATGTAATTTGTCAACTATAAATGTTGGCAACATTGGTAGCATTTAGGAATATCTGTAACTTTTCACCAATAGAAATTGCATATTTTTATATTATTATTTTACAGCTGTGACGAATGTCTTGAAATGTCATTTGTGCTTATCTCTACTTAAAAATCACAGTAGTTGTTAGACCTCCTGCTTAATCTAATCCTTTAATAAGGAAGCATACATGTATTACTTTCACATTTTGAGAAGTGCATCTCAGTGTAAGTACTCTCTTTGGTAAGCCTGCTCAGTTTCTTTTATGTATTTGAAGACATCGAGGAGAGTCCACGGGCTTTACCATAGAGAAGTCTGAGTGCTCTGCCCGGAGCCACGTGTCAGGGGAACTGTTCTGACAGGTGGGAGCTGGGTGCAGAGAGGGTGACCTGCCTGGCCTCTCCGAGCACGGGGCCTGGACCTAAGCCCAGCCTGAGAAACCTCTTCCCTCCGCCTCGCTCAGACCAGTGGATGTGCAGAGTGGGTCCTCTCTTTGCTCAGCTTGGTTCCTCATGGTCCCAGAAAGCGGCGCATCCCCCCGACAGAAAGTCAGCCCTTGGCGCCTCTCCAAACAAAGACGGAGGCTCAGGGCCTGCGGTGGCCGCTGGTCACTCAGGGGCTTGGTACTGACCCCGGGGTCTTGCCAGCCTTCCTGTGTGGTCCTGGCAAGTTCTTCAAGACTATGAGCTTGAAGCTCGTCTTGTCTAAATCAGGATAACAAGGTTTGATATTTGTACAGTGCTTTCTGACTTGACACCACGCCTGCACTGTCCCTTCAGCTCTCACTACGACGCTGTGGGGCCACGTAAGCACAGTCACCCCGTGGCACACAGGAGGGAGCAGGCCCTAAGAGGACAGGGAACTGGCCTCCATCCCGGAGGCACCTCCATCTCAGGGCTGGCACCCGGGTCTTTGGAGCCTCAGCAAAACACCCCTTCCTCAACCTGGACGCCTCACCCTGGTCCGCAGAAACAGCCTCTGGACACCCCGCTGCCAGCTGTTCCATCCTTAGGGACACATTTTCTCCGATGGCCCCTCAGTTCCTCCCACAGGATCCCTCTCCTGGCTCCACCAGCGCCTGACAGGCTGCCTCTGACCTGGCCTGGATCCCACCCTGCCTTGTAACGCTCTTGTGCGCTGTCCCTCACGCTGAACCTCAGGTCTGCACACACTCGTTCACTGACTCTGGACAAGTCACCTCAACTGCCTGAGCCTCATCTTCTCATCTAGAAATGGGGAGAACACTGATTTCAGCATTTGTCATGAAAGTAAATAAGATGCTTTTGCAGAACCATAAAATCCTTTATAAAGTGGCACTTGATGCTCCCAGCAACCAAAGTAAAGACAGGCTGGGAGGAGGTGAGGGGCAGAAGAAGGGGCTGGGGATGCACAGACCACTCAGGTCCTGGCTGTGACACCTTTACTTGTACATCCCTGGAAAAATTGCTCCGCCTTCCTGAGCCTCAGTCCTCATCTTTGATGGAAATATTTGATCTTCTTACTAAAGTTTTTGTGATGATAAAAGGAGATGATGTATCGAAGATCTTAATACAACGCCTGGCACTCAATAACTTGTGTGGTGGTGGTGGTATTATTATTATTTTCTCTCTTGGAGCAGAGTCTTTTCTCACAAATTTCATGTCCCACAACATTAAGCATAGTGTTTTGCCAGTAAAAGGTGCCAAAATATAATTTTTGAAGAAATGATTGATTTTTTTTAAATACTATGAGATAATAAAAGAGATAGGAACCACTGTAAATTTTTAAAAGGTCTATCTAACTATCCTGCCTCACAATTTTTTCCATGTTATAGAGAAAGTGAACATGCCTCAATTCTTGGGGTCCATCCCGGTTATTTCTCCACTTCTGAAGACTGTAGAATATGCTGTCTACATACATACATAATGAGAATATAACACTTCCTGGTCCGGTGCACAGGGAGCTTTCCAGGCTCCATCACTCCCATTAGATGGTGAGCTCCATGGGGACTGAGTCCACATTTACAGCTCTTCAAACCCTCCTGAGTTAGCGGAAGGCAGGGCAAGGAGAGGCCTCCACTGAACGTCTGCTGCCACCACAATGGTTCTACCCAGTCCGTGGCCCGGGGTCCAGGCAGGGTCGGTGCCAAGGCCTTGAGTAGGGGACGCATTCTCCTTTCTCTTTCTGTGAATGCCTTTGAGAAAAGCAGCCCTTAGGTTTGACATAAGTAGAGAACCAAAACAGCCATTGAGGATGCTGTGATTTTTACTACAGGAGTTAATTATCAGCTGACACATGAAAAAAGAGAACTGTTTACAGGCATTTAATGTTAAATTAATGAAATGCACAGCTGGGCACTACGGGATCATCCCAGCGGATATCATGACGTTGGCCATATACCTCTAGCTCACTAACTCTAGGAGCTCAGGATACTTGATATTAAACGACTAAGGCTGAGAAGGCTCCCTCTGAACTAGGATGTGTCTGGAGAGGGCGTCTGACTTGCGGCTCACTTTAGACGGTACAAATAGCTTTTATTTGCATCATATCGTTTGATTCTCACAACAGCTCTGGAGTAGGTGGTGTTATCCCCATTTTTACACGTGAAGAAACTGAGTGTAAGGAACTAAATCACTGCTTAAGGATGTACAACCCGTGTATTTTCTGTTTGCTGATGTGTAACCAATTACCCCAAACCTTGGCAGCTTAAAGCAATAAGCATTTGTTCCCTCAGTTTCTGTAGGCCAAGGATCAGCACAGCTGAGCGGGGACCTCTGTCTCAGGTCTCTCCAAGGCTGGGGTCAAGCTGTTCCTGGAGGCTCACTTGGGGGAGACCGGCTTCCAAGCTCACTCTGGTTACCGCCGAATCCAGCTCCCTGCCAGCTATTAGACTAAGAACCCCAGTTCCTCAGGGGCTGTGGCCAGAGGCCCCCCTCAGTCCCTGGCCGTGTGGGCCCCTCCACAGGACAGTTCCCAGCATGGCAGCTGGCTTCCCTCAGAGTGAGCAAGCGAGAAAGGGAGGGAGAGCTCCCAACGCAGAGACATAGTCATTTACAACCTACTCTTGAAAGTGACACCTGTCCCCCCTGCCGCGTTCTGTTCACTAGAGGGGGTCACTAGATGTGGGAAGGGGTACAGGGGCACGTGAAGCAGGAGACGGGGTCACTAGGATCGTCTCAGAGGCTGCCCACACAGCTCGTTAGTGGTGAGGAAAGGACTCAGTTTAGATCAGTGTTTTGTCTGATACACCGTGTTGCTCCAGCCAGTATCCATTAATTCTGCAAGTATCCACTGCAGGGACTATTCTTGACACAAAGGGCGCAAAAACAGAATGTGTGACCTGGGGAGACTCGCGATACCCGAGTGAAGACTGACGGGACAATCACAGTCCACCGGGACGAAGGCCGTGCCAGAGGAACACATGCGGCCTGGTGGGAACGCGCAGTGAGGCGCACAGCCCAGCCCCGGAGGAGGAGCTGGCGTCTAGATAAGTGTGGACGGACCCCACAGGCTGGCAGCACGAGGGGAGGAGACGTACAGAGAGGCGTTCCCAGCACCTGTGAAAGGCGGACATCTGAGAGACAATCGCCCATTCCACCAAGTGCAAACTCTTCTCTGCAGCTGCGAAGAGCAAGCCCTTCATGTTGGGGCTGGAGAGTTAACCTGTGCAGTGGTTCTCACCCCGATTTGTTAGAACCACCTGGAGGGCTTTTAAAAGGCCTATACCTTAAGGAAATTAATGAAATCGAAGCTCTGGGGGTGGGGCCTGCGCATTGATTTTTTTGGTTTTTTTTTTTTTGACATTTGTTGTGTGGCAGCCTTTTTAATCCTCGTATCCACCCTTTGAGACAGGCACTATTGTTATCTGCACTTTACAGAAGATTTACTTTTGCATACTTCCTTTTACTTCTCAATGTAAGTATGTGGTATCAAACATGTGATTTAAATACCCTTGTGTCGCCTCAAGGCACCCATCACAGCACCACGAAAACGGTGTTTATTAAAGCAGCTGCCGCATTCCGGAAAGCCATCGTGGCTTGCTATAAAGCCACGACACTTAGCAGGTTGGTTCCACAGGCTTCTCCACGAACAAGGCTCTGATACCAGGGATGCCTGGGTGCTGCAAGGCTGCAAGGGCCTGGCCCTCTGTCCTCAGTCAGGATGGCTCTGAAGGGCAGAGTCAGCCCAGAGCTCCCGCGGGGTCCGGGGAGGCCTTTGCTGACGTGACACCGTCGCTCACCTTCACCCGTTTCCCAGCCTGCTCCCTGTACTCTCCCACAGGTCTGCCTCTCAAGGGCTCTCCCCATAAACTCATTCCCACAGACTTCCACGTCTCCAGAGTCTGCTTCCTGAAGAACCCACCCTAAGACAAAAGGAGTACAGATGGGCCACACCTATTAACTTTATTTTACTCTCACAGAGACTTCCAGAGTAGAAATTGTACCTGCTTTATAATCAGAGAGACCGGAGCTCATCAAGCATCGTCTCGGGGAAGTTGCTTACTCTCTCTGAGCCTGTCCTCTCATCTCTGAAGAGGGACCTTACTAGGATTACACAGTTCACCTAACGCTCTATCATGGATTCCACAAACACAGGCTCTGGGTCCACGGAGGCCTAGCCATGGAGTTGAATCACCAGGAGGCTGAATTCCTAGGACACATCTGCTCAACCCATCCATACTGCTATCTATTAAATCACTCCAGGGGACTCCAAGATGCTGTCGGGGTGAGCACTCTTGGGTTCTATCGTGAAAGGACCTTGTTGACTATGCTAAGACGTTTACGTTTTATTTTCAAAACATCAGGGGAGATTTAAAGTAGGGCAGTGACTTGATTAGATTTCTATTTTAGGAATCTTCTACCTATCCAGTCTAGAAGAGAAGAAACTGGAAAGCAGGAATCGAGTGCAGAGGCTATTACAATAATCCAGCTTAGAAATGACGACAGTTGGAAATGGTGCACCAAAACGGTAGCAGTGAAGATGCAGAAAGTAGAAGAGATTAGGGCCATTTAGGCAATAACTTGATTGCATGTGGGATGTAAGGGGGAGGGATAAGCTATGGGAGACTGGAAGTTTCTAGCTTGCAACAACAGGGAGACGGTGGTATGATTCCTCAAGAAAGGGATTGCAGGAGGAGTGGCAACAATGAGGGGGAAATGCTAGAAACTGAGTTCATCTGGGACAGGCCATTGAGGTGGAGATGTCCGACAGGCCACTGGAATGATGGTCAGGAGCTGAAAAGAGAGATGGGAGCTGGAGATCTTATTTATGGATCAAAGAGCCAAGGGAGTGGATGAAATCAACAAAGAAGGAAATTAAGGGTGGGCTCCAGAGGGAGAATGATGTTTCAAGTGTAGGCAGAGAGAGGGAAGCCGTGCTCCAAGACTGAGAAACAGCAACCTGAGACTTGAAGAGAAAACTAGAAGAAAGTAGTGGCACCTAAAGCAAAAGAGTTGAAACTTGCATTGGAAGCAGGTAACCAACAGGGATAAACCCTACAGAGAAGTGAATAACAATTACAATTGATGAATAACCTTTTTGGCTCTGTTTTGATCAGCAGTTTGCATCAGGCTTTGCACAGCCCTTTCAATAAGGAAGTTTTGGCAGTAAATACAAAATCAGTCCTGATTTAAATCATAATAACAGTTATTTCAGATATTGAAAAGTCTACAGAGAGAAGGTTCCAGAAATAGTGTGCCTGAGCTGATCAGATGTTCCCCTGAGCTGGGATAGCGTCACCAGCCACCTGTAAAAATGTAAGATTCTGTTAACAAGTAGGAAGGAGGAAATGGATGTTGTGTCTGCTGCATAGGATTTCCTGCAGGAATCCTTCACAACAAGGGTGCACAGCAGGAGTTACTGTCTCCTTTTTCACAGATGAGGAGCCCATGGGAGGCAGAGGTGAGGACCCTTCCAAGAACGCACATCTCGGACATGGAAGGTCCATGATTCGATCACGTCTGTCTGATTCCCAAGCCTGTGGTTTGGAAACAGTTGTAATGGAAGCTCCTTCTCTAGCTCCCCGTACAAGGGCACACGGTCCTTTCTTCATGTGATTTTTCCTCAGGCCTTTCTGTCCCTATGCACGTATTTGGGAAGGTCTTCTCTCTCCATCAACCACTGTGACCCTACGTGTCTGCGACTTCACTGCTTGCTAGCTAAGTCTCCAACTAGTCAAGATTATTCAGAATTCTGTCTGATTCTGCAAGGTGTTGCTCATTCCTTGGAACTCAGGATTAACTAAAGAGAGAAGCACTCTCTCAGTGACACCTCTCAAGCTGTGACCGCAGTCCCCTCTGTGTGCTGGGTGACAGGGACCACTTTTTGAGCACGAACTGGGGTGCACACAGCTCACAGTTAAATGGCCTCTGGGCACTGGGTTTCCCGGCTCGTTAGCCTGTTTGCTGTGGTGCAGTCATGTGTCCTACTGCTGATAAGATGGGCTGTACTTGTTACGTATTTTATCTGTAGAGTCCCCATCGATCTACACAGAAGCACATTAAACCGGTTTACATGAAATGGTTTGCAAAGCTGGTCTGTGATTGCAGAGAGCTGTGACCGTCCACGTGTTAGCAGATCTGCCATCTCACTTTCCCTAGGGTCTTTCCAGGAACCAGGTCGCAGTGATTGATCAACCACGTCCATGAAATCTTTCTTCACCTTCCCCCGTTTCTCTCCATCTTCTTTCTTCCTCTTGTAAGAGCCAGATCTTAAGTTCACATGAAGGAAGCCATCTTAGGGAAAAGAAACAATATTGTCACTGACTCACTAGTCCCTGTGAATACATTCTAGCCTGCATGTAGCCTAAATGATTATGCCCCTCTCGCTTTTACCAAATACATGATCGTCTGGTTCTATGACTCTTGCTTACGTCTATCTCCCAGCTGTAATAAGACAACTTTGTTCTCTGAGTTCCCCAGGAACATGAAAGACCTCCAGAAAGACAAATTCCACACTGGTTCCCATCTCAAATGACAGAAGAGAGAGATAACGTGGCGCCTTGAAGTTCGTCACAGTGAATGGTCCACATCCCTAAGGCCCCTCATTTCCTACCCATTTCCCGTATAACTGCCTCAAGATTCCATACGATTGTAAGATGGTTCTTCAGAACACTAGTCTGCCATCTTCCAATTATGCTGGCTAATCTTATAAATTTTCCTTTCTCAATCACTGGCTAGTTTGCAATTGATTTGGCACCTGATTGCAGCGAGCAGAACAAGCCCCTTCTCACTCGGTTATGCTGTGACCATGCACCTCACCTTGTACTCACTCTCCTGAATTTATTTCCCATGAGGGGTTTAGCTAAGTCTGCCCTGGAGCCATGCTCAGTGATGAAATAGGCACAGACTTGAATACTGGATTTTTGGTGGATTATTAACCTTCCAGCTTCTACAACCAATGCCACCCATGCATATGTCTGTTCCACATTCCAAAAAGGAAAAAAGAGCAAATGAAAAGGGCGGGCACCAGATCTAATAGAGTTTAAGGTAGGATAACTTGATTTAGGTCCCAGTGACCCCGTTGGCCAGTGGCTTGTTCCCTCCTGCCCTGCTCATGAACTGTTAGTCCTCTCCCCCAAGAAGGACAGCTCCAGGATATACGCAAGATGAGCGTACCACGGGAAGCTGTTGAATGTCTGGAGAGCTGGGGGTAATAACAGCTACGTTGACTGAGCGCTTCCCATGTGCCAGGCCCTGCCCTCAGCACTGTCACATACCTTAACTCTTTATCTTCATAACAACCCAGTGAGGGGTGATATGAGTATTAATACAATAATACTCCTGTATTATCCCTATTGCACAGCAAGGATTCTGAGGCTAGAGAGGGTAAGTAATTTACCCAGGGTCACCCAGCCAGGTAGTGACAACCTGAAATTCCAGTCCAATGTTTTCTGTCTTCAGAGATAGGAATTCTTAACCACTCTGCCACTCTATCTCCCAGATGCTTAAATGAGCAACAGCAATCTCCACTTGATTCATTCATTAAACTGAAGTATACAGAAATTTTGTCACTGTGTGCCCAGGACTTGGGTTTAAAAAGTGATAACACTTTATCTGTTCTCTTGGGTGCATACTTTCTTAAATCCCCCAATTTTCCTCCGTGGAGTGGGTAAACCCACCTTGCTTTATAATGGAGCTAAGAAGTCTGGGGAAGGCATTCGGTGGGAGAGGCTGGCTCAGTTCTCACCAAGCCTGGACCAATCTGAGCTGGAGAGAGGGCCTCCCAGGAGAGATGGGATGTGAGCACCGAGCCACCTGTGGGAGAGCACAGGCGGTAGGGAGCTACCTAAGTTGTGTGTAAGAAGGCAGCTAATTTTTTTAACAAATTGTTAGAGGTCAAGTGGAGGCTACTGTGAAAAATGGAACCCCGAGGAGCCACAGACACTAGGGGAGGTTTCACCCACTGAGAGATTCTTCACTATGGACATCCACTGGGTGCTCATGAGAAGGACCGGAAGCAGGGCCAGGGGCCAGAGAGAGCATCTCTCAATGGTGCAGGCCAGTTGCAGGTAACGCATGAAACATCTCTCCCCTAAGGAACAAAAGCCTTAAGAAACTTGTGGGAGGACAGCTAACCCTGGCGCCCCCCAGGTCACAAGTGAAGATCCCATTAGGGCGTGGAGAAGGTAAAAGAAAATAAAACTCTACCCCTGGAGGAAGGTGAAGGAGGTCCCTCTGGGCCAGATCATAGAAGGATCCCACTGCTGGGGGTGGGGCAGGATCAAAGAGAAAGTCCCACCCTAACAACCTGAGACCCAGGGCAGCCTAAGAGCAGTCTAGTCAGCCTCTGGCTTCAAGCATCAGCAGTCTAGTTCTGGGGACAGGGAGAAAGCAAGGAGGGAGAAGCTCTCAGATGGGCGAGCCCCTGGAATGCAGGAGGTCTGGGCGGTGCAGGGACACTGAGGAACTCTCAGGCAGCCAGCCCTCACCAAAGCGATGCTAGAAGGATCTGAAGCTGGTGGTGTGCTGAAGGTGACCACAGCAGCAGCAGAAACTCCAGCTTGCCTGGGTTGCATTTGGGCTCTGAAACTGAAGGCTCACATCAGTCACCAGTCCTTAAAAATGGAGTTGTCCTATCTCCATTTTCATTCTGGTACCTGACTAGCCTAAGTTACTCATCTAGTCCCCATTGTCCACACTTCTCCTGTTTTCCATCTCATTGTGTCTCTGTGCTGCGTCCTGGCTCATTTCTGCAAACCTGTCTTTCATCTCACTTATCCTTTCAGCGGTGTCTAATCTGCAGCTTAGCGACCCAGTGAGGGCTTCAGTCTCACGTATCACACTTTCTTTTACAGACATTGTTTGATCTCATTCGAACTCCCTTGCCATTTTAATAGTCTCTTCTTCCTTGATCATACGTTTGGCATTTCTTTTATATATTAAACATATTAAATGTACACACTTTATATCCTGCGACTAATAAATCCAATGTCTGAAGTCCTCATGGGTCTGATTCTACAACGTGTTTGTTCTGCTGGCTCTCATTCATGGCAGTTTGTTTCTCCCACGGTTTTTGAGTGAACGCTTGTCTCATTTGACTTCACGTGGGAAACAGTCCTAGTGAAAGTTTATTCTTCCGTAAAGAATTTGTGTTGCTTTAGCCAGATGATAGGGGGCTACTGATGGAATTTGAACTTGCTGTTTTTGAATTAAATACATAATATGCATTTGGTATGAAACCCCAAAGAAGGCCCACTTTCAGTTAACAATTCTCAGGGAGCAACATTTTTTTCCTCTCCTCCTATGGCCGAGTTTAATGCAGACAATTTTTCCCTGGACCCTCTTTCTGGAGTTGTTGGTGTTTTCCTTTTAATCTAGTCTATTCTTTTGTAGAGAACAGACAATCTTTTAGCGTTCTGGCTTTCTTTACCTTCCCTAATTTGAGTGGCTCCTACAACATGGGTGGTCATCAGGGTCGCCAGGAATTAGCTGATTTCTCCAGGGTAGCTAGTGGTTTAAAAGCTTACTCTACTTTTGGATTCCTGCTTTTACTTTGTTTTCATCAAGTTGAAATTGCTTATAAAAAATAAAGGAGCAGAATGTCCTTACGGTGCCTGTTAGTCTATTCCTGGGTTTGGGTCCCAGCTCTGCTGTCTTAATCATTATGCAATCTTGGGCAATCTATTTGCTTTTCTGATTTTTTTTTGTCCTTTGTAAAGCATAAATAATAATATTTATTTACATATCTGACTGGGTGAAGACTCAAGATACTGAAATCAAAGTGTCTAGAACAAAGTGACTTTGCCTGGCACTTAACCAGTGCCAGCTGTTATTACGAGTTTTGTTAGGAGATTTGGGACAAATGTCCTGAAATCTTTAAAAATTAAATTGGCCATTTCCAGGTAGGCCTGCTGTCCACTGAGCCGAGTGGTAGTAACAAAAAAGATACTTGGTTTGGAGTCCATGGGTCTATATTATATTATGGGAGAGGATAGTAATAAGGGGAATTTCTCTTTTTCTCCATCTTCTGTGTGTCATTCTGTGTCCCAATAAGAAGTAATCCAGTGGTATAAATGACACATCTCTAATGTACAAATGATTTCCTCTGATAATAAAATAATAAGTAGGATAAGGAGAATCTTAACCAAGAGACCAAGTACTATTATTATACAGAATCTTGAAGAATAATTAGGAGTATGAGCTCAGTGGTATTTGGGCTGTGAAGCAAGCATTCTGCATCTGCCAGGGTGGTGGTTTTAATGATTGTATACACAATGTCCAAAGGGTGATTTAATTCACATATTCCTGATCCACTTACACTAATACAATTTGAACCGGGCCTGAAAGACACTGAGTAATGCATGGACTGTCCTCTCTTCTTTTGTTTAATTTTGGCAAATGAAAATTAATAAGAACCTAATGTCCATTTGAAATTCTTGGGTCTATTGGCTTTTACCTGTGGCAAAGCATCGTTACTTCTAAAGGATTTTTGGTTTGTTGACCAATGGTTATATGACAGTGGTCTCTTTGGACTGTTTTGTTTACTGTACTCTGCAGAAATCATTTAAAAGTCTGTCTTTCAAAGAAATAATACGTTGTGGCAGCATCATTAATTGGAGGCTCTCCTGTATCGAATGAAATGTTTGCCTATGAAACTATGGAAAGGGACCACAGCCTCCATTCCTTGTCTCTCTTGAGGGATGTTTATATTAAATGGAACTGACTCTGAAGTTGGCAACTTTGCCAGCTTCCAATGTTCATTCAGCTTTCCACAAATATTATTTGAATGCTACAACGAGTATGTTAGCTTGAGCTCCTCAGAAAACAGACTGTGAAATATAGATTTGCTGGCAGGTTTACTGAGAAGTACTTTGGGGTACAGCATCTGTACATGAGTGAGGAATGCAGAGTTGGGCAAAAGGAGAAGCTGAGTTGTGACACAGTTTCAACCAAGGGGTCACCTGGTCCTACTGAGAGTTCTGGAGCAGAAGATGGCCCTTCAGAGTTGATCTGAGCTGAGGCAAGGGGCCCATCCTTTGTAACACTGTATTGACCAGTTCTTGAGCTACAACTGTAGAGGAAGCAGACCTTTGGGCAAGAAACTTATCTCTACCAAGGACAACGCCTGAGAAGGCACTCAGCTGTGAAGCATCAGTAGCCAGGGCTGTCAGTAGCTGGGGGAAATGCACGCCTCCCTCCTGAAGGCGGCACCTGGGCAATGCATTACAGCATCCCCTACCCAGGGATACGTTGATGAGCAAAATCAAACCCAGTCTCCTGCGTCATGGAGCTTGCAGTCTAGTGAGTATTCACAGTGTTTCTCTATTTCCTTTGTTTGCCCTTAAAAAGTCACCACTCGTCCTGTCCTTGGTGGCCCTGCCCCTGCTCAGCCTTCAATCGCTTGTTCCAGCTTCCTTTCACCCAAAGACTGTGGAGACAATTATGATCCTAATTAATAATGTCTAGGTCAGCATTGAGCACCTTGCTGCATGAGGGGAGAGTTCTATTAGCTCAATGATGGGTCCCCACTGGTTTGGTTTTACCCGTGATCTGAGATCATAACTACAACATGAAGCAATTTAGGACTGATCCAGAGAATATTCACTTTCCAACCTCTTCCTCCCTCCAGTGTCCTTTAGAACTGACTCTGGAATAATTGGTCTTAAACTATTGTGAGCATCAGAACCTTTTGAGGCTATTTTTAATGATGCAGAGATACCTGACCCCAGAGGTTCTGATTTAGCAGGTCTAGGTTGGGTGCTGGTATCTGTAATTATAGAAAGATTCTGAAGTTGTCCCCACACCTTTCGAGTTTGAGAAGCACTGCTCTGTCCATCTGTTGTCTCTGAGTCTCTTCCCATCGCTCAGACTTACACTCATGACTTGAAGACTTTTCTCCTCTGGCCAAATTCTCCACTCAAAAGATGGGGCTCAAGTGTCACCACTGTGTTTAAGGGCAAAACAGCTCCATGATTGAGTGTGGACTCTGAAATCAGACACATGAAATCAAATCTCAACTTATTTACCTGATATCGTATGGGACTAAGTTTTCTTACCTGATCTCTCTGAGCTTCAGTTTCTTTGTCAGCTCCATGAGAATAATAATACTATTATCTCCTAGGGTTGATAGGGATGTGATGAGGATTAAATGATACATGAAAAGCGTTGCGTACGTCACCAGGCACATCCTAGGTGTGAGTTGTCACTTCCTCTGGGAAGGCAGCTGAGCTGGCAAGTGAAGTTCTTCATCCATATTGGTAAGAGATGGGACCTTGGACAGTGTACATAACGTCTCTGAGCCTCAGTCCTTCTTTGTAAACTTGGAGTAATAATATCTATCTCAAAAGATTGTTGTGAGGATTTGAGAAGACAATACCTATAAAGCGCTTTGTACTTTCCTGGCATTTCGGCAGCATCTCAGCAAATATCTATTATTATTATTCTATGAAGATGTCCTTTCCTGCCACTCACGAGGCAGAGTTTACTCCTCCTCTTTGGTGCTTCCATGAAACTTTGTTCATACCATTATGAAAGAGTGCACATTACTTAACTATGGTCCCCATGTTTCTTCATAAGGCCTTGTTATGTCTCACATGTTTCTATTTCTAGCTATTGATCTATCTATCCACATGTGTAAAACAAATACCACCTCAGCTCAATAAATGCTAATAAATCCCTAAACCAATTCAAAATACTCAGCTAAATTTTTGATTAGATCAACAATAAGTTATTTGAGGTGGCCCATAAAACGGCCAGAGAAGCTGGCCGATATGTGACCTGATTTGTTTTTGGATAACTACCACCACCCCAGACTCAAGTGTGTAATGAGAGACAGGAAGAGTGTTGCTCTCCTGGAACAGCGTAATGAAGTCCTCAGTGTGTGATGCTAAAAGGAAAGTTGAGAAAATGGATAAATTAATTCTTACCAAGAACAATAAACTCTGGAGGAAAAAAAAATTGTATAACAATATAATAAGCCAGGCAGTGGACTCAGATTACTTCCGTGCTACACAGTGGGGATGGAGGCACGGCACAGGCATAAACTTCTCCTCAGTCTCATGCCAATGAAGTGGTGGCAATGATAAACACAGCTACAAGTTATCAAGAATTTACTATTTCCCCTCACTGTTAGGCCTATTATAAACATTATTGCTAATTCTCACATTTACCCTGGGAGGTAAATATTAGCAAACTGAGGTTCAGAGAGGTTAAGTGACTTGCCTAAGGTCACATAACAATTAAGCGACAGAATTTGGGACCAGCCTGTCTGATTCCAGGACCCACGCTCTTTGATTCCATGATCCACTACATCATGCCCAGGCATTCTGATCTGTGGCCTAGAAGATGTGGCACTGTGGGATAGGGAAACAGCACTGGCTTTTAAAAAGTCTGTGAGTAAAATTTCAAGATTTCGGAGACTGGTGCGCGGGAAATGGTTAAAGGTGAATTTAGCTCCGGGTGAAGGCTGCTACGAAACCAGGTGTTCTTGGTTTAATGAATGTGATTAAGATCAGCCAGACGTGGGCTGACAGTGAAGAGTATAGGGGCCCTGCTCTGGTTCAGTGGAGGGAACGGTGCAAGGGTCCAGCCCTCGGCTGGAAAGAATGGTCCCTCCCAAGGAGTGGGCACTGCTCTCCTTTGTTTGACCATCCCGCAGAGAAAGCGTGAGGGAGCCGCAGCCAGCTGGTGTGGTCTCGGGAAAGGCACGGACCTCACAGGCGGACAGACTGGGTTTAAACCTCAGTTCTGTGTTGTCTCGACTGTGCCTTGGGTAAGTGACTTCACCTGGCTGAGCCTCAGCCTCCCAACTGGGAAATCAGGGATAGTCTGATCATCTCCACAGCAACGTGGTGAACATGAAATGAGAAGGTTTAAACAGAGCAGGTATTTTGACCTTCCAGCTCTGGAATGGCTGGGACTTAGACAGCCAAGCTGCTTCACCGGGGCATGAGGTATGACCGAGGGCAGCCGAGCTGGTTTGCTGTTACCAGCCCAAGGCAGATTTTGCTTTTGTTCCTCCACAGGAAGGAATGGGGGCCATGGTTCTGGTCACCGGCTAGTGCAAGGCGGTTTCCACCTGGCTAGCTTAGAAGAATGAGGCCGTGGGTACAGGAACTGCTCCAGGCGAGACTACCTCCCCAGGGAAACAGCACCAGGTAACCCTGTTCTTCCCAGAAAGCAGAACCTGCAGGTTAGGTTTGTAGAGTCCTGCAGGCGCTGGGAATGAGTGGGAGAGAAATTGCAGGCCTCGCATTTTCCTTAGTCACCTGTCCCTTCGAGCAGAGCATAACACAGCACCCACCGTGCCAGGTGACCTTCTCATGTTTTGCCTGATGAGCAGCAGGCTCTCAGGGGCACGGCTTTAGAAGAGTGAGGGCTTTCCAATTCCAGACTAAATGGAGCCGACGCGGCACCAGGGCCTCAGCGTTTATTATTCCTTGGGAGCCTTGAGCTCTCCTGTAATTTGCAGTTAACATGGGGAACTGTTTCGCACTTGTCGGCAGCCTGGACTGCATGCCCTCTCACTGCAGAGCCCGGCTGCACAGCAAGGGGCCTCAGAGTCCTGACTTTGAGGCACACAACCTGCTCCACTGCTTAGTAACTGACTTCGAGCCCCCTGAACGTCTATTGTCCCATCTGCACGCTGCCCCATGTTAACATACGTGTGATGCAAATGAACGAACACATTGTCAGACACTTTCTCTCATGCCTGGCACTTGTTAGACACACAATAAATGCCACCAATATAATGAGTAATAGGATAGTTGCATTATCAACAGGGTCACGATGAAAAGCAAAGGAAATACACTAGAATGAAATACACAGATTCCTTAGCTAGGAAGATGCATGAGATGTAGAATTATGGAGAATGACCTTAAAGGCATTTATTTCAGACAGATGGCCATACTGTTACTGATAAAAGTCAGTGAGCTCTAAGGGGGCCTCGGCTTTAGAACTGCATTTTAATGAGAAGGATTTTTAACTTAGTTATCATATGGCTCAGGGGTGTTGGTGATAATTTCATTCATTCCACAAATATTTTTACTGCCTACCATGTGCAAAGTTTTCAAAATAAAATCGCAGCCACATTCAGACTAGAGTGGTACACAGGATTTCTTGTGAACCGATTGGAATTCTTTGAGTGAAACTCAATAGAAAGCAGTTTGCCCTGTGCCTTTGCCACTGGTTCTGTCAGCATCCCCCTTGCTCCAGATGCCTCTCCTCCCACCGCATCCCATCTCGGCACGAGTGGTCCTAGCTGTTTCTCAGGTCTCTTTCTCTTCCTGATGTAAATCAGGACTTATGGTCCTTGCTCATCCTGTGTTGGGTTTCTTCAAAGCCCGGGTCTCAGTTGTGAGAAATTGAACTGGGAGACCATATTTCACATTATATTAATTATTGTAACCCCATTAAAGTCTTAGCCATTCCAGAAATATTCACAGTACAGAGAGAGAGAGGTTGGAAACTTAACTCTTTGGCCCAAGGAACTGAATTGAATAGAATTTCATACACAGCACCAAGAGGATGAGGTACACGCAGATATTTTTGCTTCCTACTCTGACATTTTTGCCAAAAGATGGAAAGAAGGAAGAAAAGAATTTGCAGGAAGAAAAACAGGCCAGCTGCTGACTTGGGCTTTGGAAATATGTAAATGAGTAAGACAGTCTGAATAAACTTTTAAATAGAAGAAAAGGATGTGATTTGGAAGGAAGATACTAAGATATCTAATACTTTCTCTTCTAAGTGGAGATTTTAGTCATGTTATGATTGTGACCTTTTCTTGTCATTTTTCCCCTTTCTTGAGGTCCCCTATGCTTGTCACCTCTCACCTCCCTATCCGACTTGTCTCCTGTTTGACCTATTGAATCAATCCTTAAAATGCTTACGTTCGCTAAGTAGATTTTTTAAAGTGGAATTTGTGATCATATCAACACAGTGCTTCTAAGTGGTCAGTCCTTAAGTTTGTTTTCCTGACATTCTGAAGCAATGGTCATGTCAGGGTGGTTCCTTAAAAAAAATCAGGCCCGTGAGGTTTCACCGATGAACCCTAGTTCTTATCAAACTGCGATTATTTTATTTGTTTATAGTCACAGTCTGGGGTCAAAATATTTTTTCCTGGGGAGGAATCTTTCAAATCAGAATGAAAGTAGAAAGTTTGATTCCTTAGAAAAATTTCATTTTATTTACAAATAGACAGAAAAGAAGACATAATTTGAAGTTAATTAAAATTTTATACTGCATGGGTTAAAAGTCAGGAAATACCAGATTTTAACATTTTTATTGTGAGATTCTCTGGAATATTGAATTTAAAGTTAGTGTTTCTGAGGGCAGAAGCAGTGCTCTTGTGGGTTACCCCCTCCTGGTATGAATTCATAGTCATAAAATATTAGTAAAGAATCCTTTAGAGCAGGGTCCCACGGTGTGTGGATGGATTTAAAGTGTCCATAGATTCCCTAAAAATGTATGGTAAAAGTCTAACGTATGTGCTTTCTTCTAGAAAGAAGGTGTACAGTTTTCATCAGATTCTCAAAGTTGTCTTAATCTTCAGCATGTTAAGAATCACCGTCTTGGAGATAAGCTACATCGTCCACCTCATTTCACCAGTCGAGAAACTGCCCACCGCCTCCCAAACCTGAACGGTTAAGCAACTTGCCTGACATTCTCCATGAGTGTAAGGCAGATCCCAGGCATGGCCAAAAGTCGATAGACTTCCAGGAACATAGGAATTAGAACCATCCCCACCAACACCAGTGTCCTCTGGACCTTTCAGGCCAACGATAGACACTAAATTTAGTTTTTAAAAATATTGGTTTTCACCATAACTTGTAAGTGGCTCACTGACATTGTTGAGGAGGCAGGATTGCATCAGAGAAACACTGCATTACTCGGGTTTACCATCACCCAGTTGGCCCTGATTTAGGACAGAGGCTGCGTATGTGCACGAATAAACACTCCCTTTCTCCCGTACTGCATCCTGCTCACGAGTTTGGTGCCTGTGGCAAGTGTTTGGTCTCCTTTAATGAAGCCCTGGAGTTGGGGAGATGCTGTCTCCTTTTGTTTCGTGGAGGAGTGCTGCCATATCTAGCCCTGAGATCTGAAACCTCTACCACAGTTCTCGTCCAACACGGCTTTCAGGTGCGGGGCGTTTGCGCAACAGTCTCTTGGACGATAATGGAGAAGATAGAATTTCACAGATCAGAAGGAAGTGGTGTGAGTGGAAACCTGCAGAGGTTGAGTTTCCATGCTCTTCTGCCCTCACCTCATCTCCACCCCTCTCCGGGTCTGTCCGTGGGATGCTTGTCCGCACACGTAACTACAAACTGCAAAGTCTGTAAGTACTTGTTGTCAGCGATCCACCAATTAACATGTATTCTACATATACAGTGTGTAAACTGCTTTGTCTTTAGCTAAGTGAGAGTAAATAAAGTTCGATTTAAAGGTTAAACTCTGTCAGCAGTTGCGTGCCCTTGATTCTCTTTTCTGGCAAACCTGGGAAAAATTGCCCAATTCATCCATCTCACTCTCCAAACAACGTGTTTAATTATCACTAACTCTAAGAGTTGATGAAGTCCTTTCATTCCAACACATAAATATTTTTCTCAATGTTTTTTCTAGTAAGACAGAATTTTTACTTGTGTGATTCGATGACTTCTCACCCTTAACCAATGTCCCAACCACCCCTGTCAGGGTGACAGTTAAACATGATTTGCTTCTTGCTGTTTGAGTTGTCATTTGGGGGACATAGCACCTCTCTTCCTAGTTACTGTGTTTGGCAGAAGGAGTTTTCCGTTTTAATTCTTCATTTCAGTTCAGTTCAACAACAGCTTTTGAACCTCCACTGTGTACCTCACCACCCCCCCCCCCCCAACAGTGAGGAACTCACGGCTGCAACAAGCAGTCTCTGTCCTCAAGGAGTACACAGGTTCATATGGGTGTCTCATGTAAGGTACTAATTTTAACACATGGCAGCATGACAATTTCATGCTGAAAAGAAATACAGGCAGTGTGTTACGGCAGCTCAGAGAGCAGTTACTTCTTGGTTGTGTGCTCAGGAAAATCTTCAGAGAGGAGGGTGCATTTGAGTTGAGGTCTTATTTAGTATCTATCTAAAACTAGTTAATAGATACCATTTATTGAGTGCTTACTACCAAGCATTGTGCATTTTCTCATTTTATACTTACGAAAATCCTATGAAGTAGACGCTGTTATTAGCCCTACTTTCCAGCTGGGAAAATACAGGCTTAGAGTTCAAATAGCTCCAGCTGCCAAAGGCCACTCTTGCTGACTCCAGAACCCCTGGCCTCACCTCTCTCCCATGCACCTGCTTGTTGAGTAGATTTCTGACGTGCAGAAGCAGGAAAGATTCCAGGCTGCACTTCCGTGGACAAACTGGACAAACCGCGGAAACGGAGTCTCGAGGCAGATCTGCGGCAGCCTGGAGAAGAGTTTAGGAGTGATTCCCAACTCCTGAGCAGTCACTCTGTGGTGCCCGGCATTGCCTGTGTTCCTCACGGACACTGTTATTTAATCCTCATAATAAGCTTGAGAATTGGGTATTATTATTCCAATTTTTACAATAGAGGAGACTCAGAGTTGTTTACTATTTTGAGGCATCAAAGAATGTTGCAGAGCAGGGATTTGATCCAAAGTCCTGATGATTGCTTTCTGACCTCTCTAATCCATTTAGAGGAAGAGGGGCTCCACAACCCTGATCAGAGACTTCCATGACTGTACCTTCACCTCCTTCCTTTCTCCATCCCAAGACCGAAGGAAAAAAAAAAGAAAAAATCAATCCTAGATTCCTTCCATCATATTCCCTTCCTATTGTCAGTTGCAGTGTCAGCAGTTGCATTGTAAACTGGCAATGAGAAAGAAATGGGAATAGAGTGACTCTCACCATAATTCCCCAAGATGAATATTACTTTCCACATTTTACAAATGAAAGAACTTATATGCAGAGAGTAAAGAACTTTGGTTAAAATCAGATAGCAATTAAGATGCAGTCAGGATAAATGCATCATTGGTTGATAGTTACGGAGATTATCAAGATATAATAATTTATATTCAGATACTTATCCCTGGCCTTCTCTGGACTATTCTTTTAAAGGACTTAAAGCTAAAATCTGTAGATGGGTCTCTTTCCTCACAATTGGATTTGGGATGTTTTATTCCTTGTGGGGTTTGGGGAGCTTTGTATTGGACTTACCATAAATGGTAACAAATGATCCTTTGCCATCCTCTCATGAAGTCATCTTGGAGCAGACCCCATCTGCGGTCACTTTCACAGATCTGGATCATCTATACAAAGGAGGCAAGGAAGAGTCCCATGATTCCATGACCTTGGGGAGACACTGCAAAATGTACTTCCTTCTCCATTCCAGAAAAGTGAAATGAGCGTTTTTCTCAGCTGGTCATAGGGTGAGTGCCCAAATGTGTGAACAGCAACCTAACAGCATGCTGGTGATTTATAGGCAGCTCTCTATGACAACAGGCGCTCAGAGGAACCACCTGACAACGACAAACATGAACATGCCACTCAGAGGTACTAAAGTGTTACTAAACTGCTGACAATCGAAAATGGCTCTGAGTTCGGAATTCTATAATAGCAACAATAAATATTTATTGAGCACCTATTATGGGCCAGATACTGTGTTAGAAATGGGATGTAAGGATGAATAACATAAAATTTCTCTTTCAGGGATCTTACAATTTAGAGGAAGTTTCTAAAAAATAAACAGGCAGGCACACTAAAGTTTTGGAAGTGAGAATATAGGGGCACTTGAAACAGGAATGCACAGATAGGGCGCTATCCTCGTGGAGGGTCAGGGAAGGCTTGCCAGGAGAGGTGCCGTCTAAGCTGCAGTCTGCAGGGTGGGTTGAGATGAGCCAGGTGAATGGGGAAGAGGGCATGGGGAGCATCTTGTGCCACTGGAAGACCGTGCAAAGGCCAGGAAGTAAGAACGATCATGGTATTTTGGGGTACCTAATAGTAATTCATGTGGCTGACTCACACAGCTCTGGGAAAGAAACGGGGCAGACCATGGGATGATAGACCATGAGATGACAACTCCCAATCTTTCTCAGTAAACAATTCTTTTCCATAACCAATAATTTAATGCTGACTTGAAAGTTTCAGAGACAGAAGCTTTGTGAACACTGGAAAAAGTATTTATTTTTTCAAGAATAAATTTTAACTGTAGAATCAGTAAATGTTAGAGCTGGAAAGGCCCTCTCGTCTAAGGCAGTCCCCTTGTTTAACAAATGAGGAAACTGAGGCTTAGAGAGGTTTGATGACTTATCCAAGGTCCCCAGCAACTTTAATAAGTGCTTTTGCTTTAATAAATGCTCATGTTATATTCCTGGATGAGAAAGACGCACTGTCAAAGCAAAAACTTCTTCCAGATCCAGGTATAGCGTTCATACAGGCCCAATTAAACTGGCAAAAAGATTATTTGTAAACAATCCAGCAAAAGCATTCTAGGAATCAGTGGCGCTTGCGTGTTCAAGGCATTCAGGGTGATGGTCAATTCCATAGTACATGCCAGAACACTCCAGACAGAAAGGTAGGATGGAAGAGAGCTGAACCGTTTCCTCCTAACACACGAGGTCAGGTACTTTCGTATGGTATAGCCCACTTCTAATGAACATGAGTACACTGTAAGAACACACCTTCAGGGGCCACGTTCTCATCCTTAGCGCTGTCTGTCAATCTGACTGAGGGCCTGCAAGCTGGCATGAAGGTGAGCCTGTGATAACGCCTGCAGTGAAAGAAAAGCAGCAAAGCATTGGAAGTGAGCCTGACTCCAGCTCTCCAAAGTACTGACTCTCTCAGCCCTTCGCCCTTCCAACAGCGATAATAAGTAATGCTTACATAATGGCTCTTATCCCAGGAGCTGAAGGGATTTACTAACATTACAGTGCTTAGTTCCTTTCTGATTAGCCATGGGAAAATGTCAGTTCTTGTTGCTCAGGAAAATTACTGCCCTTCCCGGTACACCACACACAGCCTAATTCCTTATTCTCAGGCCGGGAGAGGGGGTGCCTGCACCAGAAGGGCAAACTCGACCGAAACAAGGGAAGGGCTTCCATCCAGCGGTGGGGTGCTGTAGCTGAGGCGCAGTGTTTGCAGAGGGCTCCGACCACACGCGTGAGCAGCGCTGTGGAACTTCTGTGGTTTGAGGAGCCTTGCCCTCCCGGCTGCCATCCCCGGCTGACTGCGATCTACCTGAGTGTTGTCCTTTGAAACCCTAGGCTTCCTGTCAGCCACCTGCTGGTGTTTCATGAGTCTGTTTCAGATGCTAGGTGCTGTGTGTGTGTGCGCGCGTGCATGTGTGTGGCTTCTAATTAACAGGACGTGTCAGTGGACAAGGGCTGCAGGGTAGGGGACCCCTCCTTTCAGAACTATGCAATCTCACTTGTAGGGTGTCCAAGTAGTTAGACAAATTCCATGACTTCTATGGGGAAATTGCATTGTCTACTCCACCCCTCTAGCACTTTTCCATCGCTGTAATAAGCCTTTGGTTTGGAAGCTAAACTCAGGCTGCCTCACAGTATAGGGAAAGACCATACGATGAACTTGGAAGGCAGAATTCTTGGGTTCAAATCCTCGGTGCTCTACCACCTGGCTGTGTGACCTGGGGCAATGACTAAGCTATTCCCTGTGAAACAGTTTCCTCGTTTCTAAGATGTGTATAATCCCATCTCAGAGAGTCGCTGTGAGGATTCAACGTGGGGAACATAAAGAGCTTAGCTTGAGGCCCAGCACGTAACCATCAGATGGCAGCTTTCGTTACTCCTGGAAAGTGATTGCTGCCGATATACTTGCTCAGAGTTACATCAAGTATCCTGTGTCTGTAAAAAGGAAGAGGAATTTTTTTCTCTGTTATGGTAATTTGGATTTTTTTAAGAACGATTCATGAACTGAGACATAGCAAAAACGATATTTACTTTCTCAAGTCCTTTTCCACTAATAACTCTTCCCCCACATGCTGTTTCTTTCTTTATTTTTAATTGGTTTTTTTTTTGCTGATCTCTTTAAAGTAAGATATTTATATAATTATCAGATTGTTCTTAAAGGATTAGAATTTAATAGAGAATTCTTATTAGCATTTTATGTCAAAACCAAAATCTCTTTATACCCTATAACAGTTAACATTATTCACTACTTATTATGTACCTAGCACCTTTCAAGAGCTTTATGTATGTGGACTTGTTTACAATTCTCACAATAATTGTAGGAGGTAGAAACTGTTAATTTTCCCATTTTACGGGGGAGGAAACTGAGGCACAGAGACAGTAATCCATTTGCTCAAGTTATGCCACCCTCTTTTCCCAGGGTCTGCTAAGAATCAGCGCCTGAGGCAAAGACTAAAATGCTAAGGCTGCGTTTGGGAGATGCAAGTCTGGGTGAAGGTGAGGTGAGGAAAGAGGAGAAGCATGGCAAGCATGCTCCCCGGGGGTCTGGGCTTGTCTGGAATGTTCTCAAGGAGAGAGTGTAGCTCGGAGCAGTCTGTGGAAGGGAGGGAGGGTTAATCATCCACCCATTTCCCTCCATCTCTCACCCCTTTTGTGGAGGTGCTCCTCCCCTCCTCCCTGAGAGCTCATGGCCCCTCACCTCCAGGGTTTGTCATGCAGGCCCTCAGCTCAGCGGCCACTCAGGAAGCCAACACTGCGATATTCCATCCTAGTTGAATGTGGGGGCTCGCACGATGCAGATGGAGTGCTGTCAGAGAGAGAAAGAAGGTGTTTGAAGGAGACTGAGAAGGCTGGCGAGGATTGTGTCTGATACACGCAGGTGGAACTAGAAGAGTTACTGTGTTACCCAGGTGGTAGAATCCTCTAGAACCCAGATGTATTCGTTTCCTAGGACTGCCACAAGAAATTACCAGAGACCTAGTGGCTTAGACAATAGAACCTTATTCTCTCACCATTCCAGAGACTAGAAGTCTGAAATTAAGTTGTCATCAGTGCCATGCTCCCTCCAAAGGCTCTAGGCAAGCCTCCTTCCTTGCGTCTTTCTAGCTTCTGCTGGCTCCCAGCCACCCTTCGAGTTCCGTGGCTTGTAGATACATTGCTCCCATGTCTGCCTCTGTCTTCACATCACCCTCCTCTCTGTGTCTCTGTGTGTCCTCTCTTCTTATAAGGACACCAGTCACTGGCCCACAGGCCCACCCTAAATCCCAGATGATTTCATCTTGAGATTCTTAACTAATTATACCTGCAAAGACCTTTATTCCACATAAAGTCACATCCTGAGTTTCTGGGTGGACAGGAATTTTGAGGGGGGCACTACTTCACCCACTATACCAGGCCTTGGGGAACCATCGCTGCTTTTGGTTGTAGTGAAATAAACTGAGTAAGTGTGCCCCTGCCTGAGACAAAACAAGGACTGTCTGATGCCTCTGAAAGGCGTGGGGTCAAAAGTCTTAAAATCAAAATACCTCAGAGTGTATTGATAACTTGGTTTACTGAGCTTATCAGAACAAAATCACTTGACAGCCACTCAGGATTTTGAGTTAAAGTGCACTTTCTTTGGGATGCCCAACTGAAATGAGCTGTCTGATCTAGCCACACCATCACAAAAATGGATTCTTTGATATAGAAAACATCTAAGTAGGTTATGGACACAACTGTACACATACATGCACACATAAATAAAAAGTGAGAGAGACTAGTTTTTACATGACACTACTTGTGGCATCACTATATACACACAGCCGAAAAGACCAGAAGTCCTTTGCATTTTTGTATAATTGGAGGCTTTTCTTTTGGTCAGTCTCGTTAGTTACTTTGGTTTACAAAGCGTGGCATTTTTTATAGTTTTGCCTCTTCACTCTACGAATTGTATTTTCTTCCTAAAGCCATCTCATTTTGGATATTGCTACATGGTGTGCTCTTTATCGTTGATCACTTTCTCTGTAACATCACCAGCCGGAAGGGCACATTATTTCAAGTCTTGCTTCAGTGACTCCTGGAAACATTTTTGAGGGGAGAGAGTATGAACTGAGGAAGGAAGAGTGGAGGGTGCCTTTACTTCATTGATGTCGGCATATTTTAACCCCTTCACGCAAGAAAAAGTTGACTCAGCATCTCCAGTGACACAGGGACAGCACCAGTCCCTGTGTTGGGCTCTGGGGTACAGTGGTGAACTCAACAGGCATGTTGACTGCTTTCAGGTGGCTAATCGTCCAGCTCACCAGACAGCAGTTGCTTGGATAGCCTGGGGTCATCTGTTAAGCAATGATGAGTCAGAAAAACCATATTTTCTGAGCCACTTCTTGATCTGAATTTGATGTCTTAGGAGGCAGCAGACAAAAAGAATTCATTCCTTGCTCCTGAAGTAGATGTTTATAGGGTCAAAAGGCTGAAAGGCATGTCAGGGGTTATTTGGTCCAGTCTCATGATTTCAGTCAGCAGACATCTGATAAACATTCATTGAATGTCAACAATGTACCAGGCACCATACTAGGTCCTGAAGAAACAACAGCGAGGGAAGTCAGGCACAGAACTTGCTCTAACGAAATGCATCGTCTAGTGGGGGAAGTCAGACGTTATCAAACAATTACACAAATAAATATACAATATGATTGTGATAAAGGTTATGAAGAAAGTGTATGCAGCACCACGAGACCGCAAGATGAGGAATTTGTCTGAGTCAAGGAGGTCAAGAAGGCTTCCCCAAAAACTAGGCTTAAGCTGAGATCTAAACGAGGAGAAGTTTTGCAGGAGCAGGCAAGAGGAAAGAGAATTCAGGCAGAGGGAACAGGCAAGTTCACGGTGGACTCCTGTTCCAATCTCTTCTCCAGCCCTGCAGCAGGCTGTGAACGGGGCCAGGAATCTGCACTTTTTGCAAGGTCTGTAGGCGATTGTGATGCAATCCTGAGAGATCCCTCAATTTGAGAGCACAAGCTTTGTGTTCTAACAGACTTTAAAACAAATCATCTCCAGCTGCTGGGTGACCTTGAGCAAGTTTCTCTCTCAGCATCAGTCGTCTCCTCTTTTGACTGGGATAAGGTGTCCCTCAGAGTATGGAGATGACATTCAATATAATGAGTGTAAAAGCGTGTGCCACAGTTTGACACGTGAATGTAAGTATGCAGGTTGGCAAAATGTCACTTTCCTTTGCTCAAGATCTGCAGGGACAAAGATTGCATGGCCTCATGGGAAAGCCTGGCTCACACACATAAGGACAAATCACAGGGACTCCCAATGTGTTTCCAGGACAAGATTTACCTTTGACATCCTGAAGGGACCATGTTGCAAAGGTGGAATTTGGACAGAGGGAAGTGAGAGTTGAGGTGGAAGAATAGTGGGTGAAAGTGGGGCTGGCTCCACATTGAAGAAGGAACCATGTTGATGCTTCCCAACCTCTCCCAACTGGGGAGAGCATTCTTCTCCCCATGAGTAACCGATGACCACAAGTAGCTCAAGACGGATGTCCAGTGCTGGGGACAGTCACGTTATTTCAGAATTTTCCTTGTATTGAATCCAGCAAGTTATCTCTTATATCAGTCAGGCCCTGGCAGGAAACAGGTGCATACTCAAGAGGGGCAACTGGAGGGAATGAATGACAGAGCTATGTACAAAAGTGTAGCAGGGTTAGGGGTGAACACTCTGGGGCCAGCTGCTGCTGGAAACCACTGAAACACCACCCCCAGGCATGAAGAGGCAGGGTGAGGGGTGGTGTGGAACCTAGCCATGGAAGAGGGGCCAGTAAACAGAAGCGGAGGCTGCATGGAAAGAAACCCAGCCACTGCCAGCCAGGGCTTGGCAGGCAGGGAGCCAGAGGAATTAATATTTGACCCCTCTCCTCTCATCCTTTAATACTCTGCTGGTGCCTCCCATTGACCAAGCCCAACCAAGAACCATAGGGCAAGAGAGCACATTAATGCAGCATAAAGCTTCCCAAGGGCACAGTGCAGGAAAGAGAAGAGATCAGAAAGTGAAATGGGGAAGATCCAGCTTATCATCTTGCAAAATAACTTTTGTTTTGAGTACCAGGCTCTGTTCAAGCACTTTCCATGTATTGTCTCCTTTAATTCTAATGATAGACTAAAAGTAAAGTATGTGCATATTTCTGTGAGTGCAGGAATGTGCGCACGCACACGCACATACCCTGCAGGGCCCTGGCAATACAGCAGAAATGCTGCAGCCTCTATTAGTGCTTCCAGCTTAGGTAAAGCAATCCCACTGTCAAAGAAAGTTGAATTAGTTTGGTAGGTGCCAATATTGGAGCACTCCAAAAAGCCGGGATAGAAAGTAGAAGTCCTCAGTGTGCAGCGTGCTCAGCCCCAGGCCATTGACAGGGAGGAGAGGAAGGCTGAGTTGCAGCCTTTGCTGTAGTTCTCAGTTCTGCTCTGTCACTGTCCGAGTGGGCAGCATGTGAGCAGGAGCGGGGCAGGGGGCTCCATGAAAGCAGGATTATGGTGCATAGCCCTCGGCACATCCCACGTGCCATAAAGCCAGGAGCACACTTGGACCCTGACGAGCAGCCAGGTAGTTGGCAGAAGAGCCTTGCCTGGTCTGCCTCCTGCTCAGGGAAGACTACAGAACCAAAAACACTCTCAGGGAATGAATGCACCTTCGCCTATGGTTCTAGACTTTGGTATGCACAAAAGTCATGGGGAGAACTCATTAAAAACGCAGATTCCAGGGCCCCATCTTCAGGGATTCCACTTCAGTAGGGCTGGCGGGGCCCCAGGAATCTGCATTTAGCACATTCCTCCGTGATTGTGCTGCAGGTGGTCTGAGGACCTCACTTTGAGAAACACTGATTTGGAGTGGGTGTGTGTTTTTAGAGCTGGCAGAGACAGTAGGCTTCCTGGGAGACCAAGTCCAGCCCCTGGATCCCGTAGAGGTTAAGTGACAGTACACTGCCAGAAGGAACTACAAATGTGTGCTGCAGGAATGGAGGCAAGAACGTGACTCTTAGTTAAGGGTGGCCAGGAGTGACCATGGGAAGCAGCAGACAGAAACAGTGCTGGGGGAAGCAAATGGCAGAGACCGTGGAGATACTGTCTCCCCTGAAAGGGAAACTCACTTCCTGGGAGGCCACTTCTGCTAAAACGCAGCCCCTACTGCCTTCAGAATGGTCAGAGGGAAGGGGTTGGTAACTGTACGAAATGGATCTTCCAAAGCACTCCAGGACGGTCACCTTGCATCCCCACAGGACACATCTGCCAAGACTCTGGATGCCAAGCCCTTCAGACCCCTGAGAAGAAGCAGGGCTCCCTGGATCGACTTTCAGACAGTGTGCGGTGCTTCAGGCTCCGTGATCGGGAACTACGAGGTGTGGGACCCCGTCACCAATAAATATGTCTGTAACTTTGGACATCACTCTACCTCTCAGAGACTCCATTTCCAAACTGGTAAAATGGAAACAATAAAGCCAGGTTTCCCACCTCTGTCAGTGCAAAGATCAACTGAATCATGTTAGATCCCTGCCAATTGGAGAGAATAAATATTTACTGAGTGCCTACTACCTGCTAGATTGCATGGTTTATGTACAAAGATTTAAGCGTTTATAAAACCAATTTCAAATTAGAAAATCTGGCTTGGAATGACACCATTTAAGTGCTTTCTGATTGAATTGTTTTCTTTTTCCCTTTTTATCCAAATCTTCCCAATGGGACATTTCTTCAGCATGTTTTCTAGCATGTCATGAGCTCCTGATTATAACATGTATTCTGATTTCTGTTGTTCTACTTATGAGCACGTAATATATTTACTAAGGCAATATTTCCAGCAGCCTACATGTCTCTGGACTCCATTCATCCTCACAGATCCTAGAACACTGATTAGACCTGCGAGCTTCCTTCCAGGAGCATCTCAGAGCTAACCCTGCTTTGTTCCCCAAAACAATTCTGGTTCGAGCGCCTCCTGGTTCTTAAGACCTCCTTCTCCACCATGAAAGTTCCTCCTTCTGCCTGCTGCTCCTGAGCATCCTGAATTCTCCCTCATTTTCTGCCTTTAGTGCCCAGCCCTGTTCTCTGGACATCTCTTCTTGCAAATTCACTCTCAGTGACCTCTGCCATCCACACTCATCCACGTGGATTAATGGAGCCCTTGAGAGTGGTGTGAAACAACACCCTCCCAGCTCTGCTCATTTCCAAACTAATTCCTCCAGTCACTCCTCTGCACAAGAATACTCAGCAGAGCCCTGCGCTGCTCCTGCTCGTTACACTGATTTGCATGATGATCCCCTCAGTGCCAGTGTCTAGTGTTCCTCTGAGGCGATAATGACAACCTACGTTTGTGTGGAGCTTCACAATTTACAAGGCTTTGCAAGACCATTATTTGAGATGATGCTCACAACAGCCTCATGGTGTGAGAGGGGCAGGTATTATGATTATGCTTCATCTTACAGATGATAAGACAGGCTTTGTCTAACTCAGTGGTTCTCAACTAGACGTGATATTACCCTCCAGGGAACATGGCAATGTCTGGAGGCGTTTTGGGTTGTCGCATTGTGGGGACAGGAGATACTACTGGCCTCTAGTGGATAGAACCAGGGATGCTGCTCAACATCCTACAATGCACAGAACAACCTCCACAACAAAGGATTATCTGGCCCAAAGCATCGATGGTCCTGAAGTCAAGAATCTCTGGTCTAACCTCATTTAGTTTACTTGTAGATCCAGGATTCCAACCCAGATATTAGGATTCCAGGAACCCCTGCTCTTTTCAGGATCATCTGCCCCTTCTCTGAGGTCCTGGCACGAGTGTCCAGTACATGGGGTAATATAATCTTCTAAGAGAAATGGACTGACGAATTCAAGTCCCCCTTGGGCCTTGTGCTAGATGTGAAAATTGGGATGAATTACCAATTTTCTCTGAACTTCGTTTTCCTCAACCATAAAATGGTTATCCTACAACTGTTGGAAAATGAACCGGCCTATCACATATAAAGCACATGGTTGAGTATCTAGCAGACAGTAGGTACACTTTACTCTACCCTTCCCAATCTTCTCTCCTCTCTCTCCTTGATTTCAGCACTTGTTCTTTCCCCTGCTGCCTCCAAAATGAGCATTTTTAACTTACTGGTAGCTCTCAGGGCTAACCTCAAGTGACATAAAGGGAGCTCCACAAAACATCTTAGGAAAGCAATGCATCATGCAAAGAGTGTGAAGCTTGAGGAAGAGGAGGACAGCCAGCGTATGCTGAAGCTATTCGAGACCCTCCTCAGCTAAACTGTGAAGCTGGCAAATATTCTTTTTGGAGGGAGAACATGAATGTTTCAGCAGACCCTTGCTGTGGAGTTCCTGACAGTATGTATATAAAAATCCTGTGCTTTGGCCACATAGAGCTGCAGCCAAATCCTCATTATACACAGGAGTTAAAAGGGAAAAAAGAAAGTGTGCAAAAATGGAATCCTCCAATAATTTCTAGCCAATATTTCAGGGTGAGCACCTGTTTATCCGTGGCTACCACCTTCATCCAGGCACTAGGAAGAGCCATGCCCTCTGCCCTTCCAACAACTTATCCACGGAGCCAACAGGTCATACCCAGAATACTCCAGTGGATTCAGGTCTGCTCTATAGTGACACCAAGAGTAAACACTGTTCTTCCTGCCAACAGTGAACAGGATCTGCCCCAGCCCTGAAAGTGGGAAAGTAACTCACGCAGAGGGGCGAGTTAATTTTAGAGTTATTCTGGGCCCTCCCCATGAAGATCAGGCCAAAGCAGTGTGTTCAGAATTTCTCAAAAAGGGATTATATCTGTGAGGAAGCTTCCATATAGGAGTGGATCCAGGCTCCAAAAAGTGTCACCAGAGTGGCTGTGGCTTTCCACAGCTTTCAGTAGAAGCCAGGCCTAATAACAAGGATCGGTGAGGGTACAGAGAATTAGAACATTCAGACCCTGCTGGTGGGAATATACAACAGTGCAGATGCTTTGGAAAACAGCCTGATAGTTCCTCAAAAAGTTAAACAGACTTACCACGTGGCCCAGAAACCCCCCTTGTGGGTACATTTCCAATGGAAATGAAAACATATAGCTACACAAAAACCTGTACATGAATATTCAGAGTAACATCGTTCATAATATCCAAAAGCTGGAAACAACCCAAACGCCCATCAGCTTATGAGTGGATAAATAGCTTGTGGTATATCCATACAGTGTGATATTATTTGGCAATAAGAAGAATTGAAGTACTGAGACTAGCTACAACATGGATGAACCTTGAAGACATTTGTGCTAGTGAACGACTAGTCACAAAAAGCCACACATTGAATGATCCCATTTATATCAAATGTCCAGATTAGACACATCCACAGAGTCACAAAGTAGACTAGTGGTTACCTAGGGCTAATGGCTACAGGATTTCTTGTTGGGTGATAAAGATGTTCTAAAAGTGGTTGTGGTGATGGTGATACAACTCTGTGAATATGCTAAAAGCCATTGAATTATACACCTTAAATGGCCAATTGTATGGTATGTGAATTATCTCAGCAAAGCTATTAGAAGGACGAGGAAGAAGAGGAGGAAAAAGAAAAAGAAGGAGAATCATTCAGGCTCTGAGATGCTCTGGCGAAGTCTCTCTGAAACATCTCAAGCTCATTACTGCTAGTAAGTGAGACAGCCCAGTGATTGCACCGTGGGCTCGGGAATAAAAATGAAGGAGTTGGGCTCAGATAGGCTTCAGTATCACTATACGACTCCTCACCAAGTGACTCCTGGAATTTGGGTAGAGTTTTCTGAGATACCTTCCATGTAGTGGTTCTCATCAGCTCGCCTGGAGGACCTACTAAAACACATATTGCTGGGCCCCACCCCAGGGTGTCTGTGTTGGTGGGTCTGGAGTTGGGTCTGAGAATGTGCATTTCCAACAAGTTTCCAGGTGATGCTGACGCTGTGGGCCCTAGAACCACACTTTGAAAACTACTGATCTAATACTTAGTTCTTGAAGTTCCCCAGGGCCTATGGAGCATATTTTACCAATAACAGCAGAAATCCATAGAGAAAATTAGTTACATGAGTGTGTTGATATACATAACCGTATATGTATGTTATTTGGCAATTATTTCTAAATGTTGTTTTATAAGTAGTGACTGCAGTTCAGATGAAATAATAAAGGGAATGGCAGCACAGGAATCAGAAGACCTAGAAGGCATAACCTTCCAGTAGTAGGAATTTGAGCCAAAAAACTCCCTGACTGTAGATTCCTCAGCTGTGAAAAATGAATCCCGATAATGTCTCACTCATATATATCATAAGGTTGTGACAAAGATAACATGATAACCTAGTTGAAAGTGCATGGTTAACCATAAATGTGTTGAAACTCACCTTTTGAATGTCTGCTCAGGGAACCACTCTCCATGGGGCCTCAAGCAACCGGCTCCAGGCCTCAGCCATTTCTGGAATCCTGAGACATTGCATGAGTTAGGATGCTTTCAGCTCTGAGTAACGGGAATCTGCACCCGAACTGGCCTAAACTATAAAGACGTTTATTTCGGCACGCTGTGTGGAGTCCAGCCGTGGGCTTATAGTCTAAGCTGTATGATAAGAGAGGTCTGCAGAGAAATGGGTACAAGGCAGGGCCTGGAAACTGTTTAAAAATGAATTTATAATAAAGATAAGTGCCCACAATGATTTGCATTGTCTCTTGGAGCTCTTTAAGGTTTAAGATTACTCATAAGTCATACTCAAAATGTAGGCTGTAACTCATGAGCATCTGTAGAGGTTTTAAACCTCTCAACCTTGGCTACACGTGAGAATCATACAGAATTGTTTTAAAGGGAACTGTCATCTGGGTTCTGCTCAAAAGCTTCTGAGCTGATGGGTCTGGGGTGAGGCTCAGACACTGATGTTTTTCAAAAGCTCCCCAGGTAATTCTTCATGTTGACAGGGTTGAGAATGATGGCTCCGGCATATTATAAAGCAAAGTGGTCGCCCTAAGCTTGGAGGAATCCGGTTGGCAGCACTGGGGACTTACATGGGGACAGAAGTGATAGGAGAAGATGGTACTAAAAGCAAAACTGAGACTCATATACCTGTTCAGCCCAGAGCTTCTTCCCCTCCGTTCAGTAAACATTGATAGTCAGAGCAAATCACAGGCCCGACACACACACACAGGTGTTTGCTCCTTCTCATGTGTGACTTCTCTCTCCTTGAAGTTTACCTTGATGTTTAATCTAGGCTGAATACTATCTGGTAAATGTGCCATAGGTTGAGCAAGAGGTAAAATTTATGGTGTGATTTTTCTCCCCAGTTCCACACTCCTTTAAGAAAGTGGTTCTTAAACTTTGGTGTGAATAAAAATCACCTGGAGAACTTTTTTGTAAAAGATTGGCCCTAAGCTAACATCTGTTGCCAATCTCTTTTTTTTTTCTTGTCCCCAAAGCCCCCCAGTACCTAGTTGTATATCCTCATTGTAGGTCCTTCTAGTTGTGCTGTGTGGGACCCCACCTCAGCATGGCTTCATGAGCACTGCTAGGTCTGTGCCCAGGATCCGAATCGGTGAAACCCTGGGCCGTCAAAGCGGTGCACATGCACTTAACCACTCAGCCATGGGGCCGGCCCCGAGAACTTTTTCTTTAATTGCAGATACCTGGGCATCCCCTGTGAGGCCGTGATTTAGCAGATCTGGAGTGGAGCCCAGGAGTCTGCATTTTAACAAGCTTTGCAGGGGCTTAAGAGATCATTGGTCTACAACCACAATTTTAAGAAACTTCCTTAAGGACAACTCTGGTGAAAAATGGGAAAGACTATGCACTTAGAAGGTACCCAAAGGGCTCAAAAATTTGAACAGCCAATCACCAAAGAAGACATAGAGATGGCCAATAAACACATGAAAAAATGCTTAAAATCGTTAGTCAATAGGGAAATACAACTCAAAACCTCAATGAAATACCACTGGAGACCTATTAATCTATTAAAATAACTCAAATAAAAAAGAAATAGCAGTTTTCTAGTAGAGGTACACAGTGGTTCAGCCACTTTAGAAATAGGGTTGTTTCTCATGAAGTTAAACATGCACTTGCACTGTGATCCAGCAATCCCACTCCTGGGTATCTGCCCAACAAAATAAAGATTGGTCCACACAAAACCCTGTTCGTGGATGTTTATAGCAGCTTTATGCATAATTACTAAGAACCAGAAACAATCCCAATGGCTTTCACACGGTAAATGTGGAAACATCTGTAATGCATCCATATCGTAGAATGCCACCAACAAAGTATGAATTAGTGACATGCACAACAACAAGGATGAACCTCGAAAAGATTATCCTAAATAAAAAAAGTCAGACACAAAATACCACATATTGTACTATTCCATTTATTTGACATTCTAGAAAATGCAAAACTATAGTGACAGAAAGTAGATTAGGGGTTGCCATGGGTGGGGTATTAGGAAAGATTTGACTACCAAGGGGCATAAAGGGATTTTGGGGGTTCGTGGAACTGCTCAATGTCTTGATTATGGTGCTGGTTAAATGACTCTATGGTAAACATTTAAAAAGATGAATTTTATTATATGTAAATTATACCTCAATAAAAAGAAAACTCAACATACAGGGAAAAAACATCAAAGGATGAAAAGTGGCTTTATTCACATTAAACTTATTACATATTTGAGAGCAGAGCACAGTTTCCAGGTATAACTAGGACCAATTTCGGCAGTTAAGAAGGATGCTAAGAGTAGAGATAAGGTCCAATCATCCCTCCATGGGCCCGTGGTACTTCCATATGTGACTTAAGAATTCTCAGAGCAGGGGCCGGACGCAAGGCTGAGTAGTTAAGTTGGCTCGCTCCGCTTCGGTAGCCCAGGGTTTTGCCAGTTAGGATCCTGGGCGCGGACATGACAGAGCTCATCAGGCCATGTTGAGGCAGCACCCCACATGCCACAACTAGAAGGACCCACAACTAAAATATACAACTATGTCCTGGGGGGATTTGGGGAGAAAAAAACAATAAAAAAAAAAGATTGACACCAGTTGTTAGCTCAGGTGCCAATCTTTATAAAAATAAGAATTCTCAGAGCAGCCTTGCAAACTGGTCCACCATCCTTACACCCAGGAATAAAAGATGCTGGGCTGAGAGCTTAAAAGAAACCAGGCTTCCAACCTTGCAGAAATCCTAACGACGTTGTCCCTTCATCCTATTATTTTGGTGTTTTGAAAGCACCCTCTGGATGTTTGTGAGGTCCTGGAAGGCAAGTTTGGAGAACAAATATCAGGGTTTGCTCATGTGGGGTGGGGGGTGGGGTGGGGCAGAGAAAGGTGAGGTGCTGAGAGATGAGGAACAAATATGCTGCTTTGGTCAGGTGACTGTCTCTAAGGAGTGTGAAGCTGTTTGCTTTTAGAATCTATCTGCAAAATTGTTCTTTCTCTGAGGAGTTTCTTCCATTTGTATGGTCCTTCCATTTTCCTAGAATTCCACCTTAAAAAAAGCTGGATGTACTTACCGCCAGGCTCTCCGCGCCGAAAAGTTTTGCTTAAACGATGACACACTGCAGTTGGAGCCTGCTCACCCACATCTGGAAGCCACATGTCAGCGGCAGCTGTATAAAACGGCCAGCCCAGCAGACCTAGGGTGATGTTTTCTGCCAGAAGCCCAGGCAGCATGGACCTCACTCTTCTGTGGGTCCTTTTGCCACTGGTCACCATGGCCCAGGGCCAGTATGGTGACTACGAGTACCCATACCAGCAGTACCATGACTATAGCGACGATGGGTGGGTGAATCTGTTCCGGCAGGGCTTCAGCTACCAGTGTCCCCACGGGCAGGTGGTGGTGGCCGTGAGGAGCATCTTCAACAAGAAGGAAGGTTCTGACAGACAATGGAACTACGCCTGCATGCCCACGCCCCAGAGCCTCGGGGAGCCCACGGAGTGCTGGTGGGAGGAGATCAACAGGGCTGGAATGGAATGGTAAGGGGCAGCCCGCTCCACGCGGGCTGGGAACATCACAGCATAGCCCTCCCCTGGGGGCTGCGTGACCCTCAGGAACGGCAGTCACTAAAGACCGGGCAAAACCTACCAGAACCTCCCCACTGCATGCTCTGGGCGGGTCAGACTGCTGCCGAGCAGACCACAGAGCAGGACAAAAGCTCAGGATGGGGAGTGTCCATGGCAGATGGACCCCTCTGTGGTCTGTTCCTTCCAGAAGCAGCCCTACTCTCAGTTTGATCCAGGGACTAATGTGAGTTTGTGAAATGTTTATGAGCCTGCAAAAAGATAAGTACAGAAACAGAAAGAATTTAAGAAACTTCATAGCAGTTGAACATTGTTGTGATGTCCAAATGGCATTTTAGTTTGGTAGTAATACATTTTTGCTGTTTTACAAAAGTATTGGTTCACAATAGTTTGGGGAAAATAGACAGTTGGACCCTGAGCACAGACGGTTTGAGAAACACTGATTTGGAGCAAGCAAACGAGGGAGAGGGGACAAAGACATTTAGGCAAAGAGAAGTGAAATGAAACAGCTCTCTGCTGCCCCACTAAAAGTGCTCTCTCAGGAGCGTCCTTCTCTCCGTCTGAACTGAGAATGGGATCCGTTGCTGGAGAAGAGTTTACTAAAGGCTCTGAGGGAGAAGTGCCATTCTCACCTGACTGGGCTTTGCCGGAGTAAATAGCATGGAAACGGCCCGAGCCTGTGCTTCACTGTGGGATGACTATCTCAGCCTCAGTGAATGGTCAGGAGCCCATCCAAGTAGCTATTGACTGGTAGGCTGGATGGAGACACAGGGGCAGGGGGGAGAGGGGAGGGAGGCCCAGGGAGGAGGAAGCCCAGTTGGCAGGCTGCTGCTGTGGTGTCTGTAGAGAGAAGACTCTGTGAGGGACTCTAGCAGGCACACAGTAGAGCCGGGTTTGGGGGGTGAGGGGGTCAAGTATAAAACTCTGGGGGTCGCTCAATCAGCAGACGGAACGATGATGGGAGATCAAGAGGAAAAGACACTGATAGGAAGAAGATCCAGGCAAGAGAGGGGACCTCTGAGAAATGCCAGTTGCCATTTATTCAGTGCTTACCCTGAGCAGGCGCCATGCTGAGTGCTTTATATGGATTATCTCATTTAATGCTTAAAACAAATCTATAAGTCATTTCATGGGTAGATGAACTATGGTCTAGAGATCAGGAGTTTCCTCAGTGGAAAGTGGTAAGCCAGGATTTGGATCCAGTGAGTCATACTTCCAAGCACAGGTGCTTAGCCACACTGAAGCACTGCTTGAGAGCTGCCACCCCCGCCCAGTGTGGGCTCTGTCAGCAGGGCCAGGGCCACCGGACTGGGCTCAGGACAGTTCTTCATCCTGGGGAGAGTGGGGACGTGCAAGATCACAGCAGAAGCCCAGCTCTGGAGGTGTGGAGACCAGCTTGCTTACTATGACTGAGGAGGGGCTCAGCCAGCCTGTGGAAGGGGTGGGGAGGGGGGGTCACACGGGCAGCTACAGGTGGAGGGACTGGGGCTGCCAAGGGTGCTTAGACCGTCTTTACTGAACCATCCTCCCCCCCCCCACACACACACACACACTGCCTCTGGCAAGCAGATTTAATTACCCAAACCCTGTCTGACAGATGCGAACTCAGAGTCCAACCTCGCCTTGATGAAAGATAGTCTCAAGGAGCTCGCCACAGCTGGGCCCATGGCCTGGCACGGACCATGGGAACAACCTAGTTACAATCATCCATCTAGTCCTCCTATCTAGGGGGCCATTATACGGGTGGGGCCCTTTCTAACACATATTTTTAGAGCCCACAGTAAAACAGAGCTGTTTCTTCAAACCCCAAGGGAAGAGCCCTGGGCTCTGAGTCAGGAGGCCTGAATTTGGGTCCTTGTTCTAAAGACGACTTGCTGTGTGACCTTAGAGCAGGGGTTCAGCTCTCTGGTTGGAAAATGAGTGGTCAGACTGCGTGATCTCAGAAGGCTCCAGGGCTCCGATAGTCCAGGCTCTGCTTGGCCTGAAAATGCACTTGGATTTTTCTTGCATTCTGTTGATCCTTGTGTTTATCGCTGCTGGGGAGAGAAGGCAAATGATGTTTAGTTTTAAACTTGCCAACGTGTGACTGGTTTGTCATTAACTCCCAAACCATTTGAAGAAAACCAAAAGCGGAAGGGAGTGGAAATTGCATTTCCAAACATTGTTTGGCCAATGGGAGTCAAGTGAGAAGCTGGCAGGCAAGATGTCCCTCCACCTTCTCTTCCTCCACATTTTTGAGTATGCAGAGTCAAATGATTGATTCTTTTCCCCTGATCTTGACCCCCACTAATCACAGGGTCAAAAATGCACAAAAGTGAAAAACAGCTTCTTTACAATAGGACTCAGCCTCCCCAGGACTGATAGCAATTACCCCAGAGGCATTTTTTAGATGATTATTGCTTTGGATTTAGACTCCCGTCTCAGTGAACAATCTGGAAGGAAAGAAATTACTCATAGGCTGTGGAGCAGTTACATTTTCCCGTCACATAATCTGTTCTGGGGGAAGAGTTGTTGATGGTTTTGTGCAGTGTGGTTGCCTTGTATAACTAAATTAGCTTGCAAGTTTATTTTAAGAGGAGGGAGGAGTCTCAAACCCAGATTTGACCACGGAACATAGGATCTGCTAAAGACGCTTGCTAACTGGAGCAGTCTTTGAAAGATGCTTCCATCATGGCTGAGTGGCTTGTAACACTGCTGTTTGCCACGGTTTCTCTGTTGAAAACTCCTACTTCAGGGACCAGATTCTGAAGTGTGTGTGCTGGCTCCACCACACAGGACTCCCAGCAGGCTTTCCCTGGGTCCCAGGAGTGGCATTTTGCCATCCCAGTGCATGCCTCGGTTGTTCTCAGGGAACCTTCTCTAACTTGAGTTGACACAGGCTGTAGGGCATGTGGGTCCTGTGTGGAACAAGATGAGGCTGGAATTCTCAGTGAGCTTGAGCTGTGGCGTGGTGGAAGGACCTTTGGTCTGGGAATCAGGAAGCCTGGATTCATAGCTCCTGTTTCTGTCATCTCTTAGCTCTGTGCTTGGGCATTCGGTTCCTCATTCTGGCAAAAAGAGAAAAAAAAACCTGTGACAGCAACCTCACTAGTTGTCGGGGGGCATTACTGTGATGCTTACAGGAGAAAGTATAGGAGAACTCTGAAACAAATCTAAATCGAAACTAATGCCTGGCACGTCAGGGGCGCTCAGCCAAGGCTTAGTGAATCTGGGATTTGGTGAGGCTATTTGGGGTAAGCCAGCTTCACGTGGAGTCTGAACTCAGAGGAACAGTGTTCTGCCTATTGGCACCCGCTTTCTTCCCTGGGCTTCAAAGAATCCCAAGACATTTTAAAAGGCAGCTCGTACTAGAGCTGACTACTCAAATTTCTGAATTCACCAAAGACAAGCCGCAGGACAGAGAAGAGGAGAAAGGATAACTATCCCACAGAGCTATGTTAGCATCAAGGTAAACTTGAAGCTGGGCGTGTTAGGCATAATTTTCCATAATCTGACTCTGACTGAGAGCAAGGCTCCACACGGTATGGAGCAATCCTTCTGATTCATGGTTCTGAGCGTTCAGTACCCACAGCTCCCACCTCCTCAGAAAGGCTTCCCTGGACCACCTCCTCTAAGCCAACATCTGCCACCCTCGGCTCCCAACCTGTTTTGTGCTTCCTGAGGTGCACTGGTCATTACCTGATTTGAGTTTGTATCTCTTTGGTTCCTTCAAAATAGAAGCTTCATGAACATAGGAACTTTGTCTCATTCAGTGAAAATTCCCCAGTGCCCAGCATCAGGAGACGCACCCGCTCATAGCTAGCGAGTGGCAAAGGTGGAACCCAAGCCAGATGGTCTGATGCCACAGCGCTGCAGGTGGATGTTAAATGTTGGCGTTATTTTGTTCTTGGGTAAAGCCACAGGGAGAGCTGGGCTAAAGAAGCTGTCACCTCCCTGTAGGAATGACTTCTGAGGCAAGAAGCCTGAGCGTGCAAGATCAGGGTCATGGCAGATCCAGGATTCTTGCCCACTTTCCCTCGAGGTCACTCTCCTAAGTGCTGGGACTCAGTTGCGTGAGGAACTTGAGCTTTGCAAAGATGGCTCTTGGTTTTGTTCAAAAGGATGGCAAAGGTTCACTCCTCCCGCTGGGGGGTTTGTTTCTGTCTGGGTGCTTGTCGGACATAATCTTCCCAATAAATAAGAGAGTTCCACAGAGTTAGGATACCTTCCTCTGTGTCTGTGTGTGTGTGTCTTTGAGGTCTCTTGAAGTAATGGAGAGATTATGATCTTTGGCGTCAGATAGAACAATTCTCAAAATGCAGCCCCACTACTACCTCCAGGCAAGTCACATCAGCTTTCCAAGCCTCAAATTCGACATCCGGAAAGACAACTCCCCAGAATCGTCGTGAGAATTAAATGAGATGATGGATGTGCCTTACTGGCTGTGTGTCCTTTGGGGGATTACTTAACCTCTCTAAACCTGAGTTTCTCTATGTATCAAATGGTAGGGGCAGCGAGCTGATTATCTGAGCCCATTTCATAGAATTGTTTTGATGATTAAAATAATTAATGCAGGTACAATGCTGAGTACAATGCCTGGCACATGGTGACCTTGATAAAGGTTACCTATTCTTACTATTATGACTACTATGTGGAAACCGAAACTTAAAGAGATAAATATCACACAGTTGGTAAATTACGAAGCTGGAGTTGAAATCCAAATTACTAGATTAAAAAGGCTCCTGATAGACATTGTTTTGTTTTTGGAACATGTACTTCAGTTACAACCTGTAAATATTAAGTGAACATTTCGAGTGCCCTGAGTACTTGTCACATTTTCAGATAGACACTGAGGCAGCGTTAGACCTCTCGGTTGACAAATATTGCGATACCTGATGTCTGTGAGCGCCCCTGGGTTAGCCTCACGCCCCTGCATGACCTGGACTTGCTCTGAGGCCAGAACTGATCTCGTGAGAGAATCTGGATCTTCTCAGAGGCCTTGGGGTGACCTCTACTGCTTGTACTTTTCTAAAATGGGGCAGGAGTTTGTATTTTAGGGAGAATTTATTTTTCTCCTCCTGTCCTGTTCTGTGTCTTTCTATCCAGAGAAGCTGTGCAGCAGGCCATTTCTGCTTTACCTTCTTAAAACCTCGTGGACAGAGAGGCAGACTCGAAAAACCTGGACTTGAAGAAGATAGCAGAACTCTTACCCAGATGCAGGCAGGAAGTAACTTTTTGTGCTCCCTGAGAGCTCCTGAACAGGAGCTTTGGCCTCAGAAAAATCTGAGTTTGGATCCCGGCTCTTCTAGTTTCTATCTTGGCCAGGAGTTTTGCAGGCATTATTTCACTTAATCCTCCTAGTGACTCCGGCGAGGCTCCACGCAGCATGTGAATGTCAGGGCTAGGACCAGAACTCACGTCTGCTGATTCCTTGACAAGGGCTCTTTCCCCCGATGCCATCGCTTCTATGTTTTACTACTGCAGATAGAGAAGAAGGTTTTCTGTCTTTGCTTTCAGGGTGATGGCCCTGAGAAAAACCACTTTCAGAAAGGCCACTTTCTCAGAAAAGGTCTGTGAGTATTGTTGTCAGAGGAGGAGTAACTAACGGCCTTGTGATTTTCCTTCTAGAAAGTTCCTAGTGTCAGGTGGAGCAGGGCTAAAACAATGCTCCAGTTTGTGAAACAAATTGAGTCTCCAGCGTTCAAAGGGATGATGAGAAAGAAAGTACGTCTTCTCAGATGGAGAGGAGAGAATCTCTGAAGCAAGGCACCCTCGTGCCCGAAACTCTGAGGGAATGTTCTTAGGGAGTCTGTGCCTGTGCTCAGCTGGGGTCCCGTCACAACTCATCAGGAGAGCTGCAGTCCTGGGCTCATATTCTTTTCTGTGGCCATTCTGGGGCAACACGCAGGTGCTGGGAAGTGACGCAGAGCCCCAGGCATGTTGCTTTTCCCTCCGAGTCATTTTTTAAAAATTGAATTTGAATCACTTTGGCGATGCAAACTCTCAGATCCCCTCCCAGCCACAGGCTGCCCTCACTCCCCTCCTCGCCTGCTGGCTCCTGTATGGCCTAAGGTTTAGGGGAGGCTTGTTAAATAAGGTGCTTAAGGAAAAGTGATTGAAAGGGAGAGGAAGGGAGGAGATGAACGCTCAAAGCTGTATTCATTCTGCATCCTCATCCTGGAGCAGGCTTTGTTCCTGGGGGAGAAGGTGGAAGAGGGAAGATGAAGCACTCACCCGAGTTACTGGAAACTACTTGGAAGGAGTTTCAGGGCCCTTCCTGGATTTGAGTGATGGGCTCTTAAAAGTCAGTTCTGCCTCTGGTAATGGAAGATGCCCTGATCAGTCATTCGTTCATTCATTCTTCCGTTAAACGTTTGCTGAACCCCAGTTTCAGACATTGTAGAGAATTCAAGTTGAAGATTAAATGACCTTTTCCCTCAAGGACTCTACCATCTACTGCGGGTGATACGTCACACTAAAGTATCTATGCGACAAGGTGGGTGTGCCAGCAACCAAGGCAGCCAGCCTCCTGAGCTTTGCTTTAGGAAACAGCAGTTCAGAGAATGCATATGAGTCCACCAGCTTTCCACTGGCTGGAGACTGGGGAGCCAAGGGTGGCTTTCGCAGAGCATACTCACAACTGCCACGTGAACTAAAGGAAAGTATGATAACAATAATATGTAATTTATTAAGCATTAAAAGACACTATCCTCAGAATTGTATATGCATTGCCTTCTTTGGTCTTCACAGCAACTTCAGTAGGTATGTGCTGTTATTATGCCCGTTTTACAGTTGAGGAAACTGAGGCCATTAGAGGGTGTGAAGCCTGCCCAAGGTGACACAGCCAGGAGTGGTTGGAGCACCAGACCAGTAGCACAGCCCTGCTCTTAACCACCCTGCTATACTGCTCGCCACATGAGTGTGAAAATGTACCCCTACAAGGATACACTTCTGGAAGGAGTAATCTCATTGTGTTGGTGACGTACTCCCAAACTGTAGTGCAGGCTCACTCCGCCAAAATGTGCAGACAACGGGACAGAAGCTGGGGAGGGGAGTTCTGTTCGGTTATCTAACCTTCACCATATGTTCTTAGCCCCTGGGTCTCTCGTGTCCAGATAATCTTTACAGGGCAGCCTTATCTGAGGTGGTGTGTGAGAGAGTGACACACACACTGCCCATCCAAGAGCGTGGGGCCAGCTGCCTGGCTGACTGCCGGCAGAGAATTCATGGAACTTGGATTGCCTTCAGAACTGGTACCCTGTGAAACAGGTCCGCTTATCTTGCTCCATTTATTTTTACTTAAGGGAACTTACCACCGTGGGAACACTGTCCCCTGTGGTGCTTTGAGTGCACAGGACAAACGAGAACAATGGAGCAATAGCTCCAGGGAAACCCCAGGCCGGCTCAGTTTTGAAAAGGCTGTTTTAGAGAAAGGTGCAGTCTTAGTGATGATAAGGAGGAAGATCACAGAGACCACCAGGATGCGGCACTGTCTCTCTCTGGACACAGATGAGCTTTGTTTACGATTCTTAGAGCTTTCTGTTGAAGTTACGTCCCACCCACATGGCTGGAATTAGGACAGAACAGACTATCCTGGAAGATCCGCCCCCAGAGCTACCCTTCCACTGTCCCAGACCCTAGTGGTCCCTCCCAATCACGTGGCTTTCTGAAATGTTGCAGGTGTTTTCCAAAGTGGTAATACTCCTGAAGAGATGTGGGCAATGGTGGAGTGAAGAAGCCTAGACCATCGAAGGGCAGTGGTCTCAACTTACAACTTCATTTGCATTATTTTTTAAAAATTATTTTATTGAGGTCATATTGTTTATAACATTGTGTAATTTCAGGTGTACATTATTTTATATCAGTTTCTGTATAGACTGCATGGTGTTCACCACCAATAGCCTAGTTTTTAACTGTTGCCATACATATGTGCCCCTTACCCCTTTTGCCCACCACAAACCCCCTTCCCCTCTGTTCTAATCTGTTCTCTGTATCCATGTGTTTGTTTATCTTCCACATATGAGTGAAATCATATGGTGTTTGTCTTTCTCTGTCTGGCTTATTTCACTTAGCATGACACCCTCAAGGTCCATCCATGTTGTTGTAAATGGCACAATTTTGTCTTTTCTTATGGCTGAGTAGTATTTCATTGTATATATACCACATCTTCTTTATCAGTTGTTGGGCACTTGAGTTGCTTCCACATCTTGGCAACTGTGAATAATGCTTCGATGAACACAGGGATGCATAGCTCTCTGGTGGGAGTGCAAACCGCTGCAGCCTCTATGGAAAATAGTATGGAGATTTCTCAAAAAATTAAAAATAGAAATACCATATGATCCAGCTATGCCACTACTGGGTATTTATCCAAAGAACATGAAATCAACAATTCAAAGAGTTAATTTGCATCATTGTATCAACTATATCACCTATACCTGAGCTCGCTAAGGTCCGTCAGAACTTCTGACAAGTCCCGGGATGGGGAATTCAGGCTGGTTTGCATAGTTGACCAAGCACAAAAGCCATGTCTCAGCTCTTCTCTCAACATGGAGGCACAGTGGTTGATACAGGATAGTGGTAGAGTGCAAGTTGTTGAATGGATGAACAAATAAATAAAAGCATATTTGAATGAATATGTACATGAATGAATAAATGAATAATAAATGAATGAAAAGGACAGATGCTTTCCGACCAGAGACATGAAATACCTTTAATGTCTAGTTTTGTCAGATCCACAAGATCATTTCCAGCAATTAAAAAGAATAAAATGAAATCCAGTCACTGATGGATTTACAGTTTGTGTGTCACAAGGTCCCTCTCAGCTATCAGCACAGGGTACTTACTCTGACTTTATCTATCATATTTTCTGGAAACTTATCTTTACTTGGAAAACAGGGTTGTATTCCAGCAGCTGTTGGGCCACGACACATAGACAACTGCCTGCACAGCTCAGACATAAGAGGGAGCATGATCCGTGGCCAGGTGGGTAGGAAATGCAAAGAAATAGGGCGCTACAGAACTATTTTGGAAGATCTCACTCCACATGAGCTGGGAGCCCGCTGTGGCCAGGTGGAGAACAGCATCCTCATCATCACAGCAAAAAGCGGCAAGCCTTGAAGCAGCAGTGGGGTTTGGAGCAGGAGTGGGAGAAAGCAATGCTGGAGACAGAACAAAGGAAGAAATGATTATATTGCTCTAAGCCAAAGCTTGTTAGGAAGGCACTGGGAAGGTAAAAGGTGCCAATTCCTAGACCAGATAGAATGAAAGAGTGAAAATTCACGTGCCTGCGAGGAGGCTCTGTGGACCAGAGAGGTGGGATTGCTTTCTTTGAAGAATTAGAACTGAGCAGCTAGGACAGGAATGGGGCCCCTAGAGCGTGTTTGAGGAGTTCAGTTGGCCTGTTACAAATCTATAAGAAGTGCCTCCAAATGCCAGAACCCACAGTGGGTACTGGGGATAGCATTTCAACCAAAACTCTCCCTCCCATGTAAAGTTTACATTCCAGTAGGCAGTAGAAAGATTCCTGGGTAAGTAGTGCAAGCCTGGGGTTGTGGTCCCAGCTTCCCCACTGGGTCGCCCTGGACAAATCACTGGGCCCACGTGGACTCTGCCTACAGTATGGAGTAGAAGGAATGAGCATCCTCGTGCTCAATTTCCAGGGCTCTGCTCTTAAGCAGGAGAAACATTTGCTTGAAGTTCATCAATTCATTGTGTTTCTCTTTTGTCTTCTTTTTATTTTAAATTCTAGCAAAATGAATTATATTATCTTTTATTTTAAATGACATGAATAATATAGTCTTGCATTTGTAAAATTCTAGGTGGCTCTACATCCATCCATTTATGCATTCTTCCATCTAACAATATATTCATAGAGGTCTAACAGGAGCAATGTTCTCCAAATTTCCTTCAGTTGAAAGATTCTGAATCATTTGAATTTTAATGTTGAAGATATGTCATTTTTATAAATATCACAAAGTCTTTATTATTTGCAGGAAAATGGGATAAATTGTTAGGGATCTACGTCAGTGAAAAGAGTGGCCTAACTCAGTAACTGTGGGAGCTGGGGAACTGTGGGGTCCTGGGAAGGGGTCTGTCTGTTCGCGTGTCATTGTCATTAGTTTACTTGCAGTTGTTCTCCTCTCTTCAGGTACCAGACATGCTCCAACAATGGACTGGTGGCGGGGTTCCAGAGCCGCTACTTTGAGTCAGTGCTGGATCGGGAGTGGCAATTTTATTGCTGTCGCTACAGGAAGAGATGCCCATATTCCTGCTGGTGAGCCTGGCAGCCAAATGTGACTCCTCGGGCTGGAGGGGAGCTTGGGGGGGTGCTCTGGTCCATATTTCTGGCTTCAGATAACCCTGGGCTGTCATAAACATGCTTGGAATGCAGCAGCTAGCACATAAAAGAGAATGAATGCATGAATGAATGAAAAGGCTAGAATAATATTCACACTGGCAGAGACCTTACAGGTCATCAACCCAATGCTCGCACACCCTTCTTTTGGGAAAAAATGAAACAAACAGAACAATAGAACAAGGAAGTGACTTTCCTAAAGCCACCCAGCTGTTTCATGGGGGTGTCACCTCTAGAGCTGAGGTCTACTGACTCCTGTCCCAGGACTCTTTTCCTTCTATCACACTAACTTATCACATTCAAGGCTGCTGGACCTACTTGGGAGCCTATTTTTTCCTGCAGAGCTTCTTTGGAAGAAAACAACCCTGTCACAGGTCAGAGGGACAAACATAGGATATAATTATAGACTGAAAAAAGAGGCTGGTGTTTTCTAGATCAATTTGTAATTCCAGTCTGTGAAATTTTGTTCCTCTCCCACTCCCTGGGCTGATGCCAAATATCTCCTGACATTGCCCTTGAGTTGACTAGAAGAATGTGTACGTGTTTATTTACCCTGATAACTTATGCTGGGTGCTGACAACATGACTTGTCCCAAGTTCTTCAGTCCACAAACAATCCAGGCATTTCTGCCTTGGACAAAGGGATCCCAAAGCATCCACATTTGAAAGCTGGCTCACTCAAGTGATTTCTCTCTCTACAGTGTGATGCTTGGGAGGGCAGCCTTTGGGTTATGCTTATTCTCTGCAACCAGACAGCCTTACTCCACAGACGCCCAAATGGGGCACAATGTCTCTAGGGACAGGCAGCTCCAAAAGCTGAACATTTTCTGTGTAAAGGAATGATGAATAGGGAATTTGGAGCTCCAGGTCAGCTGGTATCCCTAGCTATATGATAGAGCGGAGACCTCCTCCAGCTCTCCAAAACTGCTTACATAAAGCAGCTCTCACCCCACCACGGCAGGTGAGCAGTCATGGCTAGCGCGCAGGATATAACCAAGAGGTGCTGAATCAAAGACCTAGAGATCTCACGCTGCAGGGCAGAGTGGAAGGAGCACTGAGGCGGGCACAAGAAACTTGAGCTGAAGCGTCTGTGTTGACCCCTCCTCTCTCTGCCTCCCCTCCTGCCAACTTCCTTCCTCCTCTTCTCACTGTAACTGTGCCATCACTAGAACGTCTCTTTACTTCTAGAAGGAGCCTCAAGTCCATCACTTAAAATGATGACTACCTTTTCTGGGTCTCTGAGATTTTTACGAATCTGATGAAAGCTGTAGACCTTGTCTTCAGGAAAAAGAAAATGCACTTAGGCATGTTTACAAGAAAGGTTGCAGACAGCCAGGAGCCCTCAGGCTCCCTGAATACCGCTCAGGGACATGCTGGATCACAAGGTGAAACCCACGCACTAAAAGATCTTTGGGTTGTTTTGAGCCATAAAAATGTCTTGACTCCAAAGGTGCTTTTGGGAAGGGCAGTCTAGATGCCCAGAACTGTTTTCAAAGAGAGGGTGAAGGTTCTAAAGATTCTTGGTTCCCCCCCCCCAAGAGAGGGGAGGGCAGGTAGGGGCCTGCCTGCTGCCACCGGAAGCTCGGCCTTCCTCTCATCATCCCTTCCCCAGGCTGCCGAGGGATTGGCACTCCCTCAGTGACATCCACCCCCCTTTGTTGCAAGGCATTAAAAGCCAGCTGAAAGGTAAATAAATTATCTGAAAGAGTAAGCAACAAACTAGTACTCAGTCAGTTAATCCATTACCATGTTAGCAAGACTTCCCCTTAGTCAGTCTCCAAAGAGATACATCAGGGTTGGGGGTACACTGGGTGGACCAGAGGGCCCTGTTCGGGAAGGAGAAGGGGTGAAAGAGAAGTCAGCCCAGAGTGGCTGCAGCGAGGAGGATGGACAGCCTCGGGGCCGAGGGAGGCCTGGGGCTGGGGGCCCTGTCCCCAGCCCTTCAGGGATGCCTCTGTTACAGCTCTCAGTACACTACATTTTAACTATGCATGTACGGTGTCCTCTCTCCACCTCGACTGGAAGCATGTGGAGGATACGGGAGCACATTGATATTTTTGTGCTCGGCGCCTAGCAGAGTGCTTGCCCAATGTCTGCTTAATAGTTACTTAATGAATCTTCAAATTAATGATTCTGGATGGCATGCAGAATAAGGTGAAGAGGCCCAGAAAATATAGTTTGCTTATTTACGCCAAACATTGCTGTTTTTTTTTTTAAATCTGCCTCCACCCTCCCACCTTTGCCCTAGAATGTAAGCTCTGCACAAGCAAAGATCTTTGTATTGATGTCTTCTAAACCCCTTAAATAATGCCAGGCACATAGTAGGCTCTCAAGAATATTTGTTGAATGAGTGAATGAATAACTTCAGCCTGCTTCCTAGTTTTGTTGTGAGGATTAAATGAGATAATAGCCAACTGGTATTGCCACTGGCTGTGATCACACAGGGCTGGCCCCTACACCCTCCCAGCTGCAGCAGAGACCCAGCCTCCCCACCAGCTAACAGGCCTTTCAAAGGAGGCTCCGCCCGAGGTCATCACAGTCAGGGGTCTGGTCGCCTTGCAGGAGGCAGAACCTGTGACTGGAGCTGGTTATGCAGAGGAACCAGAAAGCGTCTCCGTGGACAGTCTGCTGGGGCTGCAGTGACTCATTCCCTCCAGGCAGAGGAGGAGAGAGCTGGAGCAGCTGAGGACTGATCCCAGCGAGGCCCGGGGCTCTGCCAGGATGAACGGGAGAGGCTGCCTCAGCTGGTCACACAGTCAGTGGCTGGCCACTGGCTCCTGGCCAAGCAGGCAACGACAGGGAGCAGGCTTAGGCTTTTGATGACCAGGCAGGCAAGAAACTGAGGCTCAGTGGTTTTATAAAAGTTGTCAAAGGGCAGAGATAGGAGGCGGGGGAGTGGAGATAAGGGTGGGATGAAGGGGAAAACATCTAAATCTTCCAGAGTCCCCACGTTCCACGGCTTCTGTGATCTATGTCACCACCCTGAGCACGGCTGCTTGAAGCTTGCCCTGTTTATTTGGATTCTGAGACTTGAAAGACCCCCAGGTCTGTGTGTCTCGAAATTCTGCTGATTTTCTGATGAGGTCCCAGGCTTTCAGTGTTCACTTGGGGGCCGGTTCCAGGCTACTCCTGCTCCTCAGGAGGGCTAAGTGTCCTTCCTCTCACGCACTTTAAAAGTGACTTCTCAACTTCCCTTCCCTGCAGCCCACCAATTGCTAAGATGCCAAGAATTTAATGAACATGGAGCTACATATGTGGGAACACCGTCCCGAGGTTAAAGACTGACAAATAGAGATGAGCAACTTTTCTTAAGTTGCACCAGACATTCAGGCCTCCAAGGCAAAATCTACTCCTAGTCTTGGACTGCAAAGTTCTGCGCACCCTCACCCCCCACCCCCCACCACACCCTCACCCTTCCTCATTCCACCCCATCCCCAGACATGTCACTGATGGTCAGTAGAACCAAAGGGTCGGGTAAATGGGAGAGAAGTACTCGGAAGGACATGGCAAATCAACTGTGAAGTGAGTCCCGCTAAGGAAGGCATCCCTTGGCTGCATCTATGTCTGGTGGCATGGTGTTAGAGCTGAGAGTGACCGCAGTTGTCAAAGGCATGGTACTTTTCCGAAGGAAAACTTTGAGAAGCAGCAGCAGGAGATTGCAGTAGGCACCACGGTATGCGGTGCATGACTCACTCTCCCACTGGTGTGTCTAGACATTTTAGTGGCTTCTTTAAATTGCCTGAGTCATGATGTTATATTATATGTCTTTCTAAATTGAATGAAGCCTCTAGGGCATAAATTAGGTCTTGTTTCTTCAGCATCTCAGCATATTGCCTGGCACAAAGTAGCCCCTTAATAAATTCCTCAAATGAATAACTGAATGTTGCTGGTCCCTGGGAACAGTAACAGTGGTGAAACCTGACATCGACTTGATGTTTTATAGTTGAAAAGGGCTTCTTTCACATGCATTATTTCACTCGATCTTTCTAACAGCCCTTCTGTGTGAGAACTGTTTTCTCTCACCTTCCCACAGAGAAACTGCGGATAACCCTCCTATTTGAAACCTTCCCTTCCATCACGTTAACCAGCTTGAATTACCTCCCAGGGAACTGGAGGCGTGTGGGTGGCGACATCTTTCTCTTCCCACTTTGAAAGCCATTCTGCAGCCCTGAGCCCGACCCTGTTCTGAAGTAGCTAAGTGAGCATCTATCGTCTCTGCTCCTGCAAGCATTCAGTGGCTCAGAAATAGCACCACTGCCTGCAGGACAATCAGGTCATCCAACCGACTCCCAAATGAGTGCGGGATTTATTTGCTTGGTGGGAACCAAGGTGCTGTTCTCATCTGAGTCTGTGCAGTTTCTCCTTAGATTTTACAGCATCAGTGAGCTCTAGCAAGAAAGTGAATTCCCAATAGATGCTGACACGCTGTCACTAAACGGCCCCCACAGGATTAGATGCATGTGTAAATTTTACACATATTTTTATATATATTTATATTTATATAAATATTTATATATGAGAATTAGAATTCTCCGTCCAGCCGTCTGCAAACCACAAACACATGTCACTGAAGAAGCCGCAACCCTTCAGAGACTGTTTGTAATAACTCCCCAGGCTCCCAGCGGCTCCAGCTGCTGTGTGCCATGAACCAGACTGTCCCCTGTCAGCATGCTGAGGCTGTCCAGGCATGGAGTATGGGTCTGAGGAATGGATGGTTTTGAATTCAGTATCTATTTCCTTTCCTAAATGGTTCTTCTCAGATCTGTGGCCTTTAATTAGGTTCATTGGATGATATGTTTTGACCGAAAAAGTAATGTCCTTCCTCAAAATCAACGTGGATGACCTTTCAGTTCTCCTTCAACCTTGAGATTCCGTGACTCAGACATTGCATTCTCCATGACGTAGCTCCCCTCTCCCTTAGGCTCAAGGCATAAGCCAGAGGATGGCTTTTCTTAATTCCTAGATAGCTCTAGTTAATGACAACAACAAGAAAATCAGTTAATCAGAACATTCTTCTCTACTCTCCACCCCAAAGCCCTCAATCAAAGCTAATCTTTAACTCGTACTCTCATTGTTCAGATTTTAATACAAGATGAGTAGTGTTTGCATGACCGGTCCCTGTAAAATCATGGCAGGGACAAGAATGACCTCATAGGCACCTCCATTACAGTGTCTGTCACCCCCACGCCAGCTCAGATGCTGCTGCAGCTCTGCTCCCAGAGGCCTGGTGAGAAGGGCAGCTTGTATGCTGGTTCCTCTCTGAGCAAGCTAGAAGGTGTTATTAGAGAGATGGAGACGCCCACACTTTGAGAAAAGAGGACTGGATGTGACTCTGTGTGTGTGTATGTGTGTGTGTGTGTGTGTGAGGAAGGTTGGCCCTGAGCTAACATCTATTGCCAATCTTCCTTTTTTTGCTTGAGGAAGATTGTCACTGAGCTAACATCTGTGCCAGTCTTCCTCTTCTTTATGTGGGATGCCGCCTCAGCATGGCCTGACGAGTGGTGCTAGGTCTGTGCCCAGGATCCAAACCTGCGAACCCTGGGCCACCAAAGCAGAGCATGCAAACTTAACCACTATGTCACTGGGCCAGCCCCTGAATGTGACATTTTACAGAAGCTTGCATTGAGTTTAGATGTGTCTGTGCCCTACGAACAACCACTGCCTTGCACTGCATGACGCACGAAGCACTCACTTTGGGGGACAACAGCCCCTCTGAGCTTGAACAAAATCGATCGCACCTATCATCAATCACAGGGGCCGTCACAATTACTGTGCCATATTTATAATTTAGAAATGTATTTGCTGCCTGCATATTGGTGATGCCTCCCTCTCTGTGCTCAAATTTCAAAAGCAGAAATTTCAGAGAGGTGTCTGGTTGTCTGGTAAGTATTGGCTGGCCCAAGGCCAGGCCCTACCAGCTACTTAGAACAAGATAAACCTCACAATCACAGACCAAACTTGTTGCTTCGTTCTATCTAGTCTGCTCCCTTTTACTGGATTCTAGAGACATCATTCATCCCTCTTTTATGAATTCATTTAATCAGTCAGTGAATGTGAATGGACATAAAATAAGTACAATTCATAGACTTTGATTTAGTTCCTGATGATGACGACGGTGACTTTTATTTATTGAGTCCTCCCATGTGCTCTGGCGTTAGCTCACTTGCTTCTCATATATGGAAATTATGATACTATTACACCGATATGGGAACTGAGGTGCAGAATTGTGACTTGTTCAAAGTTCCAAACTTGATTCAAACGAGTCGACCAGCGCCCAAATCCCATGCTCTTTGCACAGCAGTGAGCTCTCTCCATCGAGATGAGGAAATAAGACCCGTGCGGGTGAAGTATTAGCTAACAACACAGTAGGCATCTAATAGTGAAAACAGAAAAGAAAGTTTATTTTAGCTGGAGGGGAGATGTTGGGGGTAGAGTTGTCCCCCCCAACGTGCAGGACCAGGGTGACCATGATGTAATGTGGCTGATGAAAACCAGCATGAGTCAAAACAAATGTGCTTGCTGACCAGGTGGGGACTCGGACCATGAGCCAGAAACTCAGTTCCAAAAGATCTGGAAAATCCTCAGGGACTTTCCTCTTCTAATTTAAGCCACAGATATCTCTGGAACTGTGTTCACCTGTGTTGTGATACATATTATGAACTCTTTAAAATATAAATCTCCAAAATGCCACAAGAGGACAGACATGAACATTTGACACTCTTTCTCACATCCCCAGGGTTCAGGCTGTCTCTGTGGAAAAGGCATTTTGGCGACCACAGAGGTCCTGGTCATTCAGTGGCTCTTGGCCGGTTTCCCCAGTCCTTTGGTCAAGAAGCGAGTGTGGCTGTTTCTTTGTGGCTGCTTTCCTTTATGAATAACTGCATTTGGGTTTTGTTTTTCTCATCCTTGCAAAAATATTTCAAACAGGTTCTGATGCAGCACCTACTGGAGATGCCAGGCCTTTGACAAAGTAGTCTAACCTGACATATTTCCATTCCTTGTTGCTTACCGGGAAAAGCATTATGCAAGAGGATGGATCAGAAGAGCTTCCGTTTATTTAGGACACTTCTCAATGATTTGCCTGTCAAAAAGAGACATCTTTTAGCTGGATGTAGAATGTAGGCCAACTTCAACATATCAGTTCTACAAATGTTGAATTTCTTCTCCATGCCACTGCCATGTCCTAACGGCCCCTCAAGGTCTGTATTGGTCATCATCATGAAACAAGATGCCATGGTATTCTATTTTTTTTAATTTTATTGACGTCATAATAGTTTATAACATTGTGAAGTTTCAGTTGTACATTATTATTTGTCAGTCACCATATGTAAGTGCCCTTTTACCCCTTATGCCCGCCCCGGACCTCCCTGCCCCTCTGGTAACCGCTAATCTATTCTCTTTGTCCATGTGTTTGTTTATATTCCACATAGGAAGGTATTCTATTTTTTTAATCAAACCCTAAATATTTGGTGCTGACAAGTAATAGGACATTAGACTAGGATATTTAAAATAAGGTACTAATTGAGTAGTGGAGAAAATAGGAGCAAAGCAGAATCAGAGATGGGGTTGACCAGAAAATACTTCTCTACGATGTTGTTTGAGCATGGGGTGAGCTCTAGAGAATGGATCAGAAAACATGCTCAGCTTATCTTTATTTTGAAAAAAGCTGAAGTATGGCTTCCTCCGGTACCCCATTCTGATTTCTTAACATACAAATACTGGGGTTTTCTTCCATCGTTTATAGTAGGGGATCTGTAGTGTATCCTTTTCTGGTATCCCACACAGCAGGGTGACGTTGAGGTTGAGGCACTTATTGACCTGGGGCCGTGGGGCGAGGCACGTGGCCTGAGAGCGGGGCCCCCAAGGGCGACTCCAAGGGCTCCAGCGCCCCAACCTCAGCAGACCCCAGCACAGCCAAGCTTAACTTCAGGTTCAACCACGCAGTAATCAATAATGCAGGTGGATTTTCTCACTTTCTGTTGAGGAATAGATTCAAAATTCTTCCCTTTAACTATTAAAAACTGAATGAGTCCTCAACCTCACCTTCAACAATAGATAAAATTGGCCTCTTTATCTAACTAAACTGTGTATCTCCTCCCCTTTTTAAAATGCGTGTGATAACACACATCTGAGCTAAGCTCTATGATAAGTCCTATTCTCATAGCAAAGGAGCCATGAGTTCTGAGCCACAGCTCGGTCTGGGGCAGTGTACTGGTCAGCAATCCTTTGTTGAATCTGCTTAGATCTGTTGATAATTTCAGTGCTTTCAGAATGTTCGATGAGAAGATCCTATATCAATCTTAAAAATCTCTTCAGTTTGAATGGGTTTTCTTCAGCACATAACTAAGATATTATTTAATTTCTTTCCATCTCATTCAACCTCATTTAACACAACAAGTTGTACAGGTGGTTCTATGTTATCAAGTTCTCTCTTAGCTTTGGAACAACTCTCTGTCTCGTCTTGTCTACAAATGGCAGAAAAAGTATTCTGAAGTGAGAAATTGTACCCCAGTAGTCACTCGTCCAAAAGAGGTGGGAGGAACATACACACACGCACACGAGCAGTTCTTTGTAAAGGGGTGTAAAAGGTTCTCGATAGAAGAGCTTCGATAACAGACTCATTTCAGTAAACTGGATAAAGGCACCTTTCTGACCTGCCCTCACCCTCATCTGGCCAAGCTGAAGGCTTGTTTGATTGTTTTAATTGATCTAGGAATGTACGGCAATGCTCAGTCTGAAGTGTGCTTTGCTAAAAAGCTACCTGAAGTGACCTAGTAACTCACAAGGAAGCTGGAGCCACAGTGAGCTCCTCCCGGGCCGCGCTCAGGAAGCCGATGCCGCAGTTTATGAAACCCTGATCTTCTGCTTCCTTGTAGCCTCTTTTAATTTCCTGACAAGTCCCTATGCCCTTGTCGCAGTGTCTAGTTCTGAAAGTCTAAATTCTATTTTTTCTCTCTAAGGAGTTATTGCTGGAGCTTTCATTTATTAGGACATGTTGTGTTTGCATGATGTCATCAAGAACTAACTGGAGACACATCTGCTTGGTGCTAAAGTTCAGAATCCTGGACCGTGTTGAAACAGCAGTTCCCCCGTGGTTGGTGTTTGGGAGGCTCACTTTCTACCGATTGGGGCCATTTCTCCCTGTGTATTTTTAGTTTCATAAAGCAGGGATAATCATTTCCATCAATATCCAAACTCCTTCCCTAGCCCCCTTAATCCAGGCTTCTGCAAGATAGTCTAAACTTGCTCTCATGATTTTATAACAAAAAGGAAACAGAGCAACAGCAGCAACCAAACATCAAGTTAGACAAAAACCTGGGACCAAGATTTGAGCCTGGGTCCCAAAGGTTGGGGCCAACATGGAAATGTACCAGTGAGCAAGCACCACGCTTTCTCCAGAGAGTTCTAGAAATTCACTGGACAGCAGTCCCCCAGAGAGAGGCTTTCCAGACAAACTGTCCTGTTGAGCAGGGGACCTGTGTCTGGTCACTATCAAAAATGAAGCAATAGAAAATGCTAGTTAGAGAAAGCAATGGATAACTTTTTCCCCCGTTGAAGCTTGAAACTTCATGATGTTTTTCTTTAAAATTAAAATGTAAACCTCTCTTTCCCACTTTATTCCAAATGTATTTAGCTCTCCAAGAAATCTGAAGGCAGATCAGTAAAAACTTAAAAAATAAAAATCTGGCCTGATTATTTGCAAATAGTTTCAGCAATTGGATTTGGCCTAACGCAGTATTGCCGTGTGCAGACTCCGCCTTAGCACATAGAACGATGCTTGGCAATCAGTCTTATATATTGTGTCCAAAGAGAACTTCAAAAGTTCTGGAATATATTTTGTGTTCCCTGAAGTAAGGAAACACCTCCTACCGCATCTCTTTTAATTCTAATTTGTGTTATTCACATTCTCAACAGATTCCTCTTTCTTTGGGTGAACTTTAGTCTAGCACTTGTTAGAATCCTTGTGGACCATAAACCAATGGAACTCAAGTGAGGCCCCATTAGGTCCATCTATGAGTCACTTAACAATTTCACTAGAAAAAGGAAGACCTAGTTCTGGGTCTCTTTAGAAGCACAAAAGAGATTTCTGAATTAGCAGAACCTTATTGCCCTTCATGAACACGTTAAGCAGAAACATATGTAGCCCACTCTGGGCTGGGCTTGGCATCCTGATAGAGCGTAATTGCGCCTTGAGGAGAGAAAAATCGGAGAACGAGGACAACTGCACAATGTGGGAGAAGGAATGAAAGTGAACCAAGAGAGCAGGGTTTTAAGGCTCTGGCTAATACTGGAGCTAACAGGATGCTCACATGTTCGCATCTTGAGCTCACATTGATCTTGCTGCATCTAAGCACCGAGATCCTCCAAAGAGATCTTCCAGTTTATAAATCAATCTTTTCAAGATTTCATGACAATCTTTGCATAGCAAGTCTACACGGCGGAAGATCTTTCTGTTATCAACATACAGCAACCTGGTGAACCTAAATCAGATGAAATGACTGACACTCGCTAACTAGTCATTTCCCAAGCAGCCCTGGGGGTACAGATAAGGACTTTGGGGCACCCATTTCATACTGAAAGGGCTATTTTGGTCTTGAAGATCTCCAATGGTAAAGCCCTTATGAGAACCAGAAGATTCTAGATTTATTCCAGGGCAGAGCAAAACGAATCTACTCATAGAGAGGCCCAGGATTGACTTAGTCTTGGAGGAAAAAGGAGAAGGGCGAAGAAGAAGCAAAATTGCTGCTAATTAGTGTATCACACATATTTGTATTAGTCCCAATGGCAAACCTATAAGGAAGCTTTCGTTCTTCTGTAGACCAGGAAACTGAGATTAAGTGACTCTCCCAAGGCCACTTATTTATTCAGCAAGTACATGCTTACTATGTACCAGGCGCTGTTTTAGGTGCCAGAGAAACAATGGTGGACAAGGCTAAGACTGCCCTTGTGGAGCTTACGTTTTATTTTAATAATTTTCAAACACTGTTTTGATCATGACTCACAGTAAAAAATACATATTAAATATCACACAATACATACATCATATAAATACACACATGTATATATTTGAAACAAAACTTTTACACACATACACAAGAACTTAATTTTAGTGTGTACAATGCATTCTCTGATATTTTATATTCTATTTCTTCTTTTTTAAAGTTCATTTGGTAATAATCAATTAAAGTGATTTCATGCTCCACTAACGAGTCAAAATCCACAGTTTAAAAACATGGTTCCAGTTGACTTGAATGGGATGGACTAATATTGATATTAATCAATATTTCCTCAAGTCCTGGTGAGTTACCTACATCTTTTTCAGAGAATAGATTAATGGCAAGAAGAAGGAAGATGAAGTGGGAGGAAGCCATCCATCTTTTCACAGCCTGGAATGGTTTGGTGGAGGCCATCTAACTCCCCTTTGGGTCTCCCATGATGGTCGAACTCCATCTTTTTTTTATAGCATCTCTCCTGTTTGTCCCTAGCAATAATAATGTGCTTTGTCTTTCTCCTCTAACCTGTTGTTCTTCTCACATAGGCTGACAACAGAATATCCAGGCCACTATGGTGAGGAAATGGACATGATTTCCTACAATTATGATTACTATATGCGAGGAGCAACAACTACTTTCTCTGCAGTGGAAAGGTGAGCCTTCCCCGTGGGCTAGGGGTTTGAGGAGGCAGGCATTAGCTCCATGCAAGGATCATGTCTGCAGGAATTTCAACCTGGAGTTTTCCCTGTTGCAGGTTCTTGGCAGGTCTAGGATTAACTGAGAGATTAACTGGAGGGTGGAAGGCAGTGAGAATTGAGCTATGCTGTTAAACCTATTTCATGAGGCAGCTCACCCTAGTGGATGAGGATGGATCCCAGCCTTCTCTGAGCAGGAAATCCTCAACGTGGTATCTCATGATGTTCTAAGCTCTTCGTTCTCTCAATTTCAAAGAGCACTTTTTCTTACCGAACATCAGGAGGAAAGGACAAAAATTGTTGAAGGAGTACCCACTGTCAAACTGGACCCTCTTCAGTGCCGTTTCTCTACATGACCCCTACTTTGGGTGCTGGGAAGGGAGAGAGAGGAGAAGGGGAGGGGACTGAAGAGAAGAAACACACAAAGCTTATCAACCATATTTAAAATGAAAGAGGAGAATTTAAATAACCTAAAGGAAAAAACAGCACTCGTTTTTTCATCCCCTTTCTCTCACAATCAGCTCCCCAATCCTATCACAAATACATCAAAACAAAACAATAGGAAGAAAATAAGAATTCTTTTCCCTAATAAAGAGAGAAGTGTGAGTAAATTCAAGTGTTAAAAGATTGATTTGATCTACTTTTAGTCAGATGATGATCACCTTACACAGCAAATAAACTCCTGAAATGTTACCAATAAATGTTTGCAAACTGAACAAAACTTAAATTAATTCATTAAATAATGGACTATAATGAATTTGAGTGTGACTTATCTTTTGTGTATATTTATGTTTTTAAATGAAATGACATCTCACCTAACTGAAGTTAACGCTTAATATGGCTAGTAAAAAACAAAATTTAAAAATAATAATTTAAGAAATAAAAACAAAACAATAAAAGAAACATTAAGTAACTGAAAAGGGACAATGCATATTGCCATTTCCATGAACAAAACCCCTTGTGTTTACTCCTAGGAAAACCCCTCAGTTCTCACACATTAATCACTTTATTTTAAATACATTCTAAATTAGCTTAGTTACCTAGTTGCTAGCAGCAGCAAATTAAAAAGTGAATGAGGAAGATAGTAGTTAGAATAAAACTCACTTCACCAGTGAGAAGAAATCGCTGAATGACATGACACCCACACAAAACATATTTAAGAAAAGAAAAGATCTAAGAACTCAAAGACCATGGAAGCCTGGTGACATTTAGCAGGGGAGAGTAGCCCCAAAGTGCAACACTGAATAACGTATAGCCAGGTGCTCAATGTTCCTAATGATGTCTCCAAGTCAATAAGAAAATTAGTTCTGCATTCCCTGTTTACGAAGGCAGGAAAGAATAAAGAAAGAGTACTACCCAAAATTATTACAAAATAAATCTATTTTGGCAGTGAAAATGTCCAATTCCTATTGGCTTGGAAATTTTCAGTTATGTGGGTTAATGCAAAGTCTTGGAAAACTGTGATATTATGTCATGTATTTGTTTAAAATGAATATACCCATGCAATTTTGCTGCTGTCACTGACAATCAGTGGCTTAAAGATGTCTGACTTGGGTTCCTTCTGCTCTGCTGAAAGACGTTGAGGCCACCAACTCGGAGAGATCTTGTCAGTGCGGGACTCGCTGGGCAGGAGCTTTCCTTCCATATGCAAATCTATAGTGGTTTCTTCCTGGAATGGAGTTGCCCAACCTGGGCAATATTGACACCTGGGGCCAGATCATTCTTTGGTGATAGAGTTTGTCCTGCCAATTCTAGATGTTTAGCAGCATCCCTGACCCCTACCCACTAGATGGCAGTAGCAACCTCCCCTCCCCCACTGTTCTGACAACTAAAACCCCCCTGGGGTTTAGTTTAGCAATTGAGAATCACTGTCCTGGGAGCAAATCAGAGACAGCCTGACTGAGTCCCTTCGTCCTCTTAAGACCAAGTCTAAATTTTGCTCAGCATCACTTAATAGCTTCTTAAAAGAATAGTGTGAATGTCTGCCTTAAGATCTTATTTATCTGTGTCTGTTGGAACACAGATTACGAATTATAAATTATAAAATTATAAATCATACTTATAAAGCCTGCCTTAGGCCATTTGAGCAGTATATCCCATAGCTGCTGCAAGAGCGATCTGCCGGAACTGAGCCTGGTCAGTCCCACCTTCCAGCTCGGAGGCTGGCTGGAGACCTTATCAGTGCTAGTGTTTAGGATGAACTGAACTGGGAAGATGCCACGCAGAATGAAAAAGGAGAAGAATTCTAAGGTTAAAAGGCATTGCTGTGCTTTGAAGGAATTGCGTGATCGTACATGGAATGACTCTTTCTTTTTGCCCATTTTGGAACTTTGCAAGGGATGTGACAGTCATGTCCTCTGATGGGGTCATGGGTACCTAGTTACGGAGGCATTGCGGCATAAGAGAAAGAGCAAGATTTAAGTTTGACAAACTTGGAATCTGAAATTTTCACCGAATTATCTTCAAGAAAACCACTTATTTCTCTGAGTCTGCCTCTCCCCCTAAATAATGAATGGTTTGAGGATTAAACAAGGAAACATGTAAGGCACCCAGTGCAAGGCTGGATGTATGGGAGGTGCTCAGCAAACAGTAGTCGCAATTATTCTCTTTGCCGTTCTCATCGCTCAGCCCTATCAGCCCAGAAGAGTGCCATGCAGAGTAAGCCCTCAGTAGATATTTGTTAAATGAGTGAACAAAGAACGTAGACTTGTCCTTAGCAAAGAACGTTCCTTGAAATGTATCCGCACCATGTTTTTCAGAATTGAGCAATTCTGTGTCCTTTCACACCCGTGCCCGGCCTCTTAAACAAATACGCGATTCCATTTTTCTATACAGGCATGGCAGGCATTTTCTTTTCCGCTTTATGGGGTTTTAGCGTTGGTTCCCCTCACTCCACTTCCCTGTAGGAGCGTTTTCTGAAGGGAACCACACTGTGCAGTATGGAGCCTAGCACACAGTAAGTAGTCAGTAAAAAAAGAATAATGAGCAAATGGTTGGCCTATTTAAGAGAAGATTCTTCAAAATGCAACGGAGACAATGTTAAATAAACGCTTTCATTGCAAGCTGTTAACCTACAGGTCCTTGAGGTACCTTTGGGACAGAGACCTGGTGGGCGGGCCACTGGTGATGGATGGGACCTCCACACAGCCAATAATCTAGCCAGTCTCCTTCAAGGTGCAACCTGAACTGGCTGAGGAGGTGTCCAGGACTCCTGACCTCACAGGTGACTACCTGTGGGTTTCTGAGAGGCCTCATCCAGATGTCTTCTGGGAGCAGAGTGAGACTGGGTGTCCCTGCAGGTCCGAAATTCTCTGGGGGTCGTTCGTCACTTTTCCCTCAGCAGCGATTCTTCCCGTGGTGTCTTCTCACTGACATTAGCTTTCTGACTCTCTCCCCACAGGGATCGCCAGTGGAAGTTCATAATGTGCCGGATGACTGACTATGACTGTGAATTTGCAAATGTTTAGACTTTCCACGCACCAAATCTGGGTGAAGGGAAGGGGGCCAGGAGACCTGAGGATGTCCACACGTGTTACAATCACTTGGAACTCCTAAGTGGTTTCTGCAGTTCTCTTTCCTTCTCCCTGAGCTGGTTGGTAACTGCAATGCCAGCTTTCTAGGTCTTTCTGACTAGTATCCCACTTACAATAAAATCCACAGTTAAATCATGTTTTTCCCTTTCCACACATTCCATAGCACCCGGTTTATATGACTGACGATGACTGTCTTGCACTCCACATACACAGTGTGCATGCTCACAGCCTGAAAAAGAGCCTGGTTCCTGGAGCACCTGTCATAGTCTTGCTGCTGCTTTTATTACCAAATGAGCTGCAAGCAGGCCTGGTGCTGAGCAGGATCTGTGAGGAGGGTCAAAGTAGCAGAGAGAAGGGCTAGAAATCGAGGAAGGTGGCAGTGAACGTTCTGTGCAGCTGTGTCTGTTTGAATGAAACCCAGCGTCCTCACCGAGAGCGCGCCTTCTGTCTTGAGCGACATGCTTCTACCCACCCCTCCACATGAGCCATGCTTGCCTAGCAGCTCTGGTGCATAGTTCTGCATTCCAGGAGTGAGGAGACTGGGAGGAGAAATAGGGAGATGGAAACGGGGGCAAAGCTGAAAGATTTAGGATTGGAAGAATTTCCTGAAGGAGGAAGATTGTTGGCACACGCAGTAATGAAAATGAGTGCCGGAGCCAGAGGAACCTATGAGAATTGGTCTCACGTAAGACAAAAACAGGGAGAGAGAGGTCAGAGAATGGGACTAGGATTAGGAATTTGAGGGGCAAAAGAGAGTGGCTAGGCTGCTTTGGGAAATGGAAAAAGGGGGTTGAGTCACTGGTATCTGGAGGCATAGCTGGGACTCCTAGGAAGGTGGGCATGTGCCCCATAGCCATGGGAGTTACTGGTAAATGCATCTGGGTTGGGATGGGAAAGGCTGCCCTGGGGATCCACTGCCTTCTATGTGTAGTTTTAGGGGTGTCTTTGCAGAGGGGGCCCTATCTTTCCTCCTCCTGTGATGTCTCTGTCCCCATCCCTTAGTACTTACTTCATCATAAAAGGAATAAAAATATTAACATTCACAATGCTGCAAACGTTGAGTCAGTTTTTGCTCTCTACCCGGCCCCTTTCCGATTATTCATCTGTCTGTCTAGACGATGTAGCTTAGCGCTGTGGTTTGTGCCAAGCACCATGCAAGTCACCAGGAATGCAATGATGACAATGACAGAGTATGTTTGGGGAATCCAATAATTAAAACATGAAATGTCAAATGCTTTCATTAAGGATTGGACAAAGGGTGGAACCACATTTCTTTGCCCTTGAATCTAACCTGATTTGTCCTCAGCACCCTTCAGGCCTCCTCACACCAATACGCCACATGCATTTTTAACACAGGGAGCCCCTATTTCCTCTATCCACACAGTTTGACTTTTGTTTTCAGATCTATGCTGCCCTTCCCTCCTTCTCTCTCCTAGTGGACGCAGGAGATCAGGCAGCCAGGCAAAACCACAGGGGTCACCCACCTTGTTATGCACCCCATCTAGGTGGCCAGGATGGTGAATCTCAGCCAGTGGTACTTCATTTTCCAAGGCGAGACTCCAGGATTCGGAAGGGGAAGGCAGAGCTATGGACGTCCTCCTATGCCTTGACTCTGAGGCCCTTTCTCATATGATGGTTGTGCTTTATTTCCTACATTTCCTTGTTTCCACCTCTTTGGCAATTTTGACTTACAGCAAGCTTCACTGTGTTATATTTCACAAAGGGAGCCATTAATATTTTAGCAATTGCAGTGCTGGTTCAGGACGGCAGCCAGGAAATGGCCTTAGTTGGGTGTATGAGCACAGCTGGAAGGGAGACGAACAATGAGGATAGGCTGACTCGGCAGCCATGATGAAAGCAAAAGGCTGATGAGAAGATGGGGAGCGCGAGGGAGTGGGTGGCCAGGGCTGGAGAGATGTAGCTGGGAGGAGCAGTCCAGGAGACTGCAAGAGGGCACAAGTCAAGAAAATTAAGATAAAGCAACCCAATAAGATGTGCCTGTGCCAACTAGAATAAATGGAGAGGTTTTTACTAAGAGAAAAACTGCTCTTTGCATACAGGCCAAGGACAATGACAGTAAAGACATCATCAACTTGGTTTGAATCTAAATAATTTATACTTTATATTGTATGTCAGTCAGTAAGAACTAAGTGTCAGAGTGGGGCCAAATCCCTGGTCTTCTGACGACAAGCTCTCTCTCCATGCTCTCATCACTCCAGTCTTTCTACTCACTTGCTCCACAGCCTTGATAAGCCACCTCCCCATTCTATGAGGACATTAGGTAATCATTGTGGTTTCTTGCAATTCCAGAATTCCGTGAACTCTATCGTTTGCCCCAAATTGTTTATAAAGTGCTTTGCTAAGACATTTTCTTCCAGAGAAGCAGCCTGGGAGGAGAGCTGAAAACCTGTGATGGAGGGTGGCTGGGTAATATTAGACAAATCCCCAAGCCATCGTTTCCTCATCCGCCTGGTACCGACAGGAATCCCCTTCCCGACAACTTCACAAGATGGCGGCCACATAAAACAGGAAGAGGAGAGACGTGATTCCAGCCTCACAGGGCCTACAGTCTAGTAGGGAGAGATGAGAAAATAGACAATGAAGACACAGGTGCAGGAAAGTTTCCTGAGGAAGCCAAGTCTGCGCTGGGCCCTGAAAGACAAGCAGAACTTCTGAGGTGAGTGGAAAAGAGTGTGGGCTCAGGATTCAGTCTGTCTGGGCACAGATCCCGATTCTGTTACTTACTAGTTGCATGACCTTGGCCTAGTCACCTACTTTCCCTGAGTATTTCCTTACCAGTAGAGAAAATAATAGTACCAACATCCCAGGGTTGTTGTAAGGACTAAATGAGATCTCATAGTGTCTTGCACATAAGTGCCCAATAAATCTAGTAAGAGGAATGGGAATGTTATTAGTATATATTAGAAATAATGTTCCTCAGGTAAGCTGGATATTAGTATAGGTCAATAATAGGAAGAGTTCATGAAAGAGGGGGACCTAAGTTTGGCTGTCATTCATGCATTTATTTGTTCAGTCACTGAATCAATAAATTAAGTGCTTATTAAATACCAACCACCATACTAGGCACAGTTCCTGCATTCCAGAGGATTATAAACTGAGAGAGTCAGACAAGCACACAAACCATTTCAGTGCAGGTTGATACATCAAGGACAGGGAGCATTTCAATAGAGGGTGGTAAGGGGTTAGGTTGGGAAAGGGGACAGTGGCATTTCAGGCAATGGAAATAATAAGGAAAGATGTAAAAGGATCTCTGGGCTTAGGAAAGGTTCCCCAGGAAACAGTGATGTCACCAAGGGGGTCTGGGAGGCCCCACATGCAGTCATGGTGGCTTAAGGGGAGCTTGGTAGCTCACAGCAGCACCATCAGGCCTTCCACTGTTCGTGCACATTAATTGAAATTTCTTGTATCTATCTGGAACTCAGATTCCAGCTGGGTTCTCCTGGAAATCTAGGGGGCGGGAATTCATCAACCCCTCCCTCCCCATGCCTCACGGCTCCCCCAATACCATGGCCTGAGACAGTCCTCTCTCCATCCTAGGTCTTCATCCACACATATTGCCTTTATGATTAACTGCTTTGACCCAGACATGAGCTCAACATTTTTTTTTTTAGCTCCTTCAGAAGAATTTGTTCTCACAAAAGCACTAGTGAATGCAAAAACTCAAAAAAAAATCTAGACATTTCTTTCTTCCGGGTTTTTTTCTTGCTCACCTTGCAGTCGGGGGTTTTCCCTCTCTAGCTGGTTTCCATTCTAGCTCCCCACCTACTTGGCTCTATTCTCACTCTCCTGGATTCTTCTCCTCCTATTAATGAGAGGAAATGTTGCTCTGTGCAGCCCGTGCCCAAACAGGTGTGCATATGCAGGTGGCCAACACAACCGAGGCCATGTAGCCAATAGCATCCACTCTCCTTACAAAGCCTCAATAGATTTTATTCAAAACACTTCTGTTTAGTTCTGTTAAATTAAACCACCTTGTTAAGAAACGGTACCTGAGCCTAGTTACCATTCTGGGATCCAGAGTCAGCGAGGTCAGCAAAACCCTTTGCAAATGGGGCCTGGACCTACACGGGTGTGTCATCCCTTACCCATTAACTTGGTAAATTTATTTTGTCAATTTATTCCTTTACAAGCAAGGATAAGAAAACACAGCTACCTCAAGAAGCATTTTAAACAATAATAATAATATAATAATATATTCACACACAGTTCAGAATTTCACGGGGCTTACAACTTTTCACAGAATGGAATGTCCATATCTCCTAGAAACTGAAAACCAATGAAAACTCCCTATGAATTTTAGAACCTACGTCTTAGATTCTGAAGTGCTCTGCTGAACACTGGAAACCTCCCACTGTGTGACCTTCTCTTCCTCAGGCACCCAGAAGGAGCCCAGTTACCAGTGGGAATGAATGACTGTCTGCATCAGTGAAAAATACTGAATAGAACGTTCCAAAATGCAAACAGTGATGTTCTCTGGATGGTAGTGGTACAACAGGACCATTTCTTTATTCTTCTTTATACTTTGCTACCTTTCCCAATGTTAAAAAACAATTACCATTGATTGCGTTTATAATCAAAACAGAAAAGTAATTTTAACCTTATGGAACAAAAAGAGTGGCCAGCTGTCAAGGAGTTCAGCCCTAGGACTGTGTTCCAGCTGAAAGGTGAGCATATGCTGACTTCACGGAAAGAAAGACATAATAAAACCAGACCCTTTCATCTAACTGGCCGCATGGCGGGTTATAATTTAATATGCAGAATACCTGCTCTTTCCAATGTCTCTCACCATCCCCAGAGACAACGGAACAGATGTTCACTCTGTCATGGCCAATGAGAAACTCATATTTAAAACTCCTCCGCTCACCAAAGTCCTTCATGTCCTTCAGGGCCAAGCATAGACTCAGCATCCTCAGAAAACTTCCTGCGCTTTCTAGGATTGGTTCGAGGTCCTTTGCTTGCTCCCTCAGCACCCTATGTCTTCATTTTTGCTCCCCTGAGGGCAAGAGTCCAGTGCCTCTTATTCACTGGCAGAGTTCTAGTGCCTAGCAAGGTATTTTACACATAGTGGGTACTCAAGACATATGTTTTAAAATTAATCTGGATTTCTGTTTGGTTTTCAGTTTTCAGGAAGCCTATCAAATCTGTAAGCAATCAATAATTGAAAATACATGGAAAAGCACTTTGAAAATTATGAAGTCCTATAAAGAGCCACTGTATTATGATGATGCCGTAGTTTTGATGGGGGTTAATGTCATCTCCTGCTCTCTTTCTCCAGCATCATTAAGTAATCATTAATTTCATTATTTTAGGAGCTACTCACTGATGAAAGGTGAGTCAGATAACACAGAAATTGGCCACAATTGTTACTTACATGTTCCGAAAGTGTAGGTCACCATGCTAGGTCCCTGAATGCCAATTTGGGTGCTGTTTTGACCCTGAACTGTTTTGATGTCAACATCTGAGCAGCCAGCACAGGACTAGGCACTTGGTGGGCATGAGATAGAGCCTTGTTAACTAAGCCCTGAAGAGACCTGGGGACTGAAGGGCAAAGGGGTACAGGTCGCTACACTAGGTGGAACCCAGTAGGAATTTGGATGCTGTCTGCAAGTCTTATAACAACCTCTGAGCAGAGCTCTGGGGGAGGCAGCAGGGACAGTGATTTTTGTTTGATGAATCCTCTGCACCGCAAATATTTGATGAACACATAAAAGTACAGCCCTAAGACAAACTCCAACCCAGACTACAATTTCTTGAATATAGACTTTATGATCCTTGTTCTTTCTTGTTACTCACATTAAGAGTTCACCTGGGGGATTAGCTAATGATTAGCTAGACTGAGGCAGTGAAACCAGTTTCTCAGAATTGGGCTGTTTCCTCTTTATATGGCTTCCCGGTAGGCATTCATAGGCCACGCTGGTGTCTGACATCTTTCTTCTACGTTCCCGGAGGATTTCAGCTGACCTGGGTGTCTCCCTGGGTCTCTTTTGTTGGCAGACTCAAAGGTGAGCTCATTAGCCATTACTCCTCAGAAAGATGTTCTTGGAAATCAAACACACTCTGAGTCATACCTGCCTGTGCCCTACCGAGACGGCACAATTTCATGCAGATTGGTTCTGCCCATAGGCTTCCAGGAGGAAGGAATTGAAAATATCTCATAGTATAAAACAGCACAGCTCGAGTTGGAGTAGGACTTCACTCCACAGAAATTTGGAGTGAAGGGAGGCCCTTAGTTCTCTACATGTGTAGGTAAGCCTTGAGAAATTTCACAGGTCTCTGCAGAGGGGTAGAAAATAATGGAGAGAAGTAGACAGGTGGATTGCTGAGGCAGGAGGACAAGAATCAGCCCTTCCCAACGGCAGCATTGCTTGTTCTAAATCCATAATCTCACACATCTGTGCTTTTGTACATGTAATGTGGACTGTTACCTCAACAAGGTGTCATTAATCATCACTTTGTTCCTAGCACAAACTGAAGGAGAAGAAGAGCATAGGACACACTCTTTTCCTCAAAGAGATTTTTGTTCTAGATAGAGAGACAAGAATTAAACTCTGGGAAGGCAAATTTCAAAAGGCTGCTTACGGCCAAGCGCAGAGTGAGTGATAGTCAAACGCACAGTGAGCGGTACACACAGGAAATCTTCTGCTCTTGCAGAGGTAGGAGGATCAGTATGGGCTGATGAAATAGAAGACATTAGAACAGGAAAAAGAAGAAGAAGATTCAAGCCATTAATGGAGATTGCCTGAGCAAACCTACACAACTAAGGATGCTCCTCAAGGAGCTGAGGACAACCTTGGGGATCATGAGTCCAATTCTTACAGCATCCCAATGGCAAGCTGGAGTCCACTGAGGTCAGCGAATTGCTCAAGGACACCCCATGAATAAGTGGTGGAGCCAGATCTAGAATTCAAGACTCTGGGACCCTGCCTTAGTGCTGTGCTCTGCCAGGTGCCTGTGCAGTGGTGTAGTGAGGTGAAGGGAGAAGAGATCCAGGCCCGTGCACTCATGCTCTGATAGTCTTCCTCCGTTAATACTCTCAGTTACTCTAGACAGGCTCGCTTGCTGCCATTTTACAGACTGGTTCAACGGCGTCTGAAATAGAAGGTAACTTGCCCAAGGTAACACAGCTAGTGAGAGTGGACTTTGAACCCAAGTCTGGCTGTTTTCAAAGCCCAGTTTCTCTCTGCTGTGTCAACCTGCAATAAGAGTAAGGAGAGAGAGAGAGTTTTTACAGCCTGCTTTTTATAGTTCCTAGCTGAATACTGCAAGATATGAAGCAATGATTCACAGGGTTATTCCAATATTTTACACATTGCCCTTGAAGGGAGAGATAGCACTGTAAGGCAGGCTGGAGAATGTTGTTGGAGATCTGAAAAGGCCATGCAAGGGGTCTGAAAATCATAATGCTGCTACTCTGCTTTGTCATATTGACATAGACCTTGCTTATCACAATAAAATCAGGAGCAGATCCGACCTCTCTTGCAGTTACAATAACTCTTGTCTACCTTCTAAAATGATTCCCACATAACAAACCCTCAATTCCATAGACCCAGTCTAACCCAAGTAAGCAAAATTACTCTGACAACTGAGGCAGTAATTGCCTTTTCCGGGTCCCCTGGCCTCCGCAGTTGTTTCGGCTCTCCAAACAGGCACAGCCTTGTTTCTCTTTGCTGTGTGCGCTCTGGGAAGCTTTCTTGCTGGCGAATCAGTGTGTTCAATAAGCACTACTGTTCCCTTCAGTTGATTAAACCCCAGGATACCCGGCCTGTTAGCAGAAATATGCTAGGCTGATATCAAAGCTCTAGCCCACTTCATCTCATGAGGTTTTTTCCAACATGATCTTGGAGTATGCAGGTTACCTGCATTATAAACCAAATGGATCACTGGAATTTGGTAGCTACCACAGATTCAGTAGGCACATTAAGGAATCGGATTCTAACATTCTGTGCAGCCTTGACCCACACTAGCCTCAATGATTTCAGAGTTGCCGTCTGTCTCCTGACATATCCAGGTCTTTGATTTATCTGTGGCTCTAAATATATGTACCAGATCATATCGATGACAACCGCTGTTTCCGTGCATACCCTGAATCAGGTGCCTTACTTAGCCCTTAAATGCACCTCATTTGAATACTCATAGTAGACTTACAAGATGGCTATCATTATCCTCATTTTACAAATAAGAAAACTGAGTCTCAGAGAAGTTGAGTTACCTTCTCAAGGTAACACACCCTATACATCAGAACTGACTCAGGCCTGACTGAGTCCATAACGTGAATATTACAGTATAGACTGTGCTATCCTGAGACTCCAGTATAGCCTGTGCTCTGCTGCCTTCTATAGGCAATGCCATGGACTGCTGATGTTGTCTTTTCTCTGAGGCCTCAGCCAGCATAGGCACCGAATCAATTTAACGTGAAAGTCCATCTGAAACCAGGGGGCCAATCAGACCTTCCCGGGTACACATGGTTTATTACTGTATTCCCAACACCTAGCAGAGTACCTTGTACATTGTTAGAGATCAATACATGTTTGTTGAGTGAATGAATGACTTACTCAGTTGATTATTCTTGGCTAATGCTGTAAGTGGCCACCGCTTTATTCATCTGTTCTCTCTCATACTCCATTTATATTCTTCCAATCATTCTCTTTCATTGTTGCTCTCCTCCTCACATCCCCAAACACCGACACCATCTCAGTTCTTAGAACCTCTGTTCCATGGCTCATAATCAACATCATCATCATCACACGTCTTTCCTCTTTTCATAGACTCGTACCTCACCTCCTCGCCTCAAGTGAGTCCTGCCTTGCCCTGCAGTCCTCTTGAGTGGGGGCCTTATGGTCACGTAGTCTCTGAGTGCTATGGAATCATCAGTTATAATTTTCACTTTTCAAGCAATTCTTGGATTTGACCTCTTTTATCTATTCTCCAACTATTCCCTTTATTCAGACCCTTTTCGCTACTTCCCAGTCTCCTTAATTACAGTCTTTTCTTCAGGAAATCCATCCATCTGCTGGGAAAAGATTTTTCCAAACATAAATCCAGCATGTTGCATCCTGCTTAAAATCCTCTTGTAATTTCTAAACATCTTTCAAGCAAAACACACATTCCTTTCAATGACACCCTGCTCTTCGTACTCTGCCCCCAGATGCCTCTTCTCCAGTCATGCAAAATTATTCACTGAAGGGACCGCATCCCTCTGTACCTTTGTGCCTTTCAGATGCTATTTCCCACACCCGATGGCTGTGTACCTGCACCTCCTTCCCCTGGCTGCCTCGCAGTGCTGTATTCCCTGGTTTCCAGGGTGAGTTAGAATCCCTCACTGGTGCTGAGATAATACCTAATTATGCCTGCTCCATAGCACGTGTCAGACTTTGCATTTTCCTGTTTTGACAGAGACTAAACGTTCTCTTTGTCCCTTTGTGCTCAGTGCCCAGCGTACAGTAGATGCTCATTAACTATTAATTATATAAATCTTTAAAGAATAAAAGAAGTGCCTTCCAACACTCGAGAGTCTACGGTTCCATGAACAATAACTACAGGCAGAACTCATCATCTCTTTCCCAGATGACTACAACGCTCTTCTATTAGTCTCCTTGTCTCCATTCTTGTCTCCTTCAAGTCCCACTTATGCATGGCCACCAGAGTGATCCAACATAATGAGCCTTCACTCTAAGGCTTCTGCTTTCCATGCTGCCCAGAGTGCATGAGTTTAAGTCCCACTTCTTCATGAAGCATCAATGCCCTCCAGGGGAGTGTCCTCTGCCTCTCGTCTCCCCATTCCCTGCCTTCCTTGATCTCTCCCAGGCTGGGTTAGCAGGGCTTCATGGAGGATCCCGCAGCTGTGTGCAGAACATCATCACAGCCTTTGCCACAATGCTATATGATTACTATTTAAAATGACATTCCCTTTGGCAGACAGTAAATTCCTTGAGGACAGGGATTGTGTCATATTCATCTCTGAACCCCTGGTAGCTAGCACAGCTTCTGGCCTATAGCAGGTGCTTATTAATAGGTATTGAATTAATAGTATTTAACAACAAACACAGTAGAGAGTTGGCAGGAAATGTGTTGCAAAGGAAAGCAAACTTTCGGACAAAGATCAGGCCTTCCAGCAGACTTTAAATTTAATGTATCAGATATATTTCTCATCAAAGGTTTTCAACTGAGGACAACATTTCATGAATATCCTTTGGTACAAATCAAAATGTGCATGAAAGATAAGTAGAAAATGAAAATGCAGATAATCTTCATAAAATGCAGTGAATTTCATACAGCAAAAGTTTTTAACATGCATTTTCATAATTAATGATACGTAACATTAACATCATTGCATTTATTTATGCAGCTAATTGCATTCCATCACACATTCTGTCTCCCTGTTTGCCACCGCATGATGCCCCCCATCATCAAGCAAGGTTTCAATCAATTGATCAACAAGTATTTATTAAAAACTTATTGTGAGGACAAGACTGCATTGGGTGCAGTGTTAGAATAATGAGATAACAGATTTCTGACTCTCAAGCAGTTCACAATTTATTTGAGGAGAACAGAGACACGAAGAGTAATAAAAAATAATCTGTGAACCCAAAACTCAGAAGCTAACCACTGCAGATATGATGAGAGGCGGCAATCACTGAAGCCTTAATGGAGGAAGTGGAAAGGATTTGGATAGTTATAAATAGGAAGAAAGCTCTTACAGGATTTGAGAGTCAATATATGCTTCATTTGTTTGTCTTTTCATTCATTTACCAGATATGCATGGAAACTGAGAGTCCGATGCAAATTCATCTCCATCTCCAAGGGCCAATTTGATCTCAGTGGTGTGTGTTCTATTCATGATTATTACCAATGAACACACATAAAAAAGAGCCATACAGTTCTTCTGCAGGCCCCTGTAGTAGTATTATTGGCCTTATTTTACAAATGAGGAAGCAGGCACCCAGAGATTGTGACTTGCCCAAGTTTACATAGCTACACAAGACAGAACTAGGACTTGAACTCAAGTCTTCTGACCCCAAAGCCCAAGCTTTTCCCAGTACCATGCAAGAAGCAAATGTCCAGTTTTGCCAAACAGCATCAATAGTCCTTCCAGCATGCGATTTTTCAGACCAGCTCGGTAAAGCAGATTTAGTGTGTTGTCTAATCTGAAAAGTGTGTAATCCTCTCTAGACTGTATTTATGGGAACCATCAATTCCACCATAAATCAGCCATTACAACTGAATTGTTCCATCAAGCAACCAATCAGGGCAGTGAAGAAATAAACAATGCATCTGATTTACTTAACCAGATGATATGAGCACAATAGTTAAACTGTTTAAGAATGAAAAGAAGCCATACTCTTAACCAAGCTTAACATTACCTCATTCCTTCCATGTTAAGACATATAGTATGCTGGACTCCTGTTTATAAATGGCACCATGCCCTCATTAAAACTGCATTTTGGCCATTAGAGTTTCTAATAAAATTCATTTTGGCTACTCAGAAACATTCACATTAATCTCTTCTGGCTTCCTTCATATCTCTATACTCTTATACAATATCCTACTGGTTTTTTAAAAATTTTCATTAAATTGCTGAATGTGTTATTATTGCTACAATTTGAGCATTACACACTTATTAAATGTTCATGAAATTCTCCACTCTTCTACAACACTTGAAGTGTGTCTTAAACCATTCATCTGAATCACTACAAAGAGAATCTTTGAATGGCTTTTGGAGCTTCTGATCTCACATTTTTTTCCTTGGTGGGAAGGCAGTGTCAGACATTTGAGGCAAATTTTCAGTTTCTATTTAACTCCTATACGGTCATCCTTTCTCTCCAGGGTGAATCCCTGAGAAGCAGGGACTGTGGCTTGCTTCCTCAAAGCACCACCATTAATGAGAACAATTTCGAAGCATCACAACGAGAGAGGCCTCCTAAGTGCGGCCCAGGGGGATCGGCCTCAGATTCGCCTTCAACAGCTGCGTGTTGGAGACAGCCACTACGATGCCCATGCTGCATCTGCCACTTGCCTTCGACCCTGTCCTGACTGCTGAGCCTGGGCGCTTGGTGTCACTGCTAAATTCCAAGACAAACATCCTCGCCGAAGAACAACATTTTAACTTAGAATACAAATAGTCTACCCCTAACCGGGACCACAAGTCTATGTCAATTTAATTCAGGACGAAAAAGCAGGAAAGGAACTTCTTTACAATGAGAGCTCTTGCTTCTAGGGCCAAGTGTCTTACCTCGTGCCTTGGATCAGATTGTATACAATAAAGAGGTAGTTTTGTAGATAAATATTTCATCAACCAGGTTGGGAAGACAGCAGCGCAGCACGATTGGGAGAGTGTGGCATAGGGAGTCAGGAGACCTGGTTCTCGTTCTGTCTCTCCAGCGTTCAGTCTGCACAACCTTGGGCAAGTAACTCAATTCCCATGAGTCAGAGTCTTTCTCTGTGAAATTAAGATAACTATAATAATTCCTCCCTGCTTCACTCACTTATTGTAAGGGCCAACTTAGACACATTAAAATACACTATCAATACCGTATGCTGATTTGTTATTAGTTTTAATTCCACATTCTTACCTGCCATTTGGAATTGCCTGAGTAAATCCTTCTTTTCAGATTTTCTAAATGCCTTCAGCTGTGAAATAGGAGAGTTTGTAAGCAATTATTCGTCAAGCACCGGGTGTGAGCCCCACACTCCGCTAAGAGCTACAAAGATTAACAATAAATGAAAAATGTATGTATATGATAATCTTAACCTTAAGGACCTCATAATCTAGTCATGAAGAAGATATGGATACAAAAGAAAAACACACTGAAAAAACAGGACAACGTAGAGTTAAGGCCAATTAGGTGAGAACACTGCTGGATGGATTCGTATATGCCAGAGGCAGAGGGTGGACAGTGCTGAGGTCTGGCTCTGCGAAAGAGGGACAGGAGCCAGGTAAAGACGTGGGCATGTGGAGAGATTAATGTATATTAATGTATATATACAAAATATATATATATATGTAATGTATATATACAAATGTATAAGGAAACATGCGCAGTGAAGTTGACTTCAAGGCTGAATAGAAAATTCTAGGTGCGTTGATTGACAAGCACACACATGCTTGTCAAATATTCATGCATGTAATTCTATTACACAAACCAGAAAAACGTATTTTACTAGAGGATTACATTTCATGTTTCCAAGTATTCATACCTTTGTAAAAATGAGGAACATTTTTTGCGTGTGTAACACACGCAAAATAACTGTCCTAAGCTCTTTCCATATATTATCTAATTTAATACTACTACCCAATGAGCTAACTTTTTATATCTCCATTTTACAGATGATAAAACTGAAGCTTAGAGCAGTGGATTAATTTGCCCACATGAGTGGCAGAGTTAGGATTCCAAGAGTCATGTTTTCTTTTTTTCTTTTCATTGAAGTATAACTGACACACAATATCCTACTAGTTTCAGGTGCACATCATAATAATTCGATATTTATATACATTACAAAATGACGACCAAAATAACTCTGGTTGCCATCTATCACCATACAAACTTTTTACAATATTATTGACTATATTCCCAAAGTGGTACATTACATCCCTCTGACTTATTAATTTTATAACTGGAAGCTTGTGCTTTTTGATTTCTGCTATTCTGCCTACCTCCCAACCCCTCCTCCTCCTGGTAGCCACCACTTTGTTTCCTATATCTATGAGTCTGTTTCTGTTTTGTTTGGATTGCTCATTTATTTTGTTTTTTGCAATTTCACATATAAGTGAAATCATGTGGTATTTGTCTTTCTCTGTCTGATTTATTTCACTTAGCATAATACCATCTAGGTCCATCCACATTGTCACAAGTGGCAAGATTTCATTCTGGCCGAGTAGAATTCCATTGTATATGTATATACACCACATCTTCTTTATCCATTCATCTATCGATGGATGCTAAGTTTGCTTCCATATCTTAGCTATTATAAATAATGCTGCAGTGAACATAGGGGTGAATATATCTTTTCAAATCAGTGTTTTTGTTTCCTTCAGATAAGTACCCCAAAGTAAAATTGCTGGATCATATGGTAGTTCTCTTTTTAATTTTTTGAGGAACCTCTATACTGTTTTCCATAGCGGCTGCACCAATTTACATTCGCACCAACAGTGTACCAGGGTTCCCTTTTCTCCACATCCTCACTCACACTTATTATTTGTTGTTGTTTTTTTAATAAAAGCCATTCTATCAGGTGTGAGATGGTATCTCATTGTGGTTTTGATTTGCATTTCTCTGATGATTAGTGATGTTGAGCATCTTATCATGTGCCTGTTGGCCATCTGTATGTCTTCTTGGAAAAATATCTATTCAAGTCCTCTGCCAATAATTTAATGGGTAGTTTTTTAAACATTAAGTTGTGTAAGTTCTTTATATATTTTAGATATTAACCCTTTATCAGATGTTTGGTTTGCAAATAACTTCTCCCATTCAGTAAGTTGCCTTTTCCTTTTGTTGTTGATTTCCTTGACTGTGCAAAAGCTTTTTAGTCTGACGTAGTTCCATTTGTTTATTTTTGCTTTTTGGCCCTTGCCAGAGGAGAGTGGTCCAAAAAGATATTGCTAAGACTGATGTTAAAGAGCTGACTGCTTATGTTTTCTTCTAGGATTTTTATGGTTTCAGGTCTTACATTCAAGTGTTTAATCGATTTTGAGTTTACTTTTGCGTATAGAATAAGATAGTGGTCCAGTTTCATTCTTTTGCCTGTAGTTGTCTAGTTTTCACAACACCATTTATTGAAGAGACTGTCTTTTCCCATTGTATTTTCTTACCTCCTTCGTCATAAATTAATTGACCATGAATGCACGGGTTTATTTCTGGGCTCTCTATTCTATTGCATTGATCCATGTGTCTGTTTTCATGTCAATACCATACTGTTTTGATTACTATAGCTTTGTAGTATAGTTTGAAACCAGGGAGCATGATGCCTCCAGCTTTGTCCTTCTTTCTCAAGACTGCTTTGGCTATTTGAAGTCTTTTGTCATTTCCACACAATTTTAGCATTCTTTCTTCTAGCTCTGTGGAAAATGTCATTGGTATTTTGATGAGGATTGCATTGAATTTGTAGATTATTTTGGGTAGTGTGGACGTTGTGACAATACTAATTCTTCCAATCTGTGAGCATGAGCTATCTTTCCATTTATTTCTGTCATCTTCAATTTCTTTCATCAAGGTCTTATAGTTTTGAGAGTACAGGTCTTTTACTTCCTTGGTTAAGTTTATTCCTAGGTATTTTACTCTTTTTGATGCAATTATAAATGGGATAATTTTCTCAATTTCTCTTTCTGATAGTTCGTTATTAGTGTACTGAAATGCAACTGATTTCTATGTATTAATTTTGTATCCTGTAATTTTACTGAGTTCCTTCATTAGTTCTAGCAGTTTTTTGGTGGACTCTACCATTTTCTATATATAGTATCACATCATCTGCAAGTAGTGACAGTTTTAATTCTTCCCTTCCAATTTAGAAGTCTTTAATTTCTTTCTCTTGCCTAATTGCTGTGGCTAAGACTTCCAATACTATGTTGAGTAAAAGTGGCAAGAGTGGACGTCCCTGTCTCATTCCTGATCTCAGAAGAGAAGCTTTCAGCTTTTCACCATTAAGTGTAAGATTAGCTTCAGGTTTGTCATATATGGCCGTTACTATGTTGAGTTATATTCCTTCTATACTCTTTGTTGACAGTTTTTATCATAAATGGATGTTGAATTTTGTTAAATGCTTTTTCTGCATCTGAGATGATATATGATTTTTGCCCTTTGTTTTGTTAATGTGGGTATCACATTGACTGATTTGCAGATGTTGAACCGTCCTTGTATCACTGGAATAAATCCCATGTGATTGTGGTGTATGATCTATTTAATGTGTTATTGAATTTGGTTTGCTAATATTTTGTTGAGGATATTTTCATCTGTGTTCATCAAGGATATTGGCCTGTAATTTTATTTTTTTGTGATATCTTTATCTTGTTTTGGTATCAGGGTAATGCTGGCCTTGTAAAACAAGTTTGGAAGTGTTCTTTCCTCTTCAATTTTTGGAATAAATTGAGAAGAATGAGTATTAACTCTTCTTTGACTTTTTTTTAAGGTATGCTTTTTTCTCATGAGGAAGATTGGCCCTGAGCTAACATCTGTTGCCAATCTTCCTCTTTTTACTTTTTTTCTCCCCAAAGCCCCGGCACATACTTGTATATCCTATTTGTACATCCTTCTATTTCTTCTATGTGGGACGCCATCTTAGCATGGCTTGACAAGCGATGCTAGGTTCTCATGCAGGATCCAACCCGATGAAGCCCAGGCCACCAAAGCAGAGCATGTGAACTTCACCACTACACCATCAGGCCGGCCCCTAACTCTTCTTTAAAAGTGTGGTGAAATGCACCTGTAAAGCCCTCTGGTCCTGGACTTTTGGTTTTGGGGAGCTTTTAAATTACTGATTCAGTGTCATTGCCTGTACTCAGTATATTCAGATTTTCTAATCCTTCATGATTTGGCCCTGGAAATTTGTGTCTTTCTAGGAATTTATTCATTTCTTCTATATTTTCCAATTTGTTGACGTATAATTGTTTGTAGTAGTTTTATGATCCTTTGTATTTCTGTGGTGTCACTTGAAATTTCTCTTTCATTTCTGATTTTATTCATTTGGGCACTCTTTTTTTCTTGATGAGTCTGGTTAAAGTTTTATTGATTTTGTTTAACTTTTCAAAGAAACAGCTTTTAGTTTCATTGATCTTTTCTGTTGTTTTTTTAGTATCTTTATTATTTCCTTCCTTCCCTTAACTTTGGGTTTTGTTTGTTCTTCTTCTAGTTTCTATAGGTGTAAAGTTAGATTGTTTGAGATTTTTCTTGTTTCTTGAGATAGACTTGTATTGCTATAAATGTCCCTCTTAGAGTTACTTTTGCTGCTTCCCATAGATTTTGGAATGTAGTGTTTCCATTTTCATTTGTCTCAAGGTATCTTTTGATTTTCTCTTTTATTTCTTCATTGACACAGTGGTTGTTTAGTCTCCACGTTTGTGTTTTTTTTCCAGTTCTGTTCTTTTAATTGATTTTTAGTTTCATACTGGTGTGGTTGGGAAAGATGCTTGATATGATTTCAATCTTCTTAAATTTATTGAGTCTTGTTTTGTGCCCTAACATGAGATCTATCCTGGAGAATGTTCCATTTGCACTTGAAAAGAATGTGTATTCTGCAGTTTTTGGATAGAATGACTATAAATATCTATTAAGTCCATATGGTCTATTATCTCTTATGGCCAAAGTTTCCTCATTGATTTTCCATTTGGAAGATCTATCTACTGATATAAGTGGAATATTAAAGTCTCCTATTATTGTGTTGTACTCGATTTCTCCCCTTATGTCTATTGCTGTTTACTTTATATGTTTAGGTATTCCTATGTCGTGTGCATAAATATTTGTGAATATTATATTCTCTTCTTGTATTGACCCCTTTATCAAAATGTAATGCCTTTCTTTGTCTTTGTTTTAAAGCTTATTTTTTCTGATATCAGTATTGCTACTCCAGCTTTCTTTTTGTTTTCATTTGTGTGGGATGTCTTTTTCCATCCCTTCACTTTCAATCTGTTTGTGTCTTTAGATCTGAAGTGAGTCTTTTGCAGGCAGCATATAGATGAGCCTTGTTTTTTAATCCATTTAGCCACCCTATGTCTTTTGATTGGAGCATTTAGTCCTTTTACGTTTAAAGTAATTATTGATTGGTGTGTGCTTGTTGCCGTATTGTTAGTTGTTTTCTTGTTCTTTCTGTAGTTCTTCTCTGTTCCTTTCCTCTTCTCTTGGTCTCTTCCCTTGTGGTTTGATGGTTTTATTTAATAATATTTTGGGGTTCCTTTTTCTTTACTTCTTTGTATCCACTGTAGGTTTTTGCTTGGTGGCTACCATGAGGGTTGTGTATATCAGCAGTCTATTTTAAGGTGATAGTTGCTTAAGTTTGAATGCATTCTAAAACACACTACATTTTTATCTCCCCCAATGTTTCATGTTTTTGATGTCATATTTTACAACTTTTTATTTTCTGTATCCCTTAACTACTTATTGTAATTATAGTTGATTTTACTACTTTTGTCTTTCAACCTTCATATTAGCTTTTTAAGTGACTGATCCTTTGCCTTTATTAAATATTTTCCTTTACCAGTGAGACTTTTTCTTTCATCTATTTTCTTATATTTAGTTATGGCCTTTTCTTTTCCACTTAAAGAAGACTCTTTTACATTTCTTGTAAGGTCACTTTAGTGGTGACGAACTCCTTTAGTTTTTGCTTGCTAGGGAACTCTAACTCTCCTTCAGTTCTGAACGATAACATTGCCAGGTAGGGTATTCTTGGTTGTAAGTTTTTTCCTTTCAGCACTTTGAATATATCATGCTACTCCCTTCTGTCCTACAAAGTTTCTGCTGAAATATCAGCTAATAGTTTTACGGGGGTTCCCTTGTAGGTAACTTGTTGTTTTGGTCTTGCTGTCTTTAAGATTCTCTCTTTGTCTTTAACTTTGGCCATTTTAATTATAAATAGTCTTGTTGTGGATCTCTTTGGATTCATCTTGTTTGGGACTGTCTGTGCTTCCTGGACCTGTGTGTCTGTTTCCTTTCTCAGTTTAGAAAAGCTTTCAGCCATTATTTCTTCAAATAAGTTTTCTGTCCCTTTCTCTCTCTCTTCTCCTTCTGGGACACCTATAATGTGAATGTTAATATGCTTGATGTCATCCCAGAGGTCCCTTAAACTATCCTCATTTAAATTTTTTTTTTTCTTTTTGCTGTTCTGATTAGGTGATTTCCACTATTTTGTCTTCCAGATCAGTGATCCATTCTTCTATACCCATCTAATCTGCTATTGATTACCTATAGTGTATTTTTCATTTCAGTTATTGTCTTCTTCAGTTCTAATTGGTTCTTATATTTTCTAACTCTTTGTTGAAGATCTAACTGTGTTCCTCCATTACTCTCCTGAGTTCAGTGAACATCTTTATGACCACCATTATGTGAACTGTTTATCAAGTAAATCACTTATCTCCATTTCAGTAGGGTTTTTTTCTGGAGTTTTATCTTGTTTTTTCATTTGAAACATATTCCTTTATCTCCTCATTTTGTTTGACTTTCTCTGTTTGTTTCCATGAATTAGGCATAACAGCTATGTTTTCTGGACTTAAAGGAGTGGCCTCATTTAAGAGCAGCCCCTGTGTAGACTGCATGTGCAAGACAGCTTTGGCAGGCTGACTGGAGCTGGAGTGGGCACAGACCAAGGGGCCCTGGGGCACACTGTACTGGGGCTGCCCTGGTGGGATGACTGGAGTTGGAGCAGGCACGAGCTTGGGGGCGTCCCATAAGGCACTTCACTGGAGCTGCCCCAGTAGGACAGCTAGAGCTGGAGGCGCATGGGTTAGGGGGTCCCAGGGCATGCTGCATCAGGACTGCCTTTGTGGGATGGCTGGAGCCAGAGTGGGTGCAAGCTGTGGGGGTCCCAGGATGCATGGGGGCAGCTTTAGCAGGCCGGCTAGAGTGTCTGCACCATGCTGCTCCCCATGCTGTCAAAGTAGAGAATGAACACAAAACAATGGAGCACACCAGTGCTTCCAACCTCAGAGAGAGTCCCAGCAGTTCCCTGCCCATTTGGCAAATGCTCTAGGGTTAGTAAATGTATTTCCTTCCTGTATAGTCTAAGTGTCCTTTAAATCACTGTTCTTTCACAGTGACCCAGGGCAGGCAAGCCTGAGTTCAGACCCCCTCAGTGCTAACCCTCCCTGCTGCAGGTCACTGCATTGGGGGTGGGATTCCCATCAATATCATGTCTTTGTCTCTCCTACCCATGTCTATAGTGGCCCCTCTATCGTTTGTTGTGCAGAAGCTTTTCAAGCAGCCCTCAGTTCTTTAGGAGGGATTGCTCTACATGTGGGTGTAGATTCAGTGAGTCCAGGGTCTTCCTACACCACCATTTGGACCCTCCTGCCTCTTGTTCCAATTTTTAACCTAAAGTCTATTTTGTCTATATAAGTATAGCTACCCCTACTCTCTTTTGTTTTCCACTTGCATGGGTTATATTTTTTCATCCCTTCATGTTAAGCCTATGTGTGTCCTTAAAGCTGAAGTAAGTCTCTTGTAGGCAGCATATAGTGGAGTCTTGTTTTTTATCCATACTCTATGCTTTTTGATTGAAGAACGCAATCCATTTACATTTAGAGTAATTACTGGTAGATTAAAGACTTACTAATGCCATCTTATTAATTGTTTTCTGGCTTTTTTGTAGTTCATATTTTCCTGTTTCCCTCTCTTGTTTCCCTCCTTTGTGAATTAATGATTTTCCATAGTGGTATGTTTTGATTCTCTTCTCTTTATCTTTTGTAAATCTACTGTAGCTTTTTGCTTTGTGATTATTGTGAGGCTTACATAGAACATCTCATAGATATAATAATCTATTTTACACTGATAACAACTTAAATTTGATTGCATACGATTGCTCTATCCTTTTACTCCTCCATTTGATGTTTTTGATGTTACAATTTACCTCTTTTTATATTTTGTATCCATTAACAAATTATTGCAGCTACAGTTTTTGCTTAGTTTTGGGGGTTTTTGGAGGAAGATTAACCCTGAGCTAACATCTGCTGCCAGTCCTTCTCTTTTTGCTGAGGAAGACTGGCCCTGAGCTAACATCTATGCCCGTCCCCCTCCACTCCATATGTAGGACACCTGCCACAGCATGGCTTGACAAGCAGTGCACAGGTCTACACCCAGGATCCAAACCAGTGAACCCTGGGCCACTGAAGCAGAATGCGAGAACTTAACCACTGTGCCACTTGGCCAGCCTGTACAATTATTTTTAATAGCCTTGTCCTTTAACCTTTTTACTAGAGTTTAGCAGTTAGCATTGTACCATATTGTAGTAGTAGAGTATTCTGAATTTGACTATATTCTTACCTTTACCAGTGTGTTGTGTATTTTCATATAATTCATGTTACTAAGTAGTGTTCTTTTCTTTCAGCTTGAAGAACTCCTTTCAACATTTCTTGTAAGGCAGATCTAGTGGTGATAAAGTCTCTCAGCTTTTGTTTGACTGGGAAAGTCTTTATATCTCCTTTATTTTTGAAGCACAGCTTTAACAGGTAAAGTATTTTTGGTTGGCAATTTATTTTCAGCACTTTGAACATATCATTCCTCTCTCCTAGCCTATAAGGTTTCCACCAAGAAATTCACTGATAGGCTTATGTAGGTTTCCTTGTAAGTTATGAACCTTTTTTCTCTCTTGTTGTTTTTAAGATTCTTCTCTTTGTCTTTGATTTTTGACAGTTTTATTATAGTGTTTCTTGGAGAAGACCTCTTCAATTTATTTTGTTTAGTGATCTATGAGCTTTGTGAATTTGGATATTCAAATCTCTCCTCAGACCTGGGAAGTTCTCAGCCCCTCTTTCTTTAAATAACCCTTCTACCTTTTCTCTCTCTCTTCTCCTTCTGGAAGTCCAAAATTTTGCAGATGGCTCTTTTGATAGTATCCCATATATCACATAGGTTTTCTTCTCTCTTTTCCGCTCTTTTTTCTTTTTGTTCCTCTGATTAGATAATTTAAATTGATCTATGTTTGAGCTAACTTATTCTTTCTTCTGCCTGGTCTAGTCTGCTATTGAAGCTGTCTATGGAATTCTTCAGTTCGGTCATTATATTCTTCAGCTCCAAAATTTTTGTCTGGTTCTTTTTCATGTTTTCTATCTCTTTTGTTTAACTTCTCATTTTGTTCTTGTATTCTTTTCCTGACACCGTTAAATTACTTATCTGTTCTCTTGAAGATCTCTGAGCATCTTTAGAACAATTATTTTGAATTTTTTGTCAGATAATGCCTGGATCTCCATTTCCTTGAGGCAGCTACTGAAGGTTTACTATATTCCTTTGGTGGAGTTATATTTCCCCCCTGCTTTTCTTCCTTGTTCCTAGTGGTCTCTACACATCTCAGCTTTGCCAATCTGGGTGGGGTGAAATCAAAGTGGGACCTTCATGTGGTGCCCCAAAAGACTAAGGAAACTGGTCACTTACTCCACTCTTTCTTTCCTAGTGAGAGGAATGCTTTCTAGCTGAGGAGTTCCCTCAGGGCACTGAGCAATGCTGGCTTGGGGGATGAAACGATGCAGGCAAAGTAAAACTGGCTTCCTTCTCTTCTTGTGCGGTTATTCTCAGGTTTTTGTTCCACTGTATTGCTAAAGTTTCTTAGGTGGACTCTTGAGCTCTCTCAGAGCTGTTATTGTTCATAGAAAGCTGTCTAATTGTTAATCTTTTTGGGGAGATGGAAGCTGGGGTCTCCTTGTTGTTGTTAGTGGTGTCCAGTTAATTCCAGCTCCTAGCACCTCTGTGTGCAGCAGAGTGGAACCCTTCCCAGTATCTTTGCACCATTCTCTCACCTTCCAGCGCTATATCAGCCAATGCTCCACTGCTGTGTGGCCAGGTCCTTCTTCCTAGTCTAGTCTGCCTTAGTCAGGAAGCTCTGCTGAAACCTGTCCACCATGGATGATTCTGCTGGTATTTGAAATTCCGGTGGCATAGCTTTCACCATCACAGCAACATGCAGCCACTACAGTCTGACAACTGATAGATGGGTGGTGTGGTTCCCTGACCAGGAAACTAACCTGGGCCATGGCAATGAGAGCACCAAATGTCAACCACTAGACCACCAGATCTCCTACATAACCATTTTTCCAGATGAGCCTTGAGGTGACTGCAGCCCTGACTGACAGCTTGGTGACAATCCTCTAAGAGACCCTGAATCAGAGGTACTCAGCTAAGCTGTGCTGGATTCCTGACCCTCAGAAACTATAAGATCATAAATACTCATAAATTTGGAGTAATTTGCTACATAGCAATAAACAACAAACACAAGACAGTACTTTCTCTAAGTCTTCCTGCCATCGACCTACTTTGTAGCCCATCTTTTCCCTCTTTCCTCTCGTCACAATGGAGAGATGTTCCACTTGTCTAATTCAAATCATCCCACCAATGCTCTGAATCCATCTCCCTCTGCCTCCGTGGGGACCTCACTCTACCTATTAGTTATTGCCTCTTTCCTGAATCTTTAGAATCTCCCTCTCTGATTCCATTGTCACAACATTTAAAAATGTTCAAAATTTACTCATGACAAACCCATCCTCAGCTGACATTTCCCTCTAGTGACTTCTCTATCTTATCTGTGGCTTCAGAGTTGACCTTCTTAAAACAATATCTCCATTTCTTCAGCTTCCATTCACAAACATTACACCACCTCTGTCTGAAAGATTCAGTTCCTGAACTACATAAACTTTACTCCAGTGGCTCATTGTACATCTTCCATTGGATGTCGTACATTCACCTCAAACTCAACATGTCTGAAACTGAAATCATCTTTCTTCACAAACTTGGTGTTCCTCTTGTTCCTATCTCAGGAAAGGTCCCAGCATTTACAGAGTCTGATGTCTTCTTGTCCTTCTCTCTCTCTCTGACATCATATGTTTGTCCTAACAATTACCAAGCTAAGCTCTGTCTGCCTTCTTACTATCTGGTGCTTCCATCATATCCAGGACTCCAGACTTACATAACTACTCATAGCCCCTGAACAAACTTTCCGTATTCTCTTGCTCTGGGGTCTTGTACACGCTCCTCTTTTCACCTCACCCTTTTCCTCCTAACATTCTCAGAGGTTTTCCCTGAGCACCCCAGACTGAGTTGAGCTCCCCTGCCCTGTATTTCCACAGCTTCTTGGACTTACTCTTATCATAGAACTTATCACATCATGTGATAATTATTTTATTTTGTTTCTCTGGTATATTTTGAAAATATATTTTGCTCACTGTTATATCCCCAGCACCTAAGACAGTGCCTTTCACAAAGAACAAGCACACGAGAAGCGCTTATTTGTTTTTATGAATAAGTGATGTAAGCCTATGCACTACTCTCTTAGGGCTGCCCTAACACACTACCATAAACTGGATGGCTTAAGAGAACAGAAATTTCTTCTCTCCCAGTTCTGGAGGCCAGAAGTCTGAGATCAAGGTGTGAGCAGGGCCATGCTCACCAGGAAGACCCTGGTGGAGAATACTTCTTCGCCTCTTCCAGGGTCTGGTGGCTCCCGGCATTCCTTGGTTAATGGCAGCATAACTCAGGTCTCTGCCCTCATCCTCACATGGCCTTCTTCCCTGTGTCTCTGTGCCTCTTCTCCTTTTCTGTCTCTTATAAGGACACTTGTCATTGGATTTAGGGCTCACCTTAATCCAGGATGATCTCATCCCAAAATTCTTACCTTAATTACATCTGCAAATACCCTTATTCCAAGTAAGGTCACATTCTGAGGTTCCGGGTGGAGATAAATCTTGAGAGTCCACTATTCAACCCACTGCACTCTGCCCTCTGGCCTCCTAATTCATGTCCATTCCCTGTGCAAAATACATTCACTCCATCCCAACATTCCCCATTAACTCATTACAACATCAACTCTAAGTCCAAAATCTTATCTAACTATGGTCAGCTCAAAAAGTCCCCTGTATCATCATCTAAATCATCTAAGTCAGGTACGGGTGGGATTCTGGGTACGATCCATCCTGTAGCAAAATTATTCTCTACCTGCAGGCCTACAAACTAGAAATAAGAAGTCTACTTACAAAATGCAATAGTGGGACAGGCGTAAAATACATATTCCCATTCCAAAAGGGAGAAATTGGAAAGAAGGAAGGGGTCACTGGCCCCAAGCAAGTTCAAACCTCAGCAGAGAAAATTCCTTTAGATGTCAAGACGTGGGAACAGTCCTCTGTGGCTCGAGGCTCCACCATCTGGGCACACAGCTGTATCACCTCCTGCGCCCTGGGCAGCAGCCCCTTTGTCCACTCTGCCCTCAGCAGCTGCTCCATCACCCTTGGCCTCTCGACCCACAGCACCACCACCTGAGTCATCCTTCCTTTTTCTTGAAGAGTAGCACATGTTTGCAGCCTGGTAGCTGTATCAGCTCATTTCATGTCTGTCGAGTTTTGGAAATCTGACCACCTTTTAAAATTTTGTCCAGTCACTGTCCTTTTCAGTCCAAGCTGGAAGTGTTTCTGCAGGTATCCCCGGAAACCTCATGGGCCTCCCGTGTATGTCCAAGGGATCCACGCTTTAGGCAAGAGAGCTCTCCATAGATTCTCTCTGGATAACTCCATCTCTATTCCTGGCTTCTTCTGAGACAATCAGTTGGGTCTATAAGCCACAGACCTAATCTCTTCAATTGTCCAACCGTACCCTTGGACTTCTCTCCAGAGTACATTTCATCAACAGTGAATTTCCTAATTTTACCATCCTTTGCAATCTAAATAAGTTGAGAACCTCCCAAATCTTCAAATGCTGGTTCTTTTTTGCTGAAGATATTCTTCTTCAATTTATCTCTAGCCTCTCCCAATTTACTACAAGCAACAAAGAGAAAACACGCCCCACCTTTTATGCTTTGCTTAGGAATCTCCTCAGCTAAATAGCCAAGTTCATTATAACAAATTCTGCTTTCCATCCAACTGCAGAACACAATTCAGCCATTTTCTGCACTTTATAAAACGTATTGTCTTTCCTCCAATTTCAAATAATATGTTCCTCATTTCCTTCTGGGACCTCCCCAGAAACACATTTAACTTTCATATTTCTACCAATAGTCTCTTTATGGCAACCCTGGCTGTTTCTATCACGCTTCTCAAAATTCTTTCAGCTTTTATTCATTACCCAATTCCAAAGTCATTTCCACATTTGTAGGTATTTGTTGCAGCAACTCCCCATTTCTCAGTACCAAAAAATAAATATGTATCAGTACATGTTCTAGCAGAGACATATATATATATATATATATATATATTCCTTTAAAGAAAGAATGTGATTATAGGGACTGGGTAGTCCAATACGTAGGACATGCCAGCTGACGGGAAACTCTCAGGCAGGGACTGACGCTGCAGGCTACAAGCAGAATGTCTCCTACAAGGAAATCTCAATTTTGCACTTAAGGCCTTTCAACTGACTAGATAAGGCCCACCATATTATTGAGGATAATCTTCTTTAAAATCAACTGATTGTAGATATGGACGACATCTACAAAATACTTTCACAGCAACACCTATATTAGTGTTTAATTAAATGACTTGGTATTATAGTCTAGCCAAGCTGACACATAAAACAGGTTATGTCATTAGTGAAGTATGAAGTTGCATGAAGAATTTAGTTCTCTCTGGCTTGTACAGTCCTTCATATGATAATATAAAAATATTGACTCACGAAATGAATATATTTGACTGGCATATTTGATATTAAACACACCTACATAATGCCATGTATAGAAATGCACATTTTATGATTTTGTTCATAAAAGAATATAGTAAACCCAAAAAAATGTATCATTTACATTATTGTTATCACTTTGCACTGCTTCCCCTGACTGGCAAACGAAAAGAACCTGGGGTGAGGGGTAGGCTCATATGTTGTCCCTCAGCCCCTTGAGATGGCATCTGAGTTAAGTATTAGATCCATTGCATTACTGCTCAAGATACTACAGCCAAAGTGTTCCTTTAAATTCAAATGTATCACATAGAGAGAGCATTTCCACATTTCTCAAATTATGGAAAAATAGTAATAATTGTAATTACTAAAGTATCAGGATATTTTCTGTGCTGCTTTGGAAAGAAAGCTTAAAGAATTGGGCTGGCATTTTATTGGGCTGGTATATTTTATTAAGATGGTTTTGCCTAAGAACTTTCCTATGAATTCTCTGGTTTTAATTTGGTTATCAAGTCAATTTAAAATATATAAGCGGGGCCAGCCCCATGGCGGAGTGGTTAAGGCCCAGGGTTTCACTGGTTTGGATCCTGGTCATGGACCTAGCACCACTCGTCAAGCCATGCTGAGGCCGCATCCCACATAACACAACCAGAAGGACCTATAAGTAGAATATACAACTATGTACTGGGGGGCTTTGGGGAGAAAGAAAAGAAAAAGTGAAGATTGGCAACAGATGTTAGCTCAGGTGCCAATCTTTAAAAAAAATAATAAAAATAAATGAAATATATGAGCTACATGCATATTCCTGTTGTATTTAAATAAATGTTCTCAGTGATTACATAAAAAGGGATTTTTGCAAAATTAGAAGAGGCCACTTGTCACACAAGGTAAGCCAGCCAACTTCCCTCATAAATATCAAAAAAAAACACTTCCTTCGGTGAGTTCTCTGTGGCTCAATTTGGGCCTTTCAGCTGCACGAGCTCAGAGACTCCATCTCTTCAGGGCCCTGGAGTCAATTTAACTCAGGAAACTGATTCCAGCTAACTCAGCTCACAAGAAAACAATTGATAAAACCAGAATATCAGTGTGTTAACTTAAAGTAAAACTATCCTAAGTGAACTAGATGCTTCCACCCACCTGACCACCCCTTCTTTCTCTGTAGAAAAGACTCATAAAAAGCCTAGTTCTTAAGCAGTTGCTTGGTGATCATAAAATGAGTTCAAGGGAAACTGAAAGAGTCAGATACTGAATGGACCTCAGGCTTTGCTAGCTGATGCTTCCATTTCTACACTAGGATTGACCTGTCAGAACTAAATACTTGCTTCTGTCTATCCAAACCTCTCTTCCTGGAAAGGACTTGAATGTAGCATTGTAAATATCTAAATCCACAACTCGATTTCTACAAAACTAAGGCGGATGACCTTCACATACAAGCTAATTGGCACATTCTTCAGATATGTTAACTTTTTCGATCTAGTTACCGTCAATAGTCATGTCTGCCCGTGAGCCAATCAGTTTCTCTAAGATGTGGTAGTAGTCATTATAATGACCCCTTCTGAGCACATGCGCTTCAGAGCCTCCTTGAGTTTGGTGGGACCATGTAACTAGTTCTGACCAACAAGTTTCCAGTGGGAGAGTTATATGTCACTTCTAGATGGGAACGTTTAAATACCAGTGCAAAACTCTCTAGAGTTCTCTTTATCTGCCAAGATACCCAACAATAGACAATGCCCAGATAGGGTCTGCTCTGGGTCCCAAAGGGAAGGAAATGTGCCTCCAGATAACTTGTGAAGGTCACATACCAGGAACAAGAAATGAACCTGATGTTATAACATGGAGATCTTGGAGTTGTTTTCACTGTAGTAGAATCTTGCCTATCCTAACTGGTAATATGGCATTACACATTTTATCGGTGTTATTTGGTTATTTCTGATGGTGATTTTATTTCTCTTTTCAAGTTTTTTAGTGAACACCTCTCTGTTGCTTATCTCCACATGTCACCTATGAAGTCATAAATAAATAAATCCTATCTATGTAGTGTTTATGAAGCTCAGGGATTCTTAGCCATCTGACCCCGGTTCTGCATGTATACCCTGCACTGCCTCAGAAGACCCATTACCTCAAACATTTCCATCCAGTCATGATTGCTTAAATAATTTGAACTTTTCAAATAAAGCATCATTTACCATGTGCTTCTAACAAAAGAACTCCGAAGGAACTGGGACTATGCCCAATTAGAATTTTATTTGTGTGTCTGGGAGTTTGTTGTTAGGGAGATCTGTAAAGCTATCAGGCTAGCTCCTCCTGGCTTATACATGACCTAATCCACCTTCTCCTCCAGTCACCAGACTTGACCATCAACCCTGACCCTTGAACACTAGGAAAGGCGTCTCAAATCCTCATCATATCCAGATTCAGCCTCCCGTGAAGGAGAACTCTGAGTGCTTGCAGATAATTAAGAAAGGATACTTAAATCTTTGTCCCTTACCCTTACCCTGATGGCAGCTTCAGCAACACCATCTTTTTCTCTTCTGTCTGTTTGTGGAAGAAAAGGGAATTGGGAAGACATCTTGAAAGGAACTCCAATCAAAGACTCCAATTTGCTACAACTGAATCAGGATACTACTCTGACTCTCTTTTCAAAGAAACTTCAGCTCTGTGGAGACATAAAAGGAGGGTATGCAGGCATTTGGGATAAAGCACTTAAGACTTGTGAGTCCTCTATAAATGTTATTTCTCATTTTGGGGGACTGACAATTCATAAGTCAGAATGTAATCAAGGTATACATTGTCTTCAATGTGCAATTTTCAATGTGATTGTATTCTAAGTCATATTATATAAGGGAAATTAGCTTCTCCTTGCAGCTTCTTGCTTTTCTTTGATAAGTTCCTTTGAGGTGACTTACTTAGATGCTCCAGAAACTAAGGCTGTAAATAACAGTCACTGCAGAAGAGAGGGGTGCTGGGCGTAAGGCCTTGGGAATGTTGCCACCAAGTCACTAAGTCCTTCACCTCCGTGTCTCTGGTCGGCATCTAGCCAATGTTGGCAGCATGCAGAAAGCACACCCCTTGTCCTATTACCATGTTGTGACCTGTAAGAGATGAGTCAAGGATAATTTTAATCAATTCCCAGTGATTTACATACTAAGCATTCCTCTTTCATGACTATAATACAAATTTAGGGTTAGAATGGGCCAAGGATCAAGAAAATATTGAATTATAAGGGTGTTTAAAAAATCATCTGGACTAGTCTCTTAGCCAGCAAAAAATCTGTTCCACAGCATCCCCATAAGTAACATTTTAAAGGAATTGGGTCTTATAAGCAATAGTTAATAGCTATGACAGCTATCATTTATTGAGTTATTATAAACTAGGGAATGTGTCCTTACCCGAATCTAATGAGAAAAGTAATTTTAGTGTCCCAGTTTTACGAACGAAGCTCTTGAGGATTAGAAGAACTAAAGAATTTCCCTGAGATCTCAGATTCCTTGAAGACATCTCTGGCAGTTTCTAAGTTTTGTGATTATAACCCCTAATTTACATTGCTCTTATCAGGTAATCATTACAGACTTTGAAGTTGGGAGTGACATCATGAGCCTTTTCTTTGAAGATGAGTTTAATAGCATAGAAACAAGAGAGTTTATAAAAAGCCAGAGAAACCCCTAATGTCAAAAAAGGAGAGGGAAAAAGCAATACATGATATCAAAGTCTAGGTGAGAAATCACCTGGAAAACAACATTTGCACAAAATCTTCAGATTGGAATTTAACAATGGGTAAAAGGGGATCTAACTGAAACATATAGCATTGGCTTTTGTAATTCATATGCCTGTGTATTTCCCCTTGACCTCATTTCCTTACCTGAGATCATTCCTGTTCATCATTATAAACTCAATGTCTGGCATATACCCAAGTGACATAGACACTAAAAAGTCGTTAGCTGACAAATGATTCAGAGTGGCATTTACTTCTCTATTGTTCTTTGGCTGTGTGATTTTTTTTAACCAGCATTACGCTTGCTTTGAGGAATCCTATACTGAAGCCCTACTCTGAGTAAATATTACCCTCACTTACATTTTTAAATGATGTTTATTATACTATAAGCTCATAACTACCAAAATGTTATGTTGAAAATAGATTTTTTTTTTTTAGGAAGATTAGCCCTGAGCTAACATCTGCTGCCAATCCTCCTCTTTTTGCTGAGGAAGCCTGGTCCTGAGTTCACATCCGCGCCCATCTTCTTCTACTTTATATGTGGGACGCCTGCCACAGCATGGCTTGACAAGCAGTGCCATGTCCGCACCCGGGATCTGAACCAGTTAACCCTGGGCCGTGGAAGCAGAAAGTGCAAACTTAACCGCTATACCACGGGGCTGGCCCCCTGAAGACAGATATTTTTAAAACCCCGTCTTTGGACCCTTATTGTGGACGGCACTGAATAAGTTAGGAGCATTTATACTGATAAGGGTACATTGAAACTTCTCCATCTCAGCCCTCAGATGGAGCCCAGAGTCCTCCAAGGACTTACTCTGTTCCTCTAAAGCAGTTGTTATCCCTCAAACTCCAAACAGTTGAATAAGTCAGACTCTAAAGGGCTTTTACACATCTCTCTCAAATGTATATAGCAAAGGAAAATAGCAATAGTAAATCATTCTGATCAGAGAAACCGTTCAGAAACAAATAATAAAATTCAAGGCATATATCCTTTTGATGTGGGTTGGTATTGTCATCTCAGTTTTAGGAAAGAAAGATAGCAGGCATAATTCCCCGCGATGCACCATGCATGCCTATGCATGGTGAATCAGCACGGGTAACTGCGCTAAGGAAGTATGCCAATGGTTTTTCACAAAGTTAGCATCCACTCTTTGGACAGGATGATTGGATACATGTAGCCAAAGCTTCTGGAATCCTATTAAGTTGTGAGTCACTGGGCTCATCTCTAAGTAATAGTCTTGATGTTGCAGGATGCTGTGATCATATAAACCCAGAGAGAAGAGTGGAAAATTATTCCTTGGCTGAGACATAAAATATTTAGAGACACCAGGATTCAATATGGTAACTGATGTCTTTTGAGACCCATACTGCCCTAAGAAATAAATGCCTCTCCAGCTGTCTCTCCACAGATAGGTCAAGTGTATAAATGACCTTCTGAAACCATGTTACTTCAGCTAGAAAACATTCGGCCTTGCCTTCATGAATTGTTTGTTCTATTACCCTCGTGTTTTAAAGGAAATGTTTGCTCCTCCTAAATGAGTCCCAAAAATAAATGATTGATTTGACCTATTCAACTAACTAGCAAACTTAGTGAGTAAACAATTAAAAAAAAACAACACTTGAACAAGTAGTGAAGATATGTATGCAGGAATTGCCCCTTCAAAGCCCTTGCTTCATTCACATGTGTATGGAGTAAGACAACATATAAGCACAAAGAAATCACATTGCCATATAGGCAGAAGGTCATCATCCTCCCAACATGAGCACAGGGTCATCGCACTCTACATGAACACAAGGTCATCACCCTCCTACATGAGTACAGGGTCATCACACTCCCCATGTGAGTACAATGTAATTTACACAGCCATGTAAATCCACAGTTGATTGGTTCAAGGATAGATAACTGGCCCACACCAATGAGTCTATTTCTTTGAATTTCTTTGTGTACTTTGGGCAAAGGTAACCCAGTCCCTTTCAGGTGACCAAAACTATATGTATAAAACTAAAACATTGTCCACAGCCATATTTTCTCATCTACGGAAAGCCTGATCTATGGTGAAATAAGATAAAAAAGCTGACATATAGAATAAAAGCAGAATTGAAAGAAAGAGCCCTAAGCACATTTCAGTCTTTGGCTTCATTTCCTCCTAAGGGTCTGATGCATCCAGGCCCTTTCATCGTTTTGGTAATTCAGCTTTCCCATGCAACCTATTCGATAATCTCCATGCTTCCAATGAAATCTCCTTTTAATATAAGACATTTACAATTTGGTTCTTTCAGCCTCCAATGACGGTTTTAATTTCTGTATCAGAAAAAGTATAAATTTTGTTGAAGTAACAAAGAAACTTCAAATAGCTTTCAAATATAACGTTTCATGTTTTGTTCTCGTCTGTTTGCCGTAGAACTCAGATTCATCGAGCAGCCACCATCTCAAATACGACTGGTCACTGTGGCGAAGGGAAAGAAGATTTTTGAGAGTCTCACTTTGTTAGCAACTTATGGGTCTGGAATAGCGGCAGACCTACCCAGCCACAAGGGGCCTGGAAGTGCAGTTCCACAATGTCACTAGAAAGCAGAGAGCCAGAAATATTGGGGAAATATCTCTAATCACCACCACACCCACATTTCAATGTCACCAGAATGAAACCTGGTATTATAGTGATCAAATATAATACGTACTGAAGCAAGGAGAAGTCACTTGTGCTGCTCGCGTTGCGGTGGGCTGCAAACGTTCACCTCCGCCCCAGTGAGGTCAGCTCTGCTGAATAATACTGGTGTGTTGGCACCAGTACCCTCAGGATTCAAGTTTGGTGATTTAAAAAATAAGATAGTTTCAGCTGTGAGTTCTTTTCTAATTGTTTGAATGAAGCTAATGATAAGGTTAAAAGTGAAAATAAATTATTTGGTTACTTTTTGAGTTTTGATGGCAAAGTGCTTAACATGCAGACAACACAACTGATACTAAGGTTTAAAATTCTATAAGATACCCAGTAACCATAATCTAATGCATTCAGATTTTTGGATTGCAGGAGATGAGAAGCAAAGCCGCCCCCCAATCCAGCCAATCTACGTTAGACATATAGTGGGAGCAAAAAAATAGAGCTTTGTATTTAAAAGCATTTGAAGTTTCTTAGTTGCTTCAGCAAAATCTATATTTTCTAAGTGATAGAGAAATTGGAACTGTTATTGGAGGCTGGAAGAATGCTAACAGTACAAAGCACTTGATAAAACTGTTGCCCATAACAACTTGGAAGGCAGTGAGACCCATGGTGAACTTTCACACATCAGAGAAGATGCTGTAAAAAGGACGTTAGCAGCATGTTTGTTAAGTCAGCTGAATTCGATAAGGCACAGCAAGAGGAAGAGAAGCTCTGAAAAAGGAATAGAGAAAATCCAGGAATTGGGGTAGGGGTAGGGGTAGGGATGGAAAAGGTAACATCTTATTATGTTAAGCACTAAAAGACGAAACTGAGAGGATCTTTGAGCCAACTAAAATTCAGCCTTGAATTAAGGGTCAAATCAAGGACATGGCCATAACACCCATTTGTTAAAACCTCTGAATGAAATAAGGTGTCTCAGAGCAGAGATCCATTTAAGTTCCTGGTACCCAGTAGACATCTTCAACTGAACACAACAGTTTGGAGAAAAGAGATTAGACATCTGGTTCTCCCACTGAAGCCTGATAGACATAGAAACTCACAAAGAAAGAAGGGCATGAGATCAAGAAAGCAGAATAATATAACAAACACAAGAAACGTCTGGGAAAAAACTGCAGGTGTGGCTATTGGCACAGAGAGTTGACTAGGATCAAATAAATGAGAATCCTAGTGAGTTTGTGAAGAGTTATATTGCCAAAGAAACTCTGAGCCTGGTCTAAAAATGTTTATGGCTATTCAAAACCCAAAATGACATTTGGATTCCCACCATGGAGAGGAAGCTGGCTAAGAAAGCCATTCAGATTCCAAGAAGGGCATGTTCTGAAATATCATTTCAAATTTGTCTAAATTGAATTATGGGAAAAGAAGAATTTCCCGCAGGGACAGACACAGGGAAGCCCCATGAGAACATGAGTCAAGGGAACTAGTCCAAGAGTGTGAGCTAATCAAGAAGTATTCCCCACTCCCAGAGTAGAGGGCCATCACAACATCTGGCTAGTAAGAGCTCAGAATTGCTACACCCCCAAATCAAAGAGTTTATTTCAGTTATCCTGTCTCTATTCTACTATTGTATATTGGGCGTGAGGGCGGGAGCATGTGGTGGGTTGAACAGTGGCCCCCCCTAAAAGATATGCCCACACTCCAATCACCAGAAGCTGTGAACATGACCTTATTTGGAAAAAAAGGGTCTTTGTAGATGTAGTTAAGAATCACTGACAGCTTGGACTGAAAGAGACAGAGACAGGAAAAACTGAACGAATGCTATTGGACTTCCAAATTTCTACAGCCAGGAAACTGGCTGATAGAGCTACTCTGCTGCAAATGCATGCTACCCTTCAAGAAAAGGAAGGATGACTCCAAGGGCAGAAACAGAGCACAGAGGCCAATGGAGCCATCAAGGGCCCAGAGGGTGGAACCTTGAGCCATGAAGGCTTACTCTTAGGATTTGAAACCTGATGGAATTCGCCCTGCTTGATTTAGAACTTGCTTGGGACCAGTGACTTCTTCCTTCCTTCCAATTCCTCCCTTTTGGAATGGGAATGCCTATCCTATGCCTGTCCCCACATTGTGTTTTTGGAGCAGGTAACTTGTTTTCTAGTTTCATGAGTCCTTAAATGGAGAGAAATTTAACCCCAGTCTCATCCATACATGTTTTAAATGATTTAGGTGATGACCATGGGAACTTTTTGAACTGATGACATTTAGATGAGATTTGTGACTCCAAGTTGATGTTGTTATAGATTGAATATTTGAGGATATTGGATGAGGTGAATGTATTTTACATGTGGGATAAATATGAATTTGGGAGGCCAGAGGGAAGACTATAGAAGGTTGAATGGTAGCCCCTCAAAATATACATCCACCTCTTAATCCCTGAACATATTAGTGTGACCTTATTATGGAAAAAGAGTCTTTATAGATGCAATTAAGTTAAGGGTCATGAGATAAGATCATCCTACATTATCTGAATGGACCCTAAAGCCAATGACAAGTGTCACTCACAGACACCAGAGTACAAGGCCATGTGAAGATGGAGGCAGAGATTGGAGTTATGCAGCCACAAACCAAGGGGCACCTGAAGCTCCCAAAAACTGGAAAAGGCAAGGAAGGATTTCCTCTTAGAGCCTTTGGAGGAGGTACAGCCCTCCTGGCACCTTGAGTTCAAACTTCTGGCCTCCAGGATTGTGGGAGGATAAATTTCTGTTGTTTTTAACCACCAATTATTGGTAATTTGTTATGGCAGCCACGGTAAACTAATACTGGACATTAAACTTGCCTTGTAATTTAATTCATCTAGTTCTGCAACAAGATGAGTCACATCCAGACCTGATGTGGAGCATTACCATCTGAGACGGGGACTGCCGTGCATCACCCAGAGCCCCTAGACTTTCAGCTTGATGACATGTCTAAGTAGAATTTGGGTGTGTCTCCCATGAGGAAGGGCAATATAAATAGTGCTGGCCAACAAGTTGGGAGTGGAAATGACATCTGTCATTTCAAATGTGGGACACTCAAGACCCTTCTTCCTTTACGATAGTGAGCACTAACATTTGAGGTGGTGGCTGCTCCCTCAGCCTGGATCCCAGCATGAGAAGATGAAAAACAGAGCTCCCAGCCAACCTATGACCGACATATAAATTTCACTGGTATAAAAAATAAGACTCGTTTTGCCGTTGCTGCTGCTGCAGCATCGCCAGCCTTCCTGACTGTCAATCTTAAAGATTCAAAAATTCAAGTGAGCATCTACTGTACGTCAGCACTGGGATGGATATAAAGACAACCCAAAAGGCATTTAACCTTTTCAAGGAATTTACAACCTGGGAAAATTTCGAGCCATATAGAGCAATCCGTATTTGTGCATCAGAATTACCTATGGAGCTGTGCACCCCACGACAGCCCTACTGAGTCAGAATCTCTGGGGAAGAGTGGAGTGGTTTACAGCTGGAATCTGCGCAGTTTAATAAGCTCCACGACGTGCTGTTATTACAGCTCAGATTGAGACTCAGGGAGCAAGACTAACTATTATCACATGTTTTCGGTCACAGAACTCCTTCAGATGGCATCCTGTTCAGAAGCTCAAGATGTAAAACAGTAAAGGTGGATTTGTCCTGGTTGAGTGGAGTGGAAGCCCCAACCTCACGTTTTCCTCGCTCCTAGGTTGAGCCCTGAGATAAGGAACACCCAAGAGACTGGAAAGAGCACAGTTTTAAAATAGTGACTAACATAGAGTATGATAAATACAGTTAGAGTAAAATGTGGCATTTGGGAGATTCAGAAGACAGTATAATCATCTGGATCAAAGAAGGCTTCATGGAGGAAGAGGCATTTAAGACAAACTGAAAGACTGATCGGGCTTTAACAGGTAACAGGAGTAGGGGGATGAGTAGTAGAGGGTAGAGATCAGTGTCCCCCTCCGTGACTGCTCATTTGCAGAGTCCCATAACTCTTCACGAGCCGCTGGACTCAAGCTCCGCCAGAGCAGCCTCTTCATCTGTTTTGTCCACTGTTGCAAACCCAGCTCCTGTAACACCCGAGGGGATGTTCAGTAAATATCCATTAAATAAAATGAAGGCTGTCTGCCAAGTGTCACTTACCTGTAGTGGCGTGTCCTTCATCAAAGTTCTCCTTTTGGCTAACCTTTCAGTTTGAGGTGGCGAATCTATGTAACTGTGCACAATTCAACTTCAAATATGACAGTATAAGCGCTAATTTAAGTCCTTCCATCTTCAACTGGTAGTCACTGATCCAATCTTTATTTACAATTTTAATATTTTTTTCATGATGGATTTTTAGTTATTTAAAAATCTAGCATTAAACTATTATTTATCTTAATTATTGAGTTTTTTGACGTTCTCTTAAATTTTGGGCCCCAGGAAAGTGTCACACTCACCTTACCCTCGTCCCAGCCCTAGACTAGCTACATTTACTTGTATTTTCACTTTGCTATAATGAAATCCAGTGATGGTTGGAACCATGCAGAACAATATTAAAATATTAAAGATAGTTAATCACTCATGTTCCCGGATAAACTACTCATGAGTTCTCTCACACGATCTCAGAACAGGATTAGTTCTTAAAAAGTGGCGAAGTAGGTAGCCTCCTGCCATTTCCTCCTGTTCCAGGACCTTAAGGCCCCTAAGACTCAATGTGGACTGTTTTAAATATGATGGGTAGCATTAGAAACTAGTTTTCTCAAAATTTAAAATGCATAATACTTACTAAGGAAGATGGTTTAAAATGCAGAAATACAGTACACACCACCATCGGCACCAGTGCTCACCCAGCTGCCCCTCCATCACCATGATTTCATGTGTCTGGGAGGAGGTATAGACATCCAAGGTATTTTAACGCAGTTGGTGTATCTAGTGTGCTCTGAGGAGGGTTGTGAGCTCTTTTCTGCTGCCATTTTAACCATTCTTTAATACTAATGGAAACTAATTGGCAGTCATGGTATTGAAAGTGATTGATGGCTTCTTATAACAGATAAACACCAAAGTAGCAGCAATTTAACACAACATAAATTTACTTCTAAAGCACATAAGGCAGGAACTAATGCTGATGGAGCCTCTGTCATCTTCAAAACGTGGTTTCTAAGATTGCCCCAGAAGTCTATATCCAGGGAATCGGTCATCAAGGAAAGAGATTTGAGGCATTCCATGGGAGCTTTCTGTGGATCAAGCCTACAAATGGCATACATCACTTCCACCCACGTTCCATTAGACACATGGCCACACCCAGATGCAAGAGGTTGGGAAATATACCCCTTGGTTACGTAGCCACTTCCCAGAAAACTCTTTCCTGTGGAGAAGGGAGCATAAACCATAGGTGGATAGCTAGTTGTCTCTGCCACAGACATCTATAAAGGAGAATGAGGCCCAGGCTAGGGCCGTGATGAGTGGGGCAAATTCCAGGCAAAAGTGAGGACCCAGAGCGAAAAAATGGTCCCAGGGACCAACATCCACCACCTGTCAATTTAGGCAAGATCAGCTTTAGGACTACAAGTTAAGTTTAAGGCTATAAGATTAGCTTTCTTTCAGGCCACATTGAAATTTGGAATACCTTTCCAATTGATGTAAGACATAGCATCTTAAATCTCATAGCCAGAAGGGAATTCTAAGTAGCACAGTTCGAGTGGTTAGAGTGCTAATACTGTTATTCCACGGATGAGGCATTCGAGGGACATGGAAGTCTGGAAAATGGCCCCTCAAAAGATACAACATCTTAATCCCTGAAACCCATGGATGTTACCTTATACGGCAAAAAAAAAAAAGAGTCTTTGTCGTGTGATTAAATCAAGGATTTTGAGATTGGGAGAGTATACTGGATTATCCAGGTGGGCCTGAAATGCAATCACATGTATCCTTACAAGAGGGAGGCAGAGGGAGATTTCACACATGGACACAGAGGAGAAGCTGATGCGAATGTGGAGCAGAGATTTGAAGATGCTAGCCTTGAAGGTCTGAGTGATGCAGCCACAAGCCAAGGCCTGTGAGCAGCCACCAGAAGCTGAAAGAAGCAAGGAGGCATTCTCCCTAGTACCTGCCTAGTTCCTCCTCTCCAAAAGGAGGATGGCCCTGAACATCTTTACTTCAGCACAGCGATTCCGAGTTCAGACTTCTGGCCTCAAGAACTGTGAGAGAATAAGCTTCTGTTGTTTTAAGCTATTAAATTTCTGGTAATCAGTTACAGCAGCCCATGAAACTGATACAAAGCCCAGGGAGGTTAAGTGCCTCGGCTAAGGACTCGCAGCTAATGAAGAGCAGAGAGAAAATTAAAATACCTTTGTGTTTGCAGTGCTCTCTGCGCTACAACATTTACACTGAAGGCATTTTTATTAGATATGCAAGGGCTCAAGGTGGAAATGGGGATGAGAAGGGTTAGAGATGAGCATATTAGAAAATGTCACTCCAGCATTTCCCGGCTGTCTGGCCTAAGCGTTTAGTGCCTTTCAGGACCCCAATTTCACAATAGGAGAGCAGGGTTTCTAGGGCACAGAACTGGCATCCACTCCTCTAGCCAAGAGCATGAGTCAGCCCACAGCAGTGAGCATCGCTGGCCAAGACTGCGTGATGAGCCAGCTGTTCGGGTCTTTTCTTTTTTCTGTTCCAAGTTTGCAGGTGGATCAGCATATTTTTTGAACAGAAGAAAGATTCTGGAGTTTGGCAGGAAAAATCTATAGAGATTAACGGTCATTTTAGGCTGAGACCTAATTAATTGACTAAAATGATGAGTGAGGCTGACAGCTGCGGTTTGCTGCTCCCAACTCGCTGAGCACACCCTCATCACGGTAATCTTCATCGAGTCATTGACTCCTCAGCCAGCACAAAGCATGTTGCCCTTGCTCTTTTCAATTCACAAGGATAGTAGGATACATTCCATTAAAAAGCTCAGCATCTAAGAGGAGCATCTGATTGGAATTCAGAGCTTCTTATCCCCAGGGGAGTCTGAGGAAATGGGAAATCATCAGCCGGGCTCAGGAGTAATATGGTGCATATCAATGAGAGGACCGCTGGAATCTCTGAGCTCCAAAATTACTGTGTGTCCCTACACACAGGACTCAGTTATCAAGTGACTGCAGTGGAACAGCACTAGGAGTTAGGGGAACTGGCTTAAGTCCCCACTGTCCTAAAATCAGTTTGGCAATTCATTTGACACTTTTGAACCTCAACTTTCTTACCTGTAAAATGACAAAACGAAAGCCTTTAATGTTCTTCCTAGGGAAGCCTTGTGCACTGTTGGTGGGAATACAAATTATTACAGCCACTATGGAAAATAGTATAACGGTTCCTCAAAATATTAAAAATACAACTGCCACATAACCCAGCAATCCCGCTTCTGGATGCATACCCAAAGGAAAGGAAAACAGGATATCAAGAAGATATCTGCACTCTATGTTCACTGTGGCATTATTCACAATAGCCAAGATATGGAAATAAAGCAAGCGTCCGTCAATAGATGAACGGATAAAGAAGATGTGGTGTGTACATATATATATATACACACACACAGTGCAATATTATTCAACCATTGGTAAAAAGGAAATCCTGCCACTTGGGACAATATGTTTGGACCTTGAGGACATTATGCTAAGTGTAATAAGTGAGACAGAAAGGCAAATACTGCAGGGGTACCACTTATGTGGACTCTGAAAAAAAAGTTAAACTCATAGAAATAAAGAGTAGAAAAGCGATTGCCAGGGGCTGGGGGTGGGGGAAATAGGACAAGGTTGGTAGCAAGGCACAAATTTTCAGCTGTAAGATGAATAGGGTCTGAGAATCTAATGTACAGCATGGTGACAATAGTCGATAACAATGTGTTACATAATTGAAATTTGCTAAGGGAGTAGAACTTAAATATTCTCGCCAAAAAAAAAAAAAGGAGATACGCATGTGAGGTGATGGATGCATTGATTAACTATATGGGGGAATTCTTTCAAAACGTACACATGTATCAAATCACCATGATGTACACACTAAATATCTTACAATTTTCTTTGTCAATTATACCTCAATAAAGCTGAAATTTTAGAAAAAGAAAAAAATGCAAATCGAAAAAAAAGTTCTCCGTGGCTCTACCATCTGGGACTCTACATCCAGGCCCTGGACATCTGGACAGATGGACACATCCATGCCCCTGACCACATCCTTCAGGCCCAATGGGCATTAGGTAGACAGGGACTGGGGACTCCCCTATGTGTGACTGGAGTCTATCAACACAGTGTTCTCTGCTTCGCAGCTATTTGTAAAGCTGTATTATGAATCTCATGAATTCACATTTATCCGTTACTTCCCAGCAGAGATTGGCCGCAGTGTGAATCATCAATCTATCTATTTTAGAAGTACCCATCTGCTATGTTGGAAGACAAGAGAGACATCAATATAAGTGAAACCATGAAGGTCCATACATACGTAAAGAATTACCATCAAGAAAGCCTTGTTTTCCGAAAAAAGATAAAATTCTAAATTCTATACTCCCCTCCCTAGCTACTATAAGGAAATTCTGAAGAAAACATACAATCCCATGCAATTGATAGGCAAATGAAAACTTGCGTTCAAATTCCAAACTTTCATTGTCCTAAGTCAACAAACGAACCTTAGTTTGTGGACGGAGGCATTGTGGGTTATTAACGGGAAGCGCAGGACATTCTTGATTTGAACCCAGCTCTTCTATGTAAGAGGAGTGACAATGGGCAAATTAATTTTCTCAGACTCAGTGTTCTTATTTATAATATGGGGATAATAATGATTCTCTCAGTGTTGTCAGGATTCAAAGGAGATAGTCAACGTAATAGACTTTCTGTAGTGCGGGAATATCTAAGTTCTCAGTAATCAGTAGCTGATTTTGCCAAAGATTGAGGACAGCATGGGTAACTAATATCAATGGGAAAGGTGTTTAAATGATTATTTCAAGCAGGTTGGCTAAAAGGAGAAGAGGAAAGGAGAAGAGAAGCTGAGCTTGTTGGGGAAGATTGCGGGAAGTCGAAGGTGTCCTTGCCTGACAGCCACAGTACCCTCCACGAGGTAGGGATTGAGGTTTTCTGGGCGAAGTGATGGCTGGATGCTCGAGGAGAGTCATGAATGTCCACAAAGTTGCTAGGAGAACAACTCATAACAACAACAAAGGATGAGTTTGTTTGTTTGTCCCAAAGGAGTGCACCTGGGACACACGAAAGACTTGCCAGATGAGACAGAGGGCTCAGTAGAGGTTGAAAACCAAATTTGTAGGATACAAATCTACAAAGCTATAATAACTTTTCTCCAGCAGAGAAAGAAAGAAAGAAAGAAAGAAAGTCTCAGCCACCAAATTTAGGAATATAGAACCTGGGTAATCTGGGTGCGTCAGGAATGGAGTCTTGCTGAGTGATTGGAGGAAAATGGCAATACTACTCCTGATCATATTGCCATGTGCTTACTCTACGCCAGAGAGGGGAGTGTAGTTTGGACAGAGTTAGGCATCATAAAATGGGAATAATAGTGTCAATAACAGGACATTTTTTGTTTATCATTATTACTATCCTAATACACAAAAGTGATTGAAAGCTTAAATGTGGAGTTTGTCTTACAAAGCTGTTCACACAGGTTTAAAAATGGTGTTTTTAATTTCCCTACCTCAAGACAGCTCTTCCTTCACTCTTTCCCACCTCTGTGAATGCTGCCACCACTTACCTGTTTGCTTACACCAAACCATCCTCACTCAGGATTCCTCTTTCACTGTCCCCTCCCGCCTCCACGTCCAGTCCAGCAGCCAGTCCTGTTTGCTCTACATCTGAAATATTTTTTTAATCCAACTGCTTCTTGCAATCTCCTTAGTCCAAGGCTTGGCAAACTTCTTCTCTAAGGGCCAGATGTGGTCCTCAGGCTATGGTTTGCCAACCCCTGTCCTAGTGTAAGCCTCATCATTTTTCATCTTTATGCTTTGTATACCTTTGTAAAGTATCTCCCTGATGCTAACTTTGCTCCCCTATGGGCCATTCTCATAGTAGCTAGAGAGACCCTTTTGAAACAAAAATCAGATTATCTTGCTTAAAATACTACCATGGCTTCCTGTTATATTTAGAACAAAGCCAGCTCCTGGCCTCGGAAGAACTCATGATCTGGCCCCTGCCTTCCAGTCCCTCCACCTCTCCTTCCATTCTCCCTTTTGCTAACCATGGTCTGCTGACATTGTCCATTTTTCTGTTCCTTGAACTCCCCAAGCCTTTTCTGGACTCAAGCCTTAGCCTTGCAGTGTCCTCTGCTGAAAGGGACTTCTCTGGGCTGGTTCTTCTCTCTCATTCGTACTACACATCACCTCCTCAGCCCTCCCTTCCCAATCACTTTGTGACCCATTAGTTAGTTTCTTCATAACACAACAACTTGAAATCCTTTCATTTATTTACTTATTTACATATTAAAGTCTCCTCCATGCCTATCGACTCCATGAAGGAAAGGATTTCATCTCATATGTCGGTGGGTCTGTAATCCCTTCAATACTCCTGGCAGATAGCAGGTACTCAAAAATATTTGTTGAGTGAATGAAAGAATAAACAAATCATGAATGATCAATATTAAACAGTCCGAGGATGAAATTCAATGCCAAAGGCCTCTCTCTGCCTCTCAGCATTTTTCCACACTCTCATTGTCAACAAATATTTGAGAACCTTTTTAGAGGCTTGTGGAACTACATTGGAGACTATGAAATGTGCATCAAGAAAAAGAATCCATGCTAATAATTTAGTTGCCTAATTAGTGTTTCCCTTCCCAGTATCACCATTGTCATATCTTAACTCAGGTAGTGATTCTAACTTGGAAAAGTCAAACTCTGGGGCCAATGGGAATGGGGGCTTTTATTGGTCCTGTGGGCCTTTGAGCATTATTCTGAATCAACAGAGAGGACGGTGCCAGGACAGCAGGATCTAGAGTCAGAAGACCTGAGGCTAAGCCCTGTTCTGCCGTTTACTGGATGTGGGACCATAGACAAAGTACTCAACCTCCTTCATACTCCACTTCATCATTTATAAACTGGGAGAAAGGGAAGATGACTCCATAGATGTACTGTAAGGATTAATTTGGTTCTATGTGTAAAAGGGCTCTGTAAGTTCATGCCGGGCTCATAGGAGGAACAGAGAAATTGTGTTCTCTTTGCCATAACTTATAGTGGGCAGCACAGCAACTGCCTCTTCTAGTCTAGAGGAAAAGGAGCCCAAAAGAGAGTGTCCTTCAAGAAGCTTTGAGTTCAAATGGGATGAAGGGGGATTTGGAGGGAAAGATCAGAGCTATGGGTTGATGTCTGGGGCAGGAACAGCCAGCTTTCTGTCGGGGGTGGGCAGTGGGGTCCCAAGTGAGGATCTGGAGTCTGAGGAATAGAGAGGAATGGACCTAACTATCTGTTTCTCAGATCTCCCCAGGGTATAGTTTTTACAAGTGACTTTTCCACCTTACCCAGAACAAGAGAGCTTGGGAAATCTCCTGCCCAACCTCCAAATTCAACATTGACTGACTTACACCTATCTCTGGAGTCAGAGAGAAGGTTTTAAAAACCTAGGCCCCATTCAGGCATGAAATCTACCTAAATGTGCGGGACAAGAAAGTGCCAAGCGAGGCATACACACTGCATGGTAGGTTACAGGTTGCACCAGATCTGGTGTTTCAGATTTGCTCAAAGGATTGCTCTAGTTCAGCTGGAGGCTGCTGCTGAGTGGTAGAAATAATTTCTAGTTGACAGAACTCTTTCTCTTTGCTTCTTTGTGAAATTTCTTCCAAAAGGAGCCTAATTGTTTCTTCTGATTAATTTCTAACTATATATACTTGGTAGAATTAAAAATAGGCAGATGTGCCATATAAGGAGACATCAAATGAGCTCCATCCTAACAAGAACATTCTTTTTTCAAAGACAGAGTATGACTACCTAAGCAAACCTCATCCGAGTCTACAATAACGAAAAGAAAGCAATGAAATCTGGACTGGCCTCAAGGGCCCATAAAGCATTGTCATTACTGGTGATGAGCCAGTGGGGCCCCTCTCATGACGCTGAGGATGGCACACTGGCTCAGTCTTACTCACCAGGAAACCTGGAGCATGGCGAAGCAGCACAGCTTCTCATCAAAAACTGAGGACCAGGGATTGCTGGTCCTGGGTTAGGGATGAGGAATGTCTGGTCTGAGCCCAGTGGACAACATGCTCAAGGGCTGTGCACCTTGGGTTCTCCGAATCTGAGACGTGTTACAGGATGTTCCAAGCCATGAACAAGATTGCTTCCGGAAGAACAATTGTGTGTTTAGAGCCAGCAACCCCAGGTGAGGTCCTTGTAACAGATGTCTCCCCAAAATGCCTCCTCTGGCTACATCTGCATAGCGCTAAGCAAAGCAGCTTTTGAGTGAATCATTCCAGCGGCTGCCTCAGATCTTCTTGGGAAGGGGGACCTGAGGATGATTTCTGCAGGGTCTGGTTTTTTAACTGCCTTGATGAGGAACTGAGAAAAGAATTACCTGGGAGGAATGGTCTTTCCTTCACCATCTACAATCCCTGTTTTCATGCTGAAGTAAGGCCCTAAAATTGGGAGGTACAAACTTGCGTTTTGGTAATGCTGTGAAACAGATAGAACTGGTGTCCTACACAGACTTCCGGGCTCTAGGCTGGCAGACTTGAGGTCGTGACCTGGTACAATCCTCTGTTCGGATCAGAGTTGGCTGAGGTGATCCACTACTTATCTTAAAAGCATTGACCTCGTGGCCATGAACACAGACATCTAAATCTTATTTTCTCTTAAATCTTTAAAATGCTACATCAGATACGATTCAAAGGTGGAAGTACCCAGACAAGAAGGAACAATGAACTTAATTATTCTACCCATGTGCTTAGATTAGGTTATGATTCATACTCACGATAACAAAATTCAAACAATGCCCAAATCAGTCTCCCTTGTACCTCGGTCTCCCAGTTATTCATTTTCTCCTCTGAGAAAACCAATATTACCAGTTTGTCCTTTTTGTGCATCCTTTGAGAGAGCTGGTGCTTATAAAAGCATCCTTTAAAAATGCTAGTGGTAGTATAATATGTACACTCTTCTGCGTTTTATTTCTTTTCATTTACTAATCTATCTTGGAGCTAATTTTATGTCAATAGGAGATCTACGTTACCCTTTTTAATGGGTGGATGCTGTGTAGATGCCTCTGTTGTAGGGAGGTACCATAATGTTTTTAACTAGTCCAGCATTGGGGAGCGTTTAAGTGTGTCGAATATTTTGCTATTACAAGCAATGCTGCTGCTTGGATGTAGGAGCGGGTGTAATTTTGAGCAAAGGTGAATGTGGTCAGGCTCTTAGCCCCCAAACCATCGGTCAGTTGCCCGTCTCCACAGTGTGTACCGGAAGGCATCTGAAGCACAGAAGATTCAGTGTTCTTACCCCCACCCATGCCCACACACAAATAATAATAATAATAAAGGGGGTGAGAAGAAACTTTGGGAGGTGATGAATACGTCTACGGCCTTGATGGTGATGGTTTCACAGGTATATACTTATCTCCAAATTCATCTTTAAATATGTACAGCTTTTCACATGTCAGTCATATCTCAATAAAGTAGTTAAAGAAAAAAGAAGCACAAAAGATACCCTGACCAAATAGAGCACCCATGTGCTCTATCATGGGTGCAATAAATTGCTTGCAAAGATGGCTGCAATAATTCCACCCATCTCCATCTGGACACTTCCTTGCAATGGACCTTGCCATTCCTCCCACTATGGGGGAGAGTCTATTTCTCTATGCCTCTATCTGACCTTGCCTTGTGACTTGTTTTCTACAGCAGAATATAGTGAACATGACATTGTGGAAGTTCCAGAGCCTAGGTATCAAGACGTTGTGTCAGTCCCAGCCTATCAGCAGTGATATTCTTGGCTGGGAATGCCAGAACTGCATTTATTTTTGAGCCCCACACACATTCCCCCCACGATCACTGGGGCCATTGCTGTGGCCAGACCCTTCCCTGTGGTTCTTATTATGATTGTAGGACACATCTCAGCAAAACCATCAGGGAACTTTGAAGAACAAGATTATGGACTCACAGGTCCCAAGGCTATAGGTAAGCCTGAGGGCCACACAGTGAGGTCAAGGTCACAGGGAGAGAGGGAGGGAGGGAATGCGGACTGGGGCTCTGCCTTTATTAGGGTCCAGGGATGGGGTAGAGTTTCATGAGTTTACTCTTTATTGGTGAATTTGAAACATGAGAGCGGGAATTAGGGCATGGGAGGGGAGAAGCGGGGTCATTCAAGATGTCAGTTAGCTAAGTTACCCAGGACTTTATAAAAGGGGAACTTCATGGGGCGGGAGGCAGCCTGGTTCCTCATCTGCTTGGTTTGCTAGTAGCTGTGTCATACAGCTGACAGTGTGTTTCTTGGAGATAGATGTCTTTGAAAGGGATGCCTTGGCAATCAGAAACTCGTTGTCAGGCGCTCACACTGCAGACACCCTGCAGCTTCTCCTCCTGCCCTCTTAAAACACTGCCTGACACCCTGCAAGGAAGCACAGAGAGGCCTGGGGAAGGGGAGAGGCCACACGAAGAAGGCCAGCTGACAGAAGCACCAGCTCCCACGTGTGAACAAGGTCCCATCAGACCGTCAAAGCCAGGTCAAGCAGCAGGTGACTGCAACTGCCTGAGTGACCCCAGGCAAGACCCGCTGACTCTAGCCCGAACTGCTGACCCACAGGATCATAACCAGAACATGGTTGCTGCTTAAGCTAGTAAGGTTCTGGTGGGTTGTTAACTAGCAATAGACAATAGATTCCAGTAGCTAAGGATTCAGCCCAAACCTCTATTTCCGCCTTTTTCAAATTGTGTGCTCTGGGCTCTCGGCTCCCTGTGACAGAACCACCTGGACTGCTGTTTTAAAAATTGCAGATGCCTGGCCCTGAATTAAAATTCTAGGGATAGGCCTAGGAATTTCCATTTTAGCAGGTTCCCCAGATGGTTCTTTGTTAGTGTAATATTTGAGGCATAACTTACCTGCTACATTTATGTATTATACAAGGTTATGAAGCAGAATAATAAAATAAACACCCATAAACCCACAATCATCTTATGATGGTAAATTAGAACTTACCAGCACAACGGTATCTATCTTTACTCTCCTTCCCTGTTCCATTCCACTGTCTCCCAGCTAGAGAGGTAACAACATCCCGAATTGGGAGTTCATCATTCCCTTGCATATATATAATATGTATGTACATAAAAATACTATATATACACTATATATACAGTATGTGTGGAAGGATGTGTGTATGTGTGCATGTATACATATATACATAAACACACATATAAATACACCAATATAAAACCAATATATTTTGTTTTTCTTATTTTTAAACTTTATTTAAAAATGTATTATACCACATGGCAAAGCAGAAGATTGGAGTGATAAGGGTGCGGTCTCTGGTGTTAAGCTGCACGTGTTCCAGTTCCAGCTCTGCCCTTTAGCATCTGTGTGACCTTAGGCAACTTACTTAACCTCTCTGTGATCTGGCTTCCACCTCTATAAAACAGAAGTGATAATAATATCTACCTTTCAGGGTCTGGGTGGAAGTTAATGAGTTAGCATATGCAAAGCAATTAGAATAGTGCCCTACCTGGAGTAAGTGCTCTGTAAGTATTACTATTTTTATTTTGCAATTTTCTTATTTCACCCAGCACTGTGTGTGTACGATTCATCCTGCTGTGTGTAGCCCTGCAGCTCATTCATGGCTCACTGCTCTATAACACTCTAGGACATGCCCATACAACAGCTCACTTAGCCATTCTCTAATTAATGACTGTTGTCATTGTTTGCAACTCTGCTTTCACAGCAACGCTACTATGAATATTCTTTTACACGTCTCCTAGGGGATATGCGGCATTTCCTCTGGGGTGTATGTCTTGGAGTGGAGTTGCTGGGTCACGGATGACGAGAACGTTCAGCCAAGAGATTTCCGCAGTGGTGGTACCAGGGTACAGCCCTGTACGCCTGTTGCTTCATATCGGCACCAGCGTTTGATTTTATCAGACTTCAGAATTTTAATGCATTTATGTTTGAGCCTTAGAGAAAAACTCTGGCTCAAGGTTTTGGTGAAAGTAAGGTATTCCCTTTTGAAAAAAAAAAGTTTAATAATTTGACTTTGTTGACTTCACACTTGGGGAAGCCAAAAGGCCTTTCCTCAGTCCTTCTTAGACCCCCCACAGCCCAATTCCCCCATCACCCCTTCCCTATGGCAATCTTCCTTGGTCATTTCCTGAACAACACATCATTTGTGTTCTCCCTTTACGTCCCTGACCACTCTCCCCTTTTCCTGCCCTCTTTGCGGATCTCGTTGATTCTCTGCTGCCCTTTCAGGTTGCCTGGGTTTGAATCCTGACGCTTCTACTCACTGTGTAACTGTGGACAGGTTCCTTGATCTTGCTGTGTCTCAATTTCCTCCACTCTAAAATGGGCATGATAACAGTATCTACCTCACCCAGGAGCGAGGATTCAATGTAAAGCACCCGGAACAGAGTCTGACAAGTATAAAGTACTCACTAAATGTTAGCTTCCATTGCTCCCTTCCATCTCAAGTCAAGTTTCCTGGGAAGCAGACTCTGAGATTTGCATGGTGGGTTTATTGGGGAGCATCCTCTGCATCAATACGCTTGAGGGTTTGTAGGAAGCAGAGATGGGCAGAGAACCATGAAGCAGTAACAACAAAGGTCTCAGCCCAATCCTACAGGAGCTCTGGAGCTGGACATCCTTTCAGAGCTGCCCCAAATTGGGGCTGGAGGTCAAGTGTTTACTATCCCACACCCAACGGTCGCTGGATGCCGGCTGACCTGGGGAAGGGGCTGATAGGCAAGGTGGCCCTTCAGCTGAAGACAAATCCCAAGAGACAGCCCAACTGGGGGTGGCTGGCTACTAACACTCCCAGTAGCTGGGGAAACAATGACTTCAGTCCTAAAGGTGGTCGGGAGAGGTTATTCGGGGGTATACTGCGATACCCACTATACTTTCTTCTATGTTTTCTCCCACGGAAACCACTCAGGTTATTTCTTCTTTTCAAATTATGCTCAACTTTTTCCTCCTTTGTCACAAGTTGCCACATGGTATCAAAAAACTTGGTTGATAATAAGTCATTTTAAGGACCGAAAGAGTAGAATATTTTTGGCATTTTATGGACTAAAATCAGTTGCAGATTGACTTTTCTACCTTCTGGCAGTGACAGTGGTATTGTGAGAAGTCAGTCAAAGTCTTTCTGTACTGCGTGTATATTACATTAGTTAACAACAAACGGAAACGCACAGGCCTTCAGCAAAGTTGCCGTTCATTGATGCTGAGCTACACCAACCTATTTTTTTATCTTCCCTTTCAAATTGCAGAGGTATCATAGTGCAAAGGACGTTACTTAATGTTGCTGAGACTCAGTTTTCTTCATCTTCAAAATGGCTAAAATTTACCTGTCTTAAAGGATTCAATGGAAAAAAATACAAAGAGAAAGTCCAATAAAAAAAATGCCCACTCTCAGTGTAAGGTGTTACATCGTCACACAGGTGACAACAGCACCTTAACTGCACACGTATACAGCAGAATTTAAAAACTCTAGTAACTTAGAACCACAGTGACCACCAGCATATATGGTGACAGCAGAGGCCACTCAATGTTGAGAACTTTCTACAACAGACTCATTTATGCAGCCTCATTCATGAAGGGAAAATTTATCTGAATCACTTCTCTTAAAAAAATAGAATTGTTCCGATAAATGTCAGTCTGCTAGTAATAACCAAAAGCTGATTAAATATTGAGTGCCTATAGTCCAGTTTGAAGTGTTTGCTCGCCTTTTGTGCTTTCTAAAAGCTGATCAATAAAAATAGACTTTGGTTTTTGAGGTGTGATCACAGGTGATGTCAAGACATCCTCTGACCACAGGAGTGCCAGGCATGCTATGGCATTCACCGATCTGCCTGATACCCAACATCCAGCCTGAAATTAGCACTAGGCGAGGATTAGGCTTCCTTACAAAAGAAAATACCAAGGACATTTTAGAACCACCTCTAAGGGAGAGGAGGAGAGCAAAGAAGGTGAAGCTGTAGATCTTTCTAAGGCTTTCTTTCTGCAAACCCACTCATGAATGGCTACAAACAACCATGGAACATTTTTCCTGCCTTCCGCTACCATTTCTCCTAGGTTAGCATGGTTTCTCAACATAATTTCCCCCTGTATTTTTTCTCTTTTCTCCATTTTCTCTTAAATAAAGAGGGAAAATCAACCAATTTATTTTTCAACAAAATACAACATAAGGAATGAACTGAGAAGAGTTCTCTGCCCAAGAGCCTCAGAGATCCTTTCATTTACTCAGGAGATTACCCATGCTTCTTGGACCACCGCCCCTACCCCTTGCTCTGGTAATAATCATAGCACTTGGTTCTCCCCTCTCCTACTTCTCTTTGTCTTAACACATTGAGCCAGTCGGGCATTCTTTGCTAAATCACTAGAGGATACGACCAAAGAAAATGCAATCAATGCCGCCAAGTTTCCGAAGTATAGACTCCTTTAAAAAGCAGTAAAGGAGTTGCTGACTTGCCATAGTCCAGCAATGCAACAATTAGAGCCACATTTCAAGAACTCTACTGAATTGTTTTCTATTTCCTGCCTGTTGCCCATGTGACCCCCAGGATCCATTTTCTTTCTTTTCAACCAGGACAGTGATCTACCTGGACAACATTTTCATAAGGACCATTCAAACTACCTTAAAATGAAACTTGTCATGGTTACCTGCTCAGGCTCTGCCATTCAGCTTCTGTCTCTGCTCCAAGAAACGTTCTTATTAAATAACTGACAGTGATGATCAACATTCTCCAGGAACAACGTGACAAGAGCTCCCCTGGAAGTTTCTTGTCTCTGCTCAACTCCAGGTCTTTCTGTGAATACACAGGTAATTCTTCTCGAAAAAAAAATAATCTTTAGCCTTTCCAATGTCTACCCATTACAATTTCACAGCATAATCGTAATAACTATTCACTGGACACATGTGCCAGGCCCTATCCTAGAAACTTGCACAAGGTGACCCAGTTAGTAAATAATGGAGCTGGGATTTAAGCCTAGGTCTCATTGACTCTAAAGCCATGCCCTTACCCACCACATGCTTTCTCCACTTACTTGCTAACAATTAGTACATGAGATAATGTAGATGAAGAGCCTAACACAATGTATAGCCCATAAATACTTCCACCCTCTTCTGCTCACCTGAATCATACAATAACTATAAAAAGAGTGAGCCAGATGTAAGAAGAGAAACATGATGCCCCAAATAATATACGGAGAATTAAAAATAAGGTGGTCACTTGGTTTAGCGAAGGGATACTCATACGTGGATTTTTTCCAACGTTAAGCCAAGAATATGTTTAGCTCACCTTGATGTCAGAGATTAATTAAGGAACACAATAAAGGAAATAGCTGTTCTTAATTACTTGTTGAATATTACTTGTTCTGAGTGGGTAGATAAGTAGCTTATTTTCAAGGCCATGCTTAGTCAGATTACTAATGATAATAATTATAATGGTTATCTTTACCTTTATTAAGCATATATTATGAGCCAGCTGCTGTTTGAGATATTTTATATATGGTATCCAATTTAACCTTTGAAAAAACCTTGTGAGATCGGATGTATTACCCATTTTTAGACAGGTAAAAATTAAGATTCTATAAAGGTATGTGTCTTGGCCAAGATCACAGGAGAGGCAGATACTGAAGGTAGAATCAGAAACCAGATATGCGTGACTCCAAAGTCTTTCCTCTTTGTATGTTCTTCTTCACCTGACATTTATTTGCACATATATTTGTGCGTACCTATTGAGAGTCACACATTTGGCTAGGCTGCAGGGATACCATGCTGAACAATACAGATAGGATGCTGACCCTCATGGATTCTTCAATCAGGTAAGAATGCCAGTACAACAAATATTTCTGTATGCTGAATGATACAAAAGGGGCATATGAAGTGTTGTGGGAACATAATTGTAGTGGGGGTATCTAACCTAGTTTAGAGAGTCAATGAAAACTATACGGTGAAAAAAATTTAATTTGAAGCTTAAAGAATGAGTAGGAGATGACCACAGGAAGGAGGATAAAGGAGTATTGGGGGCAGAAGTAAGAGCATGTTTGAAGGCCTGGAAGCAAGGTGATGTGGCTCACCAGAGGAGTCATGCAGTCCAACAGAACTTGAGAATAGAACTGCTCTATTACAGGCAAGGTTTTGGGGTGGGGGGGGGTGGCGGGTAAGGGGGGAGTGGAGACATTGCTATCAGTGGGCCAAAGATGAAGAATGAGAGATAGACAAAGGCCAAATCATGATGGGCATGTAATCCACTTTAAGAATATTGGACTTTATGCTAAGTGATGAGGATTTTTAGGCTGCTTAATTTTAAAATGGCTTATGATGAGGATTTTTAGGCTGGTTAGTTTTAAAACTACAGATGAGATTCAGGCTCCAAGGAGTGGAATTTGTTTGCCCCTTTGTTGGGAAACATTTACATTTCTAAGGGAAACCTCTATCTGTGAAGATGCCTCCCTCTCTGTGCCAGGAAGAAGGGGGAATGGTCTTATCTCTAGAAGCTCTTAATGGGGAAGGCAAGAACTTAAGTTGGTTGCTGTCTGGCAATCTCATGTAACTGGTTTAGGGTGGTGGCGTCTAACCTTTCTAACCTTTACTTAATCCGATTTGATTCTTGTCTAAAAGTCATGGGATCACCCAACAACCAGACCCCACCTGCAGTGATACCATTTTAACTTTTTCTTTTGTTCTATCCTTTGTCTTTGTAAAGAGATGACTCACATACCTATGCCTTAAATTTAGCCCTAACCCTCAACTGGGGGCAGCAGCAGGAGCTCTGACTGCCCGTGGGTCCTGTCCTCACGCACCAGCTCTGCCTGCCCATGGGTCCTGTCCCCATGCCAGCGGGGGCAGCAGCAGCAGCTCTGCCTGCCCGTGGGCCCTGTCCCCCTGCCAGCGGGGGCAGCAGAAGCAGCGGCAGCAGAAACTCTGACTGACCATGGGTCCTGTCCCCATGCTATTCTACTCTCTAAATAAAAGAGCACTACTGCCAGATCTTGAGAGTCTAAGAAATCTTTCTTTCGACTCCTCGGCTCACCGACCCCGCATCACTAAGGACATGAGGAAAGCACATAAAGGGCTTAGGGAAGATAAGATTTATGCTTAGAGGGGGGCAAGAGTGGGTGCAGAGAGCCGTGGTCTGACTGCGATATTTTACAAAGTCACAAGTAGAAGAGAAGACATTTTTTTTTTTCACAAGGGACTTGGAGTCTAAAGAGGGGATATACCGATAGGTAGCACTTATTGAAACTCATGCGCCTTTCATTCATTTGCAGATATTTATTGAGAACCTACTTCATGCCCAGCACTGCCCTAGGTGCTGAAGAGGTGGCAGAAAACAAAAATGCACAAAAGTGCCTATAGTCACAGAGCTTATATTTAAGATTTGAGTGCCAGACACTCAGTACTATACAGATATTGACTCATTAGTCCTCCCACAGCCTTATGATGTGGACTATCAGATTACTTCCTCTTACAAAGAAAAAGGTGCAGGGTGGTCCAGGATTGCCCAAGATTTGCCTGCAGGTCTGACTGGCCTATCTTTGGGATAAACATAAGAGAAAGGCAGAGCTCCAGGAAGGAAAGCCTAAAGCACAGACCCTAAAGTAGCGGCAGCGGTGGGAGCAACTCAGGTCCTGCACATGCTGAATCCACAAACTTTAATTTCAGTCTTGTGAAAGGTGCTTCTAAAGCTTTCTATGATCTTTCATTTTGTTTTGCAACAAAATCACCTTGGCCTGTATTTGCAGTATTTCTATTGGGTAAATTCAATTCTCTGCTTGGCACAGAAATTAGCTAGGCTCTCTGGAGACGGCATCCTCAATAGACTGGCTGCACAGGGCAGGACGTTGTGATGGGTCACTTTGGGGTGTCTGACGGGGAGGCAACACCTATAGCTGCTCTGTTGATTTTCCTTTCAGCCTGTTCTCCCTTCTCCTCCCTGAGTCTTTAATGAAGGAAACTTTGTTTCATTTTAAGCAGGAACCAGATCCCCTCTTTGCTCACCCTATACGGTTATGCCCTCTTAGCATTCGGGGGCAGGATTGTTCCTGACACAGGGAACCCCATGAGCAAAGATCCTTCAGTGGGAGGGATCACGGTATCTTTGAGGAGCTTGTCATGTAGTTCAGGAATAAATCAGAAGCTAATTAACTCTTGCCTGATTTGACTGTTATGAGAAGATTACCTGTCCTTTTACGCCCCACCTTCTCATTTCCTCAAGTACAAACTGGGAAGTCATTTTACTCATCTTCTTACTGAAAACCTCTCACAGGTGTCCCACTGTGTGGTTAAAGGGACCTGCACAATGTGAGGGAAACCACACCGACTGACTTCAGCTGGGCAGAAGATAGGGGGGTGGGCGGAGGGGACAGGAAGAATGGAGGAGGAACATTGTCCTTGGCCAGGCTCTGCTTGTTAATGGGCTAAACAATCATCTGATTCTCATGTTCATTGCCAGCATCTTTACCAGGAGTTTGAGAGAAGTGTCCTGAAGCACCTTCTTCCAGAAACTAACTCTGAGATGGCCTCTTGATACTAGTTCCTGAGAGGTATTGAGATCTAAGGAGCTAGAAGAGTCAAAGATGGAGCTGAGGTGAAGGATGTGTAGACAAAAGCTCTTAGCTAAGTGCAGATGAGAATGAGCAAAAGCAGGTCAGAAGTAACAAGGAAGGATTCTGGGGAAGGGGTCTGTGTGACCAGCTGGTGACACACCAATCCTCATTGTCCGCAACTTTGAGTATGCAAGTGGGCCAAATCGGCTTACAGAACAAGGAGAAAAACAGCCCTCCAAAGCCCTCAAATTCTACAATTCTTGTAACCCTGTTTCTGGAGAACATTATAGAAGCCAAAACAGGATGAGAGCCCACCTCTCTGCTGACTAGTCATCATTCCACATGTTTACACATCTAAAAAGACACTATTTATCCTCGAATTTTCCCTCTTTATAGCAAGTGGACACAAGAACTCCTTGACCAGTATTTCCCAAAGTGTGTCCCAAGATATGTCGCTAGTTAGCAAGCACCATGAGGGCTGCTGTAATCCCCAGTGCCTAGAACAATACCTGGCTCAAAGCACTCAAAAATATCTGTCGCACAAATAAACGAATGAATGTGACTCACATACACACACACCTACCAATGTTTCTTGGGTAAAGTTTGAAAAAACCTGAGTTAAAACTCCTTTGCTGCAAGACTGCTTAGAGCCCCTAATATGGAATTTAAGACAATACAAGACACTTCTCAAATGTTTTTGAACATGGGATCATTTTCCCCCACATAGCTTCCCAATGTATATATTTTGAGAAAATCTTATCTCCAGATAACTGCTGGTAGCTCAGTGCCAGGGCCAACACTCCTCCAGCTCTAGATTTCCTCCTGCCTCTCCCTTCACACGATGCTCACTCAGGCCTGCCAGTCTCTGGGGACACCCTGTTCTTCAGAAGCAAATGAAACACAACACTGCCACAAAAGCTAAAGCAGGTGAGTTCAAACAATTCATTACGGCACTGTAAGAGCAAGAGGGTTTAAATTAACTCCCTTGTTGACTGAATCAGATCTCCTTGTTTCCCTCCAAATGTCTATGCAAAAATTCAGCCTCAGACAAGAGTACATATACCATTTAGAAAGAGGTAGTGTTTACATTATTAGCATTGGAAGTAGCGGTTTTGGGGTATTAAAAATTTTATAAGACTGTTGTGAGAACTAAATTAGATTAGATTTGTTATAGTACATAGTAGCCCCTCGAAAACCTGGGGTTAAAACCAGGTAGGTCCATAGGGCATATTGTGGAGCTTATGAACAGCATGAAATACAAAAGAGTTCTAAAAGTACACTGAATTATGGAAAATTATATATCACTGTTTCACAAGCCTGGATTCAGTTGCTATGACAAATCATGCCTAGATGAAGGTCAAAGGAATATCATTAAGTGATTATTTGGTCAAATGTCAATGTGATAGAATATTTAATTTGTCTTTGTCAAAAGTTAGAGATGGAGCACTTGGTTTATTTTAAATGTTGGCTAGAAAAACAGTTGTTAATGACAGCTTTCTGTTTGAAAATCTTTCTCATCATAAATATTTGTGCCTTTGACTTTTTTTCTCCAGTCACATTACTTTAGTCAGAGGATTTAGGCAGTTAAGGTAAATGTGGTATATCCTTCAAGGCTTACTAAAGTTGGTTCATTTACCCCCAAAATATTTAATTTATTCAACAAATACTTATTTTGAGCATTTACTATAGACAAGACAACGTACTAATTTTCCTGGGGATACAGGGTGAATCAGACATGCGTTACTAACTCCCTCAAGGGTCTCAGAAACTAGAAGAACAGAGAAGGTCTGCGTACATTGACAAGATTTCACAGGAGAAATTATCTATGCCTCCACTAATGTGCTGAGAAAAAGTTATTGGAACTCCGAGTAGGAGACATCCCGTTGCATTTTAAGTTTTAATTCACATTTCCGATTCCTTTGAGGGAATGGTGGGTTTTAGCTGTCCCTATATCGACAAGGAACAGACACATGACAGGCATTCAAAAATGTTTATTGAAGGAGTGAATCGAACAAATGAATGAAACTAAAGATTCTGGCATGTTTGCTTTTCAAAGTAATGCTACCATAGACTCATCCTTCATTTGTATATTTCATATGAAACAAATGAGGTTTCCTCGAGGCAGAGGGCTGTGCCATGTCTCCTGTTACAGTCTTCACAGAACCTGCTTGGTACGGTTAAGGCACAATAAATATTTTCTGAATAAAATAAATAAACTAATCAGGAAGAACACTTTAACAAGGCATAGCAAAACAGCAACTCTAACTCATTTGTTAAAACTCATAGAACTCTATGCAAAAAAGAATGTATTTTAATGTATGTGAATTTACATCAATAAACTTAAAAAAACAAAAAAACTCTAAGAGGTTTAAACAATAAGAAAGGTCGTTATGCCACAAAGCAAGCACTCCAGAGGTAGGGTGACTGCCAGGTCGGTGATTTAATGGCTCAACAACATTAAGGATCCAAGTTCTTTCTCTCTCTCTTCTGCGATTTTTGGTGGTTCATCTTGTCCTCAGGGTAGTTCTCGTGGTTATGAAATTCGACAGTAGTTCCACATGTGACATCATCCAGACATGAAAACATTCAGAGGGAGAAGAACCATCTCTCTGTATCTTTTTTTTTTTTTTTAAGATTTTATTTTTTCCTTTTTCTCCCCAAAGCCCCCCGGTACATAGTTGTATATTCTTGGTTGTGGGTCCTTCTAGTTGTGGCATGTGGGACACTGCCTCAGCATGGTCTGATGAGCAGTGCCATGACCGCGCCCAGGATTCGAACCAACGAAACACTGGGCCGCCTGCAGCGGAGCACGCGAACTTAACCACTCGGCCACGGGGCCAGCCCCTCTCTGTATCTTTTTAAAAACAAGTTAACTTTCCCTAGCAGCCCCCAGCAGACTTTTCCTCATGTTTCAATGGCCAGATTTGTCATTCATCCATGTCCCAATCAAAGACTCCTAAGAGGTCAGAACCACATTGATTGGCTTGGAACATCAGTATGAACCCCTTCACCCTCCACCCTCAGACTCACCCTGGGACCAATCTTCCCTAGACACCTGGCTCTCCGGAGGAGGTTGTATCCACTCACAAAATCGAGTCTGTTAGGGAGCAAGAATGGGAGGAAAGAAATTGGGAACAAACCGTAATGCTACATAAAACAGACTTTCCAAGTCTAACTACTGAAAAAATTAAATTTTCATTTATGATGAGCCTAGAATCTCAGGTACCAAGACAAAGTCTCAGAGAACTTGAACCTAAGTAAAGCGAGTTTTTGACATTCCTCCTCCTTGCCTCCCTCACAGATGACCCTCTCCCCCTCACAGATCTCACTCCCATCCAGATGTTCTGCCCTTAAGCCAACTCCCAGTTGCCCAGGAGCCCCAAGGCACCACATTCAGACCTCCACTCCCAGAGCCAGGCCTCACCTACACCTCATAGACACTACTTCTCCTTCTATCAAAGGCTAACCAGACTCCCACCTATTTTTTAGGGTTCAGCCCTCAGCAATCTAACAGCTTATTTTTTTTTCTCATTTCCTTTTAAATTGTTTCCAGGAATCCTGGACATACTATCTGGCCAAAGATATGCACATTTTTGCAAGTTCCTATGGAGTAAAAGTGAGTTCAATTCAGAAATAAATCTCATCTCAGAATGGTATGTGTGACCCTGTGGCAGATTGAAGAGGAGAAATGGGGGAGGGGAAAACTTCCTAGAGGCCCTCAAGCATGCACACATCATCTCTCCCATCATTTTCTTTCTCTTTCCTGTGCTCTGTATAGTCCCTTCTTCTTGTATCAAGAGTAGGTAAGGTATTTATGACAGCTGGAAAGCTGTGGAGAGACGGGTAAAGAAAGATGAGTTGTGGGAAGCAGGAAGTCTCACTGCCTTAAAAGCTGCAGCTGAAGCTGTCAGATGGCTCAGCGCCCCCTACAGGACACCGCGTAGCACAGCAGCACACACAAGGAAGGTACCATTTTGTTGATCTCCTAGCCCTGCAATTTCACCTTGTCCTGCGCTATCATATAAGCACACTGAGTCATGGATACCATCTCCAGCCTCTCTTCACCAAAAACTTTTTCCTGGTCTTCCTTAACCTTGGCAAATAGACTCAAAAATCTGGGAGTAAATCGTTTTCCACAATTAAAAAATAAACTGCAAACATTCCCAGTGGGAAGTTGAACTGAAAACCTTCCAATGTCTCCTCTAAGTCTAAGATATCATCGCCCTTCCTGCCAGATTACAAGCTGTTCATGTAGTTGGCTCTGGCCTCAGCTCACATATGACCTGTAAAGACTTCTGCACCTCTGTCATTAGATAGAGAAACAACTGCTGAAGCTGGACCATGGGACAGAAGGCATGTATGTCACTCTGGAAACCTTCAGACAGCCCAGGACTAAGAAGTCTCAATTGTTTATTCTAAGAAAAATTTCAGCAGGGTTGTGTGTGCGTGCACATGTGCATGTAGAGCCTCCTGCACGTGGGTGGATCAGAAGGAAAGAAAGAGTGAGAGAGAGAGAGAGAAGAGACTGCTCTCTGTTTTATGTTGTATTAAATTGCACTTAGAGAAAACGCAAGCAACATAGAGCTGACTTTCATGTTGCAGAAACCTCTTTCATCACAGTCAGACAAACTGTTAGTAATTGGGCGGCTGACAGAATTACGCCACAGTGCCATCTAGCTCTCACTACCAGAGCCTAACATCCTACTCCCAGCCTGATTGAGAGGCTTAGAGTTAGTCGCTGCCCAAGGAAACTCAGCTGACTGCCAGTATTTGAAGATGAAAAAAAGCAAAATTCCCAAAGGAAGTGTATGCCTAATAATAACTTATATGGTTGTCTACATGCCAAACCAATTTTTCATTAAAAATATCAAAACATAGATCTCCTTGTTGAACATAGGTTAAATGTTGTCCTGGGTTAGTTTTGTTAACCAAACTTCCACAAAGTTTGCATAAATTGCCTCTGATCCTCTTTGAAAAGCTATCAGCAGATAGTGTTCCAGACTATAGATCTAAAGCCAACAGGTCACTGATTTTGTAGCCTGGTTTAACAAAGATCTCTGACAATGACAAGCAGTAAAATTCCATTTTAATTCACTCACATTGAATAGTAGAGTAGTTCACATAGTATTTGGGCTAAGGAGTAAGGGGTCATATAAAATAAAATAATAAATGGGTGTCATGATTGCAGAAGATCAAAATTCCTTGCTATAGGCATGGTCTAGAAGAAAGTCTAAGAACCATATTTTATGATGCTTCCAGATAATAAATTCTTTCTTTATTTGCTTGAGGAAGATTGTCCCTGAACTAACATCCGTGCCAATCTTTCTCCATTTTGTACATGGGATATCGCCACAGCATGGCTTGATGAGTGGTGTGTAGGTCCACACCCAGGATCTGAAGCCATGAACCCTGGGCCATGGAAGTGGAGCACATGAACTTAACCACTATACCACCAGGCCAACCCCCAAATAATAAATTCTTTACAAAAGTACCTAGTTTGGGAAATTGTGCTTGCTTCCCATTGCTAGTGCTGGCTAGTGGGAGGAAACACCAATTATCCAAACCAGGACTGGATTTCTTCCCTTCAGTAGACACTATCATGCTGGAGAGAGCATGACTTTTGTCTTTACATTCTTGGATTCAAATATTCAAACAAGCACTTTCTAGGTGTTTGGGGAAATTAACCTTCCTGAGCCTTTCAGTGTTATTGCAAAAAGTAGTGTAGACAATGTATGTAAAATATCTAAAACTATATTTTTTCAGATAGTCTTTATCATTCCATGTAAATGCTATTAAAACATCAAAGAGGAACATAATCGGATGCTGGCGTCTTTGTGGGTGTCATTAGACAGTGCATGTTTGGATCCCTGGTAATCTGATTATGATTTGAGCCTGTGATTTATGAGGGGCAAAAGGCTCTGTATCACATTACCTCTCCTCTGCGTCATGGCTTCTGAAAATAGGGACAGTACATCTTTTAGCAGATTTAGATGTCTGGAATACCTGCTAAACTGTTTGAATGTCAAAGTCATAAGCACAAGGTAAATTAACCCGAAATAGAACTGTAGCAGAAAAGAGTCAAGTGTGAGTGCATTCGGCAACAGAGACGGTGCTCACGTGCAGGACTCCTTCTGACTTCAGGGGGACAATTTGGTAGATAAATAAGCAACAGACCTACGCAACAAGAAGCCCAACTTTCCACATGGCCTTTCCATTTACTAGCTGTGTGGGTAGAAACAAATCTACTTTCTCAGGTTCTTAATTACCTTTTGTAAATAGGAATTATATTTTTACTACCTCTCAAGGATTGCTGTAAAAACAAAAGAGAGAATGCATCTTAAAGTCTTCTGCAAATCATAAAGTTACAAGCAAATGGTGTTCCCCATCTCAGTAATCAATCCACCCCATGTAGTGATGGCTTAAGCCAAAATCTAGCAGCTTCTGAGTCCTGTCTCTCTCCCCATCACCCACTACCTCGAATGTATCAACAAGTCCATTCATCTCTACTCTCTAAACACGCCCTGCATCTATACACTTCTTTCCATCTCTACTGGTGCCAACTCGTGCACGGCACCAATCTCTCTCATCCAAGCTACTACGTGCACCTCCCAACTGAACTCCCCCTTCACACTCTGACCTCGCTCAAAAACATTCTCCAAGGGAACCCTCATACACTGCTGGTGGGAGTGTAAACTGGTGCAGCCACTACGGAAAGCAGTATGGAGTTTCCTCAGAAAATTAAGAACAGATCTACCATATGATCCAGCTATTCCACTGCTGGGTATTTATCCAAAGAATTTGGAAATACAAATGCATAAAGATACCTTCACCCCTATGTTCATCACAGCATTATTCACAATAGCCAAGACTTGGAAGCAACATAGGTGCCCATCAAGGGACGAATGGGTAAAGAAGATGTGGTATATACACAATGGAATACCACTCAGTCATAAAAAAGGATGAAATCCAGCCATTTGTGACAACATGGATGGACCTTGAGGGTGTTATGCTGAGTGAAATAAGTCAGAGGGAGAAAGTCAAATACTGTATGATCTCACTCATAAGTAGAAGATGAAAACAACGACAAACAAACAGATAGCAAAACGGAGAATGGATTGGTGGTTACCAGAGGCGAAGAGGGGAGGGAAGAGGGGGACAGCGGTGACTCTGCTCACACGTGTGGTGATGGACTATAATTAGTCTTTGGGTGGTGAACATGATGTAATCTTCACAGAATTCGAAATATGTTATGATGTACATCTGAAAGTTATATAATATTATAATCCAATGTCACTGCTATAAAAACAAAAATTAAAATTAAGAAAAAATCATTCTCCAAACAACAGTCAGAACGACCTTGTTACAGCATAAATCAACAGACAACCAAATGTTACGTACCTTCTTCTGGAAGTATTCAATGACTTTAGGAAATAAGTTAAACATGATCAGCCCTGCCCCATTCTCCATTCATACCCAGTTCCTCACTACCTGTCACTACTGGGCTCCAGCCTCTTTGGCCCCACCCAAGGTCACTAAGATGTTCTTCTTGCTTTGTTCTAAAAGTTTTACAGTTTTAGCTCTCTCATTTAGGTCTACGAGGATCCATATAAAGTTTATTTTTGTATCTGGTATGAGGTAAGATTTGAGGATTTTTTTTTTTTTGCATGTGGATAGCAATTGTTTTCACACCATTTGTTATAAAGATTATTCTTTCCCCATTGAATTGCTTTACCACCTTTATCAAAAATCAATTGACCATACATACATGGGTCTGTTCCCAGACTCAATTCTGTCCTCATTAATCTATGGCTTTTTTATATATATGCTAAAACTGTGCTGTTTTGACTACTGCAACTTTATAGTAAGTTTTAAAATCTGATAGTATTAAGCCTTTAAACTTTATTCTTTTTCAAATTGGCTTTGGCTATTATAAGTCCTTTGTATTTCCATTTAAATCAGCTTGTCAATTTCTGAAAAAAGAATCTTACTGACCTGGTCACTTTCTATCCCATTGACTGATTTTAACTCTCTGCATCGCACTTATTTTTTTTTTATTGTTTATCATCAATGTCTTCCCACTAGAATATAAGCTTTCTGAAGGGAGAGGAATTATCTACTGTTTCTTTTTTTCTCCACTGTATCTCCAGCTCCTTGAATATGGCCTTTCACATAATAGGTTTTCAATACGTATTTGTTGAATAAATGAATTCATTAGTCTAAGGAGTTGTTTTTCTCATGACAATGAAATCTATGCCTTGCCATTGAAGAATTCAGGGGTTGATCACCCTCCCCCAGTGTCTTCTTGAATTAGAAGAGTTTTCAAGGCTACCACCATGTTCTCTGTACCTAGAAAGACGGAGAACAGCCAAAATGTAACGGAAGGAGCATTGGCCTAATATTTAGATCAAATGTCTAGTTCTGTTCCGCCACTAACTAGGCGTGTGATCTTGGGAAAGTCACTTAACCTCTCCACAGCTCTTTTTTTTTTTAATCTGTAATTTGGGGGATAATAATTGTATCTGCCCCATCTGTACATTATGAGAATTCAATGAGATAATAATGTAAAGCATTTGGTACTTTGCCTGTCATGTAACAATTGATCATAAATACTAGTGTATCGTTATTTAGATGATTAACACGTTTAGAATATTCTTTGGGTTGTTTCAAGACAGATTGAAAGCTGGAAAAAAAAAAAAGAAAAGTCAAAAATAAGTAACCAACCCTTTTTTAGAGGTAGGAATTAGGGAATTAGTAGTGACTCTGGGCCTGGCTGACCCAGGTGTAACTTTGACCCACTTCCTGATCTGAAATGAAACTGCTTAGCTGACCCCTGCTTGTTACAACCATCGTTCCTTACCAACAAACCTCCTTTCCAGAAAGTAGGATTCAGATCTTCACCAACAAATGTTTTTCATTCCCAAATGTCTTCTATATTTTACTCAAACTGCTCTTCATGCCTTTATCTCAGGACCTGGCTGCCTAAATGTCAAAGAGATACAGCAAACCAATAGTTCGTTCAGGCGTGTAAGCCATAGATCTTTAAAATCGGGCTATGTGAAGTTGGTGGTCTTCCTCACTAATGCCGTTATTTGCTAAAACAAAAGAAGATTGGGCAAGGGGGAAAGAAAGGCTGGGAGATGCTGAATGAGGGTACCACCTGCTTTATGTAAGTGTGTTTGTTAGGATGTGTGTGTGTGGGGGTAGGTGTGTGTCAGAGAGAGAGAGAAAATAAGAGAAAGCACTTGCATTGGCATTGGTTATAACTGGGGAGGACACCTGGACCATCTCTTTCTTAACGGCTACATCAGGGACTCAAATCTTCCTATGTCTGCTCAGGACAGGGTTGGAACCCAAAGCAGTAGACTGGAGGGAAACAGCAGCTCCACTCTGCAGTCAGGGGTAGACACAATGACTGGCTAAATTTGTCCATTCTTTGGCTGAAGCATTTGGCTTCAGTTAGTGTACACACAGCACCGGATGGGTTGGCCAACTGAAAGGCATTCAAGTGCCGTGGGAATACGGACTCTCTCTCCCAGAGTTCAATGACCTATATTGACCTTCACTATTTGAAGGACCCAAATAGGAGATAAGATTCTTCCCCCTTCCCAGGGCTGTAGAGATGAGAGTGTGGGCACAAAGTTCTATTATAGGAAGCTTCAGAACTGTTCAAAGGAACCATGACAGAGGAACTGATAGCCTGCACAGGACAGGCGAGTGGAATAACCTGGAGCCCAGAGGAGAACAGGTGATGTGTGAGAAGAGTGGGTCCTGGTCCTTGGCATGCCACCACACACGGCCCCTCTCAGCCCTGCAGGAAGCACCCTGAACCCTGCAGGGCAGGGGGCACAGCTCACTCCCCACTGAGCGCACAGAGGACATGGGACATCACTAAGAATAGAGTCTCCGTTTCCTCCACAATGGATCACACAAGAAAGTCCAGACAGACTAGAAAAACGTTGTTCTTGTTGTTGTTTTTCTCACAGGGAGGGGATGTTTATCTCTAAGCTGGTCCTGCTTCCCTGACCCCTACTTGCCAAACACTTGTCCAACACGTTTTCCCACTTGCTTTCTCTGACAGAGCAGTGTTCTGGGCAGACAGGGAAGGGCACCCAGGAAAGAGAAGCCATAAGGAAATAAAAACTTGTCACCACGGGCCACCTTCAGGACAACTGGGAAGTACAGTGACCTTGAAGGAAAGATGCTAGGAGAGCACACAATGCTACAGAAGTGACACTTTTCAAAATTGAAGACAACAAGGCCCAGAGGAGCATCCCCACGTCGCAGCACTCTGAGTTTGAAAGCAGAGTGAACGATCAGAGCTCAAGCCATAGAAAAAGCTTTACCTGGCTCCACCATCATTCCACTAAAGTAGAGACAGCAATTACCCCCAATCTACTGGAAGGAAAATGTAAGGAAAACAAGACAGAAGGAAGGAAGTTTACAGTCCGTGGGGCCCTGCTGGGGCCAGTACAGGAGTCCTGCCAAAGCCACCCTGCGGGTGCTCGTCTTATCTTAGTTTAAACACACCTGGTGACAGGAGTTTGCCACTTCCTCTGGAAGCCTACTGGATTATTGGCCACAATCCTGATAGAATGGTTTCTCAGACCGTGCCAACATCTATCCCCTGCAACTGCCACAGACGTGGAACTGTCCCCATGTTCTGCCTTTGAAGCAATAAAAAATTACTCTTGCTCTTTCATACAACAGCCCTTCACGCATTTGCATATGACTATTAGCCTGCCTTAATGCATCCTCATCCGGTCTATTCACCTCTCCTCCCATCAGTTCATGTGTGACAACGCTTGTAATCCTCAGCATCTCAATTGCCTCCTTTGTCCCAGGTCAGTTCAGCCACTGGGCATCAGCTGGAGGTGGGAAGGGACCTCTGTCATGCTTCCTGCCTGTGACAGGCAATACGTCTGAACTCTTTTCTGAGAGCTAAGGAGAAAAGAAAACAGCGCTCTACCAAACAATGTAATTTCTGAGCCCAGTATAAAACTTTCTCTATTTTCTGAGAAAGCAGAAAAAGAAATAGTTTGACCTTTTCTGTGGTATTGTACAGAGAGGATACGAACAAAAGCCGCTTTAGCTTATTGTGGGCAGCTGATGGGCATAAAGTTTAACATTCACCTTTCAAATTTAGAAGCAGAGTTTTTCTGTCTCTCTTGTTTCTGGCTGTTGACATTCACCCATCACCTCTCCTCACATGCATGCACACACACACACACATATGCTATGCTAATACCTTGAAAAAGAGTCCATATACATACCGTGTAGCTAAGAGCACCCAGGGGGTGGCTCAAGAAACACTCTGAAAAGGGAGCCTGTTTCTCTAGAAGATACCTGACACCCAGAGCGAACAAGGGATCTGAGAGCTTCTCATTGCTTCACAACAAAGGTCAGTGGGGTTTCCCCCAGACAGAACAGGTTTCCACTTGGACACAGTTTTCTGAATCAGGTCAAGAAGAAAGTACAGTTAATTTAGCTAATAAGCTAAATAAAGTTAAATGGTCTTTCTGAGGATGGCTTTGTGCCAGAAGTCCTCAGAACCATTCAGCAGCCAATTCTGTATAACAGACATGCCGTTGGCTCCCCGCATGCATCGTCATCATTTTGCATCCAGTTCTCTAACACTCACTTTGGCCCTCTCCGTGGATTTTTATGAGTAGGTTTAGAGAGGATCTAGACAAGGGTCTGTTTTCAGCAAATGCTTGCTCTTCTACTGCCCTCCTTCGCGTGCATTTCTCCCTTCCTCACTGAACTGTTCAGGTTTCTTTGAGGCAGCTGAGACTTAAGGCTTGTGCTTTTCGTCTTGGTGTCTCCCATCGGATTGTCTTCTACTTTTTGATCCATGACCTGTTACTTTAGATGGATTAGAGATAAAGTTCCTGAACCAAAGAAATGGTAATGTAGTTAAATCAAAATAAAACACCAAGAACAGGACCAACAACAGATAGACTACTAATTAGGAAAGAATTGTATAGCAAAGGTTTCCTAGTTGGAGGCTTAGAATTCTAAGTACATTTTCTCATGGTAACCATAATAAGCACAGCATGTGATGTAGTTAAATTAATGTAATATTGCCCTACTTTGAGTAAAAGAGGCCTTGGGAACTGGCCTGAGTACCTGATCATCATTTATAATAATGTCTCATGGGAAGACACCCTCCTGGTCTTACTCACCAAAAGGCTTTTCCTGAAATGGCAGACATGATTGGATTTTACTTGTTTTTGTAGGACAAGGGAATGAGTGAACAAATGCTTTCATTCAGTCTTCAGACATTCATTAAACATTCACCAAAGGCAGGTGCTATGCCAGGCGCTGGGGCTATAGAGATAGTCCTTGCCATTAAGGAGCTCAGAGTTGAGAGAAGAAGAAAAATAATTAGAGTGTCAGAGAATAATGTGATGGTGCAGAATGCTGGTTAAACAGGAAGAGTGAGATAATACAGAGGAAAAGACCCTGCGGAATACCGTTAAAGCTGCTGATGGAGGAAGGGATGTGTGCCAGGGTAACTGGGAAGAAGGTGTGAGAGAGGTCAGAAGGTGGAATGGCATCACAGAAGCCGAATAAGAAGAGCACTTGAAGGAGTGAGTGGCAGTCACTCACTTCTCTTTGGAATGTACATTGCAGCCCAGACTTCTACCCTGAACTTGGAGCATCCACCTGCCCATCCCACATCTCCACATGGATACCTAATAGGCATCTCATCAAAACTGCCAACAATTAGAAAGCACATTTGGACAAATATATAGGAATAGATTTTTAAACTCTTAATCATAAGAGCTAGAACAAAAACCTGAGGCATGGAGGATGTCAGGAGTTTCTTGTGGAAGGTAAACTGTAAGATTTGCCTTAGGGAAGTTGTAAACGATGAAAAGAGGGAAGAAATCTTGAGTTTGGAAAGAAGAGTGTGAATCCCTGAACAGATCTGTCCATTAACCAAAACTTGACAAGTCAGATGATACATAAATTTTTTACGGCAAGACCCTAAGTTTGACAAACGTATCCCCCACCTTCTTGAGCACTAATTATCCAGTCTAAGGAAAAATCTTCCTTTAAATTAGATAGAACCATGCTCAGTTGATAGATAATTTTATCAAATGTGAGTAGGTCAGCTATCAGGACAAGCAGCTTAGGACAATAGGAACATTTTCATTCCTCTTCAAACCACTTATTTTTATTTTTTAAGAAGTCTTAAGAATAACTCCCCGCCTCCCATCCATTGTTTCACAGGATAACCTGGAAACGAACAAAAACATCTCTGAACCAGATGGTTCCTCCTCCAGTGGGTCAGAGCCTACATTTTTCAATTGAGAAAATCGAGGTACAGCAGGTGCTGTTGACGTTTCAAGCAGTAAGCATCCTGCTTCTTGTAAATGCACTTAATAAATAGGGAACTAAAAGAGAAGTGGATCTCAGCAGAATTTCCTCCTAGCAAATGTTCAGCAAATCCTTTCCAAAGTGAGGGACTCCGATGTTAACTTTTTAATTTGGTTTACTTGTTTCTCAGGGATTAATATTAACAACATTTTATGTGAAGCCAAATTATGGAACACTGTCATAGGTAAAATTTTATTTGGTACCAATTTCTTGATTTAGTCAGTTTTCTTCTGGAAGAAAATGTCTATGCAATCTACCCTCCTGTACCCCTGCTCCAGGCTCGGTGACATCACTCACCTCCGAAGTTGCCTTAGCAACTTGGCTAAAATTGCTTGACTTCCTCTGGAACTTCTGTGAAGATTGTTTCTGGAGTATTCAATCTCTCTTTCCTGGTTATAATTCAGGAGGTAATGACTCCTGGTTTGGGTGCCAAAGAGTTAGTTTTTCCATTGCGTTTAGCCAGGTCTTGGTAATTAACGATAGATCGACATTTCTACCAAAGGTCAGATTCTCTACCTGCCACCCTCCATCCTTGTCTCCATGAGGGTCAAGGGCATCCAGGTATACTTTTCCACCTGCCATTGTCTCTGCTCAGGGCACACTGAGAACTTAGCCCATGTTATTACCAGGATGTGTCTGTGTGCAACCTTTCACCCCATATCTGGTACATAGGACACCAAGGGCTGGAATAAACCATAACGAATGAAAATTCATTAGACAGGATTCTTGCTAGATTAGACTTCTTGCTAGGAACATTGACAAATGAGGCTGGGGATGAGTGGGGATCATCCATTATTATTATTAGATATGTGGACCTACTCAAAGTAAGGCATAGCAGGAAACAAAAAATTAAGACTTAAGTTGCTTCTGGAGAAAAGATATTAGAGGTTCACTTAAGAAATATAACAGCACAGGCAGAATTTGATGGTCTGAAAACTGATATCACTGCCTTACCATGCCAAGGCCAGCATGCAGAAAGCTCCCCATGCTGTCTGCCCCAATCTCTTCTGCAGCCCCAGAGACCTGGGATCAAGCTTAGTTCTTCAGTCCCCCAGCTCAGACTAACAAAAAGGTACTGAGAGTCGTGGGTAACTGAGTTTAACCTACTCCATGCCAGACACTGGGCTAAGAATTGTGGCAGAATATAGACCATGGTCTCTAAGCTCAAGAAATTTACAGTTTAATGAAGTAAATCCCATTATTCGACTTCGTAAAAATAAAATGAGACCCAGTCAAGTTACAGTGTTTCTCTTGCATAATCCAAACATCGTTTGCACCAATGTATCCTGAGATGCTTGATTAAAATGCATGTCTTCCTGAGTCCCATCTGAAACTTCTAATTCAGAATATTTGATGGACGAGACTTGGGAATCCCTAATTTAACAAGCTCCCTGAGTGACTCTTACACCCATTAAACTTTGAGAACCACCAATAAATCACTTCATGAGAGTAAGTGCCTCAGAGAAGTCCCATGCTGTCCTTTTGATGAGAAGAGTGGGAGTCAACATAGCAGGTTGTATTATTGGTGTCTGAGTCAGCCAGATGCAGTATGCTGATAAATCTACAGAAGAAAAGAAAGAATAATCTCAGCAACATGCCTCACTCCAGCACTACAAATGGCCTTGAGGGAGTCAGAAGACCTCAAGCACTAGGAGAGAGGGCAGGAGTGACTCTCAGCTTGCACAAGCAGGTTCTTAAAGGGCACTCTCCAGTGCAGTGCAGTGCAGGAAGCTTTGCGGCACAGGGACCTGCTCTAGATCCTTCTGGACATGATGTTGAGGACTATACCCTCTTCTGACATCATTGATCTGTTGGATCAACTACCCACAGGTGAAAGAGCACGTGCCCTGGAGCCTGTGGACTGCAGCTGGAGAACATGTTGCACCTGCCCTTCTGTCATCTTTACTTTTTGACGCCGGCTGCCAGGCTGGCCCCAAGCAGAATTGTGAGGCTTTCAGCAAATGGTGTTTTTATGTGTTTGTCTTTCAGGGCCTTTTGCTCCTCTTTATGGCTGTTGTAGTTTCTCTAATTAAGAAGAAAAGTAATTTGATAAATTATTTCACATAAAGTGTTAGGGATTTGATTTGCTGACTTCTCTCAAGGACATTAAATTTTAAGGAGATTGACTTGAATAGTTATTAAGGCATTTAAGGCCCTGAAAGGTCAGGCAGAAAGCAAATTTGGGGCTTCCAGGAAAGGCCTTCTTTCCCACTCTCCTCTGCAAGTCATAACCACATAGGGCAGAAGTTCAGGGAAGGGGTGAGAATAGATGGAAACTGGGCTCTGAGCATCTCTGGGTGCTTCTACCCTGAAATATTCCAGGTCTGGTATTTACCCTTGAAGTCGAACCAGGTCATTAGCTTTCAGTCTTTGCCATTGCCCATCCTCCCATATCCCCCACCACACTAATGCTTTCATTCTCTGAAATAGTCATGTCATTCCCGCATCAGTTCTTCTCATGTTCCCCCTGCCTTGCCCGCAGTTTCTCTTCTCTAAACTGGTGTCTGGAAAGCCTTTGGGGTCAGAGGACCTGGAACTGTGTTCTACCATTTCTTAGCTGAGTGACCTGGAGTTTTTCCCTTAACTTCTTTGGCTCTCTATTTCCTTGTGTGTAAAATGGGCATGCTAATACTAATGCTCATAAGATTATTGTGAGGGTCAGACTATGTGATAGATGTGAGAGTTTAGCCTTGTAAACCTATAAACCCCAATTGATACTGTGCTGGAGAAGAAACTGGCCTGCTCTGAAGGTTACTGATTACATCATGGTGACATCGGGGCAAAGACTGGACCTGGGTAGACACATATCTCAGGAGCAGCCATTGTAGAATGACCACAAAAGGGTCTATCAGAGGTGATGGAGATTATGGATCCACTAGTGACTCTCTTGAGCAGGTTGGGGCACACTTATTGATTGATTGATTTTTTATTGTGGTAACATTGGTTTATAACATTATATCAATTTCAAGTGTGCATCATTATATTTTGATTTCTGTGTAGATTACATCATGCTCACCACCCAAAGACTAACTGCCATCCATCACCACACACATGTGCGTAACCACCCCTTTTGCTCTCCTCCCTTACTCCTTACCCTGTGGTAAGCACCAATCTAATCTCTGTCTCCATGTGATTGTTTGTTGTTGTTTTTATCTTATATTTATGAGTGAGATCATATGGCATTTGACTTTCTTTCTCTGACTTATTTAGCTTAGCATAATATCCTCAAGGTCCAGCCATGTTGTCACAAATGGCTGGATTTCACCATTTTTTATGGCTAAGTTGTATACCATTGTGTATATATGCCACATCTTCTTTATCTATTCACCTGTTGATAGGCACCTAGGTTGCTTCCAAGTCTTGGCTATTGTGAAAAATGCTGCAATGAACATAGGGGTTCATGTGTCTTCATGCATTCATGTTTTCAAGTTCTTTGGATAAATATCCAGCAGTGGAATAGCTGGATCATATGGTAGTTCTGTTCTTAATTTTTGGAGGAATCTCCATACTGTTTTCCACAATGGCTGCACCAGTTTGCACTCCCACCAGTAGTGTATGAGAGTTCCCTTCTCTCCACATCCTCTCCAACACTTGTTGTTTCCTGTCTTGTTAATTATAGCCATTCTGACAGGAATTAGGTGATATCTCATTTAGTTTTTATTTGCATTTATATGATAGCTAGTGATGTTGAACATCTTTTCATGTGCCTGTTGTCCATCTGTATATCTTCTTTGGAGAAATGTCTATTCAGATCTTTTGCCCATTTTTTATTTGGGTTGTTAGTTTTTTTGTTGTTGAGCTGTATGACTTCTTTATATATTTTGGATATTAACCCCTTATCAGCTGTAGGGTTTGCAAATATCTTCTCCCAGTTCTTAGGTAGTCTTTTCATTTTGTTGATGGTATCCTTTGCTGTGCAGAAGCTTTTTAGTTTGATTTAGGTCAAAACAGTAATCAAAAATCTCCCAAAAAATAAAAGCCCAGGACCAGATGGCTTCCCTGATGGATTCTACCAAACATTCCAAGAAGACTTAATACCTATCCTTCTCAAACTCTTCCAAATTTGAAGAGGAGGGGAATCTTCCTAACTTATTCTATGAAGCCAATGTTACCCTGGTACCAAAACCAGATAAGGACAACCCAAAAAAAGAAAATTACAGGCCAATATCACTGATGAACATCGAAGCAAAAATTCTCAACAAAATACTAGCAAATTGAATACAACAATACATTAAAAAGATCATATGCCATGATCACGTGGGATTTATTCCAGGGATGCAGGGATGGTTCAATATCCTGCAAATCAATTAATGTGCTGCACCACATTAACAAGATGAAGAATAAAAATCACATAATCATCTCAATAGATGTAGAGAAAGCATTTGACTAGATATGGCATTGATTTGTGATAAAAAAAAAAAAAAACCTCTGAATAAAATGGGTATAGAAGGAAAGTACCTCAACATAATAAAGACCATACATGACAAACTCACAGCTGACATCATTCTCAATGGAGAAAAACTGAAAGCTATCCCTCTAAGAAGAAAAGCCAGACAAGGATGCCCACTTTTGCCACTCTTATTTAACATAATATTGGAAGTGCTAGCCAGAGCAATCAGGCAAGAAAAAGAAATAAAAGAGACCCAAATTGGAAAGGAAGAAGTGAAGCTGCTACTATTTGCAGATGACATGATTTTATATAGGGAAAATGCTAAAGAATCCACCAAAAAATCTTGTAGAAATAATAAATGAATACAGTAAAGTTGCAGGATACAACTCAACATACAAAAATCAGTTACATTTCTATGCACTGACAATGAGGCAGCAGAAAGAGAAATTAAGAATATAATCCCATTTTCAAATGCAACAAAAAGAATAAAACACCTAGGAGTAAACTTAACCAAATACGTGAAAGATCTGTACACTGAAAACTATAAAAGATTGTTGAAAGAAGTAGGAGAATACACAAAGAAATTGAAAGATATTCCATGCTCTTGGATTGGAAGAATTAGCATAGTTAAAATGTTCATACTTCGTAAAACAATCTACAGATTCAATGCAATCCCTATCAAAGTTCCAAAAACATTTTTCACAGAAATAGAACATAGAATCCTAAAATTTGTGTGGAACAACAAAAGACCACAAATAAGCAAAGGAATCCTAAGAAAAAAGAACAAAGCTAGAGGTATCACATGCCCTGATTTCAAAATATACCAGAAAGCTATAATAACCAAAAGAGCATGATACTGGCACAAAAACAGACACACAGATCAATGGAACAGAATTAAGAGCTGAGAAATAAACCCACACATCTATGGACAGTTAATTTTCAACAAAGAAGCCAAGAACCTACAATGGAGAAAGGAAAGTCTCTTCAATAAATTGTGTTGGGAAAACTGGACAGCCACATGCAAAAGAATGAAAGTAGACCATTATCTTACACCACGCACAAAAATCAACTCAAAATGGATGAAAAACTTGGATGTAAGACCTGAAACCATGTCACTTTTAGAAGAAAATATAGGCAGGATGCTCTTCGACATGGGTCTTAGCAGCATATTTTCAAGAACTATGTCTGATCAGGCAAGGGAAACAATAGAAAAAATAAACAAATGGGGCACATTTAAAAAGGTCAGCACTTAAAAATGGGGGGAAGAAAACAAACACAGATAGAGGAAATAGCAAGGCAAAAGACTAGAAGGCAGAATCTGTAAAAGAGAATGGAGGTGGCAACAGGAAGAGTGCAAAGAGTAGAAGAGCCACCAGAACAGAGAAACACTAGAGTAGAAATCAACAGATGTCTGCTGCTGAGCGGGGGCAAGATTGTTCAAGCTACACCAAACCCTAAATAATGTGGTTCCTAAACAACAGTCTCTGTGTGGCCTGGCATCCTGATGCTTCTTTTCCTTCAGGAGGTCCATGAAATGCAACTTCTGTTTTTCTTAATTCTATACGTATATTGAAAACAAACCCTGTCACTTAAGGAAACCCCAATGGACGTCCTTCTTCCCGTTTGAAAGAGCCTAACACCCAAATGGTAGGTTTTATTTGAGGTCATGATCCTCTTTTGTTTGGCCCAAAACCCTTGGATCATTTACTAACAGTCGTTTAAAAAAAAATCCACCAACACTTCCTGAAATTTAAAAAAGAAATCAATATAGTGATTAAATAAATAAATATAACTAGATTTGAAAAAGTGACATCCATGCAGCTGAGAAAACACCAAAAAAGTAATATTCATAAACCCTGTTTGACACACAGACCTGCCTGAGGAAGCTCTAGACCCGTCACTGTCTCACGATAACCTATGTGAATCCATAAAGCAGAATCTCCTAAGAGGGCGATCCATGGAGCAGCCTTAGGGAAACTGGGAATTCCACGAAAGTGTATCAACATTTGGAATTTATATACTCTTTTTTATCCATTGATTTCACCAAATTCTCAAAAACCACTGACTTAGATGTTCATAAATACCTTCTTTCTGGGACCCCTTTGACCTCTCAGTGTATTTTACAAATTTAACCTTCTTTTATTGGTCGTCCCCATAGCTTGAGTTTCAATCCTAAATAATGACACTCTTTTCCTACATCCTCCTTTTTCCCTTTCTCTTTTCTGGTTCCTTCCTTCTTTATTGATCTCTTCCCTTCACCTTTTCTAACTCCCTCTCCAACTTCCCTCTCTCTCCTAACTTTCATTAGGCCACCAGTGACTTCTGTGTTTCTCATCTCTCAAAGCTAAAGAGGGTGCTAATTCCTCATTTAAAATATTTCATCTAAGTCTCAATCCTTCTTCTCCTCCCTCCATATTTTTGTAGATCTATCCCCACCCTTCCCCTCTGGCAAGTGCCTGGAGAGTCACACAGTGTGAGTCACTGTGATATTAATAATGTTCTTCATGTAGGAAGATGACATCACTAATTCACCATCAGTGGGACATGTGCCCTTGAGCAATTTTCTCCATAGTAGGAACAAGTGAGCATTGATATTTCCCCATGCCTCAGCTCAGTGCCCCTAAGAACAATTTCAAGAACTTTCTAAGCTGAAAATTGGGGTACAGAAGAGGACCCAGAACAGAAAGAAACCAATTTACTGTCTGCTGAGGTTCTGATCCAGGGCAAGAAGAGTCTTAGGAGGCCCATGCCCAAAACTCACAGCAGTCAGAACATTTTCACTGAAATTGATTTTTTTTATAACTGTCTAATTTTTATTATTCTTCCCTAATTTGAAAAAAATCAGGTGTCAAGTATTAGAGTCCTCAATAATGAAGTTGCCAGGTGGTGAGCATGGGTATGTAACATCGTCTCTAATTCTCCCAAACATCCTTAGGAAACTGAAATTCACTGAGATTAAGCAAATTGCAAAAGCCACAGAGCTAGTAAGTGTTAAACCCAGGATTTGAATCTCCTTTTCTTTCCATTACACCACACTGTCATGTGTGTTACAGCTTCAGTTCCCCTCTTCTTGGATGTTAATAACACGAGCCCGGTTACGGCAGAGAAGAGCCCGGCAGTAGCTTAAGTGACTGAGATCCTCCTCTCGTCAACCTCCCCTTTCACAGCCTCTGTCCTACACCAAATCAGAGTCTCTTTCAGTCACTGGAGATACAATGACTAATGCTTGTCCTCAGAGTTTTACGTGTATTTTTATAATATGCTACCTTATCCCTGTCACGGAAGTGGAGTCCATTCTATGCCTGGCTTTACTGGGCACTTAGCTGTTCTAATTACTTTGACCAGCTGGTGCAGGAAGCTGTTGAAATGACCTCAGAATAGTTTGTTTCCTTTCTGTCGTGCCAAGAGAGTGATCATTTCTTGATTGGAACCAGATGTGCCATCCGTGCTCCACATGAAGTGAGGGCTCTTAACTATCAGTCATATACTGAGCTTTGGTTGCATCATGTATGTGTCCTTCTTCCCTACATCCATTATAAGCAAGATGGACATTGTCTCTGTTAATGATGATGACGGTACCCACAATGACAATAACAATAATGATAGATAGCATAACATTAGCTACCTGTGATATACCAGGCAACATGCTATCAATTGCTGGAATAGGATTCCAAAAGAGACCTGCTGACATCAGACACTATACATTTAGTCACTACTATATGTTGTTGCAGAAATTCTGATAGGGGTAATTTGGGAAAAGAGAGGGAGGCTCTTTTAAATGTAAGTCAGTTTCCTGGCTTTGAGGATTAGAGAGAACTCTCAATTCTATAAATATTTGTTAGATGCCTACTATATCCTAGCCTTTTTACTAAACAGCAAAGAGATCCAGAGATCCAGAGATGCATAAAAAATCTTAAATCTAGCTCAGACATGCAAGGAAAAAGACTTTCAAGATGAGTTGGGGGAAGGGAGACTGAGAAAGAGAAGCATCCGCAAAATGTAATAGGAGTCCAGAGGAAGGAAAGAGTAAATCTGACCAAGAGAATCTGGAGGGGATTTTCACGGAGGTTGGCATCAAGTTGGTCCTGAAAAGGTAAAGAAGATTTCTGTACATGGAAAGAAAAAATAAGAATTTTCCCACTTAAGGAATCCACCAAAGTTCCTAATAATCACAGCTACCGTTGTCGGAGTTATTCTGTGTACCCAACGCTATTCACATTACATTATATACATTGATTTATTCAACCCTGATAACAATCTCAAGGGTAGATATTATCTTCTCTACTTCACAAATCATAAAAGTAAGGTTCTTGGAAGTTAAGTAGCTTGGCCAAGTGCCTAGGCTGCCTGAGGGCTCTCTGGCTCAAAACCTCTTCCCACTACCCAACCTTACCTTCACGTCACATTTGGGATGTGTTTCATGGTTGTCAATATCATCCTTGTATAAGAACTACATTAACCAATCTATTAATTTCTGTCGTATATTTAAACAATTTTCTTCATGGTATGGAAAAAGACACAGAAACAAGAAGCAGGTAAGCTCTAGCCACGGCATAATGATAAAATAATAAGAATAATTTGTCAGTATTATTATGTTGTTTAATATATATTGAGCTTTACTATCTGCCAGATACCGTTCTGAGTGTTTTACGGGTATTAATGCTGAACTGCTCTCTGAGTAAATACTGTTCTTTCCCTAGCTCGCAGAGATGGGCGCGTCAACACATGTCTACATCGCTGGATTCTAGGCTAGCCTCCTTTCCCTTTTGATTTGTGGAGTTGTGCTTTGTTTTTGTGGGGAGATCATTTTATCTCAAGCGTATTTCATTTAAATCATATCCAAACTTTACTGCTTCTTTGACTGCCTCCTTCCCTGACACCACTCTCACCTTTAAGAAAAGCTCTAGATCTGCCCACCTCAGAATCCAGTCTATTCTTACTGTCCCTGGGCAAATGGATTCCACTGCAATTCAGTGCAGGCTCTGCTGATTGAGCATTCCAAAGGTCCCTAAGTCCCCTCCGGTGTAAAGGGCAGTGACGTGGATTGCATAGGATGGCTGCCGGGCCAGCTTAGAACACATTTAGATGCTTAAAATACCAGTGCAGTCAAAGGCCGGCCTGCCAGATGAACACTGACTGGCAGGAAGAACAGACATTCCAGAGAAAGCTCTGTCTCTCTTCAAGCCCCAGCTCTCATCCGGAATTCACCGCGGTGGTTGGAAAAAACAGCCAAGAGCTTCAAGAGTTTGCATGCTGCAAGAGAAAAGAGAGGAAAGGAAGGGAGTTGGTGGTGCACCTTTTCCTCCCCGAACCTCCAGTCTAGCTGGAGAAAACACACAGCCATGTAACTGGCGGCAGTGCACAGCCACTAACCTCCCTGAGGCCCTTCGTGGCAACCTCCATCCCATTACACATCCTTAGTCCAATCAATCTCCCTCTTCTCTAGACAAGAATTTTACCCCTTCTCCTCCCACCTTAAAGCTCCAACAACGCCTCTCGTTCTCAGCTGATGACATGGCTTCCTATTTCCTACAGAAATTAGACACAATTAGAAAAGGACTGCACATGCTTCCACCTATCAATCTACCAGCAGCTCCTACCTATAAGAGTCGTCTTATCTCCTGTTACAAAGTATGCACTATCCATGGTCCTAGCTGGGGTCAACCCCTCTACTGGTACTCTGGGTCTCACCCCCTTTCACCTTCTCAAGGACTTTGCTCGCTCCAATATTTCATCTCTTTCCTACATAATGAATTTTCCTATCTGGATACAAACATACTTTTTAAAATCTCATTTTAAACCCATCTGTCAATCCCACTTCTGCCTTCAGCTACTACACTATTTCTCTGCTCCTCTGTATACCAGGAGTCATCAGGAGCAGTCTACACACAGTGTCTTCTCTTCCACTCTTTGCACTCTCTCTTTTTATTTCATTTTATTTTTTATTGAGGCCATATTGGTTTATAACATTACGTGAATTTGTAAATCATTATATTTTGACTTCTGTATAGACTGCATCATGTTCACCACCAAAAGTCTAGTTGCCATCCACCCTTGTACACAGGTGCCCTTTTACCCTTTTTGCCCTACCCCTCTTGGTATTCACCAGTCTGTTCTCTGTATCTTTGTGTTTGTTTATCTTCTACATAAGAGTGAAATCATACAATATTTGTCTTTCTCCATCTGACTTATTTCGTTTAGTGTAATACCCTCAAGGTCCATCCATGTTGTCACTAATGGCAAGATTTCATCTTCTTTATGGGTAAGTAGTATTCCATTGTGTACACATACCATCTCTTCTTTATCCATTCATTTGTCAATGGGCACTTGGGTTGCTTCCAAGTATTGGCTATTGTGAATAATGGTGCAATGAACATAGGTGTGCATTTACCTTTTTGAATTACCGTTTCCTTATTCTTTGGATAAATAGGCAGAAGTGAAATAGCTAGATATGATAGTTCTATTTTTCATTTTTTGAGGAATCTCCATATCATTTTCCATAATGGCTGCCCCAGTTTGCATTCCCATCAGCAGTGTACAAGAATTCCCTTTTCTCCACATCCTCTCCAACACTTGTTATTTCTTGTCTTTTTAATAATAGCCACTCTGATGGGCATGAGGTATCTCGTTGTGGTTTTGATTTACATCTCCCTAATATTTAGTGATGTTGAACATCTTTTCACATGCCTACTGGCCATCTGTATATCTTCTTTGGAAAAATGTCTGTTCAGATCCTCTGTCCATTTTTTAATAGGGTTGTTTGTTGTTTTGTTGTTGAGTTATATGAGTTCTTTATATTTTGGATATGGATCCCTTATCAGATATATAGGCACCACACTCTTTCATGTCAGTCTTAGCAGTATCTTTTTGAATATGTCTCTTTAGGTAATGGAAACAAAGGAAAAAATAAACAAATGGGACTACATCAAACTAAAAAGCTTCTGCATGGCAAAGGAAACCATCAACAAGATGAAAAGACAACCTACCAATTGGGAGAAGATATTTTCATTCTCTCTTAGACTCATTCCAATCATTCCTTCCCAACAGGCCTTAAAAACTGCTCTTGTCAAGGTCTTCAATCCCCTCTCCCACTCCCCCAACACACACACTCCTACACATACACACCAACACACAGATAGCCAAATCCAGGGGTTAATTCTCACACTTCATCCTACTTGACCTAACAGCAAAATTTGACCCTGAGGATCACAGTTTTCTTCCTGAAATACTTTTTTTTTCTGGAACATCATTCTTGGTTCTTTATCTACTTCATTGGCTGCTCCCGCTCAGTCTCCTTTGTTGGTTCCTACTTATATCTGCCATCTAAGTGTGCACAGGACTGGGGCTTACCTTCAGATATCTTCAACATCTACACTCACTCCCTTGGTGATCTCCACCAGTTTCATAGATTTAAATACTATGCCTATGTTGACAATTCCCTATTTTATATCTCTAACCTAATATCCCCTCTGAAGATCACCCTTACACATACAACTGCCAGTTAATATCTGCACTTGGATGTTTAATAGTCATTTCAAATTTATCATGACAAAAAATAAACTCTTAATTTCCCATCCTATCCCCAATCCTGCTTCTCCTGTAGTCTTTCCCATTTCAGTAAATGATAACTCCATTCCTCCCGTTGCTCAGGCCAAAATCTTAGAGTAATCTTTGACTCCTCTTCTCCCTAAGATAAACAAATCCCGCCAATTTCTCTCTCAATTTATAGCCAGAACGTGACCACATCTCACTACATTCACTGTTACCACCTCGGTTCTATCCACCATTATCTCTTTCCTGCATTACTGTAAAATTGTCCGATTAATCTCTTTTCCCATCCTTGTTCACTTACAGTCTATTCTCTAATCAGCAGAGTGACCTTCTCAAATGTAAGTCAGGTTGTGTCACTCCTCTGCTCAAAGCTTCCATGCTTCTCATGTCACTCAGAGTAAAATCCAAAATCCTTACCATTGGCAGGGGGACAGCAGGGTGGACTGAGTTTTTCTGTGTGATAGCCCGACTTGAAAGAACAGAATTGACGGGTATTCTCCCATTTGTTCAGGCCAAAACCTTGGAACTGCTTTTGACTCCCATCTTTCTCTCACACTTAGTCTCCACTCCACCTGCAAATCCTCTCAACTCTACAGTTAAAACATCCCCAGAACCTGACCATTTTTCACCACTTACATTGCTACCATATTAGCTCAAGCCACCATTATACCTCATACATACTATTCTAATGGTATTCTAATTGTTCTCCCTGCCTTCATACTTGCATCTTTCAGCATGACCTTGATGAAGCATACGTTATATTATGTCACTTCTCTGTTCATAATTCTCCAACAGCTTCTGACCTGAGAGAAAAATACAAGCTCTTCACTATAGATCAAGTAGCCTGTAGGTTTGGTGATATGGAGATAACCATGATAAGAGTAGTTTCAAGGAAGTAATGGGCAGAAACCATATGAGTTCAAGAGTTAATCAGAGGTGATAAAACGGGAACAACCAGTAGAAACTGCTATTTTGAGAAATGTGGCTGAAACAGAAGGAAAAAAAAACAGGATAGTAGATGCAGGTGGGTTAGGCTTGAGTGGGAATTCTTCCATAAGATAGAATAGATGTGAGCCTACTTTCATGCTAAGCGTAGTGACTAGAAAGGAAGAGGTGAAGAAGCAGTAGAGAGAGACAGTGAATAGCCCCAGGTGGAAGGGAAGGAGATGGTTGGAGGCTTGGTTGAAAAAGACGCTTCAAACAGGAGGTAGGACATACATTCTAATGAGACAGAAAAGGAGAAAAGAATTGGTTCTATGCAGATAAGCTTGTAGGTGGCAGGGATAGAAGCCAAAGGTAACAAAGTGATCCATATGATTTGAAAGTTTCACTAATATTGATCATACTTGTCAAATAAGCTAATATATTTTAAAATCAATATCAAATTCTTACCAATTAAATTAAGACAAAATTCAAATCTGGATGGATTTTCCTTTAAAAACATAGTTTTCAATATTATAGCTCTGGTGCACATATTCCAATTTGATGTCGGATCTTTATTACAACGAGGAATATCAGTGTTTCCAAAATGGTGGTTTGTGAAACCCCAAGAGTTCAAAACTGGGTTCCAGTGAGTTCATTTGATTAAAAACAATAACGCCATTTGTTTCCATTGCTATTTTGAAAGATTGATCAGTAAAATAATTATTTAAACTTTTTTCATCACAAAATGGAAGCTTAAGAATGCCCAAGTAATATTAAAAGAGATCATATGGCAGTGAGTGGCATTCAGATAAGCATGCTGGTGACTCAGTCAGTTCATCGCTCAGCTGAACAAGACTAAGCGTGGAGGTTTTCACTCGTACATAGATTTACATCTGTTCCTCCTTAGTCATGTTTTATTTGACATACACATAATTAACCTATAACCATAATTAACCATCATGAAGACAGATGAAGTCATGTTGCTGTTGAAATATAGGATGTTACTAGGGAGCATAAGGAATTATAAGAAGTTCTCAAGTTTGCCCCAAGATGCCCTTTACCAGATACATGTTGAATGCATTTGGTCAAAATCCTCTTGTATCCTCTGTCTCGCCAAGTGGTACACCATCCATTCAGTCCTTAGACACAGAAACCTTTGAATCTTCTTATTCTTTTCTCTCTCTCAAGTTGGGAAAAGAGCATCAACTTTCTTCTTAAAAAGGAGATATACGTAATTGTACACACTTCTAAAAAACAATCATAAAGCCACAAAATATACAAGAGTCAAACAAGGAACATACAGTAATCTCGTTTTGACAATTCAGAGGACATTTGAGATTTCATAATAGAATCACCAGATTGAAGATGCTCAAAAAATGTCTGCTGGACAGAATTCTCTGGATGACAGAATGGCGCACAAGTACTGTCACAAATTTCCTAAGACAATTCTTCTGTCCCATTTCAAAATGAAAATTAAAATTCTTGCTGAAACCATACATCCTTACTTATAACAATGCTTAATTCATTTCTATTTCAACTCTGGGTACTTAGTTTTGGAGTTTAAGGATTGCAAGTCTCTGTTTTTAGCACTGACCTGTGGAAGAGAAATACAAGATGCTTCTTTTCCCAACTTGTAAGGTCCATTTCAAGTTCTGCCTCCTCTACAGAGACTTCTGGGCAGTGGAACTCCGATAGATGCGTAACAACCAGCTCTCCTGAAGAGTGAGTGGAGGAGGAACGCTGATTTATAGTGTTTGCCAATTTTCATGGTGTAAATACTCCCACCATGGCCAATTTGAAACTACCAATGGTTTAACAACTAGCTCACAATATTGCTGTACGTTTAACAATTAGCTTAAGAGCAAGTTTAAGCTAACTCCACCATACGACGCTCCCAGGTAACACTGGTCCACAGAGACCTCTTGCTTATCCGAGCTCTGAAGCACTCAAGGCCTGCTCTTGCCCCACAGCAATCCCCCTTTCATACCTAACAGTCACCGCCTCATATTCTGACACGGTCGGAACTTACCTGAGCCCTGTGCTCCTGGAAAATAACAAAGGTAAGAAATTCCCCCCGTCCTTTCAGTTCTGAGACATCTCCTACGCCTTTTGGTTTCCAAAATTGTTAACTTCAAAGGCCCACCTTCCCTCCAATAGTCTGAATGTTCTGAGATAAGACCCGTCCTCATGATGTCATTTGTTTGCCTCTGTACCACCACGGGGTCTCCTTCCTTTACCTTGAGACATTGCTCATTCATGAATTTCTCCCTGTTACAATAGTCTCAATTAAATCATCTCCTTAATTGTCTGGTGTATTTCGTCTTTCACCACTCTTTGTTGTCAGTTTACTGGTACCCTGAAACCTCCCCCACCTCCCCGATGGATTGTCCTATGAGAACCGTTAACCATCTATCTCTTGGGCTGCGCCTCAGGAGCAGGAAAACCCAAGCCCCTCCACAGCAGCCCCAGCCTTTAGTTACCCCCGCAGCATTGCTTGTTCTGATGAAAGAGAGGTCTCCAGGTGCGAGAGTGGAAACAGCTCCAGGCCTGAACTGCAGTCCATGGGCAATCCTTCTTTCCCACGTACTAGGATCTCTCTCTCACCTGGTACAGCTCCACTGGCCAGCAATCATGGTGTTATGGGGGAGCGGGGATGAAGACCCGCACTTCCTCCTTACCAACACCCCTCCTATAATGCCTTCACCTATAAACTCACAAGCTCAGCCCCTGAGGCAATGTCTGGATTTGCTATAGGCTGGTCAGCCTGGTATCGCCTCTGTCCCAGAGCAGCCCCTCTGTGGCACTACCAGAGTCTTGCCCTGAGAGCTTACTAGAAAGGCAAGATCTAAGGTCCCAGATATACCAAAATGGAACCTGCATTTTAACAACATTCCAAGTGATTTATTTGCACATTCCAGTTTCAGGAGGTAGCTGCTGCGCAGTGTGGCAGAGGAAATACAGTGTGCAGTGGAGGGGCTCCTAATCCACTTTGAGGGGTCTCAAGTCAAGTTTCCACAAGAAGTGACATCTAAGCTGGGGCCTTAAAACCCACACCCAGTTGCCGGCAACTTCAGTGGGAACAGAATAATTGCAGCAGGGCCTGCTGACCCTTCCCTGCTTTCTTGCCTCCCCTTGCCCCTGCCCTCTGGCTCTCTGGAGCCACACTCTGCTCCCTGGCTCCATGCCTGGCACTCTCAGGCACTCCTCACATCATCCCAGTCAGGAGAAAACCCCTTTGGCCCAGTGAATTCTTGCTCTTAGAATGGCTTTTACCCCTGGTGGAGAGCAAGTGCCTCTTTTGGAAGGATTTTTCTCTACGTGTCGCTTGGATGGAGGATGGCTGATGGCTTGATGAATTGTATGCTGAACTCTGACTTTCAGGCACTAAAAATACACTGTGCACATGCCAGAAGAGCTAAATTTAGCAGCGCTGGCATGGGGTGGGGAGTGGCTTTCGGGGGCTCTCCTGGGACTGAATGGAAACAGCCCTGAGTGATGCCCCGGCAGCTGCTGCAGCCTAGGATTAATTTATTATTCCTGTCAGGGAAGGGGGTGCGCTGGAAATCTCATCCTAGGCTCATTTGTTTGTTAGAGGGGTTTGTTGAGAGAGTCATTTTTCTGTTTAAAAAACAACAACAACAACAAATGCAGATCGGGGAGGTGTCTGCCTGCCTCTATCTGATTCATCTTCTCCCATCTTTGGGTCGTAGCATGGTGCTGTCCTCCTCGGGCTGAGTGCTGGTCTCCTGCTGGGTTGGTTCTAATTCTGTCCCACGCTGCCCTAGATGTTCCCTGTTTAGTGAGATGAGAAAGCTCTAATTACTTAGATTGGAGGTCAGAAGGAGAGTGGATCTCTAATGCTGCCAAATTGCAATACCCCACGAGCCCTTTCCGGTTAAAAATCCCAGTGGCCCAGCGTACTTTGAGGAAAGCCACTCAGCTGCTCATCTTTGTTCAGGTTGGGACGAAGGGAGGAGGCAACCAGGTCCCTCGGTGCTGCCTCCCCTCCAGCAGCGTGAAAGAGAGCTGGAGGACAGCGCTTGGCCTCTCCTGGCAGAAAGCAGGCAAGTCGATGCAGGCGAGTGTCAGCTCAAGACACAAAGTGTGTCTTCTGGCCCTCTACCCTCTGTCCCCCACCTCCACCCCAGTTGGCCACCTGCAGACAGAGAAGCCACAATAAACATCCATTTGCCATTTTCCCCTTCATTATCAAGAATCCGTGTTCCTCTCCTACAGTAAGATAGAGCTCGTCTGCACTTTGGTGGCCATCTTTGGGTAAAGACAACGGGAAACAGACTCCCCCTACAATTAGGTCCCATTAATTGGACTTAATTATGTTGCCCAAGTAAGAAAAAGAGAAAGCAAAGCCATCTCATTCCTGCCTATGAATAAATCATATTCGATTGATTCCACAGTGTCTTCCTTCACTTCTCCCTGATTCCCCAAACTCAGGAGGAGTCGGAGAACACTGTGGGAGATGCACCATATCACCCAGCATCACAACTGAGAACCACTCACTCTGCCATTTCTCTCTCACTTACCTTCCTCCCTGTGGTGCTCTAAGAAACTGGCTGGTCTCACTTCCAAAAAATGGAGACAGGGAAGAGATTGGCCCCTTGATTATTTAAATGTTCTCATGCTCAGCAGTTTGCAGACCATACTCAAAGTGACTGTAATTTAGGGAGCTCCCAAACCAGGCTTTGAGAAACACAGCTGACTGCCTTCTAGGAACTAAGGGCAAACGCAGCATTGAGTTCCTGGAAAAAACTTTCCAAGGAGTCTTAATCCTTCTAATTCTGGGTATTTCTACTAGCCCATGAGTATGTCCAAAGTGGCTGGAAAAAAGTCTCCCACTTCATGGAGACTGAATATGTTACCACACAAAATTGGGGTTCTCTCGCCCAATGCATATAAAAAAAGACAATTAACTATGGCAGCTTTGGGGAAAAGAAATCAGCTCTATTCTGCAAGATTAATCTTCAGGGGAACAGAAGGCAAGTGCCCTCAGATCTGATTCTCTGATTAAGGATTTGGGGTGAAATTAAAGAGGTTAGGCACATGGAAACGCTGGCAAGACAGGTTTTGATGGGTGGGCTTCAAGCATTTACGGTAAGGTTCTGCACATTCAGGATGAAGTTATAAACATGTATGATGAGGTTGTAAACACTTACGGTAAGGTGGGGAAGGAGTTTTAACACTAGATCTTCCAGAATGACAAACCCCTTGCTTCTGATGAAAGTGTGACTTTTAAGCTCTGGTCAGGTCCTGGCCCTTTGATTCCATGAGAAGGGGAATCCTTGGTTCCACAGTCATTTCAGGTCAAGTTTCCTTTTTCTGCACATGCTCTGGCTGGGTGACTTGCAATTTTTCTAAAAGACAATTTCTTAATTACTCTGTTGATAAGATGGAGTCAGTTGAACTGGTCCTGGAGGGCTCACGATTACAAATATGTTAATATAAATATGGTTCCCGGACTTATGATAGACAGTGCTGGAGAAGCCAGGAAGTCAGAGGAGGGAGCTCTCCTATTTTGCGGCCCAATGGCTTAGTGTTGATCAAACCACCATGGGCCTAGACCCTCCCTTCCTCTACCCTTCCCAACTTCAGGGTTCCTATCCCACTCCCTGGGAGACCTGAGGCATGACTTCTTGTTCAAGCCTGCAGCACCTCCGGAAGAGGAGTCATCAGGCCATAGAATCTCTCTGATGAGCCTGATAGCAAAAAGCAGCCTCTGGTACCAGGTATCCTGGTATCAGTTATCAACACTAAACAGTCTCACATTTGAAGGAGGGTGGTCTTGATCCTGGGAACCCAAGGGGTTTGCTAAGGTAGCATCACAAATGTAGTCACCTCATTTTATATAATGAACTCACAAGTGTCAATGCTTCTCACAAATAAACCTCCCCTCTTTCCAACTTAAAAGGTATTTTATCATTTGATTCATCTTTAAACATCAGGGACTCTACTGGGTGTCCTTTCAGGGAAGACCTGGGCACAGGCTAGCAGACTCTGGGAACTATCTGATTCTATAGGCTGTGCATCTTCAACTGTTTTCATTCACTAGGCAATTTGACAGCTCTGTAGGAATGCAAGTTAAGTTTCAGAAAACTGATAGTAAAGCAAATGATTCTTTCCTATAAAAATGCAAATGTATCTTTCTGGTAGAGATCTGATTGATTTCCATCCTGTAAAAAAGTTGACTCTAAATATTATACTTTGCAAACATCGCGCTATAGGCTATTAACGGGTTTTGTATCCATTAGCAAATTCATCTCTACATTCCTGGTTGTGTGTGTGTGTTCTTCAAATTCTCCTTTGAACAGATGTTAGCATCTTACTCATTCCCTAATTAAGGGGTTAAATAAAACGTTTGAAGTTTATGCGTTTTTGTATTTGTATGTGAGTCATAATTTTTACCTTTTTGAAAATTGCTCTTTAGCATGACTTTTTAATTTAATGTTGAGAGCTATTACATCATATTAATAATCATTCCCTATATCAACTTTAGTTTCCATTTTCTTAAAGGTAAAGTGGCAAAAGAAGAAAAAGTTATCTCCCCATATTAGATTTAATTCTGAGGTGCAGAATGTTAGCACAGAGGGCTCTTCTGTTATTTCCTAACTCCTTATAAGTAAAGGAAGGAGATAGTCACGTGTATTTGTATTTATTTCCCAGGTACTTCTAAGAACGTTGTTTAATTTATACCTCACGGCAACCTTGAGATGAAATTATTATTGTTATTATCATTATTATAAAAAACTTACTCTGTGCTAGCCACTGTCTTAAGCTCTCTGCATATTTTAACATATTTAATCCTCACAGCAACCCTATGATGTAGGTGCTGTTATTATCCCCATTTTCCAGATGAAGAAACTGAGCCACTGGGAGGTTTAGCAACTTAGCCACGATCACACAGCTAATAAGTGTTGGGTTCTGTATTCACACCCAGGCAGGGTCACTTCAGAGCCTGTGCTCTTAACCACGTTTTATTTAAGTCCCATTTCACAGACGAGAAAACTGACAGCGAGTGAAGTTACTTGCCCAACAACCCAAAGCAAGTAAATGGCAGTGCCAAGACCTCTACCCAGGTCCATCTGCTTTTCAAAGCCAGCTTTCCCTCCCAGAGCACAGAGAGATGAATATATGGACACTGGATAGAAGCTGAAATGTACGATTGGCTTTAGGCCTATGGACAACCCGATCAGATTGGCAGAGATCAGACAAAATGACCCCCATCTTGCTCCTCCAAAGCAGAAAATCAGCTGGAAGGACAGAGGTGTTAGGTATGTGAATCTACAAAAAAAACATGTAGCCTTTGCATCTCCCTCCAGGTTTTCAGGTACCATCTTGGGCTGTATTACTTATTTATCTGGGCCATTGTCCTATTTCTTACCATTATCCTGCTAGACCCAGAGGGCAGGAATATGCCCTGAAAAAGCCCAGCCTTGTTCCTTGTGCAGAATAAGTTCAAATAAATATTGTGGGATTGCAACCACCTGATTGGTGCACCACGCAGCCGCCTACTCGGCTGAGACGTAGAGCATCCCCAGCGGGACGACTCCAGCAGAGGCTTCTGCTGCTTACCAGGGGCTGGGTGGGCAGCTGTGCGCTGCGGCTTCGCTTCGGAGAGCCAAAGATGGGGTGAAATTATAAGGAAGACAGAATTTAGGGGAGAGGCCCATAGGAGAAACCCTGCTGCTAATCAGTTACAGGAGCCTGCCGCTTTAATTCCTGCCGCCTATGAAGCAGCTCCAAGGCCGCTGGCCTTTGCCTCTCCCCTCTGCCTCCTCAGCTCCCTCCCACACTGCACACCCCCACCTATTGTCACAAGCAAGCCCCAATAAGGCAGCTTTCCCCACCATCCCCAGCCCTACCCCCTGAGCATTGCCAAATTAGGGCTTTGCGCCCCAGCACCGCCGCTAGAAGCTCCTCTGCTCCCTCCTCCGCCCCTGCTGCTGGCTCTGCACTGCAGGGTTTCAGTCACCGCGGCACCTCCACGCGCAGCTCTGCGGCCGAGCCTGCACTGCGGCGCCTGCCCGGCCAGCTCTCCCTGCCCCCGCACCTCGCCGCATTCCTTTCTCCACTCCGCGGCCGCCTGCGGCTTACATAAGCCCGGCGCACGCACGCAGTGAATCGGTCTTCTCCGTCGTCCAAGCTCCCGCGAGACAGCAAAAGCTGAAATGCTGCTAGATTGTCCTCTCCCCCCCGGAGCTGTCAGTCACGCCCCGAAACAACAAATCCAGCTGCAGAAACAAATACCCTGTGACCGGTCAGAAAGGCACCCTTATCTAACCGTGGACAGAGAACTCTCTTTCCTAAGAAAAGAGGAACACTTGAGACACGCCATCTGAGCAAGTGCCTGAACGTCTGTGCTTAGCATAGCGCCTCCTCTGACCTGCTAGGACAACCTGCCCTCTCTGGTGGGCCGGGGAAAGCCAGCCAAAGCCAGCCGACCCGCTTTGCCAAGAGAAATGAAGGACAAACTGGTCCGTGCTGGATCTACTCAGTTAACTCATAGACTGATTGACGTTGTAGGTAATTGCTCCCTGCCTGGCTTTGCTAAAATGTTCTACCCCAGGAACATTAAGAATTCTCCCTGGGGCAATGGGATAGTCCTAATTTCCTGCTGGCATGAGTGAGCGGCACCAACACCTCTTCCTGTCACCTCTGACCAGCCACAGCCACTCTCTTCCACTCCTAGGAGCCTCTCCAGTCTCACACCAGGAAGCCCAGGCCCCAGAAAATCTGCCCTTCACCTTTGTGGGGACTGTCCTTGTCCTACAGAGCAAAAGGCCACTGCTCCGCCTTTGTTAGATGTAGATGGAGCCACAGAACGTCTTTCCAGCCAGGGCAATGCGTTTTGCAGAGTCTGACTCATCACCCCACGAAGCAGGGAGAGGGAACGCCTTCCGATCAAGATCAACTCCACCATACCTGAGCCACGCAGGCCCATCTCCCTCTGCCTCGGGTGATCCCAGGGGATGTCTGTTTGCTATTAACAAGCCCCTGTGGCAGCAGGATCAACTTGCAAAAATTAGTCCTAAATATAGGAATGGAAGAGGCAGGATTCAGGGAGAGCGGCTGGTGCAGGAAATCCGGACCACTCGAGTTTGCCCCGGATCAAAGGGAGAACACGGCACTTTCAGCTGGGACAGTCCGGGGTGGACTGGGACAAGCTGGTCACCCAAGGTAGGGTTGGGGGATGGTAAAGCAATTTTTTATTGGCAACTAAGGCTCTGGACTGAAAGGAATTCTTTTCCTTCCCAAAAGTATATGAGAGAATATTTGCTCCCTGAAGAGTGGCGAGGAAGAGGACATCTCTTCATGAACCTTCTGCAAATGTGATAAACAGAAACTGGCTTGGGAATGTAAACAGGACAGAATTCTGGGAGAAGGTGTCAGGAAATCTAATGGGCTAATGACGTTGAGGACGTTTAATCTTCAGCTATGCCTTGTGTATGCCAGTTGGAGTGGCATAAGCCATAAAAAAAGACTCCATATCCAGGATGGCAGGACGGCGTCCCCATCCTTCACCCCTGGCTGTACCCACTACACACTGCCCCCCACCCCACCCCCAACTTAAACTTAGAATAGTAACAGCCGTCTTCCACATGGCATTTTCTGGGCATCGGATGTGGGTCTCTTGGAAGTGGGCAGCTAAGCATAGTGGGAGGGGCCTGGCCTAGATGTCAGGGCACCTGAGTTCTATTTTCATCTTATCCCTTGTGGCTGTATGACTTTGGGCAAGCACCTAACCTTCCCTCAACTGTAAAATGGAGAAAACCATTCCCACCCTCCTTTCTCCCTCCACTGTTGTGAGGATTAAATGAGGTGACTGGGGCCTTGGGCTTCCAGTGACTCTGAAAGACTTAGACCTTGATAAACAATGCCCAGGATGTCTTAAGTCCTAGTTTCCTAGGCTAACCAACTTTTTGCCCCCTGGTTTGGGAATCATCAGTTCCCCTCCACTTGATTTTTGTGCATCTTCTTCTTGTGCATCGTCATGGTCTTGAATAGAGTACCTTGAACTCTGAAGGTGTAAGTTATATCTCTTTCAGGCGTGTTTTGACTAATTTACGCACCTTTAACAATGGTTCTGTCGGAAGGTCAGATACCCAAAGTTAGGGGTGGGCTGGAGGCCAGTCATAACCAGAGGCTAAAAGCCTATGGCAACCACTTGGGTTGGGAGCACCTGAAGATCCAAGGACCTTGGAAGAATTTCCAGGGTTTGAGTCCCTAAAAGATCAGCATTTGAACCTGGAGGGGGAAGTCTGAGGGTTTGTGTGGGAGAGTTGTCGCTGCAGCTGACTACATGGATGCTCTAAATTTCAAGTTCATCATCATCAAAGCAGGGGTGGAAGCAGGGGGTATGAAGGAAATGGTAAATATTCTGCCTAGTTCATGGGGCTATGAGGATTAAATGAGATATTATGACAATCTTTTGTAAACTATAAAATCTAATACCATTTAAATGTGAAGGACCAAAGTAACAGATGTTTTTTGTGTGGTAAAATATATGTAACAAAATTTGTAACTTTAGATGTACAATTCAGTGGCGTTAATTACATTCACAACATTATGCAACCATTACCACTTTTTTTTTCCATAACTTTCATCACCCCAAACAGAAACTTTGTGCCCACTGAAACAGTAACACCCATTCGCACACCCCCTCAGCCCCTGGCAACCTCGGGTTATCTCATGGGGTTTACTTTCTGGCTCCATGAATTTGCCTCTTCTAGATATTTCATATAAGTGGAATCATACAATATTTGTCCTATTGTGTCTGACTTATTTCATGTAACATCATGTTTTCAAGGTTCATCATGTTGTAGCATGTATCAGAATTTTATTCCTATAAAGCTGAAGAATATTCCACTGTAGTAGATACTACATTTTTTTATCCATGCAACTGTTGCCGGACACTTGGGTTGTTTCCACCTTTGCCTGTTGTGAATAATGCTGCTATGAACATTGGCATATGAGTATCTGTTGAGTCCTTGTTTTCAATTCTTTTTTCAGAGTAGAACTGCTGAGCCATCTACTAATTTTTGTTTAGCTCTTTGAGGAACTGACAAACTGTTTTCCACAGGGGCTGCTCCCTTTTACATTCCCATGAGCCATGTATGAGGGTTCCAATTACTGCACATCATTGTCAACACTTGTTACTTTCTGGGGTTTTTTTATCATAGCCATCCTGGTGGATGTGAAGTAGTATATAGACTTTTTCAAGGCACATGCAATTCTCAGACAAAAACTGTCAATCAATACATGTACATGAATTGAGCATCAACTATATACAATTAGAAATTATTTCTTGAGTAGAGTACACTGCATGTATATGTGGTTTGGGAGAAGGATGAGAATGCTGGAAATAAAGACGGACACAAAATTAAATAGAGACATTTGGCCCAACCAATTGGTCAGCAGAAAGACCATTTGCCAAGTGGTTATGGATGATAAGAAAAGACTGAAGATTCTGGGATCCATTGCTCAAGCTAATACCTGTTCTTTGTTTAATTTTGCTAATCCACAAAACTTATATCACCGTCTTTATATCGCCAGTAATTTATGAAATTATGTTATCATGATTTCTGGCTCTTGTGCACTCGACGAGGGGTACAACATGTATACACTACCATGCTGAAATCCTGCCTCTCTAAGTTGCCCTGAGTCTACTGATGTGTAGCTTTCCATTAAAGCCCCTTGGCCTGTCCAAATCAGGTTTTTTAAATTTGGATGATGCTTGACCCAGAGAACTGCTGCCTTTCTTCCTTCTCCCTTAGTTTCTTTTTTTGCTTCCTGATGTTTCAGCACATATTCATTTTTCTTTGTCAAGGAAAGGATATGAAGCAAACTTCCAGCCTCACTTGAAGTTTCCTTGAGCGTTTCCTCTCAGATCAGTTGATCTCCAGACAGAGAGGCTGGGCCGGGAAAGAGAGCAAAGCATGAGGAGTTACAGCCATTTGACATCCAAAGTGAATTCGAAGCATCTCTGAAACTATAGTCGGTGTCAAAGGAAAAGCAGACTATAACTAAAAGAAAGAAAAACAACAGGCTAGTCTCCACAGCGCTGTGTTTTCTGTGTAAAGGAGGAACACAGGCATTCCAGGAAATCAGCAATGTGTGAGTCATTTAAGAGCAAACCTCATATCTCATGATTGTGTGCCTCCGGGACACCGACTGCCATTTGTTCCTTGGTGTCTGTTCTTTACTTAATCCATCTGATTTTTAGCTGGAAAATGATCACTTGGAAAAAAGACTGCATTTCCCACCCTCCCTTGCAGCTGAATTTGGCTGTCTGGGCAACCAGCTGTACGAGGAAGAGACGTGCAGCTTCTGCAAAGTGTCTTCTGGAAAGAGCAGCGTAGCTCCTGGGCCCTTCTCTCCTTCCTGCTGGATGGAATGTGGATGCAAACTTGGGAACGGAAAATGGCAAGAACCTGGTTTCATGGATCTCACACCAGCCTTGGCCTGCTTAACTCCTAATTTTGTTGATATGAGAAAGAGAAAAAAAATCTATCTGGTTTCAACCACTGGTATTTGGATTTTTGGTCACTCACAGCTGAGCCTACTCCTTAGTGATACACCCCTTTAACCTCTGAAAGAACAACTTGCATTCAATCAACAGCTACAGTTGCCAGAATTACCATCGACCAAACAAACATGTTGGGGTGTTACTTTCCTCACATTTTTGGAAGGTTTGGTGTCTTGGAGTCACAAGGATATATGTGAGACAGAGGATTGGGGCATGATTCGCTTTAATACCATAAGCAAAGCAGCCTGAGAGAAGTATATTTCATATATATAAATATGGGAAAATACCTACCTAGGTGATAGATGATAGATAGATGATAGATACGATACCATTCAGCGGGAGGTACAGTGAGCCAGGGCTCAAGGAGAGGCACTGTTGCTGGCCCATGGGAGTATAAATTGGTAATACTTTTTGGAAGCAATTTGCCAATATGTATCACAACCTTTAAAATGTTTATTCTCTTTTATCCAGTAATTCCATTTTTAGGAAGCTACTCTAAAGAAAGAATGTGGACAAAGAGTGATCTCCAAATTCTCACCGTAGCACCAGGTGTGGAGAAAGTTACTGAACCTAGGGGTTCAGACTATAAACACACGTGTCATGAAACATCAGAGTGGGCAGTTAACTGGAGTCCTTTTATCTGAGTTGATTTTCACTGAGGAAAGAGCTTCTGAGAAGGAAATTTGGCTTGGACACCAAGGTATAGAGATGACGACATGTCTGCCTGGACCCAGGCCCGTTGGTCGGTCCACCCACAAGGGAGAGAGGATTACCCACAGGGGCTGAACCAGCTGTTTTCATTAATGAGACAGAGAGGCCTGAAAACTCTGTCCAGTACTCAGGAAAGACGTGGAGGAGCCAATGCAGAGTCTTCTTCACGTGGGGAGAACCTCTATTGGGTTCGACACAGGTGAAGTGGAGGCATGCTTTGGCAACCTGAGGGTCTGCAGCTTTGGGAGGATGAGAGGACCTGGCCTGAGGAGAGACGCCAGCGTGGCCATGGTGGGCACCCGCTGCAGTGGCAGTGGGGAGGTGCTGCCCTCCAGTGGCTGTGCGGACTGTAAACACAGCAAGGGGTCAAAAGTGGAAGAGCAGGAGGACCATTTGTGAACACACCTGAGCTCCCTGAGAGACCTGAAATGGGGTGTGTGGTTAAGACCTATGCAGGTGGGGACACCAGCCAGTGAAATCTGAGTTATCATGGTCTCGTCTGTAGCCACAGGCCAGGAGAATAACCTAAATGTGCAATGATGGGGAAAATTAGGTAAAGTATGGTTTGTCTCATAACCTGTGGGCCTGATATTATCTATGCAAGCTCAGTGTCTTCCGTGTCCGTCTAAGCTCCCCCTGGACCACAGGTGCTGAAAGCTTGGGAACTGTATTTCTCAAATTTCCTTGGTGGCAGCTGTCTGTTTGGATATCATCAGGGGACAGCACTTTTTGAGGTTTGCATGGCAGAAGAAAAGGAGAAGCCATTCTTTCTGGCAGAAGCTCTAGGCCTGTGTGTGGGCATCAGCAAATGGCTGCTGTGGGGTTTTGCCAGCAGCTCTCAGGTGCTGCAGGCAGCTGAGCTCAGCAACAGTGACATCGCTGCAATATTTGTATTTCTGGGTCTAGGGCCTTCCTGACCTCCGCTATCTTCCAATGGAGACATAAACGAAGGTTGTATAAACCTTGCATTCCCTGTAGGTTCCTCACATTCCCTTCATACTGAAAAAATTAGAGTGCTTCCATTTTCATAAACAAAACCTGCCTCCTACAGTGCAGCCTGTGGCTCTGCACCTGAGCTCTGGGGTCACTCAGACTTGGTTCAACCCCAAGATCTGCACTTATTTCTGGTGACACCTTGAGCAAGTTCTTTAACCCATATTTGCCCAATTTCTCCATGTGCAAAATGGATTAATAAAATCATCTACCTCATAGAACTGTCACATGGGTAAAATTATATGATGTTTATTAGCATCCAGGAACATTAGGTTGCAATATTCATCATTATTGAATATCACATGACCATTAAAGTGTTGAATAGTAGGTGGAAAGGGAAGAAAAATTACATATACAGTATAATCTCAGCTCTCTGAAATATACAAATATACAAGAGTGTCTCGGTTTAGACAATAATGTGTGTTTGTGCTCTATGGAAGACTTATCCAATAGCAGTGACTCTTGGATTTTAATAAAGGTCTGTATACAACAATCTGCATACAATTGGTTTTTAGTTAACTACTCAAGAATAGCATCAGTTTTGTCACTGTTTTTTCAAAAGTTTAGGGCTTTTTTGTTGTGGTTGTATGATTGACGTACAACATTGTATCAGTACACCCGGAACCAGTACAATGCTGTGTGTTTTGTTTTTGATGAGCTTCTTGCCTTGAGAGGTTGTGGCTCACCTCCAACTACCTGAAACCACATACCTTATATTTTTCCTTCCTCCAGCTAGGAGGAAGTTGGACTCCTAGGGTACCTCCTTGAAAAATAAGTATTTTATTTTTAAAAATAATAGTTTCTTCTATACCTGTGTTTCTACCTTTATTTATGTAACATGCGTACCTGCTAGGAAATTCCAAGCAGTCGTATCAAATGTAACCCCATAATCACGTCTCATTTTTCTCCATATCGCCAGGGCCTATGCAACAGCAGTTCGTAAAAATGAAACAAATCCTAGTTGGACTGAATCGAACTTGCTGGGAGTTACTAACAAAGGAGAAGATAGAGGAATCCATTATTCGGGCTTATCTATTAATCATTTCTGTGGAGGTTGTTTTCCAATCGACATCCTGCAAAGAAATATTGTTTGGGTGGGAATTTTTATTTACTTTTTAATTTCTTTTTTATTTTTTCATTGTACTTGGAATAGAGTCAGCGTATAGCAGATGCATCAATCAATTGAGTCACTGGGCTGTATGCTGGTAGAGATAAAAATCATTAATACAGAGACATTGCCTTTGAGTTATAGTGTGGGGCAGAAGATAAAATATATACCCAGCATGTTTTTGATTTGTTAGTGCATAATCTTGATAACCTACAGCATGCATCTGCGTTTTCTCCTCGTTACCCCTTCCTCCTGTCTTTGCCTCTCTACTTCTTAGCTGCAAGATGGAGCACTAATTTATTTGAGAAAGAAATGTTAATGTGGATCTGAAGGTAAAGGTGATGGAGCCCATCCCTAAAGAGTCCTACAAACACTCATGAAAAGCTTAACAACAAGAGGAGCCTTGCATGACAAGTGCTAGATGAGCGCTTTAAAGTCTTAAAGAGAAAGAGACTAAATGGGCTTTGGAGTCACAAGTAGAGGGCTCTTGCAGGAACTGAGGTGTGAACTAGATCTTGAGTATTGAGATGTGCAGAACAATGGCTCTTTTGGAAAGGACCTCACTATGCAGACAGAACTCTAGCCCCCAGAAGAAGTTCTGGGAACCCAGTGGGGCACAAAAGCAACATTATAATCCCATAGCTCAAAAGTAGAGGAGAGTCACATGGACATGACTGAGAGATATCCTAATTGTGACTGCATGGAACAGTGGATACCTGTGTGGACCAAGGACTGGATGGGTTTTTGTCCCAGTGTGTTGGCTTTACTCACAAGTAAAAGCTTTACTTACAAGTCTCCTGAAACTAGACTTAAAGCCAGGATGGTAAAGGCAGTGGTGAGAGAAGAGTCCAGAATGAGGGAGAATACATTGCCCGACACTAGTGAAATGGGGCTTGAAATTAACACTAAGTAGGTGACATCATCATCATGGCAGCATGAGAGGATCCCTTTGTCTCTCCCTTTCAATCTACAGTGAGTAAAACATCCATAACCCAACAAAAGCTACACTGTCCAACACACCAGGATGCTGGAAAGATCCACACATTGGTACACATGAAGGTGGGTGGAATGGAGCACACAGAGGAAACTAAATGGGGGAACAGCAGAGATGATGCCGAAGATCTTGGACCCCCAGCTGTGCTGGCTCAACCGACAGCCCTGAGCCTCAGAGAACCCAGTGGGCAGCAATAGAGATATATGGATGACTTCACTGAGCCAGCTGCAGTGGCACCTCTAGCCACAGGGAGTGAAGCCCCATGATCCTTGGCTCCCAGTGACAGCTTGGAGCCTGGTAGCAGCAATAGAGGCATGCATAAGACTCTGACATCTCAACCACAGCAGCACCTATCACCATAAAGTGAGTGGCAACAGCTAAGATGGTGCCCTGTGTAGCCAGGCCCCTCCTCCCCACTCCTTCCTTCCAATCCAAGTGATCCTGGACTCAGTAGAGGTGTCAGCCACCCAAATACCCCCCAGAAATGAAGCCTGCAACCACAGTGACACAGTCAACAGCATGGCATCAGTGACTCCTAGAGGTACAGGCAATGACAACAAGAGTACAGGCCACACCCTGAATACAGGCAGTTTTTGAGAGTGGAACATGCAGAGCCTCAAATATAGCCAGAGGCAGCTCAGGTAATAGGAACCAAAAACTAGTGCTATAGCACCACATACCAAAAAACAAAAGAAAGGTAGAAAAGTTTGAATCAAAACAAACAAAGCTATACCTGTAGGTGAAAAGTGTTTACTACAACAAATGCACCAGGAAAGGAATAACTCAGCAAGCACCACAAAAAGCCACAGTAACATGGCATCACAAAAAGAAGACAACAATTCTCCAGAAATGAAACATAAAGTCATGGAATATTGTGATCTAACTGATAGTAATTCAAAATAGCTGTCATGAAGAAATTTGATAAAATACAAGAAAACTCAGAAAGACAGTTCCATGAGCTCAGGAACACAATCAATGAACAAAAGGAACACTTTACCAAAGAGATTGAAACTCTAAAAAAAGACAAAACCGAAATTCTGAAGCTGAAGAACTCAATAAATGAGATGGAGAATGCGTTAGAAAGCATTGGAAATAGAGCAGACCAAATGGAAGAGAGAATTAGTGAGCTGGAATATAGAAACCTAGAAATGATGCAGATAGAAGAGAGGGAACTGAGATTTTTTCTTATACATAGAAATTCTATGAGAATTATCTAACTTCATTAGAAAGCACAACATAAGGATAATGGGTATCTCAGAAGAATGACAGAGAGAAGGGAGCTGGGAGCTTATTTAAAGAAGTAATCACTGAGAATTTCCCAAACCTGAGGAAAGAACTGGATACACAAATCCTTGAAGCTAATAAAACACTCAATTATCTCAATGCAAAAAGACCTTCTCCAAGACACATGACAACAAAGCTCTCAATCAAAGTTCAATCTCAATCAAAGTTCAATCTCAATCAAAACTCCAAAGAAAGAAAGAATATTAAATGCAGCCAGAGGAAAATATCAGTAATCTACAAGGGAATCTCTATTAGTCTATGTGCAGATTTATCAGGAGAAACTCCACAGGCCAGGAGAGAGTGAGATGACATATCAAAATATTGAAATGAAAACTGGCGGCCAAATATACTCTATCCAGCAAAGTTATCTTTCAGATATAAAGGAGAAGTAAAGCCTTTTGCAGACAAACAAAAGCTGAAGAAGTTGATCACCACTAGACCTACCTTACAAGAAATGTTGGAAGGAGCTCTCCTACCTGAAGCAAAAAGGCAAAGTTATGCAAAGTGATAAATAGACAGACATGATCACAAATTGTAGCTCTATAACAGAATAGGTTAGTAAACACCTAACTATAACAGAAAGGTTAAAGGAAAAGGAAGCATTAAAAGTAACTATAACCACTTCAATTTGGTAATGAACTCACAATACAAAAAAGGGGTAATTCGTGACAAAAAAAAAACATAGAAGGGGAATAGGGAAAGGACAGAACCTGCATAAACAAATGAAGATAAGAGGCTATCAGCAGAAAAAGAGCTATCTCATCTATGAGACTTTTCATACAAACCTCATGGTAACTATAAAACAAAAATTCAGAGCAGAGTCATGAAACACAAAAGGGGAAACTGATAAAAACCTGACACAAAACCATCGCCTGAAATGGCAGACAGAAACACAAGGATAAAGAAACAATGGAAATATAGAGCAACCAGCAAACAAAAGATAAAATGGCAACATTAAACCCTCATATAAGAATAATGACCATTAATGGATTGAATTCACCAATCAAAAGACAAAGAGTGGCTGGATGGATTAAAAAACAAGACCCAACAATATCCTACCTCCAGGAGACCCATCTCAGCTTTAAAGAGAATCATAGGCTCAAAGTGAAGGGATAGAAAATGGTACTCCAAGCAAATGGGAACCAAAAGAAACTGAGTGGAGCCATACTTGTACCAGACAAAATAGACTTCAAGCCAAAAAAGACAAGAGACAAAGATGGACATTATATAATAATAAGCGGGATAATCCATAAAGAAGACATAACACTTATTAATATATATGCACCTAACATAGGAGCACCAAAGTATATAAAGCAATTATTAACAAACCTAAAGGGAAAAACTGACAGCAACACAATAATAATAGTGAGACTTTAACACCCACTTACATCAATGAATAGATCATCCAGACAGAAAGTCAACAAGAAATCACCAGCCTTAAATGAAACATTAGACCAGATGGACTGAATATATATACAGAGAGAGAGAAAATTCTATTCAAAAGCAACAGAATACACATTCTTCTCAATTGTTGATGAAACATTCTCAAAGATAGACTATGTTAGGAAATAAAACAAGTCACTAATAATTTAAGAATGTTGAAATCATATCAAGCATCTTTTCTGCTCACAATAGTAAGAAACTAGTCAACTAGAAGAAGAATGCTGGAAAAATTACAAGTATGTGGAGACTAAACAACATGCTACTGAACAACTATTAGATCAAAGGAGAAGTCAAAAAAGAAATCAAAAAAACACCTGGAAACAAATGAAAATGAAAACACAACATACCAAAATCTGTGGAATGCAGCAAAAGTGATAATAAAAGAGAAGTTTATAACATTCAGGCCTATCTCAAGAAACAAGAAAAATCTCAAATAAACAGTCCAACATTATACCTAAAGGAATGAGAAGAAGAACAAGCAAAGCCTAAAATCAGTGGAAGAAAGGAAATAATAAAAATCAAAGAAGAAATAAATGAAAAACTAAAAGCAAAATAGAAAATATCATTGAAACTAAGAGCTGGTTCTTTGAAAAGATAAACAAAATTAACAAATCTTCAGCTAGACTCACTAAGAAAAAAGAGAGAAGTCTCAAACAAATAAAATCAGCAGCATATGAGGAGAAATTACAACAGATACCACAGAATACAAAGTATTGTAAGACTATACTATGAAAAGCTATATGCCAACAAATTGGATAACCTAGAAGAAATGGGTAAATTCTTGGAATCATACAACCTCCCAAAACTGAATCAAGAAAAAATAGAGAATCTGAATAGACTAATCATTAGCAAAGAGATTAAAACAGTAATCAAAAATCTCCCAAAAAACTAAAGTCCAGGTCCAGATGGCTTCTCTGGTGAATTCTACCAAATGTTCAGAGAAGATTTAATACCTATCCTTCTCAAACTCTTCCAAAAAATTAAAGAGGAGAGGGTGCTTCCTAACTCATTTTAGGAAGCCAACATTACTCTGATACCAAACCAGATGAGGACAACACAAAAAAAGAAATTTACAGGCCAATATCACTGATTAACATAGATGCAAAATGATCAACAAAATATTAGCAAACTGAATAAAGCAATGTGTTGAGGATCATACAATATGATCAAGTGTGATTTACTCCAGTAATGCAAAAATGGCTGAACATCCACAAATCAATCAACATGATATACCACATTAGCAAAATGAAGAATAAAAATCACATGATCATCTCAACAGATTCAGAGAAAGTATTTGACAAGATTCAGTATCCATTTATGATAAAAACTCTGAATAAAATGGGTACAAAAGGAAAGTACATAAACATAATAAAGGACATATACGACAAACCCACAGCTAACATTGTATTCAATGGAGAAAAGCTGAAGGCTATCCCTCTAAGAACAGGAACAAGACAAGGATGCCCACTTTCATCACTCTTATTCAAAATAGTATTGGAAGTCCTAGCCAGGGTAACTAGGTAAGAAAAAGAAACAAATCCTATCCAAATTGGAAAAGAAGAAGTAAAACTGTAACTATTTGCAGATGACATGATTTTATATAGAGAAAAACTTAAAGAATCCACCAAAAAGTGTTAGAAATAATAAATGAATACAGTAAAGTTGCAGGGTACAAAATCAACATACAAAAGTCATTTCTATACACTAACAATGAACTAGCAGAAAGAGAAATCAAGAATACAATCCAACTTACAATCACAACAAAAAGAATAAAATACCTAGGAATAAATTCAACCAAGGAGGTGAAAGACCTGTACACAGAAAAGTATAAGACATTGTTGAAAGAAATCAAGGAAGACATAAAGTAATGGAAAGATATTCCATGGTCGTGGATTGGAAGAATTAAGATAGTTAAAATGTCCATATTACCAAAAGCATTCTACAGATTCAATGCAATCCCTGTGAAAATTTCAATGACATTTTTCACAGAAATAGAACAAAGAATCTAAAGTTTATATGGAACAACAGAAGACCTTCAACAGCCAAAACAATCCTGAGGAAAAAAGAACAAACTTCGAGGCATCACACTGTCTGATTTCAAAGCATACTACAAAGCTATAGTAATCAAAACAGCATGGTACTGGCAGAAAAACAGACACACAGGTCAATGGAATAGAATTGAGAGCCCAGAAATACATCCACATGTTTATGGGCAGTTAATTTGCAATGAAGGGGCCAAGAACATACAAGGAAGAAAGAAAAGTCTCTTCAATAAATGATGTTGGGGAAACTGGGGAGCCACATGCAAAAGAATGAAAGTAGCCCACTATCTTACACCACAAACAAAAATTAACTCAAAATAGTTTAAAGACCTGAAACCGTAAAACTCCTAGAAGAAAGCACAGGCAGTATGCTCTTTGACATCAGTCTTATCAATATCTTTTTGTATATGTCTCCTCATGGAAGGGAAATAAAAGAAAAAATAAACAAATTGGACCTCATCAAACTAAGAATGTTCCACACAGCAAAGGAAACCATAAACAAAATGAAAAGACAGCCTACCAATTGGGAGAGGATATTTACAAACTGTGTATCCAAAAAGGAGTTAATATCCAAAATATATAAGCAACTCATACAACTCAGCAATGAAAAAACCAACAACCTGATTAAAAAATGGGCAGACGGTATGAATAGCCATTTTTCCAAGCAAGATACACAGATAGCCAATAGGTACATAAAAAGTTGTTCAACATCACTAATTATTAGGGAAATGCAAATCAAAACCACAATGAGCTATCACTTGATGACTGTCAGAATAGCTATTATTAAAAAGACAAATAGGGGCCAGCCCCATGGCAGAGTGGTTAAGTTCACATGCCCTGTTTCAGTGGCCTGGGGTTCACCCGTTTGGGTCCTGGATGTGGACCTATGCACTGCTCATCAAGGCATGCTGTGGCAGCATCTCCCACAGAAGAATTAGAATGACCTACAACTATGTCCTGGGGCTTTGGGGAGGAAAAAAAAAAAGAAGATTGGTGGCAGATGTTAGCTCAGGGCCAATCTTCCTTAAAAAAAAAAAAAAGACATATAACAAGCATTGGAGAAGATGTGGAGAAAAGAGAACACTCATATACTGCTGATAGGAATGTAAATTGGTGCAGCCACTATGGAAAACAGTATGGAGGTTCCTCAAAAAATTAAAAATAGAACTACCCTATGATCAAGCTATTCTACTTCTGGTTATTTATCCAAAGAACTTGAAGACACTAATTTGAAAAGATATATGCATCCCTATGTTTATTGCAGCATTAGTCACAATAGCCAATACCTGGAAGCAACCTCAGTGTCCATTGATGAATGAATAGATAAAGAAGATGTGGTGTATATATACAATGAAACACTACTCAGCCATAAAGAAGATGAAATCTTGCCATTTCAACAACATGGATGGACCTTTAGGGTATTATGCTAAGCGAACTAAGTCAGAGGGAGAAAGTCAAATACCATATGATTTCACTCATATATTTAAGATAAAAAAACCAAATAAACAAACACATAGATACAGAGAATTGATTGGTGGTTACCAGAGGGGAAGAGGGGTGGAGGGGTCAAAAGCAAAGGGGGATATTTGTACAGTGATGGATGGAAAGTAGATTTTGGTGGTGAACCCAATGTAGTGTACACCAAAGTCGAAATATAATGATGTACACCTAAAATTTACACAATGTTATAAACCAATGTTACCTCAGTTAAAAAAAATTAACATTAAGTGGAGATTTGTAAAACAAAGAAGGCTAGGTTTCTCACACTCTTATGTTTGTAGATTGAGAAGTATTTCTGCTATTTGTGTCTCTGTGATAATCTCAGAAAGAACAAACTCAGCAACAGTGTGTGGCCACTTGGGAAGGGAGCAGGAACGGCACTTGTCTCCAGGGCCTGTCACCGGGCCTGTTGTGCATGTGACTTATCAGAGGCAGCCTTGCAAAGTGGGCTCGTGGTGTGGAGGACCACAAGTCACAAACAGCAACATGGGTCTGGACATTTCCTATTGCCAAAGTGAACTCCATACAAACTTTACCCAATCCAGTTTGAGCTGCAGAATTGGACTGTAAATCTCAGAAGAGCAGCCAGCATCACTTGTCAGATGGTTAACTTACCATTCGCCTCAGCTCCTCCTGAACTAGATGAACAGTTGTTTCTGTGGGGCTTAATTTCACATTTTTGTTCTTAGTGTAGGCATAAAAGAGTCAGTATTAGAGCAGATAAAGTGAAAAAGGATGGTGGGATAACATGCGTTCCAGAAATCAGCACGCATGTTGCCTTTATTCATACAGCCCATTGGCACTGGGCATATAATCATACATTTTCAAAATAAATATACATTCTTTGTTTTTAAGAAAAGTTCGCATTAATGTACTCTCTACCACATCAGATTTATGTGCCTGTCTGTCTTGCCAAAATCAAGTTAGTTAATTTCCTACATGAAGCGATCCTGCTTTGTCAAAGGCAAGAACTTGCCAGTGGAATGAAATAGCAACAGAACCGATCTGCTCTCAGAAACATATTGTGAACATCGGCCTGGAAAATAGTTAGACTGTGTCATCATAAATCCCTTTTTCTCGATTCTCTTGAAATAGGAGTTGGCCAACCCAGTTCAAATCACCCATGAATCATTTTGCAGACATCTCCTGGGTGGAGATAAAAAGCTCACTAAAATCAGAATTATTAGGTGGCATCTATGATTTGTCCCTTTTTCCAACATCTGGAGGTCATGATGGAACCTACCAATCATAGAGACTGGTCACTTATTCACTGGAAGTGAAGGCAAAGGGCTTCCATTATGGTGAAGCAGGACAGAAACTGAAAACATTAGCTTGCATTTTTGTTTTATTGTTTTCTTTTTCTTGTGCCTACAGAAGAGGCTGTAGACTATGAAGGGGTCAGCCTCTGAGAGAAGCTTCTAGGGTTGCGTCAAAGGAAACATCAGTCATAGTGGATGCTTTGTATTAGCTGTACTATAATTTCACTTCTCTACCTTGCTTATTTCTTCAATCAGGTTAATCAATAAGACCTTAAAGAAATCTCTGGTTATGACACTTAGTATTTTTAGAGGAAGACACAAAGTTATATATAATCCTAATTTTATTTTTTAAAAAATCATAGGGATAAGGGGAAAAGCAACATAGAAATAGTAACAACTCAATGATACCTATGGATGCTAAGGTTATAGATGATTTTTGTTTTCTCTTTTTTACTCTTGTCTGTTCTCTAGAGCTATTATTATAATCAAACATTTTACCTTTCATGTTTTTTTGGGAGAAAAAGGAATTTGAAAGTGCCTGTGGAAAAAAATACTTTAAAACTATATACTCTAATAACTGCGGCATATTGGGATATATAGAACTGACTGGGAGGATGACAGATGAGAGCTAACGTTGAAAGGAATCTGTGGTTTACGTCAGACTGAATAAACTGGGTTTAGCTCAGTTGAATCAATAGTGAAGGAAAATGGAATGCTCCCAAGTTTAACCCATTCTCCACTATGCCAGTATTATACCTTTTTTTTATCTGTTCGTAGGTTTGTGCTTGATCAATTCTATCACCTGGTCTGACAGGACAGGGGCACAGGGAGATGTCTGACAAGTGTGCCTCCTTTGTGGAGGTGGCAGCACCCCTCGCTCTAAGAATCTACTTGCATCTAGAGATTCATGAAAATGCCAATGAGCCTGGCAAAGGGAGGAAGTCAAAACAAATGAGATAACAAAGGAAAAACTTATAGAGAAGCCATCAGTGGCACTGAAATATATGCAGAAAGTGCTAACAGACTCCTTTGTCTGGGGGTTGTGGGAGAAAGCTGTCAATGAATCAGGTTGCAATGAGATGGCAGGAACATAGGACAGTCTGTAATTGAAAAAAGGGCTCTGTTGTGATGACTAGACTCTGAATGGGAGGCGAATCATGGTTTCCACAGTCTTGACGGCAACTGGTGCTTGCAACTTGTCCTAACTCAGCCACCCTGTGGACAGTCTGAGGCCCAGGAGAGAAGAGCTGTGCGACTCTGCAAGTTCACCCTCCCTTTATCGCTTCAAGGCCCAAGCCATCCTCTCCCCACTCCCAACTGCACATAAGTGGAAGGAGTGCACAGTCTCATTTTTACATCCAGAGAAGAGCGTGGGCCAAGGTAAGTCACCTGTGCCATAGGGTGACAGAGGCAAGCAGGAGAGACAGGACTCAGCTCAGAGCTCACCTCTCAACATGCCGGACTAGCAGCTCTGCTGGCTGGAAGGGCAGCTGGGCTCCTGCAGCAACAGAGGCCACAGCAAGACAAGAGCAGGACTTTATGGGAGTGGTAAGAGACCTCCTGGGGGGTCTCAGAAGTACTTGGAGGAAAAGGTGCTTTGCAAGGGGCTCAGGTGCTGCATTAGCAGGTGCAGGTCAAGAGCCACGAATATGCCGCTGGGACTACCTTAGAATTCAGAGCTGATGATGTCTGGGTGCTAGCAAGTACAGCATCAGAAAAAGGAGCCTCATCCATGGGCTTTCATTCTTCTAACGGTCATGTGGCTTCGCACCAAGAAAATGCAAGTTCATAGCCACAGAAAGAGAACCTCAACCGTCTCACCTGCAAAACATGTAACTCTGACCAAAAATGACATTTTTTTCAGTTGCTTTATGAGTATTCTTGAGGATCTGTGTGTGTGTATCCGTGAGTGTGTGTGTGTTTGTTTCGCTGTCCCAAGAAAAACTTAGAGCCATTTGAAACTAAGAAAAGCATTAATATGCCTTAGAAGTGGGTTTAGAGTAGTGCTAATGCTAAGCCACCACAGCTGAGCCAAGTAACAATTGACTTAGAAATAAGATATGCAGGTTTGGAGAAACATTGCTGCTGACTATGAAAAGGAAACTAGCGTTGTCGGAGCACCTGCTCTGTGCCAGGCACGTGATGGCCATTTTGTCTCCTGCACTTCAAATGCAGCTGGTCTGGAGACAGATTAAACATCCTCCTTGTGTTTTGTTGCTGTTTCCAAACCACTGTTCCTCCCTCATCCCTACCTTCCCTATACAGAGACTTTGAAGATGAGACTGTGACACAATGTGGTCCTTTCCAGAAGTAAAGGATCCCAACCTTCTCTACTTGAACATTTTCACACCCGGTGCTTGTCTCTCTATCACTACGGCAGCTCTAATTCTTGCTGATCTCAATATCACATGGACTATTTTTTCAAATACTGGCCTGCGCTTTTCCCATATTTTCCACCATACCTGAGACCCTCATTCCCATGGCCATAGTCTAGACACTCTCATCACCAAAGTATGGCATCTCATCCATTATGTTGATGCCCTGACCAGCATATGCTCTCTTTGTATCTCATTCATTCTAGTATCCTGATTCTAACAATCTCTGACCCCCTTCCACTATGACCTCAAATATATTGACTTTACCCCCTTTCCACTGGCTGTCACCTCCTCAGGTCCTCACTTACCTCCTTTTCCAGCTTAGATTCCGTGATCCTCCATTACTGTCACTCCCTTACATGCACCAAAAATTCCTTTGCCTCTCTTTTCCTTCTTCAATCTCACCACATTTCTCTAGTCCAATAACTCTCCCACTCTGCTAGATGTCGGATATCTGCTTTCTTCTCTTTCTCTAAGCTAACAATTTCTTTCTCTCCTCCTTTCCCTTCTCAGCTGATGACCTTGAAAAAAAACAAGATCAGTTGGAAGCAAGCTTCCCCATACTCCCACCACCAAATCTACCAGCTGACATACTATTCTTCTCACAAACTTTACCTTTTTTTATTTACAATGGATCAACCATCCAAGTTCCTTTCTATACATGCTTGTTTGCTAGAACTCAGCTTTTATGTTCTCAGGAATCTCACTTCTGCCATTATCTCCCCGCCGACCCGGACCCCCGCATCAATTTCTGTTGTAGTATCTCCCGTATTTAAAAAAGGAAGGAAGGAAAGAAGGAAAAGAACTCTGCTCGATCTCACATTTCCCTTCAGCTGCTATGTCGTTTTTCTGCTCTTCATTATGGCTGAGTTCCCCCTAACCACACTCTCCTCTTTCTCTCCTTCCATTCTCTCATTCCCCCATTCTAATAAGACTTCAGTCATCGTTACTCCACAATACTGTTTCTGTCAAGAGCACCACTGACCTCCATGTTGCCAAATCCGATAACTAATTCTGGGTCCTATTGTCTTCACGTATCTGCACACTTTGCCCGATCACTCACCCTCCTTGAATCAGTTTCTTTGCTTGTCCCCTCTCTTGGTCCATCTGACATGCTGGATCCCGCTTTTCAGTCTCCATTCTGGTTCCTCCCTTTCTCCCTGGCGTTTCTTACTTTAAGTTCTCCAGGAGTCAGTCCTTAGAACTGTTTTCTTCTCAGTGCACATTCACTCCCTGAGTACTATCATATCGGCCATCCTTTTAAAGACCATCTTTATGCTGATGACTCCTACGTTTATATCGCTAACACCTGAACTGTAAGCGTCTATGTCTAATTGCCTGCTTTACATCCTTACTTGAGTGTCTGATAAGGATCTTAAACACAACTTGGTTAAAACAACTAGTGGTTTCCACTGCCTGGCTTTTTCCTTCCCCAGTCTTTAATCACTCAATAAATGGAAAATCCACTTTTTCTGATAGCTCAGAACAAAAATTTCAGTCATTTTTGGCTCTTCTTTTCTTTTATACCCAACATCCAATCCATCACCAAATCCTATTAGATTTACCTTTGAAAATACCCAAAGTTCTTAGATATGACACCAAAAGCAAAATCCATAAAAGAAAAAATACGTTGGACCTTATCAAATTTAAAACATGTTATGCTTCAAAAGATATGGGCCTGACCGGTGGAGTAGTGGTTAAGTTTGCACACTCTACTTTAGCGGCCCGGGGTTTGCAGGATCAGATCCCTGACACGGATGTACACACCGCTCATCAAACCATGCTATGAGGCATCCCACATACCAAAAATAGAGGAAGATTGGCACAGATGTTAGCTCAGGGTCAATCTTCCTCACACGCACACAAAAAGATACATTAAGAAAATTAAAAGACAAGCCACGAGTTGGGAGAAAATATTTGTATAGCATATATCTGACGAAGGTCTGGTGACCCAAATATATGAAGCACTCATATAAATCAATAATAAGGAAACAAACAAGCCAATTAAAAAGTGAGTGTAACATTTGAATAGACATTTCATCAGAAAAGATATATAAGTGACCAATAAGTGCATGAAAAGATGTTCAACGTTGTTAGTCATTAGGGTACTGAAAATTAAAATCGTGAGATACTACGTCATATCTCCTAGAATGGCTATAATAAAAAAGATAATAACAAGTTTCAGTGAGTATATGGAAAAACCTGAATTCTCGCATATTTTTTGACAGTAATATAAAATGACAGTCACTTTGGAAAAAAGTTTTTCACTTTCTTAACATGTTGAATATCAACTTACAATAAGACCCAGTAGTCCCACTGCTAGGTATCTACCTAAGAAAAATGGAAACATGTCCTCACAAAGATTTGTACGTGAATATTCACAGCAGTATTATTCATATCAGCCACTAAGTAAGACGATCCAAATATCCATCAATTGGTGAATAAATAAACAAAAGGTGGTAAATTCGTGCGATGGAGTACTACAACAAAATGGAATAATACAACAAAAAGGAATAAACTACTGTTCAATGCTCCAACACAGGTGACTTCAAAAATGTGATGCCAAATGAAAGAAGCAAGGCTCAAAAGACTACATATTGTATGATTCCATTCATAAGCAATGTCCAGGAAAGGCAAATCTATATGGATGGAAAGCATGCCTGCGACTGGGAATGGGAACAGGAAGTAAACGCAAATGGGAACATGGGTCACTCGGGACTGATGGAAATATTCTAAACCCGGATGGTGGTGATGGTTGCACAAATCTATAAATTTTCTAAAAACATTAATTGTACATTTAAAATGGATGAGATTTATGGTATATAAATTATACCTCAACAAAGCTGCTTAAAATAGGGAAAAAAAAATCCCAAATATGACCATTTTGTCACCACCTCTCCTGCTAACCACCCCAGCCGCTATCTCTGGCCCCGATTATTTCAATCGTCTAACTGAAAGCTCTGTTTCCACCCTTTAGAATCTATTCTTCATATAATTGACAGAAAGATCCTTTCAAAATATAAAAATAATTGCATCATGGCTCTTCTCAAAAACCTCTAATGGCTCCTCATTCTACTCAAAATAAAATCCAAAGTCCCTCTGTGGCCAACACAGTGCTGCATGCTCTGCTCTGTGAGCTCCCTGAGTCCCCTTCTACTGTTCTCCTCTTGCTCATGGACCCCAGCCACGCAGGCCTTCTTGCTGCTCTTCAACACATCAATCACACTCCTACCTCAAGGCCTTTGCATTAACTCCTCCCCCGGCCTGGAATATTCTTCCTTGAGATATCTTCATGGGCACTCTCTCACTTCATTCAGGTCTCCTGCATTTATCAAAGAAGACATTCGTGTCCACATCATATTTAAAGTGGAACACCACTCTTTACTCCCCTGCCCTCCTACCTCTACCCATCCTCACCCTCCTACCCTGCTTTATTTTTCTTTATAGTACTCATCACCTCCTGACGCATTTTGATTGACACACGCGTGCATGTGTGTATCTCTGTAGTTCCCCCAACCACCCTACCTAGAAGGGAAGCTCTATGAGGACAGAGATCTCGTCTCTTACCTATTTTGTTCATCACTATTTGACATTTGATTCCCACAAGCACCATGTGAGCTGAGTCATCTTATTTACAGGTGTATGCAATGAAACTCAGAGGTTCAGCCATTTGTTAAAGGTCACACAGCCCATGATGATGCAAGCTGGAATTCGAGGCCAGGCCTGTCTGATTCCAACGCCATGGAGTCACACTCACTACGTAAAGACAGCCTCCCCAGAAAAGCAGTTACACCAGATCCCACTGAACAAAGCTTTATTTATTCTGTTCCTCTTAAATCGGAGCTAATGGTCTTAATGATGTGAATTCCTCAAGTCTATGTACGTCAGCAAGATCTGTGTAGTACAAAAATAAGAGCTGTAGCTGCAATATCTTGGCTTCCTCACATTTGCTCCAGCCTGTAAAGAATTCAACCCTCTCATCCTATAAGCTGAAATAAACACATTTCAGAAAAATTAAAAATTCCAAGCACTTACATAAATCCAGTTTAACATCAAGATTAGAAGGGTAGGAACATGTAAGATAGATTCATATGATGAATACCAATTCATCATAATCTCTTTCTTCCTCCAGAGCATAATGTATTACACATCTTCATAGCAATCTGCGTGATTTATTAGTGTAATCAGAGGATAGCTATACCTTTTTAAATTGTGTTTTTGCTCAAAAGTTGTACACAAAATGTAATCAAGAAAAGAATAAAATACTTATTTACATCTAAGCTCATCTCAATGTCAAGAGACTCCGTTTTTACAATTTCCTTCCTTCTATCTCTTTCTTTGTATCTTAGAAATATTCCCAATATACAGATGTACTTAAGGACACGGTGATGAAACCAGGATGCTCTGAGCACGTGAATTAGTGCCAGGAAGAAAAAGGAAGGAAGGAAAAGGAAAGGTGGTGCGTCAGGTAATGACCGCCTCACCTCCAAAAACACATTCAGAAAACTATCACCAAGCTCCCGCGGTATGCCTATCCCTTTGTCAGTTCTGAATGTAGAGGTGGCGCTGTATAGAAGATGGAACTCCCCCCAAGGATCACACCCACTACTCAGAAGGACAAGCAAGAATGTCCTCCCCAGTCTTCTCTCCTGAGTTCTAGAAGGTGAGCAAGGAGAGGATGGAGCTGAGGCTGAGAGTCATCACCGTGGTAACCTCTAGAGGTGAGAATAAGTATCGTGCAGCCCACCAAGCCCAACTCCAGAGTGGAGCTCAGCACAAACCTGACAAGATGCTTAAAAAAAATACATCCTGACAATCCTGATCCAAGAGAAAAAAGCTGATTCAGTTCCAGGCTCGTTGTTGTACACCAACACAGGGTAGCATCTCCGTTCTTAATCTGCAGCTGTCTTTACAAAATAGTTTCATGTTCCTTGCAGTAAATTCCTATGGCATCTCTAAGGCTCCTCTCCCAAGACCTGCTGTGAAGCTTGCTGGCAACAGTAAACAGGGGGCCAGAGCACAAACCCTGAGATCACTCATGCATCTGTTTTCAACAGGAGAATAGAAAGAAAAACACTATATATTTGACATAAAACAATTCATTGTGTTTATTTGGTGGTAGCTGGAGTTAGAAATCATTATATCTTCACATGATCCTTGTGGATTGCCCCCCGCCCCCGACCTATTCATACGTCCTTGATTTGGCTCCAATCATGGTTTGCCTCCCATCATTGCACTTGGATTTCTGTGCCACATTCGAGTCATCAGAGCTTCAAACACAGAGTGTTTACCAGTGTCTTGAGAGCAAACATCAATAATGCAAGAGTTACTGCAGTTTTGCAGTTAGTGAAACCCACCCTATCCAGCTTCTGAGAAAGCAGAGGATCTGGCTGGAGGAAGAGATGGCAATCAAGTAGAAAGGACTTATTGATTGTGTCCACTGCGCTTGCTTTGTAGGGAATGGACAATCAATAACGGTTATGGGTGTGATGTGTTGAAAAACCCTTATTTACATGTATTATAATTATAAAAATAATGAACATCCAACACAGAATGTTTGAAGAACACGGAAGACAGAACTGGACCACCGTCAGGAGCTCTGGCTGAGTTCTCACAGGGCTGTGCAGCCTGGGGTAAGTTGCTTACCTCTCTTTGTCTTCATTTGTAAACATTACAATTCCTGTCTTCCTACCTCATCTCGCCTGCATTTTTCCATGAAGCTTCAGTGAATTAATGCAAGTAAAAATATTCTAAAAAGGACCTACGTAAACAGAAGCATTTGGCGTTCTTTCTTAGTCTCAAAGCAACAAGGGAATGCGCCAAAGGTGTACATCAAGGGCATATTGGAATCTTTTCATTTTTACGCAGTTTTCCTTTGCTTGTTGATCTAGCTTTTGACAAGTGAAGAAACACTTCACTGGTTAGAAGGAAAAAGATTTCCAAACCCTTAATCTTTCATCTTTAGCTATGATGCTATTCATTATTAGAATCACACAGGTGATTATGATTAATACTATATCAACTCCATGAAATTAATTTTTCAAGGTAAATGTGACGATATGTAAACTATCTTCTTCCATTTCTATCTCCCCTAAATCTTCCATCTTTACAACAATTTGCCACCTCTAAATTTTGTCAAATTTAACTCTCCTGTGTTCTCAATGAGTCCAGTCTTAAACATCGTGAAAAAGACAGTGAACTAAGCAGTGACTTCTTTCAACCTTTTATTGAAGTATAATACACACATCGAAAAATACATATAAGTTAACAGCTAAGGGAATTTTCATATGCTGAACACACTGGTTTAATCACCATCCAGATAGGAAACAACCTCAACTGCACTAAGCAGCTGATTTTTTAATTTAATGTTCATCTCCAGTGCCTTCTTTACTAATAATGAATCTATTATATGGAATGTAAATTTTTAGTATATTCACGTTCAATCATGTAAACGTAAGTTTTAATCCAAACATTCAACGATTTCTTTGACACATATCAAAGGATTGTGTGTCTCCACGAGATGTAGCCAGTCTAACCATTAGATTCCTCTGCTGCTGTCAATCAACATATTTAGGTAATTCTGATTCCTTGAGTCTCAAGACAACTTCTTCCAAACACGCTACAAAATTTTAACACCGTAGTGAGGTAGCAACTTAGGGAACTCCAATCAATGGAGAAAAATAATCACAAAAATAGTTAAAACAATCATCGCACCACGTTACTACTCTTTTTGCTTATTCTGTTTACAATGAAAAATAAACACTGGGACCTGTATTGAGCCCAGGTGGAAAGTTTATGGGTTGGATACACAAATAACCATGTTTTCCCTCAACCCGTTTTGATGTGGACGTGCCTCAAGGCCCAAAAGTACAGAGCTTTCCTGAAGTTATTTTGAGGTATGAAATGAATTTTCCTCCCAAACTGAGCTGCCACTAGTGGTGTGGTGAAGGCAGAGAACAGGATTCACACTGCAGGTTTCTCTGCTCAGGACTTACGTCCTGTGTCTGCAGCCCACTCACAATGACCTGCCTGTCTGGGACAGGAGACAGGGGGCTATCCACGGAATACCCGTGGCATGCAGCATGTTTGAGCTCAGATGAACAGCCCTAGAGATGTGTCTGGATGTCCATGATTCATTAGGACTTGCATTTCTTACTAGTGTGGGTACAGATATGTGATGCTGTGATGAGGCCAATCGTGGGAAATGGTTCTAAATGAACTATGTTAATTCAGCTGTAAGATATATGACTCAAATATCACTGACATCTCAATGGAGCTCAAGTTGGCCCACAAAAATATCTTGGTTTCCTACTCCATCACACCTTTTTGCTTACATCATACCTCCCCTTGGGCTTTTAAATCCTACTCATCTTCCATAGATCAGTCAAAATCTCTTTATTAGAGGCACAAGCTTTCCTTGACTAACCCCAGTCAGCCCACAGTAACTTCCACCTTCTCTGAGGCCCGTACACCATTGATCATACAAAGATCATAGAGTAATCTAAATGCATGCCACCACTCACATGCATGTGTGAGCTTATAACACAAGACAGGCATCAACAACCAATCATAGCACTCTTCCCACTGAGCCAGGAAGTAGCCTCAAGTCTCACCCAACGTAGAAAGTCAGGCAGCCACTACCAATCAAATGGAGCTGATTCTTTGAAAGAAACATTGTGTCCTCCTCAGTCCATCCCCTTAGCTAGGCAATTATAAGTCATATCTACCTTCTGTTGTGATTATATCCTCATGTATAGGTATTATCTCCATAACTACAATATAAATGACTTAAGTAACAGAGACTGTGCCTATGTTCCTTTTAAGAGTTCTAATTCAGCAACTATTTGTTAAGCACAGACTATGGGACAGCCCTGTTGTTGGTACCACAGGAAATACAGAGATGAATAAGACACAATCCCTGCTGCCAAGAACTTCCTTTTTTTTTTTTTTTTTTTTGCAGAGAAAGATTTGCCCTGGCTGACATCTGTTGCCAATCTTCCTCTTTTTTTCCCCTTTCTAAAGCCTCAGTGCATGGTTGTATATATGTCTAGTTGTAGGTCCTTCTAGTTCTTCTAGATGAGCTGCCATCACAGTATGGCGACTGAAGACATGTGGTGCGGTTCCATGGCCAGGAAACGAACCCAGGCCGCTGAAGTGGTGAGAACACTAAACTTTAACCACTAGGAAAGCAGGGCTGGCTTAAGAACTTCCAATTTTTTTGAGGGGTGAGAAGTTCACAAATATCTACAATTCAGGGCATAGTAAAATGAATGCCATAAGAAAGGCCTGGAGGTTTACAGAAGCCACAGATCAGATCCAGGGGAAGGTTTCTTAGAGAAGGTGGCATCTGAGGTGGACACTGATGATTGGGGAAGCAGGACGGAGGAGGCAGAGTGTCACTCTCCAGGCACAATGAAGAAGATTTAAGCAAAGCCACCAAAAGAGGAAAGTTCGGAATCCTTCAAGTATTCTACTTTGGCTCCAAAGTGCTCAGCACAACATCTCATTCATAGTATGTATTCAATGAGTGAGGTAAGTAGATACTCTAGGTAGTCCCTGGTTAATTAACAATGTAACTTCAACAAAGGAGTCAAAAGCACAATGGAGAAAAAGAATCTCTTCAATAAATGATGTTGGGAAAACTGGACAGCCACATGCAAAAGAATGAAGTAAACCATTATCTTTTGCCATACACAAAAATGAACTCAAAATGGATCAAAGACTTGAATGTAAGACCTGAAACCATAAAACTCCTAGAAGAAAACATGGGCAGTACACTCTTTGATATTGGTCTTAGCAGCATCTTTTTGAATGCCTTCTCTCCTCAGGCAAGGGAAACAAAAGAAAAAATAAACAAATGGGACTTCATCCGACTAAAAAGCTTCTGCATAGCAAAGGAAACCATGAACAAAACAAAAAGACAACCAATCAACTGGAAGAAAAATATTTGCAAATTGTATACCTAATAAACTGTTAATTTCCAAAATATATAAAGAACTCATACTATTCAACAATAAAAATGCGAACAACCCAATCAAAAAAATGGTTAAAGGATATGAACAGAGATCTTTTTCCAAAGAAGATATAGAGATGGCCAACAGATACATGAAAAGATCTTCAGCAGCATTAATTATTAAGGAAATGCAAATCAAAACTACAATGAGATATCACCTCACACCCCTCAGAATGGATTTTATTAAAAAGACAAGAGATAACAGGTATTGGAAAGGATATGGAGAAAAGGGAACTCTCATACACTGCTGGTGGGAATGCAAACTGGTGCAGCCACTATAGAAAACAGTATGGAGATTCCTGAAATAGAAATACCATAAGTTTCATCTATTCCATTTCTGGGTATTTATCCAAAGAACATGAAAACACTAATTCGAAAAGATATTTGCACCCCTATGTTCATTGCAGTATTATTCACAATAGCCAAGACTTGGAAGTAACCCAAGTGCCCATCAAGGGACAAATGGATAAAGAAGATGTGGTATATATATACAATGGAATACTACTCAGCCATAAAAAGATGCAATCTTACCATTCAGGACAGCATGGATGGACCTTGAGGGTATCATGCTAAGCAAAATAAGTGAGACAGAGAAAGACAAAGACCATATGATTTCACTTACAAGTGGAAGATAAACAAACAAACCTGTAGATAAGGAGAATATATTGGTGGTTACCAGAGGGGGAGGGGATGTGGGAGGGCAAAAGTGGTAAAGGGGCGCATGTGCGGTGACAGATGGGAACTAGCCTTTTGGTGATGAACACAATGCAGTCCATACAGAAGCCAAAATATAATGATGTACACCTGAAATTTACACAATGTTTTAAACCAACGTGATCTCAACAAAATAATTTTTAAAAATATATGAAAGAACCAAAGAGTCTGTGAGCACACACACATACTCAGAATAACAGACGTTTCCAAAATGAGACTCTAGTCTCTAAGAGGCTACAGAAACATAAGTAAGGGGACTTAGAGTAGATTTCTCTTTCTGATTGCGTTGATGCTGCTCACAAACTGTAACTTTGTTCTCTTGAGATTATGGATCTCAGTAGATTTTTGTTCTCCAATGTTTTGAAGAATTTATGTTCAATAGGTGGTCCTGGGATATTAATAAATGGTATACGGAAAGGAGTTTTGTACTCATGTTAACTTGAGGAAATACTGAGATAAGTGAGGTTCAATGGGTGTCTTTTACACGGTACATCTCAGAGGCTTTGATAAGCTATGTCACTGTGATTCTCCAAGGGGAAGGGGAAGTATGATCATTTCCTAAATACATTTGATATAGTATCTTTTTTTAAAATGGAGGCTATCATGGCATAAGTATTCCATAGAACATTCTATGATTTAATGAGTTAGATGAAATTATTAAGAAAATATAGAAAATTAAACCAAATTTTGCCTAAATGATGAACACAGAGGTCTCAACCAATAAATGTCCACTTCCAGGCAATCTTGTAGATGCTTGATATATCTATTCCCTTTTCCACCCACCCTCCATTTTACCACATCCTATCCCATCCTACCCGCTAGGGATAATGAAAGCTAACACTTATGAGTTTTCTTATGTGCCTGGCTCTGTTTGAAGTGTGACAACTCTTACAAGAATCCTATGAGGTCAGCACTATTATTATTCCAATTTTGTAAATGAAGCAGCTTAAGGCACAGAGAAATTGAGGAGTTTTCCATGGTCACTTATATAGTAAGTGGTGAAGCCAGTACACAAATCCAGGCAGAACTAAGGCCCCGAACCACCACGAGAGTCTCTACCCCAGAGAGCAAGCAGGAGAGAGACATCACGTGGCCATCCTTCCCTCCTCTCAGTCACCCACTGCTTATGAGGGTTAGTTTACCAATACTCCCTCCACTCATCCACATCTTCACCCACCAATTCCCTCCACCCGGTCTTCAGAGAAATGAGGGTCCACTCTCTCCTCACACAGCATCGGGTGGTTCTGAGTAAGACCATCTCAGTCTGGCCATGCGGTCTTTTGTTTCCTTACTCTGGAATGGGAAACTTCATTTCCAAATATCTCATTCAGCAGTTCTACCTTGATGAGACAAATCACATGTTTCGAGAGGAAGAGAATTATACAGCCTTAGCAATTACTCTAGGCAACAGAACCATGTTGTGTGTGACAGGAAATCAACATACATCACTTGTATTTGATTGAAATTTCTCCCAGAAAGATGGGGGGCAACTTTCTCTCAGCTGAGATTCCTCTAAATCTCCCTTTTAGCCTCCAAAATAATAACTCCAGGTCACTCCTCTGGCCTTCCACCCTCAGCAGTTTGTCCCGATTTTTACTAATGCCTTCTGAAGAAAGATAAAAGCCCCTTTGACCTCCTGCCTCCCTTTCTCTCATCAAACTCCACCTTGCAAGCATGCGCACTCCTAATTCCCACTCAAAACCTTTTCCGTCACCTCATTTCTCTTTTTCTCTCATTACAGATTCATCTCTCTGCTCCTCTTTGCCTCCCACTGCTGTGTGACAAATCCCTCTTAAAATAACACTGGTGACTCACCCAGTGGATACTGTATTCCATTTATATGTACTCTTTTTTCCCCAAGGGGCGTAAAGAGTTTCGCAGATATCCAGCCTTATTTTCACCCCACCCCTGTAAGAAGATTGTCTGTCAAAAGAGAATAAAAATGTAGTTTGGGCTTTTGTCTGAGTTAGCGAAGTATAAAGGCTGATAATGAGTTTTTTACTTTTCCAGGCCTCTTCTGTCGCCTCATCTCCTTCTCTTTGGTGATCTTTTCTTCAGAGTCTATTAGTAACTACCCCAGAAATTAGACTAAAATCTTACCAGTCAGGTGTCCTATTTCTTAACTGGTCACTCAAGCAGGAAACCTCAGAGCAGCCTCAATTCTTCCAGCCAGTTCATTGCCCGCATCCAGTTGATAACCAAGCCATTTCAATTCTGTCTTGGGCTCCTTCACTCCTCTTCTCACTGCCACTACCCATTTCAGGCCACCATCCCCTCCAGCCTGACCCCATAGTCACCTCACTGTTCCCCTCCAACCTCAACCATTTTCTGCACTCCTCCAGTTATGATCCTAAACCTCTGACCTGACCATGTTGCTCCCTGGAACCCTCTGTTTAAAATTCTCTCCCGCATGGCACTCATGGCCTTCCCAGTCCAGCCTCAGCTTCCTTTCCTCTGTGTTCCCTGTGCTCTATAACCCAGCCACCCCAGAAATGGGCAGTTTCCCTAAACACGCCTTGGTTTTCCTGCCACTGTGCTCTCATCCATGCAGTTCCCTCTGGCAGGAGCGCCAGCTGCTAGCTTCTCGTCCTGGCAGGCTCCTTCTCAGCTTTAAAGGCACAATTTTTATGTCACCTCTTTTACAGAGCTTCTCCTCTTTCCCAGGGCAGATTTAAATATTCTCTCCTCAGCATCCCTAGGGCTTTTCACGATAACTGATAGAGATACAGATAATGTAGTAAATTTTCCACAAAAAGTTATTGGAGGCCTATGATATCCCAGGCACTATGCCAGGTACTAGGTACAGAGAGACCAACTTCAGTCTCTACCCCAACTTACCAAGACAGAAAATAAAGAAAAATACATTGGTATTTCAGGGTGATATGAGCAATAATACCTCTATGGTAAGCCCAGGGGCTGAGTGGGCACATGAGAGGGGCGTCAACTGGGCTTGGGACATCAGAAAGGTCTCTGAAAGGAGGCAAGCCCTGAGCTGTGCTGTTTGGAACATCCAAATGGGAATGGCTTTGGTGACAGCACTTTCTCCCCACGAGATAGTGGGCTTAGTGACAGCAGACTAGATTCTATGTCCCTTGTACTCTGCAGGTGCTCAACAAACATGCAGGAAACTGAATAAATCAGGAGGGGCTCTGTCTGTGGACATCTAAAACCCCACCAAGATCAAGTTTCTTGCTTCTCAACCCTGTCTCCTCCTTCCTCTTGGTGGTTGGCTCCAATCTTGGTCCCACAGATCCAATCTTAGCTTAGCCGGTAAAAAATGCAAATAATCAGCCCATTTCCATAAACGTGGTTTTTCCCATCCCAGCCCTGGCTCCCCACAGCCATGATTGGAGTCACCGCCTGAGGCAGTTGACATGTCCAGCTGAGCCCCACCACGAGTCACACAGTCACTCATCACTAAGGTGCTCCCTGGCTAAGCAGAAAAGGCCCATGAGGAAAAGGGAAAATGTGTCACACTGTGCCAGGCCAAGCTCAAAAGTCACCAGGTCCAGAGCCACCTCGCAATTGACGTCTAGCTCCCATCTTATTCTCCGCACTCCATATTCCACCTGACAGCCAGTGTCATTTCCCGCACCCTTTAAAATGAAGCACGCACTCCTTGTTCTAGCAGACGAAGCCCTTGGTGATATCTCCTCCTACTCTCTAACCTCACCTTGTGCCCACACTCCCTTTGTGTCTAACCTTTGCCTTGTCCCTCAGTCGTATTAAATGACTTGCATTTCCTTAATGCATCCAGATTTCTCTCGCCTGCAGGCCTTTTCATGTGCTGCTTGTTCCCTTTGCTTGGAAGGCACTGAAACCCCCTGGATAACTCAGACTCATCCTTAGGTGTCAGGTCAGAGGCTGTTTTCAAGGGGAAGCCTGTCCTGACCCTCTCTACATGCTAACACCTGGGCAGGTTTGCTCCTGCACATCCAAACCACATACCGTCCGCTTTCCCCTCATCGCGCAGGTGACACTGTGTGGAAATTGTCTGCTTGCTGTGTAAGCTCTCTGAAGGGAAGGACTGTGTCTGGTTTCACCACTGCATTCCAGTGCCCAGAGATGCATCTGCACTCCATTAGGCACGCAATGATCAGCTGTGGGTTGAGTGAGTAGATAAAAGAATGCTGAGGAAGGGTATAGAAGGCACATTTTACCAGAACGTAAGCTCCACGAAAGCAGGGAGCTTGTTCTGCTCACCGCTGTACTTTCAGCTCCTGGCACCAGTAGACCCTCAATATATATTTACTCAATGAATGAACTAATAATTAGTTAGTTAACTAATTAGTTAATTAAGTTGGTTAGATGAAGATATTACACAGGCCTGAGTAGTGTCTTCATAGGTTCATCACATACAAAGAGAGGAAGGCAGCGTGACAGTTGTTGACAGCCATGGAGCCATGCTTCCATGGGTTCAAATCTGAACTCTATCCCTCATGAACCAATAGCCTTTTTATATCTTAGTTGTTCAGTCTTTAATTGAGGCCTGTTATGTGATTAAATGTCTTAATGTTTACAAAGCAGTAACATAGCATTCGTTACATAGTAAAGGCTATTGGAAAGTCAAGAAGTACTGTCCGTCATTGACAGAACAAGAGACACATGATAGGTATATTACATAAAGTTATAAACATAACCAACTGAAAATATCGACATAATTATAAAACAGAAGATAGAAGGAAGTTGGGGCTAAGTGAGCTAAATCTTCGTGCATCATAGAGGCAGCCACAGATAAGGTCCAAAATTGGTGACCCAGGAAATAGTGATGCATGAATACTGGGGATTTGAAGGTGACTATCAGAAGAATCACCAGCTAAAAGAGTTAAAAGCACGTGTCTGTGAGGAAGGAGATTAGAAAGGGAAAGACTAGGGTGGAGTATTATTAATTTTCATTAGTAGCTCTTTTGTGATATTTGAATTCTTGACCATGTTCATGTATTACTTTGATAAAATAAAAACATTTAAAAAATAATTGCGTGGAAAAAGTCAAATGAGAAGTACTTGTTATAGCCTTCAGATACTCCTAATTTATCTTGAAAATTCTGAGTCTCATGAGATGATGTGGCCGTGCTCAGAGGACACCCACTGTAGGAATACTCCTCCACTCTCACTGTCCTTCGTGAGCTTGGGATACACAGAAAGTCCACGTCTGAGCTCAGGCTCAGCTTCTCAATAACCGTCTGCCCTTGACCTACACAATCCACCTCTTTGTGGTTCAATCTTCTCACCAATTAAATTATAGTGACAGTTTTAGACTCACTGTATCGTAACATCAAATATCTAAAAAAAGAATAAAATACTACACAAATATTATAATCACAGTGGAGGAATTTTTCAGTCAAGAGAGAAAAAGGTGACAACATCCTTCTTCAAATCCACTAAGGGTGCATCTTCTAGGCATTTCTTATTAATAATAATAATTCATAATTATATATAAAGTCAGAAGTCCTTTGAGAGAACATTTCCAAGATAGGTAATCATTCACTTCATGTTATTTCTGTTTCTTGAACACGCTTATATTATTTACTGCTTCAAATCCTGTGCTGCACCTGGCTTGTTTCCAACATAATCTCATGTCCTAGACAGTGGGTTCCTGGAGAGCAGAAATGGGGTTTTACTTATCTTGGCATATCCTAAGCTTAACACAGTCTTGTCCTACATAAAGTACTCAAAAATGCTTGCTGAATTGAACCCGCTTTTAATAAAGTTGCTTTTATGTTATATATAACTTTATAAATATAAAAGAGTAGAATGAAGAATATAATGTAACATAAGTTCTTCTTCCCTTTCATCCAACAAATATTAATTGACCCCCCACAGTTCTATGCTAGGCACCGGTGACCCGGTGTGAATAACACACACAAGGAGCTCTAGTCAAATTGCAGGGCGGGTGGAGCTCAGACAGGCAAATGAGTAATTTCAATACAAATTGGTAAGTTTTAGGTTAAAGGTAAGTATAAGAGTCATAAGAACACAAAGGAGGGGTTGCAGCCACTTAAAAATATTTAATATTTTGAGATATCTTTTTGTAGATTATTTCTCTGGTTTGAATTGAAATCCAATAAGCCCTAGGTGCACGGTTAGTAGACTCAGGTCCTACTTAAATGAATTCAAAACCTCCAGTCAATTAGCTAAGAGTCATGTATAGGATCTGGTTGAAACCCCTTGGCATCACATGGCACCACCTTAGAGAGTGTGATCAACTAACAAGATGTGCGAACCCACATTCTTCCACATGTCATATTATTATTATCTCATGAAAACCTCTAGGGTCTGGGAGACACTTGGGAAACACAAAGATGCAGCTCAGCCAGGAAACCATTCCTTTCGTCTTCTGTGACTTTGCTATGCTTCACCCCTCAAAAGGCAAGTGTTTTACTCTTAGTGTTTGTTTTCTTTAAGACCAGCTTTGAAAATTGTTGTGGGCAAATAGCAAAGAGAAAGGATAGATGACCCCAACTTTTGCCAAGAGGCAGCCTTTTAATGGTTTCCACTCTGGGTCACTAGAAGTAATTGAGGCGATTCCAACAAGCTGCCCTCAGTTACCCTCTGAAAGTGTTTGATACCGCGGAGCGTCCCCTCAGGACTAGACTACAGTTAGTACTTTCTCTTCCCTTGAAACCATCAAGGCACGCTCAGTTCTTACAATGTGGAGTCACGTGGAATTGGTGTGTACATCATCGGCTACTTGGAGAGCAGAGCCATGAACATGAACCAAATCAGCAATCTAATGGGAATATAAGCAGGCCTGAGTCTGAGGTAGAGTGACCAGATGAACATTTTATTAAAACTTGACTGCAAATTATGATCACATTCAAGAAATGTTCCAGGTGACAGTGTTTGGGGTATTAAAAGCTTACTGGCAAAGAAGCATGACTCGTATGATAACAGGAGTAGTGACAATTACAGAAATCACAGAAAGGCAGTGAGATCATTGTCCAATTCAAAGAGCATTGACTTTTATTTGCATAAAGTATCTTTTCCCCAGAAGTCTAACCTTTGCTACCTTGACAAATGAAAGAACTGGCAAGCCCTGTCTTTTTTCCCTTTCACAGGAGATCAAATGAAACACAGAGAGGTGAGAGAATTTCCTAGAGATCAAACTTGAGTGAAATCACTCTTTGAGTAGCCGACCCTCAGAATGGGAACCCAGTGACAGTTGGATTATTTTCTCCCTTATTCCATAAACAGAGCTCCATTATAAAGACAGGTTGAAAGAAATCTTGAATTGTTGCCATTGCCACAGTTGTCACTTGTGACTCATGTGTAGAGAACCACTTCAAGCTGGAACCTAAGAATGATGAATATAGCTTTCCTCTCTGATAAACACTGGCCAAAATCTCTCCCATCATGGATACCATCAAAGGGAGGTATAGTTAGAACAAAAATAGAACATAAATGATATATTACTTTTCCCAAAACATAGTGAATAGTCTTTTGGACTATTCTTAATAATAAATATTTATTAATTAGAACATCTAAATGAATATGAAAGACATGAAAAATAAAAACATAAGAAAATAATTTGACTCATGCAGCGCTTTCATAAAAGGTAAATATAATCTAATTAGTCCATGAGTTTGTAAAGGGAAATGAGCTAGCTGGCTAGTGAGGGGGACAAGGTGCTGGAAGTCCACTATGTCGTCAGGGTCGTAGCTGTCTTGGTGGTTTGTTGGGGTCCTGTAGGCTGGGTCTGGATCACTCTTCTTCTGGTGGTCTTGTCCACACTTTCGACTGCTTTTTTCACCCACTCAACTTGTGGGTCAGCACAGACTTTAAGGCCCCGTTTGGTAATAAATCTGCAATCCAAGGAAAAGATAGGCAAAGTTAGTCACATCCTCAAAGGTTTGGAACCAGGAGTTAAGATCAGATCAAATACAAAAGATCTTGTGCAGAAATTACCGGACAAAATAGTCTTTCAGAATCACAAGACCAAAAATGAGAATCTTTCTTCTACGATCTTTTTTAACATGAAGGAGAAGTGTCTCCGGGTTACACCTAGCATCTTCGTTCACCTTAATTCACAGGCGCCTTTTCTCATCAGTGCTACAAAATATTGTAACTAAACTGGACATCTGAGGTCATCTAGTCCAATAATTACACATCCTCCTTTTCAAATATCTAAACACAATCATCTTATTTTCTGGACAAAAGGTGATTTCTCTTCATTTCTTTGGACAAAGCTGCACTTGTGTGTTGAGAAGAGCTGCTATTCTGAGAATGTGATCCTGCAAAGAGAGTGGTACCATGTAGGCTAGTTTTTGACACATTTCCTTGAGATAGGGCAACTGGTAAAACATGGCACTCTACTCCAACACACCATAGGGTAGGGAAGGAGGGGAGCAAAGCACCTGTGTAGCTATATGGTCAAATCCTGATCTGAACCAGCCATCTGTAACCCTAACCCTCAGAACTGTGCACAGTACTCATCGGGTTCCCAGTCAGATTCTTCTGCTAAGCTAAATCACAAAGGAGGATGATGCTCTATTTGGTTGTGAAATTTTTGTGATAATCATTATTTTGTGCTACATAAAGACATGGTTACTATGGAAAAACAAAGGAGCTGTTGGCTAAGTTGAGGCCTTCCTCCACACTGACTTATTTTTCCTGAGGAGGGCAGCATTTCTGTACACTGTGTTCCATTGAGCCCAGCTTTGGGGAGACAAACTCACATGATTGCTCTCATGGAGCCCTCCTTGATGGTGTAGGTCTTGATGTTTTTAACTGGCAGTCGCCGGGTCGTTAGACTCACACATATGCTCTTTTCCAGGACTTCACTCCCCACACCTGGTGAAGAAAACCAAGCAAACAAAAATAAAATATAACTTCAAATAGTATAAATGTTGCAGTGCTATAAATAAAATAACAAAGAATGATGTCATATAGAGTAATTTGGAAAAGGCAACATTAAGCCTGGAGGAGGCAGCTTGTTTTTGACCAAATAAATAAAGATATTCTCATTTTAAATGGTAAAATGTGAGAGATATAAAGGAAGCCGTTCACAAAGTAATCATCCTCAATACAAATGGCGCAAGCAGAATTAAACGTTATAGTCCAGAGAACATCTTACACTGGAGAAAGGAAAATAACTTAAGAGGAGAGTTAACAATATTAAGGGTTTTGTAAAATCTAATCAAGGTTTCTAAGTGCTGATTTTCTCCTAAGCTGAAGAGACTGGTATTTGCTTCCCAGAGAAATATTCAGTGAAAAAGCATCTAAAGTACCAGCTGATGATGATCAAGTTTGATCTGTAGTGTGGCTGATACCAGAAGGCTTTTTTTAAAACATGAAACTAAACAAAAGGTGCTCCCTAACATTGCCTTTCTTCACCAATCCTTTCTCGTTCTCAGTACCCAGTCTACACATTCTTTACCCTGTATCTTTGCCAATTTATTTTGAATGTTGAATCATCTCTGAACCCAGCAAAAGAGGGAGATCTGCTTTGTTTTCTCTATTTCTCTCACTTCTTAAGAAATAATGTCTCTCTCTGTGAAGTATCTAGCACAGACTCCCAAGATCCAGAGAATCCTGCCGGACTTTAAACCTCAAAACCTCCTTATTCTCAGCAACATTTGTGTGTCTGTGTTATGATGACACCACCTTCGCTCAAGTTGCAGAGTTGAGTCAAACCAGAGATTGCTTTGTCCCACTGCTGTACATAAGAAGCTAAGCCCCAGTGGACCCTGGAGAAGTCATTCAAGTTAGAAAACCTGGGAGTCTGAGCCAAGCAATTGCAGGCTTCCTCAGCCTCCAACAGAGCGTCCTTTCCCTACCCAGGTAGGGCACACCTAGCATCTCGGCAACATGCCAGCCATGTTGTAGTATTTGGCCTAATTTAGTAGTCTCAAACTTTTTTGTTTCATCAATATTTTTTATTTTTTGCACAATTTCAGGGAGTTCCAGAGTTTGCCACCGCTATTCATGGACAGCCTTAGGGATCCATGACTGAATTCAGATATTCTAGTGTAAGGAACAAGTCTACAAATCAAGAAGTTGAAAGAAGAGTTAACTGAAACATTAATTATACCCAAAGGATATTCTCTCTTCTTTCCAGAGCCACAAGGAGAAATACACTCCAACCAATTGGAAAAAGATGATCGTTTAAGAAACATGTGTAGAACGCTCAGGTCTGGCTCAGGACATCTAAGTCTCGTCTGGTGTTCTTGCAGGCTTATTTGGTTGTGTTTAAGCCCTTGATCTATTTGTTAGCTTTATCATATCGTCTCTTATAAACTCAAGAAGTTTATCATAAATAGGAGCAACTCTCAGAGCAGTAAGAATAGTCTCCTATCTACTTAGAGATTATACTGATTTCCTGAGTATGAAGGTCTGAGCTTCCAGTCATTTTTTTAAATAGAAAACATTGATTTGCTTCAGAACATACACTCCCACATTGTGACTGAACTCTCAACATTTTTGAGAATTTATCAAGATCCATACTAAATAGCCAAAAGCTACAAAGGCATATATAATCATCACCACCATTCTACAGCTAACATTAATCAAGAAAGAACTACTTGTGAGGAAATCTAATAAGTGATCATAAGATTTATTTCATTTTAATCCCAGGTAAGAGTATCTGTTATTATATTCAACTTATAGATAAGTAAGTGTAGGCCGAGAGAGGTTAAGAATTTTATCCAAAATCTCTCAGTTACGAAAAGTACCCGTCCAGATTCTAACCAGGTTCTATCTTCAGAATTTACAAGGTCCTCTAGAGTCAAAATTATCACTCCCATTTTGCATAGGGCAAGTCTGAGGCTTACCTTGGGGAAGCAGTTTACTCCAGTCAAAACCAAAACGTATGCCCACCTGCCTGCGTATCTGTTCCTTATCTCATAAGCCGCCTTTCGACTTACCTTCCACAACCTGCGCCGTGAGACAGCAGATCCCGAGCAAGGCCAGGAGGAGAGGTCGCATGGCTGAGGTCCTGTGAGCTGTGCAGGCAGAGAATGAAGCATGCTGCTCTCGAGCCTCTTTTATCCCTCTAATGGTCAGCGCACTTCCTGTGGTAAGAGGGGGCTTTCGAGGCGGGTGTGGAATCACGGAAAGTCTTTGCAAGACTGGTGCTTTTTTTCTTTGAAAAAAAGTTCCTTTGCCTCCACTCGTACTCACCCCACACCTTGTGGCCCTTTCCCCTTCTCCTGTGGTTAACGTGTCAATGAACCCAAATGTATGCATAAAGAAATGTGGTTGTCTCATCTTCTGCCATCAGTCTAAATTTAAATCTTCCACTGCAGACATTCCCCAAGGCCATGTCAGTGTCATGGCCCAGCACGAGGATGAGGTGGGTGGTCCCTGTGGTCCTGCTCTCCCACCTACCCAGTGTAACATCTGCTGTCGTGTCACCTGAGGCTTCTGCCACCATGGATCCTGAGCCCCTGATGCCAGCCCTAGTGACTCCCTTGGGGGGCAAAGGGCTGCTGCTGCCCCGCTGAGCTGCTCATTCCTTCGCCTTCCTTTTCTCCTCATTTCTCTCCTCTGCCCTCTCTCAAGTGACCCTCATTTCTTTACAGCGCCCTCCCCAGGTACTTAAGAAACATTTAAATAAGAGTGTTTGAAGCACGTCTATATGCACTTGTTTGCTTTATTGCAACTCAACATATACCTTTTAAAAAGCTTTTGAAAAGTTGTCCTTACGTGAACTTTATTTTGGGAAAAAAAGAGAAAATTGTCTACAATCTTACCATTCTGACAGTTTTCATTTTTAATGTTTTTCCAGTGAGCCTGTGTTGGTATACATATGTTTGCATAATTGTGACAATTATAACTATTTTAACATCAATGTAAATATCTTCCCATGTTTCTTCATAGTCTTTATGTTTCTACTCCGAGTAAACATATACACACACGTTGAACCATTCTCTTATAACTAGTTGTATAGATCACATCTATAAGGTAATTTTTCACGAATACATCCTGAATTATTTCCCTTTGATAACCAGGAGTAGGATTACTAGGCAAAATCACATGATCATCTTTGCAGCTCTTGCTGCATATTGTGAGATACAATCCTCCCAAAATGCAGTTTCAATTTGCACTGCCTCCAGCAGGGTTTCAATTTGAGTGTTTTTGTTGCATTGCAACTTTTCTGGCACTCAATTTGTTGTGTTGGGCTCTTTTGTCTTATTTTGTTTTACATAGGCACTTATAAAATGTATTTATTAATTGTGTGTGTAGCGAAAAGGTGTGCCATTACTATTAGGGATATGAAAATAAAGTCCTATATTTCAATACAAATTACAGGTTAACCTCTAAGAGATTTTTTTTTTTTTGAGGAAGATCAGCCCTGAGCTAACATCTGTTGCCAATCCTCCTCTTTTTGGTGAGGAAGACCGGCCCTGAGCTAACATCCGTGCCCATCTTCCTCTACTTTATATGTGGGACGCCTACCACAGCATGGCTTGTCAAGCAGTGCCATGTCCACACCGGGAATCGAACCAGGGAACACTGGGCTGCCGAAGCAGAATGTGCACACTTAACCGCTGTGCCACCAGCTGGCCCTACCTCTAAGAGATTTTTCATTAACAGCATTTAATTTTCCAGCCAGACTTCACCCTGAACTTCAGAACACCTTTTTAGTTATCTCCACCTGGCTACACCATCAGTTCCTAAACTCTGATCACATCTTTCTACTCAAAATGCTTCTCCTCCTATTACTATTACTCCTTGATTTGAAGTAACGTGCCATTTTCCACCCAGTTTCCAAATACGGATACCTGGAGGTCGTCTTAGACTCGCTGCACTCCACCCAGATGTCATTCTCCACCAAGCCGCGCTAAGTCTCCCTTCCAAACAGCTCTTCACTATGTCTCCTCCTCTCTTTCCACACTGCTCAAGGCAGGCCCTCATCATCCCTTGTTAGGACCATTGCAGTAGACCAACTAGCTTCCCAGTCCTGGGTCTCCTCCCTTTCCAGTCTATTCTCCACAGCACTGCCAGAGTATTCATTCCAAAGCCTTAATCTAATGATGCCATTTTCCTACTGAAAACCTCTGTGCTAATTCCCATTGCCTACAGGATTCATTTCAAATCTCTCATTGTCGTGTGCAGAGTCATTCAAGATCTAACACTGCTTTTCCTTTCAGATTCGCCTTCCATCACTCCCTCATATGCTCCCAAACCTCTAGACTGAACAAACGTGTCTGCCACCAGCTAAACGTGCCATCCTCTTTTATACTCCTCACACGTTGCTTCCTTTTACTTGGAATACCCATCCCAGCTCCACACATAATTACTTATAAACTTCTCCTCTTCCTACAGTTTTTCTGAATTCTCTAGATAAAATTAAGTTGTGCTATCTTCCCTGCTCCCTTGGAACTTTGTCACCACCACTGTTCTATCACTCAACTCATTTTATTCCCCTACTCAATTGTATTTCGGCCCCTCCCACTAGGTGGCAGCCTCCTTGAGATGAGGGAACTTGCCCGAGTCCTCTCTGGGTCCCTGGCACTAGCAGGATGTCTGCTCTGCAGTAGTCACCAACCAAATGGTTGTTGAATAAATGAATTCTTTTTAAAATACCAAAATGATAGTGATTGTACATTAAGTGAAGGATGACCGTCTACAGACATAAAGCCAGGAATTGTGCCTGTGGCTTTTTCTTATGTTTTCAGTCAAATAGACGATTTGACCAATTGCTGAATTTTTATTTATCATACTGAAATGGCATTTCTTAAACTCTCCGAATGAATTATTCACTTTTAAGCTTTTTGAAGCGTGACTGGAGTCTCTGGTGAAGAATTAAGTAACAAACAAGAAACACGTCGTTGCAAAAGGCAAGATTTCCTTGTTTTTTATAACTGAATAATATTCCATCGTATTGATGTACCACATTTTCTCTATCCATTCATCTGTCCATGGACTCTTAGATTGTTTACATGTCTTGGCTATTGTGAATAATGCTTCAATGAACATGGAGGTGCAGATATATCTTCAAGACAGCGACAATTTCCTTCTGATATATACCCAAAAGGGGGATTGCTGGGTCATCTGGTAGCTCTGTTTTTAATTTTTTGAGGAACCTCCATACTACTTTCCGTAGTGGCTGCACCAATTTATATTCCACCAATATTGTACAAGGGCTCCCTTTTCTCTACATACTTACCAATGCTTATCTCTTGTCTTTTTGATAATAGCCTTTCTAAGAGGTGTGAGGTACCATGTCATTGTGGTTTTAATTTTCATTTCTCTCATGATTAGTGACGTTGACCACCTTTTCATTTACAGTTGGCCATTTGTATGTCTTTGGAAAAATATCTCTCCAGGTCCTCTACCCACTTTTTAATTGAATTGTTTGTTTTTCTGCTATTAAATTGTATGAGTTCCTTACATATTTTTGATATTAACCCCTTATTAAATGGATGACTTACAAATATTTTTCTGTCATTCCATGGGTTGCCTTTTCATTTTGTTGATTTTTTCTTTTACTGTGCAGAAACTTTTTAATTTGAGGTAGTCCCACTTATTTATTTTTGCTTTTGTTGCTTGTGCTTTTGGTGTCACGTCCAAAAATTCACTGCCAAACCAATGTCAAGGAGCCTTATCTTTATGCTTTCTTCTACGACTTTACGGTTTCAGGTCTTACATTTAAGTCTAATACATTTTGAGCTAATTTTTGTAAGTGGCTTTATATAGGGGTCCAATTTCATTCTTTTACACGTTAATATCTAGTTTTCCCAGCACCATTTTTTGAAGAGACTATTTTTTTCTTATTGAGTATTCTTGGCTCACTTGTCAAATACTAACTAAGCGTGGGTTTATCTCTGGGCTCTTGATTCTATTCTATTGGACTATGTGTCTGTTTTTATGCCAGCACCATACTGTTTTGATTACTACAGCTTTGTAATATAGTTTGAAATCAGGAAATGTCATGCCCCTAGCTTCGTTCTTCTTTCTCAAGGTTCTTTGGCTATTAAGGGTCTTTAGTGATTCCATACAAATTTTAAGAATTTTTTTTCTATTTCTGTGAAAAATGCCATTGGAATTTTGATAGGAATTGCATTGAATCTATAGATGGCTTTGATAATATGGACGTTTTAACAATATTAATTATTCAAAGTCATGAGTACAGAGTATCTTTCCATTTATTTCTGTCTTCCTCAATTTCTTTCATCAATATCTTATAATTTTCAGATCTTTCACTTCCTTGGCTAAATTTATTCCAAAGTGTTTTATTGTTTTTGATGCTACTGTGAAGGGAATTGTTTTCTCTATTTCTTTTTCTTTTAATTTTTTAATTTTTTTCCTTCTTCTTCTCCCCAAAGCCCCCCACTACATAGCTGTATATTCTAGTTGTGAGTGCCTCTTGTTGTGCTATGTTGGACGCCACCTCAGCATGGCTTGATGAGCGGTGCCATGTCCACACCCTTGATCCGAACCCGCGAAACCCTGGGCCGCCATAGCAGAGCGTGCAAACTTAACCACTCAGCCACTGGGCCGCCCCCGTGTTTTCTTTATTTCTTTTTCAGATGTTTCATTGGTAGTGTTTAGAAACACAGCTGATTTCTGTATGTTGATTTTGTAACCTGTAACTTTACTGAATTTGTTTATTAATTGTCAGTTTTTTTATAGAGTCTTTGGGATTTTCTATATATAAGGTCATATCATACACAAACAGAGACACTTTTACTTCTTCCTTTTTGATTTGGATGAATTTGATTTCCTTTGCTTGCCTAATTACTCTGGCTAGGATATTCAGTACTATCTTGAAGAGGATTGGTGAGAGTGGGCTCCCTTGTCTTGTTCCTGATCTTAGAAGAAAAGCTTTCAACTTTCACTGTTGAGTATGATGTCAGCTGTGGGCTTGTCATATATGGCCTTTATTATGTTGTGGTACATTCCTTCTACAGCCAATATGTTAATATCATGAAAGTATGTTGAATTTCGTCAAATGCTTTTTCTGCATCTATTGAGATGATCTTAAGAGTTTTATCTTTCATTCTATTAATGTGATTTTATCACATTTATTAATTTACATGTATTGAACCATCCTTGCATCGTAGGGTAAATTCCACTTGGTCATGGTGTATGATCCTTTTAATGTGCTGTTGAGTTCAGTTTGCTAGTATTTTGATGAGAATTTTTGCATCTATATTTATCAGGTATATTATCCTGCAATTTTCTTTTGTCTAGTGTCTTTATCTGACTTTGGTATCAGTGTGCTGCTGGCCTTATGAAATGAGTTTGAGCGTGTTCCCTCCTATCCAATTTTGTGAAGAGTTTGAGAAAGGTTGGGAGAGTTTGAGAAGTTAATTCTTCTTTAAATGCCTGGTAGAATTCACCAATGTAATCATCTGTTCTCGGGCTTTTCTTCATTGGAAGGTTTTTGATTACTGATTAAATCTCCTGACTCGTTATCGGTCTGTTCAGGTTTCTTTTCTTCATGATTCAGTCTTAGTAGGTAGTATGTCTCTAGGAATTTATCCATGTCTTCTAGGTTAGCTGATTTCTCAGTGTATAATTATTCAGAGTAGTCTCTTATGATCCTTTATATTTCTGTAATATCAGTTATGTCTCCTCCTTCATTTCTGATTTTATTTATTTGAGTCTTCTCCCTTTTTTCTTAGTTATTCCAGCTAAAGATTCATCAATTTTGTTTATCTCTTGAAACAAACATCTCTTAGCTTCATTGATCTTTTCTATTGTTTTTCTGGTTTCTATTTCTCTTATTTCTGCTGTGATCTTTATTAGTCCCTTCATTCTGCTAACTTTGAGCTTAATTTGCTCTTCTTTTTCTAGTTCCTTGAGGTATAAAGTTAGGTTTTTATTTGAGATTTTTTTTCTAACGTAAGCATTTATCACTATAAACTTCCCTCTTAGAACTGTTTTTGCAGCGTCCCTTAAGTTTTGTGTTTCAATTTTCATTTATTTCAAGATACTTTTGATTTATTCATTGACCTACTGTTTGTTCAGGAATTTATTGTTTAATTTTCGTATATTTGTGAATTTTCCTGTTTTCCTCCTGTTATTGACTTCTAGTTTCATAGCATCATGGTCAGAAAAGATTCTTGGTATGATTTCAATCTTCTTAAATTTGCCACTTGTTTTTTGACCTATCATATGACCTATCCTGGAGAATGGTTTGTGAGTGTTTGAGAAGAATATGTCCTCTGCTCCTGTTGGATGGAATGACCTGTATATGTTTGTTAGGTCCATTTGGTCTAAAGTATAGTTCAAGTCCAATGTTTCCTTATTGATTTTCTGTCTGGATAATATATCCAGTGTTGAACATGGAGTATTGAAGTCCCCTAATATTATTATGTTATTGTCTATTTCTCCCTTAAGATCCGTTAGTATTGTTTAATCTATTTAGGTGCTCCAACGTGTGTTAATCACTTAACTCTAGTGTAAATGTTAAAGGACAAAAGTATTCAAAGCAAATATAGCTACCATAATTTGTTAATGGAGACACACTATAAAAAACAGGTAAATGTGACATCAAAAACATAAAATGTGTAGAGAGGAATAAAAGGGTAGAGTTTTCGTATGCAATCAAAGTTAAGTTGTTATCAGCTTACAACAGACTGTAAGATGTTTTATGTAAGCTTCATGGTAACCAACAAAGCAAAGACCCACAGTAGATACACAAAAGATAAAGAGACAGGAATCAAAGCATACCACTACAGAAAATCATCAATTCACAAAGAAATACAGCAAGAGAGGAAGAAAGAATCAAGGAAACTACTAAACAACCATAAAGAAATTAAAATGGCATTAGTAAGTCCTTACTCATCACTATTTACTATAAATGTAAATGGATAAAATTCTCCAATCAAAAAACATAGAATAACTGAAAGGATAAAAAACAAGACCCAATTACATGTTGCTTATAAGAGACTCACTTCAGCTTTAAGGACACACATCAGCTCAGAGTAAAGGGATGGAAGAAGATATTCCGTGCAACTGGGAACCAAAAGAGAACAGGGGTAGCTATACTTATATCATACAAAATAGACTTTAGGTCAAAAACTGTAACAAAAGACAAAGAAGATCATTATATAATGATAAAGGGGTCAATTTATCAAGAGGATGTAATAATTGTAAATATATATACACCCAAAGTCTTCATAGGGGTTTACAAGAGCTCCATGATCTACGCTCTCATCTCCCATTCGCTCTCTGATATCATCTCCTGCTCCTCTTTCCCCGTTATCACTCCACTGCAGTTGCAATGGCCAACTTGTTGTTTCTCAGACATGTCAGCCATGCTCCTGCCTCCAAGCCTTATCTCTTGCTATTTACTCTGTCAGATATTCTCTTTCCTCAGACAAAATTGTGGCTCCCTCCTTTACCCACTTCAGTTCTTTGCTCAAATATTGCTATCGCATTGTGGCTTTCCCTGACCAGCCAATTTAAAGCTGTACACGCACACCAATTCAGGTCTCACTTGATCTCTCTTTGTTGCTCCATTTTCATTCACGGTACTTAGCATCTTCTAATATGACAATAATTTACTTGTTGATTTTCTTTATTGTATCTCCTTCCAGGAACTGTTTGTTTGTCTTTTTCATTCCCTCAGAGACTAGGACAATGCCTGGCACAAAGAAGATTTTGAATTTATATATCCAGAATAAATATCATACATATATGAGCAATATATATAATAATAAATGTAATAAATTTATTACAATAAATGTAATTATAATGTAATGCAAATGTAATTTATTATATAAATAAACACATATAATAAATATGAGTGGGTAAGTATATGAGTGTGTGAGCATGCATATGCACAAGTAAACAAACATTCAAACCTGCAAAGTCTAGCACTCTGGAACATTAATACCACTTATATATGTGTGACCACAGAGTGGATTGGTAGGACCCATTTTTGAAGGAAAGCATTTATTTTTGAGGGAAGAAGATATAAGCACAATGTAAGCAAGATATGAGAAGATGTATTTTTTTTTTTAAAGGAAGAAGATACAAGCAAGTGAGGAAACTCATATTTTCTTTTCTTTTTACTTTGTGGTCTGAATATTTTAATCCATCTGAAAAAAAATTAATTTGTACTTCATCAAATGTAACATGTAATCCACATAAAATTTATTCTTCTGTGGAATGCATGTTAATATAATATTCCACTTTTTCAACTGGACAATTTGTCATTTTCTTATTGGTATGTAAGAATTCTTTATGTATTTACCATAGTAATTCTTTGCTTGTTGTAGGTGTTGCAAATATTTTCTCTCATTTTGTAGGTTATCTTTTCACTTCCTTTATGATGTCTTTGATGAACAAAAAATATTAATTTTAATGTAATCAAATTTATCAATATTTTACTCTATGATTAGTGCTTTTTGTTCCTTAATAAATTCTTCCTTACCCCAAAGTCAGAAAGACTTACCCCTACTAAATTTTAAAGTCTTGCATTTGACACTTAAATTTTTAACCTTTCTAGTGGTTATTTCTGTATGTATTATAGGGCAGAGATCCAAATGCTTTTTTTTCTCTTTAGATAACCAAACTTTCTATCTCTGGTTAATAAATAGTTCCTCCTTTTCCCACTCTACCTGTCATATATCATAGTTCCACATATATGTGCATCTGTTTCAGATTCTCTAGTCTGTTTCATTGATAAATTTGTCTATCCTTAACTAGTACCATTTTATCTTAATTACTGTAGCCTTATAATTTAATCTTAATTTCTAGTAGGGCAAGCCCTTTCTCTTAATTCTTTTCTTCAGAAGTATCTTGGTTTAAGCTTACTAGGGATCATGAAAATGTAAACCAAGACTACAGTGTGACCCCATTTTATTCCTATTCACTTGGGCAAAATTAAGAAGCCTGATAATACCACTGTGATGGCCAAGGATATGGAGCAGCATATGTTACTCATGGCATTAGAAATTGGTAAAACACTTTGGAAAGCAGTTTGGCATTATCATGTAGAGTTAAACATCTGCATACTGTGAAGCTCCAGAAATTCCACTTACAAATATGTACTTAGAGAATATCAAAAGGAAGGAGGACATGAGGGACAGCCCCGTGGTGCAGTGGTTAAGTTTGGCGCCCTCTGCTTTTGTGGCCCAGGTTCACAGGTTTGCATCACCAGTGTGGACTTACACCACTTGTCAGCCATGCTGTGACAGGCAACCCACATATAAAGTAAAGGAAGTTTGGCACAGATGTTAGCTCAGGGCTAATCCTCCTCAGCAGAAAAAAAAAAAAAAAGGAAGGAGGACATAGATGTAAGTGATTTGGAAGGTTTAAGTCCTTAGGTTGAAGGTAGGTTACTGGTGGTACATTACACAATTTAATTAACTGAGTATAAGAGGATCATTGTAGACCAATGATGACAAGGATGGAAAGGCACACCTACTCTTAACTACTTTGATGTGGAAGTGACATTTATTCTGTGGTCACATTTCACTGGTAAGAACCAGTTATCTAGTCCCATCTAGAAGCAAGGACAGCGGGAGAGAACAGGGTTGCAACTGGGAAATATAATCTAGATCCGTGCCTGGAAAGAAGAGCAATTAAGGTCTAGCTTGCCCTGCAGCAGCCATGCAACTGGGATTAACCCACTTGTGCACCTGAGGTTCCGTTTTGTTAAAAGACAAAAATAAAAGAAAGATTATTGTGACTATTATTTTCTTTGAAACACGGCCCCAGAACAATCTCTCTTAAACTGTACTTAATTTTTTTCCCTAAATTAAAATAGCTTTGTTGTATTTTTTCTGATAAAAACAAGATGATTAGTGTAAAAAGAGAAAAGTCAGACAGGACAGAAAAGTTTAAAAAAAGGAAATTCATCCAAATCCGGGTACCCAGAGAACCGTTAGACCACTATTGAAGGACCTGCCTCCCAGCCTCTCCCTGGTGAATATGCCCATGCATGCACCACTTCACGCTCCTTCACAGCTTTCAGCGGCCGGAGATTTATTGTACACTTGCACCGTGAGAGGCTTTGTGCTAAGCATTTATGGGCATTAACCCATTTAATCCTTATAACAATATAATAAATGAAATAGAATTATTGTCTACATATTATAGATGAGAAAATTGAGGCTTGGAGAGGTTAAATATTTGCTCACAGTCACAGAGCTTAGTGATAATAGAGTGAATAATCAAACTCAGGTCTGCCAGATTCCAAAGCGCAAGTTCTTACCCAGGGCCTAAGCGCTCAGGCATTCTCTGATGCATGACTCCTCCTCTATGAATAGGCCCTAAGTTATTTCCCTTTTTTTTTTTTTTTTTGACTCTAGACCACAAAGCAATGAGAATATACATGGTTTTGAACTTTTTATACTTTTCTGTGTACTTCCTTGTCATAAGTTCCCTCCAGGAAGTTTGCACAAGACAGCCTCTTACTTTCATGCATACTGATTTCTCGAAAAGATGTGCAAAGGTTGGATTGGTAAGAATGAAGCTGGCTGGCAGACTGACACCACATAAGATAACTCTCAATGATCTTTGCTTGTCCACTGATCTACAAAGTCAAATCTGTCACGTGAAGGTCAGTTTATGGGTATTTATGTATAACGTACAAAACTGTGGCTTAGGGTAAGGTCAAAATAGGAACCAGTTCACATCCTCACCAATAAGGCAAGAAAGTGTCTGCTTTCCCAAACCTACCAATACTGGGTTTCATCAATCACTTTAGCCATTCCAGACTTATACATGAAAGATTAAAGGTTATATCTTAACATTGTTCAATTTTAATTGCTTTGACTCCTAGCAAAGCTGATAATCTTTTATGAATTGCCATTTCATAATTTTTGTCCATTTCCATTGGAAAGTTTGTACCTTTCTTTTTCACTTGTGAGAGTGCGTTGTCATCTTTATTCCAGCTATTTTTACTAAATTTCTTGACTGTTCCAACGCTACTAATACATAAAAAGTGAGGGTCCTAGGTATACACATGTTCATGTGATTCTAATTTTCAGCAGGAACTACATGTACTTCCTGCAAACCTCTAGCATCTTTTCTAACCAAAAAACCGCAGCTCAAAAATATAGGTAAAGTATTTTAGTGTTCTTGTTTCTTGTCCAAGATCTCGACAAGGGGTTTTTAAAAGATAGGAAAGTATCTTGTAGCTCTGCATTTTCTCTGGGACTCTCAACAAATCAACAGTGAACAGAGCACCGCTGACTACTCAGAGCTCTCCTCCGCGCTCCTGACTTGTTAAGCGGGTCATTTATCCCAAAGAAACACCACTGAAAAGGGAATGAAGGAAACTCCATGCCATGGGTAGCAGTAGAGGTTCTACCACAAGGAGCTCTGAGGAATCAGGTGTTCACTCAGGCCTTTCAGTGACTCAACGCTCCTGTCTTTATATTCATCACCTCACGGAAATATGGCGGGAGCTGGTAAGAGTACGTCTACAAAATACTCAGATAACGTACAGATTACAGTTTCACTTGCAGCCACGCTCTTTCTCTTTTGCTATGTAAATTAGACCACAATTCAGATAATAACGCAATTAAGGAAATTAGGTACTTTGTTGATACGTTTTTATCTTCTTCAGGTTCAAGTTAATTAAAAGGTAACTGTAGGGGGCCAGCCCTATGGCCGAGTGGTTATGTTTGTGCACTCCGCTGTGGCGGCCCAGGGTTTCACTGGTTTGCATCCTGGGCTCAGACATAGCACCACTCATCAGGCCATGCTGAGTCCGTGTCCCACATGACACAACTAGAAGGACCCACAACTAAAATATATGACTATGTACTTGGGAGTCTGGGGGAGAAAAAGCAAAAAAATTTAAAAAAAGATTGGCAACAGTTGTTAGCTCAGGTGCCAATCTTCAAAAAAAAAAAAAGAAAGGCAAGTAGGAGAGAGAGAGAAAGAAAGTAGTATCTAATGTGAATCAAGTGAGTAGCCTTGCACACTCCCAGGGGTTTCCAAGCAGAGTTTGGCAGGTCCTGCCAGTGGGTGCTGTGAAAATAAGTGGCCTTCATGCTTTGATTTTCCAGTTGCCACCAAAAGCCCTCCTGACCCAAAGCAATACTCCCATCTTTCTGACACAATATCTGAAACCCCTCCATTAAAATCATTCACTCATAAATCTGTTCATTAGTTCAACAAAAACAGTTCTTACTATGTGTACGATACCGTCTTAAAACAGGGCAAAAGAGAAGAATAAGGCATGACTCACGTTCTGGTGAGTGATATAGATCTATATCTACACACATATAGATATATGTCATAAGACATTGCAACATGGCCAATGCCAGAGTAGCTTGATCAGTTACTTGAAATGGAACATTGGCTCTCCAGGAGCCACAAATAATCCTGAAGTGAATACGGCATATAGCCTCACTCTCAGGCATTAACATTGGACTATGGTTAACACATTACATACTGGACTGTCACCCTATGAGACAGAGAAGGTCCCCAGGGGAGTGCACGGAGAGGCTAAGTATTAAAGAAAGAACAACAGGAAGGGTGGATCCACTGGCATTTCCCAAAGTGTTTTACACCAAACACTAGTTCTGCAAGTTATTCTGTGCAAAAGGAAAAGGGAGGTCCGTTTCTCATGAGCTTGGGAAATTTTCTGTATTATTAAATCACAGTACACGTCACCATATTAAAAGCTCTGAGAAGTCCTGCAGTAAAATTTGACTAACGCAGCATTTCCTAAACATTTTTAACTTACAGAACGCTTTTTCATAGAAGACAAACCGACGGAAGTCACCTTTCAGAAACACCAATCTAGAGCGTGGCTTCTGCTCAAGAGTGGGAATAAAAGTGTGGGTGTGGGGCCGGCCTGGTGGCACAGTGGTTAAGCATGCACGTTCTGCTTCGGTGGCCCGGGTTGGCTGGTTCGGATCCCAGGTGCGGACATGTCACAACTTGGCAAGCCATGCTGTTGTAGGCATCCCACGTATAAAGTAGAAGAAGATGGGCACGGGTGTAGCTCAGGGCCAGTCTTCCTCAAGAAAAAGAGGAGGATTGGCAGTAGTTAGCTCAGGGCTAATCTTCCCCCCCCCCCCGCCCCCAAAAAGGGGTAGGCATGATAGGGGTACGTGCTAAAGGTAGCAGTGTCCAAACTAGGACCTGCTCTGGAGCAAGAGAGGCGGGAGCTATCTTGGTGGTAAATTCAGCACGGGGGGAGACGGAGAAGTGCTGGTGGCACTCCGGCTGGATTACACATCGTTCAGTGGACTCCCCCGCCTGGCTCTGTGGTGCTCGTCTCCACAATTACCACCACTGCGCTTCTGCTTGTTTTCCAATAAAATGTGTAATTGTACATCTTGCTTTTTCTCACAGTTTAGAAAAAATGTCTAATCTTACTCAGTAACCGATTAAAACAATAACTGATGCTGTTTAGCTCCAGAAATTGCTAATGACTTAACCTTTACGTAATTTTTTTTTTACTTTTACATGAGATACTGTGCAAAGAGAATTAATTTTTCCTCCAAAAATCAATAATTATATAGAAAAAAATAGCTGTTTCACTGCATGGACTTTGAGTAATGATAGTTAAACCTTTAAAACTATATTCACTAATTTGAGTCACTGGGTTTTTTTAAATTAGTGAATTCTAATAAACTATGCTAGGCAGATATTATCTTTAACTGACAGATATTACTAATAATAAGTCCATTTTAATAGCATGGCCCAGGGGTCAGCACAACACACATCTCAGGCTTCGTAAATAAAGTTTTATTGAAACCCGTCTGTGCCCATCTGTTTACGTATCATTGATGGCTGTTTGCACATTACAACAGCAGAGTTGATGAGTTGCATGGTCTTCAAAGCCTAAAACATTTGCCACCTGGCCCTTTATGGAAAAGGTTTGTTGACCCCTAGGTCCACCCCTGATTTGTATGCATTATTACAACCAATTATGTTCAATTGAATACCAACTATGTAAAACAAGCAGAGAGAAAAAAAAGACTAAAGAAGTACACCGAAACATTTTCAAGAATTTCCCCAGGAAGTTATTAGGTTCACGGGCAGGCTGGCAGAGTGAGGGGAAAATCCAGTAAGAGCCAGCTTCTGACATTTTAAGCTCCTGTATCATTTATACTTATCTTATTTACTTATTTTTTGTTTGTGAAAGTATGTGATATTAACAGCCACACACTTTCACATTAGGTGGGCTCGTATTCACCTTTACTCCTTGATAAAAGGTACACAGCTGCCAAAAAACTCAAATTTCTAGAAAGATTTGTAGTTACCAAAAGTGTATCTTATCCTCATCCTGACTCAGCCACTACAAGATGTGTTACATGACGGAGAATGAAACTCTTCTCCGCTTCACAGACATCAGAATTAGAGACACAAGACGCAGCATGTCTGGATCAGAGGAGGAACTCAACAAATGGCAATGGTTATAAGCTAACGACAGACACTGAAACCATAACAAAGACGCTGAAACTGCAACCACAAGTGCCAGAGAAGTTGGTGATAAGGGAGAAACATGTGGTTTTCATCAGAGGTAATTATTTTATTTTTGTCAATAATAATGATTGATTTTTTTGGAGTCAGTCAAACCTCTGATTTTCTGCTGCCCCATCCCTGGTCTCCTCCCCGTGTCTGACACACCAGGAGGAAGATGTGGGCATGTCACTAGACCTTGACCTCAAGCTGGAAGACATTTTCATCATCCCAGTGAAAAGATTGGTCACAAATACAACAAGACTTCTTTATGGTGGAATATTTAGGGCATCAGTGTTACGGATTACCTAATTTTCTGATTAACCAAAATGATTTTTTATTTTAATCTTTATTGAAAATTTTTACAATATTTTCTTTGATGGAACAGAATTTAAAAAATTGAATCCTTGATGACAGGGGCTCAGTCAACTTATTTAGAACTAGTGACATACGCCAATAACCTGTTATGCGGAATCTAGAAGGATTTCGAGAGCACGTGCACTACTTTAAAGAGCATATGACACAGGATTGAATCTGAACCGATCTTCAAAATTGATTGTAGAAACAAATTAATAAAATGTTGTCTTATCAGGGGCCTACCCTGACCACTCCATACAAAATAGCAGCCCCTACTCCATTCCTAAAGCCTCTTGTTGCCTGCTTTATTTTAACTCACAGCTCTTGACATATTTTTATATATTCTTTGTATTGTTCTCTTTCTGCTAAACTATAACCTCCTAAGACCTGAGACACTACTTCACTCTGAATCTTCGGCACATAGAAAGCAGAAACTCAATAAATATTTACTGATTGAATAAATGAATATAAACTAATTTTTTTTGGCATTTTGTTTTTTCTTCTAAGGGCTAAAAACAGAAACTCTGTTCAAAGAATATAGGAGGGAGAAAGGTCAAAGGATATGGGGACAAAAATAGACATTAAAAATGATCTAGCCAATCCACTATCTCTTTACAAATGTAAAAACAAATAACAGTTATGGGCAACACCAAGAGATGCCTATTCTGTCACATGCTCCGCAGGGCTCAGTGAAAATCAAAAGAAAGACCACAAGTGCAACAACTACAATGTGACTTGGGAATCCACACGGTTCTAGCACATCTACTTCCTGCCATTCTGTAAATAACATTACTTGAGTAATTTTTTAAAAATTCAGTATTGGTCAGCCTCTTCCTTTTAAGAGTTATCTTCCTTTTCATTACACATTTCCTCGTTTACGGTATTTTAGTATCTTTCATAATGAGCCATAAATGTAAAGCTGTGTTAATGCAAACATCTCTATATTACACGGAAGAGTTGTATACTCTCCTCTGCATCTTAGCTGAGTTTACAACCTACTTTTCCCTTCTCTTTGTGATCCTTTGGGTTTCAACCAATATTCTATAGTACTCAGCATCACCACACCTCCCCAACCTCTGCTCTCCCAGAGCCTGCCCTTCTTTCTTTTCTGGTGCCTTCTTCCTTTCTTCCTGTCTTTTATATTATTCCTGCTGTAGGAATTTCCTTAATCTTTGTATTTTTACTTCCTATTGGAATAGCCAAGTCCCTTAATTTCCAAGTTTACTGTCAAAAGCAAAGAGGGAATCATCCTTCCACGAATAGAGTCAGTTGATAATCCTAACATTTTAAAAACTATCTTTGGATATTTCTCCAACATCTGGATGTTTTGCAGACAACCAAAATATACATTTGCTAGGGGTAATTACATTTGCACAACTGACATAAAAGGAGCTTAATAAATGTAAACTTTGCTTATTTTGTCCTTAAATCTTAGTGTGAGGAAATACTAACCCTTTTAGTAAAAAATTTCTGGAAGTGAATTTATCGAAAGCAGTTTGAGAAAGTCATGGGTGCACTTACATTTCTGACAGGAACGTCCCCACCGAAAAAAAGTACATGTATAAGAAACTCGAGTGAATATCAAAAAGGAGAAGATAATTTTTTTCCTTCCAGTGGGGAGAAGAGAGTGAATTAATTATTCAGGTGTTATGCCTGTAATGGACTTAGTCCTTGAAAAACGTTAATGTGGGTTGCATCCCTTTCCACATCGGCACCTATAGCGGACATTTGCCACAATGGTGGCAGTGTAGCTTCCTATGTCTATGGAAGCTCTCATATCATGGTCCTTTTCCCCAAGGTTTCATCCAGATCTCCAACCCATCATCGGCATGCAGCTTAGACTGAACCACCCAAAACACCTCTACAAGTTTGGATTTGAAAGAGATCAATACGGAAGGAGAAGGTTCCACATGGAATCCGTATTTTGGAAGAGTTTTATGGTTGTGGACAAGAGCCAGAAGTTAGTTTTTAAGTAACTGACTTGAAGAGCAATTTTAGGCTCACAGCAAAAATGAGCAGAAAGTACAAGAGTTCTCACATTTCCCTCCCCCGAGCCACACACATGGCCTCTCCCACTAGCAACATCCCCAGCCAGAGTGGTACATTTGCTACAAGTGATGAACCTACATTGACACATTAGCACCCAAAGCCCATAGTTTACATTAGGACTCACTCTATGCTGTACATTCTATGGGTTTTTTACAAATGTACCCACACTTATAGTTTCCTACAGAATGGTTTCACTACTTTAAAAATCATCTGTGCTCCATCTATTCATCCCTCCCTCCCTCTAAACTTCTGGAAACCACTGATGTTTTTACTGCCCCCATAGTTTTGCCTTTTCCAGAATGCCACATAGGTGGACTCATATGATGTGCATCTTTTCATATTGGCATCTTTGACATAGTAATATACCTTTAAGGTTCTTCTAGCCTTTTTGTGGCTTGATAGCTTGTTTCTTTTTAGTACTGAATAATATCCCATTGTATTTATGTACCAGTTTATTGATCCATTCACCTATTGAAGGATGTATTGGTTGCTTCCACATTTTGGCAATTATGAATAAAACTGCTAAAACATCCGAGTGTAGGTTTTTGTGTGGACATAAGTTTTCACCTCATTTGGGTAAATTCCAAGGAGCACAGTTAATGGATCATATGGTAAGAATATGTTTAGCTTTGTAAAGAACCATCAGACTGTATTCTAAAGTGGCTGGACCATTTTATGTCCCCACCAATAATGAATGAGTTCCTCTTGCCCCACATTGCCAGATTTCGGTGTTTTGAATTTTTGCCATTTTAACAGCTATGTAGTGGTATCTCATTCTTATTTTAATTTGCAATTCTCTAATGAGGCATGATGCTGAGCATCTTCTCACGTGATTACTTGCCATCTGTGTATCTTCTGTGCTGGGTGTCCGTTCAGATCTTTTGCCTGACTGACTTAATCAGGTTGTTTGTTTTCTTATCGCTGAGCTTTAAGTCCTACGTACGCTTTGGATAACAGTCCTTTATCAGACATGTCTTTTGAAAATATTTTCTCCCAGTCTGTAGCTTCTCTTCTCATTCTCTTTATAGTGTCTTTCATAGAACAGGTGTTTTTAATTTTAATGAAGTCCAACAATTTTTTCTTTTAAGGAGTATGCCTTTGGTGTCATATGTAAAAAGTCATCTCCAAACCCAAGGCCATCTAGATTTTTCACTTATTCTATCTTCCAGCCGTTGAATAGTTTTGCATTTTACCTTTAGATCTATGATACATTTTGAGTTATTTTTTGTAAATTATGTAAGGTCTGTGTCTAGATTCTTTATTTTTCTTTTTCACATGGATGTCCAGTTGTTCCAGAACCATTTGATGAAAAGATTATCCTTTCTCCAAAGAATTACCCATGCTCCTTTGTCAAAGATCAGTTGGCTATATTTGTGTGGATCTATTTATGGGATCTCTATTTTATTCCACTGACATAATTGTCTGCTTCCTTTGCCAACACCACACTGTCTTGGTTAGTGAAGTAATGGAGTTTTCCGAAGTCAATCACCACAGCAGTTGTTCTAGAAATTGTGGCCCATGTGGTATCCAAGATTCAAGCTTGTGCCTCTGACAAGTCCTGTGAGAACCCCACCTGTAGGCGGTCTCACAGCATAACGTGGGAACTATTCCTGACTAAAGCATGTTCTATTGTTTGCAACTAAGGAGGAAAAAATGACTTCCATAGACAGCCTACTGTATGTTTTTGATGGGAAGTTGCCAAATGTAGCTAGTTCTTTATTAGTCTTCTTAAGGCAAAATGGTACAGAGGAAAGAAATGGGATTTAAGGTCCACAGACCTGGGTCTAAGTCTTGGCTTCGACAATGGCTAACTATGTGATGCTAGGTATCACCTAACTTTCCTGAATCTCTGCTTATTCTTCTGAAAATGGGCATAATTTCTGTCTCAGAGAGTTGTTTTGGAGAAGTAAGTGATATTAACCATAAGCATTTAACAGATAAAAGTGAGCCCTCAAATAATGCTCTTTACATTTACTATCTACCAAACATGGGCTGATCTTCCTACTCCAAAGTACCTAAAAGACAAGGTAAAGCTCACCATTTAATTGGATGCACCAGCTTAGGAACGACGATAATAATAGAAAAAGTAATTAAACATTTTAAGGAAATTTAAGGATTTTTAGTACAAGTAAGCTGAATTTTTTTAGTAGTTAACAGCTCTATGATTTGAAAATAATAATTAAATATTAGTATAACATCCAAATGAAAGAAGATCAGTGTATCTTGTGGCTAAGGTGGATTTATGTAAGTTTCACATTTAGCCCAGGTGCTGTTGGAGAATTCTCTGGATCTGCTCTGGTTGGCTGGGGATAGCTTCACTGCAGAAGTGCTATCTCTAGAAACAAAGATAAAGTTATATGGTCTACTTATTTCTGTTAAAAACTTATTTTTTCTTGTTATATGAGCAGCTTAATTAACATTAATTATAGAAAATTGTTTGTTAAACAGAAAAGTGAACACAAGGTTACAATCACCTGCATTTCCACTCTCCAGAGACAGCCACTCCCGTTGTTTCAGTGTCTGTCCTTCCAGGATATTTTCTAAACATTTAGGTACTGATAGATGACAAAAATAAGAATACAATATATATGCTATTTCTTACCCTGTTTTTATTTTTACCTAAAAATATTAATGAAAATATTCCAGGTCTGCAAAGATAGAACTGTATCATCTTTAATAGCCACAGAGAATCTCTTAAATGCATGTAACAAAATGTATTTAACTAATCTCCTATTGATGCACATTTAGATAATTTTAGCGGAGGCGAGGGGGTTAATACCAAGACTGCAGGAAACATTCTTTCTTATATACGTTTGTGTAGTTGTGCGATCATTTCTTTAGGCAAATTCCCAGGAGCACAGCTACCAGGTTAATTAAATGACATCCACTGGTTCCTTAGTATCACTCACATCTGTGGAGGAGAATCATTATACTCCCAGAGTCCATCTCAGTGAAAAGGAATAAAAGCAAGTGTGGGATTGTTTCTGATAAAGTAGCACAAAATCATGGTAAAAAATGACCCTATGACCAGCACTTGTACCATTGCCAAAGCCTGGTTCTTCATCCTATGAGAACAGCAATGATGCTGTAGGCAGAACATGTAGAGGCACATCACACCAAGGCTGATTTCTTGCCAGCTCTCTCTCTCACACCCCCGTGCTTGCATGCACGCACATACTATGACTAGCACACAGTCTAATCCACAGTGAGTATATGTGGTTTATTGAAAGTAACCAAAACTGCAGTGAAATTTTGTCACCAGTGGTGATGAATACTTTCAAAACCATTAGTCCTTAGACTCAGACCACCATCAGACATTCCTCAGAGGCTAAACTTAGTCATATGAAACAAACTTTCCCCGGTCACCGCTTGCCCTCTCCAACAGCTGGTCATCCAGATTCCTTTTCTCAATTTATCTGCTCCCTCCCTGTTTCCACAAATTCTGATGCTGGGCTGTGTAGGTAGAAGCTAAAACAACCTGTTCAGGGTAAAGATTGGCTTTTTGAAAAGACAAAGGGAGAAAGAATTGGAGGATGCCCCCTCATTCAGCATGGGGGTAAGTAAATGTGGACATTTAAGGATTTGCTTTCATTGCAAAAGTCCTACACTTAAATCCTCAGAAAAATGTAGCAGGCCTAAAACAGCAGAAGAAAATATTTCCCTAATTTTTACTCTTCACTGCCAAAAATTGGTACAGAAAGGGCAGTGCCCAGAGAATCGCCATGGGAAGCTACAAGGACAGAATTTCCATTCCCAAATTCCATGGGAGCAAATATTCTTGTGGGGATCTTGTAAGAGACCATAATTTTTCATTTGAACATACACTAGAGTTTTATGATAAGAATATTTCTACCGGCAGGTTTACGCCCGAGAAGATGACATCCACGCACAATCACAGAACGCCAGCGTGAGCAAACTAGTCTTCATGGCTCAAAAGGAATGGTTGAAAAACCTGGGGTGTCTGGACCAAAGCAAAAAGAACCTCAGGAAGACAGAATGGTCTTTATCTACTGGCCGAGGATTACTTGTCATTCACATGCTCCATTGGATCAATCTAGGATGAGTGAGGGGAAGCCATCAGGGGAGAATCAGGTAGCAAACTGACTTCTCTGCTTAGGAGTTTCTCCCCCTCGAGGTGTCACATAGAAGCGGACAGGGCTCACAGGAAGTGCCGTAATGTAAAGCCACTTAACCAAGCAGTTAAGATCAGGAAGTCAGTTAAAGTCGTAGAAACAAATGTACAGTTTCAGACCCTAGAATACTCAGTTTACTCTGTTTTTAATGGAATATGATTTTGTTTATTGTGGAATATCTGCCTCCAAGAAGTAATGGACTGTAGTGGTGAATGGCCAACCAGACTGCCATGTTCCTAGCCAGCCTGATCATTTAGTGACTGTGTGACTTTTGGCAAGTTACGTAATGTGCTTCACCTCTCTGTGCCTCAGTCTCCTGTCTGTATAAATAATACTAATTACCATGGGGAGCAGCTGCAAGAATTAAATGAGTTAGCACATGCAAAGTACTTAGAATTGTTCCTGGCCTATATTAAGCACTCAATATACATTAGTTGATGTTATTAATATAGTGTTAATATTATGCAAAATCTTACGTACTTGAAAGTGAAAGTTCTTAAAAGAGTATTTTAGACTCGTGTTATGTGAGGATAATTACCTACTTAATTCAGTAATGGGAGAAGAAAACACTTGCTTTCGCTGAAAGGACTGAACAATTAAATGAGAGTTTTTTCTGATTTACCTAGATGCTTAACCTTCCTTTTCATTTTTTGTTTTCCAGACTTTGCATTTGAACACAAAACTCTGGCCAGGCACACTCTGTCGCACGTGATTCACTGCCTTTTGAATCGGGAGGTGAGGGCGGTGGGGGCAGGAGCCAGATCTGCTGCCTCCGCAGAGCACATTTCTTATCAGGATTGGAGTGAATGCCTTGAGCTCTCCTCCAGCCAGCGCTGCCAGATAAAACAGAGGATTCCCAGTTACATTTGAATTTTAAATAAACAAATAATTTTGAGTATAAGTATATCCTAAAAATTGCATGGAACATATTTATACTCAAAATTATTTGTTGTTTATCTGAAATTCAAATTCAGCTGGGCATCTTGTATTTTTACTTGCTAAATCTGGCAAACTTTACTTCCAACTCCTAGAACGAGAAGCTGTGGTTCCCTTGGGTGCAGTTCTCAGCTGCTGTATGACAAAGAGCATCTCATTTTCCTGTTAGACTTTGTCCCACAGCCACAATCCACTCTCGTTACCTTTCCGTAACTTCCTATAAATAATTGTAATCTTATTTTGTGTATCACTTTTTTAGAGCCCACTAATAAGTATGGCAGCACTTTCTAGTTTTTGGAATATAACGTAGTCAACAGAAAGAGAATAAATTAGCCTCGGTTAATTCCTTTTTGTCTATTAAGGGGAATGATTTTCAAACTGACAAGGACAGAGCAAGCAGTTGAGAGTTAAAAGGGAGCTGAAACTGAAGATGATGGTAAATAACAAGAGAGAGGCCAGACATTTTAATAGGGTCGAGTCTCTGGACCAAGATGAATTATGTCCATCCCCTCTCAATGGCCTGGGCGCTGCCATTCCCATGTCACCACAGCTGGAACCACTAATCTTCCTCTTTGTAAGCACAGTCTCACATTTGATGAGTAATAAATCTGGACATAGAGCATGGCTTTCCTACATCCACATACCTGTCCCGCTGGGCCAAAATCCAAGATAAATGGGAAGAAAATCCCTACCACCCACTATGGAAAATGGAGGAAGACACATTTCTCTCCCAATCACCTGGACACAAGGCAAACTTAAATCAAGTGAATCCTTCTCCCTAGAATTCTGAATCTAAAAAGAGTGATGCAGTGGTTCAGGGGCAGGGACTATTCACGGCAGCCGGGACAGGATCAAGAGTCAGGTAGTAAGGCAGTCATGGTTGAGGGCTGATGGCATGCAGCATCGGGTTGGCAAGTGCACAGTGGGGACGGTGCCAGCAGCAGTGTCCTGAGGAAACTGTCCCCGTGGAGCCATGATTATCCCTTGGCTGCCTGCTCTCTCATCCAGGTTCTCAGAATTTCTGACATTCAGTGAGCTACCCAGTAGTCTTCTTTTCTTAAGTTTTCTACAATTAGTTTCTGGATTTCTACAATTAGCATCCCAGAGTCCTGACCAGAGCAGGCCCCAAGGCATTGCCCTCCCCCATCAGACATGCCCCTGCTCCTAGCAGGAAACTGCTCTGCTGCTCTCACCGTCTGTTGCTCATGCCAAACCTCAGCCTACGAACAGAAGATCTGCGTGGAGTCCAGTTTTTCCCCTATATTCAGACCACAAAGACGCGAAATAACTGTCAGATTTCCAAAGGTGCGTCTGCTCAGATTCTGTGACTCTGCTTTGCCAGCCTGTCTGGGTCTTACTGTGGCTGAATCATAACTGAGTTTGTGCCACAATATGAATGTGGGTCCACCCAGCCCACCCACGGTGGAGCTGCATCTTGCTCCTTTGCTCTCTCTCTGTGCCCTTGTGTTACCTCAAGGGAACACACCTCGGGATACTAAAAGCGTGTGAGTGGTATAAACGAGATCTAAGCAATCACAGAAAATGAAAAGATGACAGGAGATGGGAAGCAGTTAAGTGTTGTCTCTGTTTTCAAATATAAAGATATGGTAGATTCCAAAATGATGCCATGTTGCGTCTGACCCAGATTCTAAAACAGATTAGTAAATAAATTATTTGTTAGTATTTAAAAAAGAAGTCATAATTAATAGAATCAGATTTACTAAGAAATGTCATATCAGCTTAATATTATATACTTTAAATTAAAGATTTCCATTAAAACACATGGAAATGGTTTTCTAAAAATAGCAAATATCCCTAAAAAGCAAAGATTTATAATGAAAATAAAGGATCTCAGAATGGCCCATCCACAGCCCCCAGCCCTGTTCCCTAGAGGGAACTATTTTTAACTCTTTTACCTATTTCTTCTATAGCTCTCTCTCTCTATACACATCTCTCTATATAGATATTGCTTTTATGCTGTTTTTTAATTTATGAATTTTAGACATTATCGATTGACTCGCTATTATAACAGATTAAGATTTCCTTTTTTTTTTTTTACATTACCTTTCCTTTCTGTACTTTGTCTTTCCAGCAGAGAAATCTACGTTGATGCAATAATTAATGTTTACGTTATCACGAATTTGTGGGCATTGCCAAATGCCAAGCCAGACCACGTTAAATGACTACATTTCCTTCCTTGTTCAGGCTTTAGTCTTCCCTGGAGTTTCTAATTGACCTTTGTTTTCAATTTCTCTTGTGCTTGTGGAAGAAAAGATCCATGAGGAGGAGAAAAAAAGACATGCTGTTGTTCAACTTTTGAGCTTTTTTCATGGAACATCTCTGGGTTAGTGATTTGAGGATCACACATTGGTTAATAGTGCTCTGTGGAAAAATGTGATGTGCTATGTTCTGCTTAAACATAAAGTATTACCAAATTGCCACAATTGTAAGATGCCTATTTATTCTCATTTTTTTAATTTCTAAAGTTGGAGTCAGTCTTAGATTGTTCACATTGAATGTGGTAACATCTTTTTATTTTTTTATGATGATTTCCTGTTAAATTAAGTGTCTTACCATTGGTTTTATTTTAGAACAGAAGAAATGTGACATTTTTGTCCAGCGCCTGTACACTTCACAACCTAAAGGCATTTCCTGACTCTCCTCCCAGTGCCTCCAATCATGGCAGATTTTCACAAGGTGCCTGAGGCTATTTAAATTGCTCCATAATGTTAACAGAGGCCTGAACTAAAAGCTTTTTCCTGGGACAAAGGAATTAGGCTGAGAATGGAAGCAAGAGGCCTCACCCCTGAAACCAGGGGGAGGGGTGAGAATTAGTACTCTTGGGGTTGAATAACAGAAAACTGGGTGGAACGAGTTAAAGTAGAAATAAGGGGACTATTATAGGGGTACCAGGGTCACTCATAGAAGCCATGAGCAAAGATGTACTCAGGCCCACGGACCAATCCGGATGCAGGCTTGGGGCACTTTAGACACCCCAGAAAGCATCTCTCTCCATCTCGAGTTCTCCCCTCTCTCTCACAGTTGGACAGCCTCCCCAGCCCCATGGCAGGCCACATGGTGTGTCACAGCTGCCCTGGTTTCTAATTTCTCTGTTCGAAGTCCCATTACTTAGGGAATCACTTAAACCCAGTCCAGATTTCTGGGGGACAGAGTCCTAAGTCAAACGCTCACTCTTGAATCAGTTGGCTGTTGTCAGCAGGGTGAACATTCTATCATGCGAACACGGCTTCTCTCATCTAAACATTTGTGTGGGACGGTGGAGGGGACGGTTTTCAGAAAATGGGAGGGGAAGCCAAGCAGACAAATGATTGGTGTCCAGAATAACTAACTAATCAAAGACCAAACAAAAAAACCCCAAACAAACAAAAACAAAAAACAAGGAAGGCCAGTAAAGAACATTCCAGAACTAAAATTGAGATTCGTAGATTCAGCAAGTAACAGACGAAGTCACAAAGCAAACGCCTCCTTTCCGTCTCTCCATGAGATTGAGGCAATCTGGAGATTTGTTTATTCCAGAAAGTATCAAAGATGACAACCCCGTTCTGAAATTTTATTAAAAGTAGGGGGAGAGGAAGGGCCCAGAGGCAGAGCAGGAGGTGACATCAAAAGCTAGAAACTTAAACTCAAGCTTTGATTTTCAGGCACCTCTTTTCAAAAGTTAATCCACCATCCCATCAAATGAGGAATAATCAAATTAAGGACTACACTTCTCACTTTGCTCAGATCTGCCATTGTCCTTGTCTACGTTTCATCGCTCCTTCCTCATTTAAGTCACTTCTAAGACATTGTTCTCTCATACCTCAGGGCCTTCTCACATGCTGTTCCCTCTGCCTGGGACACCCTTCCCTCAAGTCAAATCCTGTTTAGGACAGTCTACTCCACCTATGAGTACAGTCACCCTGCCCATGGGTAACAGCTGAGGCTATTACCCAATACCCAGACCAGTGGCCCCTGAAGAAGTTGTCCCCTATCCTGGTTAGGTCTTAGTCGTGACTTAAAATATCCCCTCTGCCCAGCGGTGAACGACTTCTACCAAGCAGTTTACACAATTTCTCACGCTGCAAACTCTCTGTTGTTATTTAAAGGCGAAAACTGAGCACTCCTTTAATTTTTTTTCTGACCCCTTAGAAAAAAAAGCAAAATGAAAGTTATTTCTGCTCAGTTCCGTCTACCTGGCAAGCACCCAGTTGCCCTCTGAGGAATAATCTCATATCCCCTTTTTCCTTTATTCAATGATTTATTCCACATCTTCGAGTCACCACCAAGCGCTCGGCGTTGTGCTGGCGGCAGGTTCAGAGGTGGACAGGGAAAGTGAGTCAAGGATCTCCCAAGCAGAATTTCCAGGTGGTCAACACCTCTTCCCCCTGCTTCCATTCAGACCTCAAGAGACAGTGTGTCTTTTCCAGGGCTCTCTCGTCAGCTCCATTCCCTCTTCGTGCCGACCAGGCAAACACCAAAGGCCTTTTTGTTTGGGGAGGGGATCTGGCCCAGGCTGCAGCTTCCTCTGCTCGGTGTAGCGCCTGATGGGAGGCCGGCAGCTTCTCTGCTGTCAGTCAGTACAGAACGTTTGTGGTAGACCACCGTGAAGCTGAGGCGGGGGGCAGGTGGTGGAGCAGAGAGGAAACAGCTTCTATTTTGAAAGTGTTGAGTGGAGGGGAGGTGAAGGCAGAAGAGGAAAACCCTGTTTCTCAGCCTCTGCCATTCACCAACCTAAAATCTTACTCATTCGATTTTCCATGTGAGCCTTGAAGGTTCTCAGGCCCCTCTCTTGAGCTGGAGATTTCCCCTGGGTGTGAGACCACCAGTGTAGCCACCTAACCAGCCGGCTGGGGAAGGAGCCATCTGAGTAAGGCGGGCTGTGTGAGAGAAATCGGTGGCCTGAGGGAGCTCCTGTCTGTGTGGAAAAGCTGATTTTTGTTCCACTCACCACCACGTAAGTGTCACACTGTGATTCTCTCCTCCTGATGCCTCGCCATGTGACTCTGAGTTACAGCATTCTAATCCAATGGGTTTTTCGTGTACTGTATTCTCTGGATACATGTGGCAAAAGCAACCTATTTCCTCTGATGCCCAAATGCCCTCACGATCCTGTTGCTTTCAGTGGCCTTTCCCCGACACCAGCTCCACTCAATGAGGGCGGATCCTAGGCACTTTCTCGGGGTTAGGCTACTACGATGCTCCTTGAACCCCTGAGAACATCCTATAACCCCCAACAGCCATGAGGGGCGTGAGGCCAATATTACAGCTGTGAGTATGCCTCTGAACATTCATCGTACGTTGAGCTCCATGTTTCATGTCACAAGCTACACAAGACAATTGAAATTGTTTTGCCAATCATTATCTCATATTCCATAACACTTCATTCATATTATACTCATTCATAAAATAGACGTTTTACTAAGCATCTAGCAATCTCAAGCCCAGTAATAAAACTGGGAACAATGGATGAATCAAGGAAATAGCTGTAACACAGTATAATGCAGGAAGTGAAACAAGCAAAGGGTCCAGGGAAGCAGAGAGAAGGGGCAGGCATCTCGCCTGGTGTAAGGGTGGGTCAGAAAGAAGGCAGTCACAGAGGACTGATCACTCAGATAAATCTCAGAGGGTATCCAGTTAAAGAAGGAAGGAAGCGTGCTCCAGCATTCTGGACAAAGAAAAGTCCAGTGACATAGAAAAGACAGAGAAAGAGAATATGTGGATATTGTTGGGGCAATTTGGTGTGGAGTGAGACACAAGAAGTGGAGGTAGGAAGAGGCCAGATTGCAAAGGACCTCACCGACCAAACCAACACATTTAGATTTTGACCTCAAGGTTGTTAGGGGGAGACACTGAAATCTTTCAGCAGGGTGGTAATGAAATCAGATACTAGGTAAGAGAATTTTGGTGAGGCTGTCAGCCACCCAACCAAAATTAGTGACCTCATCTTGCCTGAACTCTCCTCGGTGTCGGGCACATGATAGCCCCTTGAAGCCTTGTTGATTGGACCGACATTTTGAAGCGTGGGCATTTTATCACCCCACCGAGTGCCTAAGAGGATGCGAAAAAGACCACAATGTCTAATCCGGTTTTCCACATCTCATGCTGGCCTCAGAGGACGTCTCCAAAACCATAGGAGAAGGTGTATTAGAGGGTGAGGTAGTTTGAATTCTGGCCAAGAACACAGCCATTGCGAGGAGTAGACACCAGTTCAGTGAAGTGTGTTGAGGCTGCCACCCAGCCAACAGCATCAGTAGAACAGGAGCATCAGACGCTCCAAAGAGATTTAGTCAGGGGATCAGAAGAACAGCGTCAGCTCCACAGCCGACCGCTGTATCATCCTGGACAAGTCACCTAACTAAGCCTCAGCTCCCCTCCGAAAAAACGGAAAGGGTAATCTCAATCCTGGCTACCGAACATATTTCAAAATGAAATAGGCTATGAGAAGGCGCTTTGTATGCAGTAAAATATCGTAAAAGGTAAATCGTTACTGTTGCTGTCTTTAGTGACCCTGCATCTGTCTAGTTAAGTCAGTTAAGGCTTCTCCCAGATGTTAAAAGGATATCCTTCTCAGCATGAGGAACAATTTTTTTCCTTTTTTGCTTTTTCTTTTTACTGTGTGTATACGAGATGATGGATGCTAACTAAACTGATTGCAGTAATCATTTCACAATATATGTGAATCAAACCATGATGCTGTACGCCGTAAAGGTATACAGTGATAGATGTCAATTATATCTCAATACAACGGGAAAAAATTATATTCTTCTTGTCCCTGTCTCCTCTGACAAGTACTATTTCCGTCTCTAACCCCCAGAGGGAAATAAAGGACAGCAATATCTATAATGTTTGCAAAAGCAGACACGCTAAAACATATTAATACTGGAATAATTCCTATTTCTGATGAAGCCCTTTTTCTTGTGCTGAAGACTTCAAGCAGCAGGCGATTGTGCAAGCATTGGGCTTTCACGCAATCTTCAACAGCTCAGGGGAAGGTGCATTCCATTGTCTCCATTTACAGAGACGAAACTGAGGTCCAGAGACATTTAGTGACCACCCAGGGCCACACAGTTGGTAAATTATAGAGCTGATGGTCTCCAAACCTCTCTATTCCAGAAACAATTCATCAAATAGCCAGTTTGAGGCGCCAAATGGGTACTCAATAAATGTCGATTAAAGTATACATGTCACTACAATTAATACTGTCATATCTCAGGATTTAAAGATTCTGGGGGCTGATGAATGCAACAGTCCTATGGCTGAGAGTAGCCAAAATCATTGAACTCAAAAGGATGAAAGTCTTCTTTATATATATATGCTTAGAAACAACAGCCATGGAATAGAGTTCTAAGAAATATTTATCTTTGCCCACAATTTATTTAACTTCATTCATTTACGCAACAAATATTTATTGAGGCCTACAACATGTCAGCCATCTTTTCTATGAACTGTGGCTACAAGGATAAACAAAACAAAATCTTTGGCTTGTGGAATAAGCATTTTGGCAGGAAAGTGAGACAATAAACAGGGTTAAACAAGTAAAATATATTAAACACCAGAAAGTGGTAAGTGCCAAGGAGAAAAAATAAAGCACAGAAGGGGAGAAAGAAATATTGAGGAAGGGGTAACTGAGGTTTTAGAAAGGGAAGTGGAAAAAGCCTCGCTGAGAAGATGACCTTCGAGCAAAGAGCTGAAGGAAATGGGAGAGTGAGCCATGTAGCTGTCTGAGGGGAGAGCACTCCAGGCTGGCAGAGGGACAGCAAGGGCAAAGGCCCTGAGGCAGGAGTGTGCCTGGTACATTCAAGAAACAGCCAAGAAGTCCAAAGTAGCTGGTTTGACAAATTGAAGGGGAGAGGGTGGAAGGTGAAGTCAGAGAAGCGCCAGGGAGCAAGACTATTCTGGACCTTATAGTTTGTAGTTAAGACATTGGCTTTTACTCTAAGTGAGAAAAGAGGACCCTGAATGAATGTGTAAAAAGCTATGATATGATCTGACCTAAGCTTCAGCAGGTCATTCTGGATGCTGTGTTGACAATGGATTGCGGGGAGCTAAGATAGATAAGGGGGGCCAGTTAGGAGGCTGTTAGGACAACCCAAGAGAAAGACGATGGTAGATTGGAATGGAGGGATGGCAGGGGGTTGATCAGGAAGGCTCAAATGCTGCCTCTGTTTTGAAGGTAGGACTGACATGATTTGCTGACAAACTGGGTATGGAATGGTAGAGAATGAGGAGAGTAATGGATGACACCAACCCTTTTGATAGGAGCACCTGGAAGAATGGTGCTGTTATTAACGGACATGGGGAAAACACAGGATTTGCTGATTTGGGGGAGACTATTAAGAGTTCAGTTTGGGACGTGTGAAGTTTGAGATGCTTAGTAGACATCCAAATGGAAATATCAAGTATACAGGTAGATAGGTGAAGAGTTCAGAGGAAACATCAGGGCTGGAAATAATGATTCAAGAGTCATCAGCAAATACATGGATGGCATTTAAAGCCATGATAATGAAGGAAAGCACATAGGCAGTGACAGCTGATAGAAAAGAGAAGAGGTCCAATCCTAACATTTGGGAGAAGGTATTTGCAAACCGTATATCTGATAAGAGGTTAATATCCAAAATATATAAAGAACTCATACATCTTAACAAAAAAACTAACAACCCAACTTAAAAATGGGCAAAAGATCTGAACATTTTTCCAAAGAAGATATACAGATGGCCAACAGAGGCATGAAAAGATGTTAGTCATCAATAATTATTAGGTAAATGTAAATCAAAACTGCAATGAGATATCACAATGAGACACTACAATGAGATATTATAGAATGGCTATAATTAACAAGACAAGAAGTAACAAGTGTTGGAGAGGATGTGGAGAGAATACACAGCTGGTGGGAGTGCAAACTCGTGCAGCCACTATGGAAAACAATATGGAGATTCCTCAAAAAATTAAAAATAGAACCACCATATGATCCAGCTATTCCACTGCTGGGTATTTGTCCAAAGATCACGAAAACACAAATGCATAAAGATATATGCACCCCTATGTTCATTGAAGCATTATTCACAATAGCCAAGACTTGGAAGCAACCTAGGTGCCCAACAACAGGGGAATTGATGAAGAAGATGTGGTGTATATAGACATGATGGAATACTACTCAGCCATAAAAGAGACGAAATCTTGCCATTTGCAACACAGTGAACGGACCTGGAGGGTATTATGCTAAGTGAAATAAGTCAGAGGGAGAAAGTCAAATACTGTATGATCTCACTCATAAATAGAAGACAAAGACAACAAAAACAGCAACGAATACATAAATACAGAGATTAGACTGGTGGTTACCAGAGGGACAGGGGGAGGGAGGAGAGTGAAAGAGGTGACTAGGCACATGTGTATGCAGATGGATGGCAATTAGTCTTTGGGTGGTGAATATGATGTAATCTACACAGAAATCAAAATATAATGATGTAAACCTGAAATTTATATAATGTTATAAAGCACTGTTACCTCAGTTTAAAAAAAAATACTATACAACTACTGGAATGGCTAAAGTCCAAAAACCTAACAACACCAAATACTGGTAAAGACATGGAGAAGCGGGAACTCTCATTCATGCCAGAGGGAGTGCAAAATGGGACAGCCATTTTGCACTCTGGAAGACAGTTTCTTGCAAAGCTAAACATAGTCTAACCTTACAACTTAGTAATTGTACTCCTGGATAATTACCCAATAGAGTTGAAAACTTATGTTTTCACAAAAATCTGTTCATGAAGGCTTATACTAGCTTTCTTCATAGTAATCCAAAATTGGAAACAGTCAAGATGTCTTCAATAGATGCGTGCATAGGCAAACTGCGGTATATCTATACAATGGAGTATTATTCAGTGATAAAAAGAAATGAGCTATCAAGCCACGAAAAGACACGGAGGAACTTTAAGTGTATGTTGATGAGTGAAAGAAGCCAGTCTGAAAGGCTGCATATGATATGATTGCAACGATATGAACTCTTGGAACAGAAGAAACAGTAAAACAGTAAAAATATCATTGGTTCCCAAGGGTTCCAGAGGAAGGAGGAGGGGGATGAATATCTTGAACACAGATTTTTAGGGTAGTGATGCTATTTTGTATGAAACTATAATGGTGGATACACGTCATTATGCATTTTTCAAAACCCCAGAACTGAACAACACAAAGAATAAAACTTAATGTAAACTATTGACTATAGTTAATAATAGTGTATCAATATTGGTTCATTTCTTATAACAACAGCAGGCCAAGATCAAAAAATAAAGAAAAAAGAAGAGGTCCAAAGACTGAGCCTTAGGCTACTCCAAAGTCTGCGGGTTGGGAAGATGAGGAGAAACCAGAAAGAGAAATTGTGAAGAGTCAGAAAGATAGAAGGAAAACCAGACTCGTGTGGTGTCCTGGAAACCAAGATAGGAAGATGTTTGTAGGAGTAGAGAGCAAGGACTTTTGTCAAATGCTGAAAACAGGTCAGAAAATGAGGACTTTTAGAAATGACAGTTGGATTTAACAACATGGCGGTCACAGATGACCATGAAGGGAGAAGTTTCACGGGATTGGCAGGAGAAAAAACCTTATAGAAGCAGTTTCAAGAAGGCCGGGGAGAAGAATTGAAGGCAGCCAATGGATTCAGGCCTCAAGGAGAATAGTTTCAGACTGCAGTTGCCTCCGAAGCCTCAGTACAGGGGTTTGAATAGGAAAAGACTGAAGCCTCAGGAGGAAGCGAGCCCACGAGAGGGCTTTTTGAGTGTTCATTTTGATTTTAGATGCAAGAAATAATACCAAGTTTGTATGCTAATGGGAATGAGCCAGTGGAAAGTCTAACAACTGGTATAGTCCCAGTGTATCAAACATACATATTTGCCCTCCTTCTAACAATTTGAATTTACAAACACATGTCCCCTAGAAGCTGGTTATGAATTCTGACTTTATGCTTTCGATCTCATTACTTTCACCAATAGCTAATCATATGAGCAATTTGATCTACGATTAAACTATTTCTTGGTATTTTCTAGAATCTATAATGATTATGCTTTTTCAGTAAAAATAAGATTTCATTAAAAGAGCTTTACAAATAGACATTAAACATAAATTATCCACCCTTACATTTTAGCAATAAGAAAAATCACTATTCATACCAAAATTGAAAGGAAATTCATGTGCAGGGATTGCCTGAGTCCTCTCCCCTCTACCTCAGCTCCTGCTGATTGTATTTGACTTAACCCTGCGTATTTATTCGAAGCTCCAGCGGTGAGAGAGTCGTCAGATATCTGTGGGCTGTGCTCCTCCTAACGGGAGTGGGACATCCATTTTTTTTTCCCAAGGAAGATTAGCCCTGAGCTAACATCTGCCAATCCTCTTCTTTTTTCTGAGGAAGACTGGCCCTAAGCTAACATCCGTGCCCATCTTCCTCCACTTTATACTTGGGACGCCTACCACAGCATGGCATGCCAAGCGGTGCCATGTCCACACCCGGGATCCGAACCGGTGAACCCCAGGCTTCAGGGCCACCGAACCAGAACATGCACACTTAACCAGTGTGCCACTGGGCCGGCCCTGGGACCTTCATTTTTGAGGTAATCCAGTAGGAAGTACTTCCCTGCCTGGGAAGGCACTTTCCCCCACTTCAGCAGTGTCACTTGCTCATGCTGTTACTTAACCAGTTCCTCCCAGAGAATGTCATCTTCAAAGTTGTGGTTTCCTCCTCAGCTGCAGCTTAACTTTTCAATGTAACACCCCTCAGCCTTTCCTTCCTGTCGTTTCCACCCTTTCCCCAGCCAAGAGGAGAGGAACTCTGCTAAGAAACAGCTCCTGAGCATCTCTCGGCCTCGGAGCCCCACTGTCACTCTGAATATGACTACTTAGAGAACAAGATTCTTAATTCTCTCTGCAAAGCTCTTTACCTCCTTTCTGTTGACTACATAACATTGGACCAGATTCTCAATTTTACTCCTTTATAGCCTATTTCAGTTCTTTACTGAGACTATCTACCCTCCCCCATTTGGTTTTTTAATAGTTATGCATTTAGAACAGAACTAAGAAAGTTTTAGACTGCAGTTGCCTTAGAAGGGTCGTTTATGGGTAATCGCACATGCACACATATTTTCATATGTTGGATTATAGCAAGTGTAGCTAAAATTGTTGATCACAGTAGCCAACATTTAGTAAGCACTTTCTCTGGGCCTGCACTCTGCTAAGCACTGGTGTACATTATCTTAACTGAGTCTCCATTTTGTTGCTGGCAAAACTAAAAGTTAGGGGAGGTTAGGGCACCTGCCCATGGTGACACAGCTAGTAAGTGATGGATCAGGGATTAGAACACAAGCGATCTGGCTCCAGCACCCACATGCTCAGCGCTCAGGCAGAAGAGAGCCGTCACGCAGGGAAACATTCAGGGTGGTGCTTCTAGCACACTCCAGTGGAGTCTGAAGGGCAGAGGCCACAGACCTCTCCCAGAGGTGAGAAAGCCTGGGTGAGAAGGGAGGTACCGCCCACGGCGAGGGCAACAGCTCCTTGAAGTCCCATGACTTACCTTTAAAATTCATGCTAATTCTCCGTTCTGCTCCATAATATAGACATATTGCTTTAACACAAAACAAACATTTGACTCTATTAAAGGACACAAAAGACATATATAAATATTTATGAAGTAGATGACAAACATTGTAAACATGTCAATTTTCCCCCAAATTAATCCAGTATTCAATGTAATTCCAATAAAAATCTCCAAATAATTTTTAGGAGGAAATTTTCTAATCTGATTTTTAAATTCATATGGTGCAAAGATCTTCACTGGTAGCTGAAGCAAGTTGGAAAAAGAAAGGAAAAATTTGCCCTATCAAATATTAAGGCATAAGCTGTGAGAATAAAGCTGTGGTGATAAAAAAACACTTTAGCACTAACTCAGGGAAGAACAAACGGACAATAGAAAGCTCAGAATCCTGGCCATGAAATATACGTATGTATATATATGTGTGTGTGAGTATGTGCACAAATATATAAACTATGACCAAATGAGGATAAGATATATTATTCAGTATGTGTTGTTGGAAAATTTTGTTCATTTTCCAAAATAAACATAAAAATAAAGCAAGAGAAAAATAAAATAAGTTTTCTACCTTACATCATGTATAAAAACAGACTTTAGGGGCCAGCCCAGTGGCATAGTGGTTAAGTTCATACACTCCGCTTCGGTGGCCCAGGGTTCACAGGTTTGGATCTCAGGCACAAACCTACATACCGCTCATCAAGCCATGCTGTGGCAGCGTCCCACATACAAAATGAAGGAAGATTAGCACAGATATTAACTCAGGGACAATCTCCCTCAGGCATAAAGAGGAAGATTGGCAACAGATGTTAGCTCAGGGCCAGTCTTCCTCACCACAAAAACAAAAAAGACTCCTGATGAATTAAATGCCTAGATTTGACAAACAAATACAAAAGCTAGAAACAAAAAGAAAATATAGGGGAATATCTTTATTATCTCTGGGTGGAGAAAAAGTACCATAACCATATCCCCAAAGAATAACTCATTAAAAAAAAAACCTGACATATTTTGCTATTTCAAAATTACAGATAAATTTAGAGTCACTGCCTACCTCATTGCCCTATTCGCCCTTTTCATAGTGTTTCTCACTTTCTGAAGCTGTCTTGCTTGCCTATGTGATTTTTGGTCTCACACACATTTGAGAGTATGCTCCATGAGGGCAGGTACCTTGCCTATTGTGTTTACACTGTAGACACAGCACCTAGAACTTCACCTAGCATGACAGGTGTGCAATAAATGAGTCCTTTGTACACTGTTTTAAAGATTTAAAAAATGTGTTTATATTTTGTAGATCCCACTGCTGTCCGTCTGTGTGTCTGGGATTCTCTTTCCTTACCATCATGCGGGTTCTACTGAACCTTCCTCAAGTGTAAGCCCTAAAGGACATCCACAAGACAGCTTACTAGAGGAACGCTATGGTTTCGACAAAGCCTGAAACTCTCATTTAATCCCTGTGGGCAACAGTAGGACTCATGCCAGTGTCTCTCATATGCATCGTGTAGGGCAAGTGTGTTTAAATGGAGAGAGAATATCTTTAGGGTATAGCTGAGATCAAAGAATTGAAAATACAGGAAGCAGATTTCAGCTTAACACTATAGATTATTTTCTTCCAGTTGCAGTTGTCTGGAAATGGAATGGGCTATCTTGAGATGTAGTAAATAATGCATCACTGAATATGTTTGGGAAGAGTCTGGAGGACCATTGAACACAGGGAGAGAGAAAAGATGACAAGGAATGATTTCCTTTCATCCCTGAGCTCGAAGACCTTTGACCTTCTCCATCTTACATCCACCTCCTCTTCACAGGACCTTTCCTTTCATCCTACCAGGAATAGCCACTGAAGCACCGTGATGCCAAGAGTGGTGATGAACACTATGAATTATTATTACTCTCGACATTCGATAAGTGATGTCAAAAATTAAGGGAAGCATGCACATAAAACAGGCACTCTGCAGGGCGTTTAAGTGGGGCTCTGGAGGACGAAGATACATTGTCAGAGAAACACACTCACCCTCCATTCTTAACCCCCCATGCCCGCCCCATTATGAGAGGAAGTCAGGCAAACAGCTCATGGTATGGGCTGAAATTCGTATCTTCTAAAGGATCCGCACAGAATAATACATGCAGCCCTTGTCTCTTGAATCTCATGGAGAGGCTTGGGCACGCACAACTGGAGACATCAAGAATTTTACTCTACGAGAGAGACCCCACCCCTTGCTGCTCTCATTTTTTTTTTTAGTAGCAGTTCCCTGAAAGTACCTTTAGCAATGGCAAGGGAGTGGAGGGGAGGAGCTCTGAGCATGGGTACCAGATGCTCAGGAGTTGCCTTCCCATACGCACGGCACCTAGAGATCTTGAGGAAGCTGCATCTGCAGGTACTGCTCCTCCAGCTGGCAGGAGGGCCCTCCTCTCTCCAGCCCCCATTCTCATTGGCAGGAACCCACTCCGGGGTCTCAGGATTATTCAGCAGACCATCCAAGCACTTTCACATCTCTTACCTTGTTTGATCCTCCCAAGAGCCTTGTAAGGGAAGATAGAGCAGGTATGATTACGTCCATTGTATTCATGAAGAGACGGGATAAAATGCTTTGTCTAAGTCGTCCCACTATGTGGCAAAGCCAGGACTCAATGTACTCCCTTAGAACCCTGATGTCATGCAGTCCCCTCCAAAATCTATAGCCCATCAGGCTGCCCTGGCAATGATGCTATCATGTTGGACAGAGGAAGTCTAAGAGGCTGGGTTACCGATGCCCCATTTGCCCTGGGAAGAAGGGAAGCACCCCGGAGTTCTCTGAAATTCTGGAGAAATGAGAACACCAAGGCCTGGCGAGGTTCCCTCTTGAGCAGCTCTCTGCTGGAGATGTGTCATCTTCACGTGTAAGCATTGCCTGTGACCAACGTTGGCCGCCTGGGAAAGTAACACACCACAGCCTCGGAGTAAGACTGAAATGTTTGTCTTACCCCCTCCCCTTGCCCTAGTTCAAGGAGTAGAGATTATGTCAGAAGAGAAAGTGATTTTTCTCATTATTTGCTGTTGGATTACATGTGAAAATGCAGTCACACCAACCACAGTTCCTGTGTCCAACTCAGAAGTGGGACAGGATACGGAGAAATCTGAGAGACGAGAGAATGACTGTGATCAGAGCTCTCAGAGGCGAGGCAACAGACTGAAATGTGCCTGTACGCTTCACATGGAGAAGACAGGACTAGAAACCTGGGCTTGGGAGCAGACCCCAGGACTCCTGTGTTTGAATTAGAAGACTGTTTTGATACCACTTGACTTGTATCAATGGCCTAAATTCTTGACTCACTCTGCCACCGCCAGCCGTGTGGTAATGAATATGGCAAAATTGGAAGGATGCTGGATCAAGAGTTAGAAGACCAGTTAAGACTGTGATCTCTGATTACCTGCTGGACACTGAGGCAGATAAACATAATGATCTCCAACCTTCTGTTAAGTTCTAAAAATCAAAGTCATTTTCTGCACATAGAAAATTAGACAGTTTAAACATAATATCTTCTAAAATCCTTTCTGGTCCTAACATTTTAAAGTTTCATAAATCATTTCCTGAGTCATTTCTTTCTTAGGATAAACATATAGCCCCTCGAATTGCAAGGGGTCCGTCTGCAGGAAACACCATAAGTTCTGTGCCTTGCACTGAATTGGGGAAATGTTATGGGCAGCAGGGCCACCTACTAGCCTACATGCTACATTCATGCAAATTACAAAAAGGCACTTATTTACTTATTTAATAAAAGGGGATAAAAATATCTAAAAAGTAACAACTATGAACCTATATGCATCTGATAACGTTGGCACAGACACACACACACACACACACACGGAGAGCATTACATAGAGAAATTGAAAAAGCCAGAACCAGAGTAAGAAATTTCAACACTTCTCTTCCAGATCATGCAGGTGAAACATTAGGAAGAAATACATGTGAAGATACCTCAGAAAACCTAAATTTTAGCAATTTCTCTCTAGCCCTTCCTCCTAACATAAGAATTTTAGAACTCTTTAATTCTAATCTTAAAACTCTCATCTTCTATGCTATCATTGTGTAGTATTTTAGTTCCATCTAGTTTTTAAACATTCCTCCCCAAAATAATTAATCTTTTTTTTTTACATCTATGCTTACTTTGGAATTACCAGTATATCACCAATTTGTGTACTCTTGGTCATTTTTCACATCCCAATCCATCCCTCTGGTTTAATTTTGTTTCTTCAGAAGTGTATACTTATTAGTTCTTTCACTGAGGTAAGTAGAAAATTAAGTCTTTGTATGTCTGAAAATGTCATGATTTTGCCTCAAGTTTGGGTGATTATGCAACTAGCTGTAGAATTTCAGGCTGACATACACTTTTTCTTTTTTTTGTTTTGAGGAAGATTAGCCCTGAGCTAACATCTGCTGACAATGCTCCTCTTTTTGGTGAGGAAGACTGGCCCTGAGCTAACATCCGTGCCCATCTTCCTCCACTTTATACGTGGGATGCCTACCACAGCATGGCATGCCAAGTGGTGACATGTCCGCACCTGGGATCTGAACCGGTGAACCCCAGGACGCCAAAGCAGAATGTGCACACTTAACTGCTGCGCCACTCGGCCAGCCCCGACATACACTTTTTCTTAACACTTTGAAGATATCCTTTCATGGTATCCTCTGGCGTTTGTCGTTGTTATAAAAAGTCTGTTGTCCGTGTATTTTTTGTTACTTTCTAACTAATTTTTCTTTCTGGCAGCCTTTAAGAATTTTTGGTCTTTGATGTTTTTCAGTTTGACTACAATGCGTCCAGGTGAAGAAATTCTTTAAATTTGTTCTGCTTGGAACTTCCTTCAATCTGAAAACTCATCTGTCTCATCAGTTCTGTTAAATTCTCAGACATCAGCGTTTTGAATGTTTCTTTTCCTGTACTTCCTCTGCTTTCTCTGTTGGAACTCCTATTACAAGTATGTTGGACCTTATCATTCTACCCTCCATGTCTCCTAACCTACATTTTCCACGTTTTCCTTCCCTGTGCTGAATTCTAACTAATCTCTTTAAAGCTGTATTGTTGATTTCATGTTCTTAGGATAAATACCCAGTAGTAGGATAGCTGGGTCATAAGGTGTTTCTATTTTCAATTTTTTGAGAAATCTCCATACTGTTTTCCATAGTGGCTGCGCCAGATGCCTTCCTACCAGCAGTGTATGAGGGTTCCCTTTTCTCCACATTCTCTCCAACATTTGTTATTTCTCATCTTGTTAATTATAACCATTCTGACGGATATAGGTGATATCTCCTTGTAGTTTTGATTTGCATTTCCCTAATAATTAGGGATGTTGAACACCTTTTCATGTGCCTGTTGGCCATCTGTATATCTTCTATGGAAAAATGTATGTTCATATCCTCTGCCCATTTTTTTGATTGGGTTGTTTTCTTGTTGTTGTTGTTGAGTTGTATGAGTTCTTTACATACATCGGAAATTAACCTATTATAGGATATATGATTTGCAAATATTTTCTCCCAGTTGGTGGATTGTCTTTTTATTTTGCTCATGGTTTCCTTTGCCTGGCAGAAGCTTTTCAGTCTGATGCAGTCCCATTTGTTTGTTTCTTCTTTTGTTGCCCTTTCCCAAGTAGACATGGTGTTTGAAAAGATACTGCTAAGACCAACGTCAAAGAGTGCATTGCCTATATTTTCTTCTAGGAGTTTTATGGTTTCAGGTCTTACATTCGAGTCTTTAATACATTTTGAGTTAATTTTTGTGTATGGTGTAAAATAATGGTCTACTTTCATTCTTTTGCATGTGGCTGTCCAGTTTTCCCAACACCATTTATCGAAGAGACTTTTCTTTCTCCATTGTATGTTCTTGGCTCCCCTGTCAAAAACTAACTGTCCATACATGTGTGGTTTTATTTCTGGGCTTTCAGTTCAGTTCCATTGACCTGTGTATCTGTTTCTGTGCCAGCGCCATGCTGTTTTGATTACTATGGTTTTGTAGTATATTTGGAAATGAGGGAGTGTGACGCCTCCAGCTTTGCTCTTTTTTCTCAGGATTGCCTTGGCTGTTCAGGGTCTTTTGTTGCCTCTACATGTGCTGTTCTTGTGTCAACTCCACATCAGTGTTGATAGGAAACTCAGCTACTCGGATTTCAGCAAAAGATCTACTCCATCAAGCACTTGGGAGATCAGTAACTTCACTGATTTCCGGGGAGACTCAAGGATGAAGGGATGGTGTTGCATCACACAGTCTCCCATCAAGTCACTCTTGTTTCCCTTCTTCTCTCTTAGTACCCCTCCCTCTCAAGAACAGAACACATTCTACTGTTTATCTCACGTTTCTCAGTTAGAAAGGAAGTTTTATTGCTTGAGCATGCCCTGTCTCAATCATATCTCCATCCAAGCAATTTATTCAAGTATTTCTTCCAAACAAATATAGTACTTTCCCTAAAGGAAATCTTCGTGAATAAAATATTTTTCTTCACCTCGCTGCACCCATAGATGGGATTGGCATGCAGACAGAGTCTGAATGTATGGAGGAAGAGTTCTCAATAAAGGGAGACAAACTCAGCCACTTCCACCCAGCTCCCTGTAAATTTGCTTTTTCTTCCATCTGCTTCCCCTTTTCAGGTATTAATATGAAAGAGAGAACAAAAAGGGGGGGCTTTCCATATCATTTTGTGTGGGAAATTAGGAAGTAGAATATTTGATGAAGAAAGGTGTTTCTTTTCAGCAAATACGCTAAATTTTAAGAACATGGTTTTCAGGCCTCCCAAAAGTGAAGGGGGCAAGCATCCAGCATCACGCATCCAACTCCGGGATAAATAGAGGAATAGCAATACGGTACACTGGAGTATATGAGGAAGCCATTTGGTTTAAAACTAGTTCAGCGCCTGACGTTGTTTTTCCTAAAGGGCTTGACGTGGCCTGTTGAGCACGCATAGTACATCTGCTTTAGATATTTACTATGTCCCAAAGACAAGAATGATGCCCTTAAAGATAAGGATGTATCTTCCCCCCATATTGGTATTTCTTCCAAGATAAACATCTCTTCCTGGAAACTAAGGATTAATCATCGACCTGCAATGTTCATCTTGTGGCCACTGACCTGCTGACCACTGACCTTCTGTGCCAGTTAAGTGTCTTGTGACAGTAGGAAAAGAGATATTACTCTCTTATGTAATGTATGCTCTTTGTCACAGGATGGTATATAATCACTCTGTACACTCAACTTCTTTGGTGCCCTTCTTTCCTTAGGAAACAAAGGCCCTGGGCTATGGTCCTCAAAATTGGCTCATAATAAACCCACCCAAGTTTTGATTTATAGGTTGATCATGGATTATTTGTGTCAACACCCCTTAAATGAAAACCCTCCCCATAGGATGCCCTAAAAGGTCACAGGGGAGAATGAGGGGGAGGCAGAGGAGAACATAGTGACATTTGCAAAGGACCCAAGGGCTGGGGCAACATAGATTAAAATAGAAGAGGTTGGGTGGACTGAGAGGGAAACCCACCACAATGATCGCAGAGCATCATTGTTCTTTTCCCACCAAGATGACATGTACTCACACATACAAGTACCCATTCACTTCGTCACACCCACAGCTGCCGCCAGGGAAAGCCACAGGGTCTTTCATTGTAGCACCGCCCCCTCCCCCCACTTGCTGAAAGACAGATCTCAGCAGTGAGGAAGGAGTAGGAGGAGCTGTGACCTGCGCCCCCTGCTCCCAGGCAAGCCTTTGAAGCATTTGAAGGGGAGGAGCTGTGCAGGAGGAAAAGGCGAGGGGGCAGGGGGAGCACTTGCAAGGTCTCTGAGAAGTGAGATTTATTCCTCAGTCTCCAGTGGTGACCCTGTGGGGGGAGTGGCACACCCTTGCTCCGGGATCTGTATTTCCCATTCTTCAAGGCCCCTATGTGCAATCACCAAAGCTGCTTTGTCCAAGAAGCAGAAAATGAAACTGAGCAGCCACAGGAAGTTACAACTTTCAGGTGTGCTCCTGGGCCCGTGCTTTCCAACTGAGGGCTTTGAGTCCATTTTATAAATCGGCTCAGAGAGTGCATGTATTGAAATAATGAACAGATGAGAAACATAGAGCCTGAGGAAAAGGCCAAATGATCAAAAAGAAAGGAAAAAATCTCCAATTCTAGAAGGTACTGAAGACAGTTTCCCTTCCTCTAGTACTGTTTCTACTCACTGTGTGATTTTCAAAACTCTGTAAGACAAAGAGTAATTGAAAAGGAGGAGACGACTGACATTCATTTTGACTGTATGGCCTGCTAGATACACTACAACATCCTTCTAATTAAAAACAAAGTGTCAAGATTAGACAGGACTACCGAATCAGAAGGAGAAAAGCGAGCAAGAGGAGAAGGATGGGGACGCATCCTAGAATATGGAGATTAACACTTGGTTTAAAGGCAGGTACTGAAGACAGTGAGCTTTTGGGGAAGAGATTGACAAAATGACCCACAGAGCAGAATAAAGAGCCTAGAAACCAACCCATTCCATCTATGACTGACAGGGCATCACAGATGGGGGGCAGGAGGGACAACTTAATCAGTGAGTCTGGAACTGTTGGAACTTACTGGAAAATGAAGTAAGATCCTTATCTCACTACAATAAAAATTCCAGATGGATTGAAGACTTAAATGTGAAAAACAAAACTTATAGAAGATCTTTATGACTCAAACAAAACACAAAAGCTGAAAACCTAAAAAAAAAGATTGATAAATTTAATTACAGTAAAATTAACAGCTTTTATTCATGTAAAGATATTACAAAGAGGGCAAAAACCACAAAGTACCATTTGGGAGAAATATTTGTTATACACATAACAAAGGAAGAATAGTGTCCAGAAAAATACACCTCCTACAATTAGTAAGAAAAAGACCCTCCCTCTTCCCCAAGAAAAACGAGCAAAATGGGAAAAACCTATGAACAGGTATTTCATAGAAGAAAAAATGGAAGAACCCATAAATTAGATGAAAACACATTTAACCTTATCCTCATTAGTAGTCAGGAGGAAGCAGATTCAAACTAAATGAGCTACCACGTCTCTCCCTCCAGACTGGTAAAAACAAAAAAGTTGAACAGTGCCAAGTATTGGCCAACATACAGAGGAAAAGAGAAGTCTCATTCACTGCTTCTAGGTGTGTACATTTATACAAGTGCTTTGGAAAGCAGTTTGGCATAACCTAGTAAAGTTAAACATGTACGTATCCAATGACTCAGAATTTTACCCCCAAGTTTATACCTAGAAAAACTCTTCGGTGTGTTTTCTAGAGTTACATTCAAGAATATTCACAGCAGCCTTGTTTGTAATAGCAAACAGTGGAAACAACCCCAATGTCCGTCAATAGTAGAATGGGTGAGTAAATAGTGGTATAGCCATACAATGAAATATTATACAGCTGTGAAAAATAATACACTCCAGCTACATAGTTCAACATGAAAAAAATTGCAATTAAAATTTGGAGAAAGAAGCACATCATAAAAGTACATCCAGTATAATTCCACTCATATAAAATTCAAAAATATGCATATATTAAACAATATATTGAGTAGGAGCACATATGTAAGTGATAATACTGTGAATAAAGCAAAGGTGTGACTAACGCAAAATTCAGAAGAGTGTTTACTTCAGGGCTAAGAGGGAGTAAGACTGGAGAGAAGTTCAGAACCACTTCTAACTCACTGTAAACTCCTGCTTATTAACCTACCTATGCACAGTGGTTCATTTAGTTATCATTCTTTAAATTATACTATTATAATTAGGATTTTTTAAATGATTTTAAAGCAAAGACGAGGCTATACAGTTTACAATCTGGTTCACAAGCTAGCTGGTGACAGCACAATGCTACCTGCTCTCACAATTACTCTGTTAAATTCTTCTGACCCCAAAATATAAATTCTTAATAGGTGATCTTTTAAAACTTGAGTCCCAGCTTAGAAAAATACCAAGAGGAGAGGGTAATAAGCATATGCATATTCACAATGTCTTTTATCTAAGATTCACATGAATTTGATTGCAACATTTCCATTGCAGCATCAGACAGCAAAGAAAAATAGGAACAGATTTCACCTCTGACTCCATGAGTCTGAAATTAGTTTGAGTTTTGACTTCTAGATTTTTGAGTAACTGATCCAGGTGAGGTTTGATACCTTTTCTCTACAATAAACCTCAACATTACACTTAGTACTCTCACAAACAGTATTCAGACTTCAACTATTATTTCTAGTAACTGTAAGAAGGACTTAAAAAACGTTACCACTGTCTAGCGTGAGGAAGAGAAACAGATTAATGATATATTAACAATAAAGCCTCACAAAGTCAGATTAATAATAGTGAAATGTACAGCCTGCATTACCCAGAGGTCTGCTGTATTAAATATTATTGTGTTAACTGCCTCCTGCCCATTATCTAAAGGCAGACCAGATGCTATCAACAAGTATTTCCAACAAGCTTGTTTTAATGAGCAAAGACAATATTGCTACCAAGAACTTTAAAATGTGTTTTCTCAGGCCTTGGATTACCAAGCTCAACCTTCCAAATGTACACAGTTAGCTTTAATAAAGTCAGAGAAAAAATACCTGCCTGCAAAAACACAAAGGAAATGTCTTACTTTGGTGAGTTTGGAATTTTGGAAGTATATGAGAAGTTATTTTTTCTGATGATAAAACAATAAATATTAATGATAAAAATTCTAGAAAAGGTATAAAGTGTGAAGACAATTTAAATTGCTCATAATTCTACACCTAGAAATTACCATTATTTGCGTTTTGGGGCATGTCCTTTCAGTATTTTTCTTCCAAGGATACATACATGTGTTTACATATTTGAGACCCTAAAGTTTGTGGTCTTTTTTCTTTTTCTGTTAGCGTTATACTGTAAGCACTTTCTCATACCATTAAATATCCTCTGAAGATCATTTCTAGAGCTGGATAATATTCCCCACATTGGCATGATATAATTTGAAGAAAATTTTCTCTGTTTTAAGACATTTTGATGGTGTTGTCATCTTTTTATATCAAGAAAAGCCTGTGTAGTCTTTTTTCTTCTTTTTTAATATCTTATGTTTATCTCTCATGATTGCCAATAGATACCAACTCTTGGACATCAGGAAATTTTTGAAAAATGTGTCATCAATCTCATTTTAAAGGCTAGAAATCAATTTGTGTGTTCTTTCTTTCAACAAATATTTATCATATGCCTATTCCATGCTGTGAACTATTTTAGGCATTGGGGATAAAGACTAGAACAAAAGAGATAAAGTCCCTGTCTTTGGGAGCTTATCTTATAACAGAAGAGTTAGAAAATGTCATGTGATAGTATAACAGAAAAATAAAGTAGGGTAAGTGGCAACAGAAAGTACTCATGGGAGGTAACGGTGGTGGTGGTGGTGTTATTTTATATAATGGTGGTGGTGGTGGTGGTGGAGGTCTGTCAGGAAAGGTGATTAGGTGGCACTTGAACAGAGAGATGATGAAGTAAGACGGTGGGAAACCCAAGAGCAGAGAACTCCAGCCTGAAGCATCAGTGAATGCAAAGAGTGAGGTGCAACAGGTACATGTTCAGGATGCTTGAACAACAAAGAGGTCAACATGGCTGCAATCAAATGGGCAACGGGTAGAGTGGGAGGCTATGAGGTCAGAGAGATACCTGGCTAGATCACAGAGGATCTCACAGACCACTGTAAGGATCGCTCAGGCTGTCTCTGAGTAGCCACTAGACTCTGAGGGAGGTGGCAGGAAAGGTAGAGGCAGGAAGAGCCAGGAAGACCAGTTAGCGGGTGACCAAAATAAAATAGGTAAAATGTGATGGTGGCCTAGACTATAGATATACGGCGAAGATGGAGGGAAAAAGATCCTGTTTTGGATATATTTTGAATTTAAAGCTGACAGATTTGCTGATGGATTAGATAGAGGTAGGAGAGAAAGAGAAGAGGCAAAAATAGTTCTAGGATTTTGGCCTGAGGGAGTGAAAGAAAGGAGTTGTCATTTAGGCAGATGAGGAAGACTAAAGAAGAGTAACTTGGGGAGAAAATCAGGAGTTGGTTGTTGATGTACTAAGGTTGATGTGCCTGTTAGAAATCCAAATGGAGATCGAGTTGAAGTTCAGAGGACAGGTCCAAGTAGAAAACATAATTATAGCCATCATCAATATGCAGATTAAATTTAAAGCCATGAAATTAGATGAGGTCATCAAAAAACTAAAAATGCATAGAAAAGAGGTTCAAAGACCCCAAAGGAGACAGAAAACCAGCCTCCAGAGAGGTGAGAGAAAGAAGAAGAGAATGTGATGCCCTGAGGCTGGGGAAGGCAGCATTTCTACAAGGGTGAGAAAAAAGGTCAAAGCCACCATTTTAAGGAGGGTAAAAATGAGAACTGACCATTGGATTTGGGACACGGAGGTTAGTGGTAGGCAAAATGACCATATAATCTTTGCCCAAATCAGAGCATTTTTAGAGTGAAGGAAGAAGCTCAGAATAATTAAAAGATGTCAGGATAATAGGCATAAACAAGGACCTATCTGAAAAAAATAAGATAAATCATCAACCTAGTTATTTGTGACCTTGACAAACGCAGGTTTTTGTTTTGTTTTGTTTTTTGAGGGATGAAAGAAAAAGAAACTTGATTGTAATGTGTTCAAGAGAAGAAGTGAGAAAAGGAAGTGAAGATAACTAGTAGAGATAACCCTTTTGAGTTTAGCCATAAAAGGGAGCAGAGAAATGAGCCAATAGTTCAAGGGACACATATGTTCAAGAGAAATTTATTTTTAGATAAGAGATAGCAGAGAATATTTGTATGTAGATTGGAAAATCCAGAAGAGAAGGAAAGATACAAGAGAAAGCAGAAAAAAGCTGGAGTGATGCCCTTGATTGGGCAAGAGGGGATGGGTCCAGGTCCCTGGAAGGAGACTCGGCTTAGGTTGGAGCAGAGATGTTTCATCCACAGGAGGAAAGGTAGACTGGGAGAAGTGGTGGTGGAAGCAGACAGAAGGCCTTATCTGGTGGTTGTATTCTCTTGGTGACTATAGGAAACCAAGTCAAAGACCCAGCTAAACAGAAAGCAGGCTTCTTTAGTATAGACTGAGAGCTGGACAAGCTGAGTCATCATTTCCATTCTGGCTTCTTTGACTCCTTTGGGACACGTTCCTATCACCCCGTAACATCAACAGAATCACTGTCAATGAGGTTCCCCTGCCCATCATGCTGGAGGAAGAGGCTCCCCCACCGGTCAGGGCATTGTGGGAACAGTGGAGGGCATTGGGATAGAATGTGCAGTGGCTACAGACAAGGACAAATTTTGTGGATATGGGGTCATTTATTCGATTCAAGAAAAAGAGGAAACAGCAGGGAGTGATATCCTTGGTTAGGCAAGAGGTGGGGAGATGCAGTGCTCTAGGGGAAGCCTTCTTTATTCAAGACAGTTGTTGAGCGCCCTGTGCCAGGCCCTGCAAAGGAGTGAGAGTCACAGCCCCAGGCCTCCAGGAGCCACTGTCTAATGAGGAAGATGTAGAAAGAAAGTAAGCAGTAAATTGATTGATTTTTTTCTTGGCAAATGGGTAGGATTTTGTTAAATGATATATTGAGAGAAGGACTTTACAAGCAAGGAAGTGCCTTGGGCAAAAGTCAGGATTCTGAGACGGCCAAGTCTATACCCACAGGGCTCCTTTGCATCAAGAGCAAACTCCACACTGCCCTCTCCTCTCCCTGTGCATAGTAGACTTCAAATGGACCTCCTCGATGAGCACACTGGGGTCAGTCCCTCTCTAAACTCTCTAATGCGTAACAGGAAATGGCAATTTCCCATGAGTGCGCTCCATTTTTGTAGGACTTTGAAGTCCTTTAGTGTTTGACAGTACTGTTATTTTTACCATATGCACAAAGCCATCTGCCTGCTATTACAAAATCCGATAGCTATCACCGCCACCATAAAGTCCACTTATTCTTGACGGAGGCCAGACCACCTCAGCCATCTACCTGGTTGAAGACAGTAGACCACCTCAGGCTAACTGGACACTGCTGACACCCGAATGTCATGGACTTTACATGATGCCACCAATCTGCAAGCATCAGAGGAGCTTTTGAGGATGCTGGGGGCCCTTGTCCAAAGGCTTTAACCTCAGGTCAGGGATCTCCTTTAGTCCCTACCTCCACATTTAACCTTTCAAGACCATTTCCTTTCCTTCCTTCCTTCCTCCCTTCCCTCCTTTCTTCCTTCCTTCCTTTCCTCCTGCTTTTCTTCCTTCCTTCCATCCTTACTTCCTTTCAGGTAATTAAAACCCACACAACCTCTTGGACACAGGAGATGACTGCTAAATGATGCTGAAACGTTGATGGGCTTGTGTTACTTTAGTAAAGCCCTAATCCATCAGGTGACATCAACTACAGCAAACAAGCCCTCTCAGACAGACTATTGGAAGTCAAATCCCAGAAATCCCTGACTGCCAACTGAGTGTCTGACAGGAGGCAGTTTTTAACTGAAAGCGACGACTAGAGGCTAAGCGATGAGAGAAGTGGCATGAGGTTCTGCTAGTGTCTAAGATAAAGTGGCAGGATTTTCCACACTTTTCTAAGCCTTGTAAACTAGACCAGAAAAGCCCCCTGAGAATAGACAATGCCACAGTTTCCCATGTCAGGGGTAGAAGCAGAGTAATATCAAAAACTTACTGACCTAATAGGCTATTTCCATTTCTTAGTAATGTCTCTGATTATCAACCATATTAAAACTTTCCGTGGCCCATTATGAGAGCCGGACCCACGTAGTGGTTAAGAGAGCGAACAGCCTGCCTGGGGTCACATCTTGGATGCACCATTTACTGGCCTTGCAACTCTACACAAATGTCCCGAGCTCTCTACAACTCCATTTCCTCATCTTTAAAATGGGAGTAAAAGAGAACGTACGCCATAAAGGGCTGGAAGGATTACACAAGGCAACATATGGGTACCCTGGACCAGGCCCTGAGGCAGCATAGAACGCCTGTTAGCTAATGTTATTATTGCTCATATGTCCTCCAGCTCATTCAACACCTCTACCTTGAACTCAACGTGCTCAAAATTCAACTCGGGTGTATGATCAGAGCTGATAAAGTCACAAGTTAGTGAGCTGCCTTTGTTCAGAATGATGTTTCAGCATTCTCTTGTGAAATAAAAAACTTTTGTTCAAATTAAAGAATTCCTGATGTCAGCTGAAAGATGTGACAGAGTCCTTATTCAGAAGCAGAGCCTTCTCTACGTCCTTAAAATTCGACTAACTCTAATGGGCCTTTCAACTCTAGGTCATGAGACGTAGACACGAGCTCCAGCTCTGCTGTTCGCTTCCGTGCTACAATGCTTCCCTATGTTTCCCAGCAACAGCTTCCAACCCGTTTTTAAAGACCTGGAAACACCATTACTTAGCAGTTAAGAGCACAGACCTAGGATCATCTAAGACTCATATGAAATATCAGCTGCCTCAGTCAGCAGCAGTGTGAACTTAGATAAATTGCTTAACCTCCCAAGGTTCCCCCAGCTGGAGATAATGATAGATCCCACTTCACAGGATCCATCTTATGGGGTGGACACAATGTTCTAGAAGGCCGAAGACCTGGTTCTAGCCAATCCCTCTCGATTAAGCAGCTCTGTGCCTCTAGGCCTCCGCTTCTTCATCTACAAAATGTAGGGCCTGGGCTACATGACATGTTCCCTTCTGGAATGTTCCCTGATGTTCTTGGTGCTGATTCCCACATCCTGGAATGTTCAACAGCCATGATTTTACTCCTCCATGGATGTCTCTCTTTCCATTCCTTCTATCAATTTCTGGCTATCAATGTCCTCTCATTCCTCAAGATCTATCTCAAAAGGAATAAGAAATCATTGTCCTGGGGGAAAACTTGACACCACCACGTTGGGCAAAGCTCAGACCATTTCTGTTTATTGGTTTTCCCTTCTGTAAAAAGTGAAATAATAATGTTCACCCTGCATCCCTCAGAGCCTCATTGTAAAGATTGACAAATTATTTTATTAGTAGCTTTTGTAATTGACCACTGTAAACAAGGTATTACTAATTGCCGTCTCCTCCTGAGCCCTCTTCCTTCCTCTCCTGGGGCTTATTCGAGTATGTGCCTGTGTTATTCCTGGCGTGACTCCACTACCAGCCTGCGAGCCACTTGAAGGGTGGGCCTGTGGCCACCTTATGAAGCCATCTCCTCAAAGCACTTACCTCGGCCCCTGCCACACGGTCGGTACTCGGTGAACGTTTATTCAATGTATTCATTTGTTCAACAAATAATCACTAAACTGTGCCAGGCTTTGAGCCACAGTGGTGAACGGGACAGGTACAATTCCTGCTTTCATGAGATGTAACTGTCCAGGTGAGCAGTAGACAGTAAACAGACAGATGCAGGATTGATTAATGGTAGCAATAGTGTCAAGAAGGGAAATTACAGCTGTTAACAGTGTGGGCATGTCCAGGAAACTTAATTTAATGTGAAGGTTGGGGGAGGGCCCCTTGAAGAAGTGGCAGCGAAGCTGTGATCATCAGAAGTCAACTGTGAGTCAATGCGTTTGACTCTTCCCCTGCAGGGCCTTCTAAGTCAGCGGAGTATATTCAGTGTGTTACTGAAGTCTGTGGCCCAAGTCAAATTCCACGTGTGTGGCTTGAAGATGACGCCCCTGCTTCTCTGTAACCTTGGCGTGTGTTCGACAAATGACAGGTCACGATGCACTCCTCACTCACCACCACCCAGCTTCCTCCTCACTCGCCACCACCCGCAGCCCACTCACTGCAAAGGGGGGAAAGTGACCTTCCTCTCAGAAAATCATTTCAAACCCCAGATAGCACTCCTCCTTCCTTTTCCCTGGCCCATATTTTTTTCCTCCCATTGCCTCAGGCACCAACCCCAACACTTTGCATGTCACCTCCCCTTGACAGTGAGGTAGGACTTTCGCCCCTTTCCTTGTTAGCAGCCCCCCGCCCACCACCACCACCACATGCCTCTCTAATCCAGTTCTCAACCCCGTGCAGACCTGATGAAAGAAGTGAGCTCCCTTCTACTACCGTGGCCCCTCTGTCTGGGCTGTGTGAGGCGGTGGGCGTTTCCCGCACACCCTCACCCCAGCACTGTCTCATCACAGGTTTTGGAGATCTGTCTCTTTTCTCCTCAGTGGGCTGGAAGGCAGGCCTGGGAACCAGGACAGCTGGCCCTGCCGGCAGGCCAGCTCTCTCACAAGCGGTGCTCAGCAGAGACCTCACAGCCCTCTGAAGTTCAGGAGCTGCTCTGAGGTGAAGATGTGGTATTTGCTCCTTCTCTGACCATAATGATGCTCGAGATGTGGACTTTCCCCTGCAGTGACTCAACTCCATGCCACACTGCTCGGGGGAGGACACTGGGCTATTTTAAGTGTTCAAATGAGCTTATTCACTGGGTTCTGAGCAATGTAAAAACTAATGAGACTGTCCCCCAGGGCCAAAATAACAACGTGTGGCTAAGTTTCTAGAAACTCTATATAAGCATCACGTAGCAGAAATGAACATTCAATACTCCCCCAGAACAGTAAGTCCTTGATTAGATCAGATATAAAATACCAATGAAAATATCATGGAGACTTCAATATTAGGTAGAATATAAAAATTTACAGCAACTAATACACAGTTACTAAAATGTAGTGGATTCTCAACCAGTTCCTACTAATTGACAAATTGAAGATAAAAACAGGTTTCCATGAAAAAATACCCCATGCAGGAGCACTTGTCTGAGGAAGGGAGACCCGGGAAAAGTGCAGTTGGCTGGCCTGAGAGTCCTTAGACATCCCTCCGTCCACCTGAGACCAGGGACACACACCACCTGCCTCAAATGCCTCCAGGTGTAGAACCCAGAGGAAGGAAGATGACAGAGGAAGGGTCAGCGTGGGCTTCCCCTAAGTGGAGGCAAGGAAGAATGGAAAGGGGAGGTGAGTGCTGAGCCCCACCCTTGGGAAGAAAAGCAGACGGCAGGATTCCAGAAGGGCTATCAGTTAGCATATCGAGAGGGATAGGCAGACAGTGGCTAAGAATTAGTGAGATTCCAGAGGTAACCCACTCCAGTCTGAGGGTATTAGGCTCTACAAGGTACTCAGCTCCTTAAAAGGATATAACAGAATGGCCCGGAGATGATATAGACTGGAGCGTGTACGACGTTGCTGACCACCATGTCACTGCCCAGAAACCAGATCAGAGCAATAGATCAGAAACCAGCTCTGGGCTAAGACTCCTCTCAGTGCTCGATATGTAGCGTGTGCTGGTAGGTGTAGGTAGGATGTGAGCATCTGGAATCAGAGTCCCCTTAGACATGGAACTGTCTCTGGGGAATCACTGGGAAGGAAGGTGAATTCTAAGTGTATGAGCAGCTAGAGTAAACAAACCAAAACAACAAACAGGAAGCAAGGGGAGAGAGAGGACAGCCATCTAAGAGGGAAGGCTGTCCAGAGGATCCTTAATAACAAAGGCATTTCACAATGAATTTGAAGGTTTTTATTATGGGCAAAGTAAATACCACATTTCTTTGCCTCTTCTGTTAGCTTTCAATCCTAGGCTCCTAGGAGAGTCGGCTAGACCCACAAAGACTCTGTGTGTGTCTGTGTGCGTGCATGTGTGCGTGTGTGTGTGAAATCAAAGAACAGAGCTGAGTTCCCATAGCCATGCCTACCAGTGTGGAACAGCAACTGTACACAAAGCATGATCTACAAGCTAAACTAATTCAGTAACAGCAGAAGTTCAGAGCTAGAGATAACTGCAAAACCTAGCCCCTTGGCAAATGACAGAAATCTTAGGAAAGGCATTGGACATCCACCTAAAATGGTTTGAGGTGAATCATATCTGAAACCACAGCAAACATCTGGTTACATACATATGATGAGCACACTGAGAAGCCACGTGTCCATATGTTGAGAGAAACCATTGTCTCAAAACTTCTTATTCTTTAGGACAGCCATCTGAAAACTGCTTCATATCTCTCAAGGTTTAAGGAACAAACAAGAACTATGATGCCATCTGGGGAATGTTTTCTCAGCCAGATTGACAAGAACACTGCATCTGCTTAGACCCTCTGACCCCATGATCCCAAAGTCGCTGTGTACAGTGCTGTCTGACTCTGCTGGGGGTGACCATAAGAGCCCTGAAAGACTCGAGTTATAAGGAACCTGTGACAAACGGTCCCCAATGTCTCTCACAGTCCACTCTGTCCATTCCGGGGCCAGCCATCTGTGGCAGCGCCAGGGTGGCCGAGTTGCCACAGGTATTTCTTAGAGGAAACTGATGGGGGGCCTCCTAGAATCACCCAGGGAGTTCAGGTGACACAAATCAATGCTACACATGTAGCCTTACGCTCCAGCAAACCTTCTCTGTGCCCTAAAACAAAGGGAAAATCTACTGGTCCCCTTGCCACGTGTCAAAGTGTGGCCATGACTTCTTTGGGGGCCATTGACCCCAGAGTGGAGGAATTTCTACCATAAATGACCCTGGGTCCCCATGGGCTACATGTCTGTTTCACTCCACTCACTCAGGTGATGTCTTATTTTCATTTTATAGGAAGTTGTTGCACGTAGACTAATGTTCACAGAGACCATTGCCCATAGACTATTTTATCTCCACAGACTAAGTGTCAGAACTTTAGAATGGCGAGTCAGTATTACCAACACAGCAGAGCACATAGCCCAGGAGCATAGCTCGGAGTAAGATTAGATGTCTGGAATTCACTTTCTAATACTTCGGACTTCCCATGAGCTAGGAAACAAAAGCTACTGGGCAGCAATAGAGAGACCCAGCCAGGCCTCCGGCTCCTCTGTCTGGAGAAAGTTGTCAACATAGAACCATCTACATCAATCTCATCCGGTCCTTTTGTTTTGCAGATTAGGGAGCTGAGGCCAAGACTTCCTATGTGAGGCACCCACAGAGGGTTACAGTCTAATAAAGACAGAGTCAGAACTGACATCCGGGTCTTTGGATTCAAGTCTAATGACGGTCATTCCGCATCATGGTGCTGCAGCAAAGTCGCAAAGCAGGGAAAGCCTCTCCCAAATTCCAAATCATATACTTGACATAAAACTGTGTTTCAGATGAACCTCCCCCGGGCTAAAAGAGAATCCTTTTGGTCATCACTATTATCTCTGGTAGTAACAGCCAGCTAACAATTATGAGCACATTTTACAATATGCCAGAGATATTGTGCTGGGCATTTTGCCTGCCTTATTTCATTTAACTCTCATAATAATCTGATAAAGAAGGTACCATTACCAACCACATTTAGCTGAAAAGAAACCTGAGACGTCAAAATATAAAGCAATTTGCCCACATTCACACAGCTGCATAGTTAGAGGAAACAAGATTCAAATCCAGATCATCGACCTGCAGAACCAACACTCAGTCACTCCACTACCCTGACAGCAGGCCAACATCAGCAATGGAGCATAAATTTAAGTGAGATGTGTGAAAATGGCTAGCTACAGGATGATAAACATTTCATGTCTTTATTCATGATTTGCTTTGTCCCCCAGGACACACAACATCTAAAATGCTAGCCATCTCTGTCTGCCAGAGTGACGGTGCGAGAAAGTTCTGCAATCTCATACACCATCAGCAACCCCCTTGAGCCTCCAGCCCGAGATTCTGGGGAAGTTTGGGAGATTATGGTGTCTTGAAACCTTTGTCCCAGTGTGCTTCACTGTGGCTCCTGTTTGGGATTCAGGGCACATCAAGGAGCCAGGATGAAATTAGCATCTGCTCTCCTCCCACTCTCTCTCCTAGCTTCTGCAAACAGGAGCTGCAAGGACAAAGATGTGAACAATCCTGACTGTGTTTTCTCAGGGCAGGCAGGAGGGATCAGAAAAAAACAGTCCCGTGTAAGGCTGGGTGACAGGATGGGGTCAGGAATATGAGAGAGTGTTGGTATGTTCATTGCTTGGTTTAAAGTTTATTGGCTTATTTTAGGGTCTGGCAAAGACGTGATTATCACAATGTCTTGTATCTATAGGGGGATGTGGGGGAATCTGTTTCAGCCAGTAAGGTACTAGCCCTCCTAGGGTCCATCTTCAGATCTGCCTTGTGTCTCAGAAGAAACAACTGCTGTGTGACCCAGAAATGGGCCCACATTTCCCAAGCAGCTCCTACATCTATTTAGGAATGCCAGAGCTATCTCCAGCAGCAGAGAAAGCCCGTCAGTCCACAATTAGAAAAAAGAAAAAGCTCAAACTACTGAGATCAGCTTGTTTCCTTCCAGAAACAGAATTTCTTTAGGGAAAGGAGAGAGAATGAGGGCACAGGGCTCCTGAAGTGGGAGTAGGAGTGGGGACGCAATACCCAGAGAGGAGACTTGGGCTTCAGTGACAAACTTTGCTGGCAATTCAGTGTTGCCTGGGATTTTCCCATGGTATGGGAGCAATAGAGGGCTTGGGGTTGGTGGGGCTCGAGGTGGTGGGAGGGAAAGAAGACGTGCAGTGTAAGTAACGTGGTGGTATTTTCATTCAGTTCACCAAAAAATACAACACTTTCCTTCCTGTTTCTGCTCACTCTTTACATACATGACCTCATTTAGCCTTCATGCACCCTGTGAGGGGCGTCCTTTAAAAGCTGCCTTCAGTGGTTTGCAGGCTGTAGCAAGCAAAGGCTGAAATCCGGCCACACTCAGCTTGCTGAGTTCCTTCTCTAATTCCCGGAAAGGTGCTATATGGGCTCTCAGCAGCTCTGGATGTCATTGCCCCATTTTGCAGCTGAGAAATGGGACTCAGAGATGGTGAAGCACTTGCCCAGGGTCACAGCAGTAGTAAACAGCAGAATCAATATTCTAAACCAGGTGTGTCTGCTCCCAACCTCGCTTGTGTTCCACTCTGCTAGACTGCCTTGGTATTTGGAGAAAAAAAGAAAACGGAGGTCAAGGAAACTCCTTAGGACCAATGGACTGAATGACCTCAATGTAAGTGCCTAATAAGGAACCTCTGAGATAGATAGTAGAAAGTCCTGGAACAATACTAATCTATGCAAGGCACAAAGGCAGGCAGGCCATACAACCGTTCAATTTGATAGTCATCTATTAGACGCTGGCTAAGTATCAAGCAGGGATCTATGCACTCAGCAAAGAAAGGAGTAAGGCAATGACCCTGCCCTCAAGGAGTTCACTGTTCAGACTCGGAGACAGTCAAGTGAAAAACCCAAGACCAAGCAGAACAAAGAGTGTTAACGAAAACAGTGGGCAATTGGTCGTGTTGGGTGGGACGAGGACACTCCACAGAGTCGGGGCAGAACTTGAGCTTGGCCTGGAGGGGTAGGAAAAGTCGCTGTAGAGGGCAGTTCCTTAAGAAGTGGTAAACCCCAGAGAGGTGAACTTCCAGCCAGAGGCCTTGTAACCACCTGTCTCAACGCTGAGCCGTACAGTTCAAGCCGGCATAGAAACGACTGTGGCCCACGTCACAGGCTCCTGCCCACAATCTCTCTGCTGCAGAGATCGAAAGCGTCACAGAAGAACAGAGAGAATGAAAAATGGCTTCGGGTGGAGCAAAACAGACTTCTGCACAGTGATTTGACATATCTGGGTTTTCCAGGCACTGGAGCTCACTTTCTTGAAAGTTGTGGTTAAAAGAAACAAGCCAACTGCTCCTCTAAGCGACTTGGGCACAGCTGCAGCAGTGTGATAAGGAGCCGAGCCAGCTCCTCGCTGGTGACATTTCAGAGCATCGTTTTTGTGGGGGTCCCTCAACTACTGCATTCCCAAGGCTGAGTGCAGGTTTCAGAGAGGCTGTGGCAATCCCTTCTCAAGGTCTTTCCACTTCTCTGTCCCAGGGGGAAGAAGAAAAAGGCTGGGAGTAGAGAGCATACTACCCATCTGCTGGCCACTCTTTCTCATTCTGTGCCTGTGGCGCCATATCAAGGAAGGTTCATTTACCCTGTTTAAAAGATAATAAACTGAGGCTCAGGTGGTTTATACATCTCAACTCAGGTCACACAAGCCTCAAGGAGAAAGGACAGCAATTTAACCCAAAATCACATGACTCCAAAGCGAAGTTCTTTTTGCTTAATCAAGGCAATTTAGTGAGGTGGGTCAGAGTATAGAGCTTGGCATCTGGATGCCAAGGTTTGAAGCCCAGACCTGCTATCAACCAGCTGAGAGACCTGGAAAGTTCACTAAACAGCTTTTGCCTCAGTTTCCTTATATGTAAAATGGCGATAATAATAGTGAGGATCCCAGGTGACAACAGATATAAGGCACATAGAAGTGTGCCTGACACACAGAAAGTGTTAGACAACTAGGGTGATGGCTCCACATAGGAGGAGAAGTAAGAAAGCGCTGTGAAAACTGGGAAAGCACAAAGGGAACAGAAAGAGTGGGCGGAATTAGGGAAGGGAGAAGGGAGAAGGAAGCAATGTCAAAAACATTGTCAATTTGTGTGTCAACCATGTCTGGCATCTTCAACTTACCTACACTTCCTTCCCCATCAGAAGAAACAGGCCCCAGCCATACTCAGTCTGCAGGGCTGCTAGAAACTCATTGATAGACAGACAATTTAGAGAGAGAGAGGAGAGAGAGATTAGATGAATATCTCAGACAGATATATAGATAGCCTTCCAATAACGAATGCTCTCATCTTGCGTGGAGATTTCCCTACAGAAATAAGACACTAAAATTGAACATGTATGACTGCTTTGCTCCGCTGCTCCCCAGAGCTCAACGAAGAAGGCAGCTCTGGCTGTGTCTTACCTTCAAAGTCTGCAAAGCTGTGTGTACCTGTCATATAACGGACAACCTGGTCAGTGGGTTGCCAACCCCACACTCTCTGCATCAGTGGGCCACAGACCAAAGGAGAAGGAGCTCTTAATAACCACTGGGAACAGTGATCATGGTTCCCAAGGGATCCAGCTACTCAAAGGAGTCTGAAGGATATAATGACAATGACAATGCAAAATTACACTTCCTGTAGGGGAGCCTTCATAGTGCAGTGGAAAGAGACTGAAACTTGAAGTCAGAGGCCCAGGATTGGAGCTCTCACTCCGTTAGTATGCAGCCTTGTGACACTGAACAGGTAGCTTCTCCTTCCTCAGTACCACCTGTAAAATGAGAACAGTATTTTCTTTCCCACTGTTGCGTAATAAAGATTCCGTCTCGTCTTTGTCCTGGGTTGCTAAGACTGAGTGCTCTGAGCCTTTGGAATTTCCTAAGTGATAGGAGCATCTGTTGCTCATGGTGGGCCCCTGACCACCTCTGAGTTTACACTAAGGAGATGACTCAGGCTGGGGGCTGGTCACGCCAGAAAGACCAACAATGAGATTAGAGAGTCAGAGCCACGTGTTATCAGCCCAACCTCCAGGCAGTGGAGTGGGAAGAGAGCAGGAGACGGAGTCTAATCACATGGCCAGCGATTTAATCAATCATGTCCACCTAATGGAACTCAGTAAAAACTCTGAACTCAATAAACAGCTCAGAAGAGCTTGCTGGTTGGTGATGTACGTCAGTGTACCAAGGGGCGTGTGCCCTGACTCCACGGGGAGGGGTCAGGGAAAGCTCTTCATCTGGAAGCCTACCAGACCTCACCCCATGTGTCTCTTCATTTGGCTGGTCCTGATTTGTAAACTTTATAATACAACTAATTGTAATTATGGCACTTTTTAAAATTCTGTGAGTCATTCTAGTGAATGTCAAAGCTAAGGGGGTCATGGGTACCCCTAATTTGTAGCCAGTTGGTCAAAAGTGTTGGTGGCATCTGAAGCGAAGGCAGTCTTGTTGGGAACTGTGATCTGATCTTAACTTGTGGGGTCTGAGCTGAGTCTGCGTAGTTAATATCAGAATTATATTGCAGTATATGTAACCACAAAGGTTGTTTTAGGAATGAAATATAATCACATATGGAAAAAAAAAAAAAGCCTTATGAATTGTGAATGCTTAAGTAAACATTACTTGTATAGTTTTTTTAAAGGCTATGGTATTGGGGCCGCCCCAGTGGCATAGTGGTTAGGTTCGCACTCTCCACTTCGGTGGCCTGGGGTTCACAGTTTCAGATCTCGTTTGGGGACCTACACACTGCTCATCAAGCCATGCTGTGGCAGGCGTCCCACATACAAAGTGAGGACGACTGGCACGGATGTTAGCTCAGAGCCAATCTTCCCCAGCAAAAAGAGGAGGATTGGCGGCAGATATTAGCTTAGGCTAATCTTCCTTACCAAAAAAAAAGGCTATGGTATTGATGAAAGATCAACAAGGCAATTTCTTTGGGTTATTTTTCCAGCAATCCAGATGGATTTCTGTTGTTCCACCAAAACTCTCTTGCTTAACCTCTTTATGGCTAAATTTATTTATTACTTTGACAAAATTTAATGGAACCATAATACGCACAAGATTCTGTGCTACATATGGAACTAGTAGGGGGAAGTGAGAAGAGTATCAAAATGGAAAAGAAGCCATACTTACCCCCCAGAAAACCACAAACTAGCAGAGGAGATAAGATAATAAACACAAAAACAAAGCAGAGAGTGTGCAATGAGAGAGGCCTGGTTAAGCTAACGAGGAGGGATTTTTTTCTGGAGGAGCCAACTTGCAGAGGAAATGGCATTTGAACCAGGCCTTAAGAGATGTGTAGGATGTAGAGAGGTAGAGAAAATAAGAGAGACATTCCGTGCGGAAGGGACAAGGAAGCAAAGCACAAAGGCAGAAAACCATGGGCGCGCGTGCAGAGATACGGTCGTGAATGGGAGCGATGTCACAGCAGGGCAGAAAGATAAAGTGGAACCAGGTTATAGAGGGCCTTGAATGTCAAGTGAAAGAGTTTGTAATATCCCGTAGGCAAAAGGGAACTGGTGAACTATTTGGTACCACGAGATATGGCAATTCTGTCTAAATGTTTTTGCTCTTTTCTATTAAAGGTAATTTGGACTGAGAAGCACTAACTTCTTCCTCATTTTAGAGGTGAGCAGACAAGGACCTAGCGGTAACGTGATATGCCTAAGTTCACACAAACAAATAATGGTCAAACCAGAGGGCGGGCAGGATTACAAACTTCTAGCCCAGTACTCTTCTCACAAATACATTCTCTCTCACTTAAAGCAACAATTTCAAATTCAGATCAATATTTCTTGACCTGCCCTCCAGACTGAAGAGGACATCCCTAGCTTCTCTTCTGGAGACATTCACTCCAGCTTGTTCCCCTTGGGAGCAACAGCACAAATGCATGAAGGCCCTGAGCAGCCTTGAGGGTCTTGCCCCTTGCGGGGAATCAAGTCATTCATGTAAAGCTCAGAACCCAGCCCACGATGTTGGCCTCATGGACACCAGCCGGCTGTAGAGTGAGACGATGCTGCAGGGAGATGCAGGGCCTTCACAGTACCAGCTAGAAATAGCAACAGGACTGTTCAATGCAAAACACAAGTGATACTTTCCCGAAACAGCTGGCTCATGTGGCAGGTGAAATTAAACACCGCACTCCTCTGTGGCCAGGGAGAGGGAGAGCTTGGACAGTTTGCTAAGAGAAACCCAAGTGAATGGATCCATTCTCTAACACAATACCTTTACTGCCTTTTCTCCTACACTTTCTTGGTCTATGATGCTTAACTAAATTCATCAGTCCTACAGCATTGGAAAATTCCTTGAGAATCTTTGATTTGTTTCAGTCTGAGAAGGGCATTCACAGGGGCAAAGACCCAGAGTTTGCCTGCTTCACCAGCTCTCGCTTTATCAGCATAAGATGCCCCAGACAAGAGGGGAAAACCTGCTCTGGTTTCGATGAGGTGCTGATGTCATGTTTTCCGGGTTTTAATAACCATCGAAATTGCACGATTTTTTTAAGTTCCAGGAATAAAAGTGAATTTAGTGTTTATGCATAACTGCATGAAAATAAGGAAAGGATCCAGTCCTAGAACCCACTTTAAAGTGCAATGATACAGTCCCAGAATACAGTCAACGGGTTGCCTGCCTGGGTCTACAAAGAAGAGTGTTCTGGCGCACATGGGGAGTCTGCACCCCAGGGGGGACTCTCCTTTTGAAGGTGTCGGCTCCATCCCCTTGCTCTCAGCTGATATGAACCCTCCCATCTTTCCCTCCAAACCAATACCTGTGTTGTAGCTTTGCTTCCCTAGATGCCCCTCTAAACCTGTACAGACAGACCAACCAGTGCATATTATTGGGGGATGTCTGGGGGGTATTGGGTTGGTGAGCCCAACCAGGTATTTTTTGCTGCCCCACCTCAAGTCCCGCTTTAAGTACCCTACAGAGAAAATTAAGAATTTTCCCTGACCCCTGCTTGGCCACTGGCTAAAATTTCTCACCCATCCTTAAAAGATGGGCAACTACCCAAAATAATTCATTTTCTTGAAGTCTTCTTGTCAGAATTTTCTATTTTATTATTTCAGCTAATAAAAAATTTGTTATTCCCTGGACATGTACTACATACACCATTCATTTCTTTGTTCAACAAATGTTCACTGTGCCAGCTACTGTTTTAGATACCAGGGATAAAAATTAACAGACAAAGTCCTTAGCCTCGTAAAACTTAAATCTAGTGGTAGAGAAAAGCAATAAACAAATATAACACAGACACACAGAGATAGATTGTCAGGGAGCAATAAGCTCTTTCTAGGAAAAAATTAAACAGGGGAAAGGGACAGAGAGCATGTATTGGTATCACTCGATTTAGACGGTCAATGACAGCCTCTCTAAGGGGTGACATTTGAACTGTACCATTAAGTAAGGCAGCAAGCCTTCTACGGTCAGATGTAGTTCTCGCTATATGAGTTGTATCTCCAAGTAGATTGTGGGCATTTTGCAATGAGACCCAAATCTGTTCTTTTAATATGATGACCCCAGCACAGGCACTGAATATCCAGCTGCTTGCACATTGTAAGTACTCAACAAATGTTGACATGTTTGAAAAATCATATCCTAGTAGCTAACTCAACTCCTTAACATTATGCCACCAACCTGCAATAATTCAGATCTCTTCAACACTGTATTGCTCTAGTGAAAAAGGAGCAGAGAGACCTGATGAAGGTGGAATGCCAAGATTCTCTCATCTGCAAAGCTAAGCAAGGTTAGTTGAAGACTACATGGGAGCAGACTCCGAGTTAACAAGTGGATGGGGCGACAGAAGGGACCATATCAGGAGTCATTATTTCACCCCATCAAAATTCACCCTAAATTAATTAGATTAGCAGATGGATAGACATGTAGGTAAAGAAGCAGTTTGCTCGTGATTGTACAGCTGCTGGTGGATGAACAGAACAGTGTCTAATGCCACCTCGATGGAGTGCTCCTGCTCCACAAAGACAGGCATCTCTGGAAGAACTGTGGCTTGAAAAAAGAAATGACTAAAAGAAGTGTTCTCCAGATTTCGTTATGCCAGCGCTACAAGGTCACAGGAGCTGGAGGTAAAATCTTGCGGCCGTCGGCACTGCTTCTTTCTGGTACAGACTTTCTCTCCAGAAGGAATCTTGTCCTCAGTGTCCCTGGGAGATGGCCTCCCAGCCCCCGCCTGGTGTCTTCAGGCCTAAGGCACTCACTTTCTTCCAGAGCAGCAGTCCAATTTCTCTGTCTGACAGCCCTACTGACTAGGAAGTTTAGAAAGTTAAGCTAAGCAACTTTCTTAATTGAATACAAAGACATACGCCATGGTGAAATCAGATCCTTTTATAATAGAGATTTTAATCGAGTATTTATATTCCATGCATTGCCAATAAAATTGTAATTGAAAATCTATCTACTGGAAAGGTTAAATAAATGATCCATCAGGATCTGCTGTTTCTCTGATGCCTCTGAAACTACCTTCCTCAGAAACATAAAGAACTAAAAGGCTGGATTTAAACAACTTTGCCATAGTTAAGACACTAAATATGGGTTCTGTTTTTTAAAAAGACGTGTCATAAAGAAATATGTAGACTTTCAAAGGCAAGTCTTGTGTTATCTTCCATCCTTTTTGAGCAAATCATTAAAAGGTGGGAATTTGGAGTTAAAAGACAAAATGAGTAAAGACAATTGTTACCAAACATATGGTATTTAACGCAAAATTAAGCAGAAGCTAGAGAGGGACATAAATTATGTTTCTCTTCCCCAAGCCAACGGAAATGCTAAAAGTACATTGGCACCATCAAGGATGTTAACTTTTTTTCCTGTAAATGTTTAATTTTTCCTGGAAACCACAGAAAAGGAAATTATTTAAAAGCAGGGCTTTCATGAACAAGGATATTCACCAGAACCTAATCTCCAAAATGCACTAAACCAAGAGAAGATCCAGCTGGTTAGTAAAACGTCTGAATGACAAAATACTTTTTTAAAGGAATACAGTTTCATTATTTTCACATACATATAAAAGAATATATGAGGTTGATAAAGCATAATCTACTAATAATCCTTAGAGAAATTGCTTTAATGAATAAAGGTGATTTGCAACTAGCAAATCATTATTAACATACAAAAAGATTGAGAATATATTTTTCCCATAAAATCATCATTGTTCCAAATCCTGTTTTCTCTACTAACTACTTAAACTATGTCATAATTTTAGAACATATGATTCTTGATCCAAAGACCTCAAATTTATAACGACCGCCTTTTAAAATCTTATCTTCCTGATCTTCACGTATACACTAAGATAAAACACAGGAGTATCCAACTTAGTTGACTTTATTCCATCAAGATAGGTGGTCAAATGGAGAACTTTCTAACCTATTAAATTAGGTCAAGGAAGAAAATAATTAACTTATAAAATACCTGAAATCGCCCACTCTAGCACTACAATAAAATCAGGTAATAACAGTTTCCCTCAGTTTTTTTAGAACATACTTGACCTCATTTGAATAATTTAACCATAATTTTTTAAGATCATACTTGACCTTATTTGAATAATTGGAATTTCAACGTTTACGGCCCAAATCTAAATTTTCCACAATCATTGGCCAAGGGATGTCCATAACTTTTCAACACTAAATATAGAAACTTATGGTACCACATGGCTTATTTTTCAACTTATCATTTGTACCAAACTTTAAAACCACTCTAAATTCCTCTTAATTTTTTATGAATAGCATTTAGTGCCTGAGTGTGATTTTAGGTATTTATATAGCTGAATTGACCTGTATTTCAGAGCTATTCTGGCATAACTTACCAAGAGTATTCTTCCAAATAGCCATCTTGAGTGTTCTTTTAGACTTTTCTACTTCCATTGGTATCATAAAGATAGTTAATTTTCAGGATAATTTTATTATCAAAGGAATGGAGGAATATTAAGGAGAATAAAACTTCATCTGTAAAAAGTCCATTTGTCCTTCGTTTCTACAAAATTCCTTATTGGTAAACACATAGTAGAGATAATTGGGAGTTTGAAAGATGAATGAGGATAACAATAAAAGGTGTGTTTGGAGGGTGAATTTGGGATTCACGCCATCATAGCTGGTCTTCCATCTCAACAGTCTCTCCAAGGAAGATGAGCAGTGGACTGCTGCTGCAGAAACACCTCAAGGTGTGTTGGAGTGGGGAGAGCCAACAGGCACAGACCAGGTAAGAGGCGTTTGCAGTGGTCCACAGCATAGATGATGGCACCTTGGTGTTGGTGGGAGAGAAGTTCTAAAGGGACAAGTTCTAATGGGGTTTTGGAGGTGAAAACTATAGGATCATTTCAATAATGAAAGCCTAGAACTGTTGTCCTTGCAAACGTCCCTGTGACTAAGAACTAACTGACAATAGAGGTATCTTCCACACCTAAGAAGGACTCTAAGGAGAATCTGGAAACATGTGTGTCTCCCTTCCATACCCAGCGAGTTGGGGAAAATCGAAGGGCAGCTTCGCTAAACACTTGACTGCTAACAGGTGACTAGACTCAAGAAGTATGCATTCAAGTCTCATCTTTGCCTCCTGCTCAGTCCGCCACCTTCTCTGTCCTCTGTCTAAAATAGTCTGCCTTCCCCCGCCTCACCCCCACCCTAATCCTCGCCCTTTCACTCTACTAGACCTTTCTTCTTAGCACTTTTAATGGCTGGTACTATAGCTGGTACTGTATCTGTGTTTCTTTCTTTGTTCTTATTTTCTATCATCACCTCTAAAATGTAAGCACCATGGTGGTAAGAATTTTCCTTTCCACACGGAGTCCTAGTACCTAGAATAAGTGTGCAGAAGCAGTGGGGATCACAACAAGTGAGTCCACGGGAAAGCAGGGAAGGAAAGGAGCTCATGTTAACTAAGCACCCTCCCCATGCTCTGCATCAGGCTCCCTGCAGCCCTCTACAGGCACCATGGCTCCATCCTCACAATATAGTACTCCTACAAGGTGGTCTTGCCTCCTTGGTAAAGATGAGGCATAGTAGGCCCAGAGAGGTGAGGTAAGGTGCTCAGAGTCACAAAGCTGGGAAATATTGAAGGTGAGTTTCAAATCTGGATCCATCTGGCTCCAAAATCCATGATCTTCCCACTAAGCATTACAAATTGTAAATGTATGGATTATCTACCATTATTATTTCATATCTAAATTGTACTAAAGCTATTTGAAAAGATAAATCATTATAAGAATAAGGCAGAGCCTAAAGAACCACTTGAGGGCCGGCCCGGTGGCACAGCAGTTAAGTGCGCACGTTCTGCTTCTCGGCAGCCTGGGCTCTGCCATCTCGGATCCCAGGTGCAGACATGGCACCGCTTGGCAAAAGCCATGCTGTGGTAGATGTCCCATATATGAAGTAGAGGAAGATGGGCACAGATGTTAGCTCAGGGCCAGTCTTCCTCAGCAAAAAGGGAGGATTGGTAGTAGTTAGCTCAGGGCTAATCTTCCTCAAAAGAAAAAAGAACCACTTGATCTAAAATCTCAAAGGTTTTCAAAATTGCACCTCAAAAGATATTTTTAATAAATTGTTACAGGATAGAAAGCCATGTGTATGGAACTAGCTTAGAAATGGGAAGCAAATAATAAGGATAGACAAATATCTCTGTGGAGGCAGACCTGCAAAGGACTATCTTTTGGAGATCAGAGCCAGGGAAAGCACTAGTTAACATTTTTTTAATTCTTCTTCTTCTCCCCAAAGCCCCCAGTACATAGTTGTATATTCTGGTTGTAGGTCCTTCTGGCTCTGATATGTGGGACTCTGCCTCATCATGGCCTGATGAGTGGTGCCATGTCCGTAACCAGGATCCGAACTGGCAAAACCCTGGGCCACCAAAGCAGAACAAATGCCATGAGGTTGACCCCTAGTTAACAATTTTACAAATGCATCGAAGCTGGAGTCCATGCTGAAATTTTCTAATTGCCCATGACACCAAGTATTTCTCATAGTAAAATACCAAATCAGTGAATAGAAACTGCAGAACATTCTTTTCTGGCTGTGCAAAGAAGCAGAAAAGCAAGTGGCAGGAACTTAAATCAAACTATGTTTACAGGTTAGTGGGTCCAGCCCTCAGTTACAACCCAAGAAAGGCATCTGGGGCCTGAGTAAATGGATCCTGCACACTATAAGCCCAGGCAGCCGAGGCCAGGGTTCCACCAGAGTCCTGGGCATCGTTGGAGAGATTAATACCTGCATCAGAGAAATCGTAAGCTTTATAAAAAATGGCCAGGCAGCCGCATCTGGAAACTTCACTCCCACAGAAAATCAGTGAGGTCCAGAAAGCTGTAATCTAAATGACAATAGGGATAGAGTTGAAATCAGAGGATTGACAAGATAATGACGCTTCAGACAAGAAAATGAAAAATTGGAGAAAAAGTCATTTAAAAAAATCTTTAAAATTGTGAAGACAGCATGACCCTCAAGTCTGAGAAAACATTCCATGGACTGCCCTGAAGCCTGTTTTGCAAATCCTGCTGTGCTGTGCTGAGAGGGGACCAATCAAAACGTAAAAATTAAGCAGTCATTACTTCATTCATTTGACGGCCTTTAATTGAGCACATATGGTGAGCAGGGCACTGTTCTTGGTCCACAGGGAGAATCCTAGTAAACAAAGACACAAAATCCCTGCCCTTCCAGAGCTTCCACTCCAGTGGGGAGAGACAGAGCAGGAAAAACATGATGTTTAAGAAAATAATGCAGCCTGTCTAAGTTGATAAAGATATCAGGAGGGGAATGGATCTGAGTAACAGTTGGAAGTTCGGGGAAGTTGCACTTTTAAATAGAGTGGACACTGACAAGGTGATATTTGAGTGAAAATTTGAAGGAGATGAGAGCATAGCCATGGAGATGTCTAGAGAAGGACCTCCAGGCAGAGCAGAGTCAGAGCACAAGCCTGGAGGCAGCTGCTTCTCGTTGTGCTTGAGGAGCCTAACCCAGGTGAGGAGGGGAGAAGAGCGCCCTAAGTTCAGGGGGAGGGTGGAAATCAGGGAGTGGGAGGCGTGGGTAGATTGTGAAGGGCCTCGTAGGCTATTTGTAAGGACTTTGGCCTTTAGTCAGAAACAGAAGGGTTTGTAGTTAGAGGAGCAAAGTATTCTGGCATACGATTTTAAAGATCAGTGCTGAGTTTATGAAAGGCTGAATAGGGACAAGTGAGGAAGCCAAAAGGCTATTTCAGTAATCCAGGTTCAAGGTGACAGTGGCTTGGACCAGACTGGCAGCAGGTGGAAGTGATGAGAAGTGATCAGATTCTGGACAGAGCTTGAAAATGAAGCAACAGGATTTCTTAACGAATTGAATGTGGGGGTGTGAGAGAAAGAGGTGACCCTAAAGTTTCTTGATCTGCTGCTGGAAGAAGAGAGTGACTATTAATGAAGAGGATCATTTGATAAGCATGTCATGGGAACAGGCGTAACATGGAGACTGAAAGTCTCACAGTCACTGAAAGCCGCTTACTGTTGGGCAGAAAGAGGAGATTTATAACCCTTTGGAGGTGGGCCCAGGTAGATGGATGATAGGGGATCCAAGGAAATTCTCCCACAATTCGTTCCATGAGGTTTCCAGTAGCAGCCACTGCTGAGACAAAGTAAGCAGTTAAAAGAATTATAATATCAGATATATCTGAATATAAATCCTAGATCTGCCACTTACCAACTTTGCAACCTTAGGCAAGTTACTTAATCTCTCTGAATTTTAGTTTCCTTGTCTGTGGGATGGCAATCCTGCTTACCTGATAGTGTCTCATGAAGATTACCTGAGGAAATTCATGTAAAGTGCTTGGTACAAAGTGATGGTCAGTAAATACTTTAGTTGTTGATCGCTGCAGTGGTAGTTACGTTCATGGTATTATAATTATTATGGCTCTCAATCCAAGAGATGACTAAGGTGCAGATCACAGATTGAAAATACAGAACTCACCAACGTTAATCAAATCACAATGTTTTTGAGCTGAGATATAAAGTGACGGCCTAAGCCAATCTCCAGAGCGGTTAAGACACTTCTTGAAGCTCGCAAGAAATTCTATAGGGAGAATAGGATTAGAGCCAGAAGATGAATCTAGAGCACAGAATACATCCTTAAAGCATTAAAGGGGTAAATTGAGGACAAATAAAAACACATGGAAACTTACCACCTCAAAAAGATGTAAGGATGTTGGATACAGGATAAAAATGTAAAGAAATTAAGAAAGATTAAGGTGAACTTGTAACTGACAGATACATGATAAGAAAATCAAGAAAACTAGAGGGTTTTTAGACCTACACTCATTCACTCACCCCGGGCTTGTTGTCAGAGAGGACACTACCGTCACCCACACACAGAATAACTTGGGTCCACAGTAGTGGGCTGTGGTCTAGCACACAACTGTGCTGCTTCCTGGGGACCTGAGTGCTAAGGGCTGAGAAGATGCCAGCTATAGCATCAAGGTTCGCTTGGGACACTGCAGGAAGGCATCCTGGAGGAGTGGAATACAGGCCCGGATTTGGAAGAAGTTAACGCACATGGCTTAGTGGACAGAGGGAGAGCATTTCAGGATGTCTGTCTTTGGAAGGGATTTGGCTCCGTGAGGACACGCAGTCTAGTGCTCTAAGTTCAGAAACACTATCTGTGGCTCCATGTCAAGTCATTAACCGAAGTCTCATTTGATAGAGGGAGAAGGCAGTGCCTGCCCGGCAAAGTGTGCGAAGAGGTGCAGCAGGGTTTGAAATGAGCAGAGGTCAGTCCAACTCAATTATACTCGATGCTTTTATTGGCCGTCTGCTCTGCTAGCTGCCGGGAACTCCATAATGACCCAGACAGACATGGTTCCTGCCCTCACCTAATTTATAATCTCTAGAGAGGGATACAGACAGTCAGGCAACTTCAGTATGGCAAGGTAAGTACTACTGTGAAAAGGAAAAATAAGGACCAGTAAAATTGATATAGAAACTTTTTACTGTGAGAGATGAGTGAAAGAAAGACAGAGCGTGATAAACAAAGAGACATGGAGACACGGGAAAGAGAGCCAGCCAGGACAGCCACTATGGGAGCGTCTAGGAGGAACAGTCTTGCTTAAAAGCTTCCTGGAAGAAGCAACAGAAAAGCCGAGATTTGAACAAACACTAAAGTCTGTTGCCAGAGCACTTTGTTGGGGTATCCATCATTGGTTATTAGATTTTTATTGGCTATCTACACTTATTGCCAGGGATTACAAGAGATTAGAAAATAAAAATCAATAGAATGAGGGGATCTAAGAAACAAAATCCAACCAATTTTATGTCTAGTCTTCCCACAGAGACTGACTCGACAAATAACCCAGAGGCATACCTGTCAACCTGCTCCCCAAACACCATCCCACATTACATTCACGTCACTGCCACAGTGCAGAATTTTATGCAGGGTTGTATAAACAGAAATCATATGATATATGAAATATGCCACATACATATATATTGAATATACAAGGCAATTTACAAGTACTATAGATGATAAATTCAGTGAAAGAGTATGCAAAGATGCGTTACGTGGCAGTCATTCTGAACTAAATGAGATTTCAAGAGGACAGGCAGATATGTAATCTGACCGCCCAGGGGATGATTTGTAATTTTGATAATAATGAAATCTCATCAAGAAAGAAGAGCTGCAACGTTATCTATGACTCTAATTTCCACTGAAATGGACTATTTTTACATTCAGAGGTTCAGCCTGCATTTCTTGGCAGCTGGGAGCATTTCCTCAAATGTGTATTTGCTCCAAAATTTTATACCTTCTGGATTATCTCTTGTGCCAGGCATATTAGATTGATTGAAGAAAACAGAATCAACTGTTCATTATGTTACATCTCCACATTACATCATTTCTCGTTAATAATCAAGTACCCCCAAATTATAATTATTGCTTCAACATTCTACATATGTGATGAGGACAAGTTGTTAATTTATTACTATTGGGACAGCAGTAGTATTCCAATCATGGTTTAGAACTACCGTAAGCCTCCCTCAGCTGAATCTCTCAAGAACATGATTTCTCAGCTAATGGAGCTTTCTGGTCAACTGAACAATGACCAAAACACAAAACACTCTTCAGAGCTTCCTAAATAATCTCCTATAGAACATGAGAGTTCTGTAGGATGTGAAAAATGTGCTGCAAGAAAAAGAAGGAGGAAGGAGGAAGAAGAAGAGAAGGAGGAGAAGGAAGAGGAGAAAAGGAAGAGGGGGTAGGAGGGAGGGGAGGAGGAGGAAAAGAAAGATGGAAAGGTTGGATGGAGGGATGCTTTCCATGCTCAAATAAATCTGAGGGGCAATTTTTCAACTGCAGAGCATCTCTGTGCTGTAAATCTCCAAAAAAGAAATGATGCAACATTTCCTAACCTTATATAACCAAGAATATTTTTTTTCTCAAGACTCTTACTATTATAGAGCATTTTATTTTATGGAGTAAGTTTAAGAAATGTTGTTCCGGGCTATTTCTTCGGCCAAGAATAGTGAGCTGCTCTATTTTTCATAGTTCTTTGACCATGTTCTATTGCATTTAATTATTTGCTGGCGTGCAGTCTCTCCTGTTAACCCCTACTCTGTCTGAGAACGATACCCATCCCCAGCGCCTTCTGGAGTACGTGGCACAAAGGAGGTAATCAATCAGTGTTTGCTTACATATAGTAGGTATTCAATAAACATTTGTTGAACTAATGAATAAATACTTTGTATAGTATATTAAATATATTTTAATGGGGTCTCCAAGAGCCTCAGTTTCCTCCTCTGCAGAGGAGAGAGGTTTGTCTAGCAATCTCTAAGGGTCCTTGAAGCCCTAATTTTCTTGATCGTGTGACTTCTCAGTGGCTCAGGACTACCGTGTTGAATAGCGTCATCCTACGGAATTGCAAGGGGGCCGCTGAAGCGGTTGATAATGAGGATTCATCATCCACGGTGAATGTCTCTTATAGTTAATCCCAGAAATGTCTCTTCAAAACACATACCTGATATCAGTCTGGGTTACCAATGGAGATAGTTTGTTTCATGTTAATTCATCAATTTTTGCTATAAAATGCATTTCATTTTGGTAATCAAAGTCTGGAGGTTTCCCCATCATAATTTCATGTCACCATTCTCACAAGTGGCTATTGAGAAAAGTGATTGGTGTTTAGTTATTCACAGTGATTTTCTGCTAGGAATGATCAACTGAATAGCTTTTCTGATTTTTTCTAATAAAATTTTTCTCTGTAACCCACTGAATTATTTCAAATATTTTGCCAATCTTATTTATTATTATTATGTCACTGAGCATTTATTTTCTCTTCTTAAAACAATAGCATGGTTTCTGAGGATGAAAAAATGCCCATCCAATTTAATCCTAATTGTGCTAGAAAGATCTAATTTGCAAAATATAAAGTAGTAATATGACTATTGTGTATCCAGACAACATACCACCCAGAGGTCTCATGATTTGTAAGACTTTCTATTATTACCTTCAATAGAACATCTCCTCTAAAGCAGCAAAAGTACTTTGTAAATATCCTTCCCATTAATCATATCCCCTAAGGAAAGAAATGGGTTGAACACACCACTGCTCTAATTTCACAAAGGGAGAGAGAGAAATTGCAGAAGCAAAGTGATTTTTCAAGGCTATCCAAGGTCCCACTATGTTAATAGTTTGGAAAGAAAGAGAGGCCTGGCTTCCAGCCAGCCTGGAGAGTTTGTTCTCTCCAATTCAAAGTTTCATTCAAAGTACAAGAGAGCAAGCAATTTAATACCTCGGTCACCAATACATCATCCATACGAGGGAAGGTACAGCAGCATTAATATGCAAATAGCTAAACATAAAGTGTCTTTTCTTACTAAGCACAGTGCTCCCAACTTCTCAGAAAAATTTATGTCTATATGAAAAGAGAATAAAATTGCAAAGAATAGCACGTTGATCATTAATTTATTTTTATTAAAATATGAAGGGGAAAATGTAGCTGTGTTCTACTCTTAGGAATAATCCTTAGAGTTTGGGAAGAAAGAAGAAAAGACCAAATGTTCCTATAGGCATATTGTAACAATACACTTTGCCTAAATATTCTCTCTCCAAAGGATTTATAGTTCTGACGAAAATGCCAGATAAATGGCTGAAAGATGATACCACAAAACCTCATTTTCTTCTGTCTCTTATATTGAAAGCATTAATTATTAGAATCAAGCATGTAGGTCTCTTCAGAAGCCAGGGAGCTGTTGGGTAGAAATGGATGCTACGATGTACTGTAGTTAGTGAACCATCTAGAGATAACTCCCCACATGCAGAGAAGAATGGGATCTAGCCCCCTTTCCCCAACCCTCTTTGTAGACTTTGTTGCCTCCATTCTGTACAATGATAGAAAGTATGATCAGAAAGCATTCCCTTGGGCCCTCTGGAAGAGGTCAACTCCGGTCTTATTACATAGATGAGGAAAGTGGGAAAAGAGAAACCAAGAGCAGTCATCCAGACAGGAGCAGAGCTGGATTAACTTTTTATTGGTCCTAGGAACAATGACAAGAACTACAACCCACACTTGTTTAGTGCTTTACCATGTATAAAACACTTTCCGTCCATCTTTTCCAGTTTATCCTCACACTAATACTGTGATAGAAGTGAGATGGTTATTTTCTCTAACTTTTAATTATGGAAAATTTCAAACATACGCAGAGAAGTAGATAGAATAGTGTTAACAGCCTGAATACCCTGGATTTCTCAGTATGAACATGTTGCTATACATCCACATCTTTATTGACGCATTTTAGTAAATTACAAGCAACACGGCATTTACCCTTATCTCACCCAATGAAATTAATAATAATTCCTCAATATCGTCTCATATCCAACTCATAATCACATAGCCACAAGTGTAAGATGAGTATTATTTTCTCATTTTACAGATGCCACTTTTTGACATAACAAAGTGAACCAACAAGATCTAAAGCACACAGATAATAAACAACGAATCTAAGAACGCAGGTTTAGAACTTCTGATCTCTTGATCCCAACTCTCCTCACTTTGAAGCAAAGTTTCACAGAAATGCCTCAATTGGAAGAAGAGAGAAAAGCCACACACAGTGAGCTCTGTGTAATATTTGAGCAGGGGTGATCTTAGTAAAATACAAAATGAGCATGTGGATTTATCTCCCATAATCTCTTATATTATTTTAGTGACCCTTCTCATTCCCTGCAGTGCTGTGTTTTGCTCCCTCAATCCACCCCCCATTGTCCCTAACCCAAACCCTGGTCAATCACACCCTCTGGTATGCTGGCTGCCCAAGTGCCTCATCCATATCTCCCTGTCCCCATCCTCAGGGTCAACACTATCTTGCAGCCAGCAAATGTCTTAAGAAACGCCTGATGGACTTATCTCCCTGAGATGAGTTCTTACTCATTGTTACTGGCACCATGAGCCCCTGTGAGTATTCCTGGAGTAATATAGAGATGATGGTATTTTGTCCTGTGGAATCTTAAGAAATTATACTAATGTGATGATTCTTGCAGCATCATGAGCATTGACAATGTACTCCTGTACAGCTCAAAAGTGTACATTCAACTTATTTAATACCCCTATTCCTCCCATAAAAAAGCTCCTCTCCCATTTACATACTTTACAACCTTCTCCCACTTTCAGCCCCCTCCCCTTACCACAAGTATTACACGTATAACCAATGGTAGACTCAGCTTGCCACTCAGTCTTCACCTTTAGTCCCAAAATGTTTCCATTGTCTTCTTCTGGATTCTTGGCATCTTTTGACAATACCTGCCAGTGACTGCTGAAAATTTTCCAGATGGATATGGAGATGTTCCAAATCTTAACATCAAGAGCATTTCTTGACTCTGTACTCACTTGTTTAGTCTAAATGGATCAGACAAATACAAAAATTATATAAATGTTATATGTCACCCAAAGGAAAGAATGCAAGACATTCTAAGACAAAAAGAAGTTCTGGTCATTATCAAGCAACTCTGGAAATGTGATAAGACAAAGCCATGTCATGTTGCCCAGTCCTGGAGAGCTAGGGAAGAGCAAATTTAACCAGAACAGATCTAATTCCGGGCCCAAGATGCTTAGGCAGGAATCCAAGTTAGCTCCCCCTGGTTCCAAACAAAGCATGTTACACAATAACAATAACAACTGAAAACTCTATGTGTGATATCTTCTTTCCCAGACTTGCATGTATTGACATGCAATCTATAAGAGAATCCCTTTAATGAATATCCCCTGATGCGAGAGCATCGGACATGAGAAATAGCCCAGGAGGTCTTCCCTGACATCCCTGAAACCATGCCATAGTTCTTTCAGCCACAGTTCTTGATTGCAAACAACAGAAACCACTTGGTATAGTTTAGGGGGGAAAAGAATTTATTAAAAGATATTTTAGCTCACAGAATCATTGCACTAGCTGGAAAAACAGATTAGAGTTGAAGTTTCCAGGAGTAATGCAGAAAACCAAGTAGGACTGATCCAATGGAGAAACCACCTGCTGAGTATAAATCTCTGGGACTCAACTTTACTGTAACTGCTACCACCGCCAACTCCACTTCCATCTTGTGACAAGGGGAAAAGCTAGATGCTTTTGCACCTACCTGCGCCAGCAACTCTGAGCTCCACACAGAGTTGGCTGCTGTCTCATGTTGTTCACATCTGAACTGAAGTTTTATATTTATGTCTAATTGACAGAACAGAACCCAGGCCCTATCCTAAGACTTATTGAGCACACCCAATGTGCCAGGCGCTGTTGTAAGCTCTTTACAAGAATTAACTCATTTAAACCATCAACAAAACTAAAAGGCAACCTACTGAATGGGAAAGGATATTTGCAAATGATCTATCTGACAAGGGGTTAATATTCAAAATATACAAAGAACTCGTATGACTCAACAGCAAAACCAGACTTCTTGTGATGATCACTTCGTAACCTTATATAAATGTCGAATCACTATGTTGTACACCTGAAACTAATATAATACTGACTGTTAACTATACTTTAATTTAACAAAAAGAATTAATTCTTTTAAGCCTCACAACACGCCGAGGAGGTTGGTTCTGTGATTATCCCTTTTTATAGATGAGGGAACTGAGGCATAGAAAGATTACATAACTGGTCTAAAGTCACAGACTGAAAGTGGCAAAGGGGAGATTTGACCTCAGACAGTCTGGCTCCAGAGCTCAAGACTTTTTTATCCGTTTTTTGTTTTGTTTTAAGTGTTACATTCACGTGCTTGCATTCTAGCTGCAAGGCAGAGAGAAATTTGAGTTCTGTCTTATACATTGGCTCATCTACCCAAATCTAAAAATGATGTTCCAAAGACGATGGCCAAGCATGACTATAACAGACATCTACTACAGATTTCTAACGCAAGCACGGCTGTTCTTTTTGCACGTTAGTATCCCCTGGAAATTGCTCCCATGGTCATCATTAGAAGCCCATGAATGTAGACATGAATCTCTGTATCTTTACTGTTTTTTACACACTGTGATAGTCTCTAAAGAGAGCTGCCGCACTTGTTCCCCACCCTGTGCGTGTATGTTGCCCCTCCCATCAAAAGGTGGAGCACATCCCCCAAAGCCCCTTGAATCTGCGCTGACCTTGTGCAGCAGATGGAGGGTAGGCAGCGGAGGGAAAACATGCCTCGCCTTTGAGAGGCTGACAGCTTCTGCTTCTGCTCTGGAGGAAACCGGTTACCATGTAAGAAACCCAGCTCCCCTCAGCCCACCATGCAGTGAGGAGGTCAAGCCAGCCATATGGAGGGGCCACAGGAAGAGGAACCAAGGGGCCCGGTCACAGACAGAATTAAGACCCTGGATTTCTGTTCCGATACAGATCCATCACAGACAGCCCCGAATCATTCACACAGTCCCTTTGAGACCTCAGACGCCCTTGCTCTGCCCTGTCCAAATTCCTCACCCACGGACTCCTGAGCAGACGCAATGACTGCGGTCTGAAGCTGGTAAATTCTGGGATAGTTTGTTAAACAGTAATAGATACCCAGACACAAACTAACACTGTATTCTCACCTAACTATGTATATAATGAAAATTCTGCATCTCGTTAAATATTCTTCTATACCAGTGGTCAGCAAACTTCTTCTTAAAGGGCTACATACTATTTTAGGCTTTGCACACCAAGAAGCAAAACTGAGGCTATTATATAAGTGCTTATATAACCCTTTAAAATGTAAAACCATTCCTAGCTCAAGGGCCATAAAAAATCAGGCAGCTCTCCAGATTTGGCCCGCCAGCAGCAGTCTGCTGACCCCTGCCCTGTAGCATTATTTTTGATGTGTGCTGTGTGCTTCCTGATAGGAACTTCCTGTAACTTCTGTGATCACGTCCCTATTCTTGAGTATTTAGTTTGTTTGCAATTTTTCACTATTTCAGAAGTAATGCTTCAATAAACCTTGTGATTAATGCTGCAATAAATCTTTGTCCATATCCATGGTCATTTCCTTTGAATAAACTCCTAAAACTGGAATTGCTAGGTCAAAGAATATATCCTTTCTGCCAAAACACCCTCTAAAACTCTTACATCTGCGTACAATCCTACCAGCAACCTGTGAGAGCGTTCTGCAACTCTCATAAAATTCATGACTATTTTAAGGGATTGTTTAAAAAAAAACAAAAAAAACACCTGTTTGAATTTCATCTTGGTGTTTGAGTGTGAGCGGAATGAGTCCCTCCTCCTCGGTCGGGGATGATCTCTTGCTCCTGGGGCTGCCTGAGAGTGCCCTGATTCAGGTTCAAACTGTCACTGAAGCCACGCTCACTGCTTCTCCAAAAGAGCTTAGCAGTCCCAGGGCCCGGGGAGGGCACCAGCAGAGGCTGCGGGCGGAGGCTGGCCTGGCCACTCCTTCCACCAGCGCCATCCTCACTTCCTCCCTGCCCCTCTCAGCAGGAGGCCGACCGCTGCCATCTCAGAGGTGCCTCTGCTTTTCTGCAGCTGGGCAGTGTCTCCCTTCTTCTGGCTCCTGGCTTCCCTGTACTCTCTCTCCTCTCAATTCTCGGCCTACAACAGGCCCCCCAGGCAGAGCCCAGCAGGACACGGGAGCCCCGTTGAAGTGGGTCCCCAGCCAAGGCAGTCGTCTTAAGCAGACTCTGGGCAAGCCTGCAGCCTCTAATCTTTTCACCTGCTGTCTAATAGAAATCCACTGCCGCTGACCCCCGTGTCCTCCAGTTATTTTTAAACCATGATAACTGCCGTTGCATCAAGGGCACGAGAAACAAAAGTTCGGCAGAGCTGCTGCTTCTCCACTTCTCCTATCCGTCTCCTCTCCCGGATGCCCCCCCACCCTCCCCGCCTAGCAGGTCCTATACATCCCTCAGGCTGTTGTTCTCATGCCCCAGCCTTCGGGAAGCCCAGCCTCACCCTCCCCCATCCATTCAGCTCCTTGGAACAGCAGCTCTTAGAGTTTGTCCCTGGTCCTCTCATCACCTTGTGTTCTGGCTGGTCACCTTCGCTGTCACTTTATAGATGTCAGTATTATCCATGCAACTAGATAGTCTTCTCCCTGAGGGCATGGAAGGGGACTTCACATTGACCTGTGGTCCTAACAGCAACCACAGGCAGTGCTGGGCAAACAGCAGCTCATTAATTATCTTTATTGCTTTGTCGTCATTTTAGGATTCTACCTGGGTAAATTCCAAACTGCCCACCCAGAAGTCCAGGGTATCATCCATATTGAGCATTTTGCAACTGGATACCAATTTTTGTCAAGCCTGGAGTCATAGGAAGGGATAGTAAAACAGAAAAAGCATCAGATTAGGAAGCAAAAGTCTGAAGTATAAGCTGATTCTCTCACTTATGTACATGCAAATTTGAGCCTCGTGTGTGAAGGGAGGAGAATAATAATACTTTTTATTTCTTTTTGTTTGTTTGTTTGTTTTTGGTGAGGAAGTTTGGCCCTGAGCTAACATCTGTGCCAATCCTCCTCTACTTTTTGTATGTGGGAACCTGCTCTAGCATGGCCTGACGAGCAGTGCATAGGTCTGCACCTAGGATCCGAACCCATGAACCAGGGCCACTGAAGTGGAGCATGTGAACTTAACCACTACACCACTGGGCCGGCCCATACCTTCTACTTCTATAAAGCTTCTTCTGACACTCAAATGAAAGCACCCTGCTTTATGCATATTACTTATTCAATCTTCAAACAAACCTGAAAGATAAGCATTATTGTCCCCATTTTACAGGTAAAATGATGAAATTCGCAAAGTTAAGTTGTTTGTCCGGTATCACAAACCTAGCAAGTAAGAATTTGAACTCAGGTCTCCTTGATGCAAATTTAAAAATAGAGGAGGAGGAGAGAGGGATAGGTAGGTGGGTATATTTTATCTTCTCAACAGTTCATAATTCTGTCTGGCCTGAATAAGCTCATTTGTATTTGTATTTGAGCTAGGGAAAAAATAATGAAAAGAATAAGAAGAGAGTACAAGAAAGAGATAAGGGAGCGAAGAGATAGATGCGGATGCCAAGATCTAGGAAATTAGTTCAGTCTGACACTTGACTAAATAGCTTCCATGTGGCAGGAACCAAGGCTGACGCTGGGCACACAGTGACGAGAGGATGGTCCCTGCCTGTGAAAGCGGCAGGCGATTCACACAGAGGGGTTTGTGATGGAGACAGAAAAAGACTGCAGAGGGAGAGGAACATTGTGCCTTCAAGCGAGGAGGAGATGAGCGAAGAAAATGCGCCTGGAAACGTAGGTAAGGCCAGATCTTCGAGCTCTCATAAGCCAAGCCCAGGAGACGATGGACAGTGTTGAACAGGGGAGCAACATGGTCAGATGGAAATTTTTAAAATGTGTTTGCTTATTTATTCATTCTTTCATTCATTCATTGATCAAGAATATCTGCACATGAGTGGGGACGGGGGACCCTGTGGACAACTGACTGCAAAACATAGTCGGATGCACAGACCCTGATCCCTCCCACGGCCCTCACCACCACTGTGGTCCTGGCCACCGTCATCTCTCTCGGATTATTGCAATCACCTCCTAACTTCTATCCTTGCTTCTGATAATCTAGTTGCAAAATAGTAGCCTTTCAAATGTAAGTCAGAGCATGACAGTCCTTGGCTCAAAGCTTCCCAGTGGCCTCTGCCCCTCTCAGAGTAAAACCAAAGTTCTGACAATGGCCTTCAAGGCTTCGCATAATCTCCACATAACCCCCTCCTCCAGCTCTCCCGGCTGAGGCCCCTCTGACCTCATTTCCTCCTCCTCCGCCCTTGCTTGCCCTGCTCCCGCCTCACAGACCTCCCGTTCTTCCTCAGCCACCAGGCATCCGCCTGCCTGGGGTGTTTGCGCCTCCTCTTACGACCACCTGACAGCTCCGCTGCCCCATGGGTCTGCATGGCTCGCTCCCTCGCCTCCTTCAGGGCGTAGCTCAAACGCCACCTTCTCAGAGGAGCCCTCCCTTGGTACCCTGCTTCAAATTGTAACAAGTCACTTCTGTTTCCTAAACTCCCCATACAGTTTCTCTGCTTTCTTGTTGGCCACCTCACTTATATATTTTTTATTATTTCTGGTGTGCCTCCACAACTCCCTGCTTCTGCTCTGCCCTTGAAGGTAAACGTGATGGCACGAACCTTTTGTCTGTTTTGCTCATTGTATCCCTTGTGCTTCGAATGTCCTTGGCACATCATCAGTGTTGAACTGATACTTATGAAATGATGGAAGGAGGCAGACTGCTATTGTCCCGCTAAATCCATTCTTTCCTTCTTTCTGGGCACATGGCCTCTCAGCTAGCAAGTACATTTCCAGCCTCCTTTGTAGCTAGACGTGGCCATGTTCTTATTAACAGACCGTAGCAGAAGTCATGTGTTCCCTGATCCCAAGAAGCAGGCTGGGAGACCCACTCAGGCCTCAGGGAGCACGTCCACCCGTGTACCACTCCAGCTGGGACCGCAGCAAACAGACAGACAAAGAAGACCTCCCTGCAGTCGAAGCTGGAAGACGAGAACAGCTCTTCGCCAGTTCTTATTTCCCCCATTGATATAAAATGCCATTTTCTCTACATTAATAATGCCTGTATATTCTTGGGCTTATTTCTAGACTGTCTTTGTTGCTCCAGTGATCTGTATTCGTGCTCGTGTACCAATGCTAAAACTGTTTTATTATCTGCTATGACTAAATGCTCCAGGCCCTTCATTACACTTTTCTCAAAAGATTCCTAACAATTCTTGCATAAGAGACACATTTTAGAAACACTACCTAGGCAGCAATGTGGAGACGGATTAGAGGAAGACAAGATGGAGGCCACTACGTTAACCCAGATGAGAGGGGAGGACAGAAGGGGCAGCTCCAGGGTAAGAGAGTACCCTCCCCTCCTCTGGCTCCCCACCCCGCCAGCCGTAATCTCTGCCAGTGCTCCCCTTCCCCCAGGCTCTGATATTGAAAGTCACTTGGTATGAAGAGGCTGGGACAGATTCAAGAGCTATTCAGAGATGCAACACGACTTAGTGACGTATTGGAGGTGGTGAGGAAGTGTGAGACAAAGGTGGTTCCCAGATTCCTAGGCCTGGCCGCTTGATGAATGTTGCTGTCATTCTGGCTTCACCCAGGAAGGCAAGCAGATTTAGAGAATAAATATAATGAACTGAGTTTCAGGGCTTGTGCTTTATCGGGGAGGAGCTCTCCAGCAGGCAGTGGGATACACAGTGTCAAGTTCTGGAGAAAATTTGGGGCTTGAGAATTGGACCTGCCAGTTCTCTCTTGATAATGGAGCATGATTTGAAGCTGCCAAAAAAGGCCTCGAGCACTGTCACTAGCTGGCTGAGGTCTGACCCACCGGTGGCATTTCTAACGAGTTCTAGTTTTGCCCTGTCTTGTGGTCAGTAGCATAGATCTCCATGTGATAAGAAAAAAAATGGAAAACAATACTCAGAGGGAAAAGCTAGGCTACGCGCTCCCTATTTGGGAAGGAAAGCTTACTTGTAGGAGCTCACTCACTGGTGAAATGAGTTGCATCATTTATTCTGAAGCAGGACAAAATATGGATCTGAATTCAGTCCTGTTGATAAATCATTTGGAAAGCCTTAAGTCAGCCATGCAAAGCTTAAATTTTATTCTCATTCGTATTGTGTCCCCATTGTTTCAAGGCTCCAAGGCTGGTCCCATATTTCTTACTGACTTAGTCTATGTGAAAGCTGTTTGGAGCCTGGTAATGAGGCTTGGTTCTTGGGTCATTCCAGCATGAATGCCTTTGGGATATTTTTCTGGCTAAAACAAACAAAGATTTTATCAACACAGTCTGCTAGGGGAAACCGCTATTTATTCCAAGGCTCTGGGCCCCCAAATCTTCACAGTTAATACTTTAACTTAATATTTGTTTTGCACATATATGTCTTCTCTCCTCCTTTTTGAAGGAAAGGACACTGTCCTATTCAAGCCTAGCACAGTGCGTGGTACATGGAAGATATTCCATAAATGTTTGTTGGAGTGGGTTAAAATATAGAAAATAATTCTTGTAGTAGGGGAATGGAAATAAGGGGACATCAGTGTTGAAAACAACATCTTATTTATAGTCAAGTAATAAGTAATAGGAATTCAACGTCAAGCTCTAATCTGTGTTGTCCATTATTATTAGGACGTGTGAATCAAAAATACATGGATTATTAGGGCTGTTTGCTCTGCCTGTTTTCCCTCTGACTTCAGAACTTTTCATTAAATGACAGTGGGTACCTACCGAAGAAGGCGTGTAGGGTAAGGAGAAGGAAGTAAAGCTCTAATTACTTTGATTTCCTTCTCGAACGAAAAGTACGCTAGGGAAGGGTACTAGATTGTCTAGCTAAAATAAGGAGTTGCGCTTGCTTGTGGGTGTTCATTTGCTATATTATCCTTGGTTTCTATTATCACAGATAATTACAAATTGCCTGCCACGCTGGAAAATAGTTATCCTACCAAGCTTCTCAGATCAGAGACTCAGAAGACTGAAATGAAGGTATAAGCCCACAGATAATAACGATAATGTCAAGCACTGACTGATCACTTAGCACATGCGCCAAGCATTCTTCTAAGTTCTGAGCAGGTACCCAGTGAAGTAGGCGCCATTACCCCTCCTCACCCCCATTTTACAGATGAGGAAACCGAGCGGCAGAGCAGTGAAGTAGCTTGTCCAGGCAGTGTGGCTCCAAGGCCTGTGCTCTGACCCCTTACACAGCACGCATCTTGGTAAGCAAGACACAAGATGAGGTTCGGCTAGGGCTCGGAGTGACTCAGCTCGCTCCATTTGTCACCGCAGATCAAGATGAGGCAGGGCCACCACTTCCTCCTCACCCTTACCAGCCAAGAGCAACATCTGAGAACAGGCTTCTGCCTGGATCTGGAGGCACTTTCGATGCTTGTGTTCCTGGGGATTCTGTAAGGCCCCAAGTCCCCTTTTGAACCAACATGTATTATTTGAGTTATTAATAGCTTGAGGAGGAAGCTCCACAGCTTAATGACTGACCAGGGCAGAAATAATTTGTTAAATAATTCTCTCTTACCATTTAGTTGCCTAGAAAGTTTGTTCTCATTCCAAGTGCCATCATTTGCAGGGGTTTCTCTTTTTTCTCAACATAATGAGGCTTTCTGGTGACAGCTTGTTACAGAAGAGATCCCCTCACCCTGACCTCTCACACTAATTGTTTATGAGAAGAAAGATAAATATGGGCCAACTTAACAGAAGGGAAATGGAGACCCTCTTTTCTCTAGTTTATTTGACTTGTCCAAGGTTAGTCCAACAAAAGGCAGGAACCCAAGGTCGTGAATTTGATTTCTGTTCTACACGTGTCATCACCAGGATATCTTTGTTCTGACAAAGGGTTTTCCATCTTCCCAGAAAGAAGGCAAATATGTAAAGGATTAGGTTCATTTACGGCAAATGGATTTCTTCCATCTAAACTTATGGTCCCCAACCCTTCCATTGTAATAGATTTATCAACAATCAGAGTCAACCAGGTCACCTCTTACTCTGTAGCCACCAACATAGCCTCCCCCACCCCCCGCCCCGCAGCTTCCCTCCACAGCTCAAAGCATTGCTGATGGGTAGGGGTCCCTGCCCCTGCAGAGGCAAGTCATACTCTTCGCTCCCACTCACCCATCTCATAAATTTCTGGTTATACGCCATCCCTTCTTAGTCACTTCTATTCCTGAGAAGATGGAAGTAAAATGATCTCTTGGAAATCCTGACTTGTAAAGCTAAGAAGATAAGGATGACTCCATTCCCTTTGCCACACATTCTACACATCCTAATGAAGCACCAAGTATGTCAGTGAATAATCCACAGTCCTCCTTCAACCTCTAATTCCTTTATTAATATATATATTAAGTATCTACTGCTTTATGGCAGGTGTGATGCTAGGTGCTAAGGAGCTGATGGTGGGAACACTTGACCTCTGCCCTCAACGAATTAATAGCTAGATGGCTCCTTATCTCCTCTCCCATCTCAGTAGCCACCCTCTTTTGCCTAAAAGATACCATCATTATTGTCCAGTCTGAAAGAGGAGCCTAGATCAAATGTCTCTAGAGATCCCCCTCCACTGTGAGAATCTATCTTGGACCTGAAATGAAACAGGAAATGGTGTGGCCAGGTGCTTGGGCACAATTCTAGGACATGACTCTGATTAATGACTAGAATCAAGGTGTTCGATATTTGTAGACTCTTCCTGCTCTGGAAACATGATCTCTTATGCTTCTCTTAACATTTGATCCTTAGCCAGTAAGTAAGATCAGATTAATCCCCCTGGCGTTTCTTTTCAGAACACACTATTCTTTCAAACTTAGCCAAGACAGAGAACCACATTCTGAACGTTCTTCCCATGACTGGCACCTGGTCAGGAATGCTGTTAGGCTTCTATCTTCTTTCACTTAAATAAAGGCATCTGCAGATCTAAGCTACAAATAAGTCCAACGCCATTAAATTAGGAAGATTGGATTATGCTTTCTGCAGATGGTTTAAGAGAACTGAAACCTGAATCTCTGACCTTCTCTAAGACTACAAGGTTGAATTGAATGATTTAATGGAGGTGGCTGGGACAAAGTGAGACTAAAAGTCAGGGTCCCTCCCTTCCCTGCCTGGAAAATCACATAGCAGGTATAGCTTCCCTTCTCTGGACAGAGTGAGTCCCAAGCAAATTTCCAAAGCTGGAAGAGCTGGATACTCAATACCTAATCCTCATATTCTCTTTTCTAAAATTACTCCTGCTTTCAAAAAGTCCCCTATTGCCCAGATTTCATGCAACTAAATTGTGGTACACCATACAATAGAATATTATGCAACCATTAAAAATCACATTGTGGAAAAATATTTAGCAGCATGGAAAGATGTTCAGATATTTCCCCCTGCTCCCAAATTCTCAATCAAAGGATGACACTTGTCAAATATTTTATGCTGGTCACTGTTTCCTGAGCACACAAGCCACACCATTTCCTGTACTAAGTCAAGGTTTACGGTCTTAGTTCCAAGAACTGATTCACAAGTAGCAAACCAAACTATTTCCTTTTAGACCAGCAATAAAGAAATAGATTATAATAGTTTGTTTCTTTGAGAAGCAGTGAAATGCATGTTTACCCACTCTGACATTCTCAAAGATGCACACTTTTCACTGGAGTTTAGAAGACATCGATTGGAAAGTCACTACTAGTTAATACCATCGTTTTGGAGCAAGATATAAAACCCTGGCCCAGCACTTTATAGCTGGAGTATCTTGAAAATGTGACTTACCCTCTCTGAGGCTGTTTCTGCATTGATAAATGGGACTACACCAATACTTACGTCATAGGGTTAATGGAAAGAGTAAATGAAATAGGATGTAAAAAACTCAGTGTAATTCTTGGTACTCAGTAAGTTCTCAAGTAATGTCAGTATTATTCAAACCACTCTACCTCAGTTTTATCCTCCAGCCTATACTTAAGAAGGAGGATAGGACGGGGGATTTGAGAGAATCTCACCCTCATGAATAAGAACAGAGTGCAGATTCCACTACAGTTCCCAGGATCTGTCTTACAAGGGAGTCAGGAATTAAGGGCCAGCTTTGTATGGTCCTCTGACTTGTTTTTGCCCCAGTCCTTCACCTCTAGGAGAGCAGTAAGACGGGCTGTCACTTCTCTGTGAGACGTAGTAAAGAAGGGACATCTAAGGGGACTCTTATTTGCTCTGGGCCCAGTCTCAGGGACTTTTACGAATAAAGAGTACCAAGGGATGAAGTGAGAGGAAATGGCCTAAAAGAGGAGAGAAAAATCAGCTGAGACCATAAGGCCTTGGCAAAGGCAGAAAGATGTGGGCACTTTGGAGAGGGAATGTGGGCCTGGGAAGCTGTGTTGGGAGTGAGTGGTAGGAAGGCTTAAAGAGGAGATCTGTTAAAGATAACCCTTTCCCTTTGGGAAGCCAAAACTACTCTTGGACTGGGTGAATTTCCCTGTCCATCTGGTACTTTGGCCAAAAGGGCAAATGTAATTCAAGGAGATAAAAATACTGAGAAAGCCTTTACAATGAGGAAAGTTGCCTGCAAGTACTGATGCAGAAATGTAAATGAGTGAAAAACTCCAGGATGTTTGCTTTGAGGGAAAGAGACAGCTACCCCCACAGCTACTCTGCGTCAGAGTGTGGTCCCTGCTCTAAGAAAGGTACAGTGTGCTCCGGGCACAGGGAGCAGCTCAGGTGTACTTACCAAGAAATGTGATCCTGTGTGAGAGACTTTCGCAACGGAGAACATGACATCGCTGGGAGGAGGAAAGCAAGGGAGGGGATCAGCACAAGATTTACAGCAAGAACATCTCCTTTGCAGCACTGCTGACATGTCCTGGGCTTTCTGCCAGCTCTGACCATCACCTATTCAAAAACCAGAGCGAAAAGCAATTTCCCTCCCTCGGGTTCATGTTGACATGTTCTTCCTTCTCTATCCCTTTAGGTTTTGAAATCCCTTTGCACTTTCCAAGAAATTACTACTCTGGGCTAATTTGAAAATAAGGATCATCTTATTTCAGCTTGCTTACAAGGAATTTTGGACAGTCTGAGTGATGATAACCCACCCACAACCTGATGGTGTGTGGTGTGTACCTTTCTGCCCTGCCCTATTCTATGATCTGAGACTGCACCCACTATGAGTAGCTGAAGAATTAGATTTCCTCCCACCTGCTTTCAGGTCCACCCATTTCCTCAAAAAGCCAACATTTCTACTCTTGTGGTCAGACTCCTTTGGGGTCACAAAGATAAGGCACTGGCTCATCATGGCCAAATTATGTCTTTCTTCTAAGAATGCAGTCTGGGGAAGTTTCTGCAGGTACTAGCTGAACTCCATACCAACTCTCACATGGACCCCAGAGAAGAGTATCCTGGGAAATGGGACATGATCCAGGTGAAGCTCAGGAGATGGGGAAGAGGATAAATGGGAGCCAGGTTCTACAGGGCAGGATTCATTCATACATTCAAAATTCAACATACATCAACAGAGTGTCCACAACATGACAAAGATACAACGAGGGAACAGACACAGCCCCTCTCCTAGGAGATCATAGTCCACTGAGAGGGAAGGGCAGCCAAAAGGTAATTACGGTGCAGCGTGATCATTGCTACAGTAGGAGAAAGCTAATGTGGAATAAAGTAACACGGGGTGGAAATAGCTCCAAGTTGTGGAGTTGAGAGAAGGCCCTGGAAGGAAGGCAGAGCCAGAATTAAGAGGTCCATGGCCATGCACAGGGTTTATTGGCACAGCACCAAGAACATTCTTTCTCGTTCTCTGCTTTTCTATCCTCTTCACCTTCTTTTGATCTGCCTTCTCCCAACAGATTCGTACACTAAAGAAATAGGCACTATAGATCTCAATGAGAAGGGGCCAAAAAAGCTTTTTAGAAAGTAAACCTCAGTAAAACGTGAATGTTTAGTCTTTGTGACCCTGAAGAAATTCACTGGAAGAGGGTGGTGTTCCCAACAGCCCAGCGCCCAAGAAGGAAACTAGACAAAACCACACATAGGCTGTCGCCTATTATCTCCTATTCTCTTCTCTCCCATCTTCTATCCTTGACCCAGGAAAGAAGAGGAAGAAAATTGAGTAGAAGGAGGTAAAGAGAAGGATGTAGGGATGAAAACAAAGAAAAAGGAATGGTGAGACATGAGGGGGGCTGAGCTGCCTCCTGCTCATGTGCTCTTTGAAAATGACCCTCAGGACCTTTTTAAAGAAGAATTTTCCCCCCGCCCTCCTGGACTGGAGATGAGAAGGGAAGGCAAAGACACTTGACTCTGAAACTGTGACGGTGGACTTGGTTGGGCAAGAAGGTGGCCAAGACCAGCCCTCTCTAGCTTACTCCCCTCTCCTCTATCCCCTCACACCCTCCTCCCCGCCCCCCACCCCTCCCTGCCCTCATCCGGCTGTCTCAGAGGCCTGGAGTTCCCTGCAGCCTTTGGCCTCCTTCTCTGACTCTCTTCTGTTTTCTACTGATGCCTGCAAAGGCCGGAGCGGGCTCCCCTCGCGCTCTTGGAGAGAGCTAATGGGCCTCCTCGTGAGCCCCCGCGGGGCCGGATGCAGAATCTGGGCCACAGTCCATTTCTCAGAGGCAGCAGGCTCCAGGCCCTCCATTAGCAACAGCAACTAAGATCTCAGAAAGGAGGCAGGTCAGCTCGTGTGAGACAGAGAAATTAATGAAGGCACCCTGCTCTCCTCCTCCTCAGCGACAAAAACAGCAACAATAACAATCCTCTTCATCTTCAGAGCCTTTCCCGACGGCCTTCAGCCTCTCTCTGCCCCTGTTTGTCCTTTATGCTGTTGGTCCACATTTCACAGACACCCTTGTAAGACCATTCTTTTGAAATAATGATAACGTCTACTTGAGGTCAAACACTGGTATCTGATATTTCTATATCTCAAAACCACTCTGCAAGGAAAAGATTATTATCTCCACTGTACAGGTTACAACACTGACGCTCAAGATGATCAAACCATGAAGCCCGCACCCTTTTCTCGGCTCCAAAACGGCTTATTTTCCCAACTGTAGGCACGTGAGGGCAGGGACTGTGGCTTCTACTTTTTGACTCCTCTGTAGTATTCAGCAGAGCCCTGGATACAGGAGGTCTTCAAAGATTTCTGTAGCTAATGAAAAACAAGTTTGGTTGTGGAGGGTAAAGTGATGGGGGAGTTAAGCACAGACGCGCAGCTGCTTTATTATCTGCAAGGCCAGCCGCGCCTCTCAAATGCACACAGTCATTAGCAACCGGCTAAATTTAAAGCCACAATACAACACCCAGGTGTTAAACAAAGGCAACTTCGATAAATCTTGGTATTTTTGCATTCGCACCGACAAGGCAGTGAACGCCCCCAAACAGATAGGAGGGGAAAAAAGAACTGAGCAGGCATTAAACCAGAGCTGTGTTTCCCGAACCTTTTCAGGTAATGACATCCCTGTAACCTTGCAGGGACAAGGAAGTCACCAATAAATGCCACGTTTCTTACAGACTTTCCATATGCAGAAAACAAGCCTCATGCTGATGGGCAAGGGATGAAAATTGAAAAAGGAGCTGCTCTTTATGTATTTCAAAGTCTCTTCAGTAATTTGAAAGGAAAAATGTCAAAAATAAAGATGAAGTTCTAGAAAGTCAATAGAACACAGAAAAGTGGGCATATGTCCCCGGATCCTAACGCTAGTCAGCTTACTGTGGTAGCGTCATTTTGTATGAAGACATCCATGAGGAGCACACGACCTGACCAGGTGCAATAACTGGCCTCGGCCGTAATACTGGTCCCAAGCCCACTGGGTCCTCCCTATGTACTGGCCCTCCATGCTCCTTGTCTTGAGCTGCCATCCTTTGTCCTGAACACTCCCTCAGCTGCCTTGTCAGAACTCCGCCCAGCGGTTTCCCACTCTAACTCCTCCCTACTTGAGGACCCTCCAAGGAGCAGAAGAGAAAGTGACCAGAGCCAGAGAGCATACGAACCTCTGAGTCGGCAGAGCCAACGCTGGTTACCCCTTGACGGAGGGAGTCCAGACCAGACCATGGGGAGGAGTCTCCCAGCCTCAAGATTCACAACAAGTGCTTGGCTCTCTTACTTAGGAGAAATCAGGTTTGAGGTAGTGGATGAGATTATTTTTTTCTAAATGTTGCTCAACAGATGAAACTGCAATGCTTTTCCAACCTAGGGATAAGCTGTGCATTTCCTTGACTTGCAGAGTCTGACCAAAAGGAGTGGTCTCGGAGTAAGGCGGTAAGAGAAAAACCAGCCTTCGCTCTTGGTTTGTTTTTTAATATTCCCGTTCAGCTCTGTCTGTCAAGAATGCTCACGGTATACTTAGCCTAATTCCTTAGGCCCATATCTCCTCCCAGAAGATATCCCAACACCTGGAGACAGAGGTGCCTTCCAATAGCTGGAGTGAAAGAAGGAGAAAAGGTTGACCAGAGAAAGGGTGGGGACAAAGCAGGACTCACAGCTCTTCTGTGACCGGCTCCCAACAGGCCACCATTGGCATCACTGCTGGTGACCACACAGTGATGCCCCACTACCCAAGGGCCTCCTGCTCAAGAGTGCTGTGCCACCTGCACATCAGACTGAGAACTCTAGCTCATGGACCATTTTGCTATGCTTTTCCCAGAGTTTCTCAGAAACTCTTCTGTCGTTCCCCAGATTTAAATCACAACTTGATGCAATTTTATTTACCCATTTCATGGCATTTTTAAACTTCTCTCTTGACACCTTGTCTTGACATGAGCTTCAAGGTCATACGCAGTAATATTTCTGAGACTAGAAGGCTTGAGCTGTGATTTTAAATTTTGATGATAGAATAATTACCTAAATGAATATATCTTACTCGTTCTGAATCCTATGCAATTTGGAGAGACTGCCAATATGATAAGGGAATTTGCTTGTGGTGATCGTTTATATCATTGTCTCCAAACTTTTTTGATCATCCTTCCCTCTGAGCAAAAGATTTTGAGCACGTGTCTCCAAAATATATCTATATTCAAATATATCTATATTATAAACTTTATACATAAATCATCGTCAACCCATATAGTAAATATTATTAGAGCTCAATTCCTTTCTTATTTTGGATACAAATAAATAGAAATAGAAATTCTAATATTTTATTCCTGTACTACTATAGATTATCACACACAATGGCTGCTTACACCTCACTTTGGAGGCTGTAATACAAAAAGAGAGGAGACATACGTGTGAGGGGATGAGCATCTTTGCAGTGATGGTAACCATGTTTCTCTCCCACCTCAATGGAATCTTGTTCTGAGAGATACATGGACAAGGTTCTCCGAGCTAATCAAAATGAATTCTTCAGCCTAATGTAATGGGAAGTGTTGTGCCATAAATAATCTCAAACTGTTATTCTACTTACTAATTTCAACCTCCCTCCCTTTTATTACATGCTTTTTGGAACAACCTACTGGCAGCAAAGTTGACTTGTTGACTTTCCACCTCCCTGCCTGGGTTTATCCCTTTACGGAAATGCTAATGAGCAGTGAAATGGGCAAGTTGCATGAGGGAGAAGGCATATGTCCACACACTGGGTAGCAGTGTTTAAACCCTCCCCAGGTGACAGTACAGTCATTGTTACTCTCAGACTATACAGGGAGTCGACTCTGTCATCACTACTCATCCATGTCACTTGCAAGTCTTGTCATAAAAGGAGAAAGTAGATGAAAAACACTGTTTAGATGAGAAAAGGAAAAGAGTGAGTCTGCATTGAACTGTGATCTAGCCTCCTTCTGTAAGCAGATGCTGAAAGAAAGCAGACAGGCCCTTTTAAGCAGCACTGCCTCCGCTGGTTCTCAATAAACATTAAATACAAAATATTCTATAGAGATGCATCAAGTGCTCTGACTCACACGTCTCCAGCGTAGCGCCTTAGACGGAACAAAGCACAGACAGAGCAAATCAAGTGCAGGAGGAAGCGGCTCACAGGCAGGGGCCTCGGTAAGGCACAGCCGCTGCCAACAGGGGGCACTGCCTGTTAAAACTGAAAGCTGCCATCAGGCCAACATCAGCCAAGCTCACCACTCAGTGTAGACCAACCATACCTCCTCGGGGGGGACACAGTGGAACTGAACTTGGTCTGCGGAGCTACAAAGACAGACAAGACCCAGCCCTGCCTTCAAGGAGCTCACAGTCTATAAGCAGCTAAACGTAGGAGGGAAGGGATGTCTTAGAGGTCTCACGGACAGGCTCCCGACTCCCGCAGCCGGTTATTTCCCTGCAGCTTCAGAGGCGCATTTGCTCAGCCGAGGGCCGGGGGGATGGCAGACATTGGACCTTATGTGAGCTATACAAACTGAGCCACTTCTAATGTGACCGGTGAAACTCTTCATACTAATTATTAGGGCGTGAAAGAGAAGATACAAAACCCCATGTTCTAGAGCCCTCTTCATCTCCGTGGGGAGAAGAGCAACATCCCAAGGCACTCCCCTGATTAGATTGCACAACGGCCTGTGGTAACCCCATTCTAGATCACAAGCCTCCCTTGGAGAAAAGCCTGTAGGAAAATTCCAAACACTGCAGAACACTAGGGATCACGTGAAATTTGTCACTTAGATCATTCTTTTAATAAGAGCTCCACAGGGTCTTCGGGATCAAAGGAAACAGGGTGGGTAGAGCAGCAGGAAATAGCTGGTCTCCTCGCCTGCGGAAGGTCTTGAACATCTTGCGCTCCATTTCTCAAGCCGGTGCCTGCTCCACTCAGGCCTTGTCATTTCCAGTGAACAATGTTTAACCTTGTAACAAATATTTGTTAAACACTGTTTTGTCACTGTCCTGTGCCCTGAGAATACAGAACGGAACAAAACAGACAAAAACCCCTCCCCGCATGGAGGTTACATCAGCCTGTATGCATCACAGAACAGCAGATGCTGTAAATGCTGTGGAAAACAAAAACGTGGAGAAGATAGACAGGGAGGGAGCTGCCAGGAGGGGAGGCTGCTGCACCCTGAAGAGTCTAACGCTGAGGGATGACCTGGGGGTCCAGGAGTTCTTGTGGTAACTCATGCCAACTGAGATCAGGGACCAAAGGAAGCGAGCCTGGTGGTCGGGTATTTGTGGTGAACCTGAGTGTGTTGGGGAAGAAGGAGTGGAGTCTTGCCAGGAACACACAGAGCTCTGGGCCCCCTTTTCACTTCTCCCACTGATGATGTGGCTGTTGGGGGATGGGGTGGTCTTATACAGAGCACGTGGAGGTCTTCGTTCCCTCTTTGCTTTTGAAAAAAGACAGGGAAGCCAAGGAGGAAGCTTTAGCATCATTGAAACAACAAAGGAATATGTAAGTTACTCACAGTTATCACTATCTTCTGTCTTAGGGGTATTATTTTTCATGATTTCAGCAAGTGGCAAGTTTCTGCTCAGAAGCTCAGATGTTCTCAGTCTAAGTCAAGCCGCAGCCGCTCTGTTCCTTCCCCACCCCAAGTTTGCTCTGGACAGCAACCAAGCTGTCCCCAGCTCAACACGCCATCTGGTGGTCAGTGCTGGAAATTATCTAACCCCCACTACCTTCACTAGTTACCCGACCACTCCTTCATAATCTGCTTACTCAGGGGTGTGACAAACATGCTTCCTGCCTCTTATGCATCTTTTACCATTAAAAGTGCAATGACTTCTACCATAAAATATCCAATGCATACAACTGTATGTCTCCTACTTTTGTGCTAAATTCTTTCTCAATTCTCTTGGAAAAACTTAGGATTTCACACCAAAAAAAAACACACTTAGAATAAGACCCAAAGTCCCTTCCCCAGTGGTCCTACCTCCCTGACCTCATGTTCTACGCTTGCAAGCCCAGCCCCCTCACACTGGATCTCTGCTGTTCCTTGAATGTGCCCAAGCTCATCCCTACCTCAGGAACTTTGCACTTCAGTCCCTCTGCCTAGAACGTCCTTCCCACACGGATCTACATTGACTGTCCTCTTACTTCTTTGAGAAATTCTGTCACTTATCAGCTTTTTTAAAGAGATTTTCCTTGACCATCGTATCTAAAATCTAATCCCTTACTCCAACTTCTTTCTTCAAAGCACTGATCATTACTTGATTGTATATATACACATATCCCTTACCCTAGATACACATAGCTGCCCTTCATTAGCTTATTGTCTGAACACCCCCATAAGAAAGGAAATTTCTCAAAAGGAGAAACTTTGCTTTGTCTCCAGATGTATCTCAAGTGTGTGGGTCAGGAACTGGCAAATAAGAGAAATTCTCCCTTCCTCCTTCCCTACCCGTCCCTAAATACTGTAAAATCTGTTACCATAGCCAATATGCATAGGATTGATGCCTGTGACAGCAATAACAAGAGAAGGGGAATTTCTAGACTTTCAAATGAAAATCAGATTTACAAAGAGCCAGTAAAGCCCTGAAAATTGCTGAGAAATCCTCTTCAGAATCTTCATATCCCTCTCACCCCTTTTTCATTAAATGTGTTTTCCCTCAAACACTAGCGTTCAAAATGAACATGATTTAGCTTTTTTTTCTGTTTGGTTTAATCTTTGACATGGTGTCATTATGTTCTTAACTAATGATTTCAAATATACTGTATTTCAGTTGCATTTTGAGTTATACATGACTAGGAACCTAATCATCTATTATTTCTGTGTGAAAATAGTGACTTCTGGTTCCAAACAACCAACTCACAAATGACGTCATGAAGTATAATCCATCTGCAAGCTAGGAACTGTCTTTGGGATACTTTAAAAATTTTTAGGATCCCAAGTTAATTTTGACACAAACTTTTCCTCTATACAGCAAATGAAAAAATAAAATGCCAATAGCAAAAGTATCGGGGAGGGATATACGTGGCGCAAATAAACTGTTAGTTCCATTAGGAATGGGATTCAGGAGACAATTTGCTAAGTATGACGCTTCTAGACAGGTGTGCCCATGGAGTCAAGCCATCCTTATCTTCAGGGACTAAACAGAGAGACTACCAGATGTCTGGATTTATACAATAAGGAACTCAGGGACTCAGTATCAAGCCTCATGCATGGCTGGTCCCACACTGACCTCACCCCTCGTCCAGCAAACGGGTCCAAAAAAAGTGCAGGGAAAAAAATTAAACTTTCCAGTTGGTGAGTGATCAATCAATTTGGTTTGTAACAGTCTTCTTTCCACGGTAAAAGTTTTCTACACATGCATGCTCTGTTTTTCTGAGTGCTTCCCCTTCCCATTTCTTCCACCCAAGACAGTGTCTGTCGCAGATTATGGCAGTGGGTGGAGGGACTTAGATCTGCATGAGGGTCTTGGTGCCTCTCTTCACGTTCTCATGGGCCTCCTGCAGCAATGGCGGATCTTGACTACCTGGTCAATGCTCTACCTGCCAATGCCCACAGCCAAAGTCAACAGCCAGTCAAATTCATACTCTGCCTCCTCTTGATTTTCTCTCGGCCTAGTGTACCTCCTTGCTGACTAGCCCCACATCAGCTCGCACTAGCATTGCACGGTCCTCGGGGGTCTGGCTGTGATGACTATTTGACCCCTAGTCCATACGACCTGTCATGCAGTCCTCCCTATAGGGTCGCTAGCCCACTGCACTATCAACTGCTTTCCACATCACTCAACAGGGCAACGAGGAATTTCTGGATTCTTCTCACTCCGCCTGGGAGAGAGAAAGACCTCGGGAAGCTAAGTTCTAGTTTTCCCGCTGCAACCATACCTCACCGTTTACTGCAGACAGGCCCAGATGATACAAGGAACATCCTCCGAAGCGGTTTCCTCCGAGTCCCAAAAGGAAACAGGGAAAGTGAAAATGTCCCCTGCTTCTGCCTTTCCCATCCAACTACCTGGAGAAACCAGGAGGCAAGACTCTCACCACCACATACCTTCCCTCCTTCCAAGAATTCGTTGGGACCCAAAGGCGAGATTTTTATTTCATCTCCTCTACAACGGTGGGATTTCCCCTACAACTTATCCTTCTTTGTGGAGGCACAAAACTTCATGCTCGGGTAACTGCAGAAAGCAGTGTCCTCTCTGCCTTATGGAAGAATCTCTACAACCTAGTCTAATCAAACTGGCTTTTAATGTGCTAACACAGCTAAAGAAGTTTTTAAAACCTCTTTCTCATTTGTAAAGCCTGGTTTCCACAACTTATTGAAAAATTCAAAAATAAAAGTTTTTTTTTTAAGAATTTCTACTCTGGGTGTCAAAGTCTGGATACTTAGTATTTTCATTTTTGCATTCCTGTTATAAAAACCCTAATACTCCCACAGGCAAATTGATGCTCTGGCAGCATGGGAGGGGAATCACGTAAAGGAATGCGTGAGAGAAAACACATTTATAAATTCAAAGAAGTGAATTCCCATCTCATACACTTTCAACACTCTTTTCTTGAGTGTCTGGTACATGCCAGGCTCCAGGCAGTGGTGAGGCATGGTCCCTGCCCGTGACAAGCTGCCAGGCTGGGTGCACGCTCAGGGCACTGAGTGGTGCTGTGGCAGGGACACGAACCTGGTACGAGATCAGCTCAGCCCAGGACGTCAGAGAACTGGCTCTGAAGGATGAGTGAAGTTGGACACACGGTCAAGGGGAGGAAGGAAGTCCAAGCAAAAGGAACACGAGGCAAAAGGGACACGTCACAAAGGCACAGCAATGTGAAACATCTGTCACACTCGGGGTACTTCAGATGAGCTACTCTGACTCAAATGTGGAGAGAGGCAGACAACAGAGACCATCATATGAGTAACTATCACGGCCTGGGAAAGAGGAAGCGATCAGCTTGTGTTGAAGAACCATGGCTCTGGCTTTGGTGTGAGGATAGAGGAAACAAGGTTGAGAGCTAAGGCAGTGAGACTAGCTAATGATAACAATAGCTAACACTGCTTGCCACATGCCCGGTATGTGCTTAACCCGCACAACAGCCCTATGAGGCAGGTGCCCTTAGGGTCCCCGTTTACAGATAGGAGACTGAGGCTGACAGAGTCTTTCTCGCATCCATCACACAGCTGGAGAACGGCAGAGCCCGAATTTGAATGCAGGCAGTCTGGCTCCAAAATCCATGCTGTCGTCATCCAGGTAGGATAACGGTGACTTGGACTTGGGTAGTGGCACCAGAGATTGTGGTGGGCAGAACGATGCCCCCCTCCAAGATATCCACGTCCTAATCTCCAGAACCTGAGCCACGTTAAGTTACACGGCAAAGGGGAATTCGGATTGCAGCTGGAACCTTTAAATTCACAGTACAATAGGGAGATCATCCTGGACTATCCGGGTGAGCCCAACATGTCACGAGGCTGCTTCAAAGTGGACAAAGGAGGCAGAACAAGAGGACCAGACAGAGAAATGTGATGATGAAAGCAGGGTCAGAGGGCTGTAACGTTGCTGGCTTTGAAGACGGAAGGAGGGGGCCGTGAGCCAAGGACGGTGGGCGGCCTTTAGAAGCTGGAAAAGGCGAGGACATATTCTCTCCCAGAGCCTCCAGGGAGGAGCGCAGCGCTGCCAGACCACGATTCCAGCCCAGCGAGGCCTGTGTCAGACTCTGACCTACAGAGCAGGAAGGTAGCACCTCTGCATTGTTTTCACCACTAAGTTTGTGTTCAATTGTTACGGCAGCAACAGGAAACTAATTCAGGGTTAAATTCACAGGATTTAGAGATCCAACAGATAACTAGTGCCCTGCTACTTACAGTTAAATAATCTTCAACAAAGGAGCCAAGAACATACAATGGAGAAAGGAGAGTCTCTTCAATAAATGGTGTTGGGAAAACTGGGCAGCCACATGCAAAAGAAGGGAAGTAGACCACTAACTTACACCATGCACAAAAATCCACTCAAAATGGATTAAAGACTTGAATGTAAGACCTGAAACCATAAAACTCCTAGAAGGAAATATAGGCAGTAAGCTTGTTAACATTGGTCTTAGCAGCATCTTTTCGAATACCATGTCTACTAGGGTAAGGGAAACAAAAAATAAATAAATAAACAAATGGGACTACATCAGAGTAAAAAGCTCTGGAAGGCAAAGGAAACCAGGAACAAAACAAAAAGACAACCCACCACCTGGGAGAAAATATTTTCAAACCATATATCTGACAAGAGGTTAATTTCTAAAATATATAAAGAACTCATACAATGCAACAACAACAAAACAAACAACCAGATCAAAAAATAGGCAGAGGAGGGGCCAGCCCTGTGGACAAATGGTTAAAGTTCAGTGCACTTTGATTGGCAGCCTGGCTTCGCAGGTTCAGATCCTAGGCGCAGACCTACTCCACCCATCAGCCACGCTACGGAGGCATCCCACATACAAAGTAGAAGAATACTGACACAGATGTTAGCTCAGGGCTAATCTTCCTCAAGCCAAAAAAAAAAGAGGAAGATTGACAATGGATGTTAGCTCAAAGTGAATCTTCCTCACCAAAAAAATAAAGAAAGGAAAAGAACATAGGCAGAGGATATGAACAGACATTTTTCCAAAGAAGATATACAGATGGCCAACAGGCACATGAAAAGGTGTTCAACATCACTGATTATTAAGGAAATGCAAATCAAAACTACAGTGAGATATCACCTCAAATCGATCAGAATGGCTATAATTAACAAGATAAGAAATAACAAATGTTGGAGAGAATGTGGAGAAAAGGGAACCCTCATACACTGCTGGTGGGAGTGCAAATTGGTGCAGCCACTACGGAAAACAGTATGGAGGTTTCTCAAAAAATTAAAAGTAGAAATACCATATGACCCAGCCATCCCACTACTGAATATTTATCCAAAGAACATGAAATCAACAATTCAAAGAGATTTATGCACCCCTATGTTCATTGCAGCATTATTCACAATAGCCAAGACATGGAAGCAACCCAAGTACCCACTGACTGATGAATGGATAAAGAAGATGGGGTATATATACACAATGGACTAATGCTTATCCCTAAAAAAAGACAAAATTGTGCCACTGGTGACAACAAGGATGGACTTCGAGGGTATTATGTTAAGCAAAATAAGCCAGACAGAGAAAGACAAACACCGCCGAATGATTTCACCCATATGTGGAAGATAAACAAACACAGATAAGGAGAACAGATTAGTGGTTACCAGAGGGGAACGGGGTGGGGAGAAGGTGCAAGGAGTAAAGGAGAACAGATGTGCGGTGATGGATGAAAACTAGACTATGGGTGGGGAGCACAATGCAGTCTGTACAGAAACTGGTAAATCATAATGTGCACCTGAAATGACACAACATTATGAGCCAATATGACCTCAATAAAATCAGTTAAAAACAAATAAACAATAAAGCATTCAATATTAAACAAAAAGAGGAGGTTAAATGGTCCCCAGATGATGCAAAGGAGACCAAATGAGCTCTACGGGCCCCGTCTAGTTCTCTGCATCTAAAGCCACTTAACTGACGTGCTGTTTTCACTCCCCGGAAGACCAGCCCGACCGTGTATCCCACATTTACCTGTCGGCCTTTTTATTTGACTTCCTTCATTCAGCCTTTTTATTTGCAGCAACAACCTCACCAGAAATTCTCTGCATTTTTTTCCTTCTCTGTTTTCTCATTGCGTGTTTACCAGATTCACAGCTTTAGTGGACAGAAAGAAGTATCACAAGACCCTTGTCCCCTTCTCCCTCCTTCTGGAACATTTTTCAGTTCTCTTTTCCTGTGTTCCCTCAAGAAAGGGGCCCAGCACACTCTGATGAGTTTTGCCTGATTAAGAACATAATAATGAGCAGCACAGAAACAGACATTCCCTGGGGAGCTTCCGTTCCAGCCTTGGGCACAAAGGAGCACTAACAAGGAAGTGTGACGCGGTGGGGACCCTCACCTAGCGAGGGGGCTGGGGAGGGGCAGGGCTCGGGAGAAGACACACATGTCTGCATTTACGTCTTTAGAAAGCAGTTTCCCGTCACACCTCTCTCAGCTTTTCGGCCCTTGATTTTGCAAGCAGAGAAATGTCTGACTACAGAGCTGTGCACGGGGCTCAGGCAGGGTTGACCAAAAAAGTGCTCACACTCCCACAACACCAGAATCAGAGCCTCCTGAGATGACCCTCACTAGGTTTTTCACTCGTCCCTTTCTTTTCCTGCAAAGGAAAGTAAAGTAGAAACGACATAAAGGCGGGAAAGCTATTGCTTTTCTGATATTCCAATGTGCTTTGCTGAGGAAGTAAAAAGTTTTCTTTAATGGAAATAGACATTAAATTTGAAGTCACAAATATAATCTGGGGAAAGAGTCCTCCTCTGTTCCTTCTACTTGGATACGGGTTTGTTCTATAACATGCAGAACGGCTGCACCTGTCCAAAAGGTAGCTAGCAAGCCGAGTGCTGTGACAAATAGAACTTCAATGACACGGCTCCTGACCTCACAGGATTGTAATTTGCTTGGAAAAACAAAGCATATAACCTTGAATACCATCATAATAGTAGCTATCACAACCTTTTTAGCAATTTTCACTTATGGTTTCATCCATGGTTAAATTCCCAAAAGCAGTGCAACCAACAAGTCTGCAAAATTTCAGAGGGAGAGGGAAGGAGGCCAGACAGGGTTGGGGAAGGCTGTATGGAAGAGGGGCTACCTCCGTGGGACCTTGAAGATGGGAAGATGGGTGACAGAAGCGGGAGGAAATCTTAGACGTGCAAAACTAGAGAAGCAGAATATTCATGACGAGCTAGGGGAATGATGCTGGGTAGACCAGGCTGCCCAAAGTGGAAGCCAGAAGGAGAGACGCGGCCAGATCATGGGGGACCCTCCCACTTCTCACAAGGGGTCCCTGCGGGGGGGGCATCGGAAGCCACACATAACGGGGTGCATTTTTCCGAAAGGTCATTTTTCTCCGACACTTTGGAAAGGAAGCTTATGTCTTTTAGCTAGCTTTAAATATTATTTTCATAACAATGCAAATACTGGTATATTTTTAGGCAAATTTGCATAACTTCTTAAGAGAAAGACATTTCAAAGGATTTCGTCACTTGCAGCAGGCCCTTGCCTTCCTGGACTCCTTCGCCTCACTCCCAACCCCAGTCAGTTTATAGGGTCATCAAATGTAACTCCTCGTTCTCTGACGCCCCTCCCCGCTCCGGCTGTCATCATCGCACTCAGGGTATTGCGGTCGGCTCCCGCCTGTTCCTGCTGCCTCCGTCATTCCATCCCCCTCTCCTTCTACACTACCTCCAGGGTTATCTTTCTCAAAGGAAAAATGTAATCATACTACTCCGCTGTTAAAATCCTCCCAGCCTCTTACCACTTTTCACCTGTGCTCCAGCTACACCAAACCCACCTGCCCCCCCACACCCCACCCCCAAGTTCCCCGGATGGGCCACACCTGCTCTGCGCTTACTGGCCTGGTCCACATGACAAACACCTCGTCCTTTGAGAAAGCACTACCTGAAAACGTTGTTTGAACAGCTCATCTCTTTATACCATACAGTCCTTGGAGAAAACAAATCTTCAAGAATTCTCTTGAAGGGACTTCCTTTCCTTCTGTTTCTGGGATAACGTCATCCTCCATACATGGCAGCCTTATTTCCCAGGTTCCTTCAGAATCATCAGGAACTTGCCAAAAGTTTAGTATCTGAGAAATTATTCAGAGGCAAAGGAGATAAGACACCATTTTCTTAAATCTTATCTCTTCCACATGGCCGATCTCAAAGCACAAGTTGTTTAAAACGACTCAATAAAAATTTGTTGAAAAACGAAAAGACAACCTAACAATTGGGAGAAGATATTTGCAAACCATATATCAGATAAGAGATTAATGTCCAAAATATACAAAGAACTAATACAGCTCAACAAAAAAAAACCAACAATCCAATTAGAAAATGGGTAAAAGATCTGAACACAGATTTCTCCAAAGAAGATATACGGATGGCCAACAGGCACATGAAAAGATGCTCAACATAGCTATCAGGGAAATGCAAATCAAAACTACAATGAGGTGTCACCTCACTCCAGTCAGAATGGCTATAATTAACAAGATGGGAAACAACAAATGTTGGAGAGGATGTGGAGAGAAGGGAACCCTTGTACACTGCTGGTGGGAGTGCAAACTGATGCAGCCACTATGGAAAACAGTATGGAGTATCCTCAGAAAATTAAGAATAGATCTACCATATGATCCAGCTATCCCACTGCTGGGTATTTATCCAAAGAACTTGAAAACACAAATGCATAAAGATACATACTATGTTCATCACAGCATTATTCACAATAGCCAAGACTTGGAAGCAACCTAGGCGCCCATCAAGGGAAGAATGGATAAAGAAGATGTGGTATTTATACACGATGGACTACTACTCAGACATAAGAAACAATGAAATCCGGCCATTCGTGACAACATGGATGGACCTTGAGGGTATTATGCTGAGTGAAATAAGTCAGAGGGAGAAAGTCAAATACCATATGATCTCACTCATAAGTAGAAGATAAAAGTGATGACAAAAAAACACAGAGCAATGGAGATTGGATTGGTTGTTACCATAGGGGAAGGGGGAGGGGGAAGGGCAAAAGGGGTGATGAAGCTCACATGTGAGGGGATGGACTATAGCTTTTGGGTGGTGAACATGATGTAATCTACACAGAATTTGAAATATATTATGATGTACATCCAAAAATAAACAAATAAATAAAAAAACAAAAACAAACAAAAAAATCACACACACACACAAAAAATTTGTTGACTTACTATGATGTGTCAGGAATTGTTTTAGGTGCTAGGGATAAAGAGATGAATGATACCCAATCCAGCTCTGGAGAAATTAACAATTTTGTGAATATCTCTATTTCTAGCCCACTCCCAGAGCCAATGCTTAGCTACCACAGAATGTGGATCTCATTCCGCCACAGGTTGCACCAGGAAATAGGCCAAGGAGAGCCCCAAGGAGAAAACCGCCCAGCTGATCTAACCACATGGAGAGAACTCTTCATCATCATCATGCCAAGGGGCGGTGGTTTTGCTTTGAAACAGCAGGCTACTGCACCCTCGGCTTCCCCCCATTATTCTTGTGCCACATCCTGCCTCACAAGGTCTCTTTCAGTACTGGACAGGTACAGCCAGGTATTTAGAATTTAAAAACAACTTTATTTCTCTGAATAGAGATCTTTGACTATAAGAAATATTACTTGAGAATTATAGTCAAACCCTAAGTATTCCTTTTAGCTTGGGACCAGTTCACGTGGTCATCGGTCATCTCTGGCTAGCCTTGCCTCAGCTCAGGTGTTTTCTGATCCATCCCTCCACACCTGTACCCACCCCACCCCTTTAATTGTTCTGTTCCCATGGAACAGGACCAAAGCTTTTTCTTTCAAGTATGAGGAGAGATGTTTCTTTCTGCCTAGTTGTAGCTCCAACTGCTTTCTCCATGGTCACGGGAGCCCTGATCCGCCTCTGTCCCAGGAGACTTCCTGGACTCGTTCCTTACTTTTCTAGCATTCCACCAAAGAAACTTTGTCCAAGACAGACATCTTTATCTGATCTTATTCATCTCTTTTCTTCCTCATTTTTAAGCTCCTAAAACCTTTATTATATCTTAGGCAGCTCCAGAAAGGTTGTACAGTGCCTGACACGGATCACAAAAAGTTACTAACTGTGGGCAAAACAGGAGTAGAAGCAGGTAGACTGGACCAGTCTCTACATAGCTAAGTACTAGGGAGAGGTCATGGAATCTAAATCTGTGGGTCCAAAATAGAGCCTGAAACGTATAGGAATCACTGGGAATTGGTCAGAGAGCTGGCACGTTTGTGTCCCTATAAACACGGTTTCATAAGAGAAGTTGCCCTGATAGCTGCCCAAGAAGACATACCATCTTCGAAACCAGAGGGCTCAGTCGTTCTGATGGCCCACTGCAAACGCACGGCCAGAACCTCCAAAGGAAAGCGAAAGAGCCTCTGTCTTCACCCCCATCATCTAGCAAAATGGCCCCTGACTCCTCCTTCGTGTGAACGTTCACCCACTAAGGACTAACCAGGACACCACGGACACTCCTTACTTCTCAAAATCCCTCTCTCTTCCCCCTCCTACTTTGCTAATAGTTCCTAAAGTGGTTAATTGGTCATGTAAATCCAACTAGATGAAATTCCCAAAGGGCAAGATATATTTAATTATCTTTCTATGTTTTCCCAGCAGCTAGAGCTATTCTGGGCACATCCTGGCCTGAGACCCCCAGGCCGCCTGATGCTGCTCCTGTTAAATTACCCACAGCTGCCTCTTCCCAACCTTACGGTTTCTCATCTTGAGCCTCAGCCTTCTCAGAAAGCTCCTCCACAGGCTCAATATTTGCTTAAACATAAACACATCGACACATGTGAGCTGACGCGGGCTGTGGCTTGATCGGCATTTACTCTGGACTCATCATAAATGCTTTTACGATAAACACGATCTAGCCCTCACTCACCCACGTGTCATCCTGCATCATTCTCCAGCAGTCGGATGCACATCTGTGGGCTCCGCCTCCCAAATAACAGGGTGGCCCCGTGGGGAAGAGCTCTGCCTCTGAACCGACGTGGGGTCAAGTCCTGGCTCCCTGGCTGACTGTAAAAGAGGTAAAATCACGCAGCTGTTTTACAGGACTGCTGGGAGAGTCCAGAAGCTGGTGCACGTAGAATGCCGTGCCTGTCATGGAGTTGGGCTCTCTAAGAGTCAGCCGTGTAATAAACCCCAAGTGGACTAGGGCCATCTTTTTCTTCCTGTTTCCCCTTATTATCTAGCACATAATAGGGACTGGTCACGTGATAGATGTTGATAAACACCTATGGACTGATTGAATAGCTGCCCCCAAAGTAGCCGCCTCTTTCCAGGGCTGATGAAAACATTTCTGCCCAAGAATTCTGGTGGAAATGCTTTGCTACAGCTGCTGTTTAGGATCAAGTTTTGGAGCATCATCCCGTTGCCCTCCTTTGCTGTCTCCAGAGTTACATCACGTTTTCCTTATAAGATAGATTTCCCCAGAGCTGTTTGAGATGCTAAAAAACAACATGGCTGCAACGATGAGTCAGCAGCTCAGCCTGCAGCTGGCAGCTCAGGCCTAACCTTGGCTCGCTGTGCTCAGCGCGTCTGCAGCAGCCACAACCACGCCCAGGACACTGCAACACCCACCTGAGGCGCTGCCAGGGTCTCGGGCACGCGCCTCGCTGCAGCTTGGGGCATTCGCAGCCTCATACTGCTGCCTGTGTAGGAGAGCTGCTTCATTTCAGCCACCTTTAAGCCCTTGGCCACATCTGGTCCCCAAAGCCCACAATTAAGGAATCAGAGCACGTTCCTGCCAAACCGAATCCTCAGCAGGATGGCCTGGTGACCATCTGGATACTGGGGCAAAGCTTGCGTCCCTCCGTCCGAAAAACGTTCTTTTCACTACTGACTGTGTCCAGCCAAACCTTATGCAGGGGGAGAGATGTGGGGAGAGGTGCCCTTTGAGCAGGGCAAGGGGCTCTATGTGAGCCCTTAGAGCATAAATTTGCTTGTTCGAGCTGAAGGGGAAACACAGACTCTATTTTCTCTTGAGGGCAAAGACTGTGTGGGGCTCCAGCTGCATCCCCAGCCCCTGGCCCACACACAGCAGGTGCTCCATTATCGTTTCATAGCTGATGATGGTTGATAAATTGCCAAGTCAGTTAAGCAGGGGTGTAACGCTGCACCCCGCCCAACACTACCAGTCACCTGCGATGTCTCCTCTCTCTTCATCTCTACCAATGTTTCCAGTGCCCCAGGAGCAAAGGGGGACCTCACTCTCTCTCCATTCCAACTTGGTTTGTTCAAGTTGCTCCTGAGAAGCCAGAAGAGGTGGGCTTTGATGGCAGGTACAAGGCTGTTCTAGCATCTAAATGATGATCATGGTTATGACACTTCTGAGGGAACTGCCTCAGGTCCCAGAGGATAAAGATGGCCTGGCTTCTTCCACTGGGTGTGGTCACTATGAGCTTTAACGATTGAAGTGGAAACCAAAGTGAAAGAGTTTCCTCAGTCTCCAAGAATTCACGCCTCAGTCCTTATCTAACAACCTGCCTCTCTCTTTTCTCTCTGCCTCTCCTTGTCTCTCCCTCTCTCTCTCTCTCTCTCTCTGTCACACACACACACACACACACACAGATATAAATGCTATTTAATGAGGTGCTGGAAGAGACATTAGCAATTAATTACCACTGATAATCAAAATGAGACTGAGGACCGGAGTTAAGCAACCTGCCTAAAGTCACACAGCTGGTTAATGTCCTTGCCAGATTCCTGAATTCCAGTCCAGCGATCTTTTCACTGCATGAGGTTTTGTGGTGTTTCTTCTTTGTTTGCTTGCTTCTGTTTGTATGTCTACAAAGGAGACCCAACCTCAGGTTTTTCCCCTCTGAGAAGTTGCAACATTTCCAGGTAAAGCCCAGCTCTGCCAGGCAAGGAGTTCTCCCGGAATGCTGCCTCCCTTACATTCCCCAGGGGGACACTCTCTCACCCACTGTGGCAGGAGAACCTGGACCCCCCGCCTGCCCATGTGATAAGTGATAAGTATGCTTATCACACCCAGAGATGGTGTGACTCTCCCCGTCACACCTAGAGCCAAGACATGCGCAGTCAGCATTTGTGACTCTGAAAGATTCCCCTGGCAAACACAGCAGCTGGTGGGAAGGTCAAGGCCTCTCCTCGACTGTGCACATTCCCCTTGGTCCAGCTGGAGCCTCCAGGGTGCGTCCAAGTGAGGGGAGAGTTACGCCTTGGGAGCGGTCCTGACCAGCCATTTTGCTGGTCCCTTGGATGCCTGCAGACTGCAGAGATGTCGATCCGCCTGAGTTCCCTGCGCTGTCTGCAGGCCAAGCTGAGGGCACCAACCTGTTTCGGGAGAAAGAGCGCCACCTGCTGTCTCTGATCCCTCTCTGCCCGCAGTGATGTTTCTTGAAAACTGCAATGCTGCTATTTCTAAGCAGTCCAGTGTCTAAAGGGGTCACGTGCCCCACAGTGAGGGGAAAACAGGGCATCTATAAAATTGGTAGCGATACCACATGTCAGACTGTGAACTGGTGATCTCTCCCAGGAAAACCCTGGCAGAGCCCTTGTAGCACGTCTTTCTCCTTCCCTACTATTTGGTTTCTCCCCTCTGACTCAGAATAGAGAGAAGCCTTAGGGACTTCTAGTTCGGCTGAGGATCCGAATGGGAAAGAGGCATGTCCAAGGTCACACAGTGGCCTCATTTTATTCCAGCACAGACTGCTCTCACACCAAGTAAAGGTTGGATTGAATTCATGCAGCTCAGATTTCTTTCTCTGCCTGCCATAGAAATTTTGCAGCAGAATTTTCTTCACTGCTGCTTTGTTGATCTTCCTGACGCTGGCGCCAGCCACAGACCTCTCTGTCTTCCGCACTATGCTTTGTGGTGTCACTGTTTGTGTCTGAATGTTACCCCCCGGTTAGAGCCCAAGTCCATGAAAGGGGGCCCAAGATCTGAGTCTTTGCTTCCAAGAGGGATTCCTGCCAATTAAATGTCTAAGGACGAGCTCCCCACATGCCACTTTCCTCTCAAGGGCCTCAGAAATCGAATCCACTCTCCTGGCCTCTTAAAACCTTCAGCAGTAATCATGTTGCAATATATAAATGTATCAAATCAACGTGTTGTGCACCTTAAATTTACAGAACGTTATGTGTCAATTATGTCTCCTGAGGGTCCTCCTTCTCCCAGACTGACTGAAAAGGACACAGGCTCCCAGGTCCTCTCTTAGTTCCTTCTCTCCTACTCACTGCCCGCCCCCCCCAAAATCACATCAGCCCTTATTATTTTAAGAGTTTTATTTCTAATCACTCCAGTAAACAGATAAGATAACAAACAGAATGATTTTGCAATTGACAGTTTCCCCAAGATTTTTCTGAATGTTCATTTCTTGAAATAAAATTTAAAAGATTCAGTCATGAGCTCCACTCATCTTTGCTCTCATCCCACCCCCAATAAAGGACCTGCAACTTCACAGCCTAGAGATAGGAAAAACATGCCACAAATTCCATCAAAGGAGGTTCCACGGCCTCACATAACCGCTTTGCATCCGGTTTTTCCCATCTGTCAAATGGACATAATAAAAGTGTTTACTGATAGGAAAATTGTAAGGATTAACTGAGATGATAAGGTACTTAGACTTCACACACTCAAAGGTGGTCAGCTATGATCACTACATTCGTTCATTCAACAAAGTCTACTTGGTCATCAGGTCGACCTTGTTCCTCACTTGGTCCCCAGTGTGGTACATGGCAAAAATCAGGTCCACAGTCAATAGTTGTTTAATTAATTAGGTAACTTATTTCATAAATCAAGCTCTTGTTGGCAAGAGGAGCATAAAGGACAAAAATCTTCAGGAAGCTGACATGGGTCCAGACTGATGCGTAAGGAGTAATAATTTGGGGGAAGTCTCAGGGAGGACCAGGAGGGAAGATGTCTTGAAAAGGCTGGGAAAAGAGAGAAAAAGAAAGATCCAGAGACCTAAGCATGTCATTTCAGTAAAAGATGGTCATAAGTCAAGAAGACTCAATGGGGAAAGGATAGTCTCTTCAATAAATGCTGCTGGGAAAACTGGACATCCATATGCAAAAGAACGAAATGGACCCTCATCTTACACCACTCAAAAAAATTAACTCAAAATGGATCAAAGACGTAGCTGTAAGATCTGAAACTGTATCCACCTTAAACTTATACAATATTAGATACCAATTATATCTCATTAAAGCTGGAAAAAATAAAAATTTTAAAAATTTCTTTAAAGGTAGTCATAAGCAAAACCCAGGCTTTTTGTTCAGCTTACAGGTCCCATCCATGGAGCTTCATCTATGGGCATCTGGGCCCCTTCCCTCACTAGAGAATGGTGCCAGCACTGCTGTCCTGGCTAAATTCCACCCTCTTGTCTTCCACTCTCCTTGCAGGCTCCACACACTGAAGGACTCTTCCGTTCCCACGCTTTTCCGACATGCAGTAGTTCTCAGGGTTATGAAGCCAGCCAGTGGCCGAGGCTTTCTGTGGCAGGTCCTGGGTCAGCAATTGACCCTCCCCAGCCCCCACCCCTGAGAGGCCCTGTGGGAAGATCACAGCATGCCACTGTGGCTGTCCTGCCACCAGTGCCTCCCTTCAGGGTTAATCTTACTTTCTTCTGATGATCAAGCGAAGGCAACCAGACTCTCCGTAGGTGTAAGTTGGCGTGCACATTTGGCAGGGGGTGCATTTCTCAGGGACATTTCATTACTCACTCTCCATGCACAGCCCACCCTGTGCTGAGGCAGCAGAATCTTCTCCTTTGCCAAGCCCTGAGGACATCCACAACCAGGCACTGAGGATATCCACTAGCCAGAAAGCCGGCAGTGATCTGGGTAGGATATGGGGGCTGTCTTTCTGAGAAGTGGGCTGGCTAGCAGGTGAACCATCTGGAGACACTTAAGGAGAGGCAGGTCCCTTTTGTTCCACACAACATCAGTGAAGGACCCATTTGGGCCTTCACATCCTAAATAGGCTAAGAAAGCCATTTAGCAGAATGCCAGTGCCATCTAGACTGGCATCTCGGACAAGCCCCGGAAAGAAGCTCAGGGAACAGAACAATGCATTCTTAAGCAGGAGGCTCAGCTCCCACAGCCTGAGTCTACAATCTCAATCTCAGTCTCACCAGAATTGTAACAACCACAAAATGGCCTCATACGCAACTCACATCCATCGCCTTGAGATAGAGACAGAGCTCTTTAATTACTGTAAAAGCTAGAATAACTTTGAAAATCCCTTTTATAAACAATCACATATTTTATTTCAATCTTGTGATTGTTTTAATAAAACTATAACCTTCTAAGGCTAATTTTGTAAAGTCCCAGGGTTCTTTCTGTGCTTCTTTGTGCCTAGCCCACGTTGAACACTCAGTGCATCTCCAGTAGCTGTGTCCCCAGAGACACCCAGGCGACAGTCGTGCCTCTTTCTTCTTTATGCAGCAGTCACGTGCTGCCTGCTCAGCGTAATCATGAACACAAGTGTTGATTGCAACTGTGAAGGTCGCTGCTACAGAATCGTGGTTCTCAAACATTGGCGGTTACCTCAATTTCCCAGAGCACTTGTTAAAATTGCAGATGTCCACCTATAGTTACTGAATCTGAATCTATGAGGGTGCGTAGTTTTAATTAGTTCCCAGGTGTTTCTGATGCACTTCAGAGTTGAGAACTGCTCTCTAGTACCTTGCTACTCAAAGTGTTGTCCGTGGCCCAGCAGTGTCAACACCCGGAAAGACGTTAGGAATCAGAATCTCAGGCCCTGCCTCAGCCCTGCTGGATTAGAGCCTGTGCTTCAGCATGACCCTGGGTGGCTCATCTACACAGTGCACTTTGAGAAGCCCTGCTCTAGGACAAGGCCATGACCTCCTGGCAACGTGGGCTAAGATTCTGAGTGGGAGTAGAATCCAGAGCTGTGCGATAGGAGCAGCTGGTTGATCAGGACCCCCTACCCAACCTTGAAAGTCCTCTTTCCTATTCACTGCTGCATCTTTGCCATGGCCACTGACATCAGAGATCCAGAGACGATGAAGGGAAAAACCCCAAACATGGTGTCAGACTGAAACCTGGGTCCAAATGCCAGTTCTGCTACTTTCCCCCAAGGCCGTCATGGGAAAATCAGTTAACCTCTCTGATTCTTAGTTCCCTCAGCTGTAAAGTGGAGGACATCTCAAGGATTCCCAAAGGCCTCCCCAGATGTTCATGCAACTCTTGTTCTTCCCCAACCATTTAACACGTACGGAAAGTCACAGCTGGAAAGGACTTTAGATCATCTGGTCCAAACTCCTTCCTTGCTGTCACATTTTACACATGGAGAACCTGGGTCAGCCAGGCAGGTTAAGTACTACCCCAACTCACCAAGCAGTAGCGTCCTAACTAGAACTAGAGCTCCTGGGGCCAAGGTCAGTATGCTGTGCACCAGAGAGTGACAGGGGCCTTGTTCCTCAGTTGGGTGGCCCAGGAAACACACTCTGAGACAGATATTTGCATGCAAGAGGTTTACTGGGGGTGCACTCAGGAACAACACCTTTAAGGGAGTGAGAAGCGAGACTAGGCAGAGGGAGAAGTTGAATCCTACAGGAAGCTCAGGAGCTGGGCTTCCCTACAAAGTTGTCCTGAATCAAGACAGAGGAGCCGGGCCATCTTCCACACCAGCCAGTCATTGGATATGGGCTCCTCTTAGGGAGGAGCTGTAAGCTTGGGCGACCTTCAGATGGGGTAATTCTTAGAGAGGGACTCAGATGTGAGCCATTCGCAACTGACACTCCTAGCTCTTGGGGGAATAAGTACAGTACTCAGTCCCATATAGGAATTCCGGACAGGACTCCACAGCAGCCTGTACAGGAAGCTTTTGGACCACCAGATCACTTGTTTCACGTTAGGAGTGTGCTCCTTCTGGGAGCAACTTTTACGCTGTTCTGGCTGTTCTATTCACCAAGGGAAACTACAGGAGGAAGATTAGTGGGACAACCGCCGTTACCACATCTGATCTTGAGGCTGCAACTGATCTCACTGTCTCCCTCCTCTACTATCTATCGGGTTCCTCTCACCCTTGGCCAGCGCCTCTGTCATTCTAGGTAGCTTACCTGGTGGGGTGACCCAGACCCTCATCCAGAGGAGACCGAGCCCCTGGTCACCACACCTTTCTCTGGCCATGACTGCTGCACTTGTCCATTTACCTCACGTTGGGCAGCAGAGTACCAAGAGATGCCCCAGTGGAGCACCTGAATGCCAAACATCTTCTTCCCCCCAGCCCTTATATGACAACAGCACTACCTCCTCCTGATTACCAGGGGCGATGCCTCCTGCCAGTGCGGTGACTTCTTTCCTTCCCTGCCAATCTCTTGGTACAAGGAGCCAGAAGAGACCAAATGGCAATGACAGTGTAAAGTATAATGGGCCCTTATTGAGCACTCTAATGAAAGCATCCCCTCTCTGGGAACCAGCACCTTTAGACCCACACAGTCTACACCTGCAGGGATGGGGAGCACAAATCCCACAAGTGAGTCCCTGGGAGGGACAGTAAGCAGGACCACTCCTACTTTCACCCCTTGATTCCTGGATCGATGAATTCTACCTTTTGGGACCACAGCCTCCTATAGTGGTTGTTTGTTTAAAGTGTATACCATATGGATTGCCCTGATCCCTGCCACTATGAGACCATCACTCTATTCACATACCCATTGCTCAAATACTGAGGTGGCCGAAGACAGAGACCAGCTGAGTCATTTTGTGCACTTAGTTGTTCAGTGCTTCTCCCACCGTGGCTGCTCTCCAGTGGTATTAACACGCAATGAAAACATCCTAACCCTTTACACTCCCCACAAAGGTTCATCCACATGCCTCTTCCCAGGGCCCCATGCCCTCAACCTTTCGATCTTTTCCTCTCCGGGCCCCTAACCAATAAGCCAAACCATTCACCATTTCTCCTGAGCCTATGTATATTATTACTTTGGCCCACTTCTCTTGCCACACAGAATGGATGACCAGGACTCCATTCGAAGTTCTGCCTCCTGAGAGGATTTTCTCTCATCCCTCTCCTATGGGCCTTTGGCCAGTGCAGGGGTAGGTCACAGCAGTCCATTTTCAGCTTGCATCAACATATAAAGCCAACCCATCTGTAACCCAAACTTGACCTTTTTCTCCTCCATGAGCTGTTCATAAGGGAAGCTCCATTGCAGCCATGGGCATAGATGTCAGCTGAAGGAGACGCAATAGTAGCTGTGACATGAAGGTCTGAGCCACGTGCTCATGTAGCCTCCTTGTGTCTCTGACCCTGCCTGTGCTTGACACTGGACGAACCACTTGCATTTTACAGACCCATCTGAAAGAACAGAGCCCACCTCCCTCCAGCTCTAGGCAATTCCTGAAGAGAGACTCGGCTATGAGTCTGCAGCGGCCGAGGCTCTGGCATCTGGGGGATGAGTACCTTGACTCTAAAGGGGAAATCTGGACGGTGCACTACAGAATCCACTCTAGCATCAAATCGAATCTCCATAATAAACCTACGAAGAAGCCAGAGAGGGTATTAATACTTCCATCTTGCAGATAAACAGTCAGAAGTATCTCAAGATTAACCAGCTTCCGTTGAGGACAAGTCAGTCTGGCATTGGAGCAACAGTCCCTGAACCAGCACTGTCCAACAGAAATGTAAAGTGAACCACTTACGCCATTTTAAATTTTCCAGTAGCAACACTAAAAAGAGTAAACGGAAGTAATTTTAGTAATATATCTTATTTAACACAAGAGATCCAATATATTATCCTTTCGCTGTGTGAGCAATACTAAAAATTAGTGAGATATTTTACTTCCTTTTTATCATACAAAGTCTTTGAAATCTGGCATTTTACATTGATAACACATCTCAACTTGAAGTAGCCACATTTCAAGTGCTCAATAGCCACATGTGGCTGGTGGCAACTGTATTGGAAACAGCAGCCTTAGACTCTATCTAATTCTCTTCGCTGTCCTCCCCAAGATACTCCTTCTGAATTGGCAGGACCTACAGCCTGGGAGGGAGATGCTTGGGTACCAATCCTCCCTTTGGGGGAAATCTGTGTCCTTGTCATTTATGAAGCTTCCAGAACCCCACTCCTTTGGCATAACATGTTCTCCTGCCCCCATTTGGCTTCACAGGTGTTGCTACCACTTGCTGGGAAGGTCCAATTTGAAAAGAAAAGAGAAAAGCAGTGGTAGACAAATGTTTAACTCGTTCTCTGTGTGTACCCTGTAATTTAATGCTAAATCCAGCTCAATTTGGTTTCTGTGGCAACCGAGAGAAGCAGCTCTCCACAGCTCATATGTCAGATTTCTAAATGCAGGGTGCCCACAGAACACTCAACATCCCAAATGTCTGAGCTCTGATGTTCTCAGAAGCCCCTGATTCTGAGCTTCATCCACAAGTGCCAGGATGCAGTCTGGGAGCTTCTGTTAAAGTTTTGCCCAACACAGAAAATGCAGGAAAGGAAGGATTAGGGAGCTTTCAATCCTAGAAATCTTCACAACTGGGAAAGCTCTTCACTGGTCTGGGAAGATTGGGAGAGGGACTTTGCAGAGGCAAAAGGAGGCTTTAGACCTGAGGGAGCAGCTGCCACCCCACGAAGCCTTAGCAGATGTGCGTGTTCTGCATGGACGGCCCCCTGAGGACAGCCAAAAGCAAATTTGCTTTCTTGTGGGAGAAGTGGGTTTATATCCTGGCTCCAGCAGTGACTTAGGTGCCTGAGATGCTTCTTTGCCTCTGGACCCAGAGATGTAGAACCAGCCTAGAAAACCCTCTGCCATCCCTGGCCAAGACCCCAAGATTGGAGTGAATGATTGAAGGATCTTCTGACAGGTGTTAGCCCCTCCCCATTCTACAGAGTTCCTTCCCATTAGCCCAGAACCCCAGAACAGACCTGTTTCCTTAGAAGCCTCCAGAGCAGTGATTTCCAGACTTTTCTGACAACAATCCACAACACAAAATGCCAGCAACATCATGATCCAGGACACTAGTCTACCCACATTCGCAATGAGTTTCTCCATTCTGTTGTCCACACTCATTCTGTCCAGACTGATCTTTTCAAAATACACATTGTGTCTACATAAAACTCCTTGGTTGCCTCTTATTGCTTTCAGAGTAAAAACAAAATCCTATTAACTTGGCCGAGGAAACCCAGAAGACCTGGGCCCCACCTGCCTCTCTAGTCTGCCCTTGCACTCAGTCCTCCCGACACCCTCACACTCCCCATGTTCGCTCCCATCTCAGGTTCTTCCCTCTGCCTGAAGAGCTCCTCCACCCCCTGGGGTGAGGATGAACCCCTCAGCCTGGTTAACCCCTACTCCTCTTTCAGATCTCAACTCAGCCACCACTTCCCTGATTTCTCTGGCCAGGTGCGATATTTTGTTTATGAGCTTACGCATTTCTCCTTTGACATACTTGTCACCGTTGCAATTTTGGATTTGTTGGCATGACTATTTGAGTAACATCTAGCTCTCTCACTGAACTTAAGCTCTGAAGAGCAGGAATATTTTCTGGTTTTCCCCAGCATTGTATCCTGGTGCCTATTACATTGCTTGGCATAAAGTAAAAGCTCAATAAATATTTGTCACACAAACAAATGAATAAATGAGTTTCAAGTAACAGCTCCTGACAACTGGAAAATTTTCATAGAGCTCTCTGTTGGAAAGACTCCTAATGCCAGGGAGACTGGGCTCGGTTTCAGAGAGTGTTATAATTGGTGCACAGCAGCTACCAAAGGCACCTGACTCGGGACCGATGGCGTGAGTCCTTTGTTGCCCTGCATATTCTGGAGTCTGAGTTTCTTAGATAGGGTCAGACTCTGAGCAGTTTCCTTAGGCTGGTTTAGCGCTGGAATGGAAGCCCAAAACCCGTCCAAATTCCCTGCAGCTCTGCGGACCACTTTAGATTTCAAGTTCTGAACCTGAAATACCTTTTCATCTTTGGACCACCAATCCTCTCTCCCAAGGATATCAAGGCAAAAGGGTCCAATCTTCACCAAATATGTTCCTGACATCTGCAGGACTGCTGGTGTGGCTGCAAATCCCCAAGACTAACCAGGGCAGGGCAACAGCTCCAAGATGGAAACTCCACCCGGAGCAAAGGACACGATCAACCCAACCACATGGTCCACAGCTCACTCCCCACCCTCCATCTACCCACGGCTGGATTGGCAATAGCAGCCCCATTTCCAGGTTGACAGGCCAAGTGTCAGTTCCAGCAACAGAACGAGAGTCTTCTCATTATTTTTCTTGAAGGGGGAACCAAGAGTCAGCTATTTCATGGTAGGATAGCATTTTTCTAGGGGTTTTTTTCTTTCTTTCTTTCTTTCTTTCTTTTCTTCCTGCTCTTCTCTGCTGCACTAGTTGGCTCAGTCTTTGGGCTTCTGCACAACCCTGCTGACACCAGCCAAATGGAGAGAGAAAATGCCATCAGAGCCCGTGGTGGGGACAATGACTGCAGCATTGGCCATCAAGCGCCGCCCACGCCCTCTCAGCCGCCCACACTGCTCTTCCAACCACGGGCCACCTTCCCTCTGCGGGGCCCAGGGAGGCTATTCTCTTAGCTAGTTCACTCACTTCCGGGCTGTCCTTGCTGCCAGCAGCTCTCTGAGTGCAGTTTTATGGCATCTACAGACAACACCCAGCCCTTTCTCCCGTATTCTGCCAACGATGTAGTTTTGGGTCTACTTCCAATGGGAATTTTAAAAAACTACACATTAAAAATAAAGCTGCACGTCACCTCCAGCAGGGCTGCCTCTCAACTGTCACCTGGCACATGTGCAACACTTTGCAAGGCTCTCTCACGGGAACTCTATCTCCCCCTCTCAGAACCGTGGGAAGTAGGTGGTACAAGTGCCCAGTGTGCAGGCCTGGGTGGTTCAGCGACTGGTCAGCAAAGGGAAGAGCTGGAACTTGGACCCAGGACCTCCATGGCTGACTCTCTTCCTTTCAGGTCACCACCGGCTCATGTGGCTGCAGTCGTACTTCCCTGAAGGAGGCACATCGGTCTGGGGACCTCAGTAGCTGAGAGGTCACAGCAGCCTCCAGGAATCCTCCACACCCCAGATACAGGCAGCCTCCACACCCCAGATGCACCCCGAGCTAGGGAGGGCGGAGGAGGGCTTGTTAGTTTTAGGTAGGGAAAGAGCAGCCTGGCTTGACTGCAGAGAGCAGCAAACTGGCAGAGATGCTTCTGGCTCATGCTTATAATGCTCCCTCTATTCTGCGATGCTGTAGCTGAGTCTGTAGAGAGATCTGGGTTTGAATCCTAACCCTGCCTGTGTGACCTTGTGTTGCCTCTCAGAGCATCAATCTCTTCATCTGTAAACTGCAGCTAACAATACTCATCTCTGTTGGGTTATAATAAAGATTATGGTATAGTGCCTAGCACAGTGCCTGGCACAAAAGAATGTTAAAACCCTTAAGGGCTTGTATTGGTCCTGATCATTTTTTTTAAATCTGTTTAATTCAACATGAGATGCTGCTGCCACAAAGACACTGTCCTCTTTTGCTGCATTGAAAGAAGTATAGCATTTCCACGCCAAGATGTCATAGCCCTTCTTGTATGCTGCAGTGTAGACCACGTGTGGGGTTGTGTGTCTGTTTCCAGTCCTCAGCATTTATAACATATCCAGTGTCAGTGTTACTTTCCCATGCGTGTTATAAACACTTCAGGGCAGAGGCTCTGTTCCAAACAGCTCTGTAGACTTAATTCACAGTCCCTAACCACAGTCCTGGGCACACAGTAGGCATTAAAGAAGTAGCTAGTATTGTCTGGACAGGGATTCCCATGTGAGCCACAGGGCTCTGCCTTCTCTCTGAGAAAGGCTGTGAATGGCCTCCCTGTCAGGCCATACCTGGTCCCAGTGACATTCACCTGGCAGAGACCCTTAGGCGTGTTTCTGGTGCCACCTTAGGTGGGACAGTCATGATGAAATCACACAAATTCTGCAGGTGCCAGGCCAGAAACTTGGCCCCCGGGGAAGGGGACTAACACTTCCTGAGCATCTTCTACGGGTCAAGGACATGGCGTGTGCCCATTTTATTTAACCTTCATGGCACTTTTAGGAGATATCTCAGTTTTCCAGCCAAGGAAATTGAGGCTACATGGGTTTAAGCAGCTCCTCCAAAGCAACCTCAACCAGGGTTCAAACTGGGTTGATCTCGCTCCCAAAACATGCTTTGCCCTTGGGTTCAAAAGGGCGAGAGGCCTCAAGTCCACCACAGAAAAACAAAGAGCTCCCTTCCCCCCCCCACACCCGTCCACGAGCCCCTGGGGATGCCCGGAGGCCATATGGGGAAGGGCCTGTTCAGCTCCTATGGTGCTGCCTCCTGGCCTCCCGTCCTCCCCTCTGCAGAGCCCCCAGTGCACACCTGGGTGCCCCAGGGACATTGGCTGCAGTGCCCTCGCTCCCGCCCGCAGACAGGCGTCCATCTTTGGCAGATGTGGCTGCAGGGCTCCTCCGGTGAGGCTGCCGTGACTCCTCATGGCTGTGCCTCGGGCCTGTCAGGATGGAGGATGCCAGGGGGGCCATCTCTCACCTCTGCATGCTGACTTGGTTCTTGCAATTCATTTCTATGCTCATCGCCTTTGCCATCTGTGTCCTTCCCTCTCCACTTTGCATTTTCCTGATGTAGTACAGCCGTGTATTTTGCCAAGCTTGCTTTCCAAAAATGATTCTGGACTCAAGTTTTTTTCTTTGCAGGGCTGCTTTGGCTCACAGTGATCTATCAGCAGAACATAACCCTCTGTTTGCTGGGGGAGACATGGCTGGAAACGAGTTCTTCTGGGTGGATATCCTGAAGGGTTAATATCCCGAGGAAAGCTGCCCAGAGCAGGCCTGAGCCCACCATAGAGGGTACCAGAATAAACATTCGCTGAAGAATTTATTTCTAAAAAGAATTAGACAGAGATGATTACGGAGTGGGGGTGGGGGTGGGGAGTGAGAGAGAGAGTCTATTTTGTGCCAGGCGTTATTACAGGCATTAGGGATATACAATGGTAAATAAGACATATAAGATGGTATACGAATAGTATAGATAAGACGTGGATAAGATGGTAAATGAATTAATTGAAGTGGTGACAAGATAAGCCCAGATCAAGCAAACCAAGATGAAGCCCCCCTACCAGCTCGCCAGCACTTGGCTTACTCTCCACTGCTGCCATCGAGGGCAGCGGACATTTGTCTTTCAAAAGCTTTGCTTCTGGAATCAGGGCTTCCTCCCCAACTACCTACTCAATCCACCAGAAATAAACACACTCCACTGTGGGAGAGAATCTCAGGACACGATGTATGTGCAGATTAAGCAAAAGGCATGGAACTGCACATTTCTCAGCGCCCCTTGGTCCCGGTTCACACATAAATGGGGTTTCTGCTCTCTTGTTTAACGTTTCCAGGCATTTTAAAAAAAAAAACAGAAACAAATGAACAAAACCTTGCAGCTCGTTTTCCAGACCTCGGGCTCACCCACAGTCCACAGGAGAAACTGCCTCCCTCCAACCCTGCAACCAGCCGTGCCGCTCCGGGCCTCACTTGTCCCTTTGCTGTGCCTTCTCCCGGGCTTCCAGTCCCCAAATCCAGTCCTGGAAGGCCTCCTGCTCACAGGCTGTTTCTTGACCATTATACCTTCCAAAAAAAAAAATCTTATATTGTCCAGCCCACACCCCTGTGTCTCTTTCTAGAACTTTCCATTTCCATCCCCAGTCCCGACCTTCCTTCCCAGGTGATTCTCAAATCTGGTCTCCTTTCAAGGTCAGTATTAGCAGTCTTTTCCAACAACCCCTGCAGAATTACACACTTTCTCTATCAATATCATAGGCTCTAAATACAGCTCCAGTGGAATTAAATTTACTGGTTGTTTTCTGTCTATGGCATGAGTCCTTCCAGTCCGATAACTTCCTGGAACCTGAATTACTGATGCAGCTGGAATCAGGGTGTCTGATAAGCAGCAGCTGTCACTGCACATCCTGCAAAATGTTTCCACAAAAACTGCCCCAAAATGCTAAAATCTTTCACTAGGGAGAGCTGATTCATGGAGTTTAAAATAGGATTTCTGTGTGGCTGAATAATTCTGTTGAGGAAAATAGAAAAAGAAAAAACGAGTATTGACTTCTTCAAGTCCTTCATGTTGAGGCCAAGTCAGGGCCCAGAGCACTGTGGACACGGGATGACCCATTTGGAAAACGGAATGTTGGAGATGAACTTTCCCCCATAGAAACCCTTCTGGGTCCTGAAAAAGTCTCTGCAAAAATGCACAGCTCCTGGTGTTCCCTGAGACGTCTGCCCCAGGCGAGAAGTGTCCATTTGGAACCCAGACCAGAGCACACCAGCCCTTCAAAGGACAGAAATTCTGTAAACCCGTGATATATCTGTTTCCTGCTATTCATTCAGCAAAACACTTGGTGACAATGTCACCATAACCTCTTTGGGACTTGGGACTACTTTGGATCCCATCTTACCTGCTTCCTGGGAACCTTTCATCATTGAACTTTCACTCTCTGGTACATTCAACTTCCTTCTGACAACTGGTTTCTTCCAGTTGATTTTAACATCTCAACTTACATGAGAAAATCTAGCTTTGCTCAGCCCTTCCTTCGTCGGCTCCTCCTCTCCCTACCCCCTTTAAATAGTAGGGTTCCGCAGGGCTCAGTCCTAAGACTTGCCTGATTCTCCCTCTACTCTACCTCTGGAAAGTCTCACCAGTACGTACTGCTCCCTTTCCCATCAGTTCTCACACGCCTCACAGTTTTCCATGACGAGCCCAGATCCCTTCTCAGCCCCATGCCCATCAGCCCCTTTTAGACAACTCAAAGTCATCTCCAATTAACCAGGACCAAAACCAACTCATTACTGTGCCTTTTCACAACCCCCCAGACAAAGAAACAGCAAAAGAAAGGCAAGACTCTTTTTCCAATGCTTTCTGACTTCCTGAATGATATCATCCTTTAAGCACAAATCTAGAAATCATCCTTGACATCTTCTCCCTGCTACTTCCCTTGGCCAAGCTATCACCAAATCTTATCAATTTATCTGCTAAATACCTCTCAGGCCCCTCAACTCTCCATACCTTCCCATTACAGGCCTTTCACATGCTGTTGCACTGCCTAGAAAGCACTTCCTTTCCTCTTCTTCTGGCAATTGGATCTCAGGTCAACGATCACTTATCAGGGAAGCTGTGCTTGACATCTCTGTTGAGGTCAATCCCCCTTTCACTGCTGGACTTTCAGAGACCTTGTTACTGTCGCAATCTTACATTTGCTGGTGTGGTGGTTTGATGAATAGATGCCTCTACTAATACTGGAAGGCAGAACCCGTGTCTGTATTTGTACACCGCTGTCTGATTAGCACCTACCATAGTTCCTGCCACGCAACTATTTATCATACAGTCTTTGTATAAGAATGAATAAACAAAAGAGGTTTTGCTGGTTATTATGAACAATTGGAGCGATTCTCTAGCATCTCAGACCATCTTGATCATCTGGAGCAGGTTTTATCAAAATCATTCTGTAATTAAGAAGCTAAAGAAAACAAAGTGAGAAATCAGAAAATGCTACCTTTTTATTCCTCATACTCCTCAAAAAAATTATTCCTAAAAGCTCCCTGTGAAATGCCAGGCAAGCTATTGGGTGGCCACAGAGGGTCTGATAGTAAAGGCAAGGCCATCCAAACATGGCCCAGCAATGAGAAAGGTTTGTGGAGGTCTGTATACCCGAGTCATGCTGAAAAGACCCTATTTGCTTTAGGCAGCGTTTCCCAGCCGTTGGTCAATTCACTAAAGAACAATTCCCAGAAAGCCAATTCTGCAGACTGACTTTGGGCAAATGGGCTTGCTTCCATGTTTCTCCAAGTGGGGTCCCTGCATCACCTGCATTATCATCACCTGGAATGTTTATTAAAAGCACAGGCCATCCCAGACCTATTGATGGTGGGGCCCAGGAATCTGAATTTTAAATACCCTAGGCAATTCTCATGCAAGTTAAAATTTGAGAGCAGGCTTGTGGTTCTAGAGAGCAGACAGCCATGATTTGCAAACACATTGAGCCAGCCTTCTCTTGTTCCCTGGCAACCCCTGAGCAAAGACGAGAACCTGCCAAACACTGTAGTAAGCCTCTCTCCTGCAAAAACAAAGATAGCTTGCTTTCTAAATTCTGTAGGAACAGATTGCTTTAGAAAAAGATAATTTGGGCAGCAAGGAAGTTGGGGGAAGTAGTTCTTTTTTTGGAGCTGAGCAGAGGGTGCTGCTGCCTGTCAGAGCCTCTGGCCGGCAGGCTAGATCCAGACTGACTTTGGGAAGCAGGGCCCGCAGGAGACAGAGCCTTGCAAGGTTTTGGCATCTAGGCGCAAGGGAGAGGCTTCAGCTAGGGCCAATCTCATGACCCTGAGAGCCAGAAGACTTCCATGTGGACCAAGACGGGCAGATGGACAGAGCTCAGGGGAGAACTACTTTGTTTGAAAGAGGACAGAAAATCCCACTCTGCAAGAAATCCCTGGCTCCTGTATTTATTTCACTTTTGGTAATGGCATTTCTGAGCACACTTGTCTCTGCGATGCACTCATCAACAGAGGTGGAGGCACCGTCCACCATAGAAAGTGGCCTATTAGAATAGTAATAGGTTCTTTTTATAGTGTAGTTAGTAGATGTCTGGAACTCCGCCTTCACAGAAGATAGTCCCTTCATTGTCCGTGAAGGGCAGATGGAATGATTAGCACCATACATAAAAGAAAAGAAGTCTGAAAGCTTTAGCAATCTTCCCAAGGTCGTGCAGCTAGAGGAGTAGGGCTGGGATCTGAACCCAGATCTCTGCCCTTTCACTGAACCATGAGAGGTGGTATGCAAGGCAATGACTAAGTTCATCCCATCCTCATCCAAAACCTCCTGCAGTGGGCTCCTTCAATTCCAGCTTCCCTTCCTACTTCCACTTTAGATCTCTCTCTACCTTTATGCTCTGCCCAGATGAAGCCAGAATTCTATTTCCTTTTTCCAGCTTTACTGAGATATGTGACATATAACATTGTGTTAGTTTAAGGTATGCAATGTGATCTGACACACATATAGATTGCAAAATGGTTATCACAATAGGGTTAGTTAACACATGCTTCACCTCACAGAATTGCCTTTTGTGTGTGTGTGGTGAGAGTATTTAAGATCTACTCTCTTAGCAACTTTCAAGTCTAAAATACAATACTGTTAACTATAATCACCATGCGGTACATTGGCTCTCCAGAACTTAGTCATGTTTTTACTGTAAGTTTGTACCTTTGACCAACATCTCCCCACTCCCCCCACTCCTCAGTCTCTGGCAACCACCATTCTACTCTCTAGATAATGAGGATTCACAGGCCTTTAGAACGATTTCTCCAGGGCCCTATTTCTAATCTTCCCTTCATGTATCTGGCTTCTCTTTTTCATCCTTGCATGCATCGGAAACTTTTCAGACTCCATGCAGCTTTCTCTCAGGTCATACCCCGAAGGGAACGCGAACCACTCTAACCAAGATTTACGTGTATAAGCATCCACTTTTTTAACAAGTACTGGATGTGTCTTGAATACAAGTTAACATTTTATGTATTGGTCACTTACCTCATACAAAGTACTATACAAAGATGTCAAAGACATGGGCTCTGGCCTGAAAGAGTGTGCAATCTAATGAGGATATATGTAAGATGTGGCATAAATAGCACACATCAAATGGAAAGTACAAAGAATTATGAAGAGTAGAATATCTCGATTAGTTTCACTATAGCATCTCTGCTCCCAAATGTACTTCATCCTGAATCAACCCAATAACATGTTAGCTGACTTCCTCAATGGAAATCTATCCCAGCCCATCCTGCCTGCCCTTGCAAAATTCACCTCTCCCAAATGCCTCCTCGGCGTCGCTTCAGCCCACTGCTCAAGGACCCCTGATAGATCACTGCGGTTTCTAGATTAAACCCGCTTTACTTACGGGACACTCAAGGCCATCCTTGACTGACTCACTTTGCCTGCTGGTCTATGAGCGAGACCTGGTGATCTAGCCCCATGAAAAGCAGAAAGCAGGAGAACATCTCGCACGGTTGCTGTGGTGTTATGGCTCAACTCAGGCGGCTTGCTGACCCTTGCCTGTGCAATAGATGGTTTTCGGGTCTTGTGAATATTGTTGGAATGACTGCATATCCTGGAGAGGTTGTGTACAAATTGCACTCTGTGTATTGAAACCACTTTTCTCATTGATTTACACTGTGTTTCCCAGAGCTATTTTTTCTCTTATGTACATTTCATTTGGCAGAACTTCTAATACTCTAGTTTTCATCTTCTTTGCATCACTTCAGACCCTTTATCACTAATCATCTAACCATCTGTGAATGCACCAGGAGGAAGACTACCACTAATTGTCTTCAGCTGAGCCGGGAAAAAATGTGAGTCATTAACTGTTGTGAATAATTTATCTCTTTAAGTTTGCATCTTGAGTTAGCTTAAAAGTATATTGCTATCCTGGCTTACTGAAGGGATTTCAAATCTGCTGACTGGCAAACAGCAGACCCAGGCTGGCCCCTGAAGTGGGCAACAAGGCAAAAATAGAGTTCCCTGATGGAAGCACCTATTTGGATCCTGTTTGAAAAACCAGCTGTGAAAGACATTTGGAAACTACTGGGAAATATGAATATAGACTAAGTATTTGCTGATATTGGGAAATTATTATTAGTTTTGTTAGATTAAAATAACATTTTAGTTATAGGGGAAGATGATCTTTAAGATACATACCAAGTATTTAGGGATGAAATAAAATTGTGTCTATGATTCACTTCAAATTCTTCAGCAAAAAAAAACCAAAAAGAGGTTAACTAAATATGGCTAAATGTTAACAGTTGTTAAATCTAAATGATAGATATATGGGTGTTAATCTTACCATTCTCTTCCTACTTTTCTATAGATTCAAAGAATTTTATAATGAAGTTTTTTATTGGTATCAACACAGGGAAAAGTTATGTAATCTTTATGTTCTAAGCTCTTTATAGACCCTTTCACTTACATTACCTTGTTAAATGCGACAATGACAAGTGAAATATTAACCCCATTGTACAAATGAAGATTATGAGGTGACAACCTCCTGTTCTGGCATGCAGAAATGATTCAGACATTGCCAAATGTCCCCTGGGGCTCAAAATGGCCCCCCACTGAGAAACTCTGATCCACTCTCAAGCACAAACTCCCAGCAGTCAGTCCATAAACTACACTTTTTTATCTAAACTAAATATAAATGGGGGGGAATCCCCAAAGAATATCTTATCAGAAGCTCCTCCAAAAGCGCCAAGTGACTGTCACTTTCTCTAGCACATTCAAACAGTATTGATCTGTGACTTTTCTAATATAAAAGAGGGCTATTTAGCCGTTCATTAAACTAATCTGAACTTTTGACTATAAAGTCATCTCTAGAGCTAGAGAAGAAAATCATTTCTACACAATATCTGCCCTTTGCCAGAACCACTTTCTGGGGCTAAATGTAGTTTTAGTCAAATGAGAAGGTTACAAAAGTATTTTGTGCATTTCCCTCCTGAACCGTCATGCTTCTGAGTGTTCCCAGAATATGCTGGGACGATTCTAGTTGCTTCCTCATTACAATGTTGAAGAGTCCTTTTGCATAGAATCAAGAAGCCCTGACAAATTCTTTCATGTGGATTTTGAAGGCCTTCCCATTTAATCAGCCATCTTTTCAGCAACTCAAAAGAGAAGAGGCACAAAGAGATGCCACCATCACTCCAAACATTGAAGTCATGAGGATCAAATCTATTCAGGCTTCCACCCTTTGCTGTCATTGCTTATATTAAGTGACACTGTGCGCTCTTTGGATAAGTGAATGACGTTGCGAGCACCTTTCAAATTGGAGTTTGCAGACTACGTGATTTACAGTGACAGTTCTGCAGGAAGGAAACCAATGTGAAACCCAGCTTCCCAGCCCCACCCCACTCACTACCAGCTCAAACACTGGCCAGTCCTAATTGTATTAATGCTCATGAGATGTTAGTCAGTTCTGAACATATGGCAGGCAGATAGATAGGAATCGCGGAAAACTGAACATGAGAGCCAGCCCACATTGACTCACATCAAGGATTAGATCATCATTATTAGCAACATAGGTAAGAAGAAATAGTGCTGGAGAATATTTTTTGCAAGATATCTGTCTCTGGCGGTGGACTTCATTTTTAATTAAGCATACCTTTCACCTAGAGTTCTTATCAGAGCTGAACTAGGAAACGGTGAGTAAGTGATTGTCTGGGTAAGGTGACATCCACAGTGCTGAGGAAGCACTTTGGAAAATACTTTTTTCATCCCCTGACTGATCCCTGAAATTCCCTAAAAGCACGATTCCTTTGGCATAAGGCTTTGGTCTCTGGCAAAATGAAACATAAATCAGAGAAAAAGTTTTGAAGTGATTATCAGGTATTTATACTATAGTGTGAATAAGTTGTAGATGCTGAGATCAGGTTTTGCTAGAAGAAGATACAGCATAAGATACTGATACTACATATAGTATCATATCATATAGTATCACATATATATAGTATATAGTATAGTATGGCTTAGAACATTTTGCAATCCCATTCTTTCACCTCAGAAAGAAGAATCATGATGTAATAAAATAAAAAGTATCTTCCAGATCATTTAAAAAAGATATTCATACTTGACGGTGATGGATGGGGAGGGAAAAGTAGGAAGGACAACTAAGAATGCATCCGCTTAGTGACATCTTCTGGAGCCTACTCTAGGTCTCATAGTACCCTTCAAAGACATCTTGCACCAAGAATAAACATCTTGCCATATTTAATAAGATAAGGGTCTTAGGCTCATGCTTTCATCCAAAGATACACAATAAGAATAATACACATTTTTTTAAAGATTTTATTTATTTATTTATTTTCCTTTTTCTCCCCAAAGCCCCCCAGTACATAGTTGTATATTCTTCATTGTGGGTCCTTCTAGTTGTGGCATGTGGGACGCTGCCTCAGCGTGGCTTGACGAGCAGTACCATGTCCGCGCCCAGGATTCGAACCAACGAAACACCGGGCTGCCTGCAGCAGAGCGCACGAACTTAACCACTTGGCCACGGGGCCAGCCCCCATAATACACATTTTTTGAATCTTTTTTCTCCCCTCACCCAGACCTTTTTGGTGCAGTAAGTATAATTTTATGATATTGAACTCTATGTTCTTAATTATATCTCCCTCAAAATTCATACGTTGGAGTCCTAGCCCCCAGTAACTCAGAATGTTATTCTATTTGGAGGGAGGGTCTTTAAAGGAGTAATGAAGGTCAGGTGAGTCCATTAGGGTAGGCCCTAACAGCCGGTGTCCTTTTAAAAAGGGAGATTAAGCTTCGATCACCAAGACAAAAAATAGCAAATGTTGGAGAGGTTGTGGAGAAAAGGGAACCCTCATCCACTGCTGGTGGGAATGCAAACTGGTATAGCCACTATGCAAAACAATGCAGAGATTTCTCAAAAAACTAAAAATAGAATTACCATATGACCCAGCTATCCCATTACCAGGTATTTATCCAAAGAACATGAAATCAACAATACAAAGAGACTTATGCACCCCTATGTTCATCACAGCATTATTCACAGTAGCCAAGACATGGAAGCAACCCAAGTGCCCATCGACTGATGGGTGGATAAAGAAGATGTGGTATATACATATATATATATACACACAATGTACACAATGGAATACTACTCAGCCATGAAAAAGACAAAATTGCCCCATTCACCACAACATGGATGAACCTTAAGGGTATTATGTTAAGCAAAATCAGCCAGATGAAGAAAGACAAACACCGTATGATTTCACTCACATGTGGCAGATAAACAAGCACATGGACAAAGAGACAGTTTAGTGGTTACCAGGGTAATGGGGTGGGGGTTGGGCACAAAGGGTGAGGGGACACATTTAAATGGTGACTGACAAAGAATAATATACAACTGAAATTTCACAATGTTATAAACTATTAGGACCTCAATAAAATTTTTTTAAAAGGAGACTAGGCTACAGATATATACAGAAGGAAGATTGTGTAAAGACTCAAGGAGAAGACTGCCATCTACAAGGCAAGGAGAGAGGCCTCAGAAGAAACCAACCCTGCTGACAGCTTGATCTCAGAGTTTTAGCCTCCAGAACTGTGAGAAAATAAATTTCTGTTGTTGAAGACGCCCAGTCTGTGGTCCTTTCTTATGGCAGCCCGAGCAAACTAACACAAACTTCAAAATGCTTGTCACCTTGAAGTGATTTATTTTTAACCAAGAATAATGGCCTAAGTTTATTTACACAGGGCCTCTAGTCCTGCCTCAGTGTGTTGTGATCCAAGAAGCTCTTCTGAGGCATCAGTCATCAGAATTTCTCAAAAGGTGATCAGATGGAATGCATGGAAACCAAACAGGCTAAAACCATCAGGAGAATTTATTGCAGCCAGTTGCCAGTAGAATTTGGCTTTATGAACTGTTTCTCAGCAAAAAAAACAAACGCAGATATCACTGAAGAGTCCCCAGGCAAACTCTCTGGGCACCCAAGTTTCTTTTGATGCCATTTTACTTCTTGAAATATCCAGGCCACTCTTTCTCACCCACACTTTGCCTTCTGTGTCCTTTATACTTTCAGAGATCGCCAAGAATTCTGATTAATGATGCTTTCTCCTACCCGGCTGGTGGGAACATAACGTGGTATGGCTGCTCGGGAAAACAGTCCAGCCATTCATCAAACAGTTAAACCTAAAGTTATCATTTGACTTAGCAATTCCACTCCTAGGTATATAGCCAAGAGAAATGAAAACATACGCCACATAAAAACTTGTACACAAATGTTCGTAGCAGTATTATATAGTATCCAAGAGGGTAAACAATCCAATGCCCATCAACCAATGAATGGATAAACAAAATGTGGTATATCCATAAAATGGAATATTATTCAGCAATAAAAAGGAATGAAGTGTTGATACATGTTACAACATGGACAAACCTTGAAAATACTATGCAACATGAAAGAAGCCAGAGATAAAAGGCCATATATTGTATGGTTTAATTTATATGAAATGTCCAGAATGGGTAAATCCATGGAGACAGAAAGTAGACTAGTGATTGCCAGAGGTTGGGGGCAGAGGGGAATGGAGAGTGATGGCTAACGGGTACAGGGTTTCCTTACGGGGTGATGAAATGTTCTAAAATCAATTTTGGTGATAGACGCACAACTCTGTGAAGGACCATTGAATTGTGCTCTTTAAATGGGTGAAGTGTATGTTATATGAGTTAAATCTCCAAAAACCTGTTCTAAGCAAACAATGTTTTCTCATTCCCATTTCTTTCTGGCTGTGTTCTTCTTTCCAAATCCAATACATACACTACGAGCTTCCCTTTTCACAGGAGTAACAAAACAAGGGATTCAAGATTAGGGATCCAGAGTAGACAGCCATTAAGGCCCTTTTCAAACCTCAAGAATTTAAAATACCTATTGGTCACCTACTGTATTAGTTTCCTATGGCTGCTACAACAAATGATCACAAACTTCGTGGCTTAAAACAACACAAATTTATTATCTTACGTTTCTGAAGATCCAAAGTCTGAAATGGGTTTCGCTGGGATAAAATCAAGATATTGTCAGGGCTGTGCTCCTTCTAGAGGTTCTAGGGGAGAATCTGGTTTTTGGTTTTTTTTTTGCAGCTTCTAGATGCTGCCTGCAACCTTGACTCACGGCTTCTTCTTCTATCTTCAAAGCCAGCAGTATAGCATCTTCAAATCTCTGACTCTGTTAAAGACCAACGTAATTCCATCGTGCCCACCCAAATAATCCAGAATAATCTCCCCATCTCAAATCTTAACATAATCATACATATAAAGTCCTTTTATCATGTAAGGTGAAATATTCGAAAGTTCCAGGCACAGAACATGTACATCTTTAGAGGGCATTATTCTGCCAACCACATCTACTATGTCAGCAAGTGGCTACAGCGTGAGCAGGGGCAGTGGACCTTAGGTAGAACCCACAGAAGAGAGAGAAACTGGGTAATTAGCTCCTCCGCAGAGTAAATGCCTACAGGGACCACAGACTCAGTTCAAATCCACCCCCAGCACCTGGTCTGCCCCCTCCACCTGGCTCTTCATGGATATCAGCAAACAGTCAACACAGATAATTTCAATTTTTCAAAAAGAGAGAAATAAAACTCCACAGGTTTGGAGTGGTTCTTGAATGAACCTATGAGCCCTTAGAAAAGGCAGCAGTGAGCCCCAGGGAGCAGCACCAGTGCAGGAAGATGAAGACCTGATATTTCACTTCCCTTTTTTCTTTGAGAAGAGGACACTCAAATCAGGGAAATTTGAGGGTACAGCATGTCTGATCTACACCAAGGTAACAACCTGACCTTTAATATCCCAGCGGGCAGAATGGAGAAATATGGGCTATATTGTAGGGCAATTCTCTACATAAACAATTGGCTAAATAATCTTCGCCTAAAGGGTACTGAAGAATGGATTGGTGTCATCTTGTAAGTCTCTAGCGTCGGGCCACAGGGCTGAGGTTTACCATTGTCCTCGGCAGCTGAGGTGAAGGACTGCCATGCTTATGGATGACGGAAAGCCAGAAGGGAATCGTGGACAGGATGCCTGGGGATACACAGGCAATACAATCAGATTAGATCATGGGGTACACATTGGGCAAAGGAGGCTGGGAAGCTAGGTTGGGGGCTGATCAACAGGAGAAGTGACATGCTCAGAGCTTTGCTTTAGATAATCCATGATTCTATAAAAGGAAAAGATACTGAAAAGGGGAAAATCAAAAAATATGAAAATAACCAAAGTTCACAAAGGGCACTGGACATAGTCCATTAGAGACAAGAGTAAGAATATGCCCGCCTACCTGCAGACGTGTGCAGGCACAGGGAAAGGTGCCAACGGACCAAGAAGCAGTAACAATGGAAGAGAGGAGGCAGAACTGAGGGGTGAAATTCCTGGGAAGCCAAGAAAGGATAGAGTCAAGGGTACAAGTGACAAACCTAGATGCCAGGCATTAGGAGAATGACTTAATTATTATAATAAAATCACATAATAAAACGTAATACAGTCATTAAGATGAGATTCTCAAAAATATTTGATGGCATGGAAAAGGCTCTTGATATAATACTAATTTTTTTTAAAAGTGATATTCAAACTAAGGCACAGTAGAATCCCAATATTGTTATTTTTTTTAAGTGTACCTAGGAGAAAAATCAGAAGGAAAGACCTCAAAATGTTAATAGCAGCTGTCTCTAGGTGGTAGGATTGTGAGTGATTTTATTTTCTTCTTTTATGTCTCCACATTTTCCACAATGGTACACATCACTTTTAAAATCAGAAAAATAATTTCAGAATATAGGTGAAACAGTTGGTACTTTGAAAGGAGGAAAGTTGTCTTTTCACATCAGACAAGAGAAGAAGGGAAGGAAAGAAGGGAGGGAGGAAGCAAGGAAGGAACAAGGAGAGAAAAGGAAACAGAGAGAGAAAGGAAGGAAGGGAGGAAGAATGTGTAGGAGCAGAAATACTTGGAGGGAGAAGGGAAAGTGGGGTCAGCGAGGGAAATCATGCTAGACAACTGTCTCAGTCGCATCAAGAAGTCAATATTCCTTAGAAAGCACTTCTGTAAAGAAGCAATTCTCCCCTTGAGTAGAGTGAACATTTTCTGTTGTTTGTTAATTTTGGAATTTTAGCACCCTTTAAATGAGAATCATCAGGGAAAAAAACATGCTGAAATTAACCCGCAGTCCAAGTTTTCTCCAAACTTAACCACAATCCTCAGGAGCCACAGGAGTTCCTGCAGGGGCTGACTACCTGTGTTAGCCAAGCAAAGTGCGCACGCCTTCCGTTTTGCTGGTGACTATTCCTAGCCACCGTGACATCATCCCCCTGCAAATTCAGCAGTCAGCAATCAGCAAGAGTCCAATGCCAGCCAACCATCAAATCTGCCTCAGCTGTCTCATCTGAAAAATGAAGACATGCTTTCAACAGCTGAGGGGAAGCAGCAAAATTCAGATGACATAAACATAGGAATTACTGAAGTGCTTCATAGCTGTGCCCAATTCATCCAACAGTCTGTCACTGGCACCAGGAGAATGTTTCCTGTAGAGCTTGATGGTTTTCTCCATTCTAAACATCCTAACTTTCTGTTAAAATGGCCTCTCAGGAGATCTGTGGGTCCAGGGCCATCAATTTACAAGTAAGGAAACATGCCCAGAGAGATTAATTGATTTCCCCAAAGTCTCAGAGCTGGCTGGTGGCAGAGTCGAGGAGAGAAACCAGGCCCACAGACACCAGGCTGCCTCTTCTTCTCTCTCCCTCATCCCCCTCATCTGCACTTGGCAGAAAGGGGTGCCAGAGCGGGGAACGGGCAGTACCACACATCATCCAGTGCGATCGGTGAAGATGTCTACTGGGACTGAAGAAAATGTACCCATGAGAAGCAGGACCCAGGGACAACGGAAGAGGAGCCAGCCATGCAAACCTAGTTCTGATGTTCAGAGTGAAACCTCTTGGGTAAATTCATCTAAATACTTTCTAAAAACCATTTCCATCTTGAGCCTCAAGAATTTTCAGATGCCGTATATCTATGACCAATTTTATAAAGTAACACAGCTTCTTTCTGAGAGCCAGGGCCCCCACATTCTCATCAACCCAGGGTATTAGGCAAAAAAAAAAAAAAAAAAAAAAACCAATTCTGATGGACTGTACATGAAAGCTCGGACACTGAGCTCACAGCCCAGGCCACATTCGGCACAACCGTGAGGGAAGAGACTGAAAAGCCTGAAAATGTAGACACAAGGATTCAGAAAGCACATGTCAATGTCGGGTAAGCAGAGTATCAAAGGAAAGATTTTAGTGAAATTGAAGGTGTGCTATTTCTTAGTTGAGCCTCAGCTTCCTTTGCAGCAAAATAGGGATAAATAATTGTTTCCCTATAGGATTGTTTTAAAAATAAAAAGAGAGGCTGGCCCTGTGGCCTAGAGGTTAAGTTCGGTGCACTCAGCTTTGGCAGCCTGGGTTCAGATGCCGGGCGTGGGCCTGCACCACTTGTCAGCAGCTGTGCTATGGAGGCGACCGACAAACAAAATAATATTGGAATATTGGAACTGATGTTAGTTCAGGGCAAATTTTCCTCAACAAAAAAATAATAGTAATAATAAAAAATAAAAAGAGATTATATAGGTTAAGCACTGTGGGGCATCAGAATTGGCCACCCTAAAATCTATCTCTTTGCCCTGATTATTTTTAAGAACAAAAGACTCTGAAAGAAACTTTGACCTTCCCCCTAACTGCCTAAAAGAATTTAAGATAGAAGACCTGTCCCAGGAAGGAGCTAACACCATAAGACAAGTATAGTATAATGTAAAATAGGTGTGATAGAAAGACACCAACAAGCCCATTTTTTTGAAGTTCTGTCTCTCTGACCACATTGCCTACAGGTGGTCAAGCAAACACTTGTTTAACAAACAGTTACATTTTCATCTCCATATAAATTGCCTTCCTCTCCTTTAAAGACCCAAACCACTACCCCTACATCCTCCTTTGTCTTTAGCTGAAGATGGTATTTAAGGTGGTGGCTTCAGCCATTCTGGTGAGTTGCTCAGTTTTCCTGGGTCTCTCCCATGTATACATGTTGTTAAACTTTGTTTGATTTTCTCCTGCTATTCTGTCTCATGTCAATTTAATTCTTAGACTAGCCAGAAGAACCTAGAAGGTAGAGGAATTGTCTTCCTCCTCTACAGCACTTAGCGTAGTATTTAACATATAGTAAGTATTCAATAAGGGGTAATTACTATTGTAATTATTGAGGGCAAGATTTAATTATGTCAATAAGAGGGCAAGAAAACTGGTGATAAATTTTTTATTTCCTATAATGCAATTTTATTCCTTCCAGAGGAAACTTTTAGCTACAAAAAAATAAATAAAAACAAATTCAACTAGACCAATATTCCTGAAGATGAGACAGATTTTGTTGCTGACCCATCTAAACCCCAACATCAAGTGGTATCAGTCTCGAATTGGAAAGTCGCAGGTTAGTAAATCTGAATGCATCTTCCTTCCTAGGAGACTGTTTCTTGTTTTTCTTCTCCTGTAGACAGAAGGAAGTGGGCGGCAGTTTCCTGTGATAATCTGCACCTTGCCCAGGCCACAGAGACCTGCTAGACCACAGAGAGGGGCAGGGACCACTCCTCCACTGACTTGGCACTTTTCTAAATGATACTGAAGAGGACCAAGGAGGAAAAAGTGCTTCACTTCCTCTTCAAGAGTTTATTGACAGAATCAGGTCCAAATAAAAAAGATAGCGATGTCCCTGCCACCCTTTCTATACCCAGTGTATTAAGATGCTATCCAGCAGCCTCACAAAGCCAGTTCCAGTGCGCCTGAGCGGCGTCCTTGGCTGCCTGCAGAAACGCTGCAGCAAAACTCTGCATTGCACCTTTCTGCACAGACATGGAAAGCTCTTTAGAAAATTGCCTATTTGTCACAGCAGGAGATCGCTGACACTACTGCCACTTAGAAGACTACTTAGATCTGAAGTCAATGGTCAAACGGAGTAGAAAAGTAAGCTATCCCCTACAAAACGCAGACCAAAATAGCCTGAAGCATTGCACTGTGGATTAACAATCAAATTGCTAGTCTCCCAGCCTTCACTTCTCCTAGCGTCTAGTGTGGTGGCTACAGGACCACAGTGACAAAGCCCTAAAACGAGCATCTACAATGTGCCAGACGTTCTGAGAGGCACATAACATGAATTAGCTCACTTAATTTTCACGATATTCTTGCCAGGTAGGAATTACTATATCCATTTTAAAATTAGGAAATGGAGGCTCAATGAGCAGAGTAATTTGTCTGAGGCCCCACCACCAGCAAGTGGCACAGTAGGATTCGGACCCAGGCTTTCTCCATTCCATCACATGGCTTCCCCGGTGCTAACCACATCAGTCACTAAGTCACTGTTTCTTTAACCAATTCAACCAACATTCACCACACACCAGCTGTGTGTCAGGCATTGTGTAAGGCTCTGGGGGAAGATAGAGGAGAAAGAGATGAACCCTGACCTCCCGAAATTCAGCCTAGCGCTAGAGGCAGACACGTAAATAAACAATTACAATTCAGGATCTTAAAAATGCAATAGTGGAAAAAAAAAGGGGAAACTTCAGTAAAACGGGGACATTTGATCTCCAGCCCACTGCCTCTCCCATACACACCTGACATTTTTAAATACAGAACATTATAGAATATCGACCCTTTGAAGAAAACTGGAGATTGTGTTGTCCGGTCTCTCATTCTGCAACTGAGGAAATGAAGCGAACTGCCCAGGATGTGCAGTGGCTGAAGGGCGAAACAGGGACTGGGGCTCAGGCCTCTTCACTCAGAGCCCAGCGGTCTCTCCAGCAAAACAAACGTGATCGCAGGTCATCACTGACCCAGAGATCCGGGAAGATGCTCTTGGGTAGCAGCCCATTGGCTTGGTTTACTCTTTTTCCATCTCACCCCTCTCCCCAAGGCAAAAATATGTAAGCTAGCCCTTGAGAGCAGTGTGAAGAATTATAACCATGAGTGAAGATAAAATATCTGAAATTGCGAGTTAGTATCTTAGGAAGTGGGTGGGAAGAAGGAAGGATGGAGGACATGGAACAGAATAGAGCTAAAGGTGCTGTTCACAGTCAAAATAAAAGCTTCAGGGGCCGGCCGAGTGGCCGAGTGGTTAAGTTCATAGGCTCCACTTCAGAGGCCCAGGGTTTCGCAGGTTTGGATCCTGGGCGGGAACATGGCACCGCTCATCATGTCATGCTGAGGCGGCGTCCCACATAGCACAACCAGAGGCACTGACAACTAGAATATACAACTATGTACTGGGGGCTTTGGGGAGAGGAGGAAGAATAAGAAGAAGAAAAACAAAAACAAAAAGAAGATTGGGAACAGATGTTAGCTTACGTGCCAATCTTTAAAAAAAAATAAAAGCTCCAACCACTTTGCCTGGAACACTTTTATCCTTTTACTACTTTTGCTTTCTTCCTTTGACGCCAAGTCTATATAACTGGACATTTTTTTAACATGTGAATGTAACTGGTTTTTTTTAAACTCAGAGCACCTACTGGGATAAACATTCACACCTCTCTGTGGTCTAGTGGGACCGTCCTTGAAGGTTCTATGGCGGCCCTGAGCATGCGCCCCACAAACCTCCAGCTACAGGGAGCGTGACTGACGACAGCCCCGGCGCCTGCGCTCTGAAACCCACAGCCGCGCTTGCTCGGCGGCCACACTCCCCACGGGCTGCTTCCAGCCAGGACTGAGCGTGGCAGGGATGCTAAGGCAGACCTGGTCCCGAGAGGCACAGGATGCCTCTGAAGGTTAATTTTGGCTGGAGAAGTCTCAAAGGCCTTCTTGAATATTCCTTAGACTCACGGCCACCCAATTTTCCCTGCCTCTCTCCTTCACTGGGGATCAGACTTGCATTTTGGTCTGGCAGCTCTTGTAGACTTTCTGGCTTCTTCCTCGTTTTCTCTCACAGTCATTTCCTCTACTAAAATTCTGGCACATTTCACCTTATCTTGGCATCAGCTTCTTGGAGGTGCCCAGACTGACACAAATTAACAGAAGTCCACTGGACAAACCAGGACAGCACCAGGTTACTGAAGTCCCACCACCATAGCACCTTAGATCTCAGCCCCTGTATGGGCTGAGCTGAGTCTCCCCCAAAATTCATATGTTGACGTTCTAACCCCCGATACCTCAGAATGTGACTATATTTGGAGATAGGATCTTTAAAGAGGTAATTAAGTTAAAAGGTCATTAGGATGGGCACTAATTCAATACGACTGGTGTCCTTGTGAGAGGAGGAGATTAGGACATAAGTTTACACAGAGGGGACCATATGAGGACACAGGGAGAAGGTGGTCATCTTCAAGCCAAGGAGAGAGGCCTCAGAAGAGACCAACCCTGCTGACACGTTAATCTCAGACTTTAGCCTCCAGAATTGTGAAAAAATCAATTACTGTTGTCTAAGTGACCTAGTCATGGTACTTCGTGTTGGCAGCCCTAGCAAACTAATATAGTTCCCTGGTATTTCATGGTCTGAACTGGGAGGTACCTTCCATTCTCTTTGAGGCAATCTTATTGTTTCTCCGGTTCAGTCCTTTGTGTGGGTCCCTCAGCGATCTAACAGGAACCGTTCAGTCTCTTGTACACAGAGGACACAGACAATTCACCCAGCACCCTGATAATAGGATTTCCTATCAAAGGGTCCTGATGATCTGTCGCATATTACGGAGAAGAAAATGAGAAACCCATTGTCCACTGCTTCTGTCATTGAGGAGCCTACAACAGACTTAAGAATGAAATTCAGCACCTGTCTGGCAGAGAGCTTTACAATAGAAAAATACAGCAGGGCCATAAGAAAGCTGGCTAGAAGCTGGCAATGGAGGAGCAGCGGTTAAAGCAATGCTGTATCCTCTGAAGCACTGGAGGAAATCCACCAACTTGATTTCCAAAGACTCCAGGATTCCTCAGGAAAGCAGCAAAGCACAGCTCTGAGGAGAACCACGCGCTCATCCACCCAAGGTTCCTGTCTGGGGACTTCATCACTTTCCAAAATGATGCTGAATTCTAGGACCAACCCACATCTGCAAGAGGAGAGGAGAAATTTGCTCGGAATTTTGGGAAGTCTTTGGCATAAGAGTTTCCTGAAGAGTTCTAATTTTGCTAAGGATTCTCTCAGAGTGGATGGATGGAAATTGACTTTTTGTTGATAAAGATTTCTTTTGGACCTCTTTCCTTTTCAGGCTACTGTTTTATGCCTTTTTACAAAGGCTCCCAATGGCTGTCAGCCAGGTGTGCAGTGTGGAAACCAGGTTCATTCATGCTGCTTTTCTCTCAGCGCCTCCTGTTGTGAGAACCTCACCTTCTGACTAAACTGGTCTGAATCTCTCCTTCCCATGAGACCCTCAGGAGCTACCAACCACCTCATGCAAGACCCCTTTTTAGTGAAATGCTGGCAGTCTGTCTCAAGACCAGCCAACTTCCATCTTTATATACCTTGAGATTATGTTATTTGAAGTAAATAAACTTAGAAATGTTTTATGTACCTGGTGAATTCTCCTTTTATCATTATCTAGAAGTACATTAATTTCTAATAACGCTTTTTTTTTCTTGAAGTCTATTGTACCTGATATTAATATAGCTACTTCAGCTTTCAGTTTTGGTTTTGATTTGTAGGGTATATCTTTTTCTATGATTTTAGCCTTTCTGAATCTTTATGTTTTAGCTGTGACTCTTGTAAAGAGCATTCAGTTTCTTTTTAATACCGTCTGCTAATTTTAGAGTGTTACTCCATTTATACTTAACATAATTACTGATATATTAGCACTTAAATCTGTCATTTATTACATATTTCTATTTGTTCTGCCCATTCTACATTCTTTTTTCTCTGCCTTCCTTCTCCATTTGAATTGATCATATTCTGATCATTCGTTCTTTTTCCCTCCACTAGTTTGTAAGCTATACACTGTTGTTTAATTCTTTCAATGATTAACCTTGAAATTACAGTATGCATTTATGGCTTATCAAAATCTGATGTTAATTAATATCCTTACCCCCATCCTAGACGGTGCAAAGACCTTAAAACATTTTAACTCCATTCTCTGACCCATATCCCACCCCCATCCATCCCATAACAAATACTATTGTCCTGTATTTAGTTTTGTATATATTTTTAAATTCCAAAAGATATAATAATGATGATTGTTTTATACAGAAATATTCTTTTCCACTTACCTGCAAATTAAAATTTTTGTGCATCTTACATTCTTCCTGCCTCTCCAACTTTTCATCGGGCATCATGTTCCTTCCGCCTATGGTTTACCCCTTAGTATTTCCTTTACTGCTGATCTGCTGGTGACAAATTCTTTCAGTTTTGTTTTGTCTGGAAATGTCTTTATTCCCTCTGAATGTGGGATTCTCAGTTGGTTCTTTTCTTCTTTCAGCATTTTGGAGATACCAGTCTTCTGTATTTGGGCTCCCATTGTTGCAATTGGGAAGTTAGCTGCTGGTCTGCTGCTTTTTTCAAGGTAATCCAAGGTATTGCCTCAGCCTTTCTTACTACGATATGTCTGTACATGGATTTCTTTTTATATATTCTGTTTGAAATGTGTTGAGGTTCTTAACATGATGAGCTTTCATCAGTGTTGAAAATTTTTCATCCACGATCACTTTAAATATCATTTCTGTTCCATTAGAAAAATTTGATAGATGCTATATTCCCCTCCTCTCCTTCCAAGACTCAAATTAAACTATTATCCTACCTGCCTACTGCACTCTCTATGTCTCTTACCCTCTCTTCAGTGCTTTTCATCCCTTTGGTTCCCCATCTTTCATTCTGGATAGATTCTTCTAAAAATCTTCAAATTACTAATTCTCTTTTTAACTATATCTAATTATCTGTTAACTCCATCTGAGTTCTTTACTTTGCTTATTGTATTTTTTAGTTCCAGGATTTTTATTTGATACTCTTTTCAACTCTACTATGTGACTGTTTTAGAATTTTCAGTTTTTTTCTAAAATTTCCAAGTATTTATTTCCTTGAACAAGTAAGGATAGTTGTTTTACAATTTTTGTCTTATAATTCTAATATCTTTATCACTAATGTGTCCACCTAGATTGTATTTTATTTTTGCTGGTTCTTGTTCATAGTGTCGTGTTTCCTCCTGTGCTACATTCTTTGATTGTGTAATAGAAATTTTATTTGAAAAAAAATTATTTGCCAAAACATTTGCAAACTAACATGGTGCTATCTTCTTAAACAGAGTGTTTTCGTTTACTTCTTCCAAGCATCAAAGACATTAACAGCGGAAGACCATTTTAATGTAGGTTGAAGACTTTTAGATTTCTGGGATATCATATGATCCAAAAGAAATGGACTATTTTTTGTGAAAGGAAATAAACTTCTGGTTTACGTCCATTCCTAAGGTATAGCCTTTGGGGTTGCCAGCATAAACCAGGGATGGTCCACCAGAGTACACAGATCCCCTCTTTTCCTCTCACCATTAAGGAGCCATCAAAAGTACGATTCAATCCCTTTGGACTCCTTTGAACTGAAGAGTATGCCCAGGCTCCATTGCAGCAACAGTGTCCTGATGTTCCTCATTCACCTCTCTGGGTCATGGTCTAGCATTACTATCTTGTTAAGTTTTGATGATTTTAAGGAGAGGTTTTTATCCAGCTTTTTTAGTCATCTTTAGTAGTGGTGGCTGGTCCAAATTGCTTAGTCTATTATTATCAAAACTGGAAGTCCTCTAAGTTGCCTAGTTTATGGATTTTATTTATATGAGAGAAAGAAATAAGCATCTAACAAGTTACACTGTTACTTTAAGTTTTCTGTCACCTGCAGCAAAATCTAATTCTACCAATAGCATTCTTCTCGCATCACTGTTCTAGCTCACTGTTCATGTTCTTAAGGGTATTCAAGGGCTCACTGTTCACATGCATTCTCTCTCTCTCTCTCTCTCTCTCTCATGTCTTTTTGATACTTTCTCCAATAGCCACCAGCAATCAGATGGCCCAATGGCTTTGAAACTTACATAAGAGAGGATCTGGCTTGGCCAATCCCAATGTTACATAGGTAGTTCTCTCGAGATATCCTCTCATGTTTTGGGAGAGATAGGGAACATCTTCCCATGGTTGAGAGAAAGGGAAGAGGAAGGAAGAGAATCTCTTGTTATCACAAACACTGCACTCCTCTAAAAGGTGGCCTCATCCCCTCTCCTCCATCCTCCCCTACATGTACATGCACTGAAGACATGAGTGACCTCAGTAACTCACCATGGCCCTCTGAACTTAGAATGTATGGGCTCAGTGCCTTCTGTGCTCCATTTTGAACTTTAATCACAATTCTAAGATAAGAGGAAAAATCATACTCTACAACTAACAGCATGCTGTTACACTCCAAGAAATAGGATGATGTATTCTCAATTAACATGAAGACAGTACACAAAGACATAATGGTTATAGAGGGTACTCACACATACTGTTTTCAGTGTTTCCTTATTACAAAGATTGTCATTATTAGCATTAGCCATTTTTATTTTCTAATCTGCAGTTTTTCATTTTGATATTTTTCTCCAAGACCAAAACAAAGTAATTGCTTTAGATGCTTTGAAATTACTGTGCTTTTCAAATATTGTTCTTTTCATACAATTAACTCCTCCCTCTCTCTAATGTTAACAAAGCTTACAAAGGTCTTAGCTGGGTTTCCCAGACCCCTGAAGGCTTGCCATGCTCATAACCTCATTCTCCCACCCCAGAGTCTCTTAATCTTTAGAGAAGGACAAGTCAAGGGAAACCTGAGCATGCTAGTTTGGGAAGAAGGGAAAGAAGGTTAAAAGGGAAGACTCTGATTTGTGACAGAGAATTAAGGGAAATGTTTTGCTTTGTTTTTAAAGTTCTATTCGAATAACAAATGGCTTACCTCTAGGGAGCGATCCATCGGTTTGTTAACTCATTGGGATGGGTTACTTTCTCAAATTCAGGACAGCAATTTTTTTGAAGGGGGCAGGGCAGGGAGAAATGGAAGAAGCCAATGGAGGGAGCTAGTAAATCCTGGGTCCCTGTGCGTGGGAGGAGTCAGAGGAAGAAGACCAGAGGAAAAAAGATACGTACAGTTAAGGCTGGAGATGATGCAACAAAATACTATCAGTCATCCCATTTGTCCCAGTCTGTCCGTCTGCTATTTCCTCAGCAACAGCAGCTTTACCACCCCCTTGAAACCCCTGCACAAACACTGCCCCTCACCCACTCTCAAGAGGACCTTGTCTCTTACGTGACAAGGAGAATAGAGGCCATTAGTGAGAACCCCCTCAACTCCTTGGATCCCACCTACCAATGTCTCTGCTCTAGGCCCACCCTTGCTGCCCTCCTTTATGCCACAGAGGAAGAGGTGCTCCTGCCCTCCCTGGGGTGAACCCCGCACTGTGCTCTAAATCCATCCACCCCCTCCTCTTCAGGCCTTTTGTCACTTTGTCACTGTCTCAGCACTGTATATTTGATGTGCTCAAAGCTTTCCCATGTTTAATAAGAAGAATCTGCCTTAATATAAATCCCCTTTATCTACTACCACATCTCTCTTCTTTCTGTCATTGCCTGTGTTCCTCAAGGCAGCACTGGGCCCGCTTCCCTTCTCCCTCTGTGCTCCCTCCCCGGGCTATTTGCTTTCATTGCCTCAATGCTCACTTGCACAGAAATGACTCTCCTCTGAGCTCCAGACTTACATATTCACTTACTGGTACCTCCATTTGCATTTCTCAAAGGCATTTATTATCTTCCCCACTCTCTAAATCTGGGTGTCCTACTATTTATTCCCCTTTTCAGTAAATGGTCTCAAAATCTCTCCAGTCACATAAAGCAAAAATGAAGCTCTTTCTTCCTGCCTACCTTTCCTCAACCCCACATCCTATGCATCTCTATATCTTGCCTCCGAATCTCCTAAATATCTCTCAAGTCTGCCTCTATTCTCTCCTTCACCACCACCCATAACTGCTGACCGATCTGCCTGCACGGAGCTTATTCATTCAATCCGTTCTCTACAGCAGCCACCGCGATCCTTATAAAAATGCAAATCCGAATCTATGACTCCCTTGCTAAAAATGCTTCAGTGATTTCTTAATGATCTTAGGAAAAAGAATCCAAAATCCTTAAAATAGTATAGTAACAAGAGTCCTATTTTGAAACATACACATACCCACACACACTTTCATCTTTTGCCTTCTCAAAAAACCAACTTCTCCCTACATGGTCAGAGAACCTATCAGCTGAGGAAAGGTTAGGACTGTAAAGGAAGACTGCCCAGGGGGAGAAAGGAGTTCATATCCAGATTTCGACTTTTGAAATGGATTTTGCAGCAAGCCAACAGTCATTCAAGGGAGGATTTTCTGAATTCCTTTATCTTCTATTTTACCTTAATCCAGAATCAAGACTGGCTGCCCAGACCACAGGGTTCCCCACAGGACAGAGAAGCTTCTCCTTGTAAAAGCCATTTGGGGGACAAAACAGAAACACAGCAAGAGTTGGGGTGAGCCTGAATCATCCAGGTGTCAATTGCGGGCTCCGATCACTTTGAGGGAGGGAAGGAGGGAAAGAGAGAGAGAATGGCCAGGTTACAAGGTGCACAAGCAGCAGACTGCCGCCACCAACGTCAGCAGAGCAAACAGTGGCCAGAGACAAAGGGCACTGCCACAGAGACCAGAAGACTCAGAGGAGAGTGCAGGTCACTGCAGGGCTCCAAGATCCCTTTTGTCACTGTTGCTACAAGGACCAAATGAGCCAAAACCCACCCCAATACTCTTAGAAGCCATCTTGAAGAATTGCAAGTAAGAATACTGCATCTAACATGTTTACTCAAAAATGACTATTTGTATTTCGATTTCACATTAAGTTTTGAAACTGAAATTTTTTGCTCCTCAGCAGACTGAGATCTGAGAAAGACCAAATTAGATAACAATCCCCCCACCAAAAAAAAAACCAAAAAGCAGAAGATGAAGAAAGAGAAGGAAGAGGTGGAGAAGGGGGAAGAGGAAACCATCAGTGCTCCATCTGAGCTGCACTACAAGTCAACTGGCGCCCCCACTACAGAGTCCTGGAAGCCAGGCTTGCCTGCTGGCAGCCCCGCCAGCCTCTTCTCATGCCTCTCTCCCCCAACTCGATTCTCAAGCCACACTGACCTCCTTCCTGCTTCTCAGACCTACCATGGCCCCTCTCACCTCAGGGCGCTTTCTTACGCAGCCTGTTCCGTCTGCCAAGAAAGCTTTGCCCTCTCGCCCCCATCACTCCCTGTCCAGCCATCCATGGACCCCCTGGGCCCCGCCTCTCACCCCGCTGGACCAGAGTCCCCCACCTTATGCCCTCAGAGCTGTCTGCCCCGTTGTGATCACAGTGCTGTCAGATGGCACGGTGAGCCCGCCTCCCCCGTGGACTGCGAGCCCTGCGCTGGCAGGACTGTCTGCTCCGCTCGCCATTGCGTCTCCACTGTCTAACACCCCACAGGCATCCAACTAATCTTCACTGAATAAAGGAAGTGCTCAATAAGTGAATGAATAAATGAACAATAAAATCTGTTCAGAATGAAATGGGGTTGCCTTGTGAGAAAAGCGGCTCCCCATCCCCGCGCATTCAAGCCCAGCGAGATGACTGCTGTCGGGGACGCCCTGGAAGCGATGCCCACGCTGGATAGATGGCTGCGCTGTGTGCGCGCTCTCAACTGCCCGCCCGTCTCAGAAGTCTCCTGCTTCTCTGGGTTCGAGTGTTCCGAGAGCGGAGAGGACACACCGTGGGGCTTCTTCTCAGCCCCAGAGGGTGAAGACAGGAGGCCCCAGTGTGTGCCTGAGACCAGAGGAGAGCTTTCTTCAGTGCAGGATGAAGGGAATGAGCATCTGTCTGTGCTCCTCGCGGCTTTGCAGGCTGGTCACCCCAAGGCGGAGTGACAGTGAGGTGGGACAAGGGAGCACCGGTGAGAAAGATGGCATAGGCCTGAGCCAGCCGAGCTAGTTACAAAACCACAGCACAGCCAGGGGGCCCAGAGGGTAAACCCCCAGGGGCAGTTGCACCAGCACCCTCTCCCCAGACCGTGCATTCACTCCCACAGGAGCACGTGGGACTTGACTCTATTCCCTTCTGACTATAAGCTACTTTGAGGGCGTGTGGATGCCCCGATCCACTGACCACTGCCATGTTCTGCACACAGTAGATGCTTGATATAACATCCAGTAAATAAAAGTGAGTAGACCAACCTTCCTCAAGGCGGGGGTTGTAGTTTCCCCATCAGCTGCTACTGCTGCTCAAGGTAGTGTGGGTGTACGTGTGTCTGAGTGTGCACGCGTGCACATGTGTGAACAGAGTGCATATGTATAGCTGGAGGTGAGATATAGAATTGAGGCACCAGCTTGGATCCAACATAAAAAATGTTTTAAGTCAGCATCAGCAGCAACATTGGTGCTGCACCTACGATGTGCAGAGAAAGACCCCCCACGGTCATAGCCCCCAACCCAGCCCCGCTGCCTAAATCTGCATCTGAAAGGCTAAAGATGTTTTTCCTTGGGTCCAGAAATGTTTTGACTCTGAAAACCCCTTATTAAAATGAAAATGCCTTTGGAAAGGGAACAGTTTCAGCTTCTATCACTTTGCATTTTAGAGAGGATTATGATGGATAATTAAGAAGGGCCTGGAACATCAGACCCGAGATTATAAGTGGAGAAAGAAAGACAAGGACAGCAGAGAGAGAGGCTGCCACAGGTGAGCTTCGTCACCTTTAAACATCAGTTTCACAATTTCACCTGGGAGGCCCAAGAGATACCTGCCTCTCCCGGAGGGCAGGCTCTGCAGATCCCTGAGATGCGTGGATGAGCTGAGGTCAGCTCAGACTAGGAGAAAAGGTGCTGGCTCACTGGAGGTTTTTCTGATCAAAGGCAACAAGCAGCATCTTGGGGTTCTGTGGCATCAAGACTGTTGCAGCCTGGCCATTTCCTGCTTGCTAAGGATGAGGAGCAGCGCAGATCAAGTCACAGATTACCCATGGGATGGGGTCTGCATAAATGCTCCAGAGAGCTCAGGACCCAGGTGGGCCTGCCAAGGACAGTGTCAAGTTTTGGGAGGCACTGGGGGAGTGGATGTAGAGAAAGAAATGAAGGATGGAGAGTGGGAAACAGAGAAAGAGAGAGACGCCAGGGCAGGTTAAGCATCTGGAAAATTACTGCAGTCTCACAGCTTTCCTGCTTCAAAGCCAGGATGAGTCATCCGCTGGTTGTCTAGACAACAGCTATTTTCTTCCTGCTGCTGATCAATTTCATCTGCACAATTGTCCCATGAAACCGTGGGCCGTGAAGATAATATACCCAAGTCACAGACAGTCCTGCCAAGCGAGGTCTGCACTTCAAGTGTTCTGAGCAAACCTGTGTACGCCTCACCATCCACCTCCACATCCCGCCCTATGTCCCATCCCAAGGATCACACACACACACACACACACACACACACACACACACACACGGGGCGATGGCCAGGACAAGGGTATAGGCAGGAGGAGACTGTCACCTCTGCCTCATGCTGGGTAGCCCAGGGATCCTAATGCCCCACTTCACTGTCTCCCCTTAAAAACAGAGTGAATCCGTGCCCTGCTGCCTGCACTCCCGGGCTCAGAGCAGGTGCGAGTGGCTACTGTCTCCACCCTGAGTCCTCCCAAAGACATCAACTGTCCCCTGCCTCTACTTTATTTTTCCTCCTAGCACTTGTCACTACATAATGCCGACTAAATATGTCATTGCTTTGTCTTCCCCACTAGAGCATATGCTACTTGAGAGCAGGAGTTCATTTTCCTCCTCCTCTCTGTATCCTCATCTCTAGCCTAGCTCATCATCCAGCACGTGGTAACTTCTCAGTAAGTTTGTTGAATGAAGGAGTGAATAGCAATGTTCTTGGACCACTTCACAGATGAAGCCACCCTAAAAAACAGTCAATCAATATGACCAAAGCCCCTCCTGAAAGGGCTGAAATCCACAAGATTTCTGCACTGTGGCAGGACAACACCTACAACATGACAAATCGGGAAACGTCACAGTTTCTGTGTTTTCCCCATTCTACCTCCACCATTTAGTGCATAAAGAACTTGGGAAAGATCTTCTATGAAAAAGGGTCTGAGTTCCACCTCCATGCAGTCATCCCACAGCACAAAGCTGGTAGAGCTGCCAGGCCCATCTATGTGTCACTGATATTCCCTAAGGGCTTACAATGGGGCAAGCACATCACGTGTATTTTTTGTTTCATCGTCACAACAACCCAGGTGGTACATATTTTGCAATTCCTGTTTTGCAGATAATTAAACTGAGACTGAGGGAAGTTAAAGCACAGGCCCACGACATGCACCCAGTGGGTGGCACCTTCAGGATTCACCCCCCCAACATCGCCTCTGCTGCCACACCCCTCTGCTTGTCACTGTAGCCCTTTTGGGTAGATTTGCTCCTTCAAGCAGCCCAAGATGTCAGTTTCAGCCTGATGTATTTTATGTTTGTACTGTGCTCTCTAATTTTCCAAGTATCTTCATATAAATTATATAATTTGAGCCTCAAAACAACCCCGGCTGATAAGCAGGGCAGATATCGTCATCCCCATGTTTCAGATGCAGAAAATAAGAAAGAAAAAGGTTAAGTGGACTTGCATGAACTCATTTAACTGATCAGAGCTGGGACTTGCACATTGCTGCTCAGATGCTCCTACGACCCCTCCAGCCCAGATGCCTCTGGAAGAGAGCATCCGGAGGGGCTCACAGTGGGATTGGCCCCCACCACTCCTCAGAGCTCTCCCTGAGGAGCCCCAGGCTGGCAAACACTGTCCCACCTTGTCGGCTAATTCTAGGCAGAGCCTGCCCTGGGAACCTTGGGAACCTTCCCCCGGAACCAGCAATAACAGGAAAGCAATCTAAGATTCCAGAGGAAATCTGAATAACGGAGAAAGAATCCAAATTTCAAAGCTTAATTTAAAAAATGGTGCCAGATATTTGTAACTAATTTTATCCTCACTCTTTCCTTGCCCTGATGCCCTCAGCCTCAGTCCACTCCCGACCCACTCCCCTTCCCCGTCAAAAAGAAAGAACCCTGCATCACTCACCATGAAATAAAAGTGCCTTAAACTGTAGCTTTATGGACACGGTCCTGAGAAACAAGTTCACAAAAGATCTTTACAAGCTCTTCCTGCAAACAGTGCCAGGCTAGGTGGGCATGAGTAATTGAAGAAACAGATTATAAATTTTAATCTAAACTCTTATAAAATAACATGGCTGGCCAGCAACCAACAAGCATATAAAATGAAACATACTAAGATCACCAAAAATGATGAGTTTTGCCTTAAGCGGTCTCTATGAGGTCGTCCACTTGCCTGCCTGAGCCATCCTTTCTCTTCAGCATGGCTTCATTGCCTACAACCTGTCACACAACTTTCCTGCCTGCATGAAAGGCATATTTCTCCTCCTGTGTCTGAGTCCGTGTGTTCTGTGCCCATGTCTACACGGCCACGTTAGCAGGAGCTGGACTGAGTGACGAGCCGCCACGTGCCAAGCTCTGCACCAGGTGCTTCCCACTTGCAAGCACATTTACTCCTCCAGTGGGCCTGTGATGGGGTGTGAGGGCTAGCCTTGTTTTGCTTTCACAGATGAAGAAACAGAGTCTCAAATCAGTTAAGGAACTTGTCTAAGAACACACAACAACAGCTAATAAAAGTAATCTTTGCAATAGACCTAGAATAGTAACTGGCTATCAGCACTAAAAACATCCACACCTTCACTCAACACTTGTCCTTCAGTGTGGAGACTCCTTTCACTGAACTGGTAGAGCGTTAACACTAAGCGACCAGGGAGAGAAAACCATGTTGACTCCTCGAGGACTTCCCTTTCCCCACTCACGACAGCAGTAATGACAATGGAGTGCTCATCTTAATTTCATTTTGGCCAAAATAATTTGCACACTTTAAACCCTCAAAGCACTATCTTCTGTGTCAAAGTTATTCGCAAACCATGTCAGAGAGCTTTCAGCCTTTTAAATCCACCTATCCCCTCCACTATGAGGGCGGGAGGATCGCTATTTGTTATGTTTCCAGGAATAAGTCCTTACATTCAGTCTAATGACACATGAAGCCAGATTAGAGGATTTGACCAATGTGTTTGCCTTCAATGATTGAGCTTAAGAAAAAAATTGATTAATAGAAAATTGTCTAATCTTAATCAAATCTTGCATATGAATGTGTATCTGAAGAAAATTAGGCTAGGCCACAAAGAAATCCTCCTGCTGATGTTTTCCTTAATTATTCATACGTAACCACAACTTGGACCGTACTTCTGTTACATTCTTCTACTGACTAATTAGATGCATCACTGCCCTGTCCATTAAAAGTATGAGGATGGTGACCAGTGGTTTCATAAGGAGCAAAATATTCTCAAGTTACTCCATTTTTTTCAGTATTAAAATTTATGAGTAGGGACTGGCCCAGTGGCATAGTGGTTAAGTTCACATGCTCTGCTTCAGCAATCCGGGTTTCACCAGGTCAGATCATGGGTGCAGACCTACACACTGCTCACTAAGCCATGCTGTGGAAGTGTCCCACATACAAAATGGAGGAATATTGGCATAGATGTTAGCTCAGGGCCAATCTTCCTCACGAAAAAAAAAATTATGAGTAAAATCGTTTGCTTTCTTTATAGCTATTCATTTTGCCTTACTCTATAATTATGGTTAGAAAGTTGAGTATAAATCCTGTTTTTGTAACATAAGATATATTTGCCCATTCATTCTTTTGTGTATATTTCCTGAAGGAAATGGAAGTTTTATTAAATATAAATGACATAAGTTTGCTATCACTAAAATATTAGCATTTTTAAACATGGTAACCTCAAGAAAATCTGGGAAAGCTCAAAGACAGGATGGCAAATTAAGACGAAAAGAAGCAAAAATCTCTGGAAGCTAGGGTCTTGGCTAGGTAATATTGTTGGAGCAAAGGATGGATACGGCCAAGTGGAGAAAAATGAGGCTGCAGAGGCAAGCAAAAGCCAGATTTTGAACAATTTTACCAAGAAGCACATCCAGAAAAATCCACTAGAGGATTTTTATCCGTAGAGTGACATGATCAGTTTGGAAATTGAATTTGACAAAGATGACTCAATCAGCAGTATAAAAATATACTGGAGGACAAAAAACACTGATGACAGGAAGAACGTTTATAGTGACCCAGGCAGAAGCTATGAAGGACTAAACCACAGCCACATCAGTAAGGATGGAGACGTGGTGAAGGATACGGGGGAAAGAGAGATGGGAGCTACTGAAGGTTGTGGCTGGTTCCCGGGGAAGGAGAGGATGTACGAGTAAGGGAAAGGAGCCATCCCTGAAGAGCACAACCAAGGGGCCTGCCATGCCATTTAAGGGGGTGAGAAACACAGGAGAAGGTACACGTCTGGCCAGGGATTCAGTATCGTGAACTTCTGATGTCTATGTACATCCCAGTAGAGCCATCAAGTAGAGAGCTCCATGGGACTAGAACATCAGAGGCAAGCCTGGCTGGAGAGAACGGGTACTCATCAGTGGAAGTTGAAATTGGCCCTGAATGAGGTCACTCATCATCAGGGTATGGAGTAAGAAGGGAAACACTGGAGTTTAAGTGGGAGAGTGATGAAGGAGATAAGGTTAAGAAGGACCCCAAAGATAGAGATATTTTGGAAATCAAAGAGAAAGAGAATTTCACGAAGAAAATGGTACCCACAGTGAAAGGTCACAGGGACTAAAAAGTGCTCCTTGTTTTGTGGAGCATTTGTGACTCAACTTGAGTGCAGTAGGGAAGACAGAAGCTAGAATGTAACAGGTTCAGGAATCAGAGTTAAAATTGCAAATACAATCACTGGTATTTTCTGGTTCATTATTTTTCATAAAACAGGTTCTCAATGGTTATTTTTTTATTATAAAGCAATATAACCACATGATATAAAGTTTGGAAAATAGAGAAAAAAAAGAACTCACTCATGATTTATATATCTTGACAAAACCACTGTACTTGGTCAATTTCTCCCAGTCTTTAACTATGTGAATATACCTCACTTCAAAGTACTATCTTTTTTTTTTTTTTTTTTTTGGTGAGGAAGACTGGCCCTCAGCTAACACCTGTAACCAATCTTCTTCTTTTTGCTGGAGGAAGATTGTCGCTGAGCTAACATCTGTGCCAATCTTCCTCTGTTTTGTATGAGGGTTACCACCACAGCATGGCTTGATGTGTAGTGTGCAGGTCTGTACCTGGGATCTGAACCCGCAAACCCCAGGCCGCCAAAGTGGAGGCACACAAATTTTACCACTATACCACCGAGTTGGCCGCCAAAGTACTATCTCTTAAGAAACTTTATGGTGAAAGCCTTCAAAAGTCTAACATGTCCCCATAATTTATCTGTAGTTTTCTCTAATCATTTATCTTAATTCAATGCATCTTTGCAAGAGCATGGCACCAAGTAACAGGCCTCAAACTTAAAACTGGGGTCATGCGTTCTTCATAATACATCCAAACTGTAACTTACTTCCATACACTTTAGAAGCCTAAGTCCAGCTAAGCCAGTAACCTAGTGTCAAAACTGGGAGTTCAGCCAAGTGTTTCTCTGCCCTCAGGTCTCCTCCAGCCTTCACCCAAAAAGGTACAAGTTGTGTGGATTCAGGTCACTGGCAAGTGGAATAGGAGCAGACAACCAGCCCACATCAGATAATTTACTTACTAGAAGCAGCTTCCTTCTTACCGCACGCCTCATAGCAAACATTCTCCAGTTTCTCCAATCCTCCAAGCAGACCTCAGTATCTGGGCTGCTGGAGGGTGAGCACGTGGAAGGCTCTGGTTTACTTAAGCTTGACGTCACCTTCAGGAGAACCCGCTGCAGAGGAGGCTGGGCTGTCTCGTGCATGCCATCCCTCTCCTCTGATACTCCTGAGGACAACACTTCTCCCCAGATTTGCCCTGGATTGATGGGGACAGGGACCAATGGAGGAGTGTATTTTAAATGTCAGCATCCAGGCTTTTATATGAGAAATTTACAAGGGAAAAAGTAATGCTAGAAGTGGTGGTATGGATGAGTGAGGGTTTAAGATTAAAAATGTCTATGAATTTGAGCTATACAGGTCATCCAGGGTCCTAATAATGCTGGGAGGACAGCCACATAAATTTTGCATTTTACTGCGAGTTCCCTGGAGCCATAAAAGGAGTTCATCTTGAAAACTGGTAGGAAGAATAGTCTGGGGATATCTCGACTTTGTGGTATCCTCCCGATGGTACCTCTATCTACTGATCGATAGCTCCAACTTTTGGCATCCACTTAGAAGTTTCCTCTTTTTCAAAGAGCTTTTACAAGTACACAGATTCATGTTGAACAGGACCCTTGATGTGTCAGGCACCATCCTCTTTTGCCAGTTGAACGTTAGATACTACCCAATATTTTAAACAGATCAAGGAAGACCCACCCCTCGTGACCTCGGAACTCTTCCTATCTTCTCAATGCAGCTTGAAACCCATTCACCTAATCCAATGTCCCACTTTTACAGATGAGCAAATTGAGGCCCAAAGAAGGAACATGATGTCCAAGGTTAGACAGCTAGTGGCAAAACCAGGATCTCCTACCCTCAGTGCTTTCTCCTATGCTATTCTGGGGCTGCCTGTGTTGCCGTCTGTTTTGTACTGACCATTCATTAGATGATCCTGTCCTGAGAGACCATCAAGCCATTCCGACCCTGGGTCTAGGACACATGTGTCACCATGACCCTGAAGAGTAGGCCAAATTCCATTTCACCTATGTCCTCTCTGTCTACTTCCTGATTCGAAACTCAGAACTTAGAACTACAATTTTAAACGGTCCAGACGAGCTGGGTCAGCAATCGTTAATAAACAGTGAAACTCATGCATCTGATCCTCATCCGGTGCCTCCTGAATTCATAAGCAGAGAGGCCTGTAATTCCTCTATCACTAGAAACAGGGAGAGCAGCCAGAGGGGTCTGCACGGCTCCGAGGAGAGCACACATTCCTTCAATGAGCACCTATTGAGCACCTACTGTGTGCCGTACTCTGTCCCTTGAGTGGGGGATGCAAAGATTGTTAGTCCCCAGTCCTGGTCGTGAGCCATCTGCTTGCTCCCTCTGGCCACACTGGATAAACTTGGATAAAGCTGGGTCCCTTAGGCAGTCCTCTCTGGGGTCCTTAACTCTAACCCAACTCGTCTTAGGAGTCCTGCGATCATCTCTAAGCCTCCAAAGTAAGATAAGAGCTGACAAAACCAGGGTCAAAGAGCAAATCTCTGAATTCAATGGTCGTGAGGTAAACAGGGCCAGTCCTGGCCAATTTAGCTTCTCCCCTACCGTTTCATCCCTCCTTTTCTCTCTCCTCCAGAGAGACCTATCAAATCCCGTACCCAGCATGCACCTCTCTCTCACTCTCACCCTCGTTCTCCCTCTCTCTTAGTACTGCCAGAGATGTGTGCTGTGTGTTTTTAATCAAGTTTCTTAACTTCTCTGAGCTCCCATGTAATCACATGTAGTCATATTCACCTAATAGAACTGTCAGAACAATTAAATGAAGCACTGAATAAAAGGTACCTATCACAGAGCGTGGCACTAAACAGTTCTCCACAAATACTGGCTGTTACTATTATTATTATTTGTTTCTGTTATAGTTGCTATCCCTTCCCTTAATGATGCTAGTTTTTCCTGGGGTATTTGCATTCCATAGGAGACAAAGAGCTTTTAAATCCAAACAATTTGGTTCCTAATGGTGGGTCTTCAGACCAAGAGAAAAACAGTGGGCAGGGGTCCTTCACGGCCCACTCCATCTCTCCCGATGAGTAGCACCCACTTGGGGCTCACAGGCTGCTCTCCCCAGCATTCCTCTTTCCTGATGCTGACTGGTCTGCTGCTCCACCCTGAGGGCCATGGGGCTGCTGCTCAGGAACCCAGAGCTGGTCTTCACGCCCCAGGGTGCAGGGGTAGAATGTGCTGGGCTCCGCAGGGACAGGAGCAACAAAGCAGATGCTCAGCTGCATCTGCCTTCAACCAGAGAAGTGCCTCTCTTGCTGGCAACTGACTCTTAGTTTTGCTGGGCCTGCCTGCGAGTCCAGGGTAGCCCAAGGTCAGCACCCCAGGGCCTCATCTGAGGTTTATAATGAGGCCAGTAGACCGGACTCTGCTGCAGGAGAGTCGGCATAAAACTGCCTTTCAGCTCTAGGGCAAGTCGACACGACTCAGCATTCTGGTCTACCTCCTAAATGTCTCTCATTTTCATCCCTCCCCACCCCCCCGCAGCTGCTGCCTTAGCCGGGGCTCTTGTCATCTCTCTCCAGGCAAGTAATAAACAACTAATATCTACTAAGGGCTTATTATGGGCCAGGCAATATATACTTAAGTGTTTGCATGCAATTTCTCATCAAAATCTCAAAATAATCCTATGAGATGGACCCCATTTTACAGATAGGGGAACTTGAGGATGGTCAGAGAAACTAACGTGCCCAGAACTCTTGCCCTCCTCTCCCCACCCTGTGGCCTCCTTCTCTGCTGCCCTCTCACCGTGCCTACTGTTACCCACTACTCACCAGCATCTCAGCCGTGAGTCCATCTCTCCTCCAACCCTTCTGCATCCATTTACAAGAATTCCTTCCTAACACATGAGTCTGACCATGTCACTCACACACTGAAAAATCCTTCTAAGACTCCCCACAAGGTCCACATAAAGTCAAGCCTCCCTAAACTGGCATTCTAGACTTTTCCCAGCCTTCTCCAATCCCTTCTGGTCCCCTCCCCTGCCCCCTCCCACACGTCCCAGCTACTGGAAGCCACACCCCCTTCATCAAAGTCTCTCTGCTTTCACACCTGCCTCCTTCACACACCATCCTGCTCCATGGAAAGTGGAACGTGGTTTCCCCAGTCCTCTGCCTGGCAAAAGTTTATTCATACTGGAAGACCCAGCTTGCATGTCACCTCCCCTGTGAAATCCTCCCAAACCCCCTGAGACTCTTCACTCTCTCCCCGCGGGGTCTCCCAGCCCTTCCCACCCCTCACTAACCTGCCACTACATCCCATCATGTGTAACTGCTGCTGGGGGACAGCCATCCTGACTGGGCTGCGGGCTCTCCCGGGGCCGGGACTGTGGCATATTTTTCACTTTAGTTCCCGCACCTTCCACAGGGCCTAGTACAAGCTAGTTTATTGAAGAGTTATTGCACAGATGGATGGAGGAATCATTTATTAATTCAGTTAGTTAGTTAGTGGTTAGTTAGTTACTTAGTTAGCTAATCATCAACTATGCACCAGGCACTCTGCTAGGGCACTGGGGAGGCATGGATGAATAAGGGTAAGAACTCCAAGGGGAGTTCCAGCTTTGGGCTAATGCTTATATAACCAAGGGCTTTTATTGCTTTTTTTCTTGACTCCCTTCCCAGAAAACAAATTGAATTGCAGAGCCTGCAAAATGCCTAATTCCATCCCATTTAATCTGGACACAACTGCCATCCATTTAACTGCCACACTGCTTACAAAAACCTCAATTGTCAGGTCTTCATCACAGCTTGCGCAAATAACCAACGCTAGCTTGCAACTCCGTTGGGACCCGAAGCCCATCATGATGTTAGTTCTTTAAGTTCTATGAATTCAATTAACTTTTCTGATTAATCATGGATTAATTAACCAAACTGTGCTGACAAGAAAGTGTTGAGGCATATGGTGGTTATTTTTCTAGAGACAAGAGATCATAACATTGGGCTGTGTCATTTCATTAAATCCAAATTGAAATCTTTGCTCTCTGTCTCTCCAAATTGTCTTGTCATTTGATAATATGCTACTTGGTCATCTAATTTTTTCTACATAAATAGACCTTATTTCATCAATATGGTAATGATGCTGGAAGCACCTTCTGGGCAAGGATTCTACCTGTTTGACTCCTGCAAAGCCAACCAGCACAGTGCTCTCCTGCACACAGAGGTGACTCCAGAATTAAAGATGGCAAGAGGTGGAAGAGAACCTGGAGATCATCTCATCTGAAATTCTCATTACACGCAGGAAGGAGAAGAGACCCAGAGAAGGGCAATGACATGCCCAAGGCCATTAGGCTGAGGCAGGACCAGCAGAGAGTTTTCCTAAACCCAGTTAATGGCAATAGCAATACAATAGCTACTCTTTGTTTATTGCTGTGTGTATCTGCTGATCTGTAAGCAGCATGGGGCCCAATACTGAGAAGCTGATCATCATAAAGTGGCTTGAGAGACATAAACTTGCGTTGGGGGCTACCCAGGCAGCCCAAGGCTGAGGGAGCAGATCTCCGAGAGAAAAGTGCAGAGCACTGATTCTGAACTCTGGAGGCTCGTGCTCTCCAGGCAGTAGCTGATTTGTAAGCAGTAAGCAGAAACCACTGGGCAAAAAGCTAAGATACAAGGCCAAGATTTGAGTCTCATGTTCTATGGAGACAAAACGCAGAGTTCAGGGCCCACCAAGAAGCTGTTCTGGGAAAGACTCAAGACTTTACCTGGGACCCCTTGTATTAGTTTCCTATTGTGACAAATTACCATGAATTTAATGGCTTAAAACAACACAAACGTGTGATCTTCCAGTTCTGGAGGTGAGAAGTCTGACACAGGTCTCGCTGGGCTCGCCTCAAGCTGTGGGCGGGGCTGCACTCCATCTGAAGGCTCCAGGGAATCTGTGTCCTTGCTTTCTCCAACTTCCAGAAGATGCTCCTGTTCCTTGGCTTGTGGCTCCCTCCTCCATCTTCAATGTCAGCAACAGCAGGTCACGTCCTTCTCACCGAATACCACCTTGATCACCTCTTCTGTCTCACTTTCGCACTTTTAAGGACCCTTGTGATCACTTTGGGCCCACCCAGAAAATCCAGGATCACCTCCCTATTTTAAGGCCAGCTGATTAGCAACTTTAATGCTATCTGCAGCCTTCTTTCTCCTTTGCCATGTGACCTAACATATTCACGGGTTCCGGGCGTGAGGATGTGGACATCTTTTGGTGGGGGGGGCCCATTGTTCTGCTGACACACCCTTGAAGGGCTAGCTCCAAGAAGCAAAGCTGAATAAGGAATAAACCGTCCTCAGAAAACTGAAACACAGCTCTGAATCACCTCAATCCCAAAACGATTAAGGCAACATGCCCCCGGCGTAACAGCCCACCAGAGCAAGAATAACTTCTCTCTGGAGAAAGCTAACTTCATCCAGAGCTTTTATAACTTCTCATATAAAATGTCCAGCATTCGAGGGGCCAGCCCGGTGGCACAGCAGTTAAGTGTGCACATTCTGCTTCGGTGGCCCAGGGTTCACCGGTTAGGATCCGGGGTGCAGACATGGCACCGCTTTGCAAAAGCCATGCTGGGGCAGGCGTCCCACATATACAGTAGAGGAAGATGGGCACAGATGCTAGCTCAGGGCCAGTCTTCCTCAGCAAAAAGACAGGGATTGGCAGCAGATGTTAGCTCAGGGCTAATCTTCCTCAAAAAAAAAAAAAAAGTCCAGCATTCGAGACCACCAGACACATCAATATACAAGACCAAAAAACCACCTGCTTTCTTTCTGCTTCCCCCGCTGGCATGTGAGCCCCCTGAGAACAGGGACCATGTCCGATGTGTCAGCCCAGACCTCCTCCCAGGCTGCGGTGGGTGATGAGCACTCTGCTAGTACTATTGCGTGACTGACCGACTGAGGCCCAGCAGGGCCCCACCTCAGTGAAGAAAACAGCCTAGAAGAAAAGAGCCGGCAGTGAGCAGGGGCTTCAGAGCCAGCATGAAACGCTCCTCAATCCCACAGCACCTGCAAGAAGGTCCCACCTCCTCCAGGGCCAGCTTACAACAAGCCAGCCCAAAAAATGACAATAATAAGAGTAACAAAAAGGAAAAAAGGAAACCAGGCGGCTGGTCCTGCACGCAGCTCCCAGCAGACAAGACGGTCATGGCGGGCGAGCAGGGAGCTCACTCCTGGTGAGAGCAGAGGGCAGCCCAGCAGGGCTGGACCCACTCCTCATTCCCTGTGGCGGAAGCTAGTCAGAACTTCAATCTCCTCTCTCTTACTTATTTTGAATTTTTTTAATGTTTCCATGGGACTTAAGCCTTCCAAGAGCCCTTCTAGGAAGATGGCTGAGAACCAGAGGAGGGGCTCACGCGCAGGCTCTGCTCCCAGGGACCAGCTGTGAGCTCTGCGCTGGCCAGGGTGGCAGCCGCTGGTGCAGGAGCACCTTGTTACATCTGTCTGCCAGCAGAGGCACTTTTTTCTAATTGGTGCAAAAGCTTAATAAGCTCTTGTGTCAGCCCTGAACTAGGAATATTTTAAGAAATATTCTAAATATGAGAAATAATCATCATTTGAGAACCTGTTATGTGCCAGACGCTGTGCTAAGCACTTTGCATGTGTTACGTTATTGAGTCCTTAAAAGGCCACGGGGCGGACATTGCTATCGTTTTATGGATAAAGATACTGAAGCTCAGTGAGTACTTGAGTCAAGATCATGCAGCCAGGAAGCGGCAGAACTACCGGGTCAGTGTGACACAAACGCCTGTGTGCGTGGCTCCCACAGAATTCTGCCTCACCTCCATTCGCTGGTCCTTGGGATGGCACGTTAAACTCGGTCACTCAGAACGTGCGCGTGGGAAGATGTTGGCTGCAGGTGGGTAGCCGAGAACTTTTAGGCTTCGAGTAGGCGCTTTTCCCTTCTCTATCATGCTGGCACTGAGTGGTGCCCACCTCTGCAATATTTCCAGCGCCCTCCAGTCCTACAGCAGGACTCATGGGTAGTGACCACAGGAATCAACAAGGCTTTTCGTGAGAAACAAGTAGAAGCGAAGAGAACTGTTAGAGGGCAGATCGGCAGTTTCCTTTTTCTCGAACAGAAAGATTTAGCGTGAAAAGAAAGACTTCTGGTCCGCACATGTCCTTCACATCATTCCAGCCTCCTCCGCTCCCGTGAGCTGGCTTCACCTACAGATCGCGTGGGTGTTGGGTAGTATCGGCCTGTGATTAAGCCGCTCTTTGAGGACAGTGGGATTCATTTTTAGCTCCTTGTCCCTGAAATCAGCATGTGTGCCCATGGCATATGGATCCTGGATCCCCATCCAGTGATGTTGCCAAGGCAACGGTAGCCGCTTCTGACGGTCGCTGAGGGAGGACACCTCCACGCAAAGGGGCCCTCGCCTTCCGGAGCAGCTCTCCGCAGGCCTTTGTTAGGTTTTAACTCCCTGAGTTTCTCCAGAACTCTGAGGGCTACCCTCCCACCCCACCTACCCCAGCAAACACAGGAAGAGAAGGAGTTGCCTTTATTCCAAATTCTCTCACCCGCATCACCTTCCAGCCAAAGTCATCAAACAAGGAAAGAGAATGGGGGAGAGGGGTCCCGAATGCTTCCCTGGCAAATTTATCTGTGACTTTGCTTTGAGGTTGGAGAAAGAGGGAACGGCTAACAGAGAGAGACCAGGGAGGGCTCTGTGCTCACCAGGAGAGCAGGACACAGAAATCTGAACAGGGAGAGAGTAAAGCCCTTTTCTCCCCGCTCGTTCCCACCTGAAGCCTTGAGTGGCGTCATCTCGGAGCAGAGCCTGGAGCTCCACGAAAGCTGAGGACTTCTCCCCACAGAACGAAGGGTAACCACTGGGCAGGGAGGAAGCTGGAGACCCTGATGCCCTTCTCAGCTCAGCCCCTGCTGCAGACGAGGCTCACCGCCCACCAAACAGCGCTCCTCCTCCACGGTGGACAGCCGATCCAGACGGGCAGCTGCCCAGTCAAAGACCTATTGCCCAGGGAATCCTGCATCTTGGCCCCATGTGACCCATTCCTACCAAGAGAAGGTGAGCAGAGGTCATGTAGGTCATTTACAGGTCAAAGCCAGGCCATCTCCACCCCACTTACTCCTTCTCCCACCTCAGGTTAAGATGCCAGAGCAGGGACAGAAGGAGCCTGCGTTCCTAACTCACTATATTCAACAGCCACTGGGCAGGTCTGGGGTCAGAAATGAAAATCTCTTGAGTCAGGCGTCTGGGACTTCAGAGTTTCTCCATCAGGCAGCTAGCATTAACGTGTGCAGCCTTGTCACCAGCAAGGTTAAGCCAACGAGGCCGCGCCTTACCCAGGGCTCTCAGGTTCTGAGGGGTCAGCACAGCTGTGTCCAGAGTGAGAAGCCACCAACCAAAGCTAAACACAAACTTGCTGGAACAGGAGCAAGACATGATACAGCGAAGTCCCTCCATGGGGCTGTTTTCGTCTCCAGGACATAGGAGAGCTCATCGGGCAAGCACCCGGAGCGGGGAGCAGGCTGAGGCAGGGGAGTGGGAAGGAAGACGAGTTTGTGGAGGGCAAGCCTCTGCTCAGTGCTTGGGCACTGTCTGTGTCCCCCTGAGCCTACCAGAGGCCACAGACACGGACGCCCTTACAGCAGCAGCCGGGCATGGGAGCCCAAGCAGGACTGCCCTGGATGGGTTAGCACGCAGAGGCACACAGCCAAGGGTGCGCACGGGAGCTGAAGCCCAGCCTCACCTCTTCGTACCAAACCAGGCCTTCTGGCTCATAGCTGAGCTCACCTGGAGGAGAGGCACCCGGTATCTTTCTTAAACATGTGCAAAGGTGCCACTGTGACTCATCTTGCACCTGGCGTGGCACCACATATGCCTGGCACAAAGGCAGTGGGCTAGCGGTGGCCCTGACCCCTGCAGTCCTCAGAAGGCCAGGCCACAAAGTTCTCGCCTTCAAACCAGCCTCAGCAAGAAGCCACATTCAAAGAAACAAGAATCTTACAACCAAAATCAAATTGGAAAGTTTACTGCCACAGCTAAAAGAAAAATCTCCTGTCCCTCCCCTCACTTCCTAGCCATCTTCCTCCTCAACCCGGAATCGGACCCGCGCTCAGGCAAATCCACTCCCACTGCCTGCAAGGCAGAGAGATGCGTACTCTTTGTTGCAGGAGATTGGAGCAAGCCACTTCCTAGTTCACCCCAGAGGCCCTGCTGTGCTGTTGACGGAATCAGACAAAACAAGCCAGCAGCAAAGGAGACACGGCCCAGAGCAGCCAGTGGGAGGGAGGCTGGGAGATGAGCATTTGGGGACAAGGAGGACAAGGACAAGTGAATCCAAAACAACTCTTTGGAGTTACAGCAATGGGTGAGGTCGTTCTTACAACGGGCTTCTCCCAGAAAAGACCAAAGGAAACAAGAACTTACACAGAGTTTCCGTGTAAGGAAATATCAATATTTCTTGCAAAATTCATCATGAATAGGTATCATCATTTATAAATGACAGGAATTCTCTTGATGTAGGAAACTGACACAACCTCTTCTGGAAGGCAGTTTGGGCCTCTCTATTAAATAAATATTCGAAACTTTTGATCGAACAAGTCCCCTTCTAGGAACTTACTCAACAGAAATACTCCCACTCTCAGAAACTTACAGAGCAATCTGCACAAAGACACTCGTTGATGATGAGACGTGCCTTTTTTAGTTGTTTTTCCTGGGAAATTTTGCCACTCATTTCCTTTTATGAGAGACATTATGCATCTGTGAGGTAGCCAGCTAGGATTCAAGCCACCATCTCACCTTGTAAGGGAGCCAAGACCTTGTATCGGACCATTTGTTTCTAAGCCCATCTCCGCCACTGGACTTGAGCTCCTTGAGAGTAGGACGGCAGCTTAGCCACTGTCCACTTTCAGACCTGTCACAAAGCCCTGTTTCTAGTGTGTGCTCAAGTGCTGTTTGTTAAATGCATTCGTGATTTAACTGGGCCTGGATCTAATTTAGGCTCTTGCCCTCATTGGCACAGCTTTCTAGGAGCCGAGGCAGTGGCGGTCTGCTTCACTCGGGGGCGATCTGCTCGTCTCAGCTGTGTCCTGACTTCCCATCGCATGCGGTTGCTGGTTTAGGAAGGGAAATCGAGGGACTCGAGAGAAGGAAGAAGAAGGGCATGGCTGGCAATTTCAGTTCTTAAGATGAAATAAGTCAGGGTTTTTAGCTTGTTGTGCATACTCTGTAGCCTCCTGAAATTATCTGCAGCCCTTTTCTGGGGAAAGTGTGATGGCTTTCACGAGCATCTCAAAGAATTCAGGTCCATGATACTTAAAAAAAAGATTAAGAATGACTAAGCCTAGGTATTTTGACTCAGAAAAGGATATGTTCAGACAACTTCAGCCAAGGAGTAATATATGAAAGGTGATTGAGAAGCCAGCAGAAAAAGGCCAACGTCACAAGTAGACCAACAAATGACTCTACAAAATAAACTGAGACACCAATGTTCCAATTTTCCTTTTGCAACCCCTTAATGCAATATTCCAAAGCATTATGATTATTAAGGGTGATTATTACAATATTCACTCAGCTCATAAACTTACCTTAATATTGTTATATGTCCCAATTAAGTGTGAAAAGATATTTTCTGACTTTTGAGAAACTAAGAGGGCAAAAAAATCTCAGATATGAACAAACTGAACATTTAAAACACCCATAAAACAAAACATAACATGTGATGTTTCACTACACTATTCACCTTGATCGTAAAATAATAATTTTTTATTTTTTTATTGAAGAATCATTGACATACAATATTACATTAGTTTCACTCATTCTACAAAGCCAACATTACCCTGATACCAAAACCAGACAAGGACAACACAAAAAAAGAAAATTATAGGTCAATATCACTGATGAACATCAATGCAAAAATCCTCAATAAAATACTAGCAAATTGAATACAACAATACATTAAAAAGGTCATACCCATGATCAAATGGGATTTATTCCAGGGATGGCTCAACAGCCACAAATCAATCAATGTGATACATCAACAGGATGAAGAATAAAAATGAATGATCATCTCAATAGATGCAGAGAAAGCATTTGACAAGATATAGCATCCATTTATGACAAAAACTCTAAATAAAATGGGTACAGAAGGAAAATACTTTAAAATAATAAGGGCCATATATGACAAACTCACAACTAATATCATTCTCAATGAAGAAAAACTGATAGCTATCCCTCTAAGGACAGGAACCAGACAAGGATGCCCACTTTGACCACTCTTATTTAACATAATATTGGAAGTCTTAGCTAGAGAAATCAGGCAAGAAAAAGAAATAAAAGGGATCCAAATTGGAAAGGAAGAAGTGAAACTGTCACTATTTGCAGATGACATGATGTTATATGGAGAAAACCCTAAAGAATCCAGCAAAAAAACTTTTAGAAATAATAAATGAATATGGTAAAGTTGCAGGGTACAAAATCAACATGCAAAAATTAGTTGCATTTCTATATACTAATAATGAAGTAGCAGAAAGAGAAATTAAGAATACAATGCCATTTACAATTGCAACAAAAAGAATAAAATACCTAAGAGTAAACTTAACCAAAGAGGTGAAAGATCTGTACACTGAAAACTATAAAACATTGTTGAAAGAAATTGAAGAAGATGCAAAGAAATGGAAAGATATTCTGTGCTCTTGGATTGAAAGAATTAACATGGTTAAAATGTCTACACATCCTAAGGCAATGTATAGATTCAGTGTAATCCCTATCAAAGTTCCAACAACATTTTTCACAGAAATAGATCAAAGAATCATAAAATTTATATGGAATAACAAAAATACCATGATTAGCCAAAGGAATCCTGAGAAAAAGAACAAAGCTGGAGGTATCAAGTTCTCTGATTCCAAAATATACTACAAAGCTATAATAATCAAAACAGCATGGTACTGGTACGAAAACAGACACACAGATCAATGGAACAGAATTGACAGCCCAGAAATAAACCCGCACATCTATGGACAGCTAATTTTTGACAAAGGAGCCAAGAACATACAATAGAGGAAGGAAAGTCTGTTTAATAAATAGTGTTGGGAAAACTGGACAGCCACATGCAAAAAAAAGAAAAATGAAAGTAGACTATTATCTTGCACCATACACAATAATTAACTCAAAGTGGATTAAAGACTTGAGGGTAAGACTTCAAGCTATGAAAATTCTAGAAGAAAACATAGGCAGTATGCTCTTCGACATCTGTCTTAGCAGCATATTTTCCAGTACCAGGTCTGACTGGGCAAAGAAAACAATAGAAAAAATAAAGAAATGGGATTACATCAAATTAAAAACCTTCTGCACAGCAAAGGAAACCATCAACAAAATTAAAAGACAACATAAAAATTGGGAGAAGATATTTGCAAACCATATATCCAATAAGAGGTTAATATTCAAAATATATAAAGAACTCATACATCTCAACAAAAAAAAAACTAACAACCCAGTTAAAAAATGGGCAAAAGATCTGAATAGATGTTTCTCCAAACAAGATATACAGATGGGCAACAGGCACATGAAAAGATGTTCAACATCATTAACTATCAGGGAAATGCAAATCAAAAGTACGATGAGATATCACCTCACTCCCTTCAGAATGGCTATAATTAACAAGACAGGAAATAAGACATGTGTTGGAGAGGATGTGGAGAGAAGGAATCTCTCATACACTGCTGTTGGGAGTGCAAACTGGTGCAGCCACTATGGAAAACAGTATGGAGATTCCTCAAAAAATTAAGAATAGAACTACCATATGATCCAGCTATTCCACTGCTGGGTATTTATCCAAAGAACATGAAAACACAAATGCGTAAAGATACATGCAGCCCTATGTTCATCACAGCATTATTCACAATAGCCAAGACTTGGAAGCAACCTAGGTGCCCATCAAGGGATGAATGGATAAAGCAGATGTGGTGTATATATACACAATGGAATACTACCCAGCCATAAAAAAATGATCAAATCTGGCCATTTGTGACAACATGGATGGACCTTGAGGGTATTATGCTAAGCTAAATAAGTCAGAGGGAGAAGGTCAAATACTGTATGATCTCACTCATAAATATGAGATAACAACAACAACAAACAATCACATAGAGGCAGAGATTGGATTGGTGGTTACCAGAGGGGAAGGGGGGAGGGGCAGGGTGAAAGGGGTGATTAGGCGTATGTGTGTGGTGATGGGTCATAATTAGTCTTTGTGTGGTGAACGTGATGTAATCTACACAGGAACCAACATGTAATGATGTACACCTGAAATTTATATAATGTTATAAACCAATGTTACCTCAATTAAAAAACACCAATATTATATCTGTTTTCAGTGTCCAAATAGTGATTTGACATTTATATACATTACAAAATTGTCTAGTAACCATCTGTCACCATACAAAGTTATTACAGTATTATTGACTATATTCCCCACGTTCACATTACATCCCAGTGACTTACTTATTTTATAACTCTAAGTTTGTACCTCTTAATCCGCTTCCCCTATTCTGCCCATCCCCCCACCCCTCTACCCTCTGGTGCCCACCAGTTTGTTCTTTGTATCTATGAGTTTGTTTCTGTTTTGTTTTGTTTATTTATTTGTTTTGTTTTTTAGATTCCACATATAAGTAAGATCATACAGTATTTGTCTTTGTCTGACTTATTTCACTTAGCATAATACCTTCTGGGTACATGCATGTGTTGCAAATGGCAAAATTTCCTTCTCTTTTGTGGCTGAATACTATTCATTTGTAGGGGGGTTGTGTGTGAGTGTGTACCACATCTTTCTTATCCATTCATCTGTCGGTAGATACTTAGATTATTTCTATATCTAGGCTACTGTAAATAATGCTGCAGTGAACATAGGAGTTATATACCTTTTCAAATTAGTGTTTTTGATTTCTTCAGGTAAATACTCACAAGTGGAATTGCTGGATTGTATGGTAGTGCTGTTGTTAATTTTTTGAGGAACCTCCATACTATTTTCCATAGTGGCTGCACCAATTTACATTCCCACTAACAGAGCCCGAGGATTCCCTTTTCTCCACATCCTTGCCAATACCTATTATTTCCTGTCTTTTTGATAATAGCCATTCTAAGAGGTGTGAGGTGATATTTCATTGTGGTTTTGATTTGTATTTCCCTGGTGATTAACGATGTTGAGCATCTTTTCATGTACCTGTTGGCCATCTGTAAGTCTTCTTTGGAAAAAAGTCTATTTAGGTCTTCTGCCCACTTTTCAGTCAGATTGGGTTTTTTTTTATATTGAGTTGTATGAGTTAATTACATATTTTGGATATTAACCTGTCATCAGATATATCATTGGCAAATATCTTCTCTCGTTCAGTATATTGCCTTTTCATTTTGTTGATAGTTTCCTTCACTATGTGAAAGATTTTTGGTTTGATGTATTCCCATTTGTTTATTTTTGTTTTTGCTGCCTTTGCCTGAAGAGACAGATCTATAAAATTATTCCTAAGACCAATGTAAAAGAGCTGACTGCCTATGTTTTCTTCTAGGAGTTTTATGGTTTTAAGTCTTACATTTAAGTCTTTAATCCATTTTTAGTTTATTTTTGTATATGGTATAAGAAAGTGGTCTAGTTTCATTCTTTTGCATGTAGCTGTCGAGTTTGCCCACCACCATTTACTGAAGAGACTGTCTTCTCTCCATTGTACTTTCTTGCCTCCTTTGTCATAGATTAAATGACCATATAAGCATGGATTTGTTCCTGTGTTCTTTGTTCTGCTCCACTGATCTATGTGTCCATTTTTGTGCCAGTACTAAGCCATTTTGATTACTATATTTTTATAGCATAGTTTGAAATCACGGAGTGTGTTACCTCCAGCTTTGTTCTTCTTTCTCAAGATTGCTTTGGCTGTTCAGGATCTTTTGTGGTTCCATACAAATGTTATGATTCTTTGTTCTAGTCCTGTGAAAAATGCCATTTTTGATAGAGATTGCCTTGAACCTGTAGATTGCTTTGGGTAGTATGGACATTTTAAAATATTAACTCTTTCAGTTCATGAGCCGAGTGTATGTTTCCACTTATTTGCATCTTCTTCAGTTTCTCTCATCAGTGTCTTATAGTTTTCAGAGTAAAGGTCTTTCACTTCCTTCATTAAATTTATTCCTAGTATTTTATTCTTTTTGATACGATTGTAATTGGGATTGTTTTCTCCTGATTGTTCATTATTAGTATATTATTAGTATATAGAAATGCAACAGATTTCTGTATATTGATTTTGTATCCTGCAACTTTACTCAATTCATTTATTAGTCCTATTATTTTCTTTTGGTGGAGTCTTTAGGATTTTCTCTATATGGTATCATGTCATCTGCAAATAGTAACAGTTTTACTTCTTCCTTTCCAATATGGATGTCTTTTATTTCTTTTTCTTGTCTGATTGCTGTGGTTAGAACTTCCAATACTATGTTGAATAAAAGTGGTGAGAATGGGCATCCCTCTCTTGTTCCTGAGGTTAGAGAAAATGCTTTCAGTTTTTCACTGTTAAGTATGATGTTGGCTATTGGTTTGTCATATATGGCCATCACTATGTTGAGGTACTTTCCTTCTATGCCCACTTTATTGAGAATTTTTATCTTAAATGGATGTTGGATCTTGTCAAATGTTTTTATGTGTCTATTTTATGTATCTATTGAGATGATCATGTGGTTTTTATTCCTCATTTTGTTAATGTGGTGTATCACATTGATTGATTCGCAGATGTGGAACCGTCCCTGTGTCCCTGATCATGATGTATGATCCTTTTAATGTATTGTTGTACTCAATTTGCTAATATTTGGTTGAGGATCTTTGTATCTATGTTCATCAGTGATATTGGCCTGTAATTTTCCTTTCTTCAGTTGTCCTTGTCTGGTTTTTGGTATCAGGGTACTAATGGCCTCATAGAATAAGTTAGGAAGCATCTTGTCCTCTTTAACTTTTCAGAATGCTTAGAGAAGTATAGGTATTAAATCTTGAATATTCAGTAGAATTCTTCAGAATTCTGGTCTTGGACTTTTGTTTCAGGGGAGACTTTTGATTATTATTTCAATCTCTTTACTTGTGATTGGTCTTTTTTTTTAGTCTCTATTTCATTTATTCGCACTCTGATCTTTATTATTTCCTTCCTTCTATTAACTTTGAACTTTGTTTGTTCTTTTTCTAGCCCTGTTAGGTGTAAGGTTAGATAGTTTCTTTGAGATTTTTTTTGTTTCCTGAGGTAAGCCTGTATCCCTATAAACTTCCCCCTTAGAAATGCCTTTGCTTAGAAATTGCTTTATGCTGTGCTTTGGCTGTTTAGCAACATGTTGTTTAGCCTGTACATATTTGTGTTTTTTCCAATTTTCTTCTTGTAATTGATTTCTATTTTATACTGCTTTGGTCAGAAAAGATGCTTGACATGAGTTCAGTCTTCTTAAATTGATTGAGACTTGTTTTGTGGCCTAACATATGATCTATCCTGAAGAATGTTCCATGTGCACTTGAAAAGAATATGTATTCTGCTGTTTTTGAATGGAATGTTAGGTATATATCTACTAAGTCCGTCTGGTCTAATGTGTTGTTTAAGGCCAATGTTTCAGTGTTGATTTTCCATCTGACTGATCTATCCATTGATGAAAGTGGAGTGTTAAAGTCCCCTACTATTATTGTATTACTATCAATCTCTCCCTTTATATCTATTAATATTTGCTTTATGTATTTAGGTGCTCTTATGTTGGGTGCATAGAGGTTTATAAGTATTACTTCCTCTTGTTAGATTGACCACTTTAACACTATGTAATGCTTTTCTCTGTCTCTCGTTCCAGTCTTTGTTTTAAAGTCTATTTTGTCTGCTGTGAGTATTGCTACACTAGTTTTCTTTTCATTTCCATTTGCATGGAGTATCTTTTTCCATCCCTTCACTTTCAGTTAGCATGTGTCTTTAGATCTGAAGTGAGTTTCTCATAGGCAGCATATATATGGGTCTGGTTTTTTTTTATCCATTCATCCATCCTATGTCTTTTGGTTGGACCATTAAATCCATTTAGATTTAAAGTAATATTGATAGCTATGTACTTATTGCCATTTTGTTAATTGTTTTCTGGTTGGTTTTGTGGTTCTTCTCTGTTCCTTTCTTCTCTTGTTCTTTTCCCTTGTGATCTGATGACTTTCTTTAGTCTTATATTTTATTCCTTTCTCTTTGCTTTTTGTGTATCATAGGTTTTTGGCTTGTGGTTACTATGAGTTTCATATATAACAACTTATGTATACAGCAGTCTATTTTAACTTGATGGTTACTTAAGTTCAAGTGCATTCTGAAAGCACTACATTTTTACTCCTCCCCCACCACTTTTTATGTTTTTGATGTCATATTTTCCATCTTTTTAATTTGTGTATCTCTTAACTAATTATTGTAGATATAGATGATTTCACTGGTTTTGTCTTTTAACCTTCAAACTAGCTATATAGATCATTGATCCTTTGCTATTTGTTTGCCATTATCAGTGACATTTTTTCTTTCATAAATTTTCTTATTTCTAGATGTGGCCTTTTGTGTTGAAAGAAGTCTCTTTAACATTTCTTGTAAGGCCAGTTTAATGATGATGAACTCCTTTAGCTTTTGCTTGTCTGGGAAACATTTATGTCTCCTTCAATTCTGAATGATACCCTTGCTGGGTAGAGTATTCTTGGTCGTAAGTTTTTTTCCTTTTAGCACTTTGAATATATCATGTTGCTCCTTTCTGGCCTGTAAAGTTTATGGTGAAAAATCAGCTGAGAGTCTTATGGGGTTTTCCTTGTATGTACCTAGTTGTTTTTCTCTTGCTACTTTTAAGATTCTCTCTTTATCTCTTGAAATTTTAATTATAATGGGTCCTGGTGTGGGTCTCTTTTGATTCCTCTTACTTGGGACTCTCTGTGCTTCCTGGACACTGTTTCCTTCTCCAGATTGGGAACGTTTTCAGCCATTATTTCTTCAAACAGGTTTTCTGTCTCTTTCTCTCCCTCTTCTCATTCTGGGGTCCCTATAATGCAAATATTAGTATGCTTGACGTTATCACAGAGGTCCCTTAAGTTAGCCTCATTTTTTAAATTTGTTTTTCTTTCGGCTGTGCAATTTGGGTGATTTCCACTACCCTATCATCCAGATCACTGATCCATTCCTCTGCATTATCTAATCTGCTGTTTCTTCCCTTTAGTGTATTTTTCAGTTATTGTATTCCTCAGCTCTGATTTGTTCCTTTTTATATTTTCTATCTCTTTATTGAAGTTCTCACTGTGTTCATCCATTCTTCTCTCAAGTTTGGTGAGCATCATTAAGACCATTACTTTGAACTCTTTACTTGGTAGATTGCTTATCTTCATTTTGTTTAGTTCTTTTTCTGGGATTTTTGACTTCTTCTTTCATTTGGAATGTATTCCTTTGTCTCCTCGTTTTGCCTAACTATCTGTGTTTGTTTCTATGTATTAAGTAGATCAACTACATCTCCCAGTTTTGAAGGGGCGGCCTTATATAGAAAGTGTCCTGTAGGGCCTAGCAGCACAATCCCCCCTGGTCACAAGAGCCAGGTACTCCAAGTGTGTTCCCTATGTAGGCTGCATGCACTCTCCTGTTGTGCCTGGGCCATGATTGCTGCAGGTGTACTGGTGTGCAGGGCTGGTCTCCTGGAGCAGGAGCCACTTTGGAGGTGCATTGTCTGGGGAAAGTTCTCAGGGGAACACTGGGGCAAGGCAGATGGAGAGCGTCAAAATGGTGCCTGCCAGGGCTGGGCCAGCTAGGTGGAAAGAGAGTAAAAGCAAAGTGCACCTGACAGCACTTTCATCCCAAGAGAAAATTTCAACAGATCCCTGTCCCTCTAGCCTTTGTCCTAAAATTAGTCAATGAATCTCCTTCATGTATAACCCATGAACTTTTCAAACTGCTGCTTCTGTGCTATGACTTGAAGGGACTGAGTTTGTGCATTCACCTTTTAAGAGCAGAGTCTCAGCTTCCTATAGCCCTCCAGCTCTCCCAGGAATAAACTCCCCTGGTTTTCAAAGCTAGACATTATAGGGGCTCATCTTCCCAGTGCAGGTCCCTGGTCTGGGGAGCCCAGTGGGAGACTCAGGCCCCTCACTTTTCTGGGAGGACCTCCACAGTTGTGATACCCCTTCCACTTGTGGGTCACACACTGGGGGTTTGGGTCCTGGCTAGACTACATCTTCACTTCTCCTACTCATCTCAATGTGGCTTTTTCTTAATATCCTTAGTTGTGGAAAATCTGTTCTGCTAGTCTTCAAGTTGTTCTCAGCAATAGTCGTTCTATATGTAGTTGTAGTTTTGGTGTGTCCACGGGAGGAGGTGAGCTAAGGATCTTACTACTGTGCCATCTTGATCCAATCTCTCCACCACACAGGTTTCAACTGTAAAATTATTCATCAAACACTTTCAGGAAAGCAGTCCCAAGTAACCGATTTGCTGTGACAGCATTTCATTAAACTTAACTTCATTAAACAGAACCATTTTGGAAGTGAGCAAGGAATGCCATTAATCCATTTCCTAAATCCTCAGAACATTGGCTTCTCTGCATCTAATACAACCACTATTATTTTACCAAAATAGCAATCAATTTAGCCTCAAGTTACTTGCTTTTAAAAAGCTCTGCTGCTTGCCAACCTGATTGCCTTTCAAGGTGTCTCTGGTGTTCCTGATATTTGGTAATGCACCAAATTAGACTTAACAGAAAGAAATTTTCAGAAACTTGCCACAATATGTATATGCGTGCTTACGAGTTTAGTGTTCCTTATCATTTTCTAATATGCTTCTTTACATAAAATGGCTTTTTCTGGGCCAGAACTTCCTTCCTCCCTTCACCCTTTATCCTTCCACCATCCCATTAGCTTCCATCCCTACCGTTGACCTACAGGCTAACAAATAGCTGTGTTTGTGGCCACTGAACCCCCTGCACAAGGAGATGATGGGATCACCAGCACCACTTATTAGCACTTATCTGCCTACTTCATCATGCTAAGCTCTATAAAAAGCAAATAATAAGATGCAGTGCTTGGTCTCCTGATGCCTACCAACCAAGCAGAGAAAAACTTTTACTTACACACACACAAAAAAAATCTGAGCATGGGACAGTAGAAAGAGAACTAACCTGGGGGGCAGGACACCCAGTTGAGAAATTGCAATTTAGTTTTACCTTAGGTGCATGATAAAAAGAGTCATTAAAGAATAAACACACACACACACATATGACATTTGCACTTCATGATGCACTAAGATTGCTTTTAAGACCAATCGCTCCTGCACAGGACTTGTAAAATGGAGGAAGCCTAGGCCAGTAGAACAAATAGTAAACTGTGAATCAAAAGACTGGAGCTCTGGGTCAATCAAGTTCTGAGTTCTCGTCAGCTTGTCTCTTCCCTCTATAACAGTAGTGATCTCTAAAGTCCTGATATTGGCTCTTTCTACTATCTCAACCTTTCCTCCTCTGGTAAACTTTGATGGAGTGAGAGACTCAGCGGCTTTGGTAGGTGCTGCAGCAGACAGATATTGGATAAAAGACCAGCCCTTACACTTCCTAGCTTGAGCTCTGCTCAAGAGAATTGGACTTTGAGTGTAAATTAAATAACAGGGGTCCAAATACGAATAACGTAATTACTAGGAAATTACTGAATCTCAGTTTCCTCATCTGTAAAATGCAGATAATGACACCTACTCTGCAAGCTGTTGTGAGAATTAAATGGCATCATCTGCAAAGGACCCAGCATTGAGCCAGGCTCAGGGCACAGAAAGGATCTCTTCCCTCTATACTCCCTGCCCACTGTAACTAATGCAACTTCAAGAATTCCTGCTACTGGATGGTGGGCTGTACTTTCAAACATGTGTTTGTTATCCAGACTGCACCATTCTGAGAATCAAATCAAGAGTGATAGTAAATTTGACAACTCAACTCAAGTATTCGTCTGCTTGGGCTGCCATAACAAAATACCATAGATTGGGTGGCTTAAACAACAGACATTTATTTCTCGCTGTTCTGGAGGTTGAGCAGCCCAAGATCAAGGTGCTGGCAAGGTAGGTTTAATTCTGAGTCCTCTTTTCTCGGCTTGTAGACAGCCGTCTTCTCACTACATGCTCACAGGACATCTCCTCAGTGCATGCTCATAGAAAGAGAGCAGGCTCTCTGCTGTCTCTTCTTATAAGGACACTAATCCCATCAGACCAATGCCCCACTCTCATGACCTCATCTATCCTAATTGCCTCCCAAATCCCCAATTCCAAAAACCATCACATTGGGGGTTAAGGTTTCAACATACAGATTTGAAGAGGGGAGGGGATGCAAACATTCAGGTCATGACAATGTTATTTAACACTGCCCTTGCTCATTATTACAGGATCCCAGGCTCCCTCCTAAGTCTCCATATCTATTTTGGGGAGTCCCCAAGATATGTCTCCATGTACTCACTAAACAGTCCTCTCAGCCACTGCATGGCATCAGCCAGTTTTCTTCTTTCCTATTCCAATGCTGGTATCTCTGAAACTCTTAAAAGTGCTGCCAAATCACTAAGTCTCCACAGAGTCCTTGGAAAAAGGCCTTCGGCCATGGCCAAGGTTTCTGGCTCCTGTTACTGCTCCTCTGAGTTTTCTGTGCCAGTCCTGAGAAGCTGCTTCTGGTGCCAGAGCTATAGATGTTGTCAATGCCTACCACCACATGACAACCAGAGGCCTCAGTGTCTTGACCCAGTGAAGCAGCAGAAGCCCTCCCACCTTTTGACTGCATACTTCAGAGATTTCAGACAAACAGCTTTCTTCCTCCTCTTCAGGATGCAGGCATGTTCCATGGGGCCTTCTGTTCACTGCACAGAGTATAGCATTTAATAGGCACTCAATAAACATCATTTAACTGGTGGTGGCCTAAGCTAGAGAGAGTCCTGCAGAATGAATGCTGGACTCAAAATTGACCCTTATCTCTGTCTCCAAGGCATTATTCTTCAATGAAGCTTGTGGGCCTTGATTCTCTCTTCCCTGAGCCAGACAAGTTGGTTCCTCAAACAAGAGCTTCCTACGAGCATGCTGCAAATGGGTCACTACTGTACCAGAAGATATTTCCTTGAAGTCTCCAGGGTTGCTGGCCTGGGACTAGGGGACAAGAGTTGCAGGGCTAGACCCCTCATGTGATCAGCAGCCCCCATAGTTAACCCCAGTGTGCCATACAATTGCTATCATACTCTATGTGCAGTAGAATTATTATAATTACTATCTAGCATGAATTGGAGAAGGTTGAAAAGCACATCTTTACTCTAAAAGAGCCCTAGCAGGCCCATCCATCATTCAGTCACCTCTGTATCCTAGGACAAGCCCTACTTGGGTTCGAGATGCCTACCCTAGCCAAAAACTGTGAGTGAAGTATCACTTGCATCTGTATCCTTATTTCTACACATACGTTGGTTCTCATCTATTCTTTTGCTTCCTTCACACTTCTGTCAAACTAGTCCTCAGCTGTTTTCTCAGTGGCTTGACCTCTTCACTCTTTCCTTTGATAACCTGACCCCATCTCCCAGTCATATCTTACTCTCTATCCTGCTGCAGTGATTATCCATAGGTCTTCCAGAACAGCAATTTATTCTCTAACAGTTGTTTGGATGGAATTCCTTAAAATTGAGTCCAAACAGGAAGAACACTAAGGAAATTTTGTATTTGGGGGCAATTTTTTAGTATAAGGCACATACTATAAACAACTCTATATCCACACATTTCATAACTTAGATGAAGTGAACCAATTCCTTGAAAGATACTATCTGCCAAAACTCACACAAGAATAAATAGACAATTTGAATAAGCCTATATCTATTAAGCAAGTTGAATCAATAATTAATAACCTTCCCAAACTGGAAGCACCTGGCCTAGATAAGTTCATTGATGAATTCTACCAAACATTTCAAGAAGAAATTCTACCAATTCTCTACCATCCCTTTCAGAGAATAGAAGCAGAGGTATTTCTTTCTAACTGATGTGATGAGGTCAGTATTACCCTAATATGAAAACCAGACAAAGATATTACAAGAAAAGAAAACTACAAGCCAATATCTCTCATGAGAATAGATACAAAAAATCCTCGACAAAATATTAGCAAATTGAATCCAACAATGGATAAAAAGAATTATACACCATGGCCAAGTCGGATTTATCTCAGGTATGCAAGGCTGGTTCAACATTAGAAAATCAATTAATGGAACTCATCATATCGACAGGCTAAAAAAGAAAAATCACATGATCATATCATTAAATGCAGAAAAAGCATTTGGCAAAATCCAATGCCCGCTCACAATAAAAACTCTCAGTAAACTAGGAATAGATGGAACTTCCTCAACTTGATAAACAATGTCTACAAAAAACCCTACAGCTAAGATCATACTTAATGGTGATAAACTTGAAATTTTCCCACTAAGATTAAGTACAAGGCAAGGATGTCCCACTCTCACCACTGCTTTTCAACATTGTACTGAAAGTACTAGTTAATGCAATAAGAAAAGAAAATAAAAGTATACAAATTGGGAAGGAAGAAATAAAACTGTCTTTGTTCACAGATGATGTGATCATCTGTGTAGAAAATCCAAAAGAATTGACTAAAAAACTCCTGGAATTATAAACAACCAAAGCAAAGTTGCTGGATACAAGGTTAATACATATAAGTCAATAGTTTTCCTTTATACTAGCAATGAACAAGTGGAATTTGAAATTAAAAACACAATACCATTTATGTCAGCATCCAAGTAAAAATGAAATACTTAGGTATAAACCTAACAAAACTTGAACAAGATCTGTATGATGAAAGCTATAAAACTCTGTTGAACAAAATCAAAGAAAAACTAAATAAATGGAGAGATATTCCATGTTCATGGATAGGAAAGCTCAATATTGTCAAGATGCCACTTCCACCCAACCTGACCTATAATTCAATGCAATCTCAATCAAAATCCCAGCAAGTTATTCTGTGGATATCAACAAATTGATTCTCAAGTTTATATAGAGAGACAAAAGACTCTATTAGCCAATGTAATATCGAAGGAGAAGAACAAAGTTGGAGGACCGATGCTGTTCCACTTCAAATCTTACTATAAAGCTACAGTAATCAAGACAGCATGGCATTGGTGAAAAAATACACAAGTAGATCAGTGGAACAGAATAAAGAGCCCAGAAACACACTCCCATAAATACAGTCAACTGATCTTTGACAAAGGAGCAAAAACAATACAATGAAGCAAAGATAGTCTCTTCAACAAATGGTTCTGGAACAACTGGACATCCACATGCAAAAAAATGAATCTAGACACAGATCTTACAACCTTCACAAAACTTAACTCAAAATGGATCATAGACTAAATGTAAAATACAAAACTATAAAACTTCTACAAGATAACAGATGAGAAAATCTAGATGACCTTAGGTATGGGGATCCCTTTTTAAGTATAACATCAAAGACATAATATATGAAAGAAATAATTGATAAGCTAGATTTCATTAAAATTAAAAACTCCTGCTCTATGAAAGACAATGTCAAGAGAATGATAAGACAAGCCACAGATTTGGAGAAAATATTGGGAGCGAAAGACATATCTGATAAACTATTACCAAAACATACAAAAGACTCCTAAAACTCAACAATAAGGAAACAAACAACTCAATTAAAAGTGGGCCAAAGATTTTAATAGACACCTCACTAAAGAAGATATACAGATGGCAAATAAGCATATGAAAAGATGCTCCACATCATCTGTCATCAGTAAAACGCAAATTAAAATATTTGCCTATCACTACACATCTATTAAAATGACCAAGATCCCAAACACCAAATGCTGGCAACACTGACAACACTAAATGCTGGAGAGGATGTGGAGCAGCTGGAACTTTCATTCATTGCGGATGGCAACGCAAAATGGTACAGCCACTTTGGAAGACAGTTTGACTCTATGTTACAAAACTAAACGTACTCTTACCATATAATCCAAAAAATGCTTTCCCTGGTACTTACCCAAAGGAGTTGAAAATATATGTCCACACACCTGCACACAGACGTTTATAGCAGCTTTATTCACAATTGCCAAAACTTGGATGCAACCAAGATGTCCTTCAGCAGGTGAATGGATTAATGAACTGTGGTACATCCCGACAATGGACTATTTTTCAGCGCTAAAAAGAAATGAACTATCAAGCCATGAAAAGACATTGAAGAACCTTAAACGCATGTTATTAAGTGAAGGAAACCAATCTGAAAAGGCTACACACGGTATGATTCCAACTATATGACATTCTGGAAAAGGCAAAACTATGGAAACAGTAAAAGAGCAGTGGTTGTCAGAGGTTCAGGAAAAAGAGGGATGAATAGGCAGAATACAGAGGATTTTGAAGGCAGTGAAAATAATCTGTGTGGTACTATAATGATGGCTACATGTCATCATACATTGTCCAAACCCACAGAGTGTACAGCACCAAGAGTGAACCCTGATGTAAACTGTGGACCTGAGGTGACCATGATGAGTGAATATAAATTCATCAGCTATAAGAAGTGTACCACTCTGGTGAGGGATGCCAATAATGAGGGAGGCTATGCACCTGTCGGGGAGGATGTATCTGGGAAATATCTTTACCTTTCTTCTTAATTTTTCTGCAAACCTAAAACTGCTCTAAAAAAATTATCTTTAAAAAAATCATGCTGTAAAATCAAATGTTGCTCAATTAATACTTTTAAGCAAATGAACACATTAATTAATCAGCGTCTATGGGAAGGGGATCTGAGGGGCAAGTTACGCATGCGCTGTTCTTTTGGTCAAGTATTGCTGGCAGTGGATAAAAAGGAGGAGGAAGGTGGTGGACATTTGCATGTGACGACAGACGGTGGTACTTCACTTACGTGGAATTACTTGAAATTCACCCTCTCTCTCAATCATTCTCATCCGGCAGCTCCCCCAAATGTAACTAGGTAACAATTTCCCTAGACACCTGTGTTACTTCCCTAATTACAACCTTCCTTAGTTCACACCTCTCATTTCTCACTAAATTCTGGAAAACAAGAAGCAAATTTTCCTGTCACAACCATCTTGCAAAAGGAAAGAGGACGACACTCTCTTTTCAAGAGAGAAGGGTGCTGCTTCCTCCTACACGTACATTTGCTGCAGAGGATTGATCAATATTGGAAAAATAGGTCCACTTGCACTAGAAAAGAAATTGAAGAATATTTCCCAGTAGGGTTCAATGCGAGGACTTTTTATATGATTACAAGTGGATTCAATATTTCCATATTACAATACTTTCAATTTCTTTATGACATTTACATGAAAGCAAGAGGAATTTTACTCGCTGGGAATGGATCATTGATTAACATTCATGAGTAATTGTTTTATGCTGTATATCTCTCATCAGTAAAAAAAGAAAAAAAGAAAAGAAAAAGTAAGTGAGCCCATATGATTTCCCAAAGGTTCAGTTCCCTCTCTGGGTGAAGGCACATCCAGGTATGTCTTTCACGATGTGCACTCCACCACGTTTGGACAACGGTCTGTGTGACTACATGTCAGAGACATTTCTATGAAAGCCTGTTTCTTCAGCTCCCTGGCATCTTTCCAATTGATGGAGGAAAGAAAGGGCACAACAGCCAAAGACATCGCAGGGCCCCCGCTTCCTCTCCTGACCCTTGCCCTCAGTCCTCGGTCTCACCCAGCCTTGGCACAGTCTGCTGCACACCCTCCTAGGCTGACTCGTGCACTCACCTTCGTTTAGCCTCACCTGAGAGAGCCTCCCTCTGACCTTCCGTGGTGCTTCACAACTTACACAGGTTAAAAAAAACAACAGGAAAAGAACTGTGGAAGTTCAAAGAAGTAACGGCAATTAGAAGCATTTTATTTACGACCCCCTGTTCAACCTGCCTCTTCTCTCTCAGCTTTCCTAGTCCCTGTGTTCAAGACGAGAAAGTTCTCTTGGATAGAGGTGACTTCCTGGTATTTCAGGAATCACCATTCATCCTGTTGACTTAATCAGAGCTTTTTTCTAGACGCTCTCTGAAAATGCAAATATTCCTGAGATGGAAAAGTTGACAGCATGCTAGAGAATCAAGGTTTCAATGAGGTAGGAAATTCTACTAGTCATATTTCCAAGTAATTGACAGTTGACTAAGCACCTTCACAGATATAACCTCACGTGGTTCTCACTAACAAACATACAACTTAGAAAAGGAGGAAATATTCTTGGTATCATCATTTCCATTTTACAGGTAAGACACCTGATAACAAGAAATATTGACCCCCTCTCATTCCCATCTTATCCAAAGTGAAAAGCTGAACACAGTCTCAAACCCAGATTTCTGCCATCCGAGGATGGAGCTGGCCACAGTCACGGTCCTTCCCACTTTCTCTTTCCCTCACTCTCCTCCGTCCCACATCTGGTCAGTCCCCAGTGTGCTCTCAAGGAGCCCAGCTATGCCTTCGTCCCGATCCGGATCCTAGAGACTCTCACCTCCCTGAAGTCAGGCAACTGCCTGAAGGGCGCTGGAACCAACCCCCGCGCCAGCAACTCCGCTCTACACAACTCAAAATAACCAGTATTCACTGAGCACCGACTATGGGTCCCACCTCAAGCATAGGATACAGCAACGGAGGGTGAGGCGCAAAGGCCCTTCTTCCAAATCAAGACTCTTACTTGGTTATCCACCAGAATCACATGGATCTTTATTTCTATGGCGAAATACACCACATGAATTATATTATATTGTAATATAAATATATTGTATTAATTACATTATACACTATAGTATATGTATATTATAGAAAATTTAGAATGTGTGAGGCACTATTCCAAGCATTTTACCTATACTAACTCATCCAGTCCTCATAACATCTCTATGAGGCATTATTCATATTTAAGAAATGAGAAAACTGAGGCAAAGAGAGATTGCCCAGTAAAGCTACACCCCTAGGCGACAGAGCAGCTGTGAACACAGGCAGCCTGGCTGTGGAGTCCAGGCTCCGAACTATGACGCTATGCTGAGCACTGGTGGGAGCAGTGCCAAGGGAAACTACATTCGCTCAATATGTATTAATTTGACACTTACTGTGTGCTCAGACCAAGGAGCTGGAGATGAATGTGCCTCCAGGAGGGAGCTTCCTTTCTCCACCTCCTCTCAAAGACAAGGCCAGACCCTGCAAACACATCTCCAACAGAGATGATATCCTAGCAGCAGGGCCTCAGGCCTCCGAATCCATTCACCTGTGTTGCCCACACTCCCTTCGCCCCGCCCTGCCTCTCTGACCCTCATTAACGCAGCACCCTGGATGCCAGTAGTCACCAAGTCCCCTGGTTCTGACAACCTTTTGGCTCTGTGTCTCTAGCTCCAACCAGCACTCCCTCTGTGCCCTGATTCTGATGGTCACCCTCCAGCCTCCACACTCCCAGACCTGGATAATAGGTCAGCCCATCTGAACCTAACCTCTACTTCCCCGGAAGTGGGTTAAGATGCTAGCTCAGACTCTGTACCTACCAGCACAATATGCATGCTCCATCTCCCTTTGTCCCTGTGATTGGCCTTCATTCATTTATTCCTTCAACAAATATGTGCATCTACTATGGCCAAGCAGTGTACAAAATGCCTTATTTTATGCATTATTCATTTGCATCCTCCCAAGATCACCATTACATTCTTATTACCTCCATTTTATAATAAGAAAGCTGAGCTCTTGGCACTTTTATCCAATTCTTCAGGAACCACCTGCTAGTCTGCGAGCTCCTTGAAGCTGGGCCTTCCTTCCACTTTTCTGCCCTAACCCTCCAGCAGCACTCAGCAAACAGTGGTTAAGTTGCACTGCATTAACAAGCCAGCTGGGAGCTCTGAGCAGCGCAGCTCCTGATAATATCCAGGAGAGAGCTTGCTGTTCTGAGGGCCCTCTCTCCTTCCTGTTCACACAATAAAAATTGACCTGAATGCCCCCTGCTTTATCAGAGGCCACTAGATGCTACTAGAGCTTGGCGAACGAGGAATGGTTAGAAATCCCACTCTCACAGAACAGAACCAAAAGCAATCACCCCGGGCTAAGGAGTGTGCACACAGCAGTGAGGACCCCCCCTCCCCCCCGCAGCGAGGACTCTTCCTGGGGAGGTGAGCCTTTAGCCAGGGCACCTGGAAAAATAGCGCACACACTCTCTGCTCCTTCCTGTTGCCCTGGAGGCCTTGACAGCTGTCAGCTCTGCTCTGACATATCCTGACGATAATGAGCCAATATGCCTCTTCAGGGCCTTGCTAAGTCATCAGATCCCTGGGTGTTGCCATCTGCTTGGGGGAGGACTCCCAGAGATTCTGATCCCACGGCAGCAGCCTTACAAAGGGATTCTAGCCTGGGACTTAAGCCAGACACAGAGGCACTAAACGTCAGGCCTGACCTGACACTGCGGGGTTTTAGAATTTAGAGCCAAGAGACCAAGTGCCCCAAGGAGAAAAGCAAACAACTTTCTGAAGACAGTGGGACTTGCAGTTTCCTCTTAGGAACCCATGAATAAATTGATAATAAAAATAAAGTATCATTAAAAGAACATATTTAGAACAATTGTTCCCTTCAGCAGCTTGTAATTCCTGTAACTCGTAGGGAACAGCTTTGAGCTCTGCCTAGTGGCTCCCACACAAGATGCAATCTGTCCGTCCCAGAGAGGAATGAGTCAGCCTGTAGCAGGGAGGGGCTGAGGGCAGCGTCGCACCCTCCCCATAGTAGCTCAGCAGCCCACTTGGGTTTTCTTGCAAGATGAGCTTTTAACCCAAATAACAGGTGACTTCTCTCTGCTTTAAAAAGAAGAAATATGTCAGAGGCTTCTAAATTATGAAGGAAGTGGCCTGTATCAGAAGCAACTGTCATCCCCTCCAGGGCAAGAACGATGCCCATCCGACTCTTCCTCAGCCTGGGTTTTCAAAGTGCAAAACTCTATATACGTCTTTGACCCTTGTGTCTTCAATATCCTTAGCTATAAATCGGACTTTGCAGGCCCTCCTGTTTGGCATTGCCGGCATTCATTCAGCCACTCACCAATGCTTACTGAGCATGCTAACAGGCTAGGCGCTGTGGCAGGTGCTAGGGAATTTAGGCTGTGAGGGTTGAAGCCCAGTGTCCTCCTGGGTCATGGCCCCCTCGGCCATTTTTCTCTATTTTCCTTTCCCACAGCAACAACAAGGGAAGCCCCGCAGACGAAAAGGCAAGGCTGCACACGGGCGCGCCAGCCCTGGTTGGAGGAGCTCCTGTCTTCTCCTGCCCACTGCCTGCCTCAGTTACTCTGCCCAGACGCTCTGCTCCAGAAGCCCAGCACAAGCAGGGGCCAGGCCCAGAGCTGGGGGGCAGCAGGGCCCACATGGCCTTCGGTGGACGGAGCGCAGAGCTGAGCGTGGCAGAGCAGGGCCCTTCGTCCCATTACACCCCCAGCACTCACGGCGGACAGAGGGGCTGACTCCACGCTGAGGGCCAGCCTCCCTCGCTTCCCCTTGTTCCCATGTCCAGCCCAGATGTCACCCTTCTTCCCAGTCCTGCCTGCACTTGTAACTGTGCTCCCAAGCCCCTCCTCCTTGGAGCCCACCGAGGGAGGCCTCTGCCCATCAAGGGTTTGTAGACTGTAGCCTGTGCCTCCCCCTGTCTGCCCCACCCCTGCTGTCTGTCCACCTCTTTCTGGTACTTTCCACAGGAGCCCTCAGTGGGCACTTGGCTCAGCATACCAATTCTGACTTTCATCACCCCTCCTCCATTCCCTCAGTCATCTCTGCTGCTATCCCCTAAACACCCACAGATGTGCGTCTGTTCCAGCACCTGTGGAAAGATAACCGTCACGCAGCTACCATGAGCCTCTAGTGTCCACACCGTGTGGGAATCGGCTACAACCTCCAGATTCGAGGGCAGCAGCTTCAGGCCGGCTGTGCGCAACCATCTCCTTATGCTCCGACCATTCACAAATGCAGCTCCTCACAGCCCATCCCACCTGGCGCGGGCCTGCCCTCACCGCGGCCATGGCGGTCTTTCCAAAACTTCTATCTGGCCATGGCATTTCCCTGCTTAAACCCTTAACTGAGGCCTCAGAGCGCAGTGGCTGAGATCATGGGCCCTGAAGCTGGACTGCCTGGGTTCAAATTGTGCGTCTCCTGTTAGCTACCTGGGTGACCCTGAGCAAGTGGCAACTTCCTGGGCTTTGGTTTCCTCATCTGTAAAATGGGGATAATAATAATACCTGTCCCTCAAGAGTCACTTGAAGCACTGAATGAGGTTAATAGTGAGCTTAGAACGACATCTAGAGCAGAGTAAGTGTCCTGCAAGTTCTTATCGAGTGAAAGAGTGGCTCCCCACTACCTACCACTTAAAATCCAACTTCCTTAAATGGTCCAAAACAGGCTTCATGATCTGCGCCACTGACGTTTCCAGTCTCCTCCCTCACACCCTCAAGCTCCCCTGAGGGCACGTCTGACCCCCATCTCCATCTTTAGCTCCCTCCCCACCCCCACCTTTATTTTCTTCTGCCTGGAAGGTTCTTCCCCAAGAGCTCTTGGCCTACCTGCCCGTCAGCCTGCTCTTCCTCTGCCCACACTGGGTTTAGTGGCCTCTCCCTGTGCTCCTACGGCCCTGTTTTTTACCTCCCTCAGGACAGAGCTATATTTCTACCTTCCAGAGCTATATTCTAATTGCTGGTTTTCCACTAGCCTAAAACGCCAGTTGTCCTCTCAGCGTGACGCATGGTGCTGATTACCTGGTAGTTGCTCAGTAAACATCTGATGAAAGAACAAATGCCCAAGCTGTATGGTAAATTGGGCGTCAGCCATATTTCCAACTCCCCGATCATTCCGTGACTGGCTTTTAGTTGATATCAGCCCTGATATTGGTTTCCCCACAGTGAACCTGGCATGTATGGGGTTAAAACTAAAAGCACACACTCCCAGTTCCCTGGGTCTTTAGTTACACTCATATGTAAATGTTTGTTTCTTTAACCTCTGACACCCTGAGCTTTACAACCAAACAGAAGTTACAAATTGTTAAAGCCCAGATGGGCTCCCACTAAAGTTGTGGCTGATCCCAGAACCTTGAAGTTCTTTTGCAGAGAAACTAACGTCCAGAGAATATCAAGAAACCGAAGCTTCCCAGGCCCAACTGTTGGGCTTCCTCACGTCAGAGTCTACCTGCCACCGTGGAGATAAACAGCCAAGCACACTCACCTGAGAAACCCTTTGTCTCCTCTGCTGGAAGCAGCCCCAGACACAGGCCGATGGGAAAATGCTGACCAAGAAGTCCACGGCCCCCCTCCCCTACCTAAAACCCCTACTCATTTCTTAACAGGGAGCAAGCAATTTTGGGGGCACTGGCCCTTGCTTTGCTCCCTCCGCCTGGCAAAGTAAAGCCCTTCCTTCTTAGTCCGAGACTCTGTTCTCATTATTTGGATTTGGCATTGGGATCAGAGACCGAACTTTCAGTAACAATTCCAGACACAATCATTGTTTGGACTCAGCTCTCAGTGACCAGAGGAAGGCTCTTCCCCTCTGAGGATGTCCAAATCCCGGATGGACAGAGGGGCTGTAGCCGGGAGGGGCCGCAGGCTGAGCCTGGCTCACCAAGAGGTGGCAACAGCGAGCTGACATGAACCTCATCTTCAACACTGTAGGGTTCCAAAGATCACAGGACCCCAAAACTCGGAGGGAAGGACCCCTGGGCCAGTGGGTGGCACAAGAGACTTGGGCATCCCACTGACTTATTGGGCAGCCTTCTTACCTCTCTGGCTTCAGTTTCCTTACCTGTAAAAGGAAGGGCTTGAGTCAGCTCAAGGAGGAACAGGGACGGGAACTGGTTGACTTTTACGCTCTCTAAGGATTCACCCAACTCTAAAAATATTTGAGTCTGTTCACATATTGAATATGACTTGATTTGCGCCATGTCACTCTTCCATTCCAAACATCTTCTGTGGCTCCCTGCCACCTGAGAATCAAGAATCAATACCACACTGGCTAGCAGGATTGTGCGCTCTTACGTCGGCCCATTCCTAGCTCTCAACTTCTCGTTCAGGTGAAACTCTCCCCTTTAGACCAGTTAAACAACTCCCTCCCAAAGGATTATTCTTCTACCCAAAATGCCTTCCCTCCTCTCTGCACATCTGACCTCTTCCTCCTTTTCAAGATCCAGCTCAAATCTCAGCTCCTTCATGCAGCTTTCCCAGCCGTCCCAACCCATGGGAGCCTTGGCCTTCCTAGTTGGCCCACATTTATGGTCTGTAAACAAGTATCATACTCCATCACGTATTATCTCGGATCTTGCCTTCATTGATTCCTACATATTAGTATTGTCTCCTCATTAGGAATGTGGGCTTCACAAGGAAGAGGCCCTGTCTTCTTTCTTTTTAGGCTGTCCTCTCACCCTGCTCTATAGTCTATTAGCCAAAGAATAGTATTTAGTGAACACTGGCTGAATGAGTAACTTGCTGACTGAATCATACATCTTCCAAGTCTTCATGAGTGCTCAGAGAATGAGGCAAGATGCCTATGGTAATATTTAGGGAGCTGTGGTTTATCAACCATGAAGATGGTTATCAAAAACCAGGATGCCTCTATGTTTGCTGATAGTCTCATAAGCAAGCACCCACTCACCTCCCTGTGCACCTGAGGCTCTTCCCACTGAGAGACCCACACGTTCTTAACTCTCCTCTCTCTACCTTGCCCCCAACATCCTTGGCCCATCACTGATGTTACCAAAAGAATGAAAGCCAAAAGGAAATGCAAAAGAAAAGAATCCATCAAACTGCCCCCCTCCCCGTGGGCCTTCTGCCTGACCTAAGTCCAGCTCTGGCTTTGTGGACTCAGTCTACTTTTCATGACTCATTTTTACCTAAAATGGACTCTCATGACTGCTAATTTTCTTTTTTTCTAACAAGAATGTCAGGAACCTCGTTTCCTCACCCAACAATATTTATTCTTAAGTACTTAGTATTGCTGATCCTTTCATGAGTCTTCCAGGAAAAGAAGAATCTAGCAATCACCTCCTTCCTTGCCTCTCTTCTCCTTTGCAAGCTTTCCACCATGTGTAATAATCATCATCATAACCACACTTGCCACCGTCAACAAAGCCCTTTCACAGCTCTTAGCTCCTTTCAAATTGCACCTTCCCTGTGCTGTAGGTGGGGAAGCAAGATTCACAGTGGCCCTGCCCCCCGATGCCTCCACAGCTACATCCGTGCCCAGACCACCACCTGACTTCTTTGGACAGAGTGGCTCACTGATGAGGTGAGGGAGAGTGTCCCAGACAGACAAAGAATGGCAGGAGCCAGGAAAGGTAGGGCCCTGACGGGAGGACAGGCCAAAGCTAAAACCCAAAGATCAAAGTGAATGGTTGGCGGAGATAAGAGGACCCATTTAGAAGCCTGTGCCTATCCCTCAGGGTGTCATTTCCAGGTTGGGTTTTGGTAGTGTCATGATGAGGGCTAATCTTAGAATAACGCTGACAGCAGCACTTCCTTTCCTCCAAACACAGATGGTGCCAGATACAGGTGTCTATGGGCCAAGAGTCAGCCAAGTGGCTCAGAGCTGGACTCCAAAGCGGCTGTGGAGGCAGCCCCACCTACAACGTGACTATGTTCCATGCGTGTCTAAGTCAGTTCTTGTGAATTTAAAAGGCATTTCCCCGGGGGCCGGCCCAGTGGCACAGCGGTTAAGTGTGCACCTTCTGCTTTGGCAGCCCAGGGTTCGCCAGTTCGGATCCCAGGTGCAGACATGGCACCACTTGGCACACCATGCTGTGGCAGGCGTCCCACATATAAAGTAGAGGAAGATGAGCACGGATGTTAGCTCAGGGCCAGTCTTCCTCAGCAAAAAGAGGAGGATTGGCAGCAGATGTTAGCTCAGTGCTAATCTTTCTCCAAAAAAAAAAAAAAGAATAAAGGCATTTCCCCATAGAACTATTTTTATAAAAGGTGGCTGGGTTCCAAAACCTGCAAGAATTTATCTCCACCCAAAATGTAGCTGAAATAGTACACACTTGCAGAAAGAAAAACCATTTGTGGTGGCTGGGGGTTGGGGGTGTGGCGTGATATAAGGAATGAATACCAAAAAGGTGATTTTAAATAATGAGTAAAATTAGACTGAGAGTTCTTTGAGGGCAGAAACTTTTCTTATTTTCTTATTTAATTATTTTTCTGCCTCCAGGTCTTCTCGTAGCTCACAGCCCACCACTGAGCGTTTTTCTCATTGAGTTCCGGGGCTTGAGAACAAAGCAGCTTTCATTAAAAGTGGGTAAGAAGGGATCTGAAGACTCATGTGGATTTTCTGAAATGATGTCCAGGACTTGGGATCCTGACTGCCCCACTTGTCTAATATAACCTCAGATCTAGAACTTTCCTTTCCTTTACACAGATACATTGGTGGCAATATTCATGCATTTATTAATGATAAGAACCCTTTTTTTTTTTTTTTGTCCACAAATGAACTAAACAAATTAAAAGGGCAAACAGAGGAGACAAAAAAGTGAAATGAGTGAAGGAGGGAGATTTCCCTAAGGCATCTTGGCGGAAGTGGGGAAAGAAAAGGATTATTATTAAGGTAGACGAAGAAAGAAAGCAAAAGAAAAAGAGAGTAGAGAAAAGCAAAAGAGAGAAGATAAGAGGAGGAGAAGGGGGGAGGGGACAAAAACAAGACAAGGCAAGACGGGAAAGCGGGCAGGCCCCGCACGGCATGGCCTTCCCTGGGTGGGGAAAGAACGGCTGTGGCCGGGAAGAGGCCTTAGAACCAACGCCACCAGCCACCAGCTCTCAAGTCGCACCCGGACAGGTCAGCTCACACACGCCTGCTGTGCCTCGAGGGCACCTACGCGGCTGGGCCGGAGGCCGGGGTTACGTTGTTTCAGTTTCGTAGTTTCCTTACTTTAGAAGTAAACATTTTCATTTAATGAAGTTAGAGAAGACCAAGCTCCAGTCTAAGGAGCTCCTATCGGCGTTTCGCAAAGGGGAAGTGAAGCTCCCTTCAGCCTTCGCTCTCCCCCACGACGGGGAAGAGCACAGACTCTCACAGGCTGCAAAAGGGCGCAAACCCAAGCGCCTGCACGTCCTCACCCTATCACCTTGGGGAAGTTACTTACCATTTACCGGCCTCAGTTTCCCCATTTATATAATAGAAAAAATAGGCACTTCCTCAAGGATGTGAGGATTAAATGAAATATCACATGTAACCAGCGAGGCACGACGCTCGGTGTTTGGTGCGTTCTCAAACATGGCAGCAATCGTTTCGTGAATATTGCAGAACTATGACTAGTGTTAGAAGACCGTTAAAGTCACAGTGAGGACCTCATGCCGGCCATCAGCGGTGGCCCAGAAAGAGCCACGCTGCACAGCACCCGCCAGGATGACTGGGAGAGGAAGAAACAGCAAAAGCAGAGGTTGGGGGCTGGGCACTGAGCACAAAGGCACGGCCTGACCCTGGCCCGCAGGGCAAGGCTGTCCTCCCGGCACGCGGAGCTCGCTGGGGAGATGTGCATTCAGCAGGGGAACAGGGGACCATTGTCACACTGTCCAGCTGTGCAGCAACCAACCCACTTCCGATTTGGGAGAATTTCCTATTTCGTGAGTCTTCCTAGGAAAGAGGCCACCTCATTCACACTACAGAAGCCAGCGAACCGTATCACCCAGAATTATGACTAAGGCACCTGTGGTCCCTGCCTCGTGCCCCTCATAGCCTGCCTGGTGCCCGCCTGTCATCCCAGCCTGCTCCTCCAGCCTCCCCACAAGTTGCGAGCCCCAGGGTCGGTTTCTGTTTTTACCCAAAAGAGTCCCACCTGGCACCAAACTCAGCAGGTTCACTAGTTCCTCAACTGCACTTCTGCCCAGTGATGACTTCTGTCACTTCATCGGGTCACTTCTCTACTCAGAAGCTACACAGCAGCTTGCAGGTCCACCATCCCACCCTAAGTAGAGGTGTTCTGTACCCCACACGCAAACCAAGGGCCACCAGCCCCTCCCACAACATCTCGGGCGCCTGGAGCCATTTCCTCCCAGACAGCCTCTCTCTCCTTGAAGAGCTCTGATTCGGGGCAAGTTCCCACTTACCACAAAACAAAATCTGCCTGCTAGAAACTTCCACTCATTAAACCTGTTCACTCATCGCATTTTTAGACAGCACCTACTTCGTCATAGGATTCAAACAAAACAGAGTTCCTGCTTTTATGGAGGTCGCATTCTCATGTGCTAATAACAAGAAGAAAAAGTGGTTATTGAGCACGTAGACAGGCAAGCTTCGAAGCCGTTTGCAGGAAGACATGCAGTGAATGCTCACAACCCCCCTGTGAAGCAGGCTCAATTGCTGTCCCCATTTTACAGATGCGGAGATGGGGTTCCGAGGTTAATAAACACGCCTAAAGTTAGAAGCTGGGAAAGAAACAAGATGAGGATTTGAACCCAGGCCGTCAGGCTCTCCAGCCCAGCGTCACACGCCAAGTCATACTGCCTCTCAAATACTGCCTGGAAACAAGCAAGTACCGTTGTTCAGTTGCTAACATGTGCTACGAAGAAAACACCGCAGGGAAAGGAGGAGAGAGGGAAGAGCGATGGGCTGATATTTTTGTCGGGTGCCCGGGGAGGGCCTGTTAGAATGATGGCTGTGAACTGAGAGGGTGAAGACTGGAGAACGGTGGGTTTAGAGAACTAGTTCTGCCCTTTGATGCCTAGAACTAGTCAATCCCTCTTCTATATAAAGCCTCTCTCAAGATTTCAAAGTAACTCTCCTGTCCTCTCTTACTCTTCTCTACTTTTCCTTAAAACACCCCCAGTTTTTATGTCTTGTCTGCTCTCGAGCCTCCTGACCATCCCGGAGGCCTGCTCTAACCGCACTGCTGACTCTATGTCGTTCTCAGATGGCAAGTCTCACGTGGGCCCAGGCTCGGATGTGCTGGACTGGAGTCCACAGGCAGATGTCTTCACTCTTACTCTAGACCCCGCATGGCTCTGAATTCTCACTGTCTCTTTAGCTGCTGTATCTTATTATTCCCAGATCTTTTCCCAGGAACAGGCCTCGTTCTACACTTAGACAATTGCTTTTTTTTAAATTTATGAAATTTGAACTTCCTCCTGTTAGTTTCAGCCTTTTCTTCCAGGCCACTAAGATTATTTTCAAATACTGGTCCTGCTTCACTGGTACTAGGTTCCTCTGAATTTTGTCTCCTCTCCTGGATTATAAAATGTTTCTTTCTTCAGTTGAGTCATGGATAAAATCCTTGAACAGGACAAAGCCAAGGTGAGGAACAGAGTCCTCTGTCTCAATCAGAGACTGTCTCACAAGCTGAGAAGGGTACTGTTTGTTCCAGCAGGTCTGGGTACATCCAACAATAGCATCCAGTCAAGGATTATACACTCTTCTCCACCGAGACAGCACGGAACACGTTTTCCTAAATGCCGGGCAGAAATGGCAATACACTGCATTCACAGCTTTCCCTGAGCTTCCAAATTAGTTGCCCTCTTTTAAAAAAGTAGAATGATGTTCATTTCTTATATTTTCTTCTGGTAGGAAGTGATCGCTGCATCGGTTTCAGATATTCAGGATCTCTTTAAGAAATGGGTTTTGAATGCGATCTGTGCCAACAGCTGGCTTATCTGCCTGCTGCTCTCTGCGATCTCAGTGTTCTCTGCTGGAACTCTGAGGTCATATCTGCATATTTCTTCAGCTGAGCTTGCTACTGCCTTGCCTGTGTTGAGAGTAGCCTGACTCTTTTTAGTTTTCCACTGTCCCTTCTGGAGAAAAGGAAAATTGCATCAGACCCTTTTTGAAACACATTGGGGAATAAATAAGTGTAATAAGAGAATCACAGAAGATTAATCTTTTTTTTTTTTTTGGCACCTGAGCTGATATCTGTTGCCAATCTTCTTTTTTTCTTCTTCTTCTTCTCCCCAAAGCCCCCCAGTACATAGTTGTATATTCTAGTTGTGAGTGCCTCTGGTTGTGGCATGTGGGACGCTGCCTCAGCATGGCCTGATGAGCAGTGTCATGTCTGCACCCAGGATCTGAACCAGTGAAACCCTGGGCCCCTGCGGCGGAGCGCACGAACTTAACCACTCAGCCCGGGGGCCGGCCCAGGAGAAGATTAATCTTTTAATCTTGAATCAATTTCTCTATAGAGTGAGGATCCAAACAAGATTTCAAAGGCTTTTCTGAGGAAGTTTTAGAAGCCTGTCCTGCCAAGACCTTTTCCTATCCTGCTGTTCCCTAGGTATTGAATGTAATATTCTTTCCTTTTCTTTCCAAGCTCCCCCTGTATGCAGCACCCTGAGTGGGAGGGCCAGAGGGGGAAGCCCACACACTAGGTGCCAGACCTGGCTTCCCCAGGTCTTGGCGCTGGTCTGTTTTGAGTCACTGTGCAACTTCATGCCCAACCCCCAACCCACCACCAGCTCAACCCTCCCTTCGTATGGTCTGTCTTCAAGGAACTTGCTGGAGGTGTTAAAGCAAAGGGATGATATGAATCTGAGTCAATGGCTGAACATTTCCCCTCGACTTAAGGGGAAAAAAATGCGTACTGCAGGGGAGGAAATAAAAGACAGTCTAGTTACCTGATTAAGACCTCACTGCCACTGTGGAAGCGTGGCCTGAGAATGGGTGACGCAAGGGCGGTAAACCCTGCTTTCTCCCCGCCATTTTAGAGTTTTGTGGTAAATGAAATGATGTCTTTGGAAAAACAGTAAAAAATGATAATACTTAATATTAGTGGGCATATGGCAACATTAGCGTACTCATTTATTGCTTGTCACAAGATAAATTGGTACAATCATTTGGGATTGTTAATGCAAAGCAGGTCATTAAGAAATTCACAACTTTTGGCCAAATCATCCCAGTCCAAGGAAGTTACCCTGAAGAAATAAATAGAAGAAAAAACATAGGGGCGGAAAGCTGTTCACTGGAGCACAGAAATGGCGGCCTTGCACAGCCCCCGGTACACACTCAAAAATATTTGTTGAAAGGCTAAATAAGCCTAACAGTCTGATAATGATTTAATAAATTTTGGTACATGAACAAGAAGGAATATTACACAGAAATTGAAATTATAATAGAAAATCTGTAAAAATATGGGGAAGGTTGCACAGTAAATAAATATACTACATTTCAAAATAATTTTCAAATTGATTGGAATTAAATAGATATGTGTATCCCTAAGGAGGATAATACACAAAAATAAAATAATTGTGTAAAGCGAGAGGACTGAAAGCAATTTTCATAATTTCATTACATTTTCTCTAATCCTGTTGTATCTTTGCCATTTCACAGTGCTTTTTACAGAAAGAAAAATATGCCACCTGTGAAGGCAAGAGACTGTGAAGATCTTTGGGATCAAATTTAAGTGACCATTTTAAAAGTCATTTTAACGACTCTTGGAGGGTTAAGGGCGGGGCCGCCCCAGCAGGAAACGTCGCCAGCATCCTTTCAACAGAGCTACCCAGACTAGAGTCCTCCTGCCTGAAATTTGATTAACTTGACTTAATCTCTCAATAAAAATGGATGTTGGGTACCTACTCTGCCACTGGATTCTCACACTATTTCTGAAAATACAGTCACTCTCCTTTCCTGACATCACCCTACCTTCCGGGGCTAGTTTTGGAAGTGCTTAGCAGGACTCTTCTTCCCTTCCAGAAGGTCACAAAAAGGAGTGGCCCCTGTTTGACGCGTCACTGAGACGAAGCAATGTGCAGGGCAGGGGGCTCCGAGACTGGGTCTCTCTCGCAGTTGGGAGCTGCACAAATCTACTGCAGCACTCAGATGGCTTCATCTCCCCAAAACACACACAAAAAGCACATTTTTAAACAGAGGATAGCCAGGCTCAGTTAAACATAGAAGGTGCCATGTCCAGAGGGAAAAATAAGTGCAAATCTTGGAGCCTGGGAAAAGAGTATGGAAGGGAGAAGGGAACTCTTCCCGGCTCAGCCTGAGTGCTGCTGGAGGACAGCTGTTGAGTGCTTGCATACATATGAGCCTCCAGTGGAGGAGGAGACAAGCCTCTCCCGCCCAACCATGAAGGAGTTCCGGTTGAAGGAGAGCAGTGATTCTCCCAAAAGGTCGCAGGGCCAGGCAATTGTACAATATCCTAGCAACTACTCTGATGTTAGACAGGAGACTGGGTCCACTTGCTTCTGTTTTAGAGCCACTCTCCACCTGCGAAGTGCCGGGCAGCTGCCAGCTGTCATCGACCTTTAATCTCACAACAGCCCTGCAACTTAAGTATTATTATCCCCCACCACGTAGAGGAGAGGCAGACACTCAACAAGCTTTAAAAATTATGCCAAGTTGCTCATCACAGCGATGGAGGCTCAGAGTTTCAAAGTAGGTGCGCCTAGCTCCCAGTATGGTATGCCTCTTGCTCTCCCCACCCCGTTTTACCACAAGATCCAGCAGAGGAAGAAGTGGGAGTGGAAGAAGGGTTTGGCCCATGGCAGTGCCCAGCAATTTGCTCAGAGTCCCAGGAATAAGAAACACGATGTGTGCTCAAGTCTCCTCTTCTTCCAATCTTCTAGCCACTTTCCCTGTATCCTTGAATTCAGAGAGCATTTGTATGGCTTTTCATGAATAAAATTCCCTTTTTTCTACAATAAGCATGCTAAGTTTGATATTCAGGAAAAAATTAATAAAACTATAGTTCGAATCAGGAAACAGAAGAGACAGTGAGAGAAAACATTATGGCAAATTAACCAACATATAGTTCCATTTTCAGTTTGGTTTTTATCTATCGTAACAGCTCACAACATCTCTGTCCGTTTTTGTCATGAATGAGTACCCAGAACCTAATTGTTTGAAACTGGGGAAAGTTGAAGACACCTAACCAATGCTTGGACTTCAGTGCCCAAGGGATTGGAGTTAGGCAGATGCCTTGTTCACCCAAGAGCACTCCGACGATGTGGCTTTCCGCACCCCTTACCCTGTTCCAGATCCCCGGCTCCCATGAACTGTGCTGTACAAGCATGCACAGTACCCATCGCTTCAGCAGGCCTTGAGCAGCCTGCTTCCTCCAGGCCTGTGAGCCAGGGCCAGGCCCCAATACCTGCCTATCCTCCAGGATGGAAGGAGCCCACTCCTGGCAAATCACTCTGAGGTGGCAGCTGCAAATGGACAACAGTCAGTCCTCATTTGGACTTGCTACACAGTGGGTCCCGGGGCTTCTCCAGCAACCAGGCCTCCCTTATGGGAGGTACCTCTTATAAGAGGATATCCGGCCAGCCCTCCCCATGCCACCTGGCAAGGTGGTCAAGTTTCCTTTGCTCTATCCTCAGGGGAAATGTGCACCTTGGGTAGGTTAGGGCTTGGAATTAGGAGATGCCTCGTTAATCTCCTAAGCAAGAGACTGCTCCTATGACCTGGCCTCTCCAGACCCTTGCCCTGTTCCAGATCACTGGTGACCCTGGACTTTGCTGAGCATGGATGACCAGTACACACCCTTTCAGCAAGCCTGTGGCAGCTGGGGCCCTCCAGGCCTGTAGAGCTAGAGGCCAGCACCTGCCCAGCCTCCAGGATGGAAGGAGATCACTCTCCGCAAAATTTCTTTAGGTAGCAGCTGCAAGTGGGCCATGGAAGTCCCCATTTGAACTTGCTGCATGATGAGGGCCTGGGGCTTCTCCAGCAGCCAGGCCTCCATGGTCTCTTATGGGAGGCTACTCCAGCCAGCCCGCCTGACATCCCCTTGCAAGGGAGTCAAACTTTCCGCCAGTCTTGCCTTCAGTGGGAGTATGTGCCACTGGGTAGGTTATAGCTGGGAATTAGGCAGAAGACTTATTCCCCCAAGATCCCACTAAGATTCTCCCAACCCTTCCCCTGTTCCAGATCCCTGGATTCCCTGAACCGCGCTGCATGCGCATGCACAGTGCACAACCCTTCAGCAGGCCTTGGGCGGCAGGAGCCTCCAGACCAGTGGAGCTAGGCTGACCCCAACCACTTGCATAGCCTCCAGTGGGGGAGAGCCCCTGACCCCAACACACATCACTCTGAGGCAGCAGCAGCCAATGGGCAACTATCAGTCCCCATTTGGACTCACTGCCTGATGGGGTTCAGGCTTCTCCAGAAACCAGGGCTCCCAGGTGTCTCTTACTGAGGGATACCCCAGCCAGGGCACCCGCTCCCACTCTGGCAAGGCAGGGCAGTTTCCTACAGCTCAGCCTTCAGAGGGAATATGGGCATTTGGGTAGGTTAGGGCTTGGAATTAGGCAGATGCCTTGTTCCCCCAAGATTCCACTCCTGCGACCATGCCATTCCTGTGACCAGCCCACTCCCACCTGACCCTTTCCCTGTTTGAGATCCTTGTGTAGAGGAGCAAAGTTTGCCACCCCAAAATGTGTCTCTTTGGCATGAGGATTATTTTAAGCTGATTATTTTTAAGAAACAGAAAGACTCAGGAAGTTTTGCTTTTTACCTCCTCCTTAACTGCCTAAAAGAATTTAGATGAAGGGCCTGTTCCAGGAAGAAGAGCCATCACCAGAGATATTTGATCTGTTTCATCAAAGCCCTCTCTGTGGCCCATTGTCTCTGCATAGTATGACAAGCGTTTGTTTACCAAACGTTTGCGTTCCCATCTTCCTATAATTGTCTCCCTTCCCTTCGAAGTCCCAGACCTACACCCCTTCTCCTCAGCTCTGGACTGCACAAAAGCCTCAATTCCCTGAATGTCTGGGAACCTCCTATCTTTGGGGTTCCTGTACATATGGAATTAAATTTGATTTTCTCTTGGTAATCAGCCTCATGTTTACTTAATTCTTAGATCAGCCAGAAGAACTTAGAAGGATAGAGGAGAAACTTTTTCTCCCCAACAGTTGGTGTAGTCAGAAGGATAAAATTTACTGGCTGGAGCCCCATGCGTCCCCCAAGGCAACAACAGCTGAGAAATTCTGCAGCATCTGATAGAAGCCAGCAGAAGGTAAGATTTCTTACCACATCAGCCTCCTGGATCTCTGCCTGTAAGGTCCAGTGGAAGCAAAAGTGGTGAGAGGCCTTTTTCCCTCTTTCTAAATTTAGATTAGCAGGAGAAAATGTTTTTGGAATTATTTTGCTAGGCCCAGCAACTCTGGTATTTTGGTAAAGGGCATTCTCGGTTTTTATTGGTCCTTTTCCTCCAAGAGGTGGTCACTGTTTTTCTTTGTCTCTGTCTGTTGTGTCACTTGCCATAAGGAGGAAAAGCCATCTGGTAAGAATGCAAGCATAGGCCCTAATAAGCCTGCTGTTTGAGCTGGCCTGATAGACTGGTGAGTTCACGGTTCTCACCAGACTGGTGTCTGTCTAGACAAACTTTGCTGTGGGTTAATATGCACATGAGGTGAAAGCTGTTGCTAAGGTACATCTTGGAAGCCAAACCTGAAAAACTGGTGGGCATGGGTCTAGCATTTAAGAGCCATTAGGGTGCTTGCCACCTCAAGAAAGTACCCATGATAGGACAAGTTGGTCATGGAACAGGTTAGAATGACACTAGGACACCCACCAACCTCAAGAAAATTTCTGTGCAACCAGGTACACTGTAAAACAACACACAACTCTCAACCCCTTGGCACATCCCTCTGGGGTATTAGCTTGGCTACAAGAGATCCAAGGCTTAGCTAAAGCTGTTAATGTTCATGTAAGAAAAACCAGATGAGGTTCTTCTCTTGTCTTGTTCTATGTTTGGCTTTATGACCAGTGAGAACATTCTCTCTGGTCTCCATCAGCCAGAGGATGCATATGCATTTGGTGAACAGCTGAGTTGGCTGGGAATCTAAAAATTGGGTGAACTTTTTGGCTTGGTAATTCACCCTATTCTGTTCAAAAGTGGGGAAAAATGTGATTCCTTGTTTTTGAATGATTGTTTAAAAACAGGGACCCTCATAGTTATCACCTTTGCTTTCTTAGGCTAACATTGAGAGAGAACAGTCTGGATCTTGTGAGGGCTACATCTCTTTTAGGGACATCTCTTGCATCTATGGTTAAGCCATAAAAAGGCTTATTGGTTTAAGTCTCTAGTAAGAAGATCCTACTCATCAAAGGTCAGATAATGAATCCTTTGTATTGGAAACACTTCTAAACTGAAAATTTTCTTTAGAGAACTCTCTTCTTAAACGGTTGTCTCATTGGTACCTATAGAAAAGCAAAATTTAAAAAAGGGTAAAGAAATATAATGAATGCCTTAATAACTTCTTTAATAAAATGAAAGAACAGAGATTAGGCTTAGAACAGTAAAAAAATCAAAGCCACTCAGATCCCTTCCTATTTGCCTTCAGACATTTGCAGATATTGTAAAAAAAAAAAAAAAAAAAAAAAAATCAGGACATTAGAAGTACAATTGTCTTACAATTAAGAAGAAAAGGTGGGGAGGGGGAATTTTAAACATCTAAGGGCTATGATTCTGAAAGCTATAAATGTCTATAAAAAAATTAAACAAACAAGATGGAAAGACAATAGTCTGACTAAACTCATGACCACAACTGATATTCAGAGCCTGATATGAATTTTTTTGTCCTTGTCTTCTAAGTTGAATGTACCCAGAGGGGGAAAAAACATTCCAACATAGGTGGATGAGTAAGTCAGCCTATGATATCATATAGGCTACAACTCAATTCTTTGAGGAATTCGAAACAATTGTCTTTGTTTTGCGTATCTCTACAAGACCAGAAATGAAGCTCTACAGATAGTCCAAAGTCCTTCTTGGAATAATTTACATTCTTTTAGAGAGCTCTCTGTGCCTTTGAAATGTAAAAGTTTTACCAGGTCTCCTCTCAGACCCCTGGAAACTCATATCTAGACCATCCTATATTCCTAAGACTGAAAGGAAAAAAAAAGGGAGCTTTTAAGAATGCAAACTGCTATAGAAGTGCTCTTGCCCAAAAATCTAATTTAAGAAAAATTTTAAAATGGAAACTAGAAGGTCTCTGTTTGCATCTGTCTTTATGTACACCTATATATGTATGTTGTAGATATGTGGCATTTTCTACCTCCAAATGCTGTTGCTAAAATTAATTTGTGAAAGAGCTCTATTTAATTGGCTTAAAATAAATTAAGTACTTATATAAGTTAAGTATAAAGTAGTGACTAGCCCAGGTGTTTTCAGGTTCACATGATCTGGAAGAATATTTGATATTAAAGCCAGTTTAGGTTTGTTGATTTGGTTAGAACAGATATGTCTTCAGAGTTATAAACATTGAACATAATGCAGATAAACAATTTTTATTCTACCTGAGTTATTAATCAAGTAGTTTCATGTCATCTCTGTTGCAAAATTTATCAACAAAAAGGTAACTTGGAATGATGGCTGATTTTGTGTAATGTCTTATGCAGTTTTCATGGGTAGTTTAAGTATGATGGTTAAAAACTAATGAATTAAATAGATGTAGATAGGATGGGAGTTTTGGGGTGAACTTTTTGGCAATAATTGTTTAATGATACGTCTACTTAAATGCTTTCCTAAATCTGTTTGGTAACTTACACCTTTGGAGTTTTGCTAAGTTAAATTGAATGATGGGAATTCATTAACTATCTAGACCATTTCCAAATAAGATAAAATGATGAAACATTAATTACTAAATGTACGCCTATCTACTTTTGGCTTCCTATTGCAGCGAAATTGAAGATGTCTGGGTCTCTTGGTAAACATGTACTGTGTCACTTTAAAAAATTTTTACTATGAGGAAGGATTTGTCTCTAGAAATTATAAAATGTATTCATAAATTTATCAATCTAAAAAATGCTGGTGAGAGATGTCATCATCATGGTGGCAAAGAGAGGATCCCTTTTTCTCTCTCCTTCAATCTACAGCAAGTAAAACATCCATAACCCAACAAAGGCTACATTGCCCAACACACCAGGATGCCAGAGAGATACACACATCAGTACATGTGAAGCTGGGTGGATTGGAGCACATAGAGGAGGCTAAGTGGAGGAACAGCAGAGGCAGTGCCCAGGACCTTGGACCCTCAGTCACGTTGGCTGGCCCAGCTGCTCCCAATCCCAGAGAACCCAGTGGGCAGTAGCAGAGGTGTGCACACAACTCTGGCCAGCCAGCCACAGCAGCACCTGTGGCCACAGGGAGTGGAGCAGCAGAGACGGAGCCATGTGATCCTGGGCCTCCAGCCATGGCTCAGAGCCAGGTAGCAGCAGTAGAGGTGCACACAGAACTTTGACATCCCAACTTCCATGGCACCTGTGACCACAAGGTAACAGACAACAACAGAGGCACTGTCCTGCAAACCCAGCTCCCTCCCCGCCTTTCCCTTCCCCACAACATGGCAGTGGAGCTTCTGACCCAGGTAATCCCAGACTAAGCAGAGGCATCAGCCATCCTTATACTCCTGGCAGAGAAGCCAGTGACCACAGTGACACGGGCAATAGCAAGACATCAGTGACCCCCAGAGGCACAGGCAGCAATGACAAGAGTACCAGCAACACCCCAAAGAGAGGCAGTGGAGGGTGGAATGCGCAGATCCTCGATTATAGCCAGAGGTAACTCAGGTAAGAGAAACCAAAAACTAGCACTATGGTGCCACCTACTGAAAAACAAAAAAAAAAGGCTCTAATGTGGAGAGAAGGGAACTCTCATACACTGCTGTTGGGAGTGCAAACTGGTGCAGCCACTATGGAAAACAGTATGGAGATTCCTCAAAAAATTAAGAATAGAATTACCATATGATCCAGCTATTCCACTACTGGGTATTTATCCAAAGAATATGAAAACATGAATGCATAAAGATATGTGCACCCCTGTGTTCATTGCAGCATTATTCACAATAGCTAAGACTTGGAAGCAACCTAGGTGCCCATCAAGGGACAAACAGATAAAGAAGATGTGGTATATATACACAATGGAATACAGATGTATTCCACATATGGAAGTACTTATAGCTGAGTAAGCCATAAAAAATTATGAAATCTTGCCACTTGTGACACCATGGATGGACCTTGAGGGTATTATGCTGAGCAAAATAAGTCAGAGGGAGAAAGTCAAGTACCAGATGATCTCACACATAAATAGAAAATAAAATCAACAACAAACAAACACATAGAGATAGAGATTGGATTGTTGGTTACCAGAGGGGAAGGGGGGAGGGAGTGAGTGAAAGGGGTGATTTGCACATGTGTGTGGGGATGGATGATAATTAGTCTTTGGGTGGTGAACATGATGTAATTTACACAGAAATCAAAATATAATAACATACACCTGAAATTTACACAATGTTGTAAGCCAATGTGACCTCAATAAAATAATTTTTAAAAGAAAAGCATTTGCTATGACAAATGCTCCAGCAGACGAATAACTCAGCAAGCACCACAAAAAGCCATGGTAACATGACATCACAAAAAGAAAATAAGAATTCTCCAGAAACCAAACAGAAAGTCATAAGAGATTGTGATCTAACTGATAAAGAATTCAAAATAGCTGTCATGAGGAAACTCAATGAGGTATGAGAAAACTTAGAAAGGCAATTCAATGAGCTCAAAAATAAAATTGATGAACAAAAGGAATACTTTACCAAATAAATTGAAACTCTAAAAAAAGCACTAAACAAAAACTCTGGAGATAAAGAACTCAATAAATGAGTTGAAGAATGTATTAGAAAACATTGGAAATAGAGCAGACCATATGGAAGAGAAAATTAATGAGCTTAAAGATAGAAACCTAGAAATGATACATATAGAAGAGAAGAGAGAACTAAGATTTTTTAAAAATGAATAAATTCTATGAGAATTATCTGACTTCACTAGAAAGGGCAACATAGAATAATGGGCATCTGAAAAGGAGAAAAGAGGTAGGAGGGAGCAGAGAGCTTATTTAGAGAAATAATAACTGAGAACTCCCCAAACCTAGGAAAGGAACTGGATATACAAATGCATGAAGCAAATAGAACACCCAATTATTTCAATATGAAAACATATTCTGCAAGACACATGATAATAAAACTGTCAAAAGTCAAGGACAAAGAAAGAATATGAAAGGAAACTAGTGTAAAAAACAATAACCTACAAGGGAATCCCCATTAGGATGCCAGTAGATTTCTTAGCAGAAACTCTAAAGACCAGGAAACAGTGTAACAATATATTGAAAATATTGAAACATAAAAACTATCAGTCAAGAATACTCTCTCCAGCAAAATAGTTTTTAGATATGAAGGAGAAATAAAGGCTTTCCCAGACAAACAAAAGCTGAGAGAGTTCATTACCACTAGACCTACCTTACAAGAAATATTGAAAGGAGTCTTCCTACCTGAAACAAAAAGGCAAAGGTGTACAAAGCTTTGAGCGAGGTGATAAACAGAAAGACAGAATCAGGACATTGCAACTCTATATCAGAATAGGTTAGTAAACACCTAATTACAACAAAAAGATTAAAGGGAAAGGAAGCATTAAAAATAACTATAACTACTTCAATTTGGTAATGAACTCACAATACAAAAAATATTAATTGGGGACCAAAAAAATAGAAGGGGAAGAGGGTAAGGACAGAAGCTGCATAACCAAATGAAGATAAGTTGCTATCATCAGGAAAAGGACTATCTTATCTACGCGATCTTTTATACAAAGCTCACAATAACCACAAAACAGAAATTCAGAGCAGAGTCGAGAAACATAAAAAAAGAGGAAACTGAGAAACACATCACAGAAAACTACCAAACTGAAATGGCAGGCAGAAACACAGGAAAAAGAAACAATGGAAATATAAGCAACCAGAAAACAAAAGACAAAATGGTAGTATTAAGTTCTTATATACCAATAATCACCCTAAATCGTATTGAATTCACCAATCAAAAGACACAGAGTTGGGGCTGGCCCCATGGCCAAGTGGTTAAGTTTGTGCTCTTGGCTTCAGCAGCCTGGGGTTTCACCAGTTCAGATTCCAGACGCGGACATGGCACCGCTCATCAGGCCATGCTGAGGCAGCATCCCATATAGCACAACCAGAAGGACCTACAACTAGAATATATGACTATGTACTGGGGGGCTTTGGGGAGAATAAGAAAAAAAATAAGAAGATTGGCAACAGATGTTAGCTCAGGTGCAAATCTTTAAAAAAATTAAAAAAGACACAGAGTGGCTGGATGGATCAAAAAAACAAGATGCAAACGTATGCTGTCTCCAAGAAACCCATCTCAACTCTAAAGACAAATATAGGCTCAAAGTGAAGGGATGAAACATGATACTCCAAGCAAATGGCAACCAAAAGAAAGAGGGTGTAACCATACTTATATCAGACAAAATAGACTTCAAGCCAAAAAAGATAACAAGAGACAAAGATGGACGTTACATAAAGATAAAGGGGACAATCCATCAAGAAGATATAGCATTTATTAATATATATGTACCTAATGTAAGAGCATCTATGAATATAAAGAAATTATTAACAGACCTAAAGGGAGAAATTGACAGCAACACAACAACAGTAGAGGACTTTAATACCCTGGTTACATCAATGGATAAATCATCCAGACAGAAAGTCAATAAGTAAACATTGGCATTAAATGAAACATTAGACCAGATGGACTTACTATATATAGAACATCCCATCCAAAAGCAGCAAAATATACATTTTTCTCAAGTTCCCATGGAACATTCTCAAAGATAGACCATATGCTGGGAAACAAACAAGTCTCAATAAATTTGAGAAGACTGAAATCACATCAAGCATCTTTTCTGACCATAATGGTATGAAACTAGAAATCAACTACAAGAAGAAAGCTGGAAAAGTCACAAATATGTGGAGACTAAACAACATGCTACTGAACAACTATTGGATCAACAAAGAAATAGCCAGAAGAGAAATTGAGAATACAATCTCATTTACAGTTGCAACAAAAACAATAAAATACCTAGGAATAAATTTAGCCAAGGATGTGAAAGAACTATACACTGAAAATTATAATACATTGTTGAAAGAAATCAAAGAAGACACAAAGAGATGGAAAGATAGTCCATGCTCATGGATTGGAAGAATTAACATAGTTAAAATGTCCATATTACGTAAAGCAATCTACAGATTCAATGCAATCCCTATCAAAATCCCAATGACATTTTTCGTGGAAATAGAACAAAGAATCCTAACATTTGTATGGAACAACAAAAGACCTGAATAGCCAAAGCAATTCTGAGGAAAAAGAACAAAGCTGGACATATCACTCTCCCTGATTTCAAAGTATACTACAAAACTATAGTAATCAAAACAGCAACCATACTGGTACAAAAACAGACACACAGATCAATGGGTCAGAATTGGGAGCCCAGAAATAAACTCACACATTTATGGACAGCTAAATTTTGGCAAAGGAACCAGGAAGATACCATGGAGAAAGGAAAGTCTCTTCAGTAAATGGTGTTGGGAAAACTAGGCAGCCACATGCAAAAGAATGAAAGTAGACCATTATCTTACACTATACACAAAAATTAACTCAAAATGGATTAAAGACGTGAATGAAAGACCTGGAACCATAAAACTCCTAGAAGAAAACATAGGTTGTATGCTCTTTAACATCAGTCTTACTAATATCTTTTTTGATATGTCTCCTAAAGCAGGGGAAACAAAAGAAAAATTAAACAAGTGGGACTACATCAAACTAAAAAGCTTCTGCATGGCAAAGGAAATCATCAAAAAAAATGGAAAGACAGTCTACCGATTGAGAGAAGATATTTGTAAATCATATACCTGATAAGGAGTTAATATCCAAAATCTATAAAGAACTCACACAACTCAACAACAAAAGAAGCAAACAACCCAATTAAAAAGTGGGCAGAGATGTGAACATGCATTTTTCTAAAGAAGATATACAGATGGCCAACAGGCACACAAAAAGATGTTCAACATCACTAATTATGCAAATCAAAACCACAATGAGATATCACTTTATGCCCATCAGAATGACTATTATTAAAAATACAAGAAATAGTGAGTGTTGGGGAAGATGTAGAGAAAAGATAACACTTGTACACTGCTGGGGGGAAGGTGAATTGGTGAAGCCACTATTGAAAAGAGTATAGAGATTCCTCAAAAAATTAAAAATAGAAATACTATATGATCCAGCTATTCCACTTTTAGGCATTTATGCAAAAGACATGAAAACACTAATTTGAAAAGATGTAATGCACTCCTAAGTTTATTGAAGCATTAGTTAAAAAGCCAAGACTTGGAAACAACCTAATTACCCACGGACAGATAAATGGATAAAGAAGATGTGGTACATATATATACAACGTAATACTACTCAGCCATGAAAAATATGATATCTTGCCATTTATGACAGCATGGATGGCCCATGAGGGTATTATGCTAAGTGAAATAAGTCAGATGGAGAAAGACAAAGACCATATGTTTTCACTCACATGAGGAAGATGAGAAAATAAAAGTAAACAACAACAAACAAACACATAAATATAGGGAAAAGATTGGTGGTTAGCAGAGGGGAGAGGGGGTGAGAGGTGGGCAAAAGGGCACATTCGTATGGTGACAGATGGCAACCAGACTTCTGGCAGTGAACACAATGAGTCTATATAGTAGTCAAAATATAATGATGTGTATTTGAAGTTTATGTAATATTATAAATGAATGTTATCTCAATACAAAGCTTAAAAAATTTTTAAATGCTGGCATAATAGACAGTTCACAACTGTTTACTTCTTAGTTTCTATTGAAAGAGCTAGGGTTTTTTTTTATAACTATTTAACTTACTGTATTTGCTTTAAAGTCTTCTGTTCTCACTTTGGTTAAATAAATAACTAAGCACAGTTTCACAGTGGCCTAGGATCCTATTTGACAAATGTTTTAAAACCTCAATATTCTTGACAAACTTCCCAAAATCAAATTGAAATGAAGTCTTTTTGACCTCAACCAACTTTGAAATGTTCTAGAGGGTCCCTGGAACATTTCAAAGGATTTGATCCCTCTTCTTATAAAAAGTGAGATACTAATTAGGTTTACTGCACATGTTAAACTACATGGGGAGAGTTTTCAAGTAAGAAGTAATGTAAACCTTCTTAGATTATATTTGTGTGGCTATTAATATAAATGTTCTAGAAATTATATAAAATTCCTAAAATTCTCATATTTCCTGGTATAAGGTTATCACTTGTGATTCTAATTATCTTAAGTGTTGTATGTCCCAGAAATAACCAAATTTTCTTACCAATTTCATCATAATGAACTCTCATTCAACCTTTAACCATGGGCGTTTTAAGTTTTTATCATTTACAGAGAATTGTTGTTTTACTCTGTTGCCTTTGCAAATGTGTTTCATCTTCAGTGAAATTCATGCAAAGAACTCTGACAGGTACTCTAGCATACAAGCCTCTGATAGCTTTCAGACCGTGGCATTGAACTGCGTAAGAATTTATGGAAGCCTAATGGAGAAACTGATGGCTTCATAAAACTGCCAACAAAAGATTAAGATCAATAAGAATTTATTATACAGGACTGAATGAACGGATCAGGATGATTACAATTTTTTATGACTTTTTTTAAACATTGCTGATTTTTTTAATGTTTTGATTTTCCAGATTTAAGGAAATCTTTTTCTCTTAAGCTATCAGCAATTTGGTAAATTGTACCTTTGTAAGCAGAATTGAAACATTTATCTTTTTCTCCCTACCTGATACCTCCAGAATTCAAAACTCTCAGTGAATATTTTTATATTTTCATGGCAATATATTTATTTACATAAGCTCAATGAAAATCTCTACTCCTTGTAACAGGACACAATTAGAAAAATTGGTTATATTACCAAAGCTTTGACTGGAATGTCATATTTGGGAGAGACATGCATACACTCAGATATGACCAGATAGCTTTAAGGAACTAAGATTAACTTTATGGATCCAATAAAAGCCCCATGGAAAAAATAGCCAGGTACCTTGCTTACAGGATTCCTGACAGCCTAATCAGGTGAGTAATGAAGGTCACTTCCTGGCAGGTGCAGGAACCTCAGGATGTTTTGGGGACCTCAAGAAGAGAAGACTTCACCCAAATCTATAGGTGTTGCAAGCAAAGTCTCATGAAAAGTCTTTGGTTTGGCTTCCCTGGGCTCAGGAGACATTTTAAGTCTAATTTGAGTTTCCTTATGAAAAATTCTAGCAAACCAGATTTAAAAGAGACTTTATGATCAGTCACTATTCTTGCTGCACTCATGTAAATAATTAGACCAAGTTTAATGAGAGTAGACAATTTACAAACAAATTAGTCTTAATTTGGCTGTCTTTGGTAAAAATGGGGGTGATTTTAGAGACAAAAATTACTTTTCAGTAGAAACTATAATACACACTTGTGGAAATCAGATTCTAGTTCTGTTAATTGTCTTTGAGGTTTTTTCATTTGCCTGTGAACCGGACTGAATTCATAATTCGTCTAGTTTTCTCATCTGGCTACAAATCTCCTAACTAAGGCCTCCAATTTTCTCTCATCCTTTTGACTTGGAATCACTGAGAACTAAAATTGCCCTTTTTCCTGAAGTCCTGCAAACCGGCCAGATGCCTTAAGAGAAATCACCACAATAGCCTATGTTTAGACAACCTTCTTCACACCTGTTGCCGTATGGGCCACTCAGAAAGTTCACCTGAATACCCAATGACGTCATCAGAGACATTCAAACTGCAAAAAGTACTTCAGTCTTGACATCTAGAAATCTTCTTGACTGCCTGCTTTCAGACTCAGAAGCTGGGATTATAATCTGTTCCAATCATTAAACATTATTTTTCTGTTTCCATAGAAATGCCTCTTAAGAAATACCTGCTGGCTTGCACCAAAGGCCTAACTTTGGGAGTCCTCCTGCATCACTGCCTCCTGAAATGAGACACAACTGACCTCAGTGAACCCACTTAGTCTCGGGACTAAGAGGCTGGTTTAATGTGATGGAGCCATCTACTAACTCAACGTCTGGACTGTAAAACTTCTTGGGGAAGTTTTGAAAGTGGGATTGTGGGGGAGTAAAATTTTCCACTCCAAAATGTGTCTCTTTGGCATGACGATTATTTTAAGCTGATTATTTTTAAGAAACAGAAAGACTCAGGAAGTTTTACGTTTTACCTCCTCCTAAACTGCCCAGAAGAATGTAGAGAGAGGGCCCATTCCAGGAAGAAGAGCTATATCACCAGAGATATCCACAAAGAAAATGAGCTAGGTGTGGTAGACTAGGGAAAACTTAGCAAGGCCAGTTTGATCAAATCCCTCTCTGTGTCCCATTGTCTCTGCCTAGCATGACAAACATTTGTTTACCAAACATTTGCTTTTCCCATCTTCCTTTACATTGACTTCCTCTCCTTTGCAGTCCCAGACTACTCCCCTTCTCCTCAGCTTTTGACTGCATAAAAGCCTCAATTACCTGAATGTCTGAGAACCTCATATCTTTGGGGTTCCCATAAATACAAAATCCAATTTGATTTTCTCCTATGAATCTGTCTCAAGTCAATTTAATTCTTGGACCAGCCAGAAGAACTTAGAAAGGTACAGGAGAAACCTCTCCTCCCCAACTCCTGGCTCTCCTGCACTGTGCTGCACAGTCTTACCCAGTACATGCCCCTCCAGCTGACCTGGGACAGCCAGAGCCCACCAGGCCTGTGGAGTCAGGGCCTAGCCCCAAATACCTGCAGAGCCTACATTGTGGAGGGAGCCCACCTGGGCAAATTGTTCCAAGGCAGCAGCTGCAAATGGGTAACACAGTCCCCAGGCGGACTTACTGTCTGATGGCGGCATGGGGCTGCTCCAGCACCAGGGCTCCCAGGTGTCTCTTATTGGAGGATACCCTCGCCAGCCAGCCTGGCCCTCCCTGACAAGGCGGGGCAGTTTCCTGCAGCTCTGCCTTCAGGAGAATGTGCACATTTGAGTAGGTGAGAGTTGGAATTAGAAGATGCCTTGTACCCCCAATAGCCCACTCCTGTAACCAGGCATCTCTGGACCCTTGCCCTGTCCCAGATCCCTGCCTCTCCTGAACTGTGCTATGCATGTGTGTGCAGTACGCACCACTTGGCCTTGCGCAGCCGGGGCCCTCCAGGTCTGTGGAGCTAGGACTGGCCCCAACCACTTGCATAGCCTCCAGGGAGAAGAGATCCCACCATCCACACCCCTTCAGCAGCCTGTACTGCCCCGTTCAGTGTTGCCATAGATCTTGAACAGGTGAGTGTCCTATACCAACGCCCTACTACACCTTTTTGAGCCTCAGTTTCCCAATTGTACTGTGTGGATAATAGTCTTTGTGTAGGTCAAGTTAGATAAACCATCTGAAATCTCTCCGTAAATTATAAAGCATCATGCCCATATTTTTGGATGTTGTGTTTTAAACATTGATTTACTTAATACTCTTCTTGTCAAACTCCTCATTTGCATGTCCTCTGTCAGACAGAAATCTAAGGCACAGCACAGTAATTCTAGAGACATAGAGAAAATGCAAACTATAAGCAAACCTAGCATAAATACACAAATTTACCAGGAAATCCTTTACATTGTAAACAAAGCAGCTCATTAATTTTGTTGAGGTAATACGTGAAGATAGAATTGTCGAATTTGAATGTAAGGATTCAGTACTAGCCAAGTCTCATTATTAACAAAGGAAGGCATTCTGACAAAGGAAGGATTTCAAGCCATACACAAACATCAGAAAGATGATCTTAAGACGCACTCATGCGAGGCAAGTGTCCCACTGACTCAGGACGCCAGGTAGACTTAGGACACCCCATCACCTAGGCTCTTAAGAGAAGACACAGGGCAGCTGTGCCATGTTCCCCATTTCACTGAAGCCACAGGGAGACCCTGAAAGATGAGGAAGTCAAGCCGGCCACACAGACGGCAACATCAGGCTTCTTATCCTCTGTAAACTTACAGCTCTCAACCGCCCTTAGAATTCAGGGCTACTTAGAGGATGGAGGAAGAGAAAAAGAAGAGGTATCTGACAGGGACTGTCCTCCTGGCCCTGAGGCCTTTTGTGGCCTGCGTGCCATGTCCAGAGCCACATAAATAGCTTTCAAGCAAGCTGAAATGTGTCTTGAGCAGGAAGATGGCTTTTGCAAGTATAACATCTCCGCTGAAACAGGCTGGCTTCTTAAAGGACTTTGACAGCACTCTAAAAAAATCCTGTTGGAGCAGCAGTGTAGTGAGTGGGAGAGGGAGCAGGGATGGTGGGCGTGGCTTTACTAAATTCTTTGGGACACAGGACTCAGGCGTTCTGGACCCTAGCGGAGGGCTCTTGTTTTCACTGCCTCCTCCGTCCCCGATTTGTCTTTTTCCCTCCTCTGGGATGCAGCTTGCAACAGGGCTCTGTCACACAATGTGCTCAATCCTCTCCTTTCTGAAGGCTCAGCCTTAGAAGCAGAGGGATTCTTCCTCCTGAGCTAATCCTTGTCAATTAGAGAGCTGCATCTTGACATCTGCCTGGGGTCCGTATATTATCTACAAGATGCTCATTATAGTGCAGGCCCCGCAGTCGTGGATCAGAAGCTGGACGTCACTGAGGCACGCAGAACCACCTCCCCCGGAGCCAGCCACCTTCCGTGGAACCGTCCCGTGTGAACGGCCACGCTGCCAGGAGAAAGGGCCTCGGAAAACCGCAAGTTCTGTCTCCCTGCACGCCTCCAACAGTGACTTGTCAGCTCCGAGGATGGGGACCAGAATTTCACTGTGTTCTCCTCAGGGGTGTTTCATAAGAGACGGCTTGGGTTAGGGGTTTCTGTTTGTTTGTTTTGTTTTGTTTGCCTCTGCTATTCAGCAGGCAGCTCTCATCCTGAAGGCGTTTCAGTTCTCGCCATGGCTGTCTTTAAAGCTGCTAGTCCCCCATGGAGAGCTCTTTCCCTAAAAGGAAAACCCGCAGCATCGCTGCTTTTATACGTCCTGCGTCAGAGGCCAGCCAGGACGCGGCGGGCCGCGGGTGGAAAGGCGCTTTGCTGCCACCTAGCGTCGGGCCTGCGAGGCTGAGGCGGTGGCAGGCGGGACGGTCACAGTCGGCGGTACGCAGATGGAGACTCGCAGGCTCCGGAGCCTAATTCTGCCCGGCACTGGGGGGTGGCACTGTGCAGAGCTCTGGGTCACATCGGCACTGAACCGTTCCGCTGAGAGGCTCTGAGTTAGGGAGGCTGACCGCACACACCCGAGACAGCAAACCGAGCTGGCGCCTGCCCCCCATCTCCATCACCAGGGCAATGAGTGTAACAGCGCTTTCTCCCACTTGCTGTACGCCTTTCCAGTTGCCCTCCGATGCTTTCTTCCTCCCGCCTGAATCCCACGCCCCTCCCCCCATATCCATATCCTCCCCTGGGGAGTAAGTGGAGACAGGAATGAGAAGCTCGTACAGGGAGCTCTGAGCTCTAACTCCAAGACTGTTTTTTTTTTCTTTTTAGGAAGATTGGCCCTGAGCTAATGTCTGTTGCCAATTTTCCTCCTTTGTTTTTTCCCCTCCTCAAAGCCCCAGTACATAGTTGTATATCCTATTGTAGGTCTTTCCAGTTCTTCTATGTGAGATGCTGCCTCAGCATGGCTTCATGAGCTGTGTGTGGGTCCCTGCCCAGGATCCAAATCTGCGAACCCAGGGCTGCCAAAGCAGAGCACACAAACTTAACCGCTGAGCCCCAGGGCCCGCCCCAACCAAGTCTCAAGAAAACAATCTTAAATCCATGCACTGAAATCTCCAGGAGATGCAAACCGTCAAGGTGATGTGCCCGACTTCCCACAAAGAAGGGCTGGAGAGGACTCTGAGTCCACTAAAAAGAAACACTCAGGAAAAAATAGCTTAAAGCTAATTTAATATGTCTGGTGGTTGGTTGTGGTCCATCTGCAAGTTCAAAGCCCCAGGAGCACCTGGTGTGTATTTAGTATGCCCCAAATTGGGAAGGCTCACACAAGATTTCTTCGAACCTGTAATGATAACGCCATGAACTTCAGTTAATGAGAGGGGTCAGGGACCGGAAGGTTTAATTTGATTTTCTAGTTAACTGAAAATTAATGAAGAAATTGTCTCTTTTATCCAGGAAAGTGCTTTCTGGTAGTTACAACTCTCAGTGCACTCTTGTGCGCTTTGACTATTTCTGTTAATACGTAGGAGAAGACTTTGCCACACGCTGATCAAATTTTTATGGCGTAGGCTGACGAGGATCGATAGTGCATTATCTGGCAGAATTTCACTCAAAAGTAATCCAATAGGCTAAAATTCAAGACTTCTCTTATAAGAGATAAGACTAAAGTAGATTTTGTTTTTAAGTTGATCACACAGATACAAGATGTGCAAACGTGGCTGATTCACAGTTGATGTGGGGAAACCTGGGTGGTTTTGTCACCTGGTGCAGCTGCCAAAAGTGTCAAGACTGTCTTAGGCAGCACCTATAGAGAGAGGCGTCAAAGATAAACAAAACCAGACCTGGTTACCGTGGTAAGGACAGATTTTAATCAATGATACGCTACCGCAATGGGGAAAGGAGTCCAGAGTGGCCTGAACAACTCAACTTCCATTTGTACAGAGTAACTGGGTGTTTTAAAGCAACAGGGAGGGAACAGCGAGGCGTGAGCCGGGCTCATGAGAGTCAGGGAAGTGGAAAATTACAAAGAGCGGGAGGGAGGGGTTGGCCCCTGTGAAACTGTCTGGGTTTGCCAAGTGGCGCTTATTGAAGTCAGGCTCCTGCCCTCCCATGGAGGCTGGGAGACAGACTCTATCTGCAGGTGTTGGCTGGAACCAATAGTCGATTCTTTTGGTAGCCTTGAGTTTTCTCAGGCAGGCACTTTAAGGGGGGCTGGAGTTGTCCAGCCTTGGGATGTTAGCAGATGCAAGACACAGGTGGTGGAGAATGTCGGAGAGACCCAGCAATTCCAGTCCTCATGCCTTTTCTTTTGACTGTGGAGTGATATGGGTCAAAGCGGATGATGGAATTAGCAACACTCTACCACCCTCATTCAATTTTTCAAAAATATATCTGGGCACCAACTGTGTGCCAGGGAAAGTATTAAATCCTGTGATGGAGTAATGAACAACATGGCATAGACCCTGCCCCTAAGAAATTTATATTTTTGTGAGAAATGAGAAAGCACAATTAAGTAAATAAAAATATTTACAGATTCTGATAAAACCTATAAACAGGGTGATGTGACAGTAATTAGGATGGAGCTGTTGGAATCACATTAGTGTTGTTCGAGTCTTTATAGGCCAAGGTTGAGGCTTCCTCTCGAGAAGGGGCTCAGAGGAGCCTGGCGAGGGTTTGGTCCAGAAGAGAATTCTGGTCAGAGGTAGAGTGTTCTGGGGGCAGGGAAGGTGGTAGTTCTACTGAAGCCTGCAATGGTGGGGTCATGCCTGCAACGCTGCATCCGTTCAGCCCGCTACAGCACAACATGGAAGTAGACCAGGATGATGAAAGTTCTGGAAATCACGTCATAGGAGCAAAATCTGAAGCTGCTAAGGATGCTTAGAAGGAAAGATCCAGGGGAAAACTGAAGACCTATATTCAAATGTGTGAAGAGTTGTCATGGGGAAGAGGGGATAGAATTAGAACTTTCAATATAGTTGTTCACAATATCAAGCAAACTGCATTGTGAGAAAGTGGAGGTGCCGCCATATAGTTCACAGAGTCTAACCACCGGAAGAGACGGCATAGAAATAATGCCTGTCCTGGGTAGAGCTTAGCCTAACACACACACGCACACACACTCACACACCAAAGTCTCTTCCTGGCTCAGCTGCTTAGCAGCTGTGTGAGCTTAAGCCAATTTCTTAACCTCTCTAAGCCTCGATTTTCTTTCCTATAAGAAAATAATGGAGCCCATGTCACAGAATGGTTGTGAAAACTAAATAAGATAACGTGTGTCCAGCATCTAATGCTTGGTACCTTCGCAAGTGTTCAATAGATGTTAGCTCTTCCACCAACTCTGAGAGTTAACAATCTGCCTTCTCCATTAGTTGTGCAGAGGCAGCTATAACACAGTTGTAGACTCAGGAGCCAGATTACTGGAATCACAAGCCCAGCTCTGCCACTTACATACTTTAACTTCTCTGCTTCTTCATTCCCTCATCTGTAAAGCGGGTATCACAGCAGTCCTTACTTCATAGGCTTGTTGTGAGCATTAAATGAGTTGATATGTGTAAAATGCTTAGAAGAGTGCCAAGTATGTGTACGTACTACATAAAGTGGTTTGACCCACTGTATTAGTTAGGAGCCTTGGTGACAGATAAGAGAAACCATCTCAAGCTGTATTAAGCTAAAAGAGGGAATTTACTGCAAGGATTCAAGGGGCTCTCCTGAATGTGGCCAGTCTTCAGCAAGTGACAGGAACCAGGACCTCGAAAGGGCACCCACCTCCATAGAACTTAAAATCCATGGGAGGAGACAGATATCAATAATATACACACACATATTTAATGTAAACTCCAGTACATGGGTGTGAGAGAATATAACCTGACCTGGGAAGGCTTTCTAGAGGAACTCAGTGAGGTGACATGGGTCTCAACTGGCACCACACCAATCTACCCATGGCCATCGTGAAATCTGAGGGCGCTTTTAGTTGTCTCAGTGCCTGGGGCCACTACTGAGCAGGGATGCTATACAAGCCACAAGGTGCAAACAGCCCCAAGCAAAGAAGCACTGTCCTACCCAAAACGCCAGCGTTGTCCCATTGAAAAACAACGTGTCATATGAAACTAGAGCAGAGCTTGCTGCCTTGCTTTCTACCCTGGCCTTTTTTTTTTTGCTGGGAAAGATTCGCCCTGAGCATTAATCTGTTGCCGATCTTTCTCTTTTTTTTTCTTTATCCTCCCCAAAACCCCAGCGCATAGTTATAAATCTTTCTAGATCTTCTACGTGTGCCACTGCCACAACATAACACCTGAGAGTAGTATGGTTCCGAGACTGGGAACTGAACCTGGGCCACTGAAGCATTGAAAACACCAAACTTTAACCACTAGGCCATCAGGGCTGGCTCCTATCAGGGTTTTTTTCATGAGATTCATGATATGTGTGTTTCTGCCTGTCTGCTTTGTTTATTCTTTCTCATATGGTTTATTTACTGGACATCTACTAACAGTTGATTCTTTCCCATAATGAGCTGACAAAGAATGAGAATTTAGGGGTTCCACTCCCTCAGTACCCACTCCTCTGGGTGCTAATCCAGAGGCATATACACAAAGGACGGAAAACCATATAGAGATGGAAGGATTGAGTAAAGTTGGGTGTATCAGCCAGGTTTAAAAACAGAAGCAGACAGACACACTATGACAAAGATAGATGGATAGACGGGGGTGGAGAGAGATTTGTTACAGGGATTTGACTCTAAGCAATTGTGCAAGGGGGTTAAGTGGTCTCTGCAAGGCTGTCATCTTCACATCTGATGCTAGAGCTTCAGTCCTCAGGGCAGGCAGCAGGGAAGGGAAGAGGGGAAAGTGGAGAACAAGAAGAACAAGCTGGAAACCACAGTCGTGAGTCAGAGCCCGTGAAGATGGACTGAAACCAGTGTCAGTTGTCAGTTCTTGTTGCCCTGACATTGATGGCATGAGTGTCCTGCAGGAGCCAGGGTCCTTCATCATGGAACTAAGCCGAGCATCTGGCCCAGGAATCAGAGAAGCTGAAGGAGGAGCCAGGTAGGATGGGTGACTGCAGGACCTGCCACTGCCTCACTCCAACAAGGCGAGCCAGTGGATAAGCAAAAGCATGTGTGAGCTACGAAGTGGCTACTCTTTGCTTCTGCCCCTAAGAATCTCTCTGGTGGCCTATCCTAACTGGAAATATGTAGGAAAAGAAATTCTGGGAAATGCAGAATCAGTCTACCCAAATTCAGACATTACAAAGCCACCACGTTGGGTTGAGAATGTGGCTTAGACCTGAAGCCAGAATGGGGCTCTTGTGTCAGCTCAGATCTTCGGGCGGGCCTGGGCTAGAGAAGAACAGTGAGGAGTTGTGCCTACCTTACATGCTGGTGGAGGGCAGAATGGAGAGCTCCAGACAAGGGGACTCAGGCGGCTTTTCCAATGTGGTGGCCTGCCCCTGGCTTTGTCATGAAGCCAGAGAAGTTTAAGCCTCAGAGTCCTCCCTTGCAAAGGCCCTTCCAAGGCCCTGGGGGCACTATCAATTCTGTACTCGTATCTTTGTTTTCCCAAAAGTGTTCAGCTTCAGGCTGCACACAACCTGAGCCTGTCCTTCAACCCACACGCTAGTTAACCCAGCCCAGGAGGTGTCTGATTGTCCCTGACCCCCCTAATTAGATAAGTGTTTTCTCCTCTCTCGGGGGAAAAGCAAATGAAGAGTGGAGAAGTGGCAGAATTTCTCTCTCCAGAACTTCTCCTTGGGGAAAGAAACATTCCCGGAGTTTCATTCTTTAAGAGCTGCTAACAGAACACCGAGAAAGAAGGGAAATTATGGCCATCTCTGAAGAAACCAGCCACCAAACAAGTTTGCTCACCAAACTCATCTCCTCTTCTTCCTGGGCAAAGACCTTGACATTTCCCATCCTCTCCTGTGGCCTGCGGTGGATTTCTAATGGAAGATGAGAGGAGGTGGCAGGCGCTATTTCCAGCTCTCACTGAAAAGAACCATCCTTATACAATTGTCCATGCACTTTCCCCTTCCGGCTGGTGGGAGAGAGAGAAGACACCCACCACCAGCAAGGGAAATTTGGGAGTCTGTTAAAAATGGTAGAGCCACCAAATGGCTTCTTCCAATCAGGAAGCCACATCAGAATGTCACTTGAATGAAATCTAAAGTCTTATTGTATAAAACCACTGAGATTCAGGGTTTTACCTGTTGCAGAAGCTAGGGTCCTTGACAAAGATACATACCTATATGTGTAGTAAGGAAAATTAGATACATTTAAAATTAACCAGTTTTTTTTCAGTTTTTTAATCAGAAATAGGGGTCATACAAACAACATGGGATAGCAAGCTAACAAGGGAAAGGTCTGTTTGGTCATTAAAGAAAGTTCAATGGAGAGGATGGATTTTTGTTGGACATTAAAAGTTAGAGTTTTAATAGGAAAAGAAAAAAGGAAATAGTTCCACATGGAGAGAACAGTAAGAGCCAAAACTAAGATGTGGAAAGGACTGTGGTGGATTGGTTGGAGCATAAATTTTATGTAAAAGAATAATGGGAGATCAGAGCTCAATTTGGGGATGTGTTTACCGGCAGGCTGAGGAGTTTGGCCTTTATACTTACAATAGAAAACAGCAAGTCCTTGAAGGTTTCTGAGCAGAGAGGGGACACAATCTAAATAGGACTCTAGGAAGATGGTGCTGACAGCCATTGTAGGATGGCCTGAGGCAGAGGGGGGAATCCATAGCCACAATCCAAGAACCTGGTAATGTGTCTGAAAGAGAGTGGTGTTGCAAGACAATTCTCCATGGGTCTCTCACTTCTTGGTTTTTGAGATAATGTGAAAATATGCTGGACGCTCCAAAGCACAATACAAATATCAGTTGTTATTCTTATTACTATTAAGATTATCAAATGAAAAGGAAGAGGATGAAATTCCAATAAGCCAATGTTAGCTGCTTAATCAAGCAATCCACAAAAAAGTTGGATGGAGTAGGGGGCAAAAGGTTAAACTAGTGACTAAAGTGAGGTTTGGGAATTTATTTTTAAAACTCCCGTTCTCCCCATTAGCATGGAAAATTCAAAGTCATCCCCATCAGAATCAATGGGAAACATCTTATGAGAGGTTGAATAGACACACAGAAAGAGATGTGCTGGGAATTAGAGAAAAGGAGAAGACTCTCTCATAAATACTGGTGAGTGTATCTTTAGTGATCATAAAATTTTATCTTAAATACACTTTCTATGTTGCCTATTTCTCCTAACTTCATTCATCCTCCTCTCTTTGCTTTTCAGATCCACAAGTTGCATCATAAAAGACGCTGTGACCGGCAGCTTTGCTGCAATCATAACTGGTAGCGCTCAGCCAGGATCGAGGGGAGCAGCTCCAAACCCCTAAACATAGCACGTGATTGGAAGCCACGGCCTTTTTAAAGGACTTTCAAGGTCCATGCAGGACAAATTGCAGGGAGGGAGGATGGAATTTGTATTTTCCTTTGTATTTGGATAGAAACAAGAATGGAAGCATTGCCCACGGGGACACAGGGCCAGGGAGATGCTTTCCCACCCTGCTGCCTTCTAAGTGCACGACACTGAAATATTGATGCTTGCTGCACTGCAAACATACAGAATCATGTAGATGCTAAACTCAGAACATTATTAATTTATTTCTATCTATAGCCTCTGTCTCCAGGAGTCCCAGGGAATCTTTAAACAATAAATGACTTTTAAAAAAAAAAATGCCAAGATGAAATAATGAAGTCAGCAGGAATGAATGGATATTTAATAAAGGACAGAAGCATGAGGTCCAAATAGAAGAAAGAAAGTTCAGTTCAGTTTAGAAACACTCAGTGAGCCTCTGCTAGGTAACACATATTTGTATCAGTTGTTAGAAATACAAAAATGAAGGAGACCACAGCCACTGTTCTTGGGGAGCTTCACACAATGAGGGAGAATGATGCTTAAAAAAAAACTAAAGCAATTTTAGAGAACACTACCTTCAGACCGCTACATTGTCAATAAAAGAGTGAACTTGAGAATGCCCGCCAGCTGGCACAGGAAGAGCCACGTAGAAGGTCGTCCATCTTTGCCTGGGCTCTGGGTAGGAGAAAAATTCTCACTTGGTCATTTAAAACTTTGACCTGAGATACTGGATTTAGGATTAGTTAGTTTAAAACCTTGGACCTGAGGCTGGATTTAGTGTTGGCTCAAAATTTGGGGACAAGAAAACCACAGGTTGAGAAATTAACATTAAAAGCAGATTTTTTTTAATGGCTACAAGAACATTTCCCGTGCCACACACTCTTCTTACAGTGTGACTTTAGCATACCTACTGTCAGAAGGTAAAGTCCACATACCCTCCCCCTTGAATCTCGGTGGCTATGACAGAAGTGATACTATATGACTTTGAAGGCTAGGTAATAAAAGGCAAGACAGCTTTTTTTTAGTAGATTTTTTTTTAAGCAGTTTTAAGTTCACAGCAAAATTGAGAGGAAGGTACGGAGATGTCCCGTGTCTCCCCTGCCCCTGCGCATGCACAGCCTGCTCATCATCTATGTCCCCACCGGAGTGGTCCATTGTTACAGTTCATGAACCTACATAAAATCATTATCCAGGGTCCATAGTTTACATTAGGGTTCACTCTCGGTGTACATTCTATGGACTTAGACAAACGTATAGCGACAAATATCCATCATCGCAGTATCAGAGTGTTTTCCCTGTCCTAAAAATCCTCTGTGCTCCACCTATGCATCCTTCTCTCTCCCCAGTCCCTGGCAACCACTGCTCTTTTTACTGTGAGACAGCTTTCTCCGGGTTCTCTTCAGGATGTTTGCTCTTAGAATCCAGCCACCATGCTATGAGCCCAAGCAGCCACTTGAAGAGGCCACATGTAGGCGTCCCAGCCAACAGTCCCAGCCAAGCCAGAGTCAACCACCAGACATATGATCAAGAAGCCTTCAGGTGACTGCACACCAAGACTTTGGTTCTTCCCAGCTGAGGTCCCAGGTATCGTGGAGCAGAGACTGGCCATCCTTACTCTGCCCTCTTTGAATTCCTGTCCAACAGAAGCCACGAACATTATAAATGGTTGTTGTTTTGTGCCACTAAGACTAAGGTGGTTACTTATGCACCCGTAGTAATCAGAACAGCTGATGATAAGCCAGAGGTACAGAACAGAAGGAATGTAAACTTCTTGAAAGGACACTCCCATGACTGAAACTAATCAAAAGGACAAATGTACAAGTAAGAAATCTATCATGGGCGCAAATCAACAGACTCAACAGCTTGGAGAATTAGACCCCAAGAACTTGAGATAATAATACAACAATCAGGAAGAGCACATAAAATAAGCATAGTTAGGGGCTGGCCTGGTGGCGTAGTGGTTAAGTTCACATGCTCCACTTCGGCATCCCAGGGTTCACAGGTTCATATGCTGGGCATGGACCTAGCACCTCTCATCAAGCCATGCTGTGGCTGCATCCCACATAAAATAGGGTAAGCTTGGCACAGATGTTAGCTCAGCAACAATCTTCCTCACAAAAATAAAAATAAAAATAAATAAACATATTTAAAGTGATTTAAAATTTTTAAAAATAACAAACCATTGTAAAAAATAGAAGTAGATTTTGCTGCTGCAATTAATACAAAACCCAAAATAACTGAATTAAAGAAGATAGAATATTATTTTTTCTTATATAAACAAAGCTTAGAAGAGAGTTCTAGGGCTGATATGATGGTTCAAAGAGGATGGTGAGCTCAAACTCCTTCAACGTTGTTTTTCCATCTTTCTCGAACTATAGCTTCCACCTTGTGGTTCAGGATAACTGCTCAAGCTCCAGTTATTGCACCTGCATTCCAGCCAACAAGTAAAGGAAAGGGCTAAGAAGTTCTCGCCCTCTCCCCTTTAGAACACCTCCTGGAAGTCACATATGGCAGTTTGCTTACACCCTGTACTGTGTTGAATAGGGTCCCCCAAAAATTCACATCCACATGGAACTTCAGAATGTGACCTTATTTGAAAACAGGGTCTTCGCAGATATAATTAAAGTTAAAATGAGACCATTATGAATCAGAGTTGGCTCTAATCCAATGACTAAAGACAGAGAAGAGAAAACGGAGACACAGACAGACACACAGAGAGAATACCATGTGATGGCAGAGGCAGAGATTGGAGAGATGCATCTACAAGCCAGGAACACCAACGACTGCTGGCAACCACTACAAGCCAGAAAGAGGCCAAGAAGCATCCTCTCCTGGAGCCTTGAGAGAGAGCACAGTCCTGCCAACAACTTGATTTCAGACTTCTAGCCTCCAAATCTGAGAGAATCAGTTCCTGTTGTTGTAACCCACCCAGTTTGTGGTACTTTGTACAGCAGCCCAAGGAAACCGATCCACACCCATTGGTCAGAATTTAGTTACACAGGCACACATAGCTGCAAGAAAGACCGGGAAGGACCTTGATTCTAGGCCGCCAGAAATGACAAAATATTTATATTAATTAGCTGCCTACATTTTTCTTAGCTATACATTCTGATCACCTCTTCAATAAAACTGACCAAAATTTTGTGTAGTGGTTTTTTTTTTTTTTTTGGTGCTAATATCTTAGAGCAGTTTGTTTCTTCTTCACAACTAGGCATTGGTAATTTCATGTAAATTTCTAGAATTGTGAAATTTTGGAAAGTTTATATCAAGTTTCTTTTATATCTGAGCCATTACACATATTTATAGGGCTGTTACACATTGTGCCTTACAAAAACATGGAATTTTAACACATTCCATGTTACAAAACTCCCATCAAAAGAGAAATAGTGTGGTGCATTTATGGTTATATTTGCTGCTTTATTGACTACATTCGTGGCAGAAGACAACTTCCATTTTGACTCGGTGTCAATGATCATTGAGTTCTCCACTTACAGGTCTACACATCCAATGACTGGATGAGATTTCTGCACAGCAGCTTCTGGGTCTGAACACTGCAATCTTGCTTCTCTTCCAGTACCCAGACTCTTCCAGTGCGAGCTGCCACAGGATGTGTTTGTATCACAGTGCAATGTCTGGCACTGCGCTTTCATGTCAGAAGCAGTGGGAATACCCCTGCGTGCCATTTCTGAAGTGGGAGGGCCAGCAATAACATGGACATGACTGAGAACCCCATAAACATGTTTCACTAGATCCAAGCTAAATGTATCCCCAACTAAATTTCCCCTTAGAAAGATTCCAAAAATGCCCAGTGCCACTCAACACAAAGAGAAGCATTACAGAAGGGAGGTAGGAGTGGAAAGAAAAATTCGTCTTAACCAAATGGCATTAAAATATCTTACATATGCAAATTTTACAAAAATATATGATCATATGAACATATCTGTGCCCCCTCCCATGGCATTGGAAGAGGCCCATACAAGCAAGGGGCCCTAACACTGTTTCATTAGCTCTACAGTAAATCCACCTCTGCCAAAAAAATACCATCCAGAACCTGTGAAGAAAGGCAAACTACTCAAAAGAACTATGGACACAAGAAATGAAGATGCTTTTTATAAAAAAGAGAGCCCAAATGGCCATAGAATACTAGTTAATAGCTCAGTAAGACCAGGTGTTAGCAAGGTTGGAAACATATACTACTATTGGGATCATAAATTGATATAACCAGTTTAGAGAACAATTTAACAATACCCACCAAACTTGAGCTGCACGGCTTCTGCTTTGGGGTATCTATCCTGCAGACAAACACACACATGCTCACAAGAAATGTATACAAGGATGTTCACTGCAACACTCTTTATAACAGAAAACAAGTGGAAATTAATTAACTGTCCTAGGTAAAGGAATAACTAATAAACTAAGGTTTATTCATAAAATGGAAAACTATCCAATAAATGATGATAGAACAATAAAAATGAATTAACTATATCTAGGTTTATAAACATGGATGTATTTTTTAAATATTTATTGAGTTAAATGTTTCAACATGACTTGTAGAGGTTGATATTTCCCTATAATTTAAGATACATAAAACAAATTGTTTATATTAGTTATGAATTCATACATACTAGGAAATTCACAAGAACAAAAATAGGAATGATATACACCAACTTCAAGATTGTGGTTTCTGTCAAGAACTGTGAAGGCTCTAAGATTTTGCCCTCCTTCCAAGCTAACAAGACAGCCTGCCCCTTTTACGGATGCCGGCAATAGACACGAGATTCTTGGGTCAGAGACAAAGGACTTCATTACTCACAGCAGAGCAGGCAGTATGTGCTTCGTGTTCACATGAGTTCCCTTGGCCTCCCAAGTCCCACAGGGGTGATGCTGAGTGGCCCAGGTGGATGCTGTGCACACAATACGTTTCTATCACAGTTGAGGAACCCCCAGCTTTTATAATAGACTATAAAAAAAACTTGCTTTTGCCCTAGAGGAAGACACTATTATACCAGACGGTAAACAACCCTGCCCTCTGCTCACAGGGAGACACTATCTTCGTCTTTTAAGACGGTTCACTCTACAAACATCCTTGAAATGTCAGTCCTGAACAAAAGCTGTCAGTGCCTCTGCTGAAGATACGCACGAATGTGAGCCATGTTTCCCAACAATTACCTCAGAGAAAAGAAGGTGGGGAATGCATTGTAGTGTGAAGCTTTAGCGGTATCGTTTCGTGGTTTTTTTAACAACAGAGAAAAATATTTAAAAATTGAAAGAATGATTTGAACTAGATATGGCAAAATGCTAACATCTGTTTAATATCAGTGGTAGGGATATATACATATATGTCTGCTATCTTATTATCTGTACTTTTCCAAAAGCTTAAAATACTTAAAAATTTAAAATATTCCTTAAAAGAAAGTAAAAAACTTTCAAAGATGAATTAAGTGGAGTAAGGTGCTCTCTAGCTCCTCCTGACTCAAATCCCATCCCTACTCACCCAGACCCTTGGACAATGGCTTCCAGAACGCCCTTTGCTCCTTTTGCCAATGAAACCTCCATTCCAGCCTTCCTCTCTTTGACTCCAAAACTCACAAAGGAGCCTACAGCTGGTCTTTGGATACACAAAAGATTTGCCTGTGTTTCAAAGGAATTCTAATTCAGCCTTCCTTAGAAAAGCAAACAGCTGAGGTATTTTCCTCAGTGAGAGTAAGAGGGCACAGGGCTTATGACTGTGGCTTTCACTTCTCTCTAAATGAGAGTAATGGCAGGTGGGATTGTAAGAAGGAGGTGGTAGGGTTGAATCAAAACTTATTTCTGAGGTAGCGTAAACGAGGTTCATTGGCAAACCAGATGTGGCAGATGAGAGAGATTCTCTGACAACTCACAGGTTTCTGGCTCTAGTACCTGAGTAAATGGTGATGTCAATCACCTAAATAGGGAATATAGAAAGAGAAGCAGTTATTAACTTGCATCTTACATATGTTAACATTGAGGCACGTATAAGACACAGAAGTGGAAATGTCCTGTAGGCAGCAGTATCTATGGGTCTGGAACCAAAAGAAGAGGTCTATTCTGGAGAAATTTTAGATGTCGTTAGCACGTACATTGAAAGCTGAAGGTATGGATTGATCATATCGTTCAACAAGCACGTAGAGCAGTAGATCTTAACTTTGGAGGGTGATGGATCCCACTGGAAATCTAATAAAAGCTATGAATCCTTCACTCTTATCCTGTACCCCACTCTCCCCAAATCACCCTATGTATGTACACATAATGGCGGTCTAGCGGTGAAGATTTCGTGCTCTCACCACTGTGGCTGGGGTTCATTTCCCAGTCAGGGAGCCACACCACCCAACTGTCAGCTGTCATACTGTGATGGCTGCATGTTGCTGTGATGCTAAAAACTATGCCACCAGTATTTCAAATACCAGCAGGGTCACCCATGGTGGACAGGTTTCGGCGGAGCTTCCAGACTCAGACAGACTAGGAGGAAAGACCCGGCCACCCACTCCCAAAAAATTGGCCGTGAAAACCCTATGACTAGCAGCAGAGCACGTCTGAAATAGCGCTGGAAGGAGAGAGCCCTTGCTTATGGAGTTGCCGATACTCCAGGTTTCTGCACAACTCTGAGGACATTCGAGAAAGTGCCCCCACAAGCCTTGATTCCACCCACAGCATAACTCCTCAGGACTCATATGGCATTATCCCTACGTGGCAGGAGACTGGGGCGTCAGACGAAGGCTATGCTTGCTCTACTTCCCTTCCCTCCCATTTTGTAAACCCACTGATGGGGTTCCCGCCTCTTAAACAACAGCCTAATAATTGATCCTGGCAATTTCGTTACCACAAGCCCAGGGCCTCTGTTGGAACACCTGGGGTCTATACCGGTGAATAAATCCTATGCCTGTGCTGTGAGCCTGCGTGACTCACCAGCTCTGATTCTTGATCCTTTACATGAAATCTCACCAGCTATGGGCCACGCTCCAAGTCTGGAGTTCCGCAACTACTTGAGAGAAGCAGATCTTGAGATCGTACGTGGTGTTTCTACGTCTCAGACCATATGAAGCACTTGGCAGGGAGACACTCGATGGGGCGGCACAGATGAACAGGATAGTCCATCATGGAACGAGCAGCTGCTTTACTGCGGCCAGCCCTCTGGCTACTTTGAGCAGCAGTTTTCCTTCTGTAATTGTGCTAAACAAGAGACCCACCTACAGGATGCTGAGAAAAGTGCAGCAGGAGGAATTTCAGGCCACAGGGAGTGTCTCAACTGTTAGCTTTTCTACTCTTCTGCCCATCTGTGCCCTATTCCTATTCAGGCAAATATTCATTCCCCCATGTGGTCAAAACTGCAGGATTCTTGACTCCCACTGGTCAGCCCACAGCATGTGTTCCATGATATAGGTTGACCAGCTTGTCCATGCTCTCCAGTTTCAAAGTGAAAATCCCACATTCCAGGAGGCCCTTCAGTCCCAGGCAGGCCAGGGCGGTCACTTGACATGCTTGCCACTTGTAATTCCCGAGGAGTCACTGACTTCCCTCCAGGACAAGAAGGTATCTGTGCTGCCCTGTGTGTCATCGTCCCTGCTGGGCAAGAAATTTACAGCCTCATCCTGCTGGTAGCCATCCTGGCAGCAGGCTCACCAAGCAGTGGCATAGCTTATACATATGGGCCCCCAACCAGAAGCCCAATCATTACAAAGGATTACAAAATCTTCTTCATCTAGTTCATCACATTTGTGAATTTTAAAAATGTAAAGAAATTTTCAAATTTCTGAACTACTTTTGTCAATGCTTTGTTTAGGTGTCAATATCTACCCTAAAATCAATCATTAACATTTTTGTTTAGTTGTTAATATCTATCCTAAAATCAATCACCTCTTTTCTAATGACAATCAAATTTTCCAGACTTCGCTAGACTCTGAGGTCACATTTCCATTAATAATCCACATTACAATAGACTCAAACCCACATTCTATTTACTCCAGGAAATTCAGTCTCTTACCAGAATCTGTCCCAGTGGGTTTCTGAGAACCCCCAAGAAAATGCTTCCCTGTCACCGAGGCCTACCTGGAGGACAAGAACTTGCTAGGTGGCCTCCGGTAGTCGCTTGCCCATAAGGGCCTACTCATACCACAGTCTCCCCGTCTCCTCATTCCTATACGCAGCCTCCTCCTGAGCGTGAGCACAGATCCCTGCCTTAGTTGCCACAGCAATCCTAGAGACCTGGTATAAATTTGACAAGAAAGCAGAGGAAGCACAAAGAGTCACATAAGGGCTCCTACTTAGGTCCCCTCTCGGTACAGGGGGGATGTTGCACCGTGGGGGGAACGTGATAGGGAGACCTATCGTCAGATACTCATCAACTCTGAATTCCACCGCTTGGCAGTTGTGTGATACTGGAAAACCCCTCTCAGCTCTCTGAGCCTGTTTCCTCATCTGTAAAGAGGGGGTGATGACAGTATGCATCTCACACAAAGACTTGTACATGAATGTTCATAGCATCATTATTAATAAGAGCCAAAAAGTGGAAACAACCCAAATGTCCATCAAGTAGTGAATGGGTAAACAAAATGTGGTTCATCTATACAATGGAATATTATTTGGAACAAAAAGGTGTGAAGTATTGATACACGCTACAACATTGGTGAAATTCAAAAACAAGATGCTAAGTGAAAAAAGTCAGTCACCAGAGACCATATATTACATGAATCCGTTTAAATGAAATGTCTAGACCATATGAAATGTCTAGAATGGGAAATCTATAGAGAAAGAAAGTAGATTAGTGATTGCCCAGGGCTGGGGCGTGGAGAGGAGCAGGAAGGAAATGGGGAGTGACGACTAATGGACACAGGGCTTCTCTGTGGGATGATGTAAAAGTTCTAAAATTAGACTACGGTGATGGTTGCACAATACTGTAAATATGCTTTAAAAACCAATGAATTGTACACTTTTGACAGGTGAATTTTATGGTATGTAACTTATATATCAAACAAGCTATTTAAAAAATAATAGAACCTACCTCGCCGGCTTATTGTAAGGATTAAATTACTTAATGCATGTAGAGTGCTCAGCACAGTGCCTGGCACATACGCAGTGTTCAGCAAAGGTTAGCAATTGTGATTAGCACGCAGTAGTCCAACCTCAAGACGTCTCAGGGAGTCATTCTGGGAAAGCACCGAGTGTAAACAAACGTGGCACCTGCCTCAGGTTGAGCAACAACACCTGCACAGTTCCTTTTTGTTTTGTTTTATGACCCACTCCATCCCCCAGGTAAGATGAGGGTCATGGGGGCCAGCCCCATGGCCTAGTGGTTAAGTTCAGCATGCTCCACTTTGGAGGTCCGTGTTCAGATCCTGGGTGCTGACCTACACCACTTGTCAGCCATGTTGTGGCAGTGACCCACATATAAAGTGGAAGAATATTGGCACAGATGTTAGCTCAGGGCCAATCTTCCTCAGAAAAAAAAAAAAAAGATGAGGGTCATGGCTTTATGAGGGGCTCTCATCCACCATGAGATACTCTCATCAGCCCCTATAAGCAACACTTTAAAAAAAAAGAGGGAAAGAATGAAAGAGACAGAGGAAGGAAGGAGGGAAGGAAGGAAAGAAGGAAATAGGATGAACAGAGGGATCTCCAAGGAAGCATAACATAACTCCAGGAGACCGGTGTCTAACAATATCTGCACCAAAACAAACAAACAAAAAACTCTCCCAAAAAGATAGGACCTTGCAAAGACACAAACTTAACAAAAATATACACAAAATTTTTTGCCAAACCAAACTTGTTCCTTCCCCATCTAAAATGTCCAAGCACTGCCGTGGATTATTTCTACAAACTCTGGATCACGTGCCACGTGCCAGGCTCGTGTGCAAGGCCTGGAGATACAGCAATGGAAGATAGTCTTTGTCCTCAAGTGTAACCAACACAATCCACACCCTAGAACAGCAAAATAAGTCGTTTCTTTAATTTAAATTTCTAACTATAGTGACTGGCAACACCGACCAACTCCAGTAATAGAGATCCATGGGGTGTCCTCTCTCCCTCTCACGGCTCACTGCTGTGTGGCCCTGGACACCCCTTCCCCAAGTCTCCCGCTCAGGATTTCAGCCCAGGCCCCAACTGCTGAAGCTCTCGAGGATCAATCTTTCAACTCACACACCAGCCGTTTTTCTCAAGGCGTCCAGTGTCCAAGTGGCTGCAGGAATGCTCACTGGGTCCAGAAACATCTCTTACCTTCAATGGCCCTTTTGTGGAAACCAATCATCCATTCGAACTACCCCTCCCATTTTGGTGAATTTTGTCTTAGAGGTCACGTTATGCTTTTCCTGCTGCCCAACCCTGGTCTGGGCTATCCCAGGCCATCCCGTATATTTCACTAAATTTGAACCACAGAGAGAAAAGGTCAAGATCTGAATCCCTTTCCTTCTGAGAAAGAGATCACTATGTTCCTAAATAAAATTTGTCCAACCCCTGCTTAGCAACATCCAAGCTCCAAGTCATCTAATAGGTGTGTGGGAGGGGTACCACAGCTCCTCCTCCAGAGCAGCCCCCAAAGCTCCCTGCTACACTATGCCCCACAGTCCCATCCCCCAGAAAGTGCTCTTCCAGAACATAGCGCGGCTGCCCCAAAGGTTTATTGACTTCTCCTCTAGGGATAGGAAACTCCCCCGCTAAATAAATACACACGTGCATACACATGCATCTAACACACACCCGGTTACTCCCACGAGGCACTCCGTATCGGAGAGGTCAAGATCAGAAAAAGTGGATCTCAGATTTTTCCATATCAAAAACAAGAATTTGACCAACTTCTCACTCCAGTCCCGGTTTAATTCTATCAAGACCTAACAAAGGCCTGACAAGTTGCACTGACCTCCAAGTTTCCCGGATTCCAATGTTCTCTCAGTAGCCTGGGTGCCCCCACTGCGCTCCCCATGCTCTCGTGCCTGTGAGAACAGTGGTGGGGGGGGGGCCCTTTGTGCCCTCACTCCTGGGGCTCAAAGCAGCTCCCCTGCTAATGATTCCTAGACTGACTCTCAGAGGACCAGAAGGCAGGGTTTTCTCCACAGAGGGCGGGCGTCTTTAGAATATTTTGTTTATCCCACATAAATAGTGCCCCAGAGATGTCCCCCAGCTCTCAGCGGCTGAGGCAAGGACAAGGAAGAATAAGTTTGAGGGCTGTGACGGTTAGGTTTATGTGTAACTTGGCTAGACCAAAGGTATTTTGTAGATGTGGTCAACGTCATCTACTGACAGTTGACTTTAAATAAAGGAAATTATCCTCAATAATGTGGATGGACCTCGTGCAATCAGTTCAAAGTCCTTAAGAGAAAAACTGAAGTTTCCGTGAGGAAGAAGAAATTCCACCTGTGGACTTCGTGTCAGCTCCTGCCTGAGCTTGCCCGACAGATCCCCCACTTCCCTAGCCAGCCTCAACAGGTGCATAAACCAGTTCCTTGCAATAAATAGATAAATGAATAAATGAATGAATGAACAAGCACATGTATAATCTACAGGTTATATATACATGTGTATACGTGTACAAATATATATAACATATAATCTACTGGTTCTGTTTTTCTGATAGACCCCTGACAGACACGGATGCCATCCTACCGTTTGCAAAACCTGCTCCTACCGAACTTTGTTTCATAGATAAGGAAACTGAAGTCCAGTTAGGGGAGGTAACTGCCCATTGCCGATGACAGAGTTGACATGTAAATTCAGGTTTCCCACTCTGTGCCCGCTGCACTCAGTGCTCTTTCTTCTGTCGCTCTCACACTGGCATTCATCAGAGGTGACGCTGTGTTGGTTCAAGATCTTCACTATAGAGAAGGCGTATTCTTTATAGCGTTAAATTTAAAAATCTTCTGCACAGGTGCAAACGCCTGCCTGTCGATGCCAGAGCCCTGCTGAGCTTCAGCGACAAAGGTGGCCGACTCTACTGCCCACGTCCGTTGCAGACTCTTGGGGGGCCTCACACGCTGATTTAGAAATTAGGACGTGGCTACCTGCTCAGTGACCACCTCTGTCCCAGGCCCTCTCTGACATCACTACCAACCACAGAGGGATGGGAAACGGTGGGCCCTTCAGAAAATGATGGCTCTAAAACACCTGCCACATCTGCTGATTTTCTCCTCATGCTGCCCTGCCACACTCCCTCTACGCTGTCTCAGTGTCTCTTGGCTGCCAACCATCAACCGAGTTTTATGCAGGCATCAACATCTCTTCACCCCTATAAGACGCGCCTGTCTGATGTCCCTCTCTCAAGAGCTCACTTAATTACTAGCTACGTAATATGAGAATTTGAATTGCCTGCAGTACTATAGGCAATAAAAAATTGACTAGATTCTCTTCACAGATAATGTTTACATACTACAAGAGGTTTTCTTGTCTCAACCCGAAAGAAACACAAATCTGCAAAAAAAGGAATAATAATAAACTGGAATAGCTCAGCACCAGGAGATAAAGACTTGCGGGATCGTTTGTCCATGTCAAACCCCTCACGAACGCTGTGACCTACCCCGATCACGGGTGACGTTCAACCGTGTCTTCTCATCCGTGCAGGTAGACTCCAATAAACGCTTTCCAAAGTCCTTGTAACAAAACAATCCTTCAGTACCAGAAGTATGCGGAGGTTGAACTTACTAGGCTGCCTTCTGGTGTGCTGTGTTATTTGGAGGTAGGGAGAAAGGGCAGACCTACGAAAGGAAGGTAGACGTCCTATTCCAATCACCCCGAGAGAGGACGGGAGCCCTTGGAAGAGAAACTCACACTTTTTTCTGGGCATGAGTCTCTTGGTTTGGATATCAAGGAATAATTATCTATGAGGATATTTCAACTAAGGAGCGAAAAGATGATCTTCCTGAGTGGAGAGCTAGACAGGAGCTAGTCAGCAGGGTGCAGACATAATACAAAGAGATACAACAGAGTCCCTCCTACTACTTGATTCCATTTATAGGAAGGTCAGGAACAGGTCAAACTAACATGCCAGTGAGAGTGGTCAGAGTTGTGTTTATCTTGGGGGTGTTGCCTGGGGAGGGCGCAAGCGTACTGGAAATGTTCTGTAGCTTGATCTCGTTGGGGTTTTATAAGGAGACACATTTGTAACATTCATCATTTGTAAACATTCATCAAGCTGTACACTTAAGGTTTGTGTAGTTACTGAATATAACATCTTAATACAAATAAACATTTTTAAAATAGACACCAAGAAACTGAAGAGAATTAAACTCTACTCAGTTTTGTAGTTGCCTGTAACCTTTCATGTTTAGTTTCCCTCAACAAGCACTAAGCCTCTAGAAAAAAGACCTTACAGCTGGGTTTGTGCGTCACTGTGGGCCCCTCCACATCTGAGCCCCTGAGAGAGCCCAGCGCGGTGGAGGCTGTGGTGATTTCGAGAGACTCTCCAGGAACCTAGAATTTGCAAAATCTACCTGCCCCTCCATTGCCAGCTGAGGAGGATCTGGGTTCCATTTTGCTAATGGTGAGGATGGGTGCCCTTGCAGGCCCGTCTGTACTTGGGGACTCGTGATCCAAGTTCCTACCACAGCCTGAGAACCAAGATGTCTGCAGTATTGTCAGGCAGACGAGGTGCACCATGGAGACAAGCAGAACCCAGCCACACTGTGGAAACGGTCTCCACCAGGCAGCCGGAGAGAGAACAGTATCCATCCATCCAGCAGTGTGCCCTGTGCTTTGCACGGGAGCCAGCTGGCATGGACATGCAAGCTTCAAGTTTCCGCTCCAGTGCCTCCATTTTTAAGACATTTTTACTGCATTTTTACAGGCCTAACATAGTCTGTAACGCAGTGAAACTTGGAATCTTGCGTGTGTTTGCCCACGTCAGGCTGCTTGCTCTTCCTGCAGCAGACAGGACTCGGGTGAGGGACAGAAACCCCTGAAGCTACCGCCTCAGCAGGATGGAGTGTGGTGTGGTGGCCTCCACTGCGTACGTGTAGCGCACACGACGGAGGCAGTTCCCCAAGAGTGTGGGGAGCAGGGTGAGGATTCTATTCACAGAAGGTTGGGGTGCTGGGTGACATCATAGATGTCCCTACAGTGACAATGATGGAAAAGTCTCCGTATCTTCTGACCACAGAGTCTCTCCCCTTATGCTTTTTCGGCCTTGCAGATCCCCGCCCTAACCTCTGCTCCAGGATGCCATACTCTCTCTGTTGACCCCCTTGGCCAGGAGCCGACAAGTGGCTCAGGGAGGTGGGAGTGGGTGGAGAAAATAAAAGGGAGGGGGTTGAAACAGATGCCACTGGAACACCCAGTTACCATGCCCCAGCTTTGACTGACCCAGGGCTCATAACACAGAATTCAGATTCTCCACAAAGGGGATATTTTAACTTGCCGATATTCACCCAAATTTATTCCAGTCTTGGAGGAAGGTGGCCAATACCTATTAGGCTTCAAATATCTTTTATTGAGATTTTTTTTCTCAACAACTTAGTGTTTTCGCTCTCCTCATATTACCTGCTCCCCACCGCTTCCTCTCCCTCCTGGCAGGTGCCCACCGAGTGACTGAAGGGACTGAGCAGTGTCCTGTAAGCACCAGGCTGACGTATCATGAGCAGAGGAGTTTGGTGACAAGGCTGGCTCATCCAGAGAGAGGGGAGCTGGGGTGACCACACAGACCCAAATAATAAAGGCCCCACAAGGCGAGACACTTTCAAGTAGACCCGGCTTTAGGAGAGTTAAAAATTCTACCAACTGGCCAAAAGAACTGTATTAACTCTTTCTATTCGGGAGGAACTTAAGTTTCTCTTAAATTTCATTTTTGTTTTATAACAAGCTGTGTAAAGAAGATGTGTGGGCAAGAAAACAGAGTGAAGTCTCCCTCAGAGACTCTGTCATTTATTAAACTGACAAACGATCAAGGGTTATTAGCCCTGGACTGTCTGGAGAAAACACCAGAAAGTATATGGCTCTGGCTGCACGGCTAACATCAGAGATCCTCTGTGCAGAAGCAGCTATCATGCAGTGCGTTTTAGAACCGTGGCAGGTTCCAAGCTGGGCACCCTGCAAGACCGACGAGACGGAATCACCCTGAACTTAGCTCCCACTTCCCTCACTGCTGTGCAGAGAGCCTGACTGGCCTGAGCAAGATAAATGAAAAAAGAAGGAAGTCACTGGCTTCTCTCTGCTCTCTGTCTCTGGGCCACATCTTCTGCCCCAGGCTGGGAGGTGCAGGAAGGGCGAGACCGAAGACATATTTTCCTAGCCCTACTTGCCCTCCCTAACACTGGTGCGTGACTGACGGCTGCAGTGACGGCGAAGAGAGCTGCGCCAGACCTGCGGGGGCAGTCGGAGGCCGCAGAAGCCTAAACGCCTAATGGAATGAGAAACGGCCACCTTTAAAACTTACCAAAATACCATCCTGCAGAAATGCGAATATATTAATATCTTAATGGCCTCTAATGGCATCGCAGAAGGACTGGGGAAACAAAAACAGTCCTCCCTCGGGCACGCTGAGTGGGCAGCTTTTCAGAGAGCAATGTGGGTACACTGTTCTTCAGTCACTCCGTCCCTGACTCCCTCTGGTCAATTAGGGACCCGGAGCTCTAGCCAGGCAACCCTGAGTGCTGGTCAAGTGGCTTCCCAGGACACCATGTGGCTGGAGTGGCATTGTTTCCAGAGTTCTGGGTGCAAAAATGGGAGGGCACAGAAATATCAGGCAGTGTGAACCACAATGTGTTAAAGGACCCTTCTCTGAAGAAAGAGCCAAGGACTCAACAGCCCCAGGTTTGGACGCCCAAGATGAAGGCCTGCCGTGGGTGGGTTTGCTTGGGCTCAGACGGAACAGTGGTAGAGCAGCTGAGCCACCGCCAGGCTCCGAGCAGATCCTTAGCCTCCCTGGGTGATGCCCGAGAAGGCCGCTCGTCAGTGCAGTCTGACGTCCAAGATGGGAGAGCTTCCCACCACCAGGGTCTGGAAACCTCACCCCCTGGTCATCAGCACGTCAGAGGTGGGAAGGAAAGGAAAGGAAAGGAAAAGCCAGTGATTCTGCTCATTGTTACAATAAGCTACACTGCTCACAGCAGCGACCTCGGCCAGGGCAGAGGTTGAAACTTCATCTGAAATGAGGTTCCTGGAGTATTTATCATTCTCTTTCTCTCTTCTAGGCAAGTGGTTTCCAAAAGTGGCTCTGGACTCTCGCCAGGAGCTCTTATTTGAAATGCGGATTCCTGGACTCCAGCCCCAAAGTTTCTGATCTAATAGGTGTGGCCTGAGCCCAGGAATCTGAATTTCTAACAGGTGTTCCAGGTGATCCAGTCCACAGGACCCAAGCACCAGTGTTTGGGAGTAACCACACCGAGCGTGTTCCTGGGCTCCCCGCTGACACTCTCCCCTGTCCTGGGACACGTGTGTCTGGAGTCTGCCTCCCAGTGAGCTCCGTGACTGTCATTTCAGCACACATGCTCTCCACACTGATTCAACTCAGCCAGTATTTATTAGGCACGACTACAGGCAAGGCACAGTGCCAGGTGCTGTGGGCACAACGACGAGAAGGCCAGGCCTCACCCCAAGGTAGGGGCTCACAGTCTAGTGAGAGAGACACACTCACAGGTCACAAAAACACAGGCAGAGCAAGGTGAGCTCTACAGCAGAGGCGGAACCAGCAGGAGAGCAGGGAGCTGGCCCGGACGGGCTGCGCCCTGGCTGATGGGGGGTTTGCTGTGGGGAGTGGCACCACAGCCAGTGCCCGGGAGGTGGGTAGGCTTCGCACAGGTGGGACCAGACAGAGACGGTGGGAGGAGGTATAGAGGGGATAGGACACTGCATGTCCAGAGAACAGAGACGGAATGTCTGCCTTGACTGAAATATAGAGGCAGCTAAAGCCAGAGGAGTGTCTGGCTAGACGGTAGGGGATCTCCCTCTAGTAAGGAGATGTGACTTCATTCTGCAGGCAATGGTGAGCCATCAAAGGTCTCTGAGCAACGGAATGACATCTTCTTTCCTCAATTCCAGGCACACTGCTCTGAGCATTACATGATTAGCTCTATTTTTGTTACCTTCATTCTGTGAACTCACACCCTCTTGCTCTCTGGTGACACTTACTTTCCAGGGCTGCACAAAGCTAGGAAGCAGTGGCCTTAGGCTAGGTAAACTCTGAGCTCACTTAACAGCTTTGCACCCACAGAACAGGAAGTGCAGCCTTCTAGAATCATCCGAGAGTAACAGGCAGAGCACAAGGAAGGTTCTCAAGAGCTTTTGTCGCCTGAGCATGGCATGGAGAAGCTGCAGAGAAGAAGAGAGCCCAAAAAGAAAACGATGGAGAGACGGAAGGGACAATAACAGCATCTTGCAAACTAATCCGTCCTCCAGTGGGCTTCTGGTATGACGCACCCACCCTCTAGCTCACGGGGTGGGGAGACCTGCAGTCTGACTCACTGGGCTCAATGGAGGGGGTTCCTAGAGCTCTACACATAGAAGGTTTTCTGCTGACCCCTTCCCTAAGATCCTGCCTAACTGTCCAAGGAGGAGGGAGAATGGAGCCCACCCCCACCCGGGCCACCCCAGCCTGAGAAGGGATGCGAGGCCACTGCTGTCCAGGTGGACACGGCGATGCTGGTCAGCGAGGGCTCCCCTAGAACCTCCACGCCAGCCGAGGTGGGTGCCTGGGTGGAGAGGGGCGAAGTCACAGCTGGGTTACCCAGAAGAAAGGCTCCCGGGGAGCCAGCGTGCATCTCTGTGCCCGGCCCGGCAGGGCCCGCACCGCTGTTGCTGATGGTCCACAGGCAAGGGTAGGGGCTGCAGAGACAGAGAGAGATGATGGTTGGTGACGCTCCCTGGAAAGACTGCCACCTGACGAGCATGTACACCTGCTGAGAGAAGCCGCCGGGTCTAGGGAGATGGCACCTGGCCACGGCTCTGTTTCTAGCTTGGACACAGAATGGCCCTGTTTCTGCACAGACGCCAAGAGAAGCAGCGAGATGTAGTGGAATAAGCATACGATTAGGGGCCCCGAGCCCTAAATTTTGACACTGGCCCTGCGCCAGGCAAGTTGTTCATTTTAAACACAGCATTTTATTTCTCTAGGCCTCCCTTGCAGCTGGTTACATGGACAGGAGGGAAAGGGGAACATTCGGACGGGAGGATCTGGAAGTAAGATCCCTCACTGGCCAGGAGAAGCCATGCGGCGTAATAACCAGGACTCACTGTGTCAGAAAACCTGGGTTTGAATCCTGGCTCTGCCACTTACTAACTCCATGACTTTGGTCAAATTATTTAATCTCTCTGAGCCTCAGTTTCCTCGTCTTCAAGATTTGGAGTGATAATTACACATACCTTACAGATATTGTCGTGAGGATTAAACAGGATGATGAGCAGACGATGCCTAGCACATGGCCCTCAGTCCATGGTGGCTGTGATAATTCCGTCTCGCATTCCTGGTCTCTACCTGTCAGCCCTGGTTCCTGGCGGAAAAGCCAGGCAGCTGGACCACTTCCTTGGCCTTCTCTTATTCCTTAGACTGGTTCACAAACTTGCAAGTTTTAAAACAAATACTGATGCCTGGGCCCTCGCCCAGACATTCTGATTTAACTGGTCTGGCATGCAGCCTGGGTATGAGGATTTTTAAAAGCTTTCCAGTTGATTGTAATGTGCAGCAAATTTTGCATCTTAACATAGAACCTAGATGAAAATGACCGCAGTCGGAACAGGGAGAATCACCCGCGATGCTTCAAGCCTTTAGTCGTCACCACGTTTGACATCTTAGAGTCTCTGCATTGCCTGACCCTGCATTGCCTGACACTGCATTGCTTGACAATAGGCTCATTACCCAGTGATGGCACTGAACACATTTGTTTTTCTCTTGCAAAATCTTTATAAAGTCAGGAATGGGTTAAATATGCCAACGAGGGAACCAGAGGTAGCTACGCCACCCTGCACTCTGGGCCATATTTCAGATACCAGAGACCTCATTGGACCATAGGAAACCTGCAGAAGCCCATGCCCTGGGCTTCTTTCTGAGCCAGCTCTGCTTGCCGGGATTCTGGCCCCACCTCCAGAAGAGACTTTTTTTCAATATCCCCCGGAGCTCCCTCCTGATGCCTCCTGGGCCAGTGGGAAGACCAGGGCTCTGAGTTACATCACTTGCTTACAGGAAGTTTTTAACACTTCCGAGCTTTAGTTTCTCCATTAGTAAAATAGGAGTTTTAATACCAGCCTTGTAGATGCCTTTAAATACTATAAATGACTTACATAAAATATCTAGTACAGAACTAGGCACATGATTGCTTAATATCTTCAAGGACACTCTTTCTCACTTCCCACCACAGCCCAAATCAGTGCATTTCCCTTAGAGCCTCCAGTCAAGCACTGTCCAATAGAAATAAAATATGAGGGGCCGGCCCCGTGGCGCAGCGGTTAAGTTTGCACGTTCCACTTCTTGGTGGCCCAGGGTTCGCCGGTTCGGATCCCAGGTGCGGACATGGCACCCCTTGGCACACCATGCTGTGGTAGGCGTCCCACATATAAACTAGAGGAAGATAGGCACGATGGTAGCTCAGGGCCAGGCTTCCTCAGCAAAAAGAGGAGGACTGGCAGTAGTTAGCTCAGGGCTAATCTTCCTCAAAAAAAAAAAAAAGGAAATAAAATATGAGCCACAAATGCAAGGCTAAATTTTCTAGTAGCCATATTTTTAAAAATAAAAAGGATAAAAAGAGAAAAACTGAACTTATTATTAATAATATTTTAGGTAACTGAAAATACTCAAAGTATCATCTCAACATGCACTTGACGTAAAAAAATTACTTTTATCCTTTATTTTGTACTAAGTCTTCAAAATTCTGTGTGTATGTTACACTTTCAGCACCTCTCAATTTGGACTAGTTGCATTTCAAGGGTTCAACAGCCACAGGTGGCTCGTGGCGCCTGCACTGGACAGCACCGCGCTAGACCCTGTGGGCCGCAGCAACATGGACATCAAGATCACAGTTTAGGCCACATCAGCCACACCTGGAAGCTTGCTAAAAATGCAGACTGGCCCCAACCCAGACCTGCCGATCAGGTTCCGTATTTAAACAACATTCCCCATGATCCTAATGCACAGTGAAGCCTGAGGAGCTCTGCTGTGGGCCCGAGCCCTGCATTCTCCTCCCTTTTGCTAGACCTACAGACACCAAGACATCTGCCATCTCCCCAAGTACCGTCTTGTAATTTTGAATCCCCTTGTTGGGCCTTCTCAAAATTCTGCCTATCTATGTTGAACCTAACAGCTGACCTCTATATAGCACATTATTACTTACAAAGCATTTTCCTGTGATTTCTCATTTTGGTGTCCCCATAACCTACAGAGTAGCTCATCTTATTTCCATATTACAAGATAAGAAAGCTACAGCTTGGTGATGCTAAGAAAATCGACAAAGTCACAAAGTCAATCAGAGTAGAACTGGGACTCAAGCCAGAGTCCTGACAGAAGTGCTGTCAGACTCCAAGGCCCCTTTCCTTTCCACGCCACCACACTGATTTCCAGAAGTCAGAACGAAATGCAGGTCTCTGGTGTGAGAGTGATGCCGTGGGTCCTACATGCTACACTTAGCCCTGTCACCCGGGTGTGGTCCAGGCACCCACTATCTGTCCCCTTGTTAGAATGGGTGGCTTATGAGAATATGGACAATCAGGTCTTGAGATCTCAGTGTGTATTTACACTCTTCCCCTTCGATCTCCTTGTATTCGGTATCTATCTGCTCCTACCACAGTGTATGGTATTTCTGACCGGCTCCAGATGAATGAGCCCAGGCCATGATGTCTTTTCCCTTTTAAAAACAAAATACCAATGCTACAAAAGAAAGAGTATATCTCTGAGCAGTGCTTTCCCACTCCCCACTCTCCAGGAGTAAAAGGTCCATCCTGTTGTTACCGTTACTTCCTAGTGGCTTAGAAGTCAGGACAATAGCTCAGAGCAAGCCACTTAGGAAAAAGAGCGAAGCTGGGTCCCCAGCCCTAAAGTAAACTCCCAAGCCCACCAGAGAGCAAGTTGCTGGTGTTGGTCTTACCTAGGCCCTGGATTCATTGGTCCACTCGTGTGGGGTACAGACAGGATGCTGGCATGGGGTGTGGAGGATAAGGACGTCCAGCTGTCAGCTCCGGAGAAAACTTGCAGATTATTGCTGGAGCTTTCTATCAAATTCACTTTGGGAAAATAACAACAGTTGAATTGATGGAGCATGCGGAATATATAAAGATGGCGACCAATGACATGATCCTAGGATAAAATATAACCATGGCTTGTGCTACAGGTGCCAATAGTTGGTTAGTACCTTCTGAGGGAAACAGAAAAGAGGGAGGAACTTAGGTTTATTGAATGTCAACCATATGCCACATGCCGCTCATATTTTAATCTTCACAACAACAACTTATCATCTCCATTTTATACATGAGACACAGAGGGAGGTGATCTGCCCTTTGTGACACAGATCTGTCTAACTCATGTCACCACAATCACTCCTCTGTAAGAACGGACCATATCATCAGCCCCTCAAGATAAGCCCAAGGGCCACCAGTGCCCCAGATGAGACTTCTCAGAACAAGGACCTTATTCTTCTCAACAGCCCCAAGTAGATTTAAACTTCTCAAGAATAGTGTCTTCTATGTCTTTGAATCTCCATTTGCATAAACAGTGTATACCTAAGGGAGAGGAAGAAGGAAAGAGAAGAAGGGAGGAAGGAGGGAGAGAGGAGAGAGAGGAAGAAGATGCCAGTATAGATATGTGGCCAAGTCACTCTTTTTCATGGTCTGACACTTGCAACTTCTTCAGCCTCAGCTCTTGCATCTTCCACCTCTCCCTGCTCCTCCACACTCTGTTCCAAATCTGTTCCCCAGCCAACCCAGGGTTTCTCACCCTTCTATGTCTTTGCTCATACTGCTGTCTTACCTGGAGTGCTCTGCACCTTTGCCTGTGTCCCATGTCATCCATCCTTTCACCCCTGCCCACTGCCCCCTCTGTCCTTTTCTATTCATCCCTCAAAGCTCAAGTTAAATGTCAATCCCTCTGGGCAGATCTCACTGCTCTTTTTCCTTGATTCCCATAGCATCCGGGCATATGTGTTCTATAGAATGTTTCTCAAACTTTAACGTGCATAAGAATCACCTGGGGATCTTGTTAAAATGTAGACTCTTTCAGAATGAGAACCTGAGAGTCCATATTTCTAACAAGTTCCCAAGTGATGCTGCAGGTCCAAGGACCATGTTAGAGCTCTCACCACATTGTATTGTGATGAATTATTTATGTATTCACAGAGCCCTGAGCTCCTCCAGGGAAGAAACTATACCCTAACTGCCTTGCTATCCCCACGGCCTAGAGGAGCGCCCAGGACACAGCAGATGCTCAGATGTATTGTGTGCTGACGATGGGAAAGAAGCAGGACACTGCTCAGTTTCTGATATCAATGAGCTACATTTTCTCCCTTCCTGGCAGGAGTTGTCACAGTTGCCGGGAGTAGCAGGTGAAGGGCCACAGGGACGGGTAGCTGGTGACCAGGAAAGCCCTCTGCAGATTCAGAGCTCAGGAGGTCTCTGAGGCTGGAATCTTAACACTTTCCTCCATCTCCAGTGCCATGAACTGTACTTATTTGTTTTATTTAACATCAATCTCCCTGTCTGAGAATAGAATCTCCATGAGCGAGTATTTGTCTATTTTCTTCATGGACAGAAACTGGCACAGTCAGCCTGTAATAAATATTTGCCGCATGAATAATTGAATGAGAAATCAACCTTTGGATTCATTTCTCCTTTCCTTCCTTCGTTTCTCCCTCCCTTCCCTGGACTTCCCATGCAACACAACTGTAGAAAAAGGCCAAGTGAAGGCCCTGAGCTGAGTGTCTCGGACCCCCACAACTTCTCTTGGCTTTTAGAGCTGCAGCCTGAAACTGCTCGGGACTCCAGCACCCTGGGAGGAGGCCTTTACTCCCATTAGAACCAGGAGACTGTCTTCTGAAATAATTACAAAACACTAATAATGTTATATTAGTAAACAAACTAAGACATTAAAATAATAATATAAAATAACAGCACATATATTAGATGAAAGGGGTTCCATCTGCAGATACTTCTTTTTACTATCTGTTTATCCATTTCTCTCCACCCCGCTCCCCCTCATATCCCCAAGGGTATCATTAGCAGAACCACACACCTGAGGGAGAATGGTTTCTATGCATGTAAGCAGAAGGGTAAGGAGCCTGCCGGTGTCCTCGGAGGCCAGGATAGTGCTCACAGCCCTGGTGGGTGTGGGGAGCAGACAGAGGCAAAGGAGTAGCATACTGATAATTAGCATTTCCTGCTGTGCACACTCCATCCGGATTGGAAAAGATCCATCCTCCCACTAAAACAGACAAGAGGAAGATACAGAAACTGACACTGTGAACTTTATACAAAAAGTCAGGTAACCAGCCACTTTGCACAGCTATGTTTCTGTGTGAAGGACACTATCTGCCCACGTGCAGATAAGTGCCACCACCCCCACTGGCACTGTCCTTCCACGTTCGCAGCTAAGTTGGCTTCTTGGGAGATGAATGACAGGTCCTATCAAAGTTTGAAACCTCTTAAGGAACACTGGAATCACAGATATATGAAAGACTATTTGAAAGTGTAAGTTAATAGAAACGTAAAAATTAAGTTGCTTCTGACTTAATTGAATTAGATTAGAAGTCAGTCTAGGAAGGAGTGTTAGATGTATATGTAACTCACTGATCTACAGCTACTAGGGAATGTTTAATGTGGTAACACAGAAAGAGTGGAGGCCTCTCTATTTCTGCCCAGTGGGAAGGGGTCTTAGTTCTCACTCCAAGCAAAAGGAAACAGGATGCCTCCATCACCACCCAATAGGGGACTCTGAAAGCAGAGAGGGAGCTGGCTAGCACATCTTGATGGCAAGAACCTTGCAGAACATTTTAGAAGGCTGCAAAATAGCTCATAGAAATTTATTTTTGAATAATCATCTCAACTGACGCAGCAAAAAGCAATTACAAAATTTTATATCCTTTCATGACAAAAAAGAGTCAATAAGCAAATATAAGGAAATTGCCTCAACATAATAAAAGCCATGTATGACAAGCCCACAGCAAACATCAAACTTGATGGAGCAAAACTGAAAGCTTTTCCTCTGAGATAATGAAAAAGACTAGGATGCCTACTCTCACCACTTCTACTCCACATAGTATTGGAGTCCTAGCCAGAGTAATTAGGCAAGAAAGAAAAGAAGGAAGGAAGGAAGGAGAGAGAAAAGGAGGGAGAAAGAGAGAGAGAGAAAGAAAGAGCATCCAAACTGGAAAGGAAGAAATAAAACTATCTGTTTGCAGATGACATGATCTTATATATAAAACCCTAAATGTTCCACAAAAAAACTGTTAGAACAAATTCAGCAAAGTTGCAGGATACAAAATCAACACATAAAAATCAGTTGCCTTTCTATACAGTAACAATGAACAATCCAAAAAGTGAATTAAGAAAACAATTCCACTTATAACAGCATCAAAAGAACAAAATACTTAGGAATAAACTCTACCAAGGAGGCAAAAGACTTATTCACCAAAAACCACAAAACGTTGCCATAAGAAATTAAAGAAAAAAGAAATAAATGGAAAGACATCCCATGTTCATGGATTAGAAGACTTAATATTATTAAAATATTCATACAACCCAAAGTAATCTACAGATTCACTGTAATCCCTATCAAAATCCCAATGGCATTTTCAGCAGAAGTAGAAAAAAAGCAATCCTAAAATTCATATGGACTCTCAAAAGACCCCAAATAGCCAAAACAATCCTGAGAAGGAAGAACAAAAGTGGAGGCCTCACACTTCCTGATTTCAAAATATATTACAAAGCTACCATAATCAAAGTAGTATGGTACTGGCATAAAGACAGACATATGGATCAATGGAACAGAAAGGAGAGTCTAGAAATAAACCCCCACTTATATGGTCAAATGATCTTCAACAAGAGTGCCAAGACTATATGATGGAGAAAGGATAGTCTCTTCAACAAATGGTGTCAGGAAAGCTGGATATTCATGTGCAAAAGAAAGAAGCTGGACTACTATCTTATGCATATCTAAAAAATAACTCAAAATGAATTACAGACAAATGTAAGACCTAAAACTATAAAATTCCTAGACGAGAACACAAGGGAAAGTTTCATGACATTAGATTTGGCCATTATTTCTTGGAGATGACACCAAAAGCAAAAATGGACAAATGGAACGTCAAACTTAAAAACTTCTGCACAGCAAAAGAAATAACCAACAAACTGAAAAGGCAACCTATGGGATGGAAGAAAATCTTTGCAAACCATATATCTGATAAGGGATTCATATCTAGAATATATAAAGAACAACCACAACTTAACAACAAAAAGACAAACTCGACTGAAAAAAGGGTAAACGACTTGAATAGACATTTCTCCAAAGACACACAAATGACCAAAAAGTATATGAAAAGATGATCAACATCACTAATCATCAGGGAAGTTCAAATCAAAACCATAAGATATCACCTCATACTGTTAAGATGGCCATTATCAATAACAAAACAACACAAAACCAGAAAATAACAAGTGTTGGCAAAATATGGAGAAATTGGAACCCTTGTGCACTGTTGGCGGGAATGTAAAATGGCGCAGCTGCCATGGAAAACAGTATGGAGGTTCCTCAAAAAATTAAAAATAAAACTACGACATGATCCAGGAATCCCACTTCTGGGTATATATCCAAAAGAATTGAAGATATTTGCATATTTATGTTCACTGTAGCATTCTTCACAATAGCGAAGAGGTGGAAATAACCTAAATGTCCATCGACAAATAACTGGATAAAAAAGTTTGGTGTATACGTACTATCGAACATCACTCAGCTTTAAAAAAAAAAGGAAATCCTGTCAGATGCTACAACATGGATGAAGCTTCAGAACACTAGACCAAGTGAAATAAGCCAGTCACAAAAAGACAAATACTGCATGATTCCCCTTATGTTTTAGGTATCTAAACTAGATAGAGAGAGAGAGAGCTAGAAAGTAGAATGGTGGCTGCCAGGGGCTAGGGGGAGGGAGAGGCAAGGCGTTGCTTGGAGAAGTAGTTTCAGTCACGCAGGATGCGGGGGGGCGCGGAGGGTCTGGGAATTTACTGCACTACAATGTGCGTGTAGTTGACTATATTGTACTGTACACTTGGAAATTGTTGGGAGGGTGCATTTTATATTATGTGTTTTTTGCCACAATAAAAAATATTGATTCGGAATAGAAGGCTCTACTTCAAGTGAGTTCACGGATAAAGACTGAGACGTAGTAACGCAGGCCCTGAAACAAGAAGCGCGTCTCACCGACCAGATCTCAACTGAGATACCCGCAGATGAGGACTCAGACAGGGCCAGAGCTGTGCCTCAAGATTGTTGACTAAGGATTGTCCCTGGGGCTTCAATAATAAGGAAATGGAGCTTTGATTAGAAACCATTGTCTTTGCTTAATACTTTTTAAGTATAAGTAAGGAAATTGTACAGAGTTCATCTCACAAAGCGTGGGTCAGTCATTCTCAACAAATCCTTTTGTCGTCTTCCTTTTCCCATTGTTGTATAGACATGTGGCCTGAGGGGTCCCTATCTGACTAATAGAATCAAGATTCAGGGGTCCAGTGGGCAAAGCCAGGCAAGAGATCCCCAGAACCACACTTCTGCCCACATACAACGTACACATCTCAAGAATTTTACTGAGAAGACTGCAACGCATGGACTTTGAAAAGGTGTGGTTCTGTACCGCTCCTCTCCCACATAAAAAGGCTTTTTATTCCAGGTCACTTTAAAAAATGCTTTTCTGAGAGCTGCTTCTCTTTATGGGGGTATCCTGCCATTTCTGCAATGGAAGATGCATTAAGATTTAGAGAAGGAGGGAGTGAAGAATTCCATAGGTGGGAAACTGCAGACAGGATCTTAGCAAACCACTATAATCCAAATTAAAGAGTGTCACAGACACCAGGGGTAACTTGTCCACTCTGATGTCGCTGACCTTGGGTTACTGTTGCGGCTTCAGAGGACCTGCTCCACCACGGGGCCTCCTCTACAATCTGAGACTTACAGAGGGTGGCACCCTGTCAGGAACAGCCAATGCCACCTGCGGAATCCCAGCTGTATCACCCCAACTCTCCCTGCAGCTTTCCAGTCAAGGAATGCAGGCTCTCCCTCATCTGCACGGCTACAGCCTGCCTGAGGCACTGAAAATTAGCAAACACTAACAACAGGGGGAATCCAGGACAGAGACAAGAGAGGAGAGTGTGAAGGCGGGAGATACACCCAGCATGCACTTTTGAGAGTTCCTAGCCTCACTGACGTGAAACTAGAGTCTAAGAAATTCATCATTTTCATTCTTATCTCCTGCCTAAGATTTATTTAAGCCCCTTAGGAACACTGGTTCTCTCTGGGAATTCTGGAAAGGGCATAAACTTGTCTTGAGTGGAAGAATTAACCTGTTGAGTCTAGATAGAAGGTTTGGAATAGACCGTAAGCCGTCAGGACAAGTAAAAATTCTGAGTGTGGTGGGAGATTGCTCCTAGACGCCCCAGGCATCACCCAGTTCAGCCAACTCACAGTGAGAATAGGCCACATGCTGGCTCTCAGCGACAGCTTCCGGGACATCTTTTAGGTGGTTCCTGAAAGAGTAACAAAAGGGCGTTGCGGCCCGTCCAGCTTATCATACAAGTCTGGCACAAAGCACAGCCACAGTGATCTCTGGAGAGCAATCCATTTCTTGGAATAGGAAAATCAAACACCTTTTTTCTCCAAGCTACTATCTTTCCCCCATTCTCCTACTTCCATGGCACTTTTATCTACTTGTTCAACTGCTCTTTGAGTTGCAATTTTACAGTTACTTCAATTTACCATATTTACAGCGGCAGCAGTCTCTATTTGGTTTGATCATACTGATTTGTGGTCATTGCTCCTGCCTGCCTAATTTCGTGCCCCAATTACCACAGCTGAGATTGGCATAGGACTTCAGGTCACAATCACACCTGTGATATCCTGTGAGGGAACTCTCACTGTGCCGATTTTGCAGATTAACAAAGTGGATCTCAGGGAAGTAAACCAACTTTCACAAGATCAGACAGCTGGGAAATGGCAAAGCTAGGACTCGGCATCAGGACCTCTTACTCAAGGTCCTAAATTCTCCTTATTATACTGTGCTACTATCAATTTGAATCTAGACCCTATTATCTCGCACATCCAATTTTCTTTGGGCCTTTAGTCATCTGAAAAAGTTTTAAGTCTGTCTCCTACATCATTGAAAATTAAGTCAGATATTGAAAGGACAGACCCCCTGACACATCATTGTAAACATCTGTCTATTAATCCAGAGCCTTTAAGATGTAAAGGGAAAATCAGACAGTTATAGGAGGAATTGAAACGATCTGAAACTCAGACAATAAAATCTGAACACTTCACAGGTCATCGTGTATATACTCTGGGCCTTGTTAATAGAAGTCAAGAATAAGTACCATTATCCTTTTATTTTTTTTCTAGAATGGAAAGGAAAAATACAGAGATATAAAGCCCCTGACCTAAAGTGGTAGAATTGTCATTCACACCCCCAGAAGTCTCTGACTTCTCTTCTCTCAGATTTGAAAGATATGGGCCTCTCATCTTTACGAATTACTTGCATGAATTACTCAGCTTTACTAGGCTAAATGTAGTTGTTAAAAAAACAAGGTTATTGACACCATTCTACTCAGAGATAATTGGGGGAAGGGTAGAGCGAATTATTAAAAATCTAAATCACTTAATTTTTTTTAAATTTGGCTGTGATACTTTCAAGAATCCAGAGTAAGACAGAGCTGACACAACATTGCCAGTGGAGGGTCTCCTGATCCCTATTATAAGGGACAGATCGTTGAGTTTGTTGATTTTGTTGAATATTGAAGTTGATATTGAAAACATATTTCTGTCAAAGGTGATGCAAGTGCCACTAGTCCAGACCCTTTCGAGATGATCATAAATTTCACAATTGCAGAAGTCAATTCACAAGATTTTACTGAAATTTCTGTACTCACCTTTCCTTGGCATCCAAGAAGGCTTTGGCAAAAGGGTTGTACTTGATTTTGAGAGCTGTTATCTTAGGTTTACAAAGACAAGAAGTGTTAGTGAGAGTGGAACACGCGTGTGCAAACAGGACCCTCTCTCTTCACCCATGAATTTCCATAAAATCAGAATACTTCCCCTCTCTCTTTTTTTCTCCCTCTCCATGCTCCTTTGCTCACTTCTGCATGAAATCACCACTGCACTCTCTCTGCCAAGGAGCATTTTATTGTGGCATGTGGTGAAAATGACAAATGCAGTGAACAGTGAGCCAAGAAAGGGCAGAGCATTAGAAATGAGCAAATATATATAATATATATATGACATATATTTGGTTTTCATCTCTCCCCACTGGGATGTAAGTGCCTTGAGGACAGGGCCCACATCTATTCTATTCACTGCAGTATTCCCAGCGCGTGGAACAACATCCAGCATGTAGTAATACGCAACAAATATTTGCTGAATAAATAAATATCAAAAAGAATGTTGACATCAGCAAGGGCCTAAGACTTGCTGCTTTCTGGTGGAAGGAAAAAAAGTAAAATAAAAGCCCTTGTGGCCCAGGAACTGTGGGAAGAAATCAAGAGTGAGAGGGAGGAGAGCCGTGCAGTCAGATCCACATGACCTGGATGTCCTCTTGGCTCAAACCTGGAGAAGGCAAGGCGCGTGAGCAAAGCTAGCAGTGGTCACAAGGGACTTTTGGCTCCCTCACCCACCTCCCGCCCTCTCTCCCGTCAGGGGCATCCCCATCGACTTGGCAGGGACATGCTTTCTGCGGAGGGAGGCTCTGAGGTTACATTTTCCTGAGCTTGATTTCCACGGGCATATTCAAGACCCAAAATACAGCATCAGGCTGGGTAGCTTGCTGGAGAGAAGGCCTTAGCCGGGCTGGTGATTCAGAGGGAACTGTCCAGCAAGTGTCCAGGAAAACTTCTGAACATCTACCCAGCAGGAAACCAGATGACAAGTTCTGGCGGCCGTGGACTAAGAGAACAGGCAGCATCGCCCTGGAGACCAGAGGAGGCTAGGACATGGTCCCCAACTCATCCCACTTTCCAGAGTTGCAAAAGCCACACTCTCTCCTCATAGACCCAGACTCGATCCTAGGGAGAGAAGCAGGGGAGGAAAGGATCCAGGAAAGGAAGCGTTTTTAGCTTACAAAGACTGAGCACCCCCTGAGGACCTGTTTAAACTATCAGATATGCAGTGAATTTCTGTTCCCTCTGGCCTGCTGGAGGGGCTCAGCCAAGAGGCCAGATTACCTATAGAAAAGAAATTACATTTCTCTGCACATCTATGATGTGAGTTAAATCTGCAACTCAGTTTCACCTGGGGGCACTAAGGCAGTAGGATGCTCATCAGAATTCTTTAGGGGAACTTGAAAACTATAGATTCTGGGCACCGTCCCTGCAGATTCTGACTCAGTTCGCTGGGTGGGAGCTTGATATCTTTTAAATCTTCCAAATAAAGAAATGCAGATTAAAGCAACAATAAAATAACTTTTTTTTACCTATTAGATTAAGAAATCTGAAAAAGTTTGGTAATCTGCAGTGTTGAGAATGGCGTGGGGCCTGTAAACGGATCTGCCCTTTGGAGGGAGGCAGCTGGCGATGTCTGCCTTGATTCTAAACATACACTCTCCTGGACAGGACAATTCCAGTTCTGGGTGTTCACGACACAAGAAACAACAGTAGATGTTTTGGGATATCCTTTGCGGCTTTATTTACAAGAGAAAATAAAGCAACTGGAAGCCACCTACGCGTCCATCAGTGGGGAGCTGATTGCCTGAAATATGACGTATCCTCTGCGGGCATTTCAGAAAAGGAGATATGCCTTAGTCTAATTACAAAGAAAGTTACCCATAATACACTGTTAAATAGAAGAAAAAGAAATTTGCAGGCTAACATGAACAATATGAGACAATTTACGTGAAGAAATCTATATTCTCACATATATTTACATAAGCACAGAATATGCGGAGAAAAGAAACACAGTTCAAGCTATAATTTGTAGTGTTCCCAGGAAGTGGGATTCAAAAGGCAGGAGGGAAAGAGTACATTTTAAACTTTTATTTTTCATTTTCACTGTACCTACATCTATAACTACTTATTATGTGGGGTTTTTTTAAATAAACATTTATTACCTTTAAGATTTTTTTTTAAAAGCTAATCAAAAAGAACCCCACCGTCCCCGCAGGTGCTTCTGACCGGCAGGCTTGGGAACCCCTGGACTACTTGAAGGGACCCAAACATCCTGCTCCCATCCAGTTCACAGAGGCCGGATTCTGGCTATTCAGCTCTACCCGCCAGAGTGGCTCAAGTTAGGCAGGAAGAGACCCGAGTGTGCTCAGAAAATCTAACAAACAGGACAGATAGCATAACACAGACCCAAAGAAGGTACACGGTTGGATCAATTGCACAGACTTGCTTCTAGAGCAGGAGAGACACCCAGCTGTGCAGGCCAAGGGCACACCAAGCCCTGAAGCAAAGACTCCCGGGTTTCTGTTGATTTTACTACAATGCACAACTGTGCCTCATCGGTCCAAGAAAAGGAAGGGCTGGTGGGCCTGTGACAAACAGGCAAGAGGGAGCAGAAGGCAGCTACCTCACTGTTCAACTTCCTCTCTGCTGAGTATGTCTGAATCCTGGAAAATCTACCTTTCCTCCAAGCTCGGTCATGGCAATAAAAGCCACACCCCCTCCCCCACCCCCCCACCGTCGCACCTCTCTCTCCCAGGTGACATTTGCACACGCACTCACCTCCTCGTTCTGATAGGCAGTCACGGCTATGAACTGGGTCTCAGGGAAGGAGCAGTTCGTCACCATTCGATGGGCGCCTCCAACACACACTATGTGCACCTGGGGTTCATACTTATGCAGAGAATTCAACATTATCTGTTGCGGTGGAAGAAGAGAAAGAGGAGACATGCAAAGCCCAGTGCACGACAGGTGATAGACGAGCCAGCACAGCGGTTAGTCCCAAGCTCAGCACCCACCCAGTTAGGGCCACACGCTTCAAAGCATAGGTCCCCTGAGCTGCCCCCACCTCTCAGAGAATTGAATGAGGGAATTTTTTCAGAAGGTCCCAGGAGCATAACGTTGGAGCTTCTGCCACGGAGGAGTTGTTCTAAAGAGTGTTCAGTTTTCTGCCAAAATCCTCGCTTCCCTTTTTTTCTCTCCCTATTTTCAGCACAATGTGGGTTTTGAAAAACACATTGTTTTTCTTCATATGAGGAACCCTAATATCTCAAAATACTGACAAAATACTATGCGTTTCACAGTGACTACCGAAAGAGTGATGACATCTGACGTCTGCGGGTCCCGCGTCATCCACTCTTTGTGAGTCAAGTAAAAGGTTTATCGGAAGTCTCCTGTTGTGAAATCTGAGCAGAATAATAGTTTACTTTTCAATTTCCTGTTTTAATAAAGAACCGGAACCTTCTGCATATCACAGACTTGGGTGGATTACATCCCCCCCAAAGAAATGAATTCCCCCGTCCCAGCTGGCTAAGGACAGAGAGATCAGAAAAGGGGCGAGAAGACTGGGAGCCAAGAGGCTGAACAAAATGAAATATGGGGGGGTGGGGGAGAGTAATCAAGACCTTTTCCTCCCAGCTATGTCTCTAATCCCCCCAAACAGTCTATATTTTATGTGATAAACAACCACCTTACACAGTACACTAGTGTTCACAATCCTACCAGAAGAAACAAAAGAGGAAAAGCCCCAAAATCTTGTTTACTCTAATTGGAGACGTTAAATAAAACCTTCCTTATTTAACATTTGTTTGGATTTTTTTTCTGAAAGCCCAAAGTTGATTCAATATTCTATTGATAATTATCATAATGCCCAAGAGGAGGTAGCAATTATTTCATTTAGGAGCAGCTTTTTATTAAGGCATTTGTCTATTGCCAACACACCACTTACACCAAAAAAGGGGAGAGGGATAACACAACCCCGGTGCCCACACGCGGCTCCCTTCTGGTGGGTAAAAAGCCCCCTCGCAAGACAAACTCTGAAAGGCCCTGATGATTAAGTAAACGGCGGGGCTCTCTCACTCTCTCTTAACATCAGGAAGTCCATTAAAAACTGAAAGCACCAATTAAGAGCTGTTTATTCCTGTTTACATTTGGACTCTGGGGAATAATTGGCTTCTGTGGGAGAAGAGGCAGTGAGGACCCCTCTAATTGCCTAAATGCACCCTTGATATTTCTTGATTGGCGTTGTGGGGCAGCTGGGTGGCCAGGTGACCGATCAGTGAGGACCCCTCTAATTGCCTAAATGCACCCTTGATATTTCTTAATTGGCGTTGTGGGGCAGTGGAGTAGCCAGCGACCCATCTTACCTGCCCACCTCCATTGAGCTTGTTGGTCAGCTTCACTTTGCTGAAAGAGATGGGCGCTTTCATCCAGTGGGCCCCAAAGTTGGGGGAGTCGGGGTGGATGTAGACGCAGCTGTGGCTGGAGACTTCTGGCTTGCCTGCGGGCACCCATTCTCCATTGACGTACTTCCAGCGGTGACTGTCCGTTGGGACAAAGTCCAGCAGGAGGGAGTACATGGCATTGGGGTCCAGCCCTGTAACACTAATCTTTAGGACAGGGAACATCCGTCTATAAGAAAAGGCAGAAACGAGCCACAGGAGGGATATTAGGGACCATCCCCTCGTCCAGCCATCTCTCTACTCCAAGGAGCCTGCCATGGAGTGCCTCAGGGTGCAGAGAATGCCCCAGTGGGGAGGCGGAATAAGGAGAGGCCAGGCCCGCAGCCCCAGTTCCACCGAGCCTCTTTGTATAAATGCATTTTATGTTGGAGTCGTACTTCAAATTGCTGTGCTCCATTTTAAAGTCTGAAACCACTGCTCTAGTCATTTGACAGAGGAGGATCAGACACCATGTTCTCACAGAGAGCTTTCGTCAAAGATTTCCTCCCAGCTTACATCGGATTCTCACATGAATGCCACAAAGCAGCTCTTGCCAGTCTCACAAGAACACAAGTTCTGAATACTAGTAATAGCGTTAATAGAGAAAACATGGTTTCACAGTAAAACAAGTGAGGGGAACCCCTGGCTACACCAAGTTACACCAGCTTCTTTCCTGCAGGACTTCTCGGAGACTTTACTATACCAATGTGCGCCAGGAACCTTTCAGCAGGAGTTGTGGGATTGTGCACACTCTAAACGTACATAACAGTGGAACCATCTTTCCACTGAGCATTTTGTGAAAGTCTGTGTTTGACCAATACACTTCGAGACACGCTAGTCTGGATTTCTTGGTCCTTCTTCCACTCTCGAGAACAATACCAGCAAGTTCACTCTCACAAATATTTGGAGAAACTACCTCACCTGACTTCTGATTCCCTTTAGTTTATTTTTCTTTCACCAAACATTCTAAGTTGCTCCAATCTTTCCTCAAAAGATCTGATTTCCAGACACAAACCTCCTCCCTCCTGATTGCCCCAGATGCTGTCGTATTTCTCAATCCCTCTTATCAAATCCGAGTCCCCAGGTAGAGAAGCTAACAATCTAGCGTCTAGACCCTCGCTACTCAAAGTGGTCCACGAATGAGCAACATCAGCTGGAAGTTTACGAGAAAGGCGGAACCTCAGACCTCACTCCAGACCTACACCGTCAGAATCTGTGCTTTTACAAAATCCCCAGTGAGTCACAGGAACGTTAAAGCTTAAGATGTACTGGCCTAGAGTATCTTCACCTTTTAAGACGACACGGAGCTAAAGGGGGTTGGAGGAGGCACCCTAAGGACTGATACTTCTGATGAGGCTGGGAGGAGAATGAAAAGGGGAAAACTGGAATGTGCCCACTGCTAAGAGGAGGATCCAAGGGTGCCAGGAGCACATAACACTCCATGTGAACATGGGAGTATTAAGAGCAGGATGGGCACAGATGAGGAACTGGAGGGTCACCAAGGACATCCTACTGTGTCCAGAGGTGCCCAGCCTTGAGGGGAGATAGAATGGGAATTGTTACGTTTGGAAAGTGAAGGAACTGACTGGCAAATGACAAGAGATGGATCTAGAGCTGGACTTCAGCCATCCAGGCTCCCTGTCTCCTGAGTTTAAATCACATGGGCTCCCTGAGCTCTGTGGACAGATAAAGGATTTTTTCCGCCTTGGCTCACCCCACCTCATCAAATTTCCTTTCCACCTCCTTTGGTGGCTCCTCCTCCAACTTAGTCCTCCAACTGTGGACACGTAGTGGGGGTCTGTTTTCAGCACCCTCTCTTGCCTGAATGCCCTGCCTTAGAGACTACTTCTAATCTCATGGAAGAATTCAAAGAGCCTGGGGAATTTTATCATTACACTACCCGACACCCACATTCCTGGTATGGCGCTTGGTAAGCATTCAACAGATGGCAGCCTTGAGATGCCATAGGATAGCCTGACTTTTAGCATAGGTTCTGGTTCAGTTTGCCTAGTTTCAGCTCCCAGCCTTCCTGAGTATACTGCCATAAGCTGCCTTACTTAACCTCTCTGAGCTTCAGTTTCATCATCTCACCACCCAGCCTCATCAAGTTGTTGCAAGAACTCAATGAGCAGATTCATGCAAAGTGCTTTTTCAAGCGCCTGGCACCTCTAAGTGGTCTGCATGTGTTGGCTATCTTGTCATTATATCCAAGACCTTTGACTGGCTCAGTTCTGCTTCTGTTCTAGAATCTCACCTTGGGGCAATGACTCTAGAAGTTGAAAACACAAAGGCATCAACTCAGCCTCCCTCCTGCCTGGCTGACAGGAACCACACCCTTCTGCTTTTCCCTCCGGAGATAAGAAGTCTAGGTAGAATAGGGAGTGATAGCTGTAAGGGAGCAGAATTTGCCACCCCAAGATGTGTCTCTTTGGCTTGATTATTTTTAAGAAACAAAAGACTCAGGAAGAAATTTTGACCTTCCCCCTAGCTGCTTAAAAGAATTTAAGATGGAAGGCCTGTTCCAGGAAGAAGCCATCATCACAGCTAACTATATAGTATAATATAAACGAGGTGTGGTAGACAGGGAGGAGCCCAGCAAGGCCCATTTGATCAAAGTCCTCTCCATGTCCCATTGTCTCTGCAAAGTATGGCAAACATTTGTTTACCAAACATTTGCTTTTCCATCTGCATGGGAATTCTCTTCCTCCCCTTTGGAATCCCAAACCACTAACCCCAACATCCTCTTTTGTCTTTAGCTGAAGATGGTATCTAAGGTGGTGGCTTCGATTATTTTGGCTCAGTTATCCTGGGTTTCTCCCATGTATAAATGTTATTAACCTTTGTTTGATTTTCTCCTGTTATTGCCTCATCTCAGTTTAATTCTTAGACCTGCCAGGAGAACCTAGAAGTGTAGGGCAAATTTCTTCCTCCCCTACACCGCTATTGGCTATGAGGTTTCTTTATGGGTGTGGTGAAAATGTTCTAGAATTAGATAGTCATGATTGTTGCACAACTTTGTGGATATTCTACATGCTACTAAGTTGTACACTTACAAAGGTGAATTTGCTGATATCTTATTTCTCAAAAAATACTAAATTAATAAATTTAATACCACCTCAGTTTTTATTCTCCAGCTGAATCACACTCATCTGCACAGAGATCCTAGGCTTTGGGGTTTCCTGTGGGAAACGGCTAGTGCTGATGACTCCCTCCTTCCCTTGACTCCCAGCAGGACTGTCTCTCCCTTCCCTCTGTCTTCCTGGGCTCAAGGAAAGAATATTCATTTGAATAGGAGCTTAGGACAAGTATATGAATTGAATCAAATTCCTAGGGGGAAAAAGTACATCAGATGATGCATCCCAAATCCAGATCCTGCCTGAGTGTTGTATTACTTGCCTCCTCTCTCCCCTCCCTTAATGACATGATTATATTTTCATGTTAATGAAAATGATGATTCTCCCCTAGGGAGGCTGCCTATGTCATCTGAATTCTTCCAGCTGCATATTCTTTTGTTCTTTTTCCAAAAGAAGGATTGTTATCTATTTTTTTCTCTTCAAATCAGACTAAACTATTCCCTTTCACAATATATTTTAATGTTTTCAATTATTCTAATGATATCGGCCAACTGTAGAAAACAGAAGCCTCCAGAAAGCACAAATGTCATTTGCAAATAATCACAAAAGTGGGTATCAGAAGTGACCGCAGGGGTCAGACAGGGTCATCTTGACAGCCAGGCGTCCAGCTTGTTGACATGACGTACACAGAGAGCTGGTCTGACTCCTAGTCCAGGGCTTTTTCTGAAATGATAAACTTTATTTTTTTAAAAGAAAACACAGGAATGAAATGTGTATAATTGTCATTTCACACATTAAAGTTTAAAAGTACTGAAAGTTTTCCCAATAGAATATGTAGTACGTGTAAAAATAAAAAGAGGAAACTCACATATCTTCCCCTTACACTAAACTGCCAGAGTAGTGGCACAACTGCTCGTGTGTGACAGCAAGGCTGTCACCTTCACGGTGTGAAGTGTTAGGAAGTCCCATACAATTCTGACTTAAGATTTAAGAGATGATTTAATGCAAGATAGTTTTTCAAATGATAATAGTAAACATATACTGAATTTTATTCTGCAACTAGGACTTAACGTGTATAATCTCATTTAAGTCGTACTTCGCCCCCAGGAGGTCAGTGTTGTTATGCCCAATTTACAGATGAGGAAAGTGGGGCTCAGGAAGCACAAGCCCATGCTCCTTACACTCTGCCCACTGCCTTCTCTTTTATTACATGCACCGCACTGGTTTTTCCTGTCTCTCTCCTTTTCAGTTCTTCTAGTAAGTAAATATGATCAGGCCAGAATGAAAGGAAAAATCCCCTTAATAGTTTCCCAAATCTTAATACCTAATTAGAGATTTATTTACTCATTTAATAAATGATTTTTGAGTACCTGCTCAATGCCAGGAGCTGTTCCAGGTGGGGATTCGATGGCAAAAAAGCCGCAGAGCCAGTGTCTAGTTCACAAAGCTTACATTCTAACAGAGAAGTCAGGCAACAAAAATGTAAACAGGTCTTTTCTTAATATAATTTAGACCGCAAGAGTGCCACGAAGGAACTAAAAGGGGTGATGTCACATAGGGAGCTACTCTAGACAGACCTGAGGTAGGGCCGGGGGTGATATTTGAGCTAACAAATAAACAATGAGAAGAAAGGAGTCATGCAAAGGAATAGCAAGTACAGTGGCCCTGAGGGCCAGATACGCCCAGACCTTTGAGGGCTACTGAAGAAAGAGGAGGCCAGTGTGGCTGAGGCCAAATGAAGAAAAACTTCACATTTTTATTTCCACTAGCAGGTTCCAGTGGCCTCCTCTCTCTCTCGGCTGCATCATGCTAGGTCTCACAAAGAACGCAGTGTGACCTTTCATTCCAGAATAGGAAAACGTGTAAAGGCTTTTCTTCTTTCATGAGACGTTCAGGAGCTATGCCTCATGTTCTAAAGAAACTAAAATCACGTGAAAAGATGCTCATCATCATTAGCCATCAGGGTAACGCAAATCAAAACTTCAATGAGATGCCATTTCGCATTCACTAGGATGGCTGTAATAAAAAAGATGGACAATAACAAATGTTGGTGAGGATGTAGAGAAATTGGAACCCTGACACATTGCTGTGGGAATGTAAAATGACGGAGCCGCTCTGCAAAACAATCTGGCCGTTCCTCAGCCAGTTACATACAGACTTACCATATGATCCAGCAATTTCAGTCCTAGGTATGTGCAAGAGAAATGAAAACACACATCCACACAAAAACTTGAAGACAAATGTTCATAGCAGCATTATTCATAATAGCCAGAAAGTGGAAATAACACATGTCCATCGACTAATAAATGGGTAAACAAAATAGGGTATACATATACAATGGAATATTATTTGGCAATAAAAATACTGTAACATGGATGAACCTTGAAGACATTATGCTAAGTGAAAGAAGCCAGTCACAAAGGACCACATGTTGCATGATTCCATTCATATGAAATGTACAAAGTAGGCAAATCTATAGAGATAGTAAGCAGATTGGTAGTTGACTGGGCTGGGGAGGATGGGGGACCAGGGGGTGATGGCTAAGGGATGCGGGGCTTCTTTGGGGATAATGAAAATGTTCTAAAATTGTTTGTGGGGATAGATGCACAACTCTGTGAATATACCAAAAACCACCCAGTTGTACACTTTAAACAGAAGAATTATATAGTACATGAATTATATCACAATAAAGCTGTTTAAAAAAGTAAAGAAGCCATGACATCTTGGCTCTTAGAAGGACACATCTGAAAAGTGGTACCACAGTTTATTGCTCTATTCTCTTTAGCACTTCATCTGCCAAGAATCTTACAATTCCTTTTATATCACAAATGAACTAAGAGATGCCATGTATTTTTTAATCTCCTTTTTGCCAATGAGGAATAAATAAAAGTCAGTCAACTTGCCAAAAGTCTTGTAACTGGGACGGGAGATCCCCCGGCTCTAAGCCAAGTTCAGCTTCTCCTGCCTCACAATGACCATGGGATGCATTATCTAGGGAGATGTCATCTGTTCACCTGTGGGCACCATTCGTTGAGTCTTTGAAGAGCTGAGAACTATGTAAATCAGCCCTAACTCAGAGACAGGGGCAGGCGCCAGCGTGGCAGGGCGGATGAGCACTCCACAAAACCGTGCCCCAGGTGGTTGGGCTTTGCTGTGAGGCTAGTTTTTCAGTTTTATTTCCCTGACAGGGGACCTTGAGAGCAGCACTGCTGAAGGAGGTGAGGAGTGAGGTTTGCAGGAAGATATAGGGGCAGATTTTGCAGGCAAGGAAACAGCAGAGACGGTCAATGGCAAAATCCATCGTCAAATCCTTCCTCCATCTCCCCATAGAACTATGATATTCATCAAGTGCTCATCAGAGCTTTTGGAGTGTGTGTGTGTGCGCGCGCACGAGGAGGTGTGAGTGGCACGTGGCTGTTGATGCTTATGCATAGGCGAGCAGGTGTAAGAATAGCAGCAGGGAACCAAGGGGCCTGGGTAGAGGCAGATTACACACATACACATGATCCCCATAAACTGCAACCATCAAGTGCAAAGAAAAACACTGTGGGCTATGGGACATGGAAACTTATTTGCCTGACATGCACCTGTAATTTTCCCCCTCTCGCAAGCCCTCACTGGAAATTACCAGCATCAACTCCCTGCAGCAGCATCCCTTACTCATTGGCAAATTCAATCTAGTGATTTCCAACACTCATTTTATGAAAATAAATGGGTGCGACAGTTACATCAGAAATCCTCCCAATTTCTTAAAACCTGCTCAAGGCAAATTTAATCAGAATTAAGTCAAAATTATTTAACTGCGTGGAAACACACATGAAATATAGCATTTTCCCCTAAGGTGAAGATGTTACAGTAAAGAAAACAGGAGGTGCAAGAGACTTCATTTGTTTGCCTCCAAGCCTGAAATAGCGTTTTTTTCTGCACCTATAATATCAGTTCCTGGCTTAAAGGATGGAGATGACAGCTGGCTCCACTACAGATGGCTCACGTGAGCTCTAAGAATTATAATTGTTATTGTCACATCTGAAAGACTACTGAATACGAGCACCTAAAAGTTCGAAAGAGAAAAGAGAGGAGGGAGAAAAGGAGGAGGAAAGGGAAAGGAAGTAGTGAAAGAGGGGGGAGAGAGAAAGGAGGGAGGCATGCAAGGAAGGAGGAATGAGGCTATCAGGATCCCAGTTTCTGGGGATCATTCAGTGTTTTTCAGAGAAAATCCTCTCTTTACTACTTCTGATCAATGTCTGAGGCAAGCCTCCTGTTTATGTACATAAAAGTAAGTCTCCACGCAAAAATGAGTGTTTTAATTCTTTCAGCAGCCCATCCTGTGCTATTTCAAAACTTGCTATTATGCAGAAAAATGAGACCTCAAGCGTACAAGAGCTTTCTGACGACATCAGGAAGCTTTTAGAACAGTCAAAAGTCAGCTGCCTACAGGGCAGGCAGGCCAAGTGGATGAAGAGGGCTGGGGCTCGGCACTAAACACCGGGAACGTTGCTCTCCACAGAGAAGGGCCCCAAACCCCTCTGCATCGGGCTCAGGAGTTGGTGTGAAAGGCAGGGATGGGGCATCTGGAAGAAACACAGCAGGCCTATGGCCAGCGGAAAATGGGTGGGAAGGAGACCGACAGGAATAGATGGGTAGGAGAAAAAGAGAGATGAAGAGGAAAGAAGATGACAAAACGAGAAAGATGTGTGTCTATCCAGAAGTAAAGTGTTGCTAACAATTTAATCTGTGGAACTAAGAGATTGAGAGTAATTCCAGACCAAGCCCATTCGTTATCAACCACATCAATTTCTTGGAGATTTGTCTTCCCTTCTTTATCTGAAGTATGAAGGGAACTTTCTACCTCCTGGCAAAATCTTGACCCTAAGGGGTTCAGAGACCTTAAGAGAATCTAAGAAAAGATGCAGTTCACTGGAGGAGGGAACAGCAGCGGGGCCTCCACAGATGAGAAGAACCAAGTTGACCAAAATTAGACTTTTTCTACAACGAATAGTTTTCACATAATTAATACTAAGTAACTTTAAAATTGTGAAGAGTTTTAAATTTTAAATATGGAGAAAAAATTATATAGGTGAAAAAAGGCAAGAGAATGCTCTTCTTAAATTGTAAAAGTACATGCCAATATCACGTATTATTAAATTGAATTTTATAACAGTTTCAGAAACTTTTATCTGTTCCTTATTGTAATAGGTGAACTATATTTTTACTTAGTGATTGTGCTTATTTTGCTTTCCTATGTGGCCACTCCGACAGCAAGAGAGTATGAGGCTCAGTGTTAGTGTAACTACTTTTCAATAAGTCCAAAGAATAACAAACAGAAAGTTCTACTTATTATCAGGCATCATAAAATTTTTACAATTACGTCATCTCTCATCTTTGAAAGGAAAGAAAGTCAATCCAGTTAGGAATTTGAGGTGATTCTTTGAAATTAAAAACATGTTTTATATCTTCTTTCTGCCAAAAACAATGTGTAAATAGAGAGCAAGATTAGGAGCAGGTATCCCTGGATTACAAATACGAAAAGTAATCAACCCTACGTATGAAATAACCATGGGACCCATTAAGAGAGAGAGAATACAAACATCAAGCAAGGTTGATATTCGTACTACCAGTAATAATCACAGTTTATTGAAATGCCCTTATTTCTGGTACACTTTTCACTTACAAAGCACTTTAATGTCATGCAACAGCACTCAAGTTCATAACTCTCCCAGATACACAAGGAATGGTTCATTTTCTACACTGTGCATTTTACTCAAAAACAGAAAAGCGAGACATCAGGAATGGAAGCATTTTGCACAAGGACAAAAGCCTGCAGGAGTCCAGCTGACCCCCACTTGTCCCTAATAGGGAGCAGAATTTCTCTCAAAGGTGACAATTACAGTCCTGCCCAAACTAGCCCTACTGAAAATGCCTTTCAAAGTTTTGTACTTTTGCGACCATGTGAACCGAAAGATCAGTGAGCATCCACTGAATGTTGGGAGCCAGTCCAGCCAAGCAGGCAGCAGTAAAGACTTCTTTCAAAATATTTCTGTCGCCTCTACCAAGCGAAAGCTTCTAATATTACTTTGACAGCTCCAGAGTGGTCTAGATTTAACAGAATCCAAGAAATGCCGACAGAGATCAGTTTCAATTAATCCCCAATTTGTTGCAATGAGAGAAAAGAAGGCATCTTCTCTTTTCCCAGACGGGATATTATGGTCTCACTATTTCTGCAGTGGCTCTCACATCCTCACACACACACAGTCTCAAACAAGCGCTCACCACAAACACACGAGGAAGCGGATGCAGGGAGAAGCACTGAGACCAAATTTGCCATTTGCTCCCAATCTTCAACTAGTCTGAAATTTCTGACAAGTTTGCTATCCTTATGAGGAAACCATCCAGCTTCCAAATAAAGTTGTCTTTCACCTTATCTGAATGGAGACGGGACTCAGATCTGCTCCAGAATATGCAGTCAGTCAAAAATCAGTATTATTTTCCGACTTTTGAGCACATTTCCCAAACTTATGGGGCATGCCCCTCTATGTAGTAATTTCCCAGAATTTCTCCATTTAAAATGCATGCAAGACAGGTGGCTTCAGCCTCCACTTCTCCAATGATCTCAGAGAAATTAATTAAGTTGGCTGGGGGAAAGCCGTGGAGACGGTCCTTCTCATGAGCATGTTTAATCAGACCCCGCTGCCTCTGAGTGAAGAGCGGCAGCCTCTTCAATATTAGAGGGGTCTGACCTCTCTTGCTAAGCCCTGCCAGCCCAAGCAGGGCCGCAGATAAACTCACCTGCCATTCTTGGTCACGATCATTTCGTTCGTGACTTCCTTGAATCTCTGCCAGAGAGGGGCGTCCTCCAGGATGATCTGAAGTTGCTTCTCCGTGGGGTCGCCTTTTTCCCTCCCTGCCTGAAGCTCACTTTCCACCACATTGAGCAGGCGAGAAACAGTGCCATCGCTGGTCTTCTGCGTGCTCAGCTCACTCATGGCCATAGGCCCCTCTCCGCCTCCACTAAGAAATGCTACCCACCTTGCTCTCTTCCACCTCCTTCTTGCTCTCCCTTGCCTGCTTTTCCAACCCAGCTGGACAGAGCCTGGAGAGCTGGAGAGAAGATGCCCTGGCTCTTGCCTAAGCTCTGAGCATGACACCCCTTAAGTCTCCAAATTATACCACCAACCTGTTAAGCTTTAGTTGGGGGGGGGGGGGGGCGGGTAGAGGGAGGGGAGAGGTGGGAAAGAAAAAGCCCTCTCTTAATTACTCATTGGATCAGGTGGAGAGAGCCTGGCTTTCCCATTGGCTGCCGTGCATAGAGTAGACGTTTAAGAAGAGTACTCCATCCAAATTATCAGGCTTTTATCTTGTTGTACCTGAAGAGGTCTAATCGGTGTATTGAGGACCATTTTCCCATTAATTAAAATTGTTCCAGGCCCAGACTGCAACAATCAGGCAAATCATGTTTGTGTCTAAATCATGGCATGTGGCACCTATAGGGAAAGAGGTCCTGGAAGAATCGACAAACTCGATGCCAACGCAGGCTTTCCTGACGTAGTCAAGAGCCTAAAGCCCTCACCATCCGCTAGCCCTGGACAGAACAGCATACATGGAAGGCCAAAGGCACTGTGCCAAGGAATACGACAACCACACCAGAGAATGGAGGAAGGTGCTCTGTGTGCCACACACTCAAGGGTCAGAGATCAGGAGAAAAGAGCTAAGGACCTCTTTCTCCCAGGGTGTCCCCTGGTGGTCATCGCTCCTACACATGCCCACAACCTGTTCACCTCCCTTGTCACCTCCCACAAGTAGAAGAGCTCTGAACCTTGTCCTTCCTCTCTAGAATCCAGAGCTTAAGCTTTCTCTCTAGCCCTAGCCAGAGAGAGAGAAAAAAGTCATTTAGCATCATATTAATCTCTCTAAGGAAGCACTCTGCCCGCAGTGAATGAAAATAAGCTTTTTACATTATTATACAGAACAGTTTCAATCCTGGGTCCAGAAAGGCTTTCTGGCTTTCCTTTTAGACAGTCCGTGGCCTATCTGGCACCTTGAGGTGAATCCCCTCCTTCCCTGGGAAGACACTTGTGGTAGAAAACGTTTCTTTACCCACAGCGTGAAAGGGGCAGGAGGAGGGCAAGGACAGAGGTAGCTGGACCTCCCAACCCTGAGTAGATCTTGGAGGTTGTGAGTTTTTCTCTCACTACAACAGAAAGTAAGAAGATCGAAACAAAAGGAAAATAAAAGCAAAAAAAAAGATAAAGTCAGAGTAAGGATGCTCCATAAAACGCACTCAGTGACTACTAAGTACCGCTTACTAAGGAAGGAGCACATCCAGTGATGAAGGAAACAGAAACGGCCGGTGCCTTCATGGAATTAACATCTGATAGAGAAGATGAGTAACATAAAGTAAACAACAACTAAGTAACTATCAACAGTGATAAGTCTATGAAGACTGTGTGAAAGGGGGAGGCAGGGGAGGAAAATGTGTGCAAAGTGGACTGGGGAGAATCCTAATGAGATGGGGTCAGATGCAAAGGCTTCTCTGAGGGGGAGGCATTTTGGCTGAGAACAAAGAGATGACAAGGATTCAGTGAGGGAGGAGTTGAGAGGAGAGTTCCAGGCAGAGGAACCACACGTGAGAAGCATGCAGGCCAGCTGAGAACCACAGGAGGCTGGTGCAGCCGGAATGTGGTGGTACGGAGAGTAGAGTGAGATGCGCTTAAGAGGGGCCTTGTAAGCTATAGGAAGGAATTGGATTCTATTCAACGTGAGATAGGAAACTGTGGGAGGGTATCAAGCAGGCAAATAGTATAATTTTCCTTGTGTTTTTAAGAAATCTGGCTGATTTGTAGAGACAGACTAGTAAAAGGCAGGAATCAGAGCAGAGACAAATTAGGAGGCTGTTATAGTGGTTCAGGCAAGAGATGGTGGTGGCTTAGTCTGGGGTGGTGGCAGTGGCCACAAAGACACATTAATGGATTCTAGATCCATCTAGAAGTAGATATGACAGAATGACACAGGACCTGGAGGTAGGGCTCTGGGGAGCAAGGAACCAAGTGTCTGAGGTGAACAATTAGAAGACAGCAGGGCCATTTGCTGAGATGGGGAAGGCTACAGGGAGAAGGGTTTGCAGCGAATTTCTATTTTTAATAGAAAAAAATTCTATTTTTATAGACTTAATATTGAGAAGATTGTGATGGGTGAATAATGGCCCCCCGAAAGATGTCCATGCCCTAATTGCCAGAACCTGTGAATATGCTACCTCACGTGGTAAAAAGGGACTCTGCTGCCCAACATTATATGTCACCAGGGAAATACAAATTAAACCAATAATGAGATACTACTACACACCTGTTAGAAAGCCCAAAATCCGAAACACTAACAACACCAAATGTGGGCGAGCATGTGGAGCAACAGGAACTCTCGTTCATTGCTGGTGGAAATGCAAAATGGTAGAGCCACTCTGGAAGGTAGCTTGACCATTTCTTGCAAAACTAAACATACTCTCATCATACGATCCAGCAATCACGTTCCTTGGTATTTACCCAAAGGAGCTGAAAACTTACGTCCACACGAAAACCTGAATGTGGATGTTTGCAGCAGCTTTATTCAAAATTGCCAAAATTTGGAATCAACCAAGATGTTCTTCAGCATGTAAATGGATAAATAAACTGTGGGACATCCAGACAATGGACTAATATAGCACTAAAAAGAAATGAGTGATCAAGCCACGAAAAGACATGGAAGAAACTTAAATCCATATTACTAAGTGAAAGAAGCCAATCTGAAAAAGTTATATACTAAATGATTCTAGCTATATGACATTCTGGAAAAAGCAAAACTACGGAGACAGTAAAAACAGCAGTGGTTAGCAAGGGTTGGGAAGAAAGAGGGATAAATAGGCAGAACAGAGAGGATTTTTATGGCAGTGAAAATACTCTATATGATATTATAGTGATGGATATATGTCATTATACACTTGCCCAAATCTACAGAATGTAAAACACCAAGACTGATCCCTACTGTGAACCATGGACTTTGGCTGATGCTGATGTGTTAATGCAAGTTCATCAATCACAACAAATGGACTACTCTGGTGCAGGACGTGGTAGTGGGGGAGGCTGTGCATCCATGGGGGCAGAAAGTATATGGGAAATCTCTGTACCTTCTGCTCAATTTTGCTGTGAACCTAAAACTGCTCTGAAAACTAAAATCTACTAAAAGTTGAGGGCCGGGGGAGGGGGGAGCTTCGCAGATATGACTAAGTTAAGGATCTTGAGATGGGGAGATTATCCTGGACTATCAGGGTGGGCCCAGTGTAATCCAAAGGGTCTTTATAAGAAGGAAGCAAAAGGATCAGAGTCAGAGAGAGAAGATGGAAGATGGAAGTAGAGGTCACAGAGGAGAGAAGATGCCACACTGCTGCTGGTTTTGAAAACAGAGGAAGGGGCCACAAACCAAGGAATGCAGGCAGCTTCTACAAGCTGGAAAGGCAAGGAAATGGATTCTCCACTAGGGCCTCCAGGACAGCCTACCAACACCTACATTTCAGCACACTGAAACTGATTTAAAACTTCAGACCTCCAGAACTATAAGGTAAATTTGTGGTGTTTTAAGCCACTAAGTTTGTGGTACTTTGTTACGGCAGCAAAAAGAAACTAATACAAAGGCCAGGAGACATCTAAGTGGAGATTTCAAGAAGGCACTACTTAGAACTACGGCACAAGTGTGGCTCTGAGCTTCCTAGCAGCCAATGCAAAGAGGAGGAATACAATCCAGCATACATTACATTGTCTTCCAAAAATAAAAACAAGGCATTTGCCTGTGATAAATTTCTCCCGTGAAAGTTTATAAGGAAAACACTGTGTGATAAAGTGAACAATGCTTCCCAAACAGCCCACAAATACCAGTGAGATAAGGATCACTGACTTCAAACGGTATAGCCTCCCCAGAGCAGGAAAAGGCACATGCCTGGGGAATTCCAATACAGAGATGGGTGAAATGTGGTGGAATTACCAACAAGGGAGGAAAGAAGGAAATAATACTGTTTGTCTTATCAGTTATATCAGGTGTGCTCCTGATAACTGGCTTAGCACACGTGTCTCTTCACCCAGGGGGCCCAGGAAAGAACGGCTCTGAGAGAACGGCACAGGCAGTGGCTGTGTGGCAAACCCTGAAAGAGAGCCCCCTGTGAGAAAAGAATGCTTTACACCCTCCCGACCTTGAGCCTGGCCTGTCTCCACAATGACTCCACTTTCCAGCCTATGTCACCTCTGAGATCTGTATTATATTAGATATTTTAGATTGAACCACATGAAATTGCTGATATTCAACCTTTGTTATATCTGGAAAAAGAGCAGTTTCATATGTTTCAACCTAATGGTTGGATTTGAAGCTAATATCAATGATACAAAAACGCTTTGACTAATACATCTATATAGTATCATTTTACTTGCATAATTATTTTCTAGTTACTCTGTATCTTACTGTAGACAATTTTGGAAAATACAGGCAAGAAAAGAAAAAGTATCCATGACCTCAACATCCAGAGATGACCTCTGCTATCAAGTTTGGCATAAATTTTTTTTATTTACAAATATAGGCATATTTTTCCTTTAAAAACAATGGGACTTAAAAATGCTTCTAATTAGGCAGGGCAGACTGAACACGTGCTTTTATATCTTGCCCCCACCAAACCCCTCTAAAATGGCACTGAAGTAATATAAAATATGCACCCACGAAATTGAAGAGCAGGAGAGACAAGACAGCAGCAGATAAGAGATAGTAACACAATTTTGGAAACTGACAAATCAAATTGCTGAGTGGTGACTGATGGAGCCAATCAGAGAAAACCGAAATCTAAGCTTCAGGGGAAGAAGCCAGTGAGAAGTAAGCCAGTTTGTGCCACAGAACTCTGAAATGTCTCAGAGACTAGATGCATCATATTCCTCTGAAGGGGAGGTGGGAGGAGCTAGTTCTGGCAAGGACCAAATAGGAAGATATCTTGAAATTTTATATGAGGCACAGTTAACTTTTGAGATCCCCATCCCTCAGCCAGGCAATCGGTCCCCCTCCTACTGCCAAAGACAACAGGAGATTGACTTCTGGCAGAGAGGGACTTGAGAGGATTTACACCCAGCACAGCAGTCACGGATGGGGGAGGGGTAAGGAGCACACTGAAAACAGAGGATGAAGACACACTCCCTAGGGAATAGCCTTGACGACTCCTCAGTGACGCAACCCTTTTCCCCTTACCACCAACCCCAATCAAATGCGGAAAGCCAACATTTGTCAAGGCCTGCTCATGCACAGAGGCATTTCATTGGCATTTATTATTGTGCCTCACCCTTAAATATGATCACAGAGTGAGGGGTGATCAGACATCAGACATGGAAGTCAGAGGCCAAAGCAAAAAGGAAATTTAAAAAGGAATTCTGAGGCAACAGAGACCATGCAGGGAGCAGAAGACAACAAAAGAAAACTGTAACTATTTCCCCTTAAACATGAGAGAAAATAACACATTCATGAAATAAGATAAGGACACTATAAGAAGGAAAGGAAAAAAGAAAGGAAAAAAGAAAGAGAAAAAGGGAGGAAAGGAGTGAAGAATTGGTGGACAAAATAGAGCTCCTGGAAATTAAAAACATCATAACATGAATTTAAAATTCAATAAGAGCTTGGAAGATAGAGTTAATGAAAGCTCTAAGAAAGCAAGACAAAACGACAAAGAGTTCCAAACAGAAAGAACAGAGAAAATAAAGGGACAGAAATTTTCCAAGAAATAATATAGGAAAAGTTCCCAGAATTGAAGAACATAACTTTCCACATTGAAAAGTCCATTGAGAGCCCAGCACAATGAATAGAAAAAGATCCACTCCAAAGCATGTACATCATCATGAAATTTTAAACACTGGTGATGAAGAGAAAAATCATAAAAACCTTCTAGAGAGAAAACAAGTCAAGCACAAAAAATCATAAATTATACCATGAACCTTCTCAGTAACAACTTGAAAGCTATAAGAAAATTAAGTAATGCCCTCACAATTGTCATGGAAAATTATTATTAAACAAGAATTCTATACCCATCCAAACTATCCAGTGTGAGACTAGAATGAAGACATTTTCAGACCTAAAAGGTATCAAAAATTTTGCCTACCATCCACTCTTTCTAAAAAGTTATGAGGGAATGTCCTTAAGCAAAACAAACTAATAAACCAAGAAAAGAGATTAAAACATAAGACCTTGGAAACAGGGGACCCAGCACAGGAGGAAAGTGAAGGGAAGTCCCTAGAATGACAACTGTGGGACCATTGTACAGAAAAATGTCAACGGTAGGCTAGGATTTATGAAGAGACTGGAAGCTGAGACCCTTTGGGTAAATCAAATAAGATTGCTCTACCTAACAGATACAGAAGGAAGCGAGTATGCAGAGCAGAGAGACCAGCAACACTCCCAGAGCAGACAGATGCAAACTTCTGTGTCTCACCCAGTACTCACCAGTGGACAGAGCTGTCGGCAGTGAGTGAGGATTCCATCAGATCTGCTCTAAGCCTACGTGCTCCCACTTACACCTGTAAATTTAGAGCAGGACCACACATGTACATCTGAAAATGTGTGGGAACCACCTCCAGGGGACCAGAACCTCAAAACTCTTGAAGTTACGCAGTATTACAATAGAATGTACTAACACTGGGCAGGGTCCAGTGCCATAAACTCATTATGAATACTGAATCCTCCTTTAATGCCCTCAGCGTCCCCAGACTGACGAAGTCTGGTCCAAGTACATTTCTCGACCCTGCACTGTGGAACTAGAACCAGGGTCAGCTCCCCAGATATCCCTAAGGGTCATTCAGACTGGCCCCAAGGCCAGCTACAGGCCCCATCTTCTGACTATGCAGCAGCCTGGAGAGCAACCAGCCCAGATAGAAGTGAGAGGCTGGAAGGCTGAAGGAGGGATGTCTCTTTCAAAAAGGGAGTTGAGGGGCTGGCCTGGTGGCATAGTGGTTAAGTTCGTGCACTCCGCTTCAGCAGCCTGGGGATCACCGGTTCAGATCCTAGATGCAGACCTACACACCACTCAAGCCATGCTGTGGTGGCATCCCACATATAAAGTGGAGGAAGATTGGCACAAATGTTAGCTCAAGGACAATCTTACTCAGCAAAAAGAGGAAAATTGACAACAGACGTTAGCTAAAGGCTGATCTTCCTCACGAAAATAAATAAATAAACAAATAAAGGAGTTGATCAATTACCTGGTGTATATGACTTTATCAAGAGGCATTTACATCTTTGATAGACAGTTAGCAGTTGAATAGTGATAGGCACATTTTTATTGCTGCCTAACAAATTACCACAAATTTAGCAGCTTAAAAAAACATACATTTCTTATCTTATAGTTTCCATGGGTCAGAAATCCAGGAACAGCATAGCTAGGTGCCCTGCTCGGGTCTCACATGCCTACAAGTAAGATGTCAGCTGGAGCTATGCTCTCTTCTGAGGCTTGGTTTCTTTCTCCCACCTCATTCAGTTTACTGGCAGAATTCTATTCCTTCTGTTGTAGGACTGAGGCCCTCAGCTCCCAGAGGCCACCCCTCTCCGTTAGCAGTTCAGAACATGGCTGTTTGCTCTCTTCTTCCTGGCCAGCAGGAGAGCATCTGCTGCTGCTTCTTGTCTCATTTGAGGGCTCACCTGATTAGGTCAGACCCACCCAAGATGATCTCCCTTATATTAACTTAAAATCAACTGATTAGGAATCTTAGTTACATCTGCAAAGTCCTTTTGCCATATAATTACCATAATCACCAGAGCAATATCCCAACATATTTGATGTACCACCAACACTCAAGGGGAGGGGATTATACAGGGCATGTCCACCAGGGGTCAGAAATCTTGAGAGCCATCTTCAAATTCTGCCTGTCAGGGTACATTAAAAACAAACAAGCAAAAAAAAAAACAAATGAAATAAGCTGAAGCAACTATGAACTAAAAGAAATACAACAAGTTGTCCAAGAAAGAAAATGTAATCACAGTATACGACAGCTCAACTGGAAACACAATTGCAAAAATGTAAATATTAAGTATTGATTTAACCAAAAATCATGATATTAGAATAATGAGAGAAGGGATGCTTGTATTTTGGGGAAACGGGGGCTAAATTCTCGCCTTCTGTGGTAAGACAGTAAATAATGTCTAAAATTGAATAAATCAAGAAAGAGCAGTATAAATATAACATTTAGAAATCTGAAGATAAACAGCAGAAGTAACAGCAAAAAGAAAGAAAGGCCACTGCCTCTGGGGAGAGGGGCAGATCAATGCTGTTTTTTCTTATGTTTTTAACCATATGAGTAAACAAAGTACTGATCAGATTTATTATTTTTAAGTGTATAAAGAATATTTTCACATATCATCAAATAACTTTTTTAATTGTTATTTTCATGTTTGCAACATATTCTATCCTATGAATGGGTGATATTTTATTTAACCAATGTTCTATTCTTATATATTTACTGTTCCTCCGTTTTTTGTAATTTTAAATAATTAGGTTAAAATTCTAGGCAATAAATCTCTGGGAACAGTCATGATTGTTTTCATACGATTTAGAAGGTAATTTTAGAAGAAGTACTATTTGACAAGAACAAAATATGCTAAGCACTTTATATGCATAAATCTCCTTCAATCCTTCTAACAAGCCTATCAGGAAGGGCTATGATTATATCCAGTTACTTAGGTTAGAAGGTAGAGAAGCTCAGAGTGGTTAAGTAACTTGCCCATCGGTGTCCAGCCAATGAGCAGGAAGGCCAGGATTTGAGCCCAAGGAGTAGTTTATTCACTCAACCATTGTGTTACACTGATGACTTGCTATGTACCAGGCACTGTGTTATGGGCTTATACACATGATCTCATCTAATATTCATCACCCTGTAAAGAATCGTTGCCACCACCCCCTTTCTTTTAAACAAGGCAGGCACTCAGGCTCTGAGGAGTTACATATCCTGCTCATGTCACATACCAAGTAAATGGTAAAGCCATTTCAGTCTGGGTCATTCTCATTCCAAAGGCTGAGTACCAGTTTACAGTCCAAATAGATAGACTTTCTTTTAACCCATCTATCTATCTTCAGGAATTCATTCCTTCTGCATTTTAATGATAAAATCAGGAGATCCCTATTTTTTCCATACTATAGATGAAAAAAACTAGTTAAGAAAGGGAAAAAAATGACTTGTCCAATAAGCAGTGAGCCAGGAGAAGGTTAGAAAAGAACGACCCTCCCACCCTCCATGGATCTCCCCCCGAGTAGAGAGAGCCCCGGTGTACACGTTATTGCACCTTTAGGAAAGCAGGAAGAAAGCCGTTCTCATGAGTGGCCCTCGGGCCCCTTGCTGGGCTGGGTGGATAACAGAACTAGCAGGTGGGGCTCACCCACCCCCCGTCCCTGGCTCCACTGTACATCCTTCAGCCACAGAAATTCCTTTCTACATTATATGTCGGGCTACCATGGAAGTTTTTGTTAGAAAAAAAGAGGTAAGAAAATGTTCTTGCATTTTAAAAAGTAAATAGAAAAACTTTAAAAGTATGTTTCCAAATCCTTGGAGTAAATGATACCTAAGGTGTTTCCCAGCTTAACAATCTAGCATAGCCCTGATATATATTGGTGGTTCTGCTATAATTGTTATTTTATCTACTAGCAAGGGACCGATTAAAAAAAAGGTCACACCACCTCATAGAGCCTTGTCTTCCACCGATACAGCCTGCTGTTCTGAACTTCCATTAAATGGATGGCTGCTTCCCGAATTATTCCCTAAGGGCCTCACGTGTTCCCCTGACGTATTTCATAAGCAGGGGTTTCCGGTCAAGCTTAGAAAACAAATCACTCATTTTTTCTCTTTTCAGGTGTCTTTGCAGCACCACACTTGCCTGAAAGGCAGAGTTAAATTTTAGGCAATATGTGATTCGATATCATATTTTCAGTTTTTGAAAATAGAGCTTTGTATCTGCCTTTTAGGACTAAATCACTAAATTGTTTTGCCTCCAATATTATAAGCCCATGTTACTTTTAACCAGAAAACCTAGTAGCTAGAAGATAGTAGGCCCTCTGTAATTGTTGCTTGATTTATTGTTTAATATATCAAGATGCAATGAGGTAAAAACTGATACTTATTAAGAGAAAGACGTTATGTTTATTTAGTTACATACTTTTAGAGGCATAATATTTACTGAAGAATTTTTAAGAGAAAACCAATATTTCATAAGGATTTCTTCAAGATTTTTGGTTTTGAATCATTTTGCTATCTTTGAGATAACCTAAAGGTATTTTGGTGAAAAACATTGAAATAACTTTCCATTAAGAAATCTCAAAAGAAAATAAAAGAATCAACAGTAAATCTATTATGATTTAAGCCAAACGTTACCTGGTTCTTCCCAGATTCTGGGCATGCTGCACTTCCAACAAAGTATCAGAGCAAACTAAAGAGACACACACACAACGAAAAGAAGTCAATGCAACTTAAAAAGAAAAAAAAGCTGCCGATTCCCAGTCTAGGAAGAAGCTATGCCCTGTGATTTAACATCAGAATGGAGATGGGAACTGAGATGTCATACAAAACCCTGAGCAGCTTACTATCCTGGACCCCACTAACTCTTCAAAGATAAAGACCAACTCCACTCTGCTCAGCCACACAGCACGCAGAGTCCACAATCCGCCAGCTCAACCACTGCGCCAGCTTTTTGCCATTGCTCCCCAATTGGCATGAATGGTGTCAGATGCTCCCCCACAGCCCTCATTAAGAAACAGATGTGCCTGGAAGTAATACTAATTGCCCAAATCCTCTTTATATCACATTTTAAGTGTAATGAGGAAACCTACTTCGTACATAATTCTACTGTGAATTCTGTAGTAAAGCTAGACTCCTTCTGCAAATCATCGAGCCTCCAGAAGTTTGTGTGTCCACGTGGACTTTCACTTACAGGCCCACTTTAGAGAGGGCTTGGATGAAGCATTCCAGGAAAAGAAGGAGAATTAAGAGGGACCGTCTTCCCGTGGGAAGGCCCGGAGAACGATGGACAGGTGCGATCAAACAGCCAGGCACACGGTGGGCTAGAACTGCTGCTTCTGCTCCAGCACCTGTGACTCTCACATCAAACAGCTGAGTCTCACTGCTGTAAAAGTCCAGTTCCTCAGGCAAAGGACTGAGTTGTCTCCTCAGTTGTTCACACCGAGCGCTCCAACTCATGAGTGGCAGGGTGATGACAGGGCTGGGCTGGGAGCCCCAGTCACTTGGGACCTGGCTCCTCAAGTTGGGCCTGTGTGTGCACACTTTCCCCTTGGGAGGTCGCCTTGTCAGGAGGCTGAAATGTTGAGTCCCAAGGAAGGCGTAAAAGAATGAAGTGATTCTAGAGTCTGCCATGGATAACCCGGGGTCCACTGGGCAGTGAGCTTCACTCTTCCTCTTTTCCTTCACATTAGAAGGAGCTGAAAAGAAATCTTTGAGCTCTCTCCAATGTCCTCTGATTCTATAAACAGGGCTCATGACAACAAGGATGGCTGTGACTTCTCTGGCATCGTTTCACCTGTTCCTTCAACCCACATTATGGAAGGCTCAGTCTGAGCTGAGCCTCGTGCTAGCCACCACGTCCGCCCTCAGCACGCTCACGGCTCAGAGGAGACTGACAGGTTACCTGCAGCCGACTTTGGAAGGGAAGTTGCCTAAGGAGGCACAGAAATGCGAGAGCCAGAAACACCTTCGCAGAGCAGGAGACACTTAGGCTGAGCTTTAAAGGGGCAGAATTTGCCTTGAGCATGGGAGGGACTGCATGTTAGGAAGAGAGAATATTCCACAAAAGGTCAGAAGGTGTAAAACATTGAGAATTCAAATAACATCAAGGAGTTCAGCCCATGGAACATTAGACTAGAGAAGAAATGATAAAGGGCTTTGGATGTTTGTATTTCCCACAAGGAAAAAATTTTAAGTGGCACATGGACTAACTGGTTATTATGATAGTTATAACAGAGAAAGGTAACTAGCATGTGAAACCCATGCCTTTAAAGTGAGTATTTCTTAGCACAAGTAAAGAATAAAACTGAAAAAGAGAGATTCTGTTTAAAATAAAATGTTAATAAAGCAAGAGTGAAGTTAAACCTTGAACATCACAAAGGTGGTTAGAAGATGACCAAAGTTTAGCAAAAGCTACTATGGGTGATTAGGAACCACAAAATAATTTGAAGCAAGTAGAGAACCTGATGAGTTTGGGCTTTTAGGAAGAGTGCTTTGGTGGTGATGTGGAAGCTGGATGGGGAAGCAACAGGAGTGCAGGCAGGCAGAGCGCTACAAGGTAGGGGCAGTCGGGGAGGAGAGGACACAGCAGATGTGAGAGCTGCTTAGAAGGGAGAAGCCACAGGAATTGGTCGCCACTAGATATGGCTGTTAAGGGAGAGAGCGTGTGTGGTGATGCTGGAGCATCTGGCTGGACGACTGGGAAGACGACAGGGCCATTCTCCAGAACAGAGAACACAAGAGAAGAGCTGGGAGGACTGGCATTCCGTGTTCACCACGAGCAGGGGCATTAATTTCCAAGAACGGTCTGCAGTTCACAGGCTGTCTGTGAACACAACCTTGGACACCAACGTGAATATTCGGAACCGGAAGCTGGGGAAGTAGATGCCCAGCTCCATAACTTCCGGCCTTGAACACTGCTGCAGGGGTTAAGAGGCCTAAATGTTCCTCTTCTGGCTGGCAACTTAATGAAGTTCTATCTCAGAGGTCCAGCAGCTGCCTTGCTCCCTTTAGGGAGCTGGGAGGGGCCATTAATTAAGGTGTGCTGTCTAGCTGACACCTGATAGCACTGCTGTGTCCTCTGGCACACAGCGGCCCATGTCTTGGACTTAAAGGGCAGAAATGGAAAGCCATGCAACCTGAGCTCCTGAGCTTGAGCTCCCCTGAACGGTGCCCGGATCCCTGGGCACACCCCAGGCAGAATCCATGTCTGCACATTCAGTCCCCGCAGCCTGCAGAAACCTAACACCTCTCTCCACCCACCTCCAGTGCCACCAGGAAATTAACGCTCACCCAGATACTCGGTCATAATTAAACTGAACAAAAAGACAGCTGCTCCGACCTTTCTTTTTTCATCACCAACATGCAGCCCTGGGGATTACTAGCTTTTGGGTGATTTAGGGAGGATTACTCTTTCATTAGTGTCTGGGGTCAGTTCCAAGACAATGTCATCAGAGCCTTTTAAGATACCTACCCTCCCAAGCCAATAGCTCATCCCTTTCCTTGTCTGAAAGGTTAGATTTTGTGAAGCCACTGGCAACGGACCATTGTTGGACCCCCAAATATCTGTGATTTTTTTCCCAGAAACATCACCCAAAAATGGATTCTGCCCTGACTTTCTAGGTGTCTATGAGAATGTCATTCTAAATCCCCAATTAAGTCTCTGGCAATGATGAGAAAGAACACACTGGAATAGGACTAATTCTGTCCTCCATGTTAACAAAGGTAAAAGATCCTTGCCTTCCCTCAAGCTGCCCACCGTACGTCCACCACGCCCTCGTGCAGCTAATCCATGGGACACAAACACACTGACCACACAAGTGAAGGCTGGGCATGTCAGGGACTGGGGAAATGGAAAGGCACGTGCCCATCCAAGGCATCAAAAGACAAGAAATTTTAAACATTGTGTAGGAGAGAAACAAAATATGTCTGCAGGCCAAAGTCTGCCCCCTGTTTGTGACATCTTAAACCCACTGATACTTTCCTTCATGCAGCAAATATTTCTTAGGTGCCTATTCTCTGTTAGGTGGTGCACTAAGTGATGGAAATAGCAAAACAGACACAGCCCTCATGGAACTTAGAGTCTTCTAAGGACGATGGCACGAGTCAGGGAGTGAGGGAAGGCGTTCCTGAGGACGCGAGGCTTACTCTGAAATCTGAAGGGTAAGTAGGAAGTAACGCGGCAAAGAGGAGAAATGTAGGCAGATGGAACAGCGTGTGCAATGACCATATGGCAAGAGAGAGCATGACAAGAAGAGACTAATGAAGGCAAAACGAAGATGAAAAGATAGGTAGAGGCCAGACCCTACAGAGTCTTGTAGGTCAAAGTATGAAATGCTGCCTCATCCTAAAAGCGATGGAAAAGGCATTTTGAGATTACTCTAGCTACAATGAGGAGAAAGTATTGGAGGGGTGCTAAAACAGACATGGATAGACACCTAGCACAGAGTTTCATAACCCCCAACAAATGATGGTGGTAACTTGGACCACCTATTACCTCTCAGTCATGGTTACTCCCCTGCTGTATGGTGATAATTTGAATCTAAAACAGCCTCCTTTAATCTTCAAGAGTAGCTCCAGTTCTTGGTCTGAAGAATTTGATGCACCAACCTATGTTTGCTTTCTCATATGACTCCCATTCTCCCCATAACTACAGAGTCTTCATTTATAGCCCATTAGCTGCCTTCATTTTTCCATCCTAATGACCTCAAACCTTTTTATTCTGACGCTATTCAGAAGCCCTGGGATTTTGTGAACCATTTTCAGCTCTATCACAGCTTTCTCGAGGTGGGCCATTAAAATTGTACCCAGTGTTTTGGTACAGAAACAACCTAGAAGGATTTTCTGTTTTGTTTACAATACCTTCCTGTCATATCTGCAAGGACTCCAAAGAGTCATAAATGGCAAGTTGGAGGCCACAATCACAAACACATTTTGGTTTGCTTTTCACCATATACCCATAAATTTTCTGCCCATTCATAAAATGTGGTTGGATTATCTGGTAATTTTATGTTAGCTCAGAATTTTTACTTTTCAAGTAAAATTTGCACATCTATAAATTTTTCAATTTCATCTTATACTTCCTCTTGAGGAATGTTTATGCAATGTTAAAAGAGAAGCAATCTCAATTTTGATCCTCAATGAACCTCACTATTTGACATATTCCCTTATTCCTTACTTTGATCCCCTCAATCTCACAATGATTTAGTAGAGTTTTACTTGCTTTAGAAAATAAAACATTTCTATGTAGAAACTGGTTAGTGATTGGTTTTTTCAGATAGTTCCCACTGGCTGTGTCTTCTCTACCTTAAATCAATCTCTTTGATGTTCCACCTAGAGGCCAACATTTCCCACTTCTTCATGGGTTAGCTTAAAGATAAACATGAATCCAGAAAACAAAAGAATGATTTCCATGAAACAGTTCAGAAGAAAATAAATTGAAAGTAGATTTTATTAACTACCCACTATGTATATATGTAAGTCTAATAAGAATTGGTTTTTAAAATTAAAAATATATATATAACATATATATGAATAACTAAATGAAACGTTAAAAAAATATGTACATCAGGGGCTGGTAGTGTAGTGGTTAAGTTCATGAGCTCTGCTTTGGTGGCCCGGGGTTCGCCGCTTCGGATCCCGGGTGTGGACCTACACACCGCTTATCAAGCCATGCTGTGGCAGACGTCCTACATATAAAATGGAGGAAGATGGGCATGGATATTAGCTCAGGGCCAATCTTCCACAGCAAAAAGAGGAGGATTGGTGGTGGATGTTAGCTCAGGGCTAATCCTCCTCAAAAAAAAAAAAAAAATGTACATATAAAGCATTTTACCTGAATTATTAAATGTAATGCTATCTTATAATATTAAGTTCCCAAACAAAAAATTCCTAAGAAGGCCCAACAAACTACTCTGGTTATGAGGAAGACAGGAAGAATGAAACCAGTTTCACCCTGCCTATCCAGACATGTTCACAACACTTAATTTTTTTTCTTTTGTATTCAGCTTTGATATAACTAGAGAGAAGATGCAAATAAAGGAAGAAAATGTGGTAACTGAGCAAACAATGCAAAAAAAGAGTAGGAAGGGGGCTATAGATGGTCATTACTCTCATTAGTCAAAAGCTTAAGCATTATAAACCATGAGAAGGCCATTTGTGGCTACAATAGAGAGAATCTCAAAAGTTGATAGAAGGGCATTTTTGCTTCCATTAATGGCAAACAATAATTTGAAGCTCTCATACTGAGGACAAATAGAAAATCTGGACAAAATATAATCATCTACTTGAAGGTACCAGAGAGCCAACAAGATGGCAAGGAATTAAAGGTCATGACAGGAGAAAGCCAGAGGTTACAGAAGTAATCTGGGCATTTGGAGTACTTTTCCCAGAAAGGTTTTGCTGATTCCAAAAGAAGAGGCTACTAGTCTGACAAGCACTTTTGAAAGCCCCCCTGAGTCTAGGGGGCCAGGGAGACTAGGGCACAAGGAGGGGGAACAAATGATGGATTCTTCTGATCTCTGCATTTGGCCTTGAAGAGCTGTGGCTCAGGAGATAGAGTAAGCCAGGAGTGACTTAGCTACCAATCACTTTGAAATTACCCTGAGTGCTGGTACCCCAACCACCTGCCAGACACAGATGCAAATTTTCTCTGGAAGAGCTCAGGCTTCAGATTATTTCAGCAAAGAATTCTGAAAAGGCAACACCTAGCACACAATAAAAATAATCAGGCAAACAAGGAAACAAGACACGAATGAAAGCCAAAAAAAGCCATAAGACACTAGAAACAGAACTATAGGAGCCTTCAGATAATGGATTTAACAGACAACTGCTGACTAGTATCAGAGAGATAAAAGATAGTATAGGGATTTTTCAGCAGAAAATTGAAAATTATTTTTTAAAGAACTAAATGGAGGATCTAGAACTAAAAATACAATTGAAATTAAGAACACAATGTGATAGGTTCAGCAAATATTAGAAACAGCTGAAGAGGAAGTGAGCTGGAAGAAGCCAAAAGATAATATCTTGAATGAAATATGACAAAAGAACTAAACACGCAGAAAATAGGATAGGAGATATAAAGGATAAAGTGAGACTGTCTATCATATTAACTAGAATCCTAGAAGGAAAAGAGAAAAACAATGGAGCAAAAGCAATATTTGAAGAGATAATGGCTAAGACCTTTCCAAAACTAATGAAAGATATTGAGCTAAAGGTTCATGAAGCCCTAAAAACTCTAAGAGGATAACAAAAAGAAACTGAAATACAAATATGTCATCATAAAATACTGACTACAAAGAGGCAGGTGGGAAAAGACAGATTGCCTTCAAAGATGCTCCAATTATCATAATATTGACTTCTCAACAGAAACAATGAAAGTAAAAAGACAGGAGGATTCTGGGAAGATGGATGAGTAGGAAGCACCAGGAATCTGTCTCCCCACCTAGACAACAATTGCACTGGCAGAATCTGTCTGAAATAACTATTTTGGAACTCTAGAATTTGTTGAAGGCTTGCAACTTCAAGGAGAAGGCTTGGACAGTAAACCACGGTTAATTTCAGTCAATTTCAGCTCTTGGCACAGTAGCAGCTACCTGTCTCCCACCCCCAGTCACCTGGCAGGCAGCTATGCATCCTCCTGGAGCAGCTTGCACATAGCTTCATTTTTCACTTTTTCCCTTCTGGGAGCCAGACATTAAAGATTAAGACATTCAAAAATAACTATACATACAGAGACAAATAGATGGTAACTGTTCAAGCCCAAGGAAAGGCTCAGAAAAGACATAAGAAGATGTTAAGTTTACACCTCAGGCTGATCCTTAACACAAGGAGAGCCTAAAGAAACCAAAAAACAAAAACAAAAAACAGTAAACCCTGGAGAAGGGGGAGAATCTGGTTTCCAGAGTTCACACATTACTAAATTCAAATGTCCAATGTTCAACAAAAAATCAGAAGGCATACAAGGACAAGAGGATATGGCTCACTCAAAGGAAAAAGATAATTCAACAGAATCTCCCCTGAGAATGACTTAATGGCAGATATATTAGACAAAGACTTTAAAACAATTGTCCTAAAGATGCTCAAAGAAATAAAGATGTGGAGAAAGTAAAAAAAAATGATGTATGAACAAAATGGAAATATCAATAAAGAGACAGAAAGCCTAAAAAGAAACCAAAAGGAAATAATTGAAATGAAAACTTCACTAGAGGGATTCAAAGGCAGATTTGAGCAGGCAGAAGAAAGGATGAGTGAACTTGAAGATAGGACAATGGAAATTATCAAGGCTGGAAAACAGAAAGACAAAAGATCGAAGAAAAGTGAACAGAGCCGAAAGGACTTGTATGAAACCACCAAGCAGACCAACACAGACTGTGGGTATCCCAGAAGGAGAAAAGGGGCAGAAAGAATATTTGAAGAAATAATGTCTGAAAACGTCCCAAATTTGATGAAAGACATGGATATAAACATCAAAGAAGAAAAAGGAATTCCAAATAAAATGAATTCAAAAAGACCCACACCTAGACAGAAACTTTCAAAAATAAACCAAAAAAAAAATAATAAATAGCGAAAGCAGCAGGAGAAAAGTTAATCATCACATACAAGGGATGCTCAATAAGATAATCTGAAGATTTCTCACCACAAACTTTGGAGGTCAGAAAACAGTAGGCCAATATAGTCAAAGTGCTGAAAGAAAAAACTGTCAACCAAGAATCTTATATCCAGCAAAAGCGTCCTTTAAAAGTGAGGGAGAAATTAAGACATTCACAGATAAACAAAAGCTCAGGAAGCTCGTGACTACTAGACCTGCCCTGCAAACAATGCTGAAGGGAGTCCTGCAAGGTGAAATGAAAGGACACTAGACAGCACCTCAAAGCCATATGGAGAAATAAAGATCTCAATAAAGGTAGATACGTGGGCAAGTATGAAAGCTAGTCTAATTGTAACAATGGTTTGTAATTGTAATTTTTTTCTATATGATTTCAGACTAATACATTTAAATACATTAAAGGAAAAAAGTAATTATTAACGTAAAAGCTAGTATTATTGTAACTTTAGTTTGTAACTCCAAATCTTGTTTTCTACACAATTTAGGAGACTAATGCATTTGAAATAATTATTGGTTTATGTTTTTGGACACACAATGTATAAAAGTTTAATTTGGGGACATCAACAACCAAAAGTGGTGGGGATGAAGCTGTAAAGGAGTGGAGTTTTTGTACATTATTGAAGTTATGCTGCTATACATTCAACTTAGAATATTATAACTTTTGGATGTTAAATGTAATCCCCATAATAACCACAAAGAAAATAACTATAGAATAAACACAAAAGGAAATTAAGAAGGAATTTAAACTTTTCACTACAAAAAAAAAAAAACTAAAAGAAGACAGGAATGCAGGAAATGAGGGGCAAAAAAGCTATAGGGCACATAGAAAACAAATAGCACAATGACAGAAGCAAGTACTTCCTGATCAGTAACTACTTTAAATGTGAATGAATTAAACTCTCCAATCAAAAGATAGAGACTGGCAGCATGGATAAAAACACATGATCCAACTATATGTTATCTACAAGAGACTCATTTGAGTTCCAAAGACACAAACAGGTTGAAAGTAAAACGATGGAAAAAGATATTCCATGCAAAAAGTAATCAAAAGAGAGCAGGAGTGGCTATGCTAATATCAGACAAAATAGACTTTAAATCAAAAACGTTTATGAGACAAAGAAAGACATTATATATTAATAAAAGATTCAATATAGCAAGAAGATATAACAATTATAAACATCTATAAACCAGATGACAGACCATCAAAATATATGAAGCAAAAACTGACAGAATTGAAGGGAGAAATAGACAGCTCTATAATAATAATTGGAGACCTCAATACCCCACTTACAATCGTGGATAGAATAATCAGATGGAAGATAAATAAGAAAACAGAGGACTTAAAACAATAAGCCAACTAGATCTAAAAGACATATACAGAACACTTCACCCAACAACAGTATAAACATTCTTCTCAAGTGCACATGGGACATTTTCCAGAAGAGACCATATGTTAGGACATGAATTAAGTCTCAACAGATTTTAAAAGACAGATATCATACAAAGCATCTTCTCTCACCACAACAGGATGAAGTTGGAAATCAATAACACAGGGAAAACTGGAACATTCACAATAAACAACACTGTCAAACAATCAATGGATGACAGAAGTCACAAGGAAATTACAAAATACTTAGAGGTGAATGAAAATGAAAACACAACATACCAAAACTTTAGCACAGTTAAAGCAGTGCTAAGGGGGAAATTTATAGTTATAGACATTTACATTAGAAAACAAGAAAGATCTCAAATCAACAACCTAACTTTACAACTTAAGGAACTAGAAGAAAAAAAATAAAATAAACCCAAAGCTAGCAGAGGAAGGAAAATATTGATTAGAAGAGAGATAAATGAAATGGAGAATAGAAAAACAATAGGAAAAAATCAATGAAACAAACAGATCAATAAGATCAACCAAAAAAAGATCAACAAAATCAACAAACTTTTAGTTAAGTGAACTAAGAAAAAAGGAGAGAAGATTCAAATCACTAAAATCAGAAATGAAAGGGGAGACATTACTACCAATCCTACAGAAATAAAAGATTATAGGAGAGTACTATGAACAATTATATGCTCAAAAATTGGATAATCTAGATGAAGTAGATAAATTTCTAGAAACACAAAACCTACGAAGACTAACCCATGAAGAAATAGAAAATCTGAACAGACCTATAACTAGGAAGGAGTTTGAATCAGTAATCAAAAATATCCCAATGAAGAAAAGCCCTGGACCCGATGGCTTCACTGGTGAATTCTACCAAACATTTAAAGAATTAATTCTTCACAAACTTTTCAAAAAAACTGAGGAAGAGGGAAGACTTCCTAACTCATTCTATGAAGCCAGACAAAGACACTACAAGAGGACTACAGACCAGTATCCCTTATGAACACTGATGCAAAAATCCTCAACAAATTACTAACAAAAAATGTGAATTCAGCAGCATATTGAAAGAATTATAGATCATAACCAAGTGGGATTATTCTTGGAATGCAAGGATGGTTAAACATATGAAAATCAATCAATGTAATACAACATACTAACAGAACGAAGAAAAAAAATACATGATCATCTGGATTGATGCAAAAAAGCATTTGACAAAATTAAACACCATTTCATGATTAAAAAAAAAAAAACACTAACAAACAAGGAATGGAAGGAAACTAGCTTAGCATAAAAAAAGCTGTATATGAAAAACCCACAGCTAACATCATATGCAATGGTGGAAAACTGAAAGCATTTCATTTAAGGATCAAGAACAAGAAAGGATGTCCACTTTTGCCACTTCTATTCAAGAAGGCACTATAAGTAGTGTCCAGAGCAATGAGGCAAGAAAAAGAAATAAAAGGATTCAAATTGGGAAGGAAGAGTAAAGTTGTCTCTGTTTGCAGATGATATTATCTTATATGTAGAAAACCCTAAAGATTTCACACAAAAGAACTGTTAGAACTAATAAACGAACTCAAGAAAGTAACAGGATACAACGTCAACACACAAAAATCAGTTGCATTTCTATGCGCTAACAATGAACAACCTGAAAAGGAAATTACCAAAGCAATTCCATTTATAATAGCATCAAAAAGAATAAAATATTTAGGAATTAACTTAACAAAGGAGGTGAAAGACTAATACAATGAAAACTACAAAACACTGCTGAAATTAAAGAACACATAAACAAATGGAAACATAGCCCATGTACATGGATTAGAAGACTTAATATTGTTAATATGTCAATACTATCCAAAGCAATTTACAGATCCAATCCCTATCAAAATCCCAGTGACATTTTTTGCAAAAATAGAAAAACTCATCCTAAAATTCAAACGGAATCTCAACAATCCCAAATAACCAAAAGAATCTTGAAAAATAAGAACAAAGCTGGAGGACTCACTCTCTGATTTCAAAACTTACTACAAAGTTACAATAATCAGAACAGTGTGGAAATATCATAAAAACAGACATACAGACAAATGGAATACAATAGAGAGTCCAGAGATAAACCCTCACATGTATTTTTGGTCAAATGATCTTTGACAAAGGTGCCAAGACCATTCAATAGAAAAAGGACAGTCTTTTCAACAAATGGTTCTAAGAAAACTGGATAAGCAAATGCAAAAGAATGAAATTCAATCCTTACCTAACACCGTATACAAAAAATAACTCAAAATGGATCAAAGACCTACATATAAGACCTAAAACTATAAAACTCCTGGAAGAAAACAGAGGGCAGAAGCTAAACAATATTAGATTTAGCAACGATTTCTTGGCTATGACACCAAAGGCATAGACAACAAAAGAAAAATAGACAAATTGGACTTCATGAAAATTAAAAACTTTTGTGCATCAAAAGATTCAATCAACAGAGTAAAAAGGCAACTCATGGGGCCAGCCCTGGTGGCCGACTGGTTAAGTTCAGTGCGCACCACTTTGGTGGTCTGGGTTCAGCTCCTGGGCATGGACCTACACCACTCTGTTAGTGGCTATGCTGTGCTGGTGGCCCACATACTAAAAAATAGAGGAAGATTGTTACGGATGTTAGCTCTGGGTGAATATTCTTCAGGAAAGAAAAAGACACCTCATAGAATGGGAGAAAATATTTGCAAATCATCTATCTGATAAGAGCTTAATATCCAGAATATACAGAGAGCTCCTCAAACTCAAGAACAAAAAATCTCAATTCAAAAACAGTAAAAAATTTGAATAGATATCTCTCCAATGAAGATATACAAATAGCCAATAAGCACATGAAAAGATGCTCAAAATTACTGATCACAAGAGAAATGCAAATCAAAACTACAATGAGATACCACCTCACAATCCATTAGGATGGCTACTAAAAAAAAAGAAAAAACCAGAAAATAAGAAGTATTGGTGAGGATGTGGAGAAACTGAAACCCTTGTGTACTGTTGGTGGGAATGTAAAATGGTATAGTCACTGTGGAAAACAGTATGACAGTTCCTCAAAAAATTAAATACAGAATTACTGTATGATCCAGCAATTCCACTTCTAGTTATATACCCAAAATAATTAAAAGAAAGTTCTCCAAGAGATATTTATACACCCATGTTCATAGCAGCATTCTTCACAATAACTAAAAGGTGAAAGCCACCCAAGTGTCCATTGACTGATGAATGGATATGCAAAATATGGTATATCCATATAAAGGAATATTATTCAGCCTTAAAAAGGAAATTCTGACATATGCTACAACATGGATGAATCGTGAGGACATTAGGCTAAGTGAAATAAGCCAGTCACAAAAAAGACAAATCGTGTGTGATTCCACTTATATGAGATACTTAGAGTAGACAAAACCAGGGACAGAAAGTAGAATGGTGGTTGCCAGGGGCTGAGTTAGGGAAATGGGGAGCTACCGTTTAATGGGTATCGAGTGACAGTTTTACAAGATGAAAAGAGCTATGGAGATGGATGTTGGTGATGGCTGCACAACATTATGAATGCATTTAATACCAGAGTTGTACACTTAAAAATGGTTAAGATGGTAAATTTTATGTTACGTACATTTTACCACAGTTTTTTTCTAACGCAAAGAAAAGAAACACACAGATGATAAAACTCTAAAGAAGAGTCAACTACTATTTGATGAGGGAACCAAGAACACCCAATGGAGAAAAGACCGTCTCTTCAGTAAATGCTGCTGGGAAAGCTGTATATCCACATATAAAAGAAACTAGACCCCTATCTTACACCACTCACAAAAATTAACTCGAAATGGATTAAAGACTTAAATGTAAGATCTGAAACCATAAAACTCTAAAAGAAAACATAGGGGAAAAGCTCCTTGACATGGATCTTGACAACGATTTTTTGGATATGACACCTAAAGCACAAGCAACAAAATAATAAACAAGTGGGACTACACCAAACTAAAAAGCTTCTGCACAGCAAAGGAATGAACAACAAAATGAAAAGGCAACCTACAGAATGGGAGAAAATATTTGCAAATCGTACATCTGACAAGGGGATAATATCTATAACATAAAAAGAACTCATACAACTCAATACCAAAAAAATAATAATCCAAGTAAAAAGTGGGCAAAGGATCTGAATAGACATTTTTCCAAAGAAGATATTCACATAGCCAACAGGTACGTGAAAAGGTGCTCAACATCAATAATTATTAGGGAAATGCAAATGAAAACCACAATGAAATGTCACCTGACACCTTTTAGAATGGCTATAATCAAAAAGACAAGAGAGAAATGCTGATGAGGATTTGAAGAAAAGGCAACTCGTGTGCACTGTTAGTGAGAGTGTAAATCGGTGCAGCCACCATGCAAAACAATGTGCAGGTTCCTCAAAAAATTAAAAATAGAACTACCATATGATCCAGCAATTCCACTTCTGGGTATATATCTGAAGGAAATGAAATCACTGTGGCAAAGAGATAGCTGCACCCCCATAGTCTCTGCAGCATTACTTTCAATAGCCAAGACATGGAAACAACCTAAGTGTCCATCAACAGATGAATAGATACAGAGAATGTCACACACACACACACACAGGAATGTTATTCAGCCATAAAAAAAGAAAAAGGAAATCCTGCCATTTATAACAACATGGATGGACCCTGAGGGCATTATGCTAAAAGAAATGTCAGACAGAGAAAGACAAATACTGTATAATTTTACTTATATGTGGAATCTAAAAAAAGAAAAAGAAAACTCACAGAAAGAGATCAGATTTGTGGTCACCAGAGGTGGGAGTGGGTCAATTGGATGAAAGTGGGCAAAAGGTAGAACTTCCAGTTATAAAACAAATATGTACTGTAGACGTAATGTACAACATGATGACTATCGTTAACACTGCTGTTTGGTATATTTGAAAGTTGCCAAGAGAGTAAATCTTAAAAGTTCTCATGACAAGGGGAAAACATGGGGTTTTTTTTTCTTTTTTCTTTTGTATCTCTATAATAAATGTTAACTAAACTTATTGTGGTAATCATTTTGCAACATATGTAAGTAAAGTCCTTATGCTGTACACCTTAAACTTATACAGTGGTGTATTTCAATTAAATCTCAATAAAACTGAAAGAAAAACTCTAAAGAAAACCAAGGAAGTGACACTATAAAATCAGGAGGGTGGTGATCCGTGTGAAGGATGCAGGAAGCAGTAACTGGAAGGGGCAGAAGAGAACTTGTGAGATGCCGGCAATGTTCTATTTCTTGACCTGGGTGTTGGTTATACAACCACTTTGTAATAGTTCATTGAGCTGTACATTTTTGTTTGTTTTACATTTTATTTTGTTTCTGTATGTGTGTTTTATTTTTAAAATATTTAAAATAAATTATAAAAACCTGACTGAATGAAAACAAGTTAAATCCAAATGATAATTACACATCTCTCTCAATAATTTATAGAAGTAGACAAAGTAAGGTTAGAACTTGAACACCACTATCAACCAATATGACCTAATTGATATTTATGGAACACTCTACCCAGCAACTACCAAATACACATTCTTTTCAAATATACGTGGAACATCCACCCAGACAGACTATATGCTTGGCCATAAAACAAGTCCCAATAAATCTAAAAGGATTAAGATCATTTGGAGTATGTTCTCTGACTACAATGGAATTAAATTATAAATCAATAATAGATATCTGGGAAATCCCCAAATGTTTTAAAATTAAACACACTTCTAAGTAACCAATGGGTCAAAGAAGAAATCACAGGGAAATAAAATATTTTGAACTGAAGTAAAACAAAAATAACATAGCAAACCTGTGAGATGCAGCTAAAGCAGTGCTTAGAGGGAAAATTATAGCGTTATACTAGAAAAGAAGAAAGATCTAAAATCAATTATTTAAGCTTAAAAAGCTAGAAGAGTAACTTAAACCCAAAGTAAGCATAAGGAAAGAAATTAATAAAGGTAAGAAAATAAATCAATTAAATAAAAAAACAGACAACCAATAGTGAAAAGCAATGAAACCAAAGCTGGCTTTTATTGTACAATAGAACACATCACCAAAGTGCACATACGCAAAACACACAGTGCGTGACTGATCAGAGTGGACACCTTGCAAGAACCACTTACCAAGAAACAGGATATGACCAGCACCCAGAGTCCCTCTCACCCGCGTCCCGTCCCAATCACTAACCTCTCCATCCCTCCCACAGTCGTCACTATCCTAATCTGTATGCAAGCAGCTTCTGTGCTTTTCACTATAACCTGAGAATGCGTCTTTAAAGTCTAGAATTGAGTTTTCCATTTTTTAAAACTTCATATAATGATAATACAGCATGTATTAGATGTTTGTTGGCCATTCACATATTTTCTTTTGTTAAATGGATTCATGCATCTTCTTTTGTTAAATGTCTGTTCAGATCTTTTCAACTGGGTTGTCTTTGAAAGGATCAATAAAATGATAAACCTCTAGCTAGACTGATCAAGACAGGAGACACAAATTATAGTATCAGTAATGAAAGAGCAGACATAACTACAAATCCTACAGACATTAAAAGAATAAGGGAATACTACAAACTTTATGCTATTGAATTTGACAACCTAGTTTATGCAAAGCGACTAAACCAGGTAGGTGTGCAGAAATAATCTAAAATAAACACTTGAGATGTCATACCTTCAAAACCTTCAAACTGTTCTGAGACCCACGCTATCCCCCAAGTCATCAGAAAGAGAGGGTTATCCAGCAATTTAGCTCAAAAAATATCTTTAAGTGCTTACAATGTGTGCTACACATTAAGAATTCGAATTAAAGACACGGTCTTTTCTTGTAGTCATAGTCTTCTTTTGGCTTAGCGACTCCTGGAAAAACAAACATGAGTAAGAGACCACACCGGATTTAGTAAAGCTCGCAATGCTATCATTTATTGGAGAAGGAAACAATGACAAAAAAAGGGAGAATTGTTTTGTGATGTTTTGGGGGGAAAAGCAACTTAATTACCAGCAAAATTTTTCCTCTTTGAAATGAGTTAGTAAAAACAAAACAATCTTTATTGTATGAAATAGAGTCTCAAGGGAGGAAAAGCAGCACACAAGAATATATTTTTGGATGTAAAAAATTCAGTTATGCAATCAGCAGCATTCAAAATTAGCTGAGTATCTATACAATTACAAAATTGATACATGTTTTAACAAAACTTTAAACTTTAAAAGCTCATCATATTACAACAGGCACAATGTTTTGAAGGCAGATAAATTCCCCATGGGCTTTTGAACCTCCTCACCCCCAACTTCACAATCAGAATCTACAAAAGCAGCAAAAGATCAGAGTTCAAAGGGTTTTTTATTTTTCCTTTCCTTGTTCAAAGAGGCTAAGTCAAGCAAATATACTGAAAAAGGCAAAATAAACACTTCATAGCAGAAAGACCATGAGACTGAATGTAAACTATGGTTCTCCTTTAGGACATTTACACAAACACAAGGTCCATCTGTATTTAGAGTAAGGCTCATTATCCATTCCTGGAGAATGGAGTCCAATAGACAGAGCAACGTCCTGCCCAGATACCAGTCTCCAATTCGTCTTACAGGATGCCTCACAAGGATGTTAAGTTTAGGCAGCCTATCTAGATCAGGAAATTCTTGTCCATGATATATATACATGTGTGTATATACATATATTTGGTGCTGTTTATTAACTGTAGTGACACCGCTTTACCGTGAATTTATACATCAGTATTAATGGTTTACTACAACACTATGGACTGACCTTTCATTTCAAATAGCCATGTTTCTCCTGTCTAGTGAACTCACTCTTCCCGGGTTTCAAAAAATGCTTATGTCTATAGGAATATTTTGTACACTTCTAAGCCCATATCAGTTTATCAGCTCCTGCTAGGGAGGATGTGATTTGATTCTGTCAATTTATATGAACAAAGGCTCTGCGGCTCCTGTCAGCCTCCCTGGGCTCCACTCACCCCCTCTGCAGTGAGTGTCCTCGCCGTGCTCTGTGAGTTTCTGCAACAGAACCTGAGCTCCCAGGAGCAAAGCTGAAGTGTACCAGGGACTTGGGACTGTCACCTATGCATTTGGGGTAGAACTGGAAATAGCCAAAAACTGGAACTAACCACCCTATCTTGAGTGGACTGGGATCAAATAAACGGTAGAGCACTTTCCTCTGACTAAAAATTCTCAAGATCTCAGAATTTCATAAAATTATGAATTATAAGGTACTATAAAGCCACATAATTTAACCACTCAACCAAGTTTTTAAATAAGAATTTCCAAAAAATGTAAACTTCTAAACTCTTTTGTCAATGTCTTATCATGAGTTACACAGACACAAGCTGTATTTAACCTCAGTTGAAGGTGTATTAGCTTTTTTAAAAATGCTATTTGCAAGGAAACTACTGTACATCTTAAAACTTATAAAAGAAAATCCTGGATTTTAAAATCGAAAGAACTACGCCAAGAATCTAGCAAAACGGCTTTATAAACCTTAAACACTCATTTTTTCTTTCTTTTTTTTTTTTTTCTTTTTTGCTGAAAATGAGGTTTAAGGATAGGTGGTGAATTTTAAGGTATCTGTAATCCTGCAGCCGCCCCTCGTCAGAAGTCGTGTGAGGAAAGAGAAGAGAAAGCAGGCCTGGGGTGGGCTGCCCCGGACAGAAGGAAATCCAGTCACAGGGCTGCAGTTCCATTTCCCAATTCATCCCATGGAGTCTCATCCCTCATGCTCCAATAACTGCACTCTCACAGAGCTGTCAAAAGCAGAAGCAGCCAAACCAGTAACCCCATACCCTTTTTTTTTTAAGGTATGACCCACTTTTTAACTATCTTTTCTAATGGAAGTATCCAAAAGTAATTTTATTTAGATGCGTTTCATTTTATTTCTTGCTCCCTGAGCATACACTGATTAGGGTGGAAAGGTGTCACTCAGGTAGATAACCCACAAAGTCACCACACAAAAGTGATGCAAAGAGGCTCCAAGCACTGACGTAATCAACCCAGAGAAAATCCTAAACTGGGGATAGGATTTCATCCTTCCCAGAGACAAGAGAGCCGTCTGCGAGAGGGAGAGAAGGAACTCCAGCCTGGGCTGAGCAGCAGTGGCCAGGGGCACAGCCACGCAGAGGAGCTGGAGAACCAGGGCCCCCTGAGCACATTTGGCCAAAGGGGAATCTCCGAGAGAGTGCGACAGCAGAAGGGAGGCAGCCAGCTAGCAAATGGACGGACAGCCACATCAAACAAGCAGTCTCGGAGGGGCTGCGAGGAGCGGAGAGGGCCAGGGCACGGGCCGGGCATGTGCTGCTCCCAATACAGTGATCACAGGGCCAACGATCTGCCCAGCTGGAAGCGTGACCTGAGGGGAGCACATTTCTCGTCTGCAAGAGTCGCCTCAATGGTTCCCTTCCCTCCAAAACTGCCACGCTCTCCCCTTCACCCAGCAGTGAACAGGGCAGGACAGAGGGCAGGGGAGGCAAGGAGCAGAAACCAGTACAGCCACGGGGTCTAAAAGCCCCATTCCCCACCCTCGTCTCAGCCAGCAGGCACTGTGGCTTGGTGACAGCTTTCAGCAGATTGTCTGGAGCTCTTTCTCCCACGGTCCAGCAGACAAAAACAAGCAGGGAAGCAATGAAAGGATAAGGCTGCCCAAGTGTCCTGACTGGAGCCATCTGAGCAAACTCGCCACAGGCCTGAGGGCACAGCAGGAGCTTCTGTGCAAGAACCGACGCCCTCTACTGGTGAGGTCTGGCAGCGACCCCCGACCCTCTGAGGCTCTTCCCCATGATAATGGAGACAAGACCAGTGGCCCAGCAAAGTTACTGTGATTATTTTAAATGAGATAACGCATGGCAATGTCTACATATGCTGGACACACAGTACTACATAAATATTTTTTTACATATATTAATGGTCAGAGAGACGTTCACCCTGTCACCTTCAAAGGTCATCAATTATTTCAGGGATTAAATAATAACACCTACCTTTTACTGAGATATCATTTAGCTGTGCTAGGCCCCAAGCCAAGCACCTGAAACAGCTCAATGACATCCTGCAACGATCCAGCAGGAACTGTTGTCCCCATTATCTTTAAACAGATGCACAAACTGGGCACCAGAAGTTAAGTAACTTGTTCCCCATGAACTAGTATGTGACTGAGCCACAGCTCACACCCAGATCTGTTTGACTTCAAAGCCCACATTCTCTACCACTATGCACACAGCTCTGGTGACATCTCAAAAGGCACCTCAGCCGCGTGTCCCACAAAGTCAAGTCCAGCCATTAAAAAGGGCACAGAGGGATCAGCTTTGCTGGCGTGTTACTCCAGGCTGGCCTCACACTGGCTCTACAGAGCGGAATCATGAGCACTCCGGACCTCCTTCAGGCCCCTTCCTGGAGCCCTTCTGAGGTCTGAGCTATCTCCTAGAGGCACCTGGGATGTGAAGGAAGCCACAAAAGCCAGAGGGTGGCATACAATTTCCCTTCCTGGCTGAAGGCAGGGGAGGACCTCAGTATAAGACAGACCGCCCTCAACAGCCTACAAAGGGCCTGGTCAGACTGGCTCTGCACTCTGGCCCCATCACGCCTGTTCACGCCTCCCCAGCTCAGAGGTAAAAGCTGGCCAGTCTGAGCTCTCAGCTACAGCAGGAGAAAGCATTCAGCAATTAGCCACAGGCAAGGAGACAGGTGGTAGACCCAGCCTTTGGTTTGGAGGTCCCCAGACAAGAGCCCAAGCAGATCAGCTGGCCCTGGGTAAGGAGCAGACAGGCAAACCCAGATCTCATGTGTAGGGGGACTCCGGAGGTCCTGGAATGCCAAGACAGGGCATTTATGACAGTCAGGCAGCAGGGACAAGCTAAAAAGGAACAGAAGGGAACAACGGAGATCCTACAGAGCCAGGAGAAAGCTTCCCAAAGGGAGACTGGGGGGAGACACGGCAGTGACATAGAGACTGGGACCCGAAAAGACACAGGCCTGGCTGACGAACAGAGAAAACAGTTGCAGGAGGCACCCCAGAGCCACACAGGAAATACAGGGTGGTGAAGGAGACTAAGCCGGGCCCCCCAGCTCTGGGCTCAGTTCGGCCACCAACTGTGCCTTTGGGCAGAGCTGGTGACCTCTCTGAGCCTTGATTTCCTTGACGGCACAGGGGATAACAGCCCTGCTTCATCACAAGGCCTTGGAAGGGCCAGATAAGATCACAGACACGAAAGTGCTCTGTCTGCGTTTAGGCCTCAGGCGGGGGTATGACCACCCTGCAAGCCACAGTGTCTCCAGCACAGGCTCAAGGGTAAAACCCAGGACTGTGTAAAGGTCACCAGGCGGGCGGGCCTCCTTCCTGCTGGCCCCGCAGCCAGGCTCTGCCTTCCCCTGGCCCCACTCCAGGGGAGGACGGAAAACACAATCAGTTTAAAAGCAAACGCTTATAAATAATGAAGGGAAAAAATACAGCAGAGAAGAGTAAGATTTTTCACCTCCTGTCAGCTCTTGTCCAAAAGGAAACAGCAGTGTTTTCTGTCACTGCTTTGTTCCTCTCAATCTAGTACCAGGAGGTCAGGAGTAAAGACAAGTGGGGGAGGGGGAAAAAGAAAGAAAAACCCAAGAGAAAGAGTGTGCACTGAATGTTAGGAGATACATTCCACAGTCGGGGGTGGAACCAGAACAGCAAGAGCGCCCAGGCTCAGGCTGAAAACAGCACAGATCACCAAAAAGGGCTCCTCTTCCACTTCCCTCCACAGGCCGGGGGGCAGAAGCACTTGTTCAGACACCAGAGCAGAAGCACGTCCACACTGTGAGGCAGGGTGATGGTCTCCATGTTGAGCGACAAGTCTGCAAAGCCCCTGCTGACCCCACACTCTGTCCCTTACTGCTGCATCCCTGAAAGCTCCAATGAGGCTCCTGTCGCCACCTGGGGATCACAGGTGCCCAAGGCTTGTCTGCTGCTGCTTAACAATGTTTTTATTTAGGGAAATTCAGAGGAACGCCATCCAAAGAGGAAAGAGGTGCACGAGAAACAGGCCACTCCGTGAGATACAGAACCCACCTCTCACTTTGTGCTACACACATTTAGATTGGGGAACATGTGGCTGATTCGTTCCAGAAGCAACCCTCAAATGTTCAGCTTGCAAGCAACACACTGCTGCAAGATAAAAGGCACACGTCTGTAAGACAGAGGTTTCAAAGATATTTACAAAACCATCCACCAGCTTCCGTCCATAGTGCCTTCCAAAGCTTTGCAAAACTGGCCGCATGTTATGCAAGACACGCTGCAAAACACTTCTTCACAGCATCCCTAGGAAGGAAAAAACACAAAGATAAATGGGAGATCATCACCCAAAGGCTCCTGTAAGTGGTAAAGACCCTCCTTTAGATTTCCTGGGCACCCAGAGTAACACACTGCCAAAAGCACCCAGACTGTGGGGTCAGATCCACTTGGCATCAAACCTCAGCTTCCAGAACTATGAGTAGTATTATCCTGGGCAAGTGGCTTGTCCTGTTTGAGTTTCAAATTCTCATCTGTAAAAGAGGACGTCGCCACCTCCCCTACAGACCAGCTGCGGGAATGAGTGCACTGAACAGAGGAGGGGCTTACTAAATGACAGCTACCATGATAATCAGACGAAAAGACAGGGAGAAGATAGGGACGATCAGAAACAAGAACCTAGACAGGACTGTGCACTTGCACGTCGACCAGCGTCACAGAAGCATCACGTCAGCACTCACCAGGGCCTGCTCTGTGCTAAGTGGGCGGCAGACACCTGTCAAGGGACATCTCTCCAGAGCCCCCTAGCACAGGGGAGCTCTCTACAGGTACTAAGCACTTATGAACCTGCCATCTTAGCCCTACCCCAGGTTCTTACCCCTTGGAATTCAGTGTAGACAGTGCAAGGGAAGAGTGGATGCTCAAGAAATTACTCTTCTATTCAAGCAAGCACCTCCACCCCACCACCACAGCCGGCTGTGTCCGAGAGCCTCTTGCCCCAGCTCCATTCCTCCTGTGTTCTCAGCTGCACTGTCCCAAGGACACTGTGAGTCACAGGGAGGGCGAGGTGAGTGAAAGCATGTGCATGAGCGGGCACTGCGTTTGAATACCAAGATAATTCCAGGACAGCATTTCTCTGTACTGTAGTCCCAGGCGATGCTCTACACAAGAAAGGGTTTCACGGCCAAATAAGATCCCTCATGGCAGCTCACAATACACACAACATATTAAAGGATCTGAAAATCTGGGTATCAAGGAAGCTACCTAATTTTGCTTAATCTGTTTCCCAAACTTATTTGATCACAGAACCCTTTTCCTCCACATAAACACTATTTCTGTGGAACACTGTGGGAAGGGCTATTCTAGGTGAAGCTACAAAGAGAAGGGTAGGGCCCACCTTTGTGATTCCTTCCCTACTATAAAAATTTTCATCCACTCAGCACATGAAACTCACTTCTTCCAATAGCATTCTATCATTCTACCCATCCCTGTACATAAGATCTATAAATGCCAGTCCAGATCAAGTCTGAAGCCCTGAAGGATGGCCCCAAGCAGGCCCAGCTTCAAAGGTAGGAGACATACGCAGTTGCACTGAACCCCATATTTCAAAGGGTCCACACTGGTTTAATGCTCTGCTGTTGCCATCTTGAAATTCATAATCATCTTTTAACAAGGAGCTCACATTTAGATTTTGCACTGGGGCCTGGAAATTATGCAGCTGGTCCTGGCACTAAGATATATTCAAACTGTTGGCAGGTTGACAAATATCTCCTTGGATGCTCTAGCATGACAGGCTCCGGCTTATTTCACCTAAAAACCTAGTGACCAAGAGCATCCTTGCCCACGCTCTTCTCAGACAGTCACCATCTCCGGAAACTGGCCGGGGTGGCACGGAGTATCTCACAACTATCATCCTCCTAGAAACCATCCGCAAGGCCATCAGCTGCCTCCAAGTCGATGGGCCTGGCAGCTCCTCATGTAATCAGTCACTGCCCAGCGTGTTCAAATCACGTGAGCAACAGACTCGGCGTGCGGAAGACACAGCCTGCTCTTCCTCCTTCCCAGCTCAGGCACAAGTCTTCATTTCCTCAACACAGCTAAAAAGCTTCTTTTTTAGTTATCAGGTAATGACAGAGAAGAATAGAAATTAAATGATTACACTGGAACAGTCAGAGGCAAAGATCACCTGGCTAACTGTGAGAGGCCCATGGCTGAGGTGCTGATGTAAGGCCGCTGGACATGTCAGAACCTCAGGGTGGGGAGGGGCTCTGGTGTGCTCAAGTCCCACCCCTCTTGTTACCAGCGAGTCCTCCGAGCCTAGAGGGGTCAAGTGCGTGGGAAGGGTCACATGCTAATTAGGAAACCCTGGTCCTCCAGAGACCCGGCCCTCTTACTCCCCCTTTATGAACGCTCATCTTAAGTGTCCCATCAATGGGGGACCACAAGAAAACAAGAGTAAACTGAGACCCCTCCAGCTCTGGCTCAGTGATACTCACCTTTAAAAACATTCCCTCAAAGCTACAGGTTAGAAGAGCAATAATGTGCATATTTGACTACATATCACAGCAGAATGCTCACGGCACCAGGAATCAGAGGACCTCGGCCAATGCCCATCATGTTGCATAACGGGCGGCAGCGGCGGGGACCCTTAGCTTACTCATGTCTGCAACAGGTAGATAACGTCCGCCTGTTTGTCTTAAAGGATTTTAGTAAAGATACTAAACTCTCTGAAAGCACTCTACACTAAAAGGCCCTGTGCAAACACATCACCCCTGTGCAAACACATCACCACCCCCAAATGACGGGAGTTACAGGCTTAAATACAGTTAGTCTTACCTTGCAAACGGTATGAAGGAAAGGCTATACCTACAACGAAAGACAAACAGAACAAAGGTCAAGTCAAGCGAAGGGAGGGGGAGATCACACAGCAGAAGGGGCTTCTGAGCTGTCAAAGCACCTACAGTGACATATCCAGACCACCCCCCTCCGTGCAGAGGGTTCACACTCCCACGGCACACACAGACGTGCACACATGTGGATAACCAGGGAGGGGAGTGTCATCTATGGCCAAAGAAGGAGGGCAAAAGGCCTGTGTGGAGACGAGCCTGTCAGCTCGGCCGCACTGGAATTCCGCTTTAACCAAATGAGCCAGCAGGATCACCGAAAATAGGCAGATTCCAGACAGCCAGATGGCCCAGAGAAGGTATTCCCAAAAGAACACCAAGTAAAATCCAGATCAAGGATTTTACAAATCCTTGGCAGAATACAACTTCTACCCAACTGGGATAAACTTTCTGCTGTGTTCCTATTAAATTTAAGAGAAGAGAAAAGAGAAGAGAAAAAGAAAAAAACACTACCAACTATTCTATGGATGAAAATATAAGCAACCCACGGTTCTCCAAGAACCCACGCCCAAAGATCTCCCGGTGCTCTCAGTCAGCTCGACCCGTGCCCGTCGCCATCTGCCTGAGCCGGTACGAATGCTGACCTTTTGAAACTGGGTTCCAAATCAGTCTACAAGCAAAGAAAGACATGTGTATGTGGGCACTAATTTCTGCCCCCAGAGGAAAACCAAAATAGAAACATAAGCCATCAGACCAGGCCCTTTCAGGACCTACTACCAAAACGTGTGTGTCACACTAACATCAGGCCGCCGTTCTTCTCCATATCTTACACTCACCACGTCCAGAAGCTCACCTACTTGTGAACACAGGAAATTCCAAAAGGCATTTATTCAAAGTCCAAATTACTAAAGGGATGGCTGGGGTTAGGCTTGCAGGCTCAAGATCCTTTTCTAAAGAGGAGTCTAATTGATCCCTGGAAGCTTTAAAACGTTCACAGTCCTCTTTTTTTGCATTAGAGCAAACATTTTTCTCCAGAGTGGATCAGTCACGTCCCTCCTAAAACTACTCTGGCAGACGCCAGCCCTTGATAAACTTTGAGTGTCATAGAAACGGCTCAGAAGCCACAGGTCCCACACGAGCCACCCCGCCGCCCACTTTGAGGTTGGACAGGTTTGAAAGGGCCCTGAACCTACAGCCCCACCATGGTTCTGGATACTAACGCCTCCAGGGCTGCTCTCACTAGGCAGGGCCTTGAGTCACGACCCCTGGTCCCACCATCAGGCCTCCAGTGCACATGCTGATCCCACAGCCCACAGCTACACCGTTTCCATTTCGTCAGTCACTGTTCCTCGTCTCCTGCTGACAATTCATTCTTTGTCCTTCTGTGAAATGACTCATTCCATCCCAAATGTAATGCTCATTATTTTTCTTACCCCTTTCCTTTTTCTCTAATGTCTATTTGACTCACAAGCCTCTTTTCACTAGCCCCTATAATACTTCATTGTCCTTGCTCTTACCGGATGTGGGTGGTTTAATAACATTTGTAATATTTCAAAGTCAACCATGAGACCAGCAAAAATGCTTCGGCAGGCACAAAGCCAGCCTCCCAAAGCACTGGAGACCACTCATGCCCTCTACGGGCAGCGGGCCGAGTCAACAGGCTTTGCTCTCGCATCTGATCTTGCCGGCACCATTGAGAATTCCTAAGTTGAAAAGCCTCTATGTTTTCCTACTCCTCCTGCCCACACCGTGTTGGATTTTATCTCCTTCAGCTGCGTGAGTCAGCAATCCACGTGGGAGGGGAGTGTATAAAAGGCTACTTACCACGTCAGGGCCAAAGACTGCAAAATGCAGAAGATGAGAGCAAGTCCCTTGTTATGCCACTAAGAGAAAAACAACACGGTTACATGGCTGAGAGACAAGAGGCATAAACCACAAAGGTTAAGGGAAATTAAAACACACACTTACCCAAAAGGCAGAACACAGGGTAAGTGCAAAAAACAACTATGGAGAGAAAGGAAACATTATTTAATGAATGCAATGACAACATGGAAAAAAACTGTAAAGACTTCTTCTTGGCAAACTTAGAACAATACTTATCGAGCTACACAGTAATCAGATTCTGTGATTGCCACAGCAACCAAACGTATCCTTCATTTCAAAGCATTTAACCCACGTGAGCACCCACGTTTGGCAGAAGAGTCAAAAATCCCAATGAAATTAACCTAGACAATAAGGACTCATGTAGATTAAAAAGAGAAGAATCTTCTCCTACTTTCAAATTTTCCCAAAATCTCTGTCCAGCAAACAAAATCACATTTCCAGTCCACATCCTCACCCATCCACCTTTTCATTCAAACATACTAGAGGAGGTTTAACACACACCTCTGCATTTTAACTCCGCCAAACACTAGTCTCCAGCATGGAGAGAGCAGGCGAGGACAAGGTTCACACAAGAGGTCAATCTCATAGTCAGCGAGTCAGTTACTTGTTTCCACCCACCTAACACTTTCCCTAAGTCCTTTCTTAGAAAGTTCTTTCTATGAGAGACTTGGCCAGGCCACCTACATCTGGTGCTGGCCAAGAACAATTAGAATTCCAGCTGTCCGTCACGCCTGTCATCTCCATCCTTCTATAACAGTCACCACTCAATAAACACGTCCTAAATATTTTGTGTCCAGCATTGTGCTCAGTGCTCTGAAAAGACACTAAACAGCAAACATGGTCACAGCCGTAGAGGACTTACCTGTTTGAATAAGAGGCACACAAATGAAACTAAAAATAAAAGGATGTTGACCAAGTTCCAAATACTGTAATACTGATAATTATAATAGGAGGCCAGAGAACGTGGTCTGGAATGATTCTGATGGTTACATGGATGAGAATGGCCCAAAGAAGGGAGAGGCATTCTGGGTTAACGAGACAGGAAGATATGACAAGAACGAAGGCACTGTTGTCAGAGCAGGGCGCAGGGCTGATGGGCCACGAGGAGACTAGACTTCAGGAAAACAAGTATGATCCCAAAGTCAGGCAATGATGAGGGAACAAGAGCCTGCCCTGGGAGGCTGGACACCCACTCCGAGAACGCCCCCGTGCTTCCAAGCCATTCCCTCTCAGCTCTGCCGGTGTGCGTGCCTTCACCCATCACCACAAGGAGGGTGTCCAAGCCCTCTTACTACGAAATTAGTTGGGCTAATTTGACAAGTGTCGCCCTCTGGAGTGCTTTAACACCAGCTGAAACACTAAGGGCAGGTAATTATTAACTGAAGAATGTTCCCTTCTGCCACAGTGGTTACAGGCTCAGGGAATAAGCCAAGACGAAAGGAAAGGTCTTTAGGTTTAAGAGGAAAAAAAAACTCCATACGGCAGAAATAAAAACTCCATTTTAGAAGTCCAGCTATAAGGCGGACCTTACCAGCACCATGATAGTTGCAATCAAACGCGTTGGCTCAAACATTCGCTTCAGCTGTTTCATTGGTCCCATGAGGAAGACAGTGCTGAGAGGCAGAGAGACACACATCATTCAGACCAGGACAAAACCACCCCGGGCACAGCACGGTCCTCCCCACCGCCTCCCCACATTACCTGCAGCAACATAGCAGAAACAGAGACAACATCTGAAAAGCTCTCCCTCTGCGCTGGGCGCAGCGCTAAGGCCTTCTGTGTTTTATTCTCACTTAATCCATCAACCACTGATGGGCGGGGTTGATCACAGGAGTAAACCAAACCTATTTTACGGATGCAGAAACTAAAGCCCAGAAGGACTTGTTATTTATCCAAGGCCACCCAACTAGAAGACGGCAGAGCTGGGCTGGAAATGCATGTAGGTCTGACTCTGGAACCACATTCACAACCAGGAGGTTGGAGGACCCCATCTCTTCAAGGTGCTACCTTCCTCCTCAACAAGCTACCCCAGGAAAGAGACAGACAAACCAAAGATGCCAGTAATCTAAAGAAGAAAAACCACAGCTTACAGGCTTAGGTTGTTTATGTTACAAAGTCGAGCATTTCATTTTCTTTCATAATCTCCAGGGAATAATTCTAACGATGATAATAATATCATCTATTATCTGTTCAGCGTTTTCTAAATGCCGGGTATCACATACATGACCTCACTTCACCCCCTCAACAACTGTCAGGTAAGTATTATTACATTTATTTCAGAGAAAAGAAAACAAAGCTCAGAAAGGTGAGATTTACTTATCCAAGATCACACAGCTAGGAACTTAAAGAGCCGGCATGCAAATCCACGCGTATCGGATCTCAAAGCTCCAAGAGACATCCCTGGCGTGCCTTTGTATGAATGGCACGTGGGAGGTGACGGTGAGGGAGCATGTGCATGAATGAGGCAGACCGGCACACCTGACACAGCAGGGGCGGGCCAGCTCTACAGCACATTTCCCAGCCCCTGAGAGAAACACCCCGTGTGGAATCACCCCAGGGTAGCTTGTTACAGTCAGTGGTTACAATTCAAGCCAACCAGCAGTAGCTACTGAGTATTCAATTAAAAAAAATTTTTTAATAAAGCTACCTCTCTTTTTGAAGCGCCATTAAGTTTCAACTTGAACCCAAGGCTGTAGGCTCAGGTCAAGTGTTAGAGCTGAGGCACTCTGTAGCCTACACTGAACAAGAGGCAACAGCCAACGCAGGCCTTAAAAGCTGAATGCAGCGAATATACAAAAATATAACAGATTACAGGTAAGGCCACAGACTCCCAGACGCACCCTGGAACAACCTGCTCCCCTGATTACTTCCCTAGGCAATGCTGCAAAGAGTTGGCCCCATTAGGATCTGCTAAATCGTTCCTTTGGACTAACCCACGCACCCCTATGTTTATGCTCGGTCTAAGCGCCACATTATAAGCTACACTGTCTGCCCAAAGCTCCCCACTAAAGGTAGTATTTGAGAGGGCATTAGAGGCAAGATTAGACATCTCTGCAGGCCATCGTTTTACTATCACAAGCATTAGTAAATTAAGCTTTAAGGAGGTGGCCAGAGTCAGATACTCAATCATTTTGTTAACATTTCCAGCCAAAAACAGACAATTTAGGCTTGGGGACAATTAGGGACAAGTAAGACAGAGTGCAGCCCTTGTCAAGTTGCTTACAGACTTGTAACAAGTGTAATAAAATGCGATCTGTGCTGTCACATAAATATATATGGGATCTAGAGAGCCCCATATAAAGGAGGAGGTCACTGATTCTGGAAGGCAAAAGGTAATCAGGAAAAGTTTCATAGAAGTGACTTTTGAGCCTTGAGAAATGACCAAGTATCCATGAAATGCAGGGGTTGGGGGGGCAGGGAGTCTTAGATGGGGCAGCATTCCACGCAGAGAACAGAGCCTCAGCAAAGGCACGCAGATGTCTGGGGAAATGCAGGCAGTTGAGCCTGGCTGGGGAGTGCACTGGGTAGGGGCAGACCTTAAGGGCCTCACCTGTATGCATGCTGAGGGGTCTGGACGTCCCCCGTAGAGAGGGAACGGAGAGCCACTAAGGGAGGTGATCAGGGCTGAACATGAGTGGTGCCAAACCTCTGTGGAAAACGGCATGGAGAGGGACAAGGAGGAGGCAGAGAAGCCCAGGAGAGGACTCCTGCAGCAGTTCAGAGGAGAAGTGGTACAGGCCAGAGCCAAGGGCAGCTCAGACGCCCCCTTCTTAGGAGTCCCCCCAGCTCCCCAGGTCGGATCAGATCGGCTCAGCTGCCCCTCCCCGAGCACCTCTCTCTCCATATCCTATTATGTTAGCAGTTTATATGTCTGTCTGCCTGGCTGACCAGTGAGCGCCATCGAGGCAGGAACCACACCACACTTGTCTTTGAATGCTCAGAGCCCAGCACAGGATGTGAACAGGGCTTACTCATGGAGCACGTGAGTCAATCAGAGAGGGACAAGAGCTACAGAGACAAGGAGGAAGGAGCAGTAAGAGGTCGACGCCAAGCCCTGGTGAGTAATTAGGGGGGGCGCCTGGACACCCAGGGCTCTGAGCCATTCCCTGAGATACAAGGGAAGGTGGACAAAAGATGGCTGAGGTCAGGTCCCAGCAGGCCGCTCAGGCAGAGGTCAGACCAGCACTCCTGGCTGGAGGCAGGACTGGAGCTGTCAGCACACACATGCGGCTGAAGCAGTAGAGTAAATGAGCTCGACCAGGACGTCTCTGCACCCACAGCGCGTGGAAAGGGCTGCCCACATCCGGAACCTCTCCATCAGACACCCCGCCCTCATGAGCCGACGCTCAGGTCTGAGATGGTCTTACACAAAATAATACCAAGTTTCACCTGCAGCCACTGGCCCGGTGGCCCAAAATCATCGACTCAGTCTCTGGCAGCAGTAAGACTAGAGCACTGGAGAGGGGTGTGTCGTAAGCCTCGAAGAACCCATTCACCAGCCCTGCACTACGGCTCCCTCGTATGTAAAATCTCACCGGTGTGTGCATTCTCTTAGGTGTATTTCAAAGATAAACTGAGATATAAAAACATTTTCAAGTGATAGGATATGGACGGGATGTATTTTAACTACCTCTTTTCTCTCCAAGTCTTTGAAACTATTGAAGCATCCGCCCTCACCTCGTCTCAAGCACAATCCACAGTCGTTTTCCCATCTAATAACTGGCTACGGTTAGATAAAAAAACACTTACCTCCCGATGGAGGCGATGTTGCCAAAGGTGTAAAACACCGCGAAGAGGTACAGTCCCTTCCTCGGCACCCAGAGCAGAAAAGTACCCTGGAAGAGGAAGCATGCACGGGGTGTCACGCAAGGACCCCGCCCACCGCAGCCCGCGCCAGGAGTGCCCAGAACAGCCTGGCCCCCTGCCCCGCCCTGCACCCCCTCAGCTCCCTCCCACCGCCCTCACCTCTCTCTCTTCTTATCCATGCAGCTCAGTGAAGAGCAAAAGAGAAGACAGGTGGAGGAAAGGAGAAAGACAGAGGGCAGGAGGGAGGCGGAAGACAGAGGAGGGGAGGGAAGTCTTACCAGGAGCGAGCAGAGAATTCCTACAGCAAAACAGGCAATGAAGCCTTTTATTCTGGTATCCCAGCTTAAGGAAGAGGTCTCGACAACCTGAAATTTTAAAAAACTGATTACAAACATGTATATGCATGTTTAGTCGCCAAAAACAAAGGAAGCATAAAATTTAATATAGAGGCAGTGTGTGAATCTGTACTGAGGAAGGCAGGAACAGGAATCCTACCCGCTCACAGCTACAAGAACCCTCATGAGTCATGGAACCCAGGTCCTTATCCACCCGAGAATCTCCTCTCCGGCAGCTGATAAGACATTACCGAGCCTCTGGCTGGGCATCTCCAGAAGTGGAAACTCTGCCTCAAGCACAACCCAGTTCACAAACAGGGAGACCCCAGAGCAGCCCGAGCAGGATGAGGACCGCCACTGGAGAGGCATGCCGGGGCCCAGGGAAGGGAAAAGACAGGGCACAACACTCAGGCAGGTGGGCCCACTGGGCATCGTCTGCTGCGTCCACCTGCCGAGCTTCAGCAGTTGCTGTTCCTGCTGGCACTTCTAGGACCTCGGAGGGCTGAGGTCCTCACCCTTATCAGGATTCTCATCTGAGTTATTCGCTCCTGGTGCAGATACTGTTCTGCAGGGTGCTGGCATCAGCCTAGTCACCCAAGTGTGAGACAGATCCTAGATAATTAATTACTGCCCTACTCAGCCCAACTCTCTGCCACCATGATTCAGCCCTGCCAAGAGCAAGTTCAGGGGAGGCCAAGATTTCCAGGAAGACGGCTCGAACAGGGCAGCCTGTAAGTGGCTCGCCAGAGTTTTTATTCCCCATGTCAAAGATGACAGCCAACTGCCTGCGCTAGAGACCTTTCCAGTCTGTCCACCTGATGCAAGTGGCCACTGCTGCTCTAAGCTGGGCACAGGCAGCCAGTGAGACCAAAGGCCTTGCCTCCTGGCCTGACAGGCCCAGTGTATATTCACACGGGGCTCACCTCGTGAGGCCAGCACAGTCTCCACCCGGCAACGTGGTGAAAGCTGTCGAGCAAACAGCCACCCGACCAATGAAGGAAGGCAGGTGGTGGCAGAGGCTGCAAGGGTCACTAGAACGGCCACTCCCTCAGCCTTGACTGCTCCCAGCTCAGGGACCTGTTTTCAACTCTGTCTCCAAACTTCCTGTCAAACTGGATGCTTGAAAAAAAGGACCAGAGGCTCCCCGGGGTGTGGCAGGCATTGCTCCAGAGTGGCTTCATCTCCACACAGGAGAAAGGTATTTAGGGCAGGTTATCCAAAGGGGTTCTCCTTTTACCCCGTACAGTCACACATACTGAAAGTGAGCTCCTGACCCTGCAATCCCACTACACATACACACATACACCCATACACACATATATACACACACACACACACACAGCACCTGCAAGAACATGTAGCAACATAGAACCCTGCACGGAAAGGCACGCTCAGGGATGGAAACACGCAGCAGGAGTGGGGTGTTAGGAGTGGTTCCATAGAAGGAAACCTCCCCTCCCAAATTGAGCCATGAGATGCTCTGACAGCAGGCTGCACCGGCACCCCAGACAAGTGGGTTAGACCCCATCTCACTAACCTGTCCAATCTCCCACCAAGGAGAGAATAAAGTCAAAAGGCACCACTCTTTCTGCTCATGCAAGAACCAGAGAACTTACCCTGCCAAGGCGTAAAAAAGAAAACCAAGCTGCATGGAGGGAGAAAAGGGTAGGGGCAGGACTGGATGGGACTCAGCGCCTGAGCACTAGTTGCCATCAACAGGGATACTGTTAAAGAGTCAACCTTTTTTTTTAAAGAGGCTAAACCATAAGGTTAAGTACCAAAATTGAAGTGGCCTTGACATTTAGATCACCGAATAGTCTCAACAGGACTGTGAGATTCCAGCCCTCGCAAAAATCAGTATCACCTGAAGCAGTTCTGGTTTCCACCTTCAGAAAGGAAAGCAGCTCGTTGGTCCCAAAGGTCTTTCAAGCTGAATTCCATCCAAATGTCACCCTATTTGCCAAAATGGGGCGGGGGAGGTAACTTTTCACTGTTGGGGTTTTTCCACTCCAGGCAGCTGCAAGCTCTCTCCCGCGCACGCTTGGGGGCAGGCTGGAGGCAGCTGTGGTTCCACATCTCCCGACTGGACGCAGTGAAAGCTCAACACTTCTTGTTGCCACTTATGAAAACAAGCTCAGTGGGTGTAAAATGTCTCTCTAAACTCACGGTTGCTGGAAAGTGTGCTAGTGCACTTTGTGGAAATCAGAGTAGCTAAAAGGGTCCCTGGATAGAATTTGTAGGCGATCTCTCACCGGCCGTCCGATTGGCAGTTAGGCACAAAGGTCCCTTTGACTCCGGGACATGGAGAGAAGAGGGGCTCTTGCCAAAAAGAAGTAAAGCAAAGAATTGTTCGGGTTCCAGGGTTGGGAACCAGAAGCAGGTGAGAAAGGAATACTGCACAAATACCGGAGCTTTCAAACCAAGCACCGTTCATACCCTCCTCATCCCTGGACTCTTTCAGAGAAAACATAAAACCCAGCCTTGTAGAGAGAAGCCCACTGAAACTAAGGACTGAAGGTGGCTTTAGGAAGGTGAGGTATCAAGTTGACAACCTACCACAGGGCTACTTGTGATCAGACACTGCCAAGCAACTTTTATAATGACAGAGTTCCAGAGATAGGAGAAACAGAACTAGTCATGCTTTTATTGTCTGCATTAAAAGAGTAAAAATGTCTAAAATCACTCACTTCTGGTTACCTCTGACAGCTTATGTAATCGAATTTGAAGAGACTTTGAGGCCACCTACTTCAACTTACCACACAAAACAGAAATTTCACCAAAACTCCTCCAGCCTTGCCAGCCTCAACACCATGGGAAATGCGGGACAATCAAGTCAGTCCCAACATCTTAAAGGAGGCCCTCACCTACCACAAACAACCCTGCAAAGGAATTCGGCCAGCTACAAAGCGTTTCCCGGGAGGTCGGCCACGGGAAGTCCACGCGATGATGTACGCAAACAGCAATTGCACACTCAAAAAGAGGAAACTGACAGCAGGGTTTTAGAACAAGAGAGAAGCACCTACTCTTTTTAAAATCGATTTAATACATGCCTGAGCTGACAATAGTTTAAAGCCCTTCATTGTGTCCAACACAGGCATTCATCATTTTAGGTAAAAACAAACTCAGCGTTTATGTTTTCAATCTGTACTCCACCATTCCCTCCGGAGGGTGTCTCCTGCTGCACGATTATTTTCTAAACAGATAATATGGGCATCACGCTCCTGTCAGCACTGGCCATCCCCAGCAAAGGCCTCAGGAAGAGAAAGAGTCGGGTGGTCCCCCATGCCCCCAAGCCCCGCTGCTCATAAAAGCTGGCTGACAATCTGCAGGGTGTGAAGCTGGAGACGAGCATGACAGTGGCTACTCACGCTTTCTTAGGCCCCACCTGATGTCTGACTGGAGAGTTCCTAATAGAATCCAGAAATCAAGGACAAAGAACTCAGGAAATTACCCCTGAGCCTCGACCAATTAATAAAGGCAACAAATTAAAAAGAACCCACAGAGCTGTTCTGAAATGTAAAAAAAAAAAACAGTTAAACCCCAATTCCTGTGACACTGGATTCCTATAGTATCACTTCTTCAAGGTGAAGACTCAGAAAACAAGTTTACAGTTGTGGATGTCACGGAGGGGGTGAAGGTTCCAGGATCACACAAAACTCGGAATAAAGTCAGCAACCACAGAAGCCGGGGAGAGAAGCAGGCTGAGAACCCCGGGAGGGGGGCGCCGCCTAAAGCGAGGGGAGGAATTTGTCTCGAGTTGAAGGAAGCCATATCATCTTGCTCAACACCCTCCTTTTCCAGATGGGGGACACACCACAAAGTAAAGAGGAATGCTATAAGGAAAACAAAAGCAAAAGCTAAGAGCACACAGCACTGGAGACACACATTCCGCGCGGCTCTAGAACAGAGTGCCCAGGTTTCAGCTCGACCGACACCTTTCTAATAAAACCGTGAAACGTGCCGTCTCCGGAGGGCCCGCCGTGCAGACCGACTGGGCAGCGACGCGAGCTGCGTCCCCGCCCTCCAGGAGCTCACGGTGTCGCGGAGACAGGCGACAAGGAGGAGCTGGCACGAGGTGGGGTGGGAGGGTCACAGCCCACAACCTAAGCCCTGGCAGGCACGCCGCCGAGCCCCGGGCCACCCCGCCAGGCCCCTCCCGGGCCGGGGGTCCGCGGTCCGCAGGCCGGGCCGAGGCCGAGGGCGGCGCGGCGGCAGGGCCTCCAGGACGGCCCCCGCGACCCCGCCCATCGCCAGGGCCCGGGGACCCCCGAGGCCGGGCGCGGGGCGCGCTCACCTCGGACAGGCCGCCGCGGTCCTCGGTGTCCTGCCCGCTCAGCACCTTCTTCAGCTTGTCCATGCCGCCGCGCCGCGCCGCCGCCTGTTGCGCTGGCCGCCCCGCCGCCTCTTCCGGGCGCCCGCCGCGCCGCCCCGCCCCGCCCCGCCCGGCACCTGCCCACCTGGCCGCCGCCCGCGCAGGCGCCGCGCCGAGGGGCGGGCTCGGCGGCGGGAGGCGGGAGCGGCAGGAAGAGCCGGGGTTAAGGTCCGGCGGGCCTTGCTCAACGTCGGTCCTGCGGCCGGCGCCGCCCTCCCGGGGCCGTCCCTGCTTCAGTCAACAAACGCTGAGTACCGACGAGGCCCTCGGAGACAAAGAGCCTCCCTACCGCAGGGCGGATGCAGACTTGCAAACAAACGCTGTGCTTAATCCACGTTCTGATGGTAGTTGCACTGGAAACAGTTTTTTGAAAATCACTTGAGGCCAGCTGGAATAAGTTGAATACATAACAAGCTTTGTGGAAACGTTAAGAGAAAAACATAAGTGGAAATGCATCGAGAGGTATAATTTGGGCAAAAACTTGAGGAGCAGGTAGAACTCATGCGAGGGAGTGGGGACAGGTGTATTAGGTTGTTTTGTCTTTGTGTTTACTGACCTCAAGCCGGATCCAGGGCTAACGCTTCTATACCGGAGAATCCCAGGAGCCCGCGGAACCCCCGGGACAGGGCCAGAGGCGGGCGTGCGCGCGGATCTCACCCTGCTTCCCGGGGAATGTCCGGAAAGTTAACCTCAAGATTCAGTCAGCTCAGAAAAACAAATGCAAGGAGAGGTTACCAGGAGCACCCACTAGAGGACCTCCCCGGCCCTCCCTACACACACGCGCGCGCACACACGGGCGCATACACGAGAACACCTATGAAAGAGTAGGAATGCTGTGTCTGAATGGAGAGGATGTAAAACTTACCAAGAACTTGGGCCTGTTAGAAATTATCATCAATCGACCAAGCAAAGGGATTTGCACACGACCCTATTCAAGTCAGTCACGTGGTTATAATTACACGCTTATGATTTCATCTTTACAGTTGCTCAAACGTGCTTTGCTTTATAATTTTCGTTATACCTCAGCTCTTGAATAACAAATACTGTTACTTTTGCCTGGATGCTCCTTATCCCCTTGTTCCACTCAGGTAAATTCCTACACGTCTTTCAAGACTTCGCAAATATCAGGACACAGTGGAAAGTCCATCCCCTGTGAAGTTAGCAAGAGCTAGGAGTTGAGACCCCAGCACCATCACTGACTAGCTGTGTGACCTTGAGCAAGTTACCTTACCTTTCTAGTCCTCAGTTTTCTCATCTGTAAAATGGACATAAATGACTACCTCTGTAAGTCCTTGTGGGAAGGAGAAGTGACAGTATATGAAGAGAGCCTGGGACATGGCAGGCGCTCGGTTAACGTCCAGTGGAGCCAGTCCTGCTCTGCCATGTCCTCTGAAGCCGTCCCTGGGCCGGCCACCCCAAGCGCGCACTGCTCCTTCTGCTGTGCTCCGGCAGCGCTTCAGCGGCACCTGGGGGTCCCCGCCGCGCAGTGTCGCCATCATTCACGTTCAGGTCTGGCTCCTCCACCTGGTGAGGTCTGCACGGTGTCTTCAGTTCTTTCCTCTCCCAACCGGAAAGCACCTAGAGAATGGCGCTCAGCAAATACCCTAAAGAGAATGAGTAGTGAGAAACCGCGTCTGTCTTTTGCAACTGTGTGAGTTGTAGCAGCCAGACTGGCAGACAGGGCAACACTCGAAATAACCATTTCAAGTCAGCAGGTAAAGCTTATTTTTGTCGGCGAAGTAAGAAAATCCCGCCGCCTCCGCTCACTACATTCATCATGTAAATGAGATTTTGGTCAGAAAGGCCACAGCTGTGAAAACAGCAAACAGCCATTGATGATTAAGTAGCTAGGAACTAAAGTCTTTCTTCCCTTTTGCAATTACTGATTATAGCTTTAGCTGGTTAACCCACCCATCATTAACTGTGCTGTTTAGGCAATGTGCTGACTCCCACTAGGCTCCTATAGATAACATCTCTCTGGAGCCTGGGTCACCATGGTAATGGGTGTGTGAGCTGTTCTTCAGGAATTAGAACTCCTTGTCCACTTCAGGCCAGTTGAGACCACCAGCCCATCAACTGGGCCCATGCAGATGTCTCATAGGCGACCTTTGGACGTCAAGAGGCTAAAAACTCTACCCTCAGCTCATGCTAGCACTGCCATTTTGTGAACATGGGTCCTGTGAAGAGGCATGAAGTCTGACTACGCTTGCGCAGATTGTCAATTACCTCACTTCTCCCCACCTCCAACCACCTCTCTCCACATTTCAGACCACCTTGCCCCCATGATATCAACCCTGACATCAGTTTCCCCACATTAAACCCAGCATATATGGGGTTAAAACCAAAACACTCATTCCCTGCTTACTCTCTGGCTTCCTGGCTCCAGAATCCACTATGCTGCATGGAGACAGACACCATCAAGGACAAGCACCTGGACTATCTCCTCCTGCAGAGATACAGAGTGGTGGGAAAGCTTCTGACCAGCAAGGTCATGAGCTCCCTACTCTCTGCAAGTGTCTCAAGGCCAAAGACAGGCTGGTGGGAAAGCTCCTACCAGCAAGGCCATATGCTCCCCCTCCCCTACCTAAAACCCCAAATAAAAACCCTTCCTTTTAGCTTTTTCTGGGAGTTTGAGATTTCAGCATTAGCTGCCCTCTCTCCTTGCTCAGCGCTGTGCAAAAATAAAGTTCCTACTTTCTTCCACCACCCCCGGTGTCAGAGATTAGCTTGCTGCACAACGGGTGAGCGAACTCACTTCAGGTTCGGTAACACCCATCCCATAAAAATCCCTGAGTCCCTATTTTCAGGGAAGCGAATTTGAGGCTCAGGCCCTCGCTTCCTCACGTGCCTGCCTTGTGAGTAAACCCTCTCTCTGCTGCAACCTCGTCATCTCGGTGTTTGGCTTTCTGGGTGGTGGGCAAAAACGAACCTGGTTCAGTAACAAATGGCGAGCCAGCCAGGAGCTCAGTCCAGACAGACCTTTTCGACCGAGACTCGTGAGCCCCCTACCCGCGTGGAGAGCCTGTGGGTGGGTCCAGCAGCCGCCAGGCGTTTCCCGGGACTGTCCGGGATTCTTGCCTGGTGTGGCGCTGCCGATTCCTTGGCACGCATTTTAACTTTGCAGTAGAGAGACGCTTTCTGGGTTTGGAAGACGTCTTTTTGGTGAGTTACTTCGGTACAAGTGACTGGATTCTTACTTCTTCTTCAAGTCTGACTTCCGAAAGGAAGCCTTGGTTTGGCAGGGGACGCCCTCCGCGACTTCCGACAAAGGAAGCCTTGGTCTGGCCTTCCCTGTGAGGGTCTTGGTTTCGAGGACGCTCATAATAAGGAAGAATTAGAGGATCCGCTCTTGAAAGTGCTCTTGGTTTGGCTCGGCTTGGTTTTGAGATCGGCTTCTCGCTGCAGCATACGTGTACTTTGACCTGCCTTTGACCTGCCGTGTCTACAGTCTGAAACAATGGGTAATGCTAATTCAGTTCCCACCTGTAGACCCCTAGGCAGCATTCTTCTAAATTGGGCGACTTTCAGTTCCGAGTCCATGAAAAAGAAAACGATGGTAGTTTTCTGTAACACGGTGTGGCCACAATCAGAGAACTCTCGCAATGACTAGTCTCCAGAACTTAATCAAATTTGGAATCTCAGCTTCCTCTCAAGGTCTTACAGATGCTAATGAAAGCTCCACACCCCACCCCATCCCCCGGGAGTCCTCCTCTGCCTGGAATGGGAGAGTCCTCATTCCACCCCTAGGAGTTGTCCTCTGCCTGGTTTCAGAGACTCCAAGTTCCGCCCCCAGGAGTTCTCCTCTGGTTTTGGGGCACCTGGAGTTATTCCAGGTTAGCCTCTTGGTCAGTCATTTGACTGACAATCTGGAACCCTGTTTTGTCTCCTGTCAAGAGCTTGTTGAGGATTTTAGGCACCTACTGAGTCAGTTGTGGAGAGAGGAGACCTGTACCTTATTCTGTGAACTGTCTTGCCCGGGAGCTGTCATTTGTGTGACCTTTATCTTGATAACTCTTGGGAAGAGGCCTGGAGGGTGAGGCCTGATCACCTCTTTCCCTTCTTTGTCTGTCTTGTTCGTCAGCTCCTCTGTTGTCATCAAGTCGGGGTTAAGTTCAGGCTGGACCTGAGTGGAACCTAGACCTTCTGTAAAATCAAACTTGAAAAGCTTTCAGCCAGGGACTTAACTCTCAACCCTGGTGTTGGGAGCCCGCCCCGGGCAGCTCCAGGCCTTTTCCTCCTGCCTCCCTGGCTCGCCTTGTGCTGGCTCAGGGACTAAGTTCCCGGGCTGAATGGGACTTGACCAAATCTTATAACTCTGTTGACACCTGCAGTCGTGCTCCGCACCCTTCTCCGGCTGCTGTCAGTCAGACACCAGCTTTACCGCCATGGGGACGCCGCAAGCATCCCCAGAGACTCACCCCTCGGGTGCATTTTAATTAGTTGGAAACACTTTCAACTTTGGATGGGTTATGCCTCAGAAACTCCATCTTGGAGAAAACTTGAGTGGTTTCCCTGTGCTTTTATGATGTAGTTGGACAGGTAGGTCAACCCATAATGTCATTTGAGTTACTACCCAATTTCTGAGGAATGAAGAGCAAGGGAAATCTTTGTAAGACTGGAAATGCAGCTGTAGGGGCAGTTCCACCCATTCCCTTATCTCAGAGAGCCTGCGAGTCCTCTGGGGAATCTCTAACCCGTCACTAATTCCTAAGACTAAAGGGGAAAAAAAGGAAAAAGGCCAAAAAGACAGCCAGAAGAGCACCCCCGCCAAAAATCTAGCATCTTGAGTGTCTTCTCCACAAATATTAGTAAAAAGGCTTACAATAAAAATCTGGATTCATAACTGGTGAGCCTTGGACCTGATTCATGGCAGTAATTTTAAAACAATAGCTGTGCAGTCTCTGTGTATGTGTGTCTATATGCATGTTAAATGTGTGTGATATTTTTACTTCGGGATGGTATGGCCAAAAATTAACAGCTCTGTTTAATTGACTTAAAGTAAGTGCTTACCTAAATTATTTCTAAGTGGAAAATAAATTAACCCAATGTCTTTTAAGTTAACATGATATAAAATTAATCTTTGGTAAATGAAAGCTTATTTAAGTTTGGTTTGATTAAAATGGGCATGTCCTCCAGATTTAGCGCTGGATATGATGCAGACATGCAGCCTTTATTCTACGTTTATTGGTCAAATAAGCTGATGTTATCTCTATTACAGAAGCGATTAGCAAAAATAATAACTTAAAATGGTGGCTAATTTTGTCTAATGTCTCATGAAGTATTATAGGCAATCTAAATAATTATTGGAAATGAGTAAACTAAATAGATGTGAAAAAGATAAGTGTTGGGTAAACTTTTTAAAATAGTTATGTCTTATGACATGTATATTTAAAACAACTTCCAAAATCTTTCTGGTAACTTGAAACTTTGAAGTGTTGCTAGGTAAAATTGAATTATAAACTCACTGACTATCTGGGTCATTTTTCAAATAAGATAAAATACTGAAACGTTATCGTTAGACATGTCTAGATTTATCTACTTTTGACTTCTTATTACAAAGAAACTAAAAGATATTTGGGTCTATTAGTAAACATGTCTTGTATTTTATTAAGATTGTACCATGAAGTGGCATGTTTCTATAAATTATAAAAAGTATTCATAAATTTGCCAAGCCACAGTATGCTAATGTAAACGTTCATAATTGCTTAGTTTTTAGTTTTTACTAGGATCTGTAAGGGTTAAAAATTCTAGTTAATATATGTAATTAAAGGTACTAAAAATTAATAAGGCAAACATCTTTGTATCTAAGGAAAGTAAAATGTATGTTTTCAGTAGAAGTTATAAAGAATGGAGGTATTTTTGTTTGTTGGGTTAAGAAAGGTAAATTTGTCCTCAAGTGGTAGAAGGGAAGAAAGCAAGCATGGGACAAATTCTGAATGTAAAAAGACAGTTGTAGAAGGTTGTTAAGGAGAAATTCTGAAAAGAGTTTTATGCCTGGTCAAGTTGGATAAGATTAAAGTAAATCCAATTAAGTAAATGAGTTTTAGTGTAAAAAAATGAGCTGGTGCAAAAATTAAAATTTGGTTTTCACTCTCAAAAGGATAATTTTCTTGAACTTTTGGTCTGCTCTTGATAAAGAGGTTATAAGAGGTTTTTCTATAAGTCTACCTAAAAGAAAACTCCATGTTTTCTTAAAATAATTTCCACTGTTCCGACAGACTGAGGTCTCCCTATTAAGGTTGTTTTACTGTTTTAACTGTTTGCCCTTGACTGTTTCTGTTGTCACTTTGATCGAATAGAGTGAGCATTGTTTCCTATTTGACCAAGTGTTTTAAAACCTTTTGATACTTTTGACAAGCCCTCTGCCAAAAAAAAAAAAAAAAAAAAAAATCAAATCCTGAATAAAGTCTTTCTTTTGGCCTGGAAGAAGGAAGAGAATTTCTCTGAGGATTTTCAGAGGAACCCTGAGACTTCTCAAAGAAATTTGCTCTCTCTTCCTATAAGGAGGAAAATACTAATTAGGCTTATTTTGCCTATTAAATTACATGGGAAGCATTGTCAAGTAAGTGATGATAAACTTTCTAGGGTGGTAGTATGTGAGTAAATGTTATTGATATATAATTTTTAAAATATTTATAACATTCCTAAAATTCTGATGAGTCCTGGTTGTCAACCATAATTCTGGTTATTATTTTAAAGTATTGTATGTCACAAAATTAACCAAATTTCTTTGTCAGTTGCCCTTTTGGGATCTTGTTATTTACAGACAGTTATTGTTTTACTCTGATGTTTTTGCAAAATATATTTCGTCTTCAGAGAAATTCATAGAAAGGACTCTGACACTCTAGAACATAGGTTTCTGATAAACTTTCAGATCATAAAACTGGGTAAGAAATTACAGAACTCTAACAGAAAAACTGATGTCCTCATAAAACTGCTAACAGAAGATGAAAATCAAGAATCGATTACACAGGGCTGAATGAACTGATGAGGATGATTATGATTTATATGACTTTTCATTTGAGATATTGCTGATTTCTTTGATGTTCTGTTGTTTCCAGACTTAAGGAAGTCTTTTTCTCTTTTTCTCTCATACTAACTATGACTTATATCAATTTTATAAATTATACCTTTGTGTGCAAATTTGAAACATTTATTTTTCTCCCTACCTGATCCCTCCAGGATTTGGAAATTCTTAATGAGTAAGTATTGTTTTCATGGCAATATAGTTATTTGCATAAGTTCAATAAGAATTTGTTCTCCTTATAACAGGACACAATTGGAAACATTGGTTATCTTACCAAGGCTTTAACTGGAATGTCATATTTGAGAGAAACATGCAGACTCAGATATGACCAGACAGCTTTTGAGAGACAAGGATTGGACTTTGTGGAATAAAGCCACTTGGAAATAATGGCCTGGTACCTTGGTCACAAGGATTTCAGCATCCTGGCTAAGTAAAGAAGGTCACTTATCTGGCAGATGCGTGGAAGCTTGAAATATTTGGGGGAACCTCAAGAGAAGAGAGGAATCCACCCAAATCTAAGGTATTGCAGGTGAAGCCTGATGACAAATTCTTGATTTGGCTTCCTTGGCCTTGAGAGGCCTTTAAAATTCAATCTAAGATTCCTCATAAAAAGTTCCAGCAAAGCAGATTTAAAAGAGCCTATATGATCAATGGCTATTCTTTCTGTCTTATGTAAATAATTGGGCCAAGTTTATTGAAATTAAACATTTTAGAAACCAATTAGTTTTAATTTGGCTATCTTTGGTAAAAATGAGGGTGATTTTAGAGAAAAAAATTGTTTCAATAAAAACTATAGTACACATTATTGATATTAGGTTCTAGTTCTGATCATTGTCTTTGAGGTTTTTATTTTATATCTGTTACCTGGACTGGATCCTGAATTCTTCTAGTCTCTTGAAATATCTGGCTACAAATCTCCAAACTAACGTTTTCAGTCTTTTCCCATCATTTTCATTTGGAATCATTGAGACTGAACCTGCCCTTTTTCCTGAAGCCTTGCACACTGAAGCTGGACAACTTGATATAAACTTAAGAGAGATTCGTGTTGTTGCCGTGTAAGATACCTGGACACCTGATGACATCATCAGAGACATTTCAAACTGCAAAAGATGCTTCAACTCTGCCACCTAGAAATCTTTTGACTGGTTGCCTCCTGGGCTCAGAAATAATTTGCTGGTTTATAATTTGCTCCCATGATTAACCTTGTTTTTCTTTTTGTCTCTCTAGAAATACTTCTTATTAAATACTTGGTTATTTGCTTACACATTACAGGCTGAACTCTGGGGGCCCACCTGCATCACTGTCTTACTAAGAGACTGGTCCAATGTGATGGAACAACCTAGCCCCTCATCAGCAGGCTAATCCCTCAAGATTGAAGATGAACAACAAAAGGGGGGATTGATACCAGTCAACACAAGGTTGACACAAGGGAAGCCGTATTGTAAAAAAGAAACGATGTTGTAACTTTGAACAACCTCTGATTAACTAACCCAGACATGCTCTGTAGATTTTATGGACCCTCTCAGCTGCTATAAGTTGATAACTTTGTTCTTTTGGTTTCCTTAGGACTGTGATGACCCCCAGGCAGAGAGTCTGTGCTGATGGCCAGCATCTATGACAACTGAAAGATCAGGGTATGGGCCGTTGCTCTGGTCTCTGATGCATATCCAGTAAAACAAAAGACTATCAGGAACTGAGACCAGATGTCTGCCCCACCTGGAGATCAGATGGAGGCCCCACTGGGATTAGGTCTATTTTTCAGGGGCTGTTAAAATTTGGGTTGTCTATACTTCTTATCCTTCTTGTCAGACACTTGATTATAAAATGTGTTTTTGAGATGTTTTAGATGTGGAGCAAGATACAAAATTCTAATAATACAAAAATGTCAACATGAAGCTGGGAACAAGAGAATATTTCCAAATGGATGCTAAACAATTTCATTCCTTTAACCCAGATCTATGCCCCAATTCAGCAGGAAATAGCTAGATTGGTCGTTGCCCCAAATCCCTCAAGAATGAGGAATGACCAAAGAACATGGGGGATCAAAACCATCAAACAACCACTGATGATTAAGTATCTAGGTACTAAAGTTTTTTCCTTTTTGAAATTACTGGTTATAGCCTTTAGCTGTTTAACCTGCCCATTGTTAACTGTACTGTTTAGGCAATATGCTATCTGACTCCTACTAGGCTTCTATAGATAACACCTGGGGCCTGGGTTACCATGGTAATGGGTGTGTGAGCTGTTTTTCAGGAATTAGAACTCCTTGTCCACTTCAGACTGGCTAAGACCACCAACTCATCAACTGGGCCAACACAGATGTCTGATAAGCAACCTTTTGATGTCAAGAGGCTAAAAACTCCACCCTCAGATCACGTTCAAGCTGCCATTTTGTGAACATGCGTCCTGTGAAGAGGCATGGAGTCTGACTACGCTTGCGCAAATCATCAATTACCTCACCTCTCCTCACTTCCAACCACCTCTCTCCACATTTCAGACCACCTTGCCTCCTATCCCATAAATATCCCTGAGTCCCTATTTTCAGAGAAGCGAAGTTGAGGCTCATGCTCTCGCTTCCTCGCATGGCTGCCTTGTGAGTAAACTCTGCTGCAACCTTGTCGTCTCGGTGTTTGGCTTTCTGGGTGACAGGCAAAAATGAACCTGGTTTGGTAACACCTGTAATCTCACCTCATGCCTAAGAGCAGTATTTCTCTGTGTGCCGGGCTGAGGGAGCTCTGCTGGTGGCCCGTGCTTTAGGACAGGCTGCAGACCACAAACACAAGGCACATGGACTAAAGAGGGCATGGCTTCTCCAATGCTCATGGGTCTCATGCCCCAGGCTGGGACACCACCTCTCCCAAATAACACTGTTTGGGCCCCTGGGACCTGCTTCTTCAGGTCTCCTGCCCTGTGTCCCCAGAACAAAGGCAACGACATCCAAATGCTGTGAAGGTTGTAGGTTGTGCTGCTAACAGTGCGGACAGACACGGCTCCAGGGTGCCAGTGGGATGCGAGCAGTGGAAGCACTGAGGGAGCGGGAGAGGCAGGTGCACTGTCACATCCCTCCACGAGGACTCCTTGAACGCAGCAGAGGCTTCTAGGATGACGTACCATTTGCGACTGCTCACATGGAGGCTGAGGAAACTTTGTGATACTGAACAATTCATATCACTCTTAAATGTGAATATGTGTGGCTCTAGGCATAACACACATGAAACATGATACTGAATCTAAGGCATTGGACACTAGAGTCACAAATAGCTTTTTTATAAAAATAAGATTTCACTACATTTTCAAAACTCAAGTAAAAAGCTTCAAGTTTATTTAAATACTTGAAATCTAATTTTTTAACATCTGTTAATTATAAATTATATTTCTTCCTTTAACTGTTGTGGATGATTTTCAATATTTTTTAAAAAATAACTCTTGAAAACATGAAAAATTATTTTATTTTGAAATTGAATTTATATTGTTATGATAATATATTCTAATTTTGTGATAATAATTGAGTTCAGTCATCTTTGATATTTTGCTAATTTTCAGTCGTTAAAGGCATAACTTTACACGTACTTGTTAAGGTAGGAGGATCTAACACAATTTATTAACAATTGTTTAGCTGGATTTATAACTTTTAAATATTTAGACATATGGACTTTCGTTTGTGCTGTTTCCCAGGCCCCACAAATCTTCGGGGCACACCTGTGTCTCAGGGGCCCAGTGCAAGGACTTGGGTTGCCTAAGGGGAGATGCTAGATCAGTTCAGGATGTAAAAGTGCAAGGAGGATTTTCTATTTTAAAATAGGAGAAAAACAAGCCTGCTGCCAAAGTGTCAGCGCACAAGCTGTATGTTCTAGTAGTGATGAAATGGTCCGAAGCACAAGATGACAAGCCCGGGGCCCAGAAAGCAGTGTGTACAGCAAGGCTCTTCATGCAGAATCTCAGCCTGAGGCAGGAGGGAGAGGTGGCTGCCTCCTGCAGGATTGGAGCGTGTCCTCTTACTCCGTCTCCCCCTTTGACTTAACCTCGCATGGTCATCTGTTCCTTCCACGTTTACTGAGAACCTACTACATACTGTGAACACTGCCAGGTGTTTGACATGCAAACGCAGAACTAAACAGACATCATGCCTGCCTTCAAAGAGCTCTAGAGACCAACCTCCTCTCCTGCTGGAAAGAGGAAGGAAGCACTTGGAGTTGATTGAAGGACCCATAAGAAAAAGGGAGGCAGAATAGTAGAATTTGCGCTGGAGCCCAATTTTACTAGTTCTACTGCTATGCAAGTCGTTTTGGAAGGTTTGAGGAACATTGTGCATGAATATCTTAAAACTAACTTTCTCCTCCCTTTGTCCTCAGGGTTGCTGGTTCATTCTTTTAATGAGTCTTATTATTCACTCGAAAAATATTTATTGAGTGCTATGTGCCGGTAAAGAAATACACAGCTTCTGCTCTCAGAGTGGATAAAGTCATAGATGCCAGTCTGTGATGAGGTTTGACCATTTGAGCAGTGAAATGAAAAAAGACCGAAACAAAACAGTACCTACATGGCATGTCAGTGCTTAAGAAATATTTAATATACTGCATATGATAATGCATGTTGTGTATGTATTGGTATAATACACACACTCCTTGGGAAGAGCTGTTCTTTTTTCTGTAATTACTGATGAGTTTTTTAATTGATAATGATAGAAAAAGGTAGGTTTTTAATAATATTCTTAGCAAGATTAAATATTTGTGGTCTTCCACAACTCTGTTCATGGTGCCTTGACCCAGTATTTGTGTGAGTTGCATACATGGTATGGACAGAAAGGTCATGATATCAGTTGTCGTACTGTGCACACCACGCCTATGAAATCCACAAGTTTGAGAACCCCTGGTCTCATGGACCCACAGAAATAACCAGTCCTTCTCTACCTTCATTTCTTTTTCCCACCATAAAGTGGGTGTTTCACAAGGCCAGGTTGTGCCCCCTCTGTTTTCTCTCTTTACACGTTCACCTTTGGAAAGCTTAATCCTTTCAGTGTTTCAACAACACACTTCTACTGTGCTTTACAATTTGTAAAACGTAGTGTAGTCCCTGGTGTCAGAAAGATGTGGGTTTAAATCTAGGCTCCTCCACTTGTTACTTGTGCAACCATGGGCAAGTTATCTAATCATTCTAAGACTTGATTTCTTCATTAGCAACAAAAGAATAATAATAATACCTACTCAGGATTTTTTGGGGAGTAAATGAGATAATCAGTATAAAATACTTAGTATATCTTTTCAACAAATGGTACTAGGACATCTGGATATCCACATACAAAAGGATGAAGTTGGACCTCTCCTCACACCAGAAGCAAAAATTAGATCAAAATGGATCATAGACTTCAATATAAGAGCTAAAACTATAAACTCTTAGAAGAAAATATAAGAATAAATCTTCATGACCTTGGGTTAGTCAAAGCCCTCTGAGTTATGACACCAAAAACACAAGTAACAAAAGAAAAAAAATTGAAGTTCATCAAAATGAAAAACTTTTATGCTCAAAAGACACCAAGAAAGTGGAAAAAAGAAGCCACAGGATGGGAGAAAATACTTGAAAATCATCAATCTAATAAGGGACTTATATCTAAAAGGTGCAAAGACAACTCAATAATTTTAAAAAACCCAATTTTTCAAATGGACAAGAGACTCTGTATGGACTTTTGTCTAAAAAAGATACACAAATGGCCAATAAGCACATGAAAAGATATTCAACATCATTTGTCATCAAGGAAATGCAAGTCAAAACCACAAGGAGATAAAACTTCACGTCCACTAAGATGGCTGTGATGAAACAGATAATAATAACAAGCGTTTTTGAAGATATGGAGAAATTGGAACCCTCATACACTGCTGGTGGGAACGTAAAATAGGGCAGCCACTTTGGAAAACAGTTTGGCAATTGCACAAAAGTTTAAAAATAGAGTTACCACATGACTCAGTAATTCTACTTTTAGGCATTTACCCAAGAGAAACAAAACGATACATCCACACAAAAACTTGTATGTAGTTGTCCATAGCAGCAGCATTCATAAGAACCAAAAAGCGGCAACAACTCAAATGGTCATCAACTGATGAATCAATAAATAAAATGTGATACATCCATACAGTGGAATGTTATTCTGCAATTAAAAGGAATGAAGTGCTGATACATGCTACAACATGGATGAACCTTGAAAACATTATGCTAAGTGAAAGAAGCCAGATATAAAATGATATGTTGTATTTTTTCATTTATATGAAATGTCCAGAATGGGCAAATCCATAAAGATGAAAAGTAGAGTAGTGGTTGCCAGGAGTTGGGGGCAGAAGGGAATGGGGAGTGATGGCTAATGGGTACAGAGTTTCTTTTTGGGGTGATGAAATGTTCTAAAATCAATTGTGGTGATTGTAGTATAATTCTGTGAATATAGTAAAAATCATTGAATTATACACTTAAATAAGTGAATCTTATGGTATATGAATTATATTGCAGTAAAGCCACTTAAAAAATGCCTAGCACAGTGCCTAATACATGTTTCCCAATCCATGAATGTTATTTGTTGTATAATATAACAGGTATCCACTCTTATCTTGCCCTACGTGTCCAAGTTTGAACCCAGAATATTAGACTCCTAATTTATCTACAGCCACATTTGCACATGTGCACATTGGCCCATGTACAAGGTGATTCCTTGTGACATTGTTTCCAATAACAAAAGATTGGAAGCAACCTAAAAGTCCACCAATGGGAGGAATGGTTAAATAAATTATGATACATCCATTCACGAGAATGCTAAACAGTCATTTAAAGAGAAGAATGAGGAAGTTCTTTATATATTGATATGAAACTCTCTCCAAGATATATTGTTAGGAGAAAAAAAATCAGGTCCCAAGAGTGTAGGAGAAGATAGATGACAGATACATAGAGATAGATAGATGATAGACATATTTGTGTGTACATATGTAGATTTGCTTTTATATGCATGAAATATATCTGGAAGGATAGAAAAATTAAAACAAGAATAACTAAACAGAAAAAATACCAGGGTTATTCTTTACCTGCAGGGAGGGAAACTAGGTGACCATGAGGCAGAGAACTTTCACTACGTGTCTTGTACCAACTCTTCAGTTATGAACCTTTCCAATGTACCTGCTATTCAAAAATAAATATAGACACAAAAGGTTACAGATTGTGTGATTCCATCTATATGAAATATCCATATTAGATAAATCCATGGAAGCAGAGAGCAGATTGGTGGTTGCCAGGGGAAAGGGGAAAGGGAGAAAGGAGAGAAACTGGTTAATGGTGAGGGTTTTCCTTGAGAGGGATGAAAATGTTTTGGAACTAGATAGAAGTGGTGGTTGCACAATATTGTGAATGTACTGAACGCAACTGAATTGTTGCCTTCGAAATGGTTAATTTTATGTAATGCAAATTTCATCTCAATAAATAATTATTTTTAAAGAGAAAGAAAGATGGCGAGGAAAGGGGAAAGAGAAAGACAGAGAAGGAAGGAAGGAAGAGAGGGAGGGAGGGGAGGATGCAGAAGTTGGGATCACAGAGTGGCAGCTGGCCTGGCGGGTTTTGAGCAAACAGCTTCATCTGGCGAGGCCTGTGCTAAGGAAGGAAACAGTTGTCACAGCGACCAGGGAGGTGTTGGGGCCAGCGCGGGAGCGCAGCGGCGCGTGCTTCCTCTGTCCGCTGGGGCTCGGCTCGGGTGCTCAGGACCTATCCCCTGCTGGCAGGTCAGCCGGCGTGCGCTCTGGCCTCCACCACCCACCATGTAAGGACCCAGAGCACCAGTCACGCCTCTTCCCACCCGCCCTCGTCAGAGCCGCCCCTCCGAGGCCTCATCGGCGGCCCCTGCCAGCTCTCCTGCCCTTGGGGCCGCTCCCCTCTGGTTGTCTTGACAGCTCTGTGGACCCCATCATGGCCCTGCAGCTTCTCCTTTTAAAATTTAACACGAAACGCTGGGTTTTCTCCCAGGATAGTAGGGGTAGAGCCTGATCCTCTCCAGGGACTCCCAAACTCCCTGCAGGCTGCGGTCTTCATTCTGCGGTGGTGACTCACGCTTCCCGAGGTGAGCACGGCTGCCCTGACCCCGCCCCACGAGGGCAAGAAACCCCAGCGGCTCCTGCTGCACGGTCCTCACTCTGCCCACCTGCCAGTCTCTCGCAGTCCTCCCCTCGTGTTGGTACTGCTCCCTCGCTGTCTTCGGAACCACCCTTATCAACACACTCACTGCAGGAAGGTTTCCTCCAGGTCTGTCTCCTCCCCCTGCATCCCTCCAGTCCAGTCGAGTCTCCTCACAGGTGGAAACTCCGCCAGCCTTCTAGACGGCCGCCCTGCCTTTTTATTGGTTCTGCCTCAAATCCCTCCTGCCACGGCCACAGCTCTGATCACCTTCGAGGGCCATTTTCATCGGGCAACGCCCCTCACTCGGGAGCCTACCCCGCCTTCACCATCAAGTCGGAAGACCCTAGTGGCGCTCAAGTCCCCTTTAATGGCCTGGAACTGCCTTTCCAGCCTGGTCTCCTGGCACAATGGTTCAAGCATCGTGCTCGGCACATAATTGCTCAACTAGTGCGTACCGATTGACTTGAAATGTTACACATTAAAATTAAAAATGCATTGTTCCTGCTAAATATTTCTCAATTTAGGGTGTCAAGTCATTGGCAAGTGCTGCTAGTCTAAGGCAACATGACTTTTAGGTGATTTCTGCATTTGAATATGACTAAACCACCCCTCTAAGAACCAGAACTCCTTCAGCGCAGCACAGACAATGTCTATCTTTCAGGTGACCAGTTCCACCAGCAGGTCAGAGGCCAGTGGGTGAAATATGCCCCACCTCCTGGTTTCCCAGTCATTCTGCTCAAGAGCCTGATAGCAGAATCTCAGTCGTAATCAGAGTGGGTTTTGCTGAGTACTGCTCACCTGCCGATCACCTTTCATGTGTCCTGCTGAGTGTTTCCTTCTCAGCAACCCCAAAAGGTAGACACTGTGATAATCCAGCTTTCCTAGCAGAGGAAATAGAGGATGCAAAGATAAAATGACTTCCTCTGGTTTCTGAGTCCCTAATTAAGCGGTCTAACTCCTGCCCCTCTCCTGGCCAGCAGGCTGCCACCCTGGGGAGATTCAGTGATTTGCCTGGCTTCCTTCTGTCCGCTGTTCCACCATGCTACTTCAAGTTAGGGTTAATAAATGTCTTCGGAGGGTTCTTTCTGACTGGACCACACCATCCCCTGAAGGATCTTTGTAAACCTAAGTTTGACTGGGTTGGTGCCCTGCTTAAAATCTCCCACAATATGGTAAACTAAGAAGTATCCCCCATGAGATAGATGTCCATGTCCTAATTTCTGGAATTTCTGTGACTGTTATCTTATATGGCAAAGAGGATTTTGCTAATGTGATTACTTTAAGAATCTTGAGATAGAAGATTATCCTGGTTTACCCAGGTGGGCCCTAAATGCAGTCCTATGTGTCCTTATAAGAGGGAGGCCGAGGGAGATGTGACACGGACAGAAGAGGAGAAGGTAGCATGAGCAGAGATGGCAACGATGCAGCCGCATGCTGAGGAGAGCTGGAGACCACTAGGAGCTGGAATAGGAAGCAAAGAATTCTCTCCTAGAGCCTCTGGAGGGAGCACAGCCCCGCCCACACCTTGAGTTCAGCCTTTCTGGCCCCCAGAACTAAGAGAGAAGGAATTTCTGGTGTTTCGAGCCACCAAGTTTGTGATGATTTGTTTCCGCAGCCCAGGAGGCTCATGCACATGGTCACCTCCATCTACAGATAAGTGTGGCTGACTTCTCAACGGCACACACCTGCGTTTTTGGACTCGTCTGCCTTCCCTTTTCTCACACACCCCAGCCTCCCAGCACAAGAGACATAGTTCCTGAACTCATTGTGCTCCCACCTTGGCCTCCTGGAAAACTCCTACTCTGTTCCCATCCCTGTCCCTTCTCTTCCCCCAACACAGAGCTCCCGGGCCACCTTAGTCTTACCTCAGTGTTAACACTTAAGACGATATGCTCCATTTGTTCATACGCTGTTCCCCCCATTCACATGCAGGTCCCCATGGGGCAGGGGCTCTGTCTTACTTGTCTTTGCATCTCCAGCACCAAGCACAGTGCCTGGGACACAGTAGGTGCTAAATAAATAGGTAAATGTAGCACCATAGTGGGTGCTAAGTATGTACTCCAGTCACTGCCCAGAAGGCTGCTGCCAGCCGTTCTCCTCACCCACCTGTGCGATGTGGCAGCGGGCCACCTCCAGGCTTGGGGCGCTTCTGCACGGCCCTTCTGTACATCTGTTTTGCCCGGGTGGACAAGCAGGCAGATTTCAGAGGAAATTCTACATGTGCCTTGTCAAATGTCACCCTCCCCTCAGAGAGAGCTAAAAACAAAACAGCTTTTAGAGTCTCTAAGAAGTCTGTGTTTAGGGAGCTATGGGGAGGTGGCCCCAGGGAATACAAAGCACGTCTGAGCGTTAATGTGTGAAATTATGACAGAAATAATCTGAGCGGAGATATGCGTTCTTGGTGATTTTAAAGAAAAGGGCCTAAAAGACCTTATGATATCAAGATTGAATATCCTGATGTGTCTGGAGAGGAAAAAGAAAGAGGAGGGAAGGAAAGCTGATTCCTCAGACTAGTTAATCCCGGAGGTGGGAAGGGAGGGTCGCAGGTACCGTGGGCCCAGTCCAGTTTGCACAGACCAGGTAAGATGCGGTTCTGGGGCTTGGCGCCACCTGAGCCAGGCACAGCCCTATCACAATTGTGAGAGCCTGGGGCCACCGACCTTGCAAATCCTGAGCTTTATTCTTTTGCTCTGGTTCTTGCTTACTGAGCAACCTTCTCCATTATAATCTACTGCTCCTGGGAAGATGTCAGCCGCCTGAGTGGTCACAAGTCAGACCCTGACCTACGAAGCCAAGAGGCTGAACTAGGGAGGACTTCTCGGGGTTATGCCACCCCGTGGGGATTTGTCTGGGCAGCCAGACCTCCTCTCTACATCCAGTGGGTATTCTTGCCTTTTCTTGAATCTTCCACCTGAAGTAAAGAAGTGAAGTAGCGAAGGGGCCCTTGCTGAGCCGGTCAGGATTGTGGTTCTTATTCTAGTTTGGCGTCATAGACCTTTTTGAAAATATGATTGCATAGAGCCTCTGTCCATATGCCACATGCAGAAAAGTTGCCTGCAGTTCCAGGGGGTCATGTAGCCCGGCAGTTCAGCCCTTGGCTACGGATCTGTGGTTGAGAACCCCAGGCTTGGGGGAAACACACTCACTGGCTTCCTGAATCTCCAAGCCCTGGATTGCTTTGTGTGTTCACTTGATTTAGTGATGGTGCAAGAGTTTTGATAATTTTTCCCAAATTCCTTTGGGGAGAGGCATGATCATCTAAAGGTAGGAAAGCGAGGCCAGCCCAGTGGCAGCATGGTGGTTAAGTTCAGGCACTCCGCTTTGGCACCCGGGGTTCCCAGGTTGGATCCTGGGGGTGGACCTACACGCCACTCATCAAGACAGGCTGTGGCAGCGGCCTATATATAAAGTGGAGGAAGACTGGCACAGATGTTAGCTCAGGGACCATCTTCCTCACAGGAAAAAAAAAAGAAAAAGAAATAAAATAAAGGTAGGAAATGGAGCTGAAGTGTAATAGTTTGATGTCGAACTACCACTCTTCGGCTATTCTCCTTTGTTAATTGCAATACAGCTGGCTGAAAAAAGAACAGCGATGTGGACAGGGACCACAGGAACCGTTTCAGTTCAGGAGTGCACAGCACTGGGGATAAGAACAAGACGCTTCCAGTCCTCACTGCAGGGGGTGACTATGCAATGCATGAATTTTGGGGTTTGTGACAAGGGCTGTGGATGCCCCACCTCATATCCCGTCACCGACGTGAACCCAGCTCTACCTGTGGTGGACGTCCTGGCACGCCGAGAGCATCTCTCCTCAAACCTCTCCTTGTGTGTGCGTGTGTGCGTGTGTGTGTGTGTGTTGGGGGTGCGAGTTAAGAGGGAGCCATCATCCTGGAGCCACGCCCACTAGGATGGGGGTATGAATAGCCCAGCCTTGCCCTCCTCTGGTGGGACCACCTGAGGCATGTCCCACAGAGTTCCTCAGAAGTCTCCAGCAAGATGGAGCCCCAGTCGACCACAGCAGCCGCCGCTCGTTCATTACCACACCCATGTGCCTTCTCCCCCTTATCTCCTTCTCCCCACTTTCTAACTTGTTCCTCCTGAGATCACCTCCCGTACCACCTGCCACCTCGTGCCCGTCTCAGGGCATGCTGGGAGGAACCCGGGTCCAGGTGGGGTGGGGTTTGCTGTAAGGGGCTTTTATTTCTGTGTCTGACGGATCCAGGTGTCACACCCACACAGAGAGGCCTGTCGCTGTGCAGCCTTCAGACCCACACGAGTGCTTTCCCTGCCAGCACCCTGAATACGTCACAAGTAGGAAAACCCACACACCTGAAGACGTTTACTGGCGGCTACGCCAGTACAGGCCTAATTTCCACAAGCCCCGCCTGACCCTGTAGTTATAAGGCCACTCAATAAAGCCCCAAAGCAGAACAGGCCTCACATTCACGCGAGTATCACATCCTCGGGTCAACCGAGTGTGTGCTCACGGGAATGACCGGGGAGAAGATTCGGTGTTTTGTAAATCCCTGAGAAAAGTTTCATGGTTAAGCATGTAAAGAAAGAAACCAGATTATTTCTGGCTTCTGGAACCAGTGTTACCTGGAAACTTGTTCTGACAGACTTAACAATTCTTTACGAAGTTACTGTGAGGAGTGACTGACACACGATTAGGAAACAGGGGCTCTAAATCACCTTATTGGCAATAGTACTGATTGCTCCGCTGGTCGTCCCCTCTCCTGAACCACCAACGTGATTACTGGACGATTCCCACGGACGTGACTGTCCCCACAACACCCCAGTACCTGCCTATTTCTTTGAAAGCAGTTTTGTTGAAAGACCTATCTCCACATTTGATTTTCACAGTCCAGTCTGGTTCCGTCATCACCACTCCCCCAAATTATATCAAAATCAGCAAAAATCCCCTGCTGCCAATGGAATCTGTCCTCTCACTGGTTCCTTCACCAGCATTCAGCACAGATGACAACACCCCGCTTTGAACACTGTGCTCTTCGCTTGGCTTCTCTGACACTGCGATCCTCGGGCTTCTACCTGCTTACTGGCTCTTCTTCCTCCCCTGATCTCCAAGTGTTGCTCGGAGATCCCTCCAAGGCCTTCTCCATTTCCTTAACAAGTTCTCAATGTCATCTCCTTCACTGCTGAAACTTTAAATGTTATCCGTATCGGTGATAACCCCCAATTTCTTTCTTTAGCTCAGACATCTTTTGAGGTACAGATACTGTTACCCATTGACCACACATTAAACACGTCCTTTAGGGGCCGGCCCCGTGGCCGAGTGGTTAAGTTCGCACATTCCGCTTCAGCGGCCCAGGGATTCGAAGATTCGGATCCTGGGCGCGGACATGGCACCGCTCATCAGGCCATGCTGAGGCGGCATCCCACATGCCACAACCAGAGGCACCTATGACTAGAATATACAACTATGTACCAGGGGGCTTTGGGGAGAAGAAGGAAAAAAGAAGAAGATTGGCAACAGATGTTAGCTCAGGGCCAATCTTTAAGAGAAAAATGTCCTTTAGGATGTCTCATAGGCATTCCAGACCTAACGTGTCAAACAGAACTTTCATTCCTGTAAACTTGTCCCCCCTTTCTGTCCCCATCAGTTTATGCAGCACCAATATCTTCCTACTTGGTCAAGACAAAAATCTAAATATGCTCCGTCATCCCTCCATTTTCTTCATTCCTCATGTTGAATTTATCAGAAAACCCAAAAAATTCAAACTTCAAAATCTATTTTGAGTCCAGTTTTCTTCATATGCACTGCTGCATCTTGCTCACCCCGTCTACTGAGACAGCATCCTAAACTGAGTCTCTGCTTCTCCTCCTAACACCTCAACCCATTCTCCACATCACAGCTAAAGTGAATTTAAGATGTAAGTCAGATCACTTGCACCATCCTTAACTTCTCATTGTTTCTCATTGCATCAAAATCTATCCTCCCTAAATATGGACTACAAACCCCTCATAATCTGGCCTCGGCCAGTCTCTTCGATCTCATCTTGTGATAAGGCAACCCTGGTCTCTCTCCACTTCCACGAATGTGGCATCCTTTCCCACCTTGAGGACTGTTCTCATGCTGTTCCTCTCTTAGAAAGCTCTTCCCACCCCAAACAAACCACATGGCTAAATTATTTTCATACTTCCGGTTTCAGCTTAAATGCCATATCCTCAGAATAGTTCCCAGCCTACCTCTTCTTTTTTAAATTGCTCCTCCAATTCTTTTCGTTTTTTAACTCATGTTTATTGAAGTATAATTACATATGAGGAAATTCACCCTTTTTATGTGTACAATTCAATGAGTTCTGACAAACATAGATGGTCATATAATCACCACCACATAGAAATATAGCATATTCCATCACCGCCCCCAAATTTCCTTCATATCCCTTTGTGTTCAATAATTTCCCCTTCTCTTGCAACCACTGACATTTCTGCCCAACAGTTTTTCCTTTTCCAGAATGTTATTGTGATAGTGATGTCATATGTCAACTTGACTGAGCCACAGGGTGCCAGACATTGGGTCAAACGTTATTCTGAATGTGTCTGTGAGGGTGTTTCTGGATGAGATTAACCTTTGAATTGGTAGACTGAGTAAAGCAGCTGGCCCTCTACAGTGTGGGTGGGCCTCATCCAATCAGCTGAAGGCCTGAATAGAGCAAAAAGCCTGACCCTCGCGAGAGTAAGAGAGAACTTCTCCTGCCTGACTGCCTTGATCTGGGACAGAGGTCTTTTCCTACCTTTGGATTTGAACTGAAACATTGGCCCTTCTTGGGGCTCAAGCCTGCTGGGTTTCAGATTGTGATTTACAATATTGACTCTGCCAGGTCTCCATCTTGCTGGACTGCAGATCTGGGGACTTCTCAGCCTCCGTAACTGCAAGAACCGATTTCTTATAATCCAGCTCACGTATATTCAAATTCTATATAGATGTATATAATAAATATATATGTACTCTCTTATTTGTTCTGTTTCTCTGGAGAACCCTAATACAGCTATAAAATGAAATCATACAGTATTGGGGCCGGCCCAGTGGTGCAGCAGTTAAGTTCACACATTCCACTCTGGTGGCCCTGGGTTCACTGGTTCAGATCCAAGGTGTGGACCTATGCACCACTTGTCAATCCATGCTGTGGCAGGCATCCCACATATAAAGTGGAGGAAGATGGGCACAGATGTTAGCTCGGGGCCAGTCTTCCTCAGCAAAAACAAGAGGAGGATTGGTGGCAGATGTTAGCTCAGGGCTAATCTTCCTCAAAAGATGAAAAATGAAATCATACAGTGTGTAGTCTTCCATGTCTGGCTTCCTTCCCTTAGCATAAGGCTTTTGAGATTCATCCATATAGTTGCATGTAGTAATAGTTAGTTTCATTTTATTGCTGAGTAGTAAGGAGCTACCACAATTTTTTTATCTGGACATCTGGATTGTTTCCAGTTTTTAACAATTGTGAATAAAGTTATGAACATTCATGTATATGCCTTTGTGTGGATGTGTATTTTACTAATCTAGGAGTAGGATTGCTGGGTTGACTGGTAAGTGAAAGTTTATCTTTATAACAAACCACCACACTGTTTTCCAAAGTGGTTGAACTATTTCACATTCTCACCAGTGATGTCGGAGATTCTGGTTCTTTGAGCTCCTCACTGCCAATTCATATGGTCAGATTTTTAAATTTTAGCTATTGTAATAGGTTTAGTGGCTTCTCACTGAAGCTTTAATTTGCATTTGCCTAATAACTGATGACTTGGAGCAACTTTTCATGTGCTCATTTACCATCTACAACTTTCGCCCTCTTTAAAATTGAGTTACTTGTTTTATTATTGAACGGCAAGGGTTCTTTGCATATTCTGGAATCAAGTCTTTTATCAGATATACGTCTTGCAAAAATTTTCTCCCAGTCTGTGCCTTATCTTTTAATGTTCTTAACAGTGTCTCTCAGAGTAAAAGTTTTTCATTTTAATGAAGGCCATTTTATCCTTTATTTCTCTTATGTTTAGCGCTTTTCGTGTTTTATTGAAGAAATATTTGCCTACTCAAAGGCACTAAGATTTTCTCTTGTTTACTTGCACAATTTTTATGATTTTAGGTTTTACATTGAGGTCTATGATTCATTTGCGCTAAATTTTGTATATAGCGTAAGGTCAGGTTCAAGATTCATTTTTTCTGCCTGTGGATGTCTAATTGTTCCAGGACCATTTGTTGAAAAGACTACCCTTTCTCTCTTGAATTGCCTTCACATCTTTGTTCAGAATCAATCAGCCGTGTATGTGCGGGTCTGTTTCTTGATTCACTGCTCTGTTGCATTAATCTGTATGTCTATCCTAACACAATTGCCACACAGTCTTGATGACTGTAGCTCAAGAGTAGGACTTGAAATCGGGTCATGAGTCCTCCAACTTTGTTCTTTCTCAAAATCGTTTTAGCTATTCTAGACTTTTTGGATTTCCATATACATTTTAGAATTGTCTTATAAATTTCTGATGAAAAAGCCTGCTCGGATTTTGAATGGGATTTCATTGACTCTGCAGATCAATCTGGGGAGAATCGGCATGTTAACATCTTGAGTCTTTCAGTCTATGAACACAGTGTTTCTCTCCCCTTACTCAGGACTTCCTTCATTTCTCTCATCAGAGGTTATTTCCCACATATCCTTCTGTTACTGGTTTTTGCTAGTCTAATTCGGTTATGGTCAGAGAACATACTTCCTATGATTTCAAGTCTTTTAAATTTGTTGAGGTTTGTTTTATGGCCCAGAATATTCTCTGTCTTGGTGAGTGTTCTGTGTGCAGTTGAAAACAACGTGCATTCTACTGTTGTTGAGTGGTTTATTCTGTGAATATCAACTAGACCAACTTCATTGATGTGATTTCCAAGTCTTCCATAGGCTTACTGATTTTCTATTTGTTCTGTCAATTACTGAGAGAAAACTGTTGAAGGCTCCAACCACAAATTGTAAATGTATCTACTTCTCCTTTCAGTTCCACCACTTAGCCTCAAGTATCCTGAAGTTCTGTTGCCAGGTGCACGCACATCTGGGACAGCTGTCTTCTCACTGAGTTGACCTGCTTACCGTTAGGAAATTTCCCTGTATGTGCGTGGTGATATTCCTCGCTCGGAGTCTCCTTTGTCTGATGTTAACATAGCAAATCCAGCTCTCTGTGGATTGGTGTTTGCATGGGACATCTTTTTCAGTTCTTCTAACCTATCTGTGTGTTTCTGTTTAAAGTGAGTTTCACGTAGGCAACATGCTGTTAGATCTTGATGTTTTAACTCAATCTAAGAATCTCTGTCTTTTACCTGAGGTTTGTAGGCCATTCACTTTTAATTAATGAGATTGTTAGATTTAAATCTACTATTTGCTGGTTGTTTTATATTTGTCCCATCTATTCTTTATTCCCTATTTCCCACCTTTCTTGGATTAAGTAGTTTTTATGATTCCATTTTACCTCCTCTACTACTTTTAGTGCTTTTTTTAAGTGATTGTTCTAGAGTTGACAGCATACATCTTAAATTTATCGCAATTTACTTTCAATAATATTATGCCATGACACCTACGATGTAAGAGCCTGACGTAAGTGTGCTTCCATTTCCTCTCCAGCTCGTTGTGCTATTTTTCCTGTACATTTTAACGCTGCATGTGATGTGAGCCTCACAACACAGTGTTACTATTTTTAGATAGCTTTAGATAGTTACCTATTAAAGCTGTTTAAAAGAAGAAAAAAATGTCCTTTATATTTATCTTCATTTTTACAATTTCTAGCACTCTTTATTTCCATGTGATCAAGTTTCCATCTGGTATTTTCTTGCTGCCTCAGATTTTCAGTAGTTCTGCTGCCAGGACATTTTCTTGGCTTCTGTTTGCCTGTAAAAGTGTTAACTTCACCTTCATTTTGAAAGGTATTTTCATTGGGAATAGAACTTATTCCATTGTCTTCTCAGAGAACCAGATTGTGATTTTGTTGATTTTTCTCTATCAATTTCCTGTTTTCAATTTCATTGATTTCTGCTCTAATATTTGTATTTCTTTTCTTCTGCTTATTTTGGATTTAAACTTCTCTTCTTTTTCTAGTTTCCAAAGTTGGAAGTTTTGATGTTTGATTTTAGGTCTTTCTTCTTTTCTACTATAAGAATTCAATGCTAGGAATTTCCTCTAAGCACTGCTTTTGCTGCATCCTGCAAATGATAAGTTGTGTTCCGTTTTCATTTTGTTGAAAATATTTCCTAATTTTTCTTGAGATTTCCTCTTTGATCCATGAGTTATTTAGAAGTGTGTTGCTTAATCTCCACATATTTGGAGATTTTTCTGGTTATCTTTCTGTTACTGATTTCCAGTTTATTTCCAGTGTGGTCTGAGAGCAGATGTTGTATGATTTTTATTCTTTTGAATTTGTTAAGGAATGTTTTATGGTCCAGATGTTTTCTCTCTTGATGACTGTTCCACGTGAGCTTGGAAAGAAAGTGTGCAGTACTGCCGTTAGACGAAGTAGGTGGCACATTTCACTTTTATCCTGTTGATTGATTGTGCTGTTGAGTTCAGCTATGTTCTTACTGATTTTCTGTCTGCTGGATCTGTCCATTTCTGCTAGAAGGGTGTTGAAGTCTCCAACTATAAAAGTGGATTCATCTATTTCTCCTTGCAGTTTTATCAGGTTTTGCCCCATGTATTTTGACCCTCTCTTGTTAGGCACATACACATTAAGGACTGTCATGTCTTCTCGGAGGATTAACCACTTTGTCTTTATGTGATGCCCCTCTTTATCCTTGATAACTTTCCTTGTCTGAAGTCAACACTGTCTGAAATTAATATAGCTGCTCCTGCTGTTTTTTGATGATACATCGTTCTCCATTTACTTTTAATCTATATGTGTCTTTATATTTAAAGTGGGTTTCTTGTAGATAATATATAGTTGGGTCTTGTTTCTTGATCCACTGTGACAATCTCTGTCTTTTAATTGGTATATTTAGACCATTGACCTTTAAAGTGAGTATTGGTATGGTTGGATTAATATCTGCCATATTTGTTACTGTTTTTTATTTGTTGCCCTTTTTCTTTGTCCCTATTTTTGTCTTCCACTCTTTCTGCCTTTCATGGTTTTAACCCTGCATTTTCTATGATTCTATTTTCTCTCCTTTCTTAGCATATCAATTATACTTCTTAAGCTCTTTTTAGTCATTGCCATAGAGATCGCAAAATACATTTACAACAAATCCAAGTCCATTTACAAATAATTCTATACATCTTCATGGGTAGTGTAAGTACATTGTAATAACAAAATAATCCTAAAGCCCCCTCCTCATCCCTTGTATCATTGCTGACATTCATTTCACTGATGTATGAGAGTATATATATAAATACATATATATACACACACACAAGCATACATAATCAAATGCATTGTTGCTATTCTTATTTCGAACAAACTGTTACCTGTTAGATCAATTAGGAATAAGAAAAATAAGTTATTTTACCGTCACCTATTCCTTCTCTGATACTCTTCCTTTCTTTATGTAGATCCAAGTTTCTGACCTATATAATTTTCCTTTTCTCTGAGGAACTTTTAACATTTCTTCCAAGGCAGGTCTATTGGCAAAAAATTCCCTCAGTATTTGTTTGTCTGAGGAAGTCTTTATTTCTCCACTTTTGAAGGATAATTTCACAGGGTGCAGAATTCTAGCTTGGTGGTTTTCCTTCTCAACACTTCCTCTATTTCGCTCCATTCTCTTCTTGCTTGCTTGGCTCCTGGAGTTGGATGTAACACTTATCTTTACTCCTCTAGAGGTAAGGTGTGTTTTTTTCCTCTGGCTTATTTCAAGATTTTGTTTCTTTGTCTTTGATTTTCTGCAGTTTATGATATGCTGAGGTATAGTTTTTGTGTTTGTTTGGCATTTATCCTGCTTGGCGTTCTCTGAACTTCCTGGATCCATGGTTTGGTATCTGACATTAATTTGGGGAAATTCTCAGTCATTATTGCTTCAAATATTTCTTCTGTTCCTTTTTCTCTTTCTTCTCCTGGAGTATTCCCATTATGCATATGTTACACATTTTATAGTTGTCCCACTATTCTTGGATATTCTGTTCTGGGTTTTTTTCAGTCCATTTTTTCTCTCGTTGGTTTTGTGTTTTGGAAGTTTTTATTGAGATAGCCTCAAGTTCAGAGATTCTTTCCTTAGTCATGTCCAGGCTACTAATGAGCCCATGAAGGGCATTCTTCATCTCTGTTGCAGTGTTTTTAATCTTCATCATTTCTTCTTGGTTCTTTCTTAGGATTTCCAGCTCTCTGCTTACATTGCCCATCTGTTCTTGTATGCTGTCTACTTTATCCATTAGAGTCCTAACATATTAATCAGTTGTTTTAAATTCCCAGTCTGATAATTCCAACATCCTCGCCATATCTGAGTCTGGTTCTGCTGCTTGCTCTCTGTCTTCAAACTGGGGAGTTTCAGGTTTGCTGGTTCTTGTTGTTGTTGTTTTGCCTTTTAGTATATCCTATTTTTTCTTGATGACCTGACATGATGTACTGGATGAAAGAAACTACAGTAAACAGGCCGTTAGTCATGTGGTGGTAAGAGGTGGGAGGATGGGAAGCATTCTATAATCCTATGAACTATAAAAAGGTCTCAATCTTTTAATGAGCCTCTGGACTGTGAACTTTCACATGTGCTTCTCAGTGTGGCCCCCTCCCCAACTCAGGTGGGACAGGATAGGTAGAGTGGGTGGCAGCTGGATATTTCCTTTCCCCAGTGTAGAAGGCTACACTGGGCTGGAGCTGGATATTTCCCTTTCTCTGGGTTGGGTAGACTGAAAAAACAATAGTTTAGGCTCTGGCAAAATGGTGTCTCCTGAGGCCAGGCCTCGCTGAGGACAGAATGCTCTGGTGTATTCCAGAATGCTTCCTTTTCCCCTCCCCGTGCCAGAAACCCAGGGGATTTTTCTCTGATCTTCACTGAGAACCTGGTCAAGCTCCTAGAAGTAAAACTCACAAAAGGGTGGAGTCCCCTCACCCCCATGACTGGATGCCCTTGGAGTTTTTAACTCTCAGACTTGTCCAAACTAAGCTCCAGCAATTTGTCAATTACAGTTTAGCTTTTCCTACCCTGGCACGGAGGTTTCTGCTCATAGGTTTATTCTCTGATAAGTTGTGGTTCTCTGTATTCACTTCTCTCTCCAATTTTGGGGGCAGCAGTTTACCCTGTGACCTGATTTCTCTGATGGATCCAAGAAGCATTGTTGATTTTTCACTTTGTTCAGCTAACTTGTTAGGACAGAGTGACAATGTCTAAGCTGCTTTCACGCTGGGCCCTTTGCTCCATTGTCTCCTTGCTTGTATAGCTTCTGACGGTAAGTCTGTTGATACTGTTGTTTCTTCTTCTCTATGTAATATTTCTTTTTCCACTGTCTGCCTCCATGAAATTTTTCCTCTTATCTTTGGCTTCAGCATTTTGACTCTGATGTAGGTTTTCTGGAATTCTGGGGTCTGTGGTATATTGTGTTTCATTAACTTTGTTAAATTCTTGGCCATTATCTCTTTCAATACTTCTTTTGCTCCAGTCTCTGCTTCTTATGGGCTCCAATTACAGACATCAGGCTAGTTGATCTTGTCACATGGTTCTTGGATGCTCTACTTTTCCCCACCTACACTACTTTTATCTCTTTGTAACTCAATTTAGGTAATTCTTATTGAACTCTCTTCCAAGTTCACTGATTCTTTCTTCAGCTATGTCAAGTTTTCTGAAAGAATTCTCTTCAATGTTTTCTATTTCTAATGTTTCCATTTGACTCTTTCCTATCCAAATCTCTGCCAAAGTTCCCTATCTTTTTCATGCTTTTCCACTATATATGTTAACATTAATCATAGTTGTTTTAAAGTCCCTCTCTGATAGTTCCAACCTCTGTGTCATCTCTGAATTTGTTCTGTTGACTTTTGATTGAATGCCAGACACGTGTATAACAGAAGGAAGGGGATTGTTTTTACCTGGAAAGGTACACACTTTTGCTGTCAGGCCATTAGTTTGGGGGTTGTGTCGGTGTAGACAGGAGTTCATCTGGGTTTGGATTACATTCTTGCTACTGTTATCTAGTTCACCAGAGGCTTCAAATTCCTTCAGTGGTTGACTCTTTTACCTTGTCCTTAGAGTGCACCTGGAGTGCAGGTGGAATTTTTCTTTGAGTCCCACCCTCAACTTTCAGGGCTCCGTGACCACACAGAGGGTCTATCTCTACACTGGTGCCACTTCCCCAGTGATAGACTGGTGGTCTTTGTTACTAGTGTGAGGCTTATGGTGGACACAGGAAGGTTTTCTCAGTTGACCTTGCTAGCTGCAGTCTCAGGCGGGTTTTGTGTGCCTGGGCCTTTAGAGGTGTGGCTTTCTCCACATTTCTGCCCCATTCCCCAGTAGCAGCCAAATTCTGCCTTAAATCTGTTGTTGGTCTTGTGTGAATTTCATACCCATCCCGCAGTGGGAGAAGACTCTTTTTGTTATCCACGTGGGATCATAAGGCCCAGGTTTGCCTATTCCTCCTCCAAGGTCAGAGGATATCTGCTCGTACTCCTTCTCTAGCAGTAATGGTTCTTTGTCAGAGTCCTGAAAGCAGAGCATTTCCTACTGCTCCCCCAGAGGCAGATGGGTTTTGCCTTTATTCCTCCCCAGAAATAACGGATTTTTGCCCAGGTCCTGGGAGTGATATGATTTGCTGGTCCTCCCCCTAGCAGCCGAAGGCTTTTGCATCCTTCAAGAGAAGCCTGGGGGGAAGTGGCAGGGTTTCATACCTGTCCCTCCGCAGCAGCCAATGACCTCCGGCATGCCTGAGCCACTGACAGGGACTTTCTGGTCCCCTGCCTGCCCCAGTGTTTCTTGTGAGCACCTGGTGTAGGCCCTTGGGAAAGAACTTGTGTGTCTAAAGTCCCCAGATTTGAGACTCTTGGCTATTCCAAACTGATGCACTACCCACACTTAGCCTTCAAGAATTTGTTAAAATTTTAGCTAATTTTTTCTTACCCGCTTGTATAGTGGCCACCTCTTACTCTCAGGTTCTAAGACGACACAATTTGTAGGTCCCATCTCCCGCTGGAGGGTTTATCAATCTTTGGGATTCAGTAAAAAGCTATAACTTTGTAGATTGCTCAGATTTTTCTCCTTGTTAAGTCAGGAGTGACATTCTCTTGAGGCTGTCTACATTCTCTTCAGAAGCAGAACTCTGACTTCCTCTACTAAAGGTGATTTTGTCATTCTCTTAAACCAGTGTATTTCCATCACAGCACTTATTAAAATTTGTAATTATTTTTACTTTGCTCCTCCATTAGACTTTACCCCCATGAAGACATACACTATATCTATTCATTATTGTAATCCCTTGTACCTAGCACCGTATTGGACACATAGTACTCAAAACTAAATGGAATGATACATACGACAGGTATTTATATTTTCAGAAAAAGAGAACATTAACCCAACATACGGAAAACAGTGGCTAATTAAAACATCCGTAGAAGTGCTGGAGGACAGAGGGAGAGGAGAACAGAGCCTAAAGCTAAACTGGGAGATGATACTCTGAACTCTCTCTTCCATTTCCATTTATAATCTGTCTGGAGAACGAGGCTGCAACACTGACCAAGTTCAAAACACAAAGCACAAACGAGAAAGGTACACCAAACCATTCTTTAATTAAGCTTCAAGAAAAACTGAAATAGCAAAACATAGATCAGTAATTCCTTATTGTTTATTATCCTCTTACAAAAAGAGACTCAGGACAAATAAATATAAACTGGTACATGTCTTATTTAGCAATGGGCAAGTACAGGTTTTCTTGGTATTCTCCACAGGAATAAACTAATGTCTTCTGAAGTACATTCATCCTAGCCATCAATTCTTTTAATTCCCTACAATTTTTAACAATGGATTCTCAAAATAAGTAATTGAAGACTGACTCAGGGACTAAGACATTGGAATCAAGTTAAAAATATATATGATGTTGCCCAGAAACTTCAACTAATGAATATTCTTACAAGTCTTTCATTTCTTATAATTTGTATGAACAAAGAGTTTGTTCTGTTCAAATCTGAATGGCAAATAAAGTAAAACAGAAAGCTGAGGACAATATATACACTTTTCTGTCCTAAGAGAAAACATTAAATACAGTATATTTAATATACAGTGAACATGCCACGTATTTCCTTAAAGCCAACAAAATCCTGATTTCCTAGGCCCTGCAGGTGACACAGCAGAAGGCAAATACCAAAACCATTTATGACCAAATTTAGCTAATAAAATTAGCTAAACACCACCACACAACGATATACCAGAGTCTGAGCAATGATGAATATCCAATTGTACTTGTTTCATTAAAATTTATCTTCAGGTTAATACCTGAAGATCTTTGCTAATACTTTCAATTAAATATTCTTATTCAACGATTTATGCATCAAGTGGAAATAAGTACAACAGTTATTTCAAACCAGAAAAAAAGGGATGATTTTTTCCCCCTGCCCTGTAAAAAACTATTTTTAAAAATCCATTTCAAGTAATTCCTTACTTGGTGCTTTATAACTACTTTTCACTTTATGAAGACTATTTAGAAAGGCAGAAAAGAATATAAAATGTTTAAAGGGTCATCATCAAAATAACCACACGGATTTTAAACTTACTTTTGCGTACTTTCTGTACTACCTAGGTCTTATACTAATTAATTACATTTTACTGGACCCCCTGAAATGTTAAAACCAGGTATCTTAATCTTAAAATGGAAAAACTGGCTTTCCCGCTGTAAAATAAGCTCTCTCCCACCACAGCTGCCTCTCAAATACTTTAAGCAGAAAGTTAACCTGATTGCTTTGGGGTGGATGTAACATTTGCTTAAAGCAATCCACACTAACTCTTCAAACTTTTTAGGACCAATGCCAAATTCAACATTCAACGGATTTCTTCACTCTGAGGTTGCATGGAGGGTGGAAGTAAAAAATGCCAGTACAAGCAGAACCACACATGAGAAAAAGCACCTAAAGAGGGAGGAAGGACAGCTCTGACATCCTACCTCTCAGGGGCAAACCATGTTCACGTGTTTCCATGGACATAATACCTTATGTGCTCCAAAGAAAGACCTAGGTAATTTGGTTCTATGTCTGAAACTTTCTTTAAACTTCAAAAGCTAAGTTAAATTTTGGGGGTAATTTTTTTTTAATTTCCCGGTAAAGATCATTAGTATGAGATCAATTTCCTAAGAGGCAAGTCATGACTCTCCAGAAATACGAATAAACATCAAAAAGTCCAAGGTAAAAAGCCAGTACATCAACATGCACAATCAAGAATCCTACGAAGTCACAAGTGTTGCAATTCAGTGATTCAAATGAACCTCCTCACGGCAGAGGACAGTGTGTCATGACAGATGCAGACTGTGCCCACTGCTCATGAGACACACACGTCACGACTGGTGAGGTCCCACTTTGCGATAATCTAGAAATCTGAATTTAACTTCAGAAAACTTAAGTCTGGAATATGACTTTGAAGACAGACAGTACAAACAGCAGTTGAGTGGAACCTGCCTGCAACAATCTTTTTATTTTTTTCCTCGAAGGCTACAGAAAAACTGCACAGAGACAAGGCAATTAATTCTCATAACAAAATACCCCCCTCCAAATAGCCAGGGTCTCCAGTCAAGAGTGCACGGTGAACGTATGTTGCATCACATTCTATTCCATAGGAGTACTGTCTTGTGAGTCTGCAGGATTAGAATCAATCCTTTCTGGAATTCTTTCCGGAAACACTAGCTTCTCACAAACGGCTTCCTTTATCGGTAAATACTGTGATATTTCATTAGGTTCCGTGAAGAGCGAAGGTGAAACATGCTAGGAAATACATAAATCATATTAGCACATTCAGTCATTGCACTGATTCCAGCATTCATAAAGCATGCCAATTTTAAAATGAGGTGTAATATACAGATAGAAGGAGCATCATTAAGTGTTCCTAATAATAACAGCCATCTCTTGTTACTGAATCATTCAGTATGGTTATTTATAATGCTCCCATAAATGTCCTAAGAATTTAATACAGCTTAATCTAATCCCCTTTTCCTGTTGCTTTTGTACCTTGAAAGCACTAGCCTTCAATAGGAGCCCAGCATGTAGTCAACAACAGACTGAGTAACTTTTCTAACACACAGATACTTTATACCCAGACAGGAATAAGCAGGTGGTGAAAAAAGTACATCAAGTTTGTAAGAAGGTATCACTTTTTAAGCAACCCATCAGAGAATCCCACAGACCTGCAGAAGCTCTTTACAAACCCCAGGGGAGCAAAAAATAAATGAAAACTATGCCAAAACAAACAAGTCATGGTACAGAATTGCTAAATTTTAGGAAGAAAAAAGGAGACTGGGTAGAAAGAAATTATAGGGTGACAGGGTGATAAGTGGAATATACTCAACTGGTGACAGTTGCAGCTCTACCACCAACCAGCTGTGTGACCTGGATAAGTCACGCCTCTGGGACTCAGTTTTTCCAGAATAAAATGTTGAAATCAGACTGGATGATGGCTAGGAACTACTCTAACTGTTCTTGTATCTGAGATAGGTTCAGAAAAGTTATGCTCCAGCAGGATTTAGCCTCTCGAGCACTGTTAGGTAAATGAATGGATTTAGGGATGTAGATTTGGGGGGACGGGTAGGATACTGGGAGATAGCATACTTAAAATGAAACATTAAAATTCAACTTCTAAAAACTGCTATTTAAATACCATACCATTAAATTAGCAATCTTGCTCTCCCGTGATGTATATTCTCGTAACATGTAACTTTTGTCAGCCTATGTTTAAAAATAGAAAAAAGGTTGCAATAAATTTATTTATATTGACTTATAAAATCCTTCATACTAAACAGAACTGCCTACGTTTTAGAACAGATTGTGAAAGCAGCTCGAAGTCTGACAAGAATATCTTATTCTACAGTGAGATAACTAATTCTCACCAACAATTCTGAATGATTAATTCCAATCTCTATAAATCACAGTAATATCAGAGACATATATGTAAACAGATTTAATAATTGCTGTGTAAGAAAAACACAAGCAAAGGTTTTACTTTGAAAAAAATAATGTTTGTAATGACGTATGCAAGAGATTTTAATATTACTTCAAGTCTGGAACTACATCTTTTCCTTAAGCTACGTCATCATCTACCTACATAATGGTGGCTACTTTTATGCTCCAAAAAAAGTCTGAACAAATTTTGTTCTCTCCCATTTCCACAAAATTCTTTTCAAATTGCTTACTTAAAATTACTTTTTAGGTACTTCAACCTTTCCCATTTAAGACTTTTTAAAGTTAGGTTTTAGAAAGCAATTTATTATAATTTGTTTTTTGGTGAAATATTATTTAATAAAAGGAAAATCACAAGATTATACTCTTAAAGTATATATATATAAATTTCAGGAAACCAAGTGATTGGTATTTCTAATATCAGGACATTATATACTACCATACTATACATACTACATTACATACTATAAACAAAGTTGTTTATTTTTTTTAAAGATTGGCACCTGAGCTAACAACGGTTGCCAATCTCTTTTTTTTCCTGCTTTTTCTCCCCAAATGCCCCCAGTACATAGCTGTATATTTTGTTGTGGGTCCTTCTAGTTGTGGCACGTGGGACACTGCCTCAACATGGCCTGATGAGCAGTGCCTCGTCCGCGCCCAGGATCCGAACCAGTGAAACCCTGGGCCACTGAAGCGGAGTGCGTAAACCCAACCACTTGGCCACAGGACCGGCCCCAAGCGACAGTTTTCTTAAACACAGATTAAGTACATGTGAGATTTTTTTTCAATGCATCAGACCCCTCACCAGCCCCCTGCACCAAGTGTCTTTTAGAAAATATTTTCAGCTACCAGAACTTTTGGAAAAGAACATACAATGTTTCAATAACTGTGCAGTCAACAGTGAATGTGCAACACCCAATCTTAAAGGCTAGAAGGATCACTATATAACATAAAGCATCAGTTAATTTCAGATTCTCAGACTGACAAGCAAACAACGTGACCCAGCCCAGCATCAATCAGTATGGTCATAAATGAGAACAGATACCTCATGGTAAAGTCTTGTGTCATTCATTCTGATAAGCACCCCATCAATTCTCAAGAAAAACCGCAACAGCAGGAAGAAGCTAGAAGGCATTACTCTCTGAAAAAAAAAGTATATTAATATTGTAATGAAAATTAAGATTTTATTACTTTGTTAAAAGAAAAAAGTTTTTTAAAAAGTCATCAGAAGAAGGCTGAATTAGCAGTATACAGAAATCTCTGAACCAGAGGTTCTTTTTCCCAGCTTCAACTAAGGCTCAAAATCTTTTTATATTGTATTCAGTTTCCTATAAGAGAAAAATATTTTTTTCTAGGTCAAAAGATATTGAGGTTAAAAAGACTTAAAACATACCTAAGTAATGCGAAAATTATAATGCTCACCTTAAAAGATAGTACTTACAGTAACTGTCAATACCAGTAACATCAAAATGAAAGAAGAACTTGGTTCTTTGTTGCTACTTATCTTGTATTTTGTGAGGAAGACTGGCCCTGAGCTAACATCTGTGCCAATCTTCCTCTATTTTATTTTTATTTTTTGAGGAAGATCGGCCCTGAGCTAACACTGTGCCCATCCTCCTCTATTTTATATGTGGGATGCCTGCCACAGCATTGCTTGATAAGCAGTGCACTGGTCCGTGCCCGGGATCCGAACTGATGAACCCCAGGCTGCTGAAGTGGAGCACATGAACTTAACCACTATGCAACCTGGCCAGCCCCTCTTCCTCTCTTTTACGTGGGATGCCACCACAGCATGGCTTGACGAGCAGTGCTAGGGCTAGGTACGACCCTGGGATCTGAACCAGCGAACCCTGGACAGCTGAAGTGGAGTGCATGAACTTAACCACTACCCCACCAGGCTGGCCCCATTACTCATCTTCTATTCACTTTACAAAGATAAAGACAGGATGCCTTAAACAAATCCTCTAATTCAGTCAATCAATTAAGTGCTATTTCGTACTGCCAAAGACTGGTTTACCAGATCATTATAACATGTTCTTAACATCTTTCACCTGTGTCACATCTGCACAGTTGTTTCCCAAATATAATCACTGAAGAAAGCCAGAATTAGTGGAGAGTAAGAAGGGGGGTCCCGGTGGCAGGGAGGGAAGGATTGGATGGGGGTTGGGTCTTTAGGTCTTTAAAATGAATATGCTTGACCATTTACTAAATAAATACTCACTGTCTACTAAGTGTTGGTTCTTATTATAGTAGGTCTTAGATTTATATAAATGAAAGTTATAATCTCAATGCTCAAGAAGTTTATCAAAGAGAGAAACAGTCAGACAGATAAAGAGTGGTAGCTGCTATAAGAGAACTATGCACAAGGTTCACGAAGCACTCAGGGGCCGAGTGGTTAAGTTCCCATGCTCCACTTTGGCAGGCCAGGGTTTCGCCAGTTCGGATCCCGGGCACGGACCATGGCTCATCAGGCCATGCTGAGGTGGCATCCCACACAGCACAACCACAAGGAACTAAAATATACAACTCTGTACTGGGGGACTTTGGGAAGAAGAAGACAAAGAGAAAAAAGAAGATTGGCAACAGATGTTAGCTCAGGGCCAATCTTAAAAAAAAAAGAAAAAAAAAGCCGTATTCAAAGAAAGAAGGACCCTAGTCTGCTGAAGAAAGTCAGGGAAGGCAACACTTGAGTTAACCCTGGAAAGAAGAGTTAGGGGTGGGCAGGAGAATTCCAGAAAGAGGAAACAGCATGTACGGAAAGTACTGAGGCATGAAACAGGAGAGCATATTCAGGGAACTGCTTGTAATTCCATACAAGCACAGGGCAACGTTAATGAAGGAAGAAGAAGTAACAAGGCAACCCAATAATGATAGTGGCTTTACTGCCTGGAGAGTCACCAGCTAAAGGCCAAGCTCTCCTGCCCTGGGACTTTCACACACCCTGTCCCTTGACCTGGAGTGTCTCCTAGCTAACGCTCACTCGTCCTTCAGACCTCAGTGGAAACGGCACTTCTAGAGAGGCCTTTCCTACCATTCCATAACGACAGCAGATTCCTCTTTCATTCTCTCTCATAGCACTCCACTACAAATGAACCGATTTGTAACCAGAGTCACTTACGTGTTTACTCGCTTAAAGCCGATCTCCCTACTTGACTGCAGCCTCCATGACAGTGGGAATACCTGCTTTGTTCGTCACTGTGTCCCTACTGCCTAGAAAAGCAGCTAGCACACAGCAGGCGCTCATTAGCTACTGGCTGACTGAAATAAAGGCTGGAAGCCACCTTTGCTGGAGAACAGGCTCTGAGTCACACTGCATTCTGATGGGGTTAGCAGCAAGAGACTGTGAAAAGCAAGACACAGTAAAGAAGAGCCGGAGGAAGAACTGACATGACAACTTGATAGGTCACAACAAACTGACGGGGAAGCACAGCACTAGCGGTCAGAGTGCTATTTGTCATTACTGGAAAGACTAATGCACAATATTTCTTCAAATTTCAAAATCAGTTATTTTATTTTATTTTTTAAATTTTTCCTTCTTCTCGCCAAAGGCCCCTGGTACATAGTCGTGTATTTCTAGTTGTAGGTCCTTCTAGTCATGGCATATGGGACACTGCCTCAGCATGGCTTGAGTGGTGCCACATCTGCGCCCAGGGTTCGAACCGACAAAATCCTAGCCACCAAAACGGAGCATGGGAACTTAACTACTTGGCCACAGGGCCGGCCCCCCAAAGCAGTTATTACCAGTCACACCCAGGAAGCAAGTTGAAGCATCATTTCTGTATGGCATAGTGGGGAGACTAGGAATTAGGACGTGCGAGCTCCAGTCCCAATGCTACACTTTAATTGTATATTTTAAGGCAGTAGTTCTCTCCTAGGGACGTTTGGAAATTTGGGAGGGTATTTTTTGTTGTAATAATGATGAGCAGCCAATACTAACATTTCGCAGTTAAAGACCAGAGATGTCAGATGTTCTATAATGCACAGGATGATCCTAAACAACAAAATCCAACCCTGCATCCCACAAAACTTCCAAATTCCTCCCCTGGGATTCACGTGGGTGAAAAAATCGATTTATAATTACGTGACCTCAGAACCTAACTCCGTTTTACATATAAATAGAAAACACACTCAATTTCTAGGAAGGCAATTACCTTGTAAATCAAGGGGAGATTATATTTTGTCTTATTTGGAACTTTACTAAGAGTCGTTCACCATTTTGAAAAAGTACATCACCAATGGCATCCCAACTGTGTTATTTGAGTCACTGACTGACAACCGGCGTCTCGCCTGCCTACACTTGTAGCTGTCAGCTGTCACGTTCACAGTGATTTAACGCGCAAACATAAGTGCCTGACTACTTCATTGTCTTGTAGTGCAGTCATATTATGTATTTACATACTGAACTACATATTGTTTTTTCCAAATCAATTTCTTTTTATTTCCCTTTTATTTTATAATTAGGACATTATGTTGACTTATTGGAAAAAAGATGGATTATATTATGTATGAATTTCATTTCAGAGTAGTAAAAGGTAAGGGGTGCTTGAAAGTATTTGACAAAAAAAAAAAGGAGCACTGGGTCTGATAAGGTTGAGAATCACTAACTTAGAGCAAGTTCCTGAACCACCCAAGGTCCCCTCGCTCACTTATAAAAATAGAGGATGTGAGGAAACAATCTCTTAGGTCTTGTCTCTATAAAATACAATTCTCTAGGACTCCATCTCTAACAACAGCTACTACTGCACAGCCATCGTGGAATTCCTTGCACAATACAACAGAGATGAAAGCTAAGTCCCTGCCCAGCGTACTTGGACTCTAGGTAAAACATGGAAGCAGAAGGTGGACAACATTCATGCCTGACTACTCAGAATGGAACTAACCATTAGCTGTAAAAACCTTCACAGACCATCACAGCAATGCCAGTATTTGGCAGACAGTAAATTTATTTTCTTTGTAAGTTAAAAACTAACATATTAGCATGAAAATAACTTCTCTTTAGGTCTCTGTTACAACACAGTCCTACAAACGGTAAGCCCTACCAAGGACACTAGATTAGGACACAAAATCCTAACCTCAAAACAAACATTGTTGAGACAAGGTAATTTAGAAACACAAAAGAAAAACTAACTTCTGAAACAAATGTCTTCTAATTAGATATAGGTAATACCATTCACATAAAGTTATCAAAACTCATAATCAACTCAATGAAGCAAATCCATCACATCCCAGGCCTCATGGTGCCCAGAGCTCTAAAGCTACCCTTTCTCCCTGGGGAACTGTATCACAAGGAAATTAATTTTTTTTTTCTTTTAGCAAAAACTGCCCAGGTTTAGAATTGAAAATTAAGGTGGAAAAAACACTTCAAAACCTGAAACAGTTAAATAAATTAAGGGCAACCTAAAAGGTTCCATCTAACAATATCAGGAATGTAAAGTAAGCTACTTTGTTTATATAAGCAGCCTCCATATTTCAACAGCATTTCTTTTCAGTGTTTTATAATCATTACGGAAACGGGAAAAAACAAACATTCATAAGAAACTAGTTTTGCAATTCTAAAACAAGAACTTTCTAGCAGTTTTCCGGCCAAGGTTCAAACACCAAATAAAAGCAATGAATACTACTACCATCACCCAGATGACTCTAGGAACATTTTGAAAGTGAGATGATATCTATCTATACATTCCATACCTCCAATCAAACTCCTAGCAATAAGGAAAGATAGCAGGTAGTACTTAAAAACATATACGTTGGTTTTTTTAGAAGTTCCTTGGAAAGCTTTGTTACACTAAAAATAATCTGTGATGGTTCACATTTTATTTGACAACAATTGGGACATGGAGATTTTAAGTCAGGAGAAGCTCTACAGAAACGGCCAGTTAAACCATCTCCTTAAGCGAGCTGTAAGTGGAAAGCATCTAGCGAAGTCTTTGGAAATGATCATCACACTCCGTTCTCTGGCAGCAGCTAATAAGATGACAGCCTGAAGCAATTAGCAATTCTCACAAGTGACCAGCTCAGACAATGCGTCAATGTCATGGTATTCAACCACCAGGCCCCTCCCTGGTCTGGCTGGAGAAACTTATACAACTAAAACTCAGATCAGGAACTACCTTCTCTGATCTGAGTTTTAGATCAGAGCTTTTCTATCCATGTTTCCAGTCAACAAACATACAGCAAGCACACTATGCATAGTCAAGTCTTTTATTTGGTGAGGAAGATGTCCCTGAGCTAACATCTGTGCCAATCTTCCTCCACTTCGTATGTGGGACGCCACCACAGCATGGCTTGATGAGTGGTGTGTGAGTCTGTGCCCAGGATTCAAACCTGCAAACCCTGGGCTGCCAGAGCAGAGTGTGCGAACTTAACCACGATGCCCCCAGGCTGGCCCCAAGTAAGAAATGTTCTTTGTCCTATAGTGTTAAAAGACAACTAAATCTATAATCTGCCGGGGTAATTCTGATAAAACTCCAGGTTTGGGAATAGAGGTAGACTTATGGACAGCCTGTCCCCTTTCCTCCTGTCACCATGGAAGAAGCAGCTCTGTCTCCTTCTACCCATGATCTACATCCCAGAAGACTAGGAGCAAGGGCAGAGGGGCAAACGGATCTGCTGCATGATCGATCTTGGGCAAGTTACTGAATATATCTGACCTCCCTTTCCTCATCTGTAAAACAAGGATATGGAAGTACTCACCACACAGAATTTTCCTGAGGATTAAATGAACCAGCCCCTGGTTCCTGACACAGGGCTTCTGAAACCCTTGTCAATTCCTAAGTGGTAAGAGCACTAAGAGTATCTTTTGTTCTAATGAGGGCACTTGGGCTCTGGGATGGGGGCTGGTCGCCAGAAAGACCAAGCCATGATTAGAGGCTTGGAACTTTCAGCCCCACTGCTGCATCCTCCAGAGAGGGGAGAAGGGCCGGAAATGGAGTTAATAAGTGATCATGCCTAATGAGGAAGCCTCCATACAGCCCCAACAGTACGGGGTTCAGAGAGCTTCCAGGTTAGTGAACACATCCCAACTCCACAGGGACACAGCTCCTCCACTTGGGACCCTCCCAGACCTCCCTATGTGTCTTTTCATCTGGCTGTTCATCTGTATCCTTTATCATATCCTTTAATAAACTGGTAAACATGAATGTTTCCCTCAGTTCTACGAACTGTTCTAGCAAATAATCACATCACATGGGGAGGAGGTCATGAGAACCTCCAATTTACAGTCAAGTCAGACAGAAGCTGTGAGTAACCTGGGGACCTACTACTTGTGATTGGAATCTGAGGCGGGGTGGAGGTGGCAGTCTTGTGGGACTGAGCCCTTAACCTGCGGGATCTGAAGCTATCTCCAGGTAGACAGTGTCAGAACTGAGCTAAATTGTACGACACCTAGCTGGTGTCAGAGAATTGCCTGGAGTGGGGAAACGAACCCACATTATCTGGTGTCAGAAGTGTTGTGAGTGTGACAGTAGTGTGAGAGTAAAGGAGACAACAGGAGGAGATGACTGGAGTGTTTCCGACTCAGTGCTCAAATACAGTCAAGGCTCAAGGGCTTTCTCTTCCTCCCCTACTCCTCTGCCTCAGAAAGCTCATCCAGCCATTTTCTCCTCTCTCTACAAGTGATTCCTTCCTAGGAGCACCCAAACATGCTCAAGTTTTTCCCATATTTAAAAAACACAGCACATACACCACTCAAGCCTCTGTCGACCTCATGGTCTCTCCTAGCCATGTTTCTGTTTCTTCTCCTATACCAGTAAGCTTTTTGAAAGTCTGGTCTACATCCACAATCATCCACATTCAAGGTAAAGAACAATATCCCAACTGCTAAAACCACTAAACAGATTTTTTGTGTAGTGGACAGCATCCCATTCTAAGCTTACAACACCTCTTTACAGCATGACACTGACCTTCACGCCTTCCTTTTGAATAGTTCTACTCCCGTAGCTGCCCAGGCACCACATTCCTCATTTCTTCCCTACACCCATGTTTTCCAGGCTAGTCTTTGCTTCTCTAGAAGGGAACTTCATTTGTCCATACCCCATGGCCTCTACGCCAGGAAGTATGGCATTTATTTACAGCAATTATCTGTTACATTTTTAGAAAGAAACCAACCCAGAAAGGACACTATTCTAATGAAACCCTTCCAAGCATTCTTAAAACGCAAGGCTATCACCTAACTTTTAAAAAGTTACACTGGATAAGAAAAAGAATGTTTTAAGATGATGTTACTCTTCAGCTTGAGCCTTACTATTTACTTTGGTACAGACATAATGCATTTATGCCGATATCGTCTTCAACCCCTTCATCCACAAAAACATATGTGCTCCCCACATACCTACCCACTTGTATACATCATATAATATCCACCCATTTGGATACAAAGGCACAATCAGATACACAAACTCATAATGAACAGTCGACAAGGTCAGTTCCACAGGTGGCAGACAAGTGGAGAGCTACATGACCAGATCAGTTGCAGGATGAACAAATCTAAATGACAAAAGATAAACTAGGGGAGAGTTACAGGTGCTAAGGAAACAATTATCTAATGCTAGCATCATGAGATATTTTAGGTAGTACAAAGAAAACTGTGTCGCTAATTAGTTTCACGACCTTAGGTAAACTAACCTTTTAGGCCTCTTCTATAAAATATAGAGGGATAGACTAAATGATTCTCTGAGAATTCATCACAATTCCAAAACCCTGAGTCTACAAAAAAACTTGACTTTAAAACAAACTGATTGCTGCTTTTGATTTATTGTCTTTACTCATTATATATTTATTATTATTTATATATTTGTTTTCATTTCATTATTGCTTAAATCACAACACCCACAATCATTATGCTTCAAGAACAATGCTTAATGCTGGGGACGCTGTCTTTAACAGACCTTACGGATAAGTGCTATAATTGAGGGGTTAAAAAAAAGTACTTATAGGAGTATGGAAAAGGGATATTAAACTCTGCCTAGGGGAGTTCTGGAAGGCTGTACAGAGGAGGTGACATTTTAGTTGTCAGTTGTGGGCCTGGCCCGGTGGCATGTAGGTTGGATTCACATGCTCCACTTCAGAGGCCCGGGGTTTGTGGGTTCAGATCCCGGGCATGGACCCACATACAAAATAGAGGAAGACTGGCACAGATGTTAGCTCATGGGCAATCTTTCTTAGAAAAAGAGGAAGATTGGCAACAGATGTTAGCTCAGGCCCAATCTTCTTCACCAAAATAAATAAATAAATAAATAATTAGGTTGAAGTTTTTCTGGAAAATGTTAGAAACCCAATTATAACCTAATAGTTAACAAATATGAATAACTGCTCGTGGCCTATTTATTATTCTTTTTAAGCATGTTCCACCAATGGAAGTAGTTTGTCCTCCACTGATAGAAAAGAATACAAAAGGAGAAGGGATTTTACACTCATCATTTCCATTTTCCACTTCTATATTGGAGACTGAAGAGTAGTTTAATGGTGCAATGAAATCCTAACACGTGGGTTATTTTCTAAATGACACCCATCTTGTTGTCTGCAGATCCTTTCAACATCATTTTTAACTCAAAATGTGAAAATTAAGCCATAGTTTTCATTTAAATTAAATAATAGGCAAACAAACTACAGAGTGGCCAGGTTAGTATTAAAAAATTGCTTTGCTAAAGTCTTAACAATATACTAAGATTTCGTGACTTTTATAATGGATATTAGTAAGATGTACTCTAGACCAAGTGAAACTTTACATGACATAATGTAAAGACAGTGTGATTCGAAATGAGTCTTATATTTCTGACCAATGGTAAGAATGGAAGAAAGAAAGAAATTATAAACAAAAACCATAATACTCACAACTTTTACACTCAGGCTTGAAACTCCATGATCATGAAGTTCATCCTCAAACAGGAGAACTTCTTCAAAAAACTTAATCTGTTCTCTGGCTTTCAATTTCTCTGTATCTATATGATCTGTTGTAGGTACAACCTGAAAGAAAAAATTTAAGAAGGAACACATAAAAAAAAATTGAAGGAACTAAAGACATAGGAAAGCAGTTTTTCCTACCAGCCCTTTCTGCACAGCCAGAGCACGTGGTTCTGTGGGTGTCATCAGAAGACATGAAAGATGAGCTATACCCCTTGCCTCTGAAAAACTTAAGACGCTACAGATGGCTGATATTACAGCTTCCCAAAAGACAGAGTGAAAATTCACCATCTTTCATAAGTCAAATTAAAATCAAGTGTTCTGCTGTGACTATGAGAAAAATAATCACCTGAACATCAGTCAGCATGGTGAGCGACGACCATCATAAAAGTTCAAAGCAGTTTCGCGCTGTGCAAGGCCACTTTTAAGACATTCATTTGGAACTTAAAACAAGCTTTTTTTCCCCATTAGAACGATGTTATATATTTTAGATTCCCAGCCTAGTTCCCCAAAATCTACAAACAACATAAAGTGCTTTAAATGAGGTAAATAAGAACTTTCAGAGAAACTCTGAGGGGAAACTCCTAGCACTCCAAAGGGCTTTAGAAGATGCTGGCAATTTTTTCAATGTATTACTTTGTAACTCACACACACACACACACAGACACACACACACTCTTCTGATGAAGAATCAACAATCTCAAGGAGGGACGTGGTCATATCGGTAGCTCGCTAAATCAAGTGTCTCCTAATAGCAGCACTAAAGCATGATGGGTAATACCATTCCTTACTGCACTCAATTTCACTACAAAATCTCCAGTTTTCTATTCTTTGACATGGTTGTATCCCAAATAAACACAACAATGCTTGTTAAACCACACGTATTCAGTAAATGGTAGCCATCATTTTGCTTTACTTAATAGCCGTGATTAGATCATTTGTTTGACTCACGGATAGAATCAAGAAATGGACAGTAGTTTGAGATAAATGGACAAGAATTAGAAGAAAATGATACAGTATATTCAAGACTGCACAGCTTTTGGGGGAAAATGGTCTAAGGCAGTATTAAGTGCTATGTAGAGGGAAGAAAGGTTGCAATGAAAAGAATAAGCAGTTTGACTATGATTCCCAAGAGATGAAAAAACGCACAGTTCTCCATGTTCACCTACAGGGAACACTTAATCTCCTGCAATTGTACTCCAAACTATGTCTGGAGCAGACATGAGACCACAACGGAAAATTATGGGGCATGGGGGGAACAGGGCTGCACATAACCAGCCCCTTGCATCAACTGCACGTTGATCTATTTCAGACAAAAGGTGGTGCCTCTAGGACTGCCAAAGAGCATGAAACTTTAGTGTTAAATAAACACAACTTGTAAATTCCTTACTTTTTATTTAGTTTTAGTTCAAAGGAACACATTTGAAAGATCCTCCTTACAGAAACTCCTGACTTCCAAAACATTAGTTAATCATGATATGGATGCTCTCAATGTTTTCCATATATACCTTCAGTAAGTGACCGATCAAAATGGATCCATCAGTTCTGCCATTTACTTGTTCTTATAAAATGTTTGAAAGAGAAAGATAAAAAATAATTAGATAAAACATAGGTTAGGGACAGTCATTATTTTTAACTTATGTATACTATCTTCTTCATTTACAAGGAGAAATATGTTTAAAACGTTCTACTTCCCAGGCCTCTCTCTTCCTCAACTTATCTTCTCCCTGAACTGAGGCATCTGAAAAGAAAAGGGGAAAAAAACCCAGCTAAACTTAAAGTATATCAAACACTTTTGGCTTCCAGTATTGTCAGAGTAAGTAACCCAGACAAATCCTCTTGCTGAAGACATTTTAAAAAGCTGGTGAAAAAACAAAGACCTCTTAAAAGCATCAAATGGCCAAGATGCCAAATAACTACCAGGCTGAGATCTGGGAGAAGACTGGAGGCCGGAAAAGTGAGCCTGGACCTGGCTGGCTTTGGCCTGGAAACATCAGGACTGGCAGATGCAGAGAAGGCGGACTCTGCAAGCTTTTGGTGCTCACTAAGGGCAGGGACCTTGGAGAATTCTCTGCCACCTCCCAATTTTGGGATGATACCCTAAAGCGCTACACTGGTTCACAGCTTCCTACATTACAGACCCAGTCAACCTCAAACTCTTGTCCTAGACCAGAGGTTGGCAAACTAAGACCTGCAGGCCAAACGTGACCCATCCCCTATTTCTGTATAGACTGCAAGCGAAGAATCATTTTTACTTCTTTTAAATGATGGGAAAAAAAATTTAAAAAGAATATTTCATGACATACGAAAATTATATGAAATTCAAATTTCCACGTCCATAAATAAAATTTTACTGGAACACAGCCATGCCCATTTGTTTATGTGTTGTCTATGGCTGCTTTCAACTACAACAGCATCGCTGAGTAGCTGCAACATACACTCTATGGCCCTCAAAGCCTGAAATATTTACTATCTGGTCCTTTACAGAATCAGGTTGCAGACCTATGTCCTTGACTATGAATGCCCTCAAGTGCCTGTCAGAAAAAAACGCAAGTCCCCTGTAGAGGAAAAATCATCATCCTGGAATTCACGCAAAAATAAGGAGGCATATAGGAGCCTAGCTACCCTAAACCAGAACCAACCAGAAATAAGGAGACAATACAAGACCCTAGAGACTTCAGGTACTAAAAACCCCATGCTGTGAAGGAACAGTGCACTCTCGTTTCGAGGAAATAAAAGCTGAGGGTGAAAATTTCAAAGGTACTAGAAAATTTTTTTTTTTTTTAATTATGATCAGGAAGCATCATGCTGGGGGTGTTGGCAATGTTCTATTTCTTTGCCTTCTGGTCACATTTTACAATTCATTAAACTGTACCTTTATGTTTTCTGAACTTTTCTGAGATATTTCACAATTTAAAAAGGGATGGAACACCAAACTCTTGATACCATACATGAAAAATAAGTCCTGTTCACGTCTTTCAAACGGGACCTCCCTCACATCAGATGGAGGTTTATAACAAGGAAATTACTTGACGTAAATATTTTTTAACTTATCACATAAAGTTAATTAACAGCAAATGCCAAAAGTTACTGAAAACAGCATGTGTGTGTTGTGTGTGTGTGTGTATATCTTTTCTTTTTGTCTTTAGAGTATATCTCATTAACAATATATAGCCAAATTGCTGTGTTTTACAATGATTTCTTTCTTTTTAAAAACATGGAGATATAACTCCCATACTATATAATTCACCCTTTTAAAGTGCACCATTCAGTGTTTTTTAGTATATTCACGAGATCATGCAGTCATGACCACTATCTAATTCCAGAACATTTCACCACCCCAAAAGAAACCCCCACATCCAATTAGCAGTCACTCTCCACTCTCTGCTTCCCCCAACCCCTGGTAACCACTAATCTAATTTCTGTTTCTATAGATTTGCCTGTTCTGCAAATCATTCTGGAATCATACATCTGTGCCCTTTGGTGTCTGGCTTCTTTCCCTTAGCATGTTTCCAAGGTTCATCCATGCTGAAGCACGGATCAGTACTTCCCTCTTTTTTTCAAGGCTAAATAATATTCCATTGTCTCAATATACTAGTTCTGTTTATCCATTGATGGACGTTTGGGTGACTTCCACATTTTAGATATTATGAATAATGCTGCTATGAACATCTGTGTACAGGCTTTTGTGTGGATATTTGTTTTCAGTTCTCCTGAATGGATACCTAGGAGTGGAATTGCTAGGGTATATGGTAACTCTATGTTTAACCTTTTTGTTTTAATCACAGTAAAAAATACATAACATGCAATCTACCATTTTAACCATTTTTAAGTGTATATTTCAGTAGTGTTAACTATATTCACATTGGTGTGAAACAGAGCTCCAGAACGTTTTTATCCTGCAAAACTGAAACACTATCAGAATTGTTAACTCATACCCCTAGAGAAAACAGCTTTATCAACTAGTGTACAATACTTACGTGCAGTTCCTTCTGCCTTCAGTCTTACAAACACCATTCATTTTCAATGTTTAAATCAGTACATTTTCCCCTAAATTTACTTTTAAAAACTGAATATATTAAAGATGATACACAAATAGCCAACAAGCATATATAAAGATGTTCAACACCACTAATCATTAAGGAAATGCAACTCAAAAGCCCTCACACATTACTGGCGGGAACGTAAAACAGTGCAGCTGCTGTGGAGAAGTAGGGAGATTCCTCAAAAAATTAAAAATAGAATTACCATACAACCCAGCAATTCCATTTCTGCATATATATCCAAAAGAACTAAAAGCAGAATCTCAGAGATATTTGCACAACTATGTTCACAGCAGCACAACACCAAGAGGTAGAAGCAACCCACATGCTCACTGACAAATGGATGGATAAATAAAACGTGTATACCTACAACAGAATATTATTCAGCCTTAAAAAGGATGGGAAGTCTGACGTATGCTACATGGATGAACCCTGAGGACATTATACTGAGTGAGATAAGGCAGTCACAAAAAGACAAATAAAGGATGGTCCCATTGTTATCTAGAGTAGTCAAAATTCAGAGAAACAGAGGACAGAATGGTAGTTTACAGGGCCTGGGGAGAGGAGGAAATGGGGAGCTGCTGTTTAACAGGTAGAGAGTTTCAGTTTTGCAAGATGAAAAAGTCCTAAAGATTCGATGCATGACAACAGGAAGATACTTAACACTACAGACATATGCCACATAACGACATTTCAGTCAACAACTGACCGCATAAACGATGGTGGGCCCATAAGATTAGTACCATATAGCCTAGGTGTGTAGTTGACTACACCATCTAGGTTTGTGTAAGGACACTCTATGATGGTCCCACAATGACGAAATCGCCTAAGGACACATTTCTCAGAATGTATCCCTATCCTTAAGCGATGCATGGTTGTACTTAATACACCCAGAAACTGTTACAATGGTAAATTTTATGTTACGCATTTTTTACCACAATAAAAAGAAAAAGAAGTTCAAGATATTAAGTTACACCGAATCAGTTGAGCAAATGTTCCAATGTGTTTTTAAAAAATGCTTTTTTAAGTGCCTGGATACTAGGCATGTCTTATTCCTAAGAGACAGTACAAATAGGAGAAACAGCCTTCCACTTCTACTCTCCTGCAAAGTCAATTTATTTATTTAATAAGAAAGAAGAAAACGGCCATATGTTGATAGGTTACTATGGGCCAGCTACATATTGGGCATTTGACCTGTTTTCTCATAACATTCTCATAACATGATCGTAGAGAAGTGCCTATGGTGGCCCAGCTAATAAATGGCAAGGCTGAATTTGAATCCAGCCAGGTCAGCACAACTCTGAGACTGGCTCTTTTCTCTAACACCATGCTACAACTCACAGAATCAGAGGTTAAACAACCCCAAAGAGTGAGAAAACACTAAACACACACAGACCAGCAGCCCCCAGCAACTAGAAAGCAAGAATTTAAGTGCAAAAGAAAGACCTCATTCTAATGCCTCAATGCCTGACACTCTTTACTATCCACATAAAATGTATTCTCCTAGATAGGCATACAATTCCAGGGCTTTTAAATAGTGATTTGGTGAAGGGTTGAAGAGTAAAGAATTTTAAAAATCTTAAGTAACATTATAGATCAAATAAACCTTAAAGGTATTAAAAGAGTTAAATGCAAAAAATGTTCCTATGGAAGTGATCTTCCATATATAACAGACATGCTTAACAATAAGCTATAGCCTTGACATTTATGTTATTGCTATTATGTTACTGAGATACGTACTTTAAAATCTTGAACCCATTTCTTCATCTACAAAATGAGGATAATAATACCTATCCTATAAGGTTATTTTGAGGATTAAGTGACAAAGCCCTAACAATTTTGCCTGGAAACAGTCTCTTCTGGGGTTTTTTTTTTTTGTTTTTTTTTTTTGAGGAAGATTGGCCCTGAGCTGACATCTGTGCCCATCTTCCTCTACTTTACATGTCCAACACCTGCCACAGCATGGCTTGACGAGTGCTGCATAGGTCCGCACCTGGGATCCAAACAGGCAAACCCCAGGCCACCAAAGCAGAGCACACAAACTTAAATGCTGTGCCACTGGGCCAGCCCCAGGCTCTTCATTTTTTAAAGCCATATAGGAACACATTCATCAGCTCTGTTTAGACCATAAAACAAAAATAAATATTTAGATAACATATCTATTTTATTCTTGGTATTTCAATAATAGTAACTTAGCTCCCCTCAGTTTGAGGTATGATATTATCATAGTAATAACAGCAGCTGCCATTTATTGACATCTTACAGTATAACAGACACCGTGCTAAGCACTTTATACATACAATCTTTTTCACTACCTCACAACTGGTATGATCCCCAGCTGACCAAAGTGAGAAACAAAGCTTAGCAAGATCAAATTGTTTTCCAAGCTGTCAACTGATGGTTCTGGGATCTGAACCCAGGTCTGTGTTCTGCCAAAGCCCGAGCTCATCACTACCAGCGAGTAGGTAGTAACACTGACATTTGTCGGCAATATCTTAGAAGAAATGACACTACAGGCTGAAGGGTCAATAAGAGTACTGAGCACACGCTTTTCACCTCCTCCGACTCTCTCACTCCATTTCCATTGCCATAGTTCTTGCTCCTGGGTCACGGCTAATGCTACTTCATAGACTCCAGGAGGCTTTTTTGTAAGTCAGCCCACAAACTAAGTAAGTCATCATCATTATTGCAGAGGGTTAAACAAGTTCCCATTTCCTCACTCCCGGCAATGAAATATTAAACGGCCTATGCAATTTGCAAAGTTTTTCAATCAAGAGTGAGGAGAAAGGAGAACACTAATCAATGAAGTATCATAAGGGACTGATGCAACCTTCTTCCCTCATTAGCCTGTAAGGGAGGGATTTTTGACTGTCCTCTGCTGTATCCACGACTCCTAGGATTAGTGCCTGGCACACAGTAAGAGCTCAAGAATGAATGAATGAATACACATTCTCTCAAAAACTGTGTTTTTGTCTAGGAAACAGCATGGAAAAATACTTAAAGCTTGGAATGTAGGAGTGCCATAAACTGAAAATAAGAATTATGAAGTTCCTGCTATGAACTTCTATCTTCCCAAGATTCTAAAAATCTACGCAGAAACAAGGAGCCCGCACACAACCCTATCTTCCTAACATTTCCACCTAAGCACCAACATACAATATAGGGTCTCCAATAACTGCTTTTAATGTAAATAGCTTACACTGAAATAATTTTGTTCTCTATAATGGAATGGGATATTTATCATCCATTATAATAGAATGTGACATATAATAGTATGTGATACTGAGAATGTGATATTTAGAATGTGATCTATAATAGAATGCGTGATTCATGTGAAATGAATGTGACTTCATTTCAGTTACACTGTAAGATTTCAAAATACAGCTAAGCTCTCAACGTGAGACCTAACAATTCCACTTTCCTAGTGTCATTTATGATGAAGTTGAGTCTCTTCTTAAGCAGGTCTTACACAGATGCAACTTGACAATATAAGGCTTAAGAATTTATTGAGAGCTTGCCCACAGATTATCTCAAATCAAAACTCTACTGCGTGGTAGATATTTCTGTTTACCCAATCTACTGATTAAACTGAGACTCAGACAGATTAAGTAACTTGGCTAAAGTAGTATCAAGTTCACACATAGTGCAGGCAGGACAAAAACCTAAGTTGTCTGACCAAAAGTCCTATTTGCCCACATGCCTGTTGATCTGTAAAACTGTAAGCTACTATCTAGCAGGTTCTGTCTAAATCACCTAACACATTCCACCAAGGACAGATACACATTCTAATGCTTCTTGACAGTGATAATGACAACATTAAGGAAGTTTGCTATTGCTACCAACCACATTTTTAAGATAAAAATTGTTCTACTATGGCCTTCTTTTATTTTCTGCTGATAATCATCAAGCAAAATCCCCTCACATTAGGTTCTGAAGCCTCCCACAACAGAAAATAAGTAGAAGCAAAAAATAACCCATTACAAAGTTCTACTGCTAAGACCGTCCAAGACAATGACTCACAAAGCAAAAAAGAAGATTTACCTTTAACTTAAGTGATTCTCCAAGTAATGTTCCCTTATAATCTGTTGTATAGGTCCAATCGTATGGTTTAATAACCTCCTTGGAGTGGTCACCCTCCGTCCTCAAATACCAAAATGAGAAGGATCAGATTCAGTGATGCAGAATATAGATCATCTCTATTCATTTATCACATCAAATTACATTCTACAAATAATGTAAAATATCCTACTAAATACATATACTTGTCATAATTCATAAATACAACTTCTTACAGTTTTTCTGCACATTTATTGTTATTTAACTTGTCATGTGCTGATGTAGTCTCTCCCACTCATCTTTATATTGCCTGAGGACATGGTTTAAAAGCTTATACTTCACTGTATCCTCCAAGGTCCTAGTACGTAACAGGCACAAAGTAAATAACTGCTGATTTATCAAGGAAAATATATTTTTTTTAATTTCACTGTTCCTCAAATTTTCAATGCAAATCATAAGCAAGCATTTTTCTTCAAAAACAAGAACATTACAGTTCACAGGGTACTGCCTCCTCACTAAAGAACCCTGAAAACTCAAAAAAGTAAACCCTACATAGCTCAGCTTGACTGTAAGTCAACTGAACGAGTATTCAAGAGGTGAGTAAGTAATCTCCATTTCATGGATGAGAAAAAAAGAATTCTAGAATGATCCAACTATCAAGCTTAATATTATGACTGAATATTTCTTTCAAGTCTTTCTCCTTTAACCCGTACTGCCCAGATTCTCACCTGCTTTCCTGCCACTCTTCGGCACAGGCTACTTTAAGCATTCCTTGGTAGTTGTTTACACATCTTAAGGCATCTGTAGCATTGAATTCAATCCCAAAGCCAGAGCCATGCTGGATTCTTAAAACGTTGTCTCCAAACATCATTTCAGGGAGAGATGGCATATGCAATTCATCGGCTAACCTACACATCACCAAAAGTCAGGGAGGATTACTTTATACAGCTGTTGGCACTGCTGTTTCCTTTTGATCCCAACAGAATACTTCCTACATTACTGAATGAGTTAAGTAAGATATGATTTAATAAACATAATGTATTTGTAAAGTCTGTAAATGCATTTGTCATCCATTCTCTCCATGTATATCTTCATGGCACTGTACTAGGTAGTGAGCTAAAGAAGACAGATAACAAAAATATAAATAAATACATAACATAACATCAGCTAGTGATAAATGACACACAAAGAAAAGCAAGGTAATTGGGGTGCTATTTTAGGTAGGATGGTTAGAGACGCTTCTGAGATGAGCTGCAAAACTACCTTGTGAGCTAAGAAAGGTTCAGAGACTTTAAGTAACTACCTCAAGATCACAGAGCTACTAAGAGCTAACACTAGGCTTCTTTCTATTATACTAGACTGCTTTATAAATACTTGGACCTCATTTGTCCAGCCTCATTGGAGAAGAAAGTTATATTAGACATACTACAAAGCCAGGATCATAAATTATTAATCCACAGATGTGTTTTCATTAGCCTGTACAATATTTTCTTGAATATTTGAAATAGTTGGCAACAATTATTGAGAAATAGTTGCCAATAAAAATTGAGAGCCTTTTGAGAAATCTGGACTTCTGGTTTCTCTTTTTTAAAAAAAATGGAAGACTAGGCAACATAGGACCTGCATTGCCACACAGCACCAAGTGGCTAGAGCTGAGTAGAGGCTGCCCCCTTTAAGTGGGGCCCGGGCTCTCTGGTTCACCAGTCACCTTGGCCCTTCGGAAAGCTGAGTTCGGAATCCTTGTTGAAAGTTTTCCAAGTGGCAGCTAGTTACTCATTTCGGAAAAAGCAACTGTATGTACAGGTTCCTGTGCCTTACGAACCCATTACCTCAGTCACAACCCGGACTTTCAACTTAGGGATGAAAGTTCAGCTTCTCAACCAAATGCAAGTATCTACGGGCTGGCAGGAACCCCTGAACTTTAACCTGAGAACTCTGCCCCATAGACTCATGCTGAATTGAATAATGGCCAATTAAACTTACTCTGATCTCTCTTTTCCTAAGTCTGAATGACAGTCAAGCACAGACCAAGAGACAGGACACAAAACAGAAGTCACAAAGTAGAGAGAGGGGAAGAGTGAAAATGTTCAGTAACAGCAAGAGAAGCAGAGAGAGCAAAGCAGAGACTGAGAAATAACAGTAACAACAACAGACTTCTACAGTTGTTGGGGCCGCGAGAATTGCCGTTCATTTTCTGAGATAATTCTGTGTTTAATTATTTCCTCATGTACTATTAAATTCCCTTACTTGAGGCAACTTGGGTCTCTAATCCTTGCAACCTGAAAGCATAACTAACACAGAGGTTTCATGGAAGTGAATTTTCCAGTTACTTTATACACCAAATTTTTTATTTTATTGATTTTGGAAAATTTTCAAAATGTATTACAGATTTTTCTGTGTTCTTAAACAAAAAATATAAAACATTATTTTACTTTTTCTTGATGATCAGGGATCATCACATTTAACAATCTTGTGAGACAGTGTCCTCAAGCTCAATTGAGTGTGTACACCTCTGGCTGCTCCAGAATGTGCTATCTGCCCCTGAAGCACCCTTGCCCCTTTCTACTTGGTTTCTAATCTATCATAGGCTGGAAAAGCAAACAATCACACATTTCTTAAAATTGCATAATGAATAAAAAGAGAACATGAAAAATAGTAACAACTCATTTACTAGGGCAAAGAGACTGCAGGGAACTTTTTGCTTCCTTCCATCTCCAATATGGTTATAATTATAAAGTGTGCACTAGAGTCCAAAGTCTAAATATGCTCTGAACGACATTCTAAGGGACTCTTAATAAAGCACAGCATTTCAGTGCAGGTGTTCTATGATAGCTACTTTAGCAGATCAGAAGGCTTTCTTTTCTTTTTTCTTTTCTAAGACTTCTGGATTTTTGAACAGCTACAGGGCTTTACTTGCTAGGTAAGGTAAAATACTACTATATTAAAGAATATATTCTTACATAAAGCCAACAAAAGATCTAGGCATATTCTAAGACCACAATTACCCTCTTTCCAATTGCTTTAGATCTATTTCCAATCAGACACATCAATTAAATCTTGTATATATATTAAAAACAAATAAGCAAAAGACCCTAAATGAAAAAATTAAATAGTTTAGGCTTTCAATGAGAAAAACATTGATTCTTATTAGAAACATCTATTTCATTCCTGATCATCAAAGGCTCGTCACTTTCAAGAATAAAGATAGGTTCTAATTCCATTATGCCTTTCTAGGAGATGACAACGCATCATAGTCCCCATGTTTCCATAAGCTTCATATCTCTGGTGAACCTTTTGTTTTTACACAACAAAGTTATATTAATTATAGGAAAAGATAGCAAAGATCCTGTTTCTTATAGGAAAACAACTTTTCCAGTAAAATTTTCAACTTGTTGCAAGTTTTAAAAGGTGATGATGAAGAAAGTAAAAACACCCACACTGAAGAGGGAAACCAGCACTTGCTCATACGGATTTCCAGAAGGACTCTGTCAATTTACATTCCACCCTGGGGCAACAATTAAGCAAAAAGCACCAGAATTTAATCTAATTTATACTCTTTGACTCAAAATATCAGCTTTGGGAAATCTGTAATAAAGAAATAATCCCCAATGAAGGAAAAAAACTACACGTTAATATTGATAATTATCTTATTTACAGTAGTGAAAAAGAAAGACTCTAAATATACAATTATAAGAAAATAAATGGTATGCAAACTACAATATATCCATACGATGAAATATTATGGAATCATTAAAAATGTTTAAAAAGAGAATATAATAATGTAGAAAAATACTTATGATACAATAGCAAAGGAAAAAATCAGCCACATAATGTATATTTATTAGATCTGTGCGTGTGTATGCATATGTGCACATATCAATGATCTAACATTTTAAGTTGCACATCTTTAGGATGATCTCTAATAATGTTAATCTTTCATCACAGATTTTAATAAAATTTACTGTTATTAAAAGATAGAAAAGATTAAATACTAGAGAGATTAACACTCCTGTGTTCATTGCAGCACTATTCACAATAGCTAAGACATGGAAACAATCTAAATGTCCACTGACAGATGAATGAAGAAAATGTGGTTTATTCATACAATGGAACATTATACAGCCTTTAAAAAGAAGGAAATTCTGCAATATGTGACAACATGGATGAACTTTGAGGACATTATGCTAAGTGAAATAAGCCAGCCACAGAATGACAAATACACATGATTCCACTTATATGAGGCATCTAAAATAGTCAAATTAATAGAGTCAAAGATGGTTGCCAAGGGCTGGGGGAGGGGAAATAGGAAGTTACTAATCAACAGGCATAAAGTTTTAGTCAACCCAGGCAAGTAAGCTCTAGAGATCTGCCATACAACACTCTACCTGTAGTCAATAATAAGGTATTGGACGCTGAAAAATCAGTTAAGAGAGTAGATCTCATGTTAAGTGTTCCTAAAACAACAAAACGGTATTTTTTTAAAAAGGAAAATATTAAATAATTAAATAATATAAAGATCAACTGTAATTGGAATAAATACCATAAAAAGATCAGATAAAACAAGTTTACTTACTTTACTCAATAATGCATACCAAATATGAAATAATCTAAGATGTGATTCTGTGGATTTTTTCCCAATATACCTGGAAAAATGTGGCAGTCCTATGAGATATTCCAGTTATATATGTGAAAGAAACACTGTCACCACCTTAAACTACTTCAAATGTTCTAAATTCAGAGTATCTCAAACACAGGCCAAACACAGAGGATCTTAACCCCATTTCCACTACTGAGCTTCACTCTTAACAGATGTGTATGACCATTTATAAGGCAGAGAAGACCGGAAGCCTCTATGGGTTTAAGATGCCTTCATTCATTAAAGGAAGCTTCTCTAACTCAATTATTTCCCCTGATCCATTTATTTAGCACCCTAGAGGTTTTTATACCCTAAGGCAAGGCACCACAGAACAATTTAGGATGGGTTAGGGTAATCTTTTCTTTTGTCATAAGAAAGAAGACTTAGTATACTCAGGCAGATCTATTTTAGAAATAATAAAGATATTAAAGATCTGGAATTTGATTCCCTTAAAAACTCTCTAGAGACTGGCTGGGTGGCATAGTGGTTAAATTTGCCCGCTCTGCTTCGGCGGCCCGGCTTCCCCCGTTCGGATCCTGGGCATGGACCTATGCACCAATTATCAAGCCATGCTGTGACAGGCGTCCCACATATAAAGTAGAGGAAGATGGGCACGGATGTTAGCTCAGGACTAATCTTCCTCAAAAGAAAACAAACTCTCCAAGCAGCCAGCACCTCTTAGAGTGTCTGTAAGTAAATTATGTGGGTAACCACAACTTGAAGCTGATTGCTTTCTATATAAGTACAATTATATATATGGTGCAATATGTAACAGAAAATTATATGGAGGGGAAAACTCACAGAGTAACTCAATCTCAAAAAAGGGAACTTTTTTCCTTTCTTTTCTGTATTTCCCTAATTTTTCTTAGTGAGTCTGCAACAATGCTTTTTTTTTTTAATTAAGAAGCTAAATGTCCTTTCCTGACCCTCCTTTCTTTCTTCTTCCTAAATCTTAAAACGCCAGAGCTCCCTGGGGTTCCATCTCACGACCTTTTCCTTTTCTTCTGAATGACTTCTAGATAAACTTAATTGACTGGAAAGGCTCCAGGTATCAACTATAAGCTGATGATTCCCAAACATAAACCCATGGACAAGCCATCATTTTGAAGCTCCAAGATAAATATATCCAAATGCCTGCTACACCTCCACTTTGTGACCCACACACAATCACAGTTCAACAAACTGAACTCATCCTCTACGATCCTCTTCCCTTCTTATAAATGCAACTCCTGCCCCCAGTCCGCTCCTCCTGTGTTTCTCACCCTGTTCAGTGGCAATGCTTTCCACGCAGTGGCCCCAGCCAGAAATCTTCCCATCAGTGTAGGTTCCTCCTCCTATCAATTGGCCATCATATCTAGGAACTTAACCTTCTAAAACCTCTCCTCTCCTCTCTCCCCTTCTAAGCGGTCTCCTCGCCCAGTCCTGAAGCCCTCCAATCCATCCTCCACATCACCTGCGGAGAAATCACCAGGGTGTCCATCTGATAATGGCGCCCCTTCGTATTAAACTACACCCGGTGGTAGCAGATAAAATACAAAACTCCTTAGCCCGGCATACAAATCCCCTCAGGGCCTTCCCCGCACTTCTCACCCCTGCTCCTCTGGGACCTCACGCTCCAGTCACAGAAACGGTCCTTCAAACCAGTCATTCTCCCCGCTCTGCCGGGCCTCCTGGCTTCACACGTGCCCCACCCCTACCCCGATCCACGGGCTGGGTGGAGATTCAGTTCAGGCATCCCAACTTCCCGGATGCCTTGTCCCCCTCAAATAACCCCGCGGATACATCTCTATCAAACAGCTACTCGCCCCGTATGATAATTGTCTGTCTTTCTCTCCGTGAACTCCTTGACGCAGAGGTGATCTTCCATCTTCCGTGTCTCAAGTGCCTGGTACAGCACCTGACACGCTTTTTAAAAACCAAGCCTATACACCCTGCCGGTTATGAACCCCAAGAAAACAGGTCAGGGTCACCCACAAAGAAACAGTCTAAAGGTGGCGCCGTCGGGGGCAGGTGGAGACCGCCGGCGAGAGGGGACGTCCCCCGGACAGCCGCGCTCCATCACACCCGGCGGAGCGACGGCGTCCCGCAGGCAGCGCCTGGCGAGCGACCCGAAGGACGGAGACGGTGGTAAGAGCTTCTCAGGTGTCATTCGGAGACCCCGTCCCCAGAGCCACAGCCCCCGCCCCAGGGGAGGGCTGCGGCTGCGCCGAGCTCGCCCGGCCTCCCGCCCAGGCCCGGCGCCCCGGAGCCTCACTTCTCCACATCCGCCGACTTCATGATGTGGGTCTTGGCCGCCGTCAGCTTCCACGGCCCGAAGGAGAAGTCCTCGTGGCTGCTCTGGAAGCCGTGGATCATCATGGCTGAGGCGGGGTCCGCGCGGGTCACACGGAACAGGCCGCGGCCGACACGGCTTCCTCTGCCTCCCTCCAGCCCAGCCCCGTCGGCCCGCGAGCCGTTACCATGCCCGGCTCCGCCCCTCCCCGCCCCCTGCCGGCCGACCCGGGAGCGGGCCCTCCTTTCCGCCTTCTTCTCCGCCCCTTCGCTTTTTGCTTCCGGGGCCAGTTGTTAATTCTGCGTGGTCCACTTCTTACGTCATGACGCGCCGGAAAAACGAGAGAGAACACGCTGAGGGGCGGGGCTTCGGCCGCAGGGGGTGTGGTCAGGGACGCACCACCCCCGGAGCTCGTTGGATGACGTCATCTCGGGCATGTGGCGGATGGTCAGGGAAGGCGACGGTCTGTCAGCTTGACCCTCGCAGACCGCGCAAAGCAGCCTGAGTGCCTCCTGTGGTGGCGGGTCGGTGTGGAGAGGGGATGCCAGCATTTTTATGTTGAGGCCGGAAAAGTAATCCCTAAGAATTTGGGAGGTCCAGCACCAGGTGTTCCATGATTTAGAAGTGGCCATCTAGCCACTATTAAGACAGACTATCAAAAAATTCAATCCTTCCGGGCTGCCTCGGCGGCCTGGTGGTTAAGTTCCCGGCGCTCCGCTTTGGCGCCGGGGTTCAGTTCCCAGGGGGACCTACACCGCTCGTCCGTCAGTGGCCATGCTGTGGGGCCGCTCAGGTACAAAAAGGGGGAAATTGGCAGTGAGGGTTAGCTCAGGGCGAATCTTCCTCAGCAAAAAAGCTCATCCTTTGGACATTTCAAGACTTTCCTGGTCTAACTGCTACCTAGGCACCTGGTATAGTGGAAACAACACTGGAGACCTGGGGCTAAATCCGCTTTTGCAGCGCTGTTGTGTGCATCCTTGGGCAATCCACTTAACTAACGATTTTGGCTTCAGCTGCCTGAAAGTGAGGTGGTTTGATGTGAGGGCATCTCCCAAATGTGTCCTTCTGGCCTCATTTCCATCAACTCCCTTGCAGCCCTACCCACCTGGGCTCAGCCCTTACCCCTGCTGCTCTGTCTGAAACATCATACTTCAGATGCAACCTGGCACCTTTTACAAATATAGATTCTCCAGCCCCTGGGCCTTGCTCTGGCCTAGAATGATGTGCCTTGGACTGATACATCGCCTTCAAAAGGCTTTTCCTGAACCCTAACACTGGATTTAATCATTTCCTCCTGTGAGCCACTATATTGATTTAAATCAACTTCACTCATTCCAGTTATCACTGTCCATTCATTCACCCAATGAGTGATAAAATGTGAGCACCTGCTATTCGCCAAGCATTCCTTTTATTACAAAATAGCACTCATACCCTTTCTCATAACAGAGATTGGCAATGGAATTCAAAAACATGCTTTCAGAGATACAAGGCAGGACTTCCTGCCCCTTGAAATGCATGTTATCCGTCTATCCAATTTCATCTAAAATTTCAATTGCTTCTAGATAGGGCAACAGGTCACTGATTTGCTTAATCAGTCATTTACATCTTAGTCTAAATGATTTCATGTTGTCATTTTCTATGAGCTGGTCTTGATAGAGAAGTACCAGGCCATCCCAGCTAGAACTGAGGAGTCAGTGCTTTCCTGCCTACCTTCCCAAAACATTTGTCCCCTTCCAAAAGTTTCCTAGATGAGATGTGATGAAGACTGCCTCGAATAGGGGTATTTTTATTTAAATTTAAAAATTGAATAATTAAACCAGTTATCTCTATGGCCTTCAGTTCAACAATTTATTAGAAGACTTTAAAATTCTTTGAGAACACAAGGAAATGAATCTTTAAAGGTACAATTTCAAGCACTCATGCATTAGAAAGAGAGAGATTTAGGCATTGGTAGGGCGTTTTCAGTGCCTATTCAAGTACCATCATGCAACAACTATCTGCTTTATAAAGTTGGTTCCTGGGATCGAGTAATACCAGTCATACCTGGGACTTGATGCAGGGAGGGAATTCATTTTCAACAAAATTGGGCAAAGGATGTTAGAGCCACTAGATCAAACTGTCGACTGTACACATTTGTCAAGATTCAATTCTGAGAACAACCAACTGGTTATTAGAGAAATTTACTCACTCAACAAACTTTTTTAGCACCTACTATGGTGCCAGAAATTGTTTTAGGTATTAAAGACACAGGAGTGAATAAAACAGGCAAGATCCCTTTCATCTTGGAGCTTACACTGTAATGGAGAAGACAGGTAATAACAAGTAAACACAATGTATAATTTCAGATATAAATTCTGTACAGAACATTAAGCAAATTAAGTGGAGAGGGTAAGTGTGTGTGAGTGTGTGTGTGTGTGTGTGTGTGTGTTTGGGGGGTGGGGAGCAGACTGGTATGGATGGAGTGATCTAGATAGAAACAGCTCTTTCTAGGAGATAACACTCCAGCGGAGATCTGCTGACAAGAAGGGAGATCCATGAGAAAATTTGGAGGAAGAACATTCCAGGCATCAGGTATTCAGGCCCAGAGGAGGCCCTTTCTTGCCCTTTAGTAAGAGCAAGAAAGCCAGTGTGGCTGGAGTGGAAGGAATTGGGAAGAGTTCAGAAAGGCAGGCCGAGGCTCCATCATGGAGGTGTGGTGGAAGCTATACCATATCCTTTCTGGGCAACCTTATCTAATGACTATACCATTCTTCAAAAAAAAAAAAACAACCTCTGTTGAGCGGAAGCTTTCTCTCTTTAAACAACCTGTGCCATTTATGAAGAACATTCTAATGATTAAAATGTTCTCTTGTAGGTTAAACTAAAATATGCTTCCTTGTTACTTAGATTATTTGAAACTGGTTTTGCCCCTGGCGTGCCATGGAACAAACATATTCCCTCTTCCATATGATTGTTCTTATATTAAAATTATTTTATGCCTTCCCCTTTTTACTTATCCACTCACTTGTACATCTGTCCATCCATCCATCTGTCCATTCATCTATCTGCTTATTTATTCAATGAATATTTACATTTCTAAGATCTGAGGCATAGTTCTTGGAGAAAGGCATTACAATGGATAATATAAGTAAGCTATGCTATTCCCCAGCCTCAAGCAACTTTTTTCAAGTCACCTGTGCCGCGTGCCAAGGATATATAGATACATAAGACATTGTCTGTAATCTCAAGTATAAGATCAATTGCACTCAAGTATAAGAAATGAAGTAAATAAATACAAACAATACCATATGACATCTGGGCAGTAAAATGGTGCGTGTACGTGGACAGGGTACTAGGGGAAGGAGTAATTCATTCTCTCTGTGTAGGTTAGGAATGATTCATTCAGAAAGGAGCTGATGCTGGAGCAAAGTTTTAAATAAAAAGTAAAAGATTTCACCAGGAGGAGACAGTCCACTTCAGACACGAGGAACAGCCAGTGCATAGACATGGAAGCATGGAACAGCGTGGTATGAGTAAGGAGCAGGAAGTAGTTGAACATTGCTGGAACATAAACTTTTACCGGGAGCATATAGAAGATGAGTCAAGAAAGGTAGGCATGGGCCAAGTCATGAAGGAACTTGATGGCTGTGCTAAAGAACTTGGGATTTTTTCCAATGGATGGTCAGGGGCCACTGCCTAGATGAGAGATCATAATGGCCTAAATTTGTGTCTTCAAAGTGAGGTACACACACACCAGGGTATGGACGTCTTCCCCTAACGGTGCCGGGAAGGAGGAGGAACATCTGTGGGAGGCTCACTCCGCGCCAGGAACTGCGTGTTGTTTAGACATTCTTCAGACCGGCCGTGTACCCTTTACTCCCCTCACTCTGCCACCTGCGTCCCCGCACCTCCCCTTTCCAGAGGAGGAAATCAAGGCCGACAGAGGTGACGTGAGTTACCCAAGGTCACAGGCAGGAGCCAGAGCTGTACTTTCCCTCTCACACCATGCAAGTGTCAAGTGGCAGGCACGAGAGTGAGGGGTACCAGAGTGCAGAGGAAGGAGCTGACCGGGACACACGGAAGGCTTCCTGAGTGAGGAGGCAGGGTCTGAACTGAGTCTCAGAAGGTAAGAACGTAAGAAGATTCTAAGCAGCCGAGGAAAGGACAAGGGCAGCGTGGGAGGGCTCCAGCCCTGCCGGTCCTCGGGCATCCCCACCACATGGGCACTCAGCTAGGGCCGTGCGTGGGAGGACAGCGGGGCTTGGGCTCACCGACATGGCCAGGTGCAGCGGCGTGTTGCCGTGCTCTCCGCGGGCATCGGTGTGGGTCAGCAACACCATGACGCAGTCCAAGCGGTTGCGCATCACGGCCACATGCAAGGCTGTGTTCCCTGCAGAGCTGGTGTTGTTCACGTCGCAGCCCCGTTTGAGCAGCATGCCGGCCATCTGTGGGAGGCAGGGTCAGGCCCGAGTCAGTGGGGCACCAGGAGCAGCTGTGACCTGCAGTACCTGGCAGCATCAGGGCACTGCCGCTTCCTCCCTGACACGCCTTCAGGTACCGGGCCTCTGGAAAGCTCTAGCAACAGATTGGCACCTGAGCTAACAACTGTTGCCAATCTTTTTTTTTTCCTACTTTTTCTCCCCAAATCCCCCCAGTACATACTTGCATATTTTAGTTGTGGGTCCTCCTAGTTGTGGTATGTAGGATGCCGCCTCAGCATGGCCTGATGAGCAGTGCCATGTCTGCACCCAGAATCCGAACCAGCGAAACCCTGGTCTGCCGAAGTGGAGCATGTGAACTAACCACTCTGCCACAGGGCCGGCCCCAGAAAAACGTTTTGATCATACAGCATCCCTGGACAAAACAAACATGAATTCCTTTTACTGTTCTATTTGGTTTTAATTTAACCCATATTTCCCAAGTAGCTGTCTTAAAAATCCCTGGTTCACCGCTTCATTTCTCTCTTCAGAAATTAGCACACAACAGTTCCCTCAGGGACGCTGTGCATCCTCTGAAATGTTATAGCCTGTTGTTTCTTTGACCTGAATTAAAGCACAGACATACAAAACTCTACCCTTTACTACAGTCTACTGCTATAAATTTTTTTTAAAGTAAAATATGCCTTAATAAGGAATTATCCAGTGATTTCCTGATAATCTCAAAAGTAACATTTGAATCAAGGTCTTTTTGTGTGTGTGTGTGAGGAAGATTGGCCCTGAGCTAACATCTGTGCCAATCTTCCTCTATTTCATGTGGGATGCCACCACAATGTGGCTTGACAAGCAGTGCTATGTCTGCGCCCGGGATCCGGACCTGTGAACCCCAGGCTGCCAAAGTAAAGTGTATGAACTTAACCACTACACCACTGGGCAGGTCCTGAATCAAGGTCTTTTATATTTTGATTTTATATTTCAAATCAAGGTGTTTATATTTTTCTGAGTCCCCAAATGATTGCCCATTTATGCTAAAACAATACCAGCTCTCTATAAAATGGATACAGTTACTCAGCATTCATTACTCTGACAATGATATAGTGTCTCTCTTACCCTTTATAAGTGATTCTAAAATAGGGCTCTTACCTATGTTCCATCAGCTCTTTTGCTCCATTGCAGACCGTACACTTAAATCTGTGCTCACAGTGTGTACATGTATTATATACATACAACAAAGCACTAGAATATTTATGCAATTAAAACTTTAATGCCAAAAAGTAACATCAAAGACAAAAGGAATCAATACTACAATGGTACTGATTCCCCAGATGACCTCCACCAGGAGCCGGTGGAGTGCTCTGAGAGACTAAGCACAATGGAGCTGGCCCGATGTGAGGATGGCCACACGGTGGCTCCTGCTTCCTGGCGCTCAGCAGCTCTCCAGGCAGGTGAAAATTCACTTCAGGCCTCGGAAATTCAAAGAAATGCCTCAGAAGCTGAAGTAGGAGAGTTAATTCTCATAAATCGATTTCTCATAATCCAAATGAGTATATATTGGGTTATGATTATAGATATAAAAGACCCAGAGGGCTGATCCATAGGCATACACCCCCTCTTGTTTTGCATATTTTGTGAGCATACATGTGGTAGTTTTAATTTTGATTTTTGACTCTAGCTCCACAGCACCTGAAATACCCTAGTGCTCACCTTTAATCCATCATTTTGTGGGTCAACAAATCTTGCCAAGGTATTGCTTAAATATTAGGCCTGCTTTTGGCCACAAAAAAATTGTAAAGTAGGCAGAGGTTAAATTTTATAACTTCTTTTTCAACTTCTCCTTTTTTCATATTCCATTCTGCTAATATTTTCTGCCCCTACTTGGGGCTTGCCTATACTAGCAGTAACGCATACTTAAAAATCATTCCGTCCCTCCCCTAATCAGCACAAAGTCCACTGTCACAGACATTGGGGGTGGGAGGAGATGGGGAGTGAGCTATGCCTACCTCAGAGAACCAGTGTCTCCAAACCCCAGGGGGCTTGTACCAGCACGGCCCCATCTTGTCGTGGTTGACTGGGCCACGCTGGACACCTGACTCAAGCTGAGCCGATCAGATTCTCCATCCTGGAAATGTGAAATGTGAACCAAGAGACAGCTATCAGGATGTCTATGAGGAAGCTCTGGGGGGCCAGGTACAGATGGAGGCAGAGAGAGCTGATCTGCAAAGAGGGGAAACAGGAGGAAGGAGAAGAGAGAGACTGCTAGAGCTGACCGGCACACCAGGCTGTCCAGCTCCTGCTGCCCTCCTCCCTGAGGCCTGGTTGCTCAGTTTCTCCTCACATCCACGAGGTTATTCCACATCCTTGAACGCATTCTCTTTTTTAAAGAATAGACTATTTTGCTTAAGCCAGACTGAAGAGTGTCTCTATTGCTTTCAACCAAAAGTAACTTGACTAAAACACTCCCTTAGGGGATGTGTTTTTGTGTTTAATAATCTCATCATCAATAAACTGAGAGGGACCGAGGCTTCCCTCAGGCATTTCATTCCTGGAGACACTTCTAGGCCACAGGCCAACGTCTGGTGAGCTGCTCTCTCTGTTCCTAGGGCTCCACCTGCCGTCTGGCGTATCTGCTCCCTTTGGTCCACTTCGGAGGGGAACGAGGGGTCTGCTGCCGCCTCCTGTGTTGTTTTGATATAAGCATAACTCCTTTTGAGGATTTAAAAAGTATCAGTTTAGACAGCTAGTAAAAACAGGGAGCCAGAGAGAAGATTTTTAAAAAGATACAGGAAGAAAATAACACATGAAGTGAGATGGGTGGTGGGATGGGTGGTGAGATGGGTGGGTCCTTATGTTGTTGGAGAGGAGGGTAGTAATACAGATTAATAGACTTTGCTAAGTATGCATGTTAAAAATTTCAGAGGAACCGCTAAATAGGAACAGAATATATAACTTCAATCATCGGCCATCGTCGGCCGAGTGCATCATGAGCCAGAACACTAGGGAGTTTCTGGGGCTGCCTCTTCTAAGGATCTCTGGCTCTTATAGCTGCTGGGCTGCAATAGCAGAAAATGAGCTGCAGTTGCAGACCTGCTGGTGGCTGGATTTCAACATAGGTTCAATTTGTAAGCTTGCAGGTCTCTTATGTGACTTTAGGACATTTATTAGACCAAGAGTGGGAAATTTAGAGTTGGAGTAGTAAGATTTGGGAAAACTTCAAGTTCCCTGATTCCACTGTCCCCAGCCCCACCTCCTCACTCTGATGTGGATGGTCCTGACTTGCTTGAAGACTCTAAAATAACCTCATCTGAGGCAGATAATTTAGAGGAGGGTGCCTGTTCTTTCTGTGCCCCACACCCATCACTTCTCATTGCTTCTAGATCCATTACTATACTCACTCTCAGCATACCTGGAGGACGAGTTGCAAAGTACAGAACTCGTAAACAACAAATTGCAATATTTTGCTAACTTATTTGGCAAAATCCCAGGAAACAAGTGTGGGAATAAAATCTAACCATGCTGGTCCAACGAGAGAGGAATATAATTTTAGAGTGAACTGAATGCATTGCTACATTGATTCAATGTGCTGGTGTGAACAGCTGGGACTGGTTTGCTCCGTAGGCCGACTGAAACCTGAACTCAATCATGACCCTTGATGATGGAAGTAGAGATTCAGAGCTTCCTTGGTTTGATGTGGAAGTAACGCAAAGACATAGGGTGATAACAATGTTGGAGTGGATTTCTCACATGTAACCTGCTCATCTACTTCCTAATTACATCCCCTAGAAAGATTAGAGGACATGTGCTTTACCAACAAATACAATGGTGAAAAGGGCACCACATCCTTGGAAAGTACTTTATTGGCTGACCTCTGTAGTGCAGGGATGGAGGTGGGAGATGTCCCATTCCAGTAGACTCCTTGATTTCCATGGGGATGTAAAGATGTCCAAGATGGCAAAAGCCCAATAGGAGCGTTTAATTGACCAGAGGCAATGTGAGTATGGTAACTATAATTGGCAGCAAGGATGGAGTGATTATCAGAATGGGTTGACCCATGGAGATCTTGGGGAGGGGCAACTGATGCTGGGTCCCTAGGCCAGAAATGGATGGCAGTACATTATGGTTCTACTCGGTCTGTATTACCAACACAACCCTGGGGATAGTAAAACAAAAAACTTGGACTGTATCACCACAGAAGCCATAGCCCCTCCCCTAATTCCCAGACCTGAGTCAGTTCGCAATCCTGAACCCCTCAAATGAAGGGGAAGCTGGGTAGCCTTGCCTGTTAGGACTGTCCCCACATTGCAGACCAGCTCAGCCACTTGCAGAGGTCACCATTGAGGGAGCTGGGCTTGACCTCAAGCTTGTCTGACTGTAAAGCCAGCACCAGTGAGAGAGATCATTGCTGATTGGAGTCATCAGGGAAAGCTTCCTGGAGGAGGGGACATGAGCTGGGCCTTGAGGGGCTCAGTGTACCCTTGACATAGCATGGTATACATGTTGGTTGGTTTTGTTGCAATTTCATTTGCAGAAACTCCCTAACCAAGAGGTGTAGCCCCGAGTCTGGCCTCTTCCTGCACCAGGCCGCCCCCGACCTTCCTCACTACCCTGCGGCTCCTCTCTCCCCAGGTGTGCTGAAATGATCATCAGCATGGACAGCAACCAGATCCACAGAAAGACCCCCACTATGGAGCCAGCCCCCTCCACTGGGCCAAAAACGCAGAGGTAGGCGGAGTCTGAGGGTGCCCGGTGGGTGGGAGCGGGGCAGGGCCCGGCCCTTTGTTCCTCAACTCCCACAGGCAGGGGTTCTGAGAGGACTCCGAGGGTGGCACCTGGGTGGTTGACCTCATAGTGGGCCCCCAGGCAGGTGAGCCCAAGTTGAGATGACATCCTGGCATTGCCCTGCTGCTCAGTGGCATGGTGATGATGTCCCCTCTGCAGCTTCTTCCTGTATGAATGGGGAGTCCTATGGCCTGCCTTTGGAGGTGTTGTGAAGTCAGCGAGTAGTATGTGAGGAAATTCTTCATAAATTGTCAAATGCCTCGCAAACATAAGGTGATGGGTGACGATGATGGCTCCAGTTGCATCCACAGAGCATCTGGCTGGGCGTCTCCTCTGAGGCCTGTCCTGGAGCCATGCTCCGCACCCCAGGAGGGTGGAGGCCTCTGGTCTCTCGTCTCCAGGAAGCACAGCTCGGCAGTGCTCTGGGTGCCCCCGAAGAGCATGGCCTGCTTGTCAGCCTGGTGGGCCCGGAGGGGAAGATTCCACCTCTGCTGGGCGCCTTCTTCATGCCAGGAACTAGACACCAGTCAGGCCCTTTCGTGTATATTTCCTCATTCACTGTCACCACTCTGTGAGGTGAATTGTCTCAGTTTCTTTTATCCTTGTTTTCTCCCCAAAATAAGCGGGGAACTTGAATGGGTAAACATAGGCTTTCTCAAGTTACAAGCTTAACCGTGAGTTCAGAACTCAGAGACGGGGATGCGCTGGTAGAGGTAGGGCGCGGGGAAGCCACGGCTGAGGTCTCGGTGGATTCTCGGTCAGGGTCAGGCCTCTCTCTGGGGGAGCACGAGCAGCAGGCTGTTTCTGAGGGTGGGCTGTGGGCCTGGAATCAGAGCCTCTTCACTGCAGCGTGAGTTCTGTGGCTGATGTTAAAAAAATCAAGAGGTTCTTGTTGTCCGGGAGAGAGGCCGGTCAGAGATCTGGAGTCAGGCTGCCTGGGCCCAAGTCTTGGCTAACTTGCTGGTTGTGTGACCTCTGGCAAGCTTCACTTTTCTCATGATTTTTTTCTCATTATTATTCCCAATAACAGCATACCTCATGGAGTTGTTAGGAAGATTAAATGAGAATACATACAAGTACAAAGCACAGTGCCTTGCAAAGGCACACGCTCAATAAACTATCCATTAGTATTTAGTGGAGTCGCAGCAGGTGCCCAGTGCATGCTGGTCGTTCAGAGTGACACCATCTCTCCAAGTGTGGTCCTGAGGCCTCATGCCTCAGAATCACCTGGAGCGCTGGATAAGACTTAGCTTCTTGTTGCTTCTCCCAGAACTACTGCATCAGAATCTCTAAGAACGGGTCTGATTTGAGAGGAGGGCTCTTTAACATGCCCTCAAACTGAACTTCTGTACTCTAAACACAGAGAATCTCTGGACCAAGGCAACCCAGAGGCTACTTAAAAGCTAGTGCATTCACCAGAAAGAGAGAGCAGAAAAAGATGGTTGGATGGAACGGGACGTCTCTACAAGTTGGTAGCCACAGTGCTTTTCTTCTGTTGGGTGGGGTGTATATGTGTGTACATACACACAAGTGTGCATTGAGGGGAGAAAGGGTGTAGGCTCATGATAATAAAACTGATGATGATAGCTATGCTTTATTGGGCACCGACTCTGTGCCAGGCACCATGATAAGTGTTTTACAACATTAGTTCATTTAATTCTTAACGTGAGTAAAAATTTAACTCAGACTCTTCTTTTCTGTAAAAACATATTATGATCTCAGATTCAGCTAACCATATTTGTGAGACACCTGGATGTTACTACCATAGACCATGACACAGGTGTCCTGCCAACCCAGTAGTAGTGTATCCTAATTGCAGGCAAGTGACTACAAATAATTAAAACAGCTTCTGAGGATGTCCTGCTAGGATTTGGGTTGGTTGGACTATCTGCTAGACATTGAGGTCGCCCTGGATGATGGCAGGACTTAGGAAAGAAAGGCAAAAGTAGTCCAGTTCCCAAGCCCTCTGTCAGCCTGAAGATGACAGAGAGGAGGGGAGGTGGGGGGGGGGGGAGTGGAGAGTCAGGTGACACAGGTCTCAAAGGGTGGGGATTTTACATTGTTGGAAAAGCCATAGTCCTGAAGTGTTGTTGTGGAGTGAAGATGCTAAGACCCACCACCATCGTGGAGGTATATGGGGCGGGAAAGAATGAGCTGCCCCTCTCAGGAGGGCTGTGAGGGAGGCAGAGTCCTCATAGGAAGACAGATTTCAGTTAAGGATTTTGGAAGGAGCAGTCTATCAACAGTTTAAGAATTTATGTAAGAATTTATTTTTCATGGATATTGGGCAATGGCACCTCCACCCCCTCAGTCACCCAGGCCAGGATGCTGGGGAGCATTGGTGAGGCCGCAGTGCTGTCTGTTAACTCCACCAGCTTTATATCTGTGGAATCTGTCCACCTCCCTTCATCCTGTCACAAGCTTGCTTCAGGCTGTCATCGTTTCCCTCCTGGATTACTACAGCATCCTCCTAGCTGTTCTGTCTGTTCTGGCCCGCCTCCAGTCCCTCTGCACCCTGAAACGAGAGTGACTTTCTAAAATGCAGCTGTGATCATGTTGGGCTGTTTTGCTTACAACCTTTTGGTGCTCTTAAGATAAACATATGGCCCAAAGATCTGATGTTCTGGACTCTGCTTGCCTCTCCAGACTCGATGGACAGTCCTTAACTCTGGACTCCCATCGCATTGTGCTAGTTCAGTTTCCTCAATATGATGTTACTACTCATTCTTTTTCTCCTGTCCTCCCCTTCCTTCAGAATCAAGCCGAAGCTCTTATCTCATTATGAGGTAATTGTCTGCTAGTTCATCTTTTTTTCTCAATATAGCATAAGCCAGTGGTTTTCAAATGTTAGTATGCAACAGAATTACTTGGTGGGTTTGTTACAACAGACTGTTGGGCCCCATCCCGAGAGTTTCTGATTCACCGGGTGTAGGGGGCTCCGGGAATTTGCACTTCCAATCAGTTCCCAGGTGTTGCTCTTTCTGCTGGTCCAGGGAGCACTTCAAGAACCGTTGCTGACAGCTCCTATGTGGGAGAGGCTGTGGGCTGATGTTCCCCAAGTCCTAGCACAGTGTCTGGCACATGATAAACCTTCAGTGGATATTTATTGAACAAATAAATCAAAGAAGCTGATGTAAATTTTTAAGCAAGCTTTGTCACTGGTTTCATCACAGCCTCCCTCCTTTTTCCCTCCACTTCTACTGTGACATCGACCCCCTATGAGCAGTGAGTCCTTCACAGTCTGCCCCAGCTTCCTCACACGGGGTGGTCATTGAGGAACCTCATGTAAGTCTGCTGCCTTGGGCTGTGCTTTGCAAACCTTGCTTCCTACCCTCACCAGTCAAAATTCCCCTTCCCCGTGCCCCGTTAGCCAGTACTCATTCGGTAACTAGCAAAATTATCTAGTAACTAATTTAAACCAGCCATTAGTGATTTGCATGTCTCTCCAGTTTAATTATGAAGACATATTTTAATAGGGCTCTTTAATGGCTTTTTGCAAAGGTCAAGTATTGAAAAAAAGAAGTTTGGGCCTGTGACTGGATTTATTCCTTCATCTGTAAGCCTTTATCAAGAGCCAACCATGACGCAGGCTCTGTGCTGGGTCCTGAGGAATCAAAGAGGAACGAGACAAGGTACTTACCCCTGGGGACTTACTTCCACACATAGAAGACGGGCACATAAATGGTGTCACTGATACTAATAGACACATTATGAAGGGCAGTGAGAATACAGAGGAAGGAGCTACTGACCACACCAGAATGGCAGTAGGATTCCAGTGTGAGAAAAGCCCGAGAGAGAGGGCTTTGACTCCCTCATGGAGAAGGCAAGGAGAAGGAACAGTGTGGCATCTTAGGTGAACTACTGATAGTTTGGGAGCCTAGACCATATCAACGTACCTTATTCCTATTCAAAAACCATTAGGGTTTTAGGGTTTTTTTCATGCTATAGATAAGCAGTTAATGAAAGTTTAATCTCATTAGGATAAGTAATTTATAATGTATTTCCAAGGAGAGATTTCTGACAACCCAATTATTCCAAGATCTCAATAATGAAACATATTTCTAATAAAACAAAATAACGTGGAACGCCTTATATTTGGTTTCATTTTCCCTGAGCAAACTCTGATGGGAGGAATGGGATCCAGGAACTTTCTAAGTGTCAGGAAAAGCCAACTTAGAACTCAGCTTTCCTTCCAGCATCCCTGTGGTGAATAACACGTGCAGATAAACAGTACCTGTAACTCCCATGTGGGAGAACTGGAGCTGGGTCCACATAAACATGGATAAAATGACCCAGAGCTGAAAATACTCCACTCTGTCCAACCTCTGTAAGTCACAGTAGGAAGGACGGGCAATAAAGTAACCATTTTGCATCTTAATGGTATGATTCTACCTTCCAAACAAATCACACTGAACCAGACCACAGCTCTACAGGGCCGTCTACACAACCTACATCACCTGATGTCACAAACTCTCCTTTCTGCTTCCATAGGTCCACTTGTTGTCTCCCAGTCCTCTTTCTCCCAATTCCAAATAACTTTCAATTCCCCATTCATTTCTCCTTTAAGTTGAAGCTATTGTGAAAATTCCTCAGTTGTGGCCTCTTCAAGGGCAGAGACCTTTGTCTTACTCGTGGTTATGTCTCCAGAGCCTGTCTGGGCTGTGATTGACACACTAGTCGTTCAACAAACCAGTCAAGGAAATGAACAGATGATCTAGGGCTTGGTCAATGGCAGGAAGGGCCAGATGGGGGACTGGATGGACCCACAGGGTCAAGGCAGAGATTGGGGTGGATTCCAGAGAAGAATGTGCCTTTATTGGGAAATATTTATTTAAACTGAAGGTGGGAGAAAGCCCAGGGAGACAGGCAGACCCCCTCAGGAGAAATCCAACAGCAGGCAAGCAGAGATCCTCCTGCTTAGAGGAGAGGCACACCGCAAAAAGAGGGAAGGGGCAGTCTGGACTGAAGATCCAGCTGCAGATCTGAGGAGCAAGTGCAGGACTCTGGTTCCACAGCAGGGAGAGAGGAAGGCAGAACCCCAACCACAGAGAGTTATAGTGCCAGCCAGGGGATGGTGTCAAAGCCTCAGGCTTGGAGGCAGAAAAGAGGGATCCATTACTCAATGGTAGAGGTTCAGCCATGGAGAGACAAGGGGAGAGCTTAGTCCCTGGGCTCAGAGTGCTCTTTTCTTATTCTTTTTAATTAATTAATTTTTTTTAAGGAAGATTAGCCCTGTGCTAAGGTCTGCCACCAATCCTCCTCTTTTTGCTGAGGAAGACTGACCCTGAGCTACCACCTATGCCCATCTTCCTCTACTTTGTATGTGGGATGCCTGCCACAGCATGGCTTACCAAGCTGTGCATAGGTCAGTGCTTGGGATCTGAACCTGCGAACCCTAGGTCACCAAAGTGGAGTACGCGAACTTAACCACTGAGCCACCAGGCAGGCTGCTCTTTTCTTATTCTCAAGTGTATTGTTCCCTCGAGTTCCTGAGAGCCTGAAAAAACTTGGGGGAGTCTCTGTTCCTCACAGCCAAACTCGCTGGAAACATCTCCTGAGTACCCCCATCCACAACCTCATCCTCCAAATATTCACATAAATATCTAAGGGAGGCCAGGTCTGTGGAGCCGAGGGAGGAGAACGGAGAATGAAAGAATTTGGACTTTGGGGAATTCAAAAGGGAGGGGAGGGCCATGCTAGGGGTGAGAATAGAAACACTTCAGCAGGGTAAGTGGGTAGGGAGAGAGGATGTAGAGGACTCATAGGATTTGAGGAGATGAGATAAGAGCAGAGTTGATTGCATCCAAATCTGTTTTTAAAAAAGAAACATTGCCTGCTCTCACTTGTGGCATGACTTGGAAATCAGACTAACTCGTTAGGAAAGGAGAAATAAAAGGCAGCCATTGCAAATGCTCAGAGGGTTTCAGAGAAATGCATTAGCTGGCTTAGACTGCAGAACAAATGAGGAGGCCCAGATTACATTGGGCTTTATTATTACATCAACAAGAAAACAATTGTCTTGTCCTCACGGAGCTGGAGCTAACTGATTTCTGCATAACCATAATTCAGTTTAAATAAATATTTCCCAATAAAGGCACAATTAACAAACCAAATTTACTGCAATATCACGTAAAGTTGCCCAATCTCTCTCTTATTAACGACTCCCCGAAGAAATGTCTTCCTTTTTTCTCCTAAAAAGCACATCTGGTGTGAAACTTCTGGGAGTTATAGCGGTTGCTCCCTAAATAAATGGCGGGTGTTGGAAACCAAGCGTGGATACTTAAGCTATGCTATAACCTGGGTTTGTCAAGAAGTGACTGAGTATATAAGCCTTTTTCCTCCCTAAACAATAATAAAATCTCTGAGAGCTAGATGAGGTGGACTTCTGGGAAAGTCATGTAAAAAACTGTGTGGCGTCATATAAAGAACACAGGATTCGGAGTCAGTGGACTGTTGGTTTCCTGGATCTGCTGCTGCCCTGCTGTTCCCTAATGGCTTTAGATAACAATTTTCAATCTTTGTTTCTGTAACATAATAGTAATAGTAATAATAATATAATATTACTTCCCTTAGCTTGCTCACAAATGTGATGGCCCTTCATAAACCATTCATTGCTATGCAAATATCAGTTATAATAGTTAAAATATTCAAACATGCAGCTCTGTTTTCTTGATCGTGAAGCAAATGTGGAAAGATACAGAAGACTATTATCTGACCCCTAACACAGAGTTCTAGAAATCCCTGATGATTATAGCTCTTTTTTCTGCTGTAAGTCTAAGAGTGACTCTGAAGCCAGCTCAGGTGACAGAACAGATAAAGAATGAGGCCTCGGTGGGGGCTGCTTCCCAGAATCCTAGGTGTTCACTTTGTTCAGGTCCGTGCCACAGGCCATACCCAGTCCTCAGTTGACCATCTTGGAGAGATTATATTATTCTATGTATTCCAACATGTACAGGCTTGGTTAGTGCTGGACTAGGGGTAAAGACTGGTGACATGGATCTCAACACCCAGGAACAGCCACTTCAGGTACATAGGAAAGGGGGAGGAGGAATCGCCTGACCAGAGGCAGCCCCAGTCCGGACAGCATCCATCGCATATCTTCTTTATTCCTGGCACTGCTCTAGATAACACTGAGGTGACAGACATCACTTCTGACCTTAGGAAGCAGACAGTGTATTTGGGAAAGTGACACATCTACATCAAAAAAGACGTGGAGCTCTCTTCCTCAGCACTGCCAGCAGAGGTGGCGGCCATCCCCTACCCAGCATCATGGCTGCCCTTGAGGGCCAGAAGGTGATGCCCAACGACGGTTCTGTGAGCAGCAAGAAAACAGAGCAGACGCTGCCCGCAGGCTACCGGAACTTCCTGGTCCACAACGTCAAGGAGCTGGAAGCTCCCTGACGTGCAACAGATCTTACTGTGTTGAGATTGCTCACAAGGTTTCCTCCAAGAACCGCAAAGCCATCTTGGAAAGAGCAGCCCAGCAGGCCCTCAGAGTCACCAACCCCAAGGCTGGCTGCACAGAGAAGAAAGTGAATAGACAGCTCGTGTGCACACTTTATTTGTGGTAAATAAAACCTTGAAAACTCTGGGGGGGCGGTGGGAAACGACGTGGTCATAATCTGCTTATGTGAGCTCTGTGAAGGCAAAAACTTTGTGTACTTCACCTCAGTATGCCTGACACTCAGAGGGTGCTTCAGAAATGTTAGACGTGTGAAAGAAGGATTGAGCAAAATAAATAAATGCGTTTTCAGAGAAAGAAACATTGCCTAGTGGTCAGGGAAGGCATAAATGGACAGTGCTTACATTAGGACTTGAAGGACAAAGTAGGATTCAAATAGCAGAAGCAAAAATTACTCCAAGTGCATCACGTCCAGAGGCCGAGAGCTAGGAGTGCCCAAGAGAATGAGAAAAGGAGCAAGAACGATGCCAGCTACAGACTGTTACAGAGGCTGTCATCACACAAGCCCATTCACAGCTCTGTGGGCTATGCGTTTCTATTGCCCTCTCTACAGATGAGGACGCTGCGGGTGAGAGAGCTGGGCGTCCGCCTCCCTGTATCTCGTAGTAATAAAGCAAATAAGAAAGAGAATAAGAATATGACAGGTACTTGCAACTGCACAAGATATAGCCTATATATTTTCTTTAAACCAAATCAAATTAACTCAGACCCTAAGCCAAATAGAACTGGGACTCCTCGCCCCACTACCACCCACCTCTAACTTTAGGATATCACAAGGCCTAGGGCTCTAGATCTTATGCAGAGAAAAATGCTTGCGGAGGCCTCTCTGGTCTTGGCTCAGCCTGAGGTGCCCACAGCCCCAGCCGGCAGGCTTCCTGGAATCCAGAAGCTCCAGAGCTCCTGTGCTCAGCCTCCCGGGAGATTCCATTCCTCGGAGAGCCTGTTCTCTTCCCAGGCTTCAGGAGGGGCAGGGTGTGCTAGGCGGAGGGGGCCGGAGGGAAGTCTCTGCCACTCCTGGTTCCCCGGCTCTCTGTACCCTTCTCAGGGTGGAGAACTCTCAGAGTCTCTGTTTGTGCCCATCTCTTACCTTCCCCCTCCGCTCCCTCTCCCACCAAACAGTGCACATCTCCCTTGAAACAAGGAGCACAAAACCTCGGCTGCCCTTGGGGAACAGGGGAGGAAGAATACTGAGCACAACACAGACAGTTTTTTCTTTGGTATAATTCCGTTGCAGTAAAAAGAAAAAGAAAACGCAAATTAATATCTCAATAAATTAATCTACCCCAAACAGCTCACATTTTCTAAACGTTTGCAGTGTGGTGGGGACTATCCGAAGCTCTTTCCCCACGAGGTGGGTACACTTATTATGCTCATTGCATCGTTGAAGAAACCAGAGCTTAGAGAAATCAAATCTCCCACTTAAGATCACAAGGCTCCTAAGTGATAGAATCGAAACTCAAGCTCAAGCATGTCTGGCTGGAAAATCTACGTCCTCTTCCCCACACCATGTAAGGAAAGCGATGCTTCCCTCTAGAGCCCAGGGCGCAGGTTTCTTTTTTCTTTCTCTTAAAAAAAAAAACCCACATAATTACAAACTCTGTATAAAATAACAAATCTAAGAATCAATTTTCATTTGTCTCTGTCACCTTCTAGAACTTTGTATTTGCATAAAGTTTTATGTATTCACCATAATATCACAGATAGAATTTTATAGTATATATTTTCAATTGCCATTATACTGCTACAGTCTCATTGCTTTAATATATTCTATGTATTTTATATATTTTATGTAAATATATCATGTTTATATATTTTTATTTCATATGCACATAAATATATTTCTATAATCTTATTTATTTATTCACTTTTGCTGAGGAAGATTGGCCCTAAGCTAACATCCCTGCCAATCTTCCTCTGTGTTTCAGTATGTGGGCCCCAGCTCAGCATGGCCGCCAGCAGAACGGTGTACATCAGCGCCCAGGAACTGGCCGGGCAGCAAACAGAGCACCTGAACTTAACCACTAGGTCACCTGAGCTGGCCCTCGTTATTTTTTTCTCTTACAACACCCTTGCCCTCTCCCTCTGCCCTCCCCACCCCAATCAGAGACAATTGCAGCCTGGTATGAGTTTCCCATACATCTCTCCACAGTCATACAATTATACAATAACACAGGTATTGAGGGATTGGCCATTGTTTGTTTTATATACATCTTAGAATATATTGTTTTATGCACTTCTATACTCTTACAAAAATATACTTTTTTACTTGTTACTGTATTTTCTTAACAATATACATTGTGAAAACCCTTCCAGATCAATTGATTTCACTTTAACTCTTCTGTATTTAATAATATAATCCATAGGACAGTTATTCTAATTTATTCAACCTTTCCTCTATGGATAGTGTTTACTTTGTTTATATTTTTTGCCACAACAGATAATATTGCAATAAACTTTCTTGTATACGTATACTCTTCTGTACTGGTGCTTTTCTTTCTTTCTTTCTTTCTTTTTAAATTTTTTTGGTGAGGAAGATTGGCCTTGAGCTAACGTCTGTTGCCAATCCTCCTCTTTTTGGTTGAGGAAGGTTGTCACTGAGCTAACATCTATGCCCATCTTCCTGGATTTTGTTTGTGGGATGCCACCACAGCAAGGCTTGATGAGCAGTGTGCAGGTCTGCTCCCTAGATCTGAACCAGTGAACCCCAGGCCACTGAAGCAGAGCACAAATTTAACCACTACACCACCAGGCTGGCTCCATGGTGCTTTTATTTCTATGGGATAGATTCCCAGGAGTAGGATTTCTGGGTCAAAGGGCATATATTTATTTTAATTTAATAAATGTTGCCAAATTGCTTTTCAAATGGCTCTACAAATATACACTTTTACCGGCAGCGTCTGAGGGTGCAGGGCCCTTGTTCCGAGTGCTGGTCTGAGACCACCTCCAGAAACATCCATTTAGTAGTGTTGGGAGGGACCTAGGAATCTGAATTTTTTCAAAGCTCTCCAGGTAGTTTTAATAGGTAGTAAGAGTTGGGAGTCACAGGTTCTCCTCCCTGCAGGATTTCCCATGAGGGAGGAATAAGGGACAGGTATCAGGAAGGTCACGTGATGGGACTCCCTTTTACAAAGGGCCTCAGATTTAAACTTTTCCATTATCACCAAATAACATTGTAAGTGTAAGTAACAGAGACACCCTGACAGGCCTGAAGAAAGGAAGTATTAATAATTCAACCTTACATTTATGTCTCATTATCTGTCTACCCCACTGGCAATATTTATCTTTTAACAACTTTCATTGTTAGTACAATTATATGGTAGAACACTGCCGTCTGTGATGGAACATCTTAAATTCGATGAAGTCTATAGCTTATGAATAACACATGGCCATTATTCAAACAATAATTGGAACCATTCTATCAACAATATTATTTTTCTGGATAAATTCTATCCTTTCGAGGCTGGCCCCATGGTGCAGTGGTTAAGTTCACACATTCCACTTCAGCAACCCAGGGTTCGCCTGTTCGGATCCTGGATGTGGACGTACACACCACTTATCAACCACATGCCACACGCCTGTGGCAGGCGTCCCATATATAGAAACTAGAGGAAGGAGGAAGATGGGCACAGATGTTAGCTCAGGACCAATCTTCCTCATCAAAAAGAGGAGAATTGGCAGCGGATGTTAGGTCAGGGCTAATCTTCCTCAAAATAAATAAATAAATAAAATTCTATCCTTTATATTGAAGCTGGATACCTGAGGGCAACTGTAAACATTCAATAAGAACATGATAGTCCCTCAACCTTGTTCCTTGTTTCTTTTTTTTTATTACTTTTTTCTTTTTTTTTTGAGAAAAAAAGATCCCATGTCTGCACCCGGGATCTGACCCGGCGAACCCTGGGCAGCCAAAGCAGAACATGCGCACTTAACCACTGCGCCACCGGGCCGGCCCAGCACCTTGCTTTTTTTCACTTAACAATTTATCTTGGTGGTTGCTTCATAATGGTTTATAGAGATTTTCTTCATTTCTTTGTGCTACTGAATTATGACTTATTCAACCAATCCCCTACTGACAGACAGTTTGGTGTTTTCAATCTTCCGTAATTACGAATAATTCTGCCTTTTGAAGGCAACATTTTATACTTGGGATAGATTCCTAGAAATGCTACTGTTATAGATCAAAGGTAAAATGTACGTGTAATTGAGGATTCCCCCTCAACTGCATGGAAAAGACATGCATGGTGTCTTCTCCAACACCAACAGGTCTCTGATTCTCGGGCACCAACTGCCTGTCTGATGACTCAGTTCAATTCTGATGCTGACTCCTGGAGCTAGCTCAGATCCCACAGGTTAAGGGCTCAGTCCCCCAAGACTTCCTCCACTTCAGATGCCAGCCGCAAACGGGGTGCCCAGGCTAGTCGCAGTTCTGTCTGGCCGACTACAAATTCAGGGGTTCCGATGAATGACTCGCAGGACTCAGGAAACTGCTCTCTTACTATTTCCAGACTATATAGAGGCTACAACTCAGGAAGAGCCAGGTGGAGGAAGCGCACAGGGCGAGGGGTGGTGGGGTGCAGAGCCCCGACGCCCTCTCAGGCAGTGTGTAGCATGGCCTGTTTCCCTGCAGTCTTCCCGCAGAGTCCAGTGTCAAACTTGTGGATTTTTGTCAGTCTGAGGTGAAATATAGTATGCGAGTGTCGTTTCTAAAAACTGTTTATTGGAGTGTAATATACACACAGAAAGTGCAAATATCATAAGCATACAGCTCACTAAATTTTCACAATGAACACACTTGTACAACCAACACCCGTACTGAAAAAGAGTTACCAGCACTACCCCCCAATTTCCCTTTGTCACTGTCACCTCACTGCACCCAATAACCTGACTTCTAATAGCAGACATTAGTTTTACCTCTTTTTGTACTTTTTATAAATGGAATCATATAATATAGATCCTTAGGGTCTTTTTTTTTTAACGTATCACTATGCTTGTGAGATTCCCCTACATTGTTGTGTGAGGTTGTAACACTCACGACTGCATAGTATTCCGTCATGTAAATATCTCACAATTTATTTATGCATTCTGTTGTCGATGGGCCTGTAGGTAGTTTCTGGTATGAGACTCTTGTAAACAGTGCTGCTATGAACATTTCAATATATGTCTTTTGTGAACTTGGCTGTACCTTTCTGCTGGGAGCGGAATTGCCAAGTCCTAAGGTATGGACATTTGGGTTTGGTAGATAATGGTTCACGTTTTTGCAAAGTGGTTGTACCAATTCACACCCCAACAACAGCGTATGAGAGTGCTGTTCAGGTTCTTCCCCGTCCTTGTCAACACTTGGTCCTAGAGTAGTTTGAATTTGCATTTCACTTACCAGGAGTGAAACTGAGCATCTTTTCACATATTTATGGAGTATTTACCGCTTCTTTTTGTGTGAACTGTCTTCACCATTTGCCCATTTTTAATTGTTTGATACTTTGCTTCTAAACTGTTACCCGTTCTTCACGTATTAGAGATAGCTGTGCTGGTTATCATCTGCCACCTCCCGACAAATCCAGCTGTCCCACTTTGTGCCTGGGAGGCTGACCCTTGTAGAGCCCATCACCGTGACTCCCTTGTGAGTTGGCTTCTAGGTGGTGTGGCCAATGAGAGGCAGTGGCAGGAGGAGAGAGAGGTTGAGCCACCTTCCCTTTTTCCCTCCCTGCTTCGGCAGTGACTGCATCTCCCTTGATAAAGCTCTCATGAGCACTTCCTTCTCAATAGTTCAGCTCCCACTGGGCTCTGATAATATTATTATCTCTCCTGTCTCTTCTGCTCTAGGGGAGCTAAGGATATCCTGATGCCACTTGTCTCTGGGTGGGTCACATCCCTGGTTTTTTCTCTTAACCCTGCCCATAGCTTTGCAAATAATCCCTTCATTAAAATCTCTTCATTTGAGCCATTAGGGAACGAATTCTGATTCCTGCCAGGATCCTCATGTCACCTAGGTCTTTGTTTGTGACACAAGTTGCAGTTTTTTTTTTGGAAAGTTGGCCCTGAGCTAACATCTGTTGCCAATCTTCCTTTTTTTTTTTCTTTCTTTCTCTCCCCAAAGCCCCAGTACATAGTTGTATATCCTAGTTGTAGTTTTTTCCAGTTTCTCTATGTGGGACGCCACCACAGTATGGCTTGATAAGCAGTGCATAGGTCTGCGCCCAGGATCTGAACCAGCGGATTCTGGGCTGCCGAAGCAGAGCATGCGAACTTAACCACTTGGCTACAGGGCTGGCCCATGTTGCAAATATTTTTCTCCAGTTTATCATTTTTCCTTTTACTTTGCCTCTGGTGATTTTTCAGAAAATTATTTTTTTTAATTGTGTAGTCAAATTTATCTTTTCTATTACTTTATTATTATTCTATTACTTTATTATTACTTCTGGATATAATATCAGAGTTGAGAAAGTTTTTCCCACTTTCAGGTTATAAAGGAATGAATCTGTCACCCAGAGAGGTCCCTAAAACATTTTCCATGGCTAGTGCTTTGTTTTGCAGTTGTGCTTGCTTAGGAACCAAAGCAGAACAATGCCAGATGGCCAAACCACGGAACTGGTCTTAACCAGAAAGGTCCACGATGGCAATGGGGTGCCTGTTGACAAATAAAAATGGCAAGCAGTAGGATATATTGGAGACTATCAGGAAGCCATTTGGTGTAAACCTAATTTGGCCTGACCTTGTCTTTCCAGCAGGGCCTGACCGAGGCCATTGAGCATGCATTGTATATCTGCTTTAGATATTCCCTATGGCAAGAGCAAAGGCCCTTGAGATAAAGGTGCAACTTCCCTCCCCCTCCCAACGTTGGCATTCCTTTAAGGATTAAGCATCTTTCCTTAGGCTAGGAACTGATTGCTGCGCTCACCTGTGACCACCCAGCTCGAGACAATAGACTTGCCTCCTGCTATGCCCTCTGAGAGAGCAGACCCACTACCTGCTGTATCCATCAAGCGCTGTGCCGACAGGGCAATCTTGTGACTTTTGTGGGAGGGACATTTCAATCATACATAAAGCCTCCTGTTTGCGGGTATATAACCACTCTGTGTACCTCACTTCTTTGGTGCCCTTTCTTCCTTTGGGAAGAAAGGCCCCGCGCCATGGTCCTCAGATTTTAGCTCAGAATAAACTCTCCCAAATTTTCATTTATAGATTGGTTATGGATTATTTTCGTCGACGCTGTGCAAGAGGTGACAAATAGAAATGGCAAGCAATAGGATATCTTGGAGTATATGAGGAAGCCATTTGGTGTAAACCAAATTTGGCCTGACTTTGTTTTTCCAAAAGGGCCTTACATGGCCATTGAGCACGCATTGTATATCTGCTTTAAGCATTTCCTATGGCAAGAACAAAGGCCCTTAAGATAAAGGTGCAACTTCCCCCAACATTGGCATTTCCTTGAGGATAAGCATCTTGCTTTAGAGTAGTAACTGATTGCTGCACTCACCTGTGACCACCCAGCTCACCTGTGACCACCCAGCTTGAGACAACAGACCTGCCACCCTGCTGTGTCCACCGAGACAGCGACCTACCTGCTGTGCCCATCAATCGCTGTGCCGACAGAGCAGTCTTGCGACTATTGTAAAAGGGGCATTTCGATCATATGTGAAACATCCTCTTTAGGGGTATAGAACCACTCTGTGCACCCTACTTCTTTGGTGCCCTTTCTTCCTTTGGGAAGAAAGGCCCTGGGCCACGGTCCCCACATTTTAGCTTAGAATAAACTATCCCAAATTTTCATTTATAGATTGGTTATGGATTATTTTCATCAACAGAGGAAAAATGCAAAAGGTGCTTTCTTCTAAAATTTATTTGGGTTTCACTTTTGACTTTTAGTTCTCTGATCCATTTGGTATTTACCCTATAGACAAACTCTTAAATCACCTCGTGAGAAGAAACTCCCTTAGGTTGGTATATGCTATGTTCTGAGGAGAGTCATAATAATGGTGAAAATTATTATAATCTCTTATACATTTATAAGGAGATTCAGCACATTGCAGTTTAAGACAAATTCTAATAATAGCAATAATAATAATAAAATCACTGATGATAGCTAACTTCCATTAAGAGCATGCTAAGTTCTAGGTGTTTTACAGGCATTACATCATGTAATCTTTGTGACTACTCTGTGAAATAGATCCTATTATCATACCCATTTCTCAAGGGAGCAAAATAGGCTCAGGAAGAGTAAAAGGGGGTAATTTACCTAAAGATACTTGGTCACTAAGTGCTAGAACCCTGGTAGTCTGACTCCAGAGTTTTCAGGTTTTAAAAGCACTGTATATATTACCACATTTAACTCTCCTGAGAATTCTGTGAGGTAGGTTATTACTACCCCTATATTGCATGGGAGGAAAATGAGGTGAGGGAGCATGAACGGAATTGCCCAAAGTTTCACATTCCTTAAACAGGAGATCTGGGTCTGACTGGAACCCTGATTTGGGGACTGGGAGACCAGAGTTTGCGACTCTCCCGTCTCTGCCTCCCACACCTGTCCAAAACGCCAGAGTCAGGGCCCTAGAACCCTTCAGATTTAAGGGGGCCAAACTGAAGAGGTGAGAGGATGGAAAAACATTAATCCTGGGTGTGTTGAGCAGCTGCCAAAGTCTCACCGGGTGGAGACTGGAAGGTCCCTCCCAGCCCTGGGAATCCAGGGTTCCACAATGGAAGATGAATGATAACACAGTAATAGGAATTTCCTTGGGAAAGCTAATGAAATGTGTGGCAGAAAAAAGCACTTTGACTTGGTAATGTGGGGAAAATCTCTTTGAATGAACCAAAAGACCTCTGAAGGCTTTAAATCAAGGCATTCAAGGGGGACACAGGACATCCTTAGGAAAAGGGTCCAGAAAATTGGCTTGGGATAGAGCTGGGATATATGTATATTGGTATCTGAGTGTGTGTGTATTGGTATGTACCTATGTATTTTGGTATATGTACATAAATACATTCCATATATATTAGTATGTATGGATATATTTCATCAGTTCTATGACACAGAGATTTTTAAAAATATTTTCCATATTTTGACATCTCTGATATCATGATGTATCTTACCATTGGTGGTATCTTGGACTTGATGAAATACTGTATATCTATGCCTGAATAAAACAGCCTGACAGGTACCACTTTAAATTCACAATTATGAAACTAATGGGCCCTCGAGGTTGACCTGCAATCATACGCTACGTCTCTGGACCATTCGTTCACACCCTCCTGTGTGATATTTTCACAACTTCTTTTCTTACCTCCATCTCTCATTCTCAATTTTGGCCTTTTATCTTGCTTTCTACTTCACTAAGAAAATTGAATCGCTCAGAAGAAAATGTCCACAGACTCCCCCCACCCCTGCACCTCTGCCAGGTCCCGGGACTTCCTACCATCACCACAGATGACCCATCTGCTGCTACCTGAGCCAAGCCCTCCACCTATGCTCTGGGTCCCAGCCCTCCTGCCGCTCAAGGGCGTTCCTCCCATAATTCTCCCTTTGCTCCCCTACATCTGTTTCTTTTTCTTTCTACCTGACTATGTCTATCAGTATAAAGACACGCTCTTTCTGCTCCTATTTAAGAAAAAAAACAAAACAAAACAAACTTTTTCTTGACTCCACTTCCCATTCCCAGGCAATACTTTATATTTTTGCTGCAAAACCCCTCCAATGAGTTTCGATCTCGTCTAATTTCTCTCCTTCCAGTCACTCTCAAAAACTCACTCCAGTCAGGCTTTGTCCACGTACTCCTCCAAAACGCTCGTGTCAAGGTCATGAGGAACCTCTACTGAACCCAAAGATGAACTCTCCAGCCTTTCCACACTGGCCCTGTGTGCAGCAGCTCACTCTCCTCTGCGACATGCTTCCTCCACTTGCCTTCCAGGACACCTCACCTCTCAGCCTCCTCGAACGGGTCCTCCTTTTCACAACCGCTCAATGTTGCAGCCCACCAGGGCTCAGTCATTGGTCCTCTTTTCTTCTCTCTCTGCACTCACTCCCTTGGTGATATCATGCTCAGTGTTACGAGTTAACCTTCATCCCGGAAAAAGATATGCTGAAGTCCTAAACCCCAGTACCTCAGAATGTGACCTTATTTGGAAATAGGGTCATTGTGGACATAATTAGTTAAGATGAAGATGAGGTCCTACTGGAGCAGGGTGAGCATTTAATTCAATATGACTGTTGTCCTTTGAAGAAAAAGAGAAGAGACACAGAGGTAGAGACACACGAGGGGAGAACACCACGGTAGGACACAGAGGTAGAGATTGAAGTGCTTTAGCTGCAAGCCAAGGAACACCAAAGCGTGCCAGCAAGCCAGCAAAGCTCCAAGAAGCAAGGAAGGATTCTCCTCTACGGGTTTCAGAGGGAGTGACCCCGCCGATGCCTTGTTTTAGGAAGTCTAGCCTCCAGAACTGAGTCAATAATTATTTTTTGTTTTAAGCCACCCAGTTTGAGGCACTTTTTTATGGCGGCCCTGGGAAATTAACACAACCAGTCTCGTAGCTCCAAAAACTATCTATCTATATACTGAAGAGTCCTAAATTTATATCTGTGGGTCACACCTCTTTCCAACTGTTTCCTTCACATCCCGCACTTGGATAACTAATAGACATCTCAAACTCAACACGTCCAGACTGAATTTCTGACCTCCATCACTTACCTCCACCTCCATCCAGCCTTCTCCATCTCAGTTGATGGCAGCTCCATCCTTCCTGCTGCTCAGGACAATAGACCTGGAGTCAACTCTGACACTTCTTTTTTTCTTATACCCCACATCCAACATATAAAGAAATCTTATTACCTCTACTTATAATATAGCCAGAACCCAACTCTTTCTCACCTCCTTCAGTGGCAGCATCCTGGTCCAAGACACTACCATCCTCTGCTCAAAATCCTTCCGATTCTACTCCTAGGAAAAGCCAAAGTCTGCACATGGCCCATGAGGCTCTGCACAAATCCCCTCTTCTGTCTTACCTGTCTGACCCCATCTCTCACTACTCCCCTGGCTTGCTCACCCTGCTCCGGCCACCCCAGCCTTCTTGCTGTTCCTTGAAGATGCAAGGCACATCCCTGTCTCAGATTCTTTGCATTAGCTGATCCATCTGTCTATGATGCCCCTTCTCAGACATCCTAATGATTAACTCCCTCACCTCCTTCAGGTATTTGCTTAAGTGTCAGATTCCGGATAAGCCCTACCCTGCTCACCCTATTTAATATTGAGAACTACCCTCTGTCTTCTGTATCCAGATCCCCTCATCCTGCTCTAATTTTGGTTAGAATGCAGCTTCTCGAGGGCAGGGTCTTTGTCTGTTTCGCTCACAGATGTATCTCAGGAGCACACGATATGTGCTCAATAAATATTTGCTGTAGATGAAAACTCATATTAATATGTATATTTGGATATATTTATCAAGTGTTTAACTGTATTTTCAATTTTAAAATTATATTTTAAAAGTAATGACATAATACATATTTACTATAAATAATTCAATACAGAAAGTGCAGGGGCCGGCTGGTGGCGCAGCGGCTAAGTTCGTACGTTCAGCTTTGGCCGCCCGCAGTTCACCAGTTTGGATCCCGGGTGCAGACGTGGCACTGCTTGGCAAGCCATGCTGTGGTAGGCGTCCCACATATAAAGTGGAGGAAGATGGGCACGGATGTTAGCTCAGGGCCAGTCTTCCTCAGGAAAAAGAGGAGGATTGGCAGCAGATGTTAGCTCAGGGCTAATTTTCCTCAAAAAAAAAAAAAAAAGAAAAGGAAAGAAAAAGAAAAAGAAGAAAGTGCATAAAGTAAAAAGCAAAGGTGCCAGTTTCCCCTAACCCACATCCAAATGGAATCACTGTTCCTGGGTTGGTGTATACTCTTCCAGACTTCTTCGAATGCACCATAAAAACATATGCACAGACACATGCATGTTTACAACAATGGGATCATGCTACTTATAGATTTTCTGGAACTTTTTCACATACTATATCATGGGCAAATTTCCATGTCAGCACAGATAGATCTATTTCATTATTTTTAATTGTTTCATGTATTCTACTGCATGGATACCATGGATATTTTTTAATGATTTCATCATTGGTTTGTGGAGATGGTCGTTATCTAAAGTTTTATTCTAGCAAAACTTCATCAATTTTTAATTTGAGATTTAAAATATTTGGGAAAGAGATTGTTCCAGTTTACCTTTATCTATAAATAAAGAAATTGTGAAACAAGTTATTTATAAATAATATTACTAATGAACAATTTAAGAAAATAAATACTTTGATATTACCATCGAACAAAGATAGTACTAGAGAAGGCCCATTTATTTCAAAACTGTATATATTGTGCATATATACATATGCCCAAAGTGACCTTTGTTAGGTGAATCGTGAGTACTTTTGATAGGCTGCTTCCAGTTTCTGTACCGTACTCAGAATTATTCAAATCTATTTCTTGCCAAATATTTCTACCTTTCATGGATTAAGCAGCTCCCCTCTTCCTCTCCTCTTTGCACTTCTATTTTTGTCTCACACTTACACGCCCTTACTATGTGCCAGGCCCTGTTCTAAGTGCTGTACAATTATTAATCTCCATTCTACAGGTATGTACCTGTGTGCACGTGTGCGGGTCTTAGTCCGTTCCGATTGCTATATATTTGCTATATCATATAAAAACAACATGCCATAGACTGGACGGCTTAAACAAGAAACATTTATTCTCCCTCTTCCGGAGGCTGAAGTCCAAGGTGAAGGTGCCGGCAGATCTTGTGTCTGGCGAACCAAGGGCCGCTTTCTGGCTTGCCCTTGGCTATCTTTTGTATCCTCACATGGTGGAGAGCAGAGAGAGAGCAGCAAGCTCTCCTGTGTCTCTTCTTATAAGGGCGCTAATCCCGTTCATGAGGGCTCCATCCTCATGACCTAATAACCTCCCAGAGGCCCCACCTCCTGACACCATCACACTGGGGATTAAGCTTCAACATATGAATTTTGGGGGGACAAACACTCCTGCATTTATTGGACACCCAGCAGGTGTGGGATTTCCATTCACTACGGCATTTAATCCTCGCAAGGACCTACTGAGTTAAGTGCAACCATGGTCCTCAGTTTACAGATGTGGAGACTGAGGCAGAGAGAATTACTTAAAATGTCTTGGTGGGGGTGAGAGAACAGACTGCTTACAGAATTGAAGTTCTGACTTTTGAATTTAATGAGTGGAGATCTCTGTCAACTAGCATCTAATAAGTCACCATGGGGACCAAGTGAAATAATGCAAATAAAATGTCCAGAGGGAAACTGGCATATAGTAGGAACCCAGTACATCTTTGTCAAATCTGAGTGTCTGTACTCTACAGAGACCATCTCTGAGAAAGTTGCCTGGATTTAACCAAACATTTTAAACATACAATCCATCATCCTAAAAGCAAAAAGTTTTTGATAGAAACTTTCAAATGCCCACATCTCCTGTAATTTTGGACAGATTCTTCTTCCGTCTCTTTTGCCATCCTATACACACACACACACACACACACACATGCTATTCTCTCACCCTCAAACACAGAGCAGAGGGTGCAAGGAGATGAGACGGCTTCAAGTGAGGTCTGCAGCCCGTAGAGTTACAGATGGCTTCACTTACAGGTAGACACAACCCAGAGTAAACCTCCCCTGTGTGTGGCGTGTGGGCACATTAGCTCTCTCTTCCTTATACATAGTTTTGCTACAGCTACTTTATCAGCCACATTGTGCCCATGTCTTCTTTTGTAAGACCCCTCCAACATTTTCTGGAAGCATGCATGGTACGAAGGCAGAAGAGAAAACTGCTTGCATACAAGACATCACAAAAGAAGGAAGAACAAGCTGAAGGCTTGTTCTCCAACTTATGGGCCCCAGCCACGTGCATCAGATCACCTGGGATATTTGGCAAGATGCAGAATTCTGGGGTCCCCCCTCAGACCTGCCATATTCGTTAGAGGAAGAGTTCTCCAATCTAACACACCTGTTAAAACAAATAACACATATTTTGTAACAACCTTTTGATATCTGGAATGAAATTCATAATGACGTAATCTACCTACATATAGAATTTCGAAACTTTAATGTGATACTTTTAAAAACAAAATATTGTGAATAAGATTTTTTTTTTTAAAGATCGGTACCTGTGCTAACATCCATTGCCAATCTTTTTTTTTTCTCCTTCTTCTCCCCACAGCCCCCGAGTACATAGTTGTGTGTTCTAGTTGTGAATGCTTCTGGTTGTTGCATGTGGGACGCTGCCTCAGTGTGGCCTGGTGAGCGGTGCCATATCCGCGCCAGGGGTCTGAACCAGAGAAACCCCTGGGCCACTGAAGCAGAGTGCGTGAACTTAACCACTTGGCCACGGGGCCAGCCCCTAATGTGATACTCTTAATATTAGTAACAATAGGGAGTGATTATATCACTCTTTTATCCATGGCTGTCATCTGTCCCAGAGAAAACCCAAAGGCTCTGTAAGACCCCGCACCATCTGGCCCCCTATTTCCTCTCTGAACTCCTGTCCTAATCCTCTACCTCTTACTCACAAGGCACCCTGGTCTCCTCATTGTCCCTTAAACAACCAAGAAATGTTGGCTCCTCCAAACCTTTGCGCTGGCTGCTCTCCATGCCTGGAACACTCTTCCTCAGACGTCTCCTTGCCTGACTCTCTCACTTCCTTCGAGTCTTTTCTCAAAAGACACCTCAGTGAAGTTTGTCTGATTGCAATCTTCAAAATTACAAGCCCGACCCCTGCTCCTGACACTTCTTTTCCCCTTCTTGGCTTTTTCTTAGCACTTTTCACTCTCTACAACAGAATGTATTTTGTTTTTTATTGCCGCCTGCCCCAATATAAGCTCCATGATGACAGGGTTTTTTGTCTTTCTTGTTTACTGTTAGAATAAGAGCGCCAGGCGCTGGCACATAATGCGTATTCAGAAAAGAGTTGTTGAATGAATGAATGAACAACTAAATAATACTCATTTCAACATGTCAACCCTACTAGATAATATTATGAAGTGGCCAGACACTTGCAGCTATAGGTAGATCACTGTGATGTGACAGATAAATGCAGAAGGATCACTTGATTTGTGTTGGTGAAATGATAAGTGGCATTGTTAACAGTGATGGGATTTTCCAAGATGATGAACACGTCTTGATGAGGCTTGAAGAAATCAAAGTACACTCTCCCCTCAATTTATGCAGTAACGGCATTCCTGGACAAACGGGTGTGTAACAAAACCACCCACAAAACCCACCCTGTGCTTAGATGTAAAATAGTTTGATTCTAGACTTAGAAAATTGTAAGCAGTTTCTCATGGGTCTTTCAAAAGTCACACGTGAGAGGAATTATTCTTTTTGGGGTGCACTGCAAGGCATCTGGTCTCTTTGGTCCCCACCCACTAAATGCCTGCTAATCATTGTGACAACCCCAAAATGTCCTCACAGATTTTCAAAATGTCATATTGAGAACTGAGTTAGACGCTTTCTGTTCCAAGTAACAGAGAAATGAACCTATTTGGCTTAATAAAAAATATTGATTGGCTCCCGGAACTGATCAGTCAGGGTATGTCTACTTTAGGGAAGGCTTTCTCCAAGATCAAATAGTTCAGCCGGGACCTAAACTCGCCTGTTCTCACCCCACCCCCTCTTCCCTACTCCGCTTCCTATGTTTTGGTTCCACCCAGTATTCTCAGCAAAATGTCCTTGAGTCTTCATTCTGACCTGTCTGCACCCCTGAACCAATCATGTGGTGGAAAAGGATGGGAAATGCTGACAGAGTCCACCCCTGAGCCGGGGGAGAGGTCACTCCTACGCAAACCCTCTGCCTGACCCCCAGGCGCAAGCAATGATTTCCAAAGGAAATTTGAGGGCGCGCTCCCCGCAGGAGAGGGAATGGATGCTGAACAGCAAACAGCAGCTGTCCACAAGTCCTAAAGAGTCAGCATCTCGGGGAATGCAGCCTGAAACTCAGCATTTTAACGAACTCCCCAAGGGATTCTTTTATTTTAAAAGAGTGTTATTGAGACGTAATTTACATACCATAAAGTTCATCCACTTAAAATGTACGATTCACTGGTTTTTAGTATATTCACAGAGTTGTGCAGCCATCACTGTAATCTAATTTTAGAACATTTTCATCAACTCCAAAAGAAACTTGGTACCCATTAGCAGTCACTCCCCATACCATTCCACCCCCAGTCCTTGGCAGTCACTAATCTCTCTGTCTCTATAGATTTATCTATTCTGGATATTTCATATAAATGGAATAATATAATCTGTGGCCTTTTGGGACTGGCTTCTTTCACTTAGCATAAATATTGTTTTCAAGTTTCATCCCTGTTGTGGCATGTGTCAGTACCTCTTCCCTTTTCATGGCTGAGTAATATTCCATTGTGTGGATAGACCACATCTTGTTTATCTATTCATCAATTGATGGACATTTGGGTTTTTTTTCACTTTTTTGGCTATTATGAATAATGCTGCTACGAAAATTAGTATACAGATTTTTATGTTGACGTATGTTTTTATTTCTCTTGGATAGAGATCCAGAAGTAGAATTGCTGGGTCATATGGTCACTCCATGTTTAACACTTTGAGGAACTGCCAAACTGTTTGCTAAAGTGGCTGCATCATTTCACATTCCCACCAGCAATGTACAAAGGTTCTAATTTCTCTACGTCTTCCACAATACTTGTTCTTTTCTCTCTCTTTCTTTTTTGTTTTTGCTGAGGAAAATTCGCCCTGAGCTAACAACTGTGCCAATCTTCCTCTATTCTGTATGTGGGTCGCTGCCACAGCATGACTGCTGACAAGCAGTGTAGGCCCATGCCTGGGAACCGAACCTGGGCCACCAAAACAGAGTGTGCTGAACCTAACCACTAGGCCATGGGGCTAGCCCCCTATTTTCTATTTTATTATAGCCATCCTAGTAGGTGTGAAGTGGGATCTTATTGTTTTGATATGCATTTCCCTAATGACTAATGATGTCCAGCAGCTTTTCCTGTGCTTATTGGCCATTTATATGTCTTCTTGGAAGAAATGTGTGCTCAGATCCTTTACCCATTTTCAAAACGGGTTGTTTATCTTTTTCATATTGAGTTGTAGGAGTTCTTGATATATTCTGAATATAAGTCCTTTATCAGACATATGATTTGCAAATATTTTATCCCATTCTGTGAGTTGTCTTTTCATTTTCTTGGTGTGTCCCTGGAAGCACTAAGGTTTTTAATTTGGATGAAATCCAACATATCAAACTTCTCCTTAATCACTTGTGCTTATGGTGTTGTATCTAAGAAATCTCCGAGGAATTCTTATATATCCAAAAGTTTGAGAACCAGAGGTCCCTGAAGACATACTTTATTTATTTTTACTTTTTCATTAATTTATTTAGAAAGTTTCACTGGGTTAGGCCCTCATCCTATAGTGGTGAATAAAGCAGATGGGGTTTCTGCCCTCTTGGAATTTGTCCACCAGTGGAGGTAAATTATAAACAAAGAAATAGAAAAACTAGATATAGATCATAAACTGGAATCACTTTTATACAGAAAAAGAATAGAGAGCGCTCAAGAGAGCAGAGATTAGAGGCCCTCTTTTAGACTGGTCAGGGAAGGCTTCTCCGAGGAGGTGACATGTAAGCTGAGCTGGGAAGGAAAGGAAGGATTGAGCCTGTGAAGAGCGGGGGAGTAACTCCATGCGGAACAGACCGCACACCTCACAGTTTTGCTTCGACAGTTTTATGTGGACTGCTGGATTGAAAAGACATTTTATATTACAGATGGTTCATTCTAGGTAGATTCTTCAGCCAGCATCTAGGATTCCCTTGGACGAGCCCTCTCATTATCTTAGTTCTGAAGTTTTGTGGAGGGACCCCAGAGAAAATGGCTTATGAAACTGATTTGGGAAAGGAGAATTATTATATAGCTTTCTCCTATTTTTTTTTTTTAAATTTTGTACAAAATCACTGTCATGTTTTTCACAGGTCTGTCACCTATACAGTGACATATAGTGAAATAACTACTGTAATAATTTTTCTATGTTTTCTCTGCATTTAGTACTGCTCACATCTCAATATTAGCTCTAGAAGAAAAAAAGCAATCTTAAGGGAGCAATTGAAAAAATGCATTTGCTGGCAGCAATTTCTGTTCTTGAATGCACAGTAAATTCTGAGCTTAGAAGCTATGGGAAGAAAGCCTTTGTGATAAATAATATATTTGATAATAAGCAGCAGGAGAAAAAAATATTTTCAGTTGAAAAGCTCCAAATGAAATAGAGTAAGAATGGGAAGGACGTCTTTGGCATCATGAGTGGATATGGAGCTGAAAGAGCCATAATCGTTTTTGATTCTCATTCTCTCCATGCCAGGCTCTGGCATATATTTTCAGACTTTTCTTGCAAAACAGCTTTCAAAAGGGCTTACCTCTCAGGTTCCACGGCACTAGGTGATTTACTTATATTACCTAATTTCACCCTTTTTACTCTAGGCAGTTACGAGTATAGGCAGGCACCAGTATGCCTATTTTATGTATGAATAAGCTGAGATTCAGCAAGGTTAAATGACTCCCCCAGGGTCACAAAGCTTCACCAGTGTCTGAGTCAACGCAAATTAAAAAGTAACCGGGATTTCAGAATAAAAGTTTAAAACATTCTTGAGAACAGACTGTTTTAAGCTCCTTCAAGCATCTGGCTTGCTGGTGACCTAGACTCTGAAAGGAGTTTCCGCTTTCAGTTTTTGACCAAATAAAGCATCTATCCCATAGGAGTATTAAGGCATCCATTTACTTTTTGATTCCCCATGATCCTATTTGTCCCTGAGGACAAGCTGGGTGTTTTGGATGGTAAATTATTGTTCTAAATGGTGCCTCAGTGGCCTGATGATAAGAAGGAAGCAGCTCCCACAGTGCCAATCTGTAGACAAGGGAATAATTAACGCGTGTGTCAAAGCAGATGGATTTCAGAGGAATGTGAATCCTGCCCTTGGCACAGCATCAGTTTTTGCTGGAGTTTGGTGAACTGGGCTTTATAACTTCTTACCTGATTTTTCTGCTGCCGTGTTTCTCTCTCCTTCCTTCTTTCCTTTTTAAAGCTGTTTTCCTATTTCTTTCAACTTTTCGTCCGCTTGTTATAACTGCTGCATAGAAAATGCAGGAGGCTAGGGACGGTACAGACCGTGGGGCGTGAGGAAGGGGAAAAACATTATGAGAAGGAACTGTTCTGTCCTCTGAACCGGCAGCTCCCTGGTCTGTGTATTGTAATTATTGCTTCCCAGCCGTTTGGTTCAGAGCGAGAGTGGAGTAGACTGTAAAGATGTGTTTACGTCCGCCCGCCCATTCCCAGGGGCTGTGGGCCCCTCAAAGGCTGGCTTCGCGGTTGATTCACCGTGATGTTCCCGGGGCGCAGGACAGTGCCGGCACCAGGCAGATGCTCGTACACGTTGGTTGGCTGAATGAACGGTGAGCAGGAAATGCCAGGAGGGGTCCACGGCGGGACTGGAGGAGGAGGAGAATGGGGCTGTGCGGAGCTACGAGAGGAATCCGAAAGTCTAAGTGTGATGGAGAGAGAAATGGGAAGGGGACGTCCCGGAGACTGGAACTGGGACGGAGGAACGGGATCGGGAAGGCCTGAGCAGGGACCACAAAGGTTTACAGGAGAAAAGTGGGGCGAGCTGAGAGGGAAGGGCGAGACAAAGAGCAGCAGCCGCGCCGCTCGCAGGAAGAAACGGCAAAGAAGCGGCTGGAGGGGGGCGGCCGCGGAGGCAGGGCGTGCGGGCCCGGGCGGGGCGCGGCCGTGGGGGCGCGGGGGCCGTGCGGGCCGGGCCGGGCCGGGCGGGCGGGGCGCGGGCGCGCCGGAAAGTTACTTGGCCTGCGCCGGCCGGGTCCGCGTGCTGGCGGCGGGGCGGCGGGAGGAGCGAAGCGGGGCTCGCGGCTGAAACCCGAAACCTCGGGTCCCCGAGCGCGGCCGGGAGGAAGGAAGCGGCGGCGGCCAAGGCGGGGAGGCGGCCCGGCCGGGCCCTGAGCTGCCGCGGCCGCGGCTCCACGGTGAGCACCGGGCAGGGGCGGGGGCGCGGGCCCGGGAGCGGGCTGGCCGGGATGCAGCGGGCCGAGCATCGTGCGGGGCAGGCAGGCCGGGCCGGCGGGGTCCTCGCGCCCCTTCCCCCACGCCTCCCCGCCCCCACGGCGCTTTGCTTCCCCGCGCGCCCCCTTGGATGTAGGGGCCGTCCTCCCGGCGGCACTCCGCCTTGCTTTGGGGAGCCGGAGCTCTTTGTGGGAAGCTCTTGGGGGCGCGTCCCCCAGGGCGTCTGAGAGGCCCTTCCTATTTGCCGGCCCCACCTCCACTGCGCCGCCAGAAGCCCCTTTCCGAGACCCCCGAGAAGGGAGGACATCGGCGTGTGCCCCGGACTCGGCTGATAGGGGTCGTGCCGCCTCAGGCCGAGGGGCTTCAGGCCCCGCTCGGGGACAGGTGGGTGGGGCGAAGCGGCCTCGACCCTCGGCGGGAAAACGTGAGTTCCAGGTGAGCAGCATGCTCCAGTTCGGGGCTCAGGGCGCTGTCTCCCCGAGCCTGGGCGGGAGGCGCGCCCAGAAGTCGCCCGGCCAGCGCTGGTGCCGCGGGTCTCCTCTGCCCGCACATCTGCGAGACGGACATTCGGTGAGCTTTGTGGGGATTTGGCCAGCCTTCTGCGCCCTCCGGGCTAGAGCTTAACCCCCTTGCAACCGTTTGACAAAGGCATGTGCGATGAGAATGTCCGTTGGATAACTGGGATGTTTTGGTGCGTGTCAGAGAGGTCTGCTCTCCAGTAACCACACGGCCGTGCATTAGCATCACTTTGTATCACATCTTTGAGGCTATTTTTGTTCGTTACTGTACCTTTCCTGCATTTGCGAAGTGCTTTCAAGAGCAGGTCATGTGATTTTCCTCCCTCGAAGCAGGGAGGTGGTGTGGTTTTAGAGGGAAAGGACTTCAGTTCCTTGTGTCCACTGGGGGTAATGACCACCTCGGGCGAGCCTGTCTCGGCCGCTGGAGGCTGGGAGGACGAGCGTCGCTGTGCCTCCTCCCCAGCCAGCCAGCCCGCGTTCAGCCCGGCCTCTTCTGCGCCTGGACCTGGACCTGGCCGTGAGCTCGGGAGCCTACTGCGTGGGGAAATAGGTGGCTTTCCCTTATGATCCATCTTACTGCCGCCACTGAGACAGGTGAGGAGGGGTATTTCCCAAGCCCTCAGAGCAGAAAGAGGAGGTGGGAGGGACCTTAGCTCGTGCAGCTCGGGGCTCTGCATCCAACTCCCTGTAGCTGGGATGCGCGCCACCCCTTTGTGCCACTTCTTCCAGAGCGCCCTTCTTCCTGTCCCGGTCACACCCATCTTCTTTTGTACTTGTTAGATGCTTACAGGCACTTTCGTATACACTCTTGTTTCCTTCGCATAACAGCCCCATGAAGTGCCATTAGCTCCTTGTATAGGCGAGAAAACAGAGACTCCGGAGACGTGAAGTGCTCTGCTCAGCTGGTAAGGAGGCAAGGTTGAACTCGGGTCTTTTGACTTGGCAGTGCTTTTCTTGTGGCCTCCATCACACAGGTGGGTCCTTGAACTCAGGACATGGCGGGGAGGTTAGGGACCCCTCATAAAGAGGCCTTCTTGGCATTTTAGAAATTAAATCCAAGGCCTCAGGCACTAAGGTCCTTCTCTTTGTGTTGCAGCCTGTGCAGTAGAGTCTGAGACCAAGGAGGGCCGTGTGGTCAGAGGGGCTCAGCTCTTTGCTTAGGTTCCGTGGAAGGCAGAATGGGCTGAACTGGGACTGACCTAAGTGTCAGCCAAAGGAGGTACAGTGTAAACTGCTGCTGGCTGGGGCCCCTCAGGAAGCCTGCTTGCAGGAGGAGGGGGGCCGGCGGGCGGGGGGGGACTGTGTGCAGAGCACGCCTCCCCGTGAAGAGGCAGGTGCAGGGGCCACGAGGCTCCAGCACATTGTTGCCTGATCTGAATTTCGGGGGAAGCTGTTAATTTTTATGGAAAACCCCATGTTTTTAAAGTTGGGAGCTGACTCAAAACATTTTTAGAAATGTGCAGAGCAACCAAATTTTGTGTGCAGGCCGGTTGTGGCCTGACCTGAGACTGCCAGCTTGCAACCTCTGTGTCAGACCTTAGGAAGCACTTGCTGTCCTTCTCAGATGCAATAAAGCGTGACTGGAGGGGAGAATGCTGTCTTCTTGCTGTTTTTCTTTGAGAACAAAAAACATTGACCGAGCTGGAGATGGCTGTCGGTGTCCCTGGAGTGTGGAGGCAGGGTTGGCTTTATGACTCGGTGCTTCATTCATTCAGCCAGTACCGGTCTCATCTGTGAGTCTAGTCCCACACCAAGAGAGTGGTTCCAACTAGTTTTTATCTGTTTCCTTGGCCAGTTTGTGCACCCGGCAGGACAGAGGATGGCATTCATGGTAGATGTGTTCAGGGAGTGCTGGGAGCATAAGGAGTGTGGCTGGGGTAAAACATGACCAGGCACCTTGGATTTGGGATGGTGTTTGTGTTTTATTCAAGTAGCAGGTGAGAGAGCCCTGCACTGAGAGCACGGGCTGAAATCACACGGCCCGCCCCCCACCATGCCACTTTCAAGCCTTGACCCTGAGTAAGCAGTGGCAAGCATTCTGGACTATAGTGATTTTTCAAAAATATGAGTAATAAAAGATTTTAAAAATGCAGAGGTACATAGGAAACTAAATTAAAATCCTTTTTACCTCTCCTCCACTGCATCTCCCCACTTCAGAGGTAAGCACTGTAAGTGTATTATTCCAGTGCACAAATATGTGCTCACCAAGTCAAACATAGCTGAAGATGTAATGCATAATTTATTGATACTACATTTTAAAACATGATAAAAGTATTATCTGCATTTCAAACTTTAGAACAAACCTTAATGTATTGAATATACTTTTAAAAATACATAAACGGGCATCATATGTAGTTATATGCCCTGTGACTGACTTTTTCGACTTGACAGTATGACTTGGACATCTTCCAATATCGGTAGCATAGATGTACTTCATTCTTTTCAATGACTACATAGTATTTCTTAGCATAGACTCACTATAATTTATTTAAACGTCCCCTTGTTGATGGACTCTTAGATGTTTCCAACTTTATTATTATTATTATTTTTTTTTTGAGGAAGATTAGCCCTCAGCTAACTACTGCCAGTCGTCCTCTTTTTGCTGAGGAAGACTGGCCCTGAGCTAACATCCGTGCCCATCTTCCTCTAGTTTATACGTGGGACGCCTACCACAGCATGGCTGCCAAGCAGTGCCATGTCCGCACCTGGGATCTGAACCAGCGAACCCCGGGCCGCCGAAAAGCGGAACGTGCGAACTTAACCGCTGCGCCACCAGGCCGGCCCCCCAACTTTATTATAAACGATGCTGTAGTGAACATCTTTGTACATACATCTCTGTGTACATGTAGAATATTTCTGGACAAAAGTTATTCTTAGATGTGGAGTTCAAAGGGAATGTACATTTTAAACATTTATTTAAGCAGAATTCCCTTTGTTTATTGAGATCTGGAGATTGTGCAGAAAAAGAGATTGAATAGCTTTCTTAGGTGGACTTGTTTGGGGATAGGCAGTATTTGGAGTAGTATATTTGGGTATAGGTGGTATTTGGGGTAGGATGTTTGGTTATAGGTAGTATTTTTTGGGATAGGATATTTGGTTATAGGTGGTATTTGGGATAGGATATTTGGGGATAGGTGGTGTTTGGGGTAGGATATTTGGTTATAGGTAGTATTTGGGATAGGATATTTGGTTATAGGTGGTATTTGGCATAGGATATTTGGGGATAGGTGGTATTTGGGGTAGGATATTTGGGGATAGGTGGTATTTGGGGTAGGATATTTGGGGATAGGTGGTATTTGGGGTGGTATATTTGGGGATAGGTGGTATTTGGGGTGGTATATTTGGGGATAGGTAGTATTTGGGGTGGTATATTTGGGGATAGGTAGTATTTGGGGATAGGTCGTATTTGGGGTAGGATATTTGATGGGTGGTATTTGGGGTGGTATATTTGGGGATAGGTGGTATTTGGGGTGGTATATTTGGGGATAGGTCGTATTTGGGGTAGGATATTTGATGGGTGGTATTTGGGGTGGTATATTTGGGGATAGATGGTGTTTGGGGTGGTATATTTGGCAATAGGTTGTATTTGGGGTAGGATATTTGATAGGTGGTATTTGGGGTGGTATGTTTGGGGATAGGCAGTATTTGGTGTAGAATGTTTGGGGGTAGGTGGTATATATAAGGCACAACATTCAAAGCGTATAAAACATAACACCTCCCTCCCACTCTGGCCCTCTATTTCCTTTTTTGGATACAACAAATTTTGCCAGTTTTTGTGTATTCTTCTAGAGATAGTCCGTGCATCTATAGGCAAATAAAATGTATCTTCTGTTTTCTCCCTTTAAAGAATAAATACGGTAGCATGCTATGTACCTGCTTATAGAGTTTTAAAAATCTAACCTACATCTTCGAGAGTATTCCAGACCAAAATTATGTGCATTTTAAGTACTGACAGAGTCTTCCAAATTTGCCCTTAAAAAAAAAAGCTTAATCAATTTACACTTCCTAAAATTGCCCCATCAAATCTTTTTCCAATTTTTTCCATTGAAATGTTGTGATTTCATCAATTGGTGAGGTTCTTTCTAAATTCTGGACTTTAATCCTTTTTTTCTTAATGAGTCAAGCATCTTGCCTTTGATGTCTTCTTCCCCAACTTTGCTTATTTTACTTTTGATTGTGCATGAGTGTTTAATTTTTATATAGTTAAAGCTGTATCACTTTTCTGTGTCGCTTCAAGTTTACTGTCTTACCTAGGAAGTCCTCTCCTATCTCAAGGTTAAATTTTCCTAAATTTTCTCCGTTCTTTCTTTCCTTTATTTCATTTAAAAATATTTTAAACTACTGTTTCTTTTCTTTTACTTTTCTTTTCAGTTTCCCTCCTCTCCAGCACCAGGGAGGTCAGGGTTTGAATTTGCCTGTAGCATCTATATTTTCGTTCACTTACGTAGTGACTTTCTTCACCAGGTCTTAAGGATGAGCTCTTCTCTGGGTGGGAGAAGAGGGAGAAAGGGTATTCTGGACTTTGGAAACATTGTCATGTGCAAAGTCACGGAACTGGAGAACAGCAGTGGGTATTGGAGAACTTTGAGTGATTCAGGGTAGCTGAAGTGGAGGGTAGCTGCCAGTGAATGAATTCTGCGGGTGGCAGAGGATGACATGGTACAGCCGGCTTGTGCAGGGGACAGTCAGTCTGGCAGAGGTGGGGAGGACAGATGGGAGTTGGAGTGAGATCAAAGATTAGATAGAAGCGTCTGGTAGTCATCCAGGGGAAAGATGGTGAGGCTCTGAGCTGGGGTCATGGCTGTGAGGATGAAGTTTTGAGTTAGAATTTATGAGATGTCTGTGATAGGGAATGGAAGTGACCAACATTTATTGTTTTACATACGCTATTTCATTGAATCCTAGCAAGTCAGTATGGACATCCAAGGCTCAGATATGTTCATTATTCTACCCAAAGTCAGAAAGTGTCAGTCGGGCCTTAGCCCCGTTGATTACCTGGCTAGAGTGGTCTAGAATGTCCTAGGTTTCTGTCTTGAGTGATTTGAGTTAGGGTAGTGATTTCTTTTTTCTGGGGTAGAGAAAAACATGAAGAATAGTATATTGAGATGGTAGAAGCAGAGATGATGAATTCCATTTTACACATGTTATATCTGAGGTGCCTGGGTGTGACATACGGGAGGAAACATCCACTAGGTGGGTGGATATGAATCTGGAGTTGCAAAGAGTTGTCTAGGCTATAGATGGAGATTTTGGGGGCTCGTTATTTTAGTGGGTATAGAGAGGGAGCATAAAGAGAGGTGAGGTATCAAATAGGACTCTTTCTTTTGCAAGTGGTAGAAAATCCAGCTCAAACCAGCTTAAGCAGAAAGGAAAGTTATAGGCTCAGGTCACTGAACAGCTCAAGAGTGTATTTGGCTTCAGGCCTGGATACAGGCAACTACCACTGCAAGGGGAGGAGACATGGAGGGGGCAGCAGTTAACGCCCTCTGTAGCTGAGGACGGAGAAGGAGTGCCCCGGATGGCATCCTGGGAGACAGGGCCTTTGCCATCCTGGGAGACAGGGCCGGATGACTGCAGGTCACAAGGACTGGTAAGATGGAAAGGAGGGAGAGGCAGGAGGGAGCGGGATCAGAGCCCAGGGAAGAGGGAGTCTCAGAAAAAAGGGGCAATGTCCAAGGTGTCAGGTGCTGCAGAGAGCTCAGGGAAGGGCCCGTTGGATTCAGCCAGGAGGCCATGGGTGACCTTGCCCTGGACCAAGATAGTCATTTATTTCACCCTCTAGAGGGTTCATATTCCTACCACCCAACCCTGGGGATGGCTGGGTAGGACACAGGTGTAGTGATGGCAGACAGGAAATTTGGGCTTTGCCGATGGTCGTGTGTATGACTACGAGTAACTCACTTGACCTCTTTGGGCTTCAGTTTCATCATCTGTGAAATAACATGACTAGAATGAGTCCATTCTATGGCCTCTTTTAGCTCTAAGGTGTTGGAGATTAATGAATCTAATCACTTCTCACCACCTCTGCCACCACAACCCTGGTCTGAGCTGTTGCCTGTCACCTGGGCTGTGACAGCAGCCCCCTAACTGCTGTCCCTGCCCTCACGCTTGCCCCTGCAGTCTGTTCTTCACCCAGCAGCAGAGCGACCGTTTGAAAACATGGGTCAGTCACATCCCTCTGGTGGCCTCCTGTTACACGTGGAGTGTAACGCACATGCCTCACGTGGCGCATGAGGCCGTACGGGATCTGGCCCTGACTTCTCGGAGTCCCCATTCTCCTTGGCTCTCCCTCCTCTCCGGCTTTCTCCGTGTTCCTTACACATGCCAAGCTCATTCTGGCTCAGGGCCTTTGCAAGGCTCTTCCCTCGGCCTGAAATGCCCTCGCATCATTTTCTGGTCTCTACTCAAATGTCACCTCCTCGGACAGACTTTGCTGACCCCCCGACTCCTGACCCGCCCACCCAGGTCCTCTCCTCTTACCCCATTTTATTTCTCCTCCTAGAAACTACCACTCTCTGGAATTATTTTATATATTTATTGTTTATTTGTTTGCCGTCTCTGTCCCCTGCCCCTGAATGTAAGCTCCAGGAGAGGAGAGATTTTGACATCTTGTTCAGCCTGGGTTCCAGCTGTAGCGTAGAGCTCGGCACAGAGTAGGTGTTAGTAAACACTTTTGGCGGGTAGCTGAGTGAGGGATGAGAAGGGGAAGCTAGGAGTGTCTGGGAACCAGTGGCGATGTGTGACGGCGGGAGGGGACACCCCCTATTCTTCAGGGCTACGTATGATGGCATCTGTATCAGATATGGTCATCAGAAAAAAATTTATCCAGAGGGGACACTACTTTAAGCTATTTTAAAGTAATATTCTCAATTTTAGAAATGAGTTTAATTAGTTTGCTGGACTCTAGGAGGATAATGAGTAAAGCAAATAAGTAAGGGTAAAAACCAATTAAAGTAGTTATCACTGTTTATCTCGTGATAGAAGTAATCATCTCAGTCTTATTCTCAGCACAGCTTCTGTCTCTTCTTGGAGCACATGTGTGTGTGTTTATGGAGGGAGCTTTTTAAAAATTTTTCATTCATCTGTTTATTAAGTATATATAGTGAAAAATAAAGTGAACCCAAAGTGCTGCTTAGAAAGAGTTTCTCAGCCTCAGCCCCATTGCTATTTTGGGCTGGATAATTTCCTGTTGTTGGGGGCTGTCCTGCACATTGTGGGGTGTTTAGCAGCATCCTTGGCCTTAGGTGCCAGTAGCATCCTCTGAGATTTGATGACCGACAATGTCTCCAGGCATTTCCAGGTGTCCCTTGGAAATCTGGAGGGGAGGCAGAATCGCCCCTCCTTTGAGAACCACTGATGTAGAATATTGGGATAGTGACTGGGTTTGATTGTTATCTGGAGTCTTCTGTTTGGACATTTTCAGACCTTTCCCAGCCGTCCTGGTTCTCTTTAGCTTAAAAAGATAAGATTTGCTCTTTCAAGGTTGGGGTTGTGAGCATGGAGCAGCGGCCCCCTTACTTCAGGCGGAGGTAGATTAAAATTGCATGTTTCTCAGTCAGCTGGTCACCTGGGTGCCTGCAACCGTGACTCAGCCTGAGTGCCTGTGTCGCTGGTCCCTGAAGCAGCTCCTTACTCCTGGGGGAGCACTTTTCCATGGTGACTGAGCAGGTGGGCTTCTGGTCTTGAGCCCGGAGCCCCTGCTGGAGTCAGAGATGCTTCTGTTCCGTGGTCTCTGGCAATGCATCCTTTCTCTCTTCTGTTTCATTCACCTAAGTAGTCAAATGAAGCCTCCTTGGCTTTAATTAAGATTTGAAGGAGGAGGGGCTGGCCCCGTGGCCAAGTGGTTAAGTTCATGCGCTCCGCTGCAGGCGGCCCAGGGTTTCGTTGATTTGAATCCTGGGTGCGGACATGGCACTGCTCATCAAACCACGCTGAGGCAGCGTCCCACATGCCACAACTAGAAGGGCCCACAACGAAGAATATACGACTATGTACTGGGGGGCTTTGGGGAGAAAAAGGAAAAAAAAATTTTTAAAAAAAAGAGGAAAAAAGAAACTGATTTTTTTATGTCTTCAATAAGTTTCTTAAACATTTTTTGAGTTTGTCTTCTGACGGCCGCTCTACCAGCCGCTTTCGTGCATTACCTCATATATTCCTCTTGACAATCACATAAAGTAGGTTACTTGCACTCTCTCTGTCCTCATGGAGAAATTGAAGCTCAGAGAGGAGAGGAGACACACAAGGTCCCATGAAATTCAAACCTAGGTTAGGTCAAGATCCCCCAAAATATGTTCTTTCTATTGACTATCAGATCAAAGTAGATACTAATGAGTAGGAGAAATATAAAATATTATTTTCTCCCTCATGCAGAGTGCTGTTGGGAATTCAAAGGGGAAACTGAGGAAGAATTAAGGAGCTATGTGGAGGAGGAAGTATCTTCACCTAAAATAAAAAGTTGTGCAAAAACGTGCATGTCTGAAAGGATAAATAACGTATAAAAGGAAAACTGTAGATAGTAAGAGGTGGCGAGTGTCACTGTGGAGGTGGAATGTTCCAGAAAGCCTTCTTCAGAATTTTGCTCTTCAGGTGGACCTTGAGCTACATGTTAATCACAGTGTCAGCAAGGAGGTGAGTGGCCTGGGAATGGCTGATGGTAGCGACCGCCCAGCTTCCTCCCCAGGCCGCATGGAGCCACCTGCCCTTTTCAGGTGGAGAAGAGGCTTGGTTACGAAAAGCTGCTTGGAATCAATAACATTGTAAACAATGAATTTGAATGTTGTTGACCACGATAACATCTGGAGACACAGAGCAGTAATAGTTCACATATGTGCCAGACGTTATTCATTCGGTCTACAGACAGGAACTGCCACCCGCACTTCAGGAATGCCTGACTTGGAGGATGTGTTAAAGGATAGTTTATGGAGGAAATAAAAACAAAAGGGAAGCGAGACAGCCAAGAAATAGTAACATTCTACTTTGCTATGCAGGCCTGTGCAAATATCTTCTGAAATATACCTGTTGTCTCTTGGAGAAATTCATATTTTCTAGACTTAGCTTTTTGGAAAACTCTAAGTTAGTCCTTTGATATATAACATTTGTCTTCACTCCTGTATCTACCTTTCTGGTGTCATAAAATCCAATAGGACTCAACAATTTTGCTTTTAAATTCAGCGGTTTCCCTCTTACCACTTAAAAAGTGTGAAAGGTGGATGCTGAGCTCTGAGCTGTTTCAAGGGTCCTTCTTTTTCTGGAACATGCCACAGTTACCTGAGCCACACAAATACAGTGAGCGTGTCCTTGCCTGGCAAAGTGCTGAGAAGTTGAGAATCAGCCGTCCCCAGAGGCGCAGGAGGAAATGACACACGTATGACCGAGGCCACACCTGGAGAACTTGTGTGGGGGCCCTCCCTCAGGGCTTTAGTAAGCTGGACAGGGAAAACGCCAGGTAAGTATACTTTGCGTGGGGAAAAGGGGCGCCCAAGGTTGGAACAAGTTGCAGAGAAAGTGTGAAAAGGAAGGAGAGAGTCCGCCAGGCACATTTGGTGTAAGAGGATGGCATTCCCCCGGCTGCCTTGAGGAATCACTGTGTTTCGGGTCATCTAATAGAGTCTCGGCGGTAACCCACCAGCTGAGTGACTGTGGGCAAGCTCAGCAGCCGTCTTCGAGGTTTCAAAAGAAGGCGGTTGCTTTAGAATTGATCTCTAAGGTCTTTTCCAAGTCAAAATTCCATTTATCTTGGTATTTAATGACCTTGAATCATCATGAAAATCATTGTGTTTTGTATACTTTCTTTTAAAATATAGAGAAGTGAATGATAGATTTTCATGTATTTTGCTTGAAGGCTTAAAATTTACGTAAACTCTTTAGACTTTTGATGTTTTAACGTGATAAAACCACCAATTCGTAAACTCAGCTATCCAGAATGAGGCATTTCCAAGGATTAGCTCTAGTTTTAGTGCATTTTTGGAAGGGACATTGTTACTGGAGACCCTCTCTTTCTTTTTTCCCTTTTTTTAAAGATTGGCACCTGAGCTAAAATCTGTTGCCTATCTTCTTTTTTTCCTCTTCTTCTTCTCCCCAAAGCCCTCCAGTACAGAGTTGTATACTCTAGTTGCAGGCCCTTCTGGTTGTGCTGTGTGGGACGCTGCCTCAGCGTGGCCTAATGAGTGGTGCCTCGTCCAGGCCCAGGATCCAAACCGGCGAAACCCTGGGCTGCCAAAGCAGAGCGTGAACTTAACCACTCGGCCACAGGGCCCTTTCTTTCTAATGATTAGAATCTGTGGTTCAATATGGAGTTATTATGGGACAAGGTGAGCAAGTTAGGGTAATGGAGTTGTTTGCTCTGTGGGGTCAAGGGGAATGGGACGGGAGTAGGTGGGACAAGGGGATGGATGGCTATATGAAGACCCCATAGCACCAATCCTTACCAGCCGTTGGATTGCACCATAATATTCATACACAGCACAGTTTGCCTTCCTCAACATCTCTCTTCCCACCTTCGACCTATGTCAAGTTAGGATTGCTTTTTGCCTGTAAAGGGAAAGGAAACTCTACCCTAAAGATTTAACCAAAAAGAGTTAAATCTAGCTGGTCTGGTTGACTAGCCGTGGCTGGGCACAGTGTGTTCACAGTTTAGTAGGTGACTTGGCTTACTTTAGTCTTCCTGCTCTGATGGCATGGGACTTCCAGCCACCATGGTCATAAGAGGCTGCTTTACTTTCAAGCACTGAGTTTGAGTTCCAGTCAAGAGAGAGGGATAGGAAGAAGGGCAGAAGCCACAGCTGAGTCTGTCCCTTTTTATCAGGAAATGGATAGCCGTTTGCTACCTTGTAGACTTCTGTTGACTGGAACTGGGTCTAAAGGCCACCCAAGCTCTGTGCCACTGAGTATGTTTTCGTAGGCAAATTTGGTGCCCCACATTGAGTCAGGGTTCTGTTGGTAGGGGAATGGGGAGAGTGGATATTGACTGGACAATGCATGGTGTCTGCTACGTCTGCAAAAATAATTCTCTGAAGGCAAGAAATGCCTAGTGTGCCAAGATGTCCAGGGTCCCACTGTCATTCATATATTTATTTATTTATTACATATATTGAGTACCTTCTGTTTGTCAGGCACTGTTTTAGATGCTGACCAGAAAATTTACAGACCTAAAATTCTTTGCCCTCACGTAGCCTACAGTCTTGTAGGAGATAAAGACATTAACAAGATAAATAAATAAGTATACACATATGCACTAAGGAGAAAAAGTAAAGAGGGGAATGGGGCCATACAGTGTTGGAGAGGGGTACAAAATGTTAGGTGGCCTTGACTGGAAGGGCTTTGCTGAAAAGATGATTTAAGTTAAGACCTAAAGGAAGTGAGAGAGCAACCTACAGAGATATCTGGGGAAGGGCATTCTAGACATAGGAAACAGCAAATGCAAAGACCCCGAGGTGGACACATGCTTGACGTGTTTGAGAAATAGTGAGGAGGCCACTGTGGTTGGAGTAAGGAGTAATTTTTACTGTGCGGTTGGAGCAGTGATGGAGAGGCTGATCCTGTCCGGAGCTGCAGGTCTTACTCTGAGTGATACGGGAATCCTTTTGGGCTTTTGAGGAAAGCAGTGACTTCTTTCTTTGTTTTGACCTCCGTTTGAACAGGCGCCCTCTGGTCGCTGTGTTGAGAATGGGGGCAGTGGGGATGCAGGTGGGCTAGTGAGGAAGCTGTCTCAGTAGTCCAGAGGAGACAGAGTGTCACCTGGACCAGAGTGATGGCAGCGGAGATAGTAAGACGTGGTTGAATTCTACACACGTTTCAGAAGTGGAGCCAGTAGATTTGCTAATGGACCAGATAGGATATGTGAGTCAGGAGTGACTCCAAAGCATAGGGTCTGAGCAGCTGGAAGGATGGGGGCACCATAACAGGAGATGAAGAAGAACGTGGAAGGAGTGGGTTTGAGAGGGAAGAGATTTAAGTCTGGTTCTGGGCACTGTAGGCTTGTGATAGCCCAGTGGAGATGTCGATTAACCAGTTGGATGGACGAGTCGGCAGCCCTGGGGAGTGGCATTGGCTTCTCTTCTGGAGCAGGGCTCCTCACCAGACTCTTGGTCCAGTTGCCCGGTGAGTCACCACAGCCACGTCTGGCAGCAGCCTCCGGTAGCCTTGGAACGGTGGGCACTTCTGACCTGGCCTGACCCGGCTTTTCCTCTGAGTTTGCTGGGATCCCAGTTCTCGGCAGGATGGCCGTGGGCCAGTGTCTGTGGAGGCTTTCCCGAGGCTGCCCTGGAAAAGCTGGTGTTTCTGCTCTTCTCCCAGCCAGGAGAAGAGCGGGGTCCAGGCTGGGGTGTCCAGTGGCCTGGCGAAGGAAAGGCAGCTGCCTCGCGTGCAGCTGGAGAAGTTCTTTCTCTAGTCGGGTCTTGCCCGACCTTCGGGTGGCTACAGCCCCCCGAGCGCTGTGGTCAAACCACGGCGGCTTTCCCGCCCTTTCTCTTGGGGCTGAAGACTCTCCCTGAGTGAGTTGTCCTCATCATGACTTCGGCGCGTTGTTTGTGGATTTGCTGGGTCGCTGACGTGGCCCCTCTTTCCGTGTTGACCGGGAAACAGGAGGGCGATGCTGGCAGCTTTCAGAGTCGCTGGTGGCCTGGGGACAGGCCAGTGGCCCTTTGGCAGACATCAGCTGACGGTCTGTGGTTCTGAGTCCAGCTGGGCTGAGGACTGAGCGTTCCTCACGTTGTCCCACGTGCGCAGCAAAACTGCTGCAGGCGAGCGGGGGAGCGGAAGTCGTGCTTGTTTTAGCGTGTTATCTGGGGGCTGCGGCCCATGACGGTTTCATTCAGGGCGCTTTGCCTTGGAAGTCGCTGCTGGACTGGTCCCCTGTGAGGAGTCGGCCACCCAGACTCCGCCTCATCGCTGCCCGCTGCGGGAGGAGGTCACCCTGGGGACTGTCTCAGCCGCTGCTCTTCTCTCTTGGCGGGTGAGACGCCGTGAGGACGCCTGACCTCCTTCATTTCATGACTCTCCAAACGCTGTGAGGAGGCAAGTTAAAGAGAAGGTGCTCTTGTGTATATTTTTTCAACCTTTTTGTTGTGGTAAAATACACAGAATATAAAATTTACCGTCTTAGCCGTTTTTAAGAGCACAGTTCAGTGGTATTAAGGACATTCGTATTGTGCAGCCATCACCACTGTCTGTCTCCAGAACTCTTCATCTTGCAAAACTAAACTCATTGAACGACTTCCCCTTCTCGCCTCCCCTGGCCCCTGGCAGCCAGGAGTCTGCTCTCTATCTCTGTAATTTTGGCTAAGCACCCAAAATGGGTGGAATCACACAGTGTTTGTCTGTTTGTGACTGGCTTATTTCACTTGGCATAACGTCTTCAAGGTTCATCCATGTTGTAGCACATGTCAAAATTTCCTTTCTTTTTAAGGCTGAATAATATTCCGTTGTATGTATAGACCACATTTTGCTTATCCATTCGTTATTCAGTGGACACTTGGGTTGCTTTCTTGTTTTAGCTATTGTGAATAATGCTCCTGTGAACATGGGTGTTCAAATATCTGTTCCAGATCTTGCTTTCAGTTATTTTGGGTATATACCCAGAAGTGGAATTTCTGGGTCGTATGGTAATTCTATATTTAATTTTTTGAGGAACTGCCATGCTGTTTTCCGCAGTCACTATACCATTTTACATTCCCATCAGCGGTGCACGAGGGTTCCAGTTCCTCTGCATCCTCGCCAGCACTCGTTATTTGCTACTGTTTTTGTGTGTGTGATAGTAGTCATCCTAATGCGTGTGAGGTGGGAGCTCGTTGTAGTTTTTATTTCATGATCACTGATGTTGAGCATCTTTTCATTTGCTTATTGGCCATTTGTATATCTTTTTTGGACACAAGTTGTTTTTTTGTTGTTGAATTTTAGGAGTTCTCAATGTATTCTGAATATTAATCCCTAATCGAATATATGATTTGCAAATATTTTCTCCCATTCTGTGGGTTGCCTTTTTACTCTGTCAATTGTGTCTTTTGATGTACAAATTTTTAAAATTTTCATGAAATCCAATTTGTGTATTTTTTTTGCCTGCGCTTTTGGTGTCATAGTTCAGAAATCATTGCCAAATCCAATGTCATGACTTGGTATATTTTTTATGTTATTCTCAACTCTTATTCCCCCTCGCCCCCGCATTTATTTACTTCTTGGATTCTTTCCCTCTTTCAATAAAGGAATTAGACTAATAGATCATAGCGGATTTTAGACTTAGTAGGTCTTTATTCACTCATGCCACAAACAGGGAGAGTGCTGCAAGCAGAGGACAGGCAGAAGCAAAAGCCAGCTGGGAATGGGGGCACATGGCACAGCTGGCCGGAGCAGAAGGTCCATGAGGGGTTGGAGCGTGAGAGCTCTGGAAGGCAGCGGAGGCCACTCCACATCCAGGCTCATCTGCTGTGACAAATGGATGGTTTGAAGGTGACCGGGAGTCTCACCACCGTAGGACCAAGCTGTAGAGCTGCCAGCTGCTGTTCTCCTGAACTAGGCACTTAACCTTTCTGAGTCTCAGTTTCCCATTTTACTCATTTAACACTTATGTGGTACCCAACACTGTTCTAATCCCGGTACAAGTGTTAACTCACTGATTTCTCCCACCAGCCCTGTGAGGTAGGTACTCCTGACCAGGAGTATTATCCCCATTTTGCACAGGGGGAAGCTGATGCCCAGAGAGGTTAAGTAACATGTCAAGGTCACAGAGCCAGCAAGTCGTGGAGCTGCGATTTGAACCCAGGCTTTCTAGTTCAGAGTTCATGCTCTTAACTGTATATTATGCTGCCGCTCTGAAATGGGGAGAAGAGCAGTTCCTGTCTTCAGAAATTATTCAGAAGATTGAATGAGAGGATGTATGTAAAAGTGTGTGGTGTGTTGCACACCGTTATGCAAATACCGATTATTATTAGTTAATAATAATTAAGTAACACTCTGGAAATGGGTGAGATTCTCTGGGGTGTAGGAGAAAGGAAGGGGTTGGGCTCTGAGCCTTGGGAAATGTCTGTGTTGTGGAGCAAGAGCTTGGTTTTGGAAAGACATTTGACAGACTCCCTGTGGACATCTTGTGGAAGGGTCAAAGACAGTGAAGCAGTCCGGCCTCCAGCTCCTACAGAAGGATGTTGGGAAGGGCAGTGAGGTACTCAGGTTGATAATGTACTTGCGGGGGACCAAAGTCAGGTCTGTAACACTGGCGAAGCAAGAATTCAGACAGGGCCCAGGAGGTCATTTGGGGCTCTGACTAGCTGCGTGTCCTTGCCCTGGCGCGTTTTCCCAAGCAGACCAGGGCTCAGACCTGCTCTCTGTGTGAAGTGAGAGGTTTGAACCAGGACGTTACTAAGTTTGTGGTGCCCTCGTGGGGACAAGAGCAGAGTGCACTGTGCACTGTACCAGACTCTGGCCTGGCTGAGTGGGCTCATCTCTGGGCTTTCAGAGGCCGAGTCACTGCAGCCACCGTCTTGGGAACAACTTCCGTGTGAGTGCCAGGGAAGGAGGGAGGGAGGGAGTGCGGGGAGGGGGCCCCAGGATCCTGTGAGGTCTGCTGGCTCTCAAGAGCTGTGTGGTCTGGTTCGTGGGTGGGATGGGGGTGGGGGCTCACGGTCTATCTCACTTACCTTAGTGCAAAGCGAGGTGATTGGTAGAACCTTCTTCCCAGCTCCATCCCCCGGCCGCCCCAGCTGGTGATTGATGTGTATAAAGTGCTTTGAGGTGCTGAGGTGCAGAGCCCCTGAGAGTACAGCCAAAACAGCTTGACAGTGACCTCACCTGGGCTTGTTTGAAGTGGTGTTTAGGGCTAGTTCCCCCTGGAGGGTTGTTTATTTGAACATCTTATGTAGCTACCTGTTGGCATTCCACTTCTTTAGACGAGGGCAGCGGGTGGTCCCTGCTTTTCAGGCTCTTCATAAAAATGGGAGGCTGCGGAGGAGGAAGTGAACACTGCCCCGTCCGGGATATTTAAGGAGATCAGAAGAGAAGCACATGCTGAAAGAAACTCCTTTCTCCAGCGAGGACTTCTGGAGGGGACTGGTGTGTCTTGCCCTGTCCAGCCGCCCCTGTTGGAGAGATGCCGACAGTGCTGCCTTCTCCTGACCAGCAGGGCCTCCCGCACCCGCGGAAGCTGGGCCTGTTGGTGCCCCATTTACCAGGGGTGCTGTCGAGGTGGGGAGGCCTCCTTTTCCTTGTAGTGGCTTGTGGACTGGGACACGGATCTCCTGATCCCAAAGAGACTGCGCTCCTGAGCGTGGAACGCTTCTCTGTGCTTCCCTGTGAGGACAGTCTGCCATACTAGGGCCCACCCGTCCACGGGTGCCAGTTCCATGGCAAGAGGCAAAGGGTAAGACGGTTTCAAGCAGGAAGCTGAAGGCAGATCTGTGCCTGAGGAGTCGGCCTAACCTTGAAAAAGTGAAGGTTCCTGGTACCAGTGTCTGAAGAGGTGGAGTCTTGACATGTGTGCAGATCGTGGTGTGTCAGAGTATTTATTAGTCAGGACTCTTTAAGTGGCAAGTGCCAGAAACCCGGCCGAAGTGGCATAACTGAAGGACAGAATGCACTGGTTCATGGAACTGAGAAGAATAAGAAGATTCAGAATTTCAGATTATTTCATCAGCGTTTGCGGATGGATTTATTGGCTCTTTGTAGGCAAGTCTGTCCTCCATCAGTTTCAGCCAAAGTCCTGGGTCGTGGGACCATGGCCCTGAAACACAGGAAGGGCGGTTTCTCAAAGTAAACTCTTCAAATGGTAACACTGGCCTGCAACGCAGGCTTATTGTGGGGCACACGCTGTTCTAGGCACCTCATACAGATGACCATGGAGTCACTTAGTCCTCACAGTGGCTCTGTGAAGAAGATAGAATTATTTTTATAGGTTAGGAAACAGAAGTCAACTAAGCTTGGGGAGCTGGGCTTCAACCCAGGCAGTTTGGCTCCAGGTCAGTACACTTCACCGCCATGCCACGGCACCTTCTGACAAATGTGGGCGACAGCCATACACGCAGGGAAGAAGTCCACCACAGGTCGATGGGAGTCAGAGAGTTCTAGGTAGAAACTTGAGGTGAGACCACAAAATAGCTAAATTTACACAGTTAAACAAGACAGGGATAACCCACCCTTACGTTGTAGTAATTCTGTCCTTGCAAAAAAGGAGTTACTAGAATTATTTCTTGGAAGTTACCTTGCAAAGCAGTTTGTCAAACACGATAGATTCCTGTCTCAATATTCTATAGGGTTGCTTTTTTTTTTAACCCAAAATAATATCGATCACTCACTTGAGTGACAAGATTTGGCTGTCAGTGACTTGAGGCTGTCCCCATGGTCTAATCCAGCAGATGATTCACTGTCTCTGGGAACAGTCAGGAAGACTGAAGGAATTCAAAAAGAAGAGTGACGTGACACACTGAGCCGTGACAGTAAAGACAAGCAAATGCACAGCCTTCCCCGGTGACCTGTCCGGGAGGGATAGCTGTCTTTATCGGGAATAGTTTCTGATACGTTCATTAAAACCTCGTGCGTGTTACAATCATGCTGTTTCTCGGAGCTGCAGCACGAGGCGCTGTATTTGGTCAGGGCGGGGCGTAGTGAGTGTGGGAGTTGGAGACACCTTTGTGTCTGGCGGTGGAACTGGCCGGGAGAGTGGGGATGTGAGTCACTCTTGAGTTTGCTTCCATCCGATGGGCCCTGGCTTGTCAGGCCCTGGGGAAGCTGGCTGCCTGCCAGGAAGCCTTCCCTGGCTGGGGCATTCCAAATCCTCTCGTTCTTTAGAGGTGCACCCCTGGGGGATGTGCTGGGGCTTGTGCCTTCCCCACGCCAGGCCTCCTGGCAGAGGCTGGGATTTTGGATTTTCCTGGGTGGGCAACTTTTGGCCTCCTGGGAGAGGTTGCACCGAGGACCTCAAGGATGGTGGCCAGCCCTGGGCTCTCCGATTCTGCAGTTCACTGATGTGCCTGCCACCTGGGCCGCTGCAGAGTAGCAAGGTCAAGCCGTGTTTTATTCCTTTTTTTCTGTCTTTTGGAATGATGTTTTGCAGCCTATTTTTATTCTTTTAGTGGTTACCTTTATAATGTTAACTCTAGTGTTTGACTTAACAGTGACAAAGTTTTGAAGGCTCGTCAGTCGTCATCAGATAATTATTGCGTTCCCTGCTGTGTTCCGGGGCCGCGTGTCCAGGTGCTGGGGAAGCAGCCAGAACCAAAGTCTCTGCCCTGAGGACTCTCTGACTTGGAATGTTTTTACTCCAACCGCACCTTTTAAGAGCTTCCATTTTGCATAGTATTTTAATTTCATCTTGTTTTCAAAGCTCCCAAATTAGCTACTTTTGTAAAATTTGTTGTTGACGTTTAACTTTTTAAATTTAAATTTAATTTAAAAAATTAATTAGAGAATTAAATTTAAATAAAAAATTTTTGCAGTTCTTCTTTAGATTTATCCACATATTTGCCAATTTCTTTTCTGACAGTTGATTCTTGCACCCCCACCCCTTAGTTCTAGATTTGGTTTCCTTAATGTTACAGAATTTTAGGGCAAGAGTTCTTTTCCTTAGCTCTTTCAATAGATTATTCCACTGTCTTCTTCAAAAGAAGAGTCTGCTGTTTATCTAATTGTGACTTTTTTATGGGAAATTTACTTTTACCATTTTCTCTATCTTGGCGTTTGTTAGTTTTCATTGTGATGTGCCTTGGTGTAGAATTTTTCTCATTTATTCTTAGAAGTTGATATGCTCTTTCATTCTGAGGACTCGTTTCTTTAATTCTAGAAAGTGTTCAGTCAGACCTCTAAATACTGCATCAAACTTAATGTAGACGGTGTGGGTCCAACCTAGTGTAAGGTGGTGGATATTTTTGCCTGAAGTAACAGAAACCCAGCTGAAAATAGCTTTAAAAACAATATTTAACAATGTGTTATTTCACATAACAGGAGGCCAGGACGAAGGTGACTCCAGGATTTAAGTCAGCAGCTCAAGGATCCAGTCTTTCTTCTTTCCACGCTCAGTGTGTTGGCTCAGCACCTCTAATGATCCCCAGATGGCAGTGCCGCTCCGTGCTCTCTTTGCCATTAGAGTCATTAGGAAAGGGTTTTCCTTCCTAATGTCTTTGTGAGATCAAAGCAGCTTTTCCCAGAAATCCCCATCCACCCTTCCCAGGCTTCTCCTGATGAGTTTGCCAGAATTGCAGGGAGAAAGGAAACACGAAGATTAGGTCAGACCAGTCAAGTTCCAGCTCCCAGCACTAGGGACAGGATCAGCCTTCTCTGAGTCACCGGGAAGAGGACTGGACACGGAAACAAGGTCAGGTCTCCCAGGAGGGAAGAAAAACTGAGAACGGTTGTTGGGTGGGCACCCAACAGTGTCTCCACCCACTTCTCTCTGATCTCTCCTGCTGCCACTTCTGTTGAATACGTGGGATCTTCTCATCCTGTCCTTCACGTATCTTGACTTTTATTTCATATTTTCGTTTTCTTAATCTTTTTGATTGCATTCTGGGTAATTTCCTCAGAGCTGTCTTCCAGTTCACCATCTTTCTCTTTAATTAAATCTACTATTTAGCACATCCATTGAGTTTTATTTTATTTTATTTTTATTTTTATTTTTTGAGGAAGATCCGCCCTGAGCTAACATCTGCTGCCAATCCTCCTCTTTTTGCTGAGGAAGACTGGCCCTGAGCTAACATCCATGCCCATCTTCCTCTACTTTATACGTGGGACACCTACCACAGCATGGCGTGCCAAGCGGTGCTATGTCTGCACCCGGGATCTGAACTGGCGAACTCCACACTGCCGAAGCAGAACATGCGAACTTAACTGCTGTGCCACCAGGCCAGCCCCTCCATTGAGTTTTTAATTTTGACCAGTAAGATTTTAATTTCTAGAATTTCTGTTTAGTTCTTTTTCACAATTGCGTATTATTTTTTCATGATGTCTTGTTTTTGCATTATGATTTCTGCCTCTTTTCCTTGTAAAGTTCTTAATTTTGTTTTATAGTCTCTTTCATATTCTTCTATCAATTCAAGTTCTTGGAGTTTTGATTCTCTTTTTTTTTTGTTTTGTTGATGCTCCCTCATGGTGAATGTTATGCTCTCACTTCCATGAAGTATTTGTTTGTTTTGTGAGTGTGGAAATTTACTACAGAACCATTTTCTCTTTACTTCTGCAAGCGTTAATTTTTACATGGATTTATTAGCTCGGACTTCTGTGCTATGCAGAAGATATAAATTTGGTACTCTCATCAGCATGGCACATGACTCAATGTTTGATTTCTCATGGAAAAATTTTTTAATGCTCCACCCAGAGCCAGAGGTAAATGACTATGTTTTTGCTGCTTCCCTTTGCCAGTGGGAGATGTTTTTCTAATCTGTTTTTCATGGAGGGAGCAGCCCTTCTAGAATCCACTCTTTATTCCACTTTTCTGTCTTGTGGGGCCCAAAGTCTTTCTCCCACATAATAGCCCAAGCCCTGTGGGTCTTGAACTGGTTCTAATCCCCTTCTGGTCACAGGTGTGAGAATATAGCTCTGGCTTTGAGTTTTCTCTGTTTCTCTTTTCTTTAAAGATTTTATTTTTCCTTTTTCTCCCAAAGCCCCACGGTACATAGATGTGTATTTTTAGTGGTGGATCCTTCTAGTTGTGGCATGTGGGATGCCACCTCAGCATGGCTTGATGAGTGGTGCCATGTCCGTGCCCAGGATTCGAACCAGTGAAACCCTGTGCTGCTGAAGCAGAGCGTGTGAACTTAACCACTCGGCCATGGGGCCGGCCCCTCTCTGTTTCTCTTACCTATGGATTTCCCTTTCTTTTATCAAGTTTGGCTTTTTAAAAAAAATTTTAAGTCATATTTGATCCATCATTTCTATGAATTTGGAGTTGGAAAAATGTTCACATCAGCTAAGTCCACCATGTTGCCAGAAATGATTCCCATAATAAGTGAAAAACACTACATTTTGCTTGAATAAAGTGGTTATCCCTTATAAAGTGCTTCCTATTCATTGTCTCATTTGCCTTTTTTTTTCAATTTCTTCATCTTTCTGACTGCATTCAGGGAATTTCCTTGGTTGTACCTAATTTTATATTTATATTTGAATAGTGAGTTCATGCTGATAACCTCCAGTAGCCAGCCTAACACGGCAGGGTCCCCTCACCTTTCCCTGTTCTGTGATTTGCACCTTCTTTCTCCCGTGGTGAGAAGCATGGTCCCTAACGTAGGCTGTGTACTCAGGTGCTCTGCGCTCAGAACCCTTGTGAGATCACGGTGCCATCACCAGCATCTGACCTACCGAGTCAGCCTGGTGGTGGTTTTGTTTATGGAATACATATCATGAAGGCTTACAGTCAAAATACTGTCTTCAAAAGCTACCTGACTTAATTATTTTCTCCGTTTATGTTATCAATCTAATACACAGGATTATTTTTTCTGTTTGCAATCAATTTTGTTTACTTTTTGCATCCATTTTTATTTAATTTCTTTTATTATATAAAATATTTACATGGCTCAAAAATCAAAACTGTAAAAAGTACTCGGAGACATTTTACTTCCATTTATGTCTTAGTTTCTGGTTATTTTTCCTGTTTTCCTTTTTGCATAAGTAAACATAAACTTACGTGCAAATGTATTCTTATTTTCTCTTCTTTCTCACATATTTCCAAATTGTTTTTTTACAACTAATGCCTCAATGAATAAAAAAAATTTGTGCATCTGTTATTTCATATTATGGACTTCTGTCTTCAACGTAAATACCTAGAAACGGAATTTCTGGGTCAAAGGGCACATGCACATGGGGTTTGTCAGGTCTCGCCAGATTGCCCTCCACACGGCTGTTCTTTTCTGCATCCCCATTGGAGTGTGGGAGAATGCCTGTTTGCCCACCGCTTCACCAACGAGTGCTGCCAAGCTCCTGGATTTTTACTGGCCTGAAAGGAAAGAAATGGTATCTCAGTGTAGTTTTAATGTGCATTTCTCTTATTTTGAATGAAATAGGGCATCTTTTCATATGTTTAAGAACCATGGCATATCCTTTTCTGTGAATTCTGTTTATGTCTTTTATCCCCCAGTTTTATTGAGATATAATTGACATATAACGTCATATAAGTTTAAGGTGTACAACATAATAATTTGACATATATTTGAGAGAGGTGTATTTTGTGAAATGATTACCACAGTAAGATTAGTTAACGTCCATCACCTCACATGGCTACAGATTTTGTTGTTTATGTCTTTTATCCACTTTACTATCTGCTTTTTTCTTCTTCTCTCTCAGTTTTTTTTTTTAAGATTTTATTTTTTTCCTTTTTCTCCCCAAAGCCCCCCAGTACATAGTTGTATATTCTTCGTTGTGGGCCCTTCTAGTTGTGGCATGTGGGACGCTGCCTCAGCGTGGTTTGATGAGCAGTGTCATGTCCGCGCCCAGGATTCGAACCAACGAAACCCTGGGCTGCCTGCAGCGGAGCGTGCGAACTTAACCACTCGGCCACGGGGCCAGCCCCTTCTCTCTCGATTTTTTAGGAATTCTTTATAAACTGGAATGATTAGTCCTTTTTCTGTGATAGAAGTTCTCAGTATTTTCTCCCATTTTGTCATTGTCTAATGACTCAAGTCTGTTTTCTTGACCACCGTGTTATCACCTGTGCAGTTGAGAATAATATGCTTATGTGGGGCCTTATTTTGAGACACCAATGAATAATTTACTTATAAGAGATAAAAAAAATCCAGAACTCACAAAATAGAGAAGAAACCCAGAAATATCCTTACAAAGACACAGAGATAGAAGGCATGCCTATAAAGTATATTCATGGCACAAAGCTGGAGTAACTAACATACTGCGTAACTGAATCATTTAAAATTCAGAATATTTTAGCAGCCTGGAAATATGGGCCAAAATGCACAAAATAAAATTTAGTGAAATGGTATTTTGTATTTAGGCTCAAAAACATTAATTCTGTAAGTTCAAGTTTGGGGACACCTGCCTTCACAGAAATTCCTGTGAGTATAAACTTTGAGTTTCAGTTGACCACACACTTATGTATATAAGTCCAACAGGATGATGTAGTTGCTAAAAGAAAATGCATTCTTAGAGTGAATAGCTGGAGGAAATTATCCTGATCATGGAGAAAATTGCCCCTTTGGACTCGACACTTACCAGACCGCATCCAGAATGGTACGTCCAGTTTTGGGGACCACACATCAAAAGGGTCGTAGACATTGTGAGCAAGTGCACAGGCAGGGAGTCTGAGTTAGAGAAGGGTCTGGAAGTCGTATCAGGAGCCCAGGAGATTTAAGCTAGTGAAGGGAAAGCAAGTAACTTGTGGAGTATTTGACGGTTGTCGGGTGCAGGAGAGGTTGGAATTATTGGCCCTGCTCGAGCCAGCGGGCCCAGGGTCTGTGGTGAGAACCCGCAGCACTCAGCTTCACTGTGAAGGGAAACTCTAACTGGCATTCAGGACTGCTGGTAGGGGGGCGCTGCCTTCTTCACCCACCAGCTCCCTGTGGCCAAAGGCTTGTGGGCAGAGGCGGCAGGTGATGCAGGGGCCTGTCGGGGGGAGGCCCTGCTGCTGCGTGTCGGCAGTATGGGCACCGGGGTTCTTGTTGTCTGGCTCACGGAAAGCAATCTCTTCTTCCTTTCTGGTGTCTTCTGTTGGGAACAAGAGCAAGTGGGAAAAGTGATCTGTGGGATTTTTTGGCTGATTAAAGTAGATGAAAATTTGGGAGAAAGCTTTGTCTGTAGGATTTAATGTTAAAATGTGTCAACCTTGAGTTTTAGCCGGGATCCTGAGCCATGTCCTGAGAGCAGGGCCTGCACCTTGTGGAGAATGGTGTCCGTTCTTGGAATCGTGGGCCGGGGCCTCAGCCTGTGCCTCCACTTACCCATTTATAATTAGTGCTTGGATCCTGGCCCTCCTTCTCCATGTCTGATGAGAGCAATTAACGATGTCTCAGTATGAATTATGCTTGTTTAAATTCTGCTGAGGGACCTCAGTATAGTCCCTATGATCAGCGTATTGTCACACTCTAATGGACACATGAATCAACTGGGGAGGAAGTTAGAATGCAGATTCTGATTCTGTAAGTCCGAAGTGGGCGTGAGATTCTGCATCTCTTGTAATTTCCAGGTGATGCTGAGGCTGCTGGTTCAGGGACCAGCTGAGTTGCCAGGGTCCAAAAGCATCCCCCATAGACCACTTGTAACAGAATCACCTGCCCTCTGCTTGTTTAAAATGTAGATTCCTAGACTGAACCTCCGCCCTCTGGGACCAGCATCTCTAGTGGTGGAGCCTAAGAATCGGCTCTTCCAGCTGGCACTCCAGGTGATTCTTAAGTGCATTAAAGGTGTGAGCCACTGGCCTTGGGGCTGATGGATCGGGGGTTTAGACTGGAGAAATGCATCGTTCCAGGGGACACGCTGAGTTGCACACGAAGTTGGGTCTAGAAAACAGGCCACTTACGAAGACCTTGAGTGGGGAGGGCTGGCCGAGAGTCTCAGGACTCGGTGGGTGACCTGGTCCTCAGCTGCTCTTCTGTAAAGTGCGTGTGATATGATTTGACGAATCTTTTCCTGTCCCCTGGTCTTACCTTGTTTTTCCAGTCGTCCAGCATGCTCTGCCCACCCCACACCGAGGTGCACTGACCATGAGCCTCAACTCCTCCCTCGGCCACAGGAAGGAGCTGAGTAACCTCACTGAGGAGGCGGGTGGTGAAGGGGGTGTCATCATCGCCGAGTTCATTGCCATCGTTATCATCACGGTTTTTGTCTGCCTGGGCAACCTGGTCGTTGTGGTCACCTTGTACAAGAAGTCCTACCTCCTCACCCTCAGCAACAAGTTTGTCTTCAGCCTGACCCTGTCCAACTTCCTGCTGTCTGTGTTGGTGCTGCCTTTCGTGGTGACCAGCTCCATCCGGAGGGAATGGATCTTCGGTGTGGTCTGGTGCAACTTCTCCGCTCTCCTCTACCTGCTGATCAGCTCAGCCAGCATGCTCACCCTCGGGGTCATCGCTGTCGACCGGTAAGCTGCCCCGACTTAGAGAACTGAAGAATTAAGGCACGTGTGCAAAGGGTGAACCTGAGAGATCATCTGGTCTGTGACTTTCAGGCTGTCTTAGTTTCTTGGGAGGGTGTCGGGGCCTCTGCCAGGAGAGGAGGAGAAAGCAGAATTCTGCCTCTTCTTCCATCTTCCATCCATTCAACCAGAGCACCTCTGGCGTTATCTGATCTATATTGCATATAGTTTTATTTTTTAAAAGAGATTCTACTGCTTAAAAAAAAACGTTCTAGAGGGGCTGGCCTGGTGGTGCAGCGGTTAAATTCACACGCTTGGATCCTGGGTGCAGACCTACACACTGCTTGTCAAGCCATGCTGTGGCAGGCGTCCCACATATAAAGCAGAGGAAGATGGGCATGGATGTTAGCTCAGGGCCAAAAAAGAGGATGGGCGGTGGATGTTAGTTGAGGGCTAATCTTCCTCAAAAAAATAAAAAACAAAAAAAGTTCTAGAAACCTCTGATTGTCACTTTATAGATGAGAAACAGAAGGTGGGGAAGGTGTCGTGTCTGAGCACACATTAGGTCCAGGTCTGTTCCAACGTGCTGCCTGCTGTCTGTTGCTTTGGTTTGGGCCAGAACCAGACTGGGGAGCCCACAGAGGTGCTCTCACTGCCCACAGAACAGAGGCTGTTGAACTCAGCCTAGGTCGGGAGGCAGGAGAGTGGGGAAGGAAGACAACCCAGGGCATCAGGACAGTGGCACCTGGGAGAGGTGGTGGGCGCTTTTGAAAACATGGGTGTCCCTTCCCAGGGTACAGCTGGCTCAGAGTGCGGAATGGCCCCGCTGGTGTTCCTCGGCGACGCTTCTAGCGGGTCTTTTCAGATTCTGCAGCGTGCTGTCAGCTTTCGCTCTGCCCGTCTTGCAGGCTTTGGCAGCAGGTTCCCACCCTCTAGATTAATCTGGTTCACGAGGATTCATCACAGGCGAGAGTTTGACTTCATAGGTTCAGGTTCTCTGTGACTTGGGGAGGAAGCTAGCAGTGCAGTCGGGGAAGCACAGAGGGAGCTGGCCAGGGATGTTGTCACTGGTGACGAAAGTCCCCCAGCTCTCTGGGGCCCGTCAGTCTTTTGGCCAGTGTGTGGTGTCTGGATTGTTCATCTAGAGAGCAGGCCTCCACAAGGCCCAGGGCCAGAGTCCCGTCGGCTCTCTGCGGCTGTGGGGAATGTGCTGGTCAGAAATAATCAGTTCGCTCTTCTAAATATCTTTTTTCCCCAATAATAAAAGTGATTCAGAAAGTATAAAGGATAAAATAAGAAAGATCCATAATCCCACCAATCAGCAGCAATCACTCTTTATGTTTTTAGCATATCTGCCTCCAATGATTTTTGGCTGTGTACAGTACATATATATTTTTTTTTAGGAAGATTAGCCCTGAGCTAACATCCGCCATCAATCCTCCTCTTTTTTCTGCTTAGGAAGACTGGCCCTGAGCTAACATCCGTGCCCATCTTCCTCTACTTTATATGTGGGACACCTACCACAGCATAGCTTGCCAAGCGGTGCCATGTCCGCACCCGAGATCCGAACTGGTGAACCCCGGCCCACTGAGGCGGAGCATGTGAACTAAACCACTGCACCACCGGGCCAGCCCCCCACCCCCCCACTGCCCCGGTAAAGTTTTTAAATAGGCTCATGACACACGTGGCCTGCTTTGTCTCTTAAGCGATCCTGAGCGTTTTCTCCCACCTGCAAATATCCTTTGAGAACGTGATTTTTAGAGTCATGTGGTAGCCTCTCCTGTGGTGGTGGTGGTATACTTTGTTTTTGTGTTCTCCTGTCGGCCTGCTGTCAGATACAGCACTTTGGAGGAGCATGGATGTTTGTGGAGTTGTGTTTTCAGTTAGAGTGAACACGCTTTCAAGCTTCTTGATGTGTAACAGGCTGCTTGCCCTTCAGAAGGCCGTACGGACTTTTGCTGCAGCACCGTGTATTAGCGTCCTTTCAAGACTGATTAGGTAACACTAAAAAAAATTGCAAGTTTGTTGGCAGTCGGGAGGAATAGGATCTCACTGTTGTTTTTTAAATCACTAATTTTTGTACGCCCCTTCCTGGGCCCTGGGTCCTGTGGAACGTGCAGTGGGGGCGCACAGCTGAGAGCGGGGCTGGGGAGTTGATTTTCGAGCGCCTCTCGCAGAGCTGTCTGTGGCAGGATGCTCGGGAGACAGTGCCCGCTGTCTGCCATCATGGCTCTGGGAGGCTGTGGATGGCTTGCTGGCATCTGGGGTCTAGATAAGCGAGGGTGAGATTTTTCGCCAGAGAGCATGACAAATCCTCAAACCATGCCACCAAAACGCACCGTCCCAGCGAGGGTTCACCTCTTTCAGTGCCTTATTCTTTCCTGCCGGGAATATTTGTGGGATGTCTGTTCTATGAAAGGCCCTGTGCTGAATCCTTTGGTGGTAGGATACGAGCATGAGCAGGACACGGCCCTGCCCACCAGGAGCTTACAGTTTCGTGCCAGAGGCTGCCCTGTGTGTGACGTGAGCACAGAGCGGACATACCCGCGCTGCCTCTCCACTCGCTGCTTCTCACGGTGGGGCTGGGAGTGCTTCAGGGGAAAGGGGCATTTGAGCCAAGTCCTAACAGTGAGCAGGGTCATACAGGCATGGAAAAGGTGGAAGGGGCCCTTCTGACTGAAGGAGCAGCCTCCATTTATTCGTTTGATACACAATTAGTGAGCACCTCGTGTGTGCCTGGCACGGTGGCTGGTGCTGGGATCACACAGCTGAGTAAGATGAGTAAAGTGCTGAGGAATTCGCAGTGTAGGGGAGGTGGACACATGAACAGATAGTTTCAGGATCGTGTGATGCGTACATGGTGCCGGTATGTTTAAGGTACTGTGAGACCGCAGAGGAGGGAGCAGGACCACGTGGTGAGGACGCACAGCGTTTGTGCTAATGCACCTGGAGGCCAGCGGAAATGGCTCTGGCAGAGGTGACACGTGCGAACAAGTTGGCCCACACTCAGCCCACTGGGGCTTTAATCCGGGCACCCCAGGCCCCACGGGTCGGCCCCAGGGCCACCAGTGACGAGCCATGAGTGGAGAAAGGACTTCCACCTCACTGTGACGAGGACACGTCTCGAGGCCTGGTTATCTTTGGACAGTAGTTCATTTCCGCCTGCAAGCACAACAAGACGGATTCACAGTGCTTTGGCCAGATCTTTAGGACTAATATGCAAACCGCTGTGAAATTTGGTATCCTCAAATAATTTCATGGCAGATGCAATTTGTTTTCTCTTCTTGGTCATTCTTGTGGCTTAAAAATACAAATTGGCTGGACCAGTTAACTTGATCATGTTCGTATAAATGACCACGGTTTGACTGGGTCTTTGTGTGCTCCTTCCTCTGCCTTCTTAATTTCAGTAAATTAATTTTACTGGATGTTAGTAATTTTGGAGGTCACATATTTGCTCTCTATGTTGGAAACCTAGAGCTGCAACTCATGTGTGTGTGAATGAGAGCGAGTGATGGAGACAGAGACGGAGGGAAGTGGAGGAGGCAGGGAAAGAGAGAGAGAGAGAGGGAGGAGAGGACAGTAGTGACAGGTGAGTGAGGAGAGAGGAGTACCGAGAGCGTGGGAGTGGAGGAGAGAGATGGGACGTTAGTAAGAAAGACGTGGAGAGGAGCAAGGGCAGTGGTCATGGTCTCCGCTAAAAGGAGCTCTGTGCTGGTCACTTGCCCAGCACTGCTCCGTGCTGTTAATAAACGCTTATCCCAGCTAATCCTCCTGACAACCCTGTGAGCCCCACGTGACAGATGAGCAAAGTGAGGTTTGGTGGACTCACCCAAGGCCACATGGCTGGTGAGTAACTTGCCTGGTGCTGAGACGCTGAGGGCTGGGCCCTTGATCATTGCGCAGTCAGCTGTGTGTCCAATCCAACAACAGTTAGTTTAGCTCAGGGTTTCTCAGCCGCAGCACTCCTGACGTTGAGGCTGGATCTTTGTTGTGAGGAGTGGTCCTGTGCCCTGTCGGATGTGTTGCAGCATCCCTGGCACCTACTCCCTAGGTCCCAGTAGTGCCTCCCCATTGTGACAACCCAGAATGTCTCCAGCCATTGCCACATGTCCCGAGGGGGACAGATCGTCCCCAATGGCACGAAATCCGTCAAAGCGGTTGGCAGATGAGCCAGAAGACTCCATCTTGTAGCTAATACAAGATGGACTCTTCTCCATGAAGAGAGAGCAGAGGCAGAGAATAAACAGAAGAGCTGAGTGGAGCGAGATTTGCCATTGAAATGTCAGTATCCTCAACCACGTGGAAATAGGTCCAGTGGGGAACGTCGTTCCACACAGCAAGAATGTCACTGTGAATAAGTCTGCTGCGTGGTCACCTGTAGCTTAGCCTTGAAACTGCCAGGGCTCCAGGTCTGTTGAAAATATTTGTTATGTTTTCATTCCACACTGGGGTGGGTGAAACTCCAGCTTTAAAAATAGTATTTTAATAAATAGAAGTAGCTAGAGCCATGGGATAGTTAGTTATAGTGAGGGAAATTGCTGGTGCTATTGGGAGAATGTTCAGCGTAAATGACAGTGCTCCCCCCGATGGAGGGGTGGTTGGCTTCAATTTTGTTTGTGTTTTTAGTGAAGCCATCTTATTAAAAACGAGTTGTTATCAAAGTGGTGGGTCTCCTGGCAGGAGAGCTGAGCGTCGGAGCCCCTGTGTGCATGACAACTTTTCAGTCGCACGTGACGTCATGAAAGCTTCTTTTGAGACGAAGGGTTGTGCTTGGGCTCCTGTCCAAACGTGAGTTTTTAGAGAAAAGATCGAGAGCTTCAGAAGACAGCTGAAAGCGTGGAGAACAAAGGAACCCTCCACGTTGGCCTGCGTCTCCCACCAGGGCGGGGGTTGCCTTTGTTCTGTATTTTCCTTTGAACCTGCGACTCCGTTTAAGTGAGGCATAAGTTTAAAAAACTGAAATTTCAAATCTATGAAATTCATTTTTTTGAGTGGTCAGATGCGGGAGTGTTCTGTATCTTGATAGAGGTATAGATTTATGCATTTTATTGTATATAAATTTTACCACCCTCCCCAAACCACAATAACCTCTGGTGAGTGTGGATATACATGGAGGTTCTTCTGACGCTAGGAGACTGACCCCTCGGGGTCCAGCGCTGCCCCTGCCCGCTGTCCTGCTGGGACTCAGGACTCAGCCGGGAGAGATGGCCTTACACTCCAATTGCTCCCACTCATGGTCTTAGTCAGCGAGCGATGTACGAACATACCATTTGTTACAGAAAGGAGAAGTCTTCCGTGAAATCATAATAGCGGGGTGTTGAGGATAGCCAGAAGGATATGTTGCAGAGGACAGCACATTAATCGTAATTATTTTTATGACTGCCAGAACAGGGTTGGTCAAGGAGCCAGAGGCCGTTGACATTCCCCAGGCCTGGCCTCCTACGCCCAGCGGTGCTGTCCCCCTGAGGTGTCTTCAGGTCAGAGGGCCTGCACGCTTTTTAGAGGGACAGAGAAAAGTAGAAATCTCAAGTTCTTTTTAAAAGTGAAGGAAACTTTCCGGAAGTGCTCCCCCATCCCATCCTAGCAAACTCCCCTCACATTTCATTTGCCTGGATGATGTCACACAGGTCAGTGTCTCAGCTGGTCACCTGGGAAAGGGTAGGAGACCCCCAGAAGGGCCTGATTCATCCCCTGGGACTCAGAAGGGCTGGGTCCCCTGTGGTCACGGCAGTTTTGCAGGAGCACGAGCAAGATGGGATTCCATCCCCAAGAAGGAAGGGGGAAAGGTCGGCGGACAGGCAAAGACTGTGCTCTGCCCCCACTGCTATGTAACAGGGGCACCATCCAGGCCTTTCCCTCGCTCCAGGCCCTTCTGTCCTCGGAGTAGACCTGTGCCAGAGGTTCTGACATTCCCATTTCCGGATGAAGGAACAGAAGCTCTGAGAGTTAAATCAGCTCCCCAAGGTCACACAGCGAGTAGACAGCAGAGCCCCCTGCCCCACACCCAGGAAGTCCAGCTCCACAGGCATGCCGCTTTTGCTGGGCTGCACGGCCTTTGTGAGATGCCAACCCAGATGCCTGCATAAGACAGCCATTGCTGTAGCTGAGTCCCCCGTGGTGATTCTGTACCCCACCCCATGATCACAGCGAGTTCCTCTCCTCAGGCCCCACAACCCAAAATGCTGTGTTTCCAAGTGAGATCTTGGCCAGGGCTCCCAGCTCGAGAGCAGCAGCCCTAGGCTCACCTCAAAGACCCTTCATGAGGGGTACGGACTGAGGAGGCAGCCCCCAGTGAGAGTCGGCCTAGGCAGCAGGTGGCAGTCGGACTGTGGCCCCTTCCCTGAGCTGCTGGTGCCCAGGGGTGACTCAGGATGGTCCTGGTGGAGAAGGGTGTTTCACGGGTGATGTGTGAGACTTGTAACCTGACGTCCTGCCTGTACCAGGCAGCATTGGTGTGGCCACCTCTGTCCCTTCTATGCGCTGTCCTCACGGGGAATCCTATTCATTAAACAGTACTTCCCTTGGATAAAACATCTGGATGGGGAGGGTGCTGGTGTACTTTCAACCCCATGACCCATTCCAGTTAAAGGGTCAGTCCTTATCTGGATGACAAGGCTCAGCATGGCCTGGCCCCTGGCCTTGTGGCCTCTCATCTCCCCGCTCCACCTGCTCTCCACGCCGGGCCACGGGAGCTCCGGGCAGCTTCCCCTCTGAGGCGCCGCTCACTGACATCTCCATGCCTCGCCAAGGCTGCCTTTCTGCCTCGGCTGCTCCCGGGCCAGTGCCTCTGATCTTTTGGGAGCTGGGTTTGCGTGCCTCTCCCCCAGGAGGCCCGCCCTGACCCTGCAGTGTGGATCCGGGGCCCCGCCAGTTTGAATCAGCAGCTCTCCAAACCTTGCTCCTTCCCAACAGAGCAGGGATTAGGAACCATCCCTGGTCTGTGGACTCCTGACAAGATAGTGTGAAGGAATTGCTGGCATCTGCATTGGGGACTGTAGGTCAGAGTGCCTGGGTGTGTATCTCTTTCTTCCCCTTACCTGGGGCAAGTTATTGATCCTTTCTCTGCTTTGGTGTCCTCATCTCTAAAATAAGGATGTTGATAATACCCATCCTGCAGACAGGGCTGTGAGGATTAAATACAGCTCCTCTGCTCCAGACTCTCAGACTCTGCTTATGTGTCCCCTCCCCCGTCTTCTCACCCATATTTCCAGCGCATAGCACAGCACTCGGCACCAGCCGGCCTTCAGCAAATGTTCACTGAATGAACCCTGTAATCCTTAGATACTATTCTGGGTTTTAATGACCCTCCGAAAATTGATCTAAATGAATTAATGTCAGCCACACAGACGTGGCCAGGCTTGACTCCTGATCTTTCGGGACTCCTGTAGATGCCTCAAGACTGGCTGCACCCCCACGTATGGATGAGCTCTGGCATGGTGACTTGGAAACAGGACCACCTGAGCCTGTGTTCTTCCTGGCATCCAGGTCTTCACTGATAAAGAGCCCCACAGAGCTGTGTGACACGGCACACGTCTGGGAGGAGCTGGGAGAAGATGCTCCCTTCAGAAGCATTTGCCCCATGGCTGGGTTGGGTGAGAGAAATTCCACAGAGCTCCCTGCCTAGGAAAGCAGTGGTTGCCCATCCTCGTATGTTTTCTCTGTTTTTGATCTCTCTCTCTCACTTCCCTCCATGCTATTTCTAGCTACTATGCTGTCCTGTACCCCATGGTGTACCCCATGAAGATCACGGGGAACCGAGCTGTGATGGCGCTGGTCTACATCTGGCTTCACTCCCTCATCGGCTGCCTGCCGCCTCTATTTGGTTGGTCATCGGTGGAGTTTGATGAGTTCAAGTGGATGTGTGTGGCTGCGTGGCACCGGGAGCCTGGCTATACGGCCTTCTGGCAGATCTGGTGTGCCCTGTTCCCCTTTCTGGTCATGCTGGTGTGCTATGGCTTCATCTTCCGGGTGGCCAGGGTCAAGGCACGCAAGGTGCACTGTGGCACCGTGGTCATCGTGGAGGAGGACGCCCAGAGGAATGGGAGGAAGAACTCCAGCACCTCCACCTCCTCTTCAGGCAGCAGGAGGAACGCCTTTCAGGGTGTGGTCTATTCGGCCAACCAGTGCAAAGCCCTCATCACCATCCTGGTGGTCATTGGTGCCTTCATGGTCACCTGGGGGCCCTATATGGTTGTCATTACCTCGGAGGCCCTCTGGGGGAAGAACTATGTCTCCCCAACCCTGGAGACCTGGGCCACGTGGCTGTCCTTTACCAGCGCCATTTGCCACCCCCTCATCTATGGACTCTGGAACAAGACGGTTCGCAAGGAACTGCTGGGCATGTGCTTTGGGGACCGGTACTACCGGGAGCCGTTTGTGCAGCGGCAGAGGACTTCCAGGCTCTTCAGCATTTCCAACAGGATCACAGGTAACTTGGGGACTTGTTGGCAAAGGGCTGCCAAGCCTCAGGCAGGTGTGGCCTATGGTCCTCTTAGGTGCTCTGGTGTGTTGATGGGTGACGTCTCAGACTGACTACGGCCTCAAGGCTCAAAGCACAGGTTTCCTTTGGGGAAGGAACATTCCAGAGTGTCCACTGTGATTCTCAGGCAGCTTTCTCGAGCTTAACTGCTCAAGGCAGGGGACACCAGAGTTCAAAAATCCATTTTCTGTCACTGCAGCCATGGCCCACTGGCCTCGAGATAAAGAACCCAAGCGTTGGAGCAGGCTGCCTTCTCCTCCTGGCCGATCCTTTCCTTTCTGTGTCCTTTAAAGCAGAGTCCTCTGTAGAACGCTCCCTCCCCTTCTCAGCTGCTAATCCCTGAAGATACTCCTCCTTGGGCCTTTCATCACAGGTTAGTGGTTTCCTCGTATGGTCCCTGGTGATTCAGGAAGTGTCAATGCCAAACCTCCACCCCCATTGAAATGTCAGTATCTTGTATATATGTAAAGCTGCTCTTCCATCTGTAATTGATTTCTGAGCTAACAAGTTTCTGCAGACAATCCCATCACCTCTGATGAGACCCAGAGGAATTACTCTAATCAGGGATAGGTTTTTTAAAACCTTTTTATTTTGAAATAATTTTCAACTTAGAGAAGAGTTGGAAAAACAAGACAGAGAATTCCCAGCCACCCAGTTTCTCCTAGTGTTAACATCTTGCCTAACCACAGTTATCAAACCCAAGACAGTGACATCAGGGCAGTGCTGTTAACTGCAGATTTGATCCGGGTCTCACCCGTTTTTCCATTAACGTCCTTTTTCTGTTCCAAGATCCAGTTCCAGATTGCATGTTGTATTCAGTCATCATGTCTCCCTTTGTCATCTTCAGTCTTTGACAATCTTTGACAGTCTTTGTTCTTTCCTTGTCTTCCATGACGTTGACACTTAGGTAGAGTACTGGTCAGTGATTTTGTAGAACACCCCTCAGTTTGTATTTAGCTCGTGTGATCTCAAGATTAGAATCAAGTGACGTGTCTTTGGCAGGAATGCTGTGGGGTGATGCTGTTAGGGGCACCGATGTCAGTGTGTCTTATTACTAGTTAACGTTAGCCTTGGCCTCTTGGTTAAGTCTGCTCAGGTGCAGTAACGAAACACCATGGATGGGTGGCGTAAACAACAGACATTTATTTCTCGCGGTTCAAGAGGCTGGAAGTCTGAGCTTAGGGTGCCAGCGTGGTTGGGTTCTGGTGCGGGCCCCCTTCTTGACTGTTGTTTTGCTGTGTGCTCTCATGGTGGGGGCCAGTGAGGATGGGAGAGAGCAAGCTGTCTGGTCTCTTCTTATGAGGACCCCACCCTCATGACATCATCTAACCTAATGGCCTCCCAAAGGACCCACCTCTGAATACCAAAACATTGGGGGTTAGGGCTTCAATGTGTGAATTTAGGGGGACGCAGAGCTTTAGTCCATACAGTTATGCTGGTGTCTGCCAGGTTTCTCCCCTGTAGAGTCGCTATTTTTTCCCACTGTAGTTAATAAATATGACAGAGGAGATGCTCTGAGGCGATGCAGCGATCCCATTTCCCCCTCAGCCTTCACCCGCTGTCTTTAGCCTGCCTAGGTGGATCTTGCCTCCGGCAGTTGTTGCTGTGTTGTTCTCATGAGAAAGGAGCTCGATTTTTAGGGTCCTGTTTGAGGGAGACCATAACCTGGCTGAGCCATTGGAAGAGAGATTTTGAGGGCACTTAGCAGATCATATTTATGGGAAGAGCCAGTTCAGACTGCAGCTCTCATCTCTTGCTGGATGACTTTGGGCAACTGAAACCACTCGTATTAATGTTTCTTCTTCATGAAGTAGAGAGGTCTTCCACCTTCCCTCTCAAGAGGGTGGAAAGAAATAACCAGTCTTAATTATCATGAATACTCAGTGGTGGTGATGATAGGAGATATTTTCCATGTGGCAATTAAACCAACCAGCATCACTGATTTATTTCATGGACTGATGGAGTGTTACTTCTTGAGAATTCTGGGACTTTTTATTTTGACTATAGGAGAAAAAAAATCTCTCTGTACCCCAGTATTTTAACCAGTGAAATGTCCCCCACCCCCCCAACCATGTTTCCAAGTATGACTTGTGAGCCAGGAGTACATTCAGGGTTTGGTTTTGTTTCGCTGATTATCTTATTTGTTCAGATTTTGTAAAATCACTTATCTTCTAGGCAAAAAATTCTAAATGTTTTCTATTCTGATGAAGTTAAGAATGAGGAAGGAAGAAAAATGAGGAAAGAGAATGGAGGAGGAGAGAGTAGATAGAATAAAAAGAAACATCTACTTTTTGGGCCAAGATTTTCCCTGTAAGTCACTGGCGACTATCCTAGAAGAGTTCACGAGGCTGTGAGAACAGGCAGAAAACACCAGCTGTGGTTGGGTCGGCAAGTCCAAGGCAGCTGGCGGTCTCCTCCTCATTGAGGGCAAAGCAGTCTGGTGGGATGTTTTTGGGTTGAAGAGCACGTGGGATGATGGGTTCTGAGTTGTTGGTCTTCCCCAGGAGTGGGAGCTGGAGGGTCCCTGTTGTCTCGTCCCCAAAGGTCCTAATCGCAGGAGGCCATAGCATCAGTAAGAGTCTTGGAAACAGAGCAGAATGCAGTGACCACCCAGCCCCACACCCTGCCCTGTCCATGGCAGGAATGCCGACTGTCTTTCTGATCTGGAGGGAGAACCCTAGCCTCACTTCCCGTCCCCAGTTCCTCTCGCTGAGCCGGTGTACCAGACCCTGGTCTAGCGCCCTCTGTGGGCATGACTTGGATCTGCAGCAAACTCCTAAACCCAAATCAGCTTTCTCTCCCCAGCCTGCTTCCAGGCCACCTCCCTCAGCCCCAGAGAGTGCATGTGCTCTAGTGTTAGCACCAGGGAAGAAAGAGGATAAGATCTGTTCCAAAGCCAGCAAGAAATGACCTGGAGGCCCTGTCTTGGTTTTGTTCCTGTCCATTTGCATGAGCACCTGGAAAGTTGTAACCAAAGGAATCGGTACATGGAATTACAAACTTTCCTAACAGTGCTTATGAGCAAAGACGCAGCGGCATTCTGTAAAAATCCGGAGCCTCCCAGCTGACCCTGGGATGCCAGGTTTGTAAACACATTGTCATGTTTATTTCATACGCAGATTTCAGTCATAATCAATGGATTTTGATTTTCTCATTCTCTTAGCCCCAAACTGAAGAAGTGCAAAAGGTTAGGCTTTCCCTGGGGTGCCAGCCACCAAAATCCTTCTGCTTGTGAGGTCTGCTTAGCAGATTCCCACGGGACTCCCCTAGGAATTTAGATTTCCGGGCTACCTGGAGGTTGCCAGTCAGTGCCACCTCGTGGTGGACAGGTTAGCCCTGGAGTGGACATTGACTTCTGGTGCTGAGAGATGAGCTCAATGCCAGCAATTGGGCTTAGGATGCCCAGCTGCAAATCCAGAGCTGACAGGTGGCTATAGGCGGTTAGAGCACAGAGGGGCCTTCAGGAGAAGAGCAGGCAGCTGTTGGAGCACCTCTTCCCCCGGCTGCAGTCAGAGCAGGGCCCCGGCACGGCGCGGCCTGGGCACCCTGGGAGGGCGGCCTCTCCCATGCTGCTCTCGCCCGATGCGTGCAGTGCGTGGAAGTGGGGACAGCACCTCTCCAGTTATCTTCTGGGGAAGCGGACACTGACTCGTATTTACTCAGAGGAAATGCCCGGCTCAGGGCCGCCTCTGAGAGGTCCGGGCTGGAGGGAGGGAAGGCAACTCTGGAGCCTCTGGATTTTCCTGTCTTGCTTTTCCAAATCCCTTTCCTGGTGCCACATAGCTCTTGGTTACTTCGAAGTGCCTGCTTCCCCTCAGAACTGCTCCTGTTCTTTTAGCCTCTAACGGGTGCTAGTGACTCTTCTGGCCGCCCCGGGCTTCTGACCTGGGCCCTGAGCCTGTCACTTTGTGCCTTTTAAAAAAAGTTCGTAAAAGGGGTTGGATTGGGCTCAGCCCAGTGGATATGTTGTTTCATGTGGAAAAACTCAGGGGAACAGCGCCCATTCTGCAGTGGTTCTTGCTGGATAAACACAGAATAGGAAGATGCCGCCGGCCACCCCGTTTCCAGACCTTTTTAGCTGAGCCACATCGGTCTGGCTCAAATGATTCCTCCCCCTGCTGGAGACTAGCCTCAGAGATGGCGTCCAAAGCCACTGTGGCCTCAGCCGTCCCAGCTGGCAGTGGCTGGTCCCCACAGGACCCCCCCAACCCAGGCCAGGCTTCCTGCTGAGACACAGTCGTGTTCTGAGGCCAGGACCCTTGGAGGGGGATGCTAATCTCTGGGGTCTTTCTGGACCCAGCCCTCTACACCCCAGCTGCCAATAAAGGGGAAGTCTTCTTGCAGAAGTGGGATTCCCGAATTTCGTGACACGGAAGTTCTGGCGAAGCCTGCTCTGACTGTCAGATGCTGCCCTTCCATCCGCCACCATCGTCCTCCGTGGCTCTGGAGAAGAAGGCAAGGTGTCTGTTCTGTCACCTTGTACTCTCAGAAGAATTAGGATCAAAGTAAAGAATGGCGTCCTGCCTGTCTCAGGCGCTCTGGGGCGACTGTGGGGTGTCCCTTATGGTGGGTCTTTGATCCGCTAGACGGTAGGTGTCCAGAGATGGGAAGAGTTTGTGCCAGATGTTAATTTTTAAGGTCTCCTTTGTGTTATTTCCATGGTGTCCAGGGCCTCCAGCCCTTTTGTTCGTGGATTCATTTTTTTCTCAACTTTCTGAGGATACCCAGTTAGAATTTTTTGTCTTCTTAAGCTCCCTGTGTTGTCTCCTCTGAGATCCATTTTTTTGCTTCTCTTTCTTTCTTTTTTATTTCCCCCTCTCTGCCTTTCAAGCGAGTGCCTTTGCATAAGTGCCTAGTGATCTTGGCCATTCCTTCGTCGTTGATAAGGGGGCAGCGGGAAGTCCAGGTGGTGGAGCAGGGGCACGTTGACGTAGGGCAGTCGGCTGGGCCGTGCCGCAGGGTGCCCGCTCCCGCTGGCTGTAGGGCTCTTCTCGAGGGCCCCTTGGGTCTCCCTGACGCAGAGTTCAGCACTCTCCAGCCCAGGCCGAGGGAGGTAAGGGGCAGGGCTCCACTGTTAGCTCTGTGCCTCAGCTGTGCCTGTGTCCCCAGGCCAGGCCTGGTTCCCGCCCTCCCCCTCCTGCCAGCGTGGGTGCTGGCTGCCAGAGCCCGGACTGCGCAGAGCAGTAGAGGGGACACTGCGCTTCCCAGGGAGGTTTTCCGTCCAGCCACCTGCCTGCGGAGGCTCCCGGGCCTCCAGTTCCTGAGCTTTTGGGGGTCCTGGGTGAGAACCAGCCTCCTTCCAGGCCTCCCCCACGGCCAACCTCTGCTCTTTCGTGGGTCAGTCTTGTTGCCCTCCCATCCACCGTACAGCTTAAGGACGTTCTCTCCCTTTAAACCCTTTTAGGGTTTAAGCCTCTTTAAAGTCCCTTTTTGGCGTTCAAGTGGGATTTCTGGAGGTAATTGTGTGCCCACGTTCCCTGTTTACCCTGTTTAGCTGGAAGATCTTCTCCCGAGCCTGTCTCCCTCACATGCCCCCCCCCCCCCCCCCCCCCCCCCCCCCCGCCTGGTTGGTGTTTGACGTGGTCATGAGAGTTTCCCCTTTGGGGACCCAGTGAGACCTGTCACAGTGCTGACTCCCCAGGGATAGAATGAGGGGCATAGTGGGGAATGCCAGGGGTTTCCATCTTTCGGTGGGTTTAGGGCACAATTCGCAGGAGAACAGAGAAGAGAGAACAGGAGGTGGGTGGGGGGTGAGGCCTGGGTGGGGGTTGAGGCCTGGCGGGGAGTGGTCTGGGGGGGTCACCGGAATGGAAGGGGCCGGCCGTCTTGGCAGCACGCGGATGGTGCAGTCAGTGCCGGCTTTGCCTTTCAGACCTGGGCCTGTCCCCGCACCTCACGGCACTCATGGCAGGTGGACAGCCCCTGGGGAACAGCAGCAGCACGGGGGACACCGGCTTCAGCTGCTCCCAGGACTCGGGTAAGCCCCCGCCCACCCGACGCGTTTCCCCGGTGGGAGGGACGTCCGCACCATGCAGGGAAGGAGCTGTGGGGGCAGAGACAAGACTGGGGGTTTCCAGCGTTTCTGTGCCTCAGTTTCCTCCTCTATAAAATGGGGGTGTCAGTTCCTGTTCGCTCTGCCACACAGGCTGGTGGTGAGATTGAAATTAAGGGAGGGTCTTTGAAAGGTTAAGATGCGAAATGATTGTTGTTCGCTCGCTCCTGGAGTTAGATCACCGCTGGCGCCGGGGCAGGCACTGGGGCCGCGCTGCCTGGTTTTCTGGCCCTGACGGCCTGTGATGTCTTAGGAACGTCTTCATCCCTTCTAAGCCCTCGACTTGCCCTGTTTGTGAAGTGGGGTGGCAATCCCTATATCAGGGGCCGCTCCAGCACGGCCCCGAGGTCAGATGCCCTTATCACCATCGTTCCGTGCCCTGCACCCCTGCCTTTGAGAAACTCGATCTCCGGTACCTATCCTCCGGATCCTCCCGCAGCAACTCCGCAGAGGACCGTGCGGACCCGGGCCTGCGGCTCCGAACGCTGGGCCCCGCGGCAGTCCTGCGCGCCAAGCGCGTGATGGGCGCCTCCCGAGGCCCCGGGGCGAGGCTCGCGGGCAGAGGCTGGCCGCGTCTGCCGTCTGTCAGGCGCTCGGGTCCGCAGTGCTGAGGAAGCAGGCGTCTGTCCCCCACCCCTGGGCTGGCGGTCGCCCCCTCGCCGGGCGCCTCCCGGGCGGGGCCCGAGCTGGGCGGTGCCCGAGCTGGGCGGTGCGTGTTTGCTCCGAGCGCCCCATCCCCACGGCCGGCCCGGAGCTTGGGGGACCTGCTCCTGCCTGGACCTGTTTCCTCCCCGGAGCCTGTCCCGGGGAGCTCGGGCCACCGGCGCGGGGACGACACGTGGCCTTGTGTCAAGGAGAACTTTCCCTGGAAGGAGCACGTTCCCTGAGAAGGTCGCACACCTGGCAGCCCAGCGGCTGAACCACTGGTCACACGGCCCTCTCTGGCTCCGAGTCCCTCCTGTGATTTGAAGTCAACACGGGTTTCCGTGACCCCTGCCTATTTCCCCATTCTCAGATGGCAGCAGGGATCCAGAGGCAGTGCGACCATCATTCGGTCAACAGATGTTGACCTGCCACACCTGCGCCTTAGCCAGCACTGTCCTGGCTTCTGGAGAGAGTGGGGAACCACCCTGCGGGGCTTTCAGTCCAGTGGGGGGACACACGTCCATCCCAGGCACTGTAAAGGGAGAACTGTGAGGGTTGTGAATACCGGTCACTAACACTGCTGTGGAGGGAAGGTGGTGACCGGAGGAGCGGCCACCGGGAAGCTGGAGTCCCTGCTGTGCCGGTGCTGGCTGGCAGGTGCTCTGGGGAAGAGCGTCAGGAAAGCTGCTCTGAGGACTTGATGCTGATCCCTGAAGAGGAAGTGGGAGGTGGCCAGGCAGACGGAGTAAGGGGACAGTAAGAGGACAGCATTGTAGGCAGGAGGAAGAGTGTGGGCTTTGGGGTCATGCAGGCTGGGCTGTGGTCCAGCCCCGCTGGTTATTAGCCGTGTCCTTGTCGGTCATGGCTCCCATTCCACAGCACCTGCTGTGTGCCAGCCACAGTGTCACATCTTTACACGCTCGGCCCAGTCCTCACACCAGCTCTGTGCACTGGATGGAATTGCCGTCCCCGTTTCACAGACGCGGGCAGAGCCGAGGGCATCAGTAACTCGCCGGTGACCCCGGGTCTGTCTGCTCTTGAGCCCAAGCTTGACCAAAGCCAGTTTGGAGGCCCGCCGGGCAGCGCTCCTTCTGGGGGCTCCCGCGGCCACTGCAGGGGTCCTGAAACAGCACGAGCAGCTCCGGGCTCCCCTTTCCTCCCGAATTCCTCAGCACCAAGGCCCTGACATGGAAGCCAGAGCCTGGGACAGAGTAAGGCTGGTCCCAGCAGCCAGCTCCTCCCTGTGCCCAGTGCCATCTCTCTCCCCTGCCTGCTCTGCCCGGCTCCCTAACAGGACTTCTCTGCCTTTATTCCCCACTTCTTTAGGGGTATTTTTCAACCCTTTTTTGATCCCCAAAGAACTTTACATTTTCAAGTATTAAATGTTTATTCAGCACAGTGCATTTTAACTCCAATGATAGAAATTCAAACTGTAAGAATCGCCCAGAACACAAAGCTCCTTCTAATAGGGCCCTTCTCACCCTTCCTCACCCACACACCACACCAGGTCCAGCGGACTTGATACTTCTGAGTGTGCTGTTGTGGCACGTGACGTGCCGCTCTCGATAACACTGCCATATTTTGTGTGTGTCTGTGTCTGAAGCAGCCCCAACGGCTGGCTGCAGACTCCCTGAAGTCGGGGGGCGACAGGGTTTCTTGGGCAGCTGCTGCAGGGCAGTCAGGGGCCCCTGGGTGTGGGTCCGAGTAATTGGGGGAGAGGGATGCGAGGGGCGCTGAGCGAGGGGTGTTGAGAAGGAAGTGGCAGCGAGACATCGTGTTGCCGGTTATCTGTGCACAGTCTGCCCTTGGCTTTAGGAACAGACATGATGCTGCTCGAGGACTACACGTCTGATGACAACCCTCCCTCCCACTGTACCTGCCCACCCAAGAGAAGGAGCTCGGTGACATTTGAGGACGAAGTGGAACAAATCAGAGGTTGGTTTCTGTGACGGAGTGCTTCACGATGACATCGGGGAAAGGAAAGGATTTTAGGAAAATTCCTTGGCTCAGCCCTGCCCCCACTCCCAACACCCCACAGCTCCCACCTTTGCCCGCCCCCACCTGCTCCCCGCCCTGCCAGTCTCACCTGAGTCCTCAGGCCTCCCAACGCTCAGAGCAAGCAGCATCTAAGACTGCACAAGCAGTGGCTGTCGAAGCCTACACACACACACACACACACACACACACAGCCCAGGTCCTGGTTCCCATCTTCTCCCTCAGGAAGTTGCCTGATTGGATAAAACAGTTTGTGAGCCCTCCATAGTTCCTTTGCTTTAGGGATGATGTGTGGTTATAAATCTGGACTCGCCCTCTCGGAGCCTCAGCCTGCTCACGTGCAGAATGGAAACACTGGCCCGTGAGTGCACCTCCTTTACCAGAGCCAGAGGCTGCCATCTCGATCGTCTGTTGCCCCTAAAGCTGATGAGGTCCTTGAGTCACGAGAGGAAAGAGTCTGCTCTAGTCCAGTCCTGCCTTTTTCTCTTCCACCTGTTCCGAATTCGACCCTCAACACCTCTTCCCTTGGAACTTGGAGTGTAGTCACTGATTGAAGAATGGCGAAGGAGCAGGCGGGCTGCCCGCAGATGTACGCGCTCTTCCCTGATCCCACCCTGTGAGCACAGCACCCACGTGGCTGGGTGTGGGTGGTGGAGGAGTCCAGGGGCTTTAACATGGAAGTTCTTTACAAGTGCTGAGCTTGCAAATAAATATGGGCCCTGTCAGAGTTTGAGGTTCATAATTAATCCTATCTCTGCTACCTGCCTCGTCCCTGAGTCCAGACGAATTGAGGGCGAGTCACAGAGAGTCCACTGACAAAGAGGCTTCAAGAACGGAGCTTGGAGCAGCGCCTCGTGGGCTTCATAATGTGTTAGCCCTTCATAATGTGCGAAAACAGGAATGCGTCCCTCCCCAGGCTGCCTAGCCCACAGCGGGCCAGCCTTGCCCCACCCGGCCTCTGTGGCGGGGGTGGCAGTTCCGAAGGTGCCTCCTCCAACGCAGCCGTCAGGCCACATGGGTCGTCCCAAGAGTGAGGCAGGGGAGGGAGGGGCCATGTGTGCCTCCACTCTTTTCCCTCTTTTTGTGTGTGAAGCAGCCGCCATGGCTGGCTGCGAACTCCCTGAAATGGGATGACAGAGTGTTCGTCACAGCAGAAAATGAGAGGAGTGAGGGATAAATTTTTCCCCCAGAAGGTCAGGAGAAAAGCAGGCAGTGAGGTTTAATGAGGCACTGGGTGGGACAGAGAGACCCGCCTGCCTCCCTCTGCTCTGTTCATCCTAGTCGTCAGAGGGCCTAATCCTGGGTGGGTGCTTGAGCCCTGGATGGTCCTTCCAACATGGAGGTTCTCCGTGGCTCTGGGGCATCTTGGAGCGACGAGGTTTCGGAGAGAGACGGCGCTCAGGTCTGTGGAGGTTCACAGACACAGACCCTCCACCGCTCCCGGAGCTGGACACCGGAGAACTCTTTCAAACATGTAAAATTCTGAAGATCCTTAATAGGAAGTATTTATCAAGCCTTTCTGCGGGTGAGACCAAGGCTAAGTATCTTGGAAAGAACTGTTTAACTATCACAGTAACCCTGGGAAGTCAGAGGTGTCCTGTGCTCTTCTCTTTACAGGTGAGGGAGGTTAGGTTGACCGGCTCTGGAGATTTCCCAGGCAGGAAGCAGGGGTGTCAAGGCTTTTAGCTGAGGGAATCTGACTTCAGACCCACGCCCCTACCTCAGTTGGCCTCCCCTCCTTGGGGCCTGAAGCAACAGCAGGCATATTCCCCGGGGGTCACTGCTCCCGGCCCCTCCACTAACCTTTCTTCTGCCTTCTCCCTCAGAAGCTGCCAAGAAGCCTATTCTTCATGTGAAAGCCGACGTGCACAAGTCCTTGGACAGCTACGCAGCCAGCTTGGCCAAAGCCATTGAGGCTGAAGCCAAAATCAACTTATTTGGGGAGGAGGCTCTGCCTGGGGTCTTGATGGCGGCACGGACCGTCCCGGGGGTCAGCTTCGGGGGCCGCCGAGGCAGCAGAACTCTTGTGAGTCAGAGGCTCCAGCTGCAGAGCATCAAAGAAGGGAACATTTTGGCTGCGGAACAGAGATGACGGCCTCAGAGTGGACTGTCCCTCAGAGGGATGCCCATCACCGTCTGCACCGGAGCCTCAGGAGCATGGGGAAGGAAGAGCATCTGGTGTGCAGCCGCCAGAAAAAACACTGAAAACCATGTCTATAGTTGGTGACTTCAGTGTCTGTGATGCAACCACACGTGGGATTCCTGTGGGTCCCAGTGATGGGACCAGAGGCATCTAAAGCACAAAGAAAAGCGCATGGAGTATGGCTGTGACTTTGGCAGGCGGGTCATGGAAGGGGACTAGAGAACGTGGCTTGGGGGGAACCCACCGTGTGGGCCATTGCCTCTTCCCCTCAGCCTGTACCCGGGAGGCAGCCCTGCGCTGTCCGAGGCCCGGAGGTGAGCCTTCCCTGTGCGCCCTGGAGGATGGCACTTCTTCCTGACAAAGCGGGGCGTCCCCGGGCTCCTGTGCAGTAGATGCAGGCTGTGTGGGGCCGTCACTTCTACAGTAAATGGCCCCAGAGGAGAACCTGGGAGCACAGCACCCCAGGTCGAGTTCCTGTGTCTCAAGTCCCAGTTATGACCTTGCCTTTGGTGGAGCCACCTGCTGGTGCCAGTACGGGCAGCTCACAGGCCACTGGGCAGAGCTGACAGGTCTGGGGCTGCTGTTGCTGAGGACGGGGACCCCCCTGCCCACCTCCATATTGACTGATTCTTTGGTATTTCAAAAGAAGGGAGAAACCACTATAAAAGACCGGAGGAGGGTGCAGATTTCATTTCCAGAATTTAAAAAAAGTCCATTTGGTTAGGGCACACCATGGCCTCACCAAGCCTGAACGGGGCCGTGGTGCCAAAGAGTCGGGATGTGGAGATAATGTTATCATCCCCTTCACAGAGAAAAACCTCGTCGAACAGAGTCTGTTTTGTGATGTTTGCTTGACCAGTTAGGACGGCTGGCCTCCAGGGCCTCCAGCACAGGCAGTACTCCCACGTGCACAGTTACGATCGTCCCAGCCCTGGGCAGCACAGAGAAGAGAGTAGAGGGAGAACGCTGGGCCTGGAGTCCACACCTGGTTCTTGGCCCTCTCCACCTCTTTGTATGCATGTGATTTGGAACTTCGTGTCCCCTCTCTAGGCCATCCGGAAAACGGGGTAAGGGAGTTGGGGGTTGCACTGAATGGTCTCCAAGATCATTTCCAAGTCTGATCTTTGCTTTTCTCTGAATTTGTCAGTTAGAGGTAGAAAACAAAAGTGGACCCACAGACCACCGTTTGCTCAGCTCTTGAGTGTGGTTTCTAACGGGCGTATGAAGCATTGCAGGCCTGGCTGGTCCAGCTTGTCTGTTGGAGCACATCCCCATAGATGGCAGCCACCTGGAAGTGGAGGAGGGTCTCCTCGCGGTGGGAGTGCAGCTGCAGGATGTGACGGGTGTGGTTGGACGGCCCCCTCTGCCCTGAGTGGATCAGCGGTGAAGTGTGGGCTTGGAGCAGTGGCTGTGGTGACTTGGGAAGCTCTTGAGCTGCCTGTGTCTGCCCTTCAGCCTGGGCGATGACATGACAAGGCGCAGGACTTTCCCTGCCTTCAGAATTCCAGGTGCTCAGCAGAGGGTGGATTCCAAGGAGATCCTGCTGTGTCTGCTACAAGGCAGCGAGTCCAGAAAATGAGCTCCCTTTGCAGTGTTGGCTCTGGGGTCCAGCGAGCTCCGGGTGAGGCAGTGTCTTTTCCCTGTGTGGCAGAAACCAGTGGTTGGCTGGTCCCCTGGTCTGCAGTTTACAAAAGACCTTTCCTGAGGTGTGGGGGCCTGCTACCTTCCTGGCGGTCCGCAGCTATCCCAGGCAGCTGGGTGTGGGCACAGGTTTAGGGGCTGCATGGGAGTGGGAAGGAGCAGGTGGCTTTTCCAGAGGAGCAGCGGCGGCTGTGGGTTCTGCTGACGACACGTGCAGGTCGGACTCTGCTCTTACTACTGGGTGGCATTCCTAAATCTGAGGGCATTTTTTGTTTTCTGTGTGTATATGTCTTTTCCTAGCACTTGTCTATTTCTAAAGGGACGATATTCCTGATCACCTGGTACACACAGAAGTGGACAGAGGCTGGAATGACCTGAGACGGCCCCGGGTGGGCCTTTCTGAGTGCAGCTCACGGGCTTGGACCGCAAGGGTTGGAGAGTGCTTCCCCTGGTCCCCACCAAGCTGGGCTCCAGGCAAAGTCCCCACTGGCTGATCCCAGACAGCTGGGTGTACTAAGATTTCATCTAAGCTTACCCAGAGATATGGCACCACACAAAAGGGTTCGCTGTGTTTCCCTTTTTCTCCTGAGGTCCATTCACTTATTCATCCCCCAGACACTGCACATCCGCTGTGTGCAGAGCACCAAGCTGGGCTCTGTGAGGAGTGACATTAGTGCTTCCCTCTAATTGAGGGAGAGACCTGGGGGATGCTGATGCTAATAAATAATAGCAAAGTCAAGTAATGCTTATAGGAAGAACCGTGGGCTCCACAGGGAGGTGAGTGTGTCCAGCTGGGGGAGTTAGGGGTACCTCAGGAAGTAGGTGACAGTTTGAGCCGAGCCTGGGAGGATGTTTGGCAGCTAGAACCATGTTTTGCATATTCAGGAATTCAGATTCACCTTGATTGAGCCTGAGCAAAAGCAGCAAGCAAGGAGGCCAAGGAGGGCACGGAGGCGGTGGGCAGGGAGAGGAAGAGCAGCTAATCCCTGTACATTCTGAAGTTTCCGAAAGGCATTTTTGATGACATCTGCCCTTAGTGCAGGTCGAAACCCCAGCTGCCCCCACTAGACCAAGCCCAGTCGCTTTATGCTGCTGTGTGGTGGCAGTCTGGGGCCTTCCTGAGGGGACCCCGTTGACAGTGGCAGGTAGGACATTTGGCCAGTCAGTTCACTTAAATACCTCAATCCTGTGTCTCCTGGTTTTGCAGGTGTGGGGCTGTTGCCCATGTCTGCTTCTTACATCGAGATTCCCACCTGACAGGGTCCCTGTGTTGTGCCCCAGAGACCAGGCTTGGGGGCGACTGTGACCCAGAAGGCACTGGGTCCGCCTCTGCAGTGCACAGAGCTCAGCACCCCCAGCCTTTTTCCTGGCCAGAAGCACCCAGACTGCAGTTCAGGGCCGTGAACACTAGGGGGAGCAGTGTGGCTGTGGTGCTGCTGGCAGCTGCCGACAGAGAGGAGCTAAGGGTAAAGCTGAAGGCTTGTTTGCTTCTAGAAGGCGGAGCTCTTGCTCTGAACTCCTGTCTCCACTGCAGTGCTCACCCTTGAAAGGGCCCCCAGCTAGCTGCTTACATGTGTGAGCTGATTCAGGGTCGCAGGTCCTGCTTCTGCTCAGCCATGTGGTCCTAAGTAAATCACCCCGTAGCCAGGCTGGAGGAAATGTCAGACGCGGGCCCCGTGGTGCTCATGTTCTTTGCGTCTCATTTAAGTAGCTGCTGTGGAGTCTCTGCAGAGGACTGAGCGACCCGAGAGACTCACTCGGTATTTGCCATGGGTCAAGGCGGTCTGGGGGACGGGAGAACGAGGAAGAGTGCTTTGACACGAGAGATCTTACCAGCCCGTCCAGACTGACCCTGTGGGTATCTTTCCATCCTCACGGAATGGCCCTGGGATCCTTGCAGATTAGAGACATGTCGTGGATGGACCACAGGGCAGACAAGTGTCCATCCTTGAGCTCCGGCTATCTCCTGTCTGGAAGGAACTGTGGGGGTGATGTGGCCAAAAAAGGGTGAGGCAGGGAACTAGCATGTATTGAGTGCCTACTGTGTGCCTGCCCTGTTGGGACACTTGAGTGCCTGCTGTGTGCTCGGCGTTAGTTCCACGCTTGCAGATGCTCGCTCTCCTTTCAGAGCAGTGCCCATGTGATGTAGTGGGACTGTGCAGGCTTTGGCGTGGGACGTTCTGTTCAGATCCCACGCTGCCGCTTATTCCAGCTAGGCATTCTCGGCCAGTTACTCAGTCTTTCTGCGTCATAGTTTTCTTAGCTATAAAGAGGGTGTGTGGCCCATGTGGGGACCCAGAATCCAGGGGGGCCTCTCATAGCTGATGAGGTAGGTTAAAGGTCCCAGCACAGCACTTGGGGTGGAGCTGATGCTGAGCCCTGCTGTTTCTTCTCAGTAACTGTGGGAGGGTGTATTGGTCTTGTTTTACAGGGATCTCGTGACGAAAAGTGAGAATCTTGCAAAGATACCTGCTACCCTAGATAGGAGGGGCTGAAGGTTGTTGCCGTGGGAGTGGTCATGTTTGCTGTACAGCACGAGAGGATCTTTTGGGAAAGAAGGGATGTGGTAAGGAAAGGCATGGAGAGGATGCACGGAGGAAAGGCTCAGGAGTGTTTGGAATTCAGGAGGTCTGAGGGAGCAAAAATGCGCTTTTCTACTGATGACTGCCCAAGATGACGGAACCCCGGCGCCTGGTGTGGAGTCCCAAATAAGCCTTGCCCTGTCTTACAACCCAGAAGGGACGCTCTTTCTGAGATGTGCCCTGCGTGCTAGGGACACTGTGTCCTGCATGACAGTGACCACATGGCTGTGGCTCTTGGGTTCGCATAATCTCTGATCCTGAGGGAAGAGGCAGTTGCAGGGACGGGAGTCCATGCCACTGCCCGCAGGGGATGCAGAAGCCCAAGAGAATCCCCAGGGAGGGAGAAGGGACTCAGTTCTCTCCCTGAAGCAAAGGAAGGTGGCTGTGAGCACAGCTGTCTTACGACTGTAAGAGGGGGCAGAGCCAGACTGGCCTTCGGGGTTGGGGAGAGGGGACACACGGAATCCAGGGAGACCTTGAGAAGTGAAGGGAGTTGTCCGAGGCCTCAAAGTGCGTTAAGCCAGAGTCAGGGCCCAATGTCAGATCTTGGCCGTGTGAGTGAGAGAAGGCAGGAGCCAGCTCCGCAGCTCCAGGAGGACAAGGGGCAGTTCAGTCATCGTTATTAGAGAACAGGCCAGCTGGGCTTTAGCAGGTAGGCAGAAAGAACTCTGAACCAAGGAGCTTGGGAGACTGGAATACCTCCTTGCCAGACCTAAAAAAACGGCAGGCCCACGGAAAGCTGTTGGATTCACTGGAAAGAATTCAAAGCCCAAACTCCGATCTGCATACGATTACCAAGAGCACAGCTTTGCTCAGTGTTATTTTTAGAACATAACACACAAAGCTGTGTTCATTTCCCTCAGAGAGCATTCTTCCTGAGCAGTATCGATAGGAATTAGAAGCCACTTCTGCTTTTCCTTTTGACACCGCCATTTTGAACTGTCACAAATCACAGGCGAGTCAGCCCTCCCAGAGGAAAAGACAGTCCCAGAGAGGATCAGAGGGCTGGGCAGGCAGGGCCACACTGCGGGTGCAATGGACAGAGCCTGTCTACCTGGAAAGAGGTCAGTCAGTCAGAGATGTGGACATACTTAAATGACAGAGTCCTGTGCTGTGTTCTGACAGTGGGCCCTGGGATGCAAAAGTGGGTAAAAACCAACCTTCAAAACAAAATGAAAACAAGCTAATCCTGAAATATATTTCACTTGAAGTTGTTAGGTGATTTTTTTTAAAGAAAAATGTTTAGGATTATTATAAATCAGTATTTATAAGTCAGTAAAAGTGTATTTAGAATAGTTTTGTTCACCTGATTAAATACCTGTTTTTGGTATGTGTATAGCTGTGGAAATTATGAATTTGTACTTGGACTTGTGAACTGTGGACTTTCTTGGCTGTCTCCCCTTTTAATCTTTACCCCCGTTTTCTGCAGCCATATCCCTATCTGCAGCCTCCCTTCCCACGGCTAAAAAGAGGAAGGAGACTGAGCAGGAAGGGGCTGACTGCTGCAGAACTGGGGGCTGGGGATGTCTACACAGTCACCTGGGTACATCCAGCCATACGTTTTTCATAAATCCTCCCAAGACAGTTAGCTTCATGGAGTATTGTTAAATGCCTTCTCAGTGTGACCAAGAAACAGAACAAACACTCTTAACCCAAAGCTTTTCAAGAGGTTTAATGAACAGCAACATGCTCTCTCTCTCTCTGCTGTCCCACAGCCACAGTCAAAGGGTGGGTGGCAGACTATCACCGAGACTCAGAGCACCTCAAGGCCCCAAATCCACCACTTTTAGCTGACCCCTCACCTGCCACCACTGAAGTCATTCCTTCTTCTGAGTGGGCAGGTGAGCTGTAAGGCCCAGTCGTTAACTTACTGAAGTGCCCCCTCCCACACACTCAGTCATGGATGCGGCCAGCACTTGTCCCCTCTGCCTCTGTAGAATGCTCTCTCGGCTGTCTCCTTGACTGCTTGTCTGGCCTGCCCCTCTCCTTTGTAACATACACCACCACAACTGCAAAATCGCTAAAAGTAGGGGACCTAGTTCCTTTGACAAATACATTTAAAATTTTTTTAAACAACAGTTTTAGAGTACTTTTAGGTTTCCAGCAAAACTGAGCAGAAAGCTCTGAATTCCCATATATCCTCTGCCCCGTCCCCTGCATGGCCGCCTTATCGCAATCCCGCACCAGAGTAGGCAAATACCATTTTGATTTTCTTCTATTGCTTTTCCTGCCAAAGACTCAGTCGGTGACCCCACCGAGTCCTCCGGTAGCCTCTGCCCTGTCAGCTGTCAACAGCGCTCTACAGGAGATGCCTGCCGCTGCTTGTTACAGTGGAAGAACTAATGGCGGATTACACACTTCCACTCATCTCTTCAGTTATTCTGTAAAGCCCTTCAACCTCCATGGTTTCGTGTGGTCCCAGCACAGCCCCTGGGACATAGGTGATGCAAATACGATTACCTCCATTTTAGAGTGGAGGAAAGAGGTGCCAAGAGAAGTCAGATGGCTTGAGCAGGTCGCATAACTAATTAGAACCAGAAACGAAGACCCTTCCATTTGGAAGTCATGCAGTTGCTGTGTTTGGCTAAAGCTCTGATTCCTCTTCCCTTTGACGATTTACCACATTTCCTAAGGTGGATACACATGTGCCCTGTCCGCCTGAAGTTACCGAGCCACCTGAAGAGTTGTTCTTCCTCTCTCCAAAAAGCCACCTGTCTTTTCTGAGCAGCAGGTGCCCCCCGGCTTGCGGCCGTCCTGTGGGGAGGAGGACCCTGGCTGTAGGTGGGAGAGGGATGCCTGCGTGGCCACAGCTGGGATGGCCCAGCTGGAGAGAGCAGCACGACAGCTGGAGAGGGGAGGAGTGAAGACTGAAGGGTTAGGTGTGCAGCGGTTTCAGGCCATAACCTGTAAGATACGGGCCTGGGTCTGCACGGCTTATGCTGAGTGAAGGTGGACGCTGAGTTGAGGAGGTGCAGGAATTAGAAGACTGATGGTCAACACCGTTCAGCTGAAACCTAGAAGCTGGAGACGGGAAGACCGGAAGCCAGAGCTGGCAGAACTAGCTGGCGCTAATATAATTTGTGAGCTGTGATGCTCTGTGGTTATGAGGTCCCACTAATCATGAGAGATTATGATTGGAGGTAGAGATGAAGTACTTTGGAAGGAGAAAGGAGGAAAGCTCTTCTATGTGATTCTATCACACGAAAGTCAAAACAGAAAAGGTTATTCAATCAAGAAAAGGATAGAGAAACACAGTCCTATTAGAGAAAAGACTGGAAAACGTGGGTCAAGGTAACACAGCGTTAAATAAAAAGTCAAATTCAGGGTATCTTAAAACAACCAACTTCTTTAATTAGAAAGCAACAAACATGCAAATGGCAAGTGTAGAAATTTATCTGAACCAACATTTTCACTATAATGAAAATTACTCTTCAACACTGACCCAAGCTCCCACACCCGAAGGTTAGGGAAAATATTGCACTTTGCATTTTCTAGCACTCCTCATACATGGCAAAAAGTTTTTAAAACATTCTGCTAGTTTTGTTTTACACACTCCCCCAAATTCATGCACACAGTCATTCCAAACCAATGTTAGGTTATCCCAAAAAAGGGAAAAACTCCAAAAACCATAAGCTTAAAATTGCACTAAAGCTCTGTAAAGAAAAGAATATAATAAATGTCTTATACAAATTTTAGAACATTGAAGTGCTTGCCAATAAGAGGCGATTACTCCTCATCCTCATTTTCATTCTCCTGTCCGGAGCCTTCAGATCTGTCGCCCTCCGAGCGGTCTGGAAAACACACACAGACTCACCTCACAAAAAGAAATATTTTTAGTAATACAATTAAAATAAATTTCAATGTCTTTTATTTAAAACTAGTTAAAATGTAAACAATTCAACACATCATCATGTAAAAATCAGTTCACCACTGTATGTAAACGAGTTATTTTGTGCCTCTTGAGGCAAATAAAAAAAGTCAAGGAAACGGCACTATTAAATTTGAACATGCATGCAATTCTAAACATGAAAATTAAAAAGAAAAACCCTAAAGATCTCGCTATGCTGCGGTCCACTACAGCAGTGTGCACACTGTTCTCTGGAGTCTGGGAGTCTGAGGCCGACTGTCGCGTCACCAAGAGGAGTGAGGACAGCTGCGCGAGAGAGAACCTGGGGACCGTTCTTGAAGATCTGTGTATGTGTTTGTAAAAAGACTTTCACAATTAAATATTTGCTATATTCCAGGTGCTGTGCCAAGAACTGAGGATACAACGGTGACCAAAATAGACCCAGTCTCTGCCCGCAAGAGTTTATCTAGATTAAACACTCGAGTTAACACACAATGACGAGCGTGCTGAGTGAGAACAGCATGTTCTCTCACGCTTTCAGGATTTACACTGGCTGTTCCTCGGCCTGGCACACTTTCGCCCAATTCTTCAGCTAGAAAGGCTCTGCTTACTCATCTCAGTACAAATATCATCCCCTCGGGGAAACTTTTCTAGATGTATGCGAACATCCAGCCTGTTCCAGAGTATCTCGTGTGAGCCTCATTGCGACGACCCTAAGTGCAGGAAGCGCTTGTCTGCGGCTCCCTGCAGACTCGACTGGGAGCCGCTGGGAGGGTACGAGTTCTTTTTATTCGACATCCTCAAGGCCTAGTACAGGATTTTCAACGAAGATTTGCTGAACAAATGAAGGGAAGTTTTACTAAGACAAGATACGTTACGTTCAAGTATACAAAGCAGGAAAGAGTATGAAAGCACTGCCGCCACTAGAATGGAACCCTTTCTGCCACAGACATTTCCCCAATGTAACGTGGAAAATACTAAGGTTAGACATAGGGGGACAGTTCAATTCCACTGTCAACAGCAAGAGAAGACTGAGTTCTGAGGTTTTACTTATTCTCTACACAGAAAGCTTAAACACTCCCACTGGATCCTAAGTCAACACCACCAAGAACGGCGTAGAGAAGGGACTATATGTTTAACTGTCCAAGAGAATTAGATTAAACCCTCTCTATGCCAGCTCCATTTCAGTGTCACTAATGAGATAACACATGTGTATATGATTTGTCTCCTGAATTATACAAATTTTAGCTATTATAATAAGTGTTCAATACACATTTGTAAAATAAATGAACAAAGTAAGATTTTGATCTTCATAGATCACTAAGGAATCTAAACACGGTGGAGGAATTTCTGACCAATAAAAGGCTAAGGGGTGTTAGTATTTTTATCGTGTGATAGCCTTTCCTGAGAGAACAAACCATGACGTTGCTATCCTGCTGAAGCAGATTACCATGCACAGGAATCCTGGATACGACTGACCATACTCAACAAACCTCTTCTGTCATATCAGTGGAGCACAAGGAAGCAGTGTCAGCCTATTTCAAAGTGTGTAGGGTTCTTACGCAAAGTCTTTTTGGTTGTCACATTACGAATGAAGGTGGGGACATAAGGGTTAAGAAGAAACATCACAGCCTTTAAATCAGTTTACAGTAGATGTCAGAATTCTGCTGCGTCCAAAGCAAGCCATAAGGGGACAAGTGAGGGCCAAGAGTCTCTGATTTAGGTCACAGAACAGGCGATAGTGGCTTCTGGAATGAGGAAGAGGGCAGAATAGTTCTTTTCTCAAATCCAACTCATTCAACTGCTGCAGAGTCATGTCTCTCAGACTGTAAACCCAATTTCCAAGAACAAATTAAGCGAAATCTTTTGTTCATGAAGCGCTGCTGAGGTGGTAAACTTGGGAAGCAGTTCAACGCTTTCACAAATCTCTGGTTGCAATTATGGCCCAAGGAGATAGGAGGAACACTGTTCCTTTAAATGAAAAATGGAAATAAGGCTATACCCACTGTTTTCAAAAGCACACAATGCCAAATTGCTTTTGTAAATAAGGTTTACATTTGTGGAAAGGTTCCTTTTATTCTCTATTAGAAATATTTCTTCAGGAAATTATTTTTGGTTGGAGAAAATAGGACATGAAGAGATATTAAGTTTGCTGCGGGGGTTGAGGGGCAGTAAGCAGATAAGAAAAGAAATCCCCCAAAGGAAATGTATGTTCCACAAAAGTACTGTTTTCCAGGCTATCCTTCACAAAAGAGTAAGTGCAAGACTCATCGTAGCTAGAATTTGATACTAGCTCATTCACCCATTCAGTCAGCAAACAATTTATTGAGCAACTGTTATGTTCTAGGCACTGTCCTAGGAGCTACATATCCAGCTGTGAATGAGACAAACTAGGTCTGTTCTCAGTGAGCTCATCTTCTAGAGGAGGAAAACAGACAACAAATGTGTTTTTCTCCTTTAATCTGCAACAAGGCAAGAAATAAGAAATGAAAAGTTAGAATGATAAGTACTTGAGGGAAAAAAAAAAGCAATGAACAGAGAGTGACTTGAGGGAGCAAAAAGGTGTGAGAAGGCACATGCAGCAACTTCACACTGGGTGGCTGATGAGGGAAGACTTTTCTAAGGAGGTCACACTCGAGCTGAGGCCTAACTCTATGTTCAATTATACGGGAGGTTCAGGGACAAAGTCTTTTAGGCAGAGGAAACAGCAAGTGACAGCTCCCAATGTGCTAACAAGCTTGATGTGTCTGAAGAAGGGAAAAGAGCCCAGTCCGGCTATAATGCGGTGAGTGAGGGGAAAACCAGAATGAGTCGAAGGCAGAGGCTGGCAAGGTTCAGGTCACGCAGGACCTCAAAGACCAGGACGCAAAGTCTAGGTTTCACTCTAAGGGCAATGGGGAGTCCCTGAGAGTTTTAAGCAGGGGTGACAATTTGTCTTTTTAAAAAGGAGTCAGCAAACTATGGCCTATGAGCAAATCCAGCTCATAGTCTAGTTTTGTAAATGAAATTTTATGCGAACAGAGCCGTGCCCATTCATCTACGTACCGTCTATGGCTGCTTTGCGCTACAATGTCAGAGCTGAGGAGTTGCAACAAACAACATGTGGCCCACAAAGCCTAAAATATTTACCATCTGGCCATTTAAAGAAAAAGTTTACTGACCCATGTTTTTAAAAGATGCCTCTGGCTGCTGTGTGGAGATCAGACTGTGTGAGGACAATGGCGGCAAGAGGGAAACCAAGGGTCAGTGAACATTCGTTATATTCTGGAGTAAAGTTGCCACACTTTGCTAATGGAGCGAATCTGTGCGTGACTGGTAAGTGACTTTGAGCTCACTATGCTAGGCCCCTCAGAAGCGTCCTGGAGAACACCGTGGCTATCCAGATTCCCATGTGTCAAGGAAGGTCCACAGCTATGAAGGGAAGGACATCAAGAGATGCTTCGGGGTTTTATGAGTCATGTTAACACCTCTGGACTCGACCCTAAGAACATGGGGAGGCACAGCAGAATTTTAAGCAGGGAAGTAACTTGATCAGATTCTAAAATATTCTAGAAGAGTTCAGAATGGTCCATATACACAATTATTGTCTCTCCAAAGCCTATCAAAGCTTCTAGGGATCTCAGAACTGCCTTTACATCTCAAGAAGTGGCCTAACTGCTCATCGAACCACGCTGAGGCGGCGTCCCACATGCCACAACTAGAAGGACCCACAACTAAGAATATACAACTATGTACCGGGGGGGCTTTGGGGAGAAAAAGGAAAAAATAAAATCTTAAAAAAAAAAAAAGAAGTGGCCTAGACTAAAAGTCTTGAGTGCACTATTCATGGGAATAATTTTGGGTGCTTTTTAAAAATGAGAAGCTCAAACACTATTCAGATAAAATGAATCAGAATCTTTAGGGCATAGGACCCAGGTATTTGTAGTTTGAAAAAGCCCTACAGGGCATTTGAAGTCACCCTTCAGTAAAAAGTCACAGCTCTACAAGGAAGGAGCTGTCTCAGATCTCTTCCCTGGACTTCCCAGGAAGCCTTGTGGATAATGGATGTAAATGGATGGTCCAGCCTGTGCTTACTGGCCGAAGTCCATTACCGACTCTCCTTGAATGCGCATACGTCATCATACTGAAGGGAAGGAGAAGAAAGGGGTGGTGGACTGACTCTAAGGATAAAAGCAGCTGCAATGTAAACTCTTGGGCACCTTTTCTATCTAGCCTTTTATGTAACAGAAGCAAGAGGTGAGTTGACTAAAGCAACTAGAAATTGTCTCTTTTTGATTACTGGCAAAAAGAAATGGAAGAAGGGAAATCTATTATAAAACATCTTATCTAATCCTAAAACCAAAGGAGGATGATAATAGCTATTAGCTAACAAACCATTGCCACATTACCACCTGCTTAAAACAGATTCTTGCATAAATGAAAAGAAAATTGGTTTTCTATAGGAAAACTCACAAAGAGCCATTCACCAGATAAACTATAAGAAACAAGCAAATTTTAGGAATCATAATCGGCAAATGTTTTTCTTGTTCTATAACATGCTGCCTCCTCAAATCTGAAATCCAAATGGATGAATTTAAGGGTTACTCACTGTTATTGAAGAAAATGGATCAAAAGATATTAATAGTAATTAATTTAATAACTTGGGAGCCCAAATAAGTATTGCAAAAATATTCTGTCGGACTACTAACATTTTCTGTTTACATTCCAGGTTTTGTTTTGTTTTGACCATCTGAAATTTTCACTCTTTCCCCAATAATAGTTACTATTTACAAGTTGAGGATTACTTTCTCTTCAGCTCTTTGATTACAGACTTGTGGGGCTTCTTTCTGCTCTTCAGATGTGCTGCACTCTCTCTCCTCCATGACTGTGAAGATGCTATATGCTCTCTTCTTTGCCTGGAATGCTTCTCTCCATTCCCCACTCTCTCTGAGAAAGTGGTATTTAATCCACCTCTAACATAGACCTGAAGGACAAGTGGAAATTATCCTAACAGAGAGTGGGAATGGGAGGGGGCAGCATGATCATAAAGATCCTGAGGTGGGAGAGCTGGATGTACACGAAAATTCAAAGGCGGCCAAAGTGGATGGAGTAGATAGAGAAGGGAATGCTGTAAACGAGCTAGAAAAGCAGTCTGAGATCAGCTCACCCAGAAAACTGCACATTATATTCATAACTTGAATGTATTCCTGCAAGTGAAATTTCTAGGTCAAAGCAGAGTAAGGGCTAGAAGCTAGTTTCAAATTCAGGCTTTACCATTTATCAGTTGCATGATCTGGGGTAAGTTATTACAGAAAAACCTACTTTGTAAAGGATCGGAGCTAAACTGTGAAGTGACCAGTATAATGCCTGACACATGACAGGCACTCTGTAAACGGTGGTCCGTATTAATTGATAGATAGTATCAAACATAGGAAGCAATTTAATTTATGAAATCAGTGACAGTGATAAACACCCTTGTTTGATAAACATATTTTGTTTATAATGGATACTGAATCTTTTCAATTGTTATGAACACAGATTCTTCAATTCCCTCTTGAATGGGTTGTAATATATGCATTCTGTGTATCTGTGGCACGGAACCTCACAGTTTATCATCTAAAACAAAAAATAGTGAAGAAAACATGCTGAGGTATCTGTTTCAACCTTCTTAGCATGGTACATTTATTTTTGTCTGTGCTATGACCAATTTTGCCCAAATCTACCTTTAAAGGTACTTACTATACCATATCTTAGGGTTTATGGTGTGATCCTCCACTCTGAGGAAAAGCGCAGCTGATAAAAGTTTTCAAGCGTCTCTGTCTTTTCATTTTGACACTTTTTAATAAATTGGGCCCATGAGGAAATAAGTTACTGCACTAAAATCAAGAGTTCACAGAACTCCTAGTTCAGAAGTTAAGCTGCCTTCACTTTGTGATTTAAGGAAGTTATATAAATCCCTTAAAGCAGATCTTAAATAATAATAGGTTTTTCTAATATAAAACTGATCTTAATAGTACCCTGACAGTTCTTACCAGCTCGGATATGATTCAGTGAAGCCAACATCCTCAACATGAAAGAGGCTGGAACTGTAATGGTGTTTCTAGTCTCTTCCAGCATAAGTTCGTTTCGAGTTATAACCTAGGAGGCAAGATAAACAACCATGTCAAAGGCCATAGTAACCGTACCTCTTCCTTGAAGATTAGGAGAACGGTAAAAAACTAGCAAGTGCTAGGAGGAATTACATCATTCTTTACAGGTATGCTGTCTGTATTTCCACGTTAAAGCTACTCAATGCCAAATAATTACTTTAACTTGCATTTGTGGGAGTAAGGTCAGAGAACACTACTCTTTAAAGTGGCAGAAAGACAAAGGTCAAATTGTGAGGCTACTTAAAACATTCAACACGTAATTTATCTTTACTTGGACTTTGTTTCCCAGAGCAGTCTACTCTGTGTCCACTCATCATTTTCCCCTACAGCAGAAGTGATACTTTCAATGACAGAGGTGTTAAAGTCTCATCCCTTGGTCACTTGGTTCCTTTGAGAAAATGTTACCTTGATTGAGGCAAAGTAATCTTGAAAAATAAACTTTTGGACAAGAGTTACAATGAATTGTATCTTAAGTACCAAGAACAGGACTAAATGCATATCCATGAGCACCCAGGGATCCAATGTATAATCATGGGCAAAAGAAAAAAGAAAGAGGAGAAGCAAAGAGCATGGCAAAGGAAAAAAAAGGAAGAAAGAGAGGAAAACATGAGAGGAAGAAGAAGATGCTAACCTGATCAAAAGGTCCCCAACAATGTCACAACACATTTTAACTCATTAGGGTGTCACACAGGGCCCTTACAATCCTGCCCCAACCTACCTTTTTAGTCCGATGGAGCTACTTTCTTATATGCACTCTAGGTCTCAGCACAGTGATGGCTCGCTTACCTTACAATAACTTGGAACACGCTGATCTTTCTATCTCAAATGCTCCTTTACTCGTCTGCCCTGATGAACTCAGTCCAATTCTTATTTCCTCTGTGAAAACTTCCCCATCCCATCCACTCCATTTACAAGCACAGCTGTTCCTTTCTATGTGCTTCCAAAACACTATGTGTACATCTCTGGCAATGACCACAATATATTCTAGCTGTCTGTTTATGCCTGTCTTTCCCACTAGTCTATAAGCTCTGAGGGCAGGGTTTATCTTTTTGAACTCAGCACTGTGCCTGAGATACACCAAGTGTTTTATAAATGTGTATTAAATGAGTGAAAGTACATGTGGCAATTGTGCTGTGAACACACACAACCTTGGTCTAGAGTACTGGTTTTCCAACTTACTAATATTTTTAGCAATGGGCTCTTATTTAAGAGGCCAGAGCATCAGTTTGAGCTGTACTCACCTACCCACAGAAGCTCAGTGATTAGTTAGTAGCTGATTAATGCAATGGACCCTTATGTTCATAAGAAATCTTCTATGGAAACCCTCAAGTAAGAACGCTGTTTGAAGTTGGGGAGGAAAGGCCCAGAGTTAAGCTTTCCTATCATCCACCTTCCCTCTCCCAATTCCACAGAAAACCTAGAACTTCACAGAACTCAGTTTGAAAACTATTGATCTAAAAAGAAACTGAGGAAATCTTAAAATATAATAATAAAGGAGAAGATTCTCCAGTCATTTGTTCTGCTACCTATTTGGCTATTATTCTGGAAGACAGCTACAGTAAAACTATTTTCTTAAAAGGACAAAGGTTTTTTTAATGATTCTTCATTGCAATAAGCACAGTCCACCTATTTTTTTTAAACTACAAAACACTTCATCTGGTATTACAAATAATCAATATTCTAATTAGCAAAATACTATTTCAATTTTTACCTCCCTAGCATTATAGGCATGTTTATCTTGATTTTCCTTTCTCTTAAAATTTGACCTCCTTAACTGTATTAACTTGTTTTATGTTACCAACTAATAACGAGCTGCCTCGATTCTTCTTAAGAAAGCATTTCAGGAACACAGTGAAATATGGTCCATAATAAGTATAATAAAAATCTTACTTCATCAGCAAGTTTTCGGTTAAAAATCCTTGATTCTTCTAGTGGCGACCAGATCTTTATGTCATAATCTATGCCAGATGAGGCTAGAACTAGAAATAAAATGCAGATATTAATATAAAGCTTAGAAACATGCCACTTATTGAAGACATGCATATATACACACACAAATATATGTGTGTGTGTATATATGCACACACGTCTGTATATATGCACATGTACCGAAAAATTGAGCTGGAAAGGAAATTGTACTGATACATTTAATTGTTAACTGAGAATATTATTTTGAAGATGTCCTAAAAGTTACCCTTGAACATAATTTTAAGATCATCTTGAAATCACTCAAATTTCTTTTAGTCATTGCTCTTTTATGAGAAACATGGGCAATTTCAAACTGAAGGCAAGAGCAAGCCTTTGTTCTGGTAAGTAAATTCAGACATGTGAAGACTAAAAAAGGTTTGGAGGTGCAATTTAGCTAAGTAGTGAAAGGTTCAGCTGGCTGAAACTCTTACAGTTAATAAAACTTAGAAGAAATATTAGGAGTAAACTCTTTAACCCATTTCCCCATACTTTCTGCCAAAAGCAGGTTATAGGGGGTTTTTGTTTTAAACCGAAGTAGAGCTATAATTGGCTCTAGTGGCTACCTACTAGGATAATCTGGATTACTGTTAGAGTAACAACTAGAAAAAACTTGGAGCTGAGGAATCACACTCCTGATTGCTAGCCCTTGTCTTATAAAGGTCATCTTACTTGGGTCAAACGGATGTGGCTGCAGGCAGTTTACCACGTGATTATCAGCTTCCAGGAGCATTAAATGCTCAGCAGTGTGGCGATCCCAGATGAAGATGTGGCCACAGTCAGAGCCACTCATTACAAAGTTAGCACCCCAGAAATTGGCTTCTTTGATCTACGGATTTTAAAAGAGGAAATTATAAGAAAATTGAAATCAAAGGTATCAAAACAAAGATTTATTCTATTCTCAAGTTAAAAAGTTAATTGCTTTAGAAAATAATAAAATAAAAAATTGAAGAGAATCTTTGTCTTAAAATCTTTGTATCTTAAAAGCCCTGTAGAGATTTATTCGCAGGGGTGACATGGCAGTAAGTAATGAAAAGCCCCCCGAGGACAGGGATTTACTTTGTTCAGTATAGTGCTTGAGATGGCACCTGGCACACACAGGTGCTGAATTAGTAACTGCCAAATGAATGAATGAGGTTGCTGGGTTTTGGACAGTATAATGAAAATTATATATATATATGTTGTTGAACTTTCCAAAAACGGTTCCATTTTAGCTTTACAAGATAATAAAGACAAGTCACAGAAAAAATGAATGTTTCCCTTTTGTATTTTGCTTTATGACAAAAGACAAAAAGTACCAATCTTTTCATTAGCTATCTGAAGCTCTCACAATTGAGAAGGAAAGATATAAACCTATTTACTTTTATGACGCAATGAGACAAAAGAATATGATCTACTGGAATGGTTATGATGACATTTTTCAACGGATGCATATGAATGAACATCAAAAATCTCTGTGCCTCAGATCAGGATTTTTTCAATCATTTTATCTGCAGCTTCCACTTTGCTGTTTTTGGCAAAGCAAAAGAGTGGAGCCAGTTTTGTTGCTCCCTGGAGCTACTGTTACATTTACTTCGCTTCTCTTTCATTTTCATTCCTACCCCTATTTTCATCCAAAAGTTGAATCAGCAAAATGAAGAAATGTAAATTGGTTACTTCTATTAATACTAAGTATTCTTTTCAGAATGATTAAACTGTTACTACCAACGATTTCTACACAGAGAGCTAATTATCTCCCCACCCCCAAAGTAACTTGTGGCCTAGACCCTGAAGAAAGCAGACGAAAACTGATTCTGTAGATACTTTTTTGATAACTCAATGAATATATGAGAACAACACTTTCTAGATGTGAATGGTTCAGAGTAACAGTTATACTAATCATCTTGCAAGACTCTCAGTAAATAATTAATACTGCATTGGGTGTACAGACTTGTGGATTGTAAAGACCTGAAAAGATCTTAGAGATCATCTCCTCTGTTCTTATTTCATAGATGAGGAAATTAAGGTCTAGAGAGACAAAGTGGACTAAAACAAACCACCTGTCAATCTTAAAAGGGTTATAATTAACCCGTTTCGCAATGAACCTGGATTTCATATATCTAAATCCTGCTCTCCAAAACCCACAAAGGGTGCTGATATGAGCTAAAAAAACTAGGAAGGTAGACAGCCAGTGTGAGACAGCAAAAAAGAAGCAATGGTTACTTGTACAAGCAGAAATTTTTTAAATTCTACAATATTTCCTCAGTAGGGTAGAGTTTTCTTGTACAAAGTAATGGTCTTTCACAACATATTACAGGACTAAAATGAAGATAGAGACATACTGTGAAGGTACATAATGTTATTTTGGAATCACACTGACACTATATGAAGATAATTATTACAGAAAAAACATTCATTTTCTGAGACTACAAGTTCTCCAAAGAATGCCATGAGCATTTGGTACCATTGTCCTGGAGTTGCGATGGCCCTTATAAACCATCTTTACTAGTGGCCTTCTAATATTCAAAGTATCCAATTCTTCCATTTCTTTCCTTTCCTTTCTCCGCCTGAAGAACTCCTGAATGCGGGCAACAGCAGAGCGTCTATGAATTACGTATTAAAAGAGAAAACAAAAATAAATAAAGAACATTCACAGGCCACTACAGAATGAGAATAAGTAACATTAAAATACAGTAAGTCTAGAAAATATTTAAACGAATCATTATCTCAATAAGGCATCCCCAACCAAAAGCATAAAAAGGCAGACACAACAGTGAGACTACATCAGACTAGTTGAGTTACTAAAACAAAATGTTTTAGTTAAGAGATCACTTAGAAATTTGGAACTCGTTGAGAGAGTAAAGGAAATAGCATGCGGCACACTGGTTTTTAAAGGGCTATCTTATAAAAACATAATACAGACAAAATTCATGTGCAATTTACTACGAATAAAACAAATCCTAGTCAATGTTATTTCTCCTTCTCTCTATATTAGGAAATGTAAAGGCATAAAGAGAACCCAAAAGAAACTAAGGGTAACAAATGACAGCAGTGGATAAACTTATGTTTTGAGATTTTGTTTAAAGATCTTCCCAGCAAAGAACAGACTAGTCAAGAAAAAGAGAATAAATATTAACATACATGCAATAAATAAGGTCTTCAAATAGAATCTATTCTATATGGGCTCCACAGTGGAGTACAGATAGTCAAGAAAAAGAGAATAAATATTAACATACATGCAGTACAACAAGGTCTTCAAATAGAATCTTGTCTACATGGGCTCCACAGTGGAGCAGAGACTTGCAACTAATGAGGCAGATTTTACTTTTCTAAGAACTGAGTCGGTAACAGAGCTGGAGACTCAAGAACAGGTTCTTTTTAAGACTGATTTAATTATTAGAAGAAACTCCTACTAACACATGATATTACTTAAGTTTGTTAGTTTGCATTTGTTATTTAAAACATTATATTTTGACATATAATAGACGAAAGAGGGGCTGGCCCCGTGGCCGAGTGGTTAAGTTCACGCGCTCCGCTGCAGGCGGCCCAGTGTTTCGTTGGTTTGAATCCTGGGTGCGGACATAGCACTGCTCATCAAACCACGCTGAGGCAGCGTCCCACATGCCACAACTAGAGGGACCCACAACGAAGAATATACAACTATGTACTGGAGGGCTTTGGAGAGAAAAAGGAAAAGTGAAAAAAAAAAAAAGAAAAATAGACGAAAAAATCCAAAACATATAAAAAGTCTACAAATTGAAAGAAAAATGAACATTATAACAGAAAAATAGGCAAAGGACATGACTAGGGAAATCACAGAAGAAATGAACGTTAATAAATATACAGAAAAGATGCTCAATTTCACTAATAAGAAAGATAAAGCAACAAACTGATCTCTTTATATGTCTATCAGATGAAAAAGATTTTTATGTTGGGAGCTGGTCCCATGGCCTGGTGGTTAAGTTTGGCATGCTAGGCTTTGGTGGCCTGGCTTCAGTTCCTAGGTGCAGACCTGCACCACTCACTGGCAGCCATGCTGTGGCAGCGGGCCACATACAAAATAGAGGAAGACTGGCACAGACGTTAGCTCAGGCAGAATCTTCCTCAAGCAAAAAGAAGACTGGCAACAGATGTTAGCTCAGGGCGAAGAGGCATGACTGGTAGGAGCCTGAAAGCGGTTTTACAGATAAAAAGCATACTCTTTCACTGTGAACTTTTCATTGAAGTAGAACACGGGTATAGGAAGGTATGAGATCCTAAGTGTGTAACTCAATGAATTTTCACAAATGAAACACACCCATGTAATGAGCATCAGTATTGTGAAACAGCATTAACCAGAATTCCAGAAGTCTCCTAGGATTCCATTCCTGTCATTACTCTCCCCTTAGAGGAAACCACTGACTTCTAACATCATGGATTAATTTTGCCTGTTTGTGAACATTAACTAAATGGAATAATATGATATATATTTTTTGTGTCTAGCTTCTTCAGCTCAACATTATGTTTTTAAGATTCATCCATGTTGTTTTATTTAGCTGTAGTCCATCCTCTTTAGAGTACTACTTTGTATAAATATAATCTAGTATTTATAGAAGAGCCATTCAACTGTTGGCAGATAGTGGCTTGTTTACAGTTTTTCATTACTGAAATAGTGCTGCTATCAACATCCATTCATGTCTCTGACAAACATATGCACATATTTCTGTGAGGTATAACCCTAGAAGTGGAGTTGCTGGACCACAGTATGTGCATATGTTCAGCTTTGGTAGATACGCCCAAACAATTTCCAAAGTGGTTGCACTAATTTACACTCCTGATATCAATATATTAGAGTTCAAGTACAACACATTCTTAAGGAGAAATTAAATAATACCTATTAAAATTTAAAACATTTTAACTTTGACCCAGCAATTTTACTTTTAAAAAACGTATACTGTAGAAAACCAAATATGCAAATATACATATACGTGTGTGTGTGTGTATATATTCACTGCAGTAGTATAATTGAGAAAAACTGGAAATAATCTAAATGTTCACATAGAAAGGATAGGTTAAATAAGTTATGGTCTATCCATACATTGGAATACTTATGCCAGCATTAAAAAGGATAAAGAAGATCCATAAGCAACTACATGAAAAAATGTCAGCATTATACTGCTGAATAAAAAACAAAGGTTACAGAATAATTGATAGGTGGAAAATTGTATATATGTATAGAAAGAGTCTAGAAAACCAGACACCAAATTGTTTTTTCCCCTCAAATTGTTAATCATAACACTTAACAAAACCTATATAACAATTATGTACTTCCACTTTTATAATAAAAAGGTATTTTATTTTTCATAAAATAAAATGGTATACTATAAAATATGTAGGCTTATTTAAAAAGTGTTTTAAAAACTTTATTCTATGCTATGTATAGCTAAAAAAAAGAGTCTACACATAAATTTTTAAGTCTCATATAGTTAGAAACTTCCAGACAGAAAGCTGACATGTTAAGTTTACTCTGAACAGTCTCTTTCTGGTTGGGAGATGAGAATGGGAAGAGCTGAGAGTTCAAATGCTCTCAAAAGAAACATAATTAATATAGTTGGACCTTTATTTTTTTTAAAGTGGAAGAAAAGAGAAAAGAACACATTGAATCATTAAAAATATGTGATTTAACTAAAAAAATTAAAAATAAAAATAGCATATGATCCAGCTATTTCGCTACTGGGTATTTTTCCAACGAACATGAAACTGGGACTAGCCTGGTGGTGAAGTGGTTAAGTTCGTGCACTCCACTTCAGTGGCCCGAGGTTCGTGGGTTCAGATCCTGTGTGTGGACCTACACACTGCTCATCAAGCTGTGCTGTGGCAGTGTCCCACATACAAAATAGAGGAAGATTGGCATGGATGTTAGCTCAGGGCCAATCTTCCTCAAGCAAAAAGAGGAAGACTGGCAAGCTTAGGGCCAATCTTCTTCACTACACACACATACACACACACACACAAGAACATGAAATCAATATTTCAAAAACATGTGCAACCTCTATGTTCATCACAGCATTATTCACAATACCCAAGCAACCCTAGTGTCCATCAACAGACAAACAGATAAAGAGGATGTGGTACACACACACAAAGGAATACTACTCAGCCATAAAAAAAAAAGACAAAATCCGGTCATTTGCAACAACATGGATGGATCTTGAAGGTATTATGCTAAGTGAAATAAATCAGACAGATAGAGAAAGACAAATACCACATGATTTCATTCATATGTGGAAGATAAACAAACAAAAAACACATAGATAAGGAAAACAGACAGAATGGCAGTTACCAGAGGGGAAGTGGGTGGGAGAGGGTCAAAGGGGTAAAGGAGCATATGTGTGGCGACAGATAAAAACTAGACTACCGGTGGTGAACACAATGCAGTCTACACAGAAACTGAAATACATAATGTACACCCGAAATTTATACAATTTTATAAGCCCATATGACTTTAATAAAATAATTTTTAAAATATGTGATTAAAAGAAACCAATAAAGAAAAAACTCTTTTGCTAAGAAAGTAGAGTATCAAGTAGAAGAGGAAATAGAAATAACCTTGTTGATAAGCCAAAGGCCTTAGGAACTATAAATGGAAAAAGAACTTAAATGACAAATTAAAAATTTAGATGGAAGCTCCAATCATTCAAAACATGATGTGTGGGCAAATTAAAGCTGAATAAGTAATGAGGTGACAGTAATTAAGAATTAGGATGGTAATAAATCATAAATGTTCATTTCATTTAAAATGTGCTCTAGAATATGGTCTAATTTACTGCTTAATGTTTATTTGGCTTAATCATCCTAATAAAGAATAATTTTAAACTCTTAGATCTCAAGTTATGCAGTTTGTATTGAACAGTTTAGATCAAAGATTGGGGCACCTACCACTATCCCACTGTAGGAAAATTATCTCATAAAGAGAAAAAGCTTCAAGTGCACAAATTTCAAAATAGAAGATGAAGAGGCCAGCCGTGTGGCATAGTGCTTAAGTTCGTGTGCTCTGCTTCGGCGGCTGGGGGTTTGCAGGTTCCGATCCCACGTGCAGACCTAGCACTGCTCGTCAAGCCATGCTGTGTTGATGTCCCACAGACAACAGAGGAAGACTGCTACAGATGTGAGCTCAGGGCCAATCTTCCTCACACATACACAAAAAAACTAGAAGATAAAAAGTGACAGCAGATGCTACACCTATATATACAATTAGGTAACGTCCAACTCAGCTAACAGTTCTAAAGAAATGAAGAAATTTAGAATGAATACATTGAAACAACGTTCCTAGATGATATCTTATTAGAAACACTGGAAGAATACAGGTCACTGAAAATGATAAATTTGTACTTTATTACTTTGCAAATCAAAAGAAAATTAAAATGATACATACATATAAAAATTTATTAAAAGTCTATTTGCAAAGTTTTTTTCCGAGAATGTTATTAATTCTTTTAAGACAGATCATGCTAATTTGGCAGACAATTTAAAATTCACAGAAGGCATTATAAAGTTAAAAAAGCATGGAAAATTTCAGAAGTAAACAATAAAATAACAGTAATAAAGAGAATAAATTCCAACTCAATGGAGGAAAAAAAATAATATAAAGGAAAAAACAAAACCAAAAAAAAAGAAAAAGGACAAAAAAATTAATCCTAAAAGACAAGAAAGTAAAAAACAAAATCTAGGTAAAACAGGATAATTTGAATAAAAAGTTGGAAACAAGTCCAAATACAGCCATAATGATTATAAATTTAAGTAGATTAAATTCTCCAATGGAGAAAAACAGAGATTGTCCAAGACATATCTAAAGCATTGAGGACAAGGAAAGGTTTCAAGCAAAAGGATACTGTGCAAATGCTAATCAGATGAAAGGTGGCACAGCTACATTAATATCAGACAAAACAGACTTAGATAAAAAGCCACATTAAGGATAGAGAGCATTTCTACATAAGTTCAATTCATGAGGAAGAAACAATTTAACATATATGCACCCAATAAAAGTGGCTTCAAAATGCATTAAAAAAGAAATTGATAGAACTACAAGGAGCATTAGATAAATCCAACATTATAGTGGAGATTTCAATACACCTCTCTATTACATAAGTCAAGCTGGCAAAAAAATAAAAAATATAGATGATTTGAACATAATTAACAGTTTTGATCTAATGGTCACATAGAAAATTCTACATTAAAAATTACAGTCATGTTCTTTTGAAGCATACATGAAACAGTTACAAATTTATGAAGGCCACAAAGCCAATCTGTACAAAATCTTTTTCAAAGAACGTGTCTAAGACCAACCATGTTCTCTGACCACAAGTGAGGCGTTAATGAAAAAAGGCTGAATGAGTACAATTTAAGAAGTTAAAAACAGAACCACAAAATAATCTCAAAGAAAACAGAAGAAAGGAAATAATAAAGGGAGAAAAAAGTAGAAACAGAAAACAAGAAGGTTAACATATATGAGAGGATCAACAAAGCCAAAAGTTGTTTCTTTGAAAAGAGTAACAATATAGGGTTTTGCCATGATGATGAAGAAAAAATTAAGGGGATTCAAGTAAATAATATTATGAATAAAAAAGGTGGCTATAACTAAAGACATAGCAGAGATTAAAAAGACAAAAAATATGATAAAATCTGAAAATTTAGTTGAGTTGACAAATTAAAATAAATCTCCTAAAACTGACTAAAGAAAGAGAGAGATCTAATAGTTCATCATAGGACTATATTAAAGAATTGAAATAATACTTCAAAACCATCCCCAAAAGAAAACGCCAGGTCCAGATGGTTTTATAGGTGGGCTCTACCAAACCTTCAAAGAAAAGATCATCTCAATCTTATACAAACTCTGCCAGAGACAAGAAAAAGAGGAAATATTTTTCTACTCATTCTCTGAGGCTACTTTAATTTTTTACCAAAAACAGGATCATGAGAACATAAGAAAAGAAATTTGTTCAGAATATAGATGCAAAAATCCTTCACAAAATGTAAGTGTGGACAGATTTTGGGGACCCACCCCGGTCTAACAGGCGCATCTGGCAGCGAGCTGCATGGGCTCTAAGTCAGTACAATAAGATCCATGCTGTGCTATGGAGCAGCTGTGCAGGCCATCTTCAGCTGTGTCAAAATGACCTTGCAACCCCTCCTTTCATGACTGCAAATGCCAGCTGGACAGATCCACAACAGAAAAAGATAAAGGGTACCCGCTCTCGCATTTCCCAGCTGCACTTCTTAGGGACTGAGGGAATAATTAACAACCCTGGTCCTTGCCTCGCTCCACACATAGATAACATTAGCATCTCTGAACTTGTTTGATGTATAACCAAGAAATTCTCGTTTATGTTACCTTCAATTTATCATCTAGAGAAATGCCAAGATGTACTCTATCCCTTTTTTTGACATATAGAAAATCTAGCTGTAAGCTTTCTTCTTTTGCTCTGCCCCACACGTGCACTGCTTGTGAACGGGAGACGAACTGCACGTAGCCTCCCCGTGCTCCGAGCAGCTCCAGCAGAGCACGCTGTGGAACTGTCTGCCCGGGGTTCAAACTCCTCACGCTGACTGTTAAATCAACTCCTTCCCTAAGATCACCTAGCCTCTTTATTTCAGTCGGCACAAGCAAACCAAATCCAACAATGTATCAAAAAGATAGTAATACATCAGGATCAAGTTAGGTTGATCGCAGGAAGAGAAAGAATGTTTAATCCGGTTCCACATGTAAGGAGCTTGGAAGTCGCCACTCTGAACTAACAAGTAAAAAGCTGAACAGACTGAAAAACCAGTAACTCTTCTTGGATCCACAAGAGAGAGGAGGACAGAGGGCAAACCACTGTCCTCAGAACTGGACAGACAGATGGGCACACAGGGAAGCACTGCTGATCACAGCAGAGATTGGGGACAGGAAACCTGAACTGGGTGACAAACTGCTGCAGGCTCAGTGCCGACGACCCTGAGAGTTATAACCCTCTAGGGGGAGCCAGTCATAAGGGGCGCCACAATATTCTGAGATTCACCTCCAGGAGCCAGACCAGACTGCCACAGTAAATATCAGAGAAAAAAAGCCCCTTGGGCTTTGGCAGGGAGAAAGGAAGAGGAACTATTTTGAAATATGTCAGAGCCCTCTGTTCTTAACAAGGCCTGCCCTCAGGGGAAACCAGTTAACCAGAGCCTAACCTGCTGGGGTGTTGTCAGAGCCTGACTGACCTGCAAAAGGGAAATATCCAACTCCAGCACAGCTACTCTGGCCATCCTGTCCCACCTAAGTGGGGAGAAAAGGCAAAACTGAGAAGCACTTGTGAAGTTCACAGTCCAGCAGCACAGGCTCACTAAAAGGCTAGGACTAATCCCAGGACTGTAGAGCACTTCCCCTCCCCCCAGCCCTCCCCCCACACCTCACCACCACATCACTAAAGGCCTATTTACAGCAGTTCCTTTTACCTGGATACACGGCTATGAAGAAACAATTACAAGGCATACCAAAAGGCAAAAACCACAATCTGAGGAGACGGAGCAAGCCTCAGAACCAGATATGGCAGGGATATTGGAATTATCAGACCAGGAACTTAAAACAATTATGATTAATATGCTAAGGGCTATAATGGTAAAGTAACAGCATGCAAGAATAGATGGGGAATGTAAGCACAGAGATGGAAGTCCTAAGAAAGAACCAAAAAGTTATACTAGATATAAAAAAACCACTGTTAACAAAAATGAACAAAGCCTTTGATGGGTTCATTGGTAGACTGGACTTGGCTGAGAAAAGAATCTTTGAACTGGAGAATGTATCAATATATCAAGAGAGTCCTTGAAAACCAAAGAGCAAAGAAAACAAAGACACATACACACACCACAGGAACAGAATATGCAAGGACTGTGGGTTAGCTACAAAAGATATAACCTAGGAATACCAGAAGAGAGAGAGAGAAGACTAGAAGAAATAGTTGAAACAATAACGACTGAGAATTTCTCCAAATTGATATCAGACGCCAAACCACACATACAGGAAGCTCAGAGAACATCAAGTAGGATAAATGCCAGAAAAAAACTACACCTTGGCATATCATTTTCAAAACACAGAAAATCAAAGATAAAGAAAAAATCCTGAAAGAAGCCCAAGGGGGGAAAAATATCTTACCTCTACATAAACAAATATAAGAATCAAATCCAACTTCTCAGAAACCGTAAAACGAGAAGAGAATGGAGTGAAATATTTTAAGTGTTGGAAGAAAAAAATCACCAACCTAGAATTCTGTACCCTATGAAATTATCCTTCTAAAGTGAATGAGAAATAAAGGCTTTCTCAGACAAACAAAAATTGAGGGAATTTGTTGCAAGTAGACCTGCCTTGTAAGAAATGTTAAAAGAAGTTTTTTAGAAAGAAGGAAAATAATATAGGTCAGAAACATGTATCAAAGAAGGAAAAGTATCAAAGAAGGAATAAGTGAACATACAATAACTTTTATTTTTCGTATTTATCTTAACTGATCTAGCAGATAAGTTTGTTCAAAATAATAATAGCAACAATGTACTCCATTATACAGGCTTATACATATATCTTATATATATATATGCTTATGTATGCTTATATATTACAGTGAAATGAATGACAGCAATGCTACAAGGGATGGAAAGAAGGAATTAGGATTTTGTTATTAAAGGTACTCACACTGCCTGTGAAGTGGTATAGCCTTATTGGAAGAGTGGACCTTGATTAGCTGTAAGAGTATATAGCAAACTCTTGGGCAAACACTAAAAAAATAAAAAAAGAAGTATAACATATGCTAACAAAGAGAAAATGGAATCATAAAATGCTGAATTAAAAGCACAAAAGGCAGAAAATGAGTGAAAGACAAAACAAGGAACAAAGAACAAGAGCAACAAATAGAAAACAGCAACAAATATGGTAGACATTAATCCAACTATATCAATAATCACTTTCAATATCAATAGTCTAAACACACCAATTAAAAGAGAGATTGTCAGAATGGATCAAAAAATATGACCACGTCTACAAGAAACCCACTTTAAATATAAAGACACATATAGATTAAAAGTAAATGGATGGAGGAAAATATACCATGCTAACACTGATCAAAGGAAAGCAGGAGTAACTAGAATGACGCATCACTTAATGACGGGGAACGTTCTTAGAAATCAGACGATTCTGTCACGCGAACATCATACACTGTACTTACACAAACCTAGATGGTATAGCCTATACACCTACGCTATATAGTACTAATCTTATGGGACCACTGTCATAAATGTGGCCCATCACTGACCCAAACGGCATTATGCGGGGCAAGACTATCAACCAACGGAGGCATTCTTTTCCAAACAGGAGCAAGATGTGATTCCTACTATTATTACTAACTACTACAATAAGAAAACAATGAGAATGGAAAGGAAGAAAGAAAACTCCTATTTGTAATGACATGACTGTCTACATAAAAAACTCAAAGGAATTTACATGCCAATTAATAGAAATAATGGAAGAACATTTAGGTGGATATAAGATCAATGTACAAGTCAACTGCATTTCTAAATACCAGCAACAAACAATTAAGATATATAAAATTTAAAAGGAATGCATTTACAACAGAACAAAAATGAAGGTGTCTATAAATAAGTTAAAGAAAGATGTGCAAAACCTGTTTGTAGAAAATTATGAAATGTTACTGAAAGAAATTTTAAAAAGACCTAAATAAATGTAGAGATAACAATATTGTAAGGATAATCAATCCTCCTCCAAATTTATTTATATGTTTATTACAACTATACTCATGTTCTGATGACTCAGTTGTGGAACTTAAAAAGTTGATTATAAAAAGGGTGAAGAATAGCCAAGATCCTTCTAAAGAAGGAAAAAGAGAAGGGACTTGCTTTAGGAGATATTAAAATGTATTATAAAGCTAGAGTAATTATAAGAGTATGGTACCAAGGGAGAGACAGACAAATTGTCCAATGGAACAAAACAGAGTCCAGAAATAGACCTGTGTTTATAAGGAACTTTGTAATATGACACAGGAGAGAAAAGAGGTCTATCTAAATGGGCTGGGGGAGGGTACACATATATATCAGAAACAAAAAAATCAAGTCTAGATGGATTAATAACTTAAATGTTGAAAGAGAACTTTGAAAGGAAATTTTTAATTTTTTAAATTCCAGGGCAGGTAGAGATTTCTTAAAAGAAAGTACAAAAGACTGATGAAATTCAACAAGATTAAAATTAAGAAGCGTTGCTCAAAAGACAGCTTAAAAAAAAATAAAAACCAAACCAGGAAAAATATTTGCACACTTATAAATGATAGATTAGTATCAAAATATATTAAGAACTCCTATAAATCAACATAGAAAAGAAAAACAACCCAGGAGAAAACCAGATATGGCTAAAAAACATATGTGAGATGAATAATCTCATTTTGCAAATACAGAAATGAAAATCAAGACCATGTATACTAATTAATAAGCAAAATAAAAAATGCAGCAATATCAGGTATTAGAGAAGATTCGGATCAATGGGATTCCTAGTGGCTGTACTAATTTACACTCCCACTTTGGAAAACAATTTGAGAACTGTTGTAAAATTAAACAATCCATTATGTATGTACCCAAGAAAAACTCAAGGAGGCTAAAAGCAACACTGCTAATAATAGCAAAAACTGGAAACAACCTAAATACTCATTAGCAGGAAAAAGCATAAATTATGGTATAGTCATACAAGGGATTTTAATATAGCAGTAAAACTGAGCAACAGCTATACATAACAACATGGATGAATCTTAACAACATATGTCAACTGAAAAAAAAAGCAAGCAAGTCCCAGTTCCATATCTAGTATGATATCCTTTCTTGTAAAGTTTAAAAGTGGGTAATACAAATTAAATGTTTTATGATATGTTTATATGATCATTATGTTTACATGATAACTTTTTGCTTTTTAAAGCAAGGTATGATAAACATAACATTCAGGAGAGTGGTTACCACTGGTATGGTGGGCAAGGGGAAAGAATAGGGAGGATATTGGTAGATTTAAGTTACTAGTAGTCTAGGTTCTTGGGTTGGGTGGTGGGTTCATGGGTACTTATGATATTATTAAATGAATAAAGAAAAGGAGACAAACATGAATCAACAATGATACTGTGTCACAAACCAAGAAGTATAAAAACATGATTCTTCCCCTCCTCAGATTAGCTTAGGAGCCCCTAATACTCCCACTGCCTATGCAAAGCGCTATCATTGCAATTACTGTGTTGTAATTATTTATGTGTGTCTGTGTATCCCACTAAATTGAGAGCTCATGGAGGCTGTGTTTTCATCATCCTTATATCACCAGCATCCACCACAGTGTCACGGGTTTATTGAATGAATAAAATAATAAATACAAAATTGATTCATCCAGGAATTTCAAAGTAACAACAAAAACATCTCAAGGTTTCAGCTATTATTATTCTATCTGGGAGACAGCAGTTAACAGATGGTAAAAAAAAAAAAAAAAAAAAAGGCAGAAAGAATATGAAGGACGTACAATTGACCTAAGAATATAAAACCTGGATTCCTGACTTTACATTCTCAGCCTTTCCTATTCCCTGAGTGTCTTTATATTTTATTTTTAAATTGCATAGTCTATAAAATTGTGTTTCTAAATGGTCAGCAAAATTTCTTCAGATGACTCCAAGTTTAAATGAGGAAGTTATATCAGTCAGAAATAGTCTATCAGTTCTACTTTTAAGAAATACTAAATTGGCACGTTTAGTAGAGAACTAGGATAAAATATAAGGAGAAATTCATTAAACAGCACTAAAAATATAAGATATGAACAAGGTAAATCCTTTTATAAAACACTATTATATATAGCTATAGTAGTACAAATTAATTGATATTACTGGTATTATTAAACTAGCTTGCAGGAGAACAAAGAAATTTTAGGGTAGAAAAAATAGCTTAAAGACTAGGAGAGACTTGATTTATTTAACCTGAAATTAAATGATTTAAAGGATAATTCAGTTAGCCAAAGGAGGTTAATATAAAAGGATACTCTATTAAGGATAGAGCATGAAGACAAGACTAGAATCATAGCAGGTGAATTGTGAATTAACCTGTAGAAAGAAAATTCCTCACTGTGCAAGTGTGAAACACTAAAAGAAAGTCAAAAAGTCTTCCAGACCAGGTATCTAATGGACTCTATACTCACAATCTAGAATAATCTAGAATACAAACTGGAATGATCTGGAAGAGCATCCTCCAAACTGTGGGATTTTCATAGGTATTCCACTGAACAGGTTTGTATTCAAATAAAAGTGGAAAACAATGGATTAAATAAGCTAAACAGTTTTCTTTAGTGCAAGTTTTCTCAGAGACTTTATTATGCGAATATATTTTTGAATCTCAAAAAGAGGTATATAGAGTATAGTATTCCCAAAATTGTGTGACCTCACTGCAGAGTATGAGAACACTGAGGGCAACAGTAAGCCCCATCTTCCTAATTTCATAATTAAATTCTTCCATCTTAAAATAGTCTGTGTTTATTTTACAAAACTTAAGCTTGATTTTTTTCATTCAAAGATCGAAAAATTAGGTTTTCATAAACATAGGGAATCTATTCTCAATCCCCCCCACCGCTCTGCAACCGGAGAGATTCGGCAATAATTATTACGTTTCTATGTCTCTATTTTCAGAACAGCTATATAATTTTGGTATAGGAACCAAAGGTGCTATGAGTATGTGTCAAACAAACATAATTAAGAAAAGAGAAAGATATTAAAGCCAAAGAATAGTTAAATCCTATTTATTTATGCCTCAGTGGAAATGCTCATTATAACTCTGAATACCACTGTTCTTCAGCATATCAAGTTAAAAAATCTTAAGTTCTTTTAATTTATACTATGTATACATTCTTCTCATAATGACTTAATGGTTTTTAGAAAAGAAAACCTCATTGATTTGAATCTCCAAATTTAGAATTTGTGATTATTCAGAGTTAGGCTCAAATTTACCTTTAAATTATCAATTAAAAAAATGTTTGTTGTCCAAATGAATTTATGAACAAGAGTTTAGAAAAGATGTTACTTGTTTTTAAGAAAAATAACATTTTTAAGTACTTTTAAGAGCACTTATTTATAGTAAAAGCCATGTTAGTGTTACTAAGTCATCTACTGTCACCAACAAGAAAGGTCTATAGATTGGAATCTCAGTCATTTTGACATATATCCTCACAAGTATCTGAAATAAGAGAGGTGGATGGGTTGCTAGAGAGCATCTTTCTGCTTCGGCTCCTTTTCGGGGTATGAGGGGAGGGAGAAATTGGGCTCTTTGCCTCACAACGTGTCAGCAAACAAAGTAAAGGGTAGCAGGCCTGAGGCTGCTGTCTTTTGAAGGGTCTGCTTCCAAAGCCAGCCCCTGGCTGGGGTCCAAGAGCTTGACTTTTGGAACGTTCCCCACATTGTTCTGCCTCCCTGGGACAGTAAGCCCTGATGGACCTGCTTGCCTAGATGGTCTATACAAACAATGTGATTTATGGGGAATACCTACTTTCCCTCTGAGTCTGGAGTTTAGGTAGTTGTGGTTGGCTGCAGAGTGCATACATGACCAGCCCCTAATAAACACACTGGATTTTGAGTCTTAAGTAGGCTTCTCTGGGCAGAAACACTACACAGGTGTTACCGCATTTTATTGCTGGAGCAAGGAGCATATTGTACAGCCATCCCAGGAGGGAGAACGTTGGAAGCGTATGCCTGGATTCTTCCAGACTTTGTCTAATGTGTCTTTTTCCCTTGCCAAAATAAACTATAACCATGATTACAAGTGACTCTGAGTTCTACAAGTCTTTTCTAAAAAGTCATCAAATGTGTGGAGAGGTCATAGGACCCCTGAAACTGTAATTCGTAGCTTTTCATTTATTTCATTTATTTCAAGTTTTAGGAAGCAGAGGAAGAAAACAATAAGCCAGATCATCTAAGGAAATATGAATAAAAATTTAGTTATCTACAGTTTTAGGTAAAAAGGTGTCTTCTTTGCCAACTTTTATTTATGTATGCAAGCATGTATTTTGCTGTCCTTAAGGATGCTTGCCTCTTTTTTGGGAAAGATATACATACACATATGCAAGAAAGTATTACAGGTAGCATAACAGATGTATATAAGGGCACACAGAAGAAATGTTCAGTCCTGCCCGAGATTATGAAATGTATGGGCCAGGAAAAGATTCAAGAAGCAGCAGTTTAGATGAATGTTGAAAGATGAGGTGGTCAAAATGATGGTGACAGGAGGTCATTTCAGTTGCAGGGCACAGAGGAAGTAAAGACATGGAGGCATGAAGTGTATTCAGAGACACTCCAAATACAGCTGATGTAGAGAGTATGAGCAATCCTTGGCAGCAGCCATAACAGAAAACACCCTAGATAACACGCAAAGAAGCTGGGGTTTTTCTCTCTCACAGGCAACGAAGAACCACTGAAAACGGATCTGATGATGGTGGACACAGACTGGAAGGAGTTGGAGGACTATTTAAATAGGAGACTGGGTGAGAGGTGATGAGGTAATAGCAGTTGAGTGAAGAGTAAGGGGTGATTATCATTTTGTTTATTATTCAAAGAAACAGATAATATGGCACCTATCACTCAGAATCTCAGCAGATTATAGAAAGACACATTCACAAAACACTACAGGACAGTCCCTAATGAAGACTGGCCAAATGAGCACTAGAGATAACAATGTGTGATAATTTCATTTTTCTAATTTTATTTATTCTAAGCAGAAGTTTACATTCCGTAAATATCCCCAATGGCTAAAATGGAAAGCAGATTAAATGTGTCTGGTGTCAGGAAAAAACTGCCTTATAATCAGAAATTTCCCCAGACAATCTCTATGTAAGAAAGAAAAAACTGAGGTAGAGAAGAATGAGTCTAATCTCACCCACTCTAAGGGAAGGTAAGTGTCTGTTTTATCATTTCTTCTTAGATTTATAATAATCTCCATTTCAATGTTTTAGATTTTCTATAACTCAGTGAAAGCAACATGGTACTTTTTAGCTGCGACCTTCACTGTAAAAGCAGAAACTGTGAGCACTTGAGATAAGCAAGCTATAAATCAGAAAATCAAAAAAGCTCTGAAACGAATCCCATTTTACTGTCATTTAATTAGAAAGTGATAAATAACAACAGACTAATTTGCAAAAAGTTACCTCAAATATACCTTAATGTTAAAAGACTGGAAACACCAGCACAAAAGCAAAAACAACTGTGAGACTTTTACACGGGAATCCTCGTGAGAATGGGCCTTGACCAAGGATTTCTATACATCTACACTATTTTTTGGCTTATTTCATTATTTCTGTGCTCCCCATGGGGAACTCCACCAATTTTACATTTCTCATTGTTGCTATATGTTACGTTTTATATTCTACTTTGTTTTAGAAACTAATGGTAAATAACAGACGTGCCACTAGAATTAGGTACAAAGTTGACTTTGTCAGTAGACCAGGTTTTGGGTAGATGAACAATGGGGATTGAGTTTCACTTTAAAGTTATATTTAAAAATGTACCCCATTGTTAATTTTCAAATTACAGAAGTGTTTAAGAGTTAAGAGTTCTTTAAAAAATCAGAATCTTAAACCTATGCACAGGATGAGACTCAAGTCCATTTTTAGTCATGGATCTCAAGGAAAAGGAGTATACTTGCATTATAACAAAAAGGGGCTAACTGTTATCCTAATCAAGTTTAAAAAAAAATCAGGTGCATTCTTCAACAAAATATTCAAAGCAAGTAACCAATATTTAAAGTACATCATTTCAGATTACAATTACCTTATCATATGACACACTTGAAGTGAACATCAGTTATATCTGCACACAGGAAATTTCTTTTCATTCTATTCCCATGCAGTGCATGCAGCTAAACATAGTTTGTGAAAAGCAACCTGCTTTACAATGCTTAGCACTTAGAGTTCAGTTAAGTTCAAAGTATTAACTGTTAATAGGAAAGGTGGTTAGCTGTGGAAAAAGAGGACCTGGCAAATTCATCATAAAGAAAAGTAAAATAATGGAACATACTGAATTACCTCATTATTCTATCACCTATTGTTGTTCCTCTGATATTAAATCTAGTGAAGGGAACACAATAACTAAAGTCACTCACAAAGACTTCAAAGAACCAAATATTTAAAGCATTAAGGTCACCACTTTTATCATCAATCATCTAAATCTAAAAAACCTTTTGTTTCCTTTGTGATTTAGGGTATTAAGTGAGAATATGTCATTCAACTAAACGTGTATAAGAAAATTAAGGAAACAAACACTCATCGAAGATAGATTAGAAGGAAGATACTGCACTTAATCCCTTCAATCTTTTAAATAGATTAGATTCTAACCCTGTTACAGAGCTAGGGGAAGGCAGTGACTCATGCTGTCAATACCAGCTACTGGAACACCTACATTAAGCTCCTCACGATTGAGTTGCTCTTTGGGAAATAAAAAGTTAAGCCTGGAACTGACTCATTTGTTCTCACCATAAGACTACATAACAAGCAAGCAAAGAATAAGAGAGCTGTTAACTCTCTAGGAGTTCAGTTCTTTCTCTATGATTACTTTTTTTCTCTGCAGTTTTCTTTAATAAAGAATAAACTTGAATTATTAGAAATACTGAAAGAGTGATCATAATGATGACTAAAAAGATGGTGGCAAATTTATAGTATGCAAAGAATTCTGGCTTTAAAAATGAAGGCCATGTTCCAGAGGCCAGAGTAGGCAACTGGAACCAAATTTCTATGCAAACAAGAAATACTTTAAAAAGGGATTAACAGGCAATATGGGACTAATATCTTGAAGCTTTACAGAAAAGATCTTTAGAGTATATTAATTGAGTCTATAACTAAAAACTATTCAAGACTATGTGAGGACTTCTTCAGGAAGCTTACTTAGATGCTTGTCTTTCTTCAGAGAGCAAAAAACCCTCTTGGGTTTGGCAAGAGGAAGAACTACCAGCCAGGCCATCACACCATTTATTATAAGATGGATTTGGCACCGCGAAAACAGTTTATATGAAGACCATCTAAATAAAAAACCTGACCACTTGCCAGTCACTCCAAGGGCACATGTTTATGTTTCTACATCCAGTATATAAAATCACTAAGGGATACACTTTTATTTATTGCTTTTTAAATACCATGATTAGAAAGTAAATGTTTGATTATTTCTTTCTTTCTTCAATTTAGTTTCCATTTAATGTTCTAGGTTCTTGCCCTAGACAAAGTTAAAGGGGACCAAATATGTAGTGATTCATAGATTTGATTGTTTTAACTTTGGCTACCTGCCAGCAGAGGCATTTTACCATAGACTATAGCTTGGTTTCTCCCTATCAGACTGATTTACTACAGAGCAGGGATCAGCCAACTATGGCTCTTAGGCCCAATCTGCCAGATGCCTATTTGGTTACATTTTAAATGGTTATATAAGTACCTACATAATAGCCTCCATTTGCCTCTTGGCCAGCAAAGTCTAAAATATTTACTATCTGGCTTTTTAGGAAAAAGTCTGCTGACCTCTGCTATAAAGAGTCCCAGTTATATTTATACTGAGACCAGCTATAGTTAACGAGAAGAGCATTCCATTTTAAAATATCTATGTTAGTTGTTAAGGACTTTATTTTCTAAGACATTTCCTTCTCATGCGTGATCTCAGCCCTAAAGTGAAAACCTGGGTCATGTTTACTTAACCAAATTGTAAGAATGTAAATCTTTAAAAAGAAGTCATTACTTTGCATTACAAAGAACTGTTTTGATATTTTTATTACATGGGTGTCAAAAACGACTTAGCTAGAAACTCCTTAGGTTTCATTTAAAAATTCAATTTGGGGCAAGAAAAATTATAAGATCAACTATGTAACTTTACGTACGAATTAAAGTACAGATCTAAGTATATACTTTTACCATTTTTCATTTGGGGGCCACTTCTCTGTCCTAACCAAACTAATCTTGACTAGACGTCTCAAATGGCAGGAAGGAGGGACCTCTAAGACATGCATCCTTTGAGTTGGGCACTTCATCCGAGTGTGAGATGTATCCTTAGACTCTAACAACCAATGGTATGATTGTTACAATAGACCTTTGGAATCCTTTGGAAAGAGAAATTCTCAAAAATCTTATGCCTACTTACATGCTGGTAAATGATTCTTCTCATGTCCTTAAGAAACAAAATTTCTTAAACTTTCTCTCTTTAGAATAAAAGTCAACATATCTATTCCTCCAAATTTAGAAGTAAGATAAATGGGCAGCAGCCTCAATGATGAAAAGCTCTTAGAAAGGTGCAGAAATACTAAAAGTATACTTTATATAGGTAGTTCAAGATTTAATCAAGATAGTGCTAAGGAAGTCAGGAACTATTAAAATAGAAGTCAGAAGGAACATTTTTCACCACTTACAAATTTCTGGTAAATAACTAGAAAAGAATAATGTAAATTTCAAAGAAAAGTGGATGTGCCTGTGAAACAGCCACTACAATAGCATCACCTCAGTATGTCTATTTTTGTATATAAATGGCTTGTATACTGTCCTCTCCTCTTCAATAAATTACTAAGCTTCTTGAAGGGGAAGAATTTTATTCTTCTTCTGTTACTCTTCACTAAGTCTACTACTATGTCCCATAGAATAAAACAGAATAACATATGGGAAACAGAGGCTAAATACCTACACTGAGTAGACAGAATATCAAATAATATTTATTAAAAAAAAAAAAGCAGGGAAGCAAATGTCAACCCAGAGGTGGTTTCAAATCTGGTTCGAAGCATGAGACTATGAATTCAAGAGAACACACAGGAAGTGGGGTCAGTTCCAGGCTGCTGTCCGGTCATCTCTCCTCCGAAACATCGTGCGTCTAGTTCAGCACCTGGGTCTCTCGGGTCAAGGCTATCAGGCGCCAACTGTGTGGCAGATCAAAGGGAGAACCCTTAAAACATATAAATCATCTCCGTATTATGAAAATGATAAAGCTCAACAGAAAGATATTACAGTTTCTGGTAGTATCCCCAAACTAAGGATAATACACTGCAAAAAATTCTGGATTCTCTCAGACCCATTCTTTCTCCAAATTCACTTTTCTCCTTCATGTTATATTACTGCGTTTTAAAAAAAAATTCTCCTAGGTCTAAAATATACAAAACCTCTGCTTAGCACCTCAGTTTCCTCAGCTGTAAAGCAGGCTTGGTATAAAAGTGTTATAATTAGTCTGGATAGAAAATGCTAAATAATTCTGATTTTTTGCAACTGTCTAATAATACATAATTTCTTATCTAAAGAAACAAACCTTGAAAGTGATATGGTGCATTTTACTAGAAAGTGGATACTTAAATTTTATTTTCAGTTATGACCTTAGTATCATTTTTAGATACCTAAGTACAGAAAAAAACAAGGGCATATGTTCACTTATATAAATAGAAGGCCGTAAATGTACAAGCTTAAAATAATTGCAGAATCTACCTCTCCATCCCGGGTTTGAGAAACCATCAATGTGATTTTCAAATTGTGCTACGCTTGCTAACTTCACCTGCATACATCAACTGGTAATGATATTCTAAGGGACTCCCTCTGGGTATAGAAAGAAATGGAACTAAGTTTTACTTGTCTAAAATATATATTAAGAATGCTGAAGACTAATGTGTGGCAGGTAAAGAGAAGATGTTTGACTAATCTCTAAGTACAAATATAGGGAGAGATTACTTCTTTTACATTTAAAAACAGTGCCATTGGAAAGTAAATACGTTGACTAAATATGACTAAAGGAAGATATACATCCTTTCATAGTTAAGGAAAGGCAGTTTCACTGAACTGCAAGCTACACCGTTCAGCATTTTTACTGGTCCTCTGTCCATCTTTATCACCAGAGCCATTCTTATTGTAATTGCTTTTTAAGTCTAAGAAGCCACACAGAATATCTTGGTTGTCTAATATAGCTATCACTTATTTAGTAATTTCAATGCACAAAAGGTCCTGTGATTGACTGATAGATTTTTTAAAAATTCTTACAATTCTAGATAATTATAACCTCGTTTTATAGATATGGAAACTGAACCTTAATGAGACAGTAAGTAATTTGAATGAGGAAATCTAGCTGGTAAGTGGTAAAACCAGGATGCAAACCCAAGTTATTATGCTTTTGATCATCAGACAATACTGACATTCCTTAATGGTAAATTAATCTATTCATGATATTTTTCACTTGACAGAAATGTCAGAATAGTTTATAAATAGTAGTATATTAAGCACAGAAATATGTGAAATAGTTCTTCACTCCTGTGTAAGCTAGGATTTTAAAGATAAAATTTGATTCTCTGCAAGAGGACAGAACTTACAACGAGATATGATGGCACTAATTGTAGAAATAGTTTTCAAAAAGTATGGAATGCAATATACTTTAAAATATTTATTTTATCTACTAAAAAATAAAATATATCCTTATGATCACATAAAATGAAAAACGGGAAAATATATGAACATGCTGGCAATTCAATTTTATTGTAGTTACAATATTTGTTATTTGGTGTAATTTTGCATTTTCTAAATTGAGTTGCTAAGTTTAACAGAAATCAAAGAAAAACATGTTCTCACAAAAACAGAACTATCATCACACTACCTTAATGCAGAGACCATTAGAAAAGCAGAAAAACAGAACATTAAAAAAAACAAAAAACTGATAGAGGCCAGGATGTCTGCAGAGCAATCTGATGGCTAAATATAACTCTGACTTCATTAATAATCTGTTGGTCATTCCCAACAGTCCTTTCTCTTACTCTGTAAATTGAGGAGCAAGCCTCAGTGCTGGAGATACAGAGCAATGAGACCTTTTATTTCCCTCTGAATGCAGTTTGTTCAAAGAATGTAATATGTGAAACTATTTACAGTTTAAAACATTCTGTGAGTTTATACGACTGAGACCCCCTTAGAGGAAGCAACTGTCAAAAATGGAGAGACTCTTTTATGTGATTTCAAACAAAGCCTTGTAAATTGTATTTTTCATAGTTCATGTTAATTAAAAATTTACCAACCTATCACCAGGTCCTGCTCGATACCTTGCACCTGGGATCAGGACTGGGTCATCATCACTGTCATCTGTGTCCTGGAGAGCAGAGTCCCTGGCTGATGTTTCCTCATGAGCCAAAGGCCCGATGGCTTCTGTTTGTGACTGAGGCTCGGGATTGGTGGTATGCTGATTGGCAGCACTCTCAGTGCTAGTTTGATCTGAAGTTCCTGGTTCCTTGCCTTTCTCAGACAAAGTGGATTCTTCTGGAACCCCACAAGGGCTATCAAGATGAAAGTCATTCCTTTCTCCTGAGCTGGAATCCAATGGCTCAGATGTGAATTTGTCTGATTGTGCTGTCAGAAAATAAAGTAGTAACAGTTGGTCATGTCTGCAACATTCATTATTTAATCTAATTTCAAAGCTGACACAGACATTTTCTAATATAGTCTAATTCCCCTATACAGAGAGGAAAATTCCAGAATACATCTATTTGGAAGTGGTCTTTAAAAACTGTGGGGAGACTAACATAGATTAACGCTTATTTTCCCATATGAAGCAAATTATTTAAAGAACACAAGACAACTCACCTATGTCTACACGGTCCTGAACTATGTTTTCTGCAGATGTACCTTCCTGGTGTGTTGTCACATCCTCTGATGATTCCTCAGGAGCTTCTGGGAAATAAACCAAATTACGATTCAATCCAAATTTTTCTAGAAAAATAAACACCAACTTAATACGTCAGCTTTCCTATGCCTGAGTAGTTCTTAAGCCTTTTTTGGGTCATAGAAATTTTTAACACTCAGATAAAACCTCCACCCAGTGTAATGCAAATATGCATGTACAGACAAAACTGTACAAATGCTATCAGGAAGGGCCGTGCAGTTCTGCCCACTGACTCTGCCCAAAGCCCAGGGACCTTCATGAACTCCATGTGAAAAACCTCTGCATTAGATATTTTGATCTTGCTTTTTCTAAACTTCACAAAATCTAAACTTAAAACTGAGTATTTTTCTGCCCCTTCATCATGCATGTGGTATAATCTGCACCATCACGAACAAACAGGAAAGCTGACTCTACCAGAAATTCTGTTTGTCCATTGAAAATATTTATTTGTGAGATTTAACTCCAAGACCCATGAAGGATCAGGTTTTTTTGCTCCTAACTGGACAGTTGCTTACCAGACAGTTCGTCTTACACATATTTCTTATTTATATTTATTCTGTTATATTGAGGTATCTATTCACTGAATAAGAAACAGAATTTATCTGTTCCTTCATTTATCAAGTATCTATTGAAAATCTACTGTGTTCCAGGCTCTGTGCTTGACACTACATTTTATATAATGGTCACATAAAAATATTCTAGGAAAGAGTTCTGAAAAATCCCCTAAATGGCACTTACTCTATGAAATAGAATTCACTCATAACCTGTTTAGATTTGATTCCTTTTTTTCCCCTGCATAAACCACTTATACTCTTTGAAAAAATCAAGACAGATACTGTGAATTTCACTCTAGGTATAAAAACAACAAAGATAATTCAAACTAACATTTATAGCTCACATACTTTCAGTACAATGGTCACCCATCCTGGCCATTGTGGCCACAGAGGAAAACTGTGCTTCACTGCGACTCCTCATCTTAAATGCTTAAGGTCCCTACCTTCTGCATCTGCTGTTTGTTTATCAATAGTAAAAGCTGCACTACAGAGGCAAGAGTAATCTATTAAAAACAAGAAACAAGACTGCAGCATTGAGGGAAGAGAAAAACAGGTGGCCATCCAACACTGGGGTTTTGTAACCACAAAGCAGAGTAAGCCCTTACTTGTCTCACTCTCTCCTCCTGGGGGCTGCACTGAGCTCTGTGAGACCAAGGATTCCTCTTCACCCTCAGATTTGCAGTGGCTCCCATTTCCTCTAGAACTTGAGGCAGTACTGCTCCTATCATCAAAACAAGATAAGTGGTTCCATAAAGCAGTTAATAAATATGAACTTTTAGGATAAGTTTTGTATTTTATAACTAAAGAAGTAGATCAAAAACATTCAGACTACAAATAAACTGCAGGATTACTTTAATAGTACTTGCAAAACATCACTTTCAATAAGCAAGGTGGACTACTCTAATCCACTTTAATCTTAAAAAAGAGATTTAAAAACACGAAAGGATAGCTTCTTCCCTGTTTGGATTCTTCTATGATCTCGTATACATTTCTACACATCTCTCTACTGAATTTTAACTTAATCACATTGTCTCTCTTCTTGTCCTCACTCCAGATGGTGCACCATATCCAAATTCTTAATGGTTTTACAGACTTTGATCATATGTCCTTTTAGACTTTGTTGTTCTACACTATTTTTTAAATTAATACTTGAAAAGAGCCCTCGACATTTCTTTGGTCTTTTGAATTGCCCAGTGGATCACTTCCAGTTCTGGATTGTTGCTCAAATACGGCAGGTGAATGAGCACCACAGTTTTGCAGAAGGATAGGATAACGTTTTCTGTTTTAGTTTTAATACCCACTGATAATGACCATAATTCTGTTAGAATTTTTGGCTAGAGCAGAAGACTAGACCAATTTAAATAGATAATTTTCAATGAATATTCTGTGACAAATCATGGCATTACATATGTGTAAGGAGGGGATTGAGTGGGAAAGAAAATAGAGGAAAATGTGTAGCAATCTGACTAAGATTAGAAGTAAATTCACAGAAATGCAACAATTTCTTAAATTTAGAATAAACATGAACAAGAAATAAGAGTTACAGTAACTTAAAAAACGTTAATTATAGACAAATAGCAGTGACTCAATAAACAATACAAATTATCATGGACTTTCTGCCAAGATTTTATGAAAACTCTTTTAGGCTAATTGCAGAAGTTGATTCTTTTTTAAAAAGGACATCCAAGTGTAATATGATATTTTAAAAAAAGAATGTATTTACATATGCAGATATATGCAAAGAAAAATGTCAGAAAGAAGATGTGCCCATCTTAAGTGTCATCTCAGTAGAATTACTGCAAGTCATTTTTTCATGCTTTTCTCTAGATTCTGAATGTTTTTGCAATTACTATATATTTTTTTTAACCAGAAAGAAACATATAGGAATTTTGGTAAACAGAGGCCAATGTGATACATAAATCTTTTTTTTTCCATTGAGAAAGCTATGATACAGGCATCAATAAAATGCTCAGTGTGTAACAGTTATGATATTTAAAACACTATGGTACTGATATAGGAACAGAGAGCCATTAGTAGAAAAGACAAAGTAACCAAGTAAATATATTTAGCATATGTTAATATGGCATTTTAAATCACAGAGAGATGAACAAATTGTTCAATAAATGGTACTGGGACAAAGGAACAGCCATGTGGAAAAATTAAGCTTAGCTCTATATCACACTTTATGGTAAAATAAACTGTAAAAGGATTAAACATAGAATTTTGTATATAAAATCATAGTAATACAAGAGGAAAATTCACAAAGAAACTTTTCCCCTAATCCTGGGAAGGACAAGGCTTTTCTAAGCAGGAGCTCACAGGCTGAAACCATAAAGCAAAACTATCATAGGTAAACTGAAAGACAAACAACAAACTGGGAAAAATACTTGCAACAAATGAAAGACAAACAGTATTATCCTCACTTAATTCTATAATAAATAAATAGCTCTCATAAATCAACAAGAATAAGATAAAGACCACAGCAGAAAACTGGGCAAAGGATTTGAAAGGCAATTTACAAAAGATAATAATTGTAGCTAACAATTATTTAGGGCCTATCATGTGCCAGTCAATGTGCTAAGTGCTATGTACTTTTTCTGCATGATCTATTAAATCTTCCCAACAATCTTTGAAGTAGGTTCTATTAAATATGCCCATTTTCAAGTGAGAAAACTGAGATTTAAAAAGGTTCAACAGCTCGTCAAGTTCAGAGTCCCAGCTCTTAGTCAGTGTGCTCTACTGCCCCATCTGTCATCAAAGAAACTAAAATAAAAGCAAGACATCACACCAGCAGAGATGAAAAAGACTGCATACTTTTTTGAATTTTTTTACAGTGAATACTGAGTACTCATAATTAGAAAAAAGTTAATGACTGTTTTGATAAAGAAATAAGAAACTAGTGAATGAGAGAATGTAACTTATGGTCAGTTTTTAGAGAAGGAAAAGTGGCATTCAAAAGAAAAGTGAGACTGAAGATTTTTTCTAAAACTTGCTCAGATGAGATTCTTTATAAGAAATCAGCCCCTTCTACACAGAAACATGAGACTAGAATAGAAAAGACATAAAAGAATAAGTATGACAATCTTCTATGATCTCAAATTATGTATTAAGAAAAAGGACCAAAGATATCATGATTTTAAAATGTTGAGGTCAAACACTAGGGCTCATAAAGAAATTTTATGGACTACACCTTCAAATATATACCTAGAATCCAATCACTTCTTACCACCTCCACTGCTCCCACCCTGGTCCAAGACACCACCACCTCTCACCTTGCTTACTGCCACAGCCTTTTAAGTGGGCTCCCAGCTTCTACCTATGGAGTATCCTGTACGCAGCAACCAGAGTTAGCCTTAAGCTTTTACACATCCTCCTTACTTCCTTGGCTGACCCTCTCTGCTACTACTCTTTCCTTTGTTCACTCCACTCCAGCTATACTGTTTGCTTAAAGATCCTTGAACACATTAGGTCTGCTCCAGCTTCAGAGCCTTTGCACTGGCTTCCTCTCTGTCTAGAATGCTCTTCCCCCAGGTATCTGCATAGCTCACTCCTTAATCTTCAAGATTTTGTCCAAATGTCATCTTCCCAATGATGCCTACCCATTCCCTAGGTCTCCCAATCACCCTCACCTGCTCTATTTTCTTCCACAGCACTCAGTACCTTCTAAGATACTCAACAACTCACTTATCTGTATGTTTATTGTCTGTTTCCTCCACCCAGAATGTAAGCTCCAAGAGGGCAGGGATTTTTTGTCTACTTTTTTCACTGATGTATTCCCAGTGTCTAGGATAGCTATGGAACATAGAAAGTCTTCAATAATACTTGAAAATCCTACTTAAAGATTTTAATATAAAATACATACACACATAAACACAAATGGAAACCAGTGAATTGGAATAAATAATATTAACATCATATATCAACATATAATTATATATTAATAAACAATAAACAATATATAACTATATTATATATTGTTTATATTATTATATATTATGCTAATATATAATTATTATATTAATATACAATTAACTATGTTAATATATTAATTATAAAGAATTATCTTATAAATGATTAATACAATTACTATGTTAATACATATTAATATACAATTATACATTAAGATTATATTATCTATATATTAAGTAATATTAATATAGTAATAGTAATAAATTTAAATAAAAATTTTTGGAATCCGTCTCAAGCAAAAGGCCATGAGACAGTGGGAAAAAATATAAGAAGCTCACATAACTTGACTTTTTTAAATGTAAGATTTAACTAGATTAATGAGCAATAAGTACAATCAGAAATGTCATTAAAGCGAATCTATACAACCACTAAATAAATATAAAGTTCAACTTTACTAGCAATCAATTAAACAAAAGTAATTTAAAACCAAGTGTATAACCTAAAAATAAGTGAATATATTGAACACTGGCCTGGAGACAGCAAAATGTGTACTTTCATATGCTGCTGCTAGAAATGTAATGACAGAAGATCCTTTTGAAAATAATTTGGCAATATTTTTTGACCCAGATATAGTTCATTTCTGGGAATATATCTTAAATCAATAATCTTAAAGGTAGAAAAAGCTTGTAAACGAAGATATTCATTATAGCCCTTTTTGGTTAAAAAGAAAAGGTAAACAAATTCACTGCCCAATTAAAGGGAAATGGTTAAGTGAAGTATGGTACATCCACTTGATGGAATATTATATAGCTAGTAAAATAACATTTATGAAAACTAACTTGTAGTGTAGGAATATTTATTTTAAGTCAAATAAATGCAGGCAGGAATAGAGTATATTCAGTACGACTAAATTATGCTTTAAAATTCAAAACAAAAATCATATATATATATATATATATATATATATATATATTTATATACACCAAAACTGCAAAAAGCTCCAATGTTACCTTTGTTCTTTTTGCACTAACGGTCTTTAGGTGATTAATTATTTTTACCTTTCGTATTTTCTATCAGAACTACTCTCCCAGGACCAGCAATATCAGCACCACCTGGGAAGTTTTTAGAAAAGCAAGTTCTGACCCCACCCCAAGCTGAACTCTGAGAGTGGGGCCCTGTAATCTGTGTTTTAACAAGCTCTCCAAATGATTCTGAAGCACGCTAAAGTTTGAGAACCAACATATTACAGCAAAACAAACCATAAAGATGAGGAAGTGCTAAAAATAATATCTAATACAATCCTACAAAATGGCTAAGAACATCTTTACAAAAACATTAACTTACCATTCATCTGTAAAGTTCAGTTTTATTGTGCTTGTAGTTGTTCCTTCTGTGCTGTAGTGCAAACTTAAAACTGGTTCACCTGTCCCTGGTTTGGGACTCAGCTTTTCATTATTGTTATCTGAAAATTGTGTTTAAAACATTTGAAAAAGTCTCTGAAACCGATAAAAAGATGACATTTCCTAAAACTTATAAAACTTAAATTAGGTTGTCCTTCTCATAATTCTTTCTCACATCTGTTAAGGCTTTCACTTAAAGGTCAAAGGCACGTGTTATAGAAACACTCACATTTCAAAGTGGCATTGCATCAAACTCTAGCTTTGTGTACACGACTCCCTTTGACTCAGATGGAAATCACACACATTTGAAAACCATATTTAGTTGTTAGGAAATCAAAGAATATTAACATGCAATGACATACATTAGAAACTTGTACTTTTATTTAATGAAATGCTCATGATTTTAATTCTTCAGTTGCTAGAGTATTAAGAATAACTAACATTGGCTCCTTCAGAAACACTGAGAAGATGCAAAGGCTCCGAAAGAAGTTGTTCAGTAAAAACTTTGCTACAATTAAATGCTATCAAATTCTTTCTGTTCTTTCAAATGCATAGACTAGAATCTAGGGAGGGATTACAGCCTGCATTCTATTGGGAGTGGAGGAGAAGAAAATTTACTGTGCTTTTTTATTTTCTAAAACTTTTTGTTATAGGATCATATATTTTGGTATATTTCTTTTCCTCCTCCTGACTAATCTTGCAAGAAATTTGTTTACTACATTATGGAAATGGCAATTTCACCTTAAGAGTCTACAGGTGATGTCCATGATATATACCTCTATCTCAACATACAAAATATTTGTAAAATAGCAAATAAAATCAGGAAACTCTATAGAAATTGATATAGATGACTTCAAAGTCACCCCTCCCCCCCACAAAAGAGGACATGGATATTCAAAGACAAAATTAACTAAGAGCTTTAAAATTTTTTCCTTTTATGATGAATAACAGCTTGGGGGAACATGAAAATACAGAGGGAGTAGAAATTCCTATATAATCAAACATGTAACATTTCTGCCAGCTGCTTGCAGAAAGAAAACTTTTCTGTGACATAATTGTTTTCTTGATACCAGTTGAAGGGCTGATATAGTAGTACTGAAGAAAAGCTTTCTATCTTGAAAAAAAACAACAAAAGCATTAACAACTTAATAAAACCACAATTCCTCAAGCTTTGTGGGCATTAGGTCCACTCTATATTGCAAGGAAAGACTTCTATCTTTTTTGCATTCCTCTTGAAGATGTTGGAGACTTATTAAAGAGAACCTTAAAGAGAGCAGAACTCTGCTCTCCTTCCACCCTATGATAGGACAATTAATGACTTCAAACACAGAACTGCAGAACAGAGGAAAAAGGATTTCCTCCAAGAGATGAGAAGTCAAGCTGATGATAAAACTCAGGAGTGTCCCTTTACATCTGCACTTCTAACTAATGAGAAACCCTCTCCTATAACATTAATCACTATTTGAAAATAAAAGTATGAAAGAATTATAAAGCTGGCCTCCCAATGGTAAAATCACTTTGTTTCTGTACTACTTTTGTAATGACTATGCCCTTGATAGAAACAGCTGCTGGAAATAAATTAACAATCCATTACAACACTCAAAGATTCAGTATTAGATTCAGTGTTTTAGAGGTATTTTACCAAATGGCATTCTGATAAAATAACTGAATTCACAGACCTTCAGCATACACGAAATTATCAAGAGAAGAACTTTTAAAATATCTGCCCCACCCTTAACCATCTTTGAAAAATTTGCTGTTTGTTAGTTATTTGTCCACATACAGTTTCCCTTTATTTTTTAGTTATGTTGCTGAAATTTTGGTCCCACTGAGGCAAGTCACGGTCATCTTTAGGCATGTGGAATTGGTGAGGAGAGACAGCTGAAAGATTCGAGGATCAAGGAAACTAATAGGCAGAGCTTGCGCTAGTTCTTTCATTCTCTCTCATAACACTATAAAGTGCTGTGTTCTTTATTTTTATTTTAAAGTAAAGAAACAGAAAACAAAGCAGATGTGAGAGAACTGCAGGACTGAATTTCTTAGATCTAACTAGGTTATAGAAGCGTAAGTTATAAAAAGCCTTGTGGAATTTAAATGCTATATCAGAACTTTCCTTTGGAGGAAAATTAAAGAGACAGTTATAGGTACTTGCTACCATGACTACAGGAATATAGTAAACAAAGGGCAGTTAAAAGGTCAGAATTTAAATGTACACAGCTCTTATTTAAATTTATATAGCACCCCCACCCCCCAAAAGCAAGAAGCTTCTTGAGAAGATCACTGTTAATTAAAATCTTCTTCCCTATGGTATCTACTACAAAGTTATTTAATCTCTCATGAATATGATCTATATATTGTAAACCACATAAAACATAGTAGTATTCCTGTAATTTATAAAGTGACTATAGTTGACAGAATTTGTTCAATTAAGTTGTTAATGAACTCACCAGCCCTGTGCACAACTGGCCCATCACTATATAACAGAATACACTCTTCTGTTAGCTACAAGAACTTCAGAGCCTGAGTCTGGTTATCTCCTTGTAGGCTGCACATAAAGAAAGAGTGTCTCTGGCAGAAAAGCTACACAATGCAGAGCGCAGTTCCTTCAAATGAGGTATCAATGGGCATGTATCTCCAAGGTTTAGAATTCTGCTCCTAGCCTTGTGCCCCACTCTTCCTAGTTTAATACTCCTCTTCTGGAGCATATACAACTTATCGGGTGGAATCTTCTCAGAAATGTAGATCCCTGAATTACTAGTGAATTAATTTCACAATTTGTTTTTGATAAAATGCATATTTTAAGCTACAAATGTCTAAGAAAAGTCTACTTTAAAGAACTAAAAAATTAAATGTTTTATTTTTACTTTATTTGAAAAAACATTTGTAGCCATTTTAATTTCCATAACTTGCTCTATTTGTTAGAAGTTGGATCAGCAAACACATTCTAAAAACTGTAATATTCAAACCCTTACGTATATAATGCACAAACACATATTACTGAAATATTATGCTTAACAAGGAGAGATTTTAACTTAAGAGCCTTAGAGTTTGAACTTCACCTAAACACACAAATGACTTTATTTAGAAAGCACCATCATAAGTAAAATTTATTGAGCATCACTATGTTCCAGGATATATATTAAAAAAAAAGATACATAAAGATTTTCTTTTTCCTTTTTCTCCCCAAAGACCCCTGGTACATAGTTGCATATTTTTATTTGTGGGTCCTTCTAGTTTTAGCATGTAGGATGCCGCCTCGGCACGGCCTGATGAGCGGTGCCATGTCTGTGGCCAGGACTCGAACTGGCAAAACCCTGGGCCGCCGAAGCGGAGCGCTGCGAACTTAACCACTCAGCCACGGGGCAGCCCCTGTATCCTTTTTTAAACCTTTGTAGTTCCTATATTATCATCTTCATTTTACAGATGATGAAACTGATAATGAGCTAGATTTTTTTTCTCTAGTTATCAAGGTTTCCTTCTATATGAAGTTCCTACTTACTATACTGTCTTGGAAATAACTTGAATACAAAGTAGAAAATAAGACTTCTTAAATAAATAACTATTTTAATTAAGAAATATCAATTATTGGTGTTGTTATTCCTTGGAAACGATGCATAATTCCTCTCAGCAACATTAATATAAGTGATAAAAGTTCTGGTAGCCCAAACTGTCACTTTGGAAACCACGACAGATCTTCTTCCAGGACACTTGGGGACTCAACTGTTCCTTCTTCTCAAAACATTATAGGACAAGAAAATTAATTAAACTGTGGTACACTCAGCACAAGGGCAGTGTAGTGGGGAAAAAAATCACTTTTAACTTCTCCAACAATGCTGTTTTTAGATGGCCATTCTATATTACTTAGTAATTATAATTATTAAAAACAACTGCTGTTAGTAGCTTGGCGTGGTCTCTATCAAGGCAAACTACCACCTATTTAAAACACATGCTTCCGAAGTACAGTAATAACATAAAAATCAAGACAATATACTGTCAAAGACTTCATTTTTCAGGGTTAGAAGTGAACAGTCAATAACATGAGAGTCTGGAAACCAAATTTAAAATATCCTTTCCAGAAATGGTATAAGAGCCCTTTCAGGTTAGTACATTGGCTCAGAAAAAAATTTCAGACTGTGTTGAAATATAATTTGAAAGCAGTTTCTTTGAATTTTTAATCAGGTATCTTCAAAGCCTTTCACAAAAGAACCACAAAGTAACGTGTTTTGGGTAATGCATATGTTTTCAAACTATTTAATCTGGACTTTCACTAAGAAATTATAATTATTTGTGGTTCCAAAAAACATGCTCGAAGACATACAAAAAAATTGTGTGCTAACAGTAGTACAAAATATGCTATCATGGTAACCAGGTTTGTATATCATCTAAATATTGATATGGCTGTTTGGACTTTCACTGGGATACCCCCGGAGACCTAGCCTATGTGTGTGTTTAAAGAAAGTATTCAAAGTGAATATTAACTAGAATATGGTCACAATAATTTGTGTAGAACCCTATGCCAAACTTCCTCTCTGCTTTTATAACTGTACAATCATACATTCATCACCTATCATAGCCAGACAACCTGTGAATCATATAGAAATAATGTATTCTTCAAAGGGATTTTCCGTTATACAATGAACTTGTTAAAATTTCTCATTCCATTATGCCAAATGATTAAAAAAATCAAATCTAAAAGGAAACAAAATATATGGTGGAATTCTCTGAAAAAATGTAGACATGTCAATGATAAAGTTCCACTCTCTCAACAAATTTTCCACCCCAATTTACTTGGCTTACATAGAAGAAAAGGCAAATTTCTCAAGTATTGTTTCTAAACCAATGCAAACTTTCCATTTTTATAGGTCAGGAATCTTTAACTTTTCTGCAGACCTCAGACTACTAGATACTCAGTTCTTACAATCATTTGTATAAGGAGGCATATTCTGATTCAAAGTGGAGAACCTGTTTCTAGTAGATTCTTAACAGAGAACACCTATCTATCATATAGATCTGTGAGGCAAGATGTTTTATTCTAAAAACGAGTGTTCTCATGAGTGAAATCTGACTATATCAAAGTTAACTATTTTATGAAAGTCAAAACCATTCAAAGTGCAACTTTAGTACTGAATAAATCGGGAAATCTCCCCCATATAATCTATTATTAGTCAAATTTTCTTCCTGGCAATGAAAACTCAACCTCTATGTCAATTATAATAATTTTAATCCAAGAATTTTTTTCACGACATAACCCAGAAATGTGAATTGAACTTAAACACGGGGTTAGGAGGCACGTCAATCCAGACCGTGCCTTGTTCCACATTCCCAAAGATGCTGACAGTTCGGGGGGAAACGCAGGAGTCATTTTACCTATGCTACCAAGGCTCTCCTCCCCACTACTCCACAACTATTAGCCTTGTATCCCTCTGTTCATAAAAGTCTCCTATTCCTATTTCACTTGCAGTCTCGAGGGAGAACAGATAGGAAGAAAGTAGGTAAGGATGTCCAGCCCACGTGGCGCCTAAGCCCTGCCGAAATCCTCATTCAGTATTTCTCTTTTCATGACTGTTTCTTCAGGTAGATTCTCTTTTAAAAAATCAAACCTGGGCCAGGCCCAGCTGCCTAGCGGTTAAGTTTGGTGCACTCCACTTCAGTGGCCCAGATTCAGTTCCCTACACTGCTCTGTTTGTGGCCATGGTGTGCTGGTGGACTACATACCAAAAAATAGAAGTGTGGCACGGATGTTAGCTCAGGGCAAATCTTCCTCAGCAAAAACAAAAAGAAACCTGTCTGCCATGCACTAACTATATAGGTTAATGAATACATTAAAAAGTGACTCCCAGAGGAAAATGAACAGATGAGGTAGACAGCTTAGCAGAACACTCTCATTAACCCCTGTTCCCTCCAGCTACTGTCCTCCTCACTTACTGTTTTGAAACGCTTTTCTTACTTCTCATCTCCATTTCTTCATCTGCTACTCTGGTCTGGCTGGCCTCTTTCTCTCTGAGTCCAGTGAAACTCTCAGTGAGATCAGTCACCCCGTGCTGGCCAACCTCATGGTGAGTTTCAGAGCACGCTTCCATGCCTCTCAGCAGCACTGACAGACAGCTCCCTCGTGTTGAACCGTCTCTTCCCTGGTCTCATGACGCCGCACTGCTCCACTCTGCCTTCTCCTTCTCAGTCTCCTTTACCAGCTCTCCTCTAGTAAAATCTTTTTTCTGGAATTCTTCTCATTTTCTTTGAGATGTTTTAGATATTCCACTCCCTCCTCTCACTTTTTACTTTTCTCTTGGTTGATTTAATCTACTTTCATGGCTTCAATCACATCTATATGCAGAAAATTCCCCAATTTACTTCTCTAGCTCTGACATCTTTTCTAAGCTCCACAACCGGACAGTCAACTGCCCAGACTTTTCCACTTGGGTGTCTCACACAGATAACTCAAATTCAACATACTCAGAACCAAGCTCGTGATCTCCACCTCCTTCTACACGTCCCCTCCCATATCTTCTTCCTTTTCCAGGGTTACCTATCTAAGGAAGAGCCATCCACTTAATTGTGCTCAATCCAAACTTGGGAGTTACCCTTGCAGCAGTTAGAAATGTCACCTGCTAATCTCCATCAGGACCTCCCTCAAACCACCACAAATAGATGTATAATCTAAGTAAAAACACTGTATTTACTATATGAAAGCAGATTCAAGACACACATCCCGGTCTTGCTCCCTCCAACCAGACTCCATTACTAAACCATCCCCACATAAAAATTCCAGAGTTGTTACTGCAATTTATGCTCTGGACTCCTCCCTTGATGCCTTGCCTCATGCAATCTATCATGAAATCCTGTTCATTCTACATCCTAAATATTTCTTGAATCTCTTCAGTCTCCCATCTCTCCTATGTTACTTCTCTCATGGGGTCAAAATTATTACTAGGAGAACCTCCTAATCAATTCTCCATACTCTATTCAGAATAAACCAGATCAGGCCATACTCCCTATTTTAAATCCTTCATTAGCTTCCTACTCTTCCTAAAATAAAACCCAAAACCTTACAATGTCCAACAGGCCCTTCTCAATCTGGGCCCTACGTACCTCTTGAAGCCTTGGCACACTCCAGCCACAGGGGGACTCTTCTCGTCGTGCTAATGTGATGATTTCAGGGCCTCCACACAGGCTTCCTTTCCTTACTCTCCTTCACCCAACTTACTACACTCACCTTTCAGATCTCAGCTTAAATGTCCTGTCCTCCAGGATGCCTTATTTGGCCCCCTACCAGAAAAGACAAAGACTCACTCTTATATGTTCCCCATTGAACCTTCTAATTTTCTCTTTTATAACATTCATCACACATTTATTTTTTCATCATCTGTCTTTACTGTTAGATGAGGCAAAGCATAGCGCTTATGATCTCAGACACCAGGGCCAAACTGCTTGGGTTTGAATCACATTTCTAACACTTAGACATACATACCGTGTGTGACCCTAGCCAAGTTTCTCAACCTCTCTTTGCCTCATTTTCCTCATCTGGAAAATGGGGATAATAACAGTACCTGCTGTGTAAGGTTGTGGTGAGGATTAAGTAAATTAACATACAAAAATTGCTCAAAATAATGTTTGGCCCAAAGAAAATGTGAAAAAAGTGTCTATGGTAGTGGTGGTGTTATTATTATTATTAATACTGTTATTGTTAATCAGCTAAATGTTCCAAGCACAGGGAGCACTAGCTTTCTTCATTGATGTAGCCTAGTGCTGAGCCCAGAACTTGCCACAAGGTAAAGAGGCGCTTAAATATAAGTTGAATTAATGAAACAGACATACAAATATGGCTCCAGCACTTATTTGATGTGTCCTTACAAATTTCTTGGAGTCTTGGTTTCTTCACCAGCAAAATGAGGATAATATTAGTATTCGCCTCATTAAATTAAAACAAATGAGATAATGCTTGTAAAATTCTTAACAGTGCCAGTCACATATTAAAAACTCAATAAATATCAGTTATTTTCATCATGGACAATTCCGAGTTGGAAAACAATTTAACTGGAGATACAAGTATTGATTTGGTTAACAGGAGAGTGGAACAAGTAAGCATATGCAATAAAAATTAAATAGGGTTTAACTTCCAAAAGATCAAATATATCACTAATTGCAAGAATCTAGACTTAGTATTTGGGAAAAGGAGACTAGTTACTTCATTCTAAGCAACTCAGTGATAATGTGTTCTAAGGAATATAAAAAATTTAGAATGAAGTCTGATTTCACTAACTTTGTTCTCTATAATTTAAAATACAGTATTTACAGATATATTCCAGTGTGATAAGTACTGAACTGATATTTCCCATTAATATAACAGGCTTCAATCATTATTTAATAAAAATCAGAATTATCAAAGTACATTTAATAGTGATCTAAAATACTACTTGACGTAATCCTGTCAAGATGATATTACTAAAATGAAATTTCAATTTGGCGACAGTGTATAATCTTAAGGGAATACATACTTAATCCATGAAAGGTCCAATATTTCCATTTCCAAACCTACCCTAGCAGAATCAGTAATATGCGTTTCACTGGTTTCTGATCATCCACAAGTCTCTTTCTATAAGTATACATTTATTAACATCAAAAGAAGTCTGCTTAGGTAAAATAATATACAATGAATAGTTAACACTTTTATTTGTAAAGCCTACAAATTAGCATTTATATTTCTTTAAATCTAGAATAGAAAATGAGTGTCTGACACAGGCACAATTGCCTATAATCATAAGTTTCAAACTCAGCATTATCAACTTGCACTTATCACTGTAATGAATAAAAAGGAACTGCTTTAGTCATGGCCTAAATTATTTTCTTATATCCTCTCAAAAATTAAATGTTAAGATCATAAGTTTCTTTTGTTGTTGTTTTAATAAAATCAGGGGAAATTGCAGGCCTACATATTTTTAACAGGAAAAATTTATTAGTTTTAATAATATAAATAGGCAAGAGAAATATATGTCAGAAGAGGATTTTTTCCCTTATAATATAGTAAGCATAATATGAAAATCAAAACTACTCATAAAAACATATTGCTCAAATTAAACAACATGCATAACAGACATCACTGTCCTTATTCACATAGTTTCTGATTAGCACAGAAGGGCTGTCAATATGTCTGCACAGAGCCCTAAATTTGGAGAGTACTAGAAAGTATGTTACAACAGGATAAAAACAATGCGCATTCTGTACACTTATTTCCCTACCATTTTGTTTCTTAAAAAAGTATTTTGGTCAAAGAAAATAAAAACTATTGAGGCAACCAGGCAGCTGCATTTATGATTCAGAAGGTTTAGACTAAATATGCTTTTGCTTATCAAATGTTGTGCTTTTGTTAAAAATTCAACATAAAAAGCAAAAACACTGATTGCAATCAACCAGTTCAATAATGTGTATATAATTATTGAAAGAAAACAATTTCTTTCAGTGAAGCACACCCACTAAAATTTAGAATTTTTTTTTTTTTTTTTTTTTTTTGGTGAAGAAGATTCACTCTGAGCTAACGTATGTTGCCAATCTTCCTCTTTTTTTGCTTGAGGAAAATTAGCCCTGAGCTAACACCTGTGCCAATCTTCCTCCATTTTGTATGTGGGTTGCCACCAGAGCATGGCTGATGAGCAGTACACAGGTCTGCGCCCAGGATCTGAACCCATGAAGAGCAGAGCACACTGAACTTAACCACTATGCCATGGGGCCAGCCCCTGTAAAATTTTTATTATTAACATTTTATTCTTGGTAACCCATCCCATATAAAGAAATCTATGAACCACTACAGGAAATTAAATTAAACAACATGTAAAAGTGCCTGGTCACCTAAAAAGTGGTGAATACTGTCAGGTAAATACAAAACTTAATTATCAATTAAAAAATACATATATTAGTGTCTCTTTAAAAGTATGAAAAAGAACTTTAAAATATGCTTAACAATCATTAGTCAGAGATATCTTCAGAAAGAAAACTTATTAGATGTACTACTTTTTCCATTCTGCAGGGTAAAACTTTTCCATTCTGCAGGGTAAAATGGAGAACAAGAGTCTTGACAAAGATTAAAACTTGAAATAATAGCCTATCTGGGTACATCAACTATCCTCCCCTCCCTATACCTTTAACCTCCTCTACAAAGATTCTTTCTCATTCTATAAACAGCTCAGTTTTGAAACTACAACTCCCTTCAAAGACATTACCTTTCTTCTATCTTTTCATTCTTTTTTTCTTGTGACGAAGATTGGCCACGAGCTAACATCTGTGCCAATCTTCCTCTGTTTTATGTGGAGTGCCACCACACCGTGTCTTGACAAGTATTGTAGGTCTGCACCAGGGATCCAAACCTGTGAACCTGGGCCGCTGAAGCAGAGCGCATGAACTTAACCACTGTGCCACTGGGCGGGCCCCTATCTTTTCATTCTTAATTGACCGTACTGAAAAAGTCACCTGTATATATACCAATGTTTCCACTTTTTTTTTAGTCTTTCTCCTCAAACCACTGCTATTTGGCTTCTGCCTCCACCATAGCACTCAAACTGCAATGCCAAAGAAATTGATAATCCACATATTACCAAATTCACAAAACATTTCTTAGTCCTTTTCGTATTTGACGTCATTGCTTCCTGTGGCACTACACACCAGTTCCTTCTCGCACTTTTGTTTTCCCCTGGTTTTGGATATGGCATTCTTTCTGTTCTGCCTATTCCTCTGCTCATTCCTTTTCTGTCTCCTTAGCTAGACCCTTTTCTCTGCTTGCTTCTCATAGTACAGGCTTTCCTCTTTTCACAGACAATCTTATCCACTCCCATGGTATCAACTGCTATCTGTAAACTGACGATTCCTAATTTTTATCTCCTCTCTGGTGACTTCCAGAATCATATATCCATCCAACTGCCTATGAGAATTCTCCATTTGGATATCCAAAGGTACTTCAAACTCAACATACCAAAAAAATCTCATGTATTCTTTTCCCCTATACCAACTGTTCCCCCTGAAATCCCCATCTTGGTTGACAGTATCACTATCTATTACCCTATCAAGACACCTGGATTATCATTCTCTTATTCATTTTTAACTAATCAGTTTCAAAGTCCCATCTTAAATACTCTTACCTCTTAAATACTTTAAAAATCTGTCCATTCTTCTCACTTCCCACTGCTACTGCCTTAGATTGGATCCATCATCATCTCTCACCTGGACTATGGCAATAGTCCCTTACATCGTCTTGCTGTTTTCAATGATACTCCCTTCCAATCAACCATCTATATTGCTGCCAAAATGACTTTTCCAATACGTAAATCTGGTCATGTTTCTCCCAAGATGAAACAATTTCTACAGCATCCCATTGCTTAAGGAATTAATTTATTTACTCATTCATTCAGCAAACACTTTTTGTTTAATGTATAACAGTGTAACAGATACAGTGTTAGGCATTGAGTATATTATAGTCAATGAAAACAACATTTAGAGAATATGAAGAAAGAAAGCTTATTAAACAATCCCTTAAATAAATGTATGATTACCAATTTTGACAAATGCAATGAAGGAAAATAGCAGGTCATGAGAAAAAGAGGGAGAACTACTTCAGATTAGGTTAAATTATTTTTGAGAAAGTACTATCTAAATGAGATTTGATAAGTAGAAGTTGCTGAGGGAACAGCATTTCTCGTAGAGGGAATAGCATATACAAGGGAGTTGAGAGGGAAAGGAACTTAGAGCGTTAGAAGAACTCAAAGCAGACGTATTTGGCAAAAGTTTAATGAGTGAGGGAAGAACGGCCTGAGAGAAGGTCGGAGAGATACGGGCCAGGTCATGTAGGGCTGTGTAAGCCAAGAAATGGATTTAGGTTGTTTTGAAGGGCAAAGGGACACAAAAAATCTTAGGCAGATGAAGGATATGATTAGATTTACATCTTTCAAAGTTCACTCTAGCTGTTGGTAGAGAATAGACTATAGCCTGAGTGGAAGTGAGGAGAACAGCAAAGAGGTTACTGTCAGTTCAGGTGAGAAAGATGGTGGTAGGCAGTTTCTCTTAATTTTTATAGTAGAAGTTCTCTTGAGCTAGTGTAAGCCTATAATGTGGAAGTCCTTAGTACTTTAAAAGATGTAACCCTGCTGAACAAAAAGCCACGTAAAAGCTCAGAGTTTAATGTATTTGGATATACTGTCCATTAGAAAATTTCTGCTCAGAGGACTCATCTCGAAGTTACATTAATAATGGTCTATTCTGATGCAGTTTCTGCCAAACCTATTCAATATTTGACCTTTTATACAACATCTCTACTTACACGACTAAAAGGCATATCACACTTTACACAACCAGAAGAACAAAGAACCTCTTGATTTCTGCCTCCAAACTAGTCTACCCTAGTAAATGGCATCATTATTCACTCAGCTATCGTTGCCAAAAATACGGGAGTTATCCTTTATTCATCTCTTTCTGTCACATCCTATATCATGTAAATTAAGTACCAACTTAAGTTGAATATAATATTCAATATAATTCTATGGAAATTATTCTATGTAATTAAATAAAATTTGAATCTGGCCACAAACTCTCTGGTAGTCACACTATTTACTTTCATATATCCTTACAAAAAAAGATTATTTGATTAGAGAGTAGTTTTAAACGGAAATACACTATATTATAATATGACACTATAATTGTGTTTTACCTTAATTTTTCTTCACTGTTAATACCTCTACAATAAGTGTTAAAAGATAAAACATGCTTAACTTCTTAGTTATAGAATTCATTTACCAATTCATTCATTCATTCATTCTCAAGAACAGAAAAATCTAAAGCAATACTTGTCATCTTAGTTCTATAAAGAATAATTTAAGATCAGACGTACAGAAGGAGTTTTGTAATTTGTTTTAAAAGTAGTTTCTGAATATTTCTCCCAGAAGATGGTTAAAATTAGATCTATTGGACCAAATAGGTACTTCAGCTATATTTAATTTTCCCAATAGTGTTGACAAATGAGTCATCCTACACATGTAAACTTTCAGTCAACTAAAGCTTATGACCTTATTGCTAAGCTAGTTTTTAATTTTTTGAAAAATATTTGTAAAATCTTTTAAGCGATCATGTCTCTTTAAATAAAGAAAAGTGAATATTATTTAAGTTATTCTTGATGACTTAACATTATCTTTCATTATGTCATAATAAATTTAGAATCCTCCAGCAAATTCTGAGGTGAGATATCAAGGCTGTTTGCCCTAATTCTAAACAGCCTGTTTGCTTATTTACAGTCTTCCTCTTGCCATCCTTCTTTTTAGCTGGCCCTTGTTGTTGTCAGAATATCTCCCTCTACCAATCCCTCTCTGTGCTATACTGGACCTGCTGGTAAGAAAGCCTGATAAATAAGTGATCTGTCTATCTCATCAGGCTCTGCTCAAGGATTTGAGGTTGAGTGTATACCTCTCTTACTTCAAAAAGAGCAAGTGGACACAGTGGAAGCTATTTTCTCTCCTGCTTGATGGCTTTGGAGCTTAACTCTAGGTTAACTCTATATAATTTTATGATAGATACCTAGAATAAAAAAATGGATATAGCTTACATCCATTACAATATTGTTATAGGAAGAGAATACAAAGTTGGCATAAAGAGTCAAAGGTAGAAATTAACTTAGCTTACACAGAAAATAATTTGTATAGGCCAAGAAGGCCCTTTGTGCACAATACCACCTACAGTAATTTAGCCCACAGAATACTGACTATTAGACCAAAATGAAATGCTATGAAAAAGTGAGAGAGAGCTTGGTTTATGCACTGCAATAAAACTATGGATGGATGGGCATAGCGCATCTCCTGTTGCACGCACCCTGTTGCTCGTCAAGTGACATGGATCCAAGCTGTTTGTTAACCACAGAAGAAGGAGAATCTGAAACAAAAATGAGATTTCAACTTAAAAGTAAGCAGCAGAAAACTGCACAGCAATGTCATGATCATCTCTAAGTTTAAGAAACAAATGTATATGGGTGGGGAATAGAAGTAAGTACTGTGGTGTATTTCCCAAGCAGTGAGTAAGCAGGGCCATGTGCTTAAGATATGTTATTCCAGGCAAGCACTTAGCAACTTTCAGAATGAGTTGAGAAAATACTCTTCTACTTTCATGCATATACCTTTTATCAAATTCATTTAGCACAGGCACAAGGTGCAAGGTAGACAAAATAAAAATGGAGTATCTCCTTCACTAAATAGAAGACTCTTCCCCTTCTCAAACTCCCTCTCCAGTTCCTTACGATGGCTTTCATGCTGGATTGGAGGATTCAAAGCATGAAATGTGATGCTCTCTATACTTTGCAAGATGTTGTTTGTCACACACCTTGAGCTGAAAAAGGAGCTCAAGTGAAGATGTTAGACAAAGAAATGGTTTATAATACCATTACAGAAACATAGATAACTTTAAAAATTCTATGGTATGTTGTGCCTATTAAAGCTATACTCCGTGAAGGCTTAGGTTTCTTTAGGTACCTGGTAGGAAAAGGAAAAGAGAGGCAAAGAGCAGGCTTAATGGTCTGGGCTTCATGCTTTCTACCTTGGCTTCAAACAGAACATTTTATTTTTATCCTTTCAATACAGTGAGTTTCTATGAAAGAATTTGTTTTATAAATGGGTTCTATTGTTTGAAAAACACTGTTACAAAGGGAAGGCAGCATGATAAAATGGAAAGAATGCTGGTCTGGAGTTATTAATTCTTTATTCTAACCCTACTGCTGACAATAATTAGCTATGTGACATAGGATAAGTCATAACATTTTTAGGCCTAAGCTTCTCCTTTCTTCCTGGTCATCCCAGGGACCTAAGCAAAGCGCTGGGGAATAGAAAGAGGTAAGTACTAGTCATGGCTTGGCTTTCAGTGTCTCAGTGGGGCTGGAGGAAAAGGGAATATGTGGATAACAAGCATAGCTCCGCCTTAAATGTAAGAATATAAGAACAGCTCTCTCCTGGTTTCTAGAATCCTATGCTCTAATTGTTAGCAAATGTTGTTTAATAAAACAAAAACCTTGTACTTTTGGCTGATCACCAGTTCCTACTCATAACAGCACTTTATTCCCCTGAAAGTAGATATTTTGAGTTAAGAGAGTTCTTAACTCGACAGTTAAGAGAAGTAGTCCAATATACTCTGGATTTTCAGCAATTTTATGTTACATAATTGCTTCCATGTGTACATTTAAAAAGTCTGAATCCTGCTACTGGGACCACTTGTATCAGCTTTAAATCGTCTACCTTCTGATATAACTAGTTTGCTCACAGATTTTTGTATTACTATATTTTGATAAAGCATGATCATCATTTTAGTAATACTTTTTACTTATCCTTCCTTATCACCTCTTCATCAGAACATTCAGTTCAACAAATCTGTACTATGCAAAAAAGAAAGCAGGAATGATGGTGTTTCAATTACTTCCCTAATTTATTCATGCTTTCCCTTCCTTTTTAAGACTTCTCTTGTATCCGTTTCAGAGTTATATACAACATTCCTATTTTTATTTATTTTATTTTATTTTATTTTTTGGTGAGGAAGATTGGCCCAGAGCTAACACCTGTTGCCAAGCTTCCTCTTATTGCTTGATGAAGATTGTTGCTGAGCTAACACCTGTGCCAATCGTCCTCTATTTTGTACGTGGAACGCCTCCACAGCATGGCTTGATGAGTGGTGTGTAGGTCTGCGCCCAGGATCCGAACCCACGAACCCTGGGCTGCAGAAGTTGAGCATGTGAACCTAACCACTATGCAACCAGGTTGGCCCCCATAATCCATGTTGTTTTTGAAGAATAGGTAAGTTGGCCTTTAGAGAAAAATAAAATTGTATTCTTTAAAGAAAAATAACAAAAATGTGAGTCACAGTGAAATAAATATTGGAAAATCTTCCTAGAGAGTATCCTATGAAATATTTTTGGATTTGGATTTGTTACACATTTCACTGTGCTATCATTTAATAAGAAAGAGCCCTCAGAAAACTATCAACTCTCCCACAAATCCTTTATCAAATATTTAATTTTTCTATAAATATTATGGAATGTACAAATCTTATGAAATAATGTGCATTTTATTTTTTAAATAAAATTTAGGAAGGACATTGATCAAGGATCCAGAGTGTTGTCATCTCAACAAAATTGTATATTTTCAAACTCCTGAAGGATTTAAAAATATTAATGAAGTTTATGTTTGGACAGATAGTATTAAACCAAAGGGTATCCTTTTTGGTTTTACAGTCTGTAATGGATAGTGCATTTATCTGGGGAATTATCTGTTGTTTCTCCCATCTTGAAGACCAATCTTTAAGAAGGAACCCTTCTTGATCATTGCTTCCATTCTATTTTTAATCTTGGGTACCATGTAACTGTTTTTGGAAGGATTATTTTCCTGTCACATAAACATATGAAGTAACATGTTTTTATACCACTGGATAGTCATAAACACAATATTCATAACTTCTGTTTTACAGAAATATTTCCAAATATTAACAGAGTAACTACCTGAATAGCTAATATTAAAGGAAAATACAATCATTAGTTCAATGTTGATTGCTTCAGTTGTCTGCATACTCTACTCCACTTCTGTGAAATATCTTCCAGAAAGCACCATTACAGAATAAAAATCTGACCATATGGTCCAATGATAACATTACAAAATGCAATATGGTTGGTTAGCTTATTGGAAGTGTTTAGAATTACTATTATTATTTTTAAGGTAGAGATAAACTTTAGGCAAAAGCTCATTCAGTGGTAAGCTCAAGGTGTCTCATGGCCAATTACCATATATTTCCAAAAAATGTGCATTTTGGTCTTGACGAAATTCTTTAACCCCTTAACATCAGAATTTTCTCAACTGTAGAAAAAAATAAAGAAGTATAGTCTAACAGGTAAATAACAAGGACTCCCTTGGTTCAAATCTGGCTTTTCCACTAAGTAATACCGTAACCCTGGGCAAGTTATTTAACGTCTCTAAGTCTCAGTTTCTCCATCTATAAAACGGGGATATGTATATAATCACAATATCTACCACATGCTGTTCTTGTGAATACTTAATGACATAATCCATGTTAAGTATTTAGGCAGCAATAGGAAAGGGTCAATTAACATTATTGTTACTTTCCTGTTTTTCAGAAACATGGAATTGAATGAAAAATAATGATAGGAAGCTGTTCTGAAAAATATGAAGCATATTCCCATGTTTCAAGTTCTAAGAGACTCCTCACTGTTTTGCTCAGGACTCTGTCCTTCAAGATAGTTCAGGAGTGCTTGCAGAGCTAGATCAGCATCACATCTGATTTACTAACTGCTTACAAACGATAAAAACATGGATCACAGGCATCCATTTGAGAAGTACTACATGGGACAGTCATCACAGACAGTGCTGGGAATCAGATACTGTATGCATAGGATCGGGTAAGTGCTGATTTTTTCCAATATGGCTCAGTTTTGAAAAGCCCTTTTTCAAAAATAATCACCAATGTTTTATACCCTTTGGGGGTATAAAAATTACTTTTTTTCTTTTCCAATTGGCAAAACCGTGCCATAAAGTGAAAAAACAGTTCCTACCTGGCCCTCTCTAAGCTGGCTCCATGCTCCAGTGGGGCTCTGTGGTGGTCGGGCCAGTGCCAGCAGACTCCACAGGGTGTTGTCACTCTGAGCAGGAGCCAGCACCCCATGACTTCGGGGGACCTGAAATGGAAAAACAGAGTTGGGTTTAAAATCAGCCATATGCTGAATGCCTCTGCGATAGCTGTTAATGGCATTCATCTGATAAACATACATACAGCTCATTCAAAACCCTGAATGCTATCAATCTCTTACATGGCCATGATATGAGGACATTTTGAGGTAGTAAGTAAGAGATACTATAATTAAGATAGTACATTATGTGTACGGCTCTACTTAGGAGTACAACAACTTTATTTATAAAATACAGTATTGTCTACCCCATCCTCATGCCATCTCTATAAATTATGGCAGGCCACACCATCTAAATAAATTAATAATTGAGAAACTGAGGCATAAAGCAGCCGAATGACCTGCCCAAGGTCATCTAGTCACAGGGCCAGTGACAAGAACTCAGCCAGTAATCTGATGGAGGCAAATTCACCTCTTTATGATGAAAGAAAAAAAATCACTGAAAAGCTAGAAATGAGTTATGATGTATTTCCTAAAAGCCGAGGAAAAAATGCAGTTTTTAAAAACTAAATGAAATAAAAACATTTCAAAGTAATCTATTTTGACTTTGAAAAATGAAATTTTTGGAAATTTGCTATGAAGAATTATAATTTATAGGTGCCAAAAATTCTTTCAGAACAGTGGTTTTCAAATAGACGTTTGGGCAGCATAGGTGTCATGGGTGGCCAGAGGGGCAGGCAAGAGGGCCACCATTCCTCATCTCTCCTTACGTATTTTATGTTAGTGCCACTTTTACATATTCTATATTAGAACTTCCACAGGAGACTCTGATAAAAGAGCTCACAGCTGAAAAGAAAAAAAAGGAAAACCACTGTTTAAACATCTTTTAATATCCACCTTATATAGTTTATCTTAAACAGCAACTTGAAACTGAGAGTGATACCATTTGGTGCCTTGGAATAATGTTTCAGTCTTCAATTGCCAAGAAATATTGACAACTAAATAAATAAATTCTATCTGGGATTATGACTAACTAGCATCAGGTCCCCCTTCCTATTTGATCTCATTAAAATGTAGGTTATTTCTACAAAACAGTTCGATGGTTTGATCCCATTTTCCTAAAGAAATTAGGTATTGTAGATTCATCTTACAGTCAGCTGTTCACAAAAGATTCTGAAGAATCTTATATTTTGAAAAGAGAATAAAATGTTTACTAGACAATGCAGTAATTCAGAAATTCTACACTTGTTCAAATTTCTTGGTTTCTAAATCACATTAATATCTCCTTTGAATATCTTATACCTAGAAGATTTAAATGGGTGAGAAGACAATGGAAGTATCATTTATTGACATTATCATCTGTTACTGATATTCTACAGATATCACGGTATAATGGGAAAATGTTTTTATCTATGAGAATTGTACATTCTTCTACTGTTAATAAATTAAAATCTAGAATGTTAATTTTGGTGCTTTCTATACTGATAGATGATTTTAGTAGTAACATCTAGCATGAGAGAATTACCAAATAGTGTTCCTGTGACACGTGAGGCCAGAATAAAGTAAAAGTAGCACTATCAAGTGAACCCAAGGCATGTTACAATTAGACTTATTAAGGTCTCATATGAACGCTATGTTAAAAACATATGATACAGATGCTTCACCTTGTAGGTGAAGGGAGCAATGTAACATTGAGTGATAGCACTAAGGGCCTCTAATAATGGTCCATGTGGTCAGCCTCAGGAGCCCATTATGTTGTTTAACACAAAGTAAAGATAACATGTTTCTTAATTTCAAAACTGGCAAGGTGTCTACTCAACTTTAGCTTTTTAAAGATTATCACAAATAAACTGGTTACCAAATTAGATACTGTTTAATAAGAATGATATTTAACAGTTGGGAAAATAGCATCTTATTTCACAGAGACCATATAATCACCCTAAAGCTTTCTGATTCTTAAAAAACCCTACTTCAATTCAAATTGGTGAACTAAATATGAAAGGCTGAGTCTCAAAATATTTTTCTAATGTTCACAATGTACGTTTCTTTCCTGTTAATGCAGACAGTTTTATTTTACACTTAAATTCATTTTAACACTTGGTTCGTTACCTGCTAAATTTGAATAAAATATTTATATATGTAGGGACATTTTTTCTTCTTCTTATGTGTTTTTATGTTGCCTAGTTTTTTACTTTTGAAATAGTTTAGCTAGAGTTTTATATAAAGCACAAAATCATAGCAAAACGTCTTACCATCAAATGTCATGAGCGTAACTGAATCAAACTTTCTTTTTAGTTTTAAGTATTGGAAACGACTGCTTTATAGTAAAAAAAGTCAGAGGCATCTTTGCTTGATTGATATTCCCTCTATTAACATAACACTGAATTAAAAATCAGGTCCGAATTTATTCCAAACATCACACCTATATTACGTAACTTAAATCTATTTTACTTCACTATGATATTATATAATGTGCTTTTGTTACCATAGCACTTAGTGGAACAGATATTTATAAAGTGGAGTTTGTCCAGTTCTACCAATATACAAATTAATTCCAAGTAATTAAATCAGAGTTCTCAAAATAATTAATGCCCAAATCATCACTCCTTAGGTTGGCAACACAAAGTACATCAAAGCTTTATAATCTCATTAGTATTAGAACCCAGACACACTCTAGCTCCTAAATAAAAATTTATAGCACCTACTATAGTTACCTATAGTACAGGATAGGGAGTACCTATTTATTATCCATCTTGAAAGAATTAATTTGACAAATTATTTTACACTATATCTTTCATTAATTCTTTCAACAAATGTTTATTGAGCATCATCAGCTTTCTGACCATAAAAGAACTGGGCCATTAAAATACTCAATGAAAAGGAAAGTGGTACCAATTATTACTGTTTTATCAAAGTTTTATAGCATAAGCGTAGGAACATGAGAGTGTGGAGTACTTTTGCTGCCCTACATATCAGAAAGCTCATTATGTGTAGAAGAATAAGGAAGCAAATGCTGAAAAATGTCAAATAATTACAGAAGGGGATGACAGAGTCAGCATGCTAGTTATGGCCAAACAATACTCTAATTCTAAAATCTAGCACTGCTAGGTTTATATGGGAATAGGGACAGGTTAAATTTCAAAGCGAAAAAATGAAGAAGAGCTAGGAGCCAGAAGCATAGATATTATTTCAGAATGTAAGAAATTTCAACAGAAATGATCAAGTCAGGTTCTGAATTCACTAGGTTATTAGAAAGTAGTTCACTTATAAAATTAATAAATATTTGCTTCTCTCCAAATATATTACAAATAAAATAATGGATTATTTTATATTCATCTCTGCCAAATGCTGCTGCCAATCTGTCCCCCTAGCCGTGTGGTGATGAACACCACCATATGCAAGAAAGGCAGGGACAAGCTGCAAGCACATCAGCTCTCCTTTTGAAGAGGAAAAGGGAAGCATCTTATTACACAGTAGCAGTGTTAAAAACCAACTTTACCAGCTGCTTAAGGACACTTGACATTAATAACCTGAAGCATGAGGGTCCTGTGAAGAGCCCTCATGAGAAGACTGATCAGAAGTGGAAGGCTGTTGTTTGGCACGTGCAGCGAGCTCTTGCTGCCTCTGCTGCTCAGCCTTCTTAAGCCTCAGTTGTTGCAGGCGCTTACGGAGCAAAGCTATCTCAGGCCCCCTTAAAAATTCTGACATAAATAAGAAAAGAAAAGTGAAAAGACAGCAATGAAATAGAAAATAGTAAGAATTTGATTATACACTAAAGAGAGAAAGATATAAATAAAACACATGCCTGACAGAGGAATACTAAAAACAATTTACTCATAAAAAAGAAATTACTGATCATTAAGTTATGAGATAAACTATATACACTTACACACCCAAATGCTTCTGTTTAACTATGATGAATTAGACATATATGGTTCTCAAAGAATACTTAAATAATTAAACAGAATGAAAATAAAGTCTTCCATAAACAAAACATTTAAAAATGAACACTCTTTTTCTCATAACTTCATCTCTTTTTACAACAAAATGATACTACGAAAAGTTGAAAAATATCAGTCATCTCATCTAATCTATACACAAAAATCACTTTACCAATTTCCATCAAATAATAATTAAAATTCAACTAAAATTATGAAAAAGTTATGCATTTGGAAAAATTTGGAATTTATTAGTGGAGAGCACTTTAAAAAATGAAAGTTACATATTTTTCAGCTAAAATGTTCCTTTTTATGTTAGAATTGTCATTTACTTTTTCTTTAAGCTCAAAAATATTTACATAATCTTTAATATTTTCTTAAACTTCATCTGAAACAGTGGTCATAGACAAAAAGTAGAAACATAACATGAAATTCTGCAGAGATATATTGAGTGCCTACTATGTATGAGGCATTGTTTTACGCTCTGGGGAGAAATAAAACATTGAACAATATAGTCTCTACTTGTGTGGAAGTTTATGTTCTGAGGGGAAAACAGGTATCAGTGAACACACAACATACAAATATATGTAATATACATGTGTGTGTTTGTATGTGTCAAGTGAGGATAACTCATTAAGTAAAGTAGGCAGGGTAAGGTAACGGGGATAGAGATCGTGGGGGAGGGGGTTCTTTTATGTATGGTCATTAAGGAAGGCTTCTCTCATAAGATGACTTTTTAACAAAGACCTCAAGGACATGTGGGAGTAAACCACAAGGATATCTGGAGGAAGTGTGTTCCAGGTAGAGGGAAGAGCAAGAGCAAATGTGCAGAGGGAGAAGTGTATCTGGATGTGGGACACATATCACAGGTAAAGGCAGAAGAATTTGCTGATAGTTTGGATGTAGAGTGATCCCAAAGTTTTTGGCCTAGGTAACAGGAAAAATAGTTACCATTTATTGTGGTGGAGAAGGAGCAAGTAGTATTAGAGGGAAGAAAAGAACTAACAATTATCCAAGCGGAGAAACTGAGTAGGGACCGAAGATAACATTCACCAGTAAATTTGGATGTCACCAGTGATGTTACTTTATGCCACCCAGAAAGTAAGTGATGACAAAGAAGTCTAAGAACTGAACTCTGGAAGACTCCAATGTTTAAGAGGAAGAAAAGCTGTAGAAAGAGTAAGGAGAAGCCAGTGAGGAGGCTGAAGAACTAAGTGAGGTGAGTTCTGTAGGCTAAGTGACGAAACTGTGTCAAAAAGGATAGAGTTGTGTCAAATGCTGCTGACATAATGAAAAAGCCACTGACTGAAAACACTGAATCTTGCACCTTGGAAGATGTTGATGACCCTGACAAGAGCTGTTTCAATAAATCACAGAGGCCAAAGCCTGACTGGAACAGGTTCAAGAGAAAGGAGAGGTAATGAAATAGAGACAAAAAGCATTTATATACTCTTTCCAGAAGTCTTGCTGCTAATGGGGAACAGAGAAATCAGATGATGGATGGTGGGGGAATAGAGTGACGGGAGGTTTGTTTGTTTTGGTTTGGGAGATAATACATATGTTTGTATGAGGATGGACAATGTTCAATTGGCAGGAGGAAGAAAGACGATGCATGAAAAGAAGTGGGCAAATGCAGGAATGATGTCCTTGAGTAGATCAAAGGAGATGAGTTATAGTGGATAAGAGAAGGAACTGGTTTTAGATAGGTGCATAAAAACTTCATACACTATAACCAAAGGGGAGGCACAGTATCTGGGTAGAGATTCAATAGCGATAGATTTGATGCTGGCAGCACACAAAATTTCTCTCAATGACACTGGCAGCAAATTACACAAACTACCAAATAACTTTCAGCCTCTTGTACAGAGATCATAAGAGTACAAAATTCGGCTTATTCTTTCAGGAATCAATCATGCCCGAGATACTAACCTCTTGTTAACATACACACTATTTATAAAGAATTTTATTCCAGTAGCCAATCAGCAGCAAAGATTTAATAAGCAATTCAAGTTATCACCATAGTTTCTCCTCGCTAGTTCTTCCTAAAAAATTCTCCAGTACCAAGTAGAAGAGTATTCATTGACAAATAAACTGTGAGACTCAATGGCGTAGTGCCTTCTTTTAGGTGCATACATATACTTTATTTATTGTCACCAAAATAGTAATGCTTTTAGCAATATAAAGAATTATTATGCAGGTATAAAGTTTGTCATTTTATACTTCAAAAGAAATTACCATAAAGAGAGAGATTACATACACATGTCAAATTTTGCTAAGGAAACAGAAAAATCACAAAAAATCCACCCAACTTCATTGTTGTTTCAAAGTCTCTCTCTTGAGCTCCCAAATGTTTTTTAGGGATGTAAGAGTCTCCATCCTAGACCCACTAGGTGATGCAGCAAACAAATAGCATGCTTTAAGTATAAGCAGTGATGCTCTATAACTTTGAAAATCAAAGTTTAGTTATAACAATGTCTTGAGCCATTTATTTAATGCTTCCAGTGCTTTTTAAAGAAGAATTTGCTTACTTTTAAGACTGGTTGTAGGTAGCTTTTCCCCCCCCCTCGGTTAAAAAAAAAAAAAAATGAAGCTAGGAAAAGAAGTCACCACATAGCAAACTAGGAAAGACAAATAGTGAATTGAAAATTCCAACTAGACATACTAAACATATAGTTCTGCTAGCAGTTTGAAATATTAAAGGCAGGTAAGATACATATACATTACATCTTTTTTAAATGTATACACAGACACATATAATTTATAATGTGAATAAATGCTTGGAGAATTAGTTTCTTTTAACATAAGCCAAAATGAAAAGTGAATACAATGAATACCTTCTGTTGAATTTTTAAAACAACAACAACAAAAAATCCCTCAACAATGTGTCAGGAACTGCTAATGGGAAATCTGTACTTCCATCTCCCAAAACTGCTAACCCAATTCCTCTTGCTTTCTTTGAAAGACTCCAGACTGGTCTCCCTAATGACCTACCTTCCACTAAGAGTGGAGAACAATAAACTACAGTTGACTTAGCAAAGGTCCACTTGGTTCTAACCTCATGTTCTGCCTCTCCAAAACACAGAGTCTTTTATCCTGGACCCTAGCTTATTTTCATGACTTATGTGCTGGTACTTTATCTGCCTGCTGCCAATGTGTCCTCTACTCCCAACCTCCTCCTTGCCAGGGGATCCTTGGGCACTTTTTCTTCTAGAACTGGTCACTCCTTTACTGACTTCTAAGCTCCTCAGGTCTCTTCTTTAGTCTCCCCAAAGAAACCTAATATTTCTAATATTTCCACTTGTTTCTAACCTATAAATGGCCTACACCTAGTCTCACGGATCCCCTTTAAGGAAACTGTAATCTGGGTATTTGGGCTTTGAAACGTTTGCTTTGATATGCTGTACAACAGAGTTCTTACTTCCCTAGTCATTTCTCTACAGAGCTCAATTTAGCTATAAAGATATGAATAGACCTGAATAATTTGTAAATCTGAGCAGACAGTAATTTGTAAATACGAGTCCACACACAAACCATGTTATAAATGATTTAAAAACCTAAATTCTCATGATCTGAGTGGTCTATTTAATTAGAAAGACACAGATCCTTTAGGTGATTCACTTCTCAAGGTGAGCACTCAAAACAATTTTATATGTACTGATATCCCCATCCAATACTAAGAAACCACATTCTCTAATATATTCTTTTATTTAGATTAAAATGAAACCAAAGGAAAAAATTAAACTATCACCCACTGAAATGAATGCCTCATTTAATACCCTCTCATTATTACCATGGGGAAAAATTACAAAGAACACACGAAATGAAGACACTTCCAGGCTTAGTTTATGAAACAACTAAAAGTGATATCTAATAGGCATTACGGAGAAAAGAAAATATTTTACAGTTATTTTGAAATACTTTTAAAAATAAAATTATGAAGATTTCATTTTAACCTATATAGTCTCAACTCATAGTCACAGCTTTCTGGTTTTGAAATAAATAATCTTATTATCACATTTTTAAAAGCACAGTCTTTTGTTAAATATTCAAGAAAAGATCATGTATAAGAATCAGAATGTCTGATTAAATTCTGAGTTATGTACATAGAATACGGTTTCAAATGGTTTGACTATGTGAATTAAAATAAAATTCAAGAATACAAAGGTGAAGTCAAAGAAAAACAAAAAAAAAGGTGAAGTCAAAGAAAAACAAAAAAAACCTACCAACTGATTTCAAATTCTACTTGAATATATTTACCTTCCCTAATTCAGCTACAAAACCCAAAGCCGATTCTGTGGCCCCCTCTAGATACACTATTCTTCAGGTAATGCATTTCGTATAAGCACCTCACTTGTGGCTTCATTTTATTTTCTTCCTACTCATATTTCTGTTTGACCTGGTTCCATCATTTATAAATATAATTTTTTAAAAATACTTCTGTAAGTTACCTTAAAATATTTTTGGAACAAAGAAAAAGTATCTACTCAGTCCTATGAGGTCTGGATAGCCAAGGGCAAACAATGGATCCAAAACCAATAAATGACTGGACATCCAATCACAGCAGCTCCCGTGATGATATCTAAGATATCACCAAATTTTGGAAGCCCATCTGAAACATCCAGAATAAAGAAGTGGGGCTGAAACTATAAAGACTAAAATACATCTAAATGTAACCTACATGGCTTACATTAGTTTAAAGATAACAGTATCTTTAGAGACTGCATTGCTGGACGAAAAAAGAGGCTTATATAGAACAAGATAGCTAATCTCTCTGTCTTTATGAGAGCATAATCTAGTAAGAGAAAATAAGTCATAAACAAATCAATGAAAAATGAGCAAAACAATTACAAATTTTTATAAGTGCCTTTCAGGAAAAAAACAGGGCTATGTAAAAGAGAATTAAATTTTAAGGAGGGTAAGAAAGGAAGATGAACCTAGCTAGGGCAATTACGAAAGAACTCTCTTGGGTGACATTTGAGCTGAGACCCAAGAAAAACCAAGTTGGCTATATGATAAGCCAGGGGAAGAGCTTCTCAAGCGCAGAGAACAGTAAGTACAAAGGCTCAGAATTGGAAAGAAAGAGGCAGAAGAGAATTTGGCACATATAAAGAGGTGAAAAGAAACCAGTAAAGCTAGCTAGAGCGTAATGATTATCGGGGACTGACAAAGTGGTATGAAACGAGGCTAGAGAGGCAGGCAAGGACCAGGCCATGTTAGGTTCTTATAGGCCCAGAGTAAGGAGTTTGATTTTTCTTCTTTTGTGGATGTATTCCTAAACACAATTGGAAGTCTTCAAGGGTTTTAAACAGCAAAGTTATATGATCTGATTTAACATTTTGAAATAATACTCCTGGCGCTGCATGGAGAGTAAATTATAAGGGAACCAGAGCAGATGCAGGGAGATCAATTAGAGACAAGAAATGATTGTGAGATGGAAAGAAGCAGAATACAAAAGCTATGGGAACTGATACAATCACCAAGGGATAGAGCGTATGTAGAGAAGAGAGCATAGATTAAGGGGTTCTACTAAAATATATGCAAGTAAACAAAATGACAAAAATTAACAATTCTTACAGAAAACCAGCCAGAGTTGGTAATAAGAGTAAATAGGAAAAGTGGTGTTACAGATGCCAAGAAAGGAAAGTATTTCAAGAAAAGAGTGACAGACTATGTTAAATGCAACTGAGTAAAAAATCTAGTAACAGGGTGGGTGACGTCAGCGTCATGGCAGAGTGAGCTCACCTGGGACTCTCTCCCCTCCAAATTACAACCAAAAGGAGTAACCATATTCCAACAAAAAACCCTAATAGCACAGGAATCCTCAGAAACCCACAGCAGCCAAACAACGGAGGGTGGAGAGCCTGGAGCCCCCTCGGAGGAGCTGGAATGGGGTGAGAGAGAACTTCGCTCCCTCCCCTAAAGACTAGGATCGCCGCCGTGGGAGGCTCCGTGAGGGAAGGAGCAGGGGAGGGGCCACACGTGCGGGGGATCGTCCAGGACTCCCACAGGCCCAAGCAGCCCAGAAGGAAACCCTCTAACAGGGGAAAGCTTTTGCATCAGAGGACCCCAGCAAGCCAAGGCCCCAGGAAACCAGAGAGTGAGAGCTGACTGGAATCCAGGTCTGTGCGCGAGAGAAAGTGGCCCTCCTCCCCCAACCCATGCTGCGTGCCGGCCATCTCGGGTGAAGGCAGAGGGCTCAGAACGTGGGGCTTTCAACCCCCATCTAGTGGCAACAGGCTGTAACTGCAACCAAATAATAGCATTATGTGTAAAAACCGTTCCTCTACCATCCAGCAATTTACAGAAGCTCCAGAGCAGAAGGAAAACAATAAAAAGACAGAATTATGTCTTCAGGACTTGGAAATAGGTAAACTAAGCGATGAATTCAGAATAGCTATCATCAAAAGACTCAATGAGATAAAGGGAAGTATAGAGAAACAAGTCAACGAGTTCCAGAGTTACTTCACAAAAGATATTGAAACTATAAAGAAGAATCAATCAGAAATACTAGAGATGAAAAATACAATGGATCAAATAAAACAGAATATGGATTCCCTGAATGCCCACGTAGACACCATACAGGGGAAAATTAGCATAATCGAAGACAGACAGGTTGAATGGCTCCAGAGAGAGGAAGAAAGAGAACTAAGAATAAAAAAAACTGAAGAAAATCTCTGAGAAATAGCCGATTCATGAGAAAATGCAACTTAAGAATCATCGGTATTCCCTAGGGCATGGAAAAGGAAAATGGAGCAGAAAGTGTGCTCAACGAAATAATAGCATAGAACTTCCCAAATCTAGGGATTGAGAGAAATGTGTGTGGAGGAAGCTTTCAGATCTCCTACATTTGTCAATGTAAAAAGACCTACTGCAAGGCATATAGTAGTAAAAATGGCAGAAATGAAGGACAAAGAAAGAATACTCAGGGCAGCAAGGCAGAAGAGAATAACCTACAAAGGAACCCCTATCAGACTTTCAGTGGATTTCTCTAGAAAAACTTTACAAGCTAGGAGAGACTGGAATGACATATTTAAATCTTTAAAGGATAAAAATCTTCAGCCAAGAATACTCTATCCAGCAAGAATATCGTTCAGATATAAGGGAGAAATTAAATCTTTTCCAGACAAACAAAAGCTAAGGGACTTCACAGCCACAAGACACCCCGTACACGAAATCCTCAAGAAGGCCCTCATACCTGAAAAAAGAAAAAATGGGAGAAAGGGTCACAAAACACACAGTAGGGAGACAAATAGAATCAGAATAGGATAGCAAATATTCAACTATAGCATTAGGATAAAGGGAAGGAAATCACCAAAAACAAAGACAATCTTATCACTCTAACCACAACACAAGTTTGAATAAGAGATGAAAACAATAACTTAGGAGGGGAGAAGGAAAGGGACTGAATCAGCTTAGGCTAAGAAAATAAGAGGCCACCAGAAAATGGACTATGTTAGTGCACCAGATTCTGAATACAAAAACACAAACTTCAGGGTAGCCACTAAACTAAAAAACAGACACAACAAAACATAAACAAGGAAAAAGCTAAGACACCCAGCATAAGAAACTGCAGAAGTCAATGGGTAGGCTAAAACACACAGGACGAGCAACAAAGGAAATGCAGGAAAACTGGAAAACGAGCAACAGAATGACAGCATTAAGCCCTCATGCATCAATAATCACCCTCAATGCATACGGATTGAACTCTCCAACAAAAAGACACAGAGTGGCAAAACGGATTAAAGAACAAGATCCAACAATCTGTTGCCTCCAGGAAACACACCTCAGCTCCAAGGACAAACACAAGCTCAGGGTGAAGGGGTAGAAGACAATACGCCAAGCTAATAGCAAACAAAAGAAAGCGGGTGTCACAATACTTATATCGGATGAAATAGACTTCAAGATAAGGCAGGTAAAGAGAGACACAGAGTGCCAATATATAATGATCAAAGGGACACTTCATCAAGTAGAAATAACACTTATAAATATCTATGCACCCAACACAGGAGCACCAAAGTTCATAAAACAACTATTAACAAACCTAAAAGAAGATATCAAAAATAACACAACAACAGTAGGAGAGCTCAACATCCCAGTCAGATCAATGAACAGACAGAAAATCAACAAGGAAACAGTGGAGCTAAACGAAAAACTAAAACAACAGTTGGACTTAATAGACACATATAGAACCCTCCATCCAAAAACAGCAGAATAAACATTCCCCTCAAGCGAGCATGGAACATTCTCAAGGATAGACCATATGTTGGGAAACAAGGCAAGCCTCTACAAATTTAAAAAAATTGAAATAATAACAAGCATCTTCTCCTATCATAATGCTATAAAGCTAGAAATTAGTTACAAGAAAAAAGCTGAGAAAGGCACAAAGATGTGGAGACTAAACAATATGCTATTGAACAAGCAATGGATCATTGAAGAAATTAAAGAAGAAATCAAAAAATACCTGGAGACAAATGAAAATGATAACATGTCATACGAACTCATATGGGATACAGCAAAAGCTGTGTTAAGAGGGAAATTCATCGCAACACAGGCACATCTTAACAAACAAGAAAAATCCCAAATAAGCAATCTTAAACTACACCTAACTGAATCAGAGAAAGGACAACAAACAAAGCCCAAAGTCAGCAGAAGGAAAGAAATAATAAAAATCAGAGCAGAAATAAATGCTATTGAAACAAAAAAGGCAGTAGAAAGGATCAATGAAACAAAGAGCTGGTTCTTTGAGAAGATAAATAAAACTGACAAACCCCTAGACAGATTTACAAAGAAAAAACGAGAGAAAGCTCAAATAAACAAAATCAATCATGAAAGAGGAGAAATAACCACAGACTCTGCAGAAATACAATGGATTATAAGAGAATACTATGAAAAACTATATGCCAACAAAATGGATAACCTAGAGGAAATGGATAAATTCTTGGACTCCTACAATCTCCCAAAGCTAAGTCAAGAAGAAGCAGACAATTTGAACAGACCAATCACAAGGAAAGAGTTTGAAACAGCAATCTAAAGCATACCAAAGAATAAAACCCCAGGACCAGAAGACTTTCCTGGGGAATTCTACCAAACTTTCAGAGAGGATTTAATATCTATCCTTTTCAAGCTATTCCAAAAAATTAGGAAGGATGGAACACTTCCTAACACATTCTATGAGGCCAACATCACACTGATACCAAAACCTGACAAGTACAGCATGAAAAAGGACAACTACAGTCCAATATTGCTGATGAACACAGATGCAAAAATTCTCAACAAAATTTTGGCAACCCAAATTCAGCTATTCATCAAAAGGATCATACATCATGATCAAGTGGGATTCATACCAGGGACACAGGGATGGTTCAACATCCACAAATCAATCAACATCATACACCACACCAACAAACTGAGGAGTAAAAACCACATGATCGTCTCAATAGATGCAGAGAAAGCATTAGACAAGATCCAACAGCCATTTATGATAAAAACTCTGAACAAAATGGGCATAGAAGGAAACTACCTCAACATAATAAAGCCCATATACGACAAACCCACAGCCAACATCATACTCAATGGGCAAAAACTGAACCCCATCCCCCTAAAAACAGGAATGAGACAAGGATGCCCTCTATCACCACTCTTATTTGACATAATACTGGAGGTTTTGGCCAGAGCAATTAGGCAAGAGAAAGGAATAAAAAGAATCCAAATAGGGAGGGAAGAAGTGAAACTCTCGCTGTTTGCAGACGACATGATCTTATATATAGAAAACCCCAAAGAATCCATTGGAAAACTTTTAGAAATAATCAACAACTACAGCAAAGTTGCAGGGTATAAAATCAATTTATATAAATCAGTAGCATTTCTATACTCTAATAACGAACTAACAGAAAAAGAACTCAAAAACACAGTACCTTTTACAATCGCAACAAAAAGAATAAAATACCTCAGGGTAAATTTAACTAAGGAAGTGAAAGACCTATACAACGAAAACTACAAGGGTTTTCTGAAAAAAATGGATGATGATATAAAGAGATGGAAAGACATTCCATGTACATGGATTGGAAGAATAAACATAGTTATAATGTCCATTCTACCTAAAGCAATCTACAGATTCAACGCTACCCCAATCAGAATCCCAACGACATTCTTTACAGAAATAGAGCAAAGAATCCTAAAATTCATATGGGGCAACAAAAGACCCCGAATTGCTAAAGCAATCCTGAGTAAGAAGAACAAAGCTGGAGGCATCACAATCCCTGACTTCAAAACATACTACAAAGCTACAGTAATCAAAACAACATGGTACGGGTACAAAAACAGGTGCACAGATCAGTGGACCAGAATTGAAAGCCCAAAAATAAAACCACACATCTATGGACAGCTAATCTTCAACAAAAGAGCTGAGGGCATACAATGGAGAAAAGAAAGTCTTTTCAACAAACGGTGCTGGGAAAACTGGAAAGCCACATGTAAAAGAGGGAAAATTGACTATTCTTTTTCACCATTCACAAAAATAAACTCAAAATGAATCAAAGACCTAAAGGTAAGACCTGAAACCATAAGGCTTCTAGAAGAAAATGTAGGCAGTACACTCTTTCACACCAGTATTAAAAGGATCTTTCCGGACACCATGTCTTCTCAGACAAAGGAAACCATAGAAAGAATAAACAAATGGGACTTCATCAGACTAAAGAGCTTCTTCAAGGCAAAGGAAAACGATTGAAACAAAAAAACAACCCACTAACTGGGAAAAAAATATTTGCAAGTCATACATCTGACAAAGGGTTAATATCCATAATATATAAAGAACTCACACAACTCAACAACAAAAACTCAAAAAACTCAATCAAAAAATGGGCAGGAGACATGAACAGACATTTCTCCAAAGAAGACATACGGATGGCCAATAGATACATGAAAAGATGTTCATCATCACTGATCATCAGGGAAATGCAAATCAAAGCTACACTAAGATATCACCTTACACCCTTTACAATGACAAAAATAACCAAAACAAATAGTAACAAACGTTGGAGAGGTTGTAGAGAAAAAGGAACCCTCATACACTGCTGGTGGGAATGCAAACTGGTACAGCCACTATGGAAAACAGTAGGGAGATTCCTCAAAAAATTAAAAATAGAAATACCATACGACCCAGCCATCCCACTACTGGCTATCTATCCAAAGATCTTGAAATCAGCAATTCCAAAAGTCCCATGCACCCCAATGTTCATTGCAGCATTATTTACAATAGCAAAGATGTAGAAGCAACCTAAGTGCCCATCAACTGATGATTGGATAAAGAAGATATGGTATATATACACAATGGAATACTAGTCAGCCATTAAAAGGAATAAAATCGTCCCATTTGCAACACCATGGATGGACCCTGGGGGAATTACGTTAAGTGAAATAAGCCAGATAGAGAAGGACAATCTCTGTATGACTCCACTCATATGAGGAATTTAAAAATGTAGACAAAGAAAACAGATTAGCGGCTACCAGGGGAAAGGTGGGGTTGGGGGTGAGCACAAAGGGTGAAGGGGTGCACCTACGACACGACTGACAAACAATTATGTACAAATGAAATTTCACAAGATTGTAAACTATCATTAACTCAATAAAAACCAACTTGAAAAAAAATCTAGTAAGATACAAACACAACAGTATACTTTAAATATGGCAAAATGGAAGTCACTGGTGACTCTGACCAAAAGTTTCAGTGGAAAAAGAAGTTGAAAGGCCTATTAGAATTGGTTGATAAGCAAAGAAAAGATAAGAAAATGGAGATAGTATGTGTGTGCAACTCTTTTGAAGACTGTGATTATAAAAGGAGCAAAGATGTAAGGCTGGAGGGGAATGTGGGATAATTAAGAGAGGATTTTTAAGACAGGAGAAATAGAGCATGTTTGAGGCCAAAAGGAACAATTCAAAAGAAAAGGTAATAATGAAGACACAGGAGAAGGAACAAAGTCCTTGAGAAGCTGGAAAGGGATGGGAACTACACTGGCTAGCCTTTGATAGGAGCAGACACATTTCTTCCCAAAACGTGTCTGCCTCTATCAGAGACAATATGAGTACAGATGCTAGACAGTGGGGAGATCCAAAAGTAGAAAAGGGAGTGCTTTTTTTCCCCACCACTGTGACTGAGAGGTGGTTATCCGCCGGGAGTGAGATGAGGGCAAAGGGGAGTGGTAAAAGTCTGAGAGACATGAAGGAGTGAAATAGACATTTTGTCTAGCTGTTGAGCAACAGTTTTGAAAGACTGCTCTGACACAGAGCATTGAGCACCCACTGAAATTTGTGGTCTTTCTTCACTATCATTCAGTGACTCAGTTGCAGACTAAGAAAAGGGAAATAATTAGGTTCAATCAGAGATGGAGTTTTGTCAGGCAAGTTTTCACATTTCCATTGTTCCTTTCCTTCACTCCAACAAAAGAGACAGAGGAAATGCAAGGAACATGAAGAAAAGGCATAAACATTTACATAAAAAGGTATCTACAGCAAGGCAAGAAGCAGACTTTTTCATTTTCTCTATCTCTATGCAAGGCAAAAATAGGAATCATGGCTCTAAGATGACACTCTCACTTATACATGGACAATTCCCACTATCCACAAACTATTCTGGATTTAAAAGTGCATAAGAGATTGCGGGGAAAAACAAAACAAAAAGCATTAAGTCCTTATTGTTAAATTGCTGAATGGTCTCTAAGATAATGAAAAGCCTGTTGTCAAAACAATCACAGACACAGTCTTTAGATGTTGCATCTAATATCAAATCATTTTCCTCAATAACGGTACTATCCTAGTAGCATGGAAATATTCTGATTTTCCATAGTTTAGCCAACAAAATTCTTTTAATAATCTACCAGTTAAAAATATTTCCTTACATTCTTTGAAAAATCTACAGGCAAAGGTGCCAAGTAATGTTCAATGACTACATGATCAACACAAAAATGGTCTTTTTCTATTTCAATGATTCAAATGACTGTAGTACTTAATACTTACATTAAATATTAAAAGAGATTTAGCAATTCTGAAATCTAGTATTAAAAAGTATTAAATATCTATAACAAAAAAGAAACATGAAACTCCAAACCTAGCGCTTCCCACAGAAGTGCGTTTGTGACATAACTGCAATTAATGAAGATGCAGTGGGACATGGAAATGAGCCGGGGAATCTTCCTGCTAAGTTTTCCTGATAACTTATAATCCATCAAAATCTTCACGAATATTTCCAAGAATGCTATCACTTTAAAAGTTCTTGTTTTTACCTATTTTATCTGCTTTGAAAAGCAAACATTTTTAAAATTCTGTCCCTACTTCGCAAACCCTCCAAAATGCTTTATTTTTCCATAAGTTGAAATACTATGTCGATTAGTGTGGAAAATCTGATTTTATGGCTCAGTTTTAGCTTATTATTATAGATAAACTGTACACAAGTGTTAATAGTTACACAGCTGGCTTCTATTCCCATAGAAACTGAAAATGAATTACCAAAAATGAGTATACTGATAACTGACTGCTCAATTTAAAACACCCCATATTGGCTGATCTGGTACCAGATTCCAGAGAAGCAAGAATAAAGTGACAGCTTGGCAGTGAAGCTGTTAGGAATTTTTTATAGGTTTTAGCTTAGGCCTGCCAGCTGTATCTCTAGTTGCTAATATTTTTGTTTATATGTCAAGTAAAATGCTTCCTTAGAAGAACCAAAGAAAACTATGAACAAACGTCTTTCTGGTTATTATAATTACATGTATACAGCTCAAGAGTCAAGTATACTACAGACATATTTGCTGAAAATTACTGTTATAAATACTAGTACATTCATAGTTGAGGGGGGAGTTGAACGTGAGGAATTATAATATTGAGAGGAAAATAGTATTTTAACAGAATTTAGGAGTTGATTTTTTTCACTAACAAAGTACCAAGAAGACAAGGATTTGTTAAAACAAAAGACAATTCTTTTATGTAAATATAGGATAAATTATTCTTTTGGTAAATTTTATATGTTGCTGACAAAAGATCATATCAAATGCACCATACAGAATATATTTAAAGTATTTCATGATTTGAGGAAAAAGAATAAAAAATATAAATACAACAGAACTAATAATAATTAAGGCTATATTTTCACTATCACTTTAATACAGACTTAAAACCAAATAAATCTAGAAAGATATTTTGGTCCACAATGGTCCACAAAAATAATTTCTAAGTCAAGTGCATTAAAGTATGTCAAAACACTACATACTAGTACTTCTATTTTTTAAACAACTGTCTTACATAAATTGAAGATTCCTGCTATTTGTTAAAATTCATGCAAGTTAGGCACACTTGATTTTTGTGTTTAAGTTACATGGTCACATATTACATGTCATTTTGATCATTTATTCCAGCAAGAACAAGTTGATGTGATTTAGTATCTTTCAAAACAGCCCATAAAGTTGTTTTCATTATCAGAAATCATCAGATGTACCACAGCCTATTTAAAGAGTAACGTCCTCACCAGACTGATGATGTGTATGGTGTCCAGATGCCTCAGCAGACTGCCTTTGCTCACTGTCTGGAGAAGACAGCAAAGAAGTAGAATGAGGGCTTTCTGTAGAAGATGAGGTCGAATGAGCCTGAGCTGACACTGCAGACGAGGCAGAAGGCTGAAGAAACTGTTCAGCTGGAGTATCTACTTCCATAGCGGTTTCACCCGCTTCCAAATCAGTACTTGAGGGAACCGTGGGAAGAGTTGAAACATCTGACTGACTTGTTCCACCTTCAAAAAGCACATGTTAATGCATAATGCAAATTCAAATACTAACTGTTTTCCAAAACTAACTACTCTAAAGAGATATGTTCAGGAAATACATGTGCACTTGCATGTGCACACACACAGAGAAATATACAATTTCAGGATATCAAAAGCACCACTGGTAGTTTGGTCCATTTGACCAAAGAGGCTAATCAGGAGGGATAAAAATCTATCTACAGCATATTCTTGTTAAAATAATCTTTCAAGCAAAATGCTCAACATGGTAGCTTCATTAAGACAAAGCTAAATAACAGCTTGTGAGATGCCTATAAATAATGTCTATTCCTTTAAATTTGAAGATGAGTCTGACTTAACAGCTGGATAATAGGATAATGGATTTATATTGATATATTTCCACTCTATAACATAATGTCCTTGGAAAAATATTTAATAAAAATTTTACTGGCACAAGTAAAGCTATAAACAGGCTAGAACAGAATTAAGTTCCTGATTCCTATTTCATTTGCAGGAACGTTTTAACCACTAAACTAACATAACACAGTCATGATTTAAAAAAGGCTTGAGCATCTACTATGTGCTCTGCTAGGCTTTGTGCTATCTGTAAAGGAATAATTGAGAATACTCAACAAACAGTAAAAATTTCCCTGATTTTCCTTCCAATCTAGATTTTATTAAAAGAAAAATGGAATGGACTAATCAAGTTCATGTTTTATAAGATACAACTACCATGCACACTCTGATTTCATTCTTCAGAAGGCACAGCCCTGGGCTTGTGCACAGTCACCCTGGGATGACACTGGGTTTCAGTGTTGCCTTTGAGTGCATCCATCTCTGCTATTTCTCTTAATCGGCCTACTTCTGCTGATAGCACATCCAGCTATTAGCCTCCACTAATTGCCAGCTGATTTCTGTACTGTTTTCGACAATGCCCTCATATATTGTGAACGTCATAAGATGATTCACCTGGAAAATAATACCCATCGTCCTATGTGGACTCTTTCAACTTTCCTGTTCACCGCTTTGTGAAAAGATAAGTGTAATTCTACAGATACCACTAGGATGAAGGATATGAATGGTCTGCAATGAATATATAAAACATTTATGTGAAGATATCTTAGTTCCTGAGAAATGAGGAGAATATTACTATTTGGTATTGAGTTATTTCATTAAAATATTTAAGAATTCACCTGAGGGTACTATATCCAATATCTCTAGTATTCCTAAAGTAAATCTAAATAAAATAATGTCTATTTAGTTTATTGAAAAAAAAAGATGCAACTACCATGGAATATGAAGTTTTTTATTTTAATCACTATGATTTAAATATTTTAGTTTAAATTTAAGCATGAATTTAATAACTCTTAAGCAAATCCACAGTCCAAGGAATTTTTTTTAAATGTTATTGATACACAGGAGTTAAGAAGAACCATTTATAGACTAAATTCAAGAGAATTTTTATTTGGGGATTTAAAACATTTAGGAGTTAACTTTCATACTCCTCATTTCTGATGGATAAGTAACTTGCCAAAGACTACAAAGCTGGAAAGTAGTGAATCAAGGTATGAAAACAGGTCAGCTGAAACAGTGATTAATAACCAACATATGTACACAAGTTAACTAAAGGAGAAATTATTCAATTATATAAAACTTTGTAGATAAGTTTTATATTTCTACTCCCAACGTGCACAGAAAAACAACTTTAAGTGAGGACTATCAGACTTTCTGATTTTTTTTGAGAAAAGCAAAAATAAGGGCTAGGTCTACTGAAACCTGAAGGGACAAATTATACCCAATACTCTTTGTCCTCTACAGCTTTACACCTTCACAGCTTCACACAATGCAAGAAGAACCTTATGATGACTGGAGATATAAAATACGGTATAGATTAGATGATATAAATACAAATGACTTCAATAAATAATTTGCCACCTTTCTGATGACTTAGTTAATAAGAAAAATTACCTCTGGGTCGAGATCTTCCTCGTCCTCTATTGCTTTGCGCAACTTCACTCGCTTCTTCAAACCATCTCGATAACATGTCAGACATTCTCTGCATCAATGACACATTGGGACTTTGTTCTCCTATGACAACACAGGTCTTATCAGCAAATTTAGTAATCAGTTAGGATCTTTCATTAATGCAAAAATCTAGGTTTGAAGGCCTTTAAAATGAAAGCAATTTAAAAAAAAGAATGAAATGGCCTAAATAAATTATGTGACCCTATATAAATCTTTTAGAGCTATCATCATACTTCATAGTAAACGTTCACATGAGTAACTCTCCATCTGTATTTTGAGCTCCTCGGGAACAGGACTTACATCTTCTACATCTTTGTCTATTCTTAGGTACCTCTGCACCTGCCTATTCCAACCCACATCTGTGGTTCCAAGAGTACCCAGCTAGGAAGGACTCATGAACTGTAAGCTGAACAGATTAAAAGAAAGGTTTGCCCTCTCAATTAAATTTCCTTAAACTGAATTTATTTTCATCATTTATTGTAAGCAAATCCCATATATTTGAAATTAACTGAAACCAGAAAATGTTCTTGTCTCTCCTCCCTCATCCTCCTTCAAATAGACGAGAGTTTTCTCTTACAGGAATTTTCAAATTAAGTATGACATCAAATTAAAATTGTGAAAATTCTATTCTACAATCATATAATTTAAAATGGAAATAATTTGCTATTGAATTTTCTGTGAAAATAGATTTTATACTTTATTGCCTTTATATAACATAGCTTTATATTTAAATATATACTGTAAATAATATCAAGGATAATATATTGGGGAACATGCTTTTGATCTTAAAAGATTTCACAAGTCATTAGAATAAGATTTTGGCTACAGATCCATTTCTTTCTTTCTTTTTTTTTTTTTGAGGAAGATTAGCCCTGAGCTAATTACTGCCAATCCTCCTCATTTTGCTGAGGAAGACTGGCCCTGAGCTAACATCCATGCCCATCTTCCTCTACTTTATACATGGAACACCTGTCACAGCATGGCTTTTGCCAAGCGGTGCCATGTCCGCACCCGGGATCCGAACCAGGGAACCCCAGGCCACCAAGCAGCGGAAAGTGCAAACTTAACCGCTGCGCCACCAGGCTGGCCCCTACAGATCCATTTCTTAAAAGATACACAGGTTAATTCTATTTTAAAGTGTGCCATCTTAAAGCTCCCAAAGTAGTTTCTTACTCTTGTCAAAGGCATTTGATAGAAGGAAGAAAAAATTTATGTGCTATTATAAAACTCTTGGGTTGGAAACTCCAAGTTTTCATTTCTCTTGATATCTAACAGAAAGGCAAAAATTAAAAGTTTGATAATACCAATGTTTTATGGGACAAGAGGCATTCTTCCACTTTTAGTGAGAATGTAAAGCAGTGCATTCTTTTTGGAGGATAATTTGATAACTATCAAAACTAAAATGCACTTATCCAGTGACCCAACCATTCCATTTTTAGGAATTTATCCTACGATACACTTCCACAAGTATGCTAAGATATATGTACAAGGATGTTTGTTGCAGCATCACTTATAATAGTGAAAAAGCTGGAAACAAGTTAAAATATTGATTTTTAAATATCATATTAAGAAAAAGCTGACCAAAGTATAGTTACCATCTCGTTCTCGTTCGCTCTCAGGCCTTGCTCGGGGTCCAGTATCTGACCAATCACCACGAAGCCTCAAACGCTTAACTGGAGGCTGTCGCAACTGAAAGATGAGGAGAAGACTCACTGTCTCAGAGAACACTTTAAGTCTAAGCGATCTTTTCCATCTCTTTTCTTCTTTATTGAATATGCAAGTGAGATGCTGGATCAAAATATGAAAGACACTGAAGAAACATGCAAGCTGTTTCCTCAGTCTTTTATAGCATTCATAATGACGATAAATATCCATTGATGTTGACAATCTATACTTAATGTCTTCAACCTAAAGAGTCTGAATGCAACTTCGAAATCATGTACATGTGGTTTTCAATCCCACGTGTATCATTTTACAACTGACAACAGGAAAGTTATTTAACCACACTGAACCTAAGTTTTCTATTATGATAATAAATATAGTCTAGGCAAAGTACCTACATACCTAATTGATGAGAGGAATTATCATTACTTTTTTATTATTGGCCATTTACTCTCCAGTTCCCCCCAGCTTCTGTCCCAACCCTTCATTACTCACCTCAGGATCTCTACTCTACCTTGCTGCCTTCATTCTTGGCTAATAACTTTTCCTCTTCCTTCAGAGAAAATAAAGTCAGTCCTGTAGAAATGACATCAATTTCCTCAGCTGCATTCTACAAACTTATCTATATCTACATGTTCTTAATTCCTTCCAACCTTTCTCAGGGGACATACCATTTATTCTGTTTAAACCTAATCACTCCTTCAACTCCTCAAGCACCTAGCTCCAACAATGATTCTCTTTCCTATATCTACATTCATTTCCTCTCTCCTGGTTCTTTCTCACAATACGCTAAAGCTTCTTCTTCTTCTTCTTCATCTTCTTTTTTAATTCTTTGGTTTTTCTTCTCCCCAAGGCCCCCCAGCACATAGTTGTATATTCTAGTTGTAGATCCTTCTGGCTCTGCTATGTGGGACACCACCTCAGCATGGCCTGACAAGCAGTGCCATGTCTGTGCCCAGGATCCAAACCGGCAAAACCAACCACTCGGCCATGGGGCCGGCCCCCTTATTATTTTTAATAAGAACAAACCACCTCTATTTTCTATTTCTATCCAGCTATCCTCCCTTCCCTTGCTTTCTGGAGCCGTACTGTCAAGCTTCTTAAGGCAAGTCTATACAGTCGTCCCTCAGTATTTGCTGGATTGGGTCTAGGACGACCCCCCATGCCAAAATCCACAGATGCTCAAGGCCCTTATACGAAATGGTGTAGTATTTGCATATAACCTACACACATCCTCCCATATACTTGAAATCATCTCTAGATTATGTATAATACCTAATAAAATGTAGAGGCTATATAAACAGTTGTTATACTGTATTGTTTAGGGAATAACAAGAAAAAAAGTTTGTACGTCTTCAGTACAGATGCTACCATGTAGGCCTTTTGATCCGCACTTGGTTGAATCCAAGGATGGGGAAGGCACAGATACGGACGGCTGAACATCTTCACTCTATCTTTATACACCACTCCTCAATTCACTGTAGTCAATCTTACATTTCTATCTTTCCACTGAATTCATTCTCATCAATGTCACAACGAATGATCAATTACGAAGTTCACTGATCAATGATAAAGTGATCAATAACCAATTGCCAAGTCAAATGGCACCTTTCTGAGCTTATTTTATTTGACATCTATGGCATCTGACACTCTTGATCACTCTTTTTAACTTTTACATTTTTAACATTCTTTATTGAGATATAATTCACATACCATAATATCCACCCTTTTCAAGTATACTAGTCAGTGGCGTATATTCACAAAGCTGTGCAACCATCACCACTAATTCCAGAACATTTTCATCTCCTCAAAAAGAAATCCCATACCCATCACCAGTCACTCCCCTCTTCTCCCTCCATTCAGTTCCTGGCAACCACTAATCTACTTTCTGTCTCTATGGCTATGCTTATTCTGGACACTTCATATAACTGGGTGGTCTTTCGTGTCTGGCTTCTTTCACTTAGCGAATTTTCAAGGGGCATCCATGTTGCAGCATGTAACAGCATTTCATTTCTTTCTATGGCTCAATAATATTCCATTTTTTAGACACACCACATTTTGTTTATTCATCAGTTGATGAATATTGAGTTGTTTCTACTTTTTGGCCATTGTGAATAATGCTATGAATATATGTGCAAGTTTTTATGGGGACATATGTTTTAAATTCATGTAGGTATATATCTAGGAGTGCAACTGTTGGATCATATGGTAACTCTATGTTTAACTTTTAAAGAACTACCAAACTATTTTCCAAAGCAGCTGCACCATTTACATTCCTACTAGCAGTGTATGAGACCTCCAATTTCTCCACATCTTCATCAACACTTGTTATTGACTTTTTTATTTCAGCCCACCTAATGAGTGTGAAGTGGTACCTCACTGTGGTTTTGATTAGCATTTCCCTGATGACTAGTGATGCTGAACATCTGTTTATTGTGGTTATTGACCATTTGCGTATCTTTTTTGGACAAATGTCTCTTCACATCCTTTACCAACTTTTTAATTAGGATATTTGTCTTTTTATTGTTGAGTTGTAAGTGCTCTTCATATATTTTGGATACTAGATTCTAAATCATAAATCAGATATATGATTTGCAAACATTTTCTCTCATTCTATGGGTCATTTTTTTTTTTTTTAACACAACATTCATTGATTTTTTTTTTTCTCACAGTTAAGCAGGTTTTGATAGAAATTTGGTGACAGGGACCTGTAGATTTTCTGTTTTCTCCTAGAAACTATACCAGGCAACAAGAATGGAAAAAATCTCAATATCCTCAGCAAAGGAGACAGAAAAAAAAAACCCCACAAATTCCATATTATGTGTAAGTGTGGCTAAAACCAACTGAGAATAGCAAAATCTGCACAGGAAGCCACAAGTGTGTGGCAGGGAATAATCAGAAGATTAGAGAAAGCCTAGTGTGGCAGCTGTCCAAAATCTCGGACAAATAATCATTTCCGGAAAGAGAGAGCCTCACCCTGTATGTGAATTGTATTTAGAGTAACAGAACAGAGCCCTGTTCCATATTTATGAAAGAGAAATTTTTACATTACACAGACTAAGAACTGGTGTTAAAACCTCAGCAACTATTTCTGGAACAAGATCTTCCAGTTAAAAAGTCTTGAGTTTGACTTTCTGAGATATGATAAACCACCTAGTCAAGAATACTGAAAACGGTACAGCATCCATTCAGGCAGTCGCTTAACAAATATTTTTTTCAGCAACTCTTACATGTCAGGCACTATTCTAGGTATTGGGAAAAGATCAATGAACAAAACATACAAAAATCCCCAATGTCACAGAGTTTATAGACTAGTGGAACAGACAAACAATACATGAAATAAAAAAGTAAAATATACAAAGAAAGCGGTAAGTGTTATGGAAAAAAATTATGTAGAAAAGAGAGCTGGGAAGTACCAGAGAGTTAAGGGTTGCGATTTTAAATAGGGTGGTGAGGTAGGGCCTCACCAAGAAGGTGACACGGGCAAAGACTGCAACACGGGTAAGGAAAGAAGAAATCCAGACACCTGGGGACGACTGCTTCAGAGAGTAAACACAACAGCCATCAGGCAGAAGCACACTAGGCCTGCCTGAGGAAGCAAGCAAGCAGACGTGGCCAGAGCAGAGTCAACAAGGGAGAGAGCAGGAGCAGTAAGGAGAACCAGAAGACATCAAGTCCTGAAGCCACTCTAAGGACCTCAGTTTTGCTTTGAGTGAGATGGGGAGCCACTTCGAATGCTGCTCAGAAGAGCAACATGGTTTAAAGGATCACTTTGTCTGTCATGTAGCTTAAGGGTCTGGGGTAGGGGGATGCTGGTGAAAGCAGGGTGACTGGTTAGAAAGCCACCATAACAATCTAGGACAGAAATGCTGATGCCTTCGATCAGGGTGGCAGTGGTAGTCGGAGTGGGAAGTAGTACTACAGATTTGGGATATGTATTTTAGGGACAAACTACGGAGACCAGGAGAAAATGAGAGACTGGATTCAACGAAACAGTCCAATAAGGGGGCAGGGCAGGTGGGAAAATGTCAAAAAGACATTAGAGGAAAAGAGAGGAAAGACAATAAAAAGAAAAAGGAATACAAAAATAAAAACAAGAAGTAAAAAAAACTGAATAAGACAACAGAATACACTAAATAAAGAGGGAGAAAAAATGGAAGAGAATTAGAGGCTACTGGGAGAAAAAATGGAAGAGAATTAGAGGCTACTAAGAAATAAAAAGGTCCCCCCACAAATTTAAAAAATATAAAAATATTGTGGAAACATAAGAAAAACTCATATATTAAACTTTTAGTCATAGTTTAAAACCCTGCTCAAGCTTTTCTTCTGTTCCCAATCAATTATTCTTTCCTTTGGTCTATTTATATACAACATAATTCTTACATATAATTCTATTATATTATAAGCGTCACATATTTATTTATTTATATCTCTACAGCTGTCCCTCGATATCTGTGGGGGTTTGGTTCCGGGACAACCCCCACCCACCGAATGCCAAAATCCCTGGATGTTCAAGTCCCTTAGTCGGCTCTCTGTATCTGCAGGTTCCACATCCAGGGATTCAGCCAACCACAAATCATAAGAATGTACATGATCCGCAGTTGGTTGAATCCTTGGATGTGGAACCCATGGATCTGGAGGGTCGACTGTATTTCCACTAAACTGTAAATTTCTGACTGAGAGGCCATTTCTTTGTCACAGTCATCCTTGAATTTCTAAAGTTTAATATAGGATTTAGTAGACAGTAGGCACCGAAGGAATATTTACTGAGTTAGGATGAGTTTGTCTGAACACTACTGTCAAGGATTCAGCATAAAGCACTGAAAGAAAAGACAGTGAAATTAAGAAGTAGACGGATTATTAATTTCTTCCATATACGCCTCTGAGTTGTTTGGTTTATTACAATAAGCATGATTTATTTTCATAATTTTAATCCATTTTTCAGAATTATTTTTAAATCGGTTAATTCAACAAAGAATACTGAGAAAAACACGTTCAGAAAAAAACCAGCTGTTCATGACTCAGCCTCATTTGCTCTGATTATATAAACATCTTTTGGCTAAGTATTCTATGGTATAAAAGCTAGTTGGCCCACTTAAAACGTTTCTCCATTTCCAACTCTTTCATTACATAACAGTCACAAAGTTTCACTGTAACTTTACTGAAGCACATAGCTCCAGAGGAAATTACACAGCAACAACAAAATGAGAGAGCAAATTTCATGTTTTCAATCAGACCAATAAACTCATAAATAGCTTTCATTAGCCATCATACCCTCTTCTTTGTCAATCTCCTAATCCACTTTAATACAGTGCCACATTCAAAATCCCAAAATATATTTATAAAGTGATCCTCATTTTGTTCTAATTTTATAGCCCTTTAAACCTACAAATAGAAGAAAAGGATTTAGTTTTGCATCTCATAAGAATTACAAAATCGCTGTTGTTCCTTAGTACCTTTAAAAGGTGTTCACTAATAGGAGTTAGACCAATATCAAAAAGTCACTGATAATAAATAAGCAGCAATGGTTAATTTCAAAAGACATTTATAAGCCAAAGAATAGAGTGATTAAACATAGGACATTATAAAACAAAAACGCCAAAGTGAAAACATGTTGGGAAAAGAAGCTTAACAGGTTAAAGCAAGCATTTTTCTACTGCTGTGTACTCTCAAGGATATATTATTTCTGGTTTCTGCCTTCTAAAAGTAAGACAATGGTTACCTACTTTAGAGTCATTTTAGTGGCAGCAATTCTTTCACCTAGTTTTCATTCAATATACTATATATATATAAAATGTGATGTATACACTTCCAAGAGACTAAATGTTTATGTTCATGCACCAACAGGAATTTTACCTATTACTGTTACTATTCATATGCGGACGGCAATGCCCTCCTCTCCCGATTGTGTATGTGCGTTTCCAAGTGTGTGTGCATATACACTTTAACTCACCTATTCCTCATTCACTCATATGTGTTTTGTAAAATGTACCTTCGGATATTATAGGTCACTCATTCAAAATTGTGAAAGAGAGGAGGAGGAGATCGCTGTCCACATATGAATAGTAACAGTAATAGGTAAAACTCCTATTGGGGCATGAACATAAACATTTAGTCTCTTGGAAGTTTATACATCACATTTTTGATTATTTTAATTGCCTTTTAAACAAGTGTTAGAACTGCTGATCTTTCTAGTTGCTGCTGTGCATCTACAGAGAAACATTTTGCTATTAAATATTTTCTCTTTAAAAATATTTCACGATATTTTTTTCTAGAGTCTTATTTAATAGCTGCTGTTCTTTCGTGTGTGTTTCGTGTCCTTGTTCCTAGACTATAAGGGCCTTGAAAATTAACTCTATTTTTTGAAGCCCTCCAGGCCCCAGGAGTCACTAAATTACTATTTTCTGAATTGAATAAAGAACGTGGTTTTGAGTCTACTTACCTCTTCTCTTCTCTCTTCTGCAGAAGGAGTTTTAAGTTCTCGTGCTGTATCATCTTTCGGGTCAAAAAGATATATGTAATCTGAAGAGTAACTAACAAGAATCTCTTGACCATCTTCACTGTAACACAGAGATGTCACTCTGCAGGACTTATTATTAAGATGCGAAGGGATAAAACGGGCAACCAATCCAGTAGTTCCTCGACCTGCATAATTCCCTAATAAAAAAACAGGAAGTTGTTTAATATTCATAATGCTTTTGAAGAAAAACATTTTTAAAACTCAATCTCAATTATGAGACATTCACTTAATGTAGCAATATAAACCCAAACTTTCATATTCAATGTCTAGAAGAGGCTCTTTTTTTCTATTTTCAGATTTTATAACAAAATAAAAAAGAATACAGTATAAAGGCTACATACCTTCAAAAAAAGTTCATGATTGTCTGGAATTCCAGATTACATAAATGTTTGATTGGAAATATGAGTTATTTAACCAATTAAAATTATTTGTGATTACAGTCACACTAAATCATCATCCAAAAAGTCCCTCCCAATTAAGATAATGTAACTTTTATAACATAAATAGGAAAGCCGATATTTATTAGCATACTAGATAAAATAGTGCAGTATCATTTTAAAGTGGTTTACATTTTACTTTATGTTTTTAAAAGATTTTTGATTGTTGGGAAACTTTCCTCTTATAAGATAACACAGTAGGAATACCATTCCAATTTTAATTAATTTTGGTAGCCATCAATACAATACAATATGATAGGCAGAGGTACAACTGGCACTTTGTGCCCTGGTGGCCCAGGAATGCTAAATTCTAAGAATCCCACAAAGCTGTATAATCCTACACAATGAAATCTTGCCCTGCCCAGAACGTCAATTGTGTCCCTTCTATTGAGAAACAATAATTAAGCCTACAATTTCCTATTATATTACTACTCCCTCCCCTAAATGGAATTATCCAAATACACAAGACTCTTCAATTAGTTAAAAAAAGAAGATCCCATTTAGTCTTCCATTTCAATAATTATGTCCATTTTCACTGGACATAAACTGACACTGAGATTGACACTGTTGTTTCTGGCGAAGTTCACTTTTATTTTTAACAATACAGTCATGCGTCGCTTAATGACAGAAACATGTTTTGAGAAATGCGTCATTAGGTTATTTCACTGCTATGTGCACATCATAGAATGTACTCAGACAAACCTAGATGGCATAAAAACCTACACTACATGGTGCTAAATCTTATGGGCCCACAGTTATCTCTGTGCGGCCCGTCATGGACCAAAATGACATTATGCAGTGCACGACTGTAGAAAACGTGTGAATATGTATGAATGTACGTATACTTGACGTGTGTGTGTATAAGTAATCCTGGCCTTCATTTACTCAGAAAATGCTAACAGCAGTTGGCTTTGAACTGGATATTTTGAAAGTGGTTTGATCCCATAGTGGATGAGGAGGAAATGAGGAGTTTAAGGTGGATTCAAATTCAGTACTTTAGCATCATTAACAGTACTTTAACTGGGCTAAGCAGGTATAAACATACGCTATACCTTAATACATACCCAAGTCACTGTTCCTTCCTAACTTTTCTCCCCACCATGCTTACTAATATCCCCTTGATTGAAAAAGTGGCAAAGAGAAATTAGGAAAGACAACTGCTGTGGGCTGAATAGCGTCCCCTCAAAATTCATGTCCAACCAGAACCTCAGAATGCGACCCTATTTGGAAATATGGTCTTTGCGGATGCAATTAGCAATATGAAGTCATACTGGCTAAGGGTGAGTCCTACATCCAATATGACTGGTGTCCTCATAAGAAGAGGGAGCTGTGAACACAGACACACACAGGGGAGAACGGCACATAAACATGGAAGCAGAGATTGGAGTGACACATTTAAAAGCAAAGGAATACTAAGGATTGCCAGCAACCACCAGAAGCGAGGAGAGCAGCATGCGACAGATTTTCCCTGAGAGTGTCCAGGAGGAAACACCCTGCAGCCCTTGATTTCAGGTGTGTGGCCTCCAGAAACATGAGAGAACAGATTTCTGTTATTATAAGCCACCCGGTTTGCAGTCCCTTGTTATGACAGCCCTAGGAAACTAATACATGGAGTCTTGTAACTTTTTAAAATGATAAACCGCAAAAATATCACTCTGGTAGGGTCATAAAAACTTGGTGAAATGCTATTTTTTATAATAATCCATAGTATTTAAATACATTCCATTTACTGAATTTTACAACAAACTAATGAAATTTTAAAATTGCAAATATGTCATGAAGATTTACTCTTTGAAGTGACAGGATCTTATATTTTCTCTAATATACATCATTTTACCTGTAGCTCTTGTCCCCAGCATTCGCCGATCATATATTCGTACTGAGCTATCAGAACAACCAACGGCAAGATAATATGGTATTGGTGGACAAATAGCTACAGACGTGGCGGCACGGCGGCAGTTAATTAATATATCCTACAAAAGATAAAATAATACCACTTACACAGAGCTTCACACTAGAGATGATACTACATTAACACATTTTCCCTTCAATAAGAAGATAACCTTTCTCAGAAATCCTAATTCAGTCATATGACAATGAGGGGGAAAATAAACAACATGATTTTCTTTTATTTTTCAGACTTCTATCAGTCAGTGTTTCTAACACATTCAGTTTATGTGAAACCAAAATAAATACACTCAGTCAATATTCCTCCTCAGCAGTTTATCAGTCTAAGGAAAATTCTGTTTTCCTTTACAGTCTGCTATACAACTCCAAAATTGACTTCTAATACAATATTGGACAATTTCCTTATGAACTAATCGCAATAAGAAAATACATATGGAAATACTAAACATAATTAAAGCAGAGACTCAAAAAACGACCAATATTTGAGTAACGCCAAATACATTCTGAAGAAGAAAAAAATAAAAATTACTTCCAAATATAAGACTAAAATGCTGAGCAATTGTACCAGATCAGCAACAGCTACAAAAAGCTGATATTAACTCAAGAAACTTATTATTTATATTATGATAGTTTAAACCCTTTTTCAAAACTAGCTACATTCATATAAAGATATAATACAATTTGAATTATTTCTCAAAAATGCCTCCTATGGGCCGGCCCCGTGTCCGAGTGGTTACGTTCTCGTGCTCCGCTACGGAAGCCCAGGGTTTTGCCAGTTCGGATCCTTGGCGTGGACACGGCACTGCTTGTCAGGCCACACTGAGGCAGCATCCCACATGCCACAACAAGAAGGATCCACAACTAAAAATACACAACTATGTACCAGGGGGTTTTGGGGAGAAAAAGGAAAAATAAAATCTTTAAAAAAAAAAAAAGAAATGCCTCCTAAATATTCCCACACTCATGAATAATGAACATCTTTAGAAATGTAAAAAACTCAGAATCTACATAATGCGTCACTAAGTCGTTAATATTATAAGAAACGCATGATATTATTAACCCACTGTAAAGATGGAGGTATAGTCTACCTTTGTCTATGATAAGTATTAATGATTATTTTATGTGGTACACACAATATTTTCATTATAATTGTTGCTACTAAAATAAAACAAAAATATTACCTGATTTTAAAATGTTAAACTTTTTCTTTTTTGTGAGGAAGATCAGCCCTGGGCTAACATCTGTTGCCAATCTTCCTCTTTTTACTTGAGGAAGATTGTTGCTGAGCCAGCATCTGTGCTAATTTTCCTCTATTTAACATGGGATGCCAGCACAGCATGGCTTGATGAGTGGTGGTAGCTCCACGCCCAGAATCCGAACCTGTGAACCCCAGGCTGCAGAAACTTGGTGTGCAAACTTAACCACTACACCATGGGCAGGTCCCTACTCTTTTCTTAACATGTAAAATTTGTCTCCTTACTGGTTGGAAAACAAAGTACACACATATATACAAACACTGTAAAAGACAAGTATTACTATACTGTCACTACTTATCTCTATACAAGCACTAGAAAATGTTAAGAGTTATCACCCCAAAAATATATCCTTAAGGTATTCTGTTAATTATATACTATTTTGTTTATTACTCTAGTTTCTTATAGTTCTCAATATAGCCATGTTTTTAAATTACATTTACCTTAAGTATGCTTTTCATAATTCTAAGTTCTTAGTAGTTAAGAATTACTGTAGTTACCAGTTTTCTTTATACTCTATCGATGCATTTTTACACATTAAAATAAGTTTTATTAAGGAAAATATTAACAATATTTTCAATTATCAGCCTTGTTTTCTTCTTTATTTTTACAAGGTTTTCGGTTATAAAAGCACAATTAAATCCTACTACATTGTACACTAAAATATAGCTTAAAAGAATTTGGCAAACCAAATTTTAATACCTAGTATTTACTAAGAAACAGGTATGACAAACGCGCTCAATAAGCAATCTAATATTTTAAACTTACTTCTGCCTTCAATTCAATATTTTCCTAATTGTGTATGTATATACATATAGATAACATAAAAACTGACTTAAAAGATTGTATATTTTAAAAAGATTTAACTTCTATTTTTTTCTTTTTCTTGTTTCAATATATAAAATAATCTTTCCTCCCTCCCCAAAGAATGTTAACAATAGTAACTAGTTTAATTAGGCAGCACTTAACTTGATTACCAGTAATTTTGGGTGTGGGGACGGGGGCAGTGATTGTCAGTAAAAACGTATTTAGCAATACTTTCTTATTTCATTTACTACTTTAAAATGATCCGAGAAAAAAGCTACAGTCTCTAAATAATATTTGAGGTTAGTTGTCTGGGGTCATTACACTGAATCATTTCTCTGGCCTTTTTCAAGTTTAAAATAGAATTGAAAAAAAATAAAATTGATAGTGAAACTCTGAGAGAAGTGAGCTAAATCTGAATGAACATATTGATAGAATGGTATCTCATTTTAAAAAAAGATAACATACAACTCTTGGTTTAAAGGTTGAGGGAAAAAAAAAGGACACTCAACTACTACATGCTTTCATCACTGTTATTGATAACCTAAAATTGTATCCACAAATAAATGGGGAATACTGAAAAATGCTTCAGGTTTTTATAATGCTAGAGTAGATACTGAACAATTATGCAAATTTTCGTAAATATATTTGAAATGCATAATTAAAATATAAATTCTATAACTTCACTATTAGATTGCTTATTAGTGAACTTTAATTAAAAAATATTTTCAATGGTGCAGCCACTACAGAAAACAGTATGGCGATTCCTTGAAAAATTAAAAAAAGATCTACCACATGATTCAGCTATTCCACTGCTGGGTATTTACCAAAGATCATGAAAACATGAATGTGTAAAGATATGTGCATCTTTATGTTCATTGCAGCATTATTCACAATAGCCAAGATTGGAAGCAACGTAGGTACCCATCAAGGGACAAATGGATAAAGAAGATGTGGTATACATACAGAATGGAATACTACTCAGCCATAAGAAATGAGGAAATCTGGCCATTTGTGACAACATGGATGGACTTTGAGGGTATCATGCTAAGTGAAATAAGTCAAAGGGAGAAGGTCAAATATCGTATGATTTCACTCATAAACAGAAGATAAAAATAATGACAAACACACACAGAAACAAAGATTGGATTGGTGGTTACAAGACGGGAAAAGGGGTGATTAGGCACATGTGTGTGGTGATGGGTTGTAACGAGTCTTTGGATGGTGAACGTTGTAATCTACACATAAATCAAAATATATAACGATGTATTCCTGAAATTTATGTAATGTTATAAATCACTGTTACCACAATGAAAAAAAAAAGAATTTGTGGCTATCAAAGAAAAAAAATACATACATATTTTTTTATTATAAAATATATGCTATTGGAAATTTTACGAAAATAAATATTTTTAAATTCACCCATAATCTCATAACCCAGAGATAACTTACTATCCAATTTTAATTATAATGTTAATTTTTTTGCATGATTTGTACAGAAACTTACATCTTTGCAATCTTCTTTTGTACAGCTAGTTTTGATGCGTGTATCAAACCACCGAACAGTTCCATCTTCACCACAAGAGAGAAAAGTATATGGGTCATTGGGTACAGTCATAATCTAAAGAAGAAAATGAAGGCACAGATAACATTATTGAACATTTAAACACATGGCTTTGAAAAACACTGCTACTATTTCATAAAATGGTTTAGGCAAAAGCAACTAAAAATCATTTATTTAAATTATTTACGACATACCCATACCATGAATCTAAACAGTACAATACATATAGAAATATGCAAGAATTAACTGTTGAATTAATATGACTCATTACTTTGAAGTTTGAAATTAATGTACCTTCAGATACAAAGTTCTTCAAAATTATAAATTTCTAACAACTTTGGCAAGAAAAATTCTCCCTTAGGAAGCTTGTCCAAACTATTCAAAGCCTAATTTTTATGTTTTCTGGATGTGAATTTATACTTGTATTATAAAAACATTATAGAATTTTCTTCTCTGAGAATGTTTAAGAAAACTATGGGATGCTGAATTGATTTCAGCATTTAAACTGATCTCTCAAAAAAAATTTTTAGTTGTGGTGATGGTTGTACAACAGTGTGAATGCACTTAATGTCACTGAACTGTACTCTTAAAAATGGTGGGAATGGCAAATGTTATGTTATGCACATTTTACCAGAATAATTTTTTTAAAAAGAAATAAAACATTTTATTTCAAATAAGTAATCTTAAACTATACCTTAAAGAACTAGAAAAAGAAGAATAAAGCCCAAAGTCAGTAGGAGGGAAATAAAAATCAGAGCAGAAATAAATGCTATAGAAACTAAAAACACAACAGAATGGATTAATGAAACTAAGAGCTGGTTCTTTGAGAAGATAAACAAAATTGACAAATCCTTAGCCAGATTCACTAAGAAAAAAAGAGAGATGACTTAAATAAATAAAATTAGAAATGAAAGAGGAGACACTACAACAGATACCACAGAAATACAGAGGATTATAAGAGAATACTATGAAAAGCCATATGCCAACCAACTGGATAACCTAGAAGAAATGGATAAATGCTTACAACCATACAACCTCCCGAAACTAAATCAAGAAGAAATAGAGAATATGAATAGACCAATCACAAGTAAAGAGATTGAGATAGCAATCAAAAACCTGCCAAAAACAAAAGTCCAGCACCAGATGACTTCTCTGGTGCATTCTACTAAACACTGTTTAATTTAATACTATCCTTTTTAAACTATTCCAAGATTTAATATCATCCTTCTCAAACTATTCCAAAATATTGAAGAAGACGGAACACTTCCTAACTCATTCTATGAGGTCAACATCACCCTGATACCAGAACCAGACAAGGACAACATAAAAAAATTACAGAGCAATATCACTGATCAACATAGACACAAAAATCCTCAACAAAATATTAGCAAATCAAATACAAGAATACATTAAAAGGATCATACACCATGATCAAGTGGGATTTATACCAGGGATGCAGGGATGGTTCAACATCCGCAAATCAAGCAGTGTGATACACCACACTAACAAAATGAGGAATAAAAACCACAGGGTCATCTGAACAGATGTAGAGAAAGCATTTAACAAGATCCAACATCAATTTATGACAAAAACACTCAATAAAATTGCTATAGAAGGGTGGTACCTCAACATAATAAAGGCTATATAAGACAAACCCATGGCCAACATCATAGTTTAACAGTGAAAAACTGAGAGTCATTCCTCTGAGAACAGGAACAAGACAACAATGCCCACTCTTCCCACTCTTATTCAACATAGTACTGGAGGTTTTGGCCAGAGCAATTAGGCAAGCAAAAGAAATAAAAGGGATTCAAATTGGAAAGGAAGAAATAAAACTCTCACTGCTTGCAGATGACATGATTCTATATATAGAAAACCCTATAGAATCCATCAGAAAACTACAGCAAAGTTGAAGGGTACAAAATCAAAATACAAATATCAGTTGCATTTTTATATACTAACAAACTACCATAAAGAGAAATCAAGAATATAATCCCAATTTACAGTGGCAACATAAAGAATAAAATATCTAGGAATAAATTTAACCAAGGAGGTGAAAGATCTATAAACTGTAAACTACAAGACATTATTGAAAGAAATTGAAGAATACATAAAGAAATGGAAAAATATTCCATGCTCACAGATTCAAAGAATAAACACAGTTAAATTGTCCATGTTACCTAAAACAATCTACAGCTTCAATGCAATCCCAATCAGAATCCCAATGACATTCTTCACAGAAGTAGAAGAAAGAATCCTAAAATTTATGTGGAACAACCAAAGAGCCCAAAAAGCAAAAGCAATCCTGAGAAAAAAGAACAAAGGTGGAGGTATCACAATCCCTGACTTCAAAATATACTACAAAGCTATAGTAACTGAAACAGGATGGCACTGGCACAAAAACAGACACACAGATCAATGGAACAGAGCTGAAGGCCCACAAATAAAACCACTTTATCTAGAGACAGCTAATCTTAGACAAAGGAGCCAAGAACATACAATGGAGAAAGGAACGTGTCTTCAATAAAGGATGCTGGGGAAACTGGACAGCCACGTGCAACAGAATGAAAGTAGAGGGGCCAGCCCTGTGAGCGAGTGGTTAAGTTTGTGTGCTCTGCTTCAGCGGCCCAGGGTTTTGCCGGTTCAGATCCAAGGTGCAGACCTAGCACCACTCCTCAAGCCATGCTGAGGCGATGTCCCACATGCCACAACTAGAAGGACCCACAACTAGAAAAGATATATACAACTACATCCTGGCAGGCTTTGGGGAGAAGAAGGAAAAATTTTAAAAAACTTTAAAAAAAAAAGAATGAAAGAAAATTATGTTACACAGTACACAAAAATTTACTCAAAATGGGTCAAAGACTTGAAGGCAAGACCTGAAACCATAAAACTCCTAGAAGAAAATATAGGCAGTACACTCTTTGACATCAGTCTTAGCAACATCTTTTCAAATACCATGTCTACTCAGGCAAGGGAAACAAAAGAAAAAAATAAGCAAATGGGACTACATCAGACTAAAAAGCTTCTGCAAGGCAAAGGAAACCATCAACAAAATGAAAAGACAACACAATAACTAGGAGAAAATATCTGCAAATCATATATCTTACAAGGGGTTATTTCCCCAAATATATAAAGAATTCATACAATCCAACAACAAAAGAACAAACAACTTGATCAAAACATGAACAGGGGATATGAACAGATGTTTTTCCAAAAAGATATACAGATGGCCAACAAGGACATGAAAGGATGTTCAACATCACTAATTGTTAGAGAAATGCAAATCAAAACTACAATGAGATATCACCTTACACTTGTCAGAGTGGCTACTACTGAAAAAACAAGAAATAACAAATGTTGGAAAGGATGTGGAGGAAAGGGAACCCTCATACACTGCTGGTGGGAATGCAAACTGGTGCAGCCACCATGGAAAACAGTATGGAGATTTCTCAAAAAATTAAAAATAGAAATACCATGTGATCCAGCCATCCTACTACTGGGTATTTATCCAAAGAACAGGAAATCAACAATTCAAAGAGATTCATGCTTCCCTATGTTCACTGTAGCATTACTTACAGTAGCCAAGACGTGGAAGCAACCCAAGTGCCCATCAACTGATGACTGGATAAAGAAGATGTGGTGTATATATTTATACAATGAAATATTACTCAGCCATAAAAAAGACAAAATCATGCCATTTGAGACAACAAGGAAAGACCTTGAGGGTATTATGCTAAACGAAATAAGCCAAACAGAGAAAGACAAACAGCATATAATTTCACTCATATGTGGAAAATAAACACAAGCATAAGGAGAACAGATGAGTGGTTTCCAGAGGGGAAAGGGCTGGGGGAGGGAGTTACACATGTATGGTAATGCATAAAAACTAGCCTATTGGGGTGAACAAGATGCAGTCTATACAGAGACTGAAACATAATAATGTATACACCTTAAAATTTACACAATGTTATAAGCCAATATGACCTCAATAAAGTAATTTTTTAAAAAAAGAAATAAAACATTTCAGATATTCCCATACCCACTTCTGGTTTAGCAATAACATTGTAAGTTGAGGCTTTCTGTGAAGCCTCCTGCTCAACAAATCTGCCCCCTCTCCCTCTGTCCCTAGAAGTAGAAACTACCAAAATTGGGTATTTAGCATTTCTGCATATGTTTTTATGCACCCATAAATGATGGAAGGTATGCTCCTATGTTTTAAAACTTTGTATACACAAAAAGGTGTTCAGATTCATTAGTCATCAAAAAAATACAAATTAAAATCCTAAGTAAATATCACTACACACTGCCAGAATGACCAAAACGAAAGAGACTTGATAATATCAAATGCTGATGAGGATGCAGAGCAACTGGCACTCTCAAACACTGTTGACGAAAGTGTCAAACTGTACAAAGACTTTGAAAAACCATGCATCAATATCTACTAAAGCTGATCATGTGCCTCTAATATGACCCAGCAATTCCACTAAAAATAAATGTCTGCCTAAGAGCACCTACCGATGTGTACTAGAACATTCATAGCAGTGTGATTCATCTCAGCCAAATACTTCAAACAACCCAAATAACCAACAATAGAAATTGTGATACATTCTTAAAGTAAAATACTAAATCAGCAATAAGAATAAGCAAATACAGCATTCTCAAATTATATAAAACCAGTGACAAAGATAAGAATAGAGGACTTCTTGCCAGAAACCAGTGGAGCAACATCTTTAAAGTAGTGAAAGGAAAAAACCTGTCAGACTAGAATTCTATACCCACAGAAATATCTTTCTAAATCAAAGGTAAAATAGACTTCTTCAGAAACAAGAAAGCTGAAAAGATTATTCAAGAGCACAGCAGTCAGGAAAGCACAACTCTCACCTAATTATGACTATCTATTTTTGTAATAAGAGTTTAAATGAAACACAGCTACACTCAATTATTTACAGATTGCCCAAGGCTGCTTTCTTGAGATAACCGCAGATTTGAGTACCAGTCACATGTCGTTTAAGGAGGGGCACAGACTCTGAGAAATGCTTTGTTAGGCAATTTCATCATTGTGCAAACATCATACACTGTTCTTACACAAGCCTAGATGGCACAGCCTACTGCACACCTAGGCTACATGGTACTAATCTTACGGGAGCACTGTTGTATACATGCGGTCTGTCACTCACAGAAGCATCGTTACTCAGCACGTGATTGTAGCTGTCACAGAATCACATTGCCTACAAAGCTTAAAATATTTACTTCTGGCCTTTTACAGGACAATTTCCCAGACCCCTACACTAACAGACTAGTACAATACAAAATATTTTTTAAACCCTTCACGTAAAAGGAAAACGATACCAGACAGTAATATGGATCTACACAAAGGATTGAAGGATTAGAAATTATAAATATGTAAGTAAATATAACATATTTTTTCTTTGTTTTAAAATCTTTTTAAAGATAACTGACTATTAAGGGAAGAATATTAATATATCATGAAGTTTATAACACATACAGGAATAAAACACATGAAAAAAATACCCAAAATTCTGGGAGAAGCAAACAAAAGTATAATGTAAGATTCTCATACTATATTTGAAGTGGGTACAATATTACTTGATGGTACACTGTGATAAAGTTTAAGATATCTACTATAAGACCTAAAGCAGCCACTAAAACAATAAAACAAAGAAGCATAGCTAACAAATCAAAAAAGGAGATAAAGTGGAATCATAAAAATACTCAGTTCTTCCAAAAGAAGAAAAAAAGAAAAAAAAACAGGACAAATAGAAAACAAAGAGTAAGATACAAAATTTAAACCCAACTACCTATATATCAATAATCACATTAAATGTAAATCATATAAACAGCCCAATTAAAAGGAGACTTTGCCAGATTGGATAAAAAAGGAAAACCCATCTACAAACTGCCTATAAGAAACCAACTGCAAAGATAAGGACACCGATAGATTAAAAATAGAAGAATGGAGGAAAGACATATCACAGTAACTCTAATAATGAGAAAGGTAGATTTGCTATATAAATAGCAAATTTCAAAAGCAAAGAATATTAATGGCACTAAGGAGGGTCATTTAACAATGATAAATAGGCCAAGCCATGAATAGAAATACTAAATCCTGAATGTTTATGCACCTAATAATAGATCTCCAAAATACATGAAGCAATAATTGATAGAACTGAATGGAGATACAGACAATCCAAAAACATTAGATTTCAACATACCTCTTTCAAGAATTGATAAAATAAGTAATCAGAAAATCAATAAGAATATAAAAGGCTTGAACGTTGGTATTAGCCACCTTGACATAACTGACATTTATAGAACACTCTACAAGCAAAAGAAGAGTACATACTCTTTTCAAGAGCATAAGACACATTTACCAAAAAAGACTGTATTCTGGGTCAGAAGACAAGTCTCATCAAAATTAAAAGGATTCAAATAACACAAAGTATACTTCTTGACTGAGATGGATTTAACTACAAATTAATAATTAGAAATCAGTCCATACAAAGACATTACACATATGATTAAAATAACTTCCTTTGTAACAGCTCCAAACTGGAAAACAACTTAAATGATCAAATATTTGGAAACTAAATGACACACTTCTCAATAAATGATGAATTGAAGAAGAAATTACAGTGGAAATTAGAAAGTATTTTGAGTAAAAGGGAAAAGAAAGTTCAGCATATCAAAATTTGTGAAATGTACCTAATGGAATACTCACTAAATGCCTGTATTACAAAGGATAAAAGTCTCAAATCAATGTCAGCCTGTACCTTAAGAAACTAGAAAAAAGAGAGCAATGAAACTTACCATAGTAAACAGAAGAAAAAAATGGAGATCAGAAAGAGAAAACAGGAAAATAGAGAAAATCATTGAAACCAAAAGTTAATTCTTAGAGAAGATCACTAAAATTGATTAAATCTCTACCCTGACCAATAAGGAAAAACAGAAAAAGAGAGAGAGAGGATACAAACTACCAACATGAGGAGTGATGGAGGTGATAGCAGTACAGATTCCATAGACGTTAAAAGGACAATAAGGAAGTATTATGAACAACTTATACCAGGAAATTCAGCAACACAGATGAAACGATGAGATTCTTGAAAAGGATAAAATACCAATGCTCATGAAAGCAGAAAGACATAACCTGAATAACCATATATTCATTTTAAGAATCAAATTTGTAGTTATAAAGTTCCTACAAAGAAAACTCCAGGACCAGATGGCTTTATTAGTGAATAATCCCAAATACATAAGGAACAAATATTGCCACTTCTACCCAAACTCTTTCAGAAAATTGAAGAGGACAAAATACTTCCCAAGTTACTGGAGCAGGTCAGCATTAAGATGACCAAACAAAAGACAGTACAAGAAAAAACTAAAGACCAATATCTCTCATGAACGTATCTGTTAAAAAAAAGAAAAAAACCTTAGAATTTTAGCAAGCTGAATACAATAATATAGAAAAATATATAGATATATATCAATATATGACCACATGAGGTTTATCTCTGGAATGCAAGGCTAGTCTTAACATTTGAAAAATGAAATTCACCATATTAAGAAACAAAAAAAACAATATAATCCTCTCAAAAGCAGAAAAGTCACTTGACAAAATCCAATATCTATTCTTGATAAGTATAAGAATAGGAATAGAAGGGAATTAACTCAACCTGATAAAAGAGCATCTATGAAATACACCTAACATCATCCTTAACAGTGAAAGATCAAGTGATTACCTCAAAGATCAAAACAAGGGAAGGTTGTTTACTCTTACCACTTCTAATCAACACTACAGTGAAAGTTCTAGTAAGTGCAATCAGAAAAAGAAATAAAAGGAGTCCACATGGGAAAAGAAGTAAAATTGTCTCTATATTCACAGATGACATGATCATCTAAGGATAATATACTTGATAGGTTACATTTTTAAAAAGTTACTAGAATTAGTTTAGCAAGGTTGCAGGATACAAAAGTCAACATATAAAACTCAGTTGTATGTCTATATTCTAGCAACAAATCATCAGAAATTGAAATTTGAAAAATAATACCACTTAGAATAAAAAAATATGGACTACTTAGGGATAAATCTCACAAGATGTTGTGTACATATGCTGAAAATTATAAAACACTGTTGAGTAAAATTAAAGTCCTAAATGAGGGGAGATGAGATATACTGTGTTCATGAATTAGAAGATTTAATATTGTTGTCAGTTCTCCCTAAATTGATGTAAGTATAGAGTCAAATAAATCCCAGCAGGATTTTTGGTAGAAAGTGACAATTTGATTATCAAATTCATGTGGAAATACTGACGACCCAAAATATCTTAAAGAACTTTGAAAAATAACAAAGGACTTATACTACCTGGCTTCAAGAGTCACTAGAAAGCCAGAGTAATCAAGACAGTGTGGTAAAGGTATAACAATAAATCACTGGAAGAAAACAGGTACTGACCAGGAATAGATGAAAACACACATGGTCAAATGATTTATGATAATGGTGCAAAGAAAATTCAGTGGAGAAAGGACAGTGTTGGAAGACTGCAGAGCCATATGCAAATATCAACTTCAAGCAATACCTCATACATTATAAAAAAATTAACACAATGATCATCAATCTAAACATAAAACATAAAATTATAAAACTTCTAAGAAAAAATCTTTGTGACTTTGGGATAAAGAAAAATTTTAGACACATTGATCCATAAGGAAAAAAAGGAATTTGATAAAATAAGCTTCCTCAATATTAAGAGCTTCTTTTTGAAAGGCACTAGTAAGAAAATGAAAAGACAAGCCATCAACTGGGGAAAAAAATTATAAATCACATACCTTAAAAATATCCAGAACATATTTTTAAGGTCCCTCAAAACTCAATAATAAGAAATAAAAATCTCAATAAAACAACAGACAAAAGATTTCCACAGACAATTCACCAAAGAAGATATAAAGGTGGTAAAGTGCACAAAAAAATTACGTTCAGGGGCTGGCCTAGTGGTATAGTGGTTATGTTCGCAAGCTCCCTTGAGTGGCCCAGAGTTTGCAGGTTTGGATCCCAGGCATGGAGCTCGCACCGCTCGTTACGCTACGCTAGTGGTGTCCCACATAAAACAGGGGAAGATTGGCAGAGATGTTAACTCAGTGACAATCTTCCTCAAGCAAAAAGAGGAAGACTAGCAACAGATGTTAGCACAGGGCCAATCTTCCTCACCAAAAATCTATGTTCAACATCATTAGACAATTGGGGAATGAAAGTTAATAACACAACAGATTCCACTATATACCTATTAGAATGTCTAAAATGAGAAAGACTGAACTTAGCAAGAGTTGTAAAGAATACAGAACAACTGAAACTCTCAGGCACTGCTTACAGAAATGTAAAATGATACAACCACTTTGGAAAATAGTTTGGTAGTTTTTTAAAAAGTTAAACTTATACCTCTAATATAACCTAGTCATTCCAGTCCTAGGTGTTTACCCAAGACAAATAAAAGTATATGTCCATACAAAGACATTTACACAAATATTCAAAACAGCTTTATTTATAATAGTTCCTAATTAGAAACAACCCAAATGTCTATCCAAAGATGAAATATAAAGAAACTGTGTTATATCTCTATAACAGAATACAACTCAGCAATAAAAAGAATTATTGATACTCCAAACATGAGTGAATCTCAAACAACTATGCTAAGTGAAAGAAATCAGACCAGATAAAGGATACATATGATTTGACTACATGATCTCATTCATATATAATTCTAGAAAATATAAACAAATGCACAAAACTGAAAGAAGGTCAATGGTTTCCTGTGGATGTGGGGGTGAGTAGGGACAAGAGAGAGAAAATAAAAATGGGAATAAGGATATTTTTGGATATGATGGACTATGTCCATTATCTTGACTATGGAAACAGTTTCAAGGGACAATACATCTGTTAAAACTTATCAAATTGTATGCTTTAAATGTATGCAGTTTATGATACGTCAATTAAACCTCTTAATAAAGAGCTATCTAAATTCAATATTCATACAAGATAGAAAACTCTCAGAAAACTTGGAATAGAAGAGAATTTCCTTAATCTGATGAAAAGCATCTATGAAAGCTACTTTTGCAAATATGAAACCAAATGGTAAAGAGGAAAAACCTTCCCTGTGAGACCAGCAACTAGAAAAAGCAATCTCCTGTTACCATTTCCATTAAACATGACATCTGAGGTACTAGCCTGAGCAATAAAACAAGAAAAAGCAGCAAGAGGGATAAGGGTTCAGAATAAAGAAATGAAACTGTCATAATTCACAGAAGATACGCCTATTGTATATAGAAAATCCGAAACAATCTATAGTTGAATTACTAGAATTAATAAGTGCATAACAAGGTTGCTAGTTTAAAAATATTCTAAAATTGGGGCCAGCATGGTGGCACAGTGATTAAGTTTGCTCCACTGTGACAGCTCAGGGTTCACCAGTTCAGATCTTGGCCATGGACCTATGCACTGCTCAGCAAGCCATGCTGAGATGGCATCCCACATACAAAACAGAGGAAGACTGGCATGGATGTTGGCTCAGCGTTAATCTTCTTCAAGCAAAAAGAGGAAGACTGGCAACATATGTTAGCTCACGCTCAATCTTCCTAACTTAAAAAAAAAAAAGCTAAAATCAACCGTATTTTTTATACCAGCAATAGTTAAAAACCAAAAACTTAAAAAGATAACATTATCAACAGTACCAAAATATCAAATACTTACAAAAAATTTTAAGAAAAGTTGTACATTAACTCTACATATGAAATTACAAAATATTGTGAAATTAAAAATAAATGCAAAGACATATCATGTTCATTGACAGGAATATACAATAATTGTAAGATATCAGTTTGCCCCAAATTTACCTATAAATTCAATATAATTACAATCAAACTCTTGGCAACTTGCTTTTTGTTGGAAATCAATGTGCTGGTTTGAAAAGTTATACTGCAACAAAGGGTCAAGAACAGGCAAAATGTTCTTGAAGTAGGAACAAGACAACATACTCTATTGGATACCAAGATTCATTATAAAGCCACAGCGAGGAAAGGGCTTCAAGATGGTGGTATAGGAAGACCCTGAACTTGCCTCCTCCCACAGACACAATAAACTTACAGCTACATATGGAATAATTTTCCTCTGAAAGGGGCCTGAGAACTAGATGAACAGTGCTTCCACAACAAAAGATAAAGAGAGAGACATCAAGATAGGTAGGACAGGCAGAGACATGGTCTCACCTGGACCCCACTCCAGGCATGGTGACCCACAATCGGGAAGGGATCCCAAAAATACGGACTTGCCCTTGAAGACTGAGGGGACTGTGCCCCACATCAGGCACTCCAACCCTCGGATCCTGCACTGGAGAGATGAGCCCCCAAAATGTCTGGTTTTGAAAATCAACAGGGATTAAGTCCCAGGGAACTACAGAACTGCAGGGAATGGAGAATCCACTCTTAAAGAGCTTGTATGCAAACTCACTTGCCCTGAGATCTAGAGCGAAAGCAACAATTTGAAAAGAACTTAGACCATCAGTGAGGAAGACCCACTTGCCCTGAGACCCAGCGCGAAAGCAACAGTTTGAAAAGTACCTAGACCATAAGTAAGGGAGACCCACTTACTAATCCTAGTGGCTGCTAGAGAGGCAGGAATCTGCAACGACATTCTCTGAGGATGGAAGCGCTGGCAGGCACCATTTTTGCTGCCCTCCCTCTAGCCTGCTAACACCACTGGTCATGCTTCATGCCCTGCCCATCCCCCACAGCAGCTGAGCCACAACCAGGCTGGGAGTGTGGCCCAAGCCCACCCACCCCACAGTGCAGCCACACCCCTGCCACAGTCAGTGAGTGCACACAGCCTACATGAGGGATACCCCTTGAGCTCCTGGCTTTGGAGGCCAGGGGAGATTGTGCTTCTGGGACCCATGGATCATCCACTAGACAAGACCACTCCTTCAAGACTGGGAGAGGCAGCTGTTCTGCCTAATACATATAGAAAAACAAAGAGAGTCAGATAAAATAAGGAGACAAAGGACTACATTCCAAACCAAAGAACAAGAAAAATGTCAGGAAAAAGACCTTAACAAAACAAAGATAAGCAACCTACCTGATAGGGTTCAAAGTAACAGTGATAAAGATGCTCACTGAAGTCAGGAGAAGAATAGATGAACACACTGAGAACTTCAACATGAGATAGAAAATATAAGTAAGTACCAAACAGAAGTTATAACTGAACTGAAAAATACACTAGAGTGTTCAGCAGCAGAATAGACGAAGTAGAAGCACAAATCAGCAAACTGGAAAACAAAGCAATAGACTTCACACAGACAGAGCAGCAAAATGAGAAAAGAATTTTAACAAGTGAGGATAACTTAAGGGATCTCTGAAACAACATCAAGCCTACTAAATTCCAAATTATAGGAATCTCAGAAAGAGAAGTGAGAGAGGAAGGGCCAGAAGAATTACTTGAAGAAATAATGGGTGAAAACTTCCTAATTTGGAAAAGAAAACAGACATCCAGGTCCAGGAAGCCTGGAGAGTTCCAAATAAGAGAAACCCAAAAAGAGCCACACTAAGACACTTCATAATTAAAATGGTAAAAGTTAAGGATAAAGAATCTTAAAAACAGCTAGGGGAAAGCAACTTACTACATACAAGGGAAACCTCACAAGAGTATCAACGGATTTTTCAGCAGAAACTTTACAAGCCAGAAGGGAGTGGCATGATACATTTGAAGTGCTAAAAGGAAAAAGTTTCCAACCACGAATTCTCTACCCAGCAAGGTTATCATTCAGAATTGAAGGAAAGATTCACACTTTCCCAGATAAGCAAACACTAAAAGAGTTCATCACCACTAAACCAGCCTCACAGGAAATGTTAAAGGGACTTCTCTACACTGAAAAGACACTAAGTAATAATAAGAAAACATACAAAAGTAACACTCTCATTGGAAAAGGTAAATGTATAGTAAAAGTAGTGGATTAATCACTTATAAAGTGATCAGAAGACAAAAACAGTAAAATTACAATAATTACTTAAGGAATGTATAAAACAAAAAGATGTAAAATGTGTCATCAAAAATATAAAAAGAGGGTGTGTAAAAATGTAAAGCTTTGGAATGTGTTCAAACTTAAGTTGCTATCAACTTAAAAGAGACAGTTTTATATAGAGAGAGAGGATATTATATGTGAATCTTAACTATAAAGAAAAAATTTACAGTAAATATACAAAAGAAAATGAGAAAGTAACATAAACATAACACTAAAGAAAACTGTCAAACCACAAGGGAAGAGAGCAAGAAAAGAAGAAAGGAACAGAGAACTACAAAAACAGCCAGAAAACAATTTAAAACTGACAGGAAGTATGTACCTCTCAATAATTCCTTTAAATGTAAATGGACTAAATTGGCCAATCAAAAGACAGAGCGGCTGAATAGGTTAAAAAAAAAAAAACAAGACCTATGTATATGTCACCTACAAGAGACTCACTTCAGAAGGAGACACACAGAGTGAATGTGAAAGGATGAAAAAAGATATTCCATTATAAAGCCACAGCAAATTAAAACAGTTTGGTACTTAGAAAAGTATAAATAGACCAATGGAGGGAAATAAAGAGTCCAGAATTAGATCTATGCATATATGAACTTTTAGTTTATGATTAATGGCACACTGAACAACAATGGGGGAAAAACAGTCTTTTCAATAAAAGATGGTAGATAAAATTCATATGGAAGGAGAGTGATGACTGTAAGAGGGCAGAATAGGAACCCTCAACTTATTCCCCCACAGAAACACGGACTTAACAATATACAGTTAAAAAGCCTTTATGAGAATTCCAAAAACAAGTTAAGAACACAGTAACTCAGGAAAGTTCAAAGCCACATACAGCCAAATTATAAGGAATAAGAAAAGCTGTTTCTTTTTAATCACATCAGCACCTCGCCCAAGCCAGCACAACTCAAGGTTGGGAGGAAAAGCCCAACTCATGGCTTCTCCTTTGGGAAGGAAGAGTGGAATGTGTGTCTAACACTCCTTCTTACAGGCAGACGAGAGCTACCAAAGGAACTGGTTTCGTCTCACTTGACTCTGAACATCGATGAAACTGGCACATCTTGAATGCCTGGGAGCTGAAGAGAACAACAGAGCTCAGAAGCTTCCTTGAAGCACCAGACAACCTGCAGTGCCACAGAAGCAGAGGGCGTAAGATCCCTCTAAATGAAAAATTACACACAAGCCCTGAGAAGATACATCCCCATAAAAGGTTTGAGAGACCTCCAAAATTTCTAGCTGGGCTTACTGGTGAAGGTTTTGCCCTCACAAAACCAGTCTATAAAGACTGAAAGAGGTGGATATTTTTTCAAAAGCAAAGATCACAGTTAAAAACACAAGGCACACAAAGAAACAGTGAAACATGGCCCAAACGAACAAAATAAATCTCCACAAACAGACTGTAATGAAATGGAAATACATGAAATACCATAAAAATAATTCAAATTAATCCTCCTAAAGAAGCTCAATGTGCTACAAAAAACACAGACAACTAAACACAATCAGGAAAACAATGCATGAACAAAATGAGAATATCACCAATGAGACAGAAACTGGAAAAAAGAGCCAAACACAAATTTTGGAGCTGAAGACTACAACAACTAAATTTAAAAGTTCATTAGAGGGGATCAACAGCAGGCTTGATCAAGCAGAAAAAAGAATCGGCAAACTCAAAGACAAGTCATTTGAAATTACCAAGTCAGAGGAACACAAAAAAAGAATGAAGAATGTGAAGAAAGCCTAAGGGACTTATGGAACACCAGCAAGCAGACCAATATACTCATGAGAATATGGGAGTCCCCGAAGAAGAGAGAGAGGGGGCAAAGAGCTCATCTGAAAAAACAGTGGCTGAAAACTTCCCAAATCTGAGGAAGAAAATGGAGATCCAAATTCAAGAAGCTCAAAGGACTCCAACTAGGATGAGCCCAAAGAGGCCCACACAGAGACATACTATAAACAAGTGTCAAAAGTCGAAGACAGAAAGAATCTTGAAAGCAGCAAAAGAAATGTGAATCATCATGTACAAAGGAGATCTCATAAGATTATCAATGGATTTCTAAGAAGAAACATTTACGTCAGAAGGGCGTGGGATATTCTATTCAAAGTGCTGAAAGAAAACACTGCAAAACAAGAATTCTACTTCAGCAAAGCTATCCTTTAAAAATGAAGTAGAAATAAAGACCTTCCCAGATAAACAAAAGCTGGGGGAGTTCATCACCACAAGACCTGAATTACAAAAACTTCTAAAGGGCGTCCTTCAAGTGGAAATGAAAGACGGTAAACAGTAACACACAAGCATATGAAAGTATGAAGCTCTCTAGTAAAGGTAAATACATAGACAAATACAGAAATCTGTAATACTGTAATGGGAGTGCATAAATCACTTTTAATTTGCACACAGAATGCAAAAGATGAAAGAATTAAAAATCACTATACCCCTATGTTAATAAATACAAAATATGAAAAGATGTAATTTGTGACACTGATAATATAAAGGGGGGGAAGGATGTAAAGGAGTAAAGTTTTTGTATGTAATTGAAGTGAAGTTGTTATCAGGTTTAGACAGACTGTTAGAACAGTAAGATGTTTTATGTAATCCTCATGGTAACCACAATGAAAAAACCTATGGAAGACACACAAAACAAGAAAGAAATCAAAACATGTCACTACAAAGAAAAAAAATCAATGAAACACAAAGGAAGGCAGCAAGAGAGGAAAAGGGTGACAAAATAATTATAAGATATACAGAAAAAAATTAATGAAATGGCAACAGTAAGAAATTCCCTATCAGTAACTACTCTAAATGCAAATGGTACAGTACTAAGTGAAAAGTTTATAGCAGTAAAGGCCTACATTAAATATAAAAAAGATCTCAAATCAACAACCTAACTTTATACCTCAAAGAACCAAAAAAAGAACCACAAACTAAACCCAAAATTAACAGAGGAAGTAAATCATAAAGATTAGAGCTTAAATAAAGGAATGGAGAATAGAAAAAATGTTAAGGAAACTAAGTTGGTTTTTATAAAAAATCATCAAAATCAACAAACCCTTACCTAGACTAACAAGGAAAAAAGACTCAACAAAAGTCAGAAATTAAAGAACATTACAACCTATGCCACAGCAATAAAAAGAATGTAAAGAACCACTATGAACAATTACACAATGACGAACTGAATAACCTCTAAGAAATGGATAAATTTCTAGAACTATACAATCTACCAAGACTAAATCATGAAGAAATAAAAACTTTGAACAAACCAATAACTAGCAAGGAGATTAGATCAGTAATCAAAAAAATATCCCAAAAAGAAAAGCCCAAAATCAGATGGCTTCACTAGGGCACATTACCTGCATTTAAAGAACTAACATGAATCCTTAAACTCTTCCGAAAAGACTGAAAAAGAGGGAACGCTTCCAAACTCACTCTATGAGGACAGCTTTACCCTGATAGGAAAATCAGACAAGATACTAAAAGAAAATAAAACTAGAGAACCATATCTCTGATGAATACTGATATAAAAATCCTCAAAAAAATACTAAAAGACCCATTTCAACAACACATTAAATGGATTATTCATCATAATCAAGTGAGATTTATTTCTGGAAGGCAAGGATGGTTCAACATACACAAATCTATCAATTACTATACCACATTAACAGAATGAAGGACAAAAACCACATGATCATCTCAACTAATGTAGAAAAAGCATTTGACAAAATTCAACACCCTTTTATGACAAAAACACTCAACAAACTAGGAATGGAAGGAAACTACCTTCAACATAATAAAGGCCATATACGAGATGGTCATAGCTAACATTACATTCAATGGTGAAAAACTGAAAGTTTTCCCTCTAAGATCAGGAGCAAGGCAAGGACAGCCACTCTTGTACTTCTTGAAAGTTCCAGCTAGAGCAAGCAGGCAAGAAAAAAGAAATTAAAAGGCATTGAAATTGGAAGGAAAGAAGTAAAATTATCTCTATTTGTTGATGACATGAACTTACATATAGAAAACTAAAGATTCCACAGAAAAAAAAACCATTAGAACTAATAAACACAGCAAAGTCACAGGTTACAAAATCAAAACACAAAAATCAGTTGTTTTTCTATACAACGAACAATCTGAAAAGGAAATTAATAAAACAACCCCATTTACAACAGCACCAAAAAGAATAAAAATACTCAGGAACAAACTTATTCAAGGAGGCGAAAGACTTGTACACTGAAGACTGCAAAACATCAGTGAAAGAAATGAAAGATGACATAAATCGTGTTTACGTATTGGAAGATTTAATATTGTTAAAATGTCCATACTCTTGCAGGACATTTGGTCCTGTCCAAAACATCCATAAGACATTGGGCCCATGCCAAAAGGTACTTAATATTTGCAGGACCATTTGGTCCTATCCAAAATGTCCATCAGACATTTGGTCCATGCCAAAAGGTCCTTGATATCTGATCATATTTGGTCCTGTTCAAAATGTCCGTGGAAACACTGGGTCCACACCAAAAGGTCCTTGATATTTGGTAAGGACCAAAAACTATTTGGCATGGACCAAACATGCTCATGGACGTTCTGAACAGGACCAAATGTCAAGGACCAAACCTGTGATGGATGTTTTGGACAGGACCAAATATCTGCTAATCATAGAAAAGTTGCCACTGTTGAGTTAAACTCAGTGAGATTTAGAGATTCAAGGTAGGTCTTGTCCAAAATGTTCATGGAAACATTTGTCCACACCAAAAGGTCCATAATATCTGGTCATCCTTGGTCTTGTCAAAACGTCCATGGAGACATTTTGTCCATGTCAAAATGTCCTTGATATTTGGCCCTGTTCAAAACCATTTGGCAGGGACCAAATAAATATGCTCATGGACATTTTGGACAGGACCAAATGTCAAGTACCTTTTGGCATGGACCAAATGTCTTCTGGATGTTGTGGATGGGACCAGTGTCTGCTAATCATCCATACTAACCAAAGCAACCTAGATGTAAGGCAATTTCTATCAAAATCCTAATGGCATTTCTACAAAATCAGGAAAAAAGAGATCTTAAAATTCAAAAGGAATCTCAAAGCACACCAAATAGACAAAACAATCTTAAGAAAGAAAAACAAAGCCAGAGGGCTTACACTTGCTGATTTCAAAGAATGTTACAAAGCTACTATATTTAAAACATTACAGTACTGGCATAAAGACAGACATATAGACCAATGGAACAGAGTAGAGAACCCAGAAACAAACTCTCTCATATACGGTCAAAGGATCTTTGACAAACATGCTAAGACTCCACAACAACAGAAGAATAATTTCTTCAACAAATACTGTTTCTGGGAAAACAGAATATCCACATGCAAAAGAATGATGTTGGACTCTTACCTTACCCCATATACAAAAATTGACTCAAATGGATTAAAGACCTAAATGTAAGACCTGAAATTACAAAACTCCTAGGAAGAAACACAGGGGAAAGCTTTGTAACAAATTATTTGGCAATAATTTCTTGAATATGACACCAAAAACACAGGTGACAAAAGCAAAAATAGACAAACATGACTGTATCAAACTTAAAAACTTCTGCGCAGCAAAGGAAGCAACCAAGAGAGTGAAAAGGTAACCTATGGAAAGGGAGAAAATACAAACCATATATCTGATAAAGAGTTAACATCCAAAATATATAAAGAACCCCTTCAAATCAACAACAAAAAAGCAATACAATTTAAAAATAGGCAAAGAACTTGAACAGACATTTCTCCAAAGATACACAAATGACCAATAAGCACAGAAAGAGATACTCAACATCACTAATCATTAAGCAAATGCAAATCAAAACCACAATGAGATACCTCCTCACACCTACTGCAACGGCCACTAGCGGGGGCGAAAAAAAACAACAGAAAAAAAGAAGTACTGGCAAAAATGTGAAGAAATCTGAATGTAAAATCATACAGCCACTATGGAAAACAGCATGGAGAGTCCTCAAAAAATTAAAAATAGAATTATCATGTGATCCAGCAATCCCACTTCCAGGTATATATATCCAAAAGAACTGAAAACAGAATCTGGAAGAGATATTTGCACCCCCATGTTCATTGCAACATTATTCACGATAGCCAAGAGGTAGAAGGATCCCAAATGTCCACTGATGAGTAAATGGATAAAGAAAATATGGTACATACAGACAACAGAATAGTAGTAAACCTTAAAAAAGAAGGAAATCCTGTCATATGCTACAACATGGATGAACCCTGAGGACATTATGCTAACTAAAATAAGCCAGGAAAAAAAGGACAAATAATGCACGATTCTACTTATATGAGGTATTTAAAATAATCAAACTCTTAGAAACAGAAAGTAGAATGGTCGTTGCCAGGGGCTGGGGAAAGGGGGAATAAGAGAGTTGTTCAATGAACATAGAGTTTCAGTCTTGGAAAAAAATTCTATTCCAATTACAGTGCATATGCATTCATCAAAAAACATCTTTGGTAAATGGGTATACACTATTAAAATGTCCTTATATAGGATGTCTCTTTTGCCTGTATGCTGTTTGGGACTCTGAATTAAGTTCCCAAGAAAAAACTTCAGTTAATACAAAAGAAAATCATACTAAAAAACCAAAGTTGACTCCTACTTCATATTATCACAAAAATCAAATCCAGGTGAATTATAAGATCTAAACGGAAAATATAAAACAAATTTTATAAAAGAGAAAATAGGAAAATGCTCTCACAATCTTGAGAAAGGAAAAGATTTTTTGACCAGGATGCAGAAAGCACTAAAAATTAAAGAAAAGACCAATATATCAGACAACATTAAGAACTTTTGTTCATCAAAAGACACTATTAACAGAACTAGAAGGACCCACAACGAAGAATATACAACTATGTACTGGGGGGCTTTGGGGAGAAAAAGGTAAAAATAAAATCTTTAAGAAAAAACAAAAACCAGACACTATTAGGAGAGTGAAAATATAACCACAGAGTAGGAAAATATATCTTATAAATTATGCAGAAGATCTTATGCAGAAGATATAAGAAACTCCTATAAATCAATAATAACAATGAAATAAGATGGACAACCCAATAGAAAAATCAGAAAAGAAATTTAATAGGCACTTCACAAAAAAGTATATCCAATAAACATATGAAGAGATGCTCAACCTCAGCAGCATCAACAGCTAAAGGCATTTGAAATCATAATAAGATGACACTATAAAACCTGCCAAAATCAAAGATTAACAATACCAATTGTTGGCAAAGATAAGGAGCAATAGCAACTCTTATATGCTACTGGTGGGAATGTAAATTCTTACAATCACTTCAGGAAACTATCTGGCACTATCTCTAAAATAAACAAATACGTATCCTACGACCAAACAATTTTACCTCTAAGAATATACCCCACGAAGTGAATGCACTTATCTACACAAAGACATGGAAAGGAATGCTCTCCAAACTGGAAATCAAATTGCAAATTTTCACCCACAGTAAAACACATCAATCAATTGTATTATATTCATACAATAGAATACTACACAGCAATGAAAATGAACAAATTATAGTTGCATCCAACATGGATGAATTTTACAAATATACAAGTAAGATTCTGTTCAGCAAAAGAAGTTAAATACAAACAATAACAATCAACAAATGAACAAAAGACCATACAGTATGACTCCATTTATATAAAGTTCAAAAACAGAGAAACTAGGGTATCAAAAACAGAGAAACTCAGGATGTTAGAAGTCAGGATGAGGTAGCTTCTGGAATACCTAATGCTTTATATTCTTCACCATGTAGGTGGTCATTACATGAATAGCTTCACTTTGTGATAATTTACTGAGCTAAATACTTAGCATTTACGTATTTTTCCTATGTGTTTTGTACTTGAATTAAAAAAAAAAGTTTAACGGTGGACGGAATAAGAAGGTCTAACATACATCTAATCAGAATTCCAGAAGGAAAAAATGGAGAGAATAATAAAGAATAACCAAAGACCTACTGACAGCAAATTTCCCACATTTTTCGAGATGCCAATTTCTCAGACCAAGAACATAAAAAAATTCCAAGTATGAAAAACAAAAAGGAAACCCAAATCTAGATACTATGTTGTAACATTAATGAAAAAAATTTAAAAGAAAAAAGAAAAATAGAATTAAAAGCAGTCAAGGAAAAGAGACATTTTAACTATAAAGGAACCTGAATTAGACTTCAGGGTGACTTCTCAACTTCAGCAATGGAAGTCAGAATACAGTGGAACAGCACCCGAAAGAATAATTACCAAATTAGACATCTATATCCAGCAAAACTACCTTTGAAGAACTGCTTTAAAAAAAGACATTTTCTGGAAAAGCATAAAAAGGGAAGAAAATGATGAAGGGAAGAAAAAGAAAATAAGAAACTAGGGGCCGGCTCCGTGGCTCAGTGGTTAAGTTTGTGCGCTCCACTGCGGCGGCCCAGGGCTCGGATCCTGGGGCGGACATGGCACTGCTCATCAGGCCACGTTGAGGCGGTGTCCCACATCCCACAACTAGAAGGACCGGCAACTAAGATATACAACTGTGTACAGGGGGGGTTTGGGGAGATAAAGCCGAAAAAAAAAAAAAAAAAAGATTGGCAACAGTTGTTAGCCCAGGTGCCAGTCTATTAAAAAAAAAAAAAAGAAAAGAAGAAACTAAAATAGTTTTCTATCAACAAACCCTCACTAAAGGAAATGGTAAAGGATGTACTTTAGGTACAAAATGACCCTGCATGGAAATCGTGTGGGAGAAGAGCCAGAGGTATTGGTAAATACATAGGCAAATCTAAGCACTCACTAATGAAACGATAGTATTTAGTTCATGAGGGAGAAATATGATATAACTAAAGTCTCAACAATATAAAATTGGACAAGGGATGAAGAGATTAGAATGTTCTAAGGTGCTTTATTCAGAAGACACAAACATACTTATTGACTTTACACTTTGTTAACTATTCTTGTAAAACATGTATGCCTATCTTCCAATCAAGTAGCAGAAACAAAATGGACAAAACGCTCAAGCAATTCAAAATGAAGGCAAAAAGAGAAAGAAGGAATTAACATAGGAAACTTTTTTTTAAAAAATAGAAACATATAACAAAATATATAAATAAATCCAAATATATCAATACTCACAATAAATATAATTTGACTGAAATCTCCAGTTAAAGGCCAAAATCATGAGAATATATAATACTCTTTTTATATAAATACACACCAAAACAGGAAGATACAGAACTGAAATTCAAATGATGGAAAAAGATATACCAGGTTGACACAAATAATGGGAAATCAACAAATGACTTGATACAGAGAAATGACATGAAAATATTTTAAAAGAGCGTTCAGAAGAGTGCGCAATTTTTCTGAACCAAATAGAGCAGTGTGATTGAGCCAAATTCATTTCACTTCATTCAATTCAGTTCAGGGATTGAGCTTATTAATATCCTTTAGGAACCTGATTCTACTGTCTAGGGTACTAGTGCCCCTCCTGGCTTGTGAAATTTGATAAGCATGCCAGCAATGACCCTATGCAAGACAGTGGGAAAGCATTTAAGAGGCTATACAGCACAGAAACAGAAGCATCTTTAAACGCTCACAACTGTTTCCTTAGGGTATTCAAACAACTACAAATCCTATTACTATTACTTACATCTTATTTCCTAATTTTATTAACAAGTTTATCAAGATACATTTTCTCAAATATTTTACTGAAATCTACATATTCTGTCAATAATTTCTTTGACTACATATGCATAAATGTGTACATAAACACAAATCTACACATGTATAAATACATCTACGCATACAGACACACTTAAACAAAACCATACACACATATATATATCACATATATAATTATAATAATACTGTACCTCATAGGTAGTTCCATAATGGCACGTAAATTGGCATTGTCTGTTGGTTTCTGCATCTTGCTCAACATTGGTATAAAATATTACTCCATCTCCAGAGCAGGATACAATCTGCTTATCATTTGTGCATGGTAAGAACTTTGCACTAAATATATTTGCTCGGTGCCCTGAACGAATTGTTGTCAAAACCTAAAACACAGAGAAAAAGTAGTTCTTGGTAATTTATCATTTCTAAGAAAGAAATATTCATATTTAACATGATTATAGACAGGAATAAATTCTCATTAACATTCTCATCTCAGTGAAAAATTATCATTCGATTCCAAACTATTATAGAAAAAAATGAAATCAGATTATTTTCTTTTTTTCCCTTCTGAGATGTTATGATTGAGCATCATCAACAGGAATCGTGCCGTGAAAATCAAATATGCATATTTCCACCTATTTGGTGTATCTCACTCATTCATAAGATCTCAGTAAATAAGAAAGGACTATCCTGATTGACTTTTGAAGGTGTTTACTAGATGATTAAGTTATTTCATTTCAAGGTGAAGAAATAAAAATAACGTGCACTTTTTTTTTCTGCTTTTATCTCCCCCAAATCTCCCCTGGTACATAGTTGATATCTTAGTTGTGGGTCCTTCTAGTTGTGGCATGTGGGACACCGCCTCATTGTGACCTGACAGGCGGTGCCATGTCCCTGCCTAGGATCCAAACTGGTGAAACCCTGGGCCGCCGCAGCAGAGTGCAAGAACTTAACCACTCGGCCATGGGGCCGGCCCCTAAGTGAACTTAAATGAATCATAATATCAAAGTAAAGAAATAGTTCAGATGAGGATACAGCAGAAGTGTCAATATCCAATTTAATTATACTTAAAGGTCAGAATTTCTGTGACAGAAATAAAGTTAAAAATAAATATTTTAATATTTGCAACATACACTGCAAATAAAGGACCAATTCCTCCAATAGTGCTTAAAAATTGAGAGGAGGCGGCTGGCTCCATGGCCTAGTGGTTAAGTTCAGCATGCTCTGCTTCAGCAGATTGGGTTCAGTTCCCGGGCGAGGACCTATACCACTTGTCAGTGGCCATGGTGTGGCAGCAACTCACACACAAATAGAGGAGAACTGGCCCCGGGTGTTAGCTCAGGGAGAACCTTCCTCAGGCAAAAAGAGGAAGATTGGCAACAGATGGTAGCTCAGGTGAATGTTCCTCAGCAAAAAAATCTGAGAGGAAAACAAATTGATAAAACTTGAGTGTTTTGTTTTATGTTTTTTTTTGGTAGGGAAGATTGGCCCTAAGCTTACATCTGTTGCCAATCTTCCTCCTTTTGCTTGAGGAAGATTGTCACTGAGCTACCATCTGTGGCAATATTCCACATTTTGTATGTGGGATGCTGCCACAGCACAGCTTGATGAGTGGTGCATAGGTCCACACCCGGAATCCAAACCCACAAATCCCGGGCCACCAAAGTGGAGCATGTGAACTTAACCACTATGCCACTGGGTTGGTCCCCTAATTTTTTTTTAATTGGGCAAAAGATCCAGATAGATAGTCCACAGACAGACATACAAATGGCCCTAAAAATGTGAGAAAACATCCAATTTTATTCAAAAGGGAAATGCAAATTGAAACTACACTGAAGTACTAATTCTGACTTATCAGATTGGTAAAAATTCAAAAGTTTGACAACACACTATATAAGCAAGCCTATCGGGAAACAGGCTCTTAAACATTTCTGGTAGGAATACTCAATGGTACAAGACCTATGGAGAAGAATTTAGCAATACTTCACAAAAGCACATATGCATTTACTCTTTGATCAGACAAGTCTATTTCTAGGAATTTACCTGAAGATATACCTCCAACACTGTAAAAAGAACACACATTTACTGAGTTATTATTTATAATAGCAAAAGACAGGAGACGTTGAATAAATTATGGTACATCCCCACAATGTCTGTACAATGGGAATTTAATGCAATAGGGTTATCTGGAGGGCTTTAAAAAAAGTGCTAAAAAAAAATAGGACTATGTCAGGGCCGGCCCCGTGGCCGAATGCTTCAGTTTGCGTGCTCCGCTTCGGTGGCCCAGCATTTCACCAGTTTGGATCCTGGGCGCAGACCTAGCACCGCTCATCCGGCCATGCTGAGGTGGGGTCCCACACAGCACAACCAAAAGGACTCACAACTACAATATACAACTATATTCCGGGGGGCTTTGGGGAGAAGAAGGAAAAAAGAAAAGATTGGCAACAGGTATTAGCTCAGGGCCAATCTTTAAAAAAAAAAAAAAGAAAAAAGAAAGTATGATAGATGGATTTAACTTAAAAAAAAAAAAGGATTATGTCAAAACACAAAGTGGAATTGAAATGTCCCACTTAAACTGGGGCAATTTGAGCATCAAAAAGAGTATCAGTGATAGATTATAATACATTAAACAAAAATTAAAATCTATAATCCCATAGTAATTTTTTCAGAAAGATGGCAGAAACAAAGGAAATGCTCTTATTTACAGAATAACGTCAATTTATAAATGTGGAAGGAATGAGAGAATTAAAAATCACTATTTTTTAACTACAGTATAACAACTGACTCAGGCAAGAATCAATTAATACTAAAACCACTGTATGAAAGATTGTTACTAAACAGAATATTCACACAGTCTCAACACACCACCTCACAGTTAGCTTATTAACAAACGGTCAATGTACCTACACAACGGAGAGATCAAACTTACCACCAATAAGGGGACTAACTAATATCATGTCCTACAACATCACCTGTGGAGAATTCTTAGCAAAAACATTTAATCTACTCATGCAGAAACAATCAGGCAAGTCCAAACTACTGAGAGACATTCTATAAAACAACTGTCTGGATATGTCAGTACAACAATGAAACAACTAATATATTAATGTCATGAAAGACCAAGAAGTTGGACTAATTGTTCTAAAGGAGACTAAGGAAATATAAAAACTAAATGAAATGTGTGATGTTGGCTTGGAGCCTCAATTGAAAGGGGCATAACAGGAATAAAGAATATTATTGAAACAAGTGGGGAAATTAGAATATGGACTATATATGTATATATGTGCATGTATTTTGTATGTATATATGTAATACACAAAATCATATGGACATGATAATGGCATCCAGTCAATTCTCACAGCAATTGTGTTCAGTGAAGTCACCACAAACACTGAATTAGCAAGTACTGAATCATTGCTTCTAGGGAAATACAGGGTTAGGTTCCTGTGAGCCTGTGGTCACAACATTTTCATCAGCCAATCAATACATAACCTTGTTTTCTGTGTTTATGTTTAAAGACATCTTATTTAATATACACTGTTCATTCACTGACGTTGAACTCATGGCCAACAGCACTATACCTCAGGCCTAAGTGAAACTTATCTCAGACATTGTCTTCCTAAGGCACATCACAGCCTTCTTGTACACAGAAACAGTATTTCACCACAACGACGGGGAGCCATTTTAAACAGCAAAATCACCAACAAAAATCACAAAGATGCAAAAAACGTGACACTAAATATATCACAAAAAGGATATAGTATGTTTACAGTATGAGAGCTGAAACAAGAAGGCAGGATGTCCCCTTGTTTGATTTCAGCTGGGAACCTGGGTGTCGATGTGGGGTGGGCAACTCAAAGTTTTTGCCACTCTGCACATGTGCATGCCCATGAATGACGACGAAAGCACTGAAGTACTGATTTGGGGGTTACATATAAATTTTAGTGAGGAGGTAAATTTGCAAATATGTAATCTGCAAGAATGAGAACCAACTGTATAGTCAGTATTACATATCTTGAGCGTGATAACTGCATTATAGTTATGTAGGATAATGTTCTTGTTCTTAGAAGATATGTGCCGAAGTATTTATGAATGAAGTGCACGATGCCTCCAACTTACTCTCAAAACGCTTTTCTTAAAAAAAAATCTATTAGTGGATGTTCATTGTATTATTTTTTCAAATTTTAAAGCAAAGTTTAAATTTGAAAACAAAATTAGGAAATTATATTTCAACTTTATTTTGGGTTTAAGTACTTACTGTTTAACACTAACTGCCAAATTCATAGCTGAGAGTACTACACCAAATCAGAAAATAAATCTGGCATAAACATTAGCAACTATTTACCCTGACCACTTTAAGTACGTTAAGCTACCTCATTTTATTTAAAACCTGCGTTACAGGGTTATGGCCAAAATAAGGATTTGCTGAAGACCACTCTAAGTCTTATTAATGCACAGATAATCAGGGACAAATAAAAAACGGGGAGGGTCTTTGCACCTATATCAACCGAAGTCAATGGAGAATAAAATTTGTCTTTGTTTTAAAATAAAATAAAAATAAAAATTGTTAAAAATATAAATTGTTAAACGTTTTAAAATCTTTCATTCCTCTCTCCAAGTGTAAGACATTAAGATCTGGCAAATTAAGGTACAAGAAATAACACTGAAAAGAATTAATGTAAAACCTTTAAACAAGATAGATATCATGGCCTTGAACTGTCAGATATTTTAGCATGGGTTATCAAGGAAGTCACTACACAGAGCATGTTGATTAGTTTCTTAGTCGGATAGGCCTTTGGCTTTGAGTCAGTCACATTTAGCAGACGTTATTCTTAATAATCTGTGATTTTTATCTCCATTTAACAGGTTTATGCATAGCTTCAAAAACAAAAGCAGGAACCTATCATATACCACTAATAAATCTGAAAAAGATTTATTAAACCAAGATTTAGCGAATAAAAAATTAAAGTCTTTTCCTCTTGAATGAATCTCTTGACTTAAGATGTCCCTTTCCAAACTCACTCCCATCAGTGTTCTCCACCTCAATGGCACCTATATCCACCCACACAGTTGATCAAGCCAAAAACTAAGAAATCATCCTTCATTTCTCTTTCCCTCATCCATTATATAAAAACCCACCAGTAAATCCATGCCCAGAATACATTCCAAATTACTTCTCACCTTCTTCAATGCCACTACCTTTGTCTAAACTTTCATCCTTTCTCACCTGGATTATTTCAATGGCCTACTTCTGATGTTACTGAAACTCTCCTCTCCAAAGAGTAGCCTGAGCTATCTTTTAGCAATGCAAATTGCATCACTTGCATGGTTAAAACATTCCATGACTGTATATTTTGATTACAGTAAAATAACTCCTTATTATAGCCTACCTGACCCCCTGCCCACTATGTTAACTCCATTTTGTACCACTCTCTCCCAAATTTATTAATAGATTATTGTTGGAAGAACAAATACTGATGTGTATACAGTTAGTAATGTCAACAAAGGCTGGAGTTTGTTTTTAATTGTTGAAAATGAATCTATATAACCAACACAGGAATGCATGCTACTAGAGGTAAAACAGCAATAAGGTTGTTAAAAAAAATCATGTGCACTTGCAAACAGTCACAATGTTTAATAGCTGGATTTATTTTCTTATTTGTGCTTTCCCTGGATCACTATATTATAATACTTATTCAGAAAACATCTAAGAATAATGCCCTAGAGAGTTAGAAGTTGGCAGAGTAACTCAATCTGAAATGAAAACGATACTGATAACTGCAATGAGTAATAAATGGGAAAGTGAACTAGTTGTAACGTCTACCACTTTGCTGATCATCAGGTTACTCTGGGTAATCTAGCTGGCTAAACAGGTTTCTCTTTCCTCCTTCATCATGTCATAATACAACACTTCCAAAACTCTGAGTTTGGTCCAAGAGTATCTAGATAGAAGACACTGGTTTTTCAATCTCTTGGTAAAAATCATCCCCCTCTAAACCTGACCTTTAGACAGTATAAGGCACTGAATACAGAAATTTCTTGCCTTTCTTTTACTAATACTTATTGGGCGCCTACTTCATGCCAGGTAATATACAAAGCGTTGAGGAAACAAAAAGGCAAAAGCAAGTGTCACAGTCCCAAAGAAGTTACAGTCTAATGATAAGCAACATGCAAATAAACATAATTCAATCTAATAATCGAGTTATCCACAAAGTGCAATGAGAATATAGAGCAAGGAGTGCCTGCATTTGCCTAGGGAAGCTAGAGATACACCACAGTAAGAGCTGAGACTTAAAGCATGAATTTAAATTTGCCAGGGAGTTGGGAGATGCATGGGAAAGCGGGAGATGCATGGGAAAGCAGAACATCCCACAAAGAGAAAAGAGTACAAACAAAAGCAGACAGTAAAGAAAAACATTTGTGTTCTGAAACTATAAGTAACTGGCTGAGGCCAAATCAAGAAAAATTTTGCATACACTATAGACTCAGGATTTCTTTTACAGGAGATGCCTCAAGGGTAGCTGAGAGCAAAGTTGCTTCTGTTTCATCTATACACTGAGGAGGTGGCCCTTTGGGGGGGGGGGAGGGGTCCCAGCATATTGTGCAAAGTCTCTTATTGGAATCCACACCTGATTTGGTCCTGAGATTTGTTTCTGCCTACCTTGACCTTCAAAGCCATCAAAACTAAAGTTTATATATGCTTGGATTGACAAATAATTTCAGGGCAGAGTGGCTTCCATGCTCTCTTCTTTGGATTCACCTTTTCCCTTCCATTTTGGACTGATAATCTCCTACTATCAAGGCAGTTATTTGTTACTTTCAGGACTTTGTGTGTGTGTGTGTGAGGAAGATTGGCCCTGAGCTAACATCAGTTGCCCATCTTCCTCTTTTTGCTTGAGCAAGACTGTCCCTGAGCTAACATCTGTGCCAGTCCTCCTCTACTTTGCATGCAGGACACTGCTAGAGCATGGCTTGATGAGTGGTGTAGGTCTGTGCCTGGGATGCGAACCTGAGAACCCTGGGCCACTGAAGCAGAGTGCGTGAACGTAACCACTACGCCACCAGGCCAGCCCCTAAGACAATCTTTAAAGTATTTAAATCAAGCAATTTTTAGTTGTTTTCAGTGGGAGAACTGGTCCAAATAAATTAGCCTGTAACTTTCAGAAAAAGAAACTTCTCTTTTTTATATATTTGAAATCTATGATATATATATAATTAAGATATGACACCATTAATAAAGAACACCTCTGATCTCTTAAATCTACTTTTAAAAAAGTGTTTCAAAACTTTCATTTGCAATAAATTAATCTTCCCATGAACTCCCAGGATCTAAAAATAGAATCAAGGGGCTGGCCCAGTGACATAGTGATTAAGTTCAATGTGCTCTGCTTCAGTGGCCCAGATTTGCAGGTTCGGATCCCACGTGCAGACCTACACCACTCCTCAGCTATGCTGTGGAAGCCTCCCACATACAAAATAGAGGAAGACTGGCACAGATGTTAGCTCAGGGCTAATCTTCCTTAGCTAAAAAATAAAAAATAAAAACAGGGACAAACAATAAGAACAGGTAACATTTGACTCAAGATCAAAAATTTTATTTCCTACGTAATGAATCATCAGTGTTTTAAAATAAAAAAATATTCCTCTATGACAGCAAATTTGGATCTAGTAAAACCACTATGTGAAAAAGATAAAGTCTTATTATACTTAAAATCTTTAAAAGTATTATCTAATTAATCATGTCTCAAACTGGAAATGAGGAAGAGTAATCACTTTTCAAATCTACAGATTCTATTGGAAACCGTGAATTTCATTTTTTTAAAAATAAGCAAATAAAGGAGAAATAAGATTTTAAAAAATTATTCCATTGGGTATATTACAAAATAACTCAAAGCAGGGACTTCTAGAGATACTTGTACACCTAAGTTCATAGCAGCATTATTCACAATAGCCAAAAGGTAGAAGAAACCCAAGCATCCACTGATAGATGAGTGGCTAAACAAAATGTGGTATATACATACAATGGAACATTATTCAGTCTTAAAAAGAATGGAAATCTTGACACATGCTGCACCATGGATGAACCTTGAGGACATTATACTAAGTGAAATAAGCCAGTCACAAAAAGACAAATACCGTATAAACACTTGTATGAGGTACCTAGAGTAGCCAAATTCATAGAGACAGAAAGTAGAATGGTGGTTGTCAGAGGCTGGGGGAAAGGAAGAATGAGGAGTTATTGTTTAATAGGAACAGGTTTAATGGGTACAGGGTTCAGTTTTGCAAGATGAAAAGAGTTTTGTAGCCGGATGGTGGTGATGATATCACAACAATGTGAATGACTTAATGTCACTGAACTGAATCCTTAAAAATGGTTAATTTTATTTTATATGTATTTTACCACAATCTAGGAAAAAGAAAAAAAGAGTGAAGCTCTGCATCCTTTCAAAAACAAGTACTCCACTGGTATCCAGATGAGTGCTTTGTATACTACTATAAGTGTTAAAATTCTGATAGTGATAATCAGAAAGCATTCCATGTATACATTATTCCAGGAAATTTTCTCTATTGTAAGAAAAAGACTGTCCTAGTAATTGCAGACCTAAGACAGGCAGGATTCAAAAACACCAAGTTTCCCTCTGCTAAGTCAAGACAATTAAGTAAAGCTACCTCTGAAATAAAATTATGACCTCTCTTTTAATCAAGGATAGCCTCAACATAAACCTCTTTTCAAGGCTGAAGGATCACAAACATTTATTTAAATATCTTAACTCTTTAAATGTGGAAAAATAAGAAATACAGGAACAATTTATTCTGTAAGATTGCCAACACTAAAGAGGACTTCTGGTCGCCACATCTACCACGTTCTCACTGATAGGAAAATAGTCGTATACTTCCTCTATACAGCCATGCATCACTTCACAATGGGCATGAGTTTTGCAAAATGCATCATTAGGTGATTCTGTTACTATGCAAACATCACAGAGTGCACTTACACAAACCTAGATGGTGTAGCCTATTATACACCTAGGCTATATGGTACTAATCTTATGAGACTACCATTGTATATGCAGTCTGTTGTTGACTGAAATGTCGTTATACAGTGCATGACTGTATATAAAGTCAGAAAACAGCCAATAAAAATCAGAAGATAATCCTAATTAAAACCCAATATGATATTTCAGGTTATTGAATTGGATGTCATGAAGGATTTCACTAGAACCCAACCACTGTTTGTCAACTGATAAAATCCAGTTTCTTAAACTGCTTGGCTGAAGATCAGATTCTGTAGAATAGCATAAAAGAAAAAAAAAATCACACCATCTTTTCCCCCTAAAGAGTGGTTGAAATAATGCCACTTTTGGCAATTTTATCCACATGGATAAAATGAAGTATATTTAAATTTTCTAGAGTTAAAAGGCTAAGTGAAATCTAACATTCTCCTACGGAAATTAAAGGACGTGCATGTAATAACCTCCACACTATAAAACAAACTCCAGCAAAATTACAAGGATATTCTGTTACAAATGGCCATTCCACGATTATGTACAATTTCTTGATTTCGAACTTCCTGATTTTTTTCTCTCACTAAATTATACATTGTTTTTTTAACCACTTTACCTTTCTGCTGTAAGGATTACTAATTACTAACTTGGTGTCATCTGAGCCAGATAAAATATATTCTCCAGTCTCATTCCAACAGATTGTATTAACCTAAAAGAAAGCAAAAAAGAAATTTAAGCAAACTGGACATAAAAACAAGTACTCCATCTTTCACTTAATTGATAGTTCAAAATTTATATCACTAATGAGGTTATGTCTACGGTAAACAGTATTTACCAACTTACTGAAAACACATACTGACAGCCATTTAGTAAACACAACAACTCTGTATATTCACAATGAAATGTCTTTCTTAAGTTTTACTGTTTAAATTTATTTTAATTAATTCATTTTATATCCAGAGACACAACATCAGGTCACCTAAAAAGGAATTAGAAAAATCTACTACAGAGCTACAGTAATCAAGGCTGTGTGGTACTGTCATGATCACAGACACATAAATCAACCAAGTGGAACTGAGAGTCCAGAAGTAAACCCTTACATTTATGGTCAAGTAATTTTTGACATGGGGTCCAATACCATTCAATGGAGAAAGAACAGTCTTTTCAGTAAATGGTGCCCGGACAACCGGATATATAAGGCAACAAAATGTATGTGTAAGAGTCAAAACTATAAAACTCTTAGAAGGAAATGTAAGTATAAATCTTCATGAAAACTAAAACCACAATGAATTACCACTTCACACACATTAGGATGGCTATAATAACTTAAACAGACACACCAAAACACCCAGAAAATAACAAGAGCTAGCAAGGATATCAAGAAATTGGAACGCTTAGACATTGCTGGTAGGAATGGAAAATAGTACAGCTATTTGGAAAACAGTTGGAAGTACCTCAAAAACTGAAACAGTTATGCTACGACTCAGCAACTGCACAGCAAGGTATACACCCAAGAGAACTGAAAACATATGACACACAAAAATTGTACACAAAAATCCATAGCTGCATTAATCATAATAGCCAAAAGAGAAAGAAACCCAAATATTTATCAACTAATGAATGGATAAACAAAATGTGACTGCCCATTTGCTCATAATAAAACATCTGTACAATGAAATATTATTCAGCCATAAGATGAAATAATGATGCATACTGCAACATCAACACACCTGGAAAACATTACACTGAGTGAAAGAAGTCAGACATAAAAAGCCACATATTGTATGATTCCATTTATACGTGAAATCCAGAAAAGGCAAATCTATATAGAGACAGAAAGTAGATTAGTGCCTGCCAATGGCTAGGTGGAGGGGGAATGGGAGTGAATGATAAGTCATATGGACTTTTTTTTCAGATAGCAAAAATATGCTGGAATTAGATAGTGGTGATGGCTTTACAGCTTTACAAATATACTAAAAAGCCACTGAATTGCACACTTAAAATAGGTGAATTTTATGGTATGTGAACTGAATCTAAATTAAAAATAAACAATTAGACTTCAACTTTCAGTCAAGATGGCGCAACATGGACCAGATGTACTATCACATCTGAAACAACTAAAAAAACAGCAGGATACACACTAGTTTTAAGTACTCAAGAAATATTTCTCAATATAGACAATATTTACTTATGGGCCATAAAACAAATCTCAATATATTTAAAAGACTTCAAGTCATAGAAAGTATGTTCTCTGACCAAATTGGAAATAAATTAGAAATCATTAACACAAAGAAATGTTTGGAAAATATGAAACAACAGATGGTCAAAGAAGAAACTGCAAAACAAATTAGAAAGCATTTTGAATTGAATGAAAATAAAAATACAACATATCTCAATATATGGGCTGCAGCTAACGCGGTACTTAGAAGGAAATTTATAACACCAAAACACATATTAGAAAACACAAAGATCTTGTATCAATGACCTCAGCTTCCACTCAAAAAATGATAAAAAGAACAGCAAATGAAACCCAAAGTCAGCAGGAGACTGTAAATAATGAATATCAGAGCAGAAATCAATGAAACAGAAAACAAAACAGAGAAAAGTAATGAAACCAGAAGCTGGGTCTTTGAGAAGACACATAAAATTAATGAAACTCTAGCCAGAACTAATCAAGAAAAAAAAGGGGCAGGGGGACATATTACCAATATCAGGAATGAGAGAGGTGACATCACTAACTATACAGTCTACAAATATTTAAACATATAAGGGAATATTATGGACAACCTTATGTCAACAAATTCAACAATTTGGATGAAACTGAAAAAATCTTTGAAACACACATAGTAAACAAAATGCACTCAAGACAGAGTCTATTTTTATTAAAGAACTATAGTTACAATTTTCCACTACGAAAACTCCAGGCCCACATGGTGTCACTGGTGAATTCTGCCAAATATTTTTTTAAAATCAGAATTTTATATACCTATCCTTGCAGAAAATTAAAGAACACAATACGCTTCCCAATTCATTGGTACAAGAAAACTATGGACCAATATCCTTAATATACATGGAAAAATTCTAAAGCAAAACTTTAGCAAATTGAACAATATAGAAAAATAGATAATACACCACAAAAAAATAGGATTTTTCTCTGGAATATGAGAATGGTTTAACACTCAAATATTAATCAATGTAATTCATGCTATTAAACTAAAAAATAAAATCCATATGATCATCACAATAAATGCAGAAAAGACAGTTGACAAAATCCAGCAACAATTTCCAGTAACAGCTCTCAGCAAAGTAGAAACTTTTTCAATCTGATTTAATGAGGACCTATGAAAAGCCCAAAGCTACCATCATACTTAATAATCAAAGACTAGATGCTTTCTAAGACCAGAACAAAATATGGACGTCTGCTCTCACCACTTGTATTCAACACTGTACTAGAGTACTAGACAGTGCAATAAGGCAAGAAAAAAAATAAATAAAAGGAGTACAGACAGGAAAAAAGGTAAAACTATCTTAATTCTCATACGACACGATTGTTTTTGTAGAACATCCTACAGAATCTTAAAATAAAAGTAGTGGAACTAACAAGTGAGCTTAGGAAGTTTGTGGGATACAGATGAATATATAAAAATAGATATGGCAGGGAATTAAAACCACAATGTGATATCACTAGATATCTATTAGAATGTCTAGAATTAAAAAGAATGACCACATCAGATCTGAAGGGAAAAAGAGACAATAGAATAGTAGCAAACTTCAGAATTCCATTTTCAACAATGGATAAATCATACAAACAGAAAATCAACAAGAAACATTAGATTTGAACTACACTTTGGATCAAATGGATATAACAGACACATACAGAACATTCCAACCAACAAAAACAGAACAGACATTCTTCCCAAATGCACACAAAACATCCTCCAAGATAAATCCTGTTAGATCACAAAACAAGTACCAGCAAATTTCAAAAGAATTAAATCATACCAAATATCTTTTCTGACCACAATGGTATGAAATTAGAAATCATAACAGGAGAAAAACTGGAAATTTCATCAATATGTGGAAATTAAATAACACAATTCTGGACAGCCAATGGGTCAAAGGAGAAATCAAAAAATATCTTGAGACAAGGAAAAATGGAAACAAAACATATGGGATGCAACAACAGCAGTTTTAAGTGGGAAGTTTATGGCAATAAATGCCTACATTAAGAAAAATGAAGGGTCTCAAATAAATAACCTAACTTTACACATCAAAGAACTAGGAAAAGAAAAATAAACTAAGCATAAAGTTAGCAGAAGGAAAGAGATAACAAAGATCAAAGCAGAAATAAATGAAATAGAGGATAGAAAACAATAGAAAAGGTCAATGAAACTAAGAGCTGGTTTTTTGAAAAGATAAACAAAAAAACTGACAAATCTTCAGCTACACTAACCAAGAAAAAAAAAGAAGGCTCAAATAAAATTGCAAACGAAAGAGAAGACGTTATAACTGATACCACAGAAATACAAAGGATCATGAGAGACTACTGTAAACAATTATACGCCAACAAATTAGACAACCTATAAGAAATGGATAAATTCCTAGAAACATACAACCTACTAAAACTGAATCTTGAAAAATTCGAAAATCAGAACAGACCAATAATGAGTAAGGAGATTGAATCAGGAATCAAAAAACTCCCAACCAAAAAAAACCTCAGGACCAGATGGCTTCACAGGCTTTAAATGTTTACCAAACATTTACTAAATGTAAAGAATTCCAAAAAATTAAACAGGAGGGAACACTCCCAACTTCATTTTCTGAGGCCACCGTTACCCTGATACCAAAGACAGATAAGGACACTAGAAGAAAAGAAAACTACAGGCCAATATTCCTGATGAACACAGATGCAAAAATTCTAAACAAAATACTAGCAAATCAAATTCAACAGCACATTAAAAGGATCAGACACCATAATCAAGTGCAATTTATCCCTGGGATGCAAAGATGGTTCAATATACACAAATCAATAAATCTGATACACCACATTAATGGAATGAAGGATAAAAATCATCTGAATAGAAGTAGAAAAAGCATCTGACAAAATTCAACATCTTTCATGATAAAAATTCTCCACAGATTAGGTATAGAAAGAACATACCTCAACATAATAAAGGCCATATATGACAAGCCCACAGCCAACATCATAGTCAACAGTAAAGGTTGAAAGCTTTTCTTCTAAGATTAGAAACAAGACAAGCGTGCCCACTTTCATCACTTTACTTCAACACAGTACTGAAAGTCCTAGCCAGAACAATTACACAAAGAAAAGAAATAAAAGGCAACCTAACAGGAAATGACTAAGTAAAATTGTCTCCGTTTGCAGTTGACATGATCTTATACACAGAAAATCCTGAAGAGTCCACCAAAAAACTGTTAGCATTAATAAACAAATTCAGTAGTCTCAAGATGTAAAATCAACACACAAAAATCAGTTGCATTTCTATACACTAATGAACTATCTGAAAAAGAAACAATCCCATTTATAACAGCATCAAAAACAATAAAATACTTGGGAATAAATTTAACCAAGGAGGTGAAAGATCCATACACTGAAATCTACACAACATTGATAAACAGACATTGAAAAAGACACAAATAAATGGAAAGACATGCCATGTTCACGTATCAAAAGAGTTAATATTATTAAAATATCCCTATTGTCCAAAACCATCTATGGATTCAAGGCAATCTCTATCAAATTCCAAAGGCATTTTTCACAGAAATAGAAAAAACAATCCTAAAATCTGTTTGGAACCACAAAAGATTCCAAACAGCCAAAGCAATCTCAAGAAAGAAAAATAAACCTGTAGGCATCACACTTCCTGATTTCAAACTACATTAAAAAGCTATGATAATCAAAACAGTACGGTACTGGCATTAAAAAAACATATAGTCCAACGGAACAGAATACAGAGTCCAGAAAATAACCCATGCACATATGGTCAATTAATTTACAACAAAAGAGCCAAGAATACTCAATGGGGAAGGGATAATCTCTTCAATAAATGGTGTTGGAAAAACGTTATGTTCACATGCAAAAGAAACAAAATTAACTCAAAATGGAATAAAGACTTAAACATAAGGCCTGAAACCATAAAACACCTAGAAGAAAACATAGTAAAAAGCCTCTTGACCATGACCCTGACAACGATTTTTTGGAAAGGACACCAAAAACAAAAATCTACAAGTGGGACTACATCAAACTCAAAAGCTTCTGTACAATAACAGAAACAACTGATGTTCAGAAACAATCAATCAAAATAAAGAGGTAAACTACAGAATGAGAGAAAATATATCCAAACCATATATTTGATAAGGGGTTAATATCCAAAATAAGAAACTCACACAAGTCAATTGCAAAAAAAACCCAAATAATCCAATTAAAAAACGGATAAAGGATCTGAATAGACATTTTTGTAAAGAAGATATACAAATGGCCAAAAAAGTACATGAAAAGGTGCTCAACATCACTAATCATGAGGGAAATGCAAATCAAAACCACAATGAGATATCATCTCACACCTATTAGAATGGCTATTATCAAAAAGACAAGAAATAATTGCTGGTGAGGATGTGGAGAAAAGGAAACCCTTATGCACTATTGATAAAAATGTAAATTGGTGCAGCCACTATGGAAAACAGTATGGAGGTTCCCCAAAAAATTAAAAATAGAACTACCATGTGATCCAGCAAGCCTACTTCTGGGTATTTATCTGAAGGAAATGAAATCACTATCTTGAGGAGATACCTGTGCCCTCATGTTCATTGCATCACTATTCACAATAGTCAAAACATGGAAAGAACCTAAGTATCCAGTGATAGATGAAAGAATAAAGAAAACGTGGTGTGTATATATGCAACGGAATATTATTCAGCCATTTAAAAAGAAAAAGGAAATCTTGCCATTTGCAACAACATGGATGAATCCTGAGGGCCAGAGAATGACAAATACTGTATGATTATCACTTATATGTGGAGTTTAAAAATGCCCAACTAATAGAAACAGAGAGGAGATTAATGGTTGCCAGAGGCTGGAGGGTGGGGAAAATGAGATGTTGTTGAAAAGTACAAACTTCCAGGGCCAGTCCCAGTGGCCTAGTGGTTAAATTCTGCATAATCTGCTTCAGCGGCCCAGGTTTGGTTTGAGGTGTGGCCCTACATCACTCATCTGTCAGTGGCCATGCTGTGGTGGTGGCTCACATACAAAACAGAGGAAGACTAGCAGCAGATGTTAGCTCAGAGCAAATCTTCCTCAGCAAAAACAAAACAAAAACAAAATAAAAAGCATTAAAAACAAAAAAGGGCAAACTTCCAGTTATATGATGAATAAGTTCTGGGGATCTAATGTACAGCATGGTGATTACAGTTAACAAGACCATGTATCTGAAAGATACTAAAATAGTAAATCAAATGTTCTCACTACAACAAAATGGTAATTATGTGAGGTGATGGATACGTTAACTAACCTTATCAGGGTAATCATTTCACAATGTATGCGTAACAATTGTCACACTGTACAATTTCAACTTACATAATGTTATTTGTAAATTATATTTCCATTAAGGATGGAAAAAAGAGAATAGAAGGATATCCCAGAAACTAAAACAAGTGGTTATGTGCATTAGGGAACAGAAAGGAATTGGAACAAGAACAGTAGGGGGAGCCATACTTCTCAATGTACGCTTTTTATATAATTTATTTTTGTACCATGAGAAAGTAGTACCTATTTTAAAAATTAAATGCAAAACAGAAATAACAACAAAATATTTCAAAAAACAGTGTGATAGCAGAAAAGATATGTTTAAGCTTGTAAGAAAAGTTTACTTTCTACTCATCCTTAGAAAAATATTTGAGGGGCTGGCCTGGTGGCGCAGCGGTCAAGTTTGAACATTCCGCTTCTCGGTGGCCCAGCATTTGCCGGTTCAGATCCCAGGCGCGGACATGGCACCGCTTGGCAAAAGCCATGCTGTGACAGGCGTCCCACGTATAAAATGCAGGAAGATGGGCATGGATGTTAGCTCAGGGCCAGTCTTCCTCAGCAAAAAGAGGGAGATTGGCAGTAGTTAGCTCAGGGTTAATCTTCCTCAAAAAAAAAAAAAAAAAGAAAAAGAAAAATATTTGAGAATATACTCAGTAAAACCTGAAAGTAAATTTAAAAACGGGAAGATATAGAATCCAGAGCTTGAAAAACTTGAGAATATCATAAAGGCAACTGTGCCTTATGGGAGGATTCATTTGAAATTAACACTAGAAAATTCTCCTGTGGGTAGGGAGAAATGTTTGACCCTAATTAGGTTCTTAAAGACAAAAAAACCTAAGATGTAACACACAATTTGCCTCTTCAACGAATGAATCATAAATACCACATATGTGCTAGGCACTCTTCTTGACATTAGATGAATAAATTTCTCAAGATATTTTTTTGGTCCAGTGTGCTGGGACAGAGAGGGGCAGATGTGTAGACTATGAACAAATAAATAGGTGTGTTTGTATAATTATAATGTTGGACAGTGATATGCAGTATGGAAAAAACAAAACAAAAGAAACAGAAAGATGCTGATCAGGGGTGGGGAGTTATTTAATTAGGCTGGTCAGGGAACGCTCTGATAGGAAACACCTGGAGAAAGATAAATGAAATGAGAGGTAAGCTTCAGAGATACGTGGGGAAAGAGTTCTAGGTAGAAGGCATAAAATATGTAAGGCAGAGGTGTACGTGGTGTATTGAAGGAAAAATAAAAAGATGACTGCGACTAGAACAAATATGTATCACGGAGAACACAGTGAGGGATGAACCTGAAGAAGAAGGCAGGTGCCAAATCATACAGGGCTCAGAAGCAACAGGCCTTTGGGTTTACCGTAATTAAGCTGGAAACTCCCTGGAGAGTCTTGAGCAGCTAAGTGTCATGATCAGATGATATATTACTTAATTTTATTCATAAATTTCTTCCCACCCTAAAGAGTTGAAGAGTTTAACAAAAACTAAGAAAAGTACATATACATATAAGACTTATTAACATTGTATACTGAATTTCGATTTTTAGAATACATAGACAAATTACAAAAGATAACAATGGCTACAGAATAAAGGGTAAATGTAACCAACATTGACAACATAAAAGCATATACACCTCACAGAGGTGTGAAACAGAGAGGAAGGTGGAAGGAAGGGTGAAAGCATTAAACGTCTCTTAAAGAGGGCGACTCAAGGGATGCTGTCTATAAAGGCAGAAAAACAAAAGGATGTTCATCTATGTTGTTTAAAGTTAAAATGACCAGTGGAGAGGCTGAGAAGAGTAACAAAAATTCTGAGAAGCCTAAATCTTAGAAAGTGAGAGCTGTAAAAATAACTTAAATCCTCCTCTATTACAGCAGAAAATCAACTGACAATGTCCAAAGTTGGCAACGAAGAAAGATCAGTATAAGAATATTACGTAGAGACATGAAAAAAATCACCACAGGAGCTGAAATAAAAAAAGATTAAAAGAAGTTGCTTTTGGAGAATAAGAAAGGAATACGGGGAGGGCGGGACACATCTATTACTTTTTGTTATGTTCCCTTTTAACCATGTGCATATGTTATTTTGACCCCCAACCCCCAAAAATGATTCTAAGTTTTAAAATAAATAATATATACCTAAATTGTATTTACAGCATAATTATAATTCCGTAATTGTGGATAGGAAAAAGATAACCATTTGGGGGAAAGGACTATAGACACTTTTATCTCTTTGCTTAAGTTTTAAATGCTTAATTCCCTAGAGTTAGGGCCTAGCCCCTCTTTTCACTTTGTAATTTCTTTCCACGCGATCTTTCTAGTTTCACATTTTCGATTAGCAGCTGCAGCAGTGTTTTCCAAAGTACAATCCATGGATCACCTAGGTCAACATCAGGAGGTGTTTGTTAGAATCAGATTTCCCTAGCCTTACACTCCAGAGGTTTTTCTTTATTTGTTTTAGTATTTCAATTTCTTTAAAAAGACAAACAACACTTTAAAAGTATAGTGTTGAGATAACTTTCTGTAATGAAACAGGGTATCCCAATGCAACAGGAGTAATATATCTTTATGAATATAAACGAATACAGTGTAACTTTCAGTAATTGCTACCCCTTACTTGTCCACTGACTCTCCAGCCTAGCAAATTCAAACCATAGGGCTTGTTTGATAAAGACGTTTCTCAACCCTTCTGTCTTTGTCAATCATATTATAAGTCTTACTTCCTAGGGGAAAAAATGAGGAAAGGAGCAACATGACCTGATTTATATGCATAATCTAGGATCTGTATTTTGAATGAATTAGTGGAAGAATTAGGAGACCTCAGTGGAATAAAGAAGATCAAGTGACAGGATACTGCAGTAACCCAGGCAAGAGAAGAAAATAAATTAGGTGGTAGCACAAAGATAGACGTAGATGGATTCCAGATATATTCTGGAGGTAGAATTTATTTGTGGCTAGATTAGACGTGGAAGTTAAGTGAAAGAGAGATCAAGGATAGTTAAAATTTTTCAGCTTAAATAGCTGGATGAACAATGACGCTATTTACTAAAATGAAGAAGGCTGTAGATTCAGGGGAGAAAATCAAGTACTTGTTTTAGCCACCTGAATCCTATGATCAATCTTACCATCACTAAAAGTAAGACAACGAAACACTGTGTGCCTTTTTTATGTGATATAATATTAAGCACAAAGTATCACCTGTAAATATTCCTGCCCAAAAAGTTGAATCTGAATCTAAGCAAATCTCTAGAAGTAACTTCCATTTACAGGAAATACAAAGAATACAGAAACAAGTGTTAAATGACACCACAAGAAAACAAACCAATACCTAGAACGTGGGACATCCTATAGGAGGACCGACTCGGTTTCTGTAATAAACCAACGGCAGGGACAACAAAGGGGAAGACTGCTCTAGAGTAACAAAGATTTAAGAGACACAGCAACCAAGACACGGACTTTGCCTGCATCCCATTTTGATGCTACAACAACTATAAAAAGACATTTTTAAACAATGAGGAAAATCTGACTATGAACTGTGTATTAGATGCCAAAAATATAGTCAATCTTGTTAAATTACATAATGACATTTTGGTTACATAAGAAAATGTCCATCGCTTCTAGGCTACACAGAGGGATGAAACGATATATCTAGGATTTGCTTTAAAATATTTCAGCAAGGAAAAAAAAGAAAAATGAAATGGAAAAAGAAAATGTGCCAAAATCTTGATAATTACTAAATCCAGCTGATAAGTATATGAAAAGCATGTTTGAAATTTTCATAATAAAAATGAAAAAGGGCTATGGTTTGGCCCTGTTAAATTTGGGGTGCCTATTAGACATGCAACTGGGAATGTTAAGTACAGAGTTGGGTATATGAATCTGGAGTTCTGGGAAGAAGTGGAGAGGAGGAAGTCATGTTTTTTTAGCCATGGGACTGGATAGGGTCACTTATCCAGCTGAGAAGAAAAGAGGGTGAAAGGAGTCAGGACAGAGTCTTGGTACATCCAACATTTGAAGGTCAAGAAATAGAGGAGCCGGCTAAGAAGACAGAGAAAATGCAGTGAGTCAATGACAGAGAAAGAAAACCAAGAGAGTATGGTGTTAGCAGAAATCAAGAGAAAATATATTTCAAAAAGGAAGATGAGTTCAACCAATGTCTAAAGTTTCTAAGAAGTGACCACCAGACCTGACGATATGAAGATTACCAGTGACCCTCACAAAAGCAGTATCAGTAGAGTGAAAGAGATGGAAGCCTTTTGAAAATATTAGAAAACTAATCTGCACTTTAAAAAATCTCCCATACACTTAAAATGTATTTTTATGTTTTAATGTAAAACTTTATTCTCCCATTTTATTATAGTTAGTCACAATCTCTTCTGAGACGATTGGGGCATTTCATCAAACATTTGAACACCTAGTATTAAAGTCCTTCATAGTTAAGAATTAATGATTACTTACACAGCCATCATGCACATTCAGAGTTGCTTCAAGTTTTAATCTTTGGATAAATTCTCTTCTTCCTGTTTAAAAAGAAAGAAAGAACTAAATAAATCATATAATTCATTGCTGAGAAAAGTCTAACAGTGAAGTTAAGATCCTAGGATCTGGCATGAGATCGATTCGAGCTCTAATTTCAACTCCTCTATTTATAAGCTGAGTGATAACTGGGCAAATTAACCTCCTCCTTAGCCCTTGTTATCATGAATGCCCACCCACCTCATGTGGTTATTGTGAGGAGTAAGTCACTCAAGGACAAAAAAGGCTTAGCACAGTGTCTGGACCACAGTAAACACTCAAATGTTTCCTTCATTCACCCACTCATTCAACAAATATATTGAGTACTCACTTCATTCCAGGTGGTGTTCTAGGAGCTAGGAATACAGCAGTAAAACAAAACAGAAAAAGATCCCTGCCCGTCTAGTGAGGTTATTGAAAGAAAATAAACAATGTCACTTGGTGAAAGTGCTATGGAAAAATAAAGCAGAGAAAGCAGATAAGAGAAGACTGGAACTGGGGCATACGGTTTTCCATTTTAAATAGGTTGGCAAACAGTATTTTGTAAGATACCACCTACTTTTAAACAGATCTCGATTTCAGAAATGTTAAAATATGTTAAAGTTCATTTTACAATGATGAAATGTGGCAGCAAAAGAATAAAATCAGCCTAAATATCCATCAATAGCAGAACAGTTATAATACTGCACAAAAAAGAGAAATATGCTTCCCTTTAAGAAATGAATCATCTTTACCAAAGATGAACCAAAAAGCTTCATGTTTATTCAAAAGCTGTGATAAAAGGAAGATGAATATCTGGCAGAGCAATAATTAGCTAAGTAATCATGCTGATGAGATCTCAAAATTATATTTGACTATACTCTCTGTATACCATCACAAGAGACACAGTTCTCTATTATGTTTTCTTGCCACTCAACGTAAAGATCAAGATCTTCTTAAAGCCAAACTGCTTTCTTGCTTTCTCCTTGCTTATAACTGGTAAGATGGCTAGGTAAAGGATGAACATATGGGTTGAAGAATTTTTCTTTTTTGCGTGGGGGGAATGTTCTATGGTTCCTAAATTTATTTGAATAAAACAACATACAGAAATTGAGTATTTTCATCAACTAGATTGTACTTTATATATTAAATTTTCAAGTCTAATTTTTGGTTTTAAAAAGATGCTAACCATGGTAAACCAATAAAAAATTTTTTGAATCTTTTCCTTTGAGCCAAATTACAAATTAAGAGTTAAGAAATAAAGTATTCAAATTAACAAGAAAACAGCAACTGAAATTCATTAAAATGCTAAAAAAATGTACTAAACACTTCTTTCTCCAAATTTTTAAAATCTGGGTTTGAAAACACAGTTCGAGCCATTTCTGTCTAGAGAAAATGGCAGTGGGACATGAGACAAAAGTTCTTCTAGCAAGAACACTTATATATGAATCTTGTACATAAAAACACGCACTGAGACATGATAATGACTTTGGAGATCAAAATGATTGCTTCATCCACACATCCCATAAAATGTGCTTCCAGAACAGACTCACGTAAACCTGCTCTACCTTTTTTTTTTTTTTAAGATTTTATTTTTTCCTTTTTCTCCCCAAAGCCCCCCGGTACATAGTTGTGTATTCTTCGTCGTGGGTTCCTCTAGTTGTGGCATGTGGGATGCTGCCTCAGCGTGGTCTGACGAGCAGTGCCATGTCCGCGCCCAGGATTCGAACCGACGAAACACTGGGCCGCCTGCAGCGGAGCGCGCGAACTTAACCACTCGGCCACGGGGCCAGCCCCCCTCCTCTACCTTTTTAGTAATTGAATGCACTTCATCAAGAAATAGGAGGTGAAAGCCATCATAAAATAAGAACTGGAAGTAAAAAAAACTGAGCCCCCTCAAATTAAAATAAAAACAAACTCACACCTGTTATCAAGAACTATGAAGAGTCTGGCCTACTTGTAGGCTAAGAAGTTACCTGCCACCATTTCATGGATGCTGGCAGAAGACACCAGACTCTTAAATCAGAGGCAAAGGATTTTACCACTCAAGTAGTATGAGCTTCAGGTTCCCATGGGTTCCCTTTGTCCCAATTCCCACAGGGCAATGCATATAGCTACAATCAGCAAGACAGTGTGGTATTTACAGAGGGATAAACACACAGATCAATGAAAGAGAAATAGAGAACACAGAACTAGATCCATACAAATACGCCCAACTGATTTTTAATAAAGGTGCAAAAGCAATTCAACAGAAAAAATACAGCCTTTTCAAGAAATTGGTGCTGGAGATTCATAGGCATAAAAATCCCCACTTCAAGCTAAACTGCACACCTCATACAAAAACTAACACAAAATGGACCCTGGACTTAAATGAAAATATTTAAAACTATAAAACTTTAGGGAAAAAGCATAGGAAACAATCTTCAGGACACGGGATAGGTTAAGAGTTCTCAGACATAATACCATAAGCATAATCCATAAAAGGAAAAATTGATAAATTAGACTTCACCAAAGTTAAAAACCTTTACTCTGCAAAAGACCCTGTGAAGAGAATGAAAAGACAAGCTATAGACTGGGAGAAAACTTTGGAAACTTCATATCTGACAAAGGACTAGTACCTAAACTGTATAAATAAGTCTCAATACTCAACAGTAAAAAAAAAAAAATAACAATCCAAATAAAAATTGAGCAAAAGACATGAATAGACATTTCACTGAAACTACAAAGAGAGCAAATAAGCACATAAAATTGTGCTCAACATTAGCCATTAGGGAAATGTAAATTAAAACCATGAAGTATGACTATTTACTTATCAGAATCTCTAAAATATAAAACAGCCATTAGGAGCCAGCCCTGTGGCCAAGTGGTTCAAGTTTGGCAGGCTCCACTTCAGTGGCCCACGTTCACAGGTTCAGATCCCAAGTGCAGACCTACTTCACTCATCAGCCATGCTGTGGAGGCATCCTACATACAAAGTAGAGGAAGACTGGCACAGATGTTAGCTCAGGGTGAATCTTCCTCACAAAAAACAACAAAGAACCCAAAAAACGGTGGTAACACCAAATGCTGGTGATGATGCAAAGAAACCAGATTACTCATACATGGCTGACAGGGAGAGTACAGCAGTTTCTTACAAAATTAAACAATGTGCTTACCATACAGACCAGTAACTGTAATTCTTGGACACATCCCAGAGAGAAAACTTATGAAACTTAAGAAACTTAAGAAAACGTACAGCCATACAAAAATATATATATGAATGTTTATATATAACACTTTTACACTTAATAGTCAAAATTTAGAAATAATCTAAATATCTGTCAACAGGTAAATGGTTAAAGTCATAGAACCATATCTTGAAACACTTATCAACAATGAAAAGGAATAAACTATTGATTCACAGAACAACTTGGATGGATCTTAAGGGAATTATGCCAAGGGAAAAAAGCCAATCTCAAAAGGTTACATGCTGTTATTTATAATGTTACAGACATGTTATTTATATAACATTCTTGAAATGACAAAATTACAGAGATGGACAACAGATTGGTGGTTGCCAGGGGTTAGCAGTAAGGAAAGAAAGATGTAGCCGTGGCTATAAAAGGGTATCACAAGGGCCAGGCCCAAGGCGGAGCGGTTAAGTTCATGCGCTCCACTTCAGTGGCCCAGGGTTTCAGTGGTGTGGATTCCTGGGTGCAGACCTAGCACCACTCATCAAGCCATGCTGAGGCGGCATCCCACATAACACAACCAGAAGGATCTACAACTAGAATATACAACTATGTACTGGGGGTCTTTGGGGAGAAAGAAAAGAAAAAAGAGGATCGGCAAGAGATGTTAGCTCAGGTGCCAATCTAAAAAAAAAAAAAGTATCACAAAGAATTGTGATGACACTGTTCTGTATCTTAAATGTGGTGGTAACCACATTAATGAATTAAAACTAACATTAATCTATTAAAGTTAATTAAAATTAATCTGTTAAAACTGCCTGGCACTAAATACACACACACATACAAATGAGTGCATGTAAAACTGGGGAAATCTCAAAGTTCACAGATGTACCTATGTCAATTTCCTGGTTTTGATATTATAATATAGTTGCACAAGATGTCAGTTACCATTGGGGGAATTGGTTGAAGGGTATATGGGATCTCTTTGTATTACTTCCTACAACTGCATATGAATCTACAATTATCTCAAAATAAAAAGTTAAATAGAGTACCAAAAAGAAACCTTCCCAGAAAGAAAATTCCAAGCTTAGACAGCTTCAATGGGGTTTCAATGCTGAAATCTATTAAATGCTTAAGTAAAAGATAATTTCAATTTTACACAAACTCTTCAGAGAAAGAGAACACATTCAACTCATTTATGAGGGCAGCATCATCCTGATACCAAAAACTGGCAAAAATATAACAAGAAAACTATACGTTAATATCTTTTATGAACACAGACGTAAAATTCTTACCAAAAGTGAAGCCAGCAATATATAAAAGATAATTTACCATAAGGAAGTAGGATTTAGCCCAGAACTGAATGTTGGCTCAACATTAAAAAAACAACCAATATGTTAATATAGCATATTAACAGAATCAATGAAAGGGAAATCATATAATCAACTCAATAGATACAGGAAAAAACCTTAACAAAATTCAACAACTAGTCATGATAAACATTCTCAGCAATCTAAGAATAGAAGAGAATTTCTTCAATCGGATAAATCCTATAACCAACAACTAATTTAATAGCGAAAGACTGAAGGATGAGGAATGAGCAAGGATGTCCACTCTCTCTACTTCCATTCAAGATTCTACTAGAGTCCTGGCCAGTGCAGTTAAGCAAGAAAAAGGAAAAAAAAGAATGTAAGTGAAAAGGAAGAAACAAAACTCTCTTAATATACAGTGACATAATCATCTACAGAAAATCCCCAAAAACTTGCAAAAAACAAAAGTTTATAAGTACTAATGAGTAAGTTTAGTAAAGCTGCAGGATGTGAGGACAATTTAAAAAAAATCAGTTGTATTTCTACATACCCATGATGAATAATTTGATATTGAAATTAAAAAACAATACCATCTAAAACGGTATTAAAAACATATATATAGGGATAAATATAATAAAATATGTACAAGATTTGTACACTGAAAGATATAAAACACTGCTGAGAGAAATGAAAGAATACCCAAATGGAGAGAAAAACCACCGTCAAAGATTGGAAGATTCAATAGTAAAGACTACAGTTCTCCTTGAAATAATGTATAGCTTCAACACAATACCAATCAAAATCCCAAGGTCTTTTTAGTAGAAGTTAACAAGCTGATTTTAAAATTCATATGGAAATGCAAAGAACCCAGAATAGACAAAATAATTTTGGAAAAAAGAACCAAGTTCAAAATATCACTCTAGCTGATTTCAACACTTACTATAAAGACATGAAGTACTAGCATAAAGATAGACACCTAGATCAATGGAACATGGTAGAGAAAGTGACTTACATATATGGTCAACTGAGGTGCAACAAAGGGGAAAGGATAGCCTTTTCACAAATAGTGCTAAATCAGCTGCACATTCATATACAAAGAAACGAAACCTGACCCTTACCTCACAGCATATATAAAAATTAACTCAAAATTGTTCACAGCCCTAAATGTAAGAGTTAAAAATAGAAAACTTCCAGAAAAAGGATAGTAGAAATCTTTATGACCTTGGATTAGGTAACTATTCTTAAACAGGACACACAAAGCATGAACTATAAAAGGTGCTGTTAAGAAAAAGAAAAGACAAGCTACAAACTGGGAGAAAATATTTGTAAAAGACATATCTGATTAAGGACTTCCATCAAGAATACATAAAGAATTCTAACAAATATTATCATACAACTCAGCAATCCCAATATAGGTATTTTCCAAGAAATGAGGATTTAAAAGTGTCATACCCTAGTTATGTTTTCTAAGATATAAATAAAATGAAGTTTCATTATATATATCTTCTTTATTAGCCATCAGCAATGTTTAAAACAAGATTTTTTTAATCTGCTGCAAGGACTTGGGAAACGTATCCCCCCTAAACTTGGAGTTGATAACATTCGATTACCATCGTAAAAACACACACCACCCCGTAGTTTTGCAAACCTAAGCCAACACTCCTTAATGGATATGCTACCAGGTCAACACTAACACTTTTAACAACACGATACAGAACAGAAAACTGAATGTACTCCATCTAGTAAGGCTAAATATCATTTGGAGAATCTTTTATTTTAGTTGTGTGTGTATATCACAAGTTGCCACATAAATGCATTTTTACTGTGGATCGTGGTCAAAACATTTGAAAAACACTGACCTAAAATAGACCCGCAACATAAATTTTATGCTACCAGCTCTTATCCCTTCTAAGCACTTTCATCCTATAGGAGGGGAATGAGGTCCACAGCAGTCATATTCAGTTGCCTGCAGTTGTTACGACTGGGAATATGCCTTTGGTGGCCGTACCTTTAAAAATTAGCTGCATATTCTACTATACTTGGGCCATGTTTGACAGCCATTTTTCACTACTGAAATCATACACTTTGCAACTTTCAATGGATTTCAAGACTAAAGAAACAAAATACAAATATTCCACTAACTTTTCCCCAGTGGCTAACAAAGAGGCAAAAGTCAAATTTACTGACCCTCATATATTGTAACTTGGCAACACAGTATGAAGAACTTGGTAAGCCTGAATGTAGATGTATTCGGAATACGTTAAAGAGTAATCTAAATGCAAAATTATCCATTTCACTACATACTGACTCGAATGATATTTGAAGGACACAGACTTCCTAACTCCCTTACAAAAAGAGATTTCAATCTCCACTATAAAGTTGTCACTGGCTGCCTGCTAGTATGAATGTTTGTATCGCCCAAAAATTCCTTTGTCAAAATCCTAACCACCAAGGTAATAGTATTAGGAGATGTGGTCTTTGGGAGGTGATTATGATTGGATTAGAGCCCTTACAAAAGAGACCCCTGAGAGGCAGCTCCCCACCTTGCCATGTGAGGTTACAGTGAAAAGATGGCTATGAACCAGGAAGCAAGCCCTCACCAGAGGCAGAACCTGACGATGGGGGTACCCTGAGCTCAGCCTTCCAACCGCCAAGGCTGTGAGAAATAAATTTCTGTTGTTTATAAGCCGCCCAGTTTACGGTGTTTTGTTACGGCAGCCCAAGCTGACGAAGAAACTGCCTAATCATTATTTAAACATTTTATGTTAAACAGTTTATACGTTATAGCAAACAACTCCCTCAAAAAGTTCCTTTAAATTATTTTTTTGTCAATTACTGTCTTTTAATTTAGAATGGTTAAAAGTGTAAATTCAAGTTGTAGGCAAGTCTGTCTAAAATGAGAGAAATATGAATAAAAAGAGGAAACATACAGAAATGATAGTCCTTTTATAAGCAACGTTTATCTTTATAAAACTGTATAAGTATATATAGAGATGAAATATGTGTGGCTGATAAGTTATAATAATCACTAAATTCCGAAAGCGCTCCTCGACAGCTAGCATAGAGTATCTTGAGAAACTCTGAAACATTTAAACCTACAGGTGTCCCTGACTCTGGACTCTGACAACCACTCTTCAAAAAAATAAATCCTACATTGACATTTAGATGAGACTCATAAAGATTACAAGCCCTGGCCTGGCCTCTGAACCCATGCTAGACCAAACAAGTCTCTATTGGTTCAGGTGAATCTTGTGAATTTGGGGGCCATAATTAAACATACACATCTTTTTCTTCTAAATAACGTGTGATAAATTATTTATCTTCATTCCCGTAACATAAAAGGATGTTTTGTGAACTGGCAATTTCCCTTGATGGGAGGAAAGGAGGTAATTAACCAAATTTAAATAAAATCACCTACAAAGCTTCACTACTACTATTGGAAAGACACGTTATGCTGAAATAATTGGAAATGTAAATGTTACAGAAAAATCTGTCAATTTGTTCTAACCAGTTTTACCGTTCTTTCGCAGTAACTCATTATTAGAAATACAAATAAGGGAAACAAATTACAAAAATATTTAACCTACAATACTGTAGTTAAACAAACAATGTTTAAATAGAAGTCTCAAAAAAAAAAGGATCTATTTACTTTCTAAAACCCTTGGACTTGGGACGTTTTAAAAGGAAAGGTTTATAAGAGTACTTCAAAATGTCATTTTTTTTAAATCTCACTCAGGCACTACTAAAATGCGGATTTTGCTGTGTCCTGAATGCTAAATCAAGATTAGCACTGTGGTGTGGAAGGGTTAGATTAACTAAGGGTGTACACAAAGTCTACGAAGGCCAAGAAATTACTTTGCAAGCTATTTTCAAAGACTTAGAAACCCACACTGAAAGGAAGCTGTTTCAAGAATGTGCTAATTATAAAGTACATATTGTTAGCACATTTAAAATATTATTTAAGATAAGGAACTCCCTTTATGTATATACACATTTGATCATCTATAATTTAGACTTTCTACTAAAGTCAGTGGACTCTCACTCTTCAATTCCTCTCCACCCAACGCACAAACGCCACTCTCACTAGTGAGTCAGAGCAGAGTGAAAAAGAAAATATACGGTTTTGTTAGATTTTAACTGACTGTCACAGACACAGGTGAACTAACTTAACCAGAAGAAAACATTAATATATAAACCTATATAAGTACTTAACTGTCTAACCAACTGAGATAAAGAACCAAATTATAAATTCATTCTTATAGAACACAGCATTAAAATTTGTTTTATTAAACTAAAATTAAGTTCTTTCTCAGCGAACAAACACTAAAAAAAACCCTGCACATCTTTTTTGGTTACTGGTTTAAAAAAAGCACTCTCTATCGGTGTTTAATTTTCAAACGATTAATCACCACTCCAGGTACTTAGCCTAGAGCAAACACACAAACGGCAGGCAGAGGGATGTTCGCGGCAGTGCTGTTGCTAACAGGGAACGTCCATTTCAGGAGGAAAGGTTGAGGCCACTGCGGTGCCTTCATGCTGTTAAATACTAAGCAAATTTAAAAGACTGAATATTCAGATCCTTTTTACCGCCTTGGAAAGATCTCCAAGATGTAGTCAGAAAAAGCAAGCTGCAAAACAATGTTCACAATATGACACCATATATGCAGGTCTCACACAAACACAAAACTAGCATTTCTACATGTACATATGTGCTTGTAAGAATGTAAAAGAAGGTCCTGAAGAATACTCAGGAAACATAACGTTGTTACCTCTCAGGGTGTGTGTGTGAAACTGTAATGGATCACAAGGATTTCTGCTTCATTTTTACTAAGTTTTTACGAGGAGAATGTATTCTTATTTCACCTGCAACACTAAAAAACAAGAATAAGGAAAAAAATGCTTGCGAACCTCGCAAATAATTTACACACCAGAACTGTTAGGTGTAATGAGATTTCATTTTCTTTTATTGATTTCAAATCAAAACCAAATGACATCAACAAATACCTAGCAAAAAGTGACAAAATTGGAAAAAAACTTTTGAATGTTGTCGTCTTATCTTCAAATTTTAAAAGAATGAAATAAAAGAGAGTAATGAACAGACTGCCCAGGAAGAAACTTGGAAAACACCCTTACTAAACAGGTCCACCTCTAAGATATCGGACTTCTGAGTTAGCTCAGGTGCGACCCAGAATTCTCACAAAACCACTGGATCCAAAACGAAAAAAAAGTGGACTGCTGTTCGCTCAAGTGTTGAAGGTTGTTTTTAGAAGGCTTAACTAGGAAACAGTAAACGCCAAGTGCGTTTCACAGGAGAGGGGAGAGGAACGTGAAACCCGACACCCCCGGACGGCGCTCACAACCAACCGAAGGGCCGAGCGGCCGGGCGGGGGCTCGCCGACCCCGGGGGCCTGTGCTCGTGGCCGCCCGCGGCGCCCAGTCCCCGAGGGTGGGCGCCCGGCGCAGCCGACACCTGGCCCTCCGGGGAGGGAAGGGACGAGGGGTCAACAAAAACTTAGGTCCTTCGGCCGAGCGAGGCGCGCGCCGGAGAGGAGCAAAAGCGCCAACTTCTGCTCCCAACGAAGCAGCCCCGGGGGGCGGCAAGTGTTCTCCCGAGTCCCCCTCCAGAGGCGACCCCAACACCGTTCCTGCCAGGACTGCCTGCCCCCGGGGCGGCCCCCGGAGGAGAACCCAGCAAGGGCGGCGCCTGGCGGCAGGCACGGGGGCTCGGCAGCGGGAGGGCGCCGGCGCGGCCGGCCGAGGTCCCCCGGCGCCCGGGTCTCGGGGCGCCCCCGCCGAGGCGCTGTCCCACCGCCAACAGCCCCCGCTGCGAAGGCCCCTCCCCCACCCCCGGGCGGCGACCTCGGCGCCTCCGCCCGGGCCCCGCTCACCCAGGTAGCGGTTCCGCAGCCGGGACGGGTCCTCCAGCCCGAGGGACCTTTTCCTCACGTCCCACAACAGGTGTGGGCAGGAGCCACGCCGAGACATGGCTCGGCCCGGCCGGGGTGGGAGGGGAGCCCACCGCGTGGGGGAGGGGAGGAGGGGGAGGGGACACGCGGATCAACACCCGAGTCGCACCGGCACCATCCGTGCGCCAGCCCTCGCGGGCGCGGCGACTTAAACAGCGGCGGCAGCGGCGCCTTCGCCCCCGAAGCCCGGCCGCACCCGGGCCGAAGCTCGCCTCATACTCTCCTTCTCAGACTACCCAGAACATCCTGAGATCAGCAACAGTCCCCTCCCTCGGCCCCCCTCCAAGAGGAGGTGGAGGCGGAGGTGGCCGCGACTCCTCCCTCTCCTCGTTCTCGACACCCTCCCTTCTAAGCCTTTCTCGCGAGACGACGACCACCCCCGGGGACTGATGCCGGTATCCGCCTCAGCTGCCCTCACCCTAGAAAAGTGGGTTGAGGCCACTCTAGCCCAGTCCTTAATTCTCTATGGACAGACGAGGAATAGAGAGAGAAGCTGAGGTCTGAAGTCTTTCGCTCACGAGTCTCATTCCGAAGGAAGCAAGAGAGTTGTGCGGTGTCATCTTTAGTTGGGGCACGGAAGGCCCGAAAAGCCCATTTTAACTACGGGCCTCCCGATCAAAGTGAAAGCGGATTAGAGCCGGTGCAGCTTCACTTTCCCTTCTCCAAAATGGCCTCGAGGGCAGGAAGGAGAAATTGGAGGTTCGCGCTGGGCCCCGCCCACGCCGCGGGGCGGCCCAATCACCGCCGGCAGCTCTGCTTGCGCAGGCGCGCTGCCGGCAGGGCTCAGGGAAGACTCGGTGAGGCAATCCTTTGGGCACCTGTTGCCATGACTCCTCCTACGGGTCGGCTGCGGGAGGGCGGGCGGCGGGAGGCGGGCCCGGGGCGGGCAGTCGCAGAGCCTCCGCCCCCTCAGCGGTCTCCAGGCCCCCGCCCGTAGACGGTTCGCAGGGGGCAGGCTGAGCCCCGGGAAGGGCGCCCTAAGGGAGAGGAGGACGCGAGGCGCTGTCGCAGGGGAGAGTGACGAGCTGCCCTTCGTTGTCAGCCAGGGCCGAGCACGCGGCCACTCTCCCGCCCGGCCGCCCACGATCACTCGTCCGCAGAGATGTCAGCCGCCGGCGCCCGGGGCCTGCGGGCCACCTACCACCGGGTCCTCGATAAAGTGGAGCTCATGTTGCCTGAGAAGTTGAGGCCGTTGTACAACCACCCGGCAGGTAATGGACCCTTAGAATGGCTCCTACCGAGACCTTCCCTCTCTCCCCCCTCAAGTCGACCTTTAGAGGTCCGCTGGCACCTCTGCGGCTGGAGCCATCACCCACATCCCCAACCGCTTCCCCTCGAGCGCGTCCGCCTCCTCTCCCGTCCTCCCTGCTTTTCACTTCTTCTTATCCAACATCTCTCATAACCCTGTGATTCAGCGCCCTTCGCTATCTTTGTTGCGCCCCATCCCTTAGGCACCATTCAAACCCGGAGCGGGCCTCTGGATTTGATCTTTCTCCTTTTCCGCAGCCGCGAAAGGGTGCGGGCCACCCCGAAACCCTCATTCTCTCCTCTTTCCTCCACGAGTAGTGGTATATTGACCCGCGCGGAGCAGAGCTGTCTTGTCGCACCGGAGGGTTTGGAGTAAAGGTCATACTTCCTTCAGCTCCAGCTGGCAGGGGCCTGCGGATGCGTGACCCGGGTGTCAGAGTCAGTGTCATTCCTCATCCCACAGGTCTAGTTGGTTTAAGTCTATCCTTATTTATGAAATTACTGAACAAGCTCTCCCTGGGCCTTTTCACGTGCACAGACCTGGATTTAATTCTACTCTGCTGCTTTGTATAGGTGTGACCTTGAGCAAAATCCTAAATCTCTTAGGTTTTGTAAAATGTGGTGGATGTGAGAATTAAAGATAGCATGTGTTTCATTTTTCATAAATGCTCCGTAAATGTTAGCTTTCTTGTCCTATTGGAGAACAGCGTTCTTATGGTTGAAAAAAATAATTCTGTAAGACGCTGGAAGATCTCAAGTCCTCCAACTCTTTATTTAAGACCTAGAATTCTGTTACTTCTCCTATAAAATGGGCATAATAATACTTACTTGGCTGGGAACTGTTCTGAACTCTCTTTCAAGCCTAAGACTTAGCAGATTAGAAAATGTGTGGTAAATTGAAACATTGAAGTGCACCCCAAAAAGTGGCCATTTTTTCCTACATAGTTAAATCTGTATCTATAGCTGGTGTCATTAGGAAAGTTGTCTGTTTCCCAACGTATCTGAGTCAGAGCTGGTTACTAAATCTGATTTCCAATTTAATAATGCAATGAACTATATCTTAGGATTATACTTTAGTGTTATTTACTACAGTATTATACCCATTATAAAATTGATCTTTAAGGAGAGGTATTTATCGATGAATAGGTTTATTTAGTTTATTTGCCTTTTAGTTCTTTTAACGCTCAATTTTTTGGAATTATGCTCTGTTCTGTGGCAAAGGTTTTCAGGAGGGAGGATTGGGCAATGCTTCTGTACTGATCTTCACTTTAGAGTCAACTGGATTCTGTGGAGTCAACTCTGCCCCTCTTTGTGTTTGGACTGTGTGATACCAGCAGGGGAGGAGCAATTATAGACTGCTTTAATACAAGATTAGAGGGTAGTTTTACAGTGATCTTTTCCAAGGCCTTGGCTTTAACCATCTATAATCATTACTCAACTTTCGGAATGAAGAGGAGTTACCTTTCATTTGTGGATTGTCCATTTCATCCAGGTGTTCTTGGATCAGTTCAGTTGATTGTACCCCTTTCTCCGTGTAGTGAAAGAAGCATAGGCTTTGAAGCCAGACAGATCTAGGTTTAAATCTTGGTTATGTGACCCTGGCCTTAAATCCCCCAAGCCTTAGTTTTCTAATCTATAAAATGGGGGTAATAATTAACACCATTTAAGGATTGTTGTGAAAATTAAATGGTATAATGTCTGTAAAGCACGTGGCAGAGTTTTTGCACTTAGACTGTCAACAAATGTTAGTTCCCTCCCATCTAAGCTTTTAACCAATATGCAGAGTAAGAATATCTATCACTGTAAAATTATTTGTGATTAAAAATTGGTAGGGGGGCCGTCCCGGTGGCATAGTGGTTAAGTTCACACGTTCCACTTTGGCAGCCCAGTGTTCATGGATTCGGATCCCAGGTGCAGACCTGGCACTGCTCATCAAGCCATGCTGTGGTGGTGTCCCACATACATAATAGAGGAAGATTGGCACAGATGTTAGCTCAGGGACAATCTTCCTCACCAAAAAATAAAAAATAAATAAATAAATCTTTTTAAAAATAGTTGTAGGCACCCCAATGTAGAAATGTAGAAGCATGAAAAATATAACTGTTGCTTCCTTAGTATTGAATAAAATCTGAAGAAACACTGATTATTGTTCCAAGAGTTACCCAGAGTGAATATTCAAAGTTTTTGCATACTGTTTTGCATAATGGTATATTCCTGAATCATCGTTTAGACCTTAGAATAGATTCACATGCTGAAGGTTTTGACAATGATATGCAAGACTAGGGTATTAATACTTGTATATCATACATTGCCGATTCTAAATTTTTGAGATTTAATTTTATCACCGACAAGTATGTCTAGACAAGTAACAAGAATATGTCTCTATGTAGATACGTGTTGGAGTTAGAATATGGCATTATATATCTATATTATATACTGTAGTTAGACCTGTGGCCTGCATCATTCATGTACCTATGTGTTGTTCTTGGCACATCATGATCTACCTCTGTAGAGTAAGAACAGAGTTCTAAACAAATGTTTGCCCTAGGGAGTTGAGTTCTGGTAAGTTATGACACTCTCCTTACCCCCTCCTGCCTATAGAAGTCTGTGACTCCACTGCATAGCTATACTCTAGATATTTATCACAGAAATAACCTTGAAGTCATACTACCCAATGTTTACTTAAAAGCTTAGTTGCACAAAAAAAATTATTAGTGGAGGAATGTCATTACTTTGTATTTATGAGCTCCAAAATGGGGTGAATTGTCCCAAGGGGTGCACAAAATGAAGCATTGTAATGCAGAAAGAAAACAATAGAACTAGAACTGTTAATGCTTATTATTATTTTCTCCTTTTTAAGTTCCCATTGTGTATATATCTTAAGTATAAAAATATATTAGTACAGTTATGTATATACACACACAACTGAATTCCATGGAGTCAACATATATATGTCAACATATATATGTGTATAAACTGGGAATATATAAACTATGTATGTAGGGGATATGTGCTCAAAGTTTTTTTTTACTGATATGGTCATGTGTTCAAAAGAAAGTGGGAGACCACAGCTCTAAAGAGTCTAAAAATTATCCTTGACGCCAATCAAAAGGTATAAACCTCCAGTTATAAGATAAATAAGTTTTGGGGATGTAATGTACAACATGGTGACTAGAGTTAACAATACTGTGTTGTATATTTGAAAGCTGCTAAGAGAGTAGATCTTAAAAGTTCTCATGACAAGAAAAAAAAATTGTAACTAGGTGAGGTGATGGATGTTAACTAAACTTATTGCACTAATCAATCATTTAGAACTATAAACGTGTATCAAATCATGTTGTTCACCTGAAACTAATAGAATGTTATATGTCAATTATATCTCAGTAAAACTGGAGAAAAAATAAAATAAATAATAAAAATAAATAAAGCTATATTATTTTAAGTCACTGTAGCTTTGCTTTTATTGACTTATGTTTTGCCTTAAATGGAAGAACTTTTGAAAAACCGCTTCTATGAAATTTGCTGCAGTGCTTAGCGTGCTGCTGCTGAGAATATCATTCTCCGTTACATGATGTTTCTGCGAAGGCTCATGGGAGAAGTTACTGTAAGGTCTTAGTAACAGGAACATTAGCATTTTTCCTAGGTAAGAGAATTGTTTTTTTCTTATTTATCTTAAAGACCTTGCGAATATTTTAAAAATTGAAAATGTAGTAAATAAACCAATATTAGCCGTGTTCGTAAGGGACTATCTTTATCATAAGTATTCAGAATTAAATACTAAGGGAATTGATGTTATATACTAGATAGTTTACTACAACTTAGTTCAAAGTATATGTTATTTTATTATATGTAAATAAAGCCAAATGTGGATCAAATAAATAACCAGTGTAGATACCCACATAGTTACATAGTTCTTTAACATCTCCATTTAGAACAATTTATTTTTTTGCTACAGAGATTATCTGATGAATTCTAAAGGCAGTGTAGGATAGACATCTGCATAGCTATATTATATATTATGTCCGTATAGTACATTATATATAATACATCTATATACAGATATATTCTTAAATATATATTTAATATGTGTTTAGAATATACACTAAATATATAAATATATATATTATTTCTTACAGTAATAAACTCTATTATCTTAAAATTAAGGAATGAGAATCAAAATGGAAAGCTGGGATTTCAAATACAACTGTAAGATATTGATAAAAAATAGAATATCTTTAAACAGTTAGCTACCAAGAAAGTTGAATGACTCAATATTTATTGAGGGCCTACTGTAAATTAGGCAGTGTTCTGGCACTTGGGATACGTTAATGAATAAAATAAAAATCACTGCCCACAGAGATACTGTATCCTCAGAAAGAGCATAAAGAGAGTGCAACCTTTGCTGTAATTATTTGACACTTTTGTCTGCTAAACTGATTTTAAACTAATTTTTAAAAATTGAGACTGTTTATGCCTCACCTAATTTGATTCATCAGATGTACCAAAGGAGAAGCAAGCTCTAATTAGGAAAAGCTATAAATAATTTGTCATTTCCGAGTCATGTAGGAAGATTAATTTTGGTTATAAGAGTATGAAATATGTTTAAAGGGATATAGTAGAAAGAGGACTGGGATCAAAGACCTGTGTTCTGGTCCTTGCTCTATCCAGAATTGCTGAGTATAAGGCAAATTACTTCTAACTGTCTTTTTCATCTATAAAAATAAGGGAGTTTAGATTTTCCTTAAGGTCCTTTCCAGCTGTAATAATATACGATTTGGTGTTTCTACTAGGGCTTTTCCCACTCTCAGAGCCCTCAGGAAACTCAGATTTCATTAGATAAACCCATATAGTTATGGTTAGATTAGGATTTCGGGCTCTAAGCTTTTAGCCTTCCTGTGCTGGGTATTTTAGATGAGTAATTCCACCTCTCTGACCCTCATTTACCTGACTTATAAGTGCCTGAACTAGACGATTTCAGCAATCTTTCTAAATCTAAAAGTCATTGATTCTTTGTAATTGAAGAAACATGTAAATTAGAATATATCAACCCTAAAATGGGTATTAGCTATCTTAGCTAGTTGCTTCACCTGTTGTTTTACTTTAGAATTTCCACCGAAGCCTATTTTCAATCAACAGTTTAAAAATGATTATATATCCATGATGTTCTGGGTACCATTTGAGTGATAGCTGTTTCCAAGGCTTTACAGAAGATATAAAAAGTATAATGGCTCTCAAACAATAGCCCTTCCTGTTCTTAGTGTGAAATCAGAACTAGCTTTAGTACAAATAAAAATGAGTGATTGTTGACAGTCAATATCTATGTCAAAGAGTAACCTTTACAAATTCTAAAGATTTGTAAGTAGTTTGTCCCATGATAGCAAACAGGTATAGACTTGCTTAATATAGGGAACTACGAAGAATGTTGAGGGATGTTGAAAAGCAACAAATCACAGAGAAATGGAATGAAAGGGATGGGAAGAGGTAGAGGAAACATTCAGTAAGAAACTCTAGGGGCCGGCCAGGTGGCGCAGCGGTTGAGGTTGTACGCTCCGCTTCGGTGGCCCAGGGTTCACCGCCCCGGATCCTGGGTGCAGACCTACGCACCGCTTATCAAGCCACGCTGTGGCAGGCATCCCACATAGAAAGTAGAGGAAGACAGGCACGGATGTTAGCTCAGGGGCAGTATTCCTCAGCAAAAAGAGGAGGATTGGCAGCAGATGTTAGCTCAGGGCTAATCTTCCTCAAAAAAAAAAACAAATTTTTCACATCGGGACATAGTGAGCACCTCAGTTCAATATTTGTGTGTGTGTGTGTTTGCATGTGTGTGAAAGTTACCTATGCTGTTCTAAGAAGGAGGTCTTTGGGGCCGGCCCGGTGGCACAGCAGTTAAGTTCGCATGTTCAGCTTCTCAGTGGCCTGGGCTCTGCCACTTCAGATCCTGGGTGCGGACATGGCACTGCTTGGCAAAAGCCATGCTGTGGTAGGCGCCCCATGTATAAAGTAGAGGAAGATGGGCATGGATGTTAACTCAGGGCCAGTCTTCCTCAGCAAAAAGGGGAGGATTGGCAGTAGTTAGCTCAGGGCTAATCTTCCTCAAAAAAAAAAAAAGGAAGTCTTTCCCTAGGGAGAGAATCACACATACAATGAATGACATACTTTCTGGGTAGAATTTATATAATAATTAGTTGAGTAATTTCTCTCAGATAAGGAAATTAGGAAGTAAATTTATGTCATTATTTTATCAACAGGTTCATCGAAGTTCTTCAGGGCAACTAGATTTGTTATTTTGTTTAAAAATGTATGTCTCATGCTGCCGACCCCATGGCCGAGTGGTTAAGGTCGCACGCTCCGCTTCGGTGGCCCAGAGTTTCGCCGGTTCGGATCCTCAAAAAAAACCTTTATGTTTTAGAAATGGTGATGTAAGTTGCAATGTTTCTTCATTACCATTTCCACTATTGATTGATTGCTGTTTTCAGGAAGGCACCCTCTATGCCTGAATTCATACATGTCTAAATTCATTTGATTTATTTGTTCTTAAGGTAGAAAATAATTAGCTAAGATAAAATAGAAGGGTGAACTAAAGTAAATTTTCTTTAAAATTTTTTATTAACCCATTGTATGATCACAGGTATTTTTTCCCTTTTTTTTTTTTGAGGAAGATTAGCCTTGAGCTAACATCTGCTGCCAATCCTCCTCTTTTTCCTGAGGAAGACTTGACCTGAGCTAACATCCGTGCCCATCTTCCTCTACTTTATATGTGGGACACCTGCCACAGCATGGCTTGCAAGCGCTGCATAGGTCCACACCCGGGATCCGAACCGGCGAACCCCAGGCCACTGAAGCAGAACATGTGAACTTAACTGCTGCATCGCTGGGCTGGCCCCTTTTCCTTTTTTTAAAACAATGAAGAAGACACTGTTTGCATTAATAGATAGCCAACTCTGACTATTTGTTTCACCTAGCATCATCTCATATCTCAGAAAAGTTAGAAATTTAGAATGTCATATATTTGCTACTGATATTTTTAAATTCAGTGCTTAGCAGCTGTTAAACTAATTTAGGGTTTGTTTTGTGGTTTAAAATTATTCACTAACTAAAATATTCGTACCTCTCTGGATCCAGGTTCTAGCAACTATAATTTCATGTTTGCAGTTTGTTTGGTTTGGTTGGTTGTGGGGAAGAGGGGCAGTTAATGTTTTAGAACTCTCACCTAGCTCGGGGCAGTCGAGTAAATTAGTTACCAGGCAAACCTACTGAAAAGCTTGACTGAATTAACCCTGAAGGATCAAGCATGTAAGCTTGTAAAGAAACCAAAACCTCGGCCTTGCTCAGGAAACAATTTTTGGGGTGGTAGAAGAGGAAGCATCGGTTCTGAAATAGGAAGAGAGGAGTTCAAAGCTATAGACTAAAACAATGAGCCGGCTTACCCTCGAGAGGTGAAGCCAAACTTCATGCAGGGATAAAAAATAAACCTGGTAACTGATACTGCATACGACCTAGAGGCTTTGTATATGACAAAAAATAAATAAATAAAACAGGTGTGACGCTAGGAGTCTCAGAAACTCAAGCTAAATAAAACAACCAGAGAGTTTGAAAAGATTGGCTTGTAGGATCAGTGCATATGGCATCAGACACGCAGGAGGAATTTTCTGGAGCCAAAGGGGAGTGCCATGGGCTAACATAGAGTAACTAATGAGTAAAGGTCTAGTGAGCCCTGATGTAAAGGGAGCCCGACGTCCCCAGAGGTGAGTAAATAGCTAATTCCAGCCTTGAGGATGAAGCGGTGTTCAGGCAAATCTGGGTCAGACCTAAAGTTTGAATATCTTTGATTAGCACCTACTCTGGACATGGTTAATTCAATTCAGTTCTGTTCACAAATATCTACCATTTGTCATGGAAAACTAAGAAACAGTCCTTGGGCCGTGACTAGTTAAAGAGACAGATGCATAAATAGATCATTTTAATTGTTAAGTGCAGAGAACAATAGAAGAATATATACTCTGTTTTGGAGTTCAGAGAAGGAGCATTTAATCTGGGGATGTTAAAGGCGGCTTCCTTAAGGAGATGAAGCCGAGATGAGTTTTTGAAGGATATTAGGAGTTAGCCAGATGAAGAGAAGGCAGAATAGCGGGAGGGGACAGCAGAAAGTAAGGTTTAGAGCCATAAAACATCATGAAACTAGTGGCACTTTTACCTAGCTTGTCAATCCACCCAGGCCAGGGTTTCTTAACCTTACACCATTGACATTTTGGGGACTGGATGGCTGTTAGAGGGGGCTGTCCTAGGCATTGTGGGATGTTTAACAGCATGCCTGCCTAGAGGAGGCGTCGTTATGTGGCTAGAGCTCTAGGTGTAATGGTAGGGTGATCAGAACAATGCAAAGTTTAAGAAACTGGGTAAAAGATGAGTACAGTAACTCAGGAATTGAATATAGCTAGATCTTCACTCAGTTATAAGAACATCAAAATTTAGAACTCCCCAGTAGTTTTAATTCTTCCAGTAACTGTTGCAGCACTGTCTCCAAATTTTCTCTGCAATTTAAAATATGGAGAACTCGGAGGCACATACGAAACCATGAACGTGACCATCTATCACATGTATGTGAGAAAGTGAAGTTTAGCATTGTAGTTCTTTTGGCCCACGCGGATGGAGAGGGCCTGTGCCATGACCTTCTAGTGTTTGAAGAATTATCAGTCTAAAGATGATATCCAGCTCCTTTGAAGATGGAGAAAATAAGACTTAGGTTGCAGACAGACTTTAGGATTAGGTTTAAATGTTCTAGGAAATCAGCAAACTTTTTTTTTTTTTTTGAGGAAGATTACCCTGAGCTAACATCTGCCACCAATGCTCCTCTTTTTGCTGAGGAAGACTGGCCCTGAGCTAATATCTGTGCCCATCATCCTCTACTTTGTATGTGGGACACCTACCACAGTATGGCATGCCAAGCGGTGCCATGTCTGCACCCGGGATCTGAACTGGGGAACCCCAAGCCGCCGAAGCAAAACATGCGAACTTAACTGCTGTGCCACCAGGCCAGCCCCAAACTTACTTTAAAATTCTTAAAAGTATAAGCCAGACTTATCAATATTTAAATATCGGATTGACAAAAACGACTTATGTTTTAAAGAACTTTTCAGTTGTTTGCAAATGTGTATACACATATATGTATATTACATATACACATATACATACGTACTTATATATTAGAGTTACAGTGTAAACTCTAGTTAATATAAACTGCTTCCAGCTATGCTGGCTAATTCTTTTTGTTCAACATCTATTAGATGGTAGGGGTATAAGTATGAATACTGTTTAGCCACTAGCCTCAAGGAAGCCATAATTTTGGTAGGTAAGTAGACTCACGACTCACTACAGTAGAATAAAGTATGCTGTGGCAGATGTTTAAATCTTACTCTGTTAAAATCACATTGAATTAATGAGTTTAGCTGTAAGGCCAAAGTGAATTGTCTTGAGAGGGGTAAAAAAATATCAAGGACTATGTTAAATTGTGGAAGAATAGTCCAAAACTTGTAACATTGCCATCACTTAATAACAGTAAAGGCAAGCAATGGCTTACACTATCCATGTGACACTTTTCTAGAACTACTTAGTAAGCCAAAATTATAGAGGGAGCGCATGCCGTTTTTACAGTTTTCAAATTTCTCTTCTTAATGTTAAGATTAACCAACTACTTTTGATAGGAATTCAACCAAAATGCACCCCAAAAAGAAGTGTTATCACTGGGTTCACTTTCACTTTGGGGTGATGGTTATTACCTAAGTGTGAAACTAGTATGGCTCTGATGAAAGCGCTTTATAATTCAGTTTCCGTAAAATGCTTTTATACGGCTCCCAGATAGGATTTTGCTTAAACAGCCTTCCTGTGCTTAGGTCATTAAAAGCTATCACTGCATTTTATTTGCCCGCACATCCCCTGTGCCTGGTACATTGTAAAGCAGGCAGTAATTATGATGGGTGAGTGAATGAATGGTCTTGGCTGCAACAAACTAAACCCAGCGCTACAGCTGGACCTTAACCCAGCTCGGAGCTGTTTCAACCTCACCGTCTGTTTTTTGTTTTGTTTCTAAATAATAGGTTTAAGTCATTTTGTCTTTTAAATGTTATTTATGCATATGTGAACAGAAATATTCCTTATTATTCATGACAGTGAATACTCACCTACTAGAGGAAAAAATGGATAAATGCAACTTTACTGCTGGTGCTGTTGAGGAATATTGATTGGGAATAGATGAAGAGAAGTAAAATATTATGTGTGGGTGATGATGCCATTTTAGATGTGATTTTTTGATCCATAAAAACAAATTATTTACTTTTGCAAAGTAAAGTGGAATATTAAGGCAACAATAATAGTCAGGAATATAATAGGATTTAAAAATTTTTTAATTTGCTCATAAGTCACTGTTGTCGTATATAAAGTTGCTTAACTTGTGTGTTAAGAAATAAATGTATTTTGTTGATCAGTGTGTGAGAACATACACACCATACTAAGTGCTCTGATAAATGTTGGATCTTGCATGCTTAGTTACATTTTAAATTACTATGGACGAAGTCTGTTTCTTTCCTGTGACTGTATCCCCGTGAAGGTTAAAAGAGATGTATGATTTGGAAGAGTTAGAAGGGGCAGAGTTACCTTCTATTGTTAAAGAGTACCAGGTTGAGAGTTAGAAGACGGAAGTTCCGGTCACAATTCTGCTGCTCATTGGCTGCATGACGGGAGTGGGTCACAGAACTTCTCTGAACACATCTGTAAAATGAAAGATTTAGATTAGGTGATCTCTGGTTTTCTTCCAGCTTTAAAACATCATCCTTCTCAAATTCTAAATTATCTTAGAAACCAGAATTGTCTTCAAACCTACAAACATTTATTTAACGTTTTGCATAAGGTGGCTGGGTCGCAGAATAGCTAAACAAGGACCCTGCCATTCTAAAGAGCTTACAGATCTAGTCTTGCCCCTTTCTCATGTGAACTTTAAAGTTGAGTTTATTAATTTTTTACTAGAATATGTAGAATTTTTACAAGAACTTTAGTAGAACGCATGTGGTAACATGTCATTTATGATAAATATTAATAGAATTAGTGAATATATAAATATCTACTGAGGCTCATATCACAAAAATTCCATAATTTTTAATTTCCCCAATTTGGATATTATCCCTGAGTGAACTAACATTAAATTCCATGTTCAAGGTAAGCATTGAGAATGGTTTCCAAAACCATCTCCATTGTACTTTAGCAAATTTTTAACAAGTCACAAAAATACAAATAATTGACAAGGAGATCAAAACAACTTGTATGAAAGATTGACACTATGGTGACTTTCTTAATGTTAACTTAAATAGAAAGTATGCAGAAAGCGTAGTAAAAATGGTTAGAAATAGATGGATGAGTCTTTGGGGTTTTGAAATGTGGTGATGGCATGTATAAAATAGTTGGTTTATTTCTAAATTTTTTCTTTTTATTTTTCAGGTCCCAGAACAGTTTTTTTCTGGGCTCCAATTATGAAATGGGTAAGTCTTGAGTTTTCACAGAAGGTAGTGAAGAAAATATTCTTTAAAAGAAGCTTACTAATATGAAGTAACTTTTATGAGGAATATACTTTTAAATGTTCATGGTGTGCCTTGAAATGATTTTGTGCAAATACTCTCAGATGTATCATTTTTACTTCATAAAGCACACTACCAACTTTAGTTTTTCTGACACCTTAGATAAGAGGCTTTCTGGGAACATATTTATTATCACAAATCTTATAATTGTGGGCCACAGGAACATGAAACTTCATTCTAAAATTTTATGACCAAGTAAACGTTAAACTAGTTAGAACCCTCCAAATTAACTTTTATTATTAATTAAGTATGAAAACCAAAGATAGTAACACCAAAATAGAGGCAAGGAAAGTTAGTCTCAGAAGTAGAAGGATTTATCCAAGGGCATATATTAGCATTTGGTGAGAGAGAGAGAGAATTTAGGACCTCTGACTCCAAGACCAATGCTTTTACCCTGTACCAGTTTCCATTCCTAAAGTTCTCATTTAGCTGAAAAGAAATAATTTTGGTGGCTGTTTATAGCAAATCATTGATTTTATGTTGAAAGTGCCAGTTTTGGCCTATAGCAGTGCTGCTCAAAGTGTCATCGCTGAACCTGCACCGTTGGCATTGCCCAGGAATGGGTGAGAAATGCCAATTTTCAGGTCCCATCACAGATTTACTCAGTCTGAAACTATGAGTATGGAACCTAGTAATTTGCATTTTCATAAACCCCCTAGGAGATTCTGATACCTTCTAAAGTTTGAATACAGAAGTAGGCTTTTTTTTCAATTGTTGAAAAATACACGAGATTTAACATTTTAACTATTTTTTATACTGTTAAGTATATTCACATCATTGTACACCCAATCTCTAGAACTTTTTTTATCTTGCAAAACTAAAACTCTGAACCCATTAAGCAATAACTCCTCATTCCCCTCTTTCCCCAGCCCCTGGCAACCACCTTCCTACTTTCTTTCTCTGTGAATTTGACTACTCTAGGTACCTCATATAAGTGGAATCATACAATATTTGTCTTTTTTATGCCTGGCTTATTTCACTTAGCATGGTAGCATGTGTCAGAATTTCCTTCCTTTTTAAGTCTTTTTAAGTCTGAATGATATTCCGTTGTATGTATAGACCACACTTTGTTTATCCATTCATCTGTTGGATAAACTTGTGTTGCTTCCACCTTTTGGCTATTGTGAATATTGCTGCTATGAACAATGATGTACAAATATCTGTTCTGGTCCCTGCTTTCAGTTCTTTTGGGTATATACCTAAAAGTGGAATTGTTGGATCGTATGGTAATTCTATATTTAATCTTTTTAGGAACTGCCATACTATATTTCACAGGTAGTATATTTCACAGCGGTTATGCTATTTTATATTCCCAGCAGCAATTCACAAGGATTCGAGTTTCTCCATATCCCTGCCAACACTTGTTACTTTTGTTGTTGTTGTTTTATAATAACCATCCTAATGGATGTGAAGTGATATCTCATTGTGGTTTTGATTTGCATCTCCCTAACGTGATTGGTTATACTGAGCATCTTTTCATGCACTAACTGATCATTTGTTTATCTGCTTTGGAGAAATGTCTGTTCAAGCCCTTTGCCCATTTTTTAATCAAGTCGTTTTTTTGTTGTTGAGTTGTAGGCTATTTTAATTCTCTTAAATGTACTGTTTTAAATTGTTAGAACAATGCAGAAACTTACTTGTTAATCTAAGTAGTTGAGAATGTTAGCTCTGGAATTGGCTGTCCCTCAATATTATGGCCTTCAGCAGGTTAACTGGCCTCTGCCATTTTTCTCCTTAACTATAAAATGACAAGATTAGAGTAGATTAGTGGTTGGGAGCTCTATTTTACAGATACCTAGGAAGCAGTTGTTTTTTTATCTTTATATTTTGAGAAAAAAAGCCAGCCCTGGTGGTCTAGTGATTAAGACTCAGTGATCTCACTGCTGTGGCCCAGGTTCATTTCCCGGTCAGGGAACCACACCAACCGTCTGTCAGTTGTCAGACTGTGGCAGCTGCGTGTTGCTGTGATGCTGAAGTTCTGCCACCGGTATTTCAAATACCAGCGGGGTCATCCATGGTGGACAGGTTTCAGCGGAGCTTCCAGACTAGGACAGACTAGGAAGAAGGACCTGGCCTCCCACTTCTGGAAAAAATTGACATGAAAACCCTGTGAATAACAGCCGAGCATTGCCTGATACAGTGCCGGAAGGAGAGAGGGTGGCCCAAAAAGGCCAGGCAGGGTTTTTCTGCCATCCACAGGGTTGCTAGGAGGCGGGATCAACTTGAGGGTACTAAAGACAATAATAAATATTGAGAAAAGGTCCCATCAGTTTAAAAAAAGTTTCAATATAGCATCTTTAATGATTCTTCTCACACTCTAAACATTCAGAAATAGTATGATATGCAAAAAAAAAGCCCATACTAATGGAAGGTATGTTACTATTTTAATCCTCTTCTCTCCCTCTAACACTTAAAACTATAATTATATATTTATAAAGTGAGCTTGATTGATGAAGTATTGTTTCTAGCACCATTATTAAAAGAAAAAGAATGATTTAATCTATTTACAATAAATTTAAGGGTCCTCTTTGACCCTAAATTTGCCACAATTTAGAAATTTAATTATTTTATCAATAGGTTTGGTCTTTCTGTGATCTGGTCCATCAGAAACATTGACAGCATTATGTACTCATAAGTGCCTTCTTGACTATCTGTCTCCTTTAAAAACATCTATTTTAAGTTCATGTTGAAATCATACATAGTTTCCTGATGACAGCATAGCAATAGAAACTTCCGTGTCTTGTTCTCTGGTGGAGAGACTTCTTTTGTTAGGTTTTTACTTTATATACATACTAATGTGTTTTCTTATCCCAGAGCATTTGAAAACAGTTAATCTATGTTATTGTGTATGTGACATACAACAGTTGCTGCTGCAAGCCACATATGTTCTATATAAAGAATTTCAGACTATACTTCTTCAGACATTTAACTGTGGTGCAGTCCTCTTAGCCGCTTTAGTTGCAACCAATTAATTAGTCATAAAGGTCAAAGTGGATAAGCCTAAGAAACAACTACAAATCTTAAATATTTTATTTTAACTTAAAGAAAATAAATATATATTCACTTGCCAATCATTTATTATGAGGCCAAAGCTTTTATTTGTGTACGGATCCACTGATTTTGATTTCCACATCTTCTGTCTTGGATGAATTATACCATAGTACATCCTATATAATTTCCAGTTTAGTTTTCCATAAAGCAGAGCAAATTCATAGACACTTTCGTAATAGTATGAGAACAGAAACCTGCTAGATTTTTATGGTTTCCCCCCAGTCTTTTTATATCTGTCTCATTCACACCAAATTTGATAGCAAGTTTTAACAACTTGCCTTTATCCAGTCTTTCCAAAGCAGTCATTCCAGTTTTCATAGAAATAGCAACCTCCTTTTTGTATTTCACCTGTTTACCTGAGAGTTCATTAAATTATGTAAATTACGTTAACAAGTAAAACGAGCATAAAAAAGTTCGAGGACAGACACACTCACTTGATAAAAAAGCAGCTCAGCTGGTGGGAGCAAGTATGCATGAGTGCAATACAGAATAAATAGCCCTCCAGCCATTGTGTGTGGACAAGGGCATCTGTTAATTTGTTTCCAGGAGGAATGGAGATCATTGGCTAACCTGGGGAACCTATTATGTGAAGGTCGTATAAGAGAGCTGCTTTCATTTTTGTTTGTCATCTTTGTGCATAGACTGAGTTATACTTAACTCTTGAACAATATACCATTTGGCGTAGCTAATTTTTCTGTTTTCTCTTCTCCTTAGAAATAAGTCAAACTATTTCAAGATTATCCATGCGTATTTTTAATACCTATTTGCTTTTCCAGCTGGAATTACTTACACAGATTAATTCACAGTTTAAAATCTTGGGGGCTCTGCTGTCTCTAAGCATTTTGGAATTGGAATATTCTATAGTGGCATTTCATTTTTTTAACACTCCTCTAAAAGTGTCCTATGACTTTTTTTTAATGAATGAGAAAATATTGAAAGAAAGAAATGTTTTATACTATCTGATAAGTGGAAGTGATCAGATGCCAGGAAGAATCACAAACCTGGGCTTCAGACATTTGAAAAACGTTTTTTTTTTTAAAGATTGGTACCTGAGCTAACATCTGTTACCAATCTGCTTTTTTTATTTTTTTTTTCCTCCCTCTTCTTCTTCTCCCCAAAGTCCCCCTGTACATAGTTGTATATTCTAGTTGTAGGTCCTTCTGGCTGTGCCATGTGAGACGCCGCCTCAGCGTGACCTGACAAGCAGTGCCATGTCCACACCCAGGATCCGAACCAGTGAAACCCTGGGCCGCCAAAGCGAAGCGTGCACACTTAACCACTCGGCCATGGGGCAGCCCCTGAAAAACATTTTCTATTGATGGAAACAAAGGGAGCGAACTTGAGTCTACTAGATGCCAAACAGTCTGTATTGGGTTAATACATTATCTCTTTTTAGTTTCCACCAGAAAAAATCTGAGAAGTAAATATTATCACCATTTTCCAGATAAGGGTACTGAGGTTCAGAGAACTAGGTGACTGACTGTACTGTTATTGCAAGTTGCAGAGTCAGGATTTGAACCGCCAGGTCTATTTGACTCCAAAGCCTATACCTGCATGACCACCTTTAAGTTGTCGCTGTGACTCTAGCTATAACTGGTACTTTCTTTGTATGTTAGGGAGTATTTTACACAATCTTGTGGTGCACTCTGAGCACTCTCCGAATCTGCAGTTCTGTTATTTGAATAAAGATGAAAAGGAACACAAATCTTCTGCCCCTTATCCCGAGGCTAGTAATGCAGGAAAGGATACAGAGACTAATATTCCTTTATCTCTGCTGCTCTGAAGATATAAGCTACTATTATTCTTGTTGTTGTTGTTAATATTTTTCAGGCACTGTGCTAAATATTTTTAAAGCGTGTTATCTCATTTAATCATTTATCACTTTTGCAAGAGACGCTATTAATATTCTCATTTTATACATGAGGAGTTTAAGACAAAGTGTTATGTAACTTGACCAAAGCCACACAGCTAGCAAATGGCAGAGGTTAGATTCACAAGGAGATTTTCTAACATACTTTATGTAAGATTAGAGTGATATAGAAGGAGAAAGGAATTTTTTAGAAACATGAGAAAGGGAGCTCAAGACCCTTATGAGAGAGAACAATTACTAACATATCCCAGAAAAACAAAGTAGGTCAACCTTTAAAAACAGAAACCAGTTTAAGAGGCAAAGCATTTATTTGGGACCAAAGAATTGCTTTTCAGGGAGCACACATTCAGGTAGAAACCCACATAGTGTCCTGCTACGGAATAGTAGTCAGGGTTTTTTGGGTTTTTTTCCTGCTTTATCTCCCCAACCCACCCCCCGTACATGGTTGTATATCTTAGTTGCAGGTCCTTCCAGTTGTACTCAGGGGTTTTTTAAGACAAAAAAGAGGGGTTATATTGCAAAGAATTTTAATTGGAGAGAATGCTGGTCTTGACTAAACAGTGATCGACTATTGACCTATCTTCAGAAAGTCCGCAGTCATCGGTCTTTGTGGGCAGGATGTCCATTTTTCTGCTGACTTCTCAAACAATTGCTTGTAAAACAATTTCCATTTTGGCCCAGTCCAAAGGTCCAGTCCAGGGTTCAAGACAGTAAGGCAGTTTCTCTGGAAAAGCAGCTCTGACTCCATTTTAAAATGGCTCTATTAAAGTCAATTCCAACATTTTTCCCTTTTGATCAAGATTTTTCTTTGAAAGCATCACTGATCAACCGTTTGAAAGTATTGCTGATCAGCCATCAAAGCATCATTGGTCCCTTGTCGCCAGGAAGGCTCATCCCTGGTATGTCACGTCCCACATACGAGGAAAAGTGGTTTCCTTAGGAGGCTTAGGCCACATGTGAGCAGCAAAAGTACCAGAGCAGAGCAAAGCCTTACCATCAAGTTCCTTTTGAAGGGCAAACATTGTCTATAGGGCCTCAAAGTTTCTCAGGTGAAGGCTCTTAAGCCTCAGCAATCATTTTGGTTTTTTATTGCAGCAACATTAGATTAGAACATTATATAACTTTCAGGTGTACATCATAATATATTTTGAATTCTGTGTAGATTACCTCATGTTCACCACCCAAAAACTAATTATAATCTATCACCACACACGTGTGCCTAATCACCCCTTTTGCCCTCCCCCATCAGCAATCATTTTAAAGCACTGAGTGACCGTTATCCTAGTGGTGTTTTTATAACATCAGGCTGTGCAGAGGAGAGAAAGTTTTACAAGAGCAATAATTTCTATAATAATAAACAAAATGCTAAGTCCAAAGTGGAGGATAGATCTGACCCAGAAGGCCGTTCCTGGGGGCAGCCAAAAGAACAACGGGAGTCAGTGGGCACCGCACGTAACCATTTGGCTTGCACTCAAATTCTGTCTCTACCTTGCTGGAGGGGTTACCCAAGTTCACCAAGAGGTATTTACAACAGTTACAGATATAACCTCTTAAATCTCTGGAGGTTCAGTTGGTTAGGCGAGAGGTTCTAGACACATTCTAGACACATAACACGAGGAATTAGAGGAGGAGTGGTGGAGAGATTGGTAATTAAATGTACTGAAGGATTCTCCAGATTCACATACACAATGAGGCTTCTGATGACAAACTAACAGTCAGAAAGATTTCCCCCTTTTGTAATAGATTGGGAGATGCAGATCAGAGTATTGGCTTTCTAAGAAAGAGAGAGAGAAAATAAGGTAAGAAGCAACAGCACGTAAAAGGTGTCCAGGCCTGGTCCAGCCATCTGGGAAAAGCTGTCTGCCTCAAATGTCAGTTGCTTCTCTTCCTAGTCAATTTGATTTGGAGGCCTCTGGCGTTTGTACAGGACCAGGTGGCAGGTGGAGACTTCTTTATCTGTGAGATGTTTCTCCAAAGTTACATGCCTTCTAGTTCTGCAGCAGTGTCAGTGGTCAGGAGCAGTTGGTATAAGGTCCTTTCCAGTGGGGCTCGAGGGCTGTCTTCTGATGATGATGCTTCCAGAATACCCAGATGCCAGTCTCTAGACTGTGACCAACAGGATTCTTTAAATCGGAATCCAAGAAAGCGTCTTTAAACTGTTGTTGACAGACTCAAGCATAAGATATTAGAGACTTAGAGAAGGTGCTCATACTAGCATGAAACAACAAGGCATCAGCAGAAGGCTGTGTCCCAGTAGACATTGGTCCACTGGTGACTATCTCAGGTGGAATGAGTTTCTGTTTTCCAAAGAGGGTACTGCGAACAGTCAGTGAGACCAAAGGCAGGATCCTAGGCCGGGGGGTGCAGGCTACAGGTACACAACAGAGCCTCAAAGACACTTAACAGGACTGGAATCTAGTACCTACAAGATGGAAATGTAATTTTTCTTCCTACAATTATACTCATTTTTTTTTTACCAAAGATAATCACAGTAACACTAGTTTGTGTATATTAAAAACTGGACCTGATTATTTATATAAGTGAAAATAAAAATGGTCATAGAGACTCTCTAAATTCTGGAGGGATCAGGTAGGCAGAAAAAGTAAATGTTTCATCTTTGTTTACAGAGGTCTGTCTTACCAAATTATTGATAGCTTAAGAGAAAAGACTTCTTTAAAAATCTGGAAAAGCAAAACATTAGAGCATTCTTCTCGGTTCATGTAGTCCCATGTAATTAATGTTTGTTCTTGATCTTTTAGCAGTTTTATGAGTCCATCAGTTTCTCCGTTAGAGTTCTGTAATTTCTTACTCAGTTCAGCTTTATGGTCTGAAAGTTTATCAGAAACCTATATTCTAGAGTAAGTGTCAGAGTCCTTTCCATATTTGCTAAAGCATCAGAGTAAAACAATAACTATTTGTAAATGACTAAAGGCTTAAAATGGCGTGTTTAAAGATTTGATTACAACGCAGTTGACAAGGAAATTTGATTATTTCTGTGACACATTATAAGATAGTGACTAGAATTATGACTGATAACATTGTACCAAGACAATCATAATTTTAGGAATTTCATATAATTTTTATTTTTATTTTTTTAAGATATTTTATTTATTTATTTATTTATTGAGGAAGATTAGCCCTGAGCTAACTACTGCCAATCTTCCTCTTTTTACTGAGGAAGACTGGCCCTGAGCTAACATCCATGCCCATCTTCCTCTACTTTATACATGGGACGCCTGCCACAGCATGGCTTTTGCCAAACGGTGCCATGTCTGCACCCAGGATCCAAACCGGTGAACCCCGGGCTGCTGAGAAGTGGAACGTGCGAACTTAACTGCTGTACCACCGGGCTGACCCCTCATATAATATAATACTTATATTAATAACATTTACCCACATAATATGACCTATCATTATTTATTTGACAATGCTTCCCATCTAATTTAATATACAAATAAGCCTAATTAGTTTAATATCTCCGTTTTTATAGGAAGAGAGAACAAATTCTATAAGAAGTCCCAAGGACCCTCTGGAAATTCTCAAAGTTACTTTCAGGTCAAAAAAGATATTTTACTCAGACATTGAATTTGGGCAAGTTTGTCAAAAATATCAAAAGATTTTAAAACACTTGGTCAAATAGAATCAGAAAAGTTTTAAAACACGTGCTCAAATAAGATCATAGGTCTTTGTGAAACAATAGTTACCTATTTAACCACAGTGACAGTTAAAGACTTGCAGGCAAATACAGGAAGTTAAACAGTTTGGCGTGGGGGGCATTCTTAACTCTCTTAATAGAGAGGCCTCAGCTTTTTGAACATAGGAAATTATTTTAACAAAACATAGAATCCCTATTTTCCAGGCAGACCACTCAAAAAAAAAAACCTTTTACAATCTCTTATCAAGAGCAGACCAACAGTCCAAGAAAACCTTGTCCTGTTTTTTTTTTTTTAAAGATTTTATTTTTTCCTTTTTCTCCCCAAAGCCCCCCGGTACATAGTTGTATATTCTTCATTGTGGGTCCTTCTAGTTGTGGCATGTGGGATGCTGCCTCAGCGTGGTTTGATGAGCAGTGCCATGTCCGCACCCAGGATTCGAACCAACAAAACACTGGGCCGCCTGCAAACTTAACCACTCGGCCACGGGGCCAGCCCCGACCTTGTCCTGTTAATAGAGAGAAAACCAAATTCTGTTTTGCACCAGCTTACTTTTGATATTAAAACTCATTTACTTAATTAGGTTCATTCCAGTCTTAGCCAGCTTGCCCGTATATAAAACTTTTTTCTCAGACTTTCTCTTCCCCAAACCTTCTGTAACTTTCTTTTTTTACATTTGAATTTCTCCTTGCCTCCTTCCTATAACCAGTCTTACTTTAGGTCAAATTTACTTTTGTAACAAAAATATCTCCGTTCCTTATATCTTCTTTTACTTAAAGCATACATTTTCTAATAGTGTAAATTTTTTTCATGTTTAAAAAAAAATTAAAGACCTGTTTGCTAATAGACTCAAACATCTTTTAGTTTTTCTGGAATAAGAAGCCAAAAGCAGGTAAACTTATGTGTAGTAATTAATGTCTAATATTTTATCTTACTTGGAAATGATCTAGATAGTCAGTAAATTTCTATTGTTTAATTTAGCAAAACTCTAAAGTTTCAAGTTACCAAGAGATTTTGAAGTATGCCATATACCATTACACATAATTATTATTAAAAAGTTCACCTAAAAACTTTTTGTTGTTGTTTTGTTTTTTGTGAGGAAGATTGGCCTGAGCTAACATCTGTTGGCAATGTTCTTCTTTTTTTTTTCCCTCAAAGCCCCAGTACATAGTTGTATGTCCCAGTTGTAGGTCCTTCTAGTTCTTCTATGTGGGATGCTGCCACAGCATGACCTGATGAGCAGTGTGTAGGTTGATGCCCAGGATCCAAACCCACAAACCCCAGGCCACCAAAGTGGAGTGTGCAAACTTAACCACTCAGCCATGGGGCCAGCCCCTGAAAACTTTTTATCTTACTTACATCTATTTAGTTTACTTGTTCCCAATAATTATGTTTCGATTACTTACAAAAACTTCATGAGACATAAGACAAAGTTGGCCATCAATTTTTTGGCTGCCAACTTTTGTAACAGAGATAACGTGAATTTGTTTGACTTTTGGTAAACTTAGGTAGAACAAAAGTATATTTAATGCTGATAACTCTAAAGACATCTATTTTAATTAAACCAATAAACTTTAATTAGCTTTAGTACCAAATATTTTCCTAGATCATGTGATCGTGAAATTCATTTGGGTTAGTTTCTGTTATATTTTTGAGAGTATACTCAATTTATATAGCACTTGTTTGTTTTTAAGCCAATTAAATAGAGCTTTCGTACAAACTAGTTTTGATAATAGCATCTGGAGGTAGAAAAATACCACATATTTATAACATACATATGTAGACACACACATAAACACACGGACAGATGCAAACAGAGATCTTCTAGCCTCTGTTTTAGAATTTTCTTTAGATTGTTTTTGGGCAAGGGTGCTATCATCAGAGTCTGAATCTCTAAAAGCTGCTTTTCCCGTTTTTGTTTTTGTCATTTCTGCTTAGCTGTATCTGGCTGCAAATGAGGTGCAACTCACATTTCTGTCTGATCATATTTTGGGGCCCCTGACCTGATGGTTACCAAGCCAAGCTCTCAGGACACAAAAGAAGCTTAGTAAGATTTTGCTGTTCTTTGTAAATATTTACAGCTTCTAGGACCATCATTTGTAAGCAGATGTGCAGGAAGGTGGCATGCTTGATTCCTTAGAAATTAAAGATTGCGTTCAATTTTTCTAGTCCATGGTTCTCAAATCTAGTGCACAAAAAGACAAGTTTTGGAAGCTCAAAGGAACCCCAAAGTGGCACTGTAATTTTAAGTCACCTTTTGTATTGTCAGTCCACTGGGACAAAAATGTACAAGAGGAAGGACCATAGTTCAGAATATAAGCCTAGCTGGAGTTCCCAAGAGAGGAACTTCTCAGGAACTTTTAGAAGATGAAATTCCCATGTTAAAGCATGGCCAGAGAAACAGACACCAGTTGCAACCCCTGGTTGTTACCTGTGCTTCTGACTTACTAGCTACAGCTGTTTGAACACACAATAGAATGACAGAATTTGAGTACTCTCCAGATAGGGGATAAACACTTACAGATGACAACAGCCTTGAGCTGCCATGAGCCAGCTCAGAGAAACTCTTCTAGACAGCAGTGAGTGAGCCAGCTTGGAGACAGTTGTCTCCTGGTCGATCCACTCCAGATTGGACTGTTGCCCCCAGAATCCCAAAGAAAGGCAAAGACCTCAACGAAAAGGGAGGAGGTCAGAACCTAAGAGGACTCTCAAGATTAGAGGAGCCAGTGGTCTGTGGAAGCAGTAGCACAAGGGACTCGTATGGGTACTGAACCCATTTCCAGGGTTCTCAAAGGTGAGAGCACTTCACATCCCACTTCTGACATGTAAATGTTCAAAAACAGAAACCAGTTTAAGAGGCAAAGTGTTTATTTGGGATCAAAGAATTGCATTTTGGGAGCAGAAATTCAGGTACAAACCCACATAGTGTCCTGCTAGGGAATGGTTGTCAGGGGCTTTTAAAGGCAAAGAAGGGAGGTTGTATTACAAAGAATTCTAATTGGAGTTGGAGGCAGAGAGCTAGTCTTGGCTAACCATTGATTGACTATTGATCTATCTTCAGAAAGTCCACAATCATCAGTCTTTGTGATTGGGATGTCTGTTCTCTTGCTGACTTCTCAAACAATTGCTTGTAAAGCAATTTCCATTTTTGCCCAGTCCAAAGATTTGGCCGAGTCCAGAGTTCAAGACAGTAAGGCAGTTTCTCTGGAAGGTAGCTTTGACTCCATTTTAAAATAGCTCCACTAAAGTCAGTTTTAAAAATTGTATACTATGAACATAAACAAAATCATGACCACTGACTTCTTCCAAGAGAGAATGCTAGAATATAGCCTATAGTCCTAACAGAGCTATTTGACAAGCCACAGTGTAACATGTGGATCCAGTGGAATAATAATAGAAATCAGTCCCTTTCTTCCCCTGTACAATGGCAGTATTCCGCAGTGCAATAGTAGAGCAAATAGAAAACAGAGAACATGTACATTGGGACCTGGAAGAAAATTGTAGGAGAGATGATTAGGAAGCATTTGGAAAGAAAAGCACAGGACAAGAAGAAAAGTAGTGTTAGGGGCTGGCCCAGTGGCACAGCAGTTATGTTCGCATGTTCCGCTTTGGTGGCCCAGGGTCTGCCGGTTCAGATCCCGGGTGCGGACATGGCACCACTTGACAAGCCATGCTATGGTACATGTCCCACATATAAAGTGGAGGAAGATGGGCATGGATGTTAGCTCAGGGCCAGTCTTCCTCAGCAAAAAGAGGAGGATTGGCAGCACATGTTAGCTCAGGACTAATCTTCCTCAAAAAGAAAAAAAAGTAGTGTTGGCTGTGACTTACCTCTAATTATACTCCTGTTTTTAACCATGTGCCCCTTTGTAAACCAGTATCATTGCTTTCTTGAACTACTGCCTTTGTTAATTCAAACCATTTGGATTTGGCTTATGTTTGTGTGTAAATTCACATGTGTGTGTATGTTCTATTTAGGAGAAAAACCCTTTGCTGATCTGTATTTTCCATGCAAGAGCATCTTTTAGAAATTAAGTAAAACCTGAAAAGAATTTCTTAAAAGCGTATTCTCTAATAACATATTTAGGATTTGATTTAAAATGTTTAAAGAAAAAGAGGGCCTGACCTGGTGGGGTAGTGGTTAAGTTTGTGCTGTCCACTTTGACAGCCCTGGGTTCGCAGGTTTGGATCCTGGGTGCAGACCTACACGTCGCTCATCAAGCCATGCTGTGGCAGCATCCCACATACAAAATAGAGGAAGACAGGCACAAATGTTAGCTCAGCAACAGTCTTCCTCAAACGAAAAGAGGAAGATTGGCAACAGATGTTAGCTCAGGGCCAATCTTCCTCACCAAAAAAATAAAGAAAAAGAGGGAGCAGGGGAAGTGAAGCAAATGTGGCAAAATCTCATAATTATTGACTCTGGGTGACGAGTGTGTAGAGATTCTTTGTGCTAGTCTCTCTTACTTTGTGCAGATTAGAATTTTTCATCAATGAAAATCATTTTATTGTATATTCTCTGCAGTAGAGTAGCGTGACTAATATTCTAGTGAAGACTCATCACTAAACTTCGAGTGTTGCTGATAGTAGGATGTAAGTGGGATGATCTATGAAAGACTGTTAAAAACACAGCACAGAGATGACCATGCACACTTGACATTAAAGAAAAGTTATCTAACCAGGAAACTGAAATTATAGCAGAACTTTTCTGATACTTCTTCTTTTAAAAAAGAGTGACATTGATTTAAAAAAAATGAAAGGGGGCCAGCCCGTTGACGTAGTGGTTAAGTTCGTACATTCCACTTCAGCAGCCCAGAGTTCACCAGTTTGGATCTCAGGCATAGACCTACGCACCACTTATCAAGCCATGCTGTGGCAGGTGTCCCACATATAAAGTAGAGGAAGACGGGCACGGATGTTAGCTCAGGGCCAGTCTTCCTCAGCAAAAAGAGGAGGATTGGCAGCAGATGTTAGCTCAGGGCTAATCTTCCTCAAAAAATATATATACATATTTGAAAGGAGGAATCTATATAAATTACCTTAAATAGCTTTCAGGCACCCTCCACAAGGTGTATAAAGAATATAAATTCGTATGTGAAAAAAGTATCATTTCTGCATACATATACACACACTACTTATTTTCAAATATATGAGGCTGCTTAATGTGGTTAACAAAATGCAAATTAATTCAAAAAGCGTTCCTGAATTCATTGTAGCTTTTTGCCATGATATACATTTTCTTAATGCGTGGATACCAAAATTATAGCTACTATTATGTGGAAATCTCTGAAATAGTTTGAGTTTTATTTAAACTTCAGAACCTCCTCCCCACTCATGGTGCTTGTGTTCTTTCTGTGTGTTAATGTGTGTTTGCAGGGGTTGGTGTGTGCTGGATTGGCTGACATGGCCAGACCTGCAGAAAAACTCAGCACAGCTCAGTCTGCTGTTTTGATGGCTACAGGTGAGTTAATGAGCATCTTCTATGTTCCATAGAGGACATTTGGTATTTTTGTTTTGTTTTACATCAGTTTATTTAACGGTATATGTTAATAAGGTATGTGTTTGAAATACATATACACGCACTCACACAAAAGCATTAACAGTGTTGTCTCTAGGAAGTGCTTAGATCATAGACGAAGAGGGCAGAGGGGGTTCCTGTGAAGAGCTGTCTGCGGGGGTTTGTGTTTTCAAGTTTGCCATGAGCATATTTTCGTAAGGAGAAAAAAGTTACACTTAATATTCATTTGCCCTATAAAGATTTCCCTTTGATGTAAGAACTGTAACACTGAATTATGGCAACTTCATTAAAGACTCAGTATAGCATTTCTTTGGCCTTTATCCTACATTATGTTGTTATAGTCTTATTTATAATCATTTTACTCGAATATTAAATGTTCAGATAAGATTGACAGTAGTACTGGTACTTTTCTTTAAAAATATTTTGTTTCAACAGGGTTTATTTGGTCAAGATACTCACTTGTAATTATTCCAAAAAACTGGAGTCTATTTGCTGTTAATTTCTTTGTTGGGGCAGCAGGAGCCTCTCAGCTCTTTCGTATTTGGAGGTAAGCCCACCAAAAGCGTGGAAACATCTGCCTCAGGAGCCGCCCAGACAGCAAGACATTTTTTAAAAATAGATTTACATATGATGCTAAGATGAGATGTGCTGAAGCAGAAATTTAACATTTCTAGAAAAGGTGGGAGTCTAAGTTAAAAGTGTCAAGCAGTATATTGCCTAGGCTTTGAATCTGCATTCTCTAGATGTCTAGCCCTTTCACAGAATTTCCTTTACTAAGACAGCATATATAATCTATGATGCATTAAGTAATTTTCTGCATGAACCTTTTTCAGTCACTTTCAATTGTGTGCGATAAAGTGGGCCTTCAATGTACAGCTATGTGCTCTTGGAAATGCTATCTAGCTGAGGCTGCTGGTTTCACTGGGAAGTGTTCCATGAGCACTGGCAATGCTAACTGTTTACTCAGGAATGAACATTCTTTGTCAGTGACCGGTTGGCACTGTGGTGAGCTCATCTTAGATGGAGGCTCTGCTTTGTTTGAATGGTAGAACCTTCCTAAATTATAAAACCTTGTCATGAACAACAGCTTTCTTGGCTAAAAAAGTTGAATCATCTCAATAAAGAAGTAAAAAGTATTGACTTATAATTTACCTTCTTTTCAGAAGGCATTCTTCTGCACAATATAGTACATTTTAATTTCATTCATCTTTATCATCCCTAGCTTTTTTTTTTTTTTTTTCCTTTTTCTCCCCAAAGCCCCCCGGTACATAGTTGTGTATTCTTCGTTGTGGGTTCTTCTAGTTGTGGCATGTGGGACGCTGCCTCAGCGTGGTCTGATGAGCAGTGCCATGTCTGCGCCCAGGATTCGAACCAACGAAACACTGGGCCGCCTGCAGCTGAGCGCGCGAACTTAACCACTCGGCCACGGGGCCAGCCCCTATCATCCCTAGCTTTACTAGTAGCTTTATAATTTAATCCTTTCATAATCGTCTAGCACACAATTGATGGATGAATAAATAACTCACTCATTCTACAGTATGCCCTACAATTATTTTTAGGGCTTACTTATATCAATATGAACTTTGATTTGTAGTGATTTTATTCACAGGGTAATTTTCTCATGTACCATCTCATTTTAATCTTATATTAACTCATATAGTAGAACTGAGAGAACGCTAAGTGTCACGTTTAGAACTATTATTTCTTTGTTTTTTAAAGATTGGCACCTGAGCTAACAACTGTTGCCAATCTTTTTTTTTTTCCCTGCTTTTTTTCCCCAAATCCCCCCCAGTACATAGACGTGTATTTTTAGTTGTGAGTCCTTCTAGTTGTGGCATGTGAGATGCCGCCTCAGCGTGGTGTGATGTGCGGTGCCGTGTCTGCTCCCAGGATCAAACCGGCGAAACCCTGGGCCACCGCAGCAGAGCGAGCAAACTTAACCACTCGGCCCTGGGGCCAGCCCCAGAACTATTATTTCTAATATCAGAAATTCAGATATAGTTAGACAAAAGAATTTTTGGCACCTTGCAGTTACAATAATAGATTGAGGGTGTAGGGAAAGAGGGAATTCCCCCTCCCTTTCCCTTAAGGTTCTTATGCCTGGTCAAATAATTAAAAAGGCAGGTTAGCAGAGGAAAATCAAACAAAGTTTAATGACATGTATACATGGGAGAAACTCAGGCAAAACTCAGCAACTCACCACAATGGCCAAAGTTGCCCCCTTAAATATCATCTCAACTAAAGGCAAAGGAGGATGTTGGGATAGTGGTTTGGAACTTCAAAGGAGAGGAAGGCCATTCACATAGAGATGGAAAAGACAACTGTTTCCTGGGCCGCCTATCGAGAATGTGGCCCCGGGAGACAGGGTTTCGGTAAGATGGGAAGATGGACTGTTGGTGCCTTTCCGATCACACCTATTTTACATTGTACTATAGTTATTTCCTGGTTAGCTCCTTCCTGGATCAGGCCTTCTCTGTTAAATTCTTTCAGGCAATTTGGGGGAAGGTCGAATATTCTTCCTGAGTCTTCTGAGCCTTAATTGTCTCCAGCTCGAAATAATCCACATATCCGAGTGACGCATCTTGGGGCAGCCTGCCCTAAACTCCATCAGGAGATTTAATTAGAAATATAAATGATGGACTCTCTGGAGCATTTAGGAAAACACTACTGGGTATTTGAAATTAGGACCTTTTGAGAAATCTAGGAGGTATGGTATGCTTCATGGAATAAGTTCCTTCTTATGCTTACACTATTCTCTACTCTGCTGTAAGCTGAGAAGAATGGTAAATGAAGCCCTGAGAAGGGAAAGGCTCTGGGGCTTTGTGGTTAATTCTTCTTTGGATTAATGAGAATTGAAGCCACAGTCCCTTGCTTCAATAAACTTAAGTGTTTACAACTTGCTAACCCAGTAGCCTGCTTGCATCAAGGAAGTATATCTTATTTTCAGTGATTAGATAGGATCCTTTTCCCAATTGGTGTTATTCTCAGGAAAGATTCATTGTAAGTATAAAATAAAAAGTTCTAGATGACCACATTTTGCTAAATTTTATACATATGGTCACATATTTGTCATACTCTTGTATAGTTCAAGAATGAAATACTCATTAAAATAATGCTTTTGTACAGGAAACTGTATGTCAGTTAAGTTGTTAAAACTTTTTGGCCATTGGAAGCCAGATGCAAATGAAGTCCATGGGTCACTTCCCTCCTGCCTGTGTCCACCTGCAAGCCCTGGAGGAGATTGTATTGACAGCTGTACAGCCCTGGCTAGGGAGAAACAGATGGGATAGGCTTCCCTTCCCTTCTCATTATAATTGATCTGTTGGGATTCATGATTCTGTTTCTTTCTCTTTTCTTTATAGATATAACCAAGAACTAAAAGCCAAAGCAAGCAAATAAAAGAGTTCCTGATCGCCCGAATGGTCTGGATTGGACATAACCGCTGGGACCTAGTTGGATTTATTATTTGATTATTGATAAGGTGATGCTAACTGTGCTAAATTTGGAAGGCATAAAAGAAATCTAACTGTAACTGGGAGTTAGTAATTGATTCAACAAAAAATAAAGCACACTTTTAATAAGTGTCTCTTTACATGTGACGTAAGGACCTTATCTATGGATATTAGGAACATTTTTTCTACTATTTGCCCACAATAAATCATACTTGCTCATATGTAACACTGGTCTCCTTCTGTTCTAGTCAACCAAAGTGTGGATATATAAGAGCACACACATTCAAGTGAGTTGAAAGATGGTTAAGAGTTTAAATAATCTGTTGTACAGTTTTCAGGAAAGGGACAATTTCCCCATTCCTTCCTTGGTTCTTTTGGCTGGTTGAATAATTAAAATGACATACGACAGGTTAACAGGAGAAAATCAAATTTAATACGTGCACACAGGGAATTCACATAACATGAAAAATTCCAAAGACGGTCAGGCAAAATGAGATATGTATGTCATTCTGGACTAAGGAGAAGGGGGCAGAGACCTGGGAGTTCAAAGGGGAAAGGGGCAATTTACAGGAAGGAAAAAAAGAGTTACTCTTTGGTAAACCGAGTTTGCTGGGGCTGTCCAGAAGCAATGGGCTGGAGAGAAGACGGATCAAACAGGCCTGGAGAGGTTCCTCCCTCTCTGCCACACCTAGTTCATGTTATAGTATAGTTGTATAAAGTGATATCTCCTTCCTTCAACTAATCCTCCAACTTCTTTTTAAGCAGTTAGGGGGAATATCAAAGGTTCTTCTTGAGTCTTTTGGGCCTTGATTATTTTTAGCTCAAAATCATCTACATGCCAAAGTGGCACATCTTGGGGTGACTTGTTCTGAGCCCCTCCGCAGTGAAGGATAGTGAGTCGCTGGAAGTGAAGGGAAATAGAGCTGACAAGAGTGAGAAATGGGTAGTGGAATGGCTAGCAAAATGACTTCAGATTTTAAAATCTTTTAACTTGAAGAATCTTGAAGAATTTTTTTCCTGCATATTGTGTGAAATTCTTTTAAGCTACAGAATAACAAAGGATTTCTGTATTTTCGAATTACATTCAGTAACTGATATAATGTGGCAGAAAAGGCTCTAGAATCAGCCAGACTTGAATTTGAATCCCAGCTCTAAGCCATGCTCTATGACTTTGGGCAAATTAAGAAAGTGTCTAGCAGAGTGCCTGGGACACAGCTGACTTTCTGTAAACGTTTATGACCTTTGTCCCCATTAGGAGGAGAGACTGGGCGTAGATTACTCCATACTGGAAATGACAGTCTATTTGATTTGAGATCCAATCTGGAGTACTGAACTTTCTTCTAAAAATCCTAGCAAAGCCTCTCCTGGCTAGAGCTGTAGCCAGAGGAATCAGCAAGGCAATTTAGTTCTGAATTTGAAGAAGCAAGTGAAAAAAGAATTTTTTGAATAATATACTATAACTGATCAAAATTTGGCAATTAGCTATTGAAAACCTTGCACTTTATCATTTATCCCTTCACTATAGTCCATCTTTGAGGAGGAAGGATTAGAGAATTTGACATAAGCAGAAGTGAAGAGGTCCTGGAGAGTCAAATTATTACTACTTTCTTTTCATAATCCACACTATTAAATTAGATTGTTTGGCGTGTATGTGCAAACGTGTATGTGTTTCCTACGGTTAAGCATTTAGGAGAAACATCTATGATGAAATATGGCATAGACACAAAAAGCTTTATTGACGTGTCTATGTTGAATTGGTGTTTTACTTCCTTTTCATTAAAACCGGGTCTTTTCTGTATGGGTTCTCCTAAGCCCAACTGGTCAGTGAAATTAATTGCAGTATTTAGATGCAATCACAGATAATCACCCTCTTGGCTCTCAGAAGTTCCATTGACAGACCACCATCTCATGCTTCCTGTCTGCCCAAAAACCCTCATCCATCCCATTATCGAATCTTAAAAATTAAACGGCTCTAACATGTATCCAATCGAAAACTCACACTGCCGTTTGGAACACAGCCCAGTGGTCAGTTTCACAACTACCCTCAAAACTTAGAATTTATATGCTAGAAATCCTTATTATGAATGTAGGTACTAAACCCCATAAAAATGCCTTTCACCATGGTACAAATCTCTTGATCAGTCAAGATGAATTCTGTATAAAAGTTCTCTAGGTCTTTATTGATGACTTCATTAGGTAAGTTTTCTCAATGCGGGGTCTGACCAGCCTGGGTTTCAACTCAACTCTGCCACACAGTAACTGTGAGACCTTGTTAACCTTTGTCTCTGAGATTTATCATGTTCCAGAGTAAAATGGAGATGATAATAGTACCTACTTCATAGGATTGTTGTAAAGATTAGTCAGATAATGTTTTAGCACAGTGCCTTATCCAAGGTGAGTATTAAATAAAATGTAGAAGGTTTCAGAAAATGGTAAGCTTGTTAAAAGTAGATCAGAAAAGTACCTTCTTAGACAAAGGAAGTTTTAATTTAGTTGCAGAAAGAATATGCTCTGTTAACCTATCTGCACGCCGTCTGACGTAGGAACAGTTGGAATTCCTCACGCTTCCACACATTAGAGCAGAGAGTGGGCTGCTTGGGGTGCGGGGCAGAGGCCATGGAGAATACTCAGTAAGAGATAAAGTCTTAACCTAATCTTTTGTTGTGGTTTGGCATTCGCTTCAAAGAAACATTGATCCAAAGTACATCAGTGCTGTTGTCTCTCCGTGGTAAACAGATTATCTCTTTCAAGTTGTTAAAATGATGTTGGAAGGTTGAATCTTAACAAGGATTGACCTCAAGGCCCAGATTTCTCTCTGTAAAGCAAAGCAGTTTCTACCGGAGCTTGTTTATATAATGAAACAGAAATAGAAAACACTGGTATTTATTAAGACTGGTGTTCTCCCTAAGGAGTCTGTTTAATTATATGAGGTATGACTCTAATTATATTGACTAGTTTCCACGACACCAGAAAATGCACTCGACAATTCATTGAGCCTCTTTTCTTCCTCCCTTAAGACAGCTGTGCTGTACAACATTTTGAAACACACAGTAAATATAAGGCTGGACTTTATTTGAGAATGTCTGCTTGCTTTTTCAGTTCAACTTTTTAAAATTCAAGTCCTACATATGTCTCACTAACTGTGAATTGCAGTTGTGATAAACATAAAAACCGCTGGAAAATGAAAACATGATTTAAGCTGTTAGAAAATATGCCCCCCTCTTAAAACGCATTTTGCCAGAGTCACGGATTAAGAAACTCAAATCCAGGGCTACGTTGGATTGCAAGTTATCTTTGGGGTGAATTTGGTTAGAAGTGTGCACTTGACCAGTCAGAAAGGACAAGACAAGAATTTACCTCACACAAATGCTTGAAGATGAGTACGGAATGCATTCTAACTATATAGTCCTACTAAACGCCATAATCATTATTGACCAGAATTAGGTGTTTGCTTACTTAGGAGATAGGTGTTTTTATGATGATCACCTACCAACTATTGCCTAATTTCAACCACCTTCCATGTGGTCAGGGAAAGAGTTGCAAAAACTACGTTGGGGTCGTAGCAGTCTCCCTGACCCTCGCCCCACTTGTCCAGACAAGGGAACCTGGTACAGCCAGTCCTGTAAGAGCAATAGGCCACTAGGGCTGGTGGGGGAGGGGAGGGCAGTGCCAGCCAATCAGAAGCATGGTCAGTGCACGTGAAACAATGAGCTTCTGATGAGGGTGTGGCCAGGAAAACGGCTTTTAGACAAAACTGTCATTTTATGGGTCAGCTATCAACAGATATGGCACTTCTGCTGTCTTCAGAATAATAACCAGGCCCTTTTGCTGTTTTCTGCACTCCTGAAAGATCTAGTCCCTAATCTAGGCTCTGGCTTTTCCCCAGCCTTGGAGGAAGCGGAGGTATGTGGAAGTCTCAGTAGGAAGAATGGTTACAGAGCGAAAGATGAGGGCAACCGTCTGGGATTAAGATAGGTATTGGCGCTTGGAGGAAAGTGAGAAGGCCTTGGGCTAGGAATCATGGTTCAGCTTGTGTCTATCTCTGTGTCAATCTTTTAAACGAGGTTAGAAGCTTGAAGGCTTAAATGTTGCCTCATGCTGTGGATCGTGGATGCTCTGTTCTCCTAGCTTACTGTCTTTATTTACCTCTCTCCAGCATCTGATAGCAAATGCCCGCCATGTGAAGGGGGCGCTAGGAAGATGCTGTGGAGGAAAGAAGGATATGCAGAACATGATTTCCAAAGCAGAGAAACTTACAATTCAGAGGAAGACGTAATAGAAACACATCAATAGATAATCAAGGATATTTAAATCGAAAAGAAGGCATATAAGTTTATAGACACTAAGTGCCCTAAGAGCTCAGGGGAAAAACTGCCTTGGCTAGAGTGGTCTGGCAAGCTTTCCCGACAGATAACCCTGTCCCTTAAGGTTCAGAGTATCTCCTCCTGTGGACTCATAAAACCTGATTTTTTTTTTAAAAGATTTTATTTTTCCTTTTTCTCCCCAAAGCCCCCTAGTACATAGTTGTGTATTTTTAGTTGTGCATCCTTCCAGTTGTGGCATGTGGGACGCCACCTCAGCGTGGCCCAATGAGCAATGCCATGTCCGCACCCAGGATTCGAACAGGCGAAACCCTGGGCCGCCACAGTGGAGCGTGTGAACTTAACCACTCAGCCACAGGGCCGGCCCCCTGATTTTACATATTGGTGAGCAATTGGATGGAAACTGAAATCTATTAGAAGTGTCTAAAGAGATATTTAGGGAAACAATAAAAGACATAATTGATCTTTAATTTCCTTTTCATTTTTGGCTACCGCTGAATTTTCTTTAAGCAGAATGAAACTGTACACACTCTCCTTTCTTCAGGAAACTCTTTCTTGACATGTCTTTGGGGCTTCGTTCAGCTGCCTGCTCTTTTGCTCTGTGAGATATCCTCGTTCCTAAACACTGCCACGCTCCCTCGGTGCCCACTCACTGTTCAGCTCTGTTCTTGACTGAGATTGAATTGGCCAGATAATTGATGATGGCACCATCAACACGCGTTGAAAGTGCTCTAAAATGCATCCTTTCTCTAGGTCATAAACACCCCCTAAAGTGTCATAAAACGTACACAGATGGGGTGTAGCATGGTACGGTAGAAAGAACATGGGCTTTCAAAGCCCCCAGACCTGCGCTTTCCAACTGTGTGACCTAAAACAAATTAATCTCTCTGAACTTCAATTTCTGTGTCTGTAAAATGACAGTCAGGCCTGCCTCTCAGTGCTGTTTTGAAGATTAAATGCAACCTATGTAAAATGCCTCACATAAAGAGGGCTCAATAAATTGAAATTACAATGTGATATGTGCCTGTACAAAGTAAATATCGTTAATCATTTTCTGCTGTGGCAGAACTTAAAGCAGTAGACTAAATCTTCTAAAATAGAAATTTTCTATTGTCTTCTCATGGGTGTTCATAAGGAAAACTCAGGTATTCGTTTTAGATGTCTTTGCCTCTTCAGAGCAGGAATAATTTCCCTGTTCTAGTCTCCCTTCTACATGTGTCATCTTAGTCTCCAAATGTGTCTACTTTCCTTGCCTAGTAATCATAAACTTAGAAAAAACTATCCAAGTCCTCAAATCACCTTATATTCTTTAAAGGTTTGACCCTGAGCTAACATCCATTGCCAACCCTCTTTTTTTTTTCTCCTCCCCAAAGGCCCCCCAGTACACAGTTGTATATTTTAGTTTGGGTCCTTCTAGTTGTGGCCTGTGGGATGCCGCCTCACTGTGGCCTGATGAGTAGTGCCATGTCCATACCCAGGATCCGAACCGATGAAAACCCTGGGCCACTGAAGCAGAGCGCATGAACTTAACCACTCGGCCACGGGGCAGCCCCTCAAATCACCTTATTTTTAAAACAATGGAATCTTAGCCATCATCTGATTGGTCCTTCCACTAAATGTAAAGATCACGCTACAACCTCACAGGCAGACAGCTGTATTGGCCTCTCACAAGGAAATTCAATAGTTCCTAAGACTGCCCAGTTGGAACTTTCATCTTTACCTTGTTTAAATTTGCCTCCCAGTGGTTGCCAGCCATTGATCCTAGCTGATCCTTTTGGAGCAACAGAACATAAACCGGACCCACTTTCCACACAGTGTTCAAACTAAAGCAAAATAGTCTGTACTGTGCCTGGGAGGAGGGTGTAAAACAGCTTATAGTGTCAACTGGTGGGCTAGATGTAGGGTTGCTAGATAAAATGCTGTATTGGGGATATATTTATATTTAAAAATTATTCACTGTTTATTTAAACTTCAGATTTAAGTGGATATCCTATACTTTTATTTGCTAAACTGGCAGTCTTACAAGTGGTAGCCAAAGGGAACAAGGTAGAGCTGGTCAATGAGCAGGAGCAGGCGTGGGGAGACCGGAGCTGCCCCTGCTCGGTCCTGCTGGGTCCTGTCCCGGTGCTGCGGCTGCTCAGCATGTCTGCGGAAGCCCCTGCCAAGCACCCTACCTGCAGAAACCATAGTATCAAGATCACCTATTCTTTGATAAACTAGCTTCCTCCACTGAGGAGAAAACGCCAACTTTCCTTTCCCTCTTCAACTCTCTCACGCATGTTATTCTTGCTCAGCCAAACCCAGCCCCTCCCTGAGGGAGGAAGTAGGCGAGTTCTTGGGTCAAATGCGGGGCCTGCATCGGAGTTTGCACAGGGGGCTGTGTCTCCTCGTTACTTCACAACTTGCACGTTTCAGTTCAAATAGTTGAAGACAAATACCATTTTCATCCAAATATCATCATCTCCTGACTTAACATTTCCAATCTCTCCCATCATTCCTCATGTTCCATAGTCGACAAACTTCAACTAAAATGGGCAGAACTAAACCCACTGCTCTGGATCAGATTTGATCACTGCTTATGTACCTTGAGATTGCATTGCATCCAAATGGCCAATAGACATGTGGAAAGGTGCTTAATTTCATTAGTACACCAGGGAAATAAACAACCACTCACCTACCAAGATGGTTAAAATTTAAGAAGACTGACAATAGCAAGTGTTGGCTGGGATGTAGAACTTCTGAAGGCTCATATCTTGCTTGTGGGGTATAAATTGGTGCAACCACTTTGGATGACTGGCAGGGTCTACTGAAGTTTAATGTATGTACAACCTATGACCCACCAATTCCACTCCTAAGTATATGCCCAAGCGAAATGCATAGACATGTTCACCAAAACATGTGTACAAGAATGCAGAATTATTCCTCACGTCCTAAACTGGAAACAGCCCATAGGTCAATAGCAGAATGGACAAACACTTTGTGGTATAATCAGGTAATGGAATACTACAGAGCACTTAAAGTGAGCAATTTATATACACACAACAACATAGATGAATATCACAGACATTTGAGAAAAAATCCAAAAAAATATGCACAGTACGATTCCATTTATATAAAGTTTAAAAAGTGGTAAAGGTGATCTGTGGTGTTAGAAATCAGGAGAGAGGTTACCTTTGGGGAGGGAGAGTGACTGAGAAATGGCATGAAAGGAGCTTCTGTGGTGCTGGTGACGTTCTGTAGCATTGGTAATGTCCTCTTTCTTGATGTGAGTAGGAATTACATGGATTTGTTCACTTTATAAAAATTCATTCAGCAATACTTTTATGAATTGTGCCTTTTTGCACATATGCTTCAATAAAAATGTCTTTTAAAAGATAGCATTGAATTCTCAGTGAATCTAGTTTTACACACCACACACTTATGCATTGCATTTTGTTAAAATTCTAAATATAGCACTTTTGCATTTATTCTTCTGAAATTCCCTCGTTATTTCAGTCAAGTAAGGCATTTTAAGATCCTGATTCTGTCACTCAGAGCATTGGCTCTCCCACCAGTTAGATCTTCATCTAAGCCCTCCGGGCCGCCCATAGAGGCTTCTCCTTGGGTCGACACTAGAACACGAATCAATATCCTCTAGGGAGGATTGCTAACCAGCTAAGTATATTTTTATCACTCCTATAATTTTGTATCTTACCCGAAGGATGTGAGAAATTTGGCCAAATGCCTTGTCAAAGTCAAGATGTACTTTATCTATAGCATTCTCTTGATTTAAAAGTGGGGCTGGCCTGGTGGTGTAGTGGTTAAGTTTGTGTGCTCTGCTTGGGCAGCCCTGGGTTCGTGGGTTTGGATCCTGGATGAGGACCTACACACTGCTCATCAAGCCAAGCTGTGGTGGCATCTTGCATACAAAATAGAGGAAAATTGGAAATACATACTAGCTCAGGGCTGATCTTCCTCACCAAAAAAAAAAAAGTGTAGCAACTCTTCAAAGAAGGAAATAAGGCTAGCATGCTCTTGACTCTGAATCTATTTTGACTCCTTTTAATCAGCTCTTCCTGATCTAAGTGCTCGCATATTATCTAGTATTTGGAATATCACAAATATTCCAGCTCTCTCTCCCACTGCACATACGGTAGGATTGCACTTCCCCACTTACTTGAAATTAAACGTGTCTGCACAACTTGCTTTGGCCAATGTCATGTGAGTGGAAGTAAGGTATGTCACTTCCGGGAGGATACTTTAAGAAGGAGCCTGCCCCTTCGAATCCTCTTTTCCCACTGTCTTGGCAGCCAGAATGTCCCAGCCTGGGTCCCAAAGTGAAGGCAGCAACAGAGCAGAGCCTCAGCCACCTACAGTGACATGGAGCATGAGCAAGAAATGAACAAAAATAAACCTTTCTTATGTTGAGCCACTGAGGTTTTGAAGTGCTTTGTTAGCACTTCATACCCTAGCTTACATTGACTGATACATTGCATTTACCAGTCCGTGCGTCCTGGAACCACATGGAGCCTCATCTTTTGAAAATCAGAAGAGAATGTGCCCATCTCCAGTTTTCCACTCCATCTCTTGTTCTCCATTATTTTTTGAGATTACTGACATTTCATCTGTCAGTTCTTTTAGTGCTTGTGGATGTAGGTTATGTGGGGCTGGCTACTTGAATTTATTTAAAATGCCCGGGTGTTTTATCACTACTTTCCTATTTTGGACTTCAATTCCTTCTTAGAAATATTTATTATACTTTTCAATTCTCCACAGTGGAGAAGGCAGAAACAAACGAAGAGTTGTGTAATATACTATATTTAAGCTTTGTCCTTATTTCTCTTTTATTCATTTCCTTGCTTTCAATAAAGTCTAAAAATCCCTCTAGGTTTTCTTAACTTCAGCATTATTCCTAAGTCTTGACTTAATTTTGGGCATTCAGTTTTCTCACACCCTTCTTAAAAGTTCATATAACATTCACCAAGTGCACTATCTGAAATTATTCGCTGGGTTTACTTGTTATCTGTTGACTGTTCCTGGTATATGCTGTGGTTTTGATTGAGTTTTTAATGCTGGTTTTTTTTTTCCAACCTTAGTTACATGTTTCTCTATCTTTTCTTCCCTTCTTAACATTTGCGTTTACCGGGGCCTTTCCTTTTAAAGGTTGTCCAATACCTAATACTTAGACTCAGTTTTAGAGGTTTCTATACACTTTAACGTTTGTCTGTTAAATATACTCTTTTCCCTGATTTTTTTTTTTTTAATGCTTTCCTTAAGTCTAAGATACATGTCACCTGTCTCACTTTTTCCTTCTGACACTCTTGCGTATCCCATGTGACCTATCTCTGGTTGAAATCACGAGCCAGTTCCTCCCCGTTGCTCTAGACCTGTTCCTCCTTTTTCGCTGTCACCTGTTCCAGGAACTTGGATTGCGCTGAGAAAGTCGGAGACGCTCTTCCTGTTCAGGGTGCTAGAGTAGGATTTGCACAACATTCAAGCATTCAAGTGGCAGCATTTAATCGCCCTGCAGCTAAAGGAAGGCTTTAGAAAATCCTAGTTTTCTCAGAACTAACTAGGTAACAAATTAAAATTTCAACATTTCCTTCCACTTCCGGTTTAAAGCTTTACACACACACACCTTTGAATTCTTTCCCTCTGTATGTTTGACTATACCTTAATAGACTTAATCTCTTGCTTTTATATAATACTCCACTTTGCTACTCGCCTTTATATAAATATTCACACACATAAACTCACGTCTACACTTTTTTAAATTTTCAAAACGGAGGGAGCAAAGATGAGAGATCAAAAGGGAGGGAGAAGGGAAGAGGAAACTCGAGAACAGAAGGAGAGGGGCCCAGACTGACTAACAGTGCTACCGGCCCCTCTACTCCAGGAGTTGCACATGCAGGGCTCACCCCTTCATGACAATGGATGGGCCCATTCAGCTACCTTCTTTCACCCCATCCTGTTTGTAATGGCGCTCACCTACGCAACAGCTGTTCAAGGTTGTTCTCCTCTGAGCAGAAAACTGGTCCTTTTGAAGAGTGACTCGACAAGTCAGACACGGTCCCACTCAATCACTGAAATAACCAGTCCACAGGTTAGAACAAGACAAGTGGAGAAAAATAAATAGGAAAGTGAGCGAATGAATAGAAGTCAAATCTCCTCCATTCTCAGCTTTTCTTTCCAGCAGGTCTGTTAGGGGACTGCTTGCTGTGACCGTAGAATCCTGAACATTTGCCTTGAACATGAACGCTCGAAAGGGAGACTCCCAGGACCGGGCCATCGTCAGAATGGCAGCTCATCTGCCAGATCTCATTGTCTATGGAAATTTCTCCCTAGAGCGACCTTCTGTGGATTATTTTGATGGAGTCTTGATGTTTGTTGATATTTCAGGCAAGCACAAAAAGAGTGTTTAACATGGGTGAACAGCAGGCTCATGTCAGAATTCACACACACAGCTTGATTGCACAGCGGGGGGCCATTTTCAGCTTTTGCGTCCTTAGAGCAGAGCTTCCTACTGAGAAAAGAGGCGGGAGCAGAGCTAACCTGTGGGCCTGGCTCTCTCATCTTCCCTTATCCAGCACGTCCAGTTTGGGTAAATCTTTAAGATGCCCAAGTCCCACGCCTGGAACTTCAGGCTTCTGTGTCCCTGCCCCGACTTCACTGACGTGACCCCCAAGCTCCACTCACATCCTAGGCAAGACTGACCTCAGCAAACGATCTCTCCAGAGGTGGTTTACGTCGTAACAGTAAACTCACCACCTCTTCAACAGCGTTCAAATTTTGTGTGTTTTCGTTACCATGGAATGGAAGATCTGTACCCAGTTAAAGGGCTTGTAGTCACCCCTGTACGAATTGAGAAATTTGGAGGGAAGATATATCTGGCACCTTTCCCTGACCCCTAAAATAACAAACATAGGTAGAAGAGGCTGCATATTTGACACTTGACCATCCACAAAGGCCATTAAGAAGAAACCCTGCCAGTTCTGAGAAGCTGAGGCCCACTGCTCTCCAGCGTGGTCCTCTTCTCCTGGTTCTGCTTGGTTCCTCCAGGCAGCCAGGGCAACCAGCTGCATGTTCATTACAGGTTTTACTGCAATGACCGAGAGGTTCAGCACAGCCATGTACATGGACCGAGGGGCCGAGCAGCTGGTGGAGATCCTCAACCACTACATCAGTGCCATCGTGGAGAGTGAGTGTCCCCGCAGGCTTCTGACTCCAGAATACTGCAGTTCACTGTTTTTCTGTTTTTGTTGGTTATAAACTGATAGAGTACTGTTGCTTAGCACTCTTCATTTTCCCCATGAAATATGTATGAAACCAGTCTTCTTTGAAATGTGATACAGTACAAGTGAAGCAATGTAATTGTTATCACTAATACAGACTGTTCGAAGGAAAGAATCTTTTGCACTAGTTGAGAGACTGAAGTAGAAACTGCTTTTAAGAGAACTGTAGCAGTCATGCTTTTAGGCATATTCAATAACTCAAAAGAGCTAGCATCACGACAACCAGGACATAGTATTCAAGAGAAGGCTGTCTGAAGAGATGTTTGTTTTCTTTTTTTGAGGAAGATTAGCCCTGAGCTAACAACTGCCGCCAATCCTCCTCTTTTTGCTGAGGAAGACTGGCCCTGAGCTAACATCCATGCCCATCTTCCTCTACTTTATATGTGGGACGCCTACCACAGCATGGCTTGCTGAGTGGTGCCACGTCCGCACCAGGGATCCAAACTGGTGAACCCCGGGCTGCTGACACAGAACATACGCACTTAACCGCTGCACCACTGGGCCAGCCCCAGAGATGGGTGGTTTCTGACCAGCAGGCATTTGTCTCCTGATGATGGATTCTGAAGCACTTAGAGCTGACTGAACAGTTTGGTCTCCTTTCCAACTTCTGCCTAATATCTTGTTTGCATTATTAATTTGAACTATTCGTGAAGAAAAGGGCTTACTCTGAGGTAAACTTTAGGGCCAACTTGTTCTCAGGCTCCAAGTTCCCTCGTAATATCTTAATATCACCCACTAGACAAAATTCAACATTCCTTAACAGCAGAAACTGTGTCTAATTCCTTTTTGCATTGCATTCAGTACAACAATGCTCAACAAATTTGTGATGATGCATAAATAAGAGAAAAAAATGTCCACTTATGTCATAAAGCCTACATAAACAAAATGCAAGTTGGTAATAAACAACCCAGGTTGACCATAGTTGTGGTTTCCCAGTTCTCTGATTCTCAGTTCTTAGGGAGCCCTGTCACTCACCCACTTACCCAGGCTCACTCACGGCCCAGCTCATAAGATACATCGATCAGCAAAAAGCATTCCATTATCGTGGGAGAAAGGCAGCTGTCCTCAGGCCTATCAGAAACCCCATCTCCTTCTTTCCTACCTTTTCCCGTTCACAGAAACGGAGCACATATGTGATCTAGTTCCACGTACTCACTCGACAGTAGCGGAAGCAGACTCAGCTGGGTTGCAGTGACTTGTCTGGGGTGACATCCACAGTATAAGTCCCTTCCCTGAATTGCTGTTCGCTTAACCTAATTTCTATTCCACTGGTGAAGAATGAATTCTTGTTAGCTTTAAGAAATCAGAGTTTGATTTAACTTATTTTCTCTTTTTTTCAGAAGTGTTGATTTTTGGAGGAGACATCATAAAATTTGCAGGTATGGGGGCTTCCTGAGACGGGAGGGGTAACAAAGGCTTGCGGAGGTGCTTGTGCTCTGATCAAGGGGGCATCTCAGGGAGAGCAATGGCCAGGAGGCTGGGCTGAGGAATGTTTGAAGAGTAACTTTCTGTACAGATTTCATACAACATAGACTGATCCCCAGGGCAGGTCAAGAGCCCCAGCCCCCACCCCAGTGTATCTGTCTCTTCAAGGCGACGCGCTGCTGGCCCTGTGGAAGGTGGAGCGAAAGTACCTGAAAGACATTATCACGGTGGTGATTAAATGTAGCCTGGAGATCCATGGATTGTTTGAGACCCAGGAGTCTGAAGAAGGCCTGGATGTCCGGGTCAAGATAGGTAAGCTTTTGAGAAAGAAGAGATGCTGCAGCAGTGTGAGCGTGGGTCCTGGCTCCTGAGGCCTCTCTCCCAGAGAACACAGTGGGACGGAGCGGCTCAGCCCCACCATCGTGTCTTCAACTTTGGAATGAGGTTAGCCAGAAGGCGAACTTTGGCTCCCTCACTTACCAGTTAAGAGAATTCGGGTTAATCCTACTATCTACCTCATAGGCTTTTACAAAAAGTAAATTTAGGTAGTTAGTATAGTACCCGGCACATAGTAACCACTCCACAAAATAGTCTTTATTAGTACTACTACTGTTGTTATTATTAGGTCTTGCTGCTGTCAACAACGTGTATCATTAGGTACAACAGAAAGTAGCTTGTGATTACATAGATTCAGCAACGTCGTCCGACTGGTCACCCCCCACTTCATAAGACCCGTGTGCGAGAAAAGCTTAACGGACAGCCTGCAACACAGCTCCAGCTTAACCGAGGGCTTCTCAAGTTCAGACACGTAATAACAGTCACGTATATTCCCACACTGTGTTGCAGACGTTACACGCATTACGTCATTTTCGCTTCCCCACGGTCCTGAGCTGCAGGCATCGCGGTGTCCATTTCAGAGGCGAGGACTGAGACGCCGACAGGCGTAAACGGCGAGGTACAGTTGGTGTCAGCTTCTGCCCTGCTCAGCTTTGTAAACTTAGAATTCTGAAGTGTCAGAATTATCCAATTAACTGTTTCTCAGCTTTCTTTAGGTTATTCAAAATTTCCAAGTAAGTTAAATCTTCTGTTGAACGAATCAAAGTTGTTGTAATACTGAATATTTGTTCCAAGGTAACACCTAGAGAGTCTGATGTTACGGAGAATGATGGGGACCCAAACGTTTCATGTGCATCTTGACTGGTTGTCAGAGAGGGGTGCCAGGACCTTTTCTCTAATGAGTCTAAGCACCAGCGCGCTTCAGAGGGAGAAAGAACTCTATCGGGAAATCAGCGCAGCAGATAAAAAAGCAATTTTGATTGTGTTAAATCAGTCGTTTAAAAGAAGCGTGTATCATCTATGGTTCTTTTATACATACGTTTTGTGTACATGTCACATTTTACAACATTCTGTCTTCTGTGGCTCGGGTACCAAACCCTTCCGCTCGCAGCGTGAAAGAAAGCAGAGGCCGCATTGTCAGGACTGTCAGAGCGCCTACTCCTCTTCCCCCCCCACCGCTGCTTCTCCTTTGGGTGTTGCCTGAAATTCGACCTCCAGGGTTTCTTTTCAGTTCAAGCCTCAGTCTCTGATAAAACGGAAATCCTCCCCAAATAGAAGTTATTGAAGTTGTTCTTGTTGTTCTCTGTTGCCCTTAGGTATAAACAAATTGAAGAAAAGATAAAATAACTTTGAGGACTAACAGGGCCAACTAGGGAGATAAATGTCACAAAAAAGGCGAAAACTAGTAGCCAACTTTCTAGCTTTGGGAGAAGAGGAGTTTTGGAAGGCGCAGGCCTGGAGGAGGCATTCTCTGATTCTTATGTAAAATTCCAGACAGGAGATTTTGCTTTGAGATAGTACAGTCTGATTTTTCCAAGAATCCCTGCTGCTGGGGGGCAACTCAGAGCTTCCTGTGCACACATTGCTTGCCTCCTTGCCAGGCCTGTCTGCCGGTCACATCACCATGTTGGTCTTTGGAGACGAAACACGCAACTACTTTCTGGTGATGGGCCAGGCAGTGGACGATGTGCGCCTTGCACAGAACATGGCACAGATGAACGACGTCATTCTGTCACCAAACTGCTGGCAGCTCTGTGACCGGAGCATGATTGAAATTGAGAGGATTCCAGACCGGAGAGCAGTTAAGGTAGGTGAGATGCTGCTGCTGCAGAGAGTTCTGTCGTCTGTGCCAGGGCCCCGTCAGGAAGGCCACGGGGAAGGCAGGTTCCGGGAAGCTCCGGGACGGGATGCTCAGGTGGGGTCAGTCTGGGTTAGACCCACGAGGCTGTCGTCCAGACGCCTCCTCTGGGAGGGGCTAAGGCTGGCTAGCTCAAGAGAAAATGTTTAGGCTTCTCTGTGATAACTAAGGATGTGAAATTTGGGTGTTGAGGCCTTTTAGGGGGCTGGCGTCCTTGCTTAAAAAATAGAAAGGGTCTCCTGGCTATTCTCCAGGAGCAGAGGTTTATAGTTTCCAGGGCTGCCATTGGCCTTCTCTTTCACTGCTCAACACCCTCCTAACTCAGGGCGAGGCATGACTGAGCATGAGGATTGGAGGCACGCCGGGGCAGCAAAGGCGAGTGAGGGAAGAGAGACTTTTCCTGTGGCCTTGCCCAGTAGGAGACACTGGTTACGGTGAAGACTGACCATAAGCAGAACTGTCCTTGGAATATGGCCAATTAGAGAAACTGTGCTCTGAGAGTGGGTATAGGGGAGGAGAGCTATGCCGCTAGCTGAACCAGGAATGGGACTACACGGCAAATGGAAAGACAAGATGGAGAGTCCACGCAGACAATGGCAAAGATGAGAGGCACTCCTACACCGTACCTCAGTCTACAACCCTTATACCCCTCCAGTACGACCCTCACACTCACTTTTCCGGTAGTATGCATCCAGGCTGTGTGACCTAGCTGGCTGACAACAATGCCCTGTTTCCCAGCTTCTCCAATCATTCCTTATGCCTTTAAAAATTGTTTTAATTTTTAATTAATTTTAGATTCACAGAAAAGTTCAAAAGTAATACAGAGTTTTCATATATCCCTTATCCAGCTTCCCCAAATGTTAACATCTTTCACAACCAGTGTGCAATAGTCAAAATCAGAAAATTAACATTGGCACAGGACTATCCTCCACTAATTAAGGGCCTTATTGGGATTTCACCAGTTTTCCCAGTAAAGTCCTCAGTGGGGTGCTCCAGGATTCTATCCGTGCTCTCGCACTGCGTTTTGTTGTTATTTTTCCTTAGTCTCCTGCCATCTGTGACAACAGTTCTTCAGTTTTCCCCTTCTCTTTTATGACCTTGACACTCAAGAAGAGTATTGATCAGTTATTTTGTTGAATGTCCCTCCATTTGGTTTTACCTGATATTTTCTCATTATTGGACTGTTATCCATTTTGCGGGGCAAGAATACCACAGAAACGAAGTTGTGCCATTCTTTGTGTGTCACATCATGGGGCTCATGATCTTAATAGGAATCTTATTACTGGCGATGTTCCTGGTACCCTCTGAGGCATCAGCCCCCTTTGTGCTTTCACGCTTATAAGAAAGAAATGGTTTACAGGTTAGCCAGGTTTTATTTGAATTAAAATGTTATGAATGAAACAAAAAAGAAGAAAGTTCTAAGAGTGGAAAAGTATACAGGCTAGCCCCCTGGAATGGCGCTCTGTGTATGTATGAAGGCTGAGATCTTGACAACTAATTGGAGAAATGTTTAATGTAACCACATCCAAATTAAAGACCTTCATTGCTGAAGTATGCCAGTCTCTGACGATCGTGTCCTGGGCCTTCAAAAGCATACCGCCTGCCGTTGCTGCTGAGAAATTACATTCGGAGGACCAGACAACCCTCAGAATAACCAAAAACTTCTCTCTCTTTTTTAAAATTTAGGTGAATTTCTTAAAACCACCCCCTGCTTTTAACTTTGATGAGTTTTTCACAAAGTGTATGACTTTCCTGGATTATTATCCTTCTGGTGACCACAAAAGTAAGTACCCTCCATGGACAAGGGCCTTTGCCTCTACCAGCAGTCGGTAGAGTCGTATACCAAGGCCAAGGGTTCCATTACAAGTGGCCGGCCGCCTCAATGCAGCTCCCGGTCCTTAGCACACACCAAGAAGAACTCCCTCTCATTCCCCACGACAGCAATGCTCAGTACAACCCTCCTCGGGGCCTCTACCTCTCCCTTGGCAGTGGCTCCTTTCCCTCATCTCCCAAACATTTACAAGACTCCCCCCTGATGAAAGAAAAAATGAACCTTCTGTGAACCCTACTTTCCTCTCCTAACCTTCACCACCAAACTTCTCAGAAGAGTAGTTTGTATGTCTGTGCCTCTTCTTCTATCCTCTCATTTGTTTATTCACCCAATAAACACTGATTGCTTGTGCCTGAGGGAGCATGTGCTCACCTACTCTTCAGTCTAGAGCCTCTGACATCTAGCTTCTATCCACCTCTCCTCCTGTCTACTGAGACTGTTTATGCCAAGGCCACTAATGGCCATCAGCTTGCCGAACCAGGTGACCTCTCCTCAGGCCTCATCCTAGGTGGAGCCTTAGATTACTCCCTTTTTCTGAACACTACCTTCTCCTCTTTCCTTGGGTTCAAGAAAATTCCTTCCTAGTTTTGCTTTGACCCCTCAAGCCATCCATTTGTCAGTGCCCTTGGCTTCATTTCCTTCCCATTTCTTGAATGTTGGTGATTCCAGAGACCTCTCCTTGACCCTCTAGTCTTCCCTACTCACCTCTGGGAGAACCATTTATCCATACTTCCTTATGACTCCCACAGGGCTGGGACCAGGGTGAGGAAAGCAGGAGCCTAGGGCAAGAAGTGTAAGGAGCCACTACTCTCAAGGTTTTGCGTGTGGCTTGCCTCACCCAAGTCCCAGCCCTAACTGCCAGATTTCAGCCCTGACTTTTGTCCTGAATTCTAGGCTCATAAAAAAACTGGCTATGGGCTATCTTTGCTGGATGTCAAACATGCACTCCAACATGAACATGTTGTTAAAAAATGATTAAAGAAGACGTTTTAGGTGATACAAACAAACTATATTTAACATTTCATGAAGTGGACAGTCTTCTTTTGGAGAGCTACAAAATGGGGCAGAAGAGAAGAAGCTTTTATAGGATGCAGGATAAAGAACAAGGAAGAGACAAATGGGAAATATCTGGTTGGCTGGGGCCGCAGTCAATCTTGTTTGGTGTGAGAAGGCCCAGAGCTGGCTTGGCGTGTGGTGATTGGCTGACTGGATATTCTGCATTTCTGGTCAAGTGGAGCATTCATAGGGACAGGAAAGTTATCCAAGTTTCAGTTTGCTGACATGGCACCCTGGCAGAGAGCAGAGATTTATTTCATCTTGGGCCTAGAAATTTATTTCAACAATGTTTAAACTCTAAGCTACTTCTCACTTAGAGTTTCCTAAAAACTGCTTCCTCATCCAAACTAGAAACTTCAGAAACATCTTTGAATGATTCTTCTGTCTCATCATTTCTGTATAGGTGTGGATATCTTGACCATGACAAATGGAAGTTTGTACTTTTACAAAGCTGCAATAGGTAATGGGCTGGGAGAGGGGCCCAGGGAGAAACTGTAGGAAAATTGACTGGGAAAGGCTGGGAACCCAAAAGCTCCAGAGTTGGAGAAAGTCTAATGACACTCCTTGTGCGCTATGCCATCCCATCTCCTAGATCTTAATGGTACCTTCGATTAAGGGCTTCCTCAGTCCTTATTTGGGGCACCGTAATACCGTAACGTAATTCTAGCACTAAGCACCTGAAGCTGACATGGATATCATAGGTTGAGTCCTCCACAAACTCCCCTCTCTTCAGACGCTAGCCGCCAGCTCTGGGATCACCAGGCCACCTTTACTTCTGACAAACTGGCTAAAACCCAAGTGTTCCCACACTGCGCTCAGGGTTAATAATTCTCAATGATGACTCACAGAACTCAGGAAAGTGCTGTGATTATGATTATAGTTTTACTGTGAAGGATACAAATCAGGACAAGCCACAGAGAGAAATAGGGTGAGGTCTGGGAGCGCCCCAAACAGGAAGCTTCTGTGTCCTCAGGACACATCTCCGTCCCTGCACATCCATGTACGGCTGCCAACCAGGGGAGCTCACCCAAGATTTGGGTGTCCAGAGTTTTTATTGGGGTTTTATCAAGGAGGCATGATTGAATTGAATCATTGGCCATGAGATGGAACTCAATCTCCTGCCCCCTTCCCCTCCTCAGAGCGGGAGGTCAGGCTCTTATCACCTGGCTCAAAGCCCCAACCCTCTCATCTCGTGGTTGGTCTTTCCAGCATGACCAGCCCCTATCCTGAGTCTTCTCATTAGCATAAATTCAGGTGTGGTCCAAAGGGCCAACCGTGAATAACAAAGACAATCCAATTACTTGGAAAATTCGAAGGTTTAGAAGTTACCTCCCACGGTACCAGGAAGAAAGACCAGTCAAATTCTTTCTTCTACAACTGGCTCACATCCATCTCCATAACCATTGCCACAGTAATGGTCTGGCCTTTACAACTCCCACTCTTTCTGAGCTCCTTTCCTCTCTCCACAGTCTGCTCAGTGTCATTTCTTCTTAGTCTCCAATACTCACATGAGATTCCAGCCAGGCTAGCGTCTTCCCCAGGTCTTTAACCTACTGTGCTCATTCTTGACTTTCACCTCCGCGGTTCCACCTGCTGGGCATGCCCTCCTCAATCCTTCTAGCAAAATGCCCTAAGTCAATGCAAGATGCAGTTAAATTTCTGGTTCTCCTGTGAACTCCTTTCTGATTAAACCAGCTCATACTGACCACTGCTTCCTCTGAATCTCTCTGGTCTTTATGATCTATTAGCCCATTTGGCCTAACTATTTTTTTCTATTTAATTTTTCCTTACGCATTATATTTGAATGTTTAATCAGTAACTGCCTCCAGGAAAAAGCCCAAGTTTCCTTATTCCTTTTAATTCCCACATAGTGCCTAGCATGGTGTTTCGAATATACCCAATAAACACTTTAAAATTAAATTTGCTTCTTAATTTATATCCCTTTCAGACTCTATTTTTATTTTTCATCTCATTTTTTTTTCACATTATCATTATTCCCTGTTGAAAACCTATCATCATTTCTTTCTCCCTTATTTTTGATTTCTTCAAGTTTATTTCTACCACCTCCTATCAGTTATTCCAGAGTGTGGAGCTCTCAACAACTATAGTGAAGGGAGCCATAGAGATAAGGAGATCCCACTGCTTTCTTCCCAGATGAGGGAATAAGAGACAATCAGGAAGTGAGGTGACTTGTCCAGGGTCACACAGTGAGGTGGTATTAATACTGGCTCAGCACAAGGTTGACATAAGGGAAGCCATATTGTAGAAAAGAGACCATATTATAACTTTGAATGACCTCTGATTCTTATTATCTTTAAACTAAATCAGGGTATAGGGCATTTCTCCAGCCTCTGCATATCTAGCAAAACAAAAAATTATCAGGAACTAAGACAAGATGTCTGTCCCACCTGATGACCAGATGTCTGCTCCACCTGGAGACCAGCCCCCTATATAGCTTGGCCTGTAGTCTTTGTTCTGTAAGACGGTTCTTTTGGACATTAGTCAGCCATCTTCCCGCTGGCTAGCAAGCTGTAATAAAACCCTTTCTCTCCTACTACCTACCCCTCGACTATTGGCATGTCTTGCGGCAGGCAGACAACCTCCCTCGGGTGGTAACAGTATCATACCTGGGATCAGAAGCCAGTCTCCTGAATCTTACTCCTGCTGCTCTTTCAACTCTATCATCCCCTTCATTCTGTCACCATTGTCCTCTACTGCCATCCCCTCATCTGTCCATTCCCATCACCTGTGACAATAGTTTTGGCTCGAGTCTGGAGGTGAAAACTTCCCCAAGTTCCAAAGTGTGACAACAGTTAGAACAGGGTTTTGAGCTACATGCAACAGAATTTTGGAAAACCAGCAATCTCTAAGAACTTCTCATTGGATTTCCCTTGGCCCTATTCGGCTACTAGGTGTCCCAGAGTCCTTTGACTGAACTATGAAGACCACTGCCCAAGGGCATGGGGACTGGGAGGCTGCACTCTCTGGCACTGCAGAGCCAAGCCTTTCTGAGGCTGCCCCTCCTTCTGCCCTCCTAGACCTCCTGAGGCTTGCATGCACGCTGGAGTCAGATCCCGAACTGGAGTTGTCCCTACAAAAGTATGTGATGGAGAGCATATTTAAGCAGGTATTTTTGCAATTTTATTTATTGGCATTTGGGGTGTGAGGGATCTCGGACAGCTGGAAAGATCAAGAAAACCAGTAGCTAGTAAAATGTTTCATTGAAATAAAAAGACACAGGGCTGATGTTCTTCGTGTGTAGGTAACTGTAAAATGTATTGTTCAAAACAAAATACTTTGAAGAGCTAAAGGGGGCATTATTCATAATTACACTGTGACAACAGGCGTAAACTAGGACTGTGTTGTCTTATACAGCTGGGCAAACTGGAACTGTCCCAAGCATAGAACATATGGTTCCCCTTCTTACATGCCACGTAGCGGAAAGATATCAAGCGGATGAGCACTGGAACTCTGATTCTCTAAATCACCTGCAGAGGATCTTAAGCTTGGAAAGTCAACAATGCAGAAAACTCGAGCTCTCAGAACTGCCTCCAACCCCTAAAGTTTTCTCTTTTCATTTGCTTAGATCTGGGCTCTCTCAAATGTATTAATCTGTATGAATTGTAACTATTTCTCAGCACTCACCACATGCCAGACACTCTACTCTTTCATGTGCTTATTCTTCACAGTCCTCGGTAGATATTTTTATCCTCATTTTATATACGAGAAAACTGAGACCCAGAAAGATGCCAGAACTTTCCTGAGGTGGTAAAGTAGGAAACGTAGATAGGATTCTATCTGAACCTTACATTTTTTGCACAGGCTATACACCCTCCTAATATATGCCTGTTTTAATTCTTAATCTCATCAAAATGCAGTTGTGTCCTGGAGGAAATCTTTGTAGCACAAGCCTGAGCAGTGGACAGCTGCTTTCACGGTGTGGGTTGAAGACGTATCAGAATGCACCCCTCCACCTTCAGCCCAACTGAAAAACACCACCTCTCGTGCCTGCGTTGTCAAACTCTTCCACAGTTTGGAAGCTCAAGAAAGCTGCGCCCTTCTTCCCTCCCTCCCTTCTAGAGATAGAACACGTTTTGCTTCTTCAGCTGCAGCCAGCTGAGAGCAAAGTCTGCAGGAATGAGATGCAAGAGAGACTCCACGAGTCACTAGGACACTGGTGGGTGGGAATAATGAACAGTGAGTGAAGAAGCACAGCTAAGGGGGCTGAAAGGAGTCAAAAAGACAAACCTTTCACGACTTTATCAAGGCCTGCCCCTGCACCCAAAGAAGAGAGATGCAGAGAGATACCGTGGTTGCATTTTCCAAGCCAAAACCCAGAACACACAGTCTAATAGAATAATTTTTAATTGTTTAATTTGTTTGACAGATCTACTATTTAATAATTAATATTTTTATTTATTTAATGTTAATTACTTATTTAATAGATTTGTTTGAAAAATCAAAGAAAATCACTATAGTGGTTAGTTAGAAATTATTAAATAATCTTTTATGAAAAGAATAAAATTACATGAGACCAGGACTGTCTTTGCCAGTTAGGAAGCATGGCTGCAGGATTCCTTACACACAATTTCCTCTTTCATCCAGAAGATATGTTTCATATTGTTAGCGGAGAATCTGACGCTTCTGTGCTATTTGGGGGAGAAAAAAAATGCAGTGATTTTTCCCCCTATTGGTTTGCTATGCACTTAGTTTAACCAAATTCAGGATGATGATAGGCGGGGATAACTTGGGAACACTCTCCTTTCCTCTCCCTGTGCCTGCTGTGGGCAGGCTTGGAGAGAAGAGGGAGCTGAACGAAATATACCACCCAGAGAGGCAGGGACGGCTGACAGACAGAATGTCGGACAAGGAGCCTGGAGATTCGGGTTCTAGTTTGCTGCTGGCTCCCTGCATAACTGTGGGGAACTTGCATTATTTCTCCATGCCTCAGTTATCTAGTCAGTAACATGGGGGTAATCTGATTTCATTTCATTTGAAGATAAAGTGGGATAGAATGTGGAAATATTCTGGAAGTTTCCAGGTTATGAAAATATATGCTTAAATTACATTGCATGCTATTCTTATCCCTAAATCGTAAGAGAGCCAAAAGGAACAGTGGTTCTTTCTCTTATTGTGATGGTTCATATTGGCATGAGGGAGCTAGCAGTTGGGGCAGGAGAGTGGTTGCTAGCCAAAAATTAGCAAGTACGTAAATTTCCATTGGAAGAGATTTTGATAGCGCATTCCATTTCCATCTGCTCGACTTGGGGCTGCCTCTGCCATGTTGTACCTCACACGTTCCGACTTCAGCTTCCCCAGAGAATCTCAAAAGCCTGGCTCTCTCCCAGTGATACTTTCGGGAGGGGGTGGGGTGGCAGTGAGAGAGGATTCACTGCCAAGGACGCCTGCTGAGGAAAGCTCTCTCCTTTGCAGATTGTTGACAAACAGCTTCCCGGTTATTTGTCTGAGCTTCGCCCAGTGACAATTATGTTTGTAAACCTATTGTTTAAGGACCGAGAAAAAGCAGAAGTCATAGGCACAGCCATTCAGGACGCCTGTGTGCACATCAATTCTGTCCTGAGGGTCTTCCGAGGCCAAATCAATAAAGTCTTCATGTTTGACAAGGTAAATATGAACTAAGGCTTGGGAACCTACCAATAATTTAAGGCTGACATTCATGCCTACAGACATGGGTGAGAGGGAGGGAATAGACACTTTTAACCTAGAAATATCACTCCTTATTTGTAATTATAATAATAGCTTATGTGGTGGATGTGGCACTTACTATGTGCCAGGCATTGTTCTCTACCCTTTACATATTTTATTTATTTTACATATTTTAATTCATTTCATCCTCATGACTAAGAGGTAGGTGCTGTTGTCCTCATATTATGGATGAGGATGCTGAGGTAGAGATGAGGATACCGAGACAAGGCAAGATTAAGAAACCCAGGTGGTCTGGCCTCCTGGTCTGTGCTCTTAACCGCTGTGCTTGACTAGCTCTCACTATACGTATACCTCCAGCCCAGCATACGATGCATCTCCCGGAGATTTTAGATATGGTGTCTAGTAACCATCACATCTCAGAAGCTTGTTTCCAATAATCCCTACCTGCCACATCTACACCTCCAGTGTACCCTTTCAGTTTCATCGGGAGTAGAGGGTGGGAGGGGTCACCTCTAGCTCCTGGGTTCTTTTAATCTGCTTGTAACCAGTTTAGAGAAAAACTATGTGATTAATAAATTACCACACAAGTGCTAGCAAGACCTGATTCCCCATCCCAGGTGGTTTGTCTCTTAAAAGCAGAGCTCTTAATTACTACCCCCCACTCTCTCATTCACTAATTCAATAAGCATTTATTGAGCATTTTGCAGAAGGCTGAAAGCTAAGGGCGGGTGGCAAAGATGCGTAACTCACCCACACTGCCACACAACCAGGCGGAAAGAACTAATTCTGTGCAAGAAAAATAAACTCTGTGCTATGAGAGTTCTGAGGGAGCGGTGGCTTCCAGCCCGGTGTGCTCTGGTCCTTTCTTCCATGTTCATTTATGAGTATCATAAGGAAAGAGCATAGAATCTAAGGAAACAGTCTTTAGTGACTTGCAGACATGGCTTTGGCAATTCCAAGCTGTGTGACCTTAGCAAATCATTGAACTTCTCTGAACCTTGGTGTGTTCATGAATCATAATATGGATATTATTTGAATGGGGATAGTATTTGCCTCAAATGATCATTGAAAGTTTTAAAAAATATATTACGGAAAGCACCTGTCGCAATGCCCAGCTCACAGTCACCGCTCAATACGTGAGAGCCACGGTTCTCGCTGCTGAAGTGGGTCAAATGCTCACCTAGCCAAGCCACTAAGCAAAATTTCCAGGCAAAGCACACCCACTGGTGCTCCCAAAGAGGGCTTATCCTCTAGCGTCTCCACAGACCCAGAATCAGGGCTCCCCTCTGATGTCAAGACAGAGCCCAGTGGCAGTTAGGATCTGACGCTTGGTCAGATTCTTTTTGGAGAGGGTTGAAGAAATTGAGGCATTTTACTGTTCTTTTGCATTTCATCAGGTTATAACATATCTATATTCAAATTTTTTAACCCATTGCCTTTTATTTATTATGCTCTTTTCTTACAGACAACAGCATCTGACTGAGTTCATTTTTTAAGTGACTGATAATAAAAATGCCTAGCTTTAGAGTTTAATCTCTTTTTGGCAGAGTTAAGTTTATGCCAAGAAAACCCACTCCCAGCTTAAGCCTTTACCCATAAGAATAATAACAGCGTTTGAAAAGAACTTATTGTTTACAAAGTGTATATATATATGTATGTATAAAACATTGTTTACATTATATATGTATACAATGTTATATATAACTTTACATAATACAACATTAAGTTTACAAAGTACATATACTATGGTGTGTGTGTGTGTGTGTGTGTGTATATATATACATAACATTAATCCTTTTAGTAACCAAAGCAACTTTGGCAGGTGTATGTTACATCCATTTTCAGATTGATAAACTGAAGTTCATAGAGTATAACTGGCTGATCCATGTTCCCACACTTGGGAAGTGGCCTGAGAACACAGACTTTCTGATAACGGAGCTGGCGCCTTTCCCACTGCTCTGGGCTGCTTCTTAGACTTCCACTTAGCACCTTGCATTACACGGTCTTGGACACAAGAGAGGGTAGACAGGAGGTAGAGAGGGTGCACACAAATAGCTCGGTACAAGCCATTATCTCTGGAGCAAAAGCAAGCCCTTCTTGGGCTCAAGACCTACCATTGGTGATGCACTAGAAGTTATGTGAAGTTTACTACGAATAAAATAGGTATGAGAGAAATCATGATGAAATCAGATTCAGAAAGTGCATATTTCTGTGCCCCCTCCACTGGGCCTTCTGCCTGGTCCAGTTTAAAGCTCACCATCTACCAGCTGTGTTTGCCAACTCTCTCCCTCACAGGGCTGCTCCTTTCTCTGTGTCTTTGGTTTCCCTGGGGAAAAGGCACCTGACGAATTCGCTCATGCCTTGGAAAGTGCCATGGATATATTCAGCTTCTGCTCTCAGGTCCACAAAATCCAGTGAGTGTTGACCCTGATCCCACCTGGTGGTCCCTGCCCCTTTTGTAGGATATGGGGAGACAACAGAGAGAGCTGTCCTTGACTGGTGCCCTTCTGCCTGCATTCATTATTCATGTAACGTACAAGTGGAGTGTGCAAACCCAGCCCTGACGCAGTAAGACAAGAGATGATAAAGGCGAGTCTGAGGAAGGGCATTCCTAAAAAGTCAAAATGTGCCCAGTTAGCAAGAGACTCTAACAGAGTTGTCTCTACTTCTAGATTACTTCTTGGTAGAGATGGGACTCCCAACTCCGTGTTGGAGACCTGAGTTGATTTTTAATAACTGGGAGATAAAATGAGTCCTTGGGTTGGAAGTTTATATATTGATCTGGCCTCAAGACCCCCCTCTCACAGTAAAACTGGTAAGAAGGTAAAGTTTACCATCCCCAGCCCTGGCCAACCAAGAGCGCAAAGCCCTCAGGCTCCCTCTCTTGAGCACCTCAAGGACCTGGACCTGTGGCCCTACTCTGGTTGACCCTAACAGGTATCACCCCCTTGTCCTAAATATTTCCACCATCTCAGCCCCTTGGCATCAATATATGCTGCCATACTCATGTATTAGCAAAGTGAGATTTGATGCTACACACAGAGGTAACTCTTAGTTACTTCCTTTCAAAAGAATGGCTTCGTTCTTTCTAGCAATAGCAAAGATAATTGAATTGTTTACAACCATAGTCACTGTACACTCAAAGTCCATTTTGGGTGATGAGAGTTATCTTCCAGAAAAGTGGTTCAGATGAGTATTAAAACTAGCAGAAAAGTACACTGAGTTACCACTTCTAAGAACTTAGTTCTGTGTTCCCCCTTCACACCTCCAGGCCGTGTACAATTGCCCTAAACTAAGTACAAAAGGAGGGGAGTTTGTTTATTGAAAATCCTTTCCTACCTCTCCCCACCCTATTCCTCATCATGTCCCCACCCTTCTCACTTTCTCTATGCTCACTGTCTTTATCTCTCTTCCCACAACTCGCTTTGTCCCCGGCACCAGTACTGTTTCCATCGGCGTGACCAGCGGCATTGTCTTTTGTGGAATCGTCGGACACTCTGTGAGACATGAGTACACAGGTGTGCTGGGCTCACTTATCTCCATTTTTCTTTAGCAAACGCTGTGCCTTGCCACTGGGCTTTGTCGGAGGAAGGACAAAAATAAGGGAGACATAGTCCCTGCCCTCGGAAAGTTTATAGTCTTCTCGATGGAACCAAGCCATGTAGCTTTGTCCATTGACAGCTCAGCGCTTGCAAAGTGTGCATTTCTGGGGCTATGCATGAGTATAGGAAATGTGTAGTCACTAGAGGGGAGCAGCAGAGACTATGAGCTCGTGGAATGAGGTGCCTTTATAATAATTTCCTGCTAATATTAAACAGCTACTCCTCTTAATTTCTGGAATAGGTAAGAATAGCTTCTTAAAAATTATGAACATTGGCATTACTGATGAATAATACTAATCTCAAAAGAAGATAGTAAGGAGGTATTATTTCAGGATTTCACTGCTCTTACTATTACTTCTCTCTTCAATCCTATTAGGGTTTAAGATGTTCAGAGATAATACATCTAAAATACTGAATACACCTAAAATGCTGAAGTGGTTATGTCTGCAATGATACATTGCCTGAGATTTTCCTCAAAGTAATATGGGGTGGAGCGTGGATAGGAATGAAGATGCGGCAGGATTGGCCATGGGTTCATGGCTTTTGGGACTGGGTGATGGGTTTATGGAGATTCATGATACTGTGCTTTATTGCATGCTCAAATTTCCCCACAATAAACAGTTTTTTAGAAAGGAATATCTTGTTCAGAAGTATTTATGTTTATGTTAGAGGGCAACATTTAGTACCTAAATAAAGGTAATATTCAGGGCTTACTAGCAACCAGGCACTGTTCAAAGAGAAGTACATGTATTAACTCATTAATCTTCTGAAACTACCCTCTGAGATAGGTCCTATTATCATCCCTGTTTCACAGACTAGGAAGCTGAGGCGTGGAAGAGTTAGTAATTTGCCCAAGTGATTTGGTAACATAGCAGTTAGAGGTAGAGTTGGGGCTCAAGCCTACATAGCTTGGCTTCAGAGTCCGTGCACTACAGTGTATTACCCTGTAAAACACCCCTTTAAATCAATCTTACACACACCCCTTCCAGCTCCATCTACGTACTCTTAAGAAATGGCCAAATGAAGGCAATTCGTTTTGAAAATGAAATGAAATGAAGAATTTCATGCACAGGAACATACAGATGCAATTTTGTGCCCCATTCGGAGGTCTGGGTCCCAGAGCCAAGACTGTGCTTGTCCATCTTGTAGCAGCAGACCAACGACACCTCCTCTGAGAGCCCTCAAGTCTATGACCATCTCACTTACAGAACCCTCTCCTTACACAAGGGCTTTGATCTCTGCACAGATTATCCCCATGGCTTCCCAGGTTGGGTAGAAACTTTACTGATGGCTAATTGAGTTACTCTCTGCACATTTTTTCCCCCTGCTTTTCTCCCCCAAATCCCCCAGTACACAGCTGTATATTTTAGTCGTGGGTCCTTCTAGTTGTGGCATGTGGGAAGCCGCCTCAATGTGCCCTGACAAGCCGTGCCATGTCCACGCCCAGGATCCGAACCAGCGAAACCATAGGCCGCCGAAGCAGAGCTCACGAACTTAACCACTCGGCCATGGGGCCGACCCCTCCCTGCACATTTTTAATAGCCATTGGCTAATATGGGTATTGAAGGCAAGACTTCTGTGTCATTCCTGAGAGGCAAAGGGAGTAAAGGGTAAAAATGCCACCCGGGGACGGTAGGTCTCAGAGTATATTCAGTTCATTGATTCTTTTCTCCCTGCTCTTTCCCTTTCTCCTTCCTGTTATAGTAATTGGTCAAAAAGTCAACATAGCAGCCAGGATGATGATGTACTACCCGGGAATCGTGACCTGCGACTCTGTCACCTACAACGGCAGCAACCTACCAACCTACTTTTTCAAAGAGCTTCCAAAGAAAGTCATGAAAGGTGTTGCAGATTCTGGACCAGTCTATCAGTGTTTGGGCCTTAATGAGAAAGTGTGAGTGTGGGGCATTGATTTTGCAGTATCTTTTAGTAAAGAAGCGGGAGAATTATGCTAGCAGTCAGTCACCCATTTCAGATTCGAAGCCAATTTACAAAATTGAAATCTATTCCTTCTCTAAACCAACACCCAGATTTCAAAATCCTTCATTTTTCTCCATCTTACTGATATTGTAGCATGGTGGAAGATCCCGTTCTCCCTCAGTTCTGAGAATCTTGGGCTTATTCTTCAGAAGTTGTGCAAGGGGAACAGACAATCCCCTCATTTCAGTACATTTGTGGACCCAGATGGACCCAGTGACCAAATATTAAGTATTTACTGATCATACCAACCATGTGCCAGGCATTGATAAGGATAAAAGAGTATAAGATATTGCCCCTCCCCTACGTCTTAAGTGAAATATATTCCCCAAAAGCCCAGTTAGATGTATGGGTGTCATTTTGAGGCTGAAAATCCTTCAGTGGCTTCTAGTCATTTTCACGATAATGCTCATCTCCCCTTGTGTCCCCTCCTCTGTGGTGCCCAAGTCGATTCTCCTCCCCACCACCCAGCCCATCCCCAGTCAAGTGGGAGAACCATCGCCCATTTTTGAAATTCAGCTGGAGGATCTATTCCTTTATGAGGCTGGCTCTGGGACTGCCCAGTCTCGGCTCGGGCAATGTAGCTCTTTCTTCCTCTTGTAACTCTACAGCACACACTTCTATTAGAGTACTCACCACACTCATCACAATTACTGACTTGATATGCTTTTCACTTACTACATTGTGAGCTCTTTGAGGATAGAGACGATTTCTTGCTCATTCTTGTATCTTCAGTGCTTGGCACACAACAGGCACTAGGTAATGATGAATAAATGAATGAATAGCATGGAAAGCAGGAAGGTATTATTCTTTATATTAGCGAGCTAGAATCTAGGTCTTACATGGTCAGACAGCAGAATCAGGGCTACAATTGGTTCAAGGAGTCTTTATTATTGACGTTTGTATTCCCAGGGCTCAACACCGTACTTGGAGTGCATACACCATCAATAAAGTGCTGTTTGAATAAATGAATGAATAATAATTTTTTGTGAGCCCTTATTAAATATTAGGTACTCTACCTCAAAATATTTAATTTCTTCTTAATATCAACCATATCAGGTAGAAACAACTATTATCTCCATTTTATAAATTTAAAAACTGAGACTCAGAGATGTTAAATGACTTGTCCATGGTCATAAATCTAGTAGGCAATAGAGACAGGTTCAAAATGCCACGATAATGCTGGATTATAGGCAGCCACAACACCTCACTGGTATACAGCAACAAACATTTATTTATGTCACAAATAAGTGGGGTCGATTGATCTTGGCTAGATTTGGCTGATCTTGCCTAGACTTGTTCACATGCCTGGGGTGCAGCAGATTGTTGGCTGATCTGGGACGACCTCAGGTGGGATAAGCGGGAAGTCTGGCTGACATAACTGGGACAGTTTGGCTCTTTGTGTCTCATCCTTCATCAGGCTAGCCCAGGCATGTTGTCATGGCAACATCAGAAGAGGAAGAGAGAGCAAGCCACTGTAGAAGCCTTTTTCAAGCCTCTGTGTCATGGTTGCTAACATCTGATTGGCCAAAGCGTTCACAAGGCTGAGCCCAGAGTGAGAGGCACTGCAAAGTTACGTAGCGAAGGGCGTAGATACAAGTAGGAGCGGACAAGTGGGGCCATTAACGCAGTCAATCTACCACCGAAACTCAGGACTGATTCTAAAGCAGGCCCACTTCATGATTTTTCTATACCATCTCTGAAAATAAGAGACTGTAGAAATGCACATACAAACATAAACAGAACCTGGTTCCTGCCCTGAAAGTTCACAGTCTGATAGGGAAGACCAACATGTACAAAATTAGTTGTATATTACACGGGAGACCTTGGTATGTGCTGTAAACGCGGCATAACAAAGTAGTATGATGATACAGACAAGGGAATGATCCATTTGACTAAAAAGGCTCCTTCAAGAGATAACACCGCACACTGGGCAAGTGTATGCATCCTGGCCTAGATTTAGATATTAACTCTGTCATTATCCTGTGTCACCACTAGCCATGGGTTCTTGGGTAAGTTAAACTCTCTGTACCTCAATTTCCTCATTTGTAAAATGGACATCATAATAGTGCCTTCTTAACAAGGTTTTTGTCAGGAATAAAGGAAATGATCCGTGTAAAACACCTGAGCAATTGGTGGACTCTTTCCTGGATGTGAGCCAATGTACCATATCCAAGTCCACTGGGTCCCATATTGGGTGTCTGTTTTCCCTGGAAAGGGGCCAGTTCTACCAAGGCAGACTCAACAAGGATTGATTGAACAGTGTACCAGGGGCCATGTAAAGGCTGCTACACAAGTTGTTTGGACTCTCTCACGAGGTAAGAACTTCTTCCTTCCCCCTCTCCTTTCCTCCACTGCTCTCCTCCGTTCCTCCTCTTGGCACCTGCAAGCCTTGACTCAGGAGAGAGACTCTTGTTAGAGACTGACAAGGAGGCTTCCTGGGAACCAGGAACTAGTCACTCTCGTTCTCAGCATATTCCTGTTTTAACTCTAACGTCTCGTCTCGTCTTCTTTTCTTCAGCATGTTTGGTATGGCATACCTCAGCGGCAACAGAAATCAGGATTACCTTTTGCTGGGTAGGTAGTGGGCCTTGATTTTTAAACTTTTTTATTGAACTACAACAAAACATGCAGAAAGGTATACCAATGATAAGTATACAGCTTAATGAATTATCACAAAATGAACATAGATTCACCATCCAGGCCAAGAAATAGAAAAGTAGCAGTTCTCTAGGAACCCTCACATACTTTATCCCTCTCCCCTTCCCCAGAGACTTCTGACAGCCCAGTTTACTTAGGCCTGTTTTTAAAATTCATATAGATGAAGTCATACATTGTATAATTACGTATGCCTTCTTTTAGTCAACATTATGTTATGAAATTCATCCATGTTGTTGGGTGCAACTGTAATTCATTCATTTTCATTGCTATGTAGTATTCCATCTTACAAATATACAACAATTTATTCATTTGTTCTTGTACAATATTTGTTTCCAGTTTTGGTTCTTATGAATAGTGTTGCCATAAAGATTCTGATACAAGTCTTTTGGTGAACACATGTATACATTTCTGCTGAGTATATATATAAGAGTAAAATTTGGGGGACAAAGGGTACAATTTTGGTAGACAATGCCAAATAATTTTCCAAAATAGTTGTGTTTATTTATGGTTTGACCAACAGTGTTATGAGAGTCCCAGTTGCTCCTTGTCCTTACCAACAATTTGGTTTTATCAGTCTTTATAATTTTCATAATTCCGTTGGCTGTATAGTGGTATCTCATTGCAGTTTCCATTTGTGTTTGGGAATGTGGCTGAGCTCCTTTGTCATGTTTATTGGCCATTTAGACGTCATCTTTTATAAAGTGTCTCTATAAATCTTCTGCTTATTTTTCAATTGGGCTGTATTTTATTATATAACTGTTGGAATTATTTACATATTCTGGTCCACCGTCATTTGCTTTTACCATGCGTAACTTTTCCCATTCTATGCTTGCCTTTTTGATCTATTGATGATGTTCTTAATGAGGGGAATTTCTTGTTTTAATGTAATCCAACTTATTGATCTTTCCTTTTGTAGTTAGTGCTTCCGTATACTGTTTAAGAAATCTTTCCTCACCCAAAAGTCATGAAGACGTTTTTCTAGATTCTCTTCTGGAAACTTTGTGTTCCCATTTACATTTAGGCGTATGATCCATCTCGCAGTGATGTTTTGGGGATTCTTGGTGATAGGGACCCTGTTGTAAGAAAACTAACTCGAGACTAGATAGGGAAGTAGACACAACATGAGGTAGGGATGTGCCGTCTGAAGGAAGAGACCCGCGTGAGGTGGGCCGGTGGATTCTGAAGGCAGCCATTTCTAGCAACACTGTAAGTTCCTTCTGTTAGACCTGAACATCCCTAAAAGTATCATCATAAGTGAAATCCTGGTCATAACTGTGATACGGCAATTAAGAGCATGCTCTGTCCCACACTTTGGGGGATGTTAGGACAGAATCGTGATGTCAGCAGAGCCTCAAAGAAGGCGACGGTTCCAGACCTTCAAGGAGCAGTGGGGCCAGCAGCGTGCCCACTTCCACTGAGCTCAAGTGGTTTTCAGAGTCTGCAAGCAAGTCGCTTCTTCTAAGTCCGGTCCCCAAACTCCTGCAGGCTAGAGAGGAGAAGGAAGGCCCACTCTCACCCTCCTCCGAGGCCTTACTTTCCATCCCAGGATACGCCTGTGGTGGTAGTGATTGACAGTGAACGGAAGTGCTAACTCCCTTTCTCCAAGACTGAGGATCAACATGACGGTCACACTAGAGCACGTTGGTGCAATAAGTGTACGCTTCTCAGTCTGGGCTGGCTGCCTGTTTGCCTGATTCCACCAGTGGGAGGTAAAGATCAGTCCCGGTATCCTTCCTTAAAGCCAAAGTCAAAAACAGACTGTCAGGGGTTAGGAGAATGGAAAATGCCCTTTTACAAGATTGCGGTAAATGAAATTGTATATACTAATTAACAACATAGATGACAACAAAAATATAATGACCGAAGAGTGGTTTTTTAGGGTCAAAAATACAACAGTCCCAGGTGTTAGGGCCTTGTTTAGATAGAAACAAGGTACATGTACTTCAAGTCCAGTTGACTTAACCACATTTTAAAATCCAGCTAAAAGGACAATCCACCAGGTCTTACCTCTAGAAGATTCCACTAGGCAGCCTTCTGGGCCTCATCCTCTGAGTTCCTATGTGAGCCTCAGGACAAAGAACACTACACATCTCATAAAATTGAAGGTCAAATTCATTTTCAGAGAGGGAATGTTTCATCCAAAAGGAGCAATATAGTATGCAAAGTAGTTCTCAATAACTCATACCCAGAAATTTACATTACCAAGTAAACACTCAGCTTCTTTGTATAAAACTTCTAAACCTAGAGCAATGGTCCTGGTTTTGAATAGATGTTAGATAACACCTGGGTCCGTTTCACTCTATCTACGGATAACGCAAGGGGCCCTCCACAGTGCCATTCGGCAGAGATGGAAGAGTCGACCCCCAGTGGGTGTCCACCTCTTTGACAGGAATGGCTCACTCTTTTGAAATTACAGTTCTGTCAGCTCCTTGCTGTCTCCCCAGGTTTCAAAGACTGTGGGCCGAGTTTCAGATTTCAGGCAGGACATCCTGTTACATATATTTAAAAACATAAGAAAAATAACAGTGACAGGGTTGTAACCCAAGGTGATTTTTATTTTCTTCTTTTCCTTCCCTAAGTTTCCCATATTTTCGACAGTGAGCATGTGTGAGTTTTATAATCAGGAAAAAACTCTGTTATTTTTACGAAGAATTTTGGTTGTTCTTATGATACAAGTCATCTATACATGATTTTTGAAGGCATATTGAATTTTCTTATCACTGATAGTGCTTCTAGGAGCCCTGAGATAAGCATAATTTCTCATTTACAGAGAGCAAGTTCCCTTCCCAGAATTGGAAATAAAAATATTTGTTCAGTATAGGAACCTGACTTTAATAAATTTATTTCCTGATGTGATAAGCTATAGATTAATTACTTCTAGGGTGTTATAGAAAAAAAGGAAAAGAAAATGAGTGTTAAGAGTCAGATAGGGGGCCGGCCCGGTGGCGCAGCATTTAATTGCGCACTATCTGCTTCTCGGGGGCCCGGGGTTCGCTGGTTCGGATCCCGGGTGCCGATATGGCACTGCTTGGCAAGCCTTGCTGTGGTAGACGTCCCACGTATAAAGTAGAGGAAGATGGGCACGGATGTAACTCAGGGCTAATGTTCCTCAAAAAAAAAAAGAGTCAGATAGGCCTGGTTTAATTCCTGGTTGTGCAATCTGAGCAAATTTCAGTTTTCTACACTAACATTAAACGGATGTTATAGTGAGCATAATAAGAATACTTGCCCTCACAGCTTGTGGGAATCAAAGAAAACCATAAAACCACATTGTTAGCTGGAAAGCTCTAGAGAAAAATTTAAAAAATTTTCAAGTGCACAGGACCTCAAAAAAGTCTATGAACAAAGCCAAAGTTACTCTTTGAAGTGCTGTCACTATGTGCATTTTTTCTGTCTCTAGACTGTTTTATGTTGATTTGGTTTGCTCCCTTTTTAAAAAATAAAAATCACAGGACGTGATAAGGAGATCAAAATCTTCATGTGTACTATGAAGGAATTTTTGATGTGCAACTGCAGCCGAGTCCTAATGTACGAGGGGTCATCGGGATGTGGAAAAAGCCAGATACTGACAGAAATTGAGTTCCTGGCCCAAGGTGAGAATCACAGGTGAGTGTCTTGCAATAACCATTTCCTGGGAACCCAGAGAATCCTGACTCCTGAAGAGTTTTATTTATTTTAATGCTCCTTTCCTTTATATAACTTGTCATATGTAAACTACAATCTATCGATTATTGGGCGCCATGCCCCTGGTGGTGAATAAATAATGATAAACATATTGAACTAAGAAAATGAGAAGCTGGGCTGACCCCTGAAGATCCTGGTTTAATGCCCTTGGGGCTTGGTTATTAATGTTTTAAAGCTTTCTAAGTAATCCCAATGTGCAGACAGGCTGAGAACAACTCGCACAGATGTTGAGACCAAGGCTGGATTGGATCTGCAGAACAAACACATAAATGTATCCAGGGCTGACAGGCAATCACTAGTTCAAACCTTTTAGCCCTGTGAGTGGGGATAGAGAAGGGGAGGCCGCTGAATTTCCCTTTGGGAGGCAGAGCTAACGTACTTGCCTCATGCTGTTTCTCTATTTTCATATGAGGAATGTCAGGAGGGCTCTCTTTGGGACAGCCCATCTAGCACCCTCGTGGCAGTGGAAAGTGTGGTATTAAATAACAGTGACGATGACCAAGATGATGATGACGGTGTCTCACATCCTTTCACCATCTAACCTAAAGGCTTTAAGGGGAAAGTGATTATTAGCCTTAGATTATTTTTAGCTGTGTGTCTACTCTTTTTTAATTCAAGGCCTGAGAAAGGCTAGCTTTAAAATATCTTTCACATTGCTAGGGAGGTAGTTCATAACAACCAGAAGACATTCATTCATTCATTCTCTCCACGCCGTGTTGAGCACCTCCGGTGTTCCAGGGCTGTCAAATGCTGCGTTAGTTTGCTAGAGCTGCTGTAACAAAGTAGCACAAACTGGCTGGCTTTTTTTTTTTTTTATTGAGTTAATGATAGGCTACAATCTTGTGAAATTTCAGTTGTACATTAATGTTTGTCATTCATGTTGTAGGTGCACCACTTCACCCTTTGTGCCCACCCCCCACCCCACCTTTCCCCTGGTATCCACTAAACTGTTCTTAGTCCATAATTTTAAATTCCTCATATGAGGGGAGTCATACACAGATTGTCCTTCTCTCGCTGGCTTATTTCACTCAACATAATTCCCTCAAGGTCCATCCATGTTATTGCAAATGGAATGATTTTGTTCTGTTTTGCAGCTGAGTAGTATTCCATTGTATTTATGTACCACATCTTCTTTATCCATTCATCTGTTGCTGGGCACTTAGGTTGCTTCCACGTCTTGGCTATTGTAAATAATGCTGCAATGAACACTGGGGTGCATAGGACTTTTGGGATTGCTGACTTCAAGCTCTTTGGATAGATACCCAGTAGTGGGATGGCTGGATCGTATGGTAGTTCTATTTTTAATTTTTTGAGGAATCTCCATACTGTTTTCCATAGTGGCTGCACCAGTTTGCATTCCCACCAGCAGTGTATGAGGGTTCCTTTTTCTCCGCAACCTCACCAACATTTGTTACTATTAGTTTTAGATATTTTTGTCATTCTAACGGGTGTAAGGTGATATCTTAGTGTAGTTTTGATTTGCATTTCCCTGATGATCAGCGATGATGAGCATCTTTTCATGTGCCTATTGGCCATCCATATATCTTCTTTGGAGAAATGTCTGTTCATGTCTCCAGCCCATTTTTTGATCAGGTTTTTTGATTTTTTGTTGTTGAGTTGTGAGAGTTCTTTATATATTATGGATATTAAGCCTTTGTCAGATATATGACTTGCAAATATTTTTTCCCAACAAACTGGGTGGCTTAATCAGCAGAAGCGTATTGTCTCCAAGTACTGAGGCTAGAAGGCCAAGATCAAGGTGTTGGTAGGGTTGGCTGGTTCTGACAGCTGTGAGGGACAATCTCTTCTATGCGTTTCCCCTGGCTTCTGGTGGTTTGCTGGCAGTCGTTGGTCTTCCCTGACTTGTGGAAGCATCACCCCAACCGCCGCCTTCATCTTCACCTGATGTTCTCTGTGTGTGTGGTCTGTATCCAAATTTCCCCTTCTTATAAAGACACCAGTCATATTGGATTAGGGGCCCACCCTACTCCAGTGTGACCAAGGCTTAATTCACCTAATTGTATCTGTAATGACCCTATGCCCCAATCAGTTCACATTCTGAGGTACTGGGGGCTAAGACTGCAACATAGGAATTTGGGGGGAACATGAGTCAACCCATAGCAAGTGCCAATGCTCTGAAGATGAATAATGTCTGATCCCTGCTGTCAAGGAGCTCTCACAGAAGAGGACAGAGAGTAACAATAAAAATATAACGTGGGAGCCGGCCCCGAGGCTGAATAATTAAGTTGGCACACTCTGCTTCGGCGGCCCAGGATTTTGCCGGTTCGGATCCTGGGCGCGGACATGGCACCACTCATCAGGCCATGCTGGGGCAACGTCCCACATGCCACAACTAGAAGGACCCACAACTAAAAATACACAACTATGTACTGGGGGACTTTGAGGAAAAAAGGAAAAATAAATCTTTAAAAAAAATAAATAGGGCCAGCCCAGTGGCACAGCAGTTAAGTGCGCACATTCCGCTTCAGTCGCCCAGGGTTCGCCAGTTCAGAGCCCCGGTGCAGACATGGCACCGCTTGTCAAGCCATGCTGTGGTGGGTGTCCCACATATAAAGTAGAGGAAGATGGGCACTGATGTTAGCTCAGGGCCAGTCTTCATCAGCAAAAAGAGGAAGATTGGCAGCAGATGTTAGCTCAGGGCTAATCTTCCTAAAAAAAAAAAAATAAATAAAAGGAGTAAAACCATTTGGGGCCAGCCTGGTAGTGCAGTGGTTAAGTTCACACATTCCGCTTCAATGGCCTGGGGTTCGCTGGTTCAGATCCCGGGTGCGGACATGGCACCGCTTAGCAAGCCATGCTGTGGTAGGTATCCCACATATAAAGTAGAAGAAGATGGGCATGGATGCGAGCTCAGGGCCAGTCTTCCTCAGCAAATACAGGAGGATTAGCAGCAGATTTTAGCTCAGGGCTAGTTTTCCTCAAAAAAAAATTTAATTAATTAATTAATTTTTTAAAAAAGAATTGGAATAGATGTTCTCTAAATTCCCCTTTCTCTTTAAAATATATATATATATATACATAACGTGGCAAGGAAAATGATAGAGGCGCTCAGCAGTGTATTATGGAAGCTAAGAGAAAGACGGGTATGTAAGCCAACCTCAGTGCATCAGGGCAGATTTCCAGGAAGCTCCACTGAAGCTGAGATTTACAGATGAACAGGAAATGAGGGATTAGGAGGCACTGCGAGAGCGATAGCATTCCAGGCTGGGGAGACAGCCTAAGCAAAGACATGGAGAGAAGAGACAGCTCTGCTGTACAGGGAACGCTCACCAGCTTGTTGTTCATGGAGGGGTAGACTGCTGGACAGGGAGAGGCAAAAATGACAGAACGAGGCCTTGGAAGGTCTTGTATGTCACATAAAGGAGTCTAGGCTTACACCTTTAGGCAATGTGAGCCGCTGAAAAATTTTAAATGAGAGAGAAGATTTTCCTGTCTCGATACTGCAGGCTTCTGGGAAGGTGCTGCGTTCAGAGAGTCACAATGCTAGGCAGGGCCAGTCGCAGGGTATTTGGCAGTATAGGTGAGCGTATGAGCCCTGAACCAAGGCGGTGATGGTGGGACTCGAGAAGAGGGGACAGCTAGATTAAGTCATCAGGGCTGGGGAACAGAGTGGAATGAGGGAGTGCATCTGAAGCAGGAGTAAAGAACAACTTGCAAATAGCTTGGGGAATTTCTGTTATAACAACTGAATATGAAGAGTCAGAGCCTTCCTTCAACCTTTATTTCCAAAAAATATATTCAAAAACCCTCTTCTGATTCTTACCTTTCTTACAAACAGGACTATTGCTATTGCATTGACTAAGGTCAGCTTCCAGCAAAATTTTTATACCATCCAGATACTCATGGCCAGTGTACTAGGTCTGGATACTTGTAAACATTATAAAGAACGACAGACCAACCTTCAGAATAAAGTCAAGATGCTGTTGGATGAAAAGTTCCACTGTCTTCTTAACGACATTTTCTACGTCCAGGTAACTAGCTGGTGTTAGACTTCGGCAAGAAATACCGATGGGGCGGGTGCTGCAGCTCCCCCCTGATGCTTTATGACTTAGCAGCTCTTTGGCCTTTGTCCTTTTCTTTTCTCATCTGGAGCATCCAGGTGGTAAGGAAATGGCTCCCAATCCCCCTTGAATGAGCATCCACCTTCCTGAGACATAGTGGAGGGATGTAGAAATACCATACTCAAGAAAATCCAGAGGGCCACTTGCAGTTTCATCTTTTTCTCATCTTTCCATCATAGCTATACTATTCCAGCTAGTCTGGGGCACAAAGTCACTCTTCTCCCAGAGGTGACTGCCAATGCAGAGACAGAATGTGCCCTGTTGTCTCCTGTGTCTGTTAGATTCAGTGACGTCGAGTATTCGAGCTAGACGGGGCTTTATGGATCATCTAACACACGAGGATTTTAAGGCACAGAACAGTAAAGTGATTTGCCCAAAGTCACCCAGCTAGTAGTTCTTTTTGCTATTTTCCCATACTAAATATTCTCATAATTCTTTACACAGTTCCCTATTTCAAGAGAGTTCTCCAAGATGAGCACCTTGAGAAAGCGAAAGCTGTTGGAAGCATTGTTTATGAAGATCTTGGAGCAAGTAAGAGCATCTGTAGGTCCAGTAATGGGGGGAGGAAAACTGGGCCTCTCACCACGAAGCCAGGTGGCCTGAGGGGTTCAGACGCCACTGGCAAAAAGCTCTGAAGCATGTGAAAGCTTCATCCTAAAGTGTTTCATTCTCCGCCCTCCTTCCAAACCTTGAGCTAACACTCTGTCCAAAATTTAGCTATGATTGAAGGGAGACCCTTAACCTTCCTCCTGGGAGTCTGGCCTCTCCTTAAAGCCAGCCCTCTTTTTCTCTCCCTCTGTGTGAAAGGCACTGTATCAAAGTGCTTATTCACGTAGGCTCTGTAGTCAGACTACCGATATTTGAACCCTTAGGCCTATGGCTTCCTACCTGGGTAACCTTGAGCAAGTGACTTTAATCTGTCTCTGCTTTTGTTTCATCATCTATAAAACAGGGAAATAACAGCACCCAGCTCGCAGGGTTGTAAGCTTTAAATGACTAGATTTTGTGTATAACACTTTAGAACAGCGCCTTTTTCAATGGAAACACTCAGTCACTGTGAGCTCTCTCTCTGGGTAATCTTGTGCTTGTCCACTGTGTGTTGATAATCACCAGATTTACCCCCACTTCTCTTATAAGCACCAGAACCATATTTCCAAGAACCTTCTAGATATTCCACATGGATGTGGTAACTCACACTCAGTTCAGCGTCTAATAGTAAATTTATTCATTTTTTCCTATTCCAATGCCCTTTCTTCCTCGTTCTGATCGTGCTCCTTGGTTTAGTTAATGGCAAATTCATCCACACATCATTTAAACTTACCCTTGCTCCCTTTCTCACCGGTTGCCACATCTGCCATATCTAGTCAGTGGCCAAGTCCCACTGGTTCTCCCTCGGGCCGTCTCTGGAATCTCCTGTCCTCTGTTCCTGCTGTAGTTCAGGTTCTCTCTCTTCCTGTACTATTTCCATAGCTTTCCAGCTGACCTCTGTGCCTCGTACGTCTCCGCTCCAATTCATCCTCCACAGAACTGCCAGAGTGTATGCGAATCGCACCAACCAACGCTTTGTACTCTCCGAATAATTCCCAACGCTAATGAGATAAAAGCCAAAAGATTTTTTTTTAAACCTGGAGAAATGCTACTCATCCTTCAATGTCACCTCTTTGGCGACAACTTCCCAAATCACTAGTCGTGACTAATTCCTCTTCCACCATCCTTCTGTAACACTTCAAACATATTTCTTCTTGTGTTTACCATGCTCTCTTGCAATTCGTCACTTGTATGTGTGCCTCTCCCCCCAGGAGAGTGTGAGCTTCTGAAGGGTGGGGAACCTCCTACTCATTTTTGTGTCGCTGTTGACCACCAGAGGGTCTGGCACATTATAAATGGTCAATACAAGTTTGTGGTGTTGCGTTAAAGTTATACTACAACTTCCTTCTTCTCCACCTCAGGCACGTAAGCAGGGCAATATCGGTAATTTCTAAATGTCAGGCTGTGTTTACATCACAAGTATCCAGGAAGCTTCTTTAAAAATACGGATTTATGAGTCCTACCTCTAAAGATTCAAAAGGGCTTGGATTGGGCTGAGGAATCTGTTTAGTTGTTTGCTTTTGTTTTAAAACTTCTCAATTGGTTTTGATGCACAATCTAGTTTGGAAACCACTGCTAAAGCTGTTCTTTAACTGTGTGCTATGACAACAATCTTTGGATCATCTACTCTCTGTGTGACCTTGGCAAGTTACTTAACCTCTCTGTGCCCAAATTTTCTCAGTAAATAGACTCCACCTCTTATGAATGTTATGAGGATTAAATGAGTCCGTTTATGTAAAGAACATCACACAGTGCTTGGAACACAGTAAATTAAATGTAAATCTTGGCTTTCATTCACATTAGAGAGACTCCAACTCAATGACCCCATTTTAACTATGAAGACACCGGGGCGTGTGATGTACTTTTGAATTTATACTCTTTTTCTCCCTGCTTTATTCTCCTAAATTCACAGATAATTCACTGAGAAGGCCACCATACAACTAAAATTCACATTTCTGTCTGCCCCATATTTTTAAAGGTTTTAGCCCCAAACAAAACAAATGTAGTGCTAACCTCCCCGTTAATTAACATGTGCTCGGGGTCGGTGAAGGGCTAGATCTCTGGTAACAGAATGGGCTGTAAGAGCAGGTTTTTACGGACGTGTGATACGGCAGGTTAAAGCACTGCATAGTGGCTGTCCAATGAAGTTTGAAAGTAGCCTTTGCTGCTTTTGTTTATAAAAACACAGAGGAAAAGAAGGGGTTAAGCCTGTGTGCTCTCAGAGGGAACCCAAAGAAGCCGAGAGCAGCCTGGAGCAGTAGGAGGGGGGCCGTGTTCTCCGCGTAGACGCCTCACACAGCGGAGATGCGCGGTCAGCTGTGCAAGGGGCTGATGCCAACATGCAAGCTCTGTATTTTGTTTAATACTGTATCCCCAGCACCTACAACAGTACCTGACCTTAATAGATGCACAATAAATGCTTCATGAGTGAGTAAATAATTCAGACTAGTTAGAGAAGCGTAGTCTACACAAGAAAACGGACACATGATCTGTTTTTAAGTGTAACATATACCACAATTCAAGCTGGAATGGCACAAACTGCCAGCAGGGCAAGGACTAGATCCGACTCCTTCAGCACTGTCTATCCAGCGTCGAGCCCAGAGGGTGCTCCCTAAGTGTGTGTTGAATCTACGTCTGTTGAATAAATGTCAAGTAGAATCCCCAGGAGACCGTCATTTGTCAGCAGATTAAAGTGACTGGTAGTAAACATCAGTTATTTTTATGTAATACATAATGGATGCTTTTACTTGGCTATAACCCCATGTATCCTACAAATTTGTCTTATTCTTACACAAAGATTTGACCAAGTAAAAGTCCATTCCAGTCAGCTCTGTGCGAAGTGCCACAAATTCAGGTTAGTAGAATCTAAATGAATACAAAGTTATTAGAAAGAAAAGATTTCATTTTGCACCACAAAACTCAGTAGATACATATGCATACCCATGCACGTGTGTAAAAACCCAAAGTCCTACAGCATTCTTCCTTCTGTCTCTCTGCCTCGTCCAGACAGTGAAAGAGGAAAGGATTATTTTTATCATCGATGAGGGCCAGTTTATTGATGCAGCCTCCTGGGCCTTTATGGAGAAGCTTGTCCGCACTCTTCCTGTGTTCATCATCATGTCCCTGTCTCCCTTCGTTGGCTTACCCTGTTCAGGGGCCAGTGCCATAATGAAGAACAGGAACACCACCTACGTCACCCTGGGTGCCATGCAGCCTAAGGACATCCGAAACAAGGTCTGCGTAGACCTCAGTGTCAGGGGCATCTCCAAAGAGCTGGACTCGTGAGTAACCCGTTTCTCTCCTGAGGTCTTGACCTGTCATGAATCCGTGTTCATTCCCCAGGTCCAGACTTCATCGGATTCCTTAAGATGTGTCAGAAAGCGCCTGCCTCAGTAGTCTTGCTGGTCTCGCCTTTCCAAAGGGCCATTCATTGCACTTGGTAGCATGGATGCTGCTCATCTTTCCCTTGTTATGGCCCACGTCGCGCTTTCTCAAGCCTTGTTCATGACGTTAGTGTTGTTTCCCTCTCATCATGCTGCACACGGGTATACTCACTTTAATGAACAATGACTGAGGGCATCGCGTGGGCAAGCCACATGAAAGGCAAACTGGTAAACAGTAACGACCACAACCTGCAGCTAAGCAAGGTCTTACCCAGCTGACAATAATGTGGTCTGGCACTGGCGTTTCCTGTTTACGGCAGATGTTGAAGGCTGGCTCTCCAGGCAGCGCTGTCTGAGCTTCTCAGTGGTTCCTCTGCTGAGGTCTTCACAGCAGTGCCCTTAACAACACAGACAGCGCCTCTTCTTTAGCTGCTGTTTACAACCCACCTTGGTACTGGCATCCATCTTTCTAATGAGGTTGCCTTGCTTTTGGAAGAAAGATGTCTTCAACGAAGTCTCTTTTAAAGTAACTCCAGGCATGAATTTGGCAGATTTGCTCCCTTTGTCTCTCTGTTTCTTTCTCTCTATGTATATGTATATATATGTATATATTTATTATGTGTATATAATAATATATATGTATATATACATTTACTTTTTAAAATTTTTTTCTGAGAAAGAGTCACCCTGAGCTAGCAACTGTTGCCAATCTTCCTCTTTTTTATTTGCTTGAGGAAGATTAGTCCTGAGCTAACATCTGTGCCAATCTTCCTCTGTTTTGTATGTGGGTCACTGCCACAGCATGGCTGATTAGTGGTGTAGGTCCACACCCAGGATCTGAACCTGCGAACCTGGGTCACTGAAGTGGAATACACCAAACTTTAACCGCTCGGCCACGGGGCCAGCCCCTGCATTTCTCCAAATCCCAACTCTAGAAATCTATCTCAAAATTATATTGACAAAAACATGAAGTGACCAGATGGACAAAGTTTTTATTGAGGCATTATTTGTATTAGTAAACGTCTGAAAACAACCTGAATGGACATCCTTCTAAGCAGATAGGCAGAATAAACTAGGACGCAGCCACACAGTGGAACACTGCATAGCAGTAAGAAGAAATGAGAAAGATTTGCTGATATGGAGGGATGACCAGGATGTATCGTTGAGTGAAAACACAAGGGGCAGTCCAGTGTGCAGTACGTATAACATGCTGTCTTTGATCTAAGACAGGGGTGAAATGCAGGCGTGTGCATTTGTTTACGTTTTCTAAAAGAAACATTGAAAAAATAAACCAAAAATTAATTCAAATGGTTACTTATAACACGAGGAAGGGAAGCAAGATGGAGGATGTACCTTATTATATAGTTTTGGCTTTGGAAAGATGTAAACGTTTTACATAATCAAAAAGATGAAAGAAAAAGAAAAAAGGCAATTCCTAAAAATGGAAAACAAACCAAGAGAAAGGGAGAATGAGAAGAGATTATTTTTGAGTGATTGAGAAGACTCAAATATTATTTTTCCTTAAAAGGATGTAACCAGCTTGGCTTGTTTTGACTACAGGTACCTGGTGGAGGGGAGCTGTGGGATTCCATTCTACTGTGAAGAATTGCTAAAAAACCTCGATCAACACAGGGTGCTCATTTTCCAGCCAGTCGAGTCCGAGGAAAAGGCAAATGTGACCTGGAACAACCTGTTCAGTAAGTCCCACAGTTGGGTCTTTCTCAGCCTATCCTGCAGAGAGGGTGGCAAGAACGGGCTGTCCCATAGGCGGCTTCCTGCACAGTCAGAGGATCTGGGGAGGCAGGAATGTTGGACCTGGTATCCCAGATTGTGAAAGAACTTAACATCGCCTGGGCCTCACTGAACTGGCGAAGGAATGTGCACCTGTGACAGACCTGAGAGAACCCTGAGGAATCTGAAGGCCCAGGATCAGAAAGGAAGCAGCATTTAGATGTTATCTGGGGAAAAAATTCCTTGTTTTTCAAAGGGAAAATTACTAGCTCAAAGTGAATTGTCAGCAAGGTTCCATGCTACAGAGACATACAAGACGATGAAGTTTGAGACGGTGGCACAAAGGAAGCCAGCTGGAATTTTTACAAACTAATTTTCATGAAAGGAGGAGGTGGGGGTTGGAGAATGGGGTAAGGACGCGAGCCAGAATGCAGAGGATGAGGCAAGGTGAACGGTAAGGAAGTTCTGCGGTGCACGTACAGCTGGTTGAGGGGGTTCGCAGTGGGGGGAAAAAATTCACATGCTAGCAGAAAAAAAAGGAAAGGAAGAAGACAAATGAACTATGTCTTGACATCAAGGAGACCTGTGAAGGTTGAAGAGATATCATCTCTTCCATAGAAAGAGAGAGTATACAGACGTAATCAAAAGAAAATCTTGGCCTTGAAGTCAGGGGTCCAGAGTTCCAGTGCCGCATATGCCATTTAATTACTGGTATTTTGGAACTAGCTACAACCTTTATTGGCAGTTACCTGCAATAAAATGGGGGTAAGGAACTCAAATTCTTTTTCATTTATTCATTCAACAAACATCTACTGAGCACCATCTGTGTCTGATGCCACAGTAGGCACTCTGGGGAGTGTCTTGGAGTATAAATGAAGTGACTGAATACAATAATACTTTGCTGCCTCATTGTTTTTTTTAAATTAAACTTTTTTGAGGTGATTACAAATTTATGTGCAGTTGTAACAAGTCCTGTCAAGAGATTCTTGTACCCTTTACCCAATTTTCCCCAGTGGTGACATCATGCAAACTATAGTGAATACCACAACCAGGATATTGACGTTCATACAGTCAACATACAGAACATTTCCATCACCATGAGGGTCCCTCATGTTGCCTTTTTATAGCCACCCTGCTTCTCTCCCACCCCTACTTCCTCCTTAACCCCTGGCAGTCAGTAATCTGTTCTCCATTTCTATAGTTGTGTCATTTTAAGAATGTTATATAAATGGAATCATGCAGCATGTAATCTTCTGGGATTGGTTTTTTCCACTCAGCATAACTCAGCCTGGAGCTTCTCCAGGTTGTCGTGTGTCTCCAAGGTGTGTTCCTATTACTTACTGAGTAGTATTCCATGATATGGGTGTGCCACACGTTGTTTAAAACCAGTCACCTGTTGAAAGACATCTGGGTTGTTCACAGCTTTTGGCTATCACAGTAAAGCTGCTATAAGCATTGTGTACAGGTTTTCGTGTGAATGTAAGTTTTCGCTTCTCTAGAATAAGTATCCAGGAATGCAACTGCCGGGCCATATGGTAGTTACACTGTTAGTTAAAAAAAAAAAAAATAACTGCCAAACTATTTTCCCAGTGGCGATATCATTTTACATCTCCATCAGCAATACATGAGTGATCCAGAATTTTCTGCCATCCTTGCTAACATTCCATGCCACTATCTTTATTTTAGCCATTCTGATAGTATGTGGTGATAGCTAATTGTGGTTTTAACTTGCATTTCCCTAGTGGCGAATGATGTTGAACATCTTTTCGTGTTCTTCCTTGCCATCTGATATCTTCTTTGGTAAAATGTCTCATCATGCCTTTTGCCCATTTTCTAACTGGATTTTTTTTAATGGTGAATTGTGAGAGTTCCCTGTCTATACTAGATACTGGTGCTTTGTTGGATCTGGGGCTTGCAAACATTTTCTCCCATTCTGTAGTTTGCCTTTTCATTCCCTTCACACAGTCTCTCAAAGTTCTTTAATTTCAATAAAGTTCAATTTATCAATTTTTCCTTTCATGGTATGTGTTGAGTCTAAGAACCCTTTGCTTATTCCTAGATGCCAAACATCTTCCCCTCTGTGTTTTTGTTTCATAGTTTTATGTCTTACATTTAAGTTCGTGATCCATTGTGAGTTAGTTTTCACACAAGGTGTGAGCCTTGGGTTGAGGCCCTTCTTCCTTTCTCCCCCTGCCACCCCAGTGGATATCCGTTTGCTTCAGCACCATTTGCTAAAGCCTATATTTTCGTCCTTGAGTTGCTTTTGCATGTTGGTCAAAAATCGGTTGGACATATCCATGTGAGTGTATACCTGGGTTCCCTGTTCTGTTCAGTTGATCTAAATGTCCATCCTTTTGCCATTACCGTACAGTCTTGACTACCAGAGCTATATAAGGAGCCTTGAAACCATGTAGACTGATTGCTCCTACTTTACTCTTTTCTCAAAATTGTTTTAGCTGTTCTAGCTCCTTAGTCTTTCCATATGAATTTTAGAATAATCTTGTCTGTGTCTACAAACAATCTTGCAGGGATTCTGATTGGAATTTCAACACATAGGCGTTGCATTGTACGTCAATTTGGAGAGAACTGACATCTTTACTGTGTTGTCTTCCAATCCGCGAACACAGTATGTCTCACCGCTTATTTAGATCTTCTTTGATTTCTTTCACTAGTGTTTTGTAGTTTTCACCACACAAACCCTAGGCATATTTTATTAGATTGAAACTTAAGTATTTCTTTTTTGAGGAAAGATTATGAATGCTGTTATATTTTTAATTTTGGTGCTCACATGTTCATTGCTAGTATGTAGAAATGCAACTGATTTTTGTGTGTCTATCTTGTTCACGCATCCTTGATGAACTCATTTATTAGTTCTAGGAGTTTTTTATTTGGTAGGTTCTTTGGGATTTTCTATGTAAAAAGTCATGTTATCTGCAAAAAGGGGCAGTTTTATTACTTCCCTCCCAGTCTGCATGCTTTTTATTTCTTTTCTAGCCCATTGCCCTGGCTAGAACTTCAAGCACTATGTAGAATAAGAACAGTGTGAGAAAACATCTTTTCCTTGTTCCTGATATTAGGGAGAAGGTGTTTAGTCTTTTACCATTAAAAAGCCATGAGCAGGGCTGGCCCAGTGGCACAGCACTTAAGTTCACACGTTCCGCTTCGGTGGCCCGGGGATCACCAGGTCGGATCCTGGGTGTGGACATGGCACCGCTTGTCAAGCCATGCTGTGGCAGGCGTCCCCCATATAAAGTAGAGGAAGATGGGCACTGATGTTAGCTCAGGGCCAGTCTTCCTCAGCAAAAAGAGGAGGATTGGTGGCAGATGTTAGCTCAGGGCTAGTCTTCCTTGAAAAAAAAAAGCTGTTAGCTGTAGGTTGTTTGTAAATGCTCTTCACCAAGTTGAGAAAGTATCCTTTTATTCCTATTTTTCTGACAGTTTTTATCATGAATGAGTGTTGAATTTTATCAAATAATTTTCTGCATTGATTGCTATGATTATGTGCATTTTCTTTTCTGTTAATATGGTGAATTACATCAACTGGCTTTCAGATATTGAACCAGCCTTGCACCCCGGGATAAACCCCACCTTGTCCTGGTGTATTATTATTATATACTGCTGAATTCTATTTGCTTAATACTGTGTTAAGGAATTTTGTGTCTATATTCATGAAGGATATTGTTCTGTGGTTTTCTTTCTTTCACACTGTTTTTGTCTGATTTTGTGGTTAGGGTACTACTACCTTAATAAAATGAATTGGGAAGTCTTCCCTCCTCTTTTATATTCTGGAGATTGTGTAGAATTGGAAAGAATTCTTCCTTAAATGTTTGGTAGAATTCTCCAGTGAGATTTCCTTTTGGGGAGTTTTTAAATTACAAATTCAATTTCCTTAATGTGGTGAGGCTTTTCAAATTATCACTTTTATATTGCATCAATTGTGGTAGCTTATATTTTTTGAGGAATTGGTCCATTTCATCTAAGTTATCGAATTTATGTGTCTAGAGCTGTTTGCAGTGCTCAGTAGCCATCCCTTGGTGTCTGTAGGGTCTACAGTGACAGCCCCTGTTTCATTGCTGATATTTCTCTTTGTTAGTCTTGCTACAGATTTGTCAGTTTTCTTGAACTTTCCAAAGAATCCGCTTTTTGTTCCATTGCTTTGCTCTTTTGCTTTTCCGTTTTCCGTTTCACTGATTTCTGTTCTTCTGTTATTTCCTTCTTTCTGCTGAAGTTGAATTTGCTCTTCTTAGTGGTGGGAGCTTGAATTATTGATTTGAGATATTTCTATTTTTTTTTAAGTCGGGGTTTTAATTTTTAAAAATTTTTTTGAGGAAGATTAGCCCTGAGCTAACATCTGCTGCCAATCCTCCTCTTTTTGCTGAGGAAGACTGGCCCTGAGCTAGCATCCGTGCCCATCTTCCTCTACTTTATATGTGGGACACCTACCACAGCATGGCTTGCCAAGTGATGCCATGTCCGCACCCAGGATCCGAACCGGCGAACCCTGGGCTGCTGAAGCGGAACATGTGACCGTAACCGCTCCGCCACCAGGCCAGCCCCACTATTTCTTTTTTCTAATGTATGCGTGTTAGTGGTACAAATTTTCCTTTCAGTACTGCTTTGGGTATGTCTCACAAATTTTTGATATTTTGTATTTTCATTTTCATTCTTTTCAATGTATTGTTTTTTACTTCCCCTGAGATGCTCTCTTAGTCATGGATTATTTAAAAGTATGCTGTTTAGTTTCCAAGTGTTTGGGTCCAACATAACGTTTCTGTTATTAATTTCTAGTTTATCCATTGGACTTGGAGAACATACTCTGTATGATTTTAATTCTTTTAAATTTGTTGAAGTTTGTTTTACTGACCAGGACATGGTCTATTTTGGTTGACATTCTAAAGGCATTTGAAAAGAATATGTATTTTGCTTTCATTGGTAGAGTGTTGTAGAAATGCTAATTAGATCCTGTTGTTTGATGGCGGTGTTGAGTTCTTCTATGCCGAGGGCTGATTTTCTGTCTAGTTGTTCTGTCAATTGCCGAGAGATAAATGTTCAAGTCTCCAACTGTATTTGTGGATTTGTCTGTTTCCCTTTTCAGTTCTATCAGGTTTTGCTTCACATATTTTGCAGCTTTGTTTGATGCATAAACATTTAGGATTGCTATTTTTCTTGGTGTATTGACACTTTTATCATTATATGGTATTCCTCACTGTCTCTGGTAACTTTCTTTGCTCCAAAGTCTACTTTGCCTGATATTAATATATCTACTCATTTTCTTTTCATTAATATTTGCATGATATATCTTTTGCCGTTCTTTTACTTTCAGCCTGCCTATGTCATTATATTTGAAGTTTCTTATAGACAGCATGTAGTCGAGTCATGTTTTTAAAACCACTCTGATGATTTCTGTCTTTGGATTGGTATATTTAGACTATTTACATTGTATTTACATTTAATGCAAGTAATATATTAGGGCTTAAGTCTACCATTTTATTTTTTGTTGTATTTTTGTTCTGTTTTTCATGTCTCTGTTTGTATTTTTCCACTTTTCTTTGGGTTATTTGAACATTCTTTAGAACTCTATTTTGATTTATCTATAGAATATTTGAGCATCTCTCTTTGTATAGCGTTTTTTTTTTTTTTTTGAGGAAGATTAGCCCTGAGCTAACTGCTACCAATCCTCCTCTTTTTGCTGAGGAATACTGGCTCTGAGCTAACGTCTGTGCCCATCTTCCTCTACTTTATATGTGGGACGCCTACCACAGCATGGCTTGCCAAACGGTGCCATGTCCGCACCCGGGATCCGAACTGGCGAACCCCGGGCCACCAAAGTGGAACATGCGCACTTAACCGCTGCGCCACTGGCTGGCCCCTGTATAGCTTTTTTAGTGGTTTCTCTAGGTATTATATTGTATATACATAACCTATCACAGTTTGCTGACGCAAACCGTTGCTGGACCCAGTCCCAATGTGTGTGTGTGTAGGCTTCCCCAGACCAACAAACAGTTCTTAGACACCTTGCTGGTGTGTGAGAATTCAAGTCAATTGTGACACTATCTACCTGTAGATAGAATCAGATTCCACAGGTAGAGGGCTCCGTCCCACAAGACTGCCCTCCACTTGAGATGCCAGTTGCAAGCCCAGGTACTTCTGATCAACTGGCTATAAATCAGAGGTTCCCACGACCCCCTCCTTGGGTTCAATTAATTTGCTAGAACGGCTCACGGAACTCAAGAAAACCTGTTTATTCACTAGATTACTGACTTATTACAAACCATGTTAAAGGATATGAACCAACATCCCGCTGAAGAGATACTTAGGGTGAGGTTTCAAACCATGGAGCTTCTGTCCTTACGGAGCCAGGGCCGGGCACAGTGGCACATGGAAGTGTTCTGGCTCCCCATTGTGGAAACTCTGAAAAAGGGCCAATGAGTTGTCCTTTTGGGTTTTCTTTTTTGTTTTTTGCTTTTGGTGAGAAAGATTGGCCCTGAGCTAACATCCGTTGCCAATCTTCCTCTTTTTGCTTGTGGAGGATTGTCACTGAGCTAACATCCATGCCAGTCTGCCTCTATTTTTGTAATGTGGGATGCCATCACAGCATGGTTTGATTAGCAGTGTGTAGGCCTGTGCCCAGGATCCAAACTTGTGAACCCTGGGCCGCTGAAGCAGAGACAGCAAACCCAACCAGTGCACCACTGGACTGGCTGCCCCTTTGGGTTCTTACGGAGGCTTCATTATGTGATCATGACTGACTAGGTCATTGGCCATTGGCAAATGATTCAACCTCTAGCCCCTCTCTCCTCCCCAGAGGCCAGGGGGGTGGGACTAAAAGTTCCAACCCTCTAATCATGTCGTTGTCTCCACTGGTCTTCAGGAGCTTTCCAAATGTACCCTCATTAACATAACAAAAGACACCTCAATCACTCTCAACACTTAGGAAATTCCAAGGGTTTGGGGAGGTGTGAGGCAGAAATGGGGATGAAGACCCAATATATATTTCTTATAATAAATCACAATATCACAACTGGTGTCATCATTTTACCAGTTTGAGTAGAGTATGGAAACCTTACCCCTTTTTACATCCCTTTACCCTCTACTATTTATAATTGTCTTAAACATTTCTTCTGCATATATTTTTTTGAGGAAGATTAGCCCTGAGCTAACTGCTGCCAGTCCTCCTCTTTTTGCTGAGGAAGGCTGGCCCTGAGCTAACATCCGTGCCCATCTTCCTCTACTTTATACATGGGATGCCTGCCACAGCATGGCTTGCTGAGTGGTGCCATGTCCGCACCGGGGATCCGAACCGGCGAAACCCGGGCTGCCAAAGCAGAATGTGCGCACTTAACCACTGTGCCAACAGGCCGGCCCACTCTGCATACATTTAGAACAACACTAGGCAGTTGTACAATTTTTGCTTCAATTGCAAACATAATTCAGCAAACACAGAGGAGAAGAGAAATCTATTGTATTCACCCATATTTTTGCTTAGCCTCTTCTTTCTTCTTTCCTGGTGTTCCACAGTTTCTTCTTTTATCATTTCCTTTCTTTTTAGAGAATGTTCTTTAGTGATTCTTTTAGGGTTGGTCTACTGGCTTTCAATTCTCTTAGTTTGGTAAGAGTGAAACTTCTTGAAAAAAAGCTTTTTTTAAAAAAAACAAACAACTTTCAGTGGTTTCCCATTGAGCTTACAGTGACCCCCAAACTCCCAAGCAGGACTGGAACTCCCCGCAGGATCTAACTTCCACGCCCCTCTCTGATTCACATGATGAGATTATCCCATGAATTTATTTATCTGTCATTGATTGTTGGTCTCCCATCGTTAGAATGTCAGCTCCTCAGTCTCCAATCTTACAATGATGCCCAGGACCTGGAGGCACCCAACTGATGTTGTGGAGTGATTGAAAGAATGGTATCAGTGCTAGGTCTTGCAAAGGGAAAGAGAAAAGCATAGAAGAGACTGGATCAAGTCGCACCCTTGATCCCACTCTCCTACCTACCCCCCCCACTCACACCTGGCCCCTTTTTTTGGTGTGCTGCCCTCCCTTGGTTTCCCTAATGCTGTACTCTTCCCGTCCCCCCTACCTCTCTGACTAGTCATCAGCTTGGCTCCTCTCCCTGCGTCTACTTGCCCCACTAGCACAGTCCTCAAGTTCCATCCTTAGCCCTCTTCTTTGCTAGCTTGGTACTCTCTCCCCAGTAGTTTTCAGTTATTCATCTATTCCCCAGCCTCCAGGTGGAAGTGTGAGTGCGCGTGTGTGTGTAATCTCCAACCATAACCTCCCTTAATCCAGACTCATGTTTCCGATTTCCCATTGGACTGTCCTATAGATCCCCTCAAACTCAACCCATCTGAAACTTACTGTATTACCCTCCATCGCATACTGCGCTTCCTCCTGTCTTTCCTAGCTTGATTTTTGGCAACATCTATTTCTCTCTCACCTCCATCACTATCTTGCCTATGCCTCATTTTCTCAATATCATTAGTATCCTTGCAGTACCACTCACCTCATCCTGCCCATCATCACTTCTTGATATTCCATCGTTATAGCGTCTGACGCAGACTTCCTTCTCCTATTCTCTTGCCTCTCCTACTTGCTGCTTCCAGTGTTACTTTCCTAAAAATAATTGGTTGGATTACTACTATTCCCTCTTCAGAAACTGTGACATTTCCCCATTGTCTATGGAATAAAGACCAAACTTCGTAGTGCGATGTTCAATGTCTTCCATACTCTGCTCCCAAACTCTCTCTCCAAATACGTCTCCTGCAGGAGCACTCCAGGGCTCTACACACCGTGGCTCAGCTGCGCTGGTCTCCTTACATTCTCCTAATTGGTAACGTGCTCATGGCTTCTGTGCCTTTGCATTGACTGCCCCTCTATTTTCTACTTGGAATATCTCTTCATCCTTCGTGGTGCGATCAAAATACTTCCTCCTCCATGAAGCCTTTCTGAATCCACCAAGACTGAACTAACTGTTCTTTCTTCTCTATCCCGCAACATACTACTCGTTGCTCTTTACCTCTTAAATCACTCTTCCTGGTATTAGGACTAGTTACTTAAATCTCTGTCTCCATGGATTGTAAGCTCCTTGAGGGTTAAGAGCATGCATTACTCACATTTATAGCCTTCACAGGCTATGGTGAATAAAAAGTCTGTACGGTATTGACATGAACTCTCTGACACTTGCTGTTTGTGCCCATTCGCATGGCGCTCGTTTACTGCCTGCCAGTCTAGCTCGTTATGTATGGATCTCATCTCTCCAGGAGATTAGGAACTTAGCTGTGCTCATCTTCGTATTTCCACATCGCCTATCACAGTGTCTTGCAACTCAAGTGTTACATGAATGACTGGAGGGATAAATAAGTAATGCATTTTGGGGTGCCAGGAGACAAAATTACTAGGCAAGTTTACTATTCAAACCTCACCATTTTTAATATCTCTTTCTGATAATAACCATGTCGTACTCAGAGTACAGTCTCCCACAGAATGTGTTTGCATCTGATGGGTATTTGAGCATGCATACAAGATCCATCCTGATAATCTTTGAATCAAATTTTTGTAAAACTGCAGGTATTACGGAAGGAAGGCTTCCAATAGTTATTACCAATCCCTTTTTTGGGGGGTGGGGAGGCAGAACATTTTTAAAGTAAATTTAGATTTTCATATGTCGGTTTTACATAAAACATAGTATTCCAGAATATCTGATGAGCCAATACACATCTCTGCCTGCTCTTTCTCACATGAGATCCATCTCAAAGCTTATTGGAAAATCAGGATAATCACAGGACGATGACTCGACTTTTCTTCCCTTTTATCTTCCAATAGAGAATTTTGCTAAGCCAACAGAGGAATTAAAAATGTTCACTCTCAGTAATGAGGAGGAAAGTGAAGAATTCTGTAACCTCGCAAGTGGTGTCAGACTGAAAAACTTGTCACCGCCAGCATCATTAAAAGGTAAAGAAAATTTGACCTGGTGTTCATTTTCTGGGACTTAAAATCCCCTTTTGCCGTCTCTAGGATGGCTATCTAAAAAAGGAGAAAGGATAGTAGTAACAGCCTGCGGTTGTTGTCTGTTTTGTGTTGCCCCAGGCAGTGGGAAGTCTCCACGGTGGGCTTAGCTTTTCTCCTTCTAATTAGGAGCCACCTTCCCGCTGTGCATATTCTGGGGTCTGATTTGAACAAAGTTTTGCTTAATTGCATAAAAGAATGAGGTACAGTATATATTGAATTAAACAGAAACCAAATAGAGAAAACCCAATATTGAAACTCTTTCTGCCATCTACTTTTATAAGAAATGGCGAGCAAGGCAATTTATATCATGGCTGTATTATTATTCTTTAAAGAAAATTGGCTTTCAAGCAATGTTCTAGTATGCATTCAGCTCTAATCCATGCCGTCTATAAATAACTTCAAATGTTTCGAAGGATGACCTAGGGACGCCTCAAGGTTCTCAGTCTTCAGAAGAGCATCATTTGTGTTTTGTTCACGATGTCTACTAAAGCAGGAAGGTGGACTAGGGTGGCCTGTGTAGTGTTCTGTGGGCAAGTTGAGAAGTTCAAATATCGTCTCTGATGAGGGGGCTGCATTGGAAGGACATTCTGATCAAGATGTCCAGGAGGCCACGTGAGCTTTGATGCTTGAGCTTAGGTGAAAAGCTGGGTTTGGAGTAGGAACTTCCGGACACTTTGGCATGAGCGTAGAGATGACAATGGACTGTCACAAGAATAAATGAATCTCTGAGGAAGATAGAGAGAAGGCTTATTGGTAAGAGGTTCCAGGAGAAGGCGTAGCCAGTGAAGTAGATAGAGAAGGACCCGCTGGAGAAGTCAACACAGAACATGGATGGCGAGCCCTGCGTTTTCTGACTACTGTGGCCTGCAATAACCTCTCCTCTCCTCCAAACCCTTGCCACACTTTAACGCAAAATCAGAATACCTTGAAATCAATCCTATTTTTGTCTGACCACTGTGCTATTTGTATTTTTAGATCATAGCATCTACATCTTTTGTATTCCCAGCGTGAGTGCTATCTGTGAAGTAGGTACTAAGAAAATCCTTCTTTTGGCTTAGTTTGACTGGGTTTCTGTTACCAAGAACTGTAGAACAGGACAGTTGCCCATCTCCAGAATGTATTTGATAAAGACAGATTACCACTTCACTATCGTGTGGCTTTCCACCTGCAGAAATCTCTCTGGTTCAGCTGGATAGCATGAGCCTTTCCCACCAGATGTTAGTGAGATGTGCGGCCATCATTGGCCAGACCTTCACTACAGAGTTGTTGTTTGAGATTCTCCCTTGTTGGAACATGAAGATGATGATCAAGGCCCTGGCGACTCTAGTGGAATCCAACATCTTTGATTGTTTCCGGAATGGCAAGGAGCTCCGAATGGCTCTGAAACAGAACACGGCCTCGTTTGTGGTGAATTATCGCTCCCTGTCTCTGAAGCCCAGTGAAGGAATGGGTGAGTAAAGCCTGGAAGTGACCCATACTTCCTGTTAGTTAAAGGGACATCTAGATCAAAGAACTGATCTCGGTTAAGTAGCAGGAGTTGATTCGTTGCCCAGCGCCTGGCTGAAAAAACCTTTCTGTTCTCTCTAGCTCACGGAGAGGAGGAAGAGCTTCGTGAGCTGGAAAGCGAGGTGATCGAGTGTCACATCATTCGATTCTGCAAGCCTATTATGCAGAAAACAGCCTATGAGCTGTGGCTGAAGGACCAGAAGAAAGCCATGCACTTGAAATGTGCCCGCTTTTTAGAAGAAAATGCTCACAGGTGTGACCACTGCCGAAGTGGTGACTTCATTCCGTATCACCACTTCACGGTGGACATCCGGCTCAACACTCTGGACCTGGGCACCATTAAGAAGATGGCGAAGTCCCATGGATTTCAAAGTAAGCTTACTCTAGTCCTAATTAGTCCTAACTACTCCTGGGGAATGTGGAGGCTAAGACTTAGAATGAGTGAGTCTGGACCTGGAGGGTTTCAAGCCCCCTGAGGCTTGGGCACAGCAAACGCTGAGACGCCAGCAGTACCGGTCAGTGGGGCAGGGGAGAGCTGGGAATGTGTGTGTAGCCAAGTCTAGCAGAACCAATCTCACTGTGAGACTCTCAGTGAGGAACTGGGGACAAGAACTCTGGCAAAATGGAATGTGATCAGAGCTCAAATTAAAGTGTCCAAAAGGATAACACAAATTCAGCCTGTCAGCGCCCAGGATTCGAACCAGCGAAACCCCTGGCGGCCGAAGCGGAGTGTGTGAACTTAACCATTCGGCCACGGGGCCGGCCCCATGTCAGTCTAGTTTGAAACAAGGTTCCAGCAAAAAAAGAGTATGAGTGAGAGAGAATTGTGCAAGGCTAAGCAAGTCAGGGCTCCAGAAAAGAGGGCTTGGGTTCAAGACCATCTGTGAGGCAAAAGTGAAAAAGGTACAAAGTGATAGGACAAATCAGCCATTCAACCTGGGAAAACACAGTAGAGGATCCAAGGGGTGCCAGGGCCCAGGGACTCAGCTCCTGCAGACATGACAGGTGTGAGACTCGGGCAGCAGCCCCAATTCCTGCCCTCACTTGTGGGTGGCCAGGGAGCACCCAGTGTGCTGCCTGCCCTCACCAAAGGCCTCAGTGATTATGGCTAAATCTGGTCGGGAAAGCAAAGACTACAAGTAGAGGATTTTTATATGTTAAAGGATATTAAAAATTCGGAAGAAATGTATGCAAAGTGCCTAGCACATAGTAGGTACAAAATAAATATTTATTCTCATTCGTTCTCTATTTTACACGCATTTTTATTTGGTCCTCATATCACCCCTCCACGGTGGTGGGCTATTTTCATTTGATACACAAGAAAATTGAGCTTCTGGATGATAAAATAACTTGTCCAATGCCAGAGAATGAGTGGCAGACTTTATGCAACCCCAGATCAATCTAATTCCGAAGGTCATGCTGTGCCCGTTGCACCTGAGCTTCCCAAAATGCAGGGTTGGACTTTTAGGTAATACGGGCCAAGGAGATTGGAAGAAGTTCATAGCTACAGCATCAGGTATGAGTCAGAGAGCAAGGACGGTGACTTGATCAAGAGGAAAGCAGCTTTGCACCCTGGTCCCAGCCTATTGTTGACCCTGTTTACTAACACCTGCCTATCTCCCTTTTCAAAAAAGAGAAATCGAGCTCTAGGTTCAGGCCTTCGAGTCTGGATCATGAGGATTTCCAGCCCCCTGAGGGCTTGGGCGCAATGATGGTGAGGCGTCAGCTGTAATCTTAGACTTAGCAGACGTCAGCAGGGACGATGTCAGGGCAATGTACATGTGGCTGAGTCTAGTGCTTATTATTAGCATTGATTACATTTCCCCTCGTGCATTATGTTTTTCCAAAATTGGAAATGTTTTATTATTATTATTATAGAAGTACTATGTGTGTAACATGATGTTGAACTTGAAATTTGTACCAAGCACCAAGATACAGGGGATGCTGCAATCCAAAGTGAGGTAATAGACGGACATACAGAATTTATGAAAGAAACAGCTGTGGGTCAGTTATCATCCTGGATCCCTCATCCAGAGCCAAGACATAAGAGTGAGGAGGAGTGTGGAGAGAGCCAGGGTTAGTGAAGAGATGTCTTTGGGGGGAACCGATGAGGTTGTGCGTGCCCTCCTCAGCTTGGTTGCTTCCTTTGTCACTTCAACCCTAGTAAGGTGTCTTCCTTGGAATCAGGTAGAGGACACGGAAGACTGGGGCCTCCCTCATACCTAAGAAAGCTAAAGTGGCCTGTGGCTGCACCGGGACCAACGTGCCCTCCCAGAGTTTGGGAAAGGATGTGTGAGAGTCTCCCATGGATCAGATATAGCTCACCTGGGAGAAAAAGCCAGACTGGAGGCATTTAAGTCCTTCCCCAGAGTACCCTTAGGAATGTGAGAAGAGTCCTAGATCCTTGGAATGCATCGAGACTCAAAAAAAAATTACAGTTTTTAAGAGGAACATGAGGATTGAAAGAGAGTGAATCGCTAGAACAAAACAGGGGCTAAGGGAGCAGGCTGCGGAGAGCTGGAAAGGATGCACGCCCAAACCCAGGAAGCTTCAAGGAGGGGTCCCAACACAGGGCCATAGTCCATAGGCAAAGAACCAGTGAGAGTATCAGTAGGAGAGAGCTGACTGACAGAGATATGAGAAAGAGGAGAGAATATTCCACACTGTGTGGGATCAGCGTTATTATGTATATATTATATATGAAAAGGTATATAAATATACATTTGGGGGGCTGAAATCAGCTGGCATCTAGTGGCTAGGTGGATCCGAGCAGTTGGTCTGAAGCAGGCTGGCCAGGGTCATGAAGGAAAACACGTTGAGTTGGCTGGGATCCTGCGGTCTACCTCACCGCAGTCTAGCTCGGGAGTGTATGTGCCCAGGTGTGTCCGAGCGATGTCTGCCCTTTCACCAGCACCTCCACCCGAGTGAGCCCAGGGCTCTACTGTTTCTCTTATCAGGATTTTTCAGCCGTTTAAAAGGGTATCAACTAGACATCTTTAAATACAGACTTTTTAAATTTCCTAAAAGTTTTACCGTGAATACAACAATCTCAAGACCCGCTGTCCCACGCGCCTTCAGCAGTTCTCAGGGGCGACGTTCAGCTTAGCTGTTTTTTCAGCCATCACCTCCATATACCAAATGATGTGTTAATAATGCTTTTTAAAAGATCGAATTCTGACATTATCTATTGTCTTGCTGTGGTAGGTGAGGATTGAACTCCGCTATGCCGCTCCTCAGCACCTTCCCCCAATATTGTTGTATTACTATCGTGAGATAAACCCATCAAGTGTTTGCATTATTGAGACTATGTAAATGCTGCCTATTGCAGAATCGAGGAATATACTGTGAAGAGATTTCTTAACTAAAGTCTATTTTTCCTGGAGTTTCTAGGAGACTTTTCTTTTTTCAGTGTCTTCCTTATAATACCCTGCTTCAATCTTGGCTGGACGCTCTGTCTGTCCGTTACCCCTCTGTCTCCCCAAGTGTGGGGCATGCCTTTGGGTAATGCTGGTGAAGAACGTCATTGGAAGAGGTTCAAGGATGCAGCCTTGGATCAAGTGGTGACGTTGGTCTTCTTCCAGGATCAACAGCTCTTGGAATCCTTCCTGGACTCTCTCCTTCCACTTGCTCTCCCTACTGCATGAGCGACCACTCCTCTGTCTCCTTTGTCTTCTAGACGTGTGTTGAAATCTCATCTAATGTTTCATTAACTCACTCAACAAATACTGAGTTTCTACTGCGTGCCACACCCTGCGCTAGGCCCCTGAGCTGCATCAGTGAACAGAGCAGCAGTCTACTGGGGAGAAGCAGACAATGGAGAAGAAAACATCATAAAGCAGTAAATTCTAGTGTATGTTATAAGTGATAGATCCGAAGGAGGAAAACAAAAAAGGGTATTGGGTAGAACAAGGGGGATTAGGAGTGCAGAGTCCCTAGGGTAGCCTCCAGGAGAGGTAGGATCCGTAGAAAGACAGAGGAAGTGGGGGACTTTGTTGTATGGAGGGCTGGAGAAGAGCATGCTAGGCAGGGAGGTAGCCAGTGCAACGGCCCTGCGACAGGAATTGACTCTCCATTGAATACATTGTGGGTTTATGCTTTTAAAAATTATTTCGTTCTCATTTTATTGGGGTAAAATGTCCTGGACCTGGAGGTATATGAGATAAACAAAAGAGGTCAGTCTGTCACCAGAACCGAAAGTCTTATTTCTCAGTCTTTGAAACTATCAGGTGAGCACGTGATATTTTTGCTTTCCTCCTTTCTTCTGAGAACCCATAAGCATTTTGCATATTTTTTTCCTTTGGATTTTTACAGATCCTCTTTGAAGTAGGAAACTCTTTTTTTTTTTTTTTTTTTTGAGGAAGATTAGCCCTGAGCTAACATCTGCTGCCAATCCTCCTCTTTTTGCTGAGGAAGACTGGCCCTGAGCTAACATCTGTGCTCATCTTCCTCTACTTTATATGTGGGACGCCTGCCACAGCATCTCGTGCCAAGTGGTGCCCTGTCCGCACCCGGGATCCGAACTAGTGAACCCCGGGTCGGCGAAGCAGAACATGCAAACTTAACCACTGTGCCACCAGGCCAGCCCAAGGAAACTCTTAATATTTTGTTTGTAATGAAGAAAATTAAGAACTAAAACTAAAAATAATATGATTCACCCAAGGGGTAAATGATAATAATGACAAAAAGCATGTCTTGTATACCCCAACTTTATTTGCTTTATCTAGCCAATATTGCTCTTCTCTGCATCTCATTCTATCACTATTATAATTTGAAACATAAAAAAATAGGATTTTGAATAATAAAGATCATATATGAGAAACCCACAGCCAACATCACACTCAACAGTGAAAAACTGAAAGCCATTCCTCTGAGAACAGGAACAAGACAAGGGTGCCCACTCTCACCACTCTTATTCAACATATTTGTGGAAGTTTTAGCTAGAGCAAATAGGCAAGAAAAAGAAATAAAAGGCATCCAAATTGGAAAGGAAGAAGTGAAACTGTCACTATCTGTGGATGACGTGATTCTATATATAGAAAACCCTAAAGGATCCATCACAAATCTATTAGAAATAATTGTCGAATACAGTAAAGTTGCGGTATACAAAAACAACATACAAAAATCAGTTGCGTTTCTATACAGTAATAACGAACTAGCCGAAAGAGAAATCAGGAATATAATCCCATTTACATTCGCAACAAAAAGAATAAAATACCTAGGAATAAATTTAACCAATGAGGTGAAAGACTCATACACTGGAAACTGTAGGACATTGAAGAGGAAAGAAACTGACAGAAATTGAAGGAGACGGGGGCTGGCCCCGTGGCCGAGTGGTTAAGTTCGCGCGCTCCGCTGCAGGCGGCCCAGTGTTTCGTTAGTTCGAATCCTGGGCGCGGACATGGCACTGCTCATCAGACCACGCTGAGGCGGCGTCCCACATGCCACAACTAGAAGAACCCACAACGAAGAATACACAACTATGTACCGGGGGGCTTTGGGGAGAAACAGGAAAAAATAAAAAAAATCTTTAAAAAAAAAAAAGAAATTGAAGGAGACGTAAAGAAATGGAAAGATATTCCGTGCTCATGAATTGGAAGAATAAACAGAGTTAAAATGTTCACATTACCTAAGGCAACCTACAGATTCAACGCTATCCCAGTCAGAATCCCAATGACATTCTTCACAGAACTAGAACAAAGAACCCTAAAAATCTATGTGGAACAACAAAAGACCCCAAATAGCTAAAGCAATCCTGAAAAAAACCGAACAAACCTGGAGGCATCACACTCCCTGATTTCAAAATATACTACAAAGCTATAGTAATCAAAATAGCATGGCGCCAGCCAGAAAAACAGACACACAAAAGAATGGACTGCCACGTGCAAAGAATGAAAGTAGACTGTTATCTTACACCATACACAAAAATTAACTCAAAATGGGTTAAAGACTTGGATGTTAAGACCTGAAACCATAAAATTCCTAGAGAAAAACATAAATAGTACACTCATTGACATCAGTCTTAGCAGTATCTTTTCAAATACCCCGTCTGCTCAGGCAAGGGAAACAAAAGAAAAAATAAACAAATGGGACTTCATCAGACTAAAAAGCTTCTGCAGGGCAAAGGAAACCATCAACAAAATGAAAAGATAATCCACCAACTGGGAGAAAATATTTGCAAATCATATATCCCACAAGGAGTTAATTTCCAAAATACATAAAGCACTCATACAACTCAACAACAAAAAAACAAACAACCTCATCAAAAATTGGGCAGAGGATACTAACAGACGTTCTTCCAAAGAAGATATACAGATGACCAACAAGCACAGGAAAAGATGTTCAACATCACTAAACATTAGGGAAATGCAAATCAAAACTACAATGAGAATGGCCATTATTAAAAATCCAGGAGGGGCTGCCCCATGGCCGAGTGGTTAAGTTCTCGAGCTTTGCTTCGGCGGCCCTAGGTTTTGGCAGTTTGCATCCCGGGTGCAGATATGGCACTGTTTATTAGGCCACGCTGAGGCAGTGTCCCACATAGCACAACCAGAGGCGCTCACGACTAGAATATACTATATAATGGGGGGCTTTGGGGAAAAGAAGAAGGAAAAAAAAAAGAACTTTGGCAACAGATGTTAGCTCAGGTGCTAATCTTTAAAAAAAAAAAAAGGCAAGAAATAAGTATTGGAGAGAATGTGGAAAGAAGAGAAACCTCATACACTGCTGGTGCGAACGCAATCTGGTACAGCCACTATGGAAAACAGTTTGGAGATTTCCCAAAAAATTAAAAATAGAAATATCATATGATTCAGTTATTCCACTTCTGGGTATTTATCCAAAGAACATGAAAATACTAATTCAAAAAGACGTACGCAGCCCTATGTTCATTGCAGCATTATTCACAATAGCCAAGACTTGGGAGCAACCCAAGTGCCTACCAGTGGATGAATAGATAAAGAAGATATGGTATACACACAGTGGAATACTACTCAGCCATAAAAAAGACAAAATTGTGCCATTTGCAGCAACATGGATGGACCTTGAGGGTATCATGCTAAGTGAAATAAGCCCAGATGGAGAAAGACAAATGCCATATGATTTCACTCACGTGCAAGATAAACAAACTCATAGATAAGGAGAACAGATTGGTGGTTATCAGAGGGGAAGGGAGTGGGGAAAGAACAAAAGGGGTAAAGGGGCACAGACGTATGGTGATGGATAAAAACTAGACTATTGGTGGTGAACACGTTGTCGTTTATACAGAAACTGAAATATAATAATGTACCCTTGAAGTTTATACAATGTCATAAACCAATGTGACCTCAATAAAATAATTCATAAATATATATATAGGATGTTTAAGGAGGAATAGCACTTTATTTTTACTCATTGATTTTTTTCCGACAAATGTGCATTTATTCAGCAAATATTTATTGAGTATCTACTATGTGCCAGGCAGTGATGCAGGTCTACGGGGGATATAGTGGTGGAAATGACAGATGTGTGTCTATTCTCATATATTTGAATTGCAATGAAGGCTGATAGACAATAAACAGATTAATAAAACCATCAAGGGGCCTTGTAGGCCTTGATATGTAGTCTGAATTTTATTCTAAGTGAATTGGAACATATTGGAGAGATGTTGATTAGAATTTGTGTTGGCTGCATACAACAAGGACCCAGCTAGAGTGGCTTAACTTTATTTATTATTAAATGTATTTCTTTGTCGTGTAAAATGCTTGTCTCATCACTTGGACTAATCATCAGAGACCCTTGGTCCAAAATGGCTGCTGGAGTTCTAACCATCATGTTCACGTTTAACACTTAGAAGAGGAGAAAAGAAACCAAACAAATGGAAGGGATGTCCCTCACCTTTTAAGGAATTTTCTACAAGTCCTACCCAATACTTCCTCTTACATCTCATTGACCAGAACTTAGGCATGTGGCTGTATGCAGTCACAAGGAAGGCTGGAAAATATAGCTGCCCTGAGTAAAACTGAGTTCCATTACTAAGGAGAAAAGGGACTATGGAAGTTGAGATAGGAAGCCAGCAATTTCTGCTACAGAGATCTGAATCATGTTTTTACAAACCCATTCTATCTTCTCTAGAGAAAACAGATTGAAGGGCATAGGAATAGAAAGGAGATCAGTTTTTCACACCTGTCCAGATAAAATTTGGCGATGGACTAGGATGGTGCTAAAGTAAAGATGGACAGAAGACGATGGATTCAGATACGTTTTTGGGTAGAGTCAATGGGACTTCCTGATAGACTGAATGAGGATCGGGATGAGGGAAAGAAAAGAATCATAGATATTGCCTGGGTTTTTGCCTTGACAAAATGGCTATATGGCACTGGCGCTTACAGAGACATGGGGAAAGTTATAGTGAAGTTATAGGGAAAACTTAGGTGGATATAGGTTTATGGATGAGAGATTCAAAAGTTCTGTTTGTTAAAAACAAACAGAAAAATTCTGTTTATGTTAATTTTAAAATACCGTTAGGCATCCAAGTGGCAGTTGCCAAGGATGCATTTGGATGCATGAGTCTGTAGTCAAGGGTAGATAATCAGGGCTTAGAGATATAAAATGGAAAGTTATTGGCATATGAATGTAATTTAAAGTCATGGGCAGATGAAATTACCTAGGGAGAAATTTGGATAGGACCAAATGAAGGCTTATCAACATTTGGAATGCTGATAGAGGAGTAGGAGCCAGAAAAGTGAGCAGCCAAGGAGCCAGGGGACCAAGGGAATGGTTGTTACAAAAGAGAGTGGTCAATTGCATTAAACGCTGCCAGAGAGGTGTAATAAGACGTGGACAAAGATGTAACCTTTGGATTTGGTGAATGGTAGCCACTGGTAACCTTGACAAGAGCAGTTTTAGAGGAATAGGAGGATAGAGGCATAATTCAATTTATTCAGCCTCTAGTCGCTAGAGATGCACTAGATGGTAGTCCAGGAGGAGAGGTGGGCAAATTCATCCTTCTACACTGTGACAAGGACTGTGATGTAGGTCTGCACGGGGAGTCGGGCACACGTGAGCTGGGGTACTAATTATAGGGGGCAAGGGCACGGAAGGCTTTCAGAAGAAGGTGGTAACTAAATGCTTAAACTGCACTTTTGGAAATTAAACGATCTCTGCAGCAACGCGTTCACCTTGGAGCCAGGGGACCTAGGTCCCGGTCCCACCTCCGTCACGAACATCCGTGATGTGAGACAAGTCCCTTCCCTTCTCCCTCAACGGAGAAGTGGCTAGATTAGACAACTCGCATTTGTTTTCTCTTTTGCGATCATTATGGAATTTCTAACCTATTGAAATATGGCTGGACTGAAGGTTTTAAATTCAAAATTCTCTGCCCTTTTGTTGACATTTTGGGGTATTACATTTAAATGTTCGTATTTCTCCACTAGAAACTGACGTCTCTTTCTTCAGGATCATTAATTCCTAGTTTCAGTTATTGCAGGGTAAATGAGTTAGGAGGACGTTATCATCTACAACAAACCCCAGCATTTCAGTGGCTTTACACAACAGAACAATAGTTTTTTCCCTGTGTCGACAATGATCCAAGAGTTTTGACAAATAGCCTTGCACAGTCAGCCAGGGACCCAGGCTCCCTCCATTCTGTGGTTCTGTTCTCCCTCAGAGCCTCTTGCTTTCCTGTGGAAGAAAAGGGTGGAGAAGATACCTAACCACCTCAGCTCACAAGTGACATATGTTACTTCTGCTCTGATTCCATTTAAACCAATCACACGGCTTTCCCTAAGGTGCAATGGGAACGGGTACAGAGCTTCTGGCTGGGCAGCAACAACTGTGTCGTGAAAGGGGCACAAGAGACTGGTGGACAACAGCCATCTCTGCCACATGGAAACTTTCAATGACCCACACAACTCATTTGTTTATTTTCTAGCTGAAGAAGAGATCAGCTTTTCCAAAATAGAGATTCCTAAGAAATCCGAGATATTTCCTGAAAGTCTCAGGTACGGGCGTATATCGTTGTTCAGGAGGCAGAGCACAAACAATTGTTGTTAAATTCAGAACACTGTTGGGGTCATCTGTCCGGTCAGGAGTCTGGCCACAGGGAGGGGAATGTCGGGAGGTGTGTGCTGAGTTTGGTGAGTAGTATCTACGTTAGACTTTATCATCTTGCTCTTTTATTTGTTTTTAAAGATATTTTCATCTTTTCATCATTACTATATCTACAAGTTATTACTCCTAATTTTTTCTGCCTTTGGACAGTTCTGAAGAAATAAGAGAAAAGATCTTGAGTTTCCTTGACATCATTATACTAAAAATGAAGACGTCTGAGGAAGACATCATCCCCCTGGAATCTTGCCAGTGTGAGGAAATCCTCGAGATCGTCACCATACCTCTGGCCAACCATTTTCTGGCTTTGGGAGAAAACAACAAAGCTTTATATTACTTCCTAGAAATCGCCTCTGCGCATCTCCTCTTAGGTGATAATTACATGGTAAGCTGTTTCCACCGGATGCCCTCCACCCTTGAGAGCTGACAGACCACAGAGCCAGAAGGGAAGCTGTTGTGTGCTTTTTTCTTTCTTCATGTTCTTGATTCCTGCCAGCATCTCCTTCCTTTGAAAATCAAATTGCTCAGAAGGGAAATGACCTGAGGTTGAGGAAAGTGAGAACAAATTGCCACTAACATTATATATCACTTAAAATATTGCCACCTTTAGAAACTTGCCGTGAATGGCCTACCTATATGTGGGGGGTGCATGTCTCATTTCCACAATGATGCAGACAGGACTCGTGGTATCGTAGCTTCAGTTTCAGCAGAGTCTTCCTCAGTAGCATCCTAGCGGCACCCGCTGTCTTCCCCACTACCTGTGCGCACAAGTACCTGGGGGCTTTGGAAAAGTACACATCTGGCTTCAGGCTTGTGACCTCCCAGGAGGCTCACCCACTTTGGTCTTCATGTAATTAGTGCTGAATTATCACACACACCTTTAGACTACCAAAGTACTAATGCACGTTCCTCTAGGATAGTTGTCACTGAGGCTCCAGGGCAATGTGCCCTTAGAAATGGGGGGATTAGAGACTAGAAGGAAATTTAAGAATTCCTTGTTGAGTGAGTTGGGAAGCGCCGAGCTGGTTTCTTTACTGCTAAGACATATGTAACTCTCCCAGAGGGTAGGGCTGGGGCTGGGGCACACTGTGTTTCTCGAACTTATTTGACCTTAGGTCACTTTTCGTAGAGCAGCTGGCTGGACTAAGCTTCTGTGAGCTCGCTTGAGGAAATGCCTTTGCGGGCCTTTCTCCGTCTGCCGCCATCCGGCTCCAGGCACAGCTTCACACGCCTCAGCGGCCCCGCCTGTGGTCTTCACACCCACACTGGGGGCAGTTCCGTGTTTTACAGTTGCTGTGGATCACAGCAACCTAATCAGCCCTCACACCTTAGGTTTACCTAAAAATTAAACCATTACAAATGCCAGAAAGCCTCTATTCTCTCAAGTATTTATGTTAAGCATGAAAGTCTCCCATGCATATTTTATACACCTATGTGGGGATATGGCCAGTGAGTCCCAGGAAGAGAAGGCCTAGGTGGGCTTGGGGGCCACCTTGCTAACCCTGTGCACACCCCCATTTCCCTCTGCAGGGAGTGGTGGATGCTCAGGAAGACAATGATTGGAAACAGAGCCCTGAGCAAAGTCCCAGAATGTGCCGTTTGCACCTGCCTCTCCCATCAAAGAAAACTTGGTAGGACTGGGGCTGGCGGCCACCTCATGTCTCCCTCCTTCTGCCTCCCACTCACACCCCTTAGGCAGCATAAGACTTGGGGAGACTGCCTCACCTGATTGTACTCTTCGAATCTGACCTTGCCTTGGCGTTTACACGTGCCAAGACTCTCCTGTCTAACGATGTCATGGGAGGTTGAAGATGAAGCAAGGAGAGTTGCTCGGGGCCTTACCTTCTCTTCCACCTCCCAAAGATGGCCCTGGCAAAGACGGAAGTGGGGTGGTTCATAACTCATTCCAGCAGTAGAGACTGGCTTCTCATAACTGCGAGGGTGCTATCAGGGGCAGTGAGTATGTTGGTGGAAATCAAGAGGTTGGGGATGGAATTACTTGAAGGAGGAAACTGCCTGGGGGAAACTTCAGGTAAGGTGACTTACGTGACAACATGAGGAAAGGGGGAGATTTCTAGATTCATCCTCTAGTATAGTGATCCAGGGCGCAAAGTGGACATGGAGGTGGCCTGTGTCTTCAGTGGGAGCCCGACCCATCCTCATCCTGTGTGGTGTTCGGAGGCCCTTTCTAATTAGGAGCTGGGGGTAGAGGCGGAGACGGGACCTGGAGTGGCGCCTGCCGCACTCCCTTCAGTAGAATCTGGGGCGATGGCCCTCTGTGGCCGGGCTCCCTGCTGACTCAACGCTTTCTGCTCCTTGTGCTGGTTGCAGGCATACGTGTACCTGAATGAGGGAGAGAGGCTGCTAAAAACTCTCAATAAGGAAAAGTCTTGGAATCAGACTTTTGAGTCTGCCACCTTTTACAGCCTCAAAGGTCAGGTAAGAAGACATTAAACACATGATGAATCTGTTATCTGCCTTGAGGGCTTCACGTAGAAGAAGAAGAATCAGCCCTAAAATTTCTACACCTGCCTCCCATCCCCTGCCACAGATCCTATCCAAGGCTCCGGAACCACAAGCCTTGGCACTCAAACCTCCTCACCATCACTTGCCAACAACAAGATCTTCCTTGTCCTCTTTTTTTTCCCTTTGGTGAAGAAGATTGGCTCTGAGCTAACATCTGTTGCCAATCTTCCTCTATTTTTTGTGTGTGTGTGGGATGCTGCCACAGCTTGGTTTGATGAGTCGTGTATAGGTCTGCACCTGGGATCCGAACCCGTGAACCCCAGGCCACTGAAGCAGAGCACACAAACTAAACCACTACAACCACTGGGCCAGCCCCCTTCCTTATCCTCTTAGTTGACATCTTTATGAAATGTTTTTCTAACAACCTCCGAAAATGGACATGAATTGGTAAACATTTTCTTAGAGGTAGATGACCCACAAGAAAGATGCTCGATCCTGGTCATGCAACCATCCCCCCATGCACACGTCCAATAAACATTTACCACTCTGCCAGACACAGGGGGATTTTGTTCCTGGGCCAGAAACTTACCATCTTTTGACAAGAATTCCCAATATATGCACTGTTGGAGCATAGCAACTAAGTCCAGAATCCCTGCTTTTCCTCTTTTCCTCTCTACCCCTCCCTTCTCCCTGCAGGTCTGCTTCAACATGGGCCAGATGGTGCTTGCCAAGAAAATGCTGAGGAAGGCCCTGAAGCTCCTCAACCGAATCTTTCCTAACAACGTCATCTCCTTGTTTCTCCAGACCCACGTCGAGAAAAACAGACACTTTCGTTATGTGAATCAGCAGGCCCAAGAGAGCTCGCCTCCAGGGTAAGGGGAGGAGGTAGGAGGAGCTGGGGGTGTCACCTCACTCCGCGGAGGAGAGAGACCTACACATAATCTAACAGACAGCCGGCCCCCAAAACCTGGGCCTCTAGGGCTGCAAGGAGCGCGGTGGCGGTGGCTCACCGGTGGGGAGGGCGCGGGTGGGGGCGGGCTCCCAGGCCAGAGCTGAGGGGCCAGAGAACACTTCACAGGCAGCTTTTGCCAAAGGGAGTTCAGGTTGTTGACACAAAATAACCAATTGCCGTTCTATAAATAAGAGAAATAAGGTGAATTTTAGCGAGGATTATAACCCAGGAAGGCCTTTTCCAGAAAGGAAGGAAATGTTGTGGAGAAGCATGGTTTTCAGTACCGTCTTATATCTTTGTAGAACAAAGGACATACATTAAACACACCCAGAATACATCTTCAAAGTTTCAAATAGGTATTTAGTTGCAAATTAGCAGGTCAACAGGACCCTGATGTCAGGAGAGGGACTAACATGGATGTTACCCATAGGGTGTTACCAATAGAGCATTACCATTAGGGCTAGGAGGGGAAGCGTGCACTCTTATCCTAAGAGAGTGCATTCTCTACTTTGATGGTTAAAGTGGATGTACAACTGATACCGAGCGAGGGCTTGATCTGCTCACTGCAAGACAAAAACCCAGCCATCAAGAGGCCAGGCGGTGGGGAGAAAGAACTTTAGTAAGTGGTGAGCTAGCCGATTGCAAGATGGCAGACTATCACCCTTAAAAAAAACCACCTTAAAGGGGAACTGATTTGGAAATGACTTATGTAAGGCAAACGGGGGTTGGGGAGGGGCCTCAGGAGTGTCAGGTGCTGGATGACCGCAGACTGTCGGGCGCCTCTCCGTAGACAAAAAGTTTCAGATCTGCTGAATGCAACATTCCCAAGGAATCTAAGAAAACGTTAGTTGTTTTCTTCTCAGGGACAGAAGGAACAGTTTTTGGGGTAGGGACTGTAAATTTTCTGCCAACAAGTCCTTCTTTCTCTTGTTACTGATTAGCTTGCCTACGTGCACGTCTCAGTGTTTTCCCAAAGCACACTGTGAAGATAAGATGGGGGGCGCAGTTTAGACATGGGGTCTTTCACGTTAACTCGGTCTCATAACGTATGTTTCATAGGCCAAAAGTCAGGCTTCTTTAGTTCAAGCCAAAGCAGTTTTGAAACCAAATAGTTACCCCATACACCTCAATACGTGAAACTCTCTTGTCAAGGTGACAAAAAAATGTAAGGGAGCCAGTGGCAAGGTGAGCTCCAGTGCCCCTCCCTACCCATCTCGCCCACTGAGCCCTCTGGCTGTTCCAATTGGAACCTGCACCCCTGCTCCCAGAGCCTCAGTCACAAGCCCTCTTCCATTCATTGCTAAGACACTGGGTATTGTCTGTGTCCCGAAGAAGAATAGCAGGCCCTGAAGACGTCTGCCAGAAGACAAAGCAGCCCACCCCTCTATGCATCTCCAAAGGGATGTGTTACATGGGGGTATCACTGGTTAAGATTTGTACATTTCAATGTATGTAAATCTTATCTATAAAAGAACTGTAAGAGGGGCTGGCCCTGTGGCTGAGTGGTTGAGTTCCCGTGCTCTGCTGCAGCGACCCAGGGTTTTGCCAGTTCGGATCCTGGGCATGGACATGGCACCACTCATTAGGCCATGCTGAGGTGGCGTCCCACATGCCACAACTAGAAGAACCCACAACTAAAATATACAACTATGTACTAGGGGAATTTGGGGAGAAAATAAAGCAGAAAAAAAAAGTAAATAAATAAATAAAAATACCCAACTATGTACCAGGGGGCTTTGGGGAGAAAAAGGAAAAACTTAAAAAAAAGAACTATAAGAAATAATAATGGGGTGAGGGGAGAGAAACAATGAGCAGAGAGATAGATGAAATAAGAATGTAGATAGTTGCTGAAGCTGGGTGTTGGGTATACATGGTTCATTATATTTTTCTGTTTTACTGGATATGTATGTTTGAAATTTTCCACAGTAAAAGTTTTAAAATCTGTTCCACTTATCTAACAGTTCACACCAAGGGAGATCCCACCTTGGTGGGCTCTGGATTGTTGACAGATGACATCTTGGGAGAAGCCAGTAGCAATGTTCCTACAGGTTCTGCCTGAGATGCAAATATCTACTCCTATGAGCAGGTTGCTGCAACTTTTGCGACCCCACCAAAAACTGCCTTCCTCAGCTTCCCGAAAGTGTTCCCTTAAATGTGAGGGAGCCTGGAGTGGAAGGGAGCTGGAGCTGACCTCCACTGCAGCTTGCAGGCAGGCTCCTGGGGGTCTATGGAGACGCTGTCTCAGGAGACTCCTAGAGGGAGCGGGTGGGGAGAAATTCAGCAGACAGCTCCCTGAGAGGGAAGAGGGAATTGGAGTCTGGAGTCACACATAAGACTGCCAGGTAGAATACAAGATGCCTAGTTAAATTTGAAGTTGTAGGGGAGGAAGACATTTCCTCTACCCTCTCTGGATTCGTCTGGCCAGAGTTCACATGAGACAGAATAGCAGGAGAAAATTAAACAAAGCTTTATAACATGTATACATGGAAGAGGTCAGGCAAACTGAGCAACTCGCCAAAATGGCTGAAGCCCCCACCTTAAATATCATATTGTTACCAAACCTGAAGTGAGTTCGCTCATCCGTTGCCCAGCAAGCCAATCTCTGACACCGAGTGTGGTGAAAGAAAGTAGGAATTTTATTTTTTGCACAGTGCTGAGCAGGGAGAGAGGGCAGCTAATGGTGAAATCCCAAACTCCCCAAAAAGCTAAAAGGAAGGGCTTTTATTTGGGATTTTAGGTAGGGGAGGGGGAGCATACAGCCTTGCTGTTTGGAGCTTTCCCACCAGCCTGTCTTTGGTCTTGAGACACTTACAGAGAGGAGGAAGCCTGTGACCTTGCTGGTCAGCAGCTTTCCCACCAGCCCGTATCTCTTTGCGGGAGGAGATAGTCCAGGTGCTTGTCCTTGATGGTGTCTGTCTCCATGGAGGATAGTGGATTCTGGAGCCAGGAAGCCAGAGAGTAAGCAGGGAGTGAGTGTTTTGGTTTTAACCTCATATATGCTGGGTTTAATGTGGGGAAACTGATATCAGGGTTGGTATCAATATCCAGAAAGGAGGATGTTGGGGGGGAGTCAGTTACAGGAGGTTACCAGAAACAGGAATAAGGTTATTATGCAGATTTAAGTCCCTGCCTTTGGCATTGATTGAGAGTTTCTAGAGAGAACGTCATCCCCTTTCTTCTTCCTGGTACAGAGAGGGAGGCACCTTTACAGATAGAGATTTCCTTTACAATGTAAATGTCTCCTAACAAAGGGCAAGCAAGTTCCACCCCTCAGAGCCTCCTTCCCTGTCCCAGTTTATCAAAAGCAATCAGCCTCAAATAATCCTCATGCCAAAGAGACATATCTTGGGCTGGCCAAGACCAGTCCCCCACAAAGTTTAGCTATGCAATGAATTTTTCTTTTTTTTCCTGAGGAAGATTCGCCCTGAGCTAAAATCTGTGCCAATCTTCCTCTATTTAGTATGTGGGTTGCCACCACAGCATGGCCACCACCGAGTGTTGTAGGTCTGTGCCTGGGAACCAAACCCAGGCACTGAAGTGGAGCATGCTGAACTTAACCACTCAGCCACTGGGCTGGCCCACAATGAATATTTTTTCTAGAATATGTATGTCACACAAAATATTTAGGACATACGCATTCTAAAGAAAATTGTTGTTTTGCAATTCAAATTTCACTGGGCATCCCACGTTTTCATTCTCTAACTCTGACAACCTGGTTTACGACCCCATTTTGTAAAAGGTAAAGGAAGCTCCTGCATAAGGGGGAAGTCTTGAAGAGGAAAAATCTGCAGAGCTGTTGGCTTAACGTACCTTCCAGCCAAAAGGGTCTGATCTCAAAAATGAGGACAAGAAACAAGATTTAATGTCAGAGTTTCTATGGCCCTCATGATGGCCTTCTCCTGGAAAGGATTCGACCCTGTCCATGTTTCCTTAGAACCTTAAAAAAAAATTCCCCCGACAGAATCAATGTCATCAACGTCTACAGCGAGAGTACCTGGAAGTCTTCTTTAAGTATCTCCAGGATCTCTCTTTCCTCTTTCGTTCTCATTTTTATTTAAAATCTGCTTTGTGATAAATATTTCTAATTATATTTTGTTTTCTTGGTTTTGTTAGTTTACTAATATTGCAGTATCTTGTTTATGTTCCCATTTTTATCACAGATAGAGGGGACTTGGGTGTATATTATCAGCTGAGGCTGGGTGGCTTATGAACTGCAGAAGGTTATTGCTCACAGTTCTGGAGGCCAGAACCTGAGCTCAGAGCGCCAGCGAGGTCTTGCGAGCCCTCTTAGGGTTGCAGACTTCTCATTGTATCCTCACATGGGGAAAGGGGCGGGGGAGCTCTGTGGGATTGCTTTTATGGGAGAGCCAATCCCATTCACGAGGGCTCCACTCTCATGACCTAATCACCTCACGAAGGCCCCACCTGCTAATGCCATCGCTTTTGGGGGTTAGCATGCAGCATATGAATTTTGGGGGGATGCGTTCAGACAATAGCAGAATGTAATTGTTAAAAATGCTCAGTTCCTTCACTGAGCTGAGACGTAGCTCCTGAGAGCAGTATGCACTGAAGGAAATGACACACCGGACTGGCCAGGCTCGGGTCCTGGCACCGCCATATTCTCGCTGTGTGTCTATGAGTTAATTACTTAACCTGTCTGAGGCTCACCTTCCACTTATGTAAAATGGAGTTAATTATTCCTTCCTTTCCCACAGGGTGGTCCTCAGAATCAAACGTGATGAGTGATATAAATGTGCTTTTTAAACAGCTTCATTTAAAAAGCAGTGACCTGACAGGGGGAGGTGATTTACATAAATTATCTCAATCATCACAAAGTAGGTGTTACAGTCCCCAGTTTGCAGTGGAGAAAATGTGCTTCATAAAAATTACTGTGTTTGTTAGTCAACTGAGGAGGCAGGCCTCAACCCAAGATAGTTTTGACCCCCAAGCCTGCGGTGAAGTTTCTGCATCTGTGCTCCCCTCCAGCATGCTGGTGACCTTGACTTCTTTCTATGTCCCGTGTGCATGTGTGTGTGTGTGCCTATGTGTGAACGCGTGTGCGTGTGTGTGTACTTTATCTAACAGGAAGAAGAGACTGGCGCAGCTTTACCGGCAATCCGTCTGCTTCTCCTTGCTGTGGCGGATCTATAGCTTAAATTATTTTTTTTACTACAAGTATTACAGCCAGCTGGCAGCTATGATGCAAGTGAACACCGCCCTGGAAACTCAAGATGATTTCCAGGTAGGCTATTTTTGGTAGCTGCTTTTTAAATTCTGAATCTTGTTTGGAGAGAAAAGCCTAGTGAAAGCCAGTTGGGACTGAGAATCATGAGGGTGTACAACAGGTCCCAAACATTTTAGTTCCAGGGTCACAATAATTATCGAGGACCCCACATAGCTTTCATTTCTATGGTTGTAGCTATTATCATATAAGAAGCAAAAACTGAGATATTTAAAAAATATTTTCAAAAATAAAAGTAATAAACCCATTACATATTAACATACTTAACGTTTTCATTGAAAAAAATCTGATATTTCCCCAAACAAAAAATTTAGTGAGAAGAGAGGCATGTATACCATTTTTGCAGATATCTTAACGTTTGACTTCACAGAAGACAGCTAGATGCTCCCTCTGCTTCCACCTTCACTCCCTTGCAATGTCTCAGAGCTCTCCCCTGGGAAAGTCCCCTGTGTACTCATGGGAGAATGAGGACGAAAAGCAAAAACGTTAAAGGATAGTTCTTAAAAAGATAAAATCGTGACCCACACAAATGAGTCATGGAACTCGTTAATCAGTGAGAGAGCTAGTAAGATGTTAGAAGTGGTTCCAAGGAGAATTCAGTTTATGAATGGATGCAAAACTAGTCAAGTCACGGAGTCGTGATCACTTGTCTCCCACTGAACATTTACATTTCTATGAAAAAGAATCATTTCCAGTTTATCCGTTTTCTGCTGAATACAGAGTTGTCTTCGGGCAAAGACAATGAAAGGCAGAGATAACCTTGCGAGTGAGATAGACAGGACACATACCAAGGTTTTTGTTTTGGCTCATTTCAAGGTCTTTCACTATTTTCCTGACACAAATGATGCTTGATATTATGAAACTAGATTTGACCTCTTCGTGTCCTCCCGGAGCCTGAGACCACATGGGGAGAGCCACTAGTTTAGGTCATAAACTGGGAAGTCTGACTAGATGAGGAAGACTCTAGGAGACAAAACCAAGAAATTATTAGCTAAATCCAACTCCTACAATGAAAGTGATCAGGTCCCTTCATTAAAGCACATCAGGTCTGGGTTTTTGCTGGGGCGGTAACTTCCTCCTGGGCTCATTCATTATCAAGAATTAAGGGAAACGGTTGAGAGCACCGTGCGTGTTGGAAGAGCTTAGCTTCCCAGCCAGGACTCCGTCCCCAGCATCAGTTCCTTTCAGGAGGCCAGGATCCGTAAGTGTTTATAAAGCCCATAATATTGGGCCTCTGCCCATATGCCATCCTCCTCTCCTAGCTCCCTGGGCCACTTTCAGTTCCTCAAATGTGTAAATTCAATCCTGTCTTAGGTCTTTGCACTGGATATTTCCTCTGCCCACCGTGCTCATGCCCTGACCTTTACTGAGCTCTCCACTTAGCAGCTTGACGGTCACCTCCTCCGTGAGACCTTTCTTGACCACCTGACCCATTCTCTCTCTAGCCTATCACCCTATTTTAGTAGGTCTTATTACCATCTCACGTTTTCTTTTTGGCTCCTTCGTTGGTGTGTGGTCTGCGTCCTCCACTAGCCTGTAAACTCCATGAGAGCAGGGACCTCGTCTGTTATCTTGTCCACATCCTGAGCTACTAGAACAGTGTCTGACGCATAGTAGGTGCTCAACAAATATTTATTGACTGAAATGCTTTACTTCTCCTCCACACTTGGGGCTATCTCCCAAAAACGTGCTAGAGCTGGGGGGTAGGGGGGGACAAAACGGAAAAGTCAAAATTAGAAAGTGAATCCAAAGACGCTTGTTAACGAGACGGCTGTGACTGAGGCAGAACAGGAGGGAAAGTGCTCCCCCGGGTGCTCAGAAGCAGATGAGGCACTCAGTGTAGGATGACAGAAAAAACCAGAATGAGCGCCCGGAGAGCAGTTTCCAGCACTCCACCCCTCTGTGGTGTGACCACTGGCAAGCCACAGAACCTCCCAACTCTCTCTTTCCCCATCAAGTTTGGAAGCAGTTCTGTTGGTCCAAATCCAAGAAATCCTGGGCTTTCTCGCAGCTTCGGATTTTTCGTTTGCCCAACAATCCTCTGTCTTCCACCACCATTTCTGGCTGGTCTTCCCTTCCGGCAGCATTATCTGAAACACGTTCTAAGCCAGGAATAGAGGAATTCCTCAAGACTGACTTTGTGGTTTAAGAAATATCCACAGAACTGCCTATAACACAGAACTTGTGGACTGGCTATTTTGTGCAATTTGAGGAATTCCAGGAAAAAAAGTCCCCTTCTCCAAAATGCCGCCCCACCCAACTGCCCTCAGCGCCCAGCGCTTCTCCCAGCAGGGCGCCTCCTCAGAGGCACTGCTTTCTCTTCACTCTTCTCTAAGAGTTTATGTTCTGAAGCAAATTTAATTATCATTTTAAAGAGTTGTTTAAAGAGTAACCAACTTCTCTTAAATCTCTCAATTAAGTTTTAGAATGACTTCTTACATTTTTTTACAAACAAATCAAACCAACGTTCCTTTTTTGTTGAATAACATAAGTAACACATGCTTGCTGTAACAAATTAAAAAGCACAGAAATGCATCAAGTGAAAAGTCGCTCCCCGCCCTCAGCTCTCCCCTCTACCCCCAACAAATAGGCAATGACTGTTGACACTTCGGAGCCAATCCTTCCAGGCTTTTTGCTATGCAATCACATGTCCACATATATAAGATATTGCTTTTATTTCTCACAAAAATTAAGATTCTCATATTTTGTTTAAGGACTCTGTGGGCAAGAGGGGCCATTAAACTTGTCCTGGATGATAGAGGAAATGAGTGGCAGAAACCCAATTTAATTTCTGTATCTAAGCCCATGGTTTGGCCAAATGACCAGCTCCATCCCCAAGCTCAGTAAGCACGCTTACTGGCAGACACTGGGTAACGTCCCTGGCCTTTCAGCTCTGGGCTCCGTCTCAGCCTTGCCCCTCTCTCCTCCACTGCTGCCATTGCAGATCATTAAGGCCTACCTGGACTATTCGCTGCACTACCAGCTGGCCGGCTACCAGGGTGTGTGGTTCAAGTACGAAGTCATGGCCATGGAGCAGGTCTTCAACCTCCCCCTGAAGGGCGAGGGCATTGAAATGGTGACATATGTGGCTGATACACTGGGCTACATCAAGCTCATAATGGGCCACTTGGACTTGGCCTATGACTTAGGTAAGGGCTGGTTGGGCAAGAAGGGATAGGCAGATGCAAGTAATACCCAGAAATGTACTGGAATTGTTTTCCTCCCAGGCTCTCGAGCCCACAAGATGTGGGCACTGCTCCGGAATCCCAACAGACACTATATAGTCCTCTGCTGGCTTAGCAAATGTCTCCTCTTGAAAACCAGGTATTTATCTTAAAGCGTTTTCCAAAATGAGGGGGAGGAAGCCATAGTCACTGCGCGTGCTGGGCTCACGCATCCCTGGCCGTAAGGGAGGGAAAGGAGTAGGGTTCACAGTAGAAGATGTAACTGAGACTCCTTTGGACGCCACTGCTCCTGTCACGGAATTCTCTCACACGCATCATCTCTAACCTGGTTGCTCTGGCCAGTGACTGGGAGAGTCAGACAGTCGTCCCCACTGTGGGACTCAGGCCTCCACCACGGTGAGGTGGCAGGAAAGGGACCAGCCTTACAGGGAAAACAAGTGCCCAGAGGACAGCAACCTGGACCAGAGGCCAGGACAGCTTGGCCTGATTCCGGTCACACGGATATAGAGGTGCATGAGGCAACAGTTTGAACAAAGAGCCTGTCTGAGATTCAGGAGTGGGCCCAAGTCTGTTTTGGGGTCATATGTGGTCCTGGATCACCTGGCAGGACCGAGACCGGACCAGGGCTGGACCGCATCCTCTTCTCCCACCGCTTTTTGATCCTGCTGCCTTCTCTTTCCCACAGACACAAGCAGCTGGTGCAGGTGCTGGGGTCGCTGTGGGATCTTTCTATAGCAGAAGAGCACATCTTCAGCAAGGCGTTTTTCTATTTTGTCTGCCTGGACATCATGCTTTATTCTGGTAAATGTGGCTTTGGGATTTATAAGAAGTTGGGAGTCTGGCACCGTGTGGTGTGATGTGGCCGCTCTCAGGGCTGTGGCTTTGAGGCCACTAGGTTTCTGCCTGGAAAGACATACAGAACAGGGAAGGAGAGCCTGGTGTTATGAGCCGAGGAGCCATCTAGAAGGCGCAAGATTATAAGGGACCACCAAGGAGAATTTAGTCTGGAGGAACCTGTTGGGTATAAGCTGCCCGTTGAGGTGTCAGATCAATTTACACACAAGGGATAGTTGACTGACAGCACCTTACCATGTGCCTTTTACTAGGCTATTTAATTTTCAGCAGGATGTACTTAGAGACTTCATGCATTAGAATGAAGGACTGGATTGCTAACAGTAAGAGTTGTGGGCACTGGTAGCTGCTGGTTTGGAAAACAAGTTATTTCCTGATAACCTTCAGGTTACACCAAGTAGGCAGCCCTCAGTGTACATATTAAACCAGAGGGGCCAATCTGGGCATTCTTTCCCCCACACATATTTTGAAAGGGGATGCAGATATTGCTGCCAACAGGGAAAGCACGGGTGGGAAGATGGAGAGTCCCAGGCAGCGCTAAGGTGGCCTCCCGCCGGGCTCCACGGGGAGGGCTGGTTTAAACCCCGCTCCTGTCTGGTCAACTCCACGGAATTGCACCGCGTGTGCATAAACTTCCCAACAAGCTGGGGCTCGGCAGACGCAGGGCAGTGCAGTCACACGGCTGTTGCAATACGGGACCCTTTCGGTCATAAGGTAATCAGAGACTGAGCAGCCTCTCCCACAGCTGGAAACTGTCCTGGCAGCGACTAGGCCCGAAAGATGTCCCCCTCACCCCACAGCCAAGCTCTCCTATTTCTCTTTCTTTTAGGCTTTGTTTATAGGCCATTTGAAGAATGTTTGGAATTCATACACCAAAACGAAGACCATTGGATCCTCAAGTTCCAGAGTGGAATGCTCCTGGGACTTTATTCGTGCATAGCTGTCTGGTAACAATGTATTATTGTCACGAAATCCCCAAATTTGAAAACGTTGAATTGCGAAGAAGAGTTCTATGAGATTTTAAAAAAAGAAAGAAAGAAAAGGAAAGAAAGTAGAAGTGTTTATAATTTACACGTGGGACAGATTGAAGGCATCAGAGTGGATCTATACTGAAAGAGCCCTTGGGCATCAGCTAGTTCATCCCCTCAACTGTACTCAGTGCAACGAGCATTTAAATACGTGCATATCATGTTGTGGGACTAGAGATGAGTAAGAAAGGAGTACTTGCTTCTGAGGAGTGCGGGGTTTGAGGGAGACTGATACATAGCGCCACTTGCCCACCCCGACCCCAAGATCTAGTCACGTTGGAAAACAATGTTGACAGAGCTGGTGTTGGAGGATGTGGCTTATTTCTGCAGGCACACGGCTCTCCTGATCTTGAACCCCAGCGTTAGACTTACCCACTCAGCGGCAGGCAGTTCTGTGGGTCTGCCCCGGCGAGGCAGGCCTCTGTCCCGCACCTGGCTGAGAGAAGAGCAGAACGTGGGCCTCCCTGGCTCAGGGGGAACAGGAGGGGCAGACCTCGAGCTTCAGCTGCCTGACTCCTCTCTCAAAGTGACCCCCCTCCGCCCACTAAGTCACCCCCCATCATGGAGGAGGGAGCAAGGCAGGGAACAGACTGGAGTTTTCTCACCTGGAAGGAAACTAGTGGAGCGAGGAGGAAGGATGCCCCTGTACCTCATTAACACATTAAGCCTGAGGCTTAATCCCTTTAACCTCTTCAGTTGTAAACGCAGAAGCCTGCAGCTACGGCCTTACCCTCAAGGAAGGAGATCAATGTAAGGCTCCCGAACATTAACTAAATTACTTCCAAGACTGAAAGTCATTCCTTATTGTACTCCCCATCTCAAATTATATATGCAGCTATGTTGTCCAATATTTAGAGATTATGTGATAAGATTAAATGACAATCAAAAGACTCCCATAGAAAGTGCCACAAACTGGGGCAGTTCCAAATTTGAACAGAAATCTCCTCTTATTATAACCTTCCTTGGGAGAAATTAAAATCCAAAAACTAATTACCCTTGCCAGTTAAAGCCTAAAGGAATTAAAGTTCAAAGTCAAATTAACTTGCCCATGTGAGTTAAAGTTCAAGGAATCTAAAGTCCAAAAATCCTCCTAATTTCTTATTCTGGCCTGTCTCACCTGCAGAGTCCTTTCAGCAGTGGTGGCCTGGGCCAAGCCCTCTCCCGCTTCAGTGGGCATAGGAACCGCCTGGAGAGCTTGTTGACTCAGAGATCCCTGGCCCCATCCCCAGAGTCTTTCTGATTCAATAGATCTGGCTTGGACCAGAGAGCTCGCAGGCCTAAGGAGCACTCATGTGCTACCGACGAGGCAGCTGCGGCCCACCCGGGAGCGCACTGGCCTCGGCCTTCTCTCTTTGGAATTGGAGCAATTTCTCCAAGCCCTCGAGTTTATGGCTCCAAGTGTCTGATCGGCTTCACTTTTAAAGAGTCCAAAGAGTTAAATAAATGGTGGCTAAGATTGCCTGAGTGTTCCCAAGGATTCCATTCATCTCAAACCATCAAAAAGTCCTCTTCCGTCCTTGCTCCGCATCACGTGGTTCCCTCCGGGCAGGCAGGCGGCAGGGTCCCAGAGGCCCAGGGACGGGGAGCTTCACCTCCAGAGAGACCCATTTCAGGAAATCAGCCCCTGCCAAGGGCGGTACTGATTTTTCTTCTGTGGTGGTGCAGGTATGCCAGACTTCAGGAATGGCAGAACTTTCACATGTTCTCCAATAGAGCTAAAAATCTAGTGCCAAGAAGAACCCCGACAGCTCTGTACTGTGAAGGAATCACTAGATACATGGAGGGGCAAGTTCTCTACCTGCAGAAGCAAATTGAAGAACAGTCTGAGAACGCTCAAGACAGTGGCGTTGAGCTACTCAAGGTGAGGCTGATGCTCTGGTTTCTAGGATAAACCGTTCCTTCAGTGGATTTCTGTCTACCTCTTGTGATAATTGTTTTCTCTGATTATGCGTTTATAGTACCAGTTTGCGAAGGCAACCCCTCTCCCCAAGTTAGAAGAAAAGAGAAACTGCTCATAAACTTACTACTCAGAGATAATCACTTTTTACATATTGAGACATCACTTTTCCGGTTTTTTCTATGTGTGTGTGCCTACATTTCCATTTTCTAAACTTGCATTAAATAAAATATAACTAATTTCCTGTCATTAAATTGTTTTCTACACCGCTAGTTAAAAGGAAGCATAGTATTTTATCTTACAGTTATACCAGTAAATTACATCACCAAACTATTCTTGGATGGAAATCTTCTGCAATAATTTACTGCTATTGCTGTGATCAACACCTTGATGGATAAATCTTTGCACACAGAAAATGTAAGCATTCAACTGATATGTGGTGAACATCAGTTACTAGGCGCTGGGATACAAGAGTGGGCAAATTCGACCTGCTGCCCGCCTCCTGGAGCTGACAGCCTCTGTGGGCGAGCCCCCTGCGAGAAGGAAGGGCTGAACCTCTGCCATGGGCTTGACACTCACTCACCTTGTTCTCCTAAAAACTGAGCACGGGTGTATTAGTTTTCTATTGCCATGCCCTCAGTTCCCACAAACTTAACAGCTTAAACAACACCCACGTCTTATCTCACAGTCGGGCAGGTCAGAGGTGTAGGTGGGTTGATGGGGTTCTCCACCGAGGATCTTATAAAGATAAAATCAAGGTGTTGGGCGAGCTAGGAACATAGCTGCTTCCCTCTTCCTTCAGGTTGTTGGCAGAATCCAGATGCTGATGACTTTCAGGCACATCTCTGTTTCAGAGATATTAAAATGTTTCAAAGCAAGGCATCTTGGGACCACTGAAGTATCGTAGCTTGTTTAATCCTCTAGCACTGTTATGAGGTCCATCTTTTTCACTCCCGCCGTATAGAAGACAAAGTTCTAAATTTGCCGGCGGGAGCCCGTACTGCTCACTATCACTCACACCACACACAGCCTCGGGATCTCCTCCTGCCATTCGCTGACAGCTTATAAATCACTGCCTCTAAAAACACAAACTCTGTGGTCACCACTGCTCGGAGGTGCGTACTCTTTGACATACAGCATGTCTTTATATTTCTGCTTCATAAACATTCTATTGGCTCTCACTCAGGACATGGAAACGCTTGGTTATAAAAAAGCAATAGTGTGTTTTATGTAATTATTGTGTGTTACATATAATTTATGTAATTATTACATATTATGTAATTTATTTCCTGTAATTTGATAGAGTAAATGTCTTTACTTAAGAAAATAACTTATGAGGGATTTCAGACATGCTTGACTCCATGTTGTTCAGAAGAAATAGATTTTTGCCCATGTTACACATGATTTAATTCATTCCAACATTCTCTTTTTCCTTTCAAATACTGAGCATGTTACATACGACAAGTAAGTTGACTGTCATTATCACTTTTAAATGTTGATTGAATACTAATAAAGGTGTGCCACACTTTTGGCCAAGTCGATATCTGAAAATCCAGATAGATAAATTAGCAGGTGATTCAAAGAAAGCACATTTTTCTTTAATGAGTAGTAAAGTGATAAAATTCAGCTATCCCACAGACAGTACAGGTTAAAAATACACCAGGTGCTAAGGGATGAGTGAACCCTATCTTTGTACTCTAGGAGTTTGTGTTTTACTTGAGTTTGAGAAGGGGTGAGGTAGGAAGCCTGGGGATGGGAGGAGGTGATGGAGGTGGAGATTAGAAAGAATACAAGGACACAAATGAATGCGGACTCAAACTTTGTGTCTCCCACAGTACACGGAACAATGCCTTGTACCCAGTAGATGTTTAATTTCTTGAATAAATAATTGGTGAACTAAAAAGGTGTGTAACAAGAAAACTCAATGTTTTGATTCCATTTCTATGATATTGAAGTAAATGCAATAAAACATTGTTCTTTTGTTGACCATCACATTAGCAAAGACACAAGAGAAGATGCATTCATAGTCTGAAGGACTCTCATAAACTTTCTAGAGAGCATTCTGACAAAATGCATAAATGTCTTTAAAATATGCACGTCATTTAATTCTCCTCCTGGGGATTATCCTAAAGAAATAATCAGATGGAAAACAAAAATTTCTCTATAAAGATGTCGATCTCAGGTCTATAGTATTAAAAAAACTAGGAGAAAATAAAAACCATAAGCCCTTCAAAAAGAAGATGGTTAAGTTAGAAGTGCTACATTTAAATATTGGGATATTTCATATTAAAAAAATCTGACTTTCTGACTCTTCCTTTAGAAATTGGAGTATCTGGTGACTCCAGGCCCGCATTCCTAAAGGGCAGCTGTTGGCTGGAATTGATGGGGGTGACACTTAGATGGGGCGCACCTCCTCCAAGATGACATAATCCCCTCTTCATCCAGCCTGCTTATTTATGTCACTTCCTGTCTGCTATCCGAATTTGAATTTGTGAGCCCTGATGTAAAGGAATTATGTTGTCAGAAAATGTTCATAATGTGATGCTAAATGAGAAAAAAAAGCTTCCCCTACTGTGTGCTTAGCATGCCCCCAGTTATGGTGGATATGAGTGTGTGTGTGTGCGTCCATGTGTGATCAAGGAACGAAGAAGTGGGAAAGTATGTTCCCAAATGTTAAAAATATTCCTTTCTGGGTGTTAGGGTTATGTGTGATTCTTACTTTTTTGGGTCCTTTTCACTTTTTCCTAAACTTTTGAGCAATTAACTTAGATTGCTTTGGTAATCAAAAGAAAATGTATTTTTTTAAAAAGTGGTCGCAGAGAAGGGCTAATGAGCCCGCCCATATCGCACTCTTGGGCTGGGGAGGCCCCTGGGGCTGCTCCACCTGCCAGCGGTCCTTCTGTCTCCACGACGCCCTCTGTGTGTCTCTGTAACATGCTTTTTCGCATGATTGCTCATCTCCTTGAAATATTCCCAAATCATGTGTGGAGGAGAAAACTTTGCCACCAAGGACCCCTTTCTGATTCTGATATGCTGTTTTTTCTTTAGAACCTGGAGAATCTGGTGGCTCAAAGTACCACTGGCCCCGTCTTCTACCCGAGGCTGTACCACCTGATGGCATACGTCTGTATACTCATGGGAGACGGGCAGAACTGCGACCTCTTCCTGAACACGGCCTTACAGCTCTCTGACACACAGGGGAACGTGCTGGAGAAGTGCTGGCTGAACATGAGTAAAGTATGTCCCCTCGGCCAGCGAGCTGGGCGGGGGGTGCTCACCCCGTTGAGGAAGCCCCAGGAGCCCTCTGCTTGGGTAGGGTCCCCAGGGCGTGGACGGCCACCACAGGCCTTTCTGGACTTAACGACACGAGTGACATGTCCATAGTTCAGCTGTGTGCACCTCCCCTTCCCCTGAGTTCTCATGGGATCGCCCCCTCCTCCAGATTGCCTTTAGCACGATCTCTGCCCCCTCCTGTGGCCCTCACCGCTTTCCACTTGGTGTTACATTTGTGTGCGCGTCTTTCCTCCCCTCAAGAATGCGAACTCTGAGGAGGCAGAAACCACGCTTAGTATCCAGTACAGCACCTTCTACTCAGTGTTTGCTGGTTTAGTGAATGAATGTCCACTTCTGTGCGTTTACTTAAAGAGTTGTGCATCAGTATCCTAGTTTGGACAGCAAAACTCATCGTCTCTGGGCACGTGGTTTTAAAAGCTCAAGGACATTTGACCATTTCTGTTTTAGATCAGTTCTAATCGCACAGGTCAGAGAGCTCCAGTTCATTCTTTCTTCTCTTTCCCTCCTCTCAGGAATGGTGGTACTCGAGCTCCGAGTTCATGGAAGATCAATGGCTTCAAACGGTCTTGAGTCTCCCATCATGGGAAAAAATTGTTTCAGGCAAAGTAAACATGCAAGATATCCAAAAAAACAAATTCCTAATGAGAGTTAACATCCTGGACAATCCTTTCTAACATTTCATGGAAGAGAATAAAGATTTTAGTAAGACTCATTCTCCTGTGACCATCTGTCATCAACCATTCTCTGTAGCCAGCGCCCTCCAGGTTCCTACATGGTCTCTTCTGTTCCAGACACAGAACCAGATGTGCTGGTTTCTTCTCTTTCTGGAGGGTCACACAAGGTCGGCAGTGTCCTGCTTTACTTTCTCCAACTTTGCACAAATTGCCTTTGCCTTTCAATGTTTTAGCTTGACCTGTTTATTTCAGCCCATACAAAATTATATCATATGGAAAAATATTAATATCAAAATGGTGGGGCTGGCCTGGTGGCATACTAGGTAAATTCGCACACTGTGCTTTGGCAGCCCGGGGTTCGCAGGTTCGGGTCCCGGGCGTGGACCTATGCTGTGGTGATGTCTCACATAGAAAACAGAGGAAGATGAGCACAGATGTTAGCTCAGGGACAATCTTCCCAACCAAGAAAAAGAAGAAAAAAAAGGTACCTGCGGTGACAGATACATTTCTGGTTAATTTATTAAACTGAAAATGTTTATTTTTAAGTGTCCAGCTGTTCAGTCTTTTGTATGCAGCGCAGTATCACAAACAGCAAATTCTCGTCATGGTCTGCAGGGGAAGATTTGAAGACACGTCTTCGTGGTGCCTGTCTGCAGCTCCCAGAGCCCCTCTCACCACGTGGGTCAGATATCTGCAGAAATAAAGCTTTAAAAATTGAAGGATTCGTAATTTTGATACAGACGTCTTTTACACGCTTAGAGTTTACATATTTTTATATGTAAGAAAGTAATCGCAAGTGGAATGCGTATCGATTCCACCCCTCTGGGTGCTGCGGCTCCCTCATGCTGGCTCATTTTGTGGACCCAGGTAGCCACCTCAAGCAGGTGCACCGGGGTTTCCGTTTGTGGATCCCAGGCACCTTCCCATCCTGAGGGGTTCTTCTAATGGGCGTTGACACGTCCTACTCTAACACACGCCTCAAATTCCCATAGTGATTTCGGAGGCAGGGCCCCGAGCAGGCAGGCATTCCTTTAAGAGGTCAGTATTGCACTGCCCTCCTGCGAAAGGCCACGCTGCGTATTTTCCCTCCTGGTAACCTGGCTGAGTTCTGCAAAGGAGCTTAGGCACAGAGCCTGGGGGCCTGGCATGGGGGCAGGAACAGCAGGCTCGGAAATTGGAGCTCTGCACAAGCACACTTAATTCCTGTGGGCTCACCACCTGCCCTCCCCATTTCGGTGTGTGGTTGTGAGCGTTGATGGGGCTCAGGGCAGCTGCCCCAAGACGCGCCACTGTGCATGCGGATTATTTCCAGCTGAAGACAGTAAAGACTCGGAAGACTCGGGAAGGACATTTGACCTTCCCCAAAACTGGCTAAAAGAATTTAATTTAGAAGGCCTGATCCAGGAAGGAGCTAACACCATAAGCTAGCTACAGTATGATGTAAGATAGGTGTGATAGAAAGGCATCAACAAGCCCATTTTTGGCCCAGCAAAACTTGTTTAACAAATATCTGCATTTCCATCTCCACGTGAATTGCCTTCCTCCCCTCTGAAATCCCAAACCACCACCCCCACATCCTCCTTGTCTTTAGCTGAAGATATTTAAACAGGCAGCTGGGGCCAGATGGCCAAGTTGCTCAGTTTTTCCTGAGTTTCTCCCACGTATACATGTTATGAAACTTTGTGTGATTGTTTCCTGCTAACCTGCCTTTTACATTATTGAACAGCCATAAGAACCTTAAGAGAAAAGGGTGGGAGGAGAATTCTCTCTCTTCTACGGTATCAAATAAGATACTGAAGGTGAAAAGGCGTTCACAATCACAACATGCCATACAAGTAAAAATTTAGTGTCAGACAGATGACTGATTTTAAAAATAAACACATCAAATATGAAACTTTAACTATTATCCCCTTCAAAGTTGTCATCTTGGAAGCTGCATACTTGTCCCATGGTCCTACATAAAAATCCCTTGCTTTCTACTTGCCTGCGTTATTTTGTCTACCATCATCATTTTCATTCACTTATTTACTCATCCAACTAACATTTTTTGACTAATCACCGTGTACCAGGCACTGATTAAGTGCTGGAGACGAAGATACAAAGACGTAGAAGACACAATCCTCGACCTTGGCAAGCTCGTCAATCTAGTAGAATCCACTGAAACACAAGGAGACCTGACTTAGCCTGTTCCACTATGTTACAACAGAGGTGTGTACACCGCAAACAGAGATGGTGGAGAGAGGAGCACACACAAGACCCACGAATCTCAGAAGCCTCAGCTGAACTGCTTCCGAAGTGAAGTCATTCTGATTTCACGGTCCCTCCTTGGAGCGGGTGCAGGGCAAGCGGGGGGTGAAGATGGGTGGGTGTAAAAGAGAGAGTGGTGTGCACATGAGGAGACAAGTGACAACAATGCTTGTCCCATAGAAAAGAGGTGTTTGACGTGGAGCTTATCGGAGATGCAGGCTGGGCATTGGGGGTCCGCTCTGCCTAGGCTGCATCGTCCTGGAAGTGAAGTGTTGTCCCCTTCCGTACCCCCAGCCCCCCACCCCTCCCGGGCACCCCAGGAGAGCAGGCCTCAGGGTGAAGCTGCGGTGGGACGTGCCCACAATCCTTGATGCTCCAAAACTTCGAAAATTGCTTTCACTTCATTATATTGGCTTCTGATGAAGCCAAAGCCAAGCCCGGGCAAGGCTGGAGGAGGTGGGCAGCCAGAGGCGGGCTGGTAGTGGAAGTGCAGAGACATTCTTCCCCAAGGACTGATAAAGGAAGGTGAGGACAGAGGAAGAGGCAGGAAAAGGCTGGACTGCAATTTAAAGATTTTACCCTCCGTAGGTCTGAATCCAGAGAAGTGGGCATTGAGCTTTACGGGAACCCTGAACTTGGTTTCTAGCCCTGACTGTGCCACAAACCGGTCATGTGACCTTCTCACCAGTTTCCTCTTGTCTAAACTAAACAGGTTGTGACAAGGCGTCCTCTCTCCCCCTCAGGCTGCCTGCGATTCCGCCTCCTACCGACAGGATGGGCGTGGGCGCATCTTCCCTCTGGCCAGCAGATGGCAGCACCAGCTCTCTGACGTAGCCGGGAACAGTTTCTGGTCAAGCCTTCAGACCCACAGCCTGGGCCCTGAGCAAATAGAACCGCTCCAGCTTCCACAGCAGCTTCCCTTGTCACCTACAGGAAGCTTCCAGCAGGAGGTTCTCAGGAACATCACTCGAGAAAGTGATTCAGGCTAGAATTCTTTTTAGGAGAAGGCAGGTAATCCATGAAGCCTTTAGGAACAGAGAGGAATGGAGAAGTGATGATCCCTTTTTTGTGTGTGTGAGGAAGATTGGCCCTGAGCGAACATCTGGTGCCAAACTTCCTTCTTTTTTTTCCCCTCCCCAAAGCCCCAGTACATAGTTGTACATCCTAGTTGTAAGTCATTCTAGTTCTTCTATGTGGGATGCTGCCTCAGCATGGCCAGATAAGTGGTGTGTAGGTCCATGCCCAGGACCGGAACTGGCAAATCCTGGGCCACCGAAGCGGAGCATGTGAACTTAACCACTTGGCCACGGGGCCGGCACCCTACACTTTTTTTTTTTTAATATGAGCCCTTGAACTCTCTTCGACAAGTCTACGGACTCCTAGAGGGCAGAGGCTCTGTCCTCATTCTCTGTCTCCAGCACTACACCACGTAAGTGCTCAGAAAGCATTTGTGAATTAAGGATTGTGTTAAAGAGCAACAGGAGTCAATCAGTGCAGGGACCACATTTCCATTTTAGAACAACCACTCCCTTTGCAGGAAATGGATGGGAAGCGAGCTGCGCCAAGATGAAGCCTGTGAGATGGCTTCTGTTGCAAGCTTGGAATTAGGGTGGCCTGCAATGAAGAGGTGGCAGTGGAGATAGAAATTAGGACACAGATGTGAAAGATGTTGGAGGAAGAACAGACTGATGTCAGAGATTGGCTTTTCAAGGAGGATGCTCAAAGTAACAAGCACATAGAGAAAGGCCCAGTAAGGTAAGGACTGAGAAGGGTCAAGCCCTACAGGTTCCCACTACTTGCTCAATGGACTGTCATATTCCCTCCCCCAACCCCAACTGCAGCCTTTTAAACCCACCTCCCCAGGATCACCCACTCACGACCCTGTTTCCCATCTGTGTTAATGGTACCCGTCGCTGCTCATCATGATTCTTCTCTCATCCTCCAGCCAGTCGTTTTGAACATCCAGCCCCTTCATCTCTCACTGAGCTCTGCGAGAGCCTCATAAGTAATTGGTCTCTCAATTTCAGATCTCCATCCTCCACCAATTGGCGGGGTAAGCTTGCTAAAATGCAAATCCCCCTTTATTACTCCTCTACTTAAAATCCTACTTGCCTTTGGGACAACATCCCGATTTCTTAGCCTGGAATGTAAGGTCCTGCCAAACCCAACAGTCCGATCATGTCGGCCGCACTCTTGCCCACCCTGAAACTGGGGGGCTGGTCCCTCTAACTGGAATGGTTTTTACCAGAATCTTCGGGTTTCTCCCAATCTGTTTTCAAATGCTCTGCCCAAAAGCACCTTCTCCCTGGCTGCTGTGGGTTGGGTTCTTCTGTCCGTCCGTCCTTGTTATTCCCCAGCTGTCCGTCCTTCCTCGCTGGAGCTGCTCTCACGTGACTGCCTGGCGCAGTTTCTTGGGGCTGTCTCCTCTCTGAGCTTGTCAAGGGCAGGGGTTCTGTCTCCTTCATCTGGTACCCCAGCACTTGGCATTGACTGGAGCATCAGAAGGCCCTGGGCATGCTCCGTCTTGTTCACAGTCGCATCCTGGCATTTCGCAGTGTGTGCAACATAACAGGTAATAACTACATTGAGTGAGTGAGTGACTGAAGGAGTGAGTGTATGCGACCTCTTCGCGAGAAAGTGGCAGCCACCAGGGCCACCACTGTGAGGTGTACCGCCATCCCCACCCACCACATCTCCATACCAAGAGAAAAAAGAGGTGTGGGGAGATTCTGGGAGCATGTGTGTGTGTGTAACCTGGCACAACTTTCCAAAAGGCTGCCAACTCCTGCGTGGTCTACACCAGCACAGTCCAGTAGAACTTTCTGAGCAAATGTCCTATCTCTGCACTGTCCAGTGTGGCAGCCACAGCCCCATGTAGCTACTGAGCGCTTGAAAAGTACTTAGTGTGACTGAGAATCTGTTTTAAATTTTATTTAATTTAAATGGCTGCCTGTAGCCGGTGACTCCCACATAGGACAGTGCAATAACTGCATTACCCTTAAAGGGCCCTCTCTCCCCCAACTCAGAATCTAGAAGCTGGAAATGCATTGAAATAGATGTCAAATCTACAGTAGGAACCCAAACCTTCCACTTTCTCTTACGGTGTCTTTTAGAGAGGACGTGGAAGGAGGCCAGTTCTTTCCAGCCAAGTGCTAGCGCTCCTCCTGTTTACTTCACTTCTCTCCCTTGGGCTTTTTCTCTCTTGCTCAACCTCAACTAGCCAACGTTGAGTCATCAGCCCGCCGTCCTTTCCGGGAGCCTGGCGTGTCCTGAGGTGTCCTGTGCAGCGCGAGCTCCTTCCCAACGATGCATGCTGTTTCGTTTCCTTTAACCCGCAGCTCAGCTCAGCCTCCTCGGCTAATGGATACGGGCAGTACAACACTTGCTGGCTGTGGGTACCCGTGTGTCCACAGATGCTTTACACTCTTTGAGACCAAGATCCTCAAGCAAGCTTTTCACAAACATTTTCCCCCTCTGCCAGAGCAACTTCCTTCAGGAATGGCTTACATGGAAAAACTGGGCTCTTACTGAGGTGGGAGCACCCAGACACACTATAAACAAACCATCTGGGGTTCTGCTGGGCTAGCAAGAGCGGGGACAGGGGCCTGCAAAGTGCTCCCCATTCCTATGGGTCTATCGTACATTCTGAGAGACTCCCTCCAAATAAATTTAATGTTTCTCCTATCTAGTTAAAAGAAACTCTGTAATTAAAAAAATAACTCTAGTCAAAGCCAGAGAAAGAACCAAGAATGTGATCTAGACTCAAACCTCAGTGTCCTGGGAGTCCTCGTGGGAGAAGGGAAAGCTCAGGCCTTCGGCAAGCTGCCCTGTGGCTTTGCTTTGTTCCCACTCCCAGAGCAGAGCCCTGATTGGTACAGACAACTTGAAATCACTTAATGCCCCCAAGGGCAGAGTAACCACAACTGTGTCAGGCCCCAGCACTGGAGGGCAGGGCTCGTGAGCAAATGTGGGGATACCAAACCTGCCAGACTTCCTCTTCCCAGATGCAGGGAGCTTAAAAGAAGACCCTAGCCCTTCCTCATATTCTGGAACCGTAAAGGCCAACCCCACAAAGCCCCCGGTGAAGGAATGGACGGACAATCAAATCCAAACCCTGAGCCAAGAAGGGACAATAGTTTAACATCCTGTTTGTGGGAGGAAATTGAAGCGGAAAGCGGCTGCTGCCCTGGGGCTCAGAGCTTGAAAGATTTGCGTTTCCTTCCTTGTAAACACAGCCAGGTCTCCTGCAGGTGCTGGAGTTCCCTCCTGCCTTCCGCCCCTCATTGTTCTTCTTACAATCTAAGACTTGGGCTGACTTGAGAGCAGGGGCTCTCGGGCCACCTCCTGATGGCTTTAGGGGGCACGTGTGGAAGGGAGGGGGCCCATGGCCACCATCATCGCCCTCAGACATTGGATCCCATTTCCAAGGGGCCAGGACGACTTCGCTCATCTTGTGCTGCTTTTCTGCGGCTGCAAATGGTTTGCATTTGGCTTTTTTTTTCTTTAATAGTTCATAAGGACAAGTGACAATTACAGCAACACTTGTGATGGATAAAAACAAGACAACTGGAAACAACCTAACTGTCCAGAAATTCAGACATGGTTTAAAGTACTATGGAACATCTCTACAAGAGAAGGCCCTATGGGCACTGTGAAGCAATGGCCTAGTTCTTTCCGTACTGACGTGAAAGCTGCTCTGACACAACGCTAAGAGAAGAAAGCAACTGTTTTTTGTCTTTAAGAGGCAAGACATCTTTACTGGAACCATGTTTGGATCCTGATTTGAAGAGACCATTTGTAAAATGCCATTTTTGAGACAAGGGGAAATTTGAGCATGAACTGGGTATTGGATGAAATCAAGGAATTATTTGTTTAAATGTGTGTTTTAAAATGTTTCCATTAAATGTGAAGACATTATGATTATGTAAGAAAATGACCATATTCTTAAAAAGATGTACATCAAAGAATGTAGGGGTGAACTGGCATGATTTGGGGATTTGTTTTAGAATAATTCAGAAAAGAGGAAAAAGAAAAAAGGGATGGATGAAGTCATTACTGAGGATGGGTAAACAGAGGTTGATTTTACTCTTCTGTCTTCTTTTGTGCATTTTTGAAATCCTTAATAATAAAAAATCTTGAATATACAGGAAAAACGTGTTAGTGTGGAACCTGCCATAAAAGCAGATGGTTAGTTCCTAACACTAGCTCTACCATCACGGCAAATGCCATCTGCCTCCTCTGCGAATGCTCCCTCAACTTCTGTGAGCAGCTGGGAGGGTTGAAAGTCATTGGATCCTGGGGCTGGCCCTGTGGCCTAGTGATTGAGTTAGCACGTCCAGATCCCAGGTGTGGACCTACACACCGCTGGTCAAGCCATGCTGTGGCGGTATCCCACATACAAAATAGAGGAAGACTGGCAACAGATGGTAGCTCAGGGCCAATCTTCCCCACCAAAAGTCCTTGGTTCCCAAATCTAGTTAGCACTGGAATCACCCAGAGGGGTCAGAGGGAGCCTGCAGCTTTAAGGGAGTCAGAGAGCATCTGAGGTATCCCCTGAAATAGTTCAACTCCAGCTCACCCAGGGTTGAAGGCGCCCTCAGAAATGACGAGCATGGGTTTGACCAGCATGTTCCCTGTGCAGCTTGGAAACCAGAGCCTCAGCAGAAGGAAGAAACTCCCCAATACTTAGTACTAACTTGGGAAGAACCCTAGAGACGAGAGAACCCATAGACTCCATTACTCTGCTGGCCAGCAGAGGCTGCTGGGGAAGCACTGTTCTTCCCGCCACATACCGTGTGATGGATGTGACTCACGTGAGATTCACTCCCACAGGTGATCCTGCAGCTCTAACTCTTTCTCTCTTACCAGAGAAAGCATAAAGGTATGCAAGCCAGGAGCTTGGCATGAATCCATGGTAATTTATAAAATTAGTAAATCAGTGGAAAACTTCAATGCTTTATTAGTAAGACATTATTTGTGACACAGCTCTTAGCAGATTAAGTCACCATATTGTCTTCCAGTCTGAGGTTAAGGCCCCTGGGCATCTGTGTCTCTATCATCTATGCACCCACTCCCTTCACTTCACCCCCACCCAGATCCTAAGGAACAGGGAGAAACTGCATTTCAGGCACCCAGCACATTGATTTGAATAAGGAAGGTTAGGTTCTCTTTGGTGAGAGGCCACAGGACACAGTGGTTAAAAACAGGCTTTGGATCAAACAGTGCCAGCCCCAGCCCTACCTCTCTGGACCTTATTAGCTAGAGTGGCCTTGGGCAAGTTATAGACCCCTCGGCCTCACACTGTCTTTCTAAAAATGGGTTTAAGATTAGTACAAGTAGCGCTAACTCACAGATGAGAAGTAAGAAAGAAACGCACAATGCCTGCCATAGCAATTATTGAGGAGCTATTACCACCATTACATCACCTTCTGTCACCCCCAGACCCCAGCAAGCTCCTTGTGGAGCTCTGTCTTGTTCATTTGGTTCCTTATACTCAGTGTAGTGCCTCGCACAGGACAGCTCTCAGGACAGATTTTGGAACGGATAAACCCATCCACCATCCATCCAGCCAACACGTACCCAGCACCTGCTAAGTGCCAGGTACTATTCTGCGCACTAAGGACGGAGCAGTGAACACAACAGCAGATTCTGGCCTCTGGGTGCCTATGTTCCAGTGGGGAAACGGACAAGCACACACAGTGTGACAGTGGCAGAAAACCGAGCAGGACTAATGGGTTGGGGAGAGCCGGTGGTGAGGGAGGTTGCCCTTTGGTATATGGCAGGTGGTCTCTCTGACAAGGTGACATGTGAGCAGAGACTCAGAGGAAGTGAGGGAGCAAAACGCACGAATGTGTGCAGGGCAGTGCCCGGCCTAAGCCAGCATATACTTGGCGGTTCTGAAGAACAAGAGTGGGTGTAGTTGGAGCGGATGAGCGAAAAGGCTTTTATCTCCTTTTCTACTGGATTAAAAATGAGCACAAAACACAATTCAGTAAATGAAAAAGATGTATTAAAATATTCACAAAAGTACAAGTGAAAAAGAAAACAAAAAGTACTAATGAACTTGATGGTTTTTCCCTGGCTGGCTGCATCTCCATTGAAAAATGACAGACAGTCTGGAAGTTTGATCTCCAGGTAGTCCCTTTTAGGTGCTCCCTTACAAAACCCACATGTAATTTTAAGAGGTCCCATTCTGCCAATAACAAGGGCAGCTCTGCCATTTGGAGGCAGCCCCACTGTTGCCATCTGTGGCCAGCGACAGGAATGCTGGGACACAGAGGAAAGGGCTGAAAAGATCCCCAGGAGGTGGCGTGCCGAGGTTAGGAAGCAGCCCCCATGGTGAGGTGCTGTACCCCCGAGTGACAACTTCCTGTGGACAAGCCCATCACAGACGGGACACTGGGGGCTGAGGCCCTCACCAGGGCAGAAGGTCGGGTTGGGGGGAGGGGAGTCTCTGGCACAATGCCAATGTGGACAGAGTCTGAGCTGGTTGGTGGGCAGGCCACGCAGGTGGCAGGGGGCTGGGGAGGGAAGAGAGGCGTACAAGTGCTGTTGGAGGGAGCGCTGGGCTGGAGCTCCAGGCGGCAGCTTCACAGACGTCTGGTCCCCGCCCCAAAGGAGAAATTAGGACTCTTGCTATCAGGAGGTATTAGGAATGTATAGTTTATTCATAGGACCTGTTGAGAAAGGAGAAAAAGGAAAATGCCCTTTTTCTCTGTAAAAAAAATGACTGTAAGGAAACATTACACATATAAATGTACACACTTGGTCACTCAACAATTTGTGTCTTTTCTACCTTAAAAATAGTCTTGGTCAGCTGCACAATTCTTGCAGTGGCAGATGTTCACAAGAGTATCATCATATTGGCATCAGTTTGAAGAATGGTGACAATTCCAACATCCCGCTTCTTCCCGTCCCCAACACATAAGAGAGGTCTTCCAAAGGCTCCCGTAGTTTTCAAAATAGATGCAAAAAAGTTTTAGGATGCAAGGCAGGGTGGACGACTGGGCAGAAATGTCGCAGGGTAGGCGCTCTGCACCCCTCGCTTGTACCAGGCCCTCTGAGTGTGGAAGAGACCGTGAGAGGGCACTGAGCTAGCACCCGTGTGTGATTATAAAGCCCATCCCGTTTACTCACATATAAGTGAGATGTAAGCTGGGGCATTATGGGAGTATCCACAGTTCCTCCGAAAATAAAAGACCACACATATTGGAGAGTTAGTGTTGAAGCTCACACGCCCTTTCTCTATTTTAGCACCTTGTGCACATCTTTAAATCTAAATCCTGCTTTATTCCCTTTATGAATTCTCTTAGAACTCAGCCTTCAAACTCCCTCACAAAGATGACAGAGGATGGGAAGGAAAAGGAAGCAGCTCACAGGGACCTCAAACTGAACGGGAGGAACAGCAGCGTCAGCCGGCCCTGCCTCCTACCCAAGTCCTGTGACTGTCGTGTCACAATTCTTCCGAAATTGGCCTTTCAGACCACTTCAAAGGGAAAAAAAATTCTTTTAAAACAAAATAATCCAGAAAATGGGAGAATGACAACATAAATGAGTGTTTATGGATCTTCACCATGCTTTTCATTCCCAGTAAAAAATAAAAACTCATAGGTTAGAGATGGGGTAAGAGGAAGTCAATGGGAGACAGTGAGTTATTGGCAAGGATACCCAAATTGTCTAGATTTTTCCTTATCTCATTGTTTATCAATTTCATGTAATGGGAGGGAAAAGTGAAAAACAACAATAAAAAACAGTCAACAGAGACGAGATTCCCCACGTGGGAGTGCTGGCCTTACTTGCTAACTTACTCCAGACCCTCGTGCACCTCAGCGGCCGGAGGCGCCGTGTCGCTCTCGTGGCCCATGAGTGAGGCCGCCCCTGGAAGCACGACTGAAGCCTGATAAAGAAGCGGCTTCTCAAGACCCTGGTCCTGGAGACTGCCTCTCTAATCATCCCACTTCTGCCGCGCAGAAGGAGACGAGACTCCTCTCGTTGGCCGTCCGGGGATGCTCACAGTAAGCGGGAAGGACTTCAGCGAAAACCAGAAGCGACAGCTATCACTCTCCGAATGGTAGGGACTCCTCAGGGGAGGCCTGGCTGCTCCACTTCAGTTGTGTATATGATGGAGAAATGCCTCGAAGGGAGAGAGCTCTGGCGCATCTCCTTGCCAGCCTCGCTGGGGCGCAGAGGGCCCAAGCAGGGTGCTCAGCTGTGCGCCAGGTCACCAGGCATCGGCGGCTGCTCGATAGCACTAACAACAAAATCTTGCTATATGAATCCACAAATTGATATGATAAAGGGTGTAATGTTAAAGTAAGTTAACACAACACAGGAAGCAGAAAGCACCCTGTATTTTAGAGAGAGCAACATCAACAAAAACTTCTCAAATTGTCTTCAAGTGGCATAGCTAATGGATATTTTCCAAAAACTACAACGGACAGTTGGTGCTGACACCGGGTTCCAGCCAGTCTGGACACGTATCCGTCACTGTATCTACATTCTCCAACCACAAGAGACGCTAAGACTGGTTAAGCCCTTTGATAAAAAGGCCATGTCTATAGAAATATTAAAAGAGCACCTACTGTCTGCATTAAAGCAAACCATTATCTAAATGATGGTGACAGGAATGTCTCTGAATCTTCCCAGCTGTAAATGACCCTGAACCAAAGTACAAAAACAGCAAGACAATTTATATCTATGTGGAATCACACCATCTTTTCACCATGCAACACTGGCTCCTCACATCAGGAAGATTAAATAGAGTATTTATACATATCCTTTATACACATCTTTTTCTCCCTCTCTGAATAAACACGTGCTTGTCCTCGCCCAGGTTTCCAAGGCCACCTGTGATTACGGGCTACATTTTCTGTACAAGAGTCCAGTCTGGATTTGTTTCTTGCTGAGGAGATGAGCTGGGTCTTTTCTTAATTTTTCCGGATGTCCGCATACACCACAGACTCTGACTTGTTAATCTTGTCACTGTGATGTCCGCCGGAGTGGTCTAACTGCGCATATATGACTGGGCCCTGGAGAAGACAAGCAGAATGAGAGGTCTGGAAAAGCTGGTGGTCCCACTGGGTGCAGGTATAGAAGCAGTAACTACAGCGAGAACGTTAGGCTTCCAGAGCAAAGACTTCCCTTCTTTGAAAGTCCTCAAGGAGACCTCCTAGGAATGATGTGTCCAGGAGTGACTTTAAAATAAGATGGGCATATGTTGGTAATTGTTAAAGCTGGTACATGGGGCTATGTTACATTGTCCTCTCTTTTGTATATATTTGGAAATTTCTATAACAATATAATATTCCTTCTCAGGAATTACTCTTATCTGAATATCTATCACAGGATTCCTCAACCCCTGTAACTGGGATCAGAGTCTTAAGGACTAAGATGGGCACTTCTACCAACCTGAGACCCCAATGAAACCATGAGCTTCAGAACAATACACGTAAGAAACCAACATATTCAGTGCCACCCAAAGATACAATCAATTTGAACTGGTCATTTTATATAAACAGTTACTTTAAAACATTTCAAATATTCTTCCACATACCTACTTATAATCCTTTTAGTCTGATCCCATCATAACCAATAAAAATACTGCTTCTTTGACATCTAAGATCAGATAACTGCTTTTCTTGTTTCAGAATAAAAATCAAAAAAAACCCAGAAAGCCATGATCTATCGAGATAGAAAGGGAAACCTGAGATGGACTGAAGGAGAAGAGATCCTTTCTCGGCCTCAGCAGGAAGGCAGAGAGCTGGTGGGGTCCCACCCAGGAGAGCACGGCTGCCTGGGGCAGGGCGAGGCCTCTCACTCTTGCGGGAGGAGGTCTGAGCAGGGGCTGGGGGTTCAACCATCACACAGGGGGTTGCACTTCATGACCTTTACAGTTCCTCCCAACCCAGAGCTTCTAAAACTGTAAACAACAACAACAAAACCACCCTGGTTTTAAAAGAAAGGTTTAACATAACCCAAAGTCGACTTTTCTCGCAATCCAGGGAAACTCTCCTTAAGAAGCCTAACACTGTGCTTAAGCTTTCAACTTTGAAATCATAAACTCAGTAGCCAAAGGCATGTGGTTTAAAACAAACATCTTACTCCCACCTAGGAGCCCCCATGACTCGCATCTTTTAGGGTGTCACAGGGCTTCTGTGGCGCTCGCGCACTCCGACTTCCACAGCGTGGACAAACCCAGCTGTGGGGCTCTACCATGGTGCAGCTGGGAGTGGGGCAAGAAGTCACACCCGAGGGCTGGACCCGTCTGCTCTTTGGTGGATCCCCTGTCCGAATTCATGAGACTTTCTTCTTGAGGTGGTGGCACTGGTGAGCATAGCCATGTGGCTTCAGGCACGTCTGGAAACCCCTAAGCATCAGTTTCTCTGTCTCTAAAAAGGCACTAATAAAGTGTTATCCCTCTTAGAGTTGTTGTGAGAATTAAGTGAGATGATACCTTAATTAACTTAAGCAGCGTCCCACACATAGCACTCAATACGCATTAGTCATTATTATCAAGAACATCTTCTACAAACACACTTTAGAATGCACCGCAGTGACTGAGGAGTGAATCAAACAGTCAGACTCAGTGGGTCTGTCTTTGGTGTTGTATGTCCATCCTGGTGAATATAACAGATCACACTGTTAATACCAGATCAGAGACCCTCTGTATTCATCTCAGAAAGCTGCATGTTAAATGCGAATTTAAAAGGAAAACAAAAAGAAGTTAAAAAAACCCATTTTCTATCATGAGGAACAGAATGAAAACAAAGTGTTCTCTAGTAAGTTCAAAGAATAGGACAGACCCTGAAATTAAATTATGTGACTTCCTAGGTAATAAAACTTCATATTGTAATTCCTCAAGACTCACCAGGAGTTTCAGGGTGTGTTCACGGGGGAAGGAGTTTATACCACGTGACAGAGTGTAAAAATGGCTACGAACTCTTTCCCTTGCAATATAATGCTCTTCCCAGCAGGAGTAAGTGCCCGCTTCTCCGCCCCTTGAGTCTGGGCTGGTCTTGTGCCTTGCTTTCACCAACAGAAAGTGGCAGAAGTAACACTGTACGAGCTCCACACCTAGACCTCAACAGGCCTCCGAGCTTCCACCCTCTTCCTGATCTCGGGACTCAGACAGCCACGGCCACCCTGTGAAGAAGCCCAAGCTAACTGCTGGCTGATGAGACACAAGGCCCAGCTGCCCTCTTCTCTCTGGCGAGCAGCCTCCTAACTGACAGACTAGGAGTGAGACCACTGCAGAGGCACACGTGAGCCAGCAGAGATCAGCGGGACCGTCCCAGACCAGAAGATCCAGTCACCAACCCACAGAATCAGGGGCCTAAGAAACGGTGGTTGTTTTAAGCCACTGTGTTCCTCAGTGGTTTGCCACACAGCAATAGATAAGCTGAAACACTGTGTGAGCGGAGGACAAAGACAACAGAGAAAGCAACAAAGAAACAACACACAGAATCATCTCTGACTCAGTCAGTAAATGTTAAGACACCAGTACGGTCTTTCGTGTGAGACCGTATTGTCTTTCACGGCAAGAGAACATAACAATTTGTTGAAAGCAGTTGGGAAAACACTGAAGAATAAAAGGAATTCCTTCCTGTTGCTAGATCTGGTTTGCTTCAAACTGCTCACCACTATCCAATGTCCTCACTCTTTCCCCTTTCGAATCTAACAGGCTCCTAAGGTCAGGGCCTTTGTTAATTAACTGCCTAGAGTGGTCGGTCCTCGGCAGGCTGTCGGCGCTGGAGGGAGGAATGGAGGAAGTGATGGATCCAGAGGAATTCTGGGGCCTGAGCTGAGATCCAAGATCTGCTGATGGATCTGGCTCAGTGTAGACCAGCGCTGTGAAGTCTGGTTCTGGGGAATATTTGAAAGCTGAAGGTACCCTGGGTCTCCGTGGAACATGCCTCAGGATCTTGACTTTGAGGGCCAACGAGCCCAGTCAGAACTTCAGGCGGATCCAGTGAACCAAGATCAACCTGGAAATGAACCCGCCACTGCTAAGACACTCACTTTTGGGCATGCGAGAATTAAACCACCACCGCCGCCACCCACGTCAACCTAGCTGTCTCTCCTGTACATCTCGGCACCCACCCTCCCCACCCTCCCCTTTTTTGTTTTTGGTTTTGCCATAACGAATTACAAGAGCCAAGTGAAAAACTGCCCTGGATATATACTTTTTCCAACTATTTACTAAACAAACAGTCCATAACTACTGAAAATGTTTCAAGAAACCAACTGCTTGACCTAGGTCTATTTTAGTTCCAATTAGAGGTAAAAATACCTCTGAAGTGCAGCTGAGTGAAATTCACTCCAATATAAAAACATACTGGTGAAGGTGTGGGGAGAGGGCCCCGGAAGGGCGGGTCATGGAAGAGTGCGGAGCAGCACTACCTGGAAAACAGCTTCACTGCTCAGAAGCTGTTCTGTTCTCTCTGAAGGACACTTGCCGTAGCCTCTGCAGCTGGTCCTTCAGGCATCAGAGGAGTCCCTCCTGACACCCAGCACAGGGATCTCCAAGGGAGCACCTGCTTTCACCACGGCTTCACCGAGTGTTCACAGAATACCTCTCTCAGTACTTATTTCACTGCGTTTTAAAAGCTAAATGCACGGGCAGGCCCAGGGGCACAGCGGTCAAATTTGCACGTTCCACTTCTCGGTGGCCCGGGGTTTCCCTGGTTCGGATCCCGGGTGCGGAGACGGCACCGCTTGGCAAAAGCCATGCTGTGGTAGGCGTCCCACGTATAAAAAGTGGAGGAAGGCGGGCATGGATGTTAGCGCAGGGCTAATCTTCCTCAAAAAAAAAAAAAAAGCCAAATGCAGCTGTGAAACACAGCTACATATTATGACTGTCTCTGAGATAAATGAGACTAACATCGATAATCAAAATGGAGTTGACAAGAACTGGACAGGCAGGATGGAATGAGCACAGGCCTCAGAGCCAGACAGATCTGAGTCTAACAGCAGCTCTGCTGCTAAGTGCTGCCCTCGACCAGGTGACGCAACCTAGCTGAGCCTCGCTTTCTTCTGTGTAAAACAGACAATAAAAGATCTTACCTGCGGGCGGCTGTGAGGACTAACTGAGGTAACGCACACATACACACGTCTTCTCAAAACAGTCCCACATCTCTGTACCGTCGCTGACAGATCCAGAGCTATTCTAGTCAATTACTGCTCTCCAAAACACGCCTGCCTTTTGCATACAAAGCATTAACCATTTCCAGAAAAGGATCGAAAAACCAACTCTTCATAAGACATATACCCAAAAATTATTTTAAACCAACGTCAGTCAAAACTAAGCTTTACAAAGAAGGACTTTACTTATCTTTTAACTCCAGGGGTGCATACCTCACACCCTTTCCAACCCAATCTCCACCCCGCTTTGCTGGAAGAACCCTAATTTGGTTCCAGTGCTCACCCTCCCTCTGCTCAGGTAAATGACCTTGGTCTCCCCTGTCCCCAGGGGCGAAGCCAAGTCATAACTCCCGTCCCCTTGCAGATGACTGAAGAGGCATCAGCATGTGACCCACTCTGGCCAATGGGGAGAAGTGGGGGCAGTCTGCTGGGGGGCTCCTGGTAAAGCTTTTCTTCCAGAACAAAAACTGCACGGGAGAAGACTCAGCAATTCTTCCAGTTTCCTGTTTTCATGTGCTGCCTGAAACCGTGGCAGCCATTCTGCAGCTGAGGGAAGGAGCCTGAGAACAAAGACAGTACGCAAAGGATGAAAGAATAAGATGGAAAGAACTTGTGTCTGTAATGACATTGCTGGGCCACTGAACTAACGAACCCAGAGGTGCTCTGCTTTGGGACCTCCTGCAAGTTAATAAACCTCTTATTGTTAAAGCTACTTTTACTTAAGCCTTCCAATCATAACAAAAATAGTGACCAAAGAGAGACGAGTAATATAGCAACTTAACGTCCTGTCTGGGCACTATGCGTCACCTTTGTAAACCTCTTAGAGCACTAGTATTCTTTCTCCTCTTGTGATAAAGTAACCTGGAGTTATTTATTCATCCAAATAGTTATGACTAATGCTATTAAATTTTCGGATAATGCCTGCAGGTAGGAAATGGGAGGTTTTGCTGGGAATATGTCATGATAGAACTTCTGGAAGAAATCACCAAGGGAGAGTTTGCAAATATTCCTACCACACCGTCATTTCACAGATTTGATTGCTAATATGTAGACAGCAACTACCTACACCTGCTCTTATAAGGCACAGCAGACCACGGACTCTTATAATTAGTAATGGAAAAAATGAGGAGTTTAGGGGCCAACTTGCCCCAACCCATCATTTCAAAGATGAGGGAACAGATGTTGAGGTTAAATAATTCTCCCCAAGTCAAGAGAATCAGCTGGACCCCAGAGTCAATACTAGTTTGTAACACATCACTAACCCTTAAAACACTACCTTGGAGTTCATCTAAACATGAAGATTTCCTCGAGGTTGTTTGTCAGATTATTAAAATAAATTGTTTCCCAGGATATTAAAAAAAATTCTCCATATGATGGAAAAGCCTAAAACTGATCCGAACACCCCAGGAGACTCTGGGGTGCTTGAGGGCAGGAACTGGCTGTTAACCATGCCCACATTTCCCATGTCCAGCCTACACTGCATGGATGGTAAGCACTCAAATGTGTGTGGAAGTGAGCCAGAGAGAACATACAATGGAATGATTACCCGGTTAAAAGAATTGCTACGCTTGGTTGTGCTCAACTTACCAAAGGTATCTTATCTCACAAATTCCCTAATAAGATGAACAAAGCAGATCAAGTAAATTTTTCCTAAACTGTGAAAACCTGTGCCTTAGTTCGAACAAACTGAAGATAGAGTGTATCGTAAGGATTCTGGGGAGAACGACCCCCATAAAATACTCTGGGGCTCTGAAAGGGAGGTATTTCTGATACACAGCCTGCAAGCAGCAGGTGATGGCCTAAAAGTGTCCATTGGGATCCCTGCCGACGCTCTGCGGAGCGTCTGAAGCAAACGATCTAACCCTGGGAGAGCAGCTCCTGCTGTAAGTTGGCGTGCCCACAGAATGCAAACCTAAACAAAGAAAAACTGGAAGACATCTGTGAGGACATCACACGGTCCACTTCCAAGTATTGTGTTAACTGGCAAAGGACTTATAAGTTCCAGAAACGGGTAAGGCAGAAAATAGTTTTAACATGTAAAACTATAAACTAAAAGATACAGTACAACTTGATGAAAAATAGCTGAGTAAGACAAAGGGCGCTCCAGTACATGCCACCTGAATAGAAACCCTGATTTGTAACACGTTGGGGAGAAAAGAGACCTTGAGGGGCCTGCACTGAGCACCCAGGGCTCACCTGTGAGGAATTTTTACTCCAATTCTACTCTCAATTGTAACACATCTAGTGTTGTACTGAAAATGCTGACAGATGACAACATGGATTGACCCAATGGTTGAATTACTTCTCACCAGCCTCAGACAATGCCATGGAGCCAGGCCTGGGCAGAGCCGTGGGGGTTTACTCACAGGAGAGAGGAGCCTGTCTCTGACTCAGGCACAGCAGGGTGAGGTGGGAACACTGCCAACAGGGTGGGCACATCCACTCACTGAACAGTCAGCCCTCCTCTCCTTCCTCCGCTCAACTCCCAAGCAGGAAATGAGAGGACTTCTTTCTGGAGAAATCGACTAACCCAAGACAAAGGACATCCAGCAACTGACACTGGGAGGTCCCCCAGTGAAAGCCAGCCAGCGCTGCATACAAACGGTGATGCCCACACCCAGGAAGTTCTACCCCTACACAAGGAGCTTCTGACCAGATCTGAGTGCCCCAAATAGGATGCATAACCAAGGACCGCTGGGCATCTGAGGAAGGCTTCTAACATGAAAGACAGAAGTGACGAGAGAAAAAAGGGAATTCAAAAGAGACAGCAGAATCAAGTAACAGAAGATGCCATAAAAAGAATCAAACAAAACAGAAGAAAGAATAATATGCTCAGAGCGATAAGACAACGCCTCCGTGAAAACAAGTACAGGGCTCTATCATCAGAGAAAAGAGAAACAGCTCTTGAAAATTAAAAAAAAAAAACACAAGATAGCAGAAACAAAACATTCAGTAAAAGTTGGAAGATAAAGTTGTGGAAATTTTCTGAAAAGCAGAACAAAAACTGCAAAACAGAAAAAAAAGAAAACTAAAGGATTGATCTAGGAGATGACCTAATTCCTAATAGGAGTTTCCATAAGAGAGAACAGAAAATGGAAGGAGGAAAAGTTCCAAAGAAGAATGGGAGAAAATTTCCTAAAACTGAAGGACACAGTTTTCAGATTGCAAGAGCCCACTGAGTTAGCCAGCACAATGAATAAAAAAGACCCACAATTTCAGAACACGAGGGATACGAAATTTGAGAACACAGGGATAAAACAGATTCTAAGAGAAAGGGAACACAACTGGTCCCGCAAAAAGGAGCGGGAATCAGAAAAGTATCAACTTCTTAGCTTCCTGGCAGTGGAAGCTAGAAAAATCAGCAATGCCTGAAAATGCTGAAGAAAAATGACTGCCAACCCAGAACCCTACCCAACCAGACTACCAATCAAGCTTGAGGGAGGAGAATAAAAGCAATTTTAGACACGCTGAACACAACCGTCTGATCTTACAGTTTGAGGGTCAGCAATCCGAAATGGTTTTCACGGGGCTAACATCAAGGTGTCAGCAGGGCTGTGTTCCTTCTGGGGCTCTAAGAAGAATCTGCTTCCTTGTCTGTCCCAGCTTATGGAAGCTGCCTGCATTCCTTGGCTAGTGACCTCTTCCTCCACCTTCAAAGCCAGCTGTATAGAATCTTCAAATCTCTCTCTGACTCTGACCCTCCTGCTTCCCTCTTATAAGGACCTTTATTACTACATTTGGCTCACACGGAAAATCTCCCCACTCCAGATCTGTGCATCCTTAATCGTGGTTGCAAAGCCCCTTTCGACGGGTAAGGTCACATATCCCACAGGTTCCAGCAACTAGGATGTGGACATCTTCGGAAGTCATGATTCTGCCTATCCTACAAAGCCTCAAAATTTTTACCTCCTGTGCATCTTTTCTCAAGAAGTTATGGAGGATATGTTCCACTATAGTATTGGCTCTACGAAAAACAAAAAAACTGTATAAGAAAGCAAATATATATGGTACAATGGTGAAAAAAACAAGTACACGTAACAGTGAACAATAACCACCTAACTATGGTGTGAACAATACTAGGAAGAAGCATGTGTATACATACGTGTATGCACATGTATGGTGGCAAGCAGCATGTGTATACATACGTGTATGCACATGTATGGTGGGAAGCAGCATGTGTATACATACGTGTATGCACATGTATGGTGGGAAGAAGTGCTGGGAGAAAAAGAGAACTAAATTTTCATATTCCATTATATGGAGTCAATATATAATATCTAAAACTGAAAAATCTAGAAGTAGCAATATAATAAAGTTGTTGAGAAATATGAAGATAAACACCAGAAGAAATGGCTAAAAGAACGGAAAAGCACTTGGTTATTATTTCTTTAAATTTTTTCTCACTCTCCTCTCTCTTTTCCTTCTCAGATTCTAATCAGATTGCTTTATATTGTCCACTGGCTTACTACTACAGCTCTGTTCATTTCCCGCAATCTTTCCTTCTCTTCATGCTTCACTTCAGATGCTTTCCGTTGCTATGTCTTCACATTTACTGACCTTTTCTTCTGTAGTGTCTAATCTGTTGTTTACGCCATTGAACATTCTTTCATTTCTAGAAGTCCCATTTTGTTTTTTTTTTTATATTCCTATCTCTCTCCTCATTATGCCAAGCTTTCCTAACATCTTATAAATTCTATTTATAAGATTTATAATACTTGTTTTAAGGTCCTTGCCTATGAATTCCATGGTCTCTGTCATTTCTGGGTTTGTTTCTATTGACTGATTCTTCTCCTGGTTAAGTATTTTATTTTCCTGCTTCTTTGTATGTATTGTAATTTTTTATTGGTGCCAGACATTGTGAACTTTACATTGTTGGGTGCTAAATTTCGTTGTATTCTTGTAGAGCATGCTGGACTTTGTTCTGACATGCAGCTAAAATACTTTTAGGTTAGTCTGCTTCTTTAAAGGCTCCTTTTATGCCTTGTCCTGGAGGGTCCATGGTATCCGCATTCTGGTGCTAATTTAGCCCCACTACTAAGGCAGGACCATTCTGAGGACTCCAACCAGTACCCTCTCTCCACTCTGGCTTTTAGGAACACAAACTATTCCCAGCCCTGTGTGAGCTCCAGGCATTGTCCCACCCCCGGCTTTTCATGTGGTTCCTTCTCTGGTCACAGGAGTTTTCTCCCGCATGCACAAATCTGTACTCAGCAGGGGCTCAAGGAGACCCCACTCCAGATCTCCAAAGCTTCCTCTGTCTGTGTGGTTGCTTCTCTGGTACTCTGCCTCATAAATCCTAGGCACCTTGGCCTCCTCAAACTCTGACTTCTGCCTCCTCACTTTCGGGAGACAACTAAGCTCCGTTTGCCTTCCCCGCACTGCAGACTGGAAACTGCCTCAAGGCAGCAAGCTGGGCCAATCACAGGGCTCGCCTTATTTGTTTCCTTTCTCTATAGGATCACAGAGCTGCACAACCTGTTTTTCAATGTCCAAAAACCGTGGTTTCTTTTTTACTTCTCTAGTTTATCTTCAACAGATGAGCAACTCCCAAAGCATGTCAAGGGTAGAAGAAACAGTTTCCAAGGCTTCCTTAGCTGTTAGGCCTCTCTACGACTCTCATGCCTTTATTCCCAACCCTATTCCCATCCACAGCGCAAATTTGTGAACATGAGGTCCCTCAGGTCTACTATGTGATCCCAGAGACAGGGAGACAGACAGACCAGGAATAAATAAAAAGCCTGATGCTGTGACAGATTACATGCTGTGCAGAAACCTGGGTTCTAACCCCAGTTCTGTCACTAACTGGGTACGTGCTTTCAGTAATTTAACATCACAATACCTCAGTTTCCCTACCACATACAACAACTGTGGAATCAGACCACGGGCACTTCTATAAAACACTGTTATTCTTTTCTTTGCTTCCTCTTAAATCCACTCCATCCCCCCCAACACCTCCTCGGGACAAAGCCATAGCTGGCGAAATTCCTTATAAGGCTTTCTACCCTAGAAGAACAGAATTGCTACAAAGCTACGGAAGTTCCGCCACGCCACAAGCACAGCTACAACAGCACAGCCAAAACACCATCCCACCCACAGGCTAGATTCTGTGCCGAGTTCCAAAGCAAGGGATTCGTCTTTTCTACAAAAAGTAGAAACCAAAGCCTTTCCTTGTTCATCAAGCCTACTAATTATTCAGATAAATGCTTACTTTCAATTTCTTCTAAAAAATTCATACAAAATAATTTTTCTGTTTTATTTTCAATGCCAAGAATATCAACTTTTTCCTGCTAATTCCTTGTCTTACGGAGCACCTCAATACAGATTCTAGTCCACTAGACTTGTGCAATTAAGGAAGAATCTTTTACACCTGAGCAAGCCATTTCTTAATTCTACTTGGGCCAGAGCAGCCACGCCGTTAGTAAACCGTCTGTCAGCGGTGGTTGGTGGACATCTTTCCTCAGGTCAGACTCTTCTCCAGTCTCCCGTGGTCCTCCTAACCAGCTCTCACTTGTCCTCTCCCGCTCTTGCTCTGTTTCTCTGTTTCTCTCTGTCTGTCTCTCACTCTCTTGCTGTCTCACGGTTCACTCAGGAGAGGGACAGCACCAGACAGCAGAGCAGCTGCGGTGGGCAGAACTGCAATTAGCCATTACCTGGTGAGATGCAGAAGGCAGGCTCTTTACTAGACCCTCTGTGTCGGAGGGGGACTTCCGTGGAGCCTGCTTAACCGGTGACACATTCTCTGATGCACTGCAGCTGGTGAGTTGAGAATTTGGAGAACAAATGTAAAAGAATTAAAATTAATGGAAACAAAAGTATAGAAATGCAAGTGATGACAAGATGAAGCAGTAGACATATAAAAGCAAAGCAACAAAACAATGGGTATCAAAATGATCACATAGCTTGAAACTACTTTTTATCCCTGACACTTATTCTTCCGAGTCAATAAACCTACTTCTGGGGGAGGAAGAGAAACGAATATGGTGTACCCTACGCCCCAGTTTACATTAATGACATCTGCTGAGGGGCATTCTGGCTACAATAACACATCTTATCCTTTGGCTGCTTGGTCTTTGTCCCCTGCCATCAACCCTCCTTTGGGATAAAGGTTTAAAGGAGCAAGCTATCCCTTCTTAATGGCAATTTGTTTTTGTAATTATCAAAGACAAACCTCTTCGGAACATAATTCAAAAATTACAGACACCCAGGCTTCCAGTCTTGGCTCATCTCATTCCTTCCATTCCCCAGCTCTCCATATTTTGTTTCCCTACCAATACCACAGCCAAACCAAAGAAAACCCAGGAAGTCAGGAACGGTAAAAAACTGTGGAAGCCACATCACAGAGGCTGAACTTTTTCATGGATACAAGGGTCTTTAACAAGCCCTATCTCATAAATAAATCAGGGAGCGTGAATGTCACCAGGATTCCCTAATGCGATGTGCCATCAGCAAAGCTTAAATCATTTATAATGTATTTTTGGAAAAAATCTTAGGACCTGAGAGAAGATCACATTTAAAATCTTGCTACTAAGACCAAAGCATAATATGCATTCTGCAAACTGTGCCTTCTCTGAGATGGGAGGCCATACACCCCAAACCAAAATGGTCTGAGTATTCTAACACGAAGAGGGGCTCAATCACCAGTAATACTATTCAGGTATGAGAAAAGAAAACTAAAACACACACACACGAAGGCATTTTACATGAAGAACGTATATATTCAGATGATCATAAAACTTCTATGTAACCTGACAACCCAATTTTATTGGGATGGTATGCTCAACACGTTTCTAATTACAGACACATGACATATTGTGGACAAACCATAACTGCTGTTAGGTTAGCTCAGAGCTAGCCAGTTAGTCATCAACAAGGGAGACAGGCTGAATATATACACGTGAATATTAACAGCAACGGGCGATGTGATTAGTTACCATGTGTCTAGTGGGAGTGGAAGAGGAGACCCAGCCCCGTTATAGTCCCAATGTGTCGTCTATGTCAGCTTTTCTTAAGTGGAAGATAAGCAGGATCTGATCCCGGCACACCAAGGAAGAAAAGGCAGGAGAGGGAAAAAAACCAGAGTGAGAAGATCAGCAGCATTCACGATGCCATGCAGGACTCGAAGGCACACTCTTCTGCCCCTTTCTTAACCCAAAAGCAAGAACTACAGAGACTGGCATGCCACCAGCCTGGATTAGTCTCATGTTGAAAACCAACACTCTAGTTATATTTCATCATGAAACGCTCACCATGCAAGGGGGCAGACACAGTCAGCAGAAGAGAAGCATTCCAAGCAAGTAATGCCTGAATTGAACTCGTTAAAACACAGCACCCCTAAAAACTAGAGCAGCAGAGCCCAAAGGGAGGTTCCCACCGTCCACCAGCAAGGGAGTCCAGGGCATGCAACCCTCTCAGATCACAGCCCTTCAGGATGGTTAGGTAAGCCCATGCACCTGGCCACAGCTCGTGCTACCTCGACTGGAGTCCAGCCTTCCCCTCAGTCTCACCACATGAGTTCTACAGAGCTTATATGGTCAGCTTTCCAGCTGGAGTGGGCAAAAGAGAAGGTCTTTCAATTAGACACACACCTTGTGTTCAAGTGTGTGCTCTCTGAGAAGCCATAAACACAAAGGAATTCTACTTTTCTTTACTGCTGGTATATTTTGGTGTTCAACTCTTATTATCTCAGCTTGGATGAGGCCAGCCATGCATTCAAGAACTGTCAAAGCAATAAAACGGCTCACCAAACTACAAAAAGGAAAAGCCCCACATCATCGCATCAGGTGGGGGTCGTTTATTAGCCCAACTCGTCTTGATTAGAGTTTGATATTTGCCCAAGTGGAAAGAAGAACCTTATGAGATTATTGCCAAGAGATTAGAGTTAACCTCCTCAATTGGTTAAGTGATGTCTGTGCCTTAATAATGCTAATTGCAGAGTGGATGGTACAGACCCACACAGCACAGACTGCTGAGCAGTTCATGTCACCAAACCTGAGAAAGAAACTGTACAGCAGGGATTCGTGTCACAGTCCACATTTAACAGCAGGTTTCTATTTTCTATTCTGATTTCAGCTTGCCAAAGTCAGAACACCTCTGAAGGAGAATGTCCGATTCTGGCATGAAAGCAAACAGTAGCTAATGCTTCACAATTCTTTCTCCATAAAAAACACAGTTTTTACAAATTCTGATTCCTTCCCTCCGCCCCTCCCCTACAAAGCAGTGTTTCTTACCCAGTGTAATCCCGTTTGGAGTTTTTCCTTCTGTAGAGGACAGCCAGAATCATGATGATGAGCAGGGTGAGGCCTAGGACCACAGCAGTAACTATACCCACCACCACCCAAACTGGAAACACGGGCAAACTCTCTAGAGAGAAAGAACAAAATAGTGTTAAGGTGATCACTAACAGAGAGAAGAAATGGAATTTTATTAAATTAATAAGCAAGTGTCTTCCTTTGGTAGTTATGACACCCTCTTTTATTATCCAAATTCTGAGATCCTGGTATCTAACTGATGACGTGCTGATAAAGAATAAACTACAGATCTAAGCATTTCTACACACAACCCCTCTCAATGCTCTAAACTCAAGGAAAATCCATGGATGTGAATTTACCTCAATCTACTCTCCACCAAGCAGACCTCCTCTCAAAATGAGACACCAGAATCTGCGTTTTCTGCTTATTCTCACAAAAGGGAAGAAATAGCTGTACTGTTTTTGCAAATGTTAAAACTTTCTCCTGGAGAATATCAAGATATATTAATTTCTGTCTTTCCCACTACCCATCCCCTCCAACCATAATGAATTTTGGTCTTATTTCTAATTAACACTGAAAACTAATACTCCTGAGATGGGATGAACAGGTTTCAGACAGCAGGCACAGAAACGGAGAAATCGGCTGCTCTGGTTGGAATGAGCGCAGGCCCCCACTGCCCGCCCGCCCCGGCACGTGTGGTAGAGCCACAGGCCCACGGAAACAGGGAGCATGACAGTATGGCAAAAATACTCCTTTCAGACACTCCCGGGATATAAGTGTTGTTCTTCAACTAAACATGAGATAAAGGGGACTGCATCTCTACTGCAGAAATACTCAAGGAAGTACCTTTCTCTACAACATAGAGCCTAATGTGTCCTGGCTGGACAACAATGTCAGGAGGGTTTTTGACATCACAGATATAGGTGCCATTGTGTATAAACTGCATATTTTCTATGTTGATTGATGCATCTTTCTTGTCAAGGTCTCCAGCCCAGCTGATTCTGTCCTTAAATGGCGGATAATTCCCGGGATATACTTGCCCTTGGGAGTAGTGGAAAAACTGCAATTAGAAAAAAAGAACACATGAGCTATTCTCAAAGGCAGAAGTTCCAGACTCTGTAACAGGCATGTTGCAAAAGGTTCTTCTAAAAAAGACATTATACAAAAAGAAATACACCTTATTACAAATCTCAAGCTATGGAACCTAAGCCAGACAGAGGTTAGAAATCAGGGGGTTCAATCCTGTTTCAGTTGAAGAAATAATCCCGTATATCACCTCCAATCCTCTCAACCTCCCAGTGATGTAGTGATCACCACCCATGTGTTTATAAATAAGGAAATGGAGACTCACAGAAGCCATCTGCCCAAGGTCACAATGGTCACAGGTGCTGGGTCCAGAATCAAGGTCAGGACCACCTGACTCTTCAGAGCCAATGCTCACTCACCATGACTCAGCCAGCGAACCCACAGCTTTCGTCTCAACTCACAAAGCTTACCATTAAGAGACACAAACACATGAAGGAAAAGAAGCCTAAACAGGACAGACCATGGGCCTCACCATGGGATGATGGGTTTCTCCCTCTTACTTACTGGTTTCCCATAGAAAAGTCATAGGTATGTGAGAGGAACAAAGCCCAGATAACCCAAAATGTTCTCTCTTCTCAGACCTGCCTTTAGCAAAGGAACTCATTTCTCAAAGGAACTGTCAAACTCAGCACCCTGGGAGCAAGGTGAGGTCTAGTGGGTGGGGAACTGATCCCGAGACCCGGCTTCCATCCAAGCAGCTCTGCTGGAGCCTTGCTGCCTTTGTTCTTACTCACGGATCGGGTGACAGTTGGGTGAGGAGTGGAAACTAGCATTGGTCAACCACCAAGTTCCACTGGCGATTCAAACAGAACATTTTCGGAACCCTTTGTACATGTTGAAAATCCCTGTGCAATCTCATCCATTCCCAAGATTTAATGACCGTCTATATTTTAACTCCCAACCTCTCTCCCCATCCACAGTGTCCCCTGAGCGCTAGTCTCCTCACTCAACTGCCAACTCACTTTACCAGCCCGCTGCCCCTGCCCTCCACGTTTGTCACCTTCTCTTATAGACTTCATCTGCGACCTGTGAATCTGATCTTGACTGATGGCTGCATTCCCGTCCCCTAAACCAGAAATCTTGGAGTTATCCTTGATTCCTCTATCTTCCTTCCCATGCAACTAAGCTCCCAATCCTGTCAATTCTACCTCCTCCCTTCTCTCAGTTCTCTGTTCTCTCCACTCAGTTCCCACTGATAATACCTAATTTTATACCCTCATCATCTTGGACTATGGCCTCTCAACTGGTCTGTCTGACTCCAGCCTCAACCTCCTGCAATCCATCCTCCACAATGCCTAAATGATCACTGAAAACCAGTAATAATAATAATTACCATTTATCAAATATATACCCTGTGCTTAATTTAACTTAAATGCATGCTGAGAAGTATGAAGGGTCTTGAGATTTTACCCTTGTTGCGAGCTAACAAGTCAGTGTGCCACAGGTTCACAGATGCTGGCAGAAGACAAAAAGACTCCTGTGAAGTCTTTGCTCCTGTGAAGAAGACTTGGAGACAAAAGACCTTATTACTTATAACACAGCGAGCAGCATGTTTATATCTGTGGCCCCTGACGCCCCAAATCCCACAGGGACGGCACAGAGGGGCTCAGGCAGAAGCTGTGCACACAGAGGCTTTGCATCACAGCTGAGGAGTCCCAAACTTAGGGAAGGCAAACCTTTTACAATGGGCAGTAAGCCTGTCTGACCTCTGCCCCAAAGGGAGATATTATCGTTACTATACTGGACAGTAAGCAAACCCGTCTCTGCTCCAGATGGAGACACCGTCTCTGTCTTCCAAGGTGGGTCACTGCACAAGAAAGGCAGCCAGTGCCTCTGATTACAAGACGTGCAGAATGTGAAACACCTGTGGAAAACAACGCTCTGATGCTCACAACCTCTGTGTAAGCTGAGATTCACCCACCAGATATTGCACAATGAGGAAAGTGAGGCTCAGAGGACGTAGTGACTTGCTTAAGGTCACAGGTCTTAGAGATAGAATTCAAACCCAGCTTTGATTTCAAAGATTGGGCTATTTCCATTATGTAATGCCTCTCATGTCTGACCACATCTCACCTGCTCAAAACTCTTCATTCTCTTTTTTTTTTTATCAAGAAATAAACCGTAAACTCTTAGCTTAGTAAACAAGTCCTTCTGTCATCTGGTGTCTGTCTTCCTTTCCCACCTCATCCACAAATATTCCCTGCCTTGCATTTCTAAACCAGCAAAGAAAACCCCCACTATATTGTTTCCCACCACTGTGTCTTTATGCACACTTCTCCCTCAGTCTTCCTCATTAGCCTGGGTGCCTTTGGAGGCAGGGTATGAATTGTATTTCTCTCTGGATCCCTCAGCACTTAGCACAAGGCGGGAACTACGTATGTCTGCTGAACTGAACCGATGAATAATGCTGTGGTCAAACCAGCAAGAAAGAGAGAAGTGAAACAGCAAAAAGAATTCACAAATAAGACTACATCTCCTTATCGACCAATATTTATTAAGTAGAAGCCACTGTGCCAAAGCCATGAGGGATCTCAAAGATGTGAGATAGGTCTCTACCTGAAAATGCTTTTATTCAAGATGAAGACGACAAAAACTGTCACATTAAGGGACTCCATATCACAGGAGTGGCCCAGATAATGGGGGCAGTGAGTTTTAAGAACAGCTAAAAACATCAAGAGATGGGGCTGGCCTGGTGGGGTAGTGGTTAGGTTCGTGCAGTCTGCTTCAGTGGCCTGGGGTTCACCAGCCTGGATCGTGGGGATGGACCTACATACCGCTCATCAAGCCATGCTGTGGCAGCATCCCAAATACAAAAGAGAGGAAGATGGGCATAGATGTTAGCTCAGGGCCACTCTTCCTCAGCAAAAAGAGGAGGATTGGTGGCAGATGTTAGCTCAGGGCCAATCTTCCTCAAAATAAATAAATAAATAAATAAAGCTCAAAAGAGGCCAGTACAACTTAAGTGGCAAGAGTCCAGAAGTAGGAAAACAAAGCCTAAAACACTTTTTACTAGACTGATGGGGATCACGCAAATGAATAGACGCGGGGCTGAAGTGCTAGGCTGGAACTGAGTTTTTTTTATGGGTTTTGCATTCTAGACAAGCATTGTTAGCAATGGGAAGCTATGAAGTTTCTGACAAGGTGAAAGAACTATTCTAAGATTAGGTACCGGAAGGAATGTAGGTTTGGAGTGAAAGACGGAAGAACAGAAGTGGAGGAAAAACCAAGGGGGTTATGCACTGGTCCAGGCACACGGTATTTATCACTTAATGGAGAGCAGGGAAGCAGGAAGGCTGACAAACAGCTAGGTGCTAGAAACAAAGGAGAAAGAGCCAGCAAACACTCTTATTTCTTGGGGGGGAGGGGGACATATGACGGGTGGAAGGGAAGTAGCACCAGATGGGGGAGGGAAGGACCATAAAAACCCCCACAAAACTCAAGGTTTTAAAATTGGGTCCCCAGAAGAACACAACTCCCCAAAAGGACCAGCAGAGCAGACAACCAGACGAGCTCCATTTTGGACATGTGGACCCTGCTTCCACTGACCAGGAAAGACATCTATGCTATGTTGGGCTTGAATTTTCCTGAAAATCTACAAAAATCAAAAGCATCCTGCTCATCTTATTAAATGTGTGCCGACATTTGGGAGTTAAAAGATCCTATATCAATGACTGAGCATTTTGGAATTAACTGTAATCAGGTTGGTGTGTAAGTATAAACCGATCAGCTAAAAAAATCAATTAGAAATACAACATGTCCTTAACATCGAGTCTTGAGGTATGTACACCTGCCTCGGCCCGCATGACAACAATGTGTTGAACCTAATGGAACCACTCTTTAAAAGAAAGTGATTACTGGGGCAGGCCCCATGGCCGAGTGGTTAAATTTGTGCGCTCCGCTTCAGCGGCCCAGGGTTTCGCTGGTTCGGATCCTGGGCGCCAACATGGCACCGCTCATCGGGCCACGCTGGGGCAGCGTCCCACATGCCACAACTAAAAACACACAACTATGTACCGGGGGGATTTGGGGAGAAAAAGGAAAAACAAAATCTTTAAAAAGAAAGTGATTACTTCTGGGCGTCTCCTGATGATACCGTATTTTCTGTAGACTAAACACCACCCTCACACCTGCTCCTCTGAAGATTCGAGACAGGAATACTCACAAGCTGACACAGTTCTGTGGACTCCTGAGTAACTTGTGTGGTAGCTCTGCTTCTACGGGATCCATGGTCTACACTGATGCCACATTCATGCGAAGCGGGAGAATGCCTCTGATTCTGCTTCCCCACGCCATCTGTGTGATTCCGGCTCTCACTCACTCCTGCACTTTGTCTTACACAGAATCACACCCACCTGGACCTGGTGAGCAAGTTACCTGAATTCGTACATAATCTCTGACTCTACCTCACCCTTCCTTCCTTCTCAGGCACGACACCCAGGGGGCCTCCCTTTTTATAAATCCTGGGGGGCACATGTTCACTCAAGAATCTGGCAATCAGGTATATATCCCAACCCAGGGCAACAGAGCTTTTCTCCTGGAGACTTATTTCAGCAGTAAATACACAGTTTCAGTAGTATCACATATGACAATGAAGCCACTGAGGCCAAACAGAAAGACGTTTTATTCCAGGGGTCACAGTCATTTCTATACATCCTCCAAGTTTTCCCAAAGAAGACCCTCAGGAACTCACAATCTATGGACAACGGACAGGTGGTCCCTCTACTCTTTCAGGAAGAGCATCGAGGGTAATTTCTTAACACAAGGGCCCAGAGCAAAAAAGAAAAAAAGGCACTTCAAAATTGTCACAGGTGAATAGTAGCAATGAGGTAATTTCCTTACAGCTGCTGTAAGAAAGGGCTTCTTACAGAAACCCTGCGCCACACATTCTTACTAGGGGCGACATGTCCTTCAAGGGGGCAAACGCTGGTTTTGGGGGCAGGGGAGGGTGAGAAAAGACATCTTCCTCTTTTTATACATAAGGCACAGATACACAGCATATGTGTAGTACTAAAATTTCATGGAAAGGGAAGTAATTAGGAAAAAAGTCTAAAAAAGGCTTCTTGGGAAGGTGATGATAAGAAAAAAGATTGAGAAACACTGCTTTAAATAATCCCTAAAGCCTACAGACAATAAATATTATTAATAGACTTATCCATCTGCGAGAGAAAATAACATATAGGGGAAATAATACAGTAACCGGAGTTCAACAAAACAGGGCTTGAACAACTGGCCTGTGTGACACGACCTGGGGGGAGGAGCAACTCTGAGTCAGGCCCGGCCCACCCCCATCTGGAAGTGGGGAGACTCTCTTCCTCAGAAAGGTGTGGGGATTGTATGACACAGGCATGGGACAGACTCAGCATCTAGGCGACAGTCAACAAATGTGACCCATCATCATTCAAAAGAAGAACTTATCCATTTAATGACAGAAAAATGACAGGCTCGGCCCCTGCCAAGTCCTGAGAACATGAAATGCTCGACACTGCTGAAGTCTGTGCTAAAGTTCAAGGACGGTCAACGTCAGGCGGAACAGAAGCACAGTGAGCCGCAGATATTAGCACCTCAGGAGAAGGTGCTGTCCCGAGCACTGGACTTGCATGAACCCACTTTCTCCTCAGAACGCCCCTGTGTGGGAAGTTCTCTTGTCTCCACTTCACAGACAAGAATCAGGACAGTGAGAGTGTGTTTAACAAGCACCCACTGCTAACTAGCACTTGTCCAGTTACTAACCTGCCTTCCTCTCAACACTCTGGCCCCGTATTTCTCTTCTGCATTCATGTCACTCCGAAGTCATCGACATGCCATTCTTACTCCTAATGACTCCCCGAGGGAGAGCAGAGATGGCGCTTTACACATTCTTGAAGACCCTACATGCCCACCGCAGAGTAAGCTCCCAATGAATACTGCTGCATCAGAGGGACTGCGAGATAAATCAAGAAACTTCTAACTAAATCAGAAAGAAGTGTGTGTACACACATATGTATATGAATACTTAAAAGAAATACAAACAAAAATGAGGCAAATGAAAGCTGAAGAGACGCAGGATAAACTGTATTTGAGTCAGCAAGGTCAGTCAGGGGCTGCTCTGTGGAAAAGACAAATTTCAAACGGGCCTGACAGTGAGCAGAGCTAGGGGATGCAAGATTAGATGGGCATGCAAAGCCAAGGAGATAAGCTGCACTTAAGAGATGCTGAGCTGTTTTTCCTGCAGAGTCTGAAGAGAGAGAAGGGCCTTGAAGTCTCTAACAGATAACAAGCTCGGTCCTTCCGGAAGTGAACAATCAGAAGACCAGACCATTAATGACACCACAGCAGTAAAGGACCCTGGGAGGTAGGACTAGCCGGGAGCAGTCAAGCATCCCTACCGACACAGAGGTGTCGGTCCCCTCTGGCTGGAAGCTCCAGGAGACGGAGGTCAACGTGCCGGTCATGTTCGTAGACTTGAACTTGCAGGGCAGCTTCCCTTGCGTCCCATTTGCCACGAAGATTTCTTTTGGGGTATATACCTCCAAGGCCGATGCGCCAGCAGTCACTGGAGAGAGAGGAACAAAGGAGAGCTTCAGGGTGGATGCAGCAGGAACACCACGGTGCATGTTTATCAGACAAGACGACAAAGAAAACTACAGGTTACTAGACATATACAGTAACCCACCGCCACTGTGCACTATACATCGCCGGCAGAACATTCTATAGCCAGGTACTTCCTACAAACAGGGTAAACTGACGATGGTCTCAGATTTGTGCATTTTGCTTTTTAGTGAGAAGATACTTTTACTAGTTCATCTATACCTGGTATTTATGTTTTCTTCTTAATTAACAGATCTTATTTTTCAGAGTAGTTTTCGGTTTACGGAAACACTGAACAGAAAGCAGAGAGTCCCATATAGCTCCTCACCCCCCTACACCCGTTTCCCCTACTATTAACATCTTGCATGAGTGCAGTACGTTTACTACAATTGATGAGCCGATACTGTCCCATCGTTGTTAACTAAAGTCCACAGTTTACACTAGGGTTCACTCTGTGTTGTACATGTACGGGTCTGGACAAATGCGTGATGACATGTATCCACCATCACAGGAAAACAGAGTAGTCCCATGGCCTGAACACCCGGTGTGCCACCCGCTCACTCCTGTCTTCCCTCCCCCTAAATCCCTGGGAGCCACTGATCTTTTTACCGCTTCTATATTTTTGCCTTTTCCAGAATACTATATAGTTGGAATCATACTACAATGTAGTCTCTTCAGATTGGTGTCTTTCACTTAGCAATGTGCATTTAAAGTTCCTCCACGTCATTTCGTGGCATGGTGGCTCATTTCTTCTTAGTGCTGAATAACATCCGTTGTATGGATGTACCACAGCTTAGCCATTCACTTACTGAAGGACATCTTGTTCGCTTCTCTGATGGTCTGTTTTTAACGATGTGGAGGCCATAGTTTTATTTCTTTAAATAGTTCTCATATGCACCGGTCACATTTCAACTGATAGCATACTGAACTCTTCTCAGCTTTCATATTTAAAGCAATTAAAATTATTCTAGGTAAGATATCACCTCATTTTAAAGCCATGTTTAATATTTAACTGACCTTTTCCCTATAATCAATTTAAGGCCAAAAAAAAATAGCATAACATACCTTGTTTTCATTAGTGAAATCTTATCTACCATTAGATTTCAGTGTGCTAGACACACGTGTACTCAAGAAACAGCTGACACCCACTGGTCACGTTTCCATTTACCCATCGAGTTTTTTCAGTTAGCCTAAGCACAGAAAATAGTAGTTAAACTGTCTATCACTCGGAATATAAAAATAGCTCTTTTTTCAACATCTGTAATCAGAGGCAACTGTAGGAATTATTAAGGGTTGCTGCTAAAATAAAATAATCTTCACTCAAAAAGAGAGACTTTCATGGACTAAATGAAAGTTAGAAAGAAACTTATTTGGACTAAAATTAGAAACAATTAGAGTTAATACAGAAAAAAATTAAAACACCTATCTTCAAAATAAGGTGTTTTTTAAAGAAACAGTTTGGAGAGGATCCAGGTCTGCAGTGCTCCAATTATTCTCACAACGTAACAGACGAGCAGAATAAGGAAGGGTATTGTCACCCAGGACCGATGGTTACATTCAGAATTCTTTCTTCCTGAAGTCTGAACTACGACTCTAGGCCAAGGAGAATGAGAGCACCCCCCACTCCTCCCAACCATCTTCCAAATGTTTATTCTCAGGATACAATGGGCACTTTTGGCTATTCTTTTAAATAAACTGATAGCCACACTGCATCAAGCAGATTTTTTCTGCTAAAGAGGGTGGATTATTATTATAGGGAACAATGGATTATTTATTTGTGGTCCAAACCTCAAAACAAGCCCTTCTTTCAAACAAGAAGCAAACAAAAGAGGTTCCTTGCTATTGCCGGTGGGCAGAAAAGCAGCCCCGGGCCCTTGAGCTGAAAATGAAGGACAGAGCACAAGACGGGATGATGTGACCAGCTTATTCCAGGAAGCAGTGCTGGCTTGAAACCCTTATTTAGTCTGTGTGATTCTGCCTAGTTTTCTGCAGAGTGATAGGCATTGCAAGGAAAGCCATAGTCTTTAAAGTCAGTAAGTAAAGTTTCTCAAGGATTTTCTCCAACCAGACCCCTGCCACAAGGCCTGGTTGCAAGAACTGTTACCCTGAGATGTTATTTAAAGATGGAACTAGGCCAAGTGTCCAAGTTTACAGTCATGGAATTTGAACCAAAAAGACTGCCCAAATCCCTAAATGTCTTTTAGACAATCTAGTTAAGATAAGTTTAATTTAATTATGCCAAAGCTGCCTAACAAACTGGCCTTATTATAAATAAATATGATAAAAATGGCTTTAAAAAAAAAAAACATACTGTCACCCTTTTGCTAATTTAAACTTGTAGCTTTCAGAGCCAGGATTATGAATTTCAACTCTAGCTAATCAGCTAGTTCCAGAAAAATAAAATGACTCCATACATAGCTAGTTAACTTCTTCTTATTCCTGGCTCTCTTTCTCTCCAACATTACTCTTGTCATAATTTTTGAGATTCCATTAGTCATAAGATGAACTTTCCGAAACTCTGGTCTCTCTGTTTATCTTCTCTTCTCCCATAATCTTATCCTCAGGTCCAATCCCAGCCACTCCTTCCCACGGTCATACCCTAGACCACAGCTTCTAAACCCTGGCACTACTGACAATCGGGCCCGATTATTCTTTGTCTTGAGGGCTTTCCCATGCATTGTAGGATGTTTAGCAGCATCCCTGACCCCTACTCAACGTCAGTAGCATCTTCTCCCCTTTCAGTATTGACAACCAAAAATGTCTCTAGACACTGCAAATGTCCCCTCAGGGGCAAAGTGCTCATGACTGAGAACCACTGCCCTAGACTCTACCATCAATACCTGCACCCTCCCCCCAATCTCAACTTCAGGCTTCTCTATTCTCTGACTGACCACCCCTGTCTTTCCAGAGCATGTCCTCTAATACCCCGACTTCACAGATCCTTCAGCCACGTCAGAAACTAAAATCCACCCATCCTCAGTCGTTTTACTGTCTTATCCCCCACAGGTCTTCATCTGTCATTAGACTCATGCCCTGGCTCGCACCATCAGCTCCCTTGCCTCGCTCCCTTCAGTGCATTCACCCGGCCAAAGGTCGAGCCTGGCTAAATCCAGTCCTCTCCCCACTCTGCGTCTCTACCTCGGCGCTGACCACAGACGGAGGAAGCGCACAATCCCACTGATCGGTTTCACCTTAAACTCATGGCACTAACTTCAAGGGGGACTCTCACTGCTGCCCAGCACTCCTCCCACATGTTCCTATGTCATCTACTCTCACTCTCCTAGAAGACCATTCTGCACCTTCCTCTCTCACCTCAACTCTCCACCTCCTCCTGCTTCTCCCGCTCAGCTAATGACTGTGCTTCCTGTTTCACCGAGAAGCAACTTCCCTATGCCCCACACCACACCCTACCCGCTCCTGCATCTGTGTCCGCAGCCTGCCTTCCTCCTCTACGATGCAGGAGCCGTCTGCCCTCTCCAAGGTCCACTCCTCCACCGTGCACTGATCTCAGCTTCTCCTGCCTCCCTAGGGACACCGTCCAGCAACTCTCCCGCTTTCTCCTGAATTTTTCACTCTCTACTGAGTTATTGCCATCAATAAATATACATATTTACATCATGTCCCAGCTTTAGGGGGAAAGAATCTTGACCCTGCATCTCCCCACAGCTAGGATCCCCTTGCTTTCCTCTAATTTACAAATCTTTAAAGAACTGTCTATACTCTAATTTCTCTCCTCCCATTTTACCTTGAATAAAGCCAATTCAGGCTTTCATCTCCAGTACTCCAATAAAATTGTTCTTGTTAAGGAACCCAATGCCTTCCATGTGGCCAAACCAACAATTAATTCTCAAATCTCATCTCATTGATTTACCTACAACGTTTGACACAGTTGATCACTCCTTCGTTGAAACAATTCTTTTTTTTCCAGTTTAGCTTCTGAAACATCCCTTCCTCTTGGTTCAGTTCTTATCTCATCGCCTGCTCCTTTTCCAGTTCTTCTGACCTTGTCTGTTGTAAAGTCCCAGATCATTCCTCTGATGTCTTATCTTATTCTTTTGGTGACTTCATCTAGTTTCAAGGCTTTAAACACCTTCTAAATGTAAATGACCCCTGTATACACACACACACTGTCTATTCGACAACTTCACTTGGATTTAACTGGCATCTCAAAGTTAATGTGTCCAAATTGAACTCCTAATTCCCACACCCAAATCTCTATGGTCTTCTCATTCAGTAAATGGCAACTCTAGCCTTCTAGGGGCTGAGGCCAAAACCCCAGAATCCCTCAGGACACCCCTCTTTCTCATAACTTCCCTCCATTCCATTGTGAAACACGTTTTCTCTACTTAGAAACGTATCTTGAGATTGATCTCTCCTGCCTCTTTCAGTGCTACCATCTTGGCCCAAGCCCCTATCATCTTTCACTTGGGTCACTTCAGTGGCTTCCTCAGCTGGTACCTCTGCTTCCACCCTCACCCACTTAACTGCAGCCAATCCACGGAGAGGCCTGAGAGATCTTGTTAAAATGCAAATCAGATCTTATCACTCCTCTGCTCCAAACCCTCCAACGGTTCTCCCGTCAGCCAGGATCAGGTCAAAATCCTCACAGTGGCCTACAAAGCCTGACATGAGCCAACTCCTGGCCCCCTCTCAGACCTCGTCTCCAACTCCTCCCGCCTCAGACAGGCTGCGGCAGCCACCCCGGCCTCCTTGTGCCCCTCTGCCTGTGATGAGTGCCCCAAGTATAGAGAATGTTAAGGACAGAAAGACTAGAGGTAATCCAGGAAATCCATGAGGGCAAAGGGAAGAGCCATCAACTGTGTGAGATGCTGAAGGTCAGGTGCTCTGGGAGAAGTCTCCGTGGATACCCCGGCTTAACGCTGCCCGTGGTCCCATGCCCATAACAGAACCCCAGAGGACGTGTACCAGGCACAGGACAGCAGTTTCTGACTGCCAAGACAGGCATGAATGAGTGGCATCTTGTTAGAAAGTTCCTCCTGTGTGGGTAAAGAGAGAAACTAAAACAGGTTTCCCTCTCACACCACATTCCATGCAGCCCAAGCGAGGGATGAGTTCACTGTTCCTTAAACAATTGGGAATGGCTTGCTTTGTCCAGCCTTTTTTTTAAGTGACTAGGAGTATTATGGAAATACATAGTAAAACTGTTGTGGAATTCAGATGGCTCATCTTCAGAGTCATAGTAGAGAGTTTTTAGGCGCTAGTTAAAAATGGCTAAAAATGCAAATGCAGAGAACACTGACATGTAGAGAAGCCATTGTTCTAATCTCCAGCCTTCCCTGTCACTGCAGACGGGAATCCCAGTCTGAAAGGGACACTAAATAGGTTTCTGTTAGGCCTAAGATTCACAATTACAGCACAGCAGCAAACATCACTGTGAAAACTATTAAAACTCTTAGAAGGGGAAAAAAGTCTCCTGTTGAATCCTGGAAAAACCAGTTGCCTCAGGAATAAAAACACAGAAATGAAATGAAATAAAAAGATTAAGCGATATACAAACATTTTTATATCCTGCCAACTTTGGTTTCTGAGTTACATATTAACTTACATATAAATTTCAGAATGATAACAGGAGCAGGGCTTACTTTCCTCCCGGGGGAAGGAATCTTGCTAAATTACACTAGAGTTCAAAGGGCAAGAAAACAAATGAAAACAACTCTTCTTGTAGGAGACCAATTCAAGTGAAAGAAGCCTGAAAAAATCACTTGACAAGTAATCAAAACGTTTGTGGAATCAACTCACCAGGGGTCATTTCTATAGTAGTCAAATATGATACCCAAAACTTGATATTCTTTTATTTTGGATGGAGAACCAGAACAGTTTAGGAAGAAACAAAGCAAATGGAGAATACAAAACAACATCCATCACAATTACAAAGAAAAAAGCAAATCCAAGAATGGTTTGCCCAAGAGGCGATCCCGCCCCCCCCCCCCCCCATGATCCATCTCCATGTTTTGAATTACTGATGCAGGAGAATGTCAATAATGCTTCCCAACTAGCATGTCAAGACGATCTCATTCCGAGTAAATTCAGACTCTTCTACCATAAAATCATTTGAAATACACTGGGGTAGCTTTATTACAAATGAATAAACACTCTTCAAGGCCTAAGAACGGATCTTGAAACTGTCAGTGGGTAAAGCAACCCCTTGCCATGTTGCTGCTGGGTCCACGTGCAGTACCATCGTTTGTAACAACCTACCCTTTCAACAAAGGCTGCTAAGATTTTCCTTAAAATTGGAAGAAGGCTTTTGTTTCAAAAATTTGTGAAGCACTTTGATGTCACTGGTATATTCTCCTGCCTAGAGTACAGTCAAGCAATTTATTTAAACAGCTTTCCAGCCTATCACTTGTTTGCCTTTGGTACACAGTGAAAGTCTGATATTGTCATCTCTCTTAATACAAGCAGAAATATGACCTTTTAAAACACATTAAAAGAGAGGAACGAAAGAGAATACTGAACACAAAGTTCAGACTAGTGGGCATGACTGGAAGAGGGTGAGGGTGCAAGAGGAAAAAGGCACACAGTGTTGGTAATGTTTCATTTCCTGGGCTGGGGAGTGAGGGTGGGGGAGCTCATTTTACTGTTTAGTCTGTAAATGGTACACACACAAACACACTCTTTTGTATCTATTTTTTCATAATAAAAACTGTTCTTTCAAAGAGAGAAACGAAGACATCAGCAAGGTGATAAGAGATTTACTTCAACTGCAGAAAGCTCCAGTGCAAGCACGCAGCTCGACCCGTCAGCGTCCACTGCGACTCCTGCAATCAGGCTGGAAAAAGCAAAGCCCGAGGCAGCGCGTCAGGCGCACATGCCGCTGCCGGTCGAGGCTGCCCTGCCAGTCGGTCGAGGCAGCGTGCCTCCTCGGAAGAGGGCCACTCGCAGCTGAAGTGGGCTGCTCCCTCCCATGAATCAGGGCTATTTGGGACCTCCCTCAGCTGGATGGCACAAAGGAAGGAGGGGCTACAAAAATACACTCTATTCAATGAGCCCTAAATACCACTAAATTCAGCTTTTCATTTGTCAGGAACACACTCCTCTACACTCTTTGTCTGAAGTTGTGCTTCCGGCCTACATCTAAAAGTGACTTCCTCCCAGCTTCTGCCCCAAACTCCCCAGCCCGTGCCCCGAACATCCTGCCCTTCCCTATTCAGGCACTTCTCTGTCCACGGGAATGACAGACAGGGCAGGGACCACATCCACGTCGTTTGCCTTTCGTTGATGGGTTCAACAAACGTTTGTTTGAAAGTTGGAAAAAAATGAATGAATGAATAGAATGAAAGGAGAGAAGAATAAAACATACCAAACTAAACTCAGATAAACTCAGCCATAAAAATTACACTTGCTCCGCAATGAGCGGCTGCAGCATAACGCCCAAACAAAGTGTCTGCAGAGACTACGCAGGGCCAAGTGAGAATGAGACACCAACCTGGAGGGGCTCAGACAGGTTTCCACCAGGAGTCACCCTCCTATTCAGATGAGAGAATCCCAAAGGAGACTCATCTATTGAAATGCCCAATAAAAAAAAAAACACAGGATTACCAAATTCCTCTCAGAGTCAATTCCTTCCACTCACGATCAATGTCCAGCTGGCCACATCTCTATCCTGAACCTTTTTTTGCACTAACAAAGATCCTTCTGTTTCTCACATGACAGTTATTCCAAAGGTCCTGAATCAGGCCAGTCACTGAGCTGACCACTTGACTCCCTAAAGCCCTGGCCTTTCTTCTTTGCCCTCCTCTGTGTATGTGCTGTTCCTCTTTCTTTCCTGTACTGTTTTCCTTTTTTCAATCAACCATTCATTCTCTCAGACTATGCTGGGATCAGCCTCTCCCCTAATGGACTGCCAGTCCCGTGGAGACAAACAAACATCTCCAGCACAGCGGCAGAGGCCCCGTGCCTGGCCCCGGGGGGCTGCACAGGGTGCTAGGGCAGACTTCACGCAGGGCAGGGCTTCCGTTAACAGCTCAGTCAACACAGACGCCACAGCTGCAGTCAACCTGAATTGTATCATCTGCATCAAGTGTCCAAATATTTCCCAGTTCTTAGCAAGTAGACAAAAACAAGAAACTTTTGGTAAGAAGTCAGAGCTTTTTACTTTTGAGAGATTAGAGTGGACTAAAATGCTGAGCATAAAGGACATGCTGAACGCTCTGGGGCGTGCATATCTGACAGATAGCAGAACAACGCTCTCACACATTCTGTACTTCCCGGGTGCTGAAATGGCGTATTAAAATTTCTATTCAAGCAAAAGACCACCGTACCTTAAATGTATCTTCCCAAGCTCTGGAATCTTACCAGAAGGTCTGTGATATGTCAGAAGATACTTGAGCCAAAATTTAATGCAAACCAGAAAAGGCCAATAGAAAACATTAGAGCAACAACAGAATGAGAGATTGGAAAGGACAGGCCTACGGTCGATGGCAAGTGGGGTATTCCTTGCCTCCAAAACTTGGCAAAAAGGAAGTGGGCAATGGAAAAGTCACCACTTACTGAGTGCTTATCGTTCAGCATTACAATCTGTGGCTCATTTATTATGGTCAACAACACCGTTGGGTGTTATCTATGGGATAGAAGCTCAGAAGGCCTAAGGAACTCGCCCAGGTCACTTACCCAGCAAATGTGGAGCCAAAAGTTGAATCTAGGACCTTCTGACTCCAAAGCCCAGCACTTTCACCATGCTGATCATCAAGCTTTAACAGAATTTCTTATTCTAACAAAATCTTATGGGGAACCCGGTGTATAAGGAGATTGAGGCAGTTTTCATAGACAAGTCAGACAAGAAGTACTCAAAACTTACAATAATAAATAAGTCCCCGAACTGCAATACAGCATGATGGTTCTCAACCATGGCTCCACATCAGATTCCTCTAGAAAGCTTTAAAAACTACTGATGTCTACTGAAACCAGTGAAAATATTCTGTATGATACTGTAATGATGGATACATGTCATTATACATTTGTCCAAGCCCAACGAATGTACACCACCAAGAGTGACCATAATGTAAATGATGGATTTGTGGTGATAATGACATGTCAGTGTAGGTTCATCAATTGTAACAAATGTGTCACCCTGGTGGGGGATATGACGATGGAAGAGGACATGTGTGTGGGGGCACGGGGGAAATGGGTATATAACCTTTCTCTCAATTTTGCTGTGAAAAAATAAAATCCCTTAAAAACAAATACTGATGCCTGGGTCCCACCCCTACTCCCAGGGATTCTGACTTAATTGGTATGGGGTGTGGTCTGGGCACTGGGCTTATTAAAAGGCCCTCAGGTGATTCTAAATCTGTAAGCCCCACCCAGCATACCAATGAGGTGCTGGATTCACTTATGATACTATCATCAAATAAGATGGGGCCTGAAGCAGATGGGTCTTGCCCGGCATTGACTGAGTGTTGATACAGGTATGTTCACTTGTGAAATATATATTAGTGCACCTGCGTGAACCGGAAATTCACAAGAGACTACGGCAGTGTTCTGCTACCTTCTCAATCAACCACACACTTAAGTTTAAATGTGCACAGAAACTACAAAGCCCCCTTTATTCTAAAGACTGCACTGGCTGCCGGAGTTGACGTGGCAGTGTCTCCAAAGTCCCAAAATTATGCATATAACTTCCTATCTGTGCTTGTTGTTTTTATTCTTATTTTAATGGTTAACAGTACACTTTAGAGACAAACGAAATGTACATCAAAGCTCTGGAAGCTCTAAAGCTGCCAGAATCCCCTGGAATCTACTGGGGAGAGCCTGAAAGCCACTGCTCTGCTTGGTTTTGAGAAGGTCAGGTTTACTACAGGAGTGGAAAACCAGGTCTGCCCCCACAGCAGCCTGACGCTGGACAGACAGACTAACCACATTTCAACCACACGAGGGGAAGTGAATTAAATGGGGGAGGAAGTCCTTCATCCTTCTTAGAGCTACAGGTACTCTCAAATCTGTGTCTACTACCTGGTTATCCTTTGGGCAGCTTCTCAATTAAACGCAAATTTGTCCATGCCAATTTCTTATGTAAAACCCAGTTTAAAAGCTCCTGGATTACGTCACGAAGTCCACAGTCCTCAGTATGCCACACTAGACATTGCCAAGTAACAGCCCTCTTCCTGCTTTTACATCTGGTGAAGGCTAACGCTGGTGAGCTGGATCAGCTTGCTCTCACTTCCCCCAACATGAGACGCAGATGGCATGCCACTGGGCACACCATGTGAGTCTACACTTGGCTTGGAAGGAGTCTACTTCCGAATTCCTACAGAATCTCAAGACTCCACCTAAACATGACTTCAGTGAAGCCCTCCCTGATTTGACCTCCTCCTCTGCCCCACGACTCAACATTTCTTGTACGCCTCTCCATGGCTGCAGAATACTGAAGTAGTCACAGCTTCAAGGGAGAAGCAAAATCTTTTTGGTACTGCTCCTGCAATAATCTCGAGCTCCTCTATAAGACTCAGGACTCCTTGGGGCATGGAACTACGTCTTATCTGCCCTTTGTGTGCCCAACATATAGGATACTTCCTGGTGGTCAGAACACTCTCAAAGAACAGTTAAGGAGTAAACAGACTGATAAGAGCCAAATTTTTAGGATTCCTATAACGTGAAGTTATGGTTAATGAAACGTATAAGCACTTTTTTTTTCCCCTAAAATAAATTAAAGAAACCAACTTGCCCTTAAATGGATGCCTAACCCAGGTCAAGTTCTTTCTGACTTTTAGAAAAACCTGGAAAAGAGTCCAGATTAATCAGCACCAATTTATCACTGCCAGAAAGAGTTCAAAGTGTAACTGCTCGCCCTTGGACATCAAGTAAAAAAGGAGAGAGGAATGGAAACATGTGCTCCATTCCTGCTGAGATGCAGGCTTTGTTAGAAGAATAATTTAAAAAAGATAACAATTAAACAACTCATTTATTGAACAGCAAATAAGTGCTAGCTTCTGCAGAGGGTACAGCGTCATTGGAAACTGTGAAAACAGACACACACACAAAAGAATGTATACAACAAACAGTGGGTGCCTACCATGTGCAGGGTCTGGTCACACTGCAGGACATAGGAGAACAGCTCTCCCACAGGCATGACGTGCTACCTGGTCTGTATTTTAGTTATTGTTTACACCATCTTATCTCCCCCAAAAAAGTTCCTACTAAAGCATCTCCTAAAGTAGCCAATAGACTATAACTACAGTATGTAGTGAATTAAAGTTGAAGTTAGAAAAATGAAGAGGTCAGGGAGTGTTTTATGGGAAATGCATTTGAATTTTACGGGGGATGTTGAGAAGAATCAAGATAGATAGGAAGGGCATTTTGCAGAGACAGAAAAACGCGAGCTGATGTTTACAATGAATGACAGATTAATCTGGCTGGAGCAGAAGAAAGCTGTCGAGTCGAAAAGGTGGGCTGAGACGCTGGAACTTGATCTGCGCGAAGTGGGCACCACTCTCTATTTGTAAGCAGGGGGATACAGGAAAAGTGGACTTTTTGGTGGAGATGTGAAGAAATGCAGAAAAAGGAGGGAAAAGAGGCATTTAGAAGATTTTCCCCCCTCAATGATTTATTTGTTTCATTCTGCCCCAACACAACAAAATAGAAAAACCTCCAGGAACGACTCCTCTCTACATCTTTCAAAGCAACAATACCACTAACAAACCAAATTATTTTTACATTTAGAAGCCTACAAACTGACTTTAGATATGTGGAGGATATTTTTAAAAACTAAGTATTGCATGTAGCTAATTTCTTTGAAATAATTAATAAGGAATTCTACATGATTATACATCAGATGGCTGCCCCAAGCTCATTAAACTATTTTTTAATATCCCAACCATTTTGATGGGAATCCTGCTAAGACGTATTATTTTTCTTCTGTCTTCATAAAAAAGATAATATGGTGAATGAAAGTTCGAGGAGAAACAAGATATTTACCTCGTTTCACAGTATTCCTGCACAAGCTAGTTATTAATCACAAAGGGAAAAAGATGGTTACTCTACAGTGGAGAAACATGGCAGACACCGTCTTAGGCAAGGATCAAAGTTAGTGTCACGGGGAATGGAACAAACTGGCACCACGTCTCCTTACATCATGCACCGAGAAGAACAGAGCATCACTTCTGTGGCACTCTTGCCAAATGTGCATAACCCGAATCATGACACAAATCTGATAGAGGGGCATCTTACTGCATAACTGGCCTGTACTCTTCAAAATGCTAATGTAAAATTAAGAAAATAAGACTCAGGAAGTGCAGACTAAAGGTGACCAAAGAGACATGACAGTTGAAGGAAACACATGATTCTGGATTTTCTTCTGCTATAAAAGACATTATTGGGACAACTGGCAACACCTGAATAAAGTCTGCATATTAGATAACAGTACTATATCAACATTAATTTCCTGATGTTGATAATTACACTGTGGTTATGTAAGATGACGTCCTTAGTCCTTAGGAACTACACATTAAAGTATTTAAGGACAAAGGTACAGACGCACAAAATATTTAAGGATAAAGATCAGCATTCTGCTGCTCTCATATAACTGAGAAACACACTTGAGGGAGAGGGAGCAGAAGAGGGATTAGGAAAACATAAGAAAACGTTAAAATTTGAGAAATCTGGGCAAAGAGCAGATGGTATTCTTCGATTCTTTTGCCACTTCTCTGTAAGTCTGAAATTCTATCAAAATAAAAACGGAAAAGAAATAATATAGTATTCATTTAACTTTTTTTGGTAACTCAGGAGTTGTTTGGACTTCAGGAACATAAAATTTAGTGGTGCCCTCTGGGGTCCCTCAGATATGTGGGGCTATCCGCCCCTATTTAAAGTTCCCCAGCCACAACTGATTAACCTTCTTGCTATCCGCTCCACTCTGATCAGAGAGTCCGAGGTTGCCACTGCTCACTGCCGCTTGCCTCCAGCAGCCCCTAGTCCACCTCCTAATGAATTGCTCTGATTTATTATGGGCTTGGAAACTCATCTAATTCACGGTCATTTTACAGATGAAAAAGCTCTGTTGAAGGTATCTATACCATAAAGAACAGAAGGATGTAAACAATTCCAAGGGTCTTTTTGTGACCGTGCTAATTAGATCAGTGTGTAAAATTAAGAGGAAACAGTTTCTTATTGAAGAAGTGTGTTACGAGTCCAGCTCAAGAATCTGAAGGAGTGGACTCTGTCATATTAGTGTCAGCTGTCCATTGGCCTTTTTAGGCTTACTTTCCAGTGGCCAGATAAGCCTCTGCAGATTAGTAACGTATTGGTGTATTTCAAGATTTCCCCCTAAACTTCCTGTTTATTTAAAAAAGAAACTCACGTGCTTCATAATCCCTGGATATTCTATAGCTTACTGAGTGGCTGGCTGTACTGCCCAAAGCTGAGATTATTTTCACTTAGATTTATATGCAAGAGAAACAACAATAAATAAAAGAGTGACGTGAGGACACATGCTGTTGAGTCACCGGTAACCGAATGTAGTTTAAAATGTACAACAAAACTTTAGAGCACTTTGTTCCTCCAAAAGTATTTTTCCAGCTATTTTCAGATAACTGAAAGAACCCTCTGCCTCCTGACCTACTGCAAACATTTAATAGAGTGACATCTCTTGAAACAGTTCTTTGGGGTCATTCTCCTCAGAGGACTGGCATTTACTCAAAGGCTTCTGGTTGGCAAAAATTCCTTGAAACAACAAAGTCTGTCAAATGGTTAAAACTTCTATTTTAAGGTGGCTGATATGAAGTAACTTTTCAAGCCACCTGACATTTTGAAATCATTTCTAAACCCAAACGTTTCCATCAAAGGTGGGCCTGTTTAAATAAATTATGGTATATCCATGCAAGGGAATACTATGGTGTCATAAGAAAGAACGAGTGCTGACATGGAATGATCTCCATGACGTATTATTAAAGGAAAAAAGGAAATGCAGACACACCATATACAAAAATTAACTCAAAAATGGACCATAGACTTAAATGTAAGAGCTAAAACTTAGAAAACTCTTAAAAGAAAAATACAGAAAATCTTTGTGATCTTGTATTAGGCAACGGTTTCTTAGATAAGACACCAAAAGCATGAGCAACAAAAGGAAAAATAGGTAAACTAGACTTAATCAAAATTAAAACCTTTTGTGCTTCAAATGATACCATCAGGAAAGAGGTCAATCCAGAGAATGGGAGAAAATACTTGCAAATTATATATCTGATAAAGGACTTCTATCCAAAATATACAAAGAACCTTACAACTCAGTAATAAAGACAAACCAATCCAAAAATGAACAAGGACTTGAACAGATATTTCTGCAGAGAAGAAATACAAATGACCCACAAGCAAATGAAAACATGCTCAAATGTCACTAATCATAGAGCAAGGCAAATGAAAACCACAGTGAGATGCCACTTCACACCCACTAGGGACGCTATAATCAAAAGGACAGTAACAAATATCGGTGAGGATGTGGAGAACTCAGAACGCTCTGCACGGCTGGTGGGAATGCAACCCGGCGCAGCCCTCTGGAAAACAGCTCAGCAGGTCCTCAAGCGGGTAGACACAGAGGTAGCAGGACTCAGCAGCTCTGCTCCTAAGTGTCACCCCGGAGAACTGAAAACACGCCCATCAACTGAGTATTATTCTGCCATGAAAAGAAATGAAATATTGATACATACTATATCACGGATGAACCTTGAAAACATCATGCTAAGTGAAAGAAGCTAGACACAAAAGGCCCCATATTATATGATTCCATTTATACAAAATTTCTAGAATAGGCAAACCCATAGAGACAGAAAGCAGACGTGTGGGGGCTGGAGGCAGAGAGGAATGGGGAGTGACCACCAACAAGTACACTTTCTTTACGGAGTGATGAAAGTGTTCTAAAATCAGATGGTAGCAATGGCCGCACTTCTCTGTGAACACAATAAAAATCCATTGAATTTTATACTTTAAAAGGGTCAACTTCATAGCATATGAATTACATCTCAATAAAGCTGCTGTTAAAAAAAAAAGCAAGCTGTTGAACACGCATGGGATGCAATCACTTACAGATTTGCTCATAACTCAAACTCTCTCTAGAAAGATACACAGGAAACTACCATCGGCCTCCTCAGCAGGGGACTGGAGACAGAGGAAGATGTTTTCACCAAGTGCTTTTTTAACTTTTGCACTATGTCAATATAGTACTGTTCAAAATCTTTAATTAGAGGTAAAATGAAACTAGAAAATGTTTTTAATAGACTAGTTCCTTCTTCTGGTTTAACAATGCAAAGCTCTGTGCAAAGCAATCCATGTGGTCACAGGACTGCAGATGGTAATGAGGGCTAAAATTAGCCTCAAGTAACAGAAAATCAGTACAGGTTTCTCTTCTGTACTGTATGGTTCTAGTTCCATTAACTTCTCCCCGTTTGTCTTCTAACTCTCTATCTCAGGGGCGCTCTGATGAACCGGTTTTGTTTGCCTCTTTATTTGGAGACTCAAACTGAACAAACCTCCTGCAAGGCATCAAATCCCCAAACTTGTAAAAAACCAAAACCTATCTTTAAAAAATTTTGTGATAAAATCTCCCTCTACCAGATGTTATACTTTAGGGGAAATTAAGAATAATAAATGACCCTTAATTTAAGAATAAATTTAAGAATAAATGACCCATAGAAGAAGCCAAAACAGCTTAGAAGCACTACTTTCTACATGCTCCACTCCTAAATTTCTGAATGGATTACTACTGCCCTCTGAAAGCCACTCTCCATTTTTCACCAACTTTGTCAGAGAGCTGGTCCAGAAACAGGCTTCCAAAACAGGCCACCGAACCCCAGCTCCACAACCAGGGCAGAAGGAAATAGCCCCACTTGAAGAAGTTCTCCTTCCCGTTTAATTCCACATTGTCCAGCTGGAATCCGGGGGTAGCTCTTTCCATTTGGGAAAGTTCCGTACTACAGATCTTACTGGGTATATTGCATTCTCTACACGCTTCCGCTGTAACGTCGAGGCAGCCCATGCGGGAGAGCTGCAGGAGCCCGCCAGCACAGCCTCAGCTCCCCAGCATGACACACAGGCCCTTCAAAGGCCCGCTCCAGGTTACCATGCCGGGCAGTTTATCACTCTCCCCATCTCACCCCAGATCCTACATTTCTGCCACGCCAAGCTTCGAGCCCCTTCCCCAACACAGTGCACTCTTAACAACAGCATGCTTTGTACATGTTACTCTCCTTGTCTGGAACGCCATCCCCACCAACCCGCTCACTCAAGGTGGGCCCACGCCTTCTCTTCCTTTCAAGAAACTCCTAGACAATCACCTCTGGAAATCTCCCCTACCTTGGGGTCTAATCGTGGACATTTTTTCTCAAGTTTAAATGAATTCATATTAAAAGACTTATAAAGTTCTAAAAATTAGCATATTTCATCAACTCTAAGACACGACTGGTGGTAAGACAGATTATTTTATGTGCCACCAGAAAATAAAAACGTTGGCTCTGACTCACCAACAATTGGAAAGCACACCCCATGTCAGAGAAAATGTGGAGAAACCGATTGCCTGAAAAGCGAAGAAATGCAGCAAACCACAGAAAGGAAAGATAAAGACGCAGTCTTTGAACTCGCTGCTCACCTCTAACACATCACTTGACAGCGGTTTCCTAGGCCCTCCCACCCTTTGGCATCTAAGTTGATTTTACTCACATTTGATTCCACCTCCCAATAATTAGCTCAGAACCTAAATCCAAAGACATGCACAGGAAAATAAGAATCCCGCTGATATACATTTAACCATAAGAGCTCCAATATATTAAGCATCTGTTTAGTAAAATGTAAAAAATGCGATAAAACTTAGAAATCATTAATGCCAGAAAAATAAAACTTAACAAAAATGCTTCTTTGCCCACAGGGACCCAGGCAGTACCCAATACTTCAGCATTAGTATTAACCCAAAATACTGGAGATGTTAAATATTTTCAGTCTTTTAAAGAGATGTACAGGATATGCCCATGTGTACAAGGCTCCAAAAATATCCTTGACATCAGTTTGCTCAATCTTCTATTCACGATATTATGTGAACATGACACGGTATTTACTTAGTACATAAACAACATTTTTGCCCCATGACATAAACAATGATAAGCGCTTAAAGTATATTTGTAAAGAGAATTTCTGATGCTTGACAAGCTGTCCCACTCCCCTTTCCCCACGGCAAGCTGATAAGAAAGCAAGTGATCCTGCCTGTGGAGCAGGTGGGAAGGTCAAGCTAAGCCCTGCCTGCAGGCACAGGACCCTCATCCCAGTCCACCATCTAATCACAGCAAAAGCAAAGCCACTCTCCTTCCAAGCCACTTTTGGACCTGCTCGAGAAGGCTGCCCTGCTCTTCGCAGAAAGCCCCACTATGTGATTAGCAAACCTTCACATCCTCTTGGTGCAAACCGGCATCGTGAGTTCTTACATCTGGACCAAGTGTTGGGAACGGCGGGCATCCCACTTCTGCAGAGTGATCGCAACAATACTTCATCTTGAACTGACGGCAGCAAATATTATTCCATTATGATTTCACTCTCAATTTAAATGAAATAAATTTAATGAAACAAATGGATAAAAAAATGTTCACTCGTTGTTGGAAAGGGTCCATGATAATGACTTTTATTAAGGCCTATATGTGAACTGTTTCAGAGGGAGGAAGTGGGCAAACCATTTGTCTATATGTGGGTTCTCACAGAACTCTTGGACTTTATTTAGACATACTTCCCAGTGGATCTTTTTTGCTTTACACATCAAAAGTTGTCCCCCTAGTAAGCTAAGTTTTTAACAAGATATCTACAATTTTTCCTGTAAAACTACCAGTGTGGCTATGTGGTCTCCAACTATGGAAATCACAGGGCTACTTGAAATAACAAAGAAGGATGCACATCCCTGGGCAAATCCCCTTTGTGCCTTGGCTTCTTCTGCTGTAAATTTATTCTAGTAATAGTGCCTACCTCCTAGGGTTATGACAAGAACAAAATGAGTTAATATTTATAAAGGGCTTAGAAAAGTGCCTGGCCCATGGTAAGCTCCATATGTTTGATAAATAAATAAGCAGCTGCAAGAACATTTAGGTGTATTTGTGCAATGTGATGCTTCTGGACTATAAAAAGTATCTATCAAAATAGACAATAGCCTCTCCCTTCTCTGAACAACTATTGCATTAGTAAAGAGTCCACAAACGATGGTCCCATTTACTTCACGTATATTAGCTATTTCTCCAAATGGACTCGAAGCACTCGGAGGGCACAGGTCATTCCCCAGTCTTCTACTCGACCTGCCACAGCACTTTCACGGTGTCCAGCTCCTGATGCGTATACATGTACACAACAATGCTGGCGGGCTGGCAGCTTTGGGAATGGTGTAAACAGTGCGGGAAGCAGAGGACGGAAAGGCTGCCCAGCCCATCTCAATGAGATCTGATCCTCGTGAAACGGCAGAGGTTCTAAAGCAATCTCTAGGTAAAGAATGTTCAACAATTGTTTACGCAGACTCCAGAGACAGAGGCCAAGTTAACCAGCATCAGAGAAACGGAAAACAAAACATGCGACTCGACTACCGGAAACAAGAGGCATCGTTACTTTTATTTACTTATATTCTGCCTAGTAATACGATGGAGCTGATGGGGCTCACTACAAATACACATAAACATAAATATTAAATAAAATACGGAATCAGGAAAATACAAATTAAAATAAAAGATCAATAGTGGAGGTCGGGGGATAGAACATAGACAGGCAGGAGGTGAGGTCTCCACACTGGCTAAAACACAGCCACCCCTTCAAAAAAGAAGCTGACAACATGAGGCCAAACAGGATTCAAAGAAAGCAACTGTGTAAGGAGTCAGGGCACTAGGGTCCAAGTACAAACCCAAGAACGAAATAGCCGGTGGGACAGCTATAGCAGTGAAAGGGCCGCACATCACTTAAACAACCCTTTACAGTATCAGTTCTCCAACCAGGCTCCTGATTAAAGCTGTTTGGTGAAACGTTTCCGGTTACATTCTTCACCAGGGTGGTGTGTGCTGACTACCAAAGGCAGAGCTGCATTCTTGCCAGATCAAAGGACAGAGCAGGTTGACAGACCACTGTAAAAACTGAGGGGCCAGATCAAAGCTCTCACCTAGATGCACGGCCCTCTGGCCCCCAGGTCGGAGGTGAGCCACGGCAGTGCCCCTTGAAGGCAACAGCAGCGCTTTTCTTAGAGACTAACTTTGGGATTGCTCCAGAATGAAAGACAAATGACTGATCACACTGCCGTCGCCAGACCAGAGAGCAAAGGCAATATGATTTTAGTCCAGAAATTTCCCACGGTACCTGCTACCAGCCACCCAACATGGCCAGCAACTACCTAATTTGCAGGGCCCGAGCCAGGGCTGGGAAAGGGCTTGGTACCTGGATCAGGAGGGTGGGAGGTGCCTGCCGAGCTGTCCACTAGACTTGCTTCGGTGCTGCTGGCTGAGCAGGGATGGGAATGGTAGCACGCTGCTGCGCCCCAGACACCCCAGGGCACACTCTTGTCTCTGACCCTCCCTTGTAGAAGGGCGGCGGGCCAAAACCCCATCAGGTGGCAGAGGCAAGCTGGCCTATGAGCTGAGGCTCTAAGTCCCTGTGCACAGGCCATGGCCTCACCAGACTTCACCTACAAAACACAGATTCAAAGCTAAAATTACGAAGAATTTCCAGATGGCAACCACAGAGCACTGAGCCTCGAGTCGGTGTACGGGCTGTTCTGAGCACAGAGCCCTGTGTGAGTACGCCGGGCGCTCGCCCGGGAAGCTGACTCCAAGAGTCACGAAAAATTCTGCAAAACGTTCTCACAAAATGTCTGATTGTGAGTGACAAAACTTATCAAAAAACCTGTCAACTGAATGAGTTGAAAAAGATATCCTCTGTCACATTTACAATTTTATATCGCATCAAACATAGCACACTTTGGCTTAAATTTACCACCATCACTATTTTAAAAATGACATATTTGGAGTTCTGGCTCTAATTTCAATTTCTATTCTGACTACGGCACACTGACAACAGGCTAGGGACTCCTTACAGAAATCCCTTCAGGATTACTTATTTTATTTTAAAAGTTGGAAAGTATCTTTTTTATTTGAAAGTTACTATGTATCTGCCCACAATATTACAATTAAGCAGTACACTCTTATACTATGCTTATATTCCAAGCTTTTAACACTATGGAAAACAAGAATTTGATCATACTGAAGGGTTTTAAGCAGGAAAGTGACATGATCTGATTTAAAATAGTTCTTGCTTTCATGCAGAAAATGGAAGGGTGGGGAATAAGGGCAGAAATAGGGAAACGAGTCAAGAAGCTATTGCTACAGTTCTGGTGCAGGGCAGTGGTGGCCTGGACGGGAGGACAGGAGCTGGCAGGAGAGAAATGGACAATAAACAGGATTTCCTGCTGATAACTAAATATGGTAATGAAGTAAAAGAATGAATGAAGACTAACTCCTGGGTTTCTGACTTGAGCAACTGGATAAAGGTACTTACCGAGCTAGAGATTTAACTGGCGAGGATTAGAAACCGACTGCATTGGAAATGTTAAGTTTGAGATGTCTACGAGACATCCAAATGGAGTCAACTAGGTAACTGGATATGCAGGTCTGAAGCTGAGAGAGGCGTGGGCTGTGTACACATTTCAGAAGCTACCAGCACACAGGTGGTATTTAAAACTACAGAAGACGCTATCACCTTGGAAGATAACGTAGAGAAAGATGAGGGCCAGGCGTAAGTCTGCGGGAAGACCAACCTGGAGAGGTCAGAGAAGGAGGGAGGGAAGACCCTGCAAAGGTGGCTGAAAGATTGCGAGAGGGGAAGAAACCCAGAGGATGGGGTGTCTGGAAAGCCAAGAGACGAGCAGAGGTAGAGGGGCCCAGAAGATGACTATAGAAAAGGGTCAGTAGGTTTGGCAACTTGGAGTCCCCGGGTGATCCTGCCAGGAGAAGTTCCAGGGGAGCAGAGGCAGCGGTGAGCAGGCTGGACTGAAGGAAGGGCAGGAAGGGAGGAGGCGCGCACACAAAGACAGGAGAGCAGACAATTCCTGAGAAAGTCTGCGGAGAGCTGGGGCCCGGAAATGCAGCTGAAAGGGGCTGTGGGACCAAGAGAGGGTTGTAAAGATTAGAAATTGGAGAGCACATTTGTATTGTAATAAGAATGACCCAAAGAGAAGCAATAACAAAGAACATCCTTGAGGAGATGAAGAGATGGAAGGGCTTCCCCAGGGTTGAGGGCAGGCCAGGGGAGCACAATCAAGGGACAGGGAGGTGGGAGTATTTGCAAGGGCATGACTATAACAATGGACCATGGACTGCAGGCTGGAGAGGGAGAGGAGCAGCCAGCAAGTGACTCGTGTGTAAATAAGAGGGTGGGGAGGAATCAGAAGTTTTATGAGTTCCAGAAAGTGCTGCAGTGAGACTGTAAGAAGGAGACGGGGCTTGAAGAGCGGGATGCGATTTTGGAGGTGGTGCATTTTCTAGTAAGGACAAGGTTCAGAGAAGACAAGAGGGCAGGAGAGATGGCCAGAGCAGATGTTCAGTGTGGGAAGAAACAACTCCTCCAGGATGGCATGCACCCAGGGACTGACTTCCTGCACGGGATTGTGGTCAACAGGGACGTGAAGGACGGAAGGGTAACCCAGATACACTCTGAGAGCTGGGTACCAAACAAGTTCTTGGCTGCCTCCCCCGGGTGTACAGCTGCTTCTCGGGCTCCCTGGGGCTTCTTGCGCGCGAAGGCAACACTTACGGAAGGCAGCGCCTCCAGAGACTTGTAGAGCTCAATTTTCACATTCACATAAGGGAAATCACACCTCAGAGTTTTAGAGTCTTAATTTTTACTTTGAAAATTCAAAAAGCCCCTCTCTTTCAAAACTTTCAACTAACAAACCTTTAACAAAATATAGCAAGACTCTGCCCACCACCAACAAATACATTCAACAAACACCTAATGAATTCCTGCCATGTCCCAGGCACTTCTCTGGGCTCTAGTGGAGATTTATACTCCAGTGGGAAAGCCGAGACAAAGTAAACACATAAGGAAAAACATAATATATTTTCACTTATAAATAGTAGGAAGGATACAAACTAGAGCAATGGAGATCAGCAAATGATGGTGTGAGCCATCACAGGCTTATTTTATTTTGTGCTATTGTGTTGTTAGTCGACATTAAGTATTTACTGTGCTTATGTTCATTTTTGTGCACTCTGACCCCTAAACTCAATGTTCTTTTCATTTAACATTAGTATACCAAATATCTTGAAATCTGGTATAAAACTGATTATTTCAAGAAAAAAAAGGGATGAATTTCAAAACAAGAAATATCAGCACTCAGTGGACTATATTGGGCATCTGCAGAGATAATCCATTCTGTCCAGGAAGACAGTCGAGATGCAGGAAACTCTAAAGTCCAATCGAGGTTTCTGGATTGTATCCTCATGTCTAAAGCGTAACTGTCAGCAGGCCGCAGCACTGCCCAGCGAAGAGGGTGACTTAGCCAGTCCAGCGCATCTGTCGTTATATTCCCTCCATGGAGAGAGGGGCATTTCAGGCTAATGTGGCTTGATGACCATAGCCATTGTGGCCATCCAACATCCACTGAGCTGCTCCCATAATCCCTGGGCAATTTTGTGAAGATAATCTGTTCTTGCCTGGGAAGAAAAATGCACTAACAACCCAATCTACTGAAGCATTCTAGCCCACCAGCTCACTGGAAGTTAACAAGCTGACATTATGCTCTTACTGGATATCATGCCATTGAGAGCCTGGTTAGACAGCTTCCCCAGTGAGCCATATCACTGTCAAATCCAGTGTCTAGACTACAAAGATGAGGTCTAACTGCTCCCTGGATCTCGAGATCCCAAGCTCTGGAAGGACCTGCTTCCCTGTTTTCTTTCACCCTCTGCTCTAAATACAGAGTTTGAGATGCCTCTGGACATTCCAATAGATATGGTCAGTGGGTAACAGTCTGCAGTTCAGAACAATGGAGATACATTTGGGAGTGCCCATTTATTCAACAAATACTTACTGAATGCCTATATCTACCAGATACAGATTGGAGTAAAAAGAACAAAAATGGACCAGATCACCAAAGATGAGCACATGGTGAGACTGGCAGGGGGCTGAGAGCAGAACCTAAGGAAAACCAATGCTGGGACACAGGCAGAGGAGGAATGCTTGGAGCAGGCAGGGAAGAGAGAGGAGGATCTGAAGCAATGTCATAAAGGCAAAGGAGATAAGATCACAGTGGTCAGTAGCGTCAAGGAAAGCAAAGAAGTCCAGAAAGAAAAGGCCTGAAATGGGTCAGCTGATCTGGCAATAACAGATGGGCTTTAGCAAAGTGTCAAACAGGTGAGTAGAGGCAGAATACGGATCACAAAGAATAGATCTGTTTATGAACAGGGGAAATCAACAATTTGGGATCTCCACGTACGGCTTATCTTTTATAACTCATCACTGGTGTGATGGTTAATTTCATGCATCAACTGAACTGGGCCACTGGCTGGACCAATAATCTTTGGTCAAAGATTATTCTGGATGTTTCTATGAAGGTGTTCTTTGGATGAGAGTAACAGTGAAACTGGTGGACTCTGAATAAAGCAGATTACTCTCCATAATGCAGGTGGGCCTCATCCGATCAGCTGAAGTCTTAATAGAAACAAAGACTGGCCTCCCCTGAGAAAGAATTCTACCAGCAGACTGCCTTTGGACTTGCACTACAACACTTCCATGAACCCCTGGCCTGCTGACCTACCCTGTAGATTTTAGACTTATAAGCCTCCACAACTGTGTGAGCCATTTACTTAAAATAAATATCTATCCATCCATCCATCTTTCTACCTATCTATCTTTCTATCTATACTGCTGGTTCTGTTTCTTTGGAGAGCCCTGACTAATTTTGGTACCAAGAGTGGTTCTAGAAGAAAAGAATCTTATAAGGATGAGTTTTCTGAATTGGTTCTGGGGTTTCTAGAAGCAGCTCTCAAATCTGATTAGATTTAAAGACACTAGTGACTCTGTTTCCAGCAGTAAAGAGAGCACTGACATTCCCTGGCATGATGTGGAAATAGATATGTGAAAAGTCACTACTGGATACTCCTAATCAAATATTTATAAAAACCAAGGCTCTGGGTGTCCATGCATATAATACCTTTGAATATTTTTGTCCTACTAACCAGGATAATGATATTGGCTGAGTGCTCCTAATGTCACCAGACAAAGTGGGGAAAGAAAAGGACGAGCTCAGGAATTTGAATTCCCAGCTCAAATGCCACATAATGACCAGGAAACTTCTATAGCTACCCCAAAAGAGACCCCATCTCCTATAGCTGCACTGCTGCAAACCCAACCGGACTCTCACCCTGTGAGCGGCCGCATTACAACAGAAGTTGAACTCCCAGCCTCTCAGGGTGTCCACTGTTCAAGTGAGGGCATCGACTGGGAAGGAGTGGGACCCTGAAACTTGGAATGGGGACGTGTGGGAAGACCCTGAAGAATTCAGGGACAATGAACCCCTAAATACTGACGAGTCTTCTCTGTCGGCAGAAGCAACCGCTCCAGCCTCATCTGAGATTAACCCTGCTTTGCCTGAGGAAACTTTAATGCCCTCCTGAGGCAGCCGCCACGAAAGACACTGCTGGTTCTCCTCAGGACCCCATCCCCACCACCTCTCTTTCCTTTAGACTATTATGAGACTCAAGTCAGAGAAGGCCCTAAAGAGTGACCCACGGGGAGGCGTGCTACACTCCAAAGGAACTACTATTTTTCTAGTTTTTACAAACAGAAATGCAGGAACTATGTGTGGGAACAATGGTGTGCGATAATGGTGGAAGGAACAGCAAGGTGGGTCAGGCTGAATTATTGACATGGGCCCACCAAACAGACATTCTGCATTTAACATTGCCACTCAGGAAATCAGAAAGAGACGTAACAGTTTGTTTGGTTCCTTGGCTGAAACATGGACCCAAAGTGGTTCCTAGTAAATGAACCTGAAATGCCAGACCTGCCTTGGTTTATGACACAGGAAGGGACTCAAAGGCTTAGGGAAAGGGGGATGTTAGAGAGGACTTGTCACTTAGGACCTCCTCACCCACCCTGGGAAGGTCCGGAGGACACATCTTTCACCATGACTGTGAGAGGAGCCCAGCAGTCCTCAAGAGCTCGGTGACTGCTCTTCTCTGTAGGCCAGACCTCACAGTGGGAACTGCTACCACTGAGCTGGGGAACCTAAATGCAACGGGAGTAACTGGATCTTGGAGTGGCAGGAGAAGGTGGGCACGGTGACCATGACGGACAGCACAGCGAGGCAGCAATCGAACAGTCTGACTCGCAGAGACCCATGGGTTGGCCAGCTGATCGTGGTGTGATCTGGGAGTGAACTAGATGGGCAGCCTACTAAATTCTGACTTGATCTGTATGAGCAGAAGAGTTTTCAGTCAAGTAAACACAAGTCTAACTTGAATCATAAAATCAGAAAGTCACAGTCCCTCAATCAATTCCCAGACTTGAGCCAGTTTACAGACCCAGAACCCTGTGAATAAAGGGGAGGCCAGGTCCAAACTAGCATAAATCAAGAAAGAAATTTGAATGAAGGAGTTTCAATGGCAAGCCACTGGCTGTACGTACCAAACTATTTAAAGAACTAAACTGTATTTTGCAGTTCTTAGTATTAAGGAGAAGAAAATTTGAGATAAAATACTGTACAGACCCACAAACTCTAATCGAAAAGCCGTGGGGCCAGATGTTTCAGAAGGTAGAATTTCTTAGATTTCTGAAAATTAATACAGTGCATATACCATATATTCTCTCCCAGCCCAGCAGGGTCTAGGGCGGTTCCCATAATCGAACATATTAGTATTTCTGTAGCGAAACACATGATTAGTCACACCAAGTGGGATCAAGATTAGAAACAGCCTCTCATTAGTTCAGGTCGAATTTTGCAGCCAAAAGAGTTTCTCAAACTGAGAAAAAACCTTTGGTTTTTGGATTTTTGGAATGGCTGATAAGAGACTGTGAACCCATATTTGAAATGAAAATGAGAGAATGCCCTTCAGCATTTTCTGTTCTGAAATCGATATACTAGAACCTGGTTACAGATCGGCACCACCTCCGCTTGCTGTGAATGCACTCTGACTTCTCTGGTGCATCAAGTTCAGCAGGCCTCACTGGGGTTCTTCTGCATGTGCAGTCACTGGAAAAAACAGCTGAAAGTGATCAAGACTCATGGTCCCCACTAGCTGAGAGACAAGGGCTGGGCTCCTGCCTGTGCGGGGCTGCAGGGCAGCACGGCCACGGCACCTCTGCCACGGGGTGGGGGCCAGGGAAGGGCACGGGGGAGGAGCAGCAGTTTGAACGCCCTCAGCCTGTCTGGATGACCTGTAGGGACGCCTGCCGGGATCTGACTGCAGGAGGAGCTGCGCAGCCTGCAGGGAAGAACCCAGGCCAAGAGAAGAGGAGAGGCTGGGCGGTGTGGTCCACAGGCAGTGCCCCGAGGTGGGCAGGGCACCATTCTGAGCCCAGTCTGGTGTCAGACACTGGGTTACGTGGACTCATCCCGTGTCCTAGCCAGCAGGAGCAGCGTGAGAGTGAGATGCTACAAGAAGCACATCATTCAAAGTCCCTGAGGAGCAGCAGAGCACCAGGTGGCAGAAACAGATCCTGCACCGTCAGTGAGGATGGTCGACACGGCAGCTTGGTCACTCCACGGCGGAGTCACTGGCATCAAGGCACTGGGTTCTTGGCACAAACACCACTACACAAAGGAGGAAACTGGGGGCACCCGGGTCAGTTAAAGAACTCTCTGTTAACATTTATGACATCCTGGAAGCCTCCCCCAAAACAGCCAGAGAATTTAAAGGAGAAATTCTGTAATATAGCAGAGTGGTTGCAAACCAATGCTTGGAGCTTGAGTCCCAACTCTACCGTATGCCACCTATGTGACCTTGGACAAGTTATACAACCTGCCTGGTTCTTAGTTTCCTCATCTGTAAAATTAATAAAAATAATAACTATCACAGAGTTGTAAGGAGTAGATGATATAATGCATATAAATTGCTTAGCACATAGTAAGCACTCAATAAATGAGGGTAGAGCAAAAGGAATAACATGAACTTAGTTTTATGTCTAAATAGCCACATTTTGGTCAACAACGGATTGCACATATGACATACGACGGTGGTCCCATAAGATTAGTACCATATGGGCTAGGTGTGTAGTAGGCTACACCATCTAGGTTTGTGTAAGTACCTTCTATGATGTTCTTTGCATAACAACGCATGAATATAGTTAAACCTAAGAACTGGGTACAATGTGTCACAGTTGCTAGAAAACTACTTAAGCTACAGGCCCTGACAGTAGATTGGAGGCATTATAAGGGATCATAATTTCTAAAGAGACTCTGAGTTTGGAAGAAAAAAATAAAAAGAATAAATTACAAGAATTTATCAATGAAGTCATCCTTCTGTTCTTGGATAAAGGCCTAATGGGACCAAGGGAAAATGATAAATGAATGAAAAATTTCAGCAGCCACGTGCATTCTTAAAGATAATGAATACATAAAAAGGGTTAATGGCAAAGATATAAAGGGCCCAGGAGACAAATACAATTTCCCAATTTAGGCACTACGAATGGTCAGACAGTCAACTGACCTCTGCCTTTTTACAGCAGCCAGAAGTCCAAGGACGTTGGTCGGGACTCTAGGGCATTGCTAATGCCAACCACTTGGTAAAATAAGAGTGGAAAGGAAAAAAGGAATATCACTGAAGATATATGAAGGCTTCATATCTCACCAGCCCTAGGACCAAGAGCCATACCATACTTGAGATCTCAGGAGATGCTTCTAGTTCTTCTAATAATTAAATTCCTTTTGACAGAGGCTAAAGACCAAACTAATCTACAATGAATTCTGTGCCCAAGCAAACCATTTATTCTCTCTTTTAAAGTGATACCAGTGGTCTTAGAAAGCAAGATTAAAATCTCTCCAAGGTTGGGGTACACACGAGATGCATGTCCTATACAGAGAATTCAAATTCTCAGACAAAAGATACAACTTAAATAAAATCACCCTTAGGCTGCAGTTAGAAGATTCTAATCGTCCAGAAGTGATTGTGGCTGAATTGACTCAACCTCAGTGGGGACGGAAAGGAAAGTGAGAAATATTTAGCAGGAAGACCAGCATTTACTAGATGGAGGGGAGGCATCAATATTTCTGAAAAACTGTCTATATCAGGTTTGTCCAATGAAATTACATTTTTAAAACTCAGGAGGAAAGATCAACCATTAACGAAATCCCATAATGTATCCTTTGTAAGTTTAAAAAGTAACTATTTTGTGACACAAATAAGTATACTCTGTTTTTTTTATTTACTGCAAATCTTCATAGTAGATGAATCATATTTTTTTAAAAGTGGTGAGTGTCAGGAATTCAATCTTTCCTTTGGTGTGCATTATTTCTTTGAGTATGTGCACCCTGTCTGACACATCCCACTGGAATCTAGGCCCCCTGCTGCATCCACGGGACCTGAAACCGCCTGGTGCCCGCGAGGGGCTCACTTAGTCGAACACACAGATAGAGACTCAGTGAAAACACACATTTACATTCTATGTACTTTTCCCATATCTCTCTCTTTCACTTAATATTTGTCTTTATTTCTTCTTCTGGCAGCATCTGAACCTAGTGAATTACCATAACCTGGAGTTATGGTAAAAACAAGTGGTAGAATATTAAAAAAAAAAGACTAAGTTTTGTTTTATTATCCCAACTGATAAATAAGTAAAAGGCTGAAGGAGTTGGTGATGAGATCTGGGGCCTTTCAATGACAGAGATAGTGGCTCAAGTCTAAATTTGGTCAACAAGCCTTGGAAAAGAGAAAAGTCCTATTGATAAAAGAGTTAGATCTACAACAAACGTGATAAAATAATTTAAATACATAATAACCAGTAATTCTAAAAAAACCCTACAGTGTTTAAAGTATTCGAAGAATGTTAACATATTCCATCTGAAGAAATATGAAATGGTCCTAAAAGAGTGAAAATAATCAGATAATGCATGAGATCACACTTGGAAAAAACATTTCTTCTTTCAACAAATATTTATTCGGTACCTACTATGTGCCAGGCTACATCCTAACTACACATTGCAAACTAATGAACTGTTGTGAAGACATGCCTCATTGCCGTTTAACAAATATTTATTAGTACCTATCATATCCACTATACTAAGTACTAGATACTTCTATAAACAAGATAGACACTATCTCTGTCCTAGATTCTAGTGGAGGAAAAAAGAGAAGACAAACCACATAGTTAGAAATTACAATAAGGAAATAAACAAAAGGCCAGGAAATGATCCCAGGGAACTCCTCTGGATTAGGGTGGCTGGAGAAGACCTCTCTGAGGAATGACATTTATGCCAAGACCTCACCGACCTCACCAATGAAGAGGAGCCAGCGTGGACAGTTTTGGAGAAAGAGCATACCAGGCAGCAGGAACAGCAAGTACAAAGGCCCTGAGGTGGGGAGGCCTGTCAAAGAGCAGAAAGACGGTAGCGCGGCTTGAATACAGTCAGCCAGTGGTGCCAGGTGAAACCAGAGAGGCAGACAGAAACCAGGTCACAGAGAGCACTGTAGGTTATGGGGAGACACTGGGATTTCATTCCGAGTGCAGTGGGAAGCCATGAAGAACTTTTGACAATAAAGTGACATGATCTGATTTGCATTTTTATAAAAATCATTCTTGCAGTTACGTGAAAAATGGATTAAAAAGAGATAAGAGGGGGAAATGAGGAGACCAGCTGGGAGACTGACTATCCCAGTAACATAGGCAAGAAATGATGGTAATTTTGACTAAAATGCTAGAAGTGCACCACTGATAGAAAAAAAGGAGGTGAATTCCAGATGCATTTCGGAGATAGATGAACTGACTGGATGGGGCGGAGGGAAGAAGGTCAGAGAGGAATCGAGGGTGGATCCCAGGTGTCTGGGCTGAGCAATTAGATGGTCGGTGGTGCCACTTACTGAAATAGGCAGTGCAAATCACTGAGATTTATTCTTCCTACACTGTGTGCTCCTTCCCATCCAAGGGTCACCAAAGACATTCCAAGTGCCACATACAGTGAATCCTGACTGTATTCAATCTCCTTTCATCCGACACTGCTAACCACTTCCTCTTCCTTAAAACTTCATTCTCTCTTGGTTTCTAAGACACCACACTCTTCCAGTTCTTCTCTTACTCATGAGCCTCCTTCTCAGGGCCCTGTCGCTGGCCCTCCACTATTTCCTTCAATGTTCTCTCCCATGGTGACCTCATCCAAGCAATCCACAAACTGCTAGCCACAAAAAGCCTCCCACATCTGTATTCCCAACCAGAACGTCCTCCTCATCTCCAGAACCTTTTACCCAACTGATTCTGTGCATTTCTACTGGGATGTCTCAACAGCATCTTAAAATCAACATATCCAAGAGTAATGTCATCTTCTTCTTCCTCCAACACTCTTATTCGCTCCTCTCATATTCTTCATCTGTGAAAAGCCCCATTTTCCAAAAACATGCCCAGCTTCCCAAGCTCACAACCTTAGGATCATCTTACACTCCTCTTTCAAGCCCACAGCAAATCAATTTCCAAGCCTGATCAAATTTACTTTCTAACTAGCTCATGAGTATGTCCCATTACTTTAATTCAGGTCTTCATCACCCTCCTCTGGATTATTACAACAGACCTCTGTTTCTTCAGCCTCACACCACCCTAACCCACCCTTCACATCTCAATAGGCAGAGAAATCCTCGTCAGGGTTCCCACAGCCCTTAGGATAAAATCCAGCCTTTTGAACAGCAAACAAGGTCCATTGTGAGTTAGTGCCTCTGGCTGGCTCTCCTGCCTCAACTCCCACCATCTGTCTTATACACTCCAAACTCCACCACACTCACCCACAACAGGGTCACTCATGACTCTGGACACACTGTGTCCTCCCCCAGTGCCTACTCAGCGTAAGCATCCCTCTCTCCAGGAGCCGGAACTTTGAGGTCTGAGATGACGACCCTCCTTAGCGCTCTCACAGCACCCCATTATCAAGACTTCTTAGATTCCTCATCACACTGTGTTTCCCCTGCTGAACTGGAACTGCTGTGACGGCAGGGACAATCCTTCCCAGAATATTTCTGGTGCTTAATACTTAAAGGGGTGCTTCATAAATGTTTGCTGAATAACTGTGTCTGGATCAAACTCAAGAAGCTTTTCAGTAAAACATGAACTAATCTGTACAGCATCCATGACCAGGAAAAGGTGACTTGGCAAGAAGAAACACTGGGTTGTCTTCTGAAATTACCCAATAACATCAGCTGCTGACTCGCACATACCAACATCCACCTTTCACTACTGAAGAGCTAGGCAGGTCCAAGGGGTATGGAGCTTTATTCTGATGATCGTTTCCTATTAGCAGCCATTTATATTTAGAACTTCAGTCCTGCTACTTTTAATACCCTGACTTTAATTACCATCTCCCTGACTGCTTCCCCCTCAATGGCCATGTCTGACCTCTCATGCATAATCATTACGTCTGAAGCACACAAGCTTTGCGATAAACCTGACTTTTAGCTATTCCCTACGTGTTCACTTAAACACAAATATCTCCACCATCACCAACAAAAACTCCACACATTCAACTTTTCTTTTTCAGAAGAGACATTTATACAGGCTGGATTGTGTCTTATATATACAAAGCTTACCGTCACCTGTCAACCCGGGTGGGTGGACACGCTTCTACAGCTATGCTTTACAGCCCATGGAATCATTGGTTAAACCACGTTTTCCCTGGGTCCAAAGATTACATTAAGGACTTTTCCATGAAAGAAATTACTGACGAAACCCGTATTCAGACACTGTGATGCAACGGACATTTTGCGAAACAAAGGAAATGAAAAAGTCTACGTGGTTTCTGAGGAGCTGGCCCTGTTTATAACCATTACTTAACCACCTTCTGAGACAGCAACAAGTATTCTGCCTCGAACAACACAAAAAGAGTCCTATGGGAGACACCGCTTCACACGTCCATAGAACTCATCCAATCCAATAAATCGAGACTGAGGTTTACCTTAAATCTGACACACGGAATTTGGCAAGAAAAAGAAAATGTGCTTTAAAAAAAAAATGTGCTTTTTAATGTCCTGTGTCTTGTCAAACTACGGTGACTATGTGGGGAATTACTACGGAAGTGACCAAATCCTTTTAAGCCAGGTCATTTCAATGGTATTCCCCGATCTTTGCAGCCTAACCCAGAAGTAATGCGAATTTCTTCTTGGTGCTCTGCAGACTACAGAGACGAGACAAACAGGACTCCAGGACTCTTCCGTCACTGAGGCTTCAAAACCGGATTGGAGAGCATTGGAAATGGAACTTACGACGCAAAACCGAACATTCGCCTAAACAGGGAAACAAACCCACAAAGGCCCTGCAAATGAAAAAGCTGCAACCTTCCGCCAGCCTCCCAAAGGTGGGAAACGCCAGAACTCCGGGTTCCTGAACCAGAACGGCAGGCGGGCCTGGGGCACCCGAGTCACCGTGCGGAGGGGGCAGGAGACCCAGCGAGGGCGCGCCGCGGCCGCCCCCCGGGCAGGGGCAGCTGGGGAGCTCCCCTCCTCCGCACGCGGGGACCCGGGGAAGAAAGGCTGCGCGCTCGCCGCCGGCGGGCTCCCGGGCCGAGGGCGAGGCCGCGCCCCGTCCCCACCGCGGCGCCCTGTCCCCACCGCGCGCAGGGCCCGCGCCGGCCACGAGGGGCGTGTGCCGACCCGCGAGCCCGCCGCCCTCGCCCCAGCCCAGCCCGGCCGCAGCCTCACTCACAGAGCCCTAGCGCCGCCGCCAGCACCGACCACAGCCAGCGCCTGCGGTGTGGGGCCGCAATCACGGCTCCGGCCCCGACGGGCGCTGCCATCGTCCTCCCGCCGCCGCGCCCCTGGCCCCGGCGCGCTCTGCGGTCGGCTCGGCTCGGGGCAGGGGGCTCGGGACTCGCCGCCGCCGCACCGAGGGCTTGCCACGCCGCGCTCCCCTCGCCCGGCCCCAGCCGCCGCCAGCCAGCAGTCTGCCCAGCCCGAGCCCCGCCGGTTCGGCCGGGCGCTTATTGGCTGCCCCGCGCGCCCTGGAAGGACGCGATTGGGAGGCCGCCTGTCCATCACCCCTCTCGTGGGGCGGGCCCCGCCTTCCCGGTCCCGCCCCGGCTCCCTAGCCCGGCGCTGGAGGCTGCCGTCGAGAGTCCTCTGCCTGCGTGGCTGGCTGTCCCCGCCGGCCCCACGGTCCGCCGGCGTCTCCCCTGCTCTCCTAGGGTCCCGTCCCACCCATCCTTCATTGTCTCTCCTCGCCGAGGGCTTCGGCGGGTCTGTCGGCGCCTCTGTTTCAGCTCTTCTCTGTTTCTTTGAGCCTCACCTAAAAAAAAAAAAGCAATTCATTTACCGGAAAAAAAAAAAAAAAGGTACGCTGGGGAGAGACTTGTGATTCAGTCGCCAAGAGAGAACACATCTCCCGCCTCGCCCTGTCCCCAAGGCCTGTCCTTTGCCTGGACTAGAAAGTGCATGTGCTGCAGTTTGAGAAATTTACTCGCTTCAAAAGAAGTCTCCATCTTGTCTGAATCTCCTCTGAGGAGCCCCCGCCCCGCCTTTGGCTTAAGAAGGGGTGGGAACTGGGAACTCTCTCCCACTACCTGCAACACAGATGAATGTGCTTTTTGTTTGCTTTGCTTTTGCAAACAAAACGTCGCTCGATTTGTCAATAAAATATTGGGATAGGGGAAGTTGCTCACCCTGACTCAAGTGTCCTGGCTGACCTTGCTCAACTCGGTTACCTTGGCCCAGAACAGTGTCTGCTACCTACTGGTTGCCCAATAAAACTGGGAAGTGTTTGGTAGGGTCCTTAGGTGAATAGCGTACAAAAGGACAGGGAGGGACAGGAGCAGGAGAAAGATGAGGCAGAAGGAAGAAAAGGGAAAATCCAGGTGGGGAGGTCCGTAGAGTGAGGGAAGGAACGAGTTTCCGGTAATTAGCACAAGGGAGGGGAAGAGCATGGTGAGAGAACGCAAATGCAGCCGCTCCTTTCAGGGTGTTGTGGAAAGTCATTCTTACGTCCTTCCTGATATTTTTGCTGTTTTCGCTTAATAGCCTTGTAGTACAGCAAACTTGTAATAATTGCTTTAGCATTAGTGAGAGAAAACTAAAAGAGCATGACAGATCATTTTGCCCTATTTCTCTCAGCAGATCCTTATGAAGTGTGCCTGGAATGCCATCGGTTGGAAAGAATACAAATGCATTAAGTTAGTAACGCCTCTGTGAGCACCTAGGTCTTACTCTTCTGGAACACATAGTCTGCCAGGGTAGACAAACAGGTACTGAACTAAATTTTTTTAAATGCTTGAAGAGAAGGGCACATAAAGGACCCACCCCAAGGCCAGCAGGGACAGTAGGACTCAGAGACACACATAACGTGAAAAGCTTCTGCTCTGACTGTGATGTACCACAACACACATACCTGCCTCTTCTGAGCACCACTGGCCCAAGAGGAGTCTGGGAAAGATGCACAGAGGATGTGGCATTTGAGGCAGACTGCAAAGAATGGATAAAGGTTCACCAGAGAGAAACAGGAAAAGCAAACTCAGCAACAGGAAAGCAGTTCCAGGTGCAAGAAACAGTGGGTAAATCCTGTGTGGTGTGGAACTTTGGGGGAGTGAGGGAAAGAGGGGAAACAGAGAATGTTAGAAAAGTGGGCTGTGGTCCTATTTTGCACAGCCTTCTTGTCTTTGTTCTGTAGGCATCAGGAGTGATGAGAGGGGAGTGACATGTTCAGATCTGTGTTTTAAACGGGTGACTGCTGCAACAGACAGGCAAGCTAAATCAGTTTCGTTAACATTTCTATGGAAAGAATGTCTTAATCCAGGAGAAGGGTTGCATTTTTGCTAGAAAATTTTGAAAATCTGAAAATTAGAGCTCTAGTGTCTCTGGTGTCCCTGGACACAGAGGCACCAAACTGGGTGAACAACAGTAATGGGATCCTTAGAAAGGAGATGCCAGTTGTGATAGGGGAAGGGTATGTCACCAGGCTTCTTCATTCACTGTGACTGGGATAAAATGCTCCTCCAGATCTTCCGTCTCCCCGTGCCCTGCAACCATCTCTGTACTACCGCTGCTTCCCAGAGACCTACAAGGGAAGATGTGCCCTGGGGAGGGGTCCCGGCCTTCCTCTAACTGGGAGAGAGCTACTTATTGGGAATTAGGCAGTTGGTGTCCTGAATCTTGTCACTGTCAGTTTTCCTGCATCGTCGTTGTGAGGGGCACGTGAGGTCTTCCAGTGGAGCCTGCAGAGCAGAAGAGAAACTCTTCTTCAGTCACTAGAGAGAAGGAGGAGTAAGGAAAAAAACTCCAAAATGATAATAACTATAGTAAACTCTAGTGGCAAAGGAGAGCAGAGAGACCTCTTAATGAGTGTAGAGACTACGGTTTTCAGAAATCTGAAGTGGTTGCAATATTTCCTAACAAGTTATATTTTGTAGTTTCCCCATTCTCAGGACAAATCTAAACTTCTTGAGTGTCCAGGGCACGTTTTTTCTAGTTAAGTTTTGATGGGTAAACTATCCTGGTGTCTAGAACTAATTAGCATTTTAAAGGTTGTTCTTATGCTTGTCCTTGCCTTAAGCCTTAAGAAAAACTGAAGACTCAAGTTAGGACACTTTCAAATAAAGAAGGGTGGGGACAGAATGTTACAGCACCAAAATTATAATTTACTGGTGTCAAACCACAGGAAGAAAATTGACGATTCAGTGTCTGGCACATAGTTAGTGCTTCTAAATGTTTGTTGAATGAATGAGCAGTCAAATGAATAAACTGATGAATGAATGGTATATGAAATAAAACAGATAAACAGGTCTATCTAGGATAGTGACACTATCTGTTGTGTCTTATCTGTTTAATTATTTGCTAGAGTGACAATTCACAATTACCAGTTGTCCAAGTACCAAAATGTAGTATTGTTAAGGAATTTGGAACAAATTGAAGTCATTCAGCAATTATTCATTGAGTGCCAGCTTTGCTAGTGTAAGCCTCAGTACTAAATATTTAGGAATCTAAAATATTGTAAAGAAGCCATGCCTTCTTTATCTAATTAAAGATATTGAGACAACTGGGCACCAATTATACAACTGGTTAGCCAATTATACAGCAGAATTCAATGTTGATATTGTTGTGTTGTCCTCCAATAAATTATGACTAGCGGAGACAAGACTGCAACCCAATTATATACACATTCAACTAGTTTTAATATGTTAAAGAATCTTTTTCTGGGAAGGTTAGGGTTTGGAATTTATCCAAAAGGGAAAAGGTTTTCCAACAGAAGAGAATAGTTTGAGTGAGAACACAGAGATGGGAATTCGCAAGGCTGGAAAGGCAGTGCTTTGAACTCTCGGATAAAAAGGATAGGCGAGAAACCAACAATTTTACTACTATTGGAAGGCGCAACATCCAGAACTCATAAGGGAGAGAGTTTGGAATCTGTCTGCCACAGGGACAGTCCCACACACTCGCTGCAATTTATTAGTCATGAATACGAATAGACTTAAGGTTTTCAAATTAAAAGGTAAATATTACACTGGTAATGACACCGTCGTCCTCTCCTGTGTTACTGATTTTCAAAGATCAAAAGAGAAAAGACAGAAATTCGAAAACTTGAACGGTAGAACGCGAAAACAGTCGAAAGATATAAATCCAATACACGAATAACCACTTGGGGGCGCGGGACCAAGTCGCTCCACTTTCCTTTGTTATAGCGGGAAACAAGTAACCACGTCGGCTCGTTGGTCTAGGGGTATGATTCTCGCTTAGGGTGCGAGAGGTCCCGGGTTCAAATCCCGGACGAGCCCTGTTTTCCTTCCTTGATAAACTGCAAATTACTGAGTTAATTTTAGAATAGGTCACTAAACATAATAAATACACCTTGGTGCGAAACACAAAATTGAACTTAGAGCACACTTTACATTCAAATAGCATTAAAAGACGTAGCGTGAGAACGTAGAAATGTGCCAACTTGGTAATGTTCTGAAAGCGCCGTCGGAGGCGAGCGCGTGCCAGGGCCGCCGCGTGCGTTCCTGGGGCCCCCAGGCGTGGCTTACACATGCCCGCGCCCGCGCACGTGCACAGGACTCGCAGGAGGGGCCCGTACGCCCCCCCCCCCCCCCCCCCCCGCCCGGGACCCGCTCTCCGGTTCACCCTGGGCCTGCTCCTCCGTGGCGCCCCCTGCCCCCGTTTGGAGGTAGCGTTAGAGGGGTGTCCAGGACTCCGCACGAGGCATCTCTTTTCCAAGGCGTGTGCTTTAAAGGGTAAAGCAAATTTGACGCCTTGCTCTCCGACGTACAGTAACCGTATGTTGTACGAATTGATCTCATTCGGTCCCTTACTTGGCAAAATTAAGAGGATCAACGTTCGAGCTCAGGGGACCAGAATACTTTCCTGTAAGCCTCTAAATGGGTTGTGGGAGGAAGAGAAGAAACTTTTTAAAATTTAGGATGTAGACAGAGAAAGAGAGGGAGGATAAAAAGCCTGGGCTCGTCCGGGATTTGAACCCGGGACCTCTCGCACCCGAAGCGAGAATCATACCCCTAGACCAACGAGCCGCTCTCAGCAGATGCGCTCCCGGCGCCTCACTTCAGCTTTACCCCGCCCCTCGGCGTGGCTGACCGACCCCAGCGGCGACCCTTCCCCTGCGGCCCGGACCTCCCACGCTCCTAGCTCGGGTGCAGGGCCCGTGTGGCCCCGCAGAGGCGGCGCGGGAGCGCACGCGCATTTTGCGGGGCGGGCCAGGGCATCACCCAACCCTCGGGCTCCCTCCTTGGCCCGCGGCGCGCACCCGGTCCCAGAAGCCGCCGTCCCTGAGCCGGTCGTCCGGCCAGGCCCTCGGGCGCCGGGGCCCGGCCCTTGCGGGGAGCTCGCCGCCTGCGCTCAGCCCACCGGCCGGGCACGGAGGCTGCCGCGCGCCCCGCCCCCGAGACCGCCGGCGGGAGGGTCGGGCAGAGACGGCGAGGGATGCGGCTTGTCCCTGCCGGGAAGGAGTGATGGGGCGGAGGAAGCCCAAAGGAGAGTGCCAACAGCCAGCTTTTGTGGACGTTCATTATGGGATCACGCACTCTTTTAAGGGCTTTGCATCTGTTGAACTCACGGGCTGTCCATAACAGTCTGCCCCTTAGGTACTACTGTTATCCACATTTTGCAATGAGGAAATTCGGGCCCAGAGAGGTTAAGTAGCTCACTTGAGGCCACACCTCGAGGAAGTGGCGGCGCCGGTATAGGACTACCGAGATCTTGAGAGGTGGGGTGAAGGGGGGGCATGAAAGGGGCTGGGGAGGAGGGAGCAGAGTGGGGCGCCTTGGTAGCTTGGAGCAGGGGAGCGCAGCGGCAGCGGGGTGGCCCTTCGCCTGGCGTCCCGCTCGCCACCCCGTATGCCCGCGCGCTGAGCGAGCCGCCCCGAGGCCCCGAGGCCCCGCGGCCGGGGGGTGGAGCGGAGCGCGGGTCTCGGCGCGCGTCTCCCCGGCGGCGCGCCTCCTGCTGGCTCGCCCTCCACCTCCGCGCGGTTCGGGGTCGGGTGCAGAGGCCCCTCATCCCCGAGCTGCCTTGAGTCCGGGGGAGACGGAAGCGCTGCTCTGTAGCCGGGTCAGGCAGGGCTCGAGGTCCAGGTGGCTTTTGCCTTGTCACCTTTTGAGAGCTCCCCTCGTGCACCCGCTCGTCTGCTCTTCCTCTCCTCCTCCGGATGCGGGCGGGCGCTCGGGGTGCCGCTCGAGGCTAGGTCAGGACCAGAGCTCGTGCCCTTGGGGAGTGTGACAGGGAAATACAAGTGAAAACACCTCAAAACAAACAGCAAAAGCTGCAAACCCTTTTGATAACCCATTCCGGCGACGTGGAGCTCCCCGAGCCGCGCTGCTCCCCGGAGGAGGAGGGCAGGCCTAAGGTGGGCAGCTCTAAGTCCTCTGTTTGCTTTGATCGTGTGTAAAAATTTTACCGACACCCCCCGCTTCTTGTCTGAGACGGCTCTCTTCCTCTTACTGAGCTGAGGTTTGGGAGCTGGATATTGCTTTCAACTCTCTCTTTTTGAGTTTGAGGATGGGTTCAGGGGTGAGGGTCGGGGAGGAGGAGCTCTCACCTGGGTGAGTCCCGAACAATCTGGGTCTTTCTCTCCTTTGAGACTGCGCCTTTGGTAGGGCCCCCTCTGCCTTGCCGGAGCTGTCTCCCACTCCTGGCATTCCCTCCACTCACCAGTGCCGTGAAAGATGGCAAAGCTGGAGACCTTTCTCACCTTTGTCCGTGTGCCCCCTCAAGGTCTGTATTGTTAGCTGTTGCTGTTTTCTAATTTCCCATACCTGCTTTCCCATCTCTTGAAGTTGTTTGTAATGATCTCATACTATTCCATCAAAATAATATAGCAATTTTCTTAATTATTCTTCTATTGTATGATACATAAGTGGTGTCTAACATTTCATTGATTTGTTCAATTGACCCATTCGTGTATATACTTTCCCCGGGTTTTATATGATTTCCTTAGGACCTACTCCCAGAACTGGCATGGTCAAATGGGATGACCGCTTTTACGGCTCTCCTGCAATCCCATGCCAATGAGCTTGCCTTGGCTGGTTAGCAAGCAAGATGGAAACTGACGTGGAAGAAGAGGACAAGTGGCTCTCGGAGAACTTTGAAACTCATGATTCAATCTTTTAATTTCCTTTAAGGGATTTGGTGGCATCAAAGCTTTTGAGAATGGTGGTAATGTTAAAAGTACTATTGAACATCATAATTTTGACTTGAGGTCAGATGCATGAGGGCAAAGATGAAATTAGAAAGAGTAGGTCCATTAGGAGGTGATTAGAATAACTCTGGGATGGTGTTATGGCTGACACCTTGAAACTGTGAATGACTTTCTAAATCACTTGTAGTGGGAGATTAGTGACTGTTTTATAACTAATGTTTGCGTGCCACTGAATTCTGACCCAACGTAGACTTAAGTGGCGCAGACTTGGCTCTGACTTGGAATGGTCAGTCCTTGGAAGTGAGAATACAATTTAATCCTGTGGGTTTGCCATCCAGAGGAGTTCCCTTCCGGCTCACTTGGCACGCAGGCTGTGTGCTGAGCCTCACTTGCTGCCTGTGGGCTAGGCACCTGCAGGCCACGGCAGGTGTCGCAGCTGGTAGATTTGCTTCGCCCACTGTAAGCCATGTCCTGATCGAAACAGAAACTTGGATCTGATGGAAAATTCGTGTCTTTTTCCAGTCTCCAGTCCACTATCCCACCAATACCTTCAGTTACATTTTACCAAGAACATTTCTATGTGATTTCCTTAACGATCCATTTTCTGAGGTTTATCCTATGCTTCCCCCTGAATTTTGCAATCCCTGAATCATCAGGAATGAATTTTTGGAGTTGCCTCAACCTTTTCATTTTTCATTCAAAAATTTTAAGTTTTGAGAGAGCATGAGGTCATAAAGGTGAGAGGCATCTAAAGTCCAGATTGTGAAAAGAACTGCTTCCCGCCAGAACACCTTCATTCCCACCAGGGCATATACAGATCCTCTGCTGTATACAGAGTTGGTCTTGCTCTGAATCATATTGGGTGAATCAAAGAGGACAGAAGTGTAGTTTTCATGATCAAAATTGTGACCGTTTATGAAGACATGCTCATGATAGTATGCTACAAAAAAGAATGATACACAATTACAAATACTAAGTTCCCAGTTTTGTAACAACCAAGAATTAAAAACAAAACAAACATATATACATGCATTAAAAAACCAGAAGAAAATCCGGAAAATATTAACACTAGTTATCTCGAAGTAGTGGGATTATGAATAATTTTTTAATTACTTGAATTTTTTCTTTTCCTCCACAACTTTGCTAAAATAAGGATGTATTGCTTTTATAAAGAGACAAAAAAGGATAATTAACATATTTAAATCACAAAGAAAACAGGATTGTTAAAAGTGTATTTCCTTGTGCTTGGTGGAATGAAAAGAGACAGAATTAAAGGCAATGCAGCGCAGCCCCTTTTGCACTTTCCCACCCTGACTGCTTCCGGGAGTCGTCAACAAGACTGTTACTGTCACTCTGAGGGGCCAGGTGCAGCCATGATGGGAAAGTGCCTGGCACCATCCAGCACCCATGGGTTCCATAGATAGTCCAACAGTAGTGACTAGTGTTTGAGGTCTTATTATTTTCTTGGAGGGGAATGAGTATCTCACTCTTGGTAACACCCATTCTTTGAGTGCCAACCATATAATCATTCTAGAATCTTATTACTGAATGCTGGTTACAGTGCAGTTCAGTCCACTCACTCTTTAAAACAGAAGCAGTTGATCAGTGTGATAACTAACATTATAGGTTTCCCTAAGTTCAAATAATGCTCTCAAATTTTATGCAAAACTGCACCAGCAAGGGCCAGAGTCACTACTTACAGGTGTGTGGGGAGTGGGGGGGGCGGGTCAGGGTTAGCCTCCTGTTCGCCCTCTTCCTGCTGCCTCCTGCCTCCCTCGTAGCATCTCCCTGGCTGTGCCAGGACCAGGGGGTTGCAACTCCCACGGAGAAGCCCACAAGTTTGCAGAACTGGCAGGAGGGGTCAGAAGTCTCCCTGCTCCTATTTTTGAGGTGGGCGGTTTTACGCTTGTGGCTCCCTTTTCACCATAAGGCATGTAACAGGTTGACCTCCTCCTCCTCCTCTGAAGAGCCTCAAAGAATCACAGTTTCCTGCCCCGTTTGACCACAGGGGAGCCTCTCCAGAAGTCCCATAGCTCTCCTGGGATTTGAGGGCGGCACTGGAATAATGGTCTTCTCAGCATCCATAGCGACTCTGGTCAGCACATCACTGGGCTGAGTGGGAGCCTGGGTTGCCCCAAGGAAGATGGGGAAGCCTGAGAAGTGTGTCTCCTGCCCTAGACTTTTGTGCACTCTGCTCTTGTTTTCCAACCTCCCTGGGGAGAGTTTCAAGAAGCAACAGAACCCAAGGTGTGATGAAGCAGGAGGATCAAACTATTTCCTCTCTCAGGAGCACTGGCACTTTGATCGGGAAGGAAGACTGAAGCCAGGGCAATCACTTGCTACTTAGGACACTTCAGGCATCTGGTATCAAATAAGCGGAGTGGTGGGCAGCGATGAATGTTGAAAATAATCCTATTCCAGCTCTGAAGTCAGTGCAGTCATTCATTACTTAACACGTTGAGTGAGCACCTACCATGCGTGAGGCACTGTGCACAATGAAGAAAAACACACACCCTGACTGCACCCTCATGGAGCTCCAGGCCGTCTCTGGACACAGCAACACGGTGTTACACAAATCATGAGACTGGTTTTCTCTGGGAGCTTATGAAAACTAATACGGTTCTATTTGAGTAGCGCTTGAATTTTGCTCAAAGTGTCCTTGACATCTTCATAAGTCACCTGGTCGTGCATCATACAGAGACATTCTGTTCATACTATTTTCACCTGGCCCATGGAGAAAACGTTGACAAAAACTAGTTGGCATTAAACAAAATGTAATTTTTTAGCAAACAATGGACAGTAATTTGGCTTCAGGTATTGCCCTGTTGGAGACATCTATCATGTTTTTTGCCTACCCAGCATCATTTCTTTTGGTCACAGCACCCCAATTTCACCTTGAGGCGCCCGTTGCTCCCATTCCCAGGGCATTGATTGACTTACCGAGCCCCTAGCTCCAGGAGAGAGCACATGATCTGGGCCCAGCCAATCTCTTGGTCATAACGACTGGTTCAGGTATGGACACAGGATCCACAAGGGGCCTATAGAAAACCTTTGCAATTTTCCCCCATAGTCATTGGAAAAGAATCAGCTCTTTCCATTGGGTTTGCAGGCTGGAAAGAGCCTGCTTGAGAACACGGCCAAGATGAGGAAAGCAGAGAATAACAAAGAGAGATTTCTGACATTGTTGGAGTGATTGTGTTTAGGTCTATCCACAGATTTTCAATTTATATGATTTAGTGTATAGGTAGAGAGAGATTCTTGGATGTAGTTCTGTCTTTCATCAGCCAATTTGAGTCGGGCTCCTTTCATGAGCAGAGGAAGGTCCTCATTCATTCAACCGTATTAAACTTTTACACTTCCAAGAGCACCGAATCAGAAGATGATGATGGACTCATTGCCTGACCACTCGTTGATTCCTTTATTTGACATATACTTATTGAGCTTCTAGTCCACTGGTCATAGGCCAAAACCAGTATGGCCAAGTGGGCCTTGTTCAGGGTGACCCCAGTGAGGAGAGGGGCATTCTGAGGCCCTGGGGCCTCTCTGATCAACTGGGCACCCAATTCCACCTGCAGCTGAAACAGCATCCCAGCCTCTTTGAAGTATTGGCATATCCCTTCAAAGCATCCCTAAACTTTTCTTCTTGCTCCCTCTCTGGAGAAAGGAAGGACACTTGAAAAATCATGCTGGATTACAAGGAAGTGGATGAATGATTCTGATTCGTTATCCTGTAGCTGTGAAGAATCGCGTTTTCTTTCAAGCCTGTTAAGGAGGCCTGAAAGAAACAAGGTCCCCCAGGCCTGGTGAGGACCTCGTGCTACCTAAGACACAAATGGGCTTCTTTAGTCCCCACTGTCAGCCATGCGGACGCCGCACCTCATCATGGTCGCCACCGGAAAGTGGAGCTATAAACAGCCAGGCTGCAGCCCCCCCGGGAAACGGTTCCTGCCAAAAGCCCCCTGTGCTGACAACCCCTGGGAACGGGGCCTCTGTTTTTCACAAAATAGATCAAATAATGTGCTTAATAGGGAACTAGGGGAGATGGAAAGGTACTCTGACACCATCAAGCATGCTCCTTCAGCATCAAATTTTTGTCATTTTTTTATTGCTCCTTTCTCATCTGCTACTCTAAGGTTTAGAACCTCGAGAAGAAAAACAGAGTTTTATTTTCACACCTACATCCCATGCTTTCTCTTCCGTTCCTTTTTCAAGTGAGAGAAAGTGGCAGATTTACCCTTTCATCACACACCCTCACAATCATGTACACATTCACAAAACTCTTGCCTGGATATGTATGTGTGTACAAACAACCCCAAGACACATAGAAATAAAATCATGTATTGTTTAGGGGCATACATCTCTGTAGATAGATAGGTAGATAGATGATAGGTAGGTAGGTAGGTAGATGGATAGATAAAGGGATAGATGATAGAGAGATAGATATACATGATATAGACCTCAAAATATCTGACACACACAAATCTCCCAAATTCTGCTAAAACAAAAAGCTTATTGTAGTATTGGGCTTGACTAGGTTACAAGTTTTAGAAGATGTGTTATATTTAAAAATAGTATTGAAAAATACATATATCCCAAATATTAACATTATCCTGGAGTTAGGAAAACTGTAAATGGGATGAGAAAATTGAGGTATCCTTGGTGACATAAGGTCTTTTAGTCTGGGAGACAATTTTCTGAGGTCAGGATAGGGTGTGGTCTAACAGACCTCCAGGAAAACACCTGCTCCACCTACCAAACCAGCACGACGAGACAGTGAAATACTCAGATCTGAATAAGGATCAACCCTGAAGATCAAACATTTATTCAGATTAACATCTTTCAGCAGGAGTGCACGAAGACACAAGTTAAGGAAGGGGAGTCAGGCCCCCTGTTCCTTGCAAAACCGCCTGCACTCTGCAGACAGAACATTAAAGCCAGAGCTGCCAGTGAGAGCCGACTGAAGACCCCAACCCACTCCTGAGTCGGGAAGGAGAACCTGGGCTTCCATCAAGAGCAGCTTCCCCGGGCAGCAGGAAGGATGCCTGCACATCTCAACACTCAAAGCACCTCCCAGGAAACTGCTAATCCATGCTCGAGGCCAGCTTGTGGAGGTGCGAACTTCATCCTCACACGGTGACTCAGAGGGCAGGCGTTGTTCAGGTACCACTGCCCTGCTTTCAGGATGAGGATAGGCAGCAGAGCTGTGGAACCTCATCAGAGATGCTCCCTGCGGCCTCTTCCTCCCTGGCAGAAGCAGGCCAGCTGAGCCAGTCACCTCCCATGGTAGTCATCAACAAGAAAACTAGGGGACAAAAAGCTCCTATTGCTGGAACAGACACATATTTTTTTAATGTTTCAATAAGTTTCTCTTCTAGTCCAATGTTTTAAAAACTGGTTGGCCAGTTCAAATTTGGACCTAGCTGGAAGTTTGTCTCCGGGTCTTGATACAATTTAAGATCTTCTGTAACTTATAGGACTTATATTTTCAGCAATACTATTTTCTTTTGTTTCTGGCCACCAGAAATTAGCTTTTACTTACATCTGAGAACTGTAAAGACTTTGAACATCAAAAAGGCTATCACTTTACACAAAGGAAGTCTGATAAGCTAAATCAGAGTCCAGTTCCGAGGTCAGCGGAGGGGTCAGTGGATGCGGCCAGGACCCAGCCCTGCAGGTTGACAGTATCCCAGGGAGTTGTCACCACAGGAAATTGCTTTAAATAAGATTTTTTTTTTGTTTTTTTAACCAAGTCTACCAAGTGACACACACTCAAGCTGATAAAAGTCTGCTGCCCTCAGATCCAATCTCTGTCTGCGGACGACATAGAGGCCAGGAAGCAAATACCCTGCATCTTCAGGGGGCTCCAGACCCTCCTCCTAGGCTGCTTCTGCGATGGCTTCATCTGCTGCTGCTCCTACTGTTGCTGCTGCTTCCAGAGAGACGTCTCCAGCAGCTTCATCACGGGCACAATGAGCTCATCCTCACATTTTAGTGTCCTGGACAGGGGTGTCTTCCTGTGAACAGAGGAGGAAAGAATGAATTAGGAAGACAGTGGGGAAATCCTGACACTCGGCATATGTCCTTGGGGATGGCAGATCAGGCAGTAATAGTAATGGTAATAATAATGCTCTGTGCCTGACATAGTTTGTTACGTGCATCAACTCATTTATTCCTCACAAAACCAATGACTTGGGTACTTCTAGTAACTCTGTTTTATAGGTGAGACAGTTAAGGCAGAGAGAGTTTAAGTGACCTCCCTTAGGTCACACAGCTTATAAGTGGTGGAGTCAGGGCCCAGAGCTTGAACCCTCAACTATTAGGTGATACTGCCCATTTCTTGATGGCTGGCTTCCCATGTCCTCCGTGCCCTAGCTTCTTACCTACTCACTCCTTCCCACTCAATTTCATCTTCCTGAAACACTGCTCAAGAATCTTTGGCAGCATAAAAATGGAAAAAGAACAGAAAGAAATGAAAATAAAAGACTTGAGTAAAGGACAGGAAAATAGCTATGTATTCAACATTCATTCAAAAGGTATGACTTTTAGCTCCTTCTCTGCAAGGAGCCACACGAGGCCTCAGCACCACCAGTTCTCTAGCTGCGAAGTGGAGACGTTCGCAAGTGTGTGCACTGAGCAAGGCGGTAGGTGACACGGGCTGCCCTGGTGGACTAGATGAGTGTGAGGAGCTGTGCAGCTCTCTGGGGCTTTGTCATGGGGCAGTCAGGGAAGGCCTGCGGAGGACAGGGATGCAGTGAGAGGACTTCTAGGTCAGTGAGACGGCCCAGCCAGCTGAGAGCAATCTCACTGGGGGTGCAGGCACTGGGGGATGGGGGGGCGGCAGGAGCCGGTGACAGGATGTGTTGCCTACTGTGGGATGGTGGGTGGTGTAGGCTGCCTGGAGCCCTGGACCCCTCAGGGGGGACAGGTGAAGGCTGGGCACAGTGGCAAAGTTCGGCACGCAGAGGGGTGTGAACTCAACTTTCCAACGGGTTTTGGGTAGGAGAGCAGACAACCGAGATGGCATTTTCAGGAAGACGAATTTGGTGCTAATGTGGAGGGAGGGTCTGGAGACCAGGAATTCCGTTAGGCGTGAGTTGTGACTGTAGAGATAAGAAAGAAAGGGTAGTGCTGGGGTCACGGCAGCGGAGATGGAGACGGAGAGAGAGGAAGTGAAAGCTCCCACGTGAGAAATCTCATGAGACCTGGGAGGGATGAGGTATGGAGGTAGAAGAAATGGAACTGCCTCATTAGCAGAGATGGGCAAGTATAGCTAAGGCATTTTGGGTTTCAGTTGACTGTAGGTGAAGAGACAGAGTGAGTAGGATGAATTTGGTTCTGGAAATGTTGAGTGTGAGGCACTGGCGGGCCTCCCAGTGGGGAGGTCTGCTGGTGTGTGGTTGGGACCACGGCCAGGCTGGCACTGAGTCAGGAGTGGTCCGGAGGTGACGGTGAGGTCAGGTTTAGGAATCATTCAGAAAACGTGATGGCTGAAGCCTGCGAGTGAGAGCCAGAGGAGACTGCCAAGGTCAGAATGTGGCAGCTCTTTAGGAGGCAGAGAGGGAGGAGGGGCCGGGGCAGCCTCGCCAGACAGAGGCGAAGGGAGGGAGGTGGTTTCCAGGGCAGGCCGCCAGCGTCAGCTGCTCCGCAGAGGTGAGGGTGAAGAGAACCAAGACATGACCAGTCTTTGGGGGCTGGGAGGGCATTTGTGAGCTTCAAGATCATTGATAAGAGTGAAATCACGAGGGGAAACAAATGAGAGGGAGACAGAGAAGATGGTGTGTATGGGGTTGGGGGGCGGGGCAGAGGTTCTTCTTTAGGATTGGAGAGATCGAGCATGTTTGTAGGCAGAAAGGGGTGAGCTAGCAAGGAGCCTGAAATACAGAAGAGAAACCAAATAGGGAATTCTTAGTCTAACCCACCACTTAAAATGCACAGACACACCCCACAAATGTCCAGAAAATGGTATCGGGGGGAAGCTAGAGCACAGCAGATGAGGGGCTCTGTGTTGTCAAGGAGAAGGGGTCTCTCCTCCGAGTCACGGGAAGAGGAGACGCAGAGAACGAGGAAGGCGGGAAACTGGCTGGTCTTCCTTTCAGTCAAACAGGTGAGGTCATCCGCAGAGCGGGAGAGGATGTCAGGTGCAAGTGCGAGGAATGTGGGAGGAAAGAGGACGGCAGACGTGCAGCGAGAGGCCTCCGGCAGCAGTGAGGATGGGTGCGACTCAGCCGGGTCGGTAAGGGTTTGGAGAAGATCCAGGCAGCAGGGTCTTGCGAATTCCACCAAGGACATGCATAAGTCTTGGCAGAGAAGGTGGGTATGAGAGGGACTTAGCTTTGGGGGGCAATACAGGAAGATGGAGCAGGTCAGGGGTGAGAGGCAGATTAAGAAACAGCAGGACAGCACTTAAGTGGTGCCACGAGGTCCCTGAGGTCCCTGGGGGGAGGGACCTCAGTGAAGGGCAGTTTTGACGGTAAGGGAGGGGTTGAGGTGGGAATGCAGGGGAGTGTGGCCCCAAGAGAAGTGAGAAGGGATAAAGGCCGAGAAATGAGTCTCAGGGACCTGCCCAGTTAATGGGGAGGGAGAAGAAAGAAGAGAGCAAAGTAAACACTTAGTTACAAAGTCAGGAGAAGGGGCTGTCCCAGCTGAAGTGAGGGAGAAAGGAGCTTCAAACCAGATGTGGCAAAATCAAGGAGCATGGCCTGGAAAAGCAACTGCACCAGGCCGTTAGGGAGTCAGCACTTACTGTCAGTACTACAAAGTCTTGGATGTGACATCAGAGCATCTGGAATGTCTCTGTTTGGATGAGTCTGTCTCCGGCATATGTGAGGGTCCTAGAAGGTACTGGCTACGAAATGAGTGAGAAACACTTGTTCCATTTATTTACAGTGTTAGAGCTGGATCGTATTCAGTGCCCTCTTTCCAGCGCTACTTTTCCTATAAACAGAATCCTAAGTGCTGTGATTTGGTATGTCCAGCCTGCACCATGATGGAAATTCCCAAGATGGCTCATTTCTTTAAGCATGAAATGTTAACATACTTGTGAGGGGCAACATAACAGCAAGTTAATCCTTTATAGTATTTCATACATCTGATGCCTTCGGCCCACTTAGGAAACCTTGCCCTGCTTCCTCTTGAAGAATCAATTGCTCCATCCTTTGTACTTTACACAGCACTGCAGTTCCCAGGCAGAATCAGTTATTCTACTGTCTTGTCGTTATTTTTGTTTGTTTGTTTATGCCTCCGTCTTTTTCATCTGTGAGCCCCCAGTAACTAACACAGTGCTAGAGATAACTGTCGAATGCAACCATCATTAGTTTATCTGAGGAATCGATTTCTACCATCAAAGGACAAGATGTGGCTTAGATCATGGGGCTGGACAGCGGTCTCTTAGTGCCTCTGCCGGATCAGGAAAGACCTGGGATGGGTTTGGGGGGCCCTGGGAAGCCCGTGACCCTCTCACTGGGGAATCCTTTTGCAGCACTGCCCGAGGCATTTTGGTGCTAACCTTGCGCAGGCGGGAGAGGGACGGAAGAGGACTGGAGGCCACGCCTCCTCAAGATGAAATAAATTATGCAGGTGGGCATAGGTGCTTTGTGAAGCAGTTTATTCCGATGACTGGAGCTGGTGTCCATCACGTCAACACCGAGCTCTGTGACCTTGGACAACTCCTGTCCCATCTTGTAGACTCAGTTTCTTTCTCTCTAAGACCAGGGGGTTGGGCTAAGAGCATCAAAGTGTTGCATCTCAGTGATGGCTAAGGAGAAGGAAAAGCGTGGAGAGGTGGTGAGTGGAACTACTCTTTCTCCACCTGGGCTTCCTGTTTGGGAGAAGAATGCTTCTGAGGGTGCTGGGCATCTCGTCCTCGTGCCAGGGCCATGTCAGGTGAGGAAGATGAAGCAGTAAGGCTCAAGATGAAGCAGTAAGGCTCAAGAAATTTCCAGTGAGCCTGCCCCAAAGATCCTGGAGCTTCTCCAGGAAGCCTTCTCTACCTGAGACCTGCCTGAAGCTTTTCAACCAAGGACCGAGGTGGCGGGTTTTTTTTTTTTTAAAGATTGGCACCTGAGCTAACATCCGTTGCCAATCTTTTTTTTCCTTCTTCTCCCCAAAGCCCCCCAGTAGATAGTTGTATATTCTAGCTGTGAATGCCTCTGGCTGTGCTATGTGGGACGCCACCTCAGCATGGCCTGATGAGAGATGCCATGTCCACATCCAGGATCCAAACCGGGGAAACCCTGGGCCACTGAAGTGGAGTGCACAAACTTAACCACTCAGCCACGGGGCCGGCCCACCAAGGTGGCTTCTTAACCCTTCAGGACTGGAAGATGAAGCCAGTGAGATGGGAAGGTCTCCTGGCAAGGCAGGCACCTCCTAGCCTGAAAGTAAGATGAGGGAACCACTGGCAGGTGACTATGTGGCTCCATCCTCATAAAGGAGTAAGGGTTTGGGGCATGCATTTGCCTTCTGGAGACTTGGTGGCTATCTCCAGGCTAACAAGATCAGATTGCTCATTTAGAATGGATGGTATTGCGGCTGGCCTGGTGGCGTAGTAGTTAAGTTCATATGCTCTGCTTCCGCGGCCAGGGGTTCGAGGGTTTGGATCCTGGGTGCAGACCTACACACTGCTCATCAAGCCATGCTGAAGTTGTGTCCCACATAGAAGAACTAGAAGGACATACAACTAGGATATACAACTATGTACTGCGGCTTTGGGGAGAAAGAAAAATAGAGGAAGATTGGCAATAGTTGTTATCTCAGGGCCAATCTTCCTTACCCAGAAAAAAGGATGGTGTTGAAGAAATCTGAATCATCTTTGCCTAATAGCCCAACCAGAGAGGTCTGAGTCATATGTCATGAGTCTTTGGGACCCACACGTTCTTCTCCCCAATCTGGTTTGAGTGGGAATAAATGTGAGAAACCCTGGGGAGCCCCTACAAACACATCAACCCCTCTTATGTCTGTAGCTGTATCATTAAAGATGATTTCTTTTGGGTCAAGAAGTTTTCTCTTTTCTTTTAAAATTCATTCATGCACTCAACAAATTTTTTTTTAAGGACCTACAATGTTCCAGCTTCTGTAGCAGGTACTGGGAATACAGTGGGGAAAAGAGTCAAGAGAGATCATAAAGAAGTAAACAAGAGAATTTCAAATAGTGATACGTTCTAAGATGACAAAGTGGAATGGTGGGAGAGAGTAACCGAGGGGGTGGTGGTTTCCTTTGGTTCGGGTGGTCAAGACAGACCTAAGTGAGGAGGGGCCTCTTGACTGAGACCTGAAGGAAGTGGCCACGTGAGGATGAGCAGGAGGACTGCTCCAGGTGGAGGGGCGGCAAGGATAGAGCTCTGAGGGGGATGAGCTCCGGGTACTGGAAGAACAAAACACCATCAGCGTGGCTAGAGCACAGCGAGGGGAGAAAGAGAGCCAAGGGGAGCCGGGCAGCACCCCCCACTGCACATGCAGGGCCTCACAAAGGGTTTGGGTTTTATTTTGAGTGCACTAGGAAGCCAGAGGACAAGGGGGTTGTATCCCCCCAAAAGCTATGTCCACTCCTAACCCCGGGTACCTGTGACTATGACTTTGTTTGGAAATGGGATCTTTGCAGATGTAATTAAGGATCTCAAGATGAGATCATTCTGGATTTAGGGTGGGTCCTACATCCAATGACTGGTGTCCTTATAAGAGAAAAGAAGGGGACGTTTGAGACACACAAATACCAATGGAAAGACCACGTGAAGACAGAGGCAGAGGCTGCAGTGATGTGTTCACCAGCTGTGGATGCCAAGGGTTGCTGGCCACCAGCAGAAGCTGGAAGAGGGGAGGACCGATGTCCGAGGGTTGCTGCCAGGAGTAAGGGGACAGGCACGGAGCAGTCTCCCTCCTAGCCTCCAGAGGGAAGCAAGCCTGCCAATACCTTGATTTGGAGTTCTGGCCTCCAGAACTGGGAGAAAATACATTTCTATTGTTTTAAGCTGCCAATTCTGTGGTAATATGTTATGGTCTGCCCTAAAAAATTAACACAGGAGGTGAGTAGTTTTAGCAACGAGTCCATGACCTAAACACACATACCCACAACACCCAAACTCTCTGGTTGTTGTACAGAGAATGGACTATGCAGGCAGAAAGTGGCAGCAGGAAGCCCCATCAGAGGCTAATGCAGGAGGAAGCTGATGGTGGCCTGAGTGAGTGAGTGAGTGAACAACGGGAAGGGAAGGGGACCCTGGAGGGTGACTTGTTGAGGAGAGGGGTGGGACATCCAGCTCTTTCTGTGGAACTTCCTAGTCTTGGCAAGGCTGGTTCTGCTCCTGAAGCAGAGGTAGGTGAATGATGATGGGCGCCCCAGGAGTGGTGGGGAGGGGCGCTGCCCGGCTGCCACGTTGGGGCCCAGCCCTCCTGCTCCTCATGTGCACTGGGAGTCCAGCGCCCGGGTGTGGATGGATGGAACACGGAGCCGCCTTCCAAACGCCGCCCTGCCCCGAAGCTTCTCCAACTCGCCTGTGCTCGTCCCACACACTGTGCCTCCTCCGCCAGGGCTCCGGCTTCCCCCGGAGAGCCCCTGCCCAAGGCCACACCTGGCCCTCCTTCACGCACCCTAGGGCTGCTGCCCGCAGGTGCCCGGGTCTGCGAGTCTTTTAGGGAAAGGAGCACGCCTTCTCCCTCTGAGTCCCTTCAGCAGCAGCCAGCCCAGGGCTGCCTCACAGGATGTCTGTGGGCCTCAGCGGCAGAGCTGTGCCCAGGCGGGGTCGCTCCTTACACACCCAGGGTGCACCAGACCTCCAGTCAGCCAGAGGGGGCATGAGACACACTTCCCTCTCTTGTCCTCTTGTCCCCTCCCCATCAGCGACCCCTGTCTCAGCCCAGTGCTGTTGTTACTGCACACTGAGCTGCTCTGTGAGGGACTGTGAGGAAAGGGCATGTGACAAAGGCACGCGCTGGCACTAGCCCTGCCCTCCCCGGGTGGACCCCCGGCCACCTACCTCTGTCCTGGGGACCTCACTGCTGCTTTCCGGCTGGGCCTGGCTGGTCTCGGGGTGGCAGCCCGGCTCAGGACTGGCCCCCTCCTCTGGCATGTCCTCGCCTTCCCCCTGCTCCGGGCTGTGGCCGCCCTCTTCTGCAGAGGGACGTTGGGGGGCCTCCTCCCCCGCGGCCCCCTCCCTGGGCCCCTTGTCGTCTTGGCTGTCTTGCGCGGGCTCCCCCGCTTCATCTCCTGCCCTCTCCTCCGTCTCCTCTGGAGCCTTCTCCGCCTGCTCTGCGGCAGCTCTGTCCTCCGGGGGGCCCGCACACCCCTCCTCCACCTCCGGGGCCTCCTCCCCGGAATTCACGGCCGTCCCCGGCTGCGGGGCTTCCTCGGGGGCCCGGCCCTTCTCCTCCTGCTTCTCTGTCCCACTGGACGTCCTCCTCAGAGGCGGCTTCTCCTGGGACCCCAGGCTCTTCCTTGCTTCCTTTCCCGCCGCCCCCTCGCTGGGCGGAGGCGATCCTGGGGACCCCGGGGCCGCGCTCTTGGTCAGGAACACCTCGTCTCCATTCTCTTCCTTGGCACCATTCTCCTGGGATGGCTCGGTGGCCCTGAGATTTCCCAGGTCCCCACAGTCCGACTGGGACCTTCGGAACCGCCTGGAGGGAGGGCGCCTTTTGATGGAGCCCCTGGTCCGCACCTGGAAGAGAGTGTGATGCGGAATCATCCACAACCTGTAAAAAGACCCGGAGGAGGACTGCGTGTTCTTCCCGCGTTGGTCTAAACACTGCTTCACAGGCCGGCCCCGGGGTCATTTGCTTTTGCAGGGGAAGGGACTATTATTTGCTATATATGACAGCCCTGTGGGATGGTGAAATTACATGGGAGCCTGCAGACTTTTGTCTCGTGAAGATGAAAATGCTCTCCATCCAGTAAAAAAACAACCTGTGATTTTACTGCCCTGTAAAACATTAATCGGTTTGGTGTCTAATTTAGCAATTTTATTCTAACATTTGTTCTTTTCAACCACCTATAAGTAACCGTTCTTCAAATGTTCTTTGAGTGAGCTTTACCATCTTACAGGTTTCCTCATAAATTGACAACTTGAATAAAACCCATCTCTATTTTGTAAGTCATATTTTAACATTTTGAAAATTAGACTTTGACAAAGGTGAACCCAACAGACAAGAGGGTTAGGGGCTTGCGGGCGACCTGGCCTTGGCACAGAGACCTCATGGATGCAGAGTTGGACAGCTGGTGACCAGCTCCCTCCCTTCCCCCAGATGGCCCTTCCTGCCCCCCACCCCACACAGCTGACTGACCCTGGGAGAGCTGAGTAGCCAGAGTCTTGCCTTCTAGGAGTCAGGTCCACCACTATGGGAGGCCATATCTTAGGAGCACCCAGCGGAGCTGGTGCACAGCATTTCCTCTCTGGGCAGTGTGTGAATCTCAGAATTGGGCCTCACCTCGGCCCACTGGACTTTGTCCGAAGCTCAATGGAAATGTTTATATCGCCGCCCTACTTTACTGAAGTGAGGTGTCCTGTAAAACTTTATATGTAAACTACATCTTATTTTTGTAAATCTTAAATGTTATTTTTGTAAATCTTATTTTCCCACTGGCTTGAGTTTTCGTATTTATCACACCTACTTCCATCTCAGAGGTCTGGAATAGATACTCGGTTTATAAGAGCTTCTGGGACTTTGCTGAGATGAGCGTGGGCCAGCCTGCAGGCTGTGAGGCCCTCCCCGTCCCGCTCCACCCCCTGTCAGCAGCTCAAGCCTGCCCCATCCCTTCCTTACCATCAGTTTGTTTCCTTAGGCCCACCTGTTTCTACACATTTGACCTTTTTTCCCTAGATGGATTTTCCAGAAGGGCCCCGAAGATCCCGCTCTCTCCATCCTTAATTCTAAAGTCACATCCATCAGCCATCCCCGGCATCAGAGCCCCTTAACTCCCCACCGCTGCCCAGCCCTGGCCCTGATTCGCTGGGTACCTGCTGGGACCACACCTCTGCTTCCCACCTCTGCCTGGGAGGGCCGGGGCTCTGAGGAAAGCCTGCATGAAGTATCAGGGCGGCATCTACAGAAACCAGCCCTGCCACACGTCCTTTTGCAAAGGGAACACTTTAGATGACCTTTAACTGAGGCAAGATGCAGCACGAGCGACTTGAGCCCAGAGTGAGACACTTCAGACCATTCACATGAGGCCAGGACAAGGGGTTCCGGATCCTTGTGCCCCTGCCCGCCCTTCTGCGTGAATCGCTGATCACCCCATCAGCTCCTGAATTTCTGTGGAGCTGGGTTCAGTCCCGACTTCCCACCCATCTCCTCACAAAGGATGGAGCACTCCACCCCGAGGCCTGCCTTTCGGGTGGTGAGTGGCACAGTTACAGGAGAGGAGATGAGGGAGGCAGGCCAGGTAGAGGGGTGATCTTAGTTCAGCGATCACTTGCAAAGAAGAGGAGAAATTTCCTTTCTGTTAAAAACCAGATCTGGACCAGCCCAGTGGCATAGTGGTTAAGTTTGCATGCTCCTCTTTGGTGGCCTGGGGTTCACGGGTTCGGCTCTTGGGTGCAGACCTACATACTGCTCATCAAGCCCTACTGTGGTGGTGTCCCACATATAAAATAGAGGAAGATTGGTACAGCTGTTAGCTCAGTGACAATCTTCCTCAAGCAAAAGGAGGAAGATTGGCAATAGATGTTAGCTCAGGGCCAATCTTCCACACCACAAAAAAAAAAAACAAAAAAAACCCCAAAAACCAAAAACCCAGCTCTGACTAAAGCTGAAATGTATCCTCCTTTCTCAAGGACAACAACATGGCAGAGATAATTCAGCCTGTTCCAGTGCCCACATTTCCACAGACACACCACAATGCTTTGGAGCCAGACATCACCTTATTGTAACAGGGCAGGTGACTGCCTTCAGGAGGCTGGTCGAAGCTGACGGGCACCTCCTCTGACTCGCTGGGCCGAGACCGCACGCCAGGGCTGCTGGGGGTAGAAGGCGGGCTGTGAAATGGCGACACCGCGGCCTTGAGTCCAGGACTCTTGGGTGAGGCCCCAGGCAGCAGGGCCGCTGGATCAAAGGCTAAATTGGCCTGTTGAGAAGAGACGAGACATTGCAAATGGGGGTGAAGAGAAGGTGAGAGTTTCCACTTTAGCTTGTTGGTTACCGGGCCTCAGAGCTGGTTGGGACAAGGTACCACGAGGCTTTATGAGTTACCTCCCAACCAGTTATCCATTATCACATTATGTCCTGCTCTTGTAATCATTGCCTAGTCAACCCATCGCCTGCTGCTGGCTTACCACTAGCCGCGTTCCAGAATGCCCAGAAAGTCCTGCTTTGCATCCAACAAAAATGCCCTGGAATGGCCTCAACTTACAGACAAAGAGCCCAAGATAGGACCTCACAGTAAGTTAGACCCCTATCACCTTTCTTGTCAGGGTCAGTCGTAGTCACTGCTCGCTGGATGCCCACTGCTGCTGGGCGCGTGCAGTATCTCCCTCCACAGCAACCCTACTGTCCAGTTTTGTTTGCATTGCACAAATTAGGAAAGCAGCTAAGAAATCTGCCCTGGGATGCAAGCCAGGTCTGTCCCTCGAGCCTTGTTGGTAGAGGGCCAGAGTGGGGGACACAGCAGGCTGCTGAGCCCTTCCAGGAGGGAGCCGCAGTGTAGGTGAAACCAGATTAAAATGAACCCTACGGGCAAGCAAAGGGGAGTGGTTACCCAAAGGAAACCGACGCCTGAGGGAGTCCTGAGTTTGGGGGGGAGGAGGTGGGTGGTCCACAATCCACCCCACTCCAACAGAGGTGCTGGTGGTGCAGGCAGGTGTCTAGAGCACCCGGATCCTCTTTAGTGGCATCAAGGGGTACTTGCTCCTCCAGCATTTCCAAATCATCGCACAGCTGCGTCCTCCGGACCAGGGCAGAGGGCAGCACGGCCTCCCAGGGAAGGGGCCAGGCCAGAGGGGCAGACAGACAGCGCAGTGGGAGGTAGAGGGGCTGCACAGTGACACACCGGACTCCAAACGTCGCATCTGTCACTTAACAGCTGTGTGGCCTTCAGCGAGTCCTGACCTCCAGAGTCTTTTGGGATCTGGTCCCCATTACTCTCTCCTGTGGCTACCTGACTCACACCCCACACTCACACCCTCGCCTCCCAGACTCCCCTGGGCGCCACCCTACAGCCACCCTACCGCCAGCCAAAGCTGTTGTCCCAGAGGACTCCTACATGAACTTTAGGACTTGCAGGCGACAGAGCATTAGAGATGTTTAGGGAGGTATTCATATTTCCATTGTGACTTCAAGGAAGAACTTATACACAGACAAGACGAAGTCACGGTAAGAATTAAAATTACAAAAGTTAAATAGCAACTCTGTGAGCCCAAGCCATGTCAAAAAGCAGCACACGGTGGGTACCAAGGGATGGTTTGGACCAGAGGCCGTGGGAGCTGATGCACTGGGATGGCTCAGGGGCTTCACGGCAGAGGGGACTTGATGGGGCATTAACAGAGATCCTCCTGCCCTCAACTTCAGCTGGGAAGTTCCCTCTGTAAGACTGACGGCAAATGAAATGAATCTCGGTAGTCAGCAGAAAACTGGAACTTCGAATTATAGACTACGCAAGTGGAGAAAAATCAGTTTATTAACTCATCCGATAGACTATTTAGAAGAAAAATCTAGCTGATGATGCATTTCTTAGTTCTTTCTCCACATATTCATAACAAAGTAAAGTTCCTATGGGATTTGGCCAAATTGTCATACTATCACTGACACTCTTAATGAGATTAAACAATTGGAGATTAAAACCTCATTCTTAAGTTGCTGTGTTTCCCAAAGAGGCTCATTAATGACTGGAAAGGGGAGTGAGACCAAGACTGCAGGTCCGGAGCGTTTGGGAAGTAATTTCTGGCACTTGGATAAGGGCTGTGCTGGGCTGCAGGGAGGCAGGGAAGGGGGTCCTGGGCTAGACCCCTCGGACGGCTGCTGGGAGGGATGTCTGAGTTCCGGGGCCCCTTCTGGGAGCTCCCTGTTACGTGTAAGGGAGCCCTGCAGCCTCCTAGGGTGATGGGCAGCCCCACTCCCTGCCTGCAGTGGGGGGCTGGGGGTGGTACTCAGGGCTTCTCAGTAGGAATTAAACTTCAGGGAAGACTCCTCTCCACCCTCCGCAGGGGAGGCTCAGGGCCAGAAACCAAGGATGCTGCCCTTAACCCCAAATTAGGCTGGGGCCAAATCCCTGGGCTCTCGGGTCACTGGGGACCGCAGAGGCTGTGGCTACTTGCGTTGCGCACTAATAACGGCTTCAGAACAAAGCTGACAAGCCAATTTTCTTAGTTAGGCCCAGCCGGGAGGACACAGTGCATAAGAGCTCGGCTGTTCTCCTGGCCAGCTGCACAGAGACTGTGGTGAAGGCTGCAGCGTCTTCCAAAGGCCCTACCCAAATGGAGCATGCCCACCCTCCTCTGCGCACTAGCTCACGCTGTTCCCACCAGGAGCACCTTCCTCCCTCTCTTCCAGCCATCCATTCTTAAGGGCCGACTCTGGGTATGGGTGTTTCAGAAAGCGTTCTTCACTTCCTCCTGCCCAGTCCACTCTCCTCCTGCTCTAAGATTCTAGAGCAGTGGGTCTCACCTCGGGGGAGGTGGGCTGTGATTTTGCCCCCTGGAGACATTTGGTAATGTCTGGAGACACTTTTCCATGTCACAACCTGTTGGAGAGTGCTCCCGGCATCCAGTGGGCAGGGACCAAGGATGCTCCTAAACATCTCGCAATGCAAAAGGCAGCCCCACGCCCACAACAAAATTACCCAGCCCAAATAACACCAAAGTTGAGAAACTCTGGTCTGGAGAGTAGGAGTTGGGGAGTCACACACCATCGAGATCTCTGGCATGGACTCTCCGATTCGTCTTTTATCGTACATGTGTGAAAATCTTGCCTCCCCAACAGGACTGTGAACTCAAGCACACTGTCTTCCACTTCATTTACACTCCCAGGAAAGCCAGGCCGGCTGTGGGCACGTGCTGAGGGCTCCGGGCACACAGCGGATGGGTGGAGAGAAAGGGCAGTACGCTTTCCAAACGACGAACTGGGCCGGGTCAGAGCAGCTGAATTTCAGCCCTGTGTGAGGCTGACGTGGTTTGCAGCTGCATTCAGGCCTTGGGGGAGAAGACCCAGGTATTCCTGGAGTGTTTCTTATGCTATAATGTCCTTTTTCCAGAAGACTCTTGAGGCATCCCATTATCCATCAACCACCATTAGGTGTTAACTACATGAGCTCACCCTTGATATTGTCCTTATTTTAGCCCTTTGCCCCCAAGTAGAGCTCCTCATGCTTCAGGGCAGTTTGGTGACTAGCTGGTCATCAGAGGTCAACTCTCCAGGTGACAGACGGGGCTACCCCTGGGAGCCGGGAAGACAGGCAAACGTTGGATCAGAGGAAGGGTTGGATCAGGGGAGCAGTCAGCAACCATTCCGCACTTACCTGGAGCTTCTCAATCAGAGGCGAGCTCTTCACCTTGATTTTAGGAGGGTGGCTGGCATTGGGCAGTGATTTCTATAGAGCAAATGAACCAAAACAACCGAGTGAGTGAGGTGAAGGGGACTGGGTTCTGGCCGGAGCCCAGAAGCCACAGATGGAAGAGGAGGGGAAGCTAATTTCACTGCTTCACACTTGGCTTCTGCAGCCCACTCACCTCCTCGGGGCCCGGGCCAGGCAGGGTCCCCCGCGCCATCCTCCTCTCACACCTAGCAAGACCTCTTGAATCTACGAATCAGAGCAGGCATGACCCACGTCCAAAACACAGGAGGTCTCCTGTTCCAGGAAGCAGGACTTCACGGTCATTATGAGGGAACAGACTATGTCGGAGGGGGACAAGATCTTCGTCTCATGACCTTCAACAACGTGAACCAACAGTTGGAGGGAATTTCAAAGAGAAAGGGCAAAATGACCATCCATTCTGTTTGTCACAACAAAACAAGGACCCGCAGACCAGGAGTGAAACCTGACAGATGCATTATTGAAATTCCTCCCTTGAACGAATGATATTTTGGAAAACCCCACCAATGATGTTGTTTATAAATCATCATTTTCCAAAACATTGATTATTCAATTTGATGAAGCAGACATTTACTGAGTATCTGCTACGTTCCAGGCACTGTGTTGGTTATATATAAATATATATATATCCATATACATGCTCTGTCAGTTGCAGACACTTTTGTGATGAACGTATGTGAGCAATCTTCTCTGTCTTTGGATTTGATATTATCTAAAAAGACTGACTCCTTGTTTTGTGTGAAACCCCTACAACCTGAGTCTGGTTCCACAGGCATATTGATCCTCAACATGTAGGAATGATGACAGTGATGAGTGATGATGATGATGATGATGATGAAGAAGAAAAAGAAGATGACTTCTATGTTGCCGGACAGAGGCCAAGGCAGAAAAGGGATTTTCCCATAGTTTGGAGACCCGGCGTGTATTATCTGCCCCTCACCCCCATGTACTAGTTTACCTAAATCAGAAGAAGAAGAACACCAATATCTTAGCGATATCCTGAGATATTCATTGAGTGACATGCCTGTATTTTAGTGGTGGAAGGAGGAAGACTTACTCAGCTGAATTTGTGGCCTTTTTAAGGCCCAACACTGAGGAAGAGAGGTGGAGTGGGACAGTCACTGCGGGGGGCTCAGGAGCCACCCCTTCCCCAGCCCCTCCTAATTCTGCCTTTGACAGGAGCCAGATGGATGCCTCCGCCTCAGCCTTCGCAACCAAGACCCAGGCGGGTGGGTTGGAATAGATGATTCCAAGGACTCGCCCAGCCCTGCGGTGCCTCTGGCTCCACGAGCTTACGCAGTCAGACATATTCCTAGAGCAACTTTCAAGGAGCCTTGTGTCCAAAGAGCTTCCAGCCGAGACTCAGTTGTCCTCAATTCCTGTGCTTTACAGTAAAAGTTCACAGGAGCCAGTGTCTCTGAAGATACTGTTTCAGAAACTGCAGGAACAATTTTGCCGACAAAACTCACTTTATGTAATACTATAAACTCTTCTCTTTTCCAACTGACCGCTCTCTTTGGAAGAGAGTGGAAATTAAATAAACACAGCCCTTTCACCATAGGACAGTGCTGGAATCCAGCTCGTGCTGCACAAAATCCTTGAGTTACGCTGGACTGCAAAGGAAGCATTCAAGAGCGGCTGGTGCAGTTCCCGGGAGCGGCAGCAGGTGGCAGCATTTCCCTTACCGTTTAACAAGTGACTCCCAGCACGTGGCTGGGAAACCAGCCTTACATCTCTCAAATGTGTATGTATATATGTCTACACATGACATTCTTATAATGTCTAGAAATCAGGGACCTAATTTTTCAGAGGGGAGTGTTTTCCAGCCCTTCTCTGGGCAGACAGGGCAAGGTCTGTGGGTGTGTTAAACACCCTTTGGCTGGATCCTCCAGAGACGGGTAACTCCTGGTCACCCTGTCTGCAGGGGCTGACACCACTGTCTCAGGCCCAAGCAGGCAGAGGGAAGGGGCAGGGATGAAGAACAGACAGGAAGACGTTTCCCAGCACTGTGCCTTAGGAACTGAGGGGTGGCCTGACTGGGGCCCTCCCTCAGGCCCCCCAAGGCTCCCGGCATCAGGGCTCCTGCAGGCTGTGCTATGGGAGCACAGAACTGTGGACAGCAGCCCCATCCACCCCAGACAGACAAACCGGGCTGCTCATTTTATTTCTATGTGAATTTCAAGGTGACAGAAAGTCATTAATCCTGGAAGCAAAGTCCCTCCTAAGTGCAAGCAGCCTATCACTGCAGGCAGGCCATTCTCTCTAACTTCCACCCTCCTATCCATCCAGCTCTTGGGTGTTATATGCCGTTGAACTGCTACGTGTGCCCCACGGGGTGAAACCTGTAGATTTATTTCTCCCAGAGCCTCTGAAATACCCTGACTCACTCTGCTTTTATTCCAGGGAATAAAATGTCCCATGCAGCCCCTTCATCTGTGTGGTTAGTGTTCTCGTCCCATATTACAAATCAGGAAGCAGGCTTGGTGCAGTGCAGTGACTTCTCCAGGGCCCAGTCCGGGTCATCAGGGGGCAGCCTCGCAGCAGGCTCCTAATGGCCATGGCCTCAGCCTGCTGTCCAGCCCAGACACCAAACCCAGAGGGTGAAGGTCATGAGGAGAAGTTGGCCCTTCGTAAAGAGAAGTTGTTGGTGTGTATTTGATAACCCCAGGAAGCCACAGAATCATAATGCCAGCACTTCAGGAGACCCCAACAAAAAACTGTTTTTAAAACTGTGCTTCTTGGGGTTCTCATCCCAGAAGACGAGCCTTGTTGAGTGTGTAGGGGGAGTATTCACAGAGCAGATGGGGCTCCGGATCCCGCCCCTGCCCCTGCCCCCTTGACCCAGAGCAGCCACGAGTTTCTGTTTTATCTGATGGGCATCTGCATATAAGCCCTGGGCTGACAAGCTTTGAAAACCGTTGCTCTCCTCCAAATGTTTCTCTGCAGAGGGTGCCCAGGTCCACACAGGCAACCGGTATCCATCGTCAGGATGCCGGTCCCCGCAAGGAAGCGGGGAAAGAGGTGGCTGAAGCGGGATTTGGGAACTGAACTGTCTCTGGCTTGCTTCCTCTCTTTGGGGTTGGCCTCCCAGGCTGGAAGAGAGAACATGCACATTCATTTCTGGAGGGACCGTGAGCACAGTGATGGCTCCCGGGCTGCGGGGTAGGGCGTGGAGAGGTCCTCTCACAGCTCAATGAGATAAAGGAGAGGTGAGCACACAGCTGGGAATCTGTTGCTGGCTGTGCTCTCCGATACCAGAGCCTTTATTATGTTGGTAACATTGGCTATTTATATATGAGGCCTCCTGTGTGCTCTGGTTTTCTTCCAATGACCCAGAACAATAGTCAGTCTTTACAAGATCCCGCAGGACCACACAATTCTTTCACATTATAATTCTGCCTCATATAAGTGTAGCCCCTCTTTCCAGGCACCTTCTCCAACAGAAGATTGTATAAGTCAGACCTAGGAGCAAAACACAACTTTCATGACTCCTGAATCTGGTGTGGTAATACCATATGGCCCATTCTCTTTGCTGAAATTCTCAGGCTTGAAAAATAGTGTTCCTGTCCTTGACAAATCGTAAAGGAGGCTCAGTAAGAGAAAGTAGGAAGGACCCTAGTTTTCAAAATAAAAGGTTCAGGAAGCATCAAGAAGAAGAGCCCTGACTCTGAATCGGAGAAATTCCCTGCACAGGTTTCGAGGTCTAAAAGTGTGAATTTCGTGCCTCTTCCCATATGAAAGAGAAAGAAAATTCATAACCAGCATCCTCTGAGCCCCGGCCACAGCAGCACTTACCTCCTCGCCATTCTGGCCCAGCTCTACCTTGGGGGGGAACAGGGGGAGGGAGCAGGGCGGTTTCCTTCTTGTTGGTTTACTGGCTGGTGTCTAGAGGGAGGGTGACAGACGGACACACAGAGAGAAAAAGAGAGAGAGTGCTAATCAGGCAACAGGGAGGAAGAGGAAGGAAGTGGAAACTGGTTTTAGGAATGTTTAGGGATGTCTGCAGGAGAAAAGAATGGAGGGAGGGATTGCGTGTCTTTGAGACTGCCCATTAACTATATAAATTAACTCTATTTAGCTGTCTGCCCAATTTGATTTTCAGTCTCTTCTCTCCTAGTCCTTTCCTGCTGGAGCATCCTCCTTTACTTGAGACTCCTTGGCTTAACACAACCTCTCAAAATGACACGCGCATCCTTCCGCGCACTGCCAGCACCTTAGATCAACACCACTTTCTTCACCCTTTATGACATTTCTATAAAGGCCAGAAACTGTGGACCAATTTTTCAGATGGGAAAACAAAAGCACAAAATAACAGACCTAAAAAAGCATGACAACTTCGCTGTCGTTTGCCCCAAGAGGCCATGATAAATCTCCCCAACCTCGGGGTGCCCTTCCCTCATTTCACTTCTCATGAGCTGCTCAGACTGTATGACTCAAGGAAACCTGGCCCAAATCTCTCCAGCCTCACAACACCCCTTTTCACACTGTCCTCTCCAGCAGGATTCTTCCAGAATCCACTGGTCACTGGATCCCTGTCCTTTCTGACCCCTGGCTTCTTATCTGAATGTGCTTCCCTTTAAGTCCTCTCTTCCTTCTCAGCTCTCAGTTTGGGATCTGCCCTGCCCTGCCCTGCCCTGCCCTGCCCTGCCCTGCCTTGTTCTGGATTCCTAGGCGCCGGGGCAGGACCCCAGCGTGGGGACTTCTTTCTTCTGAACCAGAGCAGGCCTGGCACGGCTGTGCAACATCTGCGTCTCCATCAGGGGATGCTGGAGATGGAAACGAATCCCGACCCCGCCTCTGAGGGGCAGCCTTTCAGCTCTCCGCCCGCATCTCCTCCTTCCTCCCAGGAGGGTAAGCCCCGCTCTGTGGGGAAAGATCCTGCACAGCCCAGCAGCAGCAGCGAGGCGACATTCCTTACATTCAGAGGGACCCCTCTCTGGCTTTTCTTCCTAATTTGGTATTTACCAAGCCTCCTCCCTCCCTCCCTCTCCTCTGGGCAGGACCCAGACTTCCCCATCCTCCAGCCCCCTCCCAGAAGAGGGGCTCCGAAGCGCCAGACCCACCTCCTTTGCAGCCGCCGCCTGCTCCCTAAACCGCCCAGCCAGCTGGGCCACCGAGGGGGGCGCTGAGTTGTCCACACTGGCATTGGTCTCCGCTGGTCTTTCCTGGCAAACCAAAAGGAAGCAAACGTTAACCAGCAAGTGTGCGCTTGGCTCCTCTCAGTGTCTACCAGGTGCCAGGCAAGACACTCGTCTTGTGGCCACAAGCAGGGATGCTGTGACAAGGAGGTATTTTAACCGCATTTTGCAATTGGTTCCTGCATCCAAAGATTTAAAAAAACCATTCAGTCAACCACATTTAGGGACCATTTACAATGCGCTCAGCCCTGCATGTGGCCCTGGGGATCTGGAGAGGAAGAAGAGATGGTCCTGCCCTGCAGGGTGCCCAGGGCTGTGGGAGGCAGTGCAAGCCGCGGCTTCCCCCTCCGTGTAGACCGGGCCTGCAAAGGGCTCGGTCAGCGACAGTGTCGAGTCTCCTTGCCTTGGCCAGACGAGGCTTTGAACACCAGGCTGGTGAAATGCACTGGAGAGAGGGGCCTTTAATTGTATGAAATGGGTGAGCAAACGCCCTAAATGGAGCTTTTAATGTGTATATACGTGTCTTGTCCTCCCCACCTAACTGAGGCCCTGGGCACAGCCATGCTCAACACATTTGTTGAATCAATAAACGAATGTGAGGCAGGCAGTGGTGGCGGCAGAGCGGACGCGGGGAGTCAGCCTGGGGGCTCCTCTCCTGCTGGCTCCGGGCCTTGCGCACCGACCCCACCTTCCACGCCTTCACAGGGACAACAGTGGCACATCCCTCACAAGGTGGCTCCGTGGATTCAGTGACTAAAGTGCGGGCCAGGCCTGGCCCAGGATAAGCGCTCAGGTGGGGTGTTATTACCACAGGCGATGGGCCCTCCTGGAGCCCCCGGTGCCGCGGTTGGGCATCTGTGCACCGCGTGGCTGTCCTTCAGTGTCCTCACTGAGCGACACTCACCCTTCTGCTCTTCTGTCCCTTTTTGCTGAAGGGATTTCCTGGATGCTAGTTTTCTCCAAGCTGGTTTCAAGCACATCCGAGCCCCCACTCTGCCACCACGGCAGGTCACCCGTTTACTGTGGCTCCCCCTGCCCCAGGGCACCACCATGCTCCCTGAAGAGACCAAGACGCGCCCTGGACGCGGTTCACTCCATGTGCCGTTTGTCACCGAGACACAGAGGGCGAGTCAGCGAGTGTTGGAAATGGCCACCTCGCTTCTGCCTTGTTACACACAGCCTACAGAACCACCTGGATTTAATAGTGTTTCTTAAATGTCCAGACCCAGAGACGTTAGGCTTTTGTTTTTTGTGACCACGATGACAACAGTTCTTACACAGACGGCAAACTCCCTCTCTGCTTGCCCTCCTCACATCCAGCCTGACACTGGGAGCACCTGGGCAGCCGTTTGCCTGAGAAAGTCTCTCTCTGTCTTTCCGTGGGGCTCACGGCCTCAGAGACGAGGCATGCTCCTCTCCAGCTGCCGTGTGTGCCCCCGGATACTGCACGTGCACACACACAGAGACACACACACAGACATGCACACACACACAAACATGCACGCGCACACAAATGCACACACACAGAGACATGCGCACGCCCACACACACAGACATGCACACATATTTCCTAGGGCCTCCTTTTTGTGCTAAAAGTGTCTCCAAGCTTTCTTATTTGGGTGGTCCCCCCAGAGTAAATGTCATGCTCATGCTATGATGCTGCCCCCTTGACAGACGGGAGGGGCAGACCCCTGGCCCACTAGCTGCCGGCAGGGAAGTTAAGTAAATGGAGGCAGAGCTTTGGGAAGAAGGCTCTGTTAGAGACAGGAGCGCCTGCTGCGGCCCTGGACCTTCCGCCCTGTGAACAGGCTGTCCTGAAGGAGCTGCTTCCTGCACGATTTGAGTTCATCCCCATCCCAGCCTAAACGCCAAAGGCTGACTTCACACGGAGATGTAAAAGGATTCACCTCTCAGCGATGCCAGAGTCCCCACAGCGCTGGGGGAAGCAGGGGAGTCCGATCCCCTCATTAGTGCCCGCTGGGCAGAGCTCCGACTCGCACCTGTCCGACCACACTTGTGGCGTCAGGAGGGGCCAACATCTTGTCCGCTGGGAACAACGGAGGGGCTCAGGGACAGTGTGATTAATTGAGCTGCTCTTGGCAAAGATGCTGGGCCCATCGGTCTGTCCATCTGTCTCACTTCCTGCCCACATAACAGATCAGTCTCTCTGTCTGCTGCTGTTTACTGCTGGGTCCTGCTGACAGCGCACTTTACCTCCGCTCCAAAGGCGCCAATCACTGGCGGTGCAGGAAGATACATTCCAGATAAAAATAGAGCTGTGCAGGAGTCAAAAACTCTCCCTGACTTCCCCGTCTCGAAACTGGGCTTGGCAAGGGGCTCAGAAGCAAGAGAAGTACGAGGCTTCTGGAAGCATTTAGGGCTTAAAAACTGGGTTGAAAGAAAAACTATAATACGTCTGAATTTGTTTTCCTGGAGCCCAGTGAATGGGTTTTCTTTAGAACATCTAAGCTTCCCCAGCTTGTGGAAGCCTGGAAAATCCATTCACCGCCAGCCCCTCTCCAGATGCTTCTCATTCTGTGTTGTGGAAGACTAACTGATTATTGCCTTCTCCCAGCTGGGCACACTAAAGCCCAGAGAGGGCAAGTAACTTAGTCAGAGTCACATAGGAGAAGTCAAACAGAATAATCTGTGAAACACTTAACTCCAATGCCTGGTAATCCAGCAAAGGACATCAGTCAGGTAGCATAATTTGTGAAGGTACTTTGAAAACCGTCAAGTGCCATAAAAACAGTGAAATTATCATTAGCTACTGGGTTGCAAGGGTGAAAGGGAAGAAGCATGGCCTTAAGGATGGACGGGAGCCAGTGGCCCTGCCTGTTGGAGGCTCTGCCTGGATTTCTGCCTTGCATTTCCGGCAGGTACAACTACCAACGTCCTCCAGGGGTCCAACAGCACCACCTCAGCCCCAGGCAGGTGAGCGACTTCTGCAGTAGCTCTCTCGGTCCTGAGGATGGTTTAGTAAGGGTATGCTCTCACCTTGACTGTTCTTAGTTCTGAGAAGGACTTCAGGTCCCTACTAGTCCCGGTAGGGATCCTGGGACCCCTTAGCCTCCCTGGAACTAAGCGTTGTTTCTCTGTTCCAGGGATCAGAAAGTATTTAACACAGAGTCTGGAACCCAGAAAGTCCTCAGCGAAAGCACATTCTTCCCCCTCCCCCATCCAACCCAGCCTGTGGTGTCAGGGCCTGGGAACCTGCTGCTGAAGTCACCGACACTCTCAACCCAGCCCTTGGGACACGCCTCCCCATTCTGGGTCTTGATCACTGTTGACGCAGCTTGTCCTTTCTTCTTGGGCCACGTCTTAAATCTGTTTTCTGAGCTCCTCTCCCTTTGTGTCCTCCTGTAGCTGACACCCATCTTTATGGACTGAGGCCTCTACTCCATCTTCCTGGGCCCTGATCTGCTGACCAAGCCCTTCCTGCCCCGTTCCAGCCTGGCCCTGCCAGCCAGCGTGGAAACCACTCCATGGTTCCTGTCTGGCTTTGCCCAGGCCAGGAGAAAATCACCCTTCGTGTTTACTTTCCATTTCTATGGGACTTTCTTCTGAGAACTGAGGAGCCCCTGTGTCTGGACAGCATGGAACTTCCCCCACACTGTTGCCATGTTGAGTAAATACAATTTGGATGCTGCGGACCATCCACACAGTGGAACCTTTGTGTACAGGCCCGAATCGGGCTCTACCTACCTCCCTGGCTCGGCCCCTGTTAACCGTCTCTGGGCCCGGGTTTAGGAAACGAGGCCTCCCCATCCACGCTTGGGAGGAGAAGCAATGAGACGGCTCTGCCTGGGGCTGAGGAAGCCCTGCTCTTGGCTAAAAGGAAGGTTCTCTTGCTCCCCAGAAACACGCCAGACAACCCAGAGGCTCGAAAGTACACAGCATGCTTGCTTCTTTGCTCTTCTAGAACCGCGATGGCTCTTAAGACAGTCACGAAGGTACTCACCCCCTCCCCATAGGACTGTACTTCCACCATCATTTGAAAAGGATCAACAGACAGTCCCTTTGGGATGCTGCAATGATTCCAGAGTCTTCTTTACTCTCTTACCTTACCCCTAACTCTTCCAGTCACCCCAGCGTTTAGCCATTGCCATCCTAAAGGAAGGAGAGGGTACTGCACTGGGAACCAGGGCCTGTCGGACCTGCCTGCCTCCTCAGAGCAGCTGCTGTGTGGGAGGCACCATCCTGACAGCACTTGACATCTTTTCTACCCTTCTCACAACACCTCTTCTAGGACAGAAAACGGCCCGGAGTGGCCAATTTGCTATACAAGTTAGTAAGTGTGGCACCAGAATTACTGAATCCCAGAGCTCTAGCTCTTTCCACACCCACACGCCACACTGACTCTAGCCCTTTGCTGAGAGTTACCTTTTACTCAGTCTCTCATCAATAAACACTTACTGTTCTGGCCCTGGGGCGTCACAGCGAACAAAAGAGCGTCCTTGCACTTAGGAGTTGCAGTGAGGGTAGCAAACAATAAGCAGATACACAAACAAATAACTTGTTAAATACCATGAAAAAGATAAAATAAGGCACTTTATCTACGGAGTGTGGGAGGGCCTCTCAGAGGAGGGGTCATCTGAGTTGACTCCAAGCTGGAGAAAAGAAGGGAAGAAAACTGTTCTGAGCAGAAAGCACAGACAGGAACAGAGGCTGAGGGGCGCAGAAAAAAGAGAAGTGCGGCGGGGACCTGTTGACGCAAGAGAGGGAAGGGGACACAGAGAAGGGGAGGGAAAGCACGAGACGCAGCCTGGGGCCCAGCGCATGGGGCCTTGCGGACTGTGGCAAGCAGTTCATATGTTATTGGGAGTGAATGGGATGTCCTCCGGAGGGTTTCAAAAAGGGATGTGACCTGAGTTACACATGAAGAGGCTGTCTGTGGAGGATGGACGAGAGTGAAGGCAGAGAGACCAGGAAGAAGGTTCTGGCAGTAGCGCAGCCGAGAGGCGATGGTGGATGGACCATGCTTGTGGCAGCAGATAGTGAGAAGGGGGAGGACCTGGAGGGAGCACAGCTAGGAATTACTGATGCATTGGGTGTGGGGAGCAATGGAAGGAGGACAATCGAGAATAACTCCTGGATGTTTGACTTGGACAACGGGAGGCATGGGGTATTTCTTCCCAGGTTGGGGAAGGCCTGTTGGGGAGCGAGATGTGAGTGGGTGTAGGTGGGGGATGAATAGTTCTTTCTTGGTCACAAAAGTATGAAATGGTCTATTAGACATCCAAGTGGAGATGCAGTAGAGCGAGTTGAATACACACCCAAGACTGGAGGTCAGAGTGGGTGTCCAGGGTGGAAACAAAACTTTGACAATCACTAGTTAGAGATGGTATTTGAAGTCACAGGACTGGATAAAATCACAGGAAATACAGAATAGAGAAGAGAAGAGGTCCAAAGACCAAGCTCTGGGCTGTCTCCTTCTCAGCACCAGGCTGGCTCTCACTCACAAAGGTGAGGGGACTGCTCCTGCTACTCCAGTGGGAGCCTTGCAGATAGTTTGGTGCAGACTGAAGATGGAATGGGTTGGGGTCAGAAGATTTCTTTGGCTTAGGTGATAGAGGGTAAGCAATCCTGGAATGTCACTGGGAAGAAAAACATGGTGTCCTCCATCCATGCTGTTGGGTCACGTATTCATCATTTCTTGAGCACCTATGGACACTGTAGCATGCTCTGGGATAACAGTGGTGGCCCTCAGGAAGAGAGCAGCCTTTTTGGGGGGAGGTGAGAATAGACAGGAAGTGAAGAAGAACAACAATACCCAGATAAGGCAGAGGAACAGAAATGTGGGTGTGTGAACACTGGTCAAGTATTTCACATAAGACCAAAAAAGTCCCAAATACCCTCTACCTACCCACTTGTAGGCTTTAAGGATCTGAAAATGGCAATCCGTGGCCTCTGAGATTCTCTCCCAGGGGAAACCCAGGGAAAGTACTCTCCTCACACAAAGGACCCCCAGGCCCCTGAATTGGGAATGAGTCCCTCTTTGGGACCTCCAGGACTTCTCATTTCCTCCTTGGATGTGGGCTGCAGCCCAGGGGCCTGGCCAGGGCTTAGCAACCCTCAGTCAGCGGGACACAGTCCTGACTGCTTCAGTGCTTTCAGAATTGGTGTAGCCCACAGCCTCAGGTGCCTGGCGGGTCACCCAGGTGGGTTTGCCAGCTTTAGTGGTGGTGGCACAGGAGGAGTGTCCAGGTGGATTCCCAGGTAACAGCAGGGACAACAGAGAAATGGGAGGGAGATGTCCATTCCAAATGCCATCATAGTGATAGGAACTGATGAATGCAATTTGGGAGATAACGTACATGAAATTTCTCTACAAAACCTGTTAACTATTATACAAGCATAAGGAAAAAACCCATTTTGAGTGTGGCAGAGTTGGGGGATGCACAGGGACAATGTGATAGAAGTGGAAAGAACAACTAATTCAGAGTTAGACCTGGGTTTCGATCTTGGCTCTGACATACGTTGGGGGTGGACCTTTCTGAGCCGCAGTTTCCCTATCTGTAAATGAGATTATTAACACCCTTTGGCCTTTGCTCCAACCCAATATGCAACATGTACCTTGTTTTCCGGAGGCTGCACCATCCTTCCTTCATGGCCACAGGAAGTGGCCAATATCCCCAGAGTCCCCACCAGATTCAGATTCAGCCCTGTCTGTCCCAAGAGGAGCTGCCGGTGTCACAGTGCTCCATGTGGGGCAGAGGGGCACAGGGTACAGGCTCCGGGCCGGACTGCCTGGGTTCAAATCCTGGCTCTGCATTTCCTAGTTCTGTGGCCTTGGACAAATTACCCAACTCTTTTTCTTCGGTTTCTATCTATATAATGGGGATGATGGTGGTACTATCTATGATATATGGTCACTGGAAGGATTTAATGAGTGCTGTGCATGTAAAATGCCTAGAAGAGGGGATGGCACGAAGTGTTTGAAAATTGTTAGTATTAATTATTACAGCTATAAACTATAATAGCTATAAATAGCTGTTATTAAATGTGGGCTATGGGGCTAGCACGTTCCCCGAATATGCCAAGGGATGTCCAGGGTCTCATCTAGTCTCCTCTACGCTTCTATTCTCTCTGGGTCCACAGAAATCCCAGGGGAGCCACAGCTGGCTAAGGTGTGTTCCCTGCTGTTTCCCGCCATTCTTAATTCAGGAGGGGGCCATCCTGACTCAGCCATTTTGGTGGGCTATTTTATTACCAAGGCAGACACTTAATAGACACTCTACCCCTGAGCGTTCAAACCATCCCTGAGAAACAGTAACTAGCGATTAAAACAACAAACAAAGCTAAGTTTCATTTCATAGCTTTTAGGGTCACGACACAGGTCGGAATACACACACAGCCCAGCTGTCCAAAGCTCTGTGTCAAAGCAAGACAGCTCAACTGAAATATCAAGTCCACGTCCATTCACCGAACGGATAAACAAACTGCGGGATATCCGTACGATGGATTATTATTTGGCCACAAAAAGGAATGAAGCACTGACACACGCTACAACACAGATGAACCTTGATGACATCATGCTAAGTGAAAGAAGCCAGTCACAAAAGACCACATATTACATGATTCCATTTATATGAACTCTCCAGAATAAGCTAATCTATAGAGACAGAAAGGGTATTAGTGGTTGCTTAGGCCAGGAGGGACGGGAAGACAAGAGATGGGGTGATAGCTGAAGCGTAGAGGGTTTCTTCTTTTTTGAGGTGATGAAAATGTTATAAAATTGACAGTGGTGATGGTTGCACGTATCTGTGAATATACTAAAAACCAGTGAATGTTACACTTTAAATGGGTGAATTGTATGGAATGTAAATTATATCTCAGTAAAGCTGTTATTTAAAAAAGTGTCATCCTTACACCCAGTCTGAAGGGCCTGTTGGTCTGGGAGAGGGAGAGGCCAATGGAGAGAAACCAGCTCTGTCTCCATGTTCCTGACTTCCCTTCCCTCCTGTTCAGCGTCCTCTGCCCATAGGCTCAGCCTTTCCCTCGCTCCCAGCATGCCTTGCAGCTACAGACACATCTAAGGAGTGTCTTCCAACTTGCGGCTGGAAGGGGTGACTATGAAGTCAGGCACCTCACAGGTTTGTGAGAAGGACAGAGGAGTTTGACGTGAAGGACTTCACTGAGAGCCCCTCCAAGTCTGAGGGGTGGGCTGGGCTGCAGGAGCCACCGCACCAGGGCTACCTGGAGACCTGGGGTAGGCTGCAGCCGCCTGGAGGCCACGCATGAATACTCTTCACTAGGAGCCTGTAGGGCCTGGGCCTTGCTTGCTCAAGAGAAACCCCCAGGCCCATTGCAACCATGTGTCCTTCTGGATCCCGGGATTTGTAACGATCTGGGCCTGGCCAGCCCGGATCCTCCCTTATCCCATGAGAAGAACATCACGTCTTACAGAGACACAGAGCCTCTCCATGTGAGCTACTGTTCCTGGGAACGCTGGTCGTACCAAGGACAGCCCTTGGCAAGCATGCAGCCTCTGCTCCTCTGCTTACTTAAGCAAGCTTCTCTTGTGGGGCGATTGTGGGTGCACACTTCCATCCAGCCGGCCGCCACTGGACACTCTCCCACAAGTAGGACCCAATAAACCTATATGTCCCGTTCGCAGTCTCTGGGTCGTTTCTTCAGTCTCTCGGCATAATATCCTGCCCCCTAGCCCAGCTGGGCCTGTGGCGAAACACAGCCATTTCTGCTTCCCAAGTGGGAGTCCAGAGACAGTGTGTATCCTGGGGTCTGGGACATTTGTCCTTCAGGCCACAGCAGAAAGCCAAGACATACCTTCTAAGATTAGAACAAGTTGCCCAAGGACCCGGGCCTGCCTCCCAGTCAGCTGCAGCCTCTCCTGTTACAGAGGCTCCGCTCCCCTCTGCTCCCCTCCACCTCCCTTGCAGTAGAGCTGGACTCTTAGCAGGGAGCCCCTCAGGTCACCATGGGCAAGACGCAGGGCTGGGTCCTTTGCTCCCTCTTTCTTTTTTCTTTTTTTTTTTTTTTTTACCATATCACGGACTCATTTCTTCACTCATCCTTTCTTTCTTCCTGTATTCCAGGCCCTGCGCCAGGATATAGCAGGTCCTTTCACAATGGAAGCCACAGTCTAGTGAGGGAGACAGACATTCAACAACTATCACTACTTTTACTCCAGTTTATTGTTTCTTAGGGTGATAAATGCTGCAGGGGGCAAGGATTAGGAGAGCAAGTGACAGGGGATCTGACCCAAAGATGTGACATGTAAACTGAGATCTGAGAGGTGAGTAGAAGTGATCCAAGCAAAGCGTGTGTAGTGCGGAGGGGAGGGAGGCAGCCAAGAGCATTCTAAGTGGAGTTGACACAAAAGCCCAGAGCCAAGAGCAGGAGGTGTTTGAGCAAATGAAAGGAGGCCTGTGTGGCTGGCACTCAGAAGGTTTATCAGATACCCACAGTTCTGCAAGGGTGTCTCCTGTGTTATAAGCCTTGAGCACAGGGACCATGTGTCATTCATGTCCCCAGCCCCTAGCCTACTGCCTGGCCCATATTAAGTGCCCGATAAATGCTGGTAAATGAATGAATGAATAAATGAATGATGCCTCAGTAAACCAACACCACTGGGCTGAGATCGTGAGGGCCTGATAAATATAGATCAGGACCTTGAAGTGAAAATGGAAACAAAGTGTCAGCCAGCATTGGCTCTGGGCATACCAGGGTTGTATATTTTCATTAAGGTTCATTGACCCGTCCAAGGTCACTGGAATAGTAACTAGAGGACAAAGAATGAGACCTTCCCTGCCGAGTCCAATACTTAACAATCGGAGCCTCCAGTCTCTACATGGAGCTAAGAAATCCATTATAATTTCATGTTCGCATCCCTGGGTATCTTTCTTCTCCGGTTTGAATAACCCAGCTATCCTAAAACATGACTTATCTACAAAATACTTAAAATTTGTCTCTTTCTTTATCCAGAGTGGTTCAGTCTTTCTGTTGGCTGTTGATTTTTCAGACGCATTTCATCAAGGAGCAAACGGAGGCAAAGGGAGGGCGTGGGTCCCCTGTCAACGTAGAACGACGTCCGCCCAGGACCTGAAGTCCCCACCTCTGGCCTGTCTCGGCAGCTGTCCGCAGACACCAGGACTGTGCCCCAGGCCATTGCTGCCCAGGGTGCTCCAGGCAGGAGCCCACAATCCCTGGTATGTCAATAGGGCCCATGCAAAGCACAGACAGGCTCTCCCTGCCCTTGAAGCCGACTTGGCTGGAATGGGCCAAAGGGGTCAGGAAGCTCTTCTTTCAGTTATCCTTCTCATCTCCTCTCACCACACCCCAAAGAAGACAAAAGAAAACCGCCCAGCTGAGCTGAGTGGCTTCACCTGAGTGCAGACCTGCGTGCCTTGAGTGACTGCCAGGCTGCTCAAGTCCCCCCGGTCCCCGCCCCCACCCCTCCCCACCCAGCATTATGGGCATACTGAGTGATTCTGTCTACACCTACTGCCATAGCTCACATGTCTCTGTAGAAACTGGTTTTGAATTGGCAATAGTAGCCTTTGGCCGTGTATCTCCTCAACGATAATTAAGCAGCTAACTTACTGAACGTTTATTGTGCCAGGTAGTGTGTTAAGATTATCTCATTTGATCCTCACAACAGCTCTGCCATGTGGGTTTTGTCATCACCTCCATTTTACTGATGAGAAAACTGATACTCAGAGAGGTCAAGTAACTGGTCTGAGGTTGCATAGCTACTAACGGTAGGTCTAGCTGGTCACGTTCAGATGGTCAACTAAAGCCTGTGTTCCTAAGCACAGCATTGCACTGCCTCCTGCAGCAAACACATTTGGGAGTTCACATTTTGGGGTTAAAAAGTACTCATCGAATTCAGTATTCATAAGACAAACAACCCCAATAAAAAATGGGCAAAGGATTTGAACAGAATCTTCACCAAAGAAGATATATGAACGGCTAATAAGCACACTAGTCATTAAGTAAATGCAAATTAAGACTGCAGAGAGATACCACCACACGCCCACAAGAACGGCTAAAATAAACTAAACTGACAATATCTAATTTTGGTGAGCCTGGAGAGGAACTGGAATGCTTATATACTGTTGGTGGGAATGCTAAATGGTAGAGCCACTTGGAAAAATATTTTGGCAGCTTCTCACCAAGTTAAACATACACCAACTAAACAACCCAACAATCCCACGCTTTGGTATTTGCCCAAGAGAACTGAAAACATATGTCCATATAAAGACTTGTATGCAAATCTTTGGAGCAGATTTATCATTAATGGCCCAGATCTAGAAACAACCCAAATGTCCATCAACTGGTGAAGTGGATAACTGACCACATTCTGTTATACCACAGAATACTACTCAGGAAAACGCAATGAACCAGTGACACGCACAACATGGATGAATCCTGAAAGCATTACGCCAAGTGAAAGGAGTCAGACACAAAAGACTACCAGTATGATTCCACTTATACAACATTCTTTTTTTTTTTAAAGATTGGCACCTGAGCTAACAACTGTTGCCAATCTTCTTTTCTTTTTTCCTGATTTTTCTCCCCAAATCCCCTCAGTACATAGTTGTATATTTTAGTTGTGGGTCCTTCTAGTTGTGGCATGTGGGATGCTGCCTCAACATGGCCCAATGAACGGCGCCATGTCCGCGCCCAGGATCTGAACCAGCAAAACCCTGGGCCACCAAAGGAGAGCACGCGAACTTAACCACTCAGCCATGGGGCTGGCCCCTACACAACATTCTTAAAAAGGCAAAGCTATAATGACAGAAAGCAGATCACTGATGCCTGGGACCAGGGGATCCACTGTCAAGGGTACAGGGACCCTCTGAGGTGATGGAAATGTTCTAGATCTTGATTGCGGTATATACCTTGTGGTAGAAGTTACATAACTGCATCCGGCTGTCAACACTCATCAAACTGTATGCTTAAAATAGGTGAATCTTACTCTATGTAAATTTTACCTTATAAAGTGATAAATGTTTTTAAAGATTTAAATGCTCATCACAGCTTAAAAAAAAGGTTGAGCCACACTCCATCTGCGAGAGATCTCCTTTCATTTGCCCTGGAGCAAGGGGACCAGCTCAGTCCCAGGATGCCAGCCCTATGGGGCCCATGGCGTTGCCAAGAAGGCACCGTGGTTGAAAGAGGTTGGCAACCTCTGGCAGCTGCCAGGAGTGGGCCACACCCTGCTATTCCTGTCCAACCCAGGGCAGCCACCAGCACTCATGAAGCCAGAATGGAGAAGCGAGCACAGAATTTAGGGCTTGACAAGCCCAGGTTTGAATTCCATTCTACAATTATGGGCTGTGGGATCTTGGGCAAATGACTTAGCTGCTCAGTCTCAACTGTAAAGTGCGGCCAATAACGCCCCCTCGTAGCATCATGAAGATGCTACGAGAGAGTTTGGATTAGACAGTTTGGGTCCAAATCCAAACCTGCCTCTTACTAAATGTGTGATCTTAGGCAAGACGCTTCACTTCACTGAACCTCAGTTTCCCCACTTGTAAAATAAGGCTTGTAATAACATTTATCTCATGATCGTTACAAAGCCCAAATGAGACAACGCACATCCAGTCCCAGCACAGTGCCTGGCACAGAAGCTGTGCCTCCCATTTTAGCTATTGTGGTTGCCCCCTAAGATACTGACTGCCACACAGCGGGTCTTAGTTGGAAAGCGGGCTCCCTTGCAGTCCTTGTAGGGATGCCAGGCTGATGCCAGTCGGTCCTGAAGAAGTGCAGGAGGGTAGCAGGGATCTGCTGCTGCCAGGTCATTTTCATCCCCCTCCTGCAGAACAAGTCTGCAGACCAGGTGGACTGGCAGTGCATCTTAGTGTCAGAGGAATTTACCAATGGGAATCTTCTGAATCACACAAAAGAGCAGACTGGCTAACTGGAGTGTGAATCTGCATGCAGCCATGTGTAGCCTAACTCACAGCAGGGCCGCTCATGTGCTGGGGTCACTTGGATGTCTTGGGAATGTGGGGTAGGGTAATGGGGGCAAGACCAGCCATCCGAGGGAAGCCTGCTTCTGGCTTCTGTAAGTTGGGAGGGTCTTGCCTTTCACTTAGGGCCCTACACCAGGAAGCGGCCATAAAGGAAAGCCCTATGACCAGAGTTTGAGGGTTGTGCCTGCCCCGTAGGTCCAAGCCTGATCAGGCTAGTTTCTCAAGTGGGGCTACAACAGGTGAATGGCTTGAGTAGCTCTCCAGGGAACATGCCTGGGTCCAAAGGGTGAAGGGAGTGGGAAAAAGGGGTTAAGTCTCTGGGCAGATATGCTCTGTCCTGAAGAGTCAGAAGGGAAGATCCAGATGAGTTATTTCAAGAGCTGAGCAGCCTGGGGGCAGGGGAGGCCACTGACCCAGCAGTCCCGAGAGCTGTGTGAACTCTCCGCCCCTCTCTGCCCTTCCGTTTCCTCATCTGTGAAACGAGGGCCTTGAGAAGGATGCTTTCCAAGGTCCCTTCGGCTGGCTTGCTCTTTTTTTTTTTTCTTACTGCAACATCACTGTGAAGAAAATTGGGAACACTTAGGTTATCTTTCTTGTATAGATGAAAACGGAGGTAGATGACCTAGCTAAGCTCAGGTGGAATCGGAGCAAACTCTGCCAGGAAGCTCAGGAATCCCAGGGAAGCAGAGCACTATCCCCTGGGCATCTCACACACAACTCAGAGCAAAGAACACCACCCCTCCTTCTCCGCCTCCTTTCCAAGAACATTCTACGAGTGGAACCCTGTCCCACTCTCAAACTGGGACGCAGATGCTCAATGCAATATAATCCTTTCATTCCAAATTAGCAAACTAGGGTCAGTCATTCTTCTGGAAAGAAGAATTTCAGGAGATCGAGACGGCATGGCACAAACAGCTTGGGAGGCCGTTAAAGCAATAAAGAGGACAGTGGGTGAGAAAGTGGTAACAAAGAACAATGACCCAGCAGGAACAAGGGAGAAAGGCTGAAAGAAGCATCACTGTAAAGGGGGAAGGTAAATGAGTAGAGAGGGCTCCCATGTCCTCCGTCCCATCCCCCCACCCCCAGCTGGGGAAAGAATAACCCCCACTTGAGTTTTCTCGGGGACGTGCTGCGAAGAAGGAAGGACCACAGGCTTTGTCTTCATTCACTCCCACCCATTGGCATGTTACCCTTTTGCTCTCTGCTATGCCAAGGGCACAGGCCGGGTGCCTCGGCCAGCTTGGGAGCCTCACAGTTCTGAAGCAGGAAGGGCTGAGGGAGGAACGGGGGCTCTAAGAATAGAATGGGCCTGCAGGGAACACGCTTCTAGCTAATCCCCTAGGGGAGTGACTCTCCAGGGCTGTGTGGGAGGGAGGGGCATTGTCCTTCCCGCAGGGGGCTCCCAGGCTCTGAGCAGAAGTTCCTCACAGGAAACCCAAGAAAGGTCCTCCCAGCAGCCAGCACACAAATATCCTGGCCCCCGGCCCAGGAAGCAATGAGTACAGGGTCTAGGATACAAATAAACCAGCCTCATCTTGCTACCCTCTAATCAGCATCTGTGCCGCCCTCCACCGCATACACAAGGAGTCTCTGGACACTGGCCAAGCTGCTCCTCATGTGGATATTTGGCCAGGTGACTCAAGATGACTTGGTTTTCCTCTCGACAGTGGAGCCGTGGACAGCCCAGGCGGTACTTTATCCCATCACTCCAGCACACTCACACACACACATCTCCTAGCAGCCTCCAGGGAGCCCGGGATGGCGGTGGCTGTGGCTTTTCCAGGAGAGATGGCTCCACTCTAAGTGGCTCCCAGGTCACCTCACACAGAGAGGACCCAGGATTGCAGAAGGACCTCCTTAACCCTCACAGAAAGCAGAGAGCAGAGTGATGCTCACTTCCACTCCAGGGTCAGCATGGTGCTGGTAACGAGGTCAGACTGGCCCATGCTGGCCCGTCTGCAATCAGCCTGCGGTCCACAGGCTGGCGTGATGCCGTGCGAGGGGAGGACTCAGCCCAAAGTGGAGTCTAGTCGAGACTCATCTCCTCCAGACTTCATTTCCTTCTCTGTAAAATGAGGACGATGTCTACTACACAAAGTCATTATGATAATTAAGTGAAATTGTGCATGGGAAGTGTCTGAAAAGCCAATATTTTAAAAAATTGATGGATTGATTGATCCTATTTGCCACTGATTTTACTTAAGATGGCCAGGAGCTGACCCATGTTGGGGTTAGAACCTGCTTGGTAGCCAAGCCCTTAAGTTAAACGGAGACTTCTGTAGGTTCACCGTTGCAAACATTTTAAAGCCAACTGAGATTTAAGAAGATTCAATATCCCTAGAGAAGTCCTGGCTAAATGTCATTTTAGCGAAGGCCAGAAGTTCCTGGAAAATAAAAAGCCATCAGCCAACGAATTTGGGGGAGAGAGGGGAGTGGTCATAGAGAAATTAAGTCATGGCCCCTGCTCTGCTGAAGCTGACAGTCCAGCTTGGGAATAGAAGCAAAGGTAGATTAGATGCAAGGGAGTTCAGAAGACAATGCTACAAGAAGTTGTATCCTTGTGTGGTGGGATGAACGGCCCAAGAAGCAGCACAGGCTGAGGACCCAGGAAGGAGAAGCCGTGGGGTAAGGATGGGGTAAGACTGGATCAGGAGGTGCTTCGAGACAGTGCTCCGGAGACAGAAGGTTGGACTGATACCCCACTCTGCTCCTGGTGTGACGGTGGGCAGCTGACCTCACCTCTAAACATCAGGCGCCTCATCCGTAAGGGGAGGACAGCAGCATTTACAGCACAGGCTTACGTAAGAATCGAGGGAGAGCACAGGTACAGTGCTTAGCACAGAGTCTATTTGGGATTTATCCTGCAAGGGAAAATCTGGCAAGGAGCTTAAAGGAAAACACTTGTCCTGAATTCTTACCATGCAAACTGCAGAGAGGCGCGCAGGCAGCCCCCGCAGGGACCAACACGTCCTTTTGGAGAGAGGGCTGGATGTTCAGGGAAGGGTGGGCGACCCAACTCAGATGGCAGGAAAGGACCCTGTGACCCTGGGAGGCCCCAGAGTAAGGGCATGGAGAGTTCAGGAACATTCCACATCTATCCCGCAGAAAGAAGGACAAAATATAGAAGAAAGCTGGGAAAATGGAAGGAAAACTTCCATTTAAGGAGCAAATGGGGAGGGGGCTGGCAGGGCAGGGAAGAGGAGACAGGGGCTAAGAGCTGGAGAGAGAAAAATTCCAGACTGGTATCAGCTACACGATCTGGCCAGAGAACTGGACACGTGGTCTAAGGGGAGCCTGTGATAACAGTTCCCAGCATGCTTTGCTGAATTCCCACGCCTGGCTCTGGGGTTCATGACATTTTGAAGGCAAACTGAGATTAATTAGCTGAAACACAGGATGTAACAGCAAAGTACAGGATAAAAGAGTGTTAAAATAAAATGTTTCCATTTTTAACTAAGAGAGAAATCCCAGGTGCCATATAAAAAAAGCCCCTCTAACTATAAAAAAATGTAAAACTTTTTTATGGCAAAAATACTATAAATGAAGTAAAGAGAAAACAATATATGTGCAAAAGTGTTTGTAACACACATCAAAAGGAGATAATATCTGTCATATAAAGCACTCTCACAAAATGACAAGAACAATACACAACAAAGGATATAAAAGGTAAACATAGAAAAGCATATTCAAAGAGCCAATAAACATAAAAAGAAGCTCAAACTTACTGGTTGTCCGGGAAACCCAAATTAAATTAACACCAAGATTTCTCTTTATGCTTATCAGACAGGCAGCGGGGGCGGAGGTGGGACAATGAGCTATTGCCGATTTGGAAACGGGAAAAAGGAGCCATCCTATATTGCTGGAGGAAATGTGAGTTGTTACCGCCTTAGGGAAAGTTATCTGGCAACATTTATTAAGTTAGATGACACAAACGTTCCGACTCAGCCCCGGGCTCCTGAGAATCTGCTCCATGGAGATGAAAACCCTCGTCTATAAGGACTCGGAGCCTGAGATAAAAGCCCTCGTCTATAAGGACTCGGAGTCTGATCGCAGCACCGTTTACAGCAGCGAAACGGTGGAAACAAGTGGATACCGTAAAAAAGGAAATGTTTTATGGTCCATTCACATCACGGGCTGTTATGAAACCATTAAAAAGAGTGAATTAGAGTACTCCAAGCTTCCATGAAAAATTGTAAAGTGAGAATAGTAAAATGCAGAGAAATGTGTATAATATGACCCCAGTTTCATGAAGCAGCCTACCCCATACATGTGTGTATGTGTAAATCTATCTGTACATGTGTGTAATGTACATGCAATCACTTACACAGTTACAGAATATGAAGTGTCCTGCAGAAGTGTATATACGAAACGAGGTTTCGGGAGGCTGGGGCGGTGGGGAGGGGAGCTGATGTAAGGCAGGCGAAGCAAAAGAAAAACACTGCCTGTGGAACCCAGGGTGCTTGCTATGATCTCAGTCATGTAAAATTGTGCACGTGTATTTGAATGAGTAAATCAGAATGGATTTATAGGGCTGTCCATGATATGTTTTCAAGGGAGAGAGAGCAAGTTGCCAAGATATATAATATAAAAACATCAAATAAAGAAAGATTTAAAAAATCCTGAGAGTTTCAAGTTCTACTCCCCAAATCCTTTGGGAAATTCCAGTTTGAACAAAGAACAAATACCTGGAAAAACCCTGGAGTAAAGTGCCAGTCTTCTCAAAATACCAAACCAGGGCCTGAGTGTCTGGGGACAGGACACACAGGCCCAGAGGGGAAGGAGAAAGAGGAGGTGAAAGTTGATAATTCCAGAAATATACTGTCACTAACCTTAACTATATGCACCTGGAAGCTGCTTGAGGCTTACTAAAATCGAGACCAATTTACTCCATTTGTGGCAGGCCCAAACACATTTTTAAATGCTTCCCCTTTGCCCTTACATACTGCTCAAGGAAATGATCAATCCGACGCCAAACGTCCCCTTCCATCTCAGCACGTACTCTTAGAAAAACCGAATTACAAGACAAGAGAAAGGACACAGACACAGGTGATTTCCTTCAGGCCCCACATCCTGATTTTCTCTAGGTCTTGGACAACTCAGCACAGACTCACTTCCATCCCTGGTGATAAAGACACTGTGTCCCCAGGGGGCTCATATATTCATCAGTCTTGGAAGGGTAAAAGAAGACAGGAATCAGTCTTGATTGAGGGCATACCATGTACAGGGCACATCGCAGACATAGCTCACTTCATCCTCTCAACAGCCCTATGAAGTCGACATTATGACATAATTAGTTCTATTTTATAAGGAAGCACAGAGATAGAGTAGCTTTCCCAGACTCACCTGCTGGTTGAGTGGAGCTGGGTTCAAAACATGGCCATTCTCTTTTTTTAAAGATTGGCACCTGGGCTAACAACTGTTGCCAATCTTTTCTTTTCTTTTCTGCTTTATCTCCCCAAACCCCCCCTGTACATAGTTGTATATCTTAGTTGCAGGTCCGTCTAGTTGTGGGATGTGGGACGCCGCCTCAACGTAGCCTGACGAGCAGTGCCATGTCCGCGCCCAGGATCCGAACCCTGGGCTGCTGCAGCGGAGAGCGCGAACTTAACCACTCGGCCACAGAGTCGGCCCCCATTCTGACTCTTAATGTGACACAGCCATCCTCCCTTCTATGAAATCTATTTCTACTCTAGATGTCATGATGTCAGTTCTGAACAGGAGCCGCCGTTCCGAGAATGCAGCTTGACACTTGGGAGCAATGACCTCTTACAGAGTAGATGGGAAATGGAGATTTCCCAATGGCCAGACCCATTTTGAGCCGGGGTGTGCTCAAAACGCCTGGTTTGCAGCCTGGTTCCAGGCCCCCCTCCCTCGCCGTTTAGGGCGGGCCTTGCAAACTCCCATGCATTCAGAGGCCAAGCAGGCATGTAAGGGTGGGACTCCCACCGGCAACAAAGGGGCTGCTGCCACCCGGCTCTAGCCTGCTGCCTGTGTGGGTCACACGGAGTCATTTTTCAGAAGATCAGTCAAGGCCCAGCATCACCAAATGATCTGATTTCTCAAGACAAGATTTTTAAGGACAATCTACTGATTTTGTTTTTAACATCAGCTCAGTTAAAAACTAAAAAAAAGGAAAACCTCAGCGGGTGGAGAAAATATCTGCCTGCAGCATTTGGCTCAGAAAGCTACCAGTTTGCTCCTTCTGATTTATGGGAAGAACGTTTTTATCCTATTCTACCTGTTTTCCGAGATAATCCCAGCAGGCATCTTTTGGTTTAATATATGAATTTCTTTTTAATTATTATATCATTGCTCTTAACGTTAAATACTATCAAAGGTATTATTATCTCCTCCTTGAATTCTGAAGGTGTGGGTTCAAGTTCCAGCCCTGTCCCTCAGCCCTTAACCATTCTGAGCCTTACTCTCCCAACCAGTAAAATGGATCAGTAACACCCAGCTCATGGAACGGCTATGAGGGTTTTAAAAGATAAGCTGTGTAATAAAAGTATGCAATAAATATTTGTTCATTCCTTCTAAAGACAGATGAACAGCGCCACAAATTCATGAATATTGTGAAACAGACAAACTGAGAGAGATCATGCCGCTTCACTAATGGTTCCTTCACTTCATAAAAAGATTTCCCATCACGGGCTTTTCTGGTGCATGACAAACAGGATGTTTTCCCCAAGATTTTAGTTTATGCATAACTTTTTGGGGGTAAAAATAAACAAGCAGTCTGCCTCTTCAACAGCAAAGGCATCCTCGCCTCTTCTACAAGGCTGTCATAATTGGTTGGAGATGGGAAGATTGCCCTACATATGAAAAATAAGAATACTTCTCCTGCAGCTACCTGGCAGCTCTGTCAGGAAGGCCACAATAACTAGGGACACGACCACCAGAGTGTCACTGAGACCAAAGACGTCCTCCTCTCCACGCTCCCCATGAGGACCTCTTCTCAGTTGGCATAGGAACAAGCCCCACCTTGCACCACAGGCGAATGGTGGAGAACACAAAGCACGTTCTGGAGAAGTTGTATCTTCACCTCACTTTGCCCAGAGGAAATCTGAGGTGGCACACACAGGTCAGAGCAGGGAGACCTTTTGGAAATCTCAGGAACAAAGCTGATTATGTCATGGGCTCTGTCCTTTCTGACAGCAACACTGTAGGAAACACCTGTAGACAGCAGGAAACTAGAGGAATTAAAAATATCTGCTTGATCCCTAAAAAATAAATAAAAGAGGAAAGTAAAATGGTCCCTTTTCTTCACAGGGAAAACAAACAAAACAATATCTGGTTTGAGCCATTTCCTCTCTGCAAAGCACATCCCTCCTGGGCCACCCTCCCCAGGCAGAGATGAGCCTGGACCACACACTTCAATGGCCCAAGACATCCGCATGCCTGAGATGCTTGTCAGCGAGGGTCTTGAGCAGGTTCCAAGTCTCCAAGCTTGAGATTTCTTTTGCAGGAGGGAGGGTTTGAGGAAGCTGAGCTCATTTCCTTGGGGAGAGGTGCAGCCCCCATTCGGCTTTGGAGACAAGGAGTCCTGTGCTCTTCCTCCACAGTCTTTGCAATCCCGGGAAGTCAGTCCCTGGGAGCCATGAAGATCAGGGATGACAGGCCCACTGGGAAAGGATAAGGTGCCTGGGTCTGTAGGCCAAGCTCAGGAGCAGATTCGAAGGCAGTAGGATTAGGAAACATTAGATGCTGCTCTCTCCTCCAGCTTCTCATAGCCAATGGGTCACCAAGCCTACTCGTTCTGTCTCCTACAGATACTTCCAGTCCGGCCTCTTCACCCTCACTGTGGTCACTGCACTTAAAGGTCCCCATCATCTCTCTCTTGATTATGCGGAGAAATTATGGTCACCTAACGAATTTACTTGCCTCTGCTCTTCTCCATCTTCTCCATTCTCCCCTCTGCTGCCCAAACAATCTGTCTAAACTCTGTCTGGTCAAGTCAGCTTAGTTTACCTACTGTAGAGCACCTGCTGCACAATCAAAGCATTTTAGTACAGAATATAAGGACCATCTCTCCTTCCGAAAAGAGTACACCTTCTCAGTAATAACAGCCAACACTTGGTGAACATTAGCCACATGCCGAGTACTATGCTTGGTGCTGAATAAAGATGATTGCATTTGATCGACCATTAGCCAGCAGGCTTTATGATCATCATGTTTGGATAGCAGAACCAGAGAGAAGAGAGGCTAAGTGACTGCCCACAGTGACAAAGCTGTGGTGGAGCTGCGGTTCCAACCTCAGCAGTCCAACTCCACACCCCTGCTCTTCCCACCGTGAACCCCTTGCAGCCCTCTGAATATACTATGCATTCTCATGTTTCCATGTCTTTGCACACACTGTTCCTTTACCTCAAACACCTTCATCCTTACTTCTTCCACCTGGATAGCTCTTCTTCATCATCCAAGACCCAGCTTCCTCCCACCTCCTCCAAGAAGCCTCCATGGACCTCTCCCCTGGGTTGTATCATCACAGTCACCCGGGCACACCTCTGTCATAGCACTGCCCTTGCTACAATGAGCTGCCTGTCCCTCTGACCAGAGTGTGAGCCCTCTTCAAATCACACACCATAGCCTTTTCCTCGGCTTTCCCCTATTCCTAGCAGAGAGGCCCACACGTGCAGGTGTGTGATAAATATTCATTGGCTTAAAGACATCTGCCATTAGATAAAGACTGAAGCTCTGGCTCCTGGATCAAGTCTCTGGGCCTCGGGGTCTGCATCTGTTCGATGAGACCAGCACTCTGCTCAGCTCCCCTCCTGTATTTCCAACAGGGCCCAGGTTTTGTATTATAGAAACTCTCCCCACATGACTCTAACATGCACCCAGTGCTCTCGAGAACCATTGCTTTGATCTAAAGAAGACTTAGTGGGGGCAAAGGCTGCCAGAGGAGAAGCTTACCAAGGAAATCACACAGCACATTTAGACATGTGAAATCGGGTAAAATAAGCACCAGAAAGCAACAAAGGAGATAGCTTCCAAAGCAAGGAGAGGAAATACTGACCCAAAGTTATCATTTGGGAAGACACAGGACATTGACAGCAATAATAAAGTGCAAATAACTTTAAGGTAATATTGCACAGCTATTAGATGGGCAGGAATATGTTATAATGATAAAAAGCCAGAGCTGCCAGGATTACGGGGAAAATTATTCCCTTAAAAGCTGCTGTTAGCAATACACGTTGATTAATTCTGCCCTCCCTTGAGACAATAATCTGGGAATATGTACAAGAGCTCGAAAATGCTTTGCTCTATTTTTAGAATACACACTAAGGAAATAAAGATGAAAAAATGCAGTTTTCACAAAATTATCTACAGCATTGCTATTTATATGAAAGTGAAAAATTAGAAATCATCTGAATATTAAATTTTAGAGAATCGTTGAAATAAACTATAGAGCATAAAGGCAATAAAACACTACAGTCCCATTAAAAATGACAATTACTCAGCATTTCTAACATATGTACAGAACAAAAAGAAAGAAGGGCTGAGGGGTCCACAGCGTTTCCTACACAGTGATGAGGGTCTCACAGAAACATAAATACACATCGACAAAGACTGGAAGTGAACATGGAAGGATGGGCCAAAAATGTGACGTTCTTCAGCTTTGAAATTGTTCACAGTCTTCATAATTAGCAAACGTGCCCCCAGCTGGGGCAGCACCTGGCCCGTGTCTATGGAGGGGCCGGCCTGGCTCCAGTCTGACAACCGGACCACTCCACCGCTCGCTCTCGCTCCTATCTCTACCTAGGCCTCTTGGCTGAAAATACACTCCAGTATCTGGCCACGGGGAGGTTTCAACTTTAAAGGGGCCCAGTTCCCTTTAAACTCAAATCCTCTCCGTCTAGATGATAAGGGGAATCAGGGCTCCGTGAGGCATGGCCAGTGAGGAGAGATGGGAGCCAGGGGTGGGGAAATCTCCTCCCAGGGCCTGGTAACCTGGTAACCGGCACCGCCCTCCAGTGGGAAAAGGCGCAGGGGAGGGGGAGAGAGGAAACATCTGGGCCCTGCCCCCCAGATAAGGGTGGGGGTGGGGGAGGAGTGCAGCCCCTCTCAGGAACGACTGGAAGAAAGCCTGTCAGAGGCTCAGCCCCCTCCCGTGGGCCCACATGCCCTCACAACAGAGGGTAGATAGGAAGCGGGCTGGCTCCTGCTGACCCTGGTCCCCACCATGCCTCATCCCTTCGTCTTGGCTGGGTAGACATGGCCCCCCAAATGGAACAGTGACTGGCGAGTAAGAGCCCCATAGTAACAGAAGTACCGGCAGGACGATGAGGAAGAGGAGGGAAGTTCCGGGCAGAGGAACCAGCAGGAGCAATGGCCTACCAGACAGAGGGGCTAAAGTAGCTCGGAATGGCTGGAAAACGCCATGGCTGAGGTCCGGGCACTTAGGTCTGTGTTGGCAGGAGAGGTGACATGAGTTTATCTACCTAGAAGGTAGGGGGAGAGTGGGGAGAGAGAGGAGAGTGGCGCAGAACACCACCAGCGCAGCATGCAGTGTGCCCTGGAGCCCTGGCACTCCCCTTCTACGATGCGGCCCAGGGACAGGCATGGAGCGAAAGGTGGGCCCTGGGCCACAGATTGGGTGTTCACAGCCCTGGGAGTTCCACTTCTGCCCCTGGAGCTGTGGTTGGGAGCAGTGACTCCTGCTGCAATCTTTGCATTCTCACCCACAGCTGGAAGGGAGTCTCCTGGGCTGGGGGTGTTGTTATATGCTGAACTGTGTTCCCCAAATTCCTATGCTGAATTCATAACCCCCAGTGCCTCAGAAGGGGACTGTGTTTTGAGTTAGGGTCTTTAAAGAGGTAATTAAGCTAAAATGAGGTCACTAGGGTGGGCCCGAATCCAACGTGCCTGGTGGCCTCATAAGAAGAGGAGAGTAGGACATAGACACTTATGGGGGGAAAAGCCTGTGAAGACACAGGGAGATGCCCATCTTCAAGCCAAGAGGAGAGGCCTCAGAAGAAGCCAGCCCCGCCGGCACCTTAAAATTGGACTTCTAAGCCTCCAGAACTGTGAGGAAATACGTTTCTGTTGTTTACGTCTGCAGTACTGTTTTGGCAGCCCTAGCAAACTAACACAGGTGTTGAGACTGGCCTGTGGAGCTGCGTCTGGCTGTCCCCCACGTCCCCCTCACCTTGGCATACTGTGTACACTCTTGCTCTTGGCACGGAGTCAAGGGAAAAGCACCTCGCATCCTTCTCCCTGACTTTGTCAAATCTGCCCAACTTCACAGGAGCAGAGCCCCTGGCTGAGCTGGAGTCCTGGCTCTCTCCCCTCCCTGCTCTCTTCTTAATTGCTGTTTTTCTTTCTAAAACTCAGAACCCTTCACTGGACAGAGAGAGCCCTTCTAACTCCTGAACTTTGCCCGTGACTGTGGCTGGAACAGAGATCCTGGCTGGAGGGACAGGGCAGTGGTTCCCCCTGGCCTGGACTGGCAGGTCTTTCCTCCTGGTGGGCCCCTGGGGTATGAGGTCAGAGACGGACCCAAACACTAGCGAGTCAGGAAGTCCTACGCACCCCCTGCTGGTTTCCTCTTTGTGGCTTCAAACACTGGCCTCTGCCTCTGAGCAGAGCGATCTGGGCCGGAGACCTGGCCTCCCACCTGTACCAGCTGCTCTGAGTTTCAAAGGCAAGCCGCAGAGGAGGAGGAAGCAGAGGCCCAGGCGAGGGGCCCGCCCCAGAGCACCCCACCCCGACCCCTACCCCCACACCCCGCCGCCAGAGCACCTGCTTCTCTGAGGGGCCAAGTTATTTCCACATATTTTCCTGTGTTTTCCCAAACACAGAGGTGACAACACCTTGCATCTCTGGAGTCTTTACCTTTTCCAAGTCCTTGATAACAAACACATTATCTCATTTAATCCTCTCAATAAGCCAGGCTGGGATGGAATTACCATTTTGGTGAGGGCCCCAAATCTTGTGTCATTGATTCAAAATCCCACAGCAATTTAGCAAGGCAATTTGGTCCAGAGCCCTGAACCCCTGTGCCGCTGTGCCTGGTTTCTTCTAGCAGATTATAACACTCGCTTCTCCTCCAGCACACACCCCCCCAACACACACAGTGCACCTTCAGAGGTTCCCTGGGGGGCACAGGCGAGCTGCTCTTCCTTATAGACACAAGAAACCCAGTCCCAGGTCCATCTGCCCTTTAAATGCCATGGCCCCGCATGGGCATCCCCCTGGGAGCACAGGCCTCTTGGAACCACGTTGCCCCTTCCCTCAGTCCTCTGCTAGGCCTTAGGTAGAAAGTTCTTGGCCCTGTGAGGAAGGGTCTCCCTGTCAAACTCGTCCCTCCCCCTCTGTCTCCACAGTCCCTTTGGAAGCCCGGCTTGCCTGGTCTTTGGTCCAGATGACTGAACAGCCCCTTAAGGCTCTCCAGGCCGAGCTCTCTCCTATCCATTCTCCGACCTATAGCCCGTGAGCTTTCTAAGAGGTGAATTGGATGGCATAACTCCCTGCCCCCACACTCTGAGAATAAAACCAGTGGTGACACAGAAATGGGGCTTTCGAGAGCTTTAAGGTTCCCTGTAATGTCACCAGCCATGCCAAATAAATAGCCAGTTCAAGTTGAACAGCGTGTTTGCTCTACCAATGCAGCGTCAAGGCTAGCCCCTCAGGCTCCCCCTCGCCCCCAGATCCATCAGCCAGCCTCCGAGTGCCTCTCGGTGCGAATCCTGGTGCCTCCTAGCTCACACACTGCAGAGGCTCTTGTGGCCCTGCATGGTCCACCAACTAGTCCAGTCGTACTTCACACAGTCCGCTCCCTCCTGCTGCTTCCTCCAGCTGGAGCATCCTTCTCGTCACTCCTCCACTCTCGGGCTCCTCCTCGCCCTTCCTCAGGTATCACGTATCACCCCTCCTTTGAGAAGCCTTTCCTCCCCCAGGTCAACCCAGACCTGCGACCCTCCTGAGCACAGATCTATTAGAATATTTGACCAAACTGCTGTCTCGCCGCTATCCTCTGCCTCCCTTACTACACTGCAGGCTCCCTGACGGCAGGATCCAAAGCTTTACTCTCTTTTGTGTCCAGAACTCCCAGCACGGACCTGACGCAGTGGGCGCTTATTAAATATTTACTAAGCAGCAAGTGCGTGAGAGAGCGCTTCTCCTCCCTAACCCCAGACCACTCTTGCCCGTGACTGTGAGGGACTTCCTAGGAGCAAGTCCATGGCTCCCTGGAGGCCAGCCCAGGCCCTCCGGGTGTCCTGCCTCCACCCTTGACTGGCAGTGAGGTGCTTAGTGTCCCCAGGCCCACTCTGCCCTGCCCCCATCGCGCTGCTAAGTAATTTCCCCCCATCTGCAGCTGCGCCAGCAGGAAGTCCCAGATGATTGCTTCATTTCCCAGGGTGTCCACACCCCTTTCCTGTCCTCACCGCTTCCCTGCTGGTGGAGGGGCACCCACAGGCGTGCACTGGGAAGACAGGGCTGTGTGCTGAAGCAGGCTGCACGGGTCTCTCTCACCTCACAGTCCCTTCCTGGCCCATCTTGCTGAGCCTGCAGTTTGCGCACACCAGGTACAGTGCGCCTCTGCGGAAGGAAGGCGGGCCAGGGCCAACTTGGCAACGTCCACTGCGCACCATAAAAACACTCATATCCTTTGACCTAATAATTCTCCTCCTGGGAACTGCTTCCAGAGAAATAATTCAAAAGAAGAAAAAAAGATGCATGTCCTGTTCACAGCTCTGCCATTTACAACAGGGAGAAAGTGGAAGCAAATGCTATGTCCAAAACCAGAAAAATGATTAAATAAACTACAGTATATTTGTATAATAGAATAACATGCAGACATTTAAAATGAAAACATGACTATGTAGAACAAGGATATCGTCTTGGAAATAACATTAAGTAAAAAGTACAGAGTTGCATATACACTGATGACAATTTTGTAAGAATTATATGTGTGGCTAAAAATAATAGACACACAAAATTGGATGTAGTTATATTAAGTGGAATTGTCTTTTTTCCCAGGTTTTTTCTTAATGAGAAAGGGGATAAAATTGAAGATCAGAATGGAGCAAGAAAAAGAAAAATAGTTGTTGTGTTATGATGATGAATTTTTATAATTTTACCTTAAAATGTTTAATATTAGCTTAATAATAAATTGATATTTTAAAACTAAAGAGAATATCCTGAACACAAAGTCCTAGGGTTTTCTAAAGAGATTTTTTGTTGGTTGTGGTTTTATCATTGTTTTACAAATAATGACAGGAACATGCCCTGTTCAGACCTTCCTAATGTGTGGCTGCGGGTGTATAAATCGTCTGATAGGGACCCATAGCCTGAATGTAAGCACTTAACAGACCTTTGCCAAATGGATAAATAACTCTGTCCCCTCTCCCTCCATTCTCTCCGTCTGAACTACCACAGTCCCAGCCTCCAGGTAACAGCCCAGAGGCCTGGAGGCCCATTCTCCCCAAGGCCTCCATTCCTGTAACAGCCCAGAGGCGTGGAGGCCCATTCTCCCCAAGGCCTCCATTCCTGGAGCTTGAGAGAGCTAGAAGGGAAGATGGGGTCACAAAAAGGGGAGTTCTGGGGACGTCCCTGGGCAGGATAAAAAACTCTTAAGTCCCACGTTTGTGGGATATAGAGAGAAAGCCTGTGACTGAGTTTTTTTTTTAAGAAAAGTGTTAGTTTATGTGAAGTTTCTGGTCAGCCAAAACTCCTTTGCATATAAACTGACGCACTCCTTCGCTGTCCTTAGCCGACCTGGTGTTCCTCAGACGTGAAGGATGTCCACAACGTTGTCCTTGGCCTGCTTCTTTCTTTACCATCGCCTCTCCCTGCCCCTGCTTCAGAGACCACCTCTGAGCGGATGACTGCTGAACCGCGTCTCAGCCCAATGCCCCTCCAGGCTCCGGTTCTGAGTTTCCAATTCTGAATGTCCTGCCAACGCCTCGACCAAAACTGGGCCTCTCCCCGTCCCAAACCAGCATAATTCTTCTCCCTGCTCCCGACTGCACATGCAGTCACTCGGATCTTTCTCTCTAACCAGCCCCCCACCCTACCACGGTAGCCTCCAACCCAAACCCCAACACTGTGGATCCTTCCCTCAGTCTACTCCACCGCTTCCTGGCCTTTCCAATCTCGAGGCACCTCTCATTGGCACCTCTCATTGGCGCTTTAACCTCTCAACTAGTATTTCAGCCTCTCGAGCCTCCCCACACATTCGGCTGTCACCCTGGGGCCAGATGAATGGCCCTGCAGTGCTCCTTGGATCCCAGGAGCCCTTCTCCTCAAGGACCCTCACTGGAGAACGTCCACCTCATCAACGTTGTCTTTCTGGTCTGTGCACGGTCCAAACTCATCCTATCTTTCCAGCAGTGTGGACCCTACCTCTCCCATCCCCACGTGCACGTACACATGCACGCACATGTGCATACACACCCACTCCCTGCAGAGACCCTCAGTGTGGTCACTTAGGGTCTCACAGTCCCCCCGTATGTCTTTCATAGCCCTCCTCCCAAATTAGCTCCTCCTCATCATTCCTTCTTTCCCCTTCACTACTGCTACCTGTTAAAAAAAAACCTTCCTAGTTTTCAGTGCGCACTCTGAAGTCACCCTCTCCCACGAAGCCTTCTCCAGTTGCACCGAGGATGTCCTTTCTCTGAGAGAGTCCTCCAGCCTTATGGTTTCGTTGCTTCCACAACACTTCAGCATTCCCTGTGCCCTGCATTTATCTGGAGATGCACCCATCACTTCCCACCACACCACGAAATCTTCAGCTTTTGGAGGTACTGTCTTTATATTTGACTCCCTCTGAGAATCCACACAGCATCTTTCACACAGTGGCCCAATAAATACACATGGAATGATTGAACAAATGATGTGTGTTTCCAAGCCAGCCTGTCCTGCGCTGGTGCCTGACATCTTCCTAAAGCTAAGCAGAGGACTCTCCATTCATCCCTGGTTAATTTCATCATGTTGGTTTTGGCCCAGCATCCCATCCTATATAAATCATTTTGAATTCGAATATGTCATGTATCATATTAACTATCCCCAGCTGTGGGTCATCTGGATTCTTTCTTTTTCATCCAAGTCATTAGCAATGAGATAGAGCCCTGTGCCTGCCCCTGGAGACGTCCCTCGGGAAAGACCTCGGAGGCAAGGTGTAGCGAGCCACACTCTGGGCAAGGTAGCTCAACCCGCACTGAATTCATCCTGCCAAAAAATTCTTTGTAATACAAGTAACATGACTGTTTGGGAAATCAGAATACCCTCGTTGGCATGCGACAGCACTCAATTCCTCCAGCCCAGCCAGCTCAGGATTGATGGCAGCTGAGATTGACGGCAGCTGAGAAGGGTCTCGTTTGAATGGTTGAATTAGAGGTCTCTAATCCCTGCAGCTGTCTCAGCAGGCCCAGAACCCCACCCTGCTGGGCTCCCCAGCAGGGCCTCCCAGGCAGGTGTGAAAGGTGAGGACAGGTGAGGGAAGAGGTAACCAAGGTAAGCGACAGGGAGGGGGAGCGGGGAAGCAATACTCCGGTCAGACTGTTCCTTCCCAATTCCTACCTCCTCATCTCCGCTCCACCAGGGTGAACCCACAGAATACACTTGCTGTCTCCTCTCCTCCCCTCTCTTCCTTCAAAATGCGTTTATGGAGCCAATGATACTCGCATCTTCTTGCACGCCCTGGCTGTCCTGTGAGCCTGCAGCTTGCATTTGCTATTCCATGCCTAAGGCTCCCCCCACTTCCCAGGTTCCAGACTCTACTTATGTGGATACTGTTTCAGCACTGCCCCCAGTAGAGGTCCAGAGAGCTTGACCAGCAGAGGTCTGCAGGCCGTGCACCCACCAACCCCTCTACCCACATGCCCTCAGAGAGTCACACACTCTCAGGCTGGAGAAGGACTTCAGATGTCCTCTTGCCCACTGGGTCCCAGTCAAAGCTGTTCCAAAAGCAAGAGAGGCTGTTCTCTTCTAAATGACTATAAAAACCTACTATTCATTCAACAGACAATCGTATTACACCTAATACGTGCCAGGCATTGTTCTAAGTAGTTTACACAAACACTAACTCATTTAATCCTCCTAACAATCCAATCATGCAAGTGCTATTATTATTTCCATTTTACAGATGGGAAAACCAAGGCACAGAGAGCTCACAAGCTAGTAACTGGCAAAGTCAGGATTTGAAGGCAGCTGTCTGGCTCCCGGGGCTCTGCTGTAACCCCAAGGTCAAGCTGCCTCTCCGAGAAGCAGTACGAAGCCTGCGTTCCTGGCTCCATTCAGAAGGGTGTGCTGCACATACACTATGCTCATGGTAGGATACATGGCCAGAGATGGAGAGTTTTAGAGCTTGCTGTCTAGTTTAAGAGATATGGGAAAGTGCTCTGAGAACAAAGTGGGGTAGAACCGTATTTTCCTTGTTACCGCCACACAGATCCGAGCCTGCATCCTCACTGGCCTATAACGGAAGCCTGAGCTTTGCTCATATTCACTAATGTCGTCTTCTTTGCACTCCCTCTGCCACCTTCCATAAGGCAAAGAGAACACCAGACCTCTCTTACAGGAGACACACGCGAGGGGGTTACAATTTTTCACAGCATCCGTTAAACATTAATAACCATATTAATAACCATACCACTGTGACTTTATGGGCTATTTTAACTTTCCAAGGTACTTTCATAAATTATCTTATGTATTGTGCATGATCTTATTTTCTTCTCAAAATCACCCTACAAGGTAGGTAAAGCAGGGACCAGTTTTACAGATAGAGGGATCACCCAGGACCCTAAGGTGAGTTACTGAGCCTGGACCTGAAATTCAGGTCTCCTGGTTTAATCTCTCTGCACAGCGTCCCCCTTGGCAATAATCACACACAGGAAGCCTAAAGGGCACAGAGGGCAGAGGCAGCCTGTTGTTACCATTTCCTTCAAATTCCACCGCCTAATTCCAATGCTACCTGCAGGGTGACATTCACTAACCTGTCCTTAGCCACAAAGGGCAGGGCTTACGGACAAGGCTCATGGGAAAAAAACAGCAACTCTAAGTGTTTTGTAACCACACATAGCAAAAGGCATAGCTTCTGATTTACTATGGGGGAGTGCTTCCAAATCAGAGAGGACGTCTCTCAGCTGTCTTTTGAGGGCCCGGCCTATGCAATTGGCCAGTCCAGGGCTAAGACGTGTGAGAAACATTTTAAACAGCTGCACCCTAATGCCTTATGTCTATATTTGGCTGATAGTTTCCTATAGAAATGGGGTGTACACTCACTCTGTGACTTCCCCCTCAAGCCTACCTGCCCCTCCTAATCACGCCCCAAAGCATGAAGAACAACTGAAATCACTGCAAATATTCTTCACGCTTGCAAAGCAGCTTTCGTTTTAATCAGGAAGAACATCTCTGACCACGGGACCTGTGTCAGTCTCCAGTGAAGGAGCCCTGAGCAGCACAGACAAACCTTCTTCCTTGGGCTTCGCACCTTTGTCAGCCTGAAAGACACAGGCTGACTTCCAGACACAGCTCAATGACCGTCTGCTCCATGGTCTCCTAAGACTGCCCCCGGACACCAACGATGCCCATGAACTAGTTCTCGCTCTCATCACTTGGGGCACATGGAGGAGTGCACTTCCTCATCCCTGCGGTTGAATGGAGGCATGTGGCTAGTTCTGACCCTTCCAGGCCAGGGCCAAGGCCAGGGCAAGTCCTACAGAACTTTCTTTCATTCTGCCATGACAACACCATGTTCCATAAGGTAGCTGCTCCTTCCACCTGGGTCCCAGAGGAAGGACAGCAATGTCATGGAGCAGAGCCTCCAGCCAACCCTTGACGGACATGTAGCATGCGTGAGAAATAAACCCATGTTGTTTTCAGCCACTAGGACTGTGGAGCTGTGTTTTACAGTGACACGCCAGCCTGTCCTGACTATTCCAGTCCCCTGTCCTCATTTGTGCAATCGGACTGTTTACTCACTGCCTTCACAGAGCCAATCACATTGTTCTGGAATCATTTCCTTCATTTCTGTCCCCTTCTCCCCTTCCAGACTGTGTGGATCTTGAGAGCAGGTATTGTGTCATTAATTCTCATTTGGCAGCTGCTCGGTACATGTCCTTAAAGGAATGAAGGGAGGAAAGTATGAATAAGGTATTTGATACCAGAATATCAAATGAGATCATATTTCTACACAATCCTTTCTGAAGGTGGGGGTGATCCTGGATAATCTTAAGGAGCTCTTCCCAGCCTGCTAACACTATCGTCACCTCACTGCAAGGTGACCAGACCAGGGAGAGATGATCCTCATAGCTCCACGGAAATGCTTCCTAGCGCCCTGGAGACCTCCTCTCTCAAGTGTGGCTCTGGACAGGTAGAGCCATGATTGGGACCACCCCGGTATGGGTGTATGTGGACTACCCAGGAGGTAGTAAATTAGTCAGACAACAGGTATCAATAACTATTAGTTGGTAATTCACCCCAGGTCAGCGGGATGTGTCACAATACAGCCTAAGAATAACAAAGGATTCACCCTACCAATCTCCACCGTGGCCTGGCCCTGAGCTGAAGAGGCCTGGCCAGGCAGGGAGGCCTGTGGTCTCCCTGTGAGTCCGCACAGGCACTGGGGGGACAGCCAGGGCTTCTCCAGTGCAGGAGAGAGAACACGGCCCCACGATCCCACCCAATAGGGTGACTGCCAATGTTGGCTCTCCGGTAACCACCTTTCAGACCTTGAGCACATAATTCAATCATATTGAAGCCTCAGCATCCTCATCTAGAAAACAGATTTAATAGGAATTTATGAGGATTAAAAAGATAAATACACAAAACATCTGTATTTGGTAGGCATTTAACACGTGGTGGCGATTACCATGATAACAAGCTTTAGGTTTCTCCCACACCGACATCAGTGTGGCTGCTCAGAAACAGATTTCCCATTAGCCATCAAAACGTTTCTAAAAGCAAGATGAGCCAGGGGCCTGAAGCCTGGGAAGGTATTTCAGACATGAACTGTCCATCCAGCCCATGTGCTAGGAATAAACTATTGTGGGTGAGGGTCTCGACGGGAAGCCCCGCCCACGGGGCCGGCAGCCCTCTGTGGCATACTACAAGATGTCAGTTCTCTGCGGCCTCTGGCGTGGGTGCTGGGTTGTGTAATAGCAGCTGCCAGGCTCAGCTTCTTGTTTCGCTGGGTCCCGCCAGGCCTGGGCACGTGGCTGGCTGCTGCTCCCGAGCCCACCTCAGCTTGTCCCTGCACTGCCTTTGGACAGAGAGGAGAGGTGCTGGCTTTTCAGAGCATGCACCAGATTCGCCACCGCCGTGGGAGGAATGAGCGGGGCTGCAGGTGGAGGTGGGGACGGGAAGAGCAGACTTTTTTGTGAGTGCGGTTTATGCCCAGAGGCCTCTTCTGTCAGAGCAGGTAAGAGGGCCGTGGGGGTGGCTTTTGGTGAGCTTAACCAAAGGCATTCCCTGCTGTGCGCTCACCTTAGGATTGAAATTCCCTGTCCGTTGTGCACCCCCAGGGCTACCAGGAGGCCTTGGATGAGCCACACTTGTTGGGGGGAGTCCTCAGCAGAGCAGGCAAGTTTCCTGTAGCTCCCCTTAGAGAAGCTGACGCCAAACTCCCACATACCCAAGAGATACTCTCTTGTGGGGCTGGCCCCTGGCTGAGTAGTTAAGTTCACATGCTCTGCTTTGGTGGCCTGGGGTTCACCAGTTCAGATCCCGGGTGCGGACCTACACACTGCTCATCAAGCCATGCTGAGGCAGCATCCCACAAAGAAAAACTAGAATGACTTACGACTAGGATATACAACTATATACTGGGGCTTTGGGGAGGGGAAAAAAAAGAGGATGATTGGCAACAGATGTTAGCTCAGGCCAATCTTCCTCACCAAAAAGCATACAAAAAAAAAAAGATACTACCTTGTATTTTTCTATGTCGTGCCATGTGCGTACATCTTGGTTCCCAGGAGCTCCTCTTATGGCAGGAACTGTGATTTCTATTTCTCCGTATCCCCCATCTAGTACCCCAACTTCAAACACCTCTACCTTGCTTCTTCCTCCAGCAATGAAGTTCCCCACGCTACCAAGTTATTTCTAGCACCAGTGGCTTTGCTCTTGTTCCCTCTGACTGGAATGCTCTTCCCAATTTTCTGCACTTGGTCAACTCCTACTCAGCCCTCAAGACTCAACTTAGAAGTCATCTCTGACAGGAAGCTCCCCGGACCCCCAGGCTGGATAGGACATCTCTCTCCTCTGCCCGTGCAAGCTCAAACCAACCCTTGTTCTGCACTCACCTGTCAGCTGCTTGCCCCCCTCCTAAACCCGAGTTCTTGGAGAAGTGGCAGGGTGACACGTTCATCTTTGTATCCCCAGAGCCAGGCAGGCAGTAGGGCCTCAATGCATGTCTGCTGGGCCTGACTAAAGAGCTAGTGTGTGGCATCCGGTGAATTGTTACCGATTGATCATGGAAGATCCAGCAGGGGAAAGAGTTGTGGCTGCTACTCCGAGACCAGGAGGGAGGCCGTGACATGGTCCAAGCAGGTTCAAAAGGAAGGGCTGGGGACATGTGATGATGCAAACGCTTAGCTTCTTGGCTGGAGAGAATGTCCAGCTCCAATATCCAGAACATCTCAGTGCTGCCAGCACGGGGGCCCGGGGGCCCTGACACTATCCATTAAGGATGGGCTCTGATGGCATCTCAGGAAGGTCTCTCACAGAGATAAGGGCCCTGCGTGTCCACCTCACCTCTCCTAGGCAGCCACTTGGGCTTGCAATTGCAGTGGCTGGAGCCCCTTCCCGCAGAATAGGATTTGACCCATGTAAGTATGCCGCCTGGGCTCAGCAGTCATTTTCCACAGTTTCCAGGACACAGGTATTCAGGAAGCCCAGAAGGAAAAAGATGGGGAGCTCACTGTCCCAAAGACCAGGGTGTGAGGGCAGCGTGCTCTCTGGTCTGGCTCAGGAAGATCCACTCAGGAAAGGAGCTACTGCAGGGCCCTGGAGCAGTAATGTTGACAGTGGCGGCCAAGCCTTAGCCCTATGTCAGCAGCATCATTCTATCCTCTTTTGCACAGAGATAAAAATGTCTACGTAACACCCTGAAGGCCAAACATGAGGTGGATAATGCTTTTGTGATAAAACTGATAATCCTGCTTCTTAAGGCTTAGGCTGACTACTCTCCAGATGAGAAAAAATCGCAAGTGGTTGGCTTTACAAAGGTCCACTCACACCTGAACCCCCAGGCAGCCTCGGTGACTCTCTCAGCATCTTGGTTTTCTCCCTTACAATACAGCAGGAGCAGTCAGAGACCGTCTCCTTCCACCTGGAGCTTGGGGATGTTCAGATTCTAGTGGGTTGAGTAGGGGTGGTCAAGCTGGCCCTGCAAACCTAAACCAATTACTGAAGGAAGGCAGAGCTGCCTTCGAATTTCTCTGGAACCAAAATGCCTTCTCTTGAGGCCCCGATAAGATTACCGGGCTGCTGAGCCGCCAGCGTTCAGATTTCCCACGGCACTAAGCTCGCCAGGCTCTGGCTCCCCTTGCTTCGCGGAGCACGCTGTGGATCAGGCTCTGAAACCTGACTCCCTCCCAGGAATGCACACTCGCCCCTCCTGAGATAGGGCCTGGGCCCTTCCTGTCTAACTACCCGAAATTCCCCTGTCACTGCAGTCCAGCGAAGGGAAAGTGTCTGCTAAGTGGACCCAGGGTTAATTCAAGGGTCCCACAGAGTGCCTGGGGGCCAGACAGGAATGTGGGGGCACCTGGGCATGCCCACAAGTCCACTGAGCCAACCTCCAGCTTCCAGAGGCCATGTCATTCCTAATTACAACCTGTAAGCTCCAGCCAGCAGCCAACACATGGCGCAGTGAAAGGGTGGGTCCAAACACAGGAAAGGCTGTTGCTGAAATTGTGGGAGAAAATATTTAATGAAGTAAAAAGATATCAGTGAAAAAGTAGGTTACAAAACAAACACATCATATATACCACTATGTACACACACACTCACTCTCTAGTTGTCAGTAATGCTGAGAGTCTGTTACAGGGAAAAGACGTGATAGCCCAATAATTTCTAAGTAACATTTACAACACAAGATCTAGTATGTAATAAATGTTTAATAAATACTGAATAAATGGACAAATGACAAAGACTATCTGGACTACACATGGTTGTGGAAGATAAATTTTCGTGTGTCTACTATTTAGTGGAACAAATGAAGGATCTAGTCCATGAAAATTAAACGTTTTGCAAACACTCTCAGGCTATTTGGTAGTGGCAACAATTTACATTTAAGCAACTAAGAATATTAATTTCATTTCGATGTCCTAAGTGTCCAGCTCTTTCTTTACTATTCACTTCTCTCTTCAGGGTTCCCATCCACAGTAACTTCACCTATTATCTCTTCTAGAGAAGAACCATATTTGCATAACAAATCTGTTTTTCTCATGGAGTACTGGACATTTCTGCCTGGAATATTCAAAACCAACATATCTTGCTTTAAAAAAGAAATCTGATCTTTCCCCCATCTTCAATCACTTACTCATTCAACAAGCATTTACTGAGTGCCATCAGACCTAAATATATAAGATATGGCCCCTGCCCTCAGGAGCCTTCCAGGGAGAGCCAGGTAGGCGGACAGCTACAGTTCTGGCTGGTGCTTGAATTCGCTTTAACTAGTCACTCTGAGAGTGTTACAGAGTCTGAGGGCATCTGGGACGGCTGCCTGACGTGGAGACATGTGAGCTGCAGATTGGAGGGGAAGGAGTTCCCTATTTCTGTTAACTCACTTATCCAGCAAACTTTTCCTGAGAAATTACATGATTATATTCCAGGCACTGTGCGAATCTCTGGAGACCAGAAGACCAGTGAGACAGTCCCTGCCTACAAAAGGCTTACAGAAAAGCCACGTAAGAGCTGCACAGTCATTCTCCTTGGCATCTTGGAGACCTCCCCTCTTCTGGGCACCCTGGTGAACTCAACCACAGAAGTCATTTCTGATTTCTCCTACAATACATGGTCTTTACTCCTCCATCGCTTTTTTTTTTTTTTATCGTTTCTATTCTTACTTTCTTGAAGTCTCAATACGCCTAGACTCTCAGAGAAGCCCCGTAGCCTGGTTCCCTTGCTCAATCCACACACTGGCATTTCTGCCATATCATCCCTGCTACACGGTGGCCACCATCTTACTCAACACCTCTCGGAGTTTCCTCCTGTCCATGGAGCAGAATCCAGGGCCACGCACTCTCTGGCCTTTGAGGGCTGCAGCTGGCCTCTGCCTGAATTAGGAAAATGCACCGCTTCGGGACACAGCTAGGCAAGGAGCGACTTAGTTTGAGGAAAAAGTAAGCCTTTCCTCCAGACACCTTGGATTTCACCTCCCACTCATCCATTGGCCAGTGTTCACTCTACTCGGAGGCCCTGTGGTTTTTACCTCCCTACTTTCATTTTTCCCCTCACTGCTTCCCTACCTTCCTCTCCAGCCAACTGGCCTACTTTCCTGGACGTGGCATGTTCTCCCTGCACCCATTCCTCCTGCCTTCTCCGCCTCACCACCCACCTCCCTTTCCAGGCTTCTTTCGAGTTTCATCTTGAAATACTGAAACACTCTAGAACTTTCCATCTGTGGCAGTCATTCACTTCACATTTACATATTTGAAAATTACATATAGGACAGGATATAGCCAGTCTCATTACCCTACTGGATTGTGAGCTTTTCAAAGGCATCTTTATCTTATCCCCTTTGTCCCAGAGGGCTTGATGCGGGCTGAAGAATGATAGATATCCTTGATAACGGTGACAGTGACTTAAGAAAAGATTTCCCGAAGACTTCCAACAGGTAAGTGGGTTCCAGAGAAAGAATGCTGAGTAAGCCTCTTTGGTCTGGTTTGCATTCCTAATACTGGGAACTAATATAACTCAGTTTCTCCCCAAATATAGAGGTTCCTTCATGTCTCAAAAGTGGGTTTCACTTCTCAAAAGAGGGTTTTACTCTCAGATTTTTCAGGAGTTCCCAAATGCCATGCCTGCTATCATGTCCCGGCAAGACAGCTCTCCCTCCTGGCTAAGCCGCCACGCCCAGCCCGGGTCTCCTCCTCGCCTCCGCCACCAGCGCTCGCTGTTGGAGGGCTCTTCCCAGGCTTCTGACAAGCAGACGTCAAAAGCAGTCCCTCCAACCAGCAAATCCACGCCCTGGGCCCACGCAGGGACGGCCACGCTTCCGCCACGCTTCCGCCGGCTCAGCGATTCCCTCCCAGTCCCCACCCTGGGAGAACCCCAATCCGTTCCTGCACCCCTCGGCAGGTCGCCTGCGGGGGCGGGTGGGGGGGGCTCTCTTTTTCAGCCACACAGGAAGTTGCTCAGGTAACAGTTTCAGGGCCTCTGCCACACACTGTTCCTTCCTCAACTGAGGGAGACGAAAGGGCCTCTGTGGAAGGAGTCCCCCCATGACTTTGCAGAACAAAGTTCAAACTTGCATTTGGTCCTCAAGCAGCAACCTGATTTTAAGCCTAAATCTTGCTTTGCTCTTATCTCCAATCCATTTCCGCAAGAGATCAGACAGGTCCTAAATCCTGCTGCACCTCGGGCCGAGGGCCTGAGGCGCCCTGCACTCTCCAGAGCAGGGAGCCTCTTCGAAAGCGGCTTCTTTGGGAGCCTCACCCAGCCCCACAAGCTGGGCGTCCCGACTGGCCCCCCTGCCCTGAGCCACAGCCAGCCAGAGTCCGGCCGCCTGGTGCGTATCGTCTTGAGCAGACGTGCGAACACCACCTGCCGAGCTTTGCCCTGGTGCCTCCCTCCCCGCCCAGCCTAACGTGCCCGAGCGTCTACCGGGGTCCACCTCAGGCTCGGGTGGCCCTGCCTCTCTGAAGGTGACTCCGTTCCTTGAAAACAGCTGGTGGAGCTGGACGCCGGAACCAGGATGCCTGCTCAGGACAGGCCTATGCCCCGCGGGAAAGTCACAGCTTCGCGGGTGGAGCAGCGAGGCCACTCAGAAGAGCCCCCCGGGCTGCAGCGGAGAGCCTGCGGCCCGGAAGACGTGGAGAGCTGATGAATCCTGAGTGCCGTGGCCACAGCCTCGAGGGGAGCGGTGATCCCTCTGAATACCGTGGGAATCACCTTAGAAGCTACGCGACGTTTGTACCTTCTCCTTTCATCTTTTCAAAAGCCCCGGTCCTGCTAAGACTGACTTTGGAGTAAATGTCAGGTCTCAGATCACGGGGGGAAACCCGCGAAAGCCTGAAGACGCGGAGAAGACGGGGAGGAGGAGACGCACCCGGCCACCCCTCCGGGCGGCCGCCTCCTGGACCCGCTGCGGCTGCGGCTGCGGCTGCGACGGCACCAGGAGAGTCCCGGGCAGAGAGGGTGGGCCTCACCCCGGGGCACCCACAGATGTGGCCGGCACAGCCAACACGCCCGGCCTCAGAGGGCAGGGGCGCGCAGGGCAGTCTCGAGCTTCTTCGGAAAGAGCGCCATCTGAGCGCCCACGAGGGGAGCTTTTCGGAAAGTTCTGAAAAAGACGTGACAGGCAGAAGAGGGACCCGAGAGGCGGCTGAGGCCGGGGCTCTAACGGGCACTCTTGGGTGGAAAAGGGAAGCCCGCGGACGGGCCGAGAGGCGCCTGGGGCCAGCCGTTTCTCTTTCCGTACCCGCCTCCGCGGGCAGGCGCTTCTGCCCTCCGGGGAGCCAGTGCGCACACGCCGGCCCGCGTGCAGAGCTGCCTGCGCCTCGCCCGCCCCCCGGAGCATTGCAGTCCCTAACCAAAATACCTGGGCCCCAGAAAGGGCCTCCCTGTCGCTCTGAGCTCTCTCCCCGCCGGCCACCGGGCTCCTGGGGGGACCAGGCGACCTCGGGAGGCGGCCGGCCCGCGCGGCAGGCGCGCGCCCTCCCCGCCGCGCCGCGCCGTCCTACCTCCATGGCTCCAGGTGCCGGCGCCGCGGGCCCGTCTGCGCTCCGCTCCCCGCCGGCCGGTCCGCGCGGCGGGCGCAGGGCGAGTGGGCGGCGTGACTGCCCCGGCGCGGGCCCTGCGCGGGGGGGCGGGGGGAGGAAGAGGGAGGAGGGAGCGGCGAGGGAGGCCCGCGATCGGGTTTAAATTTAGACACAAATCTAAACAGATACTGTCCCCTCCCAGGGCAGGACTCCGGCGAGGGAGCCACGACTCCATTAATCTGCCCAAACATGGGGATGCGACCGCCGCCTGGCCCCTCTTTCTCGCGAAGTTTCTCCAGGACCCCGGTCTTGGCCACGGTTTCGTCCATCTCAACCTCTCCCTCCTTTGGTGTGCCTTCTTTCTTTTGCCTGCCCCAAAAGTTAGAGTTGTTCTTCCATTCTTTTATTTCCGCTATCTTCTGTTTCCTTCTTTTATGCACATCCTTACTGCGTTCTTTCCTCCTCCTCTTTTTAAAATTGCATTCATGTCCTACCTGGCTTTCCCGGCGTTCTGGGGTGGAGAGTGAGGGGACCCTCCCTGGTTGACGTGCCTGTTCTCTTCCGGCCCCAGGAGAGGAGCCATTTAGACCGAGCCTTCGCGCTCAGTGTGGAACCCACAGGACCACCTTACCCTTTGTCATCTCTGTTCCTCTCCACCTTCCGGTCACATTTTCAGGAAACCACTATCATCTATCCATCTCTCCTCCGTGTGTCAGGAGGAAGAAGAGAAAAGCAAGGAATCCAAGCAAAGTTGTCCAAGCTCCCTATAGCAGTAAATCTTTGCCTGCATTGGACTGATGGATTTGATGTTGTGGGAATTTCAGCTCCCACAAGCTGCTTGCTAACGGGCCTTTTCTCTGTTCCTATCAGACTGAGTAAAAGGCAAGATCCGGAACATCCCATTCCCATTAGGCCCAGCATAGCAGCCCTCCCCTGGGGCTATCTCAGCCGTCTGTGCCGCAGAGGCTGAAGAAGACAGGGCGGCATGCAAGGGATGTGGGAACTGGAATCTGGAGCAGCTTCTCTCTCAGCTACCAGTTTGCATGCTGACCACCTGCCCTAGGTGCCCCTCTGGATGCCTCCCCCTAGGGCGGAGAAGAGGAGGGGAAATGCCTTTGGAGACGTAGAAGTGGAAGGGGATTGGCTGGCACGGATGCCTCTGTGTCCTTCTGCAGCATTCTTGTGCCCCCCCGCTCCGTCCCCGGGCCGGACCCAGCTCACCCCAGGAGAGGGAGAGCCATCTCAGAGGGGGGCAGTAGGCGTGCGATGGTGAGCAGGGTGAAGGGGGATATATGGAGAAACTGGGAAAGGAAACAAGCTGAGAGCTTGCTCACGTTACGAAGAACCGCCTGATTCTGCTCCTCATCCCAGCACCACCCATGGACTTCCAGGCACTTACGTTGCTGCTTTGGGTACCAGCCTTAGAAACATGGCCTCCTTCCTGTCATGGAACCTTCTAAAGCCTGACTTTCTAAAACACTAACAGCCCTAATGCCAAAGTGGTTTCTAGTTCCTTTAAATCAGTTGAGCCTAGGGGCAAGACTCTTGATTTCAGAAACAGGTTGAGAGTTCAACTCTGAGAGTTCCAGCTCTGCTACTTTCTAGCTGTGTTTCCTTAGACAAGTCACTTAGTGTCTCTGATCCTCATTTTCCTCACTTATGCGGTTTAGTAGGCATTCTGAAGAGAGTAGCTATTTTTATAATGCTTCTCTTCGTGTACAAGCTCAAATGAATAGGGATCCAATTTGTCTTTTATTTCAGGCTGGGCATTCTGGGGCCCAGTGAAAGTCACCCCCACCCCCTCAACCCCCGGCCAGGAATCCCTGGTGAGCCCCCTTCCATGCCAGCCACACCGCTACAGAGGTGAGGGCACTAGGGCAGAACTGGCAGCAGGAAAGGCAGTTTCCTGGGACCGTGCAACGCGCACTCGGGCTTGTGATTTTTTCCCTTTCTTCTTTTTAAAGCTGTGGGCTCCACTGAGTTGCTGATGGGAGCGGAGTCTCTCAGCCTGTCTTCTAACTCTGACTCATGGGGCCTTTTCCTCTCTGCCTCCACCTAGTCCTCCATTCTGCTCAGAACGGGGTGGCCCCAGCACAGGTTTACGGCTTCACAAACAGGAGGGCGGAAGTGCCTACCCAGAGGAAACCGTTAGGCCCCGAGAGCGTCACAGTCACCCAAGGTGCCCTGCAGCCGTGCCCCACGCCCTGCTCAGGCCTTCCCTCGGCCAGGAGACCCCATGAGCCACAGTGCAAACACGCTCGGCCCCTGTCAGACTGGGATGCTGCTCCAGAGCTCTGGGGGCCACAGGCAGAGACCGTCAGTGGAGGAAGGAGTGGAAAATGGGAACCGTGGGCAGGGGCCCAGAGCTCACTTTCAGTAGCCGTGACTAGGTGAGGGGGCTGTCCCCCTTATCTCCCCGCCTGCCCCTCCAGAAGGCCCCCAGAAGCCGGAATGGAAATAACCTAGCTGGTAAACACCCTGTTTTCGCTGGGCTGCTTGGGCTTGCTGCTCTGTGTGCCGGGAGGAGCTGACAACCCAGGCGGAAGAGAAAGTGGCTCTGAGGGGGTGGTTTCCTTCCCTCTCTGGGGGGCTGGTCGGCTCACAAGGGCCCACTTCCTTTACTCTCCCCCGGGCCCCACTTCACACACCCTGGTAGTCTGAACCAGCCAAGCAGTAAACAGAGGCCAGTGCAGAATGAAGAAGAAGGAACAGCAGAGACGCAGCCCCCTCAGGGGAGACGAGGGCGTGGGAGCCTGTGTTCCCGGGGACAGCCCCAGGCACATGGCAGGACTTCAAAAAGTATTTGGTGAATGAATGCGTGGATGAATGAATGAATGATGCAAATTAGTAGGATCTTTGCCTTTAAATTAAAGGCAGAGCCTTTTTCCATGGATGGGTTTCCAATGGCAGAAATGATCGGGGGAGGGGGGGAGAAAAAATCATGAAGGCAGCATAAGGTAAGCAGTGACTTAACTAGTTTTGAGCAGAACTTCAAAGAGCTCTGGTCAGTCAGCTCTCAGTAAGTGACCACACTGTGCTGCTGCTGATCATCTTTTTTTTTTTCTTTTTTTGCTGAGGAAGATTAGCCCTGAGCTAACATTCATGTGAGCCTTCCTCCACTTTATATGTGGGTCACCACGACAGCATGACTGACGAGTGGTATGGGTCCACAGCTGGGATCTGAACCTGCAAACCCGGGCTGCCAAAGCAAAGTGTGCCAAATTTAACCACTAGGCCACAGGGCTGGTCCCCAACATCCATTTTAAAAATTAAGAGCAAGAAGCAAATATTCTTTCATGACTATAAATACTAACTTTAAAATGTAGATACTTCAGCTCTAACTCCTGGGAATGCCCCCAAAACAAAACAACCCCTTCTGCCACAAGTGACTGTCACTGAAGAAGAGAGTGAATACACTGAAATGAAAGTTCCAAGGCTTCAGCACTTTTGTGTGTTCCAGGAATGGCGATCGAGCGATTCCCAGGGGAAGATGGCAGCTGTCTGTAACACGTGAAAGGCAAACGGAGGAGGAAGGCGGCGGGGTAGGAATGCCGCCACAGAGAGCACGTTGCAGTGCAGGGGGCAGCCAGCAGGGGTTGGGGACCTCATCAGGAAGGCTTTTGACTGGCCTGTGGGGATCAGGAGGTTGGCTACATAGGGACGTTGCGTGAATAAGTCGATCTGCTGAGGCTGCCGGGAGCCAGGTTTCTTACTGAAGGGGAAGGAAGGGACCGTGCAGAGCGGGGGACTATGGTGCTGGACTGGAATGGGAGGTGTTGGTGCGAGCTCATGGTTTTCAGTCTATAGATAGTTAGATGTGGCTCTAAAGTGTGACAGACGCTGAGAGGGCCTGGGAGCAGTGACACCCCTGGAGCAATCAGTGCACACAGAGCCTAGATGTTTGCTTCCAGGTACCGTTCTCCACTACAAGAAGCAGGGCTCCTTGGAGAAAACGGCTGATGACAGGTAAAGAACAAGACAGGCCTGGAACAAACATCTTGTTGTGCCAGGAAATATGGAAGTGGCCAGTGTGTGCCGGGGAGATGTTAAGAGGACACGGAAGCCAGTCTGCAGGGCTCCCACTGGCAGTATTGGGATAATATAAAGATCAAAATAAATAATGATAGCAATGAAGTTTAACCTTGAAATAAAGTAGGAGTTAAGACTGATGTAAACAAATAAGTGAATAATAAGTGGGAAGAGAAAGCTTTTACAGCACAATACCGTGAACAAATGTAAGAAAAAAATTAGAGGAAAATTGCAATGTGACAACCATCATAGTGATAATAATTTCAGCTAAGAAACACTAATGGATTTTAAATCTATGAGTAAAAATGGGATGAGGAATGGGATTTTACACAATTTCAAAGTATCTCCCTACAAATTACTCATTAATTACAAAAGAGGGAAAAGTAACTACAGAGAATAAACCTAACAGAAGCCATATTAATCAAGTGATCAAAGTAAACACCACCAGCGATGGGACAAAGTGACGTCACATGCTACCCGATGGGGTGCATTGCGAGGAACACACCATCACTCTGTGATATTCCGGCCAAAACTACATAACCTGAATCTAATCGTGAGGAAACACTGGACAAGCCAGATAGGAAGTCATTCTTCAAAGTGACTGGTCTGTAATCTCCAAAAGTGTCAATGTCCAGGAAGGTCAAAGGAAAAGCTGAAGAAGGGTTCCAGGTTAAAGGAGACTAGAGCAACGTGACAACAGGGTTCAACGTGTGGTTCTGGGTTGGCCCCTTTGACTATAAACTATATCAAAGGAATTATTATAGATACATATACCAAATCATCGCAATGTACACTTTAAGTATCTTACAATTTTATTTGTCAGTTATACCTCAATAAAGCTGAAAAACAGAAATTATTAGGATAATTGACAAAACTGTAAGGAATCCTGGGTGAAGAATATATGGGAGTTCTTTGTACCAATGTTACAACTTTTCTCAAAGTTTAAAATTATTTCAAACTAAAAACTTAAGAAAAGAGATGGCGGGGGTAAGAATTAAGCCTTCTCATTTCTTTGACTCCGGCTGTCTCCCTGTCCAGTGCCTTTATCACCTGTCCCTGCCCACTGCCCGCCCCCAGAGACCCGCAGGATGGGCCAGGGGCCGGTGGACATCAGCGATGGAGAGAGACAGCAGGCGGAGACAGAGAGAGACAGCATGGTCTTCAGGAATGATAGAGAATGGAGACATGAAGGGGAAGATTATTCACGTTTTTCTTTGTACAAATATCTTTGTGTTGTTTCAGTGGTTGCAGTAAACACATGTATTTTTTTTATTTTGGAGGAGAGATTTAATGTAAAAAAGAGAAGAAAACGAAAGAACTGAACCGGACTGAGGGAAGGCTGGACATGCTGCTGGAGACTGCCTCAGCTCAAGCGCACTGAAGAAGGGCTGGGTGTCCACAGCTGAGAGACGGGCCAAGCAGGGATTTCCTGGGGTAGGGCAGGGGAAGCCCCACTGGGACACTGGCCTAGTCACCAATGCCGAAGAACAGTGTTGATGAGACACCAAAGGATGACAGTCTCAAGGCCCCACAGACTCTGGGCTTTTCCTTCCGAGGCACGTCCCAGCTTCAGGAAGGAAATTAGGCAGACCTACAAGGAAACTCAAACCTCTCAACCCTAAAGTGTATCACACAGAGCATGTGAGCACCAACCTCCACTCTGGCTGTAAATTACGGTGACCCATGGAGCTTTGAAAAAAATATCTATGCCTGGGCCCCACCCGAGGACAAGAGAGCAGAGCTTGGTGTCAGTGTTTTTTTATGCTTCAGTAAAGAGGTAAATTCTGAATAGTCTAAGCCAATTGTGGAAATACCATTCTTCTTGCCAGAAATTGGCTTAGAGAGAAATAAGTGAGGAAATTTTGGTCAATGACATAAAAGGGGAAATCTTTATCCTTCTGGATAAAGAAATACATAGGAAGAGATGCTCTAAATATGGGGTATTGTCCTACCTGATGTGATGCCTGGAATTGCAGCAACCATTTTGCTATCATGAGGCAAAGCTGGGAAGAGCTAGAATGTAAGCTCCATGACATTTCTTTTTTTGTCAGTGTATATCCCATGTACTTAAATTGAGGCGAGGCACAAATGGGATAATAAATACTCATTGAACAAGGAACCCAATGACTCTGTTGAGGCACTGAACTGACCAACTCTGAAGAGACTGTCCCTTGGACTTCTTGCTATGTGAAGTAATAAATTTATTTATGGTTTAAGCATTTGAGTATGACTTTTTGTTATAGCTAAAAGTATCTGACTGATTCAGATAGAGACAAACTTGTAAGAAGAAGACAAAATCAGACACACATACCGGTACAGAGAAAGAAGCACTCCCTCAGAAAAAGCGTCCTGGAGAGATGCCGGAGAGAGACTGGTATAGAGGGGCAGAGAGAGGAATACACACACACATGCGCATGCACACACACACAGAGATAAACAGAGAGCTGCGAGAAAGTGAGGCAGAAAAAGAGGGTGGGAAACCTAATGTCCATTGGGGAAGAAAAAAAATCTAGATTGAAGAAATAAGAGTAAGCACTGTCAGAATTTGAAGTGTCTTAATTCCTATCTAAATTTTGGACAGCAGATGGTCTAGATAATCCTTTATCTTTTCTTGTTCTTAAAAAGAAAAAGAAGTGATTTCTTCTAGAAAGAAAGTAGGGTGATGGTTACAGAAATGGAGGTATGTTTTCATGAAGATGATTTCATATCACAATTTCTTTTCAGATGTTGTTAGTGATGTTAAGTGATGTTGCCATTTTGCCACTGAAGACATTTACTAATATTCATCAGTATCTTGGGTTGGGCAAGAGCATGTCCAAAGCTGGAGGTTACCCGCAGGGCCTTGAAATGAAGGACTCCAACTGCTGTACACTAATAAAGTGAAACAGCTCCTAAGAAAGAATAGTACGCAAGTCCCATCTACCACTCATCGCTTTGTTTTTTTACATGGACAACAGGCAAAGAATTATGGGGAAAGTTTTCTGCACAATGCATGCTCATTTCCAACCCCAGCAAAGAAAACATTTGCAAAATGTACTAAAAACCTATGTCCTCACCTGTTAGTTTCTCTTTCCTTCGTGTGGCGGTCTCTCTATCCGTCCATTTGTTCACGACAGAAGCCTGGGAGTCCTTCTTGATTCTTCCTTCACCTTTCCCAACCTGGTGCTACAATGCTAGCTCTGAAATATCCTGACCTCGGAAATGTCACTCCCGAACCTCCCGTCAATCACAGTCACTGCCATCTGTCATCTAGATGAAAAAACCGTGTCCTGGTTCATCTCCGTGTCTCCGCGTGCTTGTCCCCGCCTCCAATCTTGACTGACCATCTCCCCCCATCTATTTCCCACTCTATGGGCAGTAATCTTTCTAAAACTCGTAACTCACACCCTTTCCTGGCATGGCCACGCTCACCTCACTGGCCTCTTCTCAACAGAGAACACGGAATGCTCCACACTCCAGCCGCGCTGAACCACTTTCATGTCCTTGAATGAGCTCTTTTCTCTGCCTGGAACACATTCCTTGCTTTGCACGAAGCAAACTCTTACTCATCTCTCAGTTCTCGGTTTAGGATTCCTCCAGGAAGATGGTCCTTACCCGTCCCCCCACTCCCCTTCCAGCTGGGGGAGGGGTGCTCCCTGTGTGCACCTCGGGCCTGTACTTTTCCTGCATTGCAAGGATGACTTTATAATCACCTGTTTACTTTATTTATCCTCCCACAAAACTTCAAGCTTAACGAGAGCACATTCCATTCTGTCTTGGTCAAATTTCTATGATCAGTGCTGGGTTCAAGATTGGTGAGTCGCAAAAGAGGTAGAGAATCCATTCTGCAATTCAGTTCATGAGCGTCCAGCTAAAAATGTAGGCAAAGCATGAAGAATTGTAACATAGAGGATAGCATAGAGATTTAAAGATCAGCACTGAAACCAGGCTTCCTGGGTCCAACTGTGACCTTGATCAAGTTACTTAACTATTTTGCTCCTGTTTCTCCATCTGCAAAATGGGCATGATAATAGAATTTACTACATGAAGTTGTAAGGAGTAAATGAGTGAATACATGTGAAATGCTTAAAATAGTGCTGGCGAATAGTAAGTGTGACCAGTGCTGGGTCATTATTGTCACGGTTGTAACAGGAGCAGCAGCCACACTTTATCATGAAGACGTGACTGTAACAGGGGCAGGTCTAGGCACGAAGGCAGCTTCCTTCACAAGACGAATCCATGTTCATCTCTCCATGCCGAGCCCTTGCTTGTGACTTCCACCTACTTGTGATAAATTCCTCTGCTTGGCTGCAGCCTCGCCTTAGAGGAAAGATGCATCTTTGTTTTATTTCTCCTCCTCTGTACTTTATCCAACAGTTCTTGAATGTTCTAAGTTCAGATTCAATTCTGCATCACACACCAAAACAAAAGGTGGAGGAGGTTTTTCATATCTCAACTCTGAATAAATTTCACTATCTTGAACAGTGTTTTTTCATTTTTGAAATCAGTTTGAAGATACCCTGATTTAAGTACCACATAAATTTAATGCATAGAAACTATGGGTTTTTTTCTGGCATAGTCAAGGATTTGACCTTCTTTCCTAAATTTTACCTCTTGTCAACTAGTTTACTTGTCATCATCCCACTGTATAACCTCACAGCTCCTGGTGCCAAAACCTTTCCCATGATTTTATGGGTTTGGCGTATGTCATTATTACATTTCCTACACTCATATATCTTCATTCACCTTTTCTGCTTCCTGATCTGTGATAGCATTTGAGACCTTTTTAGATTTTTCTCATCTTGGTGTACCCAACACCATTCAGCCCTGCGAGGCCCACACAGGGTCCCTGTTAGAAGCATGTCATTTATCTGAGAACACAATAAAGAAGAGACCCTTGAACATTTGGATCATAATGCACACTCAGTGCGAGAAGTCCTGAAGCAGTGTGAGACTGGATGCTGTGGGTCCTCAGAAAAGCCAGACTGGCAAGGATGGAGAGTTCACGGAAGACCGGGGGGCAAGAGGAAGAGGAAGCTGACCTAGACATCTTGGTGGAGAGCTGATGGCGGGGCTCTGGGTGGAAGAACCACGTGAGCAAAGGGCTCCGGGAGCCTGAGGAGGATGTGGACAGAGACATGAGGTTTGTCAGAGGCCAGGTTTGATGTCCTTCTCAGGTTTGCAGTGCCTGCTCCAACAGGGCATGTGTCAGCCCCTTGGGTGGGCATCAAGTTTGGAATCCAATCTGGCCTCCTTATAGGGAGCCAGCTGCTCACAGAGTGCTGTTCTGGGAATGTTTTATGCTTAGTATTTGCCTCTGTAAAAATAGGTGATATTTGCATTCTGAAGATTATTGAGCTTGAGCAGAGTTGCTTGTGATCTGTATTTTCCGCTTCTGTTTCCTTCATTGCACGTGTTGGGGATTTTAGGTGACTACAAAGAGAAAGAAATGGTGTGAGAATGAGCAGAGAAACAGACAGGAGAACCCCTTACCTTAGAGACCCTGTAGGCAAAGGGGCCAAGCTGAGGACTGGGGATCCCAGGACCCTACCGTGTATGTGCTTTCTAAAGGGCAAAGTCACCGAACCCTTCTCCTTTACTTATTTGATGATAATTCTCAGCAGTCACCCAGGGATGTGGCAAGGCACTCCTAACTAAAATGACCATAAATCTAAAACCATAATGAAATGGGTTAAGCACTAAATCTGACCTCACACAGCCAGTTGGCAATGAAGCAAAGGATGGAAAGTCACACAGGGAGATGAATGTGCCTCTGCTGCGGAAAGGGGACTAGTGTGGGTGGCCAGTGGTGGGGGAGCGGGGTGGGGGTGGGGTGGGGGTGAGGTGGGGAAGGAATTTGCATCTCATGGCTTAATCAGATCTGAAAGCTAACATCCTGTTTTTCTGTAGGTTGGGCACGTCAGTAGCTGAGAGCCTCCCCTGACAGGGCCAGCCTCAGGAAGCGAGTGTCAACAGCCCTGCAGATGGGGACCCAACTCCTGAGTGACCATGCCTGCAAAGGCATCCCGCCCCCTCCCCAACCAGGCCCCTTGCCCTCCCTCCACCCCAATTCTAGACCGCCGACCTCACTCCTCCTCCCCAGAGACTTATCAACAGGAAGCTAAGTCAGCTGGAACACTCCGTTCCCTTGACATTTTTGTTTTAATTCTGCAGTTGTGTTTAAGGCTTCGTGAATTATCTCCCTGGCTCTGTGTCTTGAGTCTGTCTGTTTGTCTGTCTGGTGCTTTTTCTGTCACATCCGTGCACCAAGTCATGGTTACCATCAGGCCGGTAGACCAGAATGAGAACTGGGGTTGGTAAGAGGGAAGTGGGGCGGTAAGAAAGCCCTTTGGGGACTGTAATACCAGCCGTTGATGAGTGAAGGATGGTGACCATTTGCTGAGGGATCGTTGTCGAGAAGAACCTGTAAGTGCTGCGAAGGAATTCCTAAATCATGAACCGTGTGCGTTGCCCACACCCATTCCTCCTCACCCCTTCGTGGTGCTCATCTCTGCCTCATATCACAGTGGTGTGTGAGCGTGCCTTCTCTCCTCAATATTCTACAGCACCCACTCAGCAGATGCCTGAGCCACACTTATGCTCACTCTGGAAGCAGCTAGTAAATGAATGAACGGAGTTTCTTTTCCTCCCTTTATCCCAAGTCAGCTTATCGCTTAAAAAATCAAGACACGGCTCCCAAATGCAGCTTGGTCTCGCTCAGGGTGATCTCCCTGCATCTCTCGTAGCTGAGATCCACAGTTCCTTACTTGCTGAATGTCTGATTTCGAGTCACAGTACCTCGTTCCGAGACTCAGCATGGCATTATTTAGTTCTGTCCTACTTGTTTTTCCTTTTACTGCCTCTCATTCAAGTCTAGAGGGAAAAGAGCTCTAAACTTGGAGACCCTGAGTTTCTAAAGCCACCAAGTGTCTAGAAGAAAAGTGGTGATTATCCTCTCTCCAAGTTTTTCTTCTTCAACAGATCCAAAAAGAGTGCTTCCCATTCAGTATAGTAGTGGTCCACTGAACTCACACGTGCAAACTGCCAGGATTGGTTTTAAAGGACCGCCTGAGGCAAATGACTACGGTCACGCATGCTGGATATGCTTCATCCATCACTGCCCTGGAGATCCAAGTCCCAGAGAACATAGCTCCTAAGACAGGTCTGGTCCCTCATGGCCCCAGAAAACCACAGGTAGGAGATCCACACACAGATCTTTTGTTGCCAATTGGTAATCCTGGGCTATCATTTCAAATGTCTGCTGGTGTTTGCCCAAATTTCATATTTCATAATCAGTCCAAGAATCCTATATTTTATTTATTTATTTATTCATTTACTTTTAAAAATATAAATCACATGTATATGCTTTGTTATTTTTTTTAAATTTTTTTGAGTTAACGATAGGTTAGAATCTTGTGAAATTTCAGTTGTACATTATTGTTTGTCAGTCGTGTCGTAGGTGCACCATTTCACCCTTTGTGCCCACCCCCCACCCCACCTTTCCCCTGGTAGCCACTAATCTGTTCGCTTTGTCTACATTTTTAAATTCCTCATATGAGTGGAGTCATACAGAGATTATCCTTCTCTAACTGGCTTATTTCACTTAACAGAATTCCCTCAAGGTCCATCCATGTTGCTGCAAATGGGACGATTTTATTCTTTTTTATGGCTGAGTAGTATTCCATTGTATATATATACCACATCTTCTTTATCCAATCATCTGTTGATGGGCACTTAGGTTGCTTCCACGTCTTGGCTATTGTAAATAATGCTGCAATGAACACTGGGGTGCATGGGACTTTTGGAATTGCTGACTTCAAGCTCTTTGGATAGATACCCAGTAGTGGGATAGCTGGGTCATATGGTATTTCTATTTTTAATTTTTTGAGGAATCTCCATACTGTTTTCCATAGTGGCTGCACCAGTTTGCATTCCCACCAGCAGGGTATGAGGGTTCCTTTTTCTCCACAACCTCTCCAACATTTGTTACTATTAGTTTTAGTTATTTTTGTCATTCTAATGGGTGTAAGGTGATATCTTAGTGTAGTTTTGATTTGCATTTCCCTGGTGATCAGCGATGATGAACATCTTTTCGCGTGCCTATTGGCCATCCATATATCTTCTTTGGAGAAATGTCTGTTCATGTCTCCTGCCCATTTTTTGATCGGGTTTTTTGATTTTTTGTTGTTGAGCTGTGTGAGTTCTTTATATATTATGGATATTAAGCCTTTGTCGGATGTATGACTTGCAAATATTTTTTCCCACTTAGTGGGTTGTTTTTTTGTTTCAATCCTGTTCTCATTTGCCTTCAAGGAGCTCTTTAGTCTGATGGAGTCCCATTTGTTTATTCTTTCTATTGTTTCCCTTGTCCGAGAAGACATGGTGTCCAAAAAGATCCTTTTAATACTGGTGTCAAAGAGTGTACTGCCTACATTTTCTTCTAGAAACCTATTCAGGTCTTATCTTTAGGTCTTTGATCCACTTTGAGTTTATTTTGGTGAATGGTGAGAAAGAATGGTAAATTATCATTCTTTGACATGTGGCTGTCCAGTTTTCCCAGCACCATTTCTTGAAAAGACTTTCTTTTCTCCATTGTATGCCCTCAGCTCCTTTGTCAAAGATAAGCTGTCCATGGATGTGTGGTTTTATTTCTGGGCTTTCGCTTCTGTTCCATTGATCTGTGCACCTGTTTTTGTACCAGTACCATGCTGTTTTGATTACTGTAGCTTTGTAGAATGTTTTGAAGTCAGGAATTGTGATGTCTCCAGCTTTTTTCTTTTCTCTCAGGATTTCTTTAGTAATTCGGGGTCTTTTGTTGCCCCATATGAATTTTAGGATTCTTTATTCTAATTCTGTAAAGAATGTCATTGGGATTCTGATTGGGATGGCATTGAATCTGTAAATTGCTTTAGGTAGAATGGATATTTTAACTATGTTTATTCTTCCAATCCACGTACACGGAACGTCTTTCCATCTCTTTATGTCTTCATCCATTTATTTCAGAAAAGACTTGTAATTTTCATTGTATAGGTCTTTCACTTCCTTAGTTAAATTCACCCCAAGGTATTTTATTCTTTTTGTTGTGATTGTGAATGGTATTGTGTTCTTGAATTCTTTTTCTGTTAGTTCCTTATTAGAGTATAGAAATGCTACTGATTTGTATAAATTGATTTTATACCCTGCAACTTTGCTGTAGTTGTTGATTACTTCTAAAAGTTTTCCAATGGATTCTTTGGGGTTTTCTATATATAAGATCATGTCATCTGCAAACAGCAAGAGTTTCACTTCTTCCCTCTCTATTTGGATTCCTTTTATTCCTTTCTCTTGCCTAATTGCTCTGGCCAAAACCGCCAGTACTATGTTAAATAAGAGTGATGATAGAGGGCATCCTTGTCTCATTCCTGTTCTCAGGGGGATGGCACTAACTTTTTGCCCACTGAGTATGATGTTGGCTGTGGGTGTGTCATATATGGCCTTTATTATGTTGAGGTAGTTCCCTTCTATGCCCATTTTGTTCAGAGTTTTCATCATAAATGGCTGTTGGATCTTGTCAAATGCTTTCTCTGCATCTCTTGAGATGATCATGTGGTTTTTATTCCTCAGTTTGTTGATGTGGTGTATGATGTTGATTGATTTGTGGATGTTGAACCATCCCTGCGTCCCTGGTATGAATCCCAATTGATCATGATCTATGATTCTTTTGATGAATTCTGAATTTGGGTTGCCAAAATTCTGTTGAGAATTTTTGCATCTATGTTCATCAGTGATATTGGCCTGTAGTTCTCTTTTTTCATGTTGTCCTTGTCAGGCTTTGGTATCAGCGTGATGTTGGCCTCGTAGAATGTGTTAGGAGGTGTTCCATCCTCCCTAATTTTTTGGAATAGCTTGAAAAGGATAGGTATTAAATCCTCTCTGAAAGTTTGGTAGAATTCCCCAAGAAAGCCACCTGGTCCTGGGGTATTATTCTTTGGGATGCTTTTGATTGCTGTTTCAATCTCTTTCCTTGTAATTGGTCTGTTCAAATTGTCTGCTTCTTCTTGACTAAGCTTTGGGAGGTTGTAGGAGTCCAAGAACTTATCCATTTCCTCTAGGTTATCCATTCTGTTGGCATATAGTTTTTCGTAGTATTCTCTTATAATCGGTTGTATTTCTGCAGAGTCTGTTGATATTTTTCCTCTTTCATTTCTGATTTTGTTTATTTGAGCTTTCTCCCTTTTTTTCTTTGTAAGTCTGGCTAGGGGGTTGTCAATTTTATTTATCATCTCAAAGAACCAGCTCTTTGTTTCATTGATCCTTTCTACTGCCTTTTTTGTTTCAATTGCATTTATTTCTGCTCTGATGTTTATTATTTCTCTCCTTCTGCTGACTTTGGGCTTTGTTTGTTCTTCTTTCTCTAGTTCAGTTAGGTGTAGTTTAAGATTGCTTATTTGGGATTTTTCTTGTTTGTTAAGATGTGTCTGTATTGCGATGAATTTTCCTCTTAATACAGCTTTTGCTGTATCTCATATGAGTTGGTATGGCATGTTATCATTTTCATTTGTCTCCAGGTATTTTTTGATTTCTTCTTTAATTTCTTCAATGATCCATTGCTTGTTCAATAGCGTATTGTTTAGTCTCCACATCCTTGTGCCTTTCTCAGATTTTTTCCTGTAATTAATTTCTAGCTTTATAGCATTATGATAGGAGAAGATGCTTGTTATTATTTCAATTTTTTTAAATTTGTAGAGGCTTGCCTTGTTTCCCAACAAATGGTCTATCCTTGAGAATCTTCCATGTGCACTTGAGAAGAATGTGTATTCTGCTGTTTTTGGATGGAGTGTTCTATATATGTCTATTCAGTCCAGCTGTTTTAGTTTTTCGTTTAGCTCCACTGTTTCCTTGTTGATTTTCTGTCTGGATGATCTGTCCATTGATGTGAGCAGGGTGTTGAGGTCCCCTACTATTATTGTGTTATCTTGGATATCTTCTTTTAAGTTTGTTAATAGCTGTTTTATGAACTTTGGTGCTCCTGTGTTGGGTGCAGAGATATTTTTAAGCGTTATTTCTTTTTGATGAAGTGTCCCTTTGATCATTATATATTGGCCTCTATGTCTCTCTTTACCTGCCTTATTTTGAAATCTGTTTTGTCTGATATAAGTATTGCAATACCTGCTTTCTTTTGTTTGCTATTAGCTGGGAGTATTGTCCTCCACCCCTTCACTCTGAGTCTGTGTTTGTCCTTGGGGCTGAGGTGTGTTTCCTGGAGGCAAAAAATTGTTGGATCTTGTTCTTTAATCCATTTTGCCACTTTGTGTCTTTTTATTGGAGAGTCCAATCCGTTTACATTGAGGGTGAGTATTGATGCATGAGGGCTTAATGCTGTCATTCTGTTGCTCATTATCCGGTTTTCCTGCATTTCCTTTGTTGCTCGTCCTGTGTGTTTTAGCCTACCCATTGACTTCTGCAATTTCTTACGCTGAGTTTCTTAGATTTTTCCTTATTTACGTTTTGTGTCTCTGTTCTGCTTTTTAGTTTGGTGGCTACTTTGAAGTTTGTGTTCAGAATCTTGTGTATAACATAGTCCATTTTATGGTGGTCTCCTACTTCCTTAGCCTAGACTGATTCAGTCCCTTTTCTCTTCCCCCCTAAATTATTATTTTCATCTCTTATTCCATCTCGTATTGTGAGTTTGTGGTTAGAGTGATAAGATTGTCTTTGCTGTGGTTATTTCCTTCCCTTTATCCTAGTGCTATAGTTGAATATTTGCTATCCTATTCTAATTCTATTTATTTGTCTCCCTACTCTGTGTTTTGTGACCCCTTTCTCCCTTTTTTTCTTTTTTCAGGCATGAGGGCCTTCTTGAGGATTTCTTGTAGTGGAGGTCTTTTGGCTACAAAGTCCCTTAGCTTTTCTTTGTCTGGAAAAGATTTAATTTCTCCCTCATATCTGAAGGATATTTCTGCTGGATAGAGTATTCTTGGCTGAAGATTTTTATCCTTTAAAGTTTTGAATATGTCATTCCATTCTCTCCTAGCTTATGAGGTTTCTATAGAGAAATCTGCTGAAAGTCTGCTAGGGGTTCCTTTGTAGGTTATTTTCTTCTGCCTTGCTGCCATGAGTGTTCTTTCTTTGTCCTTCATTTTTGCCATTTTTACTACTATATGCAAGAATCCTATATTTTAAAAAGTGAAATATGTGAAGTCCCAGTGAACATCATACTCAACAATGAAAAACTTAAAACTTTCCCTCTAAGATGAGGAACAAGGCAAGTTTGCCCATTCCTACCACTTGTATTCACCATAGTACTGGAAGTCCTAGCCAGAGCAATGAGGCAAGAAAAACAATCAGGCATCCACATTGGAAATGAAGAAGTAAAACTACCTTTGTTTACAGATGACATGATCTTATATGTAGAAAACCCTGAAGATCTCACACACTAAAAAGCTGTTAGAACTAATAACCAAGTTTAGCAAAGTCTAGGATACAAAATCAACATACAAAATCAGTTGCATTTCTATACATTAACAATGAACAATCCAAGATAGAAATTAAGACAACAATCCCATTTACAATAGCATTGAAAAGAATAAAATACTTAAGAGTAAACTTAACTAAAGAGGTGAAAGACCTATACACTGAAAACTACAAAACATTGCTGAAAGAAACTAAAGAAAGCACAAATAAAGGGAAAGACATGATGTGTTCGTGCATTGGAATAAGTAATATTGTTAAAATATCCATACTATCCAAAGCTGTCTACGGATTCAATGCAATCCCTCTTAAAATCCCAATGGAATTTCTTTCAGAAATAGAAAAACAACCCCCAAATTCATATAGAATCTCAAGGGATGCTGAATTGCCAAAAAAATCTTGAAAAAGAAGAACAAAGCTGGATGCCTCACACTTCCTGGATTCAAAACATATTACGAGCTATAGTAATCAAAATAGTGAGGTACTGGCATAAAGACAGATACATAGACCAACAGAGCAGAAGAGATAAACCCTTGTACACATGGTCAAATGATCTTCAGCAGGGAGCCAAGACCACACAATGGGGAAAGGACAGTCTCTTCAACAAAGAGTGTTTGGAAAACTATGCATTCACGTGCAAAAGATTGAAGCTAGACACTTACTTTACACCATACACAGAAGTTAACTCAAGATGGATTAAAGACCTAAACATAAGACTTAAAACTAGAAAACTCCTAGAAGAAAACATGGGGGAAAATCTTCATGACATTGGACTTGGCAATGATTTCTTGGATATGACAGCAAAAGCACAGGCAACAAAACAAAAATAGACAAACAGGACTACATCAAACTTTAAAATTTTGACACATTAAAGGAAACAATCGACAGAGTGAAAAGGCAGTCTATGGAATGGGGGGGTGGGAATAGCAAATCACATGTCCAATAAGGGGTTAATATCCAGAATACATAAAGAACTCCTACAACTCAGCAACAAAAGAACAAGTAACCCAATTAAAAAATGGGCAAGGGACCTGAATAGACATTTCTCAAAGAAGACCTACAAATGCCAAGACGCATATGAAAGGTGCTTAACATCACTGATCATTAGAGAAATGCAAGTTAAAACCACAATGAGATATCACCTCATACCCATTAGGATGGCCACTATAACAAAAAAACCCCAGAAAATAACAAGCATTGGTGAAGATGTAGAGAAATTGGAACCCTTGTGCACGGCTGTTGGGAATGAAAAATTGTGCAGCTACTATGCAAAACAGTATGGAGGTTCCTCAAAAAACTGAAATAGGATGACCACATGATCCAGCAATTCCACTTCTGGGTGTATGTCCAAAAGGATTGAAAGCAGGGTCTCAAAGAGATCTTTGCCCCGCCATGTTCATTGCAGCATCATTCACAATAGCCAAGAGGTGGAAGCAGTCCAAATATCCATTGATGAGTGAACAAATAAAGAAAATGTGGCATATACATACAAGGGAATATTATTCAGCCTTAAAAAATAAGGAAATCCTGTCACATGCTACAACATGGACAAACCTTGAGCACGTTATGCTGAGTGAAATAAGCTAGACACCAAAGGACAGATACTGTATGATTCCATTTATATGAGATGTCTAGAGTAGTCAAATTCATGGAAACAGAAAGCAGAATTGTGATTGCCCGGGGCTGGGGGAAAAGGGGAGTTGTTATTCAAAGGGTATAGAATTTCCGTTTTGCAAGATGAAGAGTTCTCAAGATCTGTTACACAACAATGTGAATGTAGTTAATGCTGCTAAGCGGTACACTTAAAAATGGTTGAGAGTAAATTTTATAGTATGTGGGGGGTTTTTTAGCCACAATTAAAACTGAAAAAGGAAAAAAAAAGTGAAAGTATAAAGACTTGAATATGCCCCACCGTAAATTACCTGCACTGGGGCCTCTGCTCTGGGTCCACTTCAAAGGCCAGACCTATGACTAACTGAGAAAAAATTTCTAAAAAAGCGGATCTGACATCAGCGAAGAGACCACCTTTATGACAACTAGCCTTCCCGCTATGGTCTCTCTTAAGAAGGGGTGTGCTCTCCAGGAGTACGGCTCACAGGCCAGTCTCTCATGGGGGTGTTCTAGAACATCCATGTTCTGGTGGAGTCCAGCTGCTTAACTTTCAAGGTAGTTCCCAGCCTGGAGATTCTAGGATTATAAACCGCAAAACTGGGCTGAGCAGTGGCCACAGGAGGGGCAGACGGCCCTTTGGCTTTATACGTCGTCTCATTGTCTCCAGTTAGGCCGCGAGATTAACTGCCAAAGCCCCGTTTGAGGGGATGAGGTGTGGGGCAGCTGTTACACCATGTGTCCGGTGGGCAGTGGGGCGGATTTCAGGCACTGGGGGTGCAGGAGTAGAGCAGGAAGCAAGCGAAACCTTGGCAGGAGCAAGAAGGGATGGGACGCTTAAGGGTGGGCAGCACTCTCAGTGTTGGCCTCCTTCAAAGTGGGAAACGACATTCTGCACCTCCTGACGTGGGAGTACACAGGGCCACCTACGATGTGACATTTGCAAAAGTAAAAAAATAAAATATCAAACAGAGTCCAATCAGGCCTCTGGTTCTAACTCCCAGCTTACAGGAAATATGGCCTATGGCCTGTTGATGATCCAGGACGATTTAATCAGGAGAGCCTGGAGTGGGGAATTTCTATACATCAGATGAACTGGTTTCTTCAACAAATAAATGACATTACAAAATAAAGAAAGAGAAAGAAGGTTCTGTTATAAATTTAAAGAGACTTCAGAGAAGTATCAACAAAATGCAACGTGCAGACCTTTGCTGGATCCGGATTCAAACACATCAACGTTTTTGTGACAACTGGGAAAATGTGAACATTGACATTAAGAAATCAATGTTGCTTTTCTTAGGTGTGATAGTGATGTTAACTAAAAAAGTTCTTGTGCGTCGAAGATACTTACTGAAGTATTCATGGCTAAAATGAGGTCCAGGATTTGCTTTACAATATTGCAGAGAAAAAATGGTTAAGGGGGTAGGTAAGGTGGGGTTGGGAACGTAGGGATCACTGTTGAAACTGGACGCAGGCATGTGGGAATTCATGGCACTGCTCTCTTTGGTTGTATGTGTCCTTATAAAGATCCATATTAATGGAAAAACAGTGAGCAAACTCAGGTTGACTGGGCATCCAGGACAGGTCTTGCTGTAGGAGAGGAGAGGGGCCCTAAAAACTTTGAGATCCATAAATACACCGCTATCTACTTTAAAGACTTGCTGAAGGGCAGTCTCCTTCATATGGTTGTTGGGAGAGTGACTTTATTCATTTCTTAAAACTTTGAGAGGCAGCTCCGCGTCCCAGCAGCCCCATACCTATGTATACTCCCGAGAGAAACGCGTGGATGTACCTCCCAAAAGACGTGGACGAGAAGGTACACACCAGCTTTACCCACAATGGTGCAAAACCAGAAACAGCCAAGTATCAAGGGACAGCTCAACAGATTGTGGGTTGTTCATACCATAAAAATGTTACCCAGCAATAAAAAGAAACAAACTACTGACACACACAACGACATAGATGAATTTCAAAAACATAATGCTGAGCAGAAGCCAGACACAGATGAACACATGCCGAGCCGTTCATTCAAAACAGGCTGAACTAAGTCAGAATAACGGTCAGAGTAACAGTCATCCCTGGGGGGTGGTATTGACCGGAAGGGGCATGAGGACCCTTTAGAAGTGATGGAAATGTGGTCACATCTTGATCTGAGCGCTGGTGTATACATATGTAGAACCTATTGACTTGGCATTTAAGATCAGCATGCTTTGTGCATTCTACACTGTATATGTTATAACTTGATTTTAACAACAATTTTTAAAAACAGGAAAAGAAAAAAAAAAAAAAAAAGCCTGGAAGTATTTTAAATTTCTGAGACACCTAAGTGATGGTGTAATTTAAGATAATATTTTTAAGGTCTAAAAACACCTTTCTGAGTTTCTGCCTCAGCAAAAGTCTGTTCCGAGGAAAATGCTGCCTGGAATATAGTCCAGGGGTCAGGGGAAGGGTTCCAGTTCTACCCAAGACTTCCATCCTACTTTTCCTTTTTGCAAAATGCATCAGCCTGTTTAGCCAGCTGTTTGCCCCGGTAGCAATTAAAGAGTCCATTCTTTTTTCATTTTGTTTTTTTTTTCTGAAAACATTCATGGCAAAATCCTAATCATCACCAATTCAATACACTAAGCCAAATGAAGTTGTGTATCGAATAATGAGCATGCAGCCTGTGAAGAAAAAAGGGATTGTTTTCCAGAACCTTCTTCTGGGATCTTGGCGGGTGGGGACGGAGGGAATGGGGGGTTGGCAGAGTTCGGTAAATCGTACTGGACGTAGAGTAAGAAGATTTGGCTTCTAAGTCTAGCTGGTTCTCTGACTAGCTATGTCTTTAGGGACAAATCATGCAACTTCTCTCATCTTCAGTTCCCCATTTGAGAACTGGGGAGGATAAGCCCGCAGGGCTGTCATGAGGATTGAATAAGAGCGTGTGCACAGCGGCTTGCACAGCTCCTGTCACTCAAGAAATGGTGACTATAATGGAGGAGGAAGAAGAAGAACCAAGAAGTCTAAGTTTCTTCTTTCCATCCTTCTACTTGTCCCTTTTCTTCTCCTCCTGACCTCCTGGTGCCTCGAGGGTCCCCCAGCCCTCCTGCCATGGTCAGGACCTCACTCAGACACCTCCTCTTGGGTGCTCCATTGCACACCTGAGCCAGAGTCACAGATGTGCCCAGTGTCTTCCGGATGCCCTCCTCCAGGTGCAGAGAGCTGGGGCGCTGGGGAGTTCCATTGAGGAGGCGACACTGGGATTAAGGACAAAGACTCAAAGCGGGTTTTTGCAGGCTGTGAGGTCAGCAGAAGCAAACCAGAGGATACGCGAAAGAGGGAGAAACCACGTCCGGGTGGCTGGGATGGTGGAGGGGAACGAGGGCTGGGCTGGGACGTGCGGAGGAGTTCACCCTTCAGTAGGAGAAGGGGCAGCGTGGCAGACGCTGTTTGGCGAGGTCAGATTGCGTTTTAGGAAGAAGACCCTGGCAGCAGAAGATTTGGAGGCAGTGTGTTTGCAGACAAGAAAAAAAGGCAGGAGATCCTGGCTGCGTCAGCTGAGTCATGAAAAACACCTAAACTGGAGAGGAGGAGAGGGGTTGAAAGATATTGTGAGGTTGATTTACCAGCCCTGGCAGGCAGAAGAAGGAGGAGCTGAGAATAGCTTGAGCTTTCCGAGGAGGGTGGCAGATTTATCAAACAAAAATACAAGATGGACGTGCAATTAAATTTGCATTTCAGACCACAAATGAATAATTTTTAGGATAAGTAGTTCCCATGCAATAATGAAGGTAACATTCAGATTGAATTGGGTGTCCTGTATTTTATCTGGCAACTCCATTTCAGAATCATCTCCCTAAAATGCAAATCTGATCTGCTTAAACCATTGCTATCTTCATTTGACTTCCCAAGTAAATAATCCTCGTGGAAAGAGGCTGCACTTACTAGCTGGAAAGAGTATGTGGGTCAATTGAGCAATCACCTTTCTCATTTTCAGCTGGAGAATCAGCCTAATGAAGAACACGTTTCCAGCATGATCTTTGTTTCAGTGTCATGGGCCCCTGCACCATGCTGTATTCCATATGGTTTTTAGATCTATACTAAATTTACTCACTTTTAAATTTAGTGTTGTCCTAAGTAATAATATCCATGAAATCACAAACTTAGTGGGCTAGTTATTTTTTTTGATACCTATTAAAATAAACACATGACTGTAAAATAAAATTTTACCCCCATACTACCTAAAATTTGCATGCACACTCTGGGAAATTCCGGTAGAGTGCGGAGAGCCGTGCCTGGGCTGTTCCGGTCTGATTCATACCCCACCAGCCTGCAGCCTTAATCACTGTCCAGACAGGGGGAGACGGCCCGGTGTGCTCGCAAACCCTGCACCTGACCGTACTAGGTTAGGAGCAGGGGGACAGGACACTATGAGGTGTGGGCAAGGGAGTTCAGCCTCCAGGGCTTAGCAGGACCAGAGGGGCAGAAGCACAGGTGGGGTTGGCACCCCACTGCCCAGGAAGAGCTGCGTGGGGACAGGGGAGGGCCGAGAACTTGGCTGGAGGTTGGGTTGAGGCGTTTGCGTCGCCGGGGAACAATGCCTCTCCCCAGGGGCTGTAAGCTGATATCCAGGAATGCTCATTGTGGGATTTGGACGTGGACATGATCCACCTGCGTGCACAATGTCTAATTGTCTCTGACTTGTTAAGAAAGCTTCTCCTGATACTTGGTAGCAGTTCAGAGGGATGTCAGTCCCTGGGCTGTCCAACAAAGGTTTTCCCAGGTTTCTTGGTGGAGACTGGAGTCACTAAAATGGGGTACCCTGAACTCAAACCAACCAGCCTTTCTTGCCTAGGCACCTCCGACCCCAAAGGTCCCGCTGACCGGAGGCTCTGCTCATGATTTTAGCACTTCAGCTACACAATAATGGCCCCCGTTGTCATGTTTTCCAAATGCCACAAGGCTCTCCTCCCTCCAGGTTTCACCCATCCGCTCTGCTTGTAAAAAGACTCCTGCACAATGCCAGTGTCACTCTGGGCCCTCTCTCTGTGCTCATCGAAGTCCAGGCCCCTTGGTGTGGGCTGATGGATCCCTGCGCGCTTTTCCATGGAGGGCTGGTGAGATAAGAGACGGTAGGGGCGGGGCCGGCACTCTGTCCAGTGCTCGAGTGTCATAAGGCTGTTCTGTTGGGGGCGAGGCAGAGGGGCTTGGAGGAGATAGCAGAGAGTCTGTTATGTGCCAGGCATCAGGCCAAGCCAACCCTCACCAGGATCCGGGAGGCAGGTACCATCATCTTCACTTTATAGATGAGGAAACTTAGATTAGATTAACTTGCATTAAGGCAGAAAAAGCAGGGCTAGCATTAGACTTCAGGCCTTCTGACCTTAAGTCCAGTGCTCTTTGAGTTATGCCACTGGCTCAATTTCAACGTGATAAGAATTTGGGGGGCACGTTCTGTGTGCCTAGGGGTAGGGTCCAACCCAGTGAATGTAATTCAGATGCCTTGCATCAGCAAAATCTACTGGAACGCAACCTTCAGAATGTTCTGCTTTAACTCCCATCCTTTTTTTTGCTTATTGTTTCACAGCCTTCTTTCCTCATGACTATTTTCAGATACATGTACCCACATTAGTTAGAATAAATGTTAGGTTGCTGTAACAGAGACCCAAAATACAACAGCTTAAACTTAAGTTTATTTCTCTCTCACATAAAATTCCAGGGGAATAGTTTAGAGGCAGTACTCCCCAAAATGGCTTCCTCAGCTCCTACCATCATATTCTGTATCCCTGCCTCCAGGAAGGAGGAGAGTACATGCCTTCATTTTAAGGGGCTGGCCCGGAAGAGTGCTCATATCACTTCTTATATCTCACGTGGGCCCAAACATAACTACATGCACAACTGTAGCTACAAGGGAAGCTGGGAAATGTAGTCCTTAGCTGAGTCACCACGTGTGCAAATTTCCATTGCTGTAGAAAAAGAGACTGGATATTGGAGAGAACAGAGAGCCACTGCCACAGGAATTGTGGGAAGCATGAACTGATAGGCCACTTAGGCTTTCCTTCAGCAGCCTGGATTTAGAGTCAGATTACCTGGTTTAGAGCCACGACTCTGCCACCCAGCTGTGCTCCTGGCAAGTTTCATAACTTCTCTGAATCTCGGTTTTCCCCTGTACAATTAGGTAATACCTAGTCTGCCTACCTTACTGGGGTGTTAGGAGGCCCAAACAAACGAACGTCTTTGAGAGCCTAAGGTAGGCTGCCAGGTCACAGGCAAAGTGGAGGCTACGGCACTGGGACGCCTGGAGGTGGGGTTTTTTGTTTTAAATTGTGAGCACTTGGTGCTGGCTCCCCAACTTGGGTGAGGGTGAAAACCACATATCTGAAGTTTTTCTGTGTCGTCTACTTCGGGGTGTCCTGTTCGCTCCTATGGTTAGCCTGCCCGCGGTGGCCGGCGCCTCTCCCCAGGCTGCTGGGCTCTCATCCTTCTCTCAGGTGACAGCCTGTGGCAACCCGCCCCACTGGCCCTTTCAGAGCTCTGGTCACATGTGGCTGATGAAGGCCCTGAGACTTACTCCTCGCAAAGTGGATTTGGGTGGAGAGCCCTGGAACAGGACCGGCAGGAAGGAAACAAGCCAATCTGGGCCGTTTCTCCCACCCCATATGCAACAAGCCACAGAAGACAGCCTTGGCATGCTCCTGTACCCTTCGCTCAGCTTGCATTCAGTCTACAGAGTGTGTTAGTTATAGCAGAACGTGTTCTTATCTTAGCCTCTAAGCTCCTTAAGGAAGGAAGGAAGGAAATCTTTTTTAGCATCTATTATGTCACAGGTCCATAAACAACTTGCCAGCATTATCCCTCACCCAGCCTCACTGCCAGCAGGAATTATGACTTCCTTATTGATAGTCGAGGAGTGGAAAGTTGAGAGACGACCTGGCTCAGTACCACACAGCCATCAAACGGGGGAGGCAAGATCTGAGCCCCAGAACTCTGACACCAAGTCTGGCTCTCTATGATACGTGATTATTTCTACCGTAGTTGCGTGTGAAAGGGTAGACACCATATCTTCAGACATTGCATCCTCTCCTGAGCACCAGCATGATATCATGCCCACAGTAGGGACTCAGGTTAGAGCAAATGGCATTTTTCATCATTTTGTCTCTGCCAGTACCCAGTATGGTACCTGACATGTGAAACAGCTCGCTATAGTTTTTATTGGATATACTTAAGTTGTTGGATTGATATTTTTAAAAGAACCATAGCTGCATTCCAAGAGTTGGTTTAAAAGCACCTTGCAAAGCTTTCATGGGAGTAGGGTCTTTATGCGGATAAAACAAGCGAGTGAAATCAGAGAAGGAGGCTTCCTGGACACAACTGCTCATGCCTGGCTTCCTGGCAGAACCCGACGGGGAGTGAACCAATGGCCGACTGCGGTTGGTATCTGGGTTTCACAGCCATGCATCTGTGGTCAGTGCAGGTGGCCCTTTGGGCAAGCATCCCCCAGAGGAGAGAACGCCCCATGGCTACGTGCACGGCAACCACCCATCCTGGGTTTCTTGGCGTCGTTCAGTTTCATATCTTTTGTCCAAAAGTCCTTAGAAAGGCACGTGTCCCGGTTGGGTCATGAGTAGGGCTTTTGAATTTGGAAAATATGGTTACAGCAGACGCGTGGAAAGTGCCTTTTATTGCTTCCTGCTGGTAGATCAAAGCAGAAGGGCTGGCCCGGCCTGGGACAGACTGTTTGACCCGGGGAAAGGGAGGTTCCTCAGGGCTCAGAGGCCTCCAGCTATTCTGTCCACGTCAGGAAGCCAGAGGGGGCCACTGATACAGACAGCCGACGGGCTGGAGCAGGGCTGCGTCCTGAGAATCGGTGCCGGAAAGGGCAGAGAGAACGGTAAGAGGAAAGAAAAGAAGCCAGGCCGAAATGGCTCTTCTGATCTCATTGCACAAAGGAAGGAGGTGACCCAACCTCCTTGTGACACAGGAAGAGGCATATTAGGGGAAGTGAGCGCTCTCCCCCCAGATCCCTCCAGATTAGAGGCCAAGCATGGGGCCCAGGGCCAGCAGGACGCTCTTTTGCGGTTCTGGTTCTTTCCACACTGGGGTGGCGACACTGCTGGGCAACACCCTCACAAGCATGGTCAAACCAAGCCCAAAGCCTGCTTGTTCTCTAGGGTCAGGCCGCTAAGGCCCCCAGCTTCCTCCCACCCTTCAGCTGCCAGCCCTCAGGGAGGTCCCTGTGGGTTGAGCCTTGTCCAGACTCAGGAGGCCTGGGGTCTCATCCGAATTCCCTAGTCAGCTCTGAAGCCTGGGCCACATCACTTTTTCCCTCTGCTTTCTCACCAGTCAGATGAGGAGTAGAGAAGACTGACGGAGTTATAGAGTGCGTACTACAGACGTGCTGGTTCCTTTGCTCTGAGGTGATTCAACTAGCCGACTCTACATTTAAGGAGCTTAAAGATGTTAGTTTTCCTCAGCACAGTAAAATCTTGGTGATTCTACACATCCCACTGATTGATTCATTCATTCACTTAAACCTGCATGGAGCACCGCTATATGTCAGCACTGCTAAGTAACAAACACTGCTAGCTTCTTCTCAGTGAGTCCCTGCTGCCTGTCGCTTGCTGTGTTAGATGCTTCCGATAGATCATCCCATTTAATCCTCCCCACAGCTTTATGAGATGACCCTTCCATTTTTAGACTACGAAGAGTTTAAGGAACTCCCTCCAGGTCATGCATCTTTGATTCTCGGTCGGACACCATGTGGGTGTTCTGATGCATAATTCTGCCGCAGCTTAGATAAACGAGATGCCCTTGAGCCCAATCTCGAGGTTCTAAACAGCAGCTCTGTGGCCAGCGGGCCAGCTCGCAGGCTCTGAAAGCTTTGACATTGTTTATTTGGTGCATTAGGACATGTCCCACCCATTCTAGAAACCTGCGAACCTAGCACACACAGCGAACCCCTTCTCCTCATGCTCCCAGCCGGGAGCTCCAGACCTCATCTACCACGAGGATTAGTGTAGCATGAATTTACAGACTGTAGAAACAGTGCCCTCGTGTGTCAGGGATATAGCACACATTTGAGCTGAGGAGAAAAACACGTTGTAAACAAACTTGAACTATGAAACACTACAGTTTTTGCTTTTTTGTTTTTGTTTTTGCTTTCTATGTCTTTGAAACATGCTGGGGAGAAATGATGAAAAATTGCTAATCCTGCAGAATCTACCCAGAGGCAGATCACTAAGTCTTGGGGCCAGCAGGAGGGGCTGTGGGAAGAAATCTCCGACTACTCCCTTGGTGAGGTGACCTGGCCTCCTGCACTAACCTGGAACATCCGAAACTTCTGCTGTTTCAACCTGAAAATTATCCTTACTTCTTTACATGTCTCCTTTCTTCCTTGACACTTTCTTTTTCATTTCTTTTCTCTTTTTCTTGTTTTCCCTTCGCTTTTCCCCCTTCCCACTCTACTCTCCCTATCTGCTCTTAGAAATAGTTACATTTACTTATACATCATAACATTTTCATTTCTCTCTTTTATGGGATTTAAAAAATTTACCTCCTCTTTTTTGAGCATGTGTTTGGGAGGGGGAGGTTGTGCAAAGAAGGAAACTCTGACAAAACGGAGAAAACGAGCCTCGGATTTAGAGGATTTTGATTTGTCTCCGTCCATTCATCCACCCCTCCATCCGTCCATCCTTCCATCCCTTCCTGCCCTTTCTACAAAGATTAGCAGTCATTTATCAAAACGCACACAATAAAAATGACACAATATATAGTTTGAGGGATATGATGAAAGAAAAGAGACGTAATACTAAAAAGGTCGGGGGTAAGACCAGCACAACGTAACACATACCCTACAGTCTTGTACGTTTGCTCAAAGTAGGTTGCGAGCTATTTCATTGTGAAATCTCTCACAAACCGGGGCAAAGAGGAAAAAATAATTAGTAACCGTATTTATCATATTCCTTAGATGAAAGAATCCAATGGTTCTTTGGCAGTATTGTGCTTTCTGATATTGAAACCTGACGAATTCTCGGCTGGTGATCAGGAAGAGAGGACTGTGTGATGGTGAGACTCTCAAGGACGGCCCTGCCATGGCCGCAGAGCAAGCTTCCTAAGACTGTTTCTTAAAAGAACGTTTAAAGTAAGGCTGACGGCCTGACTCCAGGGTACAGCTCAGCAAAAACGAAGCCAAACGGGAGGAAAACAATAGAATCCAAGTAGGCAATTTGCTCCTCCGATACATTTCAAGGGTAAAATGTAGAATAACTAAAAAACGAGTGGACTGCGTGTTCTTAGGAAATCCACCGCACATATTATTTCTCCTGACTGGGCTTTTAAAAGAACGGAACACAGCAGGGCGTGAGGTTGAAATCTCTCAAAAGTAACTGTGTGGTTGATAAAAGGAAGATCGTCGTACTTTTAGTAACTAAAATGGGAAGGAATCAAGTCATTTAGAGAGAATTTAGGATTCCATCCAGGCATCACTGATTGGCGCCCACTTCACCCCAGCGGCAGGTGAGATAAAGGAGGGCCCAGAGGCTGAAGCCAAAATCTCTTTCAGAAGAGTTTGGGGTCTACTCCAGCTTATGAAAGAAAGAGAGAGGCACCAAAAGCATTCTCAAATTTTAGTGTGTTTGGGAACTACTAACATATTTGTTTAAAATGCAGAGTCCTGGGCCCACCCCCAAAGATTTTGATTCCATTGTTCTAGAATGGGCCAACGAATCTGCATTTTAAATTCACGAAACAATTGGGTCAGAGACGCTGCCTTCGTGCAGGGCTGATAATTCTAGTTGGGAAAAGAAAATTCAAAGCAGATGCTAGCAATTGCTCACTTTGACAAAAATCCCTCAATTAAACACCTCGACTTAGCATTAATTTTAAACTATAGCTTCCAGGTGAACTAAAAATTAGTTTAGAATTGTGCCCTCCGAATAACTGAACGTTCTCACCTGCTGTATAGAATTGCTGCTATCAGTCAATTTTATGTTGGAAGATGTCTGCCAAAATTGACGATTTTAGAGCAGACAGACTCAAGTCAGTAGATCGGTTAGGACTGGGTTTGGCTGCACGTAGGAGAAGAATCACAGTGGCTTAAAGAACACAGAAGCTTCCTTCTGTCTCACAGAAATGAGTTTCAGACGGGTGGTGCTGGGCACGCACAGTACTCTACAACGTCGGGGACCCCGATCCTTCCAGCGCCCTCATCTTCAGCACGTGGCTTCTGCTTCGTTCCCAAGATGGTTGCGGGAGCTCCCGCCGCAGTTCTCCATTAGGGATAGCAGGAAAGAAGGGCAAAGATGGATCTACTCCCTGCCTTTAAGGACATTTTCCAGGTTTGTACGCAGCAAACCTGCTTATGTTTCATTGACCAGAGCTTAGTTCACGGCCATGTCTAGCTGTAGGGAGCTGGGGAATCTTAGAAATGTATATTTTGAATGGCCATGTGGCCACCTGAATTTGGGGTTCATTACAAAAGGAAGAAGAGAAAATGTGCATAGGGAGACATCTACCAGTCTCTGCCATAGCCATTTGTGGACGTAGATTTGGTGACAAGATCAATCGTCCTAAGAGGAAGCTATTCCTGGTGGGCAACATCAAAGCCACGTCGTCTCCCTTAGAAACAAGCCTTTCTGATCTCGAGAGCAGGCGCTGTGCCTCCTTATCTGAAAGCAAAAGCAGTTCCTAAGATTCACACTGAGAAGGTGATGGGTCAAAATCCCTCTGCTTTTGTCCATTCTGACTGTTTTGAAACCTTTACCCGTGTAACGTGCTTGTTGTGATGAACCCAAGCAGCCCAGGAGAGGACAAAGTCTAAGTTCCCTCCCGTGCCAGCCCACCCCAGGCCTCCCTGCAGGCTGGGCTCGGTTAACATTTTGGGTGATTCTTTCCGAACAAGATTTATGTCTCCCACTCAAAATTGTTACCCGATTTATCAGGAGCCCGCGCTTACCCCACCTTCTATTTTGCTGAGTTCTATATCAGCGTGGAGTTTTACTGCTGATTATCACAAGAGGGACGCAGTGGGACTCAAAGATTACAAACGTCAGAAAGTTAAAGGGCTCCGGAAATCGCAGTGCATGCTCACAATTCATTCCTTGGTTTATGTTGAAATGTAAATAGGACTGGGCTTGCTCTTTTTTTCCTCCCCCAACTTGACTTTAGGACTTTTCTTTATTTTTTAATATTTGGTGGCTGGGCAGGACTGGGAGGCCTCTGTGCCAAGGAGAATGCTCAGCGGAGGAGAGGAAATTTCTTTCCTTTTTGAATTATTTATTTATCTAATACCACCTCACTGTATGAAAGGCTCAGGGTGGTCAAAAGTACGAAAACACTGAAACTGGGATCAAGAGATGGAAAAAGGCAAGTGTTCCAAGCTCTCACACCAGCAGACTGGGCAGGTGACAAAACGAGGAGGTGAGCGAGGTGGGCCTGGAGGGGCCGCACCCTCCCTAAGGGACTGCTGCTCCTGCTTCGGCAGACCACTGCCTCGAGCGGATGCAGGCCCAGGGAGCCTGACTTCATTTCCTCAAAGGATGGCAGAAATGCAGATTTCCTGATTTATAAATACCGGAAACTCAATTTTTAAAAAACTTCAGGGTTGAATCTTTGAGGTTGGAAGTCAGGTGGTGGTTTTCTTTGGAGGGTTGAGGATGACCAGGAGGGGACATGAGGGGGACTGCCTGGAACGTTCGTGTCTTGATCTTGGCTGGTTATGTAGGTGTGTGCAGTGGTGAACATTTCATGGAGCCCTACACTTATGATTTGTGCCTTTCCTCTCGATAAAAAGGTAGAAAGAGAAACAAACACCAGCAATGCCAAAACAACCGCAGACTGGCTAGAAAGTCTGTCTCCAGCCTGGATATCTCTAGGGGCACACTGGTGACAACTTCTGAAATAAGAGCAAAGGAAGTTAGGCTGCTGACATGGAAGGGCAGGTCCCCGGGGTCCTAGGGTGATTAACATGACGTCAGAAACTAATTTGGAGCTTCCCAGCAGCCAAAGTAAAATAGAAAATGGGAAATATAGTCATTTATATCATTATATAATATCGTATGCCCAGGAGAGAGAAAGCTAAACTTATACCCTAGAAGAAATTTCCTGGGTACACAGGGCTGACAGAACACCTTCTGGCAGGGTTTTGTCACTAGGTGGGAAGAGGGTCTTATTTTATGCCTCTGTCTTATTTTATGTTTCTTGGCTTGCTGCACTGAGAAAGGAAATTCTTTGTTTTTCTTTTCTTCTTTTTGCTGGGAAAGTTTCGCTCTGAGCTAACATCTGTTGTCAATCTTCCTCCTTTTTCTTTCCTCCCCAAGGCCCCAGTACATAGTTGTATATTCTAATTGTAGGTCCTTCTAGTTCTTCCATGTGAGTCGCTGCCACAGCATGGCTACTGACAAATGAGTGTGTGGTTCTGTGCCCAGGAACTGAACCCGGGCTGCCAAAGCAGAATGTGCCAAACTTTAACCACTAGGCCATCAGGGCTGGCTCAGAAATTTTTTTCCATGTAAAAGTAAACATGCGACTTATACGTTTATGAAGCATAATAACATAATGAAATCTTGAATCCAACACCCAATTTACGAACTAGATTATTATCAACACCACCCAGACCACCAATGTACGGCTCCTCTCTATCTGTCTCCCACCAGAGGTCATGTTATCCTGAATTTGTGTTTTAATTCCTTTGGTTTTAGAAAATAGTTTTACCACAGATGTATATATTTACAAACTATATATATTATTTAATTTTGCTTCTTTTTGAGCTTAAAAAAAGCATTATATGATGGACACCTTCTTCAATTTGCCTTTTCCCACTCAACTTAGTATTTCCACGATTCATCCACACTGATGCAGGCAGTTGGAGAGAATTCATTTTCACTGTTGTATAATATTCCACTGGGTGAGTATTCCATGTGTTATTTATCCATTCTCCTGTTGATAGAATTTGGGTAGCTTCCATTAGGTTTTGTTTCTGCTATTATAGAAATTGCTGCCCTAAATGTTTCCTGGTGCACATGAGGAGAGTTTCTCTAGGGTACTATTTCTATCATGAGAAGAGCCAGGTGGTAAGATACATGTCTGTTTAACTTTAGAAGATAATGACAAATTGTTCTCAGTGGTGGCAAAAAATTTATATTCCCACAGCAATGTATAATATAATATCAATATTTGTTTAGTCAGACTTTGTCATTTTTGTCCTTCTACTGGAAATAAAACATTGCTTTCACTTTTATAACTCAGAGTGTGACTTGGCATCTTTTCATAGTAGCCTTACCCTAACCTTTAAGGTGCTGTGGTCACCTGGAGTTTCAAGAACTGATATTCAACAAGTATAGCTTGGACCTATATGTTGTCCTATCCACAGGGTCAAAGGTTGAGGAAAACATTTTTAAAAATAAGGGACACATTCTTATGCTGATCCCAACTGACTTTCCTACGAAGTGTTAAATATATATCATGATGGTGACTGGTTCAAAACCTGCCTGCTTCCTGTAAGGAGTATGGGTCTGAAAAGCCCAGATTTGCCCAGAAAGAAAACCGCCCTGGATTTTATTAGGGATGTTACATAAACTGATCCACTGTTTACAGGAGTAGAAGATTGCTGTCCCCAGCTATGAATCAGCCTCATATTTGGCATGGATTTAAGACAAATCCCATGATAGGAAAGCTTTCCAGTGTGTTATTTGGGGGTTCTGGTCTCCTGCACCCCATCAGAGGGCTCTGGGATCAGCGAAGACCAGGATGGTTTCTCCCGCATCACAAAGCAGACAGTCTCTCCGCATGGCGTGCTAAGCACTCTCTGGGGAGCAAACTCACCCTGACGGAAGAAGCTGCTTGGTCCCATCTAGACAGTTTGGGTGGTGGAGGGAAATCATGGGCTTGACTCTGCAGAGCAGGCTTAGTGTTGGAGAAGGAAGAGTGACTTTGACTGTAGTGTTCTCTTTGTTAGTCTGTGATTCACGGCTTGGTCCGAGAGAGAGAGAGAGAGAGAGAGAGAGAGAGGCTCTGTGTGTGGAAACCCCATGGGGTGTTGAGGCACGACCTGTCCTTCTTCAGTGCTGTGGTCCGTGTCTACTGTGCCTCCAGCACTCCAGCATCCTCTCCCGCATGGTGCTGGCACTCTTGGGCTCCCCTCCCCCCTCTTAGTCACACGATCAAGAAGCAGGGGACTCAGGCCTGGGGCAATCCCGGTGGCTCATACCCTGGCTTAGGAGGGGGTGGCTGAGCTGAGTGGGTCTAATGAGAAGAAATCTCAGACTCCTCTGGAGAAACTACCAGAACAGAGGCTCTGTTGCTGCACTGCGAGTTGTGAGGTTGTGATGGTTTGCCCCAGCTGGGCCGATGACTGAAGCCGACACAGAAGGAGCAAAGAGGTGGGAGAAGCCAAAGCTGGAGGACATCCCGGGCTGAGGGGCAGCCGAGCTTCCCTTGGGACCCTCAGGAACAGCACCAGGTGCATTCCCTCGTCTGTGCTCTAGTCACGTGGAGTGTGATTTGCCTGACAGGTGATCCAGAAAACATCCTCATTGGTGACCACCTAAAAGAATCGGAAACAAATGGAGGAATGAGACACCATCCTCCTTTTCTATCACAGCATTTAGGGGCTCTAGGGGCCCAGAAGATGGCAGAAGCCCCCAACCAGGAACCATGGGGCCTGCCATAGTGGCCCTCACAGACACATCTGAAGGAGTCAGTGGAAGCAGCGAGACCCCTTGCGAGGCCAGTGGCATCTGGGGAGATCCGCGCAGGAGGAGGGGAAGGCGGTGGTCACTGTGGCGTAAATTCTACTAGGCCTGGTTGATGTGCCCCTGCCCCTTTGCTCTGCTCCACCTGTACCACATACACCCACCCCCGGCCCCTCCTGCCCCAGGGCCTTGGCCACATGCTCAGTGGAGATCCTCCGCTGCTGCCACTGTCATCACCTCGTGTCCTACTAGTGCCAGCTGCCTCAGCCTCCCCGGAGAGGGCCTGGCTTCTGTGTGGCTTCTATTATGTCCATCAGAGCAGTACAGCCGCCCAGATTCTTCTCAGCTGCACCCCCCCGTGCTGGGGCGTCTCCCACACTCTGGGCTCAGGTGGAGGGCCACACTGCAGAGCTGGGATCTGGCTTTCCTGGCAACTTCCCAGGAGCTCAGCCCAGAAGTGCAGGGGAATTAATGCCCCATGTAGTGAACTTTAAAAATGACAGAAGGAGATGAACGACCTGGCAGATACACCCTCTCCTTGCTTCCCCAGAGGGATGGTTCCAAGGCCCGGTGTTTCCACCCGGCTTGTCTGGACGACATTCTGGATGGCTGAGCAACCTGCGGTCTTTTCTTGTGCAGCTGTGGGCAGCTGATCCATGTGCCACCTTGTATTTGCTTTCTCTCCTTCCTTGCTTTTCCTCCTACCCTGGGATTCACAATAAAGCTGGTGAGGTTTGCCTCTGGCTTTGTTTTCTAGGGAACACGGGCTGGGATAGTAACTGACAATGTTTGTCATGAGCACATGTGAGCTGTTCCCTAGAGGGAGGGTTATGAGATTCACAAATGAAAACACAGCACTTTCAGTTAGTATCGAATTCCAGGGAGACAACCAAAAATTTTTTAGTATTAGTATGTTTCAAATATTGCACAGGACATAATTATGCTAAAAAATTATTCACTGTTTATTTGAAATTCAAAGTGAACTCTGCGTCCTGTATTTTATCCGGCAGGCCTATCTGAAGACTCCGAGAAATTCCTGGGGGCAGAGGAGTGAAGAGACTTTGCAGGGTTTGAGATGGGGAAAAGTGCAGGCAAGGCTGCACCGTGCAGAGCTGTACGGAGAATGAGATGACACGGCGAGAGTGTGAAATGTGAGGGGCAGTGAGGGCAGGAGGAGCTGTGCCACGATGAAGAAACTTAGATCTGCACATTGTTAGAGGAGTGATGCACTCACTTTTTAGAAAATATAGATCATACTCATGAAAACCCTGAATGGTGAGATGCTAAAGAAAAGTTGGACGAGGGACAAGATGGAAGGAAGGCAAGGAGGGCAGTTAAGAGGCTGGTCAATCATTGACGCTGGAGAGAACGGGGGCTTAAACCAAACCCATGGTGGTTGGGATGGAAGACAGCTGATGGTTTCTTGGGACATTAAATTTAAAAGTCATGGTGAATAATGGGATGACATGGGGCCTGGTGAGCAGAGGGAGGAATCTGCAATGCACTCCAGTGATGCATTTCTGCCTAGGCAACCAGGGCCACCAATGCAAATAGGAAGAACAGATTTAGGGGAGGGAAGCCACGAGTTCAGTTATGGACACTTTGAGTTTGAGAGGGTCTGTAGGCGTTGCGGCAGAGAGGTCAAGAAATGAGTGGGTGTAACAATTTGGGTTTGGGCTAGAATGGACAGGCCCACCACACAACTCCACAGGGCACCTTTAACACTACATTCGGTGAGACTGGTGCCCCCTGGGGTTGTGCACCATGTTGGTCCTGACGGTAATGATGACAGGGAGTGTGGGGAGACAATCTCCATGGCTATCTGGCATTTCTACTCATCTTGTGAACAGAAGCACTGACTGCCTTTGTTCTCAACTGTCTTTTCATGGATGTTTGTTTAGCAAACAGCCTTGGAAGACAGAGATGGTATCTCCCTCCAGGGCAAAATGCAGGGCTGCCTCCTGTCCAGTTTAACAAAGACAATGCGCCCCTTAGGCAGGCTTACTGCCCGTTATAAAGGACTGGGTTCCCTGAGTTCAAAGTTCCTTTCCCAAATGCAGCCCGCTGAATGTGCAGATGACACCTGGCCCTCTTCACACTACCTTGTGGGAACTGGGCTTGGAGAACCATCCCAAATGGTGATGCTCTGACTCCTGCTATTGCTCTGAGTAATAAAATCCTTGGTCTCGACCCAAGAGTCTTGTGTCCTCCACCAGCATTCAGGAAACTGTGCCAGGCTAAATTGTTGACTTGCAAGTAAGGTAAAATACCAGGTCCTTTACGGTTCTTGACAGGGGAGAGAGGAAAGGTCAGGGCCAAACACACAAATTAAAGAGCCATCTACACACATTCAGCCTGTATCCTCATCTCTTTTTTCCTATTTTTTTTTTCACTTTCCTCTATTTTTCTTTCTCTAAATTATAAGCCCTGATAGAGAGAGTTTAGGAAGAAAGATGAGTCAGGCATTGCAGGTTAGTTCACTCAGTCTTTCGCAATCCCCTTCTTCTATGTGTTTCTCTTGTTACAGAGTTTGGGAATCTAAATATTAATACTTCCCAGTATCTAGAGGTGGCCATCTGACTCAGTGTTAGTCAATGAGATTTCAGCAAAAGTCTTCTGGAGGGGCTTGGGGGTGGTGGTTCTGGGAAAGCTCTTGTTTTCCAAGTTTAAAGGGAGGAAAACTGACATAGACACAGTCATTTTGTCCTTTATTCTCCCCCTTTCTTCTGGAATGTAAATGTGATGCTTGGAGGTGTAGCAGCCATCCTGTGATCATGAAATAACAAGCATGAAAATAACCCCCAACATTCTAAAGAAGGAGGAGTGGTAAGACAGAAAGGACTTAGATCTTTGATGATGTTGTTGAACCGTTGCACCAGCTCTGGACTGTATTTCTTCAAACTTCTTATAGCGTGAGAAAACTAAACCCCCAATTTCCTTTTATTTGCAGACAAATGGATTAACTGATAATGTATCTTATTCATCATTGTTTCCTTGGTACTTAGCACAGTGTTTCGCATAAAGTAGGGGCTAAATAAATGCCTGTTAAATAAATTTAAATGAAATAAATTTCTTTCAATTTGTAGACTAGGAGGATCGTATATTTATAGTAAAATCAAAGGATAAATAATTCTAAGTTTTTATTGTAGAAAATTTCAAAGATATAAAATTGTGTATAAAGTAATATAATAAACCCTGAACCCCCATGTACCCATCACTCAGCCTTAACAATTGAGGATAAATAATTTAAGGCTGTTTGAATACTTATGTGTTACATAAAACTATACGGCCATCACAGATAACTCTCGTTTGTGAAAGTGATCACTATTTAATTGCATTGCATCTCATGTATCTTGAAATAATAGAGAAGATGTAATTGGTTTATTGCTGAATTAAACATCGCCATTGGGACTCCATTGGAAGATACAAAGAGACAGATTTTCAGAATTTTATAAAGTCAAAGCCAAAAAAAGCTATAGCAGAAAGAGCAATTCAGGGAGTCAAGAGCCCTGTTTGGGTCAAACCTTGCCTTAGTTTCCTCATCCATAACAAGTGGGGGTTGAAATAGAATCTTCTCTAAGGACTTTCCAGCTCCAACATTACACGATTTTAAAAGAATCCTGAATGTTTGTTAGGCAGGTGACACTTGGCCCACACACTCAGGGTGTTAGTTTTGCTTTGAGTCTGCACTTGGACCTGGCTCTGGGCCGAGAAGAACGCAGCACTCTTCTCCACGGACAGTCCTGTAGTGGGTGCTGTGGTGTGCCACCCACTTACACGCCCCTCACCCCCTCTCAGGCCGGAGCCACTCGTTTCCTCAACTGCTCAGAGTGTTGGCAACTTGCAGCTGGCAGCTAAGCCCCTCCCTGGAGCTCGCCTCAGCTGGTGAGTGCTGCTGGTCAAGGCAGAGGTATAAACGTCCAACCCCCTAGCCCCAATCTGGGACAGCTTCAGGGCCATCACAGCTCCACAGGACTGGGGGCATCAGTTGAGGCCTCTGATGTGACCAAATCACAAGTCATCTTCTCCTGCTGCCCCATGCTGCTCCCTTCAATCCCCCTGGGCATTGATTCTAAGAGCACTCCCCAATAAACTGTTTGTGCCAAGTCTCCCTCTCAGAGTCTCATGTCCAGGGAGCCTGACCTGTGGCAGTTAATGCCAGGACTGGTCCAAGAAGGAAGACTGTTTATAAATTGGATGCAATTATTGTAATGAGCAGCAAGGTTGAAGCAGCTGCCAGAGGGGGGCCTGACCTGAGAGAGCTACTGAAACGGTGACTGGAACGTGATGTCCCTGAGGGTGAGACAAACGGGCAGTCAACAAGGGTCTTGCTCAACCTATGCAACCAAGGGAAATCCAGAGTGGACAAGAGACTTCCGGTTTCTGGTTCCGCATGTAAGGAGCTTTCAAGTTGCCACTGTCCTAACAACAAGCAAAAAGCTGAACAGACTGAAAAATCAACTCTCCTTGGGTCGTAAGAGAGGGCAGAACACAGCTGCCTCCAAGACTGGAGAGACAGACAGGTGGACACAGGGAGCGGCAGGTTTCCGGAGCAGAGACCCAGAAGCTGAAAGACCTCAGGAACCAGGGTGTCGGGGTAGGAAAACCTGAATGTAATTGATGAAGTGCTGGGGGCTCAGATGGACAACTCTGAGAATTAAAAACTGCAGAGAAACTCAGTCACAGGGGGCCCACAATACTGTGAGTTCAACCTCCAGGAGCTCACCCAGGTTCCCAGAGTACGTATCAGAGAAAAATCCCCTCTGGCTTCTGGCAGGGGAGGGATACAGGAGCCATTTTGAAACAGCCAGGGCCCTCCCTTCTTAACAACGCCTGGCCGGGGGCGGGGGCACTAATTAATCAGAGCCTAACCTCCTGGGATGTTATCAGAGCCCAACTGACCTGGGGAAGGGAAATAATCAACTCCAGCCAGCTCTAGCCATCCTGACCCACCTAAGAAGGGAGAAAAAAACTGAGAAACTCTTGCAAAGTTCACAGTCCAGAGGCATGGCCTCGCTGAAAGTGTGACCTGGTCACAGGACTGTAGAGCACTTCCCCTCCCCACACCTCCCACCACATCGCTAAAGGCCTGTTTACAGCCATTCCTTTTACCCAGTGGATCATGGCTGGCTATCAAGAAAAATTACAAGGCATACCAAAAGGCAAAAAACACAATCTGAAAAAACAGAGCAAGCACCGGAACCAGACATGGCAGGGATGTTGGAACTGTCAGACCAGGAATTTGAAACAACTGTGATTATTAACATGCTAAGGCCTCTGGTAAATAAAGTAGACAACATGCAAGACTGGATGAGCAATGTAAGCAGAGAGATGGAAATCCTAAGAAAGAACCAAACAGAAATGCTAGAGATCAAAAACACTGTAACAGAAATGAAGAAGGCCTTTGATGGGCTCATTAGTAGACTGGACACAACAGAGGAAAGAATCTCTGAGCTGCAGGATATGTCAATTACAAACGTCCAAAACTGAAAAGCAAAGAGAGCAAAAATTGAAAAAAATACAGAACAAAATACCCAGGGACTGTGGGATAACTACAAAAGGAATAATATACATACCATAGGAAAACCATAAGGAGAAGAAAGAGAGAGAGGAAGAGAAGAAATAGTTGGAACAATAATGACTGAGAAATTCCCCCAAATTAATGTCAGACACCAAACCGTAGATCCAGGAAGCTCCGGGAACACCAAGCAGGATAAATGCAAAAAAACCTCCACCTTGGCATATCATTTTCAAAATACAGAAAAAGATAACGAAATAATTCTGAAAGAAGCCAGAGGAAAAAACATCTTATCTATAGAGGAACAACGGTAAGAATCACATCTGACTTCTCTTCAGAAACCATAAACAAGAAGAGAGTGGAGTGAAATACTCAAAGTATTGAGAGGAAAAACCCACCAACCTAAAACCCTGTGAATTCTGAGAAAACATCCTTCAAAAGTGAAGGAGAAATAAAGGCTTTCTCAGACAAACAAAAGTTGAGGGAATTTGTTCCCAGTAGACCTGTCTGCAAGAAATGTTAAAAGAAGTTCTTTATAGAGAAGGAAAATAATATAGGTCAGAACCTTGGCTCCATGGAAAGTAGGGGAGAGCGTCAAAGACGGAGTAAGTGAAGGCAAAATAAAAACTTATTTTTCTTATTCTTAATTGACCTGAATGCTCAGAATAATACTAACAATGCATTTGATGATACAAGCTAATGTATATGTGAACATAATATATATATGCTTATGTACACTTATTTATAAGTGAAATGAATGACAGCAATGCTACAAGGGATGGGAGGGAGGAGTGAAGATTATTTACGTTTCTCTCACCCTCCGATCCAGCGATACACTCCTTGGTATTTACCTAAAGGAGCTGGAAACTTGTGTCCACTCAAAAACCTGCACCCAGATCTTTAGAACAACTTTATTCATAATTGCCAAAACTTGGGAGCAACCAAGCCGTCCTTCAGCAGGTGAATGGATAAGTAAACTGTGGCACATCCACACAATGGACTGTTATTCAGCACTAAAAAGAAATGAGTGATCAAGCCATGAAAAGATATGGAGGAAACTTAAATGCATATCACTAAGTGAAAGAAGCCAATCTGAAAAGGCTCCATACTGTGTGACTCCAACTATATGACATTCTGGAAAAGGCAAAACTATGGAGACAGTAAGAAGATCAGTGGCTGTCAGGGGTTGTGGGGTGGGAGCAAGGGGGGGTGAATGGGTAGAGCACAAAGGGTTTTGAGGGCAGTAAAACTATCTTGTAAGGTACTATAATGGTGGGTATATGTCATTGTATACTTGTCAAAACTCATGGAACATACAACACCAAGAGTGAACCCTAATGTGAACTACAGACTTTGGGTGATGATGATGCGTCCGCGCAGATTCATCGATTCTAACAAATGTACCACTCTGGTGGGGATGTTGACAATGGGGGAGGCTATGTACATGTAGGGGCAGCAGGCACATGGGAAATCTGTTCTTCCCCCTCAATTTGGCTGTGAACCTAAAATTGCTCTAAAGTAATAAAGTTTTAATAGTAATAAAAAAATGGTTCACCTCCATTAGAGAATTGGCACACACACACACACAAGTGGATCATTAGGAGACTGAGAACAGCCAGCACAATAAAAAGTTAAAAACCTCTTTTTTCAGTTTTCAGACCTAAACCAGTTTTCAGACCTAGAACCCATTAATCGAGGGGAGGCTGAATCCTCGGAGGAAGGGCTTGTAACACCATGGCAGGTATAAACGGCAAACCTAAAGATTTGGGTTGGTGGTCCCCAACACGTGTCCATTTAGTTTATCACTGTGGCCCGGGATGGACCCTGGAGGATGACAGCAGGCTGCAGCAAGCTCTACCAAGTAGTAGCCTCAGTTGCAGCTGCTGTGCGCGTGTGCTGTCTCTGCTGGAGTGAGCTAACGCTAGTGTGTAGTGGTGTGTGGCCAGAGGTTTGGATGTGCCTCCCTTTCTAGCGTTGTCGGAAAGGAGAAACCGAAACTGTTCTCATTCATGCGAGACGGTCAGTGGCATGCATTCTTGCTCCTCTAGAACTTCCCTCCTCCTGTTATAGTCCAGCGAGACCTGGACGTTCTAGCCATGCTGAGAACATCACATTGGTCCCCCTTATTACTGACATTGTGTTATTCAGAATGTGTGAGCAAGGAATGGCGACTACATTGGAAGAACAGTTAAGACATGTGAGCCCTACTTTCTGACACTACCTCAGTGGGCGAAGTGGTTGCAGCCTGGTGAGGGTGGAAAGGCTCCCCACTTGCTTTTGCCGGACTGGTGCAGCCTTAGTTTTTTGTGTGTGGTATTTGGCTGGAGTAGAGTGATTATTGTTTAAAAGTTTTCTGCCTTGCTAGAATGATCTTTTCTAACTGTCTTTGGATAAAGAGAACAAGATTTTGTTGGAGCTTTTTCTTTTCGTCTGTGCCCATTTGTGTTTCCAGGTTGCCAGTTTCTTCAGCTCCAAGGCCAGGATACATGAGACAAAAAGAAAACCCAGGGAACCCACTGCTGTATTGTTCCTCGGGTCCCAAGGTCTCTAGCCGGTCAGCCACCTTTTCTCTATCTTTCAGAGTCTTCTTATGTTTTTTGAAAATACATATGTAATATCCAGAGTGTTTGGATGTACTTATTGGGAGGAATAGGGAAAAGTAACATTCCACCTGCTGGAAAGTGCAAGTTCAGAAGTACTTGATCCACAGAAATGAAATCTCCTATAACATAGCATTAGACCAAGGGATCCACTTCTCAGCAAGGGAGATGCAGAAGTGGGTCCACGACCATGGGACCCAGTGGTCCTTCGTATACCAGAACATCCAGAAAATGCCATCCTGATAGAGTGATGGAGTGTCCTCTTGAAGGCATAGCTGAGGAGCTAGGCTGGAGTTGATACCATGGAGAATGGGGTACGATCCTCCTGGACAGAGTGTACACTCCCAATCACCAATCAGTATATGGTGCAGTATCCTCAGCAGGAAGACTACTTGGGTCTGGAAACTGTGGGGTGAAAATAAGAGAGGTCCTGCTTACCTTTTCTCCAAGTGGTCCACGTTGGAAATTTGTGCTTTCTGCTCTACGGTTCTGGGCTCCGCACGTTTAGAGGTCTTGACTCCCAGAGCAGGAATGTTTCTACCATTCACCCTGGGTGTCTCATGCTGAGAGATCAGCAGGAGAACACCCTGATCATTAGGAGGAAGGAGGTCGGCTATTACACAGTGAGGGCAGAGAAGAACATGTTTGGCACCTTGGTGATCCACTTGGACATCCCTTGGTACTCTGTTGCCCAGATCCGATGATAGATGGACGAATGCAGCAGCCAAGTCCTGAGCAGGGCGTGATGATCGGGCTCAGAGCCCTCAGGGATGAGGGTCCGGGTCATTCCACCAGGTAAGCCACCTGGAGCAGCAAAGATACTCACCAAGGTTCAGAGGAATCTAGAAAAGACAGCCGCAGAGGGAAATTATGAGTAGTACAGTTGAGAGCAATTGCAGCAGCGAGGGTTATCACTTGTCTCACTGGTCATCCTCTCCTAAGTTTTCTCTAGGAAAAAAGTCTATTGGAAGAATTCTCAAAGAACTGCTTCCAAGTTTATACGAAGGAAGCAGATTCAAGTGGTGCAAAGGGTGGACTGTGAGACTGCTTTGCTGCGCGGCCCAGACCCCCTCCCCCGCCCCGTGAAGCCCTCATTTCTCCCGCTGCTGAGTGTTGACAGCTGACAGTTTGCTGCTGCGTCCTCCTTCGGGGACTGCCTGCAGCTGAAGAGAACCGCCTCTTCCTGGTCCCGTTCCCACATCCAATCGCAGGTTGACGTGGAGGCTACAAAGGCCTGGACCATCAGGAGCATCTGAAAGGCCATCCCAGCTCCAGAGCTCCCCGTGGGATCAGCTGAGGCTTTTGTTATGACTGTGTCACAACCCAACTTCTGCCCAATCCTGCTTTCTTCACTCTCCACAGATGTTGATTCCCGAGTCACTCCCAAGAACCTTGCTGCCTGCAAATATTTGTTTCAAAATCTGTTTCCTGGGAAATCTGACCCGAGACGTCGCCACAACAGGCGTTAGCAGGCTGCACTGCCTTCGAACTGGCCTGCACACACACAGGCTTTTCTCTCGACCTGGGGAGTACTGCAGTCACAAGACACTATCTAGAGGCCCAGAGGTTTCACTGAAACACTGCCGAGGAAGGAGTCGCTGAAAATCTCGTGAGAAAGTGAGGTGGGAGGACCTAGAAGGAAGGAAGGTACACAATCAGAGAGGAGATGGAGATAGATTCAGTTTCCATCAAGTTTGGGGCCTGAATCATATGCCTGAGGAAGAGGAGCTGCTGGGAATCAAGAGGCAAGCCAAGACTCTTCATCAGCTCCCAAGTCAAGGAATGGGAGGCTCCACAAGCTGGTGATGCAGGGCTGCTAAAGCGCTGCCCGTTCCTGTGTACAGAATAGCCTAGCGACTGGGACCCAACACTCCTTTCGGGTTATGACGAGAGGACTGTGGGGCAGCTGGCCTGAGGCACTGGGTCACCACTCCTGTTCTTTTCCTCCCCTGTTCTCTGAGCTGAGAATCAGGGTTTTGTGTCCAGTCCCAGAGTGACAGCCTAATCACCACAACTCTGTCCTCTTTTTACAACATAGTCAGGCCTTGACCTCCCCCTCCCCCGCCCCTCAAATTTACATGGAATCTAAGATGAGAAGATTATGAGCTGCAAAACTGGCCTGATCTGCCTGGGGAGGCTGTCAAGTAGATTTTGAGCCTTCAGAACATCCAAAAAGTGTATTTTTGCTCTGGAAGTGCCCAGACATGGAAGAATTAAAATTATTTCTAAGGGTTCACAGATCAAGCAGAAACCCACAGGACTCAGAGGAAGAAAACGCACCTGTGAGACATTTTCCCTATTCCAGCCTGACCTCTCCTTAGCTAATTGCATCTGCAATGACCCTATTTCCAAGTAAGGTCACAGCCTGAGGTAGTGAGGGTTCGAACTTCAAGATACGAAGTTGAGGGGACACAATTCAACCCACAATACTCAGTGAGGGTTGAGTTACTGCCCTTTGCCTGAACCCCTGCTAAAAAGAATGGAAGGAATTGTGCTTGAGATGAAACGAGGGGTCAGGATGGCGGGAAATCTCACGCTGTTTCAGACACATCTGGATTGTAGTTTATCGTAAATAAACAAGAAGAGCTCAACTATGTTATTACATAAATTAACTAGCAGAATTGTTGGGTGATCATGACATCTGGTAAAAAGTCATATTTTCAGAAGACATTATCCTCTAAGTAAGTATTAGCAGCTCGTGCCATTCCTGAGCTTATGGAAGTAACATGTTTGATTTCAATAATTGGTCAAGCCCAGAGGACTATAACCTGCATAGTAGAAGAATGTGTCCTTAGAATTTTAGTCTGTGCTCTGCCTTTGATATACACTTTTGCCACAGAAATTTACCCAGGCCGTTGGCCCAGGTGTCAATGGTGTATAATAGCAGCTAACATTTATCAAGCACTGACTTTGCACCAGGCACTTTTGTAAGACATAAGGAGTGTGCTTGGCACATAGGAGCTGCTCCACGACTATCTGTTGAGTGAATGAAAGAATGAATGAAATCATTGTTTCCTGCTTCACTACTACTAACTACAGCGTGAAGCAAATGGTACTCCCTGAAGAAAAACGAGCTGGTTTGAAAGGCAGCCTGAACACGGAAAGGGCCCTGCACCTGAAGTCGGAAAGCTCAGATTTCAGACTGGCTCTGTCACGTGGTATCCACGGTACTTAGAGCCAGTCCTTTAAGGCTCCAGATTTCTTCGGGGTCATTGTAAAATGAGGCTCAGAAGAACCTGCCTAACACACAGGGTTGTTGTGAGGATCAAATGAAATACTCTATAGTAAAAATTCTGTGGTGCTATTTTATTGGTATCACTGCACAGCAGAATCAGAAATGCATAAAAGCTATGAACCAGTTTGTAAGAACGCTCATCAGAAAGTAAAGTTTAATAAATGTAACCACAAACACAGGGTGGAGAGCATGGGCATTGGATCAGACAGAGGTGGGTTTGAAAACAGATTCTACCATTTATCCGCTCTGTGACCTGAGGAAATCACATCAATAAAATGGAGATAATAATACCTACTCTATAGAGTTGTTGTAAGAATTATAATTAGATAGCGTATCAGTCGAAATAGGCTAAATGATGCTATGGTAACAGCGCTCACATCTCTTTGTCTACAAACAACAGAGCTTGATTGCTATTTCCCACTCATAACAGTGGTCACTGTGTTTACTTCAGATCAACTCAGGCGAGGAAGGGAGGATGTGCTCGACACTGTTTCAGGATCTGGGACGCGGCTGCCGTGGCCTGGAATGTTGTCAGCTGCCCAGGCAGAGGGAAAGAGGGTCTTAGACCAGCATGGAAGTGAGACATAGCGTTTCCACTGACAGCTCTTGGCCAGAACTAGTCACATGGCCCCACTAACCCTAAGTTGGTCGGGAACCACAGTCCTGCCTGAATACCCCATCAGCCTGAAATATGGAGTGGACAGCATAACACCTACCACACAGAGCGTACATGATAACACTTGGCACAAAATGCCCTCTCAAAGAACAAGTGTTGGTTGGGTTAATTCAGGACAAAAAAGAGGAGAAAGCTTCAAGCAACATCAAGAATTTAGCAGAAAAATATTATGAGAAACACCAACCCCTGAGAATCCTCAGTTATTCTGTGAGGAAATGCTGAGTTTCCCAGCCTGGTGTATGAGCTCTTTTAATTTAAACATTACAGGGAAAAGTGGTCCTACTAAGCTGAAGGAGATGGGGCTCTCCAGGCTGCTGCTAACAGATTTTCAAAAGAATAGTACAGACTTCCAATATTGACGAGTTTCTTTGAGGATGTTATCAGTTAACATTTTAAAAATCATAATTGAAGTAGATTTTTTTTGAGAAATGTCAGTGGGTTATTAAGAAAGTGTTGAAATGAGTTCTCTGTGGTTGTTTCAATTATGTTGTGACAAGTCAGGCACGTATCTCCTGGGCCGAGGCTGGGAGCTGGTTCTGCTGGGCTCTTTGTCCCTGAGCTCTGCTCTCCTGGTCATAAGTCAATAACCCACCGCCCCTCCAGGGCATCGGACCAGCCAGATGGAAGGGGGTTAATTTACCTCCACACCCACATATCTGCCTCCTGCCTAACAGGAAGTTGCATCTCTTGAAGTCCAAGTGGAACTGAGGGTCATAAGAAGCTTACGTGTGATGAACGTGGGTGGTTTGGATGGTTTTTAGAGCAAAACCAGGTTCCGCGAAGAGGGTGCAGTGAAATAAAGATTTATGGAGCACTTCCTGAGGTGTTTCTGTGTTTTGTTTTTTGAGAGGGTGCCCACTTAAAATTTTTGTGACATTTCAGTTTTAAAAAAGGTTACCCGTGGAGTACTGAGAGGATTTACTGAGAGTTCAAGCAGGCTTGTAGCGGGAGGCCCGGCGCATAGATGGGAGGCCCGAGGAGCCCCACGGCGGGAAATGGCTGCCTTTGTCTCCCTGTGGGACCTCGAAGGCCTGGCCAGAGCAGGTAACCTCCTTAAGCATTTTTCTTTTTACTTTCATTAAGAAGTCTTTCAGGCTTGTTATTTATTCTAAATAATCCTTTAAGAAAACACACCTGAAATTACGGTCAATGGCTAAAGGAAAACTTTCTTCTACTCGCAATAATTCTGACACCAAATGTGTGGGTTTTTCCCACATCAACTGATTCTCCGACTCCGGACACGCCAACCGGGTGTCCTACAATTCGATTCTGACACCAACTATCCAGAGTTAGCGCAGACCCCACAGGTTAGGGGTCCAGTCCCACAAGACTGCCCCCCACTTCAGATGCCAATTGGAGGTAGTGGGTCCCCGGGTTACCCACACTTCTGTCCAACTTGGCTACAAATTGGGGATTCCCGTGACCCCCTCCTCAAGTTTGAAAATCTGCTGTAGCAGCTCGCAGAACTCAGGGAAACGCTTATGTTTACCGGTTTATTATAAAGGATAGAGACGAGCAGCCAGGTGAAGAGGTTCATAGGGTGAGGCCCAGAAGGGTCTTTACTGCAGGAGCTTCTGCCCCAGTGGAGTTTGGGGTGCGTCACCCTCCAGGCTCATGGATGCATTCACCAATCCAGAAGTCTCCGAACCCCGTTGTTGAGGGTTTTTCTGGAGGTTTCAATACATAGGCATGATGGATTAAATCATTAACCATTGGTGATTAACTCAATCTCCAGCCCCTCCTCCCTCCCTGGAGGTCAAAGGGTAGAGGAGTCCGTCTGAGATCAAATATTATAACAAAGATGCTCCAATCACTCAGGAATTTACAAGGGTTTTAGAAGCTCTGTGCCAGGAACCAGGGGCAGAGGGCAAATAATAAGCTTCTTCTTAAGTCCCAATGGCCAAGAAAGTCTGTCATGGAGGAAATAGAGAGGGAAATAACCACAGGCTTCCTCCTCAACTCTTGGAGCAGCAAGAAACGTGGACATGTCAGGGTGGGCTCTCCCTGCTCATCCTTGACCTCAGGAAGGGGAGAGGCAGTGCCTCTGCCTCCGCCCGGGGCAGGGTATCGAGGTCCTGAGGCTGGCAGCTCCCGGCACAGCGCCTAACTCCAGCTGCACAGCCCTTCTGATCTGGCTGCTCTGGCACCTGAGGGTGACTTGCAGAAAACAGGTTGTCTGTTCGTCTGCTCACTAAGTGATAGACCTGGGGCCAGTTCCTTAACGCCCATGGGCCTCAGTGTCCTCAGCTGTAAGACGGGGCTGATAAAAAGAGCTCACAGTCCTTAACCAAGAAACTTTGGACCAGATGTGTCTCGGAATTCATAGTCGTTCAGATCTAAGAAAGTAATAAGCTGCCCATAAGTGTCTATTCTACATATCACGCAGTGCCCCAGGGGTCTGGAGCTGTACTCAATAAGCAATGGACTGTGAGAGGCACTGAGGATGGGCCGTTTCCGCAGAGGCCCTTGGAGTCCTTGTGCTCCACAGCTGCTCCTTCCACCCCCTCTTACACACAGCTCTGCCCCTAACTGTTCCTCCCCACCCCTCCTGATGAAATCCAAATTGCCTGAACCGTGGCTGCTGATGCACAAGAATTCCTCCCTCTTCCGGAACTCATCTTTGTCCGACTGTTCCTGAAACTTGCTAAACTGGCCTGACCCCCCTGGTAAAGAGTCCGTCTCCTCCTCCGCCAAGGCAGATGCTCCTTTCAGGGGCTTCTCATGCTGGAATTCTAGAACCAAGGCTTAAGCTGATGGTGTTCCGGGTACTTTTCCTCCACAACATTCAGAATTCTGCAGGGAAACACAGGGACGCTCACAGTAAGCAGGGTGGATAAAAACCAGAAGGAACCTCCCCGAGGCAAGGTTTGCTGCCAAATGACTTAGAGAAACTTTCTGTTTTCAGAGCTTTTTGGATTTTGGAAATGAAGATATGAGATTGGGAACCTGTAGTTTATCTTACAGGGTTGATGCGGAGATTAAATGAGATGGTCCATGAAAGTGTTTAGGACTGTGCTGAGCACATGGAGCTTAGTATTCACCATGTTGATGACACTGAGAAGGTTGTGTAATGGGGAACTGTCACTGAGGAGCTCAGAACCACAGAGGCACAGAGTGACCACAGTTTAGGGCACCACCACGGGAGAAGGCATCCTCTCATCCTGCATCCTGAGAAACGATCCGGGGGAGGGGGAGCTTCCAGACACGTCTGCACTCCAGCACCGGGCTGCTGTTTGCAACAGCGATCCTGCAATCCGGCAATCCTGCACGTCCTCAACAGCTCAAAATAAAGGCTCTGAATGCAGCCTGTGGTGGGCTCTGGTTTCCTAGCTGTTATATTATTTGTTTTTGCACAAGGCAATAGTAATAAGATCAGCTCCCTAGTTTGAGGAGTGACCCAGAATTCTTGGGCTTCTTATTGGGGATGGAAGGGCACAAAGACGGAAGAAATATGTTCTTTTGATAGAGGCGCGGGAATGGAGTGGTGTGATTTAAATTGTACTCCAGGTTATACACACTATAGAAGTAAACTCAGCCAAAAATACTTTAAATATTGCCCATGATTTAATCATCCATTTATTAATTCATTCAACAGTCAGTGCTCGAGCACCTGCCACGGACCAGGCAGTGTTCCATACCTTGGGAATTCAGCACTGAACAAAATAGATAAGGTCCTTGCTGTGGTCGGAATGTTTATGTCCTCCCCAAAATTATGTGTTAGAATCTTAAAACCTAATGTGATGGTATTAAGAGGCAGGGCCTTTGGGAGGTGGTTAGGTCCTAAGGGTGGAGGCTTCGTGAATGGGATTAGTGCTTTTGTAGAAGAGATCCCACAGAGCTCCCTTGCCCGCACCATGTGAAGATACAGGGAGAAGCCTTTGACCTTGTAGGGGGCCCTTACCCCAGCATGCTGGCACTTGGCCTTCTAGCCTCCAGAACTGTGGGCAATAAATTTCTCTTGTTTTTAAGCCACCCAATCTGTGGTATTTTGTTATAGCAGCCCAAACGGACCAAGGTGGTCCTCTCCCATGGAGTTTCCGTTCTGGCAAAAAGGGTGGACAAATGTAATTATTCATCGTGGGGAGTGCTAGGAGGAAAATAAAGCAGAGCAATGGGGCTGGGGGTGACCCAAGGCGGCCGTTTCGGATGAGGTAGTCAGGGAGAGTCTGCATGAAGTTATCTTTAACAGCTGAGGAGGCTGAGAAGCCGGCCCACGAAGAGGTTAGAGAAGTAAGTTCTTGGAGGAAGGAAGAGCAGGTGTACAGCCCCTGAGGTGGAAAAGGTTTGCGAGATTTGAGGAACAGCGAGGAGACACGTGTGGCTGGAGCAGGGTCAAGGTTTGAGAGGCGGGCGCAGAACAGCTCAGTAGGACCTTGCAGGCCACACAACAGAGTGTGGATGTAAGTGTAATGAGTAGCCGTGGAGGGTGTAGGGAAAGAAATAACACGGTCTAATTTAGAATTACTTAAGGGACGTGAGAATTGTTTTTCTCTGGTGTGTTCTATCTACGATCTTTCACACATCTTGAATGGAATTTATAAGAGAAAGCCTTGAAAAGACTTTTAATTCATTCTAGTTACTGTACCTGGTATTCTAGTAGCCACCTAGGTTACTAACAGTGACTTCAGTCACAATTTAACCTCCAAAATGAAATCGTCCCCCTTGGTATGAAAACCTGTGGTTGTTGGGAAGAAAGCACATGATCTAGTAAGGGTGGCTTTTTCCATTGTGCAAAACCCTGTTACGTTAAACATATAAACATTTCTGACACACGGTGCGTGTGGAGCGAGATCTAAATGACATAAGCACCTCGTATGCAGCCGCTTATCTTGACAATTCCGCTCTCTCAGCCACTACTCAGCTTGCATTTTCCTTGTTGCTTTTAGGAAAAACTGTTAACAGCCCCATCACTCCCCATCCCCCGACGCTTCCCCACGCCACTCATCCACTCTTTTGACAAGTGAAGATTTTCACACCGAGCCTGAGCCTCTTTTGGAGGTTGTAGAGAAACATCGGCGGGCGTGCAAGAAACAGCCATGCTGAATGCAGTCCAGAGCTGCTGCTTTAAGACCTCTGACCATGCCAACATCCTCTTCACCTCACAGTCTCTGGCTAGCTAATAGTTTCTCCTTCTTTCCAATGAAAGCTTTACCTGCATAGGTAGCTTCTGTTTGCCTGGGAGACGAAATGGGTCATATTAACAGTAACACTAGGTTTATGGCCCTCATCTCCACCCCCGACAGTGGGACCTCAATTCCTCTCCAAGCCTCTCCCATCACCAAGTTGTCTCACACGGGCTCACAAACAAATGAGCTCAACCTCCACTGTCTACACAGCCGCACAAGGGCCCTTCTTCTCTTGTCAGAACCATTAGTTGAGCCACATCCACAGGGCACGTTGTGTCAGGCACTGCAGGTCTGTGTGCTACCCACAGCTGCCGGGCATCATCAGCACTGGGGTCCACTGTTGCCTCACATTATTGCCACCATATGCACTTTCAGTTTATGTGGTTGAGGTTTTTTTTAGTCCCTGCTTCCCCTTTCCATCATGTTACATTTCTAGACTCAGGCACGAGACCAGGGGAGGGTAGAGAGCTGTACCGGAAGATAAACATAACTTGTAGATGTTTTTCTGAATTCACAATAACTGTATTCATAACTGAACACTAAAGCCGTGTCATTGTGCCCATCCCATCTGCCTGTCTTTCCCACGCCCTGGTGTTCATGTTCTATGTTAATCTCCTTTTCTTGAGGGACGGGATATCATTCTGAGATCATTAGAACGTTACAAAAAGCCTCTGGCTTCCGTCTTGCTGGCCCTCTCTCTTTCTCCTTCATTCACTTGCTTCGAGGGAAGCCAGCTGCCATGATGTGAGCCGCCCTATGGAGAGGCCCATGTGGCAAGGCATGAAAGGAGGCCTCCAGCCAGCAGCCAGCAAGAAACTGAGGCTCTCAATCCAACAACACACAAGGGGACTGAATCCTACCAACAACCATGTGAATGAGTTTAGGAGCAGATCCATTCCTAGTAGATCCTGAGACCAGTGCAGCTCTTGGCTTAACACATTTCCCCCACCCTGTGGGACATGCCTGTCTCCCACATTGGTTCTTCACACTCCCTTCAACTTTCAGTTGCTTTTCTCAACACATTATGTCTCCTCGCCTGTGTCCATTCCACTTCCTCTCTATATACCTCTTCCCTTCCTTCTCTCTCCCACCTTCTCATTGTCTGCCAAGCTTCTGTTTATCCTTCAAGTTCCAACTCCAGAATTACAGCCGATATGAAGCCTTCCCCCGAGGTAGGCCGAGGTTCTTTCTTCCATACCTCCTCTGCCTCCTGTAAGTCCTCCACATCATGCTGATGGCATTGAATTATAGTTTTTGGATTTGTGAATTAATTAGGCAGAAGTTTCCCTTAAGGACAGGAACAATGTCTATTAATTAATATCTAATTTCTCAGCACCTATTTCAGTGCCCAGGGCTTGGTTGGCACCTGTAGGGGAAAAAGAACCATTCCTCTACCCTCTAGGTCCTTCTGGCTGGCCTAAGGATTAAACTGACATGAGACAGAACAACAGGAGAAAATCAAACAAAGTTTAATAACATGTATACATGGGAGAGACCCAGGAAAACTGTCACCAAAATGGCCGAAGCCACCACCTTAAATACTGTCTTTAGCTAAAGACAAAGGAGGATGTTGGAGGCCGAGGTTTGGGATTTCAAAGAGGAGGAAAGCAATTTACAAAGAGATGGAAAAGCAAATGTTTGATAAACAAGTGGTTTGGGGGCCATCTATAGACAATGTGAACCGAGAGACATTTGGTGAACAGCATGTACTGGGTGCTGCTGCCAGATACCTGGCACTGTGCTCCATGCCGGGGTATGGAGATAATGAAACCACTGCCCCTGACCCCAGTGAAAACTAGGGCTGGGAGTGACCCAGACAAATAAGCAAGGGTGACACCATGTAAAGAGGGAGCACGCGGGGTCAGTTCTTGACAGGATGGATCGAACCCAAGTTAAGAAGATCACTATTTCCCAGTGGGCCCTTGGTGGGTGGGGATCAGCTCAGGCTGTTCAAATATAGACAGAAAGTCCAGCTGAGACGGTTGACACAGCCACTCTTTACTAAGGGTTTCCCCCAATACCCCAATGAGGAGGCTTTGCTAATTAAGAGCTGAAACACCCACTGTTATCCTTGAATGTTTCCATTCAGTCGTCCTCACTTCCTCTTGTTGATTTTATAAGACTCTGTGTGCAAAGAATTCAACCAGATATGATTCATTAAGTCAGGCAGTCATTCAATAAATATTTATTGAGTGCATACTCTGTGCATTGGGGATGCAGAGGTGGACAAGATAGACAACATTCCTGCTCTCCTGGAGCTTACATCCTAGCAGGGGAGATAAGTAACAAATAACTAAATAAATATGATTGTTACAGAGCACCATGGTTGCCAGGAAAAAAATAAACAGGATTGTCCACTGGAGACTAATGGAGGAAGCCCTCTTAGAAAGAGTGGCCAGGAAGGCACCTCTGAGGAGTGACATCTGAGTGGAGATCCAGATGGCAGAGAGGTAGCCATGCCCATAGCTGAGGGAAGAGCATTTTGGGCATAGGGAACAGTGAGTGCAAAGACAGACACTGAGGAGAGGTGCCTAAAACTGGAGGGTTTGCAGGCCTCCTTCTCACGCTCTGATGCAGGAGACCACGTTCTAGCCACCTGATTTGTCATGGAGCTATGATAGGGCGTATTGTTATTTCGTATGCCAGCAGCAAGTGGCACAGCAGTTAACAAAAAATATTTTTGATCCTCTTGCAAAAAAATATTATTCATATTCTGAAACTTGCAAAAGGCCCATATTTTGCATTTTAATAGAACATAGAGCCAGAAGAGGTGTCAGAAATCATCTAATTCACCTTCTCATTTTAGATGAGAAAACCAAGGCCCATAAAGGTGAGATGAAAGCTCACAGTCACATGACTTCATAGGGGCAGCGCTGAGACCAGAACTGCAAATCTGGATTGTGTGTGCTCTTTCCGTAAGAGGTTAAGGATAAATATTTGTAATTGGCAGGCACCCAAACTACTTGTATTAATGTTACCGAGCACAAACACAGGTTTGTTTACCCACCGCACAGGATGGGGACAAAATCTGGAAGGCCAGGCTTATGTCAAGGAAAGAGGTTAATTTGGGGTGACGTCAGTGGGGAGACAGGAGTGCACATTCAGAGGAAAGTGTCTACGTGCAGGGAGGGGGTGGCAAGGTAAGGGAACCTGCAGGTGAGTGTCCTTGGTTGTCTGCTTCTGTGATGGATGGTGGATTCCAGCACTGGGAAGCCGAGGAGTTGGGGTCTGGGTAACTTAGTTTCTTGATATTCTCTGGACATCAGTTTTCCTGCAATAAACTTCAAGGACCCGTAATTAGCCAAGACTTCAGTGTGAGGCCACCTGGGTTTTAACAATTTGAAACTTCTATGCGCACTGTGTGAGGGGAAGGTCCATGGTCTGATCTCAACACTAGGTTCACGGATCTGTGAAGCTCAGGGATACGAAGGTTAAAGAAATCGATATTTACCAGGAGTGTAACTAAAGAAGCAGGGAACCGGGATGGGTGCTTTTGGTTTTAACCCCATGTGTGCTGGGGTTACTGTAGGGAAACTGATATCATCGCTGGTATCATTCAGTACTTGTTTTGAAAATGATAAACCTGATTTTCCTCCTCTCTAATTTCTCCCACTTAGTTTCCCAGCTAGCTTGAAGCTCTTCTAAACTCAGCTGTTGAAAAGGAAGCAACGTTGGACTAAGGGTTGTTCTCATTCCCCTTCCCTGAATGTGAAAGCAGTGTGTGTAACACGCTTTGACCACCAGAGGGAACTGCAGGCTCCTATTCAGAGTAGACAGTCTTATTTCTACAGGTGAGTTCTGAGTGGCAAGAGAATCTTGGCTGAAGGTGCGAGGCTGAGTCCGGGGTGAAGGAGAGGCGGGACTGGGGCTCACACACCTGTTGCCCACACCTGCTCCCAGGCCTGGCCCACAGCAGCTGAGTGAAGTTAGCTCATCTCTGTTGATCAACACACCTGGGAGAGCCAGATTCACAAGCTGACCAATTCCTACACCAGGCAGCATTTATAACAACAATTAGGGCAGGGTTTTGAGGCTAGGCCAAAAAGATTAGGACTCACTCTGAGGAAATGTGACCAGAGCTTACGATGATCATGACTGTAGGTCGCATGGTGTGAGCTATTGACCACTTCCCAGACTATGAGAATGGGGGAGGCCCCCCTGAAAGAGTGGAAGACACCAGCTTAGGAAAAGCTACATACATGGGGTGAGGGGGGTAAGTAAGGGCAATAAATTTATGAAACCATTGACTCCAAGCCTGATGACCTACAGATCCCAAGCCAGTTTGGATGAGTTGAAATTCGTGCATGGAATACTGCTAGCAGACCAACAACCCCTGAGCGTCTGTCTGAGAGACTCCCGGGCCAGGAGCAGCGTCTTATAAGTCTTAAACTTTGGGGCTTCTGTCTTCGGCCACTGGGACCCTGGCTGCTCTTTGGTGCGGATAGTGGAGTAAAGAATAAAGAGGAGCATATGTAGAGAATGCAGCATTTCCTCTCAGATGCCAGATAGCCACATCCCAAGGTATTAAAGGAAGGGAGGGTGTGCGCGTGTGAAGAGGCTGGTCCTCTCCTAGTGCTATGACTTACGCAAGTGGCTTAATTTCTTGAAGCCTCTGTTTTTCCATCTGTCAGAACAAACATCGACCAGAGGACCGTTTCGCAATCCGCCAGAGCGGCGGTGTGCAGCGGGAGGAAGGTAGACCGACCGGTCCGGCAGGGGGCGGGGCTGGCCGGGGGCCGCCCCCTCCGTCCCGGCCGCCCATTGGCCCGTCTCGGCAGGCGGAGGCCGGCCAGCGGGTGGGCGCGGGGCCTGCGGGTCCCCGGGCACCGGACTGTCGCCGCAGCCACCGCCATGGCCGGGCGTGTCCGCGGCTCCGCGCGCGCGCTGCTCGCCGCCCTGCTGGCGCCGGCGCTGGTGGCGCTGCTGGTGACGCCGGCGCGGGGCCGGGGCGGCCGGGACCACGGGGACTGGGACGCCGCCGTGCTGCTGCCGCCGCTGCCGCCCCGCGAGGACGCGGCGCGCGTGGCCCGCTTCGTGGCGCACGTCTGCGACTGGGGCGCGCTGGCCACCGTCGCCACGGAGGAGGCGGTGCGCGGCTGGCCCTTCGCCGACGTCCTGTCGCTCAGCGACGGGCCCCCGGGCGCGGGCAGCGGCGTGCCCTACTTGTACCTGAGCCCGCTGCAGCAGGCCGTGAGCCACCTGCAGGTGAGCGCGGCCCGAACCATGCCTCCTCGGCCGGCGGGCAGCTGAGTCCCAGGAATGTCGCCCGCGCCCTGGGCGACGCGCCGGGTGCGAATTCTTTGCCAGTCCTGGAGGACCTCCCTCCCCTGAGTCGTCTCGGAGTGCGGCGTCTCGTTAACTGGGCTCTTATTATTAAAAGTTTTGCAGAACGTACAGATTGGGGGGTAGTTAGTTAAGCGCTTGGTGTCCGTGGCTTCGGGGTTTCTCTTTCTTAATCCTTCATTTCTTACTCCTCCTTCTGAATTAATTTTCCCCTCCTCAGCAAGAAGGTAATATACAGGGTGGTGGACGATGACAGTGCTTTTTGCCGTCGTTAGGCCTCCTGTGCACGTGAGTTTCCTCTGCGGGGAGCAGAACTGAGGGGAGGTCATCTCCTCCTCACCCTTCGCCCTCCTTTTGGGGCAGGCTGCCCTCCTTTTGGGGCAGGTTCGGGTTTACAACTCGCTGGTGGAACCCCTGCTGTCCCAAGAGAGGGGTCACAGACAGAGCTTGGGAGGCGAGAGCCATGCAGTGCGCCAACAGAGCCTGATTTGGTGGAGGGTCGTTGGAGAAAGATCCCAGCTTTGAGGTTAACTGGGAAAGTACAACATTGTGGATAAAGATGAAAGAAACTGATACTTGATTAAGCATCTGTGGTGGGCCAGGCCGCCCTTCACCTTCCAGATGTCTTCCATTCATCCCTAAATAACCCCTGAGGTGGGTGTTACTGCAGAAGCACCTGTGGCTTAGGAAGGTTAAGGAACTTGCCCAGAGCCCATGGCCAAACTGGATTTCACCCCAGGTCCAGTTGCCTTTGAACTGAATATGTCCCACAGACCAGTTTCCTTTGGCCCACACAGAGTTCTGTGTTGTTTTTAATAAATTAGTTACCAACCTTTGAAAACTGAGATTTCAATTAAAACCCTAAATGTCTAACTTCTTGAAAAATTGGAAGATCTGTGGCTCTGGAGGCCTGCATTTGCTGAGCAAAAACAGAAGCAGCTGCCTCCTTTAGCCAAGGCACATACACAGTACAGTCGCCTGGGAAGACCTACAAATGCTATGCCAACGGGCCGGCCCGGTGGTACAGCGGTTAAGTGCCCATGTTCTGCTTTGGCAGCCCGGGGTTCAGGGGTTCGGATCCTGGGTGTGGACATGGCAGTGCTTGGCAAGCCATGCTGTGGTAGGCGTCCCACATATGAAGTAGAGGAAGATGGGCACAGATGTTAGCTCAGGGCCAGGCTTCCTCAGAAAAAAGAGGAAGATTGGCAGTAGTTAACTCAGGGCTAATCTTCCTAAAAAAAAAAAAAAAGGCAATGCCAAGGCACTTTATTAAAAACGCATTCAATAAAAAACAACCCCCAACTGCCGGAATCCCTCCTTGAGGCTTCTAATGGGGGGGCGGGGGGGGGATTGAGAACCACTTCCATACAACGATTATATTTAATTTAAACTTGTGCCCATATTATTATCCCCACTGTAGGAATGAGGAAACTAAGACTCAGGTGCAGGGACTCAGCTGTGGCTAGCCAGCTCATGGCTGTCAGGTAGAACTCCAGCCCAGGTCCTTGACATCTCTAGAAAGAGGCAGTGGTAAGGAACCTACCCAGGACTTGTAGTTTCCATGATGGCATCGAAAAGGCTTGGCCACATCAGAATTAGTCTGACTGATTCCATCAATCAACCAGTCAAGGTTGGTTAATACCGTCCACTTTTTCTCCTCCTTCTGACCTGTGTCTTTTCCCTGTCTGCCCCTGTCCACCCTGCCCACCAGATTTACATGAACAAAATGCCACTCAGCATTGCCCTCTGCCTGAAACCTTTAACAGCATCCACTGCTTACAGCTGCGTAAGATTCACCCGGGGTGTTTGTTTAAAATGCAGGTACCTGGGTTGGTAGTGGAGCCAGAAATCAGCATTTTAACGAGCTCTCCAGGCGGCTGTTCTTGGAAAGCCCTGACGGACGCCAGCCTACAAAGTAGTCTTGACTCCTGAGCTTGGAGTTGAGTTACCCTAACTCTGCCCTCCTCCTCCCTCCCCTCAGAAAGCCTCTCTTTCAAGCACGTTGGGTTTCTCACTACTCACAGTCCTGTCTTAGACTTTCCCCTATACAACCTATAGTTGTATATACAACTATAATACAACCTCCCACTCCTGTCCTGATTCTGAATATCTTGTAAGGCTCCCGTAGTTTCCACATCACTCCAGGCTATGCTGACAGCTCCTAACACCGAGCTTCGAATACATTTAACTGTACCACTCACTTGGCAGTTAGTTATGCACTGCCTTTTGACCTCTTCTCTGTCTTTGTTTTGTGTTAAGTTTTGTTTATGTCTGACTTTTCAATCAGGTTATAAACTCAGAGAAGGGAGAGACCTTAGCTGAATCCCACTCTCCCTTTTTTTTTTAGTCTTCTGTAGACGCTTTGCCTAATAGTTTATAGACAGCAAATATTTGGCTAAAGGATTTCAAGGAGATCTCTTTATGGCACTATTTTGATGGGTCACTGTGAAAGGGCAAAATTTCCCACACAAGACATTTGGAGTTTAAAGTGCTCAATGCAACGTGTGGATTTTGCTGTAATCTGTCAACGGTGCCTTTTATGGAGCTGATTTCTGAATAAGAAAGAATGAGAAATTTTGCTTGCTTCACTGTTTGAGTCCAACAATTCTTCTCTTGTTGCTGGAGCAGGAGTGAGCTACTTCTCCCATTTTGAAATCACATGACAATTTCTGCTAGCATAAGATAACCAAGAAGCATGAGTCAGCTATTTCTTGCTTAAATTGTACAATTAGCCAGTTGAGCAACTGTGGTATTTTTATGCGCTACTTCCACATTAGAGTCTAACCTTTACATCTTTCAGTGAAGGCCATAGCCCAGCCTTGTGTTTGGGTGGTACTATAATTATATTTCCTCTGGTGAATATGGGACAAATTAAGAATTTAAGGGGAAAAAAGTGTTAAAAATAATTCTTACTGAGTCAGTTCATTTTAAATATGACCCCTCCCCCACTTTTGGAGAGAGGGTCAGGATCAGTCTTTCGTCCAAGTAGTGATTTTCCTGAGTGGAAGGTGGTGGTTTGTAATTCATTGTGTGACGGAAGAATGGTCAAGCTCTGGGGACGGTGTGTATGCAGCTGGTGAAATGTATTAGCTCTCCAGAGACAATGTTTCACATGAGAGGGTCTTCGTTTTCTCTCTACAGGAGAATCCGCATGCTACGCTGACCATGTCTTTGGCACAGACTGACTTCTGCAGGAAACATGGATATGATCCCCAGAGTCCCCTCTGTGCTCACATAATACTGGCAGGAACTGTTACCAAGGTAAATGGTGATCCCACAGGAGCAGAGGCTGGTGTTAGAAGAGCATCATATTATCAACAACGAAGGAAGAGAGATTTTGAGAATAACATAAAATTGATTTATGCTTGAGATACAGAGGTGGAATACGTTCTAGTGTATAATTTCATGAAAACTCAATGTTTTAATCAGTTGCTTTCATTTAAGTGTTCAGTAAGATATCTATGAGGAAAATGAACTTTTTTTTTTGAGGAAGATTAGCCCTGAGCTAACATCTGCCAGTCCTCCTCTTTTTGCTGAGGAAGACTGGCTCTGAGTGAACATCCATGCCCATCTTCCTCTACTTTATATGTGGGATGCCTGCCACAGCATGGCTTGCCAAGTGGTGCCACGTCTGTACCCGGGATCCAAACTGGCATACCCCGGGCCGCCGAAGCAGAGCGTGCGCACTTAACCGCTGTGCCACCGGGCTGGCCCCAGAATGAGCTATTTTTTGAAGGCACACAGATGTAACAGCTGTGAAGTGTCTGTATAAGGAACGTCTGCTCAGGCAAAGCTCACCGCTCCCCGCCTTGTTTTAGGCTGTGGGGTATTTCCCGTGTTTGGCTTCCTCGCCTCTGTATGTGGACAGTGGCTGAGAGCCGAGAGCGTCCTAGGGAGACTAGAAGGGAAGTGTCCGGTCTAAATTCTGGAAGTTCGTTTAGACAGTTCGGATGAGTGCAGGAGGGAGGAGGTTCAGTAAAACCATGGGCAGGGCAGAGGGCAAGGTTTCACGAGCACTGATCTCACTGCAGGCCAGCAGATGTGGTTTCTGACCTTGTCAATCGTGAATGCTCAGACAAGTTTTATTCATGGTCTGGAAGGTCTGTGTGGACACATCTCTCGCTGAGTGTCCACGGCAGGAGAAAGGAGGACGGGCGGCAAGTGCTCCTGATTTCCATGGTGCTTCTGAAGACTTCCTTCCGTTGTGTGCACGCATCTGCGTCTTTCACGTGTGCTGGTTATGGGATAAATGTGCCAATGTTATATGGCGTAAGCACCAGTAACATTTTATTATAGTATCTTGTGCCAAAATTACTGTGCAACGATGAAAATTGGTACCGACGGTTTCCCACTTCATTACGTCTGTTATCATTCACATTTGAAATCTTCATTGTTCTCTGCATTTCTTCCAGCTTCCTTTCTTTGCTCTTGAAACCTTAAGTTTGAGATCAGGATTTATAGTAGATCTTAAAAGTTCTCCTCACAAGAAAAAAAATAGAGAATTTTTAACTGATGTGATGGATGTTAACTAAACTTATTCTGGTAATGATTTCATAATGTATACACATATCAAATCATTATGTTGTGCACCAAAAATTAATACAATGTTTTATGTCAATTATATTTCAATTTTTTAAGGAATAAAAATTTTAAATCAACATTTATAATTGTATAAACTCTTTAGGATTTGAGAAAACAAAACGTCACTGCCGTGAGAATGTTTATCTTACATATGTCCTTTAGGTGAATGAAACAGAAGTGGACTTTGCAAAGCGTTCATTATTCATTCGACACCCTGAGATGAAAACCTGGCCTTCCAGCCATAATTGGTTCTTCGCTAAGTTGAACATAACCAATATCTGGGTCCTGGACTTCTTTGGGGGACCAAAAATAGTGACGCCTGAAGAATATTACAACGTCACATTTCAGTAAGTATTTACGCGTCTTCCACCTTTCTAATATTCCAGCCCTTGGTCGTCCTCAACCTTCTTAAGCAAAGGGGGTCTTAACCATTGCATGCACTGTGGGCCCCTTTGGCAGGCTGGTAATGCCTACAACCACCCTCAGAATAACATTTTTTAAATGCACGAAATACATAGGATTACAAAGGAGACCAGCTATATTGAAATACATTGATAAAAATATTTTTTTAATGTGTGGTCTAGTAATATGTCGGCTTTTTAACGCACACGTTGAATGCTAAGGTCTAGTGGTGAGTGTATAGCTTTACTTTCAGAGTAGTGAGGACTGAAAACAGTATTGTAAGAGATCTTTGATGACTTCTTGTGATATGAAAGCATCCACAGTTTCTCTATTTCTGTTGGTGACAGTCACAGTGCTATCACAGCTTTGGTGTATTGCCTACATTCATCATTGAAGGAAATGATAAATTTCAGTTAGAGCTAAATGAAAAGGAAAACGTTTTCTTCCATCACAGACCCCCTGAACTCTATCTGCAGGCTTGGACGCCAGGTTGAGGTCCTGTGTTGAGACTTTGCTTGTGGGGCCCTGGATGGAGCCCAGTTCTGCCCCATGATGGCATTTTCTCACGAGAATCAGTCTTGGTTGCTTCTGGACTATGAATGATCCACAGCTGAGTCTGAGCATGTGGCCCCATCCCCTTCAGCCCCCAGCCCTGTGAGTGCCTGTGGGGCTGTGTGGCTTATCCCACCAGGAAGTGGACACATGGAGGGGGGCGGTTGACACCGGTGGGGCCAATGGGAGAGAATGAAGGAGGACAGAACTGGGAAAAGGACAGGGAAGAAGGATGTCTTCCGATGCCTTGCAAGAAGGTCAGGGTTGAAGTGAAGGAGTACAGGGACTGGTGCTTTTCCCGGTGACACAGGTAACTGGCCTCTCTGACTTCCTCGAGGCTGAGCCGGCGGTGGTAACAACACTGACAGCAGCATTGGGTGTTGCTGGCTGGCTGGCTGCTACACTGGGTGCTTTACACGTGTTAACTCCTTGAATTCTCTCCACACCCGTCCCAGTTAGGGGATGATTTTCCTTGTGTGTAGGACTGAGAGCTGATGCACAGAAAAGTGAGAAACTTGCCTGAAGTCAGGCAGCCAGTGAGGGATGGTGCTGGGATCCAAATTCTGGCGTCCTGGCCCCAGAGCCTTCACCTGGCTTGTTACCATGACGATCTGCCCCCCCAATCCCCCCCCCCATTACCCCACTGGCAGCCGGGGGCCTTCTGATCCAGTGTCGTTTATAATGTGCTTCCTGCTTGTAACGACCGACTGCTGTTTGTGGAGCTTAGGGCGCTGATGCTCAGCTAGACTTATAGGCTGTAGCTCCTTTTAGGGCTTAAATTCTTAGCATTTATTTATCGTCTTATTCTATTGTAGGACAGTTCCATGTTGAACTATTGACTCCCCACCAGGACTCTAAATTTCTTCACAGCAAAGTTCAGGTTTTGTGTTTATTTTTTATCCTGAACGTGGCCTAGTTCAGTGCATGGCATAGAGCAGCTGTTTAGTAAATACTGGCTACTTGTACAGCAGATAATTTGAGACAAAGGTTCTCAACTTCTTGTTTGAGTAAAGAATCCAGCAGTCCTGGTGTTCATTTTGCTGCTGTGCATGCAGGAGAGAGGCGTGGGCCAGTCATTGTCTCTGGGCTGGCAGGGCCACCTTCCTTTATGGGAATGTGGAAGTAGCAATTACAACGTTATGACTGGGCAGCAAATTATCAAGGAGGATGGCCAGTATGATGACAGGCCCGCTGTCGGAGGTGAAAGTTCACTTTCACGGGACGTGACAATCTCTGACGTATAGTTTCTCTGTATAAATAACATGCCCAAGGGCAATGCTTACTTTAATAGCAAAGTAAAAATTCCCATAAGTCTCCATGCTGAATAAGTGAATAAAATAGATAAATTTGAGGCTCCCACTTTATTACACAGACGAGTGAGCCTTTTCTGCAGCTCAGAGATAAGAGGGAGCATTTTCTCCTTGTCCACTGTGTGACCCCTTCTGAGGCAGGACTCCAGAATCCCAGGAACGGGCAGTGCCTTCAGGCTGATGTTTCTGAGCACGGGCCTCTGCGTGCTACCTGTCTGTTTCAGAGGCCAGGAGTGGGCCCCCACCATCCCACCCCGCGATGGGCCGCCAGAGCTGTGTAATAGCCCGTGCAGTGTCACAATGGTGTCTGAGAGGGCTGAGGCCTGTACCTTCTTGGGGAGTGCTCCCAGGGGCCTCACAAGCATTCTGGGGCTTCCCCAAATGGCAGCCACCTTGCCCGGCCCACCCAGGTTAGATCCGGAAGACGGTCTTTCTACAGATGCCATAAAGCCTCTGCATCCACTCAGATGGGGTCTGTTCAGAAGCTTCAACACAAGTGCTGCTTGGTAGGGGTCCTGTGGGGCCAGCTGAATGTGGTTCACCTCACTGGACTGTTGGGTCAAGACCCCACAAACATATTTGCATGCTGAGTGGCAGGTTAAAATGTTTACGTGGAGAATTTGCTGACATCCTTGAGTAAACAGTTCTCCTAAGTGTGAGCAGCTGCCTCCTATCGCTGTGGGGTCTGAGCAGCAGAGTGTTTGCACCAGGCCTCGTCTCTTCTGCGGTGCCCACGTGTTGCCTAGCAAGGACAGAGGTGACGAGAGGTCACGGATTACAAACTTGCTCCGTCTCCTTTACCTGGAGAAGGATTTCCTGATAGCTGGGGTCAAGGGCACCTGCCCAGCTGGACTCAGGGTGGTCAGGCACTGGCTAACTGCTGCTCTTTTGCCCTAAAGCTCAGGACCCCGTCTGCTCTCAGCAGCTTTTGTCCTTTAAACCTTCGGATAGCCCTGAATGAGATAACCACAGCAGCATTTACTAAAGTGTCAGCGCCATGCTTGGAGAGGAGGGGTGCTGGCCAAAATGAAGATTCCTAGGCCCAGCCCTAAACCTGTTGATCCCAGAACTCAGGAATCTGCATTTAACCACTCGGGTGATCCTTCAGTACATTAAAGTGGCTGAAATTAACTCAAAATCTTAAACTTTTAGATCAGAAGTTTCTCTAGTCTTTCCCTAGAATGAATTTACTTTTAAGATTTGTCAGCCGAGTTGAATGAACTAATTCTTTCTCCTCTCTCTTCCCTTCTCTAGGTGAAGCAGAATATGGAGAATTTAACCACATGTGTGAGGTTGCTTGGGGTGGCTCATCAGACTTGAAGGGCTTAATGTTTCTCTCTGGAAGGATCCTGGAAGATTAGCCACTTGTCTTTCACATGCTGGTTTGTTTGCTTGCTTGCTTCTTTACAGGAATAGGTGGCCCTGTTACTGGATTTCTTGGAAGATGTGGTTGCTAGATATTTTGTTCATATTTTGAAGCCATTTTCTTAGAGACATGTCTTTTATTATGATCAAAGAAATTCTGTCCCATCGATTCCGAATAGTTTCCCAGCGGTGCTCCTTGAAGAGGGGCAGGCCCCAGGCTGGACTGCCCGCTGGCATTTGAAGGTGCTTGAGGGTGTGTATGGGTCCCTGGAAGCCACTGTCCTGGGGGAGGGCGTCGCTCACCCCGGCTGCCCTGAGCCTGCAAAGGGGTGGGCTCCTGTTGTAAGTGCCCGAATAAATCTTGCCAAGACATGAAACCCAAATGGGGCTGCCTACTTGTGGCCCATTCACATCTGACAGTCCTGGGTATTGTTGATCCAACACAGGGCAAAACTATTAAAGAACTTTGTTTCTTTTTTTTAAGTTTTCAAATCTGGGGCAATAATTACCTAGAATAAAAAAAAGTTCATGAAACTTTTCCTGAATTTGATTTCCCCACCTAAGTGGAGACTGTATAATTTGTTTCTTCCACCCAAACACACAATCATACACACGTACACATTATTATTATTCTTTTGCCCCAAAATGGGATTGCAAAAGAAAAAGAAGGCAGGAGGGTGTTCTGTGTGTAAGTTGTTTCTCGTTCTTTGATAAGCAGAGTTAACCCAGACATGCGTCACCTCAGCTGGAGTCAAACGCCGCCCCCCCCCCCCCCCGACCCCCGCCATGGCTGTGTTAATAATGCTGCCTCAGCAGTGACCTAGGCTTCCTCAACTGCTCTGAGTCCCTAAATTGCTCCTAACGCTGTGACTACTTAAATCAGGTGATCAAAGGGAAGGTAACATGACATTTTTTAAAAAAAAATCACATTTCTTCAGAAGAGAAGAAACTATTCAGTTTTACTACTGACATGCTTGATTTCAGAAGGTGAGCTTCCTTGTAAAGAGGTGTTGTGAATCAAGCCGCTGAGTCTTCAAATGGCTAAGAGAAAGGAAGTTGAATATGAATCATGAATCATGCTTGTAACTATAAAATGAACTTACCTGGAATCCAGCAAACAGCTTGTGTTTAAGAAAAATGATTTATGTCAAACTTGGTAAAATGGGTTCAGTATTTAAAGCACCAATAATTAAAAGCATTATTTTAATGAAACGTGTTGGATTTATTTTCTTAAATGTAGATGTTAATGTTTATTACACTTCGTTTCCTTGTCTATGGTCAGAACCCTTTTGTGTTATTTTAGCCTGCTCATAAATCAACCACTGACTGCTTCAAAGCTTGAAGTGAATATCTCGACTCTTTCCTATTGGTAAGCAGCTCATTATGTCCCCAAATTTGGGGGCTGGCCAGAATGCAGCCTTCATAAGGGTCTCACCCCAGGGCCTGGGTTGCCAAGGTGCCTTGTGATAGAATGAGCTGGAGGGTGTCTGTCTGGTTTTCTCCCTTTACTCACTTATTGCGAGTTTTGTCTCCATCTTTTGGTGCCCTATAAAAACATATCTATATTCAGGTAAGATCCCATTATCACAGGGGAAAGTTACCCAGTTTTTCTCAGCAGGCGCTGCAGATTCCTTTTAATTCAGTGTGCAGAGTATGTCCCTATTATGTTCTGATTGCCCACCAGAGGGCACTGTAGACTACTTTTTGTGCAAATGCCAGTTTGTTGTACAGCTGAGCAGGTCAAGGCCCGAAGAATGACACCATGGGTGGGGTGGGAAGTGCAGAGTCTCGAGATGACACTGGGGTGGAGGCAGCCCAGCAGGGGCCTCATGCTGCTGCTAGGCTTTCATGGATTTATCGCACTGTCCCTCAACGCCATGTGCCTCGGGTCCCCCCGTAGCCCACCTGCTGCACAAGAAGGGCAGAGCCAGGGCCAGAACCAGATAGGGGATGAGTCTCAGACAGGGACTGGCTTTGGCCCAGAAAGCAAGGCAGCTTCTGGTCAAGAAAAGACAAAATTAAAAGGAGAAAGAGGGAGTGGCTGAGGAGCCCAAAGATGCTGAGCCCAGATGGCTGCATTTGGTGGATCCTGCTGGCCTTGAATCTCTGCTTGTTGGTCTTTACCACACCATGACCAATCATCACAGTTTATTCTGTCTTCTAGGCCAGGTTCAAATTCTTTGCAGGTATGTAGTGGGGTGGGGAAAAATCCTTTATGGCACGAGGAGGGGCTCAGTGAAATAAACGCATAAATATTCTGACCTGAGGTGGTTAATGTCGTGTTTCCCTTCTTAGTAATATTCAGACTGAAGATCACAAAGTAATTGAAGAAGAGATTCTACTTGCCCATAATGGGGCGTGTTTTCAGTTTTAACACTGAAAAAATGTTCTAGTTTGTGTAAAGCTGGTAGGTCAATATTTTTTAGGGAAATTCCAAACTGTCACTTCAGAACCAGATGCTCTATAAATTTTCATCTGGAAAGACAATTATAACTTAAGTCCTTTTGGAATAAGTCAACCAATAAAACTTTAATCTTTTTCTTATTTTTTTCTTAGTATTTATTGTAAGATCTATTTGTGTGAAAAATAAAGATAGTTTAAAAATTCATAATCTCACCAGCCAGCATGGCTGCTAATATTTTGATGAATTTTCTTCCAATCTTTGCCTCTATGAAGGTGTTTAAACCTAGTCAAGACCAGGCTGTATATTGACTGTCCATCACGCTTTCACTTAATCACTAGCTTGTTATGCTGGTGGAAACCATTCATAAGGATGGTTTAGAATGGCCGCACAATATTTCATCAGATCCGTCTACCCTGGCTAGCAAATAATGGTCTGTGTGAGGACTCTGTTGCTAGTGACAGAAACCCTATTCAACGTGGCTTAAGCAAAAAGAGGGGTTCACTGATCTTAAGATGTGCCTTCAGAATTCCATCTTCATCTCCTGGCTCCTCTTCCCGCTGTGCTGGTTTTAACTGCAGCCAGCAGTCCTGGAGCAGAGAGGCTGTATGGTTCCCAGCCAGCAGAGCGGTCCTGAATAGTCACTGTGTCTGGGGACAGGGTGCCCATGTTGGCCGAGCCTGGGGCCTGTGTCCTTCCCTGCAGTGCGGGGTCCAGCTCAGCAGCGGTCAGCACCGCAGGCAGGGGGACGCAGGGTCTCCTCAGAGGAAAGGAGAAGTTACGTCAGCTGAAGGGACACCAGACAGGCAGAAGCTAAAGGCTCTTACCACTTTCTCCAGCGTTTGAAAATTTAAGTTGCTTCCAATTTCCCCCTTATAAAAAAAAACTATCTTTCTGCATAAAATAGTCTCTACGTCTCTATTTTCTTAGAGAGATTCTCAGCAGTGGAATTCCCAAGCCAAAAGCTGTTGGTACATGTTACAAATTGCTCTTAAGAATTTGTATCAATTAGTGGTGCGTCAGCAGTGTGTGGAAGTGCTCAGCCAGCACTCTCACATTGACCGCAAAAATGGTATTGTGTTATTTTAATTGGCAACTCTTAGGTTACTGGTAACATTGGACATTAAAAAACTCAGTAAATATCAGTTGCTTTTCTTTCCTTTGCTCCAGATATCAGTTGGTAACCTATAGGTTGAGTTTTCTCGAAAATAAAAGTTAGGATTACTATAGAACTTAACTTTATAAAATATGTTCACACACAGGGTTTTATCTGACCCTTGCAACAGGCCCAAGAAGTAGGTGGGACACACATTATTTCCCTTATTTCAGGGAGGAGGTTGGAGTCCCCAGATGCTAGCTTGGGGGAGCTCACACAGCTGCGTGTCAGACCCAGTCCTTAAATCTAGCTCTGTCTGCAAGAATCCAGTGACTCCTCCGCTGCTGCTGACATACGGGTACTTTAAGAAATGTCTTGCCACTCGTATTAAAGGTGTGTGGTATAGAAATGGCAAATGCCATGTGTTAGAAATCTCCAGGTTTCCATGGGTCGCACACTGACATCTTCTGGGGCAGGCAGTGTGGAGTACAGGAAAGAGCGTGCACTCCGAAGCCAGAAGCCGTGTTCAAATCCCAGCTCAGCCACTCAGCCTGTGGCCCTAGGCAAATGCTCTGCCAGCGGGTCCGCTCCCTAAGTCCCCTCGGATGCGCGGTGCTGATGAGCATTACTTAGTCTCCATCAAGGTGCGGATAGCCCGAGGCCACCCGTTACGCGGATGCGCAGGTCAAGCTGCGGAGGAGCTAAGGACCAGCCATTTCCTAGGGAACGACGCCGCGGGAGGTCTCCTCTGCCGTGTGTCAGTCGCTGGTCTCCGCTGGTGCCCGGTGTGCGCCCCCCGGGAGCAGCGCAGAGGGGGACGCTCGGGCCTGTGGCGCGGCCCCGGAGAGGTCCGGCCGGCCGGGCGGCCGCGGGAGGAGCCGGGAAGCTGTGCTCGTCTCGGCAGCCGCGAGGGGCCGCGGGGGCTGCACCGAGCCGCCGCGCCCGGGGCGCACAGTGCCGGCTCCTCCTCCCATCCCGGGCCGGAGCCGCCGCGCCGCGGGAAGCCGGGGCCCCTTTCTGTCCCCATAACCACCCTTCCTCCCCCTTAAGCTGGTGACCTTCCTAGGGGACTGTAAAGGTCTAATGCGGCGACCCACCTGCCCCTGACCACCGGTCCCCAGGGGTGGGTCCCCTTCAGGCTTCTTCCTGGGGCAAGAGGACGCAGACCTGCGTGGGGTCCCCAAGGGCCGGGCTGGGCTGCGAGAGGACTCGCGAGCCCGCCAGCTGCCTCTGCCCCATGCAAGCTCAGTCGGTCCTGGCCCTTTGCCAGTGACAAAAATGCCATCTGCACGAAGGCAGAGCCTCTCCAGCGCAATGAGACCGGCAGGCAGCCGCCCGCGTGCAAGCGGGACACCGCCGTCACTGCGCGGCGCCCTCGGTGCGCGCGAGGCAGGGCGCTGGGGAGCCCCAGGGCCCAGAGGCGGCCGGCACGGGATCGGGCCTCTCCAGGGAGACAGCAGCTGGCAGGGCCGGCAGGGGAGGGGGCGCTGGGGAGGCAGGAGTCGTATACTTAAATATAACGGCCAGCTAGAAGACCACTGCGGGGCGGGGTGGGGGGGGGGGGGAGGGTGCGGGCGACGTCTAGGTCAGCCCCCTCTTTTTTTAAAAGAGAAGAAAGATACTTTATTTTTTTTCATGTTTCAATTACAAACACAAATGAAGACAACTACTTTTTGTCTAACAAGTATTTACTGAGCCTCAGGTTTGCGCAATGCACTGTACCAGGTCTCAGGGACCAGGCCACCCTCCAAGAGCCACTTTTCTGACGGAGGAGCCCACAATCTCTCTATTTCTCAGGATGTTTTTCAGTCTCAAGTAATAAAAAAGCCACCTAAAAACTCAGCCCCTTCATCTTATAACTGAGTACACTGAGGCCCAGAGAGGGAAAGTGATTTGGTCAACGTCACACAGCAAGTTCAGGGCGAAGATGGGAGCAGATGTCAGGTCCATGCATTCACAAAGCAGTAACTCTCCCTGGTGCCACACTGATAGGAAGATCGCTTGGCAGAGTCAGAGGTAGGGATAAGGCACCACAGAGACCAGAAACTGGTTAAGAATATCCACTCTTAGCACGTAGTTACAAACTGGGCTCTCAGATGCCCTGGCATCTCACAGTTTGAAGCTTGCTCATTTCAGAAGGTGATTTTGTGTTTGCTCAGATGCCCAGGAGTGGACTTTATAAGACTTCTGATGCTAAACTCATCCGCTCCACCAGCCCAGGAGCTGGAACCATGTGTTCAGAGCGCACGGGAAGCAGATGCGTTGAGTCTGACCTGGTCCTGAAGAACAGCAGGGATCAGAGAGGAAGCACGCAGGCCCTGCTCTGGGGTGAGGGCCTCCCCTCCCCATGGAGGCCTTGTCACTCTGTTGTGTCATCGGCTCCCCTCCATCTGCCGCCCTCTCCACAGAGACTGGGACCCCCATTCCGGGCTCGCATCACTCCTGGAGAGATTTTGCAGGCAGCATCTGCCCCAAACATTTTACAACCCTCCTGCGTCCTTTCCCCAGGCCACGAGGGTGCCTGTCACCTCCCCTGAGTGATGTGAAAGGGAACAAACTCTCGCCAGCACCATCTATACAAAGGCCATTTTATTCATTCCTCGAACAATCCGATGAGAAGGACGTTGTTAGCTAACCTGGAACAAGGAGTTTCAGACATTTATGAACTTATTCAAAGGCAGCTGGAAGCTGGGAAACGGCGGGGCGGCGACCTGAGCGGGGCCGGCTGTTCTAAAGCTCATGTCCTTCACCGGCGTGGACCAGCACCCCGAAACCTGAGCTTAGTCCTGACTCGGCCGCTTACCAGCTTTGTGAGCTTGGGCGAATTGCTTAATTTTTCTGAATCTCAGTTTGCTTAACTATGAAATGGAAACTGTCCACCGATATTGACCACCTTACTGAGTCACCATGAAGATTAAATGTGACAACATAGGTGAAAGTGACACACAAATGTAGGGCAGCCCCATTAAAGCAGAAATGCTCTTTCTCCGGGGGGGGGGGGGGGGGGGAGTCTTTGGCCATCAACAGCAATATTTTGCAGGTTGTAATTCTTCTCAGCCCTTGATAGTATCTCTTTAGTTTTACCCACACCCCAGCTTATTGTTGCCATCTTTTTTAAATCTTTTATATCTTTGTGCAGACTTTTCATTTATTTGTTTCTCACGTGTTTGGACTTAGGCATGCTTTTCCCCCTGAATGTCTCATTAAAGAAACAAAATTTTGTGACAGATTTTCTTAAGAACAAATAATCTTTTGAGAGGAGGGCCCATTAGGTAAAATTGTGAACATTGCAAGCACATCTTCAAGAGCCATGCATTTTCAACCTCTGTAATATTCAAGGCCATTTCAACTGCAAGGTCAGAATCTAAGTCAAATAGCTTAAGAAAAAAGTTAATCGTCTTATGAAATGGAAAAGCCTGTGGGTGGGCCTTTAGGTATAGCATGATCCAGGCTTTCAGTGGATGCAGTAAGTGTTCTATCTGTCTTTATGCATCTGTTGTTCTGCTCTCTTCTGGGTTGGCTTCATTCCCAGGCAAGCTTCCTCCATCTGGTGAGAAAGGTGGATACCAGGCATACCTGCTCCTTACAGAGGAATAAGGAAGGAGCATCTTCTTTAATAGCACTTTTGTGGGATATAGGATTGTAAGATGGCCTCCAAGATTGCCACACTTGGGTGTATAATCTCCTTAATCATGGGAAGGACCTCTGCATATGATGAGACATTACTCCTGTGATTATGTTATGTTATCCTGGGTGGGCCTGATCTAATCAGGTGAGCCTTTAAAAGCAGAGTTTTCTCAAGCTGGTTGCAGAAGAATTCAGAGAGATGCGCTCCGGTTGGCCTGGAAGAAACCAAACATCCATGTTGTGAACAGCCTATGGGGGCCACGTGGGAAGGAACTGTGGCGTTCTCTAGGATCTGACAGCAGTCCCTAGCCAATAGTTAGAGGAAAATAGGGACTTCAGTCCTGTATTTGTAAGGAAATAAATTTTGTCAACAGCCAGTGACCTTGGAAGAGCACCCTGAGCCTCAGATGAGAACAGCAGCCCTGGCTAACACCCTGATTTCAGCCCCATAAGACCCTGAGCAGAGAGCCCAGTCATGCTGTACCCCGACTTCTGACCCACGTTACTGGGAGATGGTAACTCTGTGTTGGTTTAAGCTACTAAGTTTGTGATAATCTGATAAGCAGCAATACAAAGCTAATACAAGCTCTGAAAAGCCCAATCCTAGCCCAGGGTTAGGATCCTTTGGTTGCAAGTAACAAGAACCAACTCTGGGTAATTTACGCAAAAGGAAATCTACTGGCACAGGGTTCATAGAGCCACAGGACACAAGCTACTGCTGTGATGGGTCCCAGCAGGAGAAGTGAACAGCGGGTGTTGCCAGGTCTTGTTTCACTCTTTCAAGATTTAAATTCCAGGAGAAAGCAGCTAATCGGCTTTACCTGACAGCCTCACCAAGACTAACCAAGGGAGAATAGTTGGTTCTTCAAAGCAAAATCGATGGAGTGACATCGGCAACATGGCTAAGACACCCCTTGTTCATGTCCCGTCCTCAACAACAATTTGGCATCCACTTATGGACAGAACCGCCTTTGTAGGAGTTGTGGGAACCAGCACCACAGGCCAAGGGGTGCAGCAGGAGGCTTGTCCACCTGTGCATGGGGTAATAGGCAAACAGACCTCCCTCCTGGCTGTGGACCCTGCAGTGGCCCCTGAACCACCTCCAGCCCCTCTCAGCCACGGTCTGGGATCCCCTGGAAAGCACTGTCTCAGACAGTCACCCACAGATGAGACAGCCTTTGCAGAAGTCCAGGTTCCAGAGAAGTCCCAGCACTCCGCTGGAACAAACAAATACACATGTGGATGCATTAGAGTGGCCAAGAGGAACAGCTTGAATTGATTTGTGTCATCCCTTCCCCCAGGGGGCCCAGCTTAGGGATGTCTCTGCCCTGTGACTTTTCCTATGGGGGAAAGTGAAAGCATGTGAGTGGGCACCTAGTTTCCCCAGCTGTGTGGGATGCTGCTAAAGAGGCTCATTTCTCTCTTGTTCCATCCAGAGCACTGAATCATGAGCTGTGTGACTGGGAGGCAGGAAGAGAGTGGCAGATGGGACCCTGGAAGGGCATTAAAGGGATGTGAATCCTACCAGCTGGGTTGTGGACTTCATCAAGAAGCTGGTCCATGAGCTGTTAAGGATGCCTTGCAGAGCCCCCCAACTGGGCCAGAGGCTGCCCAGCACTCTGCAGGCCTCACCCACACTCCTGGCTCTGCGTGTGCTCCTGATGGTGGTGGTGAGAGTGAGCATTGGCAGATGGCTAGTGAGCATGTACAGAAAGCTGGCCTGAATCCACGGGCCACAGAGAGACCAGAAACGTGAGCTTTACTGCCTGCCTTGGGAAAGTAAAAGGGAGGCTGTCGGCACTGGACCTGGTGTGTGACAAGATTGAGAGAAGGCATGCAAGTTTATGAATTCTCACAAGAGGGAGCCAGGAGCATGGAACAGGCATATCCACAGAAGGTATGAGAAAGCCTCAGAGTCTCGAGCAGGGCTGACAGAAGATATTTCTCTCCCAAAGCCAGTTAGTAAAGGCAGTTCCTGTGAAGACAGGAATGCAAAACTTCAAGGAACATGAAAAATCAAGGAAACGTGACACCACCAGAGGATCACAGTAATCTTCCAGGAACTGATTCCATGGGTGTGGAGTGTGTGATTTGCCTGGTAAAGAATTTAAAACAGCTATTTTAAGGAAGCTCACTGACCTACAAGAAAACACGGGAAGACAATTCAGTGAAATCAGGAAAACAACACATGAACAAAAGGAGAAGTTTAACAAAGAGGTAGAAATAATAACGATAATTTAAAAACCCCAGAAATTCTGGAGCTCAAGAATACAATGAATGGAAAACACAATAGAAGACATCAAGAGTAGAATGGGTCAAGCAGAAAAAAGAACCTGTATGTTAGAAGACAGGAACTTTGAAATTATCAGGTCAGAGGAGAACAAAGAAAAAAGAATAAAGAAGAGTGAAGAAATCCTATGTGATCTATGGGATGCCATCAAAAGAAACAATTTGTGAATCACTGGAGTCCCAGAAGGAGAGAGGAAGAGGGGGGCAGAAAGCTCGTTTAAAGAGATGGTGGTTGAGAACTTTCCAAATCTAAAGAGGGATTGGCGTATCCAAGTTGATGAAGCTCATAGTCATCAAACAGACTCGAATTAAAGAGATCTTCTCCAAGACACTTGATAACAAAACTGTAAAAAATCAAAGACAAAGAGAGAATCTCAACAGCAGCAATGGAACAGACGTTTATAACTTACAAGGGAGCCCTCAAGAGGGTGTCAGCAGATACCTTCCAGGCAGGGAGAGAGTGGAAGGATATATTAAAAGTGCTGAAATAAAAAAACTGCCAAGAATACTCTATCCAGCAAAGTTATCCTTCAGAAAGGAAGGGGAGATAAAGATTTTCTCAGAGAAACAAAAACTGACGGAGTTCATCACTGCTGGGCCTGCCTGACAAGAAATGCTGCAAGGAGTTCTTCAGGCTGAAATGAAAGGACACCAACGAGTAACGCAAATTATATGAAAGGAAACAGCACACTGGGAAAGGTAAATATATAATCAAATTCAGAGCACTCACTGTAATATGGGAGTGTGTTAGCCACTTAACTCTAGTATAAAAGTTAGAGGATAAGAGTATTAAAAATAACTATAGCTGCAATAATTTTTAAATGAATATACAATATAAAAATAAGTAAATTGTGACATCAAAAACATAAAAGGGGGAGAAAAAGGATAGAGTTTTTGTATGAAATTGAAGTTAATTGTTATCAGCGTACATTAGACTGTTATGTCCACGAGATTTTTTACATAAGCATCATGGTAACCACAAAGCAAAAACTTACAGTAGATTTACAAAATACAAAGAGAAGTGAATCAAAGCCTACCACTATGGAGAAACATCAATTCACAAAGGAAAGAAGCAAGAGAGGGAGCCAGGAATGAGGGAATTACAAAACAGCGAGAAATTAATAAGATGACATTAGTAAGCCTTTACCTATCAATAATTACTATGGATTAAATTCTTCAATCAGAAGGCATTGTGTCTGGATGGATAAAAAAACTAGACCCAACTCTATACCACCTACAAAAGACTCACTTCAATTTTAAGGATACATATAGGCTCCAAGTGAAGGGATGGAAAAAGATAGTCTATGCAAGTAGCAACCAAAAGAGAGCATGGGTAGCTATGTGTATAGCAGACAAAATATACTTTAAGCCAAAAACTGTAATAAGAGGAAAAGAAGATCACTATATAATGATTATGGGGTCAATTCTTCAAGAGGATATAACAATCATAAATATATACGCACCCAACATCACCTAAATATATTAAGCAAATACAAACAGATCTGAAGGGAGAAATACAAACAATACAATAATAGGAGGAGTCTTCAATACTCTACTTTACAATAGAGCATCCAGACAGAAAGTCAATAAGGAAATGATGGACTTGAATTGCACATTTGACCAAATGGACCTAACAGACGTGAACAGAACCTTCCATCCAACAGCAGCAGAATATACATTCTTCTCGAGTGGACATGGAACTTTCTCCAGGATAGACCATATGATGGGTCACAAAACAAGTCTTAGTAAATTTAAGAAGGTTGAAATCATACTAAGTGTCTTTTATGATCACAATAGCATGAAACTAGAAATCAATAACAGGAGGAAAATTGGAAAATTCACAGTATGTGTAAACTACACAAAACACTCCTGGACAACAAATGGATTAAAGAAGAAATTTTTTTTAAAATCTTGAAACAAATGAAAATGGAAACACAGCACACCAAAACCTATAGGATGCAGCAAAAACAATTCTAAGAGAGAAGTTAATAGTGATAAATACCTACATTAAGAAACAAGAAGGATTTCAAATAACCTAACTTTACACCTCAAGGAACCACAAAAAGAAAAAACTAAACCCAAAGTTAGCAGAAGGAAGGAAATAACAAAGATCAGAGCAGAAATAAATGAAATAGAGACCAGAAAAACAATAGAAAATATCAATGAAACTAAGAGCTGATTTTTTGGAAAAAATAAACAAAATTGACAAACCTTCAGATAGACCAACTAAGAAAAAAAGAGAGAAGACTCGAATAAATAAAATCAGAAATGAAAGAGTAAACATTAGAACTGATACCATAGCCACACAAAGGATCATAAAGGATTACTATGAACAATTATAGGCTAACACATTGGATAATCTAGAAGAAATGGACAAATTTCAATAAACATAAAACCTACCAAGACTGAATCATGAAAAAAAAGAAAATCTAAACAGATGAAAAATGAGTAGAGATTGAGTCAGTAGTCAAAAATCTCCCAACAAAGAAAAGCCCAGGACCAGATGGTCTCCCTGGGGAATTCTACCAAACATTCAAAGAAAGAAAAATTATTGCAAATCCTTCTCAAACTCTTCCAAAAAAGTGAAGAGGAAGGAACACCCCTAAACTTATTTTACAAGGCTGGCATTACCTCAATACCAAAGCCAGATAAGGATACTACAAGCAAAAAAACCCACAGGCCAATATCCCTGATGAATATGGATGCAAAAATTTTCAACAAAATATTAGCAAACCAAATTCAACAGCACAGTAACAGGATTATACACCATGATTAAGTGGGATTTATCCCTGGGATGCAAGGATGGTTCAATATATACAAATCAATAAATATGATATGCCACATTAACAGAATGAAAGATCTAAATCACAAGATCCTCTCAATAGATACAGAAAAAGCATTTAAGAAAATACAACATTCTCTCAAGATAAAAAATCTCAATGAATTGGATATAGAAGGAATGTACCTCAACATAATAAAGGCCATATATGACAAGCCCACAGCTAACACCACCCTCAGCAGCGAAAGTTCCTCTAAGATTGGAACACGATAAGGGTGTCCATTTTCACCACTCCTATTCAACAGAATACTGGAAGTCCTAGCCAGGGCAATCAGGCAAGAAAAAGAAATAAAAGACATCTAAATCAGAAGGAGAGAAGTAAAATTGTCTTTGTTTGTGGATTATATGATCTTATACACAGAAAATCCTAATGACTCCACCAAAAAACTGTTAGAACTAATCAATTAATTCAGTAAAGTTGCAGGATACAAAATCAACATTTAGAAATTAGTTGCATTTCTATACACTAACAAATATCTGAAAAAGAAAAAAGAAAACAATCTCATGCACAATAGCATCAAAAACAGTAAAATACTTAAGAAATTTAACCAAGGTGAAAGGCTGTACACTGAAAACCGTAAGACTTGGTTCAAAGAAATTAATGAAGATAGAAATAAATGGAAAGATATCCCATGCTCATGGATGGGAAGAATTAATATTGCTAAAATATCCATACTACCCTAAGCCATCTACAGATTCAATGCAATCCATATCAAAATTTCAATAGCATTTTTCACAGAAATAGAAAAACAATCCTAAAATTGATATGGAACCACAAAAGAGACCATATAGCCAAAGGAATCTTGAGACAGAAGAACAAAGCTGGAGGCATCACTTTTCCTGATTTCAAAATATACTACAAAGCTATAGTAATCTAACCAGCATGGTACTGGCATAAAAACAGACATGTAGACCAATGGAACAAACCTGAGAGCCCAGAAGTAAATTCTCTATATTCAGTCAACTAATATTTGACAAGAGAGCCAAGAATACTCAATGGGAAAAGGATACTTTCTTCAATAAATGGTGCTGGGAAAACTGGATAACCACATGCAGAGGAATGGCCTTGGACCCCTATCTTACACCACTCACAAAAATTAACTCAAAATGGATTAAACACTTAAACAGAAGACTTGAAACCGTAAAACTTGTAGAAGAAAACATAAGGGAAAAGCTCCCTGACGTTGGTCTTGGTAATAATTTTTTGGATCTGACACCAAAAGTGTAAGTAACAAAAGCAAAAATCAACAAATGGTACTACATCAAACTTAAAAGCTTCTGCACAGCAAAGGAAACATCAAGAAAATGAAAAGGCAACCTATAGAATGAGAGAAAATATTTGTAAATCACATATCTGATAAAGAGTTACTGTCCGAATATTAAGGAACTCACACAACTCAATAGCAGAAACCCAAACAATCCTATTAAGAAATGGGCAGAGGAACTGAATAGACTTCTTTCCAAAGAAGACACAGAGATGGCCAACAGGTACATGAAAAGATGCTCAGCATCACTAATCATCAGGGAAATGCAAATCAAAACCACAATGAGATATCACCTCACGTTGTTGGAATGGCTATTATCAAAAAGACAAGAGATAAGAAATGCTGGCGAGGATGTGGAGAAAAGGGCACCCTTGTGCGCTGTTGGTGAGGATGTAAACTGGTGCAGCCACTATGAAAAACAGTATGGAGGTTCCACAAAAAATTAAAAATAGAACTACCATTTGATCCAGCAACCCCACATCTGGTTATATAGCCAAAGGAAATAAAATCTTGAAGAGATGTCTGCACACCCGTGTTCATTGCAGCCAGGGCATAGAAACAGCCTAAGTGTCCATGAACAGAAGAATGGGGAGAGAAGACGGGCTACATACACACAATGGAATATTATTCAGCCACGAGAAAGAAGGAATCCTGCCATTTGTGACAACATGGGTGGACCTTGCGGGCACTATGTTAAGTGGAATAAATCAGACAGAGAAAGGCAAAACTATGATATCACTTACATGTGGAATCTAAAAAAGCTGAACTTACAGAAACAAAGGGTAGAATGGCGGTTACCAGGGGCTGGGGCTGGGGGGGTCAGGGAGATTGGGAGATATTGGTCAAAGGGTACAAACTTCCAGTTATAAGTTCTGGGGTACAGCATGGTGAGCCTGCAAAGACGAGGCCCCATGAGGCGTTTGGGTGGGATCCTGCAGGACTGCTGGAAGTATCTGCCCCAGTGGAAACCCCTCAGGAAACGGCATGAGCTGGCCTCCAGCTGCTTGTCAGTTCAAGACCAGTCGGCTGAAGCGGGATGAGCAGGCTTGGGTCAAGGCACTGGGGCCTCAAGGCCTGGGGATGTGCTTCCCCATCCCAGGGACCTTGGGAGTGACTACCTCTGGAAACCCCAAAGGATGGAAGCCAATCCTACTTTTTGTGCTTCTTTTCCTGGTGATCAGGAACCCAGGAATTGTGAGGCTGCACCCCAGGTCCCTGCTTCCTGGAATGGGGCTGCCGTAGTCTCAGAATGCAGGGGAAAATCAGAAGCCCAAGAGGGGACCATCCGGAGCAAGGAGTTATGGGAAGAGGCAGACCCATAAGCCCCTCATAGCGGCCTCTCATTTAGTTGTGGGCAAAGCTTTCCCACTAAATTTTGATGAACTAATATAGGAAAAAGGGGGGTATATTGGCTCATGTAGCTGAAAGTAAGGCAAGAGGGCAACAGGAATAGAAATTCTCTTTCCCCGACTCTTGGCTCAGCTTTCCTCTGGGTTGGCCTCATTCCCAGTCAGACTCTCTCTCCGTGTGGAGAATAGATGGCCCCCACAGCTCCAGGCTTGCACTATCCTCACAGTTGCCATCCCCAGGGAAAAACAGCATCCTTCCCCTGTCGTTCCAGCAAAAATCTCGAAAAGGGCTCTCATTGTCCCTCCCTGAACTAATCATTGTAGACAGCAGAATCTGATGCTCTGATTGGCTGGTGCTGTGTCCTGTGCCCACCTTTGGAGCCCAGTGGAGGTGCAAACTTTACTCAAAGTACTCGAGGATTAGGGGAGATGTGGGCCTCTCCAAGGGAAATGAGGGTTGCAGTTTCCAAAAAAGGGGGCAGGTCAAAATAATTATTTCACCGGAATTACTCATTTGAAGAATTATGAGATTTCATTTAGCACCGATATCTTCTTCTTACCACGTACCTGCTCATGTTCTGTTTTGCCTGTCACCTTGCACTGTCTCTGTCCGCAGCTGTAGCCATTTGACTTCTATCAGTTCAGCTCCGGTCCTGAGCCCCAGTGCCTGCCTTATGTGTGGTCTTTACATTGTCTTTGCGCTACTCAATGCCCAGTCAGCCCTCCAGAGGCAAGGGCCCTTTTCTCTGATGACAACTTTCCCAGGTGGCAGCTCCATTCGCCAGCTTCTGGATTCCCCTTGCTGTGCTCTTCTCAACAGTTGAGGCATCCTCCTACTCAGCATTGGACTTCCTGCCATCCTGGATGTTACCATCCATCCACCCACCTACCCACCCATCCAAAATGTACTTGGAGCTAGAGTTCAACCCTGCAGAATAGCCAGGCCTTGCCCACTAGGAACTCACAGCTGCTGGGTATCAGGTTCTATGTGGACTTTCTCTCACCTCCTACCTCTGCCTGTGTCCTCCTCTGCAGAGTGTGGGCCTCGTTCTAGGTCCCAGCCCCAGCTCACTGTGCTCACCAGGACAAGGCTGGAGGCAGTGAACAGTTATTATTTTGTATATGCCCAGAATCTTTTCCTTTCCTTTCTTCTATTACAAATGATTCTGGTAGGGCTGTTAATCATAGTGTCCCATCTCCAATCTCATCTTGTCCCCCTGGAAACAATGGTTGATCCAAGAGGTGAGCATAAGACCCAAGCTGGGCCAATTAGAGCATTTTCTGAGATCGGTGTGGGGATATTGTTTCTGCTGTCTATCGCTGTGTAACAACCATCTCAAATTTTAGTGACTTAGAACAACCCACCATTTCAGTTGTTCGCGCTTCTGTGGGTTAGCAACTCAGGCTGGCTCCGTTAGGCAGTACTCTGTCTGGCCTTACCTGGGGCCATTGATGTGGCTGTAGTCCTGCGGTGGCTCACCTGGGGCTGGATGGTCCAAGATGGCCTTACTCACTTACCTAGAAGTTAGTGCTGGCTGTCAGCTAAGCCACGTACTCCAGCAGGCTAATCCAGGCTTCTCCACATGGAGGCTGGATTCCCAAAGCAGCAGGACATATGGCTGGCTCCAATGTACAAACGCTTTTCAAATCCTTTAGGGTTTTTTAAAGATGGGAGAAAGAACATGCTTGCATACTGATGAGAATGACCCAATTTAGAAGAAACAATTGATACGCAGGAGAGAGAAGAGAAAATTTCTGCAACAATGTCCTTGGGAGGCAAGACAGGATAGAACCCAGCAGAAGAATTGATACCGATACGATAGGTAAAAAAGTATCTTCACTGTAGTTTGAATTTTGACTTATCTTTCATTCATTTAAAAGCCATTAATTACTTCCTTTTCCAAGAATATTCTATTCAAGTCCTCTGCTCATTTTTCTCATGTGCTTTTAGACGTCTACCAGCCTGAAAATTTCATGCAGGTGAGGATTCCTTGTCTGTTTCACTCCTAGTTTTTTTTGTGTGAGGAAGATTGACACGGAGCACACATCTGTTACCAATCTTCCCCCTCTTTTTTTTTTTTCTCCCCAAAGCCCCAGCACATAGCTGTATATCCTAGTTGTAAGTCATTCTAGTTCTTCTGTGTGGGATGCCACCACAGCACAGCCTGATGAGCAGTGTGTAGGTCTGCACCCAGGATCTGGACCAGCAAACCCCATGCCACAGAAGTGGAGCACATGAACCCAAACACTTGGCCATGGGGCCGGTCCCAACTCCCAGTTTTGTCTTCAGCATATAATACAGGACTTGGCTCCTGGTAGTCACTCAAAAAGTATTTGTTGTAATTGAATAATGTTTGGATGCTCTCTATGTATAAAGGAACTAAACCCTTTGTCATGGTGCTAAAATTTTATATAAACACAATCATTCAGTACGTGCTCTTTGCCTGGCTTCTTTCACTCGTTTAAATGATTTTGAGATTCAACCATGTTGTTGTATCACTAGCAGTTTATTCATTTTTATTATTATTATTTCACTGAATGGGCATACCATAATTTGTTTATCCATGCATCTGTTGATGGATATTTGGGTGGTTTCCAGCTTTGGGGTATTCCAAATAAAGCTGCTCTGAATATTCATAGGCAAGTCTTTATATGGGCATATATTTCCTTCTCTCTCGGGTGGATACCTGGGAGTGGAATGGCTGGATCATATGGTAGATTTATGGTTAACTTTTGAGGAAACTGCCAAACTGTTTTCCAAATGGTTGTATCATTTTACACTCCCACCATCAGTCTGTGAGAGTTCCAGTTCTTCCCCATCCTGGCCAGTTGTTTAGTTTTAGCTTCATTAATAGCTGTGAGGTGGTATCTCATCGCGTGCTAATTTGTATTTCCTTAATTACTAATGATGTTCAGCATGTTTTCATGTGCTTACTGACCATTCATTTACCTCCTTTTGGAAATTGTCTATTAAAATCTTCTGCCTATTTTCTTATTGAGTTGAAAGAGTTCTTTATATATTCTAGATATACATGTTTGCAAGTAATTTCTCACAGTCGACGGCTTGCTTTTCCATTTTCTTAATGGTGTTTTCCAATGAACAAAGTTTTAATTTTGATGAAGTCTAATTTATCAATATTCTTCTCTTGTGGTTTGTGCTTCTTATGTTCTATCACAAAGATTTTTCTCCTATGTTTTATTCCAGAAGTTTTAGTTTTAGGTTTTACGCTTAGGTCTATGAACTGTTACAGTTAATTTTTGTGTATGATGTAAAATGAGTAACTATTTTTTTTTTATTTTTCCATACAGATATCCAGTTGGACTAGCACCATTTGTTGAAAAGACTATCATTTCTTTGTTGAATATTCCCTGTACCTTTATCAAAACCTGATTGGCCGGGTATGTTTGAGCCTATAGTGCCATAAATACAATGTGGTAATTATGTCGCTTTGTAATGTTAGATGTCTGGCAGGGCTATTTCACTCTCCTTACTCTTCTGTTACAGAGGCTCCTGGCTATTCTTTCGTTTGTTTGTTTTAGCATTATTTTTGTACTGAGATATAATTCACATAATATAAAATTCACCATTTTAAAGCATACTCTCAGTGATTTTTAGTATATTCACTATGTTGTGCACCATCACCGCCATCTAATTCTAGAACATTTCTGTCATCTCAAAAAGAAACTCTGTACCTATTAGCAGTGGGTCCAATTTCCCCCTCTCCCCAGGCCCTGGCAACTGCTAATCTACTTTCTGTCTATAGATTTGCGTATTTTGGACATTTCATAGAAATGGAATCATATCACATGTGGTCTTTTGTCTCTGCTTCTTTCACTTAGCATGGTTTTTTCAAGGTTCCTCATGTTGTAACATGTAATAATACTTAATTCCTTTTTATGGCTGAATCATACTCCATTTGGGGGATATACCCCATTTGTTTATCCCTTCCTCGGTTGGCTTGTTTCCAGTTTTGGGCTTTTATGAATAATGCTTCTATGAACATTAAGATACAAGTTTGGTGTGGACATACGTTTTAGTTCTCTTGTGTATTTGCCTAGAAGTAGAATTGCTGGGTCATATATGCTCTGTTTAACTTTTTGAGGAAATTCTAACCTGTTTTCCACAAGGGCTTCATCATTTGACATTCCCATCAGCAATGTAGGAGAGTTCCAATTTCTCCACATCCTCATCAACACTTGTGTGTCGTTTTTTTCTTAGCCATCCTAGTGGGTGTAAAGTAGGATCTCACTGTAGTTTTTTGGTTTTGGTTTTGTTTTTTTGGTGAGGAAGATTGTCCTGAGCTAACATCTGTGCCAATCTTCCTCTATTTTGTATGTGGGATGCTGCCACAGCATGGCTTGATGAGCGATGTGTCAGTCTGCACCCAGGATCCGAACCCGCGAACCCCGGGCTGCCAAAGTGGAGCACCCAAACTTAACCACTAGGCCGCTGGGCCGCTGGGCTGGCCCCACTATAGTTTTGATTTGCGTTTCCCTAGCAACTAATGACATTGAGTATCTTTTCATGTGCTTATTGGCCATTTGTGTATCTTCTTTGGAGAAAAGTCTATTCAGATCTTCAGCCAATTTCTAATTGGGTTATGTTTTCTTATTATTGAGTTGCAGGAGCTATTTTTTTACGTCAGCATTTTTAGTGAGATGGATCGATTAGTTTAGGGAGAATTGGAATCTTCTTAAGAGGGAGCCTTTTATCAAAGACCAGGTTATCCCTTTCCATTTACCCAAGTCCTTTCGTGTTCTTCAGTAATGTTTTAAAGTTTGTTTCATGCAGATCTTACACTTTTTATTAAATTTATTTCTAGGTGTTTATCTCTTTTATTATTGTAAATTACTCCAACATTTAATTGTTGACAACTAACAAAGTGTGCGAAATACTACGTGAGCTGTAGTATTTCAAGCTATTCCACGTTTCAAATTCAGGCCAAGTTCCGATCTGCATCCTCAGACCTCCTCCAACAACTTGTTGAGATGTTGAGTGAGACAGTAAGTAGATCGCAGAGGTGACACTAAAGCCCAAGAATTCTCCATTTAGCCTGACTCTGAGTCCAGCACTCTGTCATCTTACCAACCCCGATAAAATATATGAGTCTAGGAAAACGGTAAATGTTCTTACGTGCAATGGGAACTCGTATTTGCCTAGGGACTGACTTCACCAATCAAGATAGCAATTAGATAAAAATTAGACAAAAATTATAAAAAAAGGAAAATAAAACAATGATTAAATGAGAGAAAAAGTAAAATTGAGGCAGAGAGAGACACACACACACACGCCACCCCCAAACCCTCAAACCTCCAGGGCTTCCTGCCTGTGAACCGAAAGGGGGAGTGTGAGTTTCTGGGCCCTGTTGGCAGGTGCCTGTCTCCTCAAAGGCCCCATAGTCCTCCACTTCCTGAGGAGGCAGCAGCAGAACAAAGCCGGCAGAGACTTCTTTTCTCTTCTTTGTCCCAGCCACGGCTGCCACGGCCTCTGCCTCTTGGCACCATCCCGGGGCACAGGACAAGATGAAGTGGAAGGCTCTTATGATCGCGGCCATCCTGCAGGCGCAGTTCCCAGTCACAGGTAAGGCTGCACGTATCAATGGCAAGGAACTTCTAGAACCACTTTGTGCGTGTGTGTGCGCGGGGCCGGGCGACACAGTGGAGGGGTGGTGGGGAGCTGGTGTCCCCTTCGAGTCCTGTCCTCGCCGGATCAATGGGCAGCTGAGCAGGGAGGGGTCCGGCTCGATGCTGGTGTCTGCCTCATTACAGCCAAGTCGGGCATCAATTCTGAGCCAGCCGCTTGAAAACACACCTGCCCATAGTATAGATTTTTCCAGTGATAAGGGAGAGAAACGTCCATGGGCGGTGGGGGGGCGGGAGAAGGACAAGCAGGAAGGAAGTGGAAGAGCAGCCAAGCCAGGCCCAGGTGGAGGACAGAGAGCGGTATCCGGCAGAGGCCGGACGGGGTCACGCGATGTCAGCCAGGCCGTGTTTCGTGCTGCGACACTTTTCTAGTCTCTGCATCTTCTTTTACCCCTGTGCTGGCTCTGGCCGTAGCTCGGCCCCTTCCCATCTTCTTTCACCCACAAAGAAGACTGCATTCCTTGGCCAGGCAGGTCACGGCTGTGGCCCTGGCTGACTTGAAACAGCTCGACAGGCCAAGGACTAAGTGGGGTTAAGAAGGAGAGAAGCGGCCTCCCTGGGGGTCTGTGTCCAGGCTCAGCGCTGTCATGGCCACCCTTGAACCCCATGGCCAAGGGCCGCCCTGTGACACACCCGTCCCAGACACAGTGACTCACCCACTTCAGGCAGCTCTCTCTCTGAGGCCAAAAGCCAGAGGTGCTGATGGAACATAGAGGACAGATGAGAGGATGTGACTTGTTAAGTCGCCACCAAGAGTAACAACCAGCTCACACCTCGCCTCATTCCAGCTCGCGGGAGCCTGGCTCTGCTAGAATCCTTTCATCCCGCCATGTTTTCTGGCCCAGATAATGAGGAGGAGGAGAAGTGAGAAGAGGAAATGGACTGGGTCGGGGCGGGGGGTGGGGAGCATCATGACGTTTTTACCAGAAACAGGACAAGCCATATTTGAATCTTAAGAGGCAGGGAGGGTGGTCACAAACAAGTGTCCTTCCTCCACTTTACAGCTCACCCCAGCATGGGAAGGCATTTAGCGACAACGGTGGGAGGGCAGGAAGGCCATTGCACTTCTGATCCTGCCAGGGAGTAGGGGACAGCCCTGCCCGGCGCCCCGGCGTTTCGAGGATGAAGCAGTGGCGGGGTTTTCTGTAAGGTCACAGCTCTCTTCTCAGAAAGGCCTCGCTGGGTGTGAGTCACATGGTGCTGGGGGTTAAGGACACCCGAGTGAGCACAGAGAGCCATCCTTGTGCTCGGGGGCCGAGAAGGCCCGTGACACCCTGACTGCCTGTGAGTTCAGTGACCTCGGGGGACGCGGCTGGCGTAGGCCTGACCCTGGGCTGCAGGCTGGGGGGCGCCTCCGCGTGGAGCGGCTGCGCTGCCCATGCGTGTGGGGTCCAGCTCGGTGCAGAGTGGAGTTAGGAGAGGAAAATAAAAGCTGCGGGGTGGTGGCGGCTGTCAAGGCGGTAAACAGCCCCCGGGCAGGCCCGGCCGCCCCGCGGTTCAGAGCCCCCCCTTGGTGCCGCTCGCTGTGCGAGTGGAGATGAACTGTCAGTTACCTTTACATAAGGCTCCAGGACAAAAGTCCCTGCAGGCGCCCTAGCCCGGGGGAGGCGAGGCAGAGGGCCCGGGAGAGGCCCCGCCGCCTGCAGGACGCCCTCTGCGGTGGGCCCTGGAGGAAGGGCTGCTGAGGGAACTTGAGCTGAGGTCTTCTCTCTTTTCTAGCTCAACTAAGTTACCCCCCACCCCAATGCTTTTAAAACATTACCTTTTACTAAGACTTTTCCATTTCCTTGGAAATGTCCAGATCATTAGGGTCAAAGCAAATGATGCCCGAGTCCGTCTGCACGAGCGGGTGTCCCCGGGTGAGAGTCTGCCCAGACAGCCGCCAGGTCCGAGGCCGGCAGAGACTCAGGTGGCGTGCTGGGGGCATGGGCACGCTTTCACCTACAGAGTCCTCAGGTGCCCAGTGCGCTAACTCGCTGCCACACCGTGGCCAAGAGCACACTCAGTGGTCAATGTGGCCTTTGTCCTTTCTCCAGGGAGGAGATGCAGCTCTGCTACAAAGCCTCAGGAGATGCAGGCTCCAGGCTTTGAGCAGCCCTGCTCTTAGGGAGGCAGCTGGATGTGGTGAAAAGAGTCAGGTCAATCAGAGAGCTGCCACTTTCCTAGCTGTGCAACCTTAGGCAAGTTACTTAACCTCTCTGGGCCTCAGTTTTCCCACCTTCATTGCAGGGTGTGAAAATAAGAAGTGAATGTAACATGTTTGATACACAGAATAGACAGCCAATAAACAGGAGTTGAATTATTACTTCTTGGCCTGTTTTCCTGGTCTCAATACTCACGAACAGGAAATGAGAACTGTGGTTGGGATTCTTAATGTGTTCTTAGGCATGCTGTAAAGCGGCAGTGGGCATTTTCTCCGTCTGTTGAAACACAGCCCTCCCTTCTCTTGATTTTTGAGCTCACGTCCAGCAGCACGAGAATGCAGTGGCGAGCCACCCCGGTGGCAGGGCCACGGCAAGGGTCAAGCTATGGCGGGTCACAGGATGAGCGTTACAGCTAACATTTAACTTCTAAAGACACTTCTTCTCAGGGGATATTCCCCAAAGTGAAAACATGCCTAAAAAATGCATAATATAAATAATTAGGGGGAGGAAATTGCAGACAAATTCCACCCGATCGTTGCTGGTCAGGGCGGCCGCCCGGATTTTGAAGCCGAATGGTTGGTGTGGGTGCACGGTGACTGCGCATTTAAACGCAGACTTCTTGAAAACCAGATCTTTGCTTAAACTGCTTGGAGCTCGACTCGAGGGGGGCTATACGTGACGCCAGGACAAGTTCTTCATCCATCGCATTTCACCACTGGTCTCTTTCGACCTCCAGTGGCCTGGCTCAGCTCCCCCTGGTGAGCTCCTTGGTCCTTCTGCCCTGGCATTTCTCAGACTCGCTGGGCTGGAGCCCACCTTTGCGGCCTTGAAACATCCCCCAGAAACAGTCCTGGGAAGCTCTGGCTTAGGCGAATAATCACGGCTGTATTTATTTAAAAATTGTTCTTATTTCTGCCTTTGTCTTTAAAAAATTAGATTTAATTTTTACTGGTTTACTGTTTGACTTTCGAGCGCCCCTGGCGCTGTCTTGTGTTTTATTTGGAAAGGTTCAGGCGCATTAGAGAACTGTCTCGCGTGAGAGTTGTCCTTTCTCTCCTGAGCCCCATTTGCCTAGGGGTCAGCTAATTAATTAAATAAATAGCAGGGATAATTCAAAATAAATTCCTTAGCTCAGCTTGGGCCACGGCTGGTTCTTATGAACACTAAAGTGATGGTGGATTTAATTAATTTGAGCAAACAGTCAGTCAGTTTGGTTAAAAAAACAATCAAACCAGTCATTTGACCTGCTAGTTGAACAAAGTGATCCGTTCAGTCACTGCACGTTCATAGCCCTTCCTCCCAGCCGAAAACCCGGAGTCTGTGTCCCCGAGGGGGAGAAAGACGCCTCAGTCCCTGCTCAGAGGTATTTCCAGCACTGAACTCATGCCTGGAGCACGTCCACACACAATACATACTGTTGAAGGAATTAAGAGGTGGGCAAATGAGGGAAATCTAGATGTTTCCATGTGATTAAATTCACTTTCATGGTTTATTTGGGGGTGGGATATATTGGAGTGGCATTATTTGGACCTTTCCTCTAGAGAACTTAGTATTAAACAAAGTACTGAAAAAAAAAAAAAAGAAATTAAACTGGTGGAGGGAACAGAGCAGTCGAGTGAATAGAATGATTAGAGATGAGTTGCAAGGACAATTTAAGATAAAAACCTACGTTAAAATGTTCTGATTGGACCATATGTAATTTACGATATTCATTTATTTTTACCTATGAAAATGTTAATTTCATATGATTCAGGTGATATCTCAAAAATAAACAAAGACACTCATTTTTCTGACTTGGCTTTAGCACTAAGGAAAAGCAGAAAATAAAGAAGGCTATCGCTGTTGATTGGAGATTGGAGATTTCCAAGAAGGAAAATAAGCGTTTGTGGACTCCGGTGTAAATCACATTATCCAGTTGCCCAATTACCTCAAAATATGGAAAGTAAAAAAAAGCAGGCTATTTGCCTATCATAGCTCAGTTTGGTCTAGGTCACTAAATAAATGTTCCAAGTAGCTGTCACTTTTTTTCCTTTCTTAATTAGAGGTATTTTTAACAAAAATATCATAAAATCATTAGAGGAAGTTATAAATTTTTTAAAAGCCAAGCTAGCCTAATAACTTTTCATTTTCACTTCTTTATGTTCCATTCCAATATTTTTTATAAGCGTATACGTATTTTTATATAATATTATAAAATGGTTTCTTAATATTATATATTTTTTCTTTTTCTATTATAATTTTCTAGTTCTTTTTTCTTAATATTCTGAGCGATTTTTTCATACTTAGCCTTCATGATTGTTTTTAATTGCTATGTAAACTTCCATAGTTTATGCGTCGTATTTTCTTCACTGCTTCCTTATTGTTGGACATTTGAGCTGTGTCTAATTTTTGGTATAATAGCTAATCCTGCAAGAAAATCTTTACATGTGTAGCTTTTAAAATTTCTTTTGAATTACTGGACAGGACTGACAATTAAAAGAATAGGTTAAAGAAAAAAAAGACATTTCTCAGGACAGTTTAGACTTCTGCTGCTCTGTGACCATCTGCAGTGTGCGTGTCTTCCGTGGAGCAGCCTGTGGTGGAGGCCCTGGAACCAGAGCTATCTGGATCCAGCCCTGGTTCCTCCCCAGCCGCTCTGGGTGGGGGAGGGCCCCCTTCAGGCCTCGTTGCTCCTCTGTAAGATGGCGGTAACAAGGTGGATTCGTGCAGCTCGGTGGAGTGCAGAGGCTGCTTGGACGTGCTACGCACAAAAGGTGCTTGAAAGAGCGGTAGGCATTGTCCTGTGTGCCTCAGTTTCCCGCAAAACAGAAGAATGCCATTTTCGCAATGCAATAGAGTGGCACACTGGTACTAATAGGCTTTTCTTTTTCTCCTTCCATCACTAAACTACAGTGTAAACTTGGGCAGAATCTCTCTCTGGGCTTTAGCTCTCTCATCTGCGAGATGAGAAAGGAGAGGGTTGAACATCCTTTCCAGCTACAAAATTAATTGCATATGGTCTTGAAATTACAAAGTTTTTAAGAACATTTCATTACCTGGCCCTCCACCGCATTGGTATGGCTCACAGAATTAGAAACCTAAGCTTCATTCTTGCAGCTCCAAATATTTTTTCTTCTGAACTTCCACCTTATCACACTATTTTTAACTCTCCAGCGGGAGCCTCTGCTGTGAAAATCCAAGGACGCGAGGTCCAACATTTTCTTGCTTGTCCCCTATGGTTGTGCATCGGCTGCAGATTTATTGGGGCCACAGAAGGGCTTTGTGGGTGAGAACTGACTTGGAGAGAAAGCAAATGGCCGTCTGAAGCAGCCGATTGCAGTGGTGCAAATGTCAGGAGCTCCCACTGACCACTGGGCTTGCCTGTTATGGTTTGTGCTACCCATCAACTAATTTTCAGACTCAAGAGGAAAAGAACAAACGGAAAGCATTAGAACGAGGACAGGCAGGAGCCTTGCCCAGTCCAGACCGCCATTCTCAGCAGGGCCACCCCTTTATATTTACAGACAGCTCTCCAATGCCCTCACGTACTTGATTCTCATAGCCATCCCATGGCAAGGAGCAGAAAAGTAGTAGGATTCTCTTTTATAAGCAAAGAAAATGAGATTCAGACGTTTGACGAGTTGCCTAAGGGTAGAAGCAGCCCAAACCCAGTTCCTCTGATCCTTTGTCCAGGGTGCGCATTCTCGAATGTTCTCTGCAGCTTCTACCGGTCCCATCAATTTATAATATCATACACCTGATGAGTGAATTCTGAAGCCGTCTTTTGAAAGTATCTCCCTTAGTAAGCATTTATTACTATTTTTCTCTCAATTTTTTGAAGTAAAAAATTATTTTGATGCTGCGTATCCTCAATATAAATTTTTCCGCTGAGTATGAAATATTTGGTTGTTAACACAGAATTATGTTTTTCTCTGGCATATTATTATAGTTCTGAACTCACATTTCCCCTAAATCTGGTAAAATCTAGATTTTCTGTTTTTACTCTTAATATTTATATCTATTTTGGAGCTTTTCTTAAGAGAGATGGGCCTCAGTTGCAATTCAACCCATTTCTATGTGTGCAGGCACCCCACCACAGCCTTACGCACAGGTGGAATCAAATGTGAAAATCAAAATATAAATTAAATCTTATTTGAGCAGCTTTGATCCTAAATACCAGCCTGTAATTGATCTGCTTGGTAAGACGGTAATCTCATACGGTGTGCAAGGTTTTGTGTGTGTGAGGTTTTCTGAAAGAGTAGCACACTATTACACATGACTCTGAGTTGGGAGTTGTTTTTTTAATGAAATCCGTGAGGAATGGGAGAATTGTCTTTGAATGACAAACGTCTACAATCAATTCTCAATTGTTTATGTCAGATTTTAGCTTTGAGCCCACTTGCACCTACCTGGGCTGAGCTCAGGGAGTGCAAACCCTTCTGCTGTTGACTTGAGCAAGGAAAACCAAGATGGGAAATCTGATGCTCAGAGAAAAATGCAGGAAGCATTAAAGAGCCAAATGTGCGAATATCTGTGAGTTAGGGGGCCCACTTCCACAGCCGACTGGGAAGAGGACGGGGAGAGGGGACCTGTGCAGGAGCTTCAGCCGGACATCTGTAGGGGCGCTAGGCTATAGGTGCGTCGCCTTCACCAAGCCTCGGTGTTGGGGAGGACGGCTGGGAGTGTAAACTGACACCACCATTTAGGATTAAGCAAATCCCTGCTTCTTTGTTGCTGTAAATACTGGAAAGTCAACTGTGTGTTCCTATGTTTCCCCGGTTCCCCACCATGGGACTATCGTAGGTGAATGACAGCCCTGAGTGAGAACTGCCCTTTTGTCCCCTGGGCTGGGAGTGATGGTGGAGAACTGAAGAGAAGAGATGTTATAGGGCACAGAGTAGAAAAGCCAGCCTGAGGGGTGGGGTTGGAAGCTGCAATCTGTTGCCACAGCCGGCCAACTGGCCAGAGCAGCGTGCTCCAGGGCGCAGGCAGCTGAGCCAGGCGAATCCATCATGGCAATAGCTTTTGCCCAAGCCCTATCCCGTGGGTTATGGCCAGGCGGGGGCTGGCAAACATTCCTGCCAGTGTGTGTTTTTACCCATGTGCTCTGGTGCGGGTGCAGGTGTCTGTGCCCCAGTGTGCGCGTGCTGGTGTGTGTGATGCTGTGTGTTTGCGTATGTGCTCTGGTGTGTTCCAGTGTGTGCGTGTAGGTGTGCATGCATTGGTGTGTCTGGTGCATGTATGTGCTCGTCAGTACGCTGATGGACATGTCTTGCGTCTGCATGTAAGTGTCTTTGTGAGCACCAAGAAGTGGTTCTGTGTGTCTGCTGTGTGTATTTATGAGATTGGGGTGGCAGCAGGACAGCTCTGTAGAACAAAGGGCAAACATTACTTGAGTTTAGAGCTGACACTCTAGATGGGTGAACAGTGGGGCTGAGATGTCACAGAGCACATTCCCAGGTTTCTTTGCAGAACGGAGACAAGAAAACTTCTGTCCAAACTAGAATCTCTAGGCTAATGTAAAGTGGGAGCAGCCTCTTCATAGATGCAGAGACTTCTCAGGTCTCCCAACCCCCCCACACCTCCCTCACTCTCCCCATCTCCCTAGTCAGCCTGCTGTCTGTTCTTCTTTCCACCTTTCTTCCTCCCAGCTCCCTCTACTTAGAAAGCTGACTTGACCCCACCCCCACCTGTGGAAACTATCTACCCCCTTACAATCAAGCCCAGATGTGTGGGGATCTCTTGGACCCACTGTTGACATTTTTACCAGCGTTAAGGTGACAAAGGAAAGTGGAAATTTTGTTATTCTCAGAACTCAGGGTTAAAAACCCAACACAAATTGTGCCCTATGGTGAGCCCTTCTCGTGGAGGAGGCCCAGCACACAAGCAGTTTCAGGAACGTTCACCCATCAGCAGAAAATCTTACCAGCTCCCCAAATTCTCACTACTGCTTCCCACAGTGGCCATCCTATGAGTTTCGACTAAAATATTCAAAATGCATTTGATGCTTTTTGTTCTTTCTGCCCCCAGAATAGACTGACAGGCAATCAGTAAGGTGGCTCCTGGTGACCTACTTTGGCCATTGAGATTTGGTATTGCCAGACCGTTAGTGTTTTTTTTTTTTTTTTTTTGAGGAAGATTAGCCCTGAGCTAACTACTGCCAGTCCTCCTCTTTTTTTTTGAGGAAGACTGGCCCTGAGCTAACATCCTTGCCCATCTTCCTCTACTTTATATGTGGGACGCCTGCCACAGCACGGCTTTTGCCAAGTGGTGCCATGTCTGCACCCGGGATCCAAACTGGCGAACCCCAGGCTGCTGAGAAGCAGAACGTGCACACTTAACTGCTGCGCCACCGGGCCGGCCCCGTTGGTTATTTTTAATATCTGATTATTCAAACCATCTGGTCAGCCCCTCGGCTTATCAATGAGTAGATGTCTACCAAGCACCTCTCATGTGCCCCAAGGCAAACAAACAACCTGCTGATGGTTGGTCCCACCAGTCCATCGACCCACCCAGTGTCTTGGAGATGGACGTCGAGTGACTGAGAACCCAGAAGTAAAGAAAGCCTCCCTGGTCCTGTCATTCATGTTCTCAGGTTTGATGAAAAAGTCTTAATTTGCCTACAGGCTTCCTTCTCTGTGGTCTGGTCTAATTTTCACCATTTTGTGAACCTGTGCTAATGTCCATGCTGAGTTTAGTCGCAAAGGAGGTATATATCAGGAGAACCATCCAGGACTATTTTGAGTTAGGCTAGAGAGCTTCAGAAATTCTCCCTTTGATGTCCTCAGATTAGAGAGAAATCTTTGTCTTTTCTCCCATCTCACTATCAAGGCTTCAAAACCCAGACCTATATAAAATACACAAATGCTTTCTGGACAAAATGAATCTTGTCCGTTTTCTTTGGATTTCGGTGGGAACAATAAAGATTGAGCTACAAAAGGTTGGCAAAGAGGATTATTCTTTTTCTTTCTATTAAGTGTAGAGGCTTCAAAGGAACAGCTCAGAAAGTCAAATAATTGTATCCACCGCAGCTCACCCATCCATCTCCCCGCTGACCCGGCCTGTGAAATCCCCTTTAAAAACTTGGCCAGCTCCCACCTGCCCATCGCAAATGCAATTGTATTGTTAAGCGTTCCCCTCCTAATTCCACAAGGGAGGCTGCTATAAAGCAAATTCCTTCCGTTTCAACAGAGCACCTCATCAGGAACAGCTCCTGGGGCGGGGGGGTGGGGGTGGGGGGTCTAATTTCCAAAGCTTTGTAATCTCCTCTTGAGAGGGAGCAGAAATGGACGTGAATAAAGTTATAATCATAAGGCCCCGCCATCCGAGGGGGCCAGTGGTGAGCACGTGGGAGGGAAGATTTGCAGAGCAGTTTTTGATCTTCACAGCAATTTCTTGATTTCATTTATTTGGAAAAAACACATTCATCGGATTCTAGCTATGGCTCTAAACACAAAGTCTCTGACTTGAAACCGATCCGATTCCTGGTTTGGTTTCAGACCATAGCTTCTCAGAAAATTCCTGTCAGCCATTTTGAAGAGCACAGACGGGCTCCTCTGTGCCAAGGGATGAACAGAGGATTTGGCTGTTTAGGGTTTTTATATTTGGGGTTGAACATTTTCTAGCAGCATCCAAGCCTGGATTAATTTCAACTAAAAACAGAAAAAATCTAACTCCAAATTAGCCAATCATCTCAAATTCAGCGCAGCATGATCACCCAAGGAAGTGAGTGTTGTGCTGCTGGGTCCTCTCTAGGGAGTCCTCTCTATGGTCCTGGATGCTCTCCCTGTAGAGGTCCTTCAAACCCATGGTCTTTCTCCACCAGGTCTGACCCTGTGTCATCACCTCTCTCTCATCACCTCCATTCCTTCTCTTTGAAGGTTTAAAAACAAATCCTTTCAGAGGGAATATACGAGTCACGTTTAATGGGATTTTGAATTATACAAATTCAGAATAACGCAATACGAAAAATTAATAAGGTCTCAATTTATGTGCACTATTTAAAACAACGTGACTCTTATTGTACATTTATTCCTTTGAGAAATTAACTCGTATTTTGCAAAGTTGTCAGGAACGCACCTCCCCTGTAGTGTAGCTACAGAAGTGGCTTGTGGTAACATCCTGTTAGGCTGGGGTGGGGGTGGGGATAGGAGAAGAAAATCTTCTCTCTGGGAAGCTTTTCTGTCATCTAAGTGGGCCTTGGCTGATATGACAGAATCACGGGATGTTTGAGCTGGAAAGGATAGATCTCTTTAAGTTACACGTCTAGATTTTACCAGAGAAAGCCTGGTGGTCCAAGAGATCAATAAATCAGCCAAGTGTCACATTGTAAGCGAGCAGCAGCGGCAGTCCTTTAACCCAGGACCTTTGAGTTTCGCTCCAGCCATCTGTCCTCTGGGCCACAGCTTGCACTGCTGTAAGTAAATGGTGCTTCCGAGCAGGCCACTCGAGCCTCAGGTGCATGGGAAGAGGCCTCACGTTGGTCTGGTACCCACAGGAGAGCGGCAGTGGCGGGGCCGCGTTAGCTCAGCCCACCCGTAGGCTCTAACGGTGGGAGACCGGCCACCTTAACAAGCAGGGACACAGCCTTCAGTTGTTTCAGGAGGTTCGCAAGGGCACTGGGTCATCCTTACAGGGAGGAAACCCCCTGGAAGGGGGCAGGCCGTGCTGCTGAGGAGCCTCATTTGATGTCCTCCACTCCAGCTTCTACAGGCACGTTCTCTTTCTTCTCCAGTTTTTTGCCTGTTAGTACCACAGGGCCTGACCTGCCCACCTACAGGAAACAGGCTGTCCGAGGGCGGGAGCAGCCCCAGTGCCCTGAGCCGCGTGAGCCTCCCCTGCAGCCTCTGGAGGGGATCAGGTCAGCCGTCTGCTCAGAATCCGTTCAGGAAGGGGGCAGGCGGTGGACAGGCAGGAAGAACGCTATAGACGCACACACATCTGGACACACATAAACACGTAGAGCCAGAGCACTTTCTCTGTAGAGACGGCCGATAACAGTTTCACGAGTGACCCCGATACCTTATATTATTAGTACATCTTGGTTCAGAAAATGTCTTATGATGTGTAAATTATACTTCAACAAAGCTTTTACAAAAAGAGAAAATGTCAGCCACGTCCATGGGAACCTTCGCCCCGCTAGGTGAGGCCGCTGGAAAGTTCTATGCAGGAGAATATGATAACAACATTAAAAGACACTTTGGAGAGTGTTATCAAATCCTTTGGTAATGTAAGGATTCGTTTGCTAATTTAGCTATTTTCCTGAGTGTGAATTTTCATTTACTGGATTTTTATAGAATAGACAGACACGTGTAATTTTCTTTAAGAGAGACGGGCCCTGATTTTCCCGTCAGTCGTTCGCCGGTGGACGACCTCCCTAAGCTGGGCAGGAGTGACCCCTGGGACCTGGAAGGATTTCCTTTTTAGAGCTTTCTGGGACGCGGTTCTATCTGGGGGTCCCAGCCCCTCCGGGCAGCCACTCATGACTAGGAGGGACAGAGAAATGCCTCTTCGCGCAGAGAAATCAGTGGCATCTCTGACTTCTCTGCTGAGACTGTTCAGGCCCACGGTGACCTCGAGGGCAGCGACCGCCAGTCCGATGCCCTGGCAGCCAAACTCGCCTCTAAGAGTGACAGAGGCCCTGGGAAGAGAAGACTAGACTAACAAGAGAAAATCAAGTGATTTTCCCATGAGTGAAGAGGGTATGTGTTAACAACACGTTTCACCGTCAGAAATACTGTCAGAGGTAGAAATAAGATAGAGAGCATGGCCAGGCCTTAATTCCTCCTCAGCGTATCCCCTGGGCCGGCGCTGCTCTGGGACAGGTCCCAGCTGCTGTGCTCAGAGAGCTCCCTCCCACGTTTCGAGGGCTGATGGACATGGCTGAGGTCTGCTCAAGTGGTCTGAACTGCAGCGACGGCGCTGGTGGAGAGGAGCTTGTCTTATGTGTTGTTTACACGCATTAGGTCAACTAATCCTGTAGCACTTTGGCTGGTGGGAAACTGAGGCCCAGGGGTACATGGCTAGCACACAGCAGAGCTTGGCCTTGACGCGCTGGCCTGGCCCCGCCGTGAACTGTGTTGCCTGCAGCGGGTGAGAGCCTGACGGTGTTGTGAATTTGAAGGAGGAGTGGAGGTTTGTTCGCCATGTGGAGAAGGGAGTAGGGAAAGGGCAGGTTCGCTGGAGGGGATAGGATGTCCCACCTCGGGAAACCGGAAACACCACCTAGGGCTCTTGGTAGCCCCCTTCTCTCCCCTGGAACCTCACTCCCCACCCTCAGGATGGTTCTGGGATGAGGAGCCTGGGGACACCTCCCATTCATGGCCTTTGCTACACTGACATGCAGCCCACCCCCACTCCAGGCCTGGTCCTGACCTGCCACCATGGGGCCAGCTGCTCCCATGAGCCACGCTTCCTCGTCCAAAGGAGCTAACTCCTAAAGGACTTGCTCACTGAGGTTTACAATGAGGGCACTGTTTTCCAAGCTGTGCTCTGCAAGATGGGAACACTGTACTGCGCAAAGAGGGTACGCACGTGTTGGAAACACCAGTTTAAGGAAACTTCAGGAAGGTTTTGTTGTTGTTTTGCTGTAGGGCTTTTCAGACCCCTCTCTCTGCAAGTGTGCATTACACATCCCCTGGAGGAAGAGAGGGAGGAGCTGTAGTGTGCAATGCTGTGCAAATTAATTTGACCCCATTTGGCATTTGTTTTTTTCGGGGAACACCTATGAAATGGCCCGCGGAATACAGTTTGAGAAAGGCTCAGTCGAGGGCTGTCTTGAATGGCTCAAAATGTTAGGGCTCTGAGAAGGCTGGGCTGGAGGAGGGAAGGGACGCACCTTGGGGACACAGGATCCAGATGGCTAGGACTTAATGCACAGAGGAGGAGAGGAAGACGCCCCGGGAAGGAGAAGTCTGCTCGAAGGCATGCGGCAGCAGGAGCGCCAGCGCCCAGGTGAGGGCCTTCTGAGCTCCGTTCCTTCTGAGCAGCTCTCGTGCCCCGCTCACCCCCACGGCAACCAGGACGGGCAAATGACGGGGGACCTTTGGGGCACCAATTGGCAAGATTGTCCCAATAAAAAGAGGGGCCAATAATACTTTATCCTTCTTCAATGACCTATGTGTTAAACTCTGCCGGAAAACCTCCAGACAGCCTGAGAAGATTGAGTGCGTCCTTTGTAGCGGATGCCTGCAGAGCCCGTCCACAGCACTTTGGCCTCCCCCTCAGTCATGTGGCCTGCTCTCCAGCTGCCCATCCACCTCTTGGCCGAGGCCTTTCTTGGCCTCGAAGCCTGCTCTGCGCTGTGCACCTGCAGGCCGGAAATGCAGGCGGATTAACGGTCTGGAGGAGCACCCCCGGCCAGTGACTGATTTGGGGAGCTGTGGTACACCGACCCGAGCGGCCTTGCCCCTCATGGTGGTCACTGTGTGGTACCTGCTCAATACTGTTTCCTCAAATTTGCCAGCATCATGAAGCCCCGGTTGTTAACGGGGTAACTAGCTTGACGATGCTCCCTTTCTTGATTTCCTTCCCTTATTTACGTATTTACTGCATCAGTTTCCTAGGGCCGCCATAACAAAGTGCGACAAACTGGTTGGCTTAAAAACCAGATATTTATTCCCTCGGAATTCTGGAGGCTAGAAGTCCAAAATCAAGGCATCAGCAAGGTTGGTTCCTTCTGAGAGAGAATCTGTTCCAGGCCCCTCTCCTAGCTTCTGGTGGTTTGCTGGCAATTTTTGGCACTCCTTGGCTTGTAGATGCATCACCCCAATCTGCCTTCACCTTCACACGGCGTTCCCCTGGATGTGTGTGTCTGCGTCCAAATGTCCCCTTTTCATAAGGCCACAGCTGTATTGGATCAGGCCCACCCTAACGGTCTCATCTTAACCTGATCATCTGCAAACACCCTGTTTTCAAATAAGGCCACATTCACAGGGCCTGGGGGTTAGGGCTGCTATCAGCTTCTGCTGGGACAGGTCAATCCATGACACCTGCCCGAGCTTCCTGGGAATGTCTCCCAAATAAACCACCTGCACTCTAATCTTTGTCTCAGGGTTGGCTTCTGGAAGAACCCAAACCAAGACATCCTTTTAAAAATGGTACCTCAGAGGTACAGCGAGACTATGAAACTTTCCTATCACCATGTAAGAAGTCCCTTACAGAAATACCGATTTGAGTCAACAGTTTAATTTCTTACACAAGAAACAGTTTAATTTCTAGACACAAGAATATGCTTCTCAGCGTCTCCTGAGACAACCTGGTATGGTCGTTTCCAGGATGGCTCAGTTTACTTGTTTGGAACATTGGTTGCCGTTCCCCATGATGCGGCTCCGTGAGGAAAGGGCAGAGGCATGGTAACAGGCCATAAATGCACAATGCTCTTTGCCATTAGCACCATTAGAGGAAGGACACTGCCAGCCCAAGGCAGAGACACTCACTTCTGGCCTGGTTGACTCTCAAGCCCCTGCTGAAATGACTGGCATAGATGCAGATTGTGGGGCTGCTGAACCAGCTCTGTCCCCTCCCTCCCTCCAGAAGATGGAATAAGTATGTCAGAAGGGAGGGTGCCTCCCATCTAGGAAGCACCGGGGTTACCCTTTAGAAAAACATCGCCAGCACATTCTGCAATCTCGAAATGAATCTGAATAGTATTTCAAGCAGAAGAGCTTGTTCTGGATTTTAGACAGTTTCTTCTACCTGCTCCTTTTCCCTGCTCCAACTCTGACATCTCGGCTCCACATAGCAGGGGTCTGAACTGGCAGAGGGAGCCTGCAGGAGGAGAGGCCAAGGCGGCAGCTGTGGCTGGCCCCTCCTGCCTTCTGCATGTTCTCCTTGGCTGGTGAGGGAAGAACAAACGAGGTTGTGTTTCCAGGTCACAGCTGCCAGGGGCCCCAGCTGCGAGGCGGAGTGGTTCCAGTTCAGTTCTGAGTCAAGAAATGCTTCGAACGCGTGTTCGTTGGGAAGACCAGTTCTCTCTGCAGCTTTCTGCAGTCAGCGAGCATTTGAGAAACTGGCTTAGGCTCCAGCCCTGACTTACAAGGAAAGACTGTGTGAGTGATTTTAGTTCAGAATAAATTTTAATTCTAGTGAGACCTGCTTGTGTACAAAACAGGTGTATAGGCAGGGACAAAGGATGACCTTGATTTTCTCTGCTGTTGCAAGATTCTGTGTGTGAGAGAGAGGGAGAGAGAGGGAGAGACAGAGAGAGAGACAGGATATAAGCAAGCAGGGAAGGGACAGGAAGATGTATTAAAAGGATCTTCATGGGAAAGAATATAACTTCCATGATTCCTTTTCTCTTCTCTGGGCCGAGGGTGTGGGAGGTTGTTGAGTAGATTGTTGACCAGAAGCACTGCTGGAAAATGCCTCTTCTTTGTGGAAGAAGGCCACTCCGTAAGGTTCACATCCTTAGCAAGGAGGCCCCATTTGCTCAGCTGATTTGGGAGAAGGGAACAACATCTTAAAGCAGAGTGGTCTTCATTTATTCCAGACTCCTTCCCCTGTCACCAACTTTCCATCTACCTTTAACTTCCATCTCTCATATTTATCACATGCCTAGGCACACCCGGTATTTCCACATATGGTTCCATCTCATAGCTCATGCAATCTTATGACAACCCAGTGAGGTCGGCATTAGTACTCCATGTTACAGAAAAAAGCTCTGAACCACCAAGAGATTTGTCTCAGGACTTGTCGCCAGTAAGTGGTACGGCCTAGGTTTGCACCTGGCATCTCTGCCGCCTGATCTTCCAGGGTCTTCACTGTACTGAGCTCCACCACTAAGATGGCCGCAGGGAGAGGCGCCGTCAGAGGAGGCGGCTATGGTGCTGGATGCTGAGACCAGATCCGAGTCTCTTCTCTGGGTAACTAGGATGCTACTGACCACATGCATCCCCATAAGACCCTAAGAAAGACCTGCCTCAGGCCCTAACCCAGGGACACAGGGACCACCGCCAAGCCACCTGCAGCCAGCACCTCCTGCCAGCACCATGTGCAGCCACTCAGGAGCTACCCGCTGATGTGTGGAGACTGGGGCTGGATGCAATTGACTGAAGGCTGCTTGTAAACGCTTCCTGGATGTTCTAAATGGGGTCTAGGAGTGGTTAGTCCTAGGAAAGACCTGCCCTCTGGCCAAGTCCCCTCTCCAGGGGTCACTGGTCATGACTAATGTGTAACATGGTCTTCCTTCACGTGGGGAGGATTGTTCCTCAGACTCTTCTCTGTCCTTCTTGGTGATGCTCAGCCCCCACCTCTGCTTTGTAGCCTTCGCAGCCCATCCCAGCCTGCAATAATCCGTCCTTTTATTGAACTCCTGAGGCATTCACCATCTTCCCTGCTCAAGTGATGGTGAACAGCATGGATTCTAGAGTCACACTTCCTGGGTTCAAATTCTACCTTCAGTACTTTTTAGCTGTGCGTTCTTGGGGCAAATAAAAGCTCTCTGAATCTGGTGCTCTTTATCTGTTTAATGTGGGTAATGGTATCCAGCTCAAAGGGGTTTTATGAGGAGCAAATTGTACAACACATGGAAAGTGTTGGGCTGGTGCCTGTGTTGTCATTGATCGCTGACTCATGTCATCATCCAACTCTTGTATTATTAATTAACTTTCCATGTAGTTTCCACTTTGCTTTTCCAACGGAAAGATTTTTGAGGCAAGAACCCTGACATTTGTTTCTTTGTATTCTCTATATGCCTAAAGTATGTGTCCCTGGACCCCCTCAGACCAAACCCATGGTTAAGAAGCAGTCAGCAAACTTTCTCCAAAGGACCAGTTAGGAAGCATTTTAGGCTTTACGGGCCGCAGTCTCTTTCATAGCTGCTCAGCTCTGCTGGGGAAGCACGAAAACAGCCACGGACGATACGGAAACCAATGAGCATGGTGATGTCCCATTAAAACTTTGTTTACAAAACAGGCAGCCGCCCAAATTCGGGCCACAGCTTGTCCTTTGCCAACCCCTGGTTAAGAGAAATGAGATCAGAAATCAGATGCTTGGGTCCAAGTCTGCCTCAATTACTTCTTATGCCCTGTTCTCCACCTCTGAGTTTGAAAGGAGGCCCCATCAGTAAGTGTCTGCCCACCTCTGGCTGTTCCCATCCCATTGCACTAGGAAGATGCCTGAGGTGCCCTCCTTAGAGAGCCACACAGCTGGAGCGGGTGTTTGGTTTCAATGAACAGATAACACAGGTGCCAAGCTTAAAACAAAAATGGCATGCATCTGTTGGGAGAGCATCTTTAAGGTCAATAACCCTCTCACTAAAGTGAAATGGAAAACCAAATGTGATTTGGCTTGTCTGAACCATAAAAGCGTTTGTTATTGTTCTCTGATTTGCTCCGTTCATAGAGAGTTTAGTCAGAGGAGTTTCTATTCTCAGGAACTCATGGCACATCACAACACATAGCTCATTCGTCCTCAGACAAATACTGCTTTGCATAACAAGCTTTACAGGCAAGGGGGTGGCGATTATGAGAAACCATGTGTGTCAGAACAGCCGAGTGCTTTGAGAGCAGCAGCTAAAAGTTAACTAACAAAACATGTAGGTGCACAAGCCATCTCTCTAATTCATACCAGAAGCTCAGGTTGTAATAAACGGGTGGCATATTCTGTTTTATTTTCTATTTCATATTGTATTTTATTCTATTTTAAACTTTTTTATGACCCTTGAAATTGTGTTGATTTTGAAAGTAAAAATCCAGCACCCTGTTAAGGAAAGACAAAAACAGATGAGAATTAAAGAGCAATAAGGGTCTGGCTCAAAGTGGCAAGAGTTATTGTAGGACAATCAAGCATTGGGTGATGTCCAGATTTCGTCTCGTGGAAAATGGAAAGCTGCATCATGAAAGTTGTCTGCCTCATCATCGTGAGCCTTCTCTTCAGAATGGGATGTACTATCCTCTCAGAAGCAATAATCTCCTTTGGGTCATGAGTAAAATAAGTTGGATTCCATGTTTCCATTTCATGATATAGAGAATATTTTTTCAGTGCAGCATAAGAAATAGAATGTCACCCAGGAGAAGCTTAGCAGCAGCTATCGCCCAGGCAGTAGCAAAGTGGGAGAATCTCATAAAGAGAACCCACATGGGCAAGGAGGAGAAACCCTCTGTGTCTGTGTTGGTCATGGTGCGAGCGAGTGGATTATACTTTGTAGTTTTGCCAAGTGCTTTCACGTAAATTACTTCATGAAAAATCCACAGTCCTTTGGCATGCGAAGGTATAACCCCCCTTTTACTGGTGGAGGAGCTAAAGCTTAAAGAAGGTAACTGATTTGCTCAAGATTAGTTATTGGTAAAGTCGGAATTTGACTTCTGTTCCTCCGGATCCAGATCCAAGCTCTCCTCCTACACAGTTACATGTGGGCGGGTTCCGCATATACCTGTGGCCTGGAGGGCTGCTGTGCGGGGGAGTGAGTAACCTTATAGAAAAGAATACACTCAACTAAAATTTGCACATGAACTTCCATTGCTACACGTACTTTTTCATTTTCTGTTTGTTTTCCTCTTAGAGGTTAAACTTTCCATTCCTGATTTTAATGCAAAGAAAAGCTAAGTAAATTCCATGGGCCACTCTTGAATAAGACAAGCTAGAAAAAATACACAATGCCCAGTGACTAGCCTAACAGGATGTGGACACCCTTGGTCACGGCTAACTCTTTTACAGTTTAACCCTAGCGACAATTTCCCAGTAATAAAATAGCTGCTTTTTCTGACATTTGTTAGTCTCCAGTTACATCAAGTCCCTTTTGATTAAGTGCATGAAGCAGTGTTTCTCAGCCTCTGCACTATGACATTTGGGGCTGGATGATTCTCTGCTGTAGGGGCCGTCCTGTGCACTGAAGGATGTTTAGCAGCATCCCTCACCTGTACCCACTAGATGCCCACAGCACCACCAAGTTGTGACAACCCAAAACGTCTTTAGATATTGCTAAAATCCTAGGGGGCAAAATCTACCCCTGGTTGAAAACCAGTAGATTGAGTTCATAATTTTTGTTTGTCAATCACTCAGTGATGGATTAGGTCATGAGTGACAATCCAGTCTGACTTCATTTTGGTCATTAAGTTGACCAGCACAGGAGGCTAGCAATTAATCCGTTGCTGATCGCTTTCCCCAACATTCGTGGAAATGATGGCCTCAAGCCTGCCCTGTGAGCATGGCTTTTGAAATGGCTCTTCCCACAGGGGATAGCCATAAACCATGGAAAGCAACCGCTTGACATCAGGAGGCTAGCAATTGATCCATTGCTGATCACTTCCCCAACATTTGTGGAAATGATGGCCTCAGGGCTGCCCTGTGAGCATGGCTTTTGGAATGGCACTTCCCAAGGGGGACAGCCACAAACCACGGAAAGCAACCGCTTGACATCAGGTGTCCACAGTTGGCAAGTGCCTCCTTCTGTCTTCCGTCTGCAATTTCCGTCTAGATGGGGGAATTGAGGGAGGTCAGTTTCAGAAGGAAGTGGAAAGAGCATAGATTCTGAGGCAACTAGACCTAGATGGAAATTCTGGCTTTAGCACTACCCAGCCATATGGCCTTGGGCAAGGGACTGGACCTCTCTGAAACTGTCTTCTCCTTTATGAAATGAAGATAACTCTACCTAGCTTGAAGAGATGTTGGGAGAATTAAAGATCTGTATGGAAAGGGCCCAGTTGGAGCTAGGTGCATAGTAGCACTATAATAGATGTTTTCTATTACTATAAACTAAAAAAGAATGAACTCCTGAATGCCAAATGGAGTGCCTGAGGCATCTCCATGGCATACCAGTGGCCATGTCACTCCGAGGCTGCTCTCAAGGATCTTCTGATGATCCCTGAACATGTGCTCATCTCCAGCTCCCTTGAGGTCCTCTCCACCTGGCCTCACCCCAATGTCTCTGTTCCTCTGACTCTTGAGGGGCCTGAGCATTTCAGAACAGAAGGTTGGAAAGATGTGGATTCATGTAGAAAGACACCAAAGCACTTTTGGTTTTAGCAGCTGATCTGATCTGAGGAGTGAAAAACAACCAAAATCACTGAGCCACAGAGTGATAGAAATGTGAACAGACAGGCAGATAGGAAGGCAGCTCTTGATCCAAGCAGCACAAAAGCCACTGCTTTGGCAAGGCCTGGAGGAGAGGCTAAAGGACAGGAAGGGTGGCAGAGAGCTGCCACAGCCCAGGGTACCCACGGCCAAGCTTCTGGCATCCATCACCCGTATGCAGTAGGGTCGATATCAGGCACGAAGGAGAAAGGGCCAGACACTCATGGAATGTTTGGCAGCCCAGGGTAAAATGATAAAGGAGGCTTTTTCATCACCATCCCTCTTCCCCTTCTGCATCATGGAATCTGTGCTTGGTAAAGGACCTAGGAGATCCTCTGTGTCCCAATCCCTTTATTTCACTGGCCCTGAGAAAGGAGGTGGCAGAATCATGAAGCTGGTGGCTGAGCCGGAAAGATGCTGTAGGTGGAATTCAGATCATGGATGGGGTTGGGGGCCCCTTAAATAGGGAGTGCCAAGTTGGTTCCAGTTGAGAGTTTGTGATTCTGGATCTGTAACCCAGGACTGACCATCAGCCCAGTGCTCTCTGTGTTAGGCCAGGCTACCCTCTCAATCCTGTGGCTTATTTTAACTCTAAATTCTAGGGTAACAGGTGTTCAAAGAGCTCAGTACTGTGTCCAAATCAAATATCAACATTTACAATCTTTATGTCCTTATTTATTTAATGATTCCCTAAAAGCAGTAATTTACCACCAAGAAAGGTTCCCCTGCCCTATAATACTAAAGAAAATGGGAAATAGCAAAAGACAACCTGAGGGCCGGCCCAGTGGCGCAGCAGTTAAGTTCGCATGTTCCAATTCTCGGCGGCCCGGGGTTCGCCAGTTTGGATCCCGGGTGCAGACATGGCACTGCTTGGCAAAAGCCACGCTGTGGTAGGCATCCCACGTATAAAGTAGAGGAAGATGGGCATGGGTGTTAGCTCAGGACCAGTCTTCCTCAGCAAAAAGAGGAGGATTGGCAGTAGTTAGCTCAGGGCTAATCCTCCTTAAAAAAAAAAAAAAATAAATAAATAAATGACCTGTAAGCCAGCAAGTCGACTACATTCTTTTTTAAATTGCATAGATTTTATTTTCTGCTTTAGAACCTAAAACGCGCACACTTTAAAAGATAACATTTTTCATATTTTTAATGATTACAAGGTCAAAGCATACTTACTGTGGAAAACCTGGAAAATATAGAAAAGAACAAAGAAAAAACAAAAATTATTTTTAAAAATTTTGTCACCAAGACTCATTAGTGTGTTGGTGACTATCTTTCAGGTTTGAATATGTGCGTTTAGTTTCGTAACTGTTTTTCTCACTTGACGGTCAAGCGTGGCCTTCTTTCCCCGGTGGTCAGTATTTCTCTCGGGCAGCGTTCGTGCCTATGGGCGCTGTAACGCCTCCCACACGCCTGCTGTCGGATAGGTCAGTGACTTCATATTTTGGCGCACTGTGAATGGTGCTGTTGTGGACATTCCTGTGCCTTATCTGTGTCCACATTTGGGGTTACATCCTTGGAATAAATTCCTGGCAGTAGAATTGCTAGGTCTCCCCTCACTGTCCATGTCCCTGCTTCCTGGGGCCCGCCTCCAGCGCCTTCGTGGGCCCAAACTCTGCCTCACCCACCTTCCTCGTACAGCTCCCTAAACTCCAGGCCCACCTGGATCTGATGGAGATCTCACAGGTGACATGCTGCACGTCACACCCCCCTGGGCCTGCTCTCCAGAGGACAGAGCTGATGACCATTTGGAGCCATGGTGGTCAAGACCATTCCTCCCAGGCATTTCTGATGGTGGCCGAGGACTGCTGTGCTCTGATCCAAAGGCATCTCTCAGGAAACTCAGGGAGGCCGTTTAGGAACAGATCCCAAATCTCAAACTTCTACCCAGCTCGGTCCCTGTTTAGACTCTTGTCTCGCCTTGCAGTGACCCTGGCTGTGGCCCTTGTCTACCTCTCAGCCCCACCCAGGAAACCCTGCTCGTCAGCTGGCCTTGCTAATTTCTCCCTCAGCCTAACACCTCTGAGAGCCAGCTGCTTCCTCCTAGGTTCCTTCTTCCTACTCCCCGTCCTATCTGAAAAGAGAGTCAGCCTCACCTTAGGCTGGAGCAGGCTTCAAGGCCTAAGTGACGTGAAACCCCAGCGCTTCAGGATTTGGCGGCGAGCTACTGCTTGGAGCAGACCTGTAGCCTGGCAGCCCAAGAACCAAGAGGGGCGGGGGAGGTGGGGAGGATGGGCAATAGGGGGAGGGGTGCACAGGGCACCGTGATCCTGCTACAGTACACGCAGGCCCACCCTACATCAGCAGTCAGAAAGCTGGAGGTACCTTCAAGGGCGTCAAGTCAAACCTCTCCTCCAACATAGCTCTCAACAGTGTCTCTGCTGGGTGGAAATTCAGACGGCTGGGAACACTGCTGTGATCGACAACTCACTCTGCAGCTACTGTCTGCTTTATTCCACAAGCATGAGCAGTCTGCCGAAATCTTTCAGGTGGCCAGTTGGGCCACCAGTCCCCCGCTCCTCGGGACCCACCCTCCCGCTGTGTCTGAAGGGACGGTCCCCAACTGCTCTGGGAATTCAAGAACCAAGTGAGGAGGGAACAGAGTTCCAGCCCCTCTGGGGGAAGCATTTGAGCTCCCTGGACCCCAGACATCTCTGCTCAAGGATAAGGCCCTGGAACAGGTCTCAAACCGTCCTTCCAGCTCTAGAATCCAAGCATTCATGATCTGATGTCATCACTGCCTTGTCCCTCACATTTGTTTTTTGACGAGAACTTCACCCTCAACACCCATTGCTTTCATAAATATCTCTCTGTATCCGGATCTTATAAGAGATACAAAAAGCGAGACGAAGCTCCCACCCTCCGAGGAACACAGGATTCACGATTCTACCTGATCCTTATACCAATCCAGTGATGTGGGTGGTGTCAGGCCAAAGTGCAAAATAAAACTAGGACCGCGAACAGGGCCCGCGGAACGCTGACAGTGCTCTCTTACTACCTCCCCACCCGGTCTTTCTTTGGACCCTCACAACAGACTGAAAGGCCAACAGAGGGAGGGAATTATTCCCGTATCACAGCTGGGCAAAGTGCAGCCCAGCAAGCTACGTGATTTCTCCCAGTGTCCTGCTCACACTGGTGTAGAGGGACCGCTGTATTTACTGAACACCAAATCCTCAAGAGAACCCAACACGGTCTCCAGAAAATTCCAAGTACCTAGCCATTCCCCAGGTGGAAGGAGAACATCCGACCCTTTTGGAAAGGATGGAACCAGTCCCTAAGCCTTTGGCACAGGCTTTGCTGACCTGGCCCCAGGGGTTCTGACTTGATCGTGCCGTACACAAGAAACAGAGAGCAAACGGCCCTCAGAAAGCAGCCACCTCCAGCCCCCCGCCCTTCCGTCCTCCACAAGTCACTCTTCACCCAGTTATGCACCCTGCTTCTCCTGCTCCCCTAAGAACTCTGGGGAGGTGACTCTGGATAAGTAAAGCTGGCAGACGGCCACCCACGGAGAAGGCCTCTGGAACAGGAAGAGTCTTGGAATTCGTCAGCCAGCTTCTGGGCCTGGGCTCCGCCACTAAGTAGCCTCAAGCACATCACTCGATGTCTCTGATCCTATTTTCTTCGGTACCTCACAGAAGGTTTGGACAGAGATAATCAGTAAGGTTCCTTCTAGCATGGAACTCAGCCGTTCTGGAAAAGGGAGGCAGGAAATAGGTGTACATTAATGTCACCACTGGAGCTTGAGCCTGGCTGCCTTCTTCCTCTGTGTCAGTCACTTCTCCCCCATTCCCTGCTGACACAACCTCCTGCCTTAGGAAAAGGAAAGGCAAGAGGAAGCTGTGGGAGGGGAATGAGAGAAGAAGGGGGAAGAGAATTTGTCAAAAATACAGCCAGGCAGGGAGGAGTCTGGGCTCTGAAGGCAGACCGTCAGGATTCAAATCCCTCCTCTCCATGTTCCAGCTGTGTGACCTTGATGTGTTACTTAAGCTCTCTGAGGCTCCGCCTTCATCTGCAAAGTGGGCACAATAGCACCTCTCGCATGTGGCTTTTGTAAGACTCAAAGGTATAGCCCACGCAGCCCTTATGGGGGGGCGCTGCGACAGACGGCGGCGCGACTAAGCAACAGCTAATTCTAATATGCAGATGCTTACTCTGTGACCCGGGAGGGGAAAAGTGGAGAAGGAAAGAGGAAGATGGAAAGAAAAGAGAAGACAAATTAAGAAAATGGGGGCAGGAGAGAAGGCAGGAAAGGTGTGAGGGCAGGAAAGGTGGCAATGCAATCCTTTTCCTGCCCAGGAGTGGAATGATACGAATGGACTCCAAAAAATATTCAACAACCCCCCTCCGCCCCTCCCCGCGCCTTCCCCTCTGCCCGCGGCGGGCCCACGGCCGGAGTGACGCCTTCTCTCACGGTGGGCCGGTGGGCCGTGCTCCTCCAGGCCGACACCGTCCTGGGCGGCCCTGGACCAGGCCGCCAGCGCAGCCTCCTCCCCTCACACCCCCGGTGCAGGGGTCCCTTTGAGATGGAGCTGAGTGGTTTCCCACCTCCCACTAGGGGGCAACTGTCAGTTCAAGAAGGAGGTTTCGAGGGGCGGGGTGTCCCCCACCTGGGGCTAACCCCGGCTGGGGAGGTTGTTTATGATTTGAAGCTGAAGACGGCAGCCTACGCGCCGGGAGAAGAAAATTCCCCTGCCTGCTAGTAAGAGGCTTCACAGACGCTCCCCGGCCTGTTGTTTTTTTTGGTTTTTAAAACAGTTTCCTTGTGCACATCAGGTTCTAAACTTTACATGCTGTTGCCTACCTTTATCTCTGAGAGCAGTGGAAAATGTTGGACTTACAAAACTGCCGACTGGAGAATAATGGAGAGAGGCAAGGTCTCCTGCTTTACCGGCTGTAAGGGTTAAGCTGTGCGCCTGCGGGGACCCCTGACCACTCCCTCTCCTGTCTCTCCTCCTCCCTGGCAAACGCAGAATGTGAGCAGATAAAAGCCCACAGGGCAATCTTAACGCCTAAGACAATCATAATAGCATGTGCTTCGAAATTTTCCCCCCAGTGTTTCATTGTAGCAAAATACACATGAAATTTGCCATCTTAACCATTTTTAAGTGTACATGTAGTGGTTATATAACCATCACCACCATCCAGCTACACAACTCTTTTCATCTTGTAAAACTGAAACTCTGTCCCCATTAAACAACTCCCCCCACCCCCTCTCCCCAGCCCCCGGCACCCACCGTTCTGCTCTCTGTCTCTGTGAATTTAACAACTCTATGTCCCTCATATAAGTGGAATCATACATTGTTGGTCCTTTTGTATCTAGCTCATTTCACCTAGCATAACATCTTCAAGGTTCACCTGTGTTGTAGCTGGCATGTTCAGAATGTCCCTCCTTTTTATGGCTCAATAATATTGCATTGTGTGGATGGACCACATTTTGCTCATCCACTCATCTGTCGATGGACACTTGGGTGGCTTCCACCTTTTAGCTATTGTGAATGATGCTGCTGTGAAGATGGGTGTACAAAAATCTCTTCAAGACCCAGCTTTCAATTCTTTTGGGGAAATACCTAGAAGTAGAATTGCTGGATTATATGGTAATTCTATTTTTAATTTTTTGAGGAACAGCCAAACTGTTTTCCACAGCAACTGTGTCATTTTACATTCTCACCAATAGTGCATAAGCAATCCAATTTTTCCACATCCTTACCAATACTTGTTATTTTCTGTTTTTTGTTAATAGCCATTTTAATGGATGTGAAGTAGTCTGAATTTTTTTAAAGGAGGAAACGCCAAAAAAATTTCAGAATTTATGAATATAGAATAAAATATACTATTTCAAATGTGACAAATCGTTTTAACAAATTCATGATTTTAACACACACATGAAATATAATAACTGCTGATATAAATTCCTTCAGAGATGTCAAAAGGAGGACAGGGAGAAAGAATGGGAGAAGAAAAATTAAGGAAAATGGGGGCAAGGTGAGGAAAAACGTGGAAGAGTTTGAGGGCAGCATCTGGAGCCATCTCTCGGAATCATGAGGCCCCCGGCCGTTCTGACACACCGAGCCCACTGCAGGCTCTGTATATGTGCTTCCGCTTGAGGACATTGCTTGCTTTCTACAGTGTACCTCTGTGCTGGGAAGGACAGAGAGATGAGTGAACCCCTGTCCTCACTTGGGTCAGAGGGTCAGAAAAAGCCTGGGGTGGGGGCATTTGGCAGCTAAGCTGGCTCTGCCTCCGGGGGAAAGGCCAGCTTCGTCCTGGGTCTGGCTGCCCCAACACCCAGCGTGGGTGCAGGTCAGAGGCAGGGCTGGGTGGCATTCAGTCCTGTGTTTTACACATTTTTAAAGCCACTTTTGAGGGAGAAAAATGCATCGCAGTTCTTTCCTTTCAGGGAAACCACCTGTGTGAAAGGGGGAGGTGGGGAAAACTCAGGCCAGGAGGGGCTGCCCTACGCTGCGGTCAGGCAGCTGGGCTCGTGCGCTCGGAAAGCCCATCGGCCAGGGACCTTTGGCCTCTTTCCTACAGGCCACTCACATCAAATTTTACAGATAGCAGGAAAGAGGACCCAAGTCCCTGTCCCGCGTCACTGGGGGTTTGCGTCCCGGCGTCTCTGATGTATTGTTTTTCTGACAAACGTGGCTTTCCCCTGAACAGCAGCATTTTGTGTCTCTCACCCCTGAGCGGGGTCCCACTTCCATGGAATTCTGCTACCAAACCACACGGCCAGAAGAGGCGCAGAGCCCACCCAGTAGCCGGGCATTGGTGATGTCTCAGTGGGAGTGTCGCCCAGTCTCAAAGCAGGCAGGAACTCTTCAGTTAGCCCTGTTTCCAGACACTAAAGCCTGAGATAGCATTTCATCCTATTTGAATACATATTTGCAGAGAAGGTGATGTGGGAACACTTTTATTTTTGCTATTGGAGTGCTAATTTAACACCGTGCGTATTTTAAATGGTCACACAAGAACAAAATCCATACCTATAAACAGAGAGTGAGGGAAAAAATCCTAGGAACTCGCCTTTATCTTTTCCATTTTTATTCCGCAGTGACAGTCTCTCTTGGGAAAATCTTGCCTTGGGTTTTTATTAGTCTTTTGTAGGCTGTGGGGTATTAAAGCCTCACAAATCCATTACGTGCTTCCCAGCCCTGCCTTTCAAGCCACTCTCTGCGGGGTGTAGACTGATGAAGTGGTGGGGGAGCAGCTGCCCTGGGCCTCTCAGAAGAGGCTGGTGAAGACAGATTGCCTCCCCCAGGAGGCCCTCGGCAGCCTTCCTCCAGGCACGCGCCCCTCACTTCCCTAAGTTTCTGTTTGGAGGTACTTCAACGACAGCATTCCGCTCCTGCATGTGGCGTGAAAACACGCGTCCACATGCAGCAAGGGACAGACTTGTTTTGCTCCATCAGAGGATCTTTCATCTATTAAAAAAGTCTCAATACTACCATATGTCATCTTAGCAATAAAATAATTTAAAAAATTTTTAGAACATATGATAATATCTTATAGCTGTACCCTGATTTCCACTTAATAAGTGCTTCCAAAGTATTAGCTCATTTGCACCTCATCACAAACCCTTTGAAAGAGCCATCGTCGTTCTCATTTGACAGAAGGAGAAACAGGTTCTGAGAGACTGAGTGGGTTCCTCAGGGGAGCACAGCTAGACAGTGATATGGGATCGTGGGCCTGGGACCCACATCTCTAACTCGGGGTCCAGCGCTCCTTCCTCTGGGCACGCCGCCTTCTGGTGCAGGGACACTGCCCAAGGCGCGGCTGGAAGAACGGTGGGCGGGGCCGTCGCAGCGTGAGGTCAGTGACCACCTCGGTCCCACTGCCCAGAGTGGCCACTGGTTAGAGCACGGGACAGAGGCACCAGGGCGGCGTGGGCGGGGAGCAGCCCCTGGAGGCGGGGCGCTGGGCCGGCCTGGCCTCCCCGGGGGCGGGGGGCTTCTGCGCTCTCAGGGCTGGGCGGGGCCTGTCTGCGCTGACCCTCTCGCAGGCTGCAGAGCCCACAAGCCAGAGAGAAAGGATGTGGTGGCAGGCACTGGCCTCTGTAGCGTGGGAACAGACCTGCATATTCTGGTGGCCTGCTGCTGAGTCGCTCGCTCCGCTGCCGAGCTCGGGTGGGCTGCTGGCCCCGGCGCCTGGCCCGAGGGCATCTGGGCTCTAGTCCCGGCTCCGTCACTCACCCCTTCCGTTTTAGTTCTCTTTTTCGGTTTACAAAGTATTTTCCCCTAAGCAGTCTCTCTTGGTCTCCACCACAACCCTCTGGAATTGGCTCTTCCCTGATTTGCTCTGAGGCTCAAAGAGGTTAAGTGACTAGCCCGTGGTCCGCGGCGCTTCTGCTTCTAAGACCAGGGCCATTTCCAGCGCCCTGAGTTGTCTCTCACGAGCTGCCGTCCTGCGTCCCTTCTGAATTTGATTTCTCATAAGAAAAATGAGGGGGTTGGTGCAAGAAGCAAACCAGTTTCTTGATCTTGCTGTGATGAAAACATGTTTTCTTTCCACTGACTTTTCCAAGTCGCTCATTTCTTTGGCCTGATGATGCCTCTTCTCTTGCCACCTCTTGGGAGCAGCAGGGTTGAGGCCACCAGTCCCTCTGAGCATGGGGATGCTTCCTTGAAGGGGTCCGAGGGGCAGTGTGGACAGGGAGGGAAGGGCAAAGAGCCTTCTGGAAGATGGCCAGCAGCCAACCTTACTCTCCCCGGCCCCAAGTCCTCAGGTCATTTTCTTTTTGGTTCTTGACCTGGTTGTTCAGCCTTCTTATCAACACAAGGCTTCTTTCCCCATCCCCATCCTAGGGCCATTCTGGTCTCCTCAGGAGCTCAGCCAGAGGGAAGCAGAGAGCAAATTCATGTTTTTCTTGGTGGGAAATAGTTAAGATGAAGCACATCCACCCAAAGGGTCTGTGGGGGTTGGGGGCTGGAGCCAGGACTGAAAGGAGAGCTTCCTGAGCTCTGCCTTCGTGTCCCCACTGCTGCCCGCGCTGTAGCCACCAGGAAGCCAGGCGGCAGGGACTCCTCCCCACAGAGCCTGGACCTGGAGCCCTTCCCTGCTAGTGCTGGCAGCACTGTGGCATGAGGAGGAGGAAGCTGGGACCCTGACCCCAGGGAGCTCCCAGGGATTCAGGAGAGGCAGACGAGTAACCAGATCATTTCCTGATCTCCAGCAGTCTGTGCCCCGGATTGAGTTTCTGCCACTGATGCTGCTGAACTGTCAATCATTCCACTAGCTGTGGGGCCACCCTGGAATGTCACTGAGGGGTGGAGGTGGGAAGGGGCAAGTCCACTGGGTACCACCTCGGAGCCGCTGGCCCCCACCCCTCGCCATGCCGGGGGCCATCTGTAGATCTGCTCAGCCAGGGCATCTTGCCTTTGATACCCAGACCCTTGATGCCTCTCTTTTCATGAAGTGGCAGAGGTGGGAGCTAAATGTGGGACTTGTTCTCGGGATGCTCAGGCGGGAGGGCTCCAGATGGTACCTCCTTCTCCAGGCCCTCCACCCTGGCCTCAGAGCTCCCTGTGGACTGTGGCAGCGCATGTAGATAAACCCCCCAGGCCCTCCCCTTCCCCAGGTGGAGGGGTGGGCAGCTCAAGGCTCTCTCCCAGGAGAAGAGATCATCCTCTTTGGACACGAGTCCAGAAGGATTCCTTAAAGTCACTCGGTCCTCCTCGGGGCTTGGAGACCAGGCCCAGCCTCCCCAGCTGCTGCTTCTGTCGCGGCTGTGTTTCCTCTGCTGTCTGGTCACAGCTCCGTGCTCTTAAAGGTCAGCACCCAGCCCAGACCTGCAGAGGCTTTCCTTCTGGTGAGGGCAGGTGATGGGAGAGGGGTGTGGGCAGAGGAGGGGGAGGAGGAGAGTGTCAACCCATGGTGCAGAAATGGGTTTGGGAGACACTTGGAGAGGAAGGGCTCATTCGACACCCGCCCGCAGAGGCGAGATAAGATTCGAAACAAACGAACAAGTCAGTGCCCTAATGTCACGCAGTCTCTGCGCTGTCAAGGGCAGGGGTCTGGAGGGAGGACTCACCTGCCTTCTCTCTTTATCATCAGCACCTGCAGGAGCTCAGCATCTTGTGAGCACGGGGAGAATGTATGGGCCTGATAGCTTTGGGTTCTGAAAGGTCACTAGAGAGAAAGAAGAAGATGTCATTTTGACCCCTTCGTCCCAGAATGGTGGGGGAGAGTGCTGTCCCCAGAAGGCAGGGAGGGAGGCGGAAGCTGCTGTAGTTTCATAGTCATCCTCAGGTCAGAGAACTTTTCGTGAGACCCAGGGAAGGCCTCTAATTTCCACTGAGTCAGTTCAGAGGGTGGAGCCTCTTCCTGAGAATTGTCCAGAGGGTGACAAGAGTAGGTCCCTGGGGTGTCTCAGTGGAGTGGCAGGGAAGGGAGGGGCAGGTGGCCTGGACAGAGATCACGCCCAGTGAAAGGTGCAGACAGGCCCTGCTGCAAAGACCCGAGGCCCACCTCACGGAGGCCTGGGTCCTGCTTGGCACCCAGCATGGGCTCCTGCCCGGCTGCCGTGGGCCTCACTGTGTGCCCTGCAAAATGGGCAAACAGGAATTCCTGAGCAGTCTCACAGGTCTAAATAAAGTGGTGATCCTGTGATGGCCCCTGCTTTTCCTGGAGAAAGTTGGGACAGTGGGCCCATTTGCCAAGTGGAGTGCTATGTCTCAGTCAATCCAACAAATGGTTTCGTAACCCCCAGTGCTCAGTGCTGGACTGCCCCAGGGGCTCCCCGCATCTAGCCCCAAGAAAGCTCTGGTTTCGAAAAGAAATAAGACATTTCAAACAAAATGATCAGAGCAGTGATTCTGAATTTTTCTTTCAACCTCAACCCACACTATGGATGGCACATGTGTGCTCCCCATGTGCTGGCAAAAGGCCCCCCTCACCCTACTTCCAAATTTCTCCACCAGTCAGGAAAGCTTTTGGAAAGCAAATGAGTGAAAATGACTTTAACGTAGGTATAGCTTTGATTCCACTTTAACTTTTTAAATAGAAGTTCTTTCCACGTTTTTGTATTCTAGATATTATAAATAAGCACTTCTTATAACACTTCCTAATGGGGAGCGGTTGAGAAGCAGCATACTAGACGCCGAGTCTCAGGCGGTGCTATGATTGTGCTCGACATCAGCCTGTTGTTGCCTTAAATATTCGCATAAATCTTACATCTGAAAACAAGCTATAGGTTACGGGTTTTTCACATTACAAAAATTCCCAAGAATGCATGACAGAAGCCAAGAAATTATAGCCAATCACAAATTAAATGAGTTATCCACAACCAAATAATTTCAAAAGCAAAATTGTAAAAGTACTTTCAAATCTTTTTATATCAAAATAACAACATATTTTATGTGGAACGCAAGTGCATCTTCATGTATGGTTTGAAGTAGAATGGGCAGAAGGTCCTGCTTAGATCATGCTCTAAAATGTGTGTCTATTTTCTTCGAAATCACCTGAGAGGGATATTCCGCAGTGCCCCTTGACTACATACTCCAGAGCCTGCAGTCTCCGGCTTAAGAGGTTCCAAACTAAAGTTTTGGAGCTGGAAGAGATCTGGGTGTTGGCTATCGGCTGGTTGAGCAGGAAGAGACCTCTGGGGGTGCCGGGGGGCTGGGGGGGAGCATGAAGGAACACAGCAGCTGCACAGTTATATACAGAAAATATACAGTTTTCCTCCATATTAAAGACCAGTGTGGGCTCCTGTCAATTCTCTTTCCAGCTAAATTAACCCTATTCTCTTTACTTTTCATTCCACTTCCTAAGCCACTTCCCATTTCCATGACCCTACTGAGACCTCTCCAGTCCTTCTCCAATTTGGTACATGATGAAGAGCTTTAAATCAAACGAGAAAGTGAGAAACTGAGTCTCTTTCACTCCAGGGCAGAGCTGTGTCTTAATCATAGGGCTATCCTCACAAATCACCTTTAACTTGCAAGTCTACTATCTTTTCAGATCCATCGAACAGCTGCCTAATTGGGTCTTGGCCTCTGCTGGGACTGGGGTGTCAGACCACAGGAAGTGGCTGTTGAGTAACATGGCCCAGCCAGTACCTATTTTTGGATTTGAGTACCCCTCTGCATGGAGCTAGATGTTTTTGTATGCGGCATGGGAGACAAAAGAGAAGTAGAAAATGTGGCTCCATAGTCCAGAAGTTCTCACCCAAAGGGGAGAGGCAAGACTCAGGGTCGCGAAGCAGTGAAGACTGCAGCTGTGATAAGGCGTTTGGTGCAGGAAAAGAACTGACATTTGCGAGCGGAGCTCAGTGTACCTGGCGTGGAAGAGGTGACCTTGACTGATGGGTAGAAGGGGTTTGACAGGAGGGCAGAGGGGTCCCGGGTGAGGAAGTGGCCACTGTTCAGGCCTGCGGAGGGCTGGTGTTAGTGAGGCCCCCAGAGGCGGACCTGGCTGGGTGAGAGAAACGTGAACAGGGGACATAGGTGGAAAGTTGGGTGACCAGAGTATAACACGCTGAAGCCACATGGTGGGGGGCCTGGGGAGTGAAGGTTTTCAATATGATGTAAAAGCAAACTGGAACCCCTGTGTGGTTTTTGATAGTGGGGGGATGGAGGGGGACACATGACCCCCATCTGGCTGCAGTGTGTGGCAGATCGAGGTGGATGTATCACATCGTGTAATTGCCACCATCTTGTGGTCACAGAGTCATGGTCGTGGAAACAAGATGGGCAGGTCTGTGGGACCTTTGAGCTAATACAGGCTGACCGCATTTTCTTTTGATTTCTTTTTACTTTAGTTTTCATTCCAGTTAATCCTCTGCCCCTTTTCAAAGTAATGCATATTTAATTTTGAAAAATTTAAAAGAACAAAGAAGAAGGAAGAAAAAAAAACCCTATTCATCATCCATCTCTGTAGAGTACCCACTGTTACCAGGGTCATCTGTTTCCTGCCAGGCTTTATTTCTGTGTCCTGGCTACCCTTCATGGTTGGGATTAAACAGTATAAATAACCCAACTGTCCATTAGCCACATGGGTTTGAATGTTTTTAGTGACAGGGTGGTTTAAACCCTTTTAGTGACCAGGATCGCAGTACATTTTTAAGCATACCATGCCTTTTTAAAACAGAGATAGCATTAAAAATGTTTTTCCACTTATGAAATAATAATATATGCTTACCTAGAAAATGTGCAATATTTAAAAGTGCAAAAATTTAAATCATCCGTAATCCTATTGTCCAGAAATCGCCTAATCTATTGTTGTTTGTTTGTGGTATTTTCTTCTAGTATTCTTCCAAAATAATGCACATTTTAAAAACGAAATTGAACCTGCAACTAAGATAGACAACTGTGTACGGGGAGGGGTTGGGTAGATAAAAGCAGGGGAAAAAAAAAGAAGATTGGCAACAGTTATTAGCTCAGGTGCCAATCTTTAAAAAAAATAAAAAAGAAATTGGAATCACACCATATGCAACTTGGATCTTGCAGCCTTCATTTACCATATCCTAGAATCTTCCATTTTCTGACAGTTGTGAACATTATATTAACCTAACATTTATTGAGGACTTAGCATGAACCAGGCCATTGAGAGCATCTTACGTGTATTAACTCATTTCATCTTCACAACAGCCCTTGAAGATAAGTACTAGTTTTTGTTCCCACTTCACAGACAAGATAACTGAGGCCCAGGAGGTGGGATTGGAAGCTCAGTATCTGACTCCAGAGCCTGCACTCCTATCCACCATCCTGCCTCTCCAACTGGTCCTCAGTGGCGCTTCTTCTACTGGCCTCAAGTACACACACATGCACACACACGCACACAAACAATTTGAAATAAAAAACATTTCAAATATTAAAAGCATCTCTGAGGTCCCCAAGTCTTGCCTTTTCCAGGCTTGATATCCTCATTTGTTCTTCATGGCTTGAAGGCCCTTCGCCATGCTGGCCTTCACTCAGGCAGCTCTGGTTCTTCTGTGTCCCTTTAACGGGTGGCTAGAAACAAAAGCATGGCTGAGGAGTGACCTGCCCCAGGAAGGTTGCAGCCAGCCTCTCCTCCTGTGTGTGCTGGGCGCAAGACACGTGTCAGGGTGGCCAGAACTGCCTTGGCTTTTGTGACTAGCAGCTGAACTGCAGTGAACAGAGTGCTGCTTCTAATCCCTCGGCCCCTCACAGCCCCACGGCCTGCATCATCCAGCTTCTTCGCCTGGTCCAACGGAGCACAGCCCAGGAGAAGGGAAGTTAAGAATTTTGAGGGCCTGAGTGTGGCTGGACTTTGAACTTCCGTGACATCTTGGTGGGGATCAAAATGGCAGCATCTTGCCTGCCTGGGTCGGTGGGGCAGGAGGGGAGACCCAGATCGGGCAGCAGGGATGGCAGCTGCCCCAGCAGCACCTGCGCTTCTCCAGATGGCTTCCAAGTTTTGCACTAAGATGTCCCAAGAAGTCATCAGCGGTCACAAGAGCCAGCCTGCAAGTCTGAGCAGGTGGGAGGACAGATGAGGAGCGATCTCCTGGGCAGGCTCTGGCACTGCAGAGATGGCACACCAGTCGGGCCCCTCCCCTCACTGGTCTGTCTGAACACAAGAAAGGCAGCCGTGTTTGCCGGTCGTCTGGCACTGACTGCTTGAGGTGGGGGTCAGGGCAGGCTCCAGGGACAATGGCCAAGGTCATGGACTTTGTTCTTCCTTTTCTTCTCTTTTGGCGTCTCCTGGGCTGACCAGTCCAATTTTGTCTCAGGGTCCTGATGGAGGAGGGAGCGTCATCTGGTAGACGGTTCATCTTATGGCCTTAGTGGTGTGCAGAAGCCTAATGTGCTACTCCTCTCAGGGTAATTGCCATTTTAACAGAGACCTCTTAGAGACCAAAATGCCTCCATCTAGTGATATTTTCAGCAGAGGGAACTTCTTGCTGTCCCTCGACTTACAACAAGGCTGCCCACAGCCTCTTCCACCTGTATGCAAGCAGGACAAGTCCACAAGCCCGCACTGCATCCTTCACATCATTGTGCCTTCACTGTCCCATTTGTGAGATGAGGCTAATAATGGTATGTACCTCATCGGGTTTATGGGGGTTAAAAGAGATGAGGCATAGAAAGGGCTTAGAATTAATCAGGAACATAGTTAGCCTTCAATATATATTAGCTATTATTATCGCTGTGAATTATTATTTTGGTTATAGAGCAGCTTCACATATATTATGCTGCTTTATCCTTATGACAGCCCTGTGGATTAAGTTTTATTGCTCCCGTTTTACAGATGAAGGAAGGGAACTGAGAGATGTAGTATGCAGCTAAGGAAGGACTGAGCAGAGCTGAGCGCTTTCCGAAGGCTCCTTCCATTCGCTCAGCAGAAGGGAGCCCACAGGGGACCAGCCCGGGGCCTGGTGCCCCCGAAGCACAAGAGAAGCCCAAGAACCAGAGCCCACCCTCGGAGAGCTCACCAGAATCTCAGAGAAGGGTCAGCAGCCTGGGAAAGGTGCTGTTTCAACCCCCAGTGTGGCAGCTACCAGTGAAGCTTCACCTCTGGCCAAGTGCCTGTCTTCTGAAGGGGGACCCAGGGTGGCTCCTTCTGTTCCAAACATGCATGAAAGCACAGAAAATACTGCAGTGAACTGCATGTACGTATTTCAGAATGTAGCTCTGAAAGATAGGGACTCAAAAAACACAATACTATTGTCCTACCCTACACGATTCACAGTAATTCTTTAATATCATCAAATGTCTACTCAACGTCTAAATTTCTCCAACCATCTCTCTCTTTTTTTTTTTTTTCACTTGATAGTTTGTTTGTTTGAATTAGGAGCCAACTGTTCTGTGTTGCCTAGTCTCTTTTATTTATATCTACAGTTTCCTTTCCCCGGACCCCACCCTCCCACACCCTCTCTGTGTTTCCTTGAACTGTATTTGTTGAGGACACCAGGTTGTTTGTCCCATAGCATCTCCCTCAGTAGGATTCGCTGATGGCACCCCTGTGGAGTCTTGCAACATGTCCCCTGCCTCTTGCACTTGTATAAAGTGGCAGTTGGGTCTGGAGGGTTGAGCAGATTCAGGTCTGACGTAGGAGCGAGACCACTTCAAGGTGCTTTGCTGTGTTTTCATCAGGAGGCTCGTGATGTCCCAAGGTCTTTCTTTAGGTGATATTGGAAGCCAACGTTGCCTAGAGCCTCTATTTCATTAGGAGTTAGCTTTTTTCCGTTTATTTGGTGGAATATTTCTATAGAGAGAAACTTCTCATCAACTCTTTGGCTACCCTGATAAAACCCAGGATGAATGCTTGGTTCCTTCCCCTTGTTTCAAGGAGTTGTTATTTTTAGATGAAATGATGGATACGATGCCTGTGACTTGATTCGAAATAACCTTGGGAAGCGGCGGGCAGGAAGGCATGTGGAAGAAGAGCCGTGAGCTGATCATTGTTGAGCTCGGTGACAGGTGCACAGAGGTCCAATCTACCATCCTGCTTTCGTGTGTATTTCATATATTTTATAACAAAATCCAGGGGGACTGGGTTCAATAAAAATTAAGTAACAGTTTGATTCCCCAGCATTGTCCAAGGGAGAACAGTGAGTGTGTTGGTTGGTTTTAGTGTCATGATGACTGATGGACCTCAACATACCTAAGTGTTTCAATCCATGGCAGCTGTTTTTCTTACTGATACTGAAGTTATTCTAGCATTGGCCACTGGGAACCTCTTCCAGTTGGCTCCTAGGGGCCAGCCCCAGGGCCGAGTGATTAAGTTTGCGCACTGTGCTTCAGCGGCCTGAAGTTCGCCGGTTTGGATCTTGGGCACAGACATGGCACCGCTCGTGAAGCCATGCTGTGGTGGCATCCCATATAGAAGAACTAGAATGACTTACAACTAGGATATACAGCTATGTACGGGGGCTTTGGGGAGGAAAGAAAAAAAAGATGAAGCTTGGCAACCAACGTTACCTCAGTGCCAATCTTCCTCACCAAAAAACGTACCTAAAAAAAAAAGTTGGCTCCTAAGTTCTTTTTGACCCAAGTCAGTGGTCTCTGATAGTGTCCTTGCTCTCAGTGTGACAGCATGTCCCATTTGTGTTGTGCATTCCTACCCAGACCCCGGCTGTTTTCCAAGACAGGCCTGCTGTCTTTCGTGAAGGGTCTTTTTTGTGCCTGGTCACTGTTACCTAAAAAGATCTCTTTGAGGCTCCAGTTAGACTCTGTAGCCAGGAGCAGAATTTTCCTCCTCACACAGCAGGCAAGTGTGCCTCTGCCACCCTCTCCCCCACTGCCGCCGCCCTCGCACCCCCGCCCGAGCAGGTGTCTCGGGGATGCGTTGACTATGCTGGTGGGTGGGTGGAGGGGAAAGGAGATTAAAATCTGACTTTAAAGGCTCAGCCGTAACTTGCTTGAGGCTAACTCCCCCTCCCCAGCCTCAGCCCCACCCCCAGACTCAGAACCAGGGAGAAGGAAAGAAGGGCAGTGAGAGTGTTTAGTATCTCTATCCATCTATATTTAGGCAGATTATCTTGCAAACTAAATCAGAGAGAAAGCTTTAGGGAGGAGGCTGCGGGGTACCTCCAGTTCAGGTGGCTTTATCTAATCTGCAGGGGGGTTGGGTAGGGGGTGCGCAGAGTAGAAAGAGCCCTCCAGAGACAAGTGTCAGATGAAAAGGGCCTAGAAGACTAAAGGGGTCCAGGCCCAGCACAGCCTTCGGATACGCGAGGCGGCACCATGTAAAGGCAGGGTGTACCGCTCACCTTCTGAGGGCAGAGCTAGACCCTGGGTCAGTGTGATGAGGAGGCTGGTGACACATAAACCCCCAGTGGTGGGGTGAGGGGCTGCCATGTGAAGTGGGGCGCTCCCCTCGCAGTGAGAGGCCTGCGAGTCTGGGAGAGCACCAGGGAGGCGTGTTTGGGAAGGGGTTCCAACACGGTGACTGGCACACGTTCTCAGAGAGAGCACGGCTTCGCGTGTGGCAGAGGAGCAAGGGGCAGGGCTCGCGGTGGGAAGCACCAGCTGTGTGAACTACGTCTGGTTGGTTCCTTCCCGTTTTTTCACAATGGGGACGCTAATCTCACCTCATCCTCGAGGCTGTCGTGGGGCTTAAAGGCGTCAGTGAGCCCAGCAGCCCTGTGAATCGCTGGCTGTGAGAGTGACAGCACGATCCTTGCAGCTTTCTGTGATCCCCTGAGCGTGGGGAATCTGTAGACAGGCAAGAAGCAACCACATTAGTTTTCAAACAACGTCCAGGTTGAAGCTGCTCTCAGACGCCAGGTGGATGATAGAAAGGCCCAGAATAGGGGAGGTGGCGAGCAGAGGGAGGGAGAAGCCAAGCTGGATGGAAGTTTGGGCAGCTGGTCATTTCAGGGGATAGAACCACACAGAGGCCGTAATAGTGTCTGAATATAGAACTACTGTTTTTCAAGGAAAGGTCTCAGAATAGATCTCCCAGGAAGACTATAAGGGTGTATGAGTGTGTGTGCGTGCGTGCATGTGTGTGTAAAACTTAGAGAAAACAAACAGTGGCAGAAACCTGAGGAGTCCAGAGCTGGCCTCCTTGCAGGCCTGGTTTGTAGACTGTTGGTGCCGGCTGAAGGGTGAAGGAGCGGGCCAGCACGGAGGCTGGGGCAGCGGGGCAGCGGGGCGGCGGCCCGGAGCCCGGGGTTTCCAGTGCCAGCATGTGTCCTGCGACCCTGGGTGCCAGGCTGCGCAGAGTGTGGACCAGGCAAAAAGGAACCCTCTCTCCAGGACATGGGAGTCCCTGGGCCATGGGGCCGCCCCAACTGGACCACACTCGTGATACGTGAGGAGGAGAGATGAGACGTGAGATAGGCAGCCATCTCACTCACGGATATAGACACATTTGAAGCCTTTCCTACAGATGCCTCTGCCTGCTTTGATTTCTATTTCTTTAAAGAAAACTGTGAAAAATTAAACATACAAGCTGCAGGAGGACCCGATTTTAACGGCGACAAAATCCTGATAGAAATGTAACGACACCGTCCCTGACCTGCTGTAAAACAGCAATCTTGGCTGTGTTGTTACTGCCCCATCGAAAAAATCCGCCATTTTGCCTTCTCAATTTTGCTATATTTGAATAGATAAAGTCAATTTGGCTAGACTTGCTTTTCCCCACGTGTACACACTGTGCACGACACATTTAGCAAACAGACACATTTAGCAGGGGCTGTAATTCTGCCAACCTGGGCTGCTACCCAAAACACTTCCTGAAAAAATTATTGTGAACTTTTTTCAGGACATCATTGGAAACAGTACTTCCACAGAAAATATAAGTGAATATATATTTGATCTCAAAATAAGGAAATATTTCCTAAGCACATGAGTAAAAGTAAAAAATGTGACTACTTAAATTTCAATTTCTGCGTGTCAAAGACACCAAATGAAAGATAGATGATGAGTGGGAAAAGACAGATGACAAATACAAAAGAGAAAGGGTGACTATCCCCAGTCTGTAACATGCTCTTAATGATCGCTTCTTAAGCAAGCATGACAAAAAAGAAGCAGAAGGCATCACCACAATTCATAAAACAAGAAACATACACAGTGAAGAAAATGCACGAAAAAAATGTTCAACATCACTAATAATCAAAGAAGTGCAAATTTAAAAATTAGACTCTCTCTTTGGCTTACAGGTGGCTTGTTTTGGTTTTTGTTTGTTTGACGATAATATCCAGCATGGGTGAGAATACAGTGAATTATAGGCTCTCGAACACGGATGAGTGTCAGTTGGCACCAGCTTTCTGGGAAGTAATTCAGCCCTAAGTTTAAAGAGTCTCAAAAATATTTATTCCCTTTGGCTATGCATTCCCATGTGTTTTATTTATTCTTCAGAAATAATCAGAGGGATAAATATATCTGTGTTGGAGGATGTTTATTGCAACACTATTTACAATACTCAAAAATCAAGAACAAGCTATTTCTAACAATAAGTGGAGTGGCTAAATAAATTACTATATATAGCACTATCTAAAAATAGTAAAAAATAGGTTGCATTAGGTAAAAAGCAAACAAAATCCCTAAGGATACGACCCCAATTTTTTAAAAAATGCGTTAGAATAAACACTGCAAGAAAATACAGCAAAATGTTAACAGTAATGATGTTTGAGTGCTAGGGTTATAATTTTTATTTTCTTTTTTATGTTTTCTGTATTTTCTAATATTTCTATAATTAACAGTTTTACTCCTATAATCAGAAAAGTTATACAGAATATAAAAATGATTTCCCCTAGTTTTGAATTGAGAAATCAAATTCATCCTAATGTCCCCAGGGAGCCCAGACAGGGCAGGTCTGGCGGGGACTAAGGAGCTCCACTCAATACAAGCTCCCGCCGAGGCACCCGTCGGATCTCCCAGCAGAGGTCTGAGTCCCGATTTCAGGGGAGAGCCGGGCGCAGGTATAAACGTTGGGGTCAACAGCACACGGATGGTATTTTAGAGACCTAAGAATGGATGGATGAGATCACAAAAGGAGTGGGTTTAAGAAGATTAGAGAAAAGGTCGGTGGCCTGACATCTGGGAGAGAAAGAGGCATCAGCAAAGGAGACGGAGCCCCAGTGACCACGACGGCGCCCAGCGCAGGCTCTTAGCAGACACGTCTGCACTGACCAAAGGGACAACACAGGGTCTCCAGGGACTGATTTATTCTAAAACCTCAGATCACTTGCCAGCACACTTTCCTTTATCTCTCCTGCTCCTTTCAGGCCCAATTCTTGACAAAAAAGGAGGGGGCATGCATTGTTCTCAAAAATAAAATCATGTTTGTATAACAAAAAACGTCAGATTAAAAATGCGCTGATTCAGCGTTTGTGACCATCTTAGCAATGTGTCAGTGTCTCGACATCACCAATAACCACTTGTGCACACTGGGAAGTACTCCAGTAGGGGAGCACAGGCAGGGGGCGGGCTCCCTCTCCCGTGAATCCCCTTGATTAAATGTGCACCTGGATCTTACAGTTGACAATCACACGGGTCTCCAGCTTCGTTTCCGGTGATCGGTCCTGAGGGCCTTTGGTTAGGACCCAGCACGTTTGGACTGTATCAATGCACTCAGTCCCACAAATACATAAATCTTGCTTGCCAGACTTTTTAAAAAAGATTTATTTCGAAACCAGATGACGTCATTTCAGTTTTAGGAACTCCTGTTTTTGAGTGTAGTTTGCTTCTTTTCTACGTTCGGGAGTGTAGCTTCTTTAGGCTGCTTGGAGGAGAAAGATTATTTTATTTTTTGACTCCCTGCATTGACAGCGGATCAGGCAGGTGGAGGACCCCTATCTAGGAGAGACGGGTTGACTGGGAATGGAGGCGTTTGCTGCTGTAGACTCGTTGTTACAATTTAGCAGAAGGCAGGGCTGACAGTGGAGGTGGGAAGAGAAAAATGAGGGTTGCCTAGTCTCGGTTTCTCCTTCTTGGGGCCAAGGTAGTGAGGGTAGGGAGACCAGCCCTTCTGCAGGAGCGAGGCGGTGATGTGGCTCTGTGGAGGTCACTGGACTCGACTGAAGGAAAGCGGCTCTGAAGCAGTCCTGCAGGGTTCCTGGGAGGCTGACTCAGAGGGGTCTTCACATTAAACCGATTGATGGTCTCTCCATGTCTGGGAGAGGTGCTTTGGCTCCGTGTCAGAGCTCCCATCAGACAGGCCTGCGCTGTGAAAGCTTTGAAAAATGGTTGGGATGAAAAAATGGACTCTGTGCAATAGTAAATTATAATGATGCTTTGTATTTATAGCGCATGCCCCAACTGAGGGAGCTCTGAGTTCTTTATGGATATTAACTCACCTTTCTCACAATAGAGAAAAGATCATTTTGTCAATTCAGTATTTTTGTATCCTTTTTTTCTTTTGCTGGGGGAGGAAGATAGGGGTGTTTTCTTATATAAATTTGGAGGCAATAAATCTTCCTTTCATTTTTTTCTGCTGGAAATCTTCTCTTATTGGATATCACATAAGAAATTAAAAATGAATAGTGATGCCTAGAATGTGTGTGTATGTGCATTTATATGTCTTTGTGGGTGTAGTATCTATATAAATATTTAATTTTTATGGTCTAAGCCTTCTCCCTCAGTTTTCATGAGCTAGAATTTATTAGCTACTGAACAGTGGGGCTATTATTATTTGCTTTTGCACCTAAATGATTTAAAAGTCAATTATGAACTGGCTAAGGGGATTGGAGAACTGTGGCATGTAATATGGCTCAGGCAATTTCGATTTGTTACCCAATGTCTGGAATGAGGAAGTGTCCGGGGTGGGAAATAGCCCACAGACGTACTGTGCAGATATTAAACCGACCAGACAGAGGCCTCAGGTCACCGGGTTGTGAGCAACTCTGCTGGGTTTCCTCTGGGTGGGGTGGGGGTAGGGGCAGGAGGTGCTGGTGATGTACAGGCAGACACATAAATCTGAGGATAAAGCAGAACCCCAGGACTGGCCAAAAGGATGGCTTACAACCAGACAAGCCCAAGGAGCGACTGGTCATAACAACCAGCTGCGACACAGGTCCGCGCTCTGAACCCCTAGCAACAATTAGAGCAAACGCCAGCCTGGCCCAGGGCCCCTGGAGGGAGAGTAAACATTTACTGCATTTCCTATTTCTCTGCAAAGTGCCTCTTCTGAGTCACTAAGGCAGAGAAGGAGGCTAGAAGGCGGTAATAGCCCAATACAACCAAATTATTCGTCAAAGGGAAGTTCCCCTATGGAATTCATGTCCTTTGAACCCTCCAAATGGGAGACAGGAGTTTTCAGGTGGTAAAGAAAGGTGGAAAATAGCAAGGCACAGTTCCTGTGCTGGGCCCTGGGGCTTTATGACTTTGTGTTTGTGTGAAGACCCGCTGAAAATCAGATTATGCTCACCTGGAAATTAGCCAGGAGCAAATGGTGAATCTTTGTTAACAAGCTTGGAGTCCACGATAAATTTTAAAAAGTGAGAGCGCGTGACAACGAGCATTCACCATAAAGCTTCGGTTGCCTCTGGGTTCTGGCCTGGAAGCTGAAAAGGATAAAGTACTTTGGGAACAAGAGCCAGACTTCGGACGCTTTTGCACATTAGCTACCTAATGAAGGTGCCCCAGTCTGTCTGCTGGCCGGTTATGACTCAGTAGACTTCTTGGCAGTCCCCTCCCTCGAAGACTGAAATTGCCGTATGGCACATACTACACACACACACATGTACATGTATGTGTATACATACACATGTACCTATGTGTGTCTGTCTATATGTATGTGTAGGCATATATGTATGCCTACACACACATATGTTTTCCCTCATAAAGAACATCAATTAAACTTTATTTTTGGTATTTGGGTGACTTAAAATTGAGGGAGAAAAAAGCAGGGCAGGGGAATCATGATTTTGTAGGTAATCTCTACATGAAAATTTCCCCAAAAACATTAGTTCCATATTTTAATATTAAAGAACCATCTGAAGTGGTACGACATGAAGGTGCACTTAAATTGGATACACGAAACTGTCTAGCACCTTGGATCTGTCCAGAGACAAGCCGATTTCTTTTCCTGAAGGAGGTCAGAGGTAACCTGGCAAATGGTCAGAAAAGTGTGCAGGGGGAGGGTATTTTCTTTGGCCCCTCGTCTGATCTGAGGCGCTCCTAAGTGACTGGTTCCGCTTGTGAGATCCGTGCTGAGCCGCAACGCCAAGGCCACAGCCCGAGCCCCCAGGGCAGTTCATGAAGTTTGGGTCTCAGGCTAGTTGATGCCACAATCAATCGAGTGTGTTGTCGGGAGGCTAAGCCAGAGAAGCAGCGCTCCAACGAGGAATTTCTATGCAGTAAATATCACTTAAATTCCTCTCAAAGTTGGAGCTGGTGTCAAAGTCCAAAAAAGCAATATTCCGTGGCAACTGCCGTCAGGAGTGTGTTTGTGCCCGGCCGTGTATCATCTGAACACTCGAATTAGCAGGGAAGAGAGATAGTGAGTTAATATCACCCAGCTGACTGCTCCAAGAACTGCTTTAACTGCAGCGAGAGAAATATGGAGAGGGCACGGCCAGCCATCAATGACCTCCAAATGACTAGACGCTCAGAATTTTCTGGCAGCCTGGGCTAGATAAATAATTCCCACTGTGAAATAAATAAATTCCCTGAAATATTTCAGGGAAACCAATGCTTTCACTTCCTGGCCGCTGTCTACAAGGAGCTGGAGAAATACTCCAGGAGAAGAAAGGAAGATGAGGGAACAGCTGCAGCTTTCCACCCCCCGCCCTCCGTGTATGAGGGGCTGGTCCCGCAGTGAGGCTGGCCCGGTGGGGTGGGAGTGGGAGTTCTTCCAAGAACGCTGTATTCGAGGTTTGTAAACACATGGTTCCGGGTCTGGACAGGTCTTTGGAAGGGAAGGAAGGATGAGGGCATGAAAGGAGGAGGGGGGAGGAGACATGTGGAGAGGGAGATTGAGGAGGAGAGACAGAAGGAGAGAGAGGAGAGGGGCTAGAGACAGCGAAATCAACAAAAAAGGAAATAAAATGAAGGGAGCGAGAAAAGAGACAGGGAATAGTACCAGTCACTCTAAAGTAATGGGCACCTTCCTTTTACAGAGCACACACTGCAGATACATATTGCCATTTTGGAGCCTTTTCAGAAACTGTACTTTGCCTTTTTTACTTTAATTGAAAACTTTTTGCCTTTAAAACAGAGATGCTTGCTGTTTGGGGTCAGCACTGTCGCCCTCCACCTCCAGGTGTTTCAGAGCTAGAACAACAACAGGCAAAATTCTTCCCCATCTTTTTCACTCAGTCTGCTCCCCCGGCTTTCTGCCTCCAGAAAAAGGATGGAGGTTGAGAAAGAGAGAAAGAGCTTTCAGGGGCTCAAGATATCTGGGCCCCTACCTGCTTCAGGAGCCAAGACCGTTGCCCAAAGTGGGAGGCAGCAAGTTCTGAGCCCGAGGAGCTCCTCCCAGGCAGTCTGCTAAAGAGACTATTTCTGAGCCCTTCTCAGGGCACCCAACCCCTAGAGATGTGCAGAACTAGAACTAAATTTCTCTTCCTCTGAAGGAAATCGGGGGTGTTTAGGAACCCTGCACACAGCAGGGAGGCCGCCTCTGTATTTGGAGCTAAGAGTGTATAGAAAGCCTGTTAGAAAGGCAGGCTGGGGAAAGAAGCAAGCTGCCTTCCGTATGGCACAACCAGGGAATGCAGAGCTGGGCTTCCCGCTGGGCGCCGGCATGGTCCCAGAGTGATTCTGTTCAAGGAGAGCGGCATCTGCATGGGGGGAAATTATAAACATTATTTCCATTTATAAATTAAGCTCCTTAAAGGAAAGGAACTTAAAAACAGTTTTTTTATTGCCCAATGAAAAGACAATTGGTACCAGCCACGACTGACACATTCTGGAGAAAAACAATGCACGAGCAAACACAGGACACGTTCAGCTGCAGGGGCTCTGTTGGAGGTGGTTCTCAAAGGTGGGCGTCTTATTAGGCAGGGTCAGGAGTTCTGAGGTACCTGGTGATCTCATGAATGGGAGGGCTATCTCCAGGCTGTGCACTCCTTAAGTCAGCAAACAAAACATCAAAAACAAACAAATTAATCTTTTCTTCACTATTTTGCCCTGACCATTGCCCTTTATAGTTATAGGACCTAGGATTCACAGAAAAAGGAAAATTCTTTAGCCAAAATGAATTTCTAGTTTTAATTCAGGTGAGAGGTTGACAGTCTCCTTAATTTAATAGTTTTGGGAAATACATCTATGTAGCTTCAGGTCAAATTCCAGCCACTCATTTGAATGGGGGCTATTTTTCTTAAGTTTAGAAGTTTGACTTTGTTCCACAAAGTAATGACTCTCTGGATTTGGTGTTCAACTAACAGATCAGCATAATTTAGTTCCAGTTCCCATCCCACCTGCCTGTCGGAGGCTGAGGTGCAGGATCAAGAGAAGGGAGGTGCCGGTTACGATTCTAGATTCTACACCCCAGCAGACTAACTCCACGAAACCGACTCTTATGTTTTGTGACTAAGTGTATGTGTGTTACTCTCCCTTTGCCTTCTCCTTTTAAAACAAGAAGTGATGAGTTTTTCAGGTCTCTGCTTCCAGACCGAAGGGCTGCGGGCATTTGAAGTCAGATGGGAGGCAGGAATGAGCGCTACTAATTGGGTGCATCCTGGTGTGCCAATATAAAGGGCAGCCAATCGAACTGCGGGTTTCTGAGTTTGCCATCCGTACCTGGCCCACCTGGGGATTAAGAAGGCTTGCTGGCCGCAGGTCATAGGTCACACTGCAGACTTGACTGCAATTCCCTGGATGATTCTCATACCAGAGCGGACAGGGTCACTGCTATGCTAAATATCCCAGAGCAGCTCATGCTCAGTGGGCACAGAGAAAAGCCACACAGACGCTCGGAACAATTGCCAGGGTGGCCCATCCTCCAGAGGGACCTGGATCAAGCCAAAGAGCAGTCCCCAAGTCCTTAGGGCCAGGACTGCCCAGCAGCATGTCAGCCAAGGCTATCAGAAGTACTCCCATACCTCGCTACCTCAGGCTTCAGCCGTGTAAGAGGGAGGGTAGGCCTTTCCAGGGACGGGAGGCTCGAAGGCTCGGAGGCTCGGTCTGGCCCCTTCTACTGGCTGGTCATATGCTGCTGACATTACAGAGAGAAGCCAGGTAGGGAAATGGCTCACGTGCCTCTTCACTGTAAATGGGTCTGGAGCAGAGATAGCCCTCTGAAGGGCCTGTCCAACGTCTCCCAGCAGGGCCTTGACCCGGTCCCAGAGGAATATTCCACCTCCTTTTCCAGCTTAGACACTTCTGAGAGGCAGGCTGTGCCCGTTGGCAGACCCTCTCGCACCGGCTCGCATGTGTGTGGACACATTTGCTCCCAGGTCCTAGTCCAGGTCCTGCCATCTGCGTGCTCGGGATACCCACAGAACACCAGCTTTGCCAGCCCTCCTGCCTGTTGCTAAGGCTTTGTTCCCTAAGCCACACCGGTTCAGCTGCCCGGCCAGACTCAGGGCCTGGCACACACAGGCCTCTTCTGTGATCACAGGGCCAGAGCTGCATTTCAGGAGAGGTTCCAAGGACGCCGGCCTGTGACTGCAGAGCAAGCCCAAATTCCAACCTTGTCCTTGTCCTGGGATGTGAGAGGGGAACATCAAGCCCTGAGCAGGACAAAGAGACAGATGCGCTCCCATCAGCCTCCTGGGCTTGAAGAGAACCAGGCAGGGAGGGGACCTGGGCTCTACGCAGGTTCTGCACTGACCACCTGTGACGGTGGCCGGGTGACCTATACAATGCTAGATGTCCCACCTTCCTCCTGCTGGCTCCCGCCACTCTGTGACTCGGCGGGAACCCACCTTTAACTCCTTTAACAGCCTCCCATCAGCTACCCCTCGCGCCTGCTGCCCTGTGCGTGAAGAATGCAGAGTAACTTAGACATTCATTGACCTAAAGTGCTGCTGGGGATGGGGGAGGTTCATAGGAGGCATCAAAAGTGTACTTTTACTATTGTCTCAATTCAAAAATTTATATTCTTATATAATACATTGTAGAACTTGGAAACTAGGGAAAGGCATGAAAAAGGTTTGAATCGCTCCTAATTTCACAAACCAGAGATGAAACCACTGTAAGCATTTCGCTGCATTTTCTTGTGGTGGCTCTTCTGCAGCGATACCCGGATCTCTGTCTACGCTTGTAAACCTACGTTTAGAATCAAATAGGAATGGCGGTGGGGCGCTGCAGGGGCGGCCAGGGGCTCTGCAGACCTCACTGAGCCCTGGTGGTCATGGTGAGACATCCTGAGGACCCAAATTAGGGGGTAAGTGAGAGAGCAAGAGGAGAGGTGACAGGCGCAAAGACTCACCCCCCGGACGCACCCCTCACCGCCACCCCCCAGAAGGGTGGGTTTGGAAGCCGCAGGGCGAACCCCCTCCCTGGGAGAGAGCCACGATTGGAGGTGGCAGCCCAGCAGGCTGGCTCTCGGCCCACGCTCGCCCACGTCCCCAGCGCGTCCCCAGCCCGGCAGCTGCAGGGGCGGCAGGCTTTGTGGGGCCTTTGATCCGGGCGAACGGAGCGCGTCACAGGCGGCGGCTCGCGCGCGGGGGCCGGGCCCAGGTCGCCGGGCTGTCCGCCCCCAGGAGAGCCTGCGGGCGCAGCCCCCCTGCCGGCGACCCGCGCGGGAGCCCGGGAACGCGCCCCTCCCCCAACTCCCGGGCCCCGCGCACCCCGGGGACCCCTGGCCTCGGGAAGAACGCGCCGGCCGGGGCAGCAGGCGGCGGGGACGCTGCGGGCTTTTCCGACGCTCACTTATGTTTCTTTTCCACATCTGAGACATAGAGCTTAGTCTTCATCTTAGCTGTTCTTGTCAAATTTTGGGGGATTAGCGAGAGAGAGTTGAAAACACAGCCATGAAGGAGGCAGCCCACTCTGGGCTCGCCCCAGAGCAAGGGTTCACGCGAAACCGACCTGACTTTATCATTTGTTCATTCATCAAACCCTTCTGATCACCTACTTCTGCTGGCACCAGCTAGGGACTAGACAGTCAGAAAAGAGGAAGGTATATTCCAGCCCTTGTGGAGTTTAATTTTTAATTGGAACAGACCTGTCATCAAATAATCAGCGAACAATATGTCAAGAACTACAGCATCTGCAAAGTCAGAAATATTACCATAAACTTATTCTTAAACAGAACGTTAACAACATTTTCAGACAATATGCTCAGTATGGTTTTCTTCAACCTCCAGACACCGTACCAGGAAGTTCTTCTAAATTTAAAGCAATGAAGCCAATTGTTAATGCAAAAACAGGACAAGAAATACACTACAGAGCGTCCAAAAAGGCTGGAAACACAGAGAAGTACTGTATTTCTTGTACCTTTTTTTACAAGATGAACTCTCAGATCCCTTTCTTAATTTAGAGGTACTTCATCTGAATGAGTGTCTGAAGGTTGAAGGAAAGCATATTGAACTCGTTATTTGAAAATGTAGCTACTCTTCTGTTTAACAGTAAATTTAACCCATGGTTCCTGACTGTTAGGGCACCCTTAGAAGAGAAACCGGTCCCCACTGAAAGGACACTGGTTCTGCCTGAAGGAAGCACAGAAATTTTCCCAGAGGAGGTAACATTTGAGCTGAGCCTTGAAAGATGATAAAAGCTGGTCACGCTGAAGCATGTAACAGGAGGGTGAGCTGCGCAGTCTCGTGGAGGTGGCAGGCTGGCCCTCCCAGAAGGTGGCAGCCCCGTTCTGGGGGAACCTCGGCCTGTTCTTTGTTTAGGCGTCAGTGGGATGCTGCCCTGGGTGGCAGTCCTGCATGGCAGGGCCTGGGCCTGAGTCAAATGCAAGGGGGCCTGCCCACGGCCTGGGACCCCCGTGAGTCACGGCCCTGCCCGCCTTCCTCCCTCGAGGGCTCGCAGGCTGCACCATGCCCGTTCCTCTCCGTCATGCTCACCCCAGGGCCGGGCCTGTAAGGGCAGCAGGAGAGGTGGGGGCATGTTTGGAACCTGACACTTTGTAAGGGTTCCTCACTAGGAAATGTTAAGTAGTTTTCTTCCTGACGATTAGCTCGAACACTGGATCACAGCCAGAAGGAACCATAGAGACTGTTACATTAACACACTTATTTTGGAGGTGAAGAAACCAGGGGTGAAGTGATTTCTCTGGGGTGATTTCACTTTGGGTGACAGCGTTGGCTCAGGCTCCCATAAAAATGATCTCTCGGGCCTTTTCCAACTCATCGGTTCTTTGAAACGTAAGGGGCAAAGCTTGTGCATTTTACAGTATTAATGACCACCAGTCAATCAGGCAGCCTCTCAGTCATCTGAGCAGTTATTTAGTTACCGAGCACCGCGCCGCCTGACGCTGGGCTTCCTACAGTGGTGGAAACAAAGGCACTAGAAGCCATGCTCTTTGCCTCGAGCAACCTGCAGTCTAGTCGGGTAGGAAAGAACCCCTTCTACACAATGAGAGTAACAGAGAAAGCGCTCTTTGCACTAACAAATAATGACTGCAGTGGCTGGCGGTGTGGGCTGGGGCTCTGGGGAAAGAAGTCTTAGGGGAAGGTGAGAGCAAAGAAGGCTTGGAGAGCACGACTGGAGGGGCAGGGAAAGGTGGCACGTGGATGGAGAGCTGCGGGCGACATTTGGGAAGACTCCAGAAGGCCCGCGGTTTACACAAAGGCGGCCTCACTCCTGGCAGGCTCCCTGGCTTCCGCTCACAGTTCTCACCTTCCAGGTTGGGAGGCAATTTTGGTCCTTCTCCATCCAGGATAAATCAGTGAAAGAGACTCAGGGGCAAGAGGCCAGCTCCATTTTGGCTGCAACACGTGTTTGTTCTTTCCTCCTTCGCTGGTCATTCTGGTCTGTTTGAGAATTGGACTTGTTCTCTTTGGCTGACTAACCCTGCACCAGGGACTAAGGCATGCTGAGGCAGGCCCAGGGCTCCATCCCATCTCCACACAGCCCTGAGCAAAGGGCTCCGAGCCCCTAACTTGCCCAGAGCAGCTCATGGCTCCATGCCAGGAGCAAAGCACGCTGCTGAGATGTGCTGATGTGCCCAAGACACCCAGCCCGCTCCTGGCCATGCCCAGGCTGGCACCTCACACCCACTGTTCAGAACCTCCCAGGGCACAGGTGGTGTGGGGTCTTCCCGGGCAGCCCCCAGCACCCCACCCGCTGGTCCTCAGCCAATGACTGGATGTGAAGAAAGCCAGGCTAGAAGGAGACAAAGAAATTCCAGGACTGTCCTTGCTAGCATATTTTAAACAAAGCAGAGCCTCAAGCAGCCACGTTAGGTATGGCATGACGTCCCCGGGAGATTACACATCCACACGATGAAACGTGGGGAATGAATGCAAGGGGGACCTGCAGCGTCCACGTCGTGGCTTTCTCAGTGTTTCTCTGACAGAGGGGACGGCGTGTGTGGGAACCGCTTGCTGTGTCTACAGCAGAGAGCCTTGGGGCTGCCCTCCCTCAAGGAGCAGACTGTGGCGAGTGCTCAGGTGGGGCCAGATGCGTTCACGGAATCCTCCAGACCCAACCAGCGCAGAGGGCAATGGTCCCAAAGGGCAGGGTCCCCGGGTACCTGGGGGAGTGTTAACAGGCAGACCCCTGGCCGCCTTCAGAGACTCTCATTCAGCTGCTAGTGGCTGATTCTGACACAGGACCCAGACCAGCTGGGGAAGCTGCTGAGGACTTTGCCTCTGCTGCAGGCCGATGGGAGCAAAGAAACCCCTCTTCACCCAGCAACCAGCTCTACCAACTTTTTCTGTCCTTCTAAGTCAAAATTCTCTGCATCTGTATTTTTCATAAATACCCTGTCATGGAACCTGATTAGCACAAGTCAGAGAAAACCAGACAGACCCCCAGTTGCCGTCCCCTTGGCCTCGCCCCTCTTTTTTGTTTGTTTGTTTCTTTTTTTTCCCCTTTTTTTTTGTTTCTTTTTTTCTCTTTTTTTTTATTAAGGTTATGAAAGTTAACAACCTTGTGAAATTTCAGTTGTACATCATTATTAGTCATGTTGTAGGTACACCACTTCACCCTTAGTGCCCTCCCCCCAGCACCCCTTTCCCCTGGTAACCACCAATCAGTTCTTTGTCTATATGTTAACTACCACCTATGAGTGGGGTCATACAGAGTTCTTCTTTCTCTGTCTGGCTTATTTCACTCAACATAATACCCTCAAGGTCCCTCCATGTTGTTGTGAATGGGACGACTTTGTCCTTTCTTATGGCTGAGTAGTATTCCATTGTATATACATACACCATATCTTCTTTATCCAATCATCAGTTGCTGGGCACTTAGGTTGGTTCCATGACTTGGCTATTGTGAGTAATGCTGCGATGAACATAGGGGTGCATGGGACTTTTGGAATTGCTGATTTCAGGTTCTTAGGATAGATACCCAGTAGTGGGATGGCTGGGTCATAAGGTATTTCTATTTTTAACTTTTCGAGAAATCTCCATACTGTTTTCCATAGTGGCTGCACCAGTTTGCATTCCCACCAACAGTGTATGAAGGTTCCTTTTTCTCCACAGCCTCTCCAACATTTGTCACTCTTGGTTTTGGATATTTTTGCCATTCTAACAGGTGTAAGGTCGGCCTCGCCCCTCTTCACCAGGCCCCTGGCTCCGGGTGGGGTGGGTGAGAGCACGGCACCAGCAGACGCAGTGCTCTGCCCTCTCGGGGCGCCCGCAGGGGAAGCCCCGCCTGGGTGCCTGGGCTCCAATGTGAAAGCAGCTCTCTAAGCCGAGTGGCAGCTTTGACGACATTTGGAGTCCCCTGGGGAGAACAGAGAGACCCCTGTGCTTCCTCCTTGTTCTCTGACGCTGGGGGAGGAGTGCTGGCAGCTGAGGCCCAGCGCTGGCAGGCTCCTGTCTCCTGGGCCTGTGGGTCAGGGAAGCAGCGCCTGTCCTCACGGCCGGGCAGCTGTGGACACGTGTGAGCGTGTGCCTGACGACCCAGGGTCTGCTCTGGACCCTGCCTCCCATGGGGCCCCTCGGATGGTTCTCCCTTACGTCTGGGACACAGCCCCTCCGACCCCCGGCCCCTGAGCCCGCTGCAGATCCAGCCACCCCTGAGAACTCCCAGCCCGGGCGCCTTCTCAGCGGAGGGCCGGGGGCGGTGCGGTGGGGGGAAAGGGACCGCAAGTGGGGGCGGCCCGGAGGGTGTGTGAGCGTTCAGATGGAGATCTTGGCGATAACCCGGCTGGGATGGCGGCGCTCGGCAGGAAGCCCCGAGCAAGCGGGGAGCCAGCTGCGGGACAGAGGGGAGGGGCTGCAGCTCCTGTAACCGCACCGCCGGAGGGCCGGCTGCAGCCCACCCTGGCTGCGTGGGGAGGCAGGGCCTCAGGGCCCCTTCCCCGGGCCCAGGTTTCCTCTCCCTCTTGGGAGGGCTGTCCTTCGTGGATTTGGTTGGTGACCTTGGGGGTGGGGTGGGGGTACACCTGAGTGCACCACTGTGGGCTCTGACAGCCTGGGCAGGAGCCCACCCCGAGTCAGACCCTGGGTGGCGGGGGTCAGGGGCGAGCCGAGCGTGTCCACCTCGGGAGAAGCCGGAGCCGTCCTTCTCCCTTTCTCTGAGGGGCGCAGCACCGGAGCAAGGGAGCTGGCCCCCCGAAGGCTCAGGTTCGCCTCTCTACCAGCCCAGTGAGCTGTTGCCTCTATCCCATGGCGTATCGATGTCTGATTTAAAATCTAAATAGCATTTCCTGCCCCCAGCCTTGAGCTTGAGAAGCGGGGCCTCGTCCCGTGCCTTGCCCCGGGCCTGCCGCTGTGTCCTGCAGCGGGAGAAGCCGTGCGCAGCGCGCGCAGAGGCGGAGGAGGCACCGCCCTGGGCTGGGGAGCCCCTGGCTGTAGGGGCGTCCGGCAACAGCCTGGGGCGGCAGGACGGTTCCCAGAGGACGGGTGAGGGCTGCACCCCTGGCTTCCTTCCACCCCATGGTCTCCCTTGGGTCACCCAGGCAGTTCCACTCCGGATGCCCAGAGACCGGCTTGGCCTCTAGGGTGCCTGACTCCTGCGTGCAGGGGCACCGGCTGGGCGGGGCTGCGGGTCAGCGCTGCTTCCATCTTCCTTCACCTGCTGGCTCCCTTGGCTGGTGCTCCTGTCGGGGCGGGGGAAGAAGGGCTTGCATATGAAATCATCTCATTCCTGCAGCGCTGGGAAGTAATAACAGCAACAGTGATCATGCTATTTACCAGCAGTCATGGTTTTTGTGTCCATAGATAACTGTAATCCTATCCCCCAAATGCCTTTATAGTGCAAGTTTCCGTGTATTGGAGATGCTTCCACAGCAAGTCAGCACCAGAAATGTACTGAGTCACAGCCCAGTCCAAGGTGCTTTTCTGGGTGGACGAGTCCCTGTGCCCCCAGTTTCCGCTCTGCCTAGAATTGTGCCACACACGCCGTGTTTGATTTAAGGATGCGCATTTGTTTTTGTTTGGGTTGTTTAGTATTATAAATGTAATATGCTGTCATGGTTAGAGTTTCAAAAGCACAAAAAGGTGCAAAGTAGGAAGTCAGTCAAATTCTCCCGACTTCCAGAACTTGTCCATCCTCCCAACAGAACCTCTATCAGATAAATTTTTGAGTATATATGAGTATACTTGTGCAGCCTGCATAAGATGTCTTTTCTTTTTTATACACAAATAATATACACACTGCTCTAGAGCTTGCTTTTTTTACCTAATTATCTTGGAGATCTTTCCACAGCAGCGCGTATAGAATCACCTGTTGTGTTTTTGCTTTTTGAACTGCTATACGTGAATATACCAAAATTTGTTTATCACTTTCCCAGTTGGTGGACATTTACGTTGTTTTCCTTTTTTTGCTCCTGCAGATGATGCGGTAAACACTCTTGTACATATATCTCTGCATACATACTGTGAGGGTTTGTCTGCAGAATAAAGGCTCAGAGAAATGGCAAAATCCCGCCTGGCGTTTTGCCAGAAGGGGTTTGCTCTGGAGTGGCTCTTTTTTTAAATGGTGCTGATGCTCCAGAGCGTGATGCAAGGGCTGAGTGCTGTGTAAGAAGACAAAGGCCTGGCGGGACCTCGCCTCTCATCTGGGCTCCGCTATGTAGGCGCCTCGGGGCCTCAGGAGAGTCACTTCATCTCCCTGACCTTCAGGCTCTTTATCTGCAAAGTGGAGCAAATCAGATCTGCCCAGCTTATCTCACCTCACTGTTGTCAGGCTTGCACAAAATCGAGAAAATAGAACGTTTGCAAACGGAAAGTGTGAAGCAAATGTTTGCAGTGACCTGCCGGTTACAGCGTCGATTCCTGGAATCAGGCAGGAAAGCCGTGCGTCCAAGCGGGCATGGAGAAGAGGAATGAGTCTTTCTCTCTCTCTCTCGATATGTATATATATATATGCTGCTCTCTCGCTCTCTGTATGTATATATTGCTCATACTGTGCCTGGCACATAGCAAGTGCTGTCTGCTACAATGAGAGACTTGTCCCCTGGACTTGAGGCGCTGCTGGAAAGGCGGAGTGAGTGGAAGGGCCCCAAAGCATGCAGTCTGCTCACTGAAGGTCCCTCGCGTGTCTTTATTCCACTCCCAGGGCGTGGCCGCGGGCACCGTCTCCCTTGTGTTTCTCGGCATCCTGCACATCTCTCGGTGGGCGAGCTGTTTACTCACCTGCCTGCTCAGCCGTGAGGCCAGGTCTGTGCTCCTCGCTGCCTGGCACAGCGCCTGGCACCTCCTAGTAGCGATGGTCACTGCCACGCACGGAGTACCTGCTAGGTGACAGGCCCTGGGCTAAGTCCTTGCTCACAGGAAATGAGCACCCTCCTTACAATTGCCCAGAAGTCAGGAATTATGGTGGCTGTTTTTAGAAAAGCAAACTGTCTTATCTTGCTAGGGCTGCCCGAACAAAGCGTCCCAGACAGAGCAGCTGAAACAATAGATGTCTATTTTTCCACAGTTCTGGGGCTGGCAGTCTGAGATCCAGGGTCGGCAGGGTGGCTTCTTCTGAGGCCTCTCCCCTTGGCTTGTAGGTGGCCACTGTCTCTCCGCGTCTTCCCTGCGCATGCCTGTGTCCTGCTCTTCTTGTAAGGACCCGCTCGCATTGGATCCAGGCCCAGCCTACCGACCTCAATTGACCTTAATTACTTCTTTAAAGACCCTATCTGCAAATGCTGTCACATTCTGAGGGACTGGGGGTTAGGACTTCAACCTATAAATTTTGGGGGACACAGTTCAGCCCATAACAGGAACAGAGCCTTGGTGGTCACATGTGTTAATAAATGATGAAAGAGCAAAAGAATGAATGGATTCGCCATCCCTTCAGGAGAAATAAAACAACCTTCTGGGTGGAAACCACAGCTTGGTTTATGGGGCGAGGGCAGAAGGAGACCAAGATTGCTGCCTTCGGGGGAGGCACGCAGACCAGGGAGCGCCCTGCAGTGTATTCTGGATTTGAGGCCTGTCCTGCAGCTCACCTGGCATCTGTAGTCAACCCAGAGGCCCAAGGCAATGGTGAACCAAATTTATTCCAAATGGGTTTAATTGTTTTCTTTTTAATTTTATTTATACTTTTGAAATTACAAAAATAATGTATATTTGTTGTAAGAGGAGAAACCTCTGCAAATGCTCCCATCTCATTCAGAGTAAAAGGCACTGGCCAAGGAGGGTCTCACTAATGCCCCCAATTGCTCGTCACCCTCTAACCGCATCTTCTAGCACTCTCCCTCATTCATGCCTTCCTGGCCACATCTGCCTCCTTGCTGTTCAGATATTCCAAGCCTGGTCCACCACAGGGACTTTGTGCCTGCTCTTCCTCTGCCAGGAGTGTCCTCCCTCCACGTGTCCTCACAGCTGAGGCCTTCTGACCACCCGTGAACAACCGGATCCATCTCCTTGTCATTGTGTACTTTCATTTCCCTGATAGTTGTGAGACTGAGTGTCTTTTTATATGTTTGTAAGCAATTTGTTTTTCCTCCTCTAAGAATTGCCTACTTGTATCTTTAGCTGAATTTTATCTCAGACTGGTTGTCTTAGTTTTCATTTTTCAAAATATTATCAACTGAATTCTAAACCTGTAAAAAACTTTAGGAATGAAGCTGTTCATCACAGAATTACTTACAGTGGTGAAAAATTGGAAACAAATGACCATAAGTGGCAAATGGTTAAATAAATAGGGGGAGGATTATTATGCAACCATGAAAAAGGATAATTAGCAAAACTATGAAGTAACATGAAATATGAATATATGAAATAACACGAAAATATAATATTAAATTATAATGTAATATCAACTGAAAAAGCAGATTTTTTTCAGGGAAATTTTTTTATGGAGAATTATTACAATTTATAAATAACAAGTACCTTGGAAGGCAATCTGCCATCTTATTAATAGTGGCTGTGTTTGCGTGTGTTATTATAGATGATTTTGACTTTTTCTACTTTGCTGCACTTTTTTTTTAATTGAGGTAACACTGGTTTGTAACATTATATAAATTTCAGGTGTACATCATTCTATTTCCATTTCTGTCTAGATTACATCATGTTCACCACCCAAAGACTAACTACAATCCATCACCACACACGCATTGCCCAGTCACCCCTTTCGCCCTCCTCCCGCCCCTCTTTCCCTCTGGTAACCATGAATCCAATCTCTGTATCTCTGTGTTTATCTGTTATTTGTTGTTGTTTTTATCTTCTACTTAGGAGTGAAATCATGTGGTATTTGACTTTCTCCCTCTGACTTATTTCACTTAGCATAATACCCTCATGGTCCATCCATGCTGTCGCAAATGTCAAGATTTCATCGTTTTATGGCTGGGTAGTATTCCATTGTGCATATATACCACATCTTCTTTATCCATTCATCCCTTGATGGGCACCTAGGTTGCTATTGTGAATAATGCTGCAGTGAACATAGGGTTGCATGTATCTTTATGTATTCGTGCTTTCATGTTCTTTGGATAAATACCCAGAAGTCAAATAGCTGGATCATACGGTATTTCTATTCTTAATTTTTTGAGGAATCTCCATACTGCTTTCTGTAGAGGCTGCACCAGTTTGCACTCCCACCAGCAGTGTCTGAGAGTTCCCTTCTCTCCACATCCTCCCCAACACTTGTTGTTTCCTGTCTTGTTAATTATAGCCATTCTGATGAGTGTGAGGTGACATCTCATTGCAGTTACCCTGCACTTTTATAATAAGTTGATTTACTTGAAAATGAAAAGTGATCACAGAAAAATTTTATTGCACAAATTATAACAAGTTTAATGGAAATAAAAATATAAGAATGGAAATATTTGCTCATAATCCTGTTACCCCTGAGAAATCAAACAGCCTCCTTTCTTCCCCGGAATCGTTGTCCCCTTGTCCCCTTGGAATCCTTGTCTATGAGGATACATAATTGTAGCTCGCCGTGCCCAGAGATTAGCTTTACAATGAAACACGAGCATTTGAAATGCAACACTGAGGAAGTGGAGTTGAGCAGGCTGTGGCAAATTAAAGTGAGTAGCAATAAATTATATGGCACTAGTAAATTGTACGGACTTGTTCTGCAGGTCAAGGTGATCAGGGAGTCTCCAGGTGGGTCAGCTCTATGGGCATTGGCCAGTGTGCGTCCTGGCCTCACATTCGCTGGCAGGCCATCCTTCCCTAGGGGCCTCTCAGCCCCCTGCCCCCTCAGAGAAAGAAGGCCAAGCGTAGAGTCAGGGTATCACCTGCTAACATGGTGCGGTCCTCCGATAAGGAAGGACTCCACGGCCTGGTGAGGAGACCCCTCCCCAGCCCCGAGGACCGTAAGTTGTCAAGGGCAGTACCAAATGGTGGTTAGGATTTGGACCAAATGGTATCTGGACAACAGGTCCAAACAGGCCTGCGTTCAACCCTGGCTTTAACCTCTGAGTCTCACTTTCTTCAGCTGTAAAGTCACAGTTGCCGTAAGGATGAAATGAGCAAACTCCCATGTGCTTCCTGACACAAAATAAATCTTCAGCCAGTGGTTCTCATTATTACCTGCATCCAGCCTATATCTTTCCTGCTGCAGGGAAGGTCAGTCGCTCAATGAAAGGGAGCAACCACCTGAGGAAGGTCTGGGTGCTTCTGGGGCGGTGGTCAGTGGGCTGGGCATCACACACAGTACACCACAGGCACCCCAGAGCTGCTGCCACTGCCTTCCTAAGCACGTGACTTCCTGTTTTCTGAATTCTTAGCCTGCAATGTCATCACCACTTGTGTCTGAGCCTGGTGGGGGGCTGGGCAGCTGCAGGACCCTGGGAACAAGGTTGGGACGCAAAAGGTGGGCGGGGCTTGGGGGCTGGCCATCCTACCCACATTGTGGGCTTTATGGTTAATATTGATGCTGTCAGTGCCTCTGTACTGAGAGCCTACCGGGTAGCAAGCCCATCCCCTTTAAGTGCCACACACCCTGGGAGGTCACTGGGAGATTGTCCTGTGGTCACACAGCTAGTTCAGCAGCAGAGCCAGGCCTTGGACTCAGGTTCTCTATGTTCTTGCTGTGATGCTAAAGTGCTTCCTATTACGGGGGAGACAAGCTGGACACGGGTGGGACTTTAAAGGCTGCCTCATGGAAGGAGGAGAATCTGTGTTCTTTGTGCTTCTGAAGGCAGAACTGGGACCTAGTTGCTTTTTTAAAACCCTGAAAGTTAGAGCTCTCCACCAGTGATTGATGGGTGGTGAGCTCCCTGTCACCCAAGATATTCAAGCAGAGGCTAGAGATGCCAGAGAAGAAATTCCTGCAAAGCTCTCTGGCTGAGAGGAACCCCAGAGGCAATGGGATAAAGGGGAGAGACAAGGGACTTTGCATCAGATGCACTTAGGAACTTTCTTGCTGAGTGACCTTTCTGAGCCTCAGTTTCCTCATCTGCAAAATAGAATCGAGGATTAAGTCAGATAATCCTGACTTATTAGGACAGGGCAAAGAGTTCTCCAAACTGTACACAGGGGGCCAATCTCTAAACTGTATGCCGGGGGCCAATGTAAGTTACCCCATTATCATTTCGTGAAGCCAGGAGCACTCACAATGCCCACACACTATTGAGCCCCTACTATGTGCAGGCACTTTGTGCAGATTCATTGTCTGACTTCATCCTTGTACACCCTGAAAGGTGGGTATCTCCATCATGAGCAAGGAACCTGACCAGGTCCTGTCCCCAACCTTGGCATGAAGGGGTGACAGGTGGGAAGGCCTGGTCTGCTCCTCCTGCTCTTTGTACCCACGGAGCCTCTATGGTGGCAGAGAGGCCACTGGAGACCCGTGGGCTCAGTATGTGCCACCGTGCAGGACACTTCCCCCTCACTCTCTCATTTTATCTGCGTACCTACCCTGTGAAGTCAGTCTTCTTAAACCCCTTTTGCGGATGGGGGCTCTGAAGCTCAGGGGGCTAGGAAAGCTGTCCCCCAACACAGAGCCAGCGAGAGGCAGATTCAGAATTTGCATCTGAGTCTTTCTGGCTCCAAGGCCTATGTTCCTTCCTCTTCTCAGGCGGTCTAGAGCTGGGTGAGGAGGGAAATAAGCAAGTGAACTCAAAATGCATCACTGTGCTTTCCAGGACTGTAGGGGAGGGGTCACAGGTGAAAAGTTCACGAGCCGCTGTGACTAAGTGTCAAAAGCCAGCAAACAGTAACGGCTGTGAGCCTCTGAGAGCTGGGTGCAAACTCTGTGTCCTGTCCCCAAAGATGAGATGCACCTGAGGCAGAGGTAAGATAAGTACATGGAATCAGGAGACCCAGTGATCCCATCCAGCTCTACCACTAAGCTGCAGGTGTCCTTGGGGAAGTTACGTTATTCCTCTGGTCCCAGTTTATCAACCTGTGAATTGGGCCCAGTACTAGCCGCCTGCCTACTTTCTGGGCTTCCATGGGAATCAACTCCATCAGGCACAGGAGCAGTATCTACAGGAGTTGGATGTGAGAGGTTCTGCAGATGCCCTGCTCCTAAGCAGGATGTGCTGGAGGAGTAGGCTGGCTGGAGGGGAGACGGGCACCAGTGTATACTTGCAGCTTCCGGCTATGGCAGGACCAGGTTGATTAAGACCTGTTTTCCCTGGTCTCAGAAGTTCACAGCCTGGCTGAGGGACACACAATACAATTCAAATACACCTCACCGAGAGAAGCCAGATTCTGTAACAGCAGGTGCCTCCCCCAGGCCCTCTGGGGTCCCGGAATCTTCCTGTTAATGGTCAGTGCCATGAAACTTCCTGAACTCAGGGCTTTCATGAAGATGACAAAAGGGTGTATAGAGATGACTAGGCTCACTCTCACTAATAAGACATGACATTTTTAGACGCAATTAACCGTACGGATAGATACTCTGATCCGTCTCTGGTTGCTCCTGGAGTCCCCTCTGGACGTTTCACATGGGCTGTTCCAGGTTTCCAGCTACAGGGTAGGAGGGCTCCAGCTTATGATGCTTCAAGTAAAACTGCGGGTGGCGCCATGGGGAAGTTGTGCCCCAGCTCCCGGCGGAGCAGAGCGGCTGAGGGGTTGAGGCCGGGGCTCACGACCCACCGCCTGAGCACCGCGCAGGGCGCCACCCTGGGGCTGTGGCGCAGCCCTCGGCTTGCAGGATGGGTGGCAGGTCCAGGGGCCAGGGCTCCGGGGACAACGCCCCCCTCACCGAGGCGCTTTTCGAGCCGCTGGGCGAGAGCGTGACAACGCTCTACCTGAGGCTGTTCATCCAGGTGGGTCATGAGCCGATGCCCCCACCAGCGGGACCAGTGTGCCGGGGAGGAAGGTGCTCTGTCTGCCCATCTTTTCACTTCCGCCAAGAACACGGTGCAGGTGGATGGGAGACAGGGTCGTTCCGAGGTCTCAGTCCCCGGAGCTGTCCACTGCCCTCTCCGCTGTGACCCAGGGCAGCATGAAGGTTTTCCCTGCAGATGAGATAGAGCAGGTTTCCAACAAGGATGATGTGGAGACTTCTCTGAAGGAAGTAGCGAAGGAGACCTAAGGATGATGAGGCAGTGGTGTCCCACACGTTGGCCCCCCTCCTGCATGTCATCTCAGTGAGCCACATGGTCCAATCTGTGGGACAGGAAGCCGAGTACAGAGGCTGCCGCATTCCACTGGGGAGACTCTCAAAGGGGAGGGGCCGCTGGCATTAAGCCCTTGTTGGGTCAATCCCTCACCTCCTGGGAGATGTGGTTTTCTTGTGAGGCTGTAACCTGCTGGCCCGCTGCATCGGTGCCTACCTGGTATGACAGTGTGATGACAGGGGGCTGAGAAACAACCAGAATCCAGGCTCCCAGCTCAGCCAGGCCCTTGGCCATCCTGAGCTACCCCGAGCTTGTGGTGGGGGTTCAGTGAGCATGCTGACTGGCCCCTTCCTGCTGCCGGTGAACAACTGTGGGCCGCAGGCAGGGCTCCCCCTTCATCCCCACTGCTCAGTGCCAGACCCACCGCTGTAGGTGCTTGTGTGCACAGGGCCGGGCCCCCGGGGGCTTCAGCCTGCTTTTCCGCCAGGTGTTATCGGGATGGTGCTTTGCCCTGGAGTAACCTGAATTACCTAAAAAACACGCTGTCGCAGCCTGGCCATCCTGGGGGAGGCCTGATCATCCTGGGGCACCTGCGCGATGACCCCAACCCAGCAACACCCAGATGTGCTCCAGCGCAACTGGGCTTCAGCGCCCACAGTTGCCCTGCGTCTGTCCAGATGCAGGAGTCTGGTGTGGTGGGGCTGTGCCCAGTGGATTGGGTCACCTGTCAGGCCTGGGAAAGGCAGGGTGGGGTCAGGAATTGGGGCAGAATCCCCTTACTTCTCAGATGTGCTGAGTCTTCCTTGTGCAGGGGCTAGAGAATGGCTCGTTCCATCCCAGGTTTGATGGGAAAAGGCTCATGAGGTCAGATCCCAGCCCCGGCTCCCATCCTGCACTCGGCTGGGAGCATCACTCTCCTGTTTGTAAATAGGGTGTGTGCCCCTTCCACGAGGCTGCCGTCATGTCAGGACCCGTGCTCGGAGGCTGTTGCTAGGCTCTGTCTTCGTTTTCCTCAGCGCTACTTTTCTGATTTGAAGGCAGCATCTTCTGAATGGCAAATCATGTGACTGCTCAGAATGCATCCCCTCATCAAATGCTCGTCGTTGTAATGGTGATGCCTCACGTGTGGGACCTGGTTACCTGTGCGTGTGAACACCCAGAAGTTAGGGAGATCGGTGGCTCTAATCCTACCTAGTTTCAAACTTCCTGATGTGGTTTGACACTTTCTCTCTCAAATAAATGTGTAGTATTATCCCCATTTTACAGATGAGGAAACTGAGACTTAGGGAAGTTCAGTAATACGTGGAAGTACACAAAAGTTACAGTGTATCAGAAGGCCTGAGGCTTTGAGTTTGCTCTTCCTCTCTGCCTGTGACGTTTATATCTGTTGTAGGGCACGGCTGTATCCCTATGGAAGGCTGCGCTCGTGTGAGCTTGCAGCTCTGAGCCTCCATCCTGGCCCTGCGTGGGCCTATGCTCATCCCAGGCCCCACCCAGACCAATTAAATGAGAACCCAGGGGGAGGGGGTGGGCCGATTCTAATGTGCAGCCAGGACTGAGAGTCTGTGTGAGAACCCTCAGTCAGTCTCTGGGCCCTCTTTCAAACACCGGGCTTCTCCCAGGTGCTGTGATTCTGGGGTGGAGGACAGGGGGGCCTGAGATAAAGCAGCTTCTTCGGTTGTATGGGAAAGCGGCCACCAGGTAACACTGTTAAACACCTCCTAGGAAGCAGCCAACGGTTCCCTTGGGGACTGGATGCAGTGGGGATATGAGCAAGGCGCACAAGTGGCTCAGGGAAGGAGGTGAACATGGGGATCCCTTGGGGATGGAAGAGGAGGAGGCAGAGAAGCTGGGACCCGGAAGGGAGTGGCTGTGGCTCATGCCTTTGAGTTGGCATCTTGGAAAACTGTCTGCTGTTCAAGGGAAACCCCTCCACTCTGCCTGTGGCCTCATGACCTAAGCTGTAAGCTGCATGAGGGCGGGGACTCAGAAGACCCTACCCAAATGCTAGACATCATTGTCCTTATTAAGGAGGAAATTTACAAAAACACCTACAATACATTACCTCACTCAGTTCTCACCACTACCCTTAAGGTAGATATAGTTACCTTGCATTTTATAGATGGAGGAACTGAGGCCCAGAGAGGTGAGGTGACTTGCCCAAGACCACAAAGCTGCTTCGTGGTAATGGAAAGACTAGAACCCACCTGACACCCGATCCTGGGCTCTTTCTATTTCAACATGCCCTGGCATAGAGCAGGTGCCCAATAAATATTTAATCAATTATGTAATTGAATTAGGCCCTGGGTCCCTTCGAGGAACTTTCTGGGCTATCGCTCCCTTCCTCAGGCCCATCCCTCCCAGCATGGGCACAGTTGGACTGGGCAGAGAGTGGGTCCTTATCCTGGAAGTGTATTGTGGTTAACATCCTCTCCTCTGCCAAACCACACACGACACTTGTCATTGGTCATAAAATCATGATCCTCTTTGGAGAGAAAGAAAACCTGCGCCTATTACTGATCTCCGGGGAGGCGCCGATTCCCCTCCCCCACTGTGCTGGCTCTGCACAACACGAAGAAATATTTCTTCTTATTTGTTCTAAATTTACTGTCCAGTAATTTTTCTGTTCTCATTTTATGAGACAGGCAGCTGAGCGATATTCTCCCAGCCCTTTTTCTGAATCTCAACCACCTCAGTAAATCATTACTGACATCTCCTCTCTAGTCCTAAAAGAAAAAATAACCCAGCCTTGGTGGCCTTTGCTGGGGTCTGGCCTGTTTCCTGGAGACCTTCAAGCTCCCACCTTCGGTCATTGGGGGGGGGGGGGGGGGCTTCCGGCGCTGCCTCAGGGCCAGAGGGCAGAACAGCTCCGGCCCCCCTCCCCCGCCCCCTCCCATCCTCCTCCCGACCCCCGCACCTTCCCTGAAAATTCCACTATATCTACGATTGTCCGCCTTGCGCTCTGATGTTGAGGTTGGAGGAGGAGGCAGAAATGAAGAAGGTGCAGCCGTTGGTCTCCAGCGCTTGCAGCCCAGATGCATGGGGATCTCATAACCCACCACGTTGTGTCTGTAGAGTGCTTTGTGGGGTGCAGGCTCCTGCACCTCCATCAGCACACTGACTTTTCACTAGGGGCCAAGGTGGCGGGACAGAATCGCATTTCAGCAGCCGTTGACTGGGTGGGCTGGTGCTAGCCAGGGAGGGCTTGGAAGAGGAACCGGCTCAGGGGAAGGCAGGCAGGTAGGAAGGTACCTGCGTGCCCCAGGAAGAGTGGCATCCACACCACAGGGGCAGGGAGGCAGTGGGGGGAGGGCGGGCGTGGGGGGCGCTGAGCCTGGGCTGCTAAGTCAGGACCGGAGCCAGCTCGACGAGGAGTTTGGACTTTGTTCCGAGTGACTAGGTCGCCGATGGTTTCCGAGCCGGGCCTGCGGGAAGTCTACGGAGAGACCAGCTGCCGGCAGCCAGGAGGAGTCCTGCATTAGGGCGGACGGCGGGATTCAGGGGCTGGGGGAGGGGACTCTGGGACAGGCTTGAATCACCTGCTCTCACGGCCTGTGGGGGAAGCCAAACGTCGCTTCTGCGGAAGGGTGGGCAGGGCTGGGCCCCGGGCAGGAGGGCGAAGGGAGGGGAGACGCACTGCCGGGCGGACGCACGCCCGGGGCCGCCTCTCCCTTGCCGTGCGTGTGTGCTCCTGGGGAAACCTGAGGCTCTCGGTGCCTCAGTTTCCATGTGGTGCTGTTGGTATGATCTGACAAGTTATTACATTAGCACAGAGTACACACTGAAGAAATGTTACGGTCTCACTCTAACAGAAGAGACAGCTAAAAGAGGGTAAACAGCTTGCCTCAAGTCACAACCGGAAGGGATAAGACAGCGCTCAAGCGCGCATTATCCGCTCCTTGTGCCCCGACATTAGTCTGCAGGCGACCAGCAGAGGGCGCGCCGGCCCCGGGGGAGACAGCCGTCCTCTGCTGGGGCGCGGCGCGCGCTGGAGCGAGAGGCTCCGGGCCGTTTCCCGGGTTGGGGTACTGCGCGCAAACCTAGGAGGAAGCACAGTCCAGACTAAAATCCGTGTCTCCTCACTGACAGTGCGGTGAGCTTTCAAAGAGAAATGCTGGCTTTTGGGTTTTTTCCAGTTATTTTATTGAGGTCATAATGTTTTATAACATTGTGTAATTTCAGGTGTACATTATTATTTATCAGTTTATATAGACTGCCTCGTGCTCACCACCAACAGTCTAATTTTTATGTCACCATATATATGTGCCCCTTTACCCCTTTCACTCACCCCCCCCCCCCCAACTCCCTTCTCCTCTGGTAACTGTTAATCTGTTCTTTTTATTATCCATGTGTTTATCTTCCACATATAAGTGAAATCATGAAATGCTGACTTTCATTTAGCTAGAATATGTAAGGTACCTCCTTCCCCAGCCCCATTGTACTCCAGTGCTACTGCCAACCAAGTACCCATTAACCAGTTTGACAAGGTTAATATGGCGGGAGGGATTAGGGATCTCTTGGAAATTTGGGGTGGGATAGGCTAAATAGAGACCTCTGAGCTGCATTTTCTAGGATGTATGAGATATTACCAGATGGCTGGGTTCCAGGGAGAGGAAGGGAGGGAATATGTAGAGGGAACAGTGCATGCAAAGGCACAGAGGCAAATAGTCTGGAAGAGCAAGGTGCATCCTGGCAATGGTGAGCTTGTAGCCGGGTAGGAGGGGGGCCAGGGGAGGCTGAGGCCGTGCAGCTAGGACTGGGGGGTAGGGAGATGCCAGTTTCCCGTGGAGAGGAGCAATCACCAAAGATACCTCTGTCTGTTGCTCATGAGACTCCTCAGGGCCCAGGGGGTGAACCCCAGAACCGCACCCCACTGCCCCGGGTGGGAGACCCTGTTCAGTGCCTGGGACCCAAGAAGCAGGGAGTCAGGAGGGGAGAGTTGACCCAAATTCTCACTGTCCTAATTAAGCTAAAGATTGAAATGATCTCATTCACCAGCAAGTCTCTGAACCTGCCCTTGCCAGTCCCCCAGAGTCCTATTTTCTCCCTGTGGGGAGGTCTCAAGGAGCCACACACCCTAATTCAGGTGGTGCCATTCATCCAGACGTGGGCATCTTACGGAGGCTTCCAGAGTGTGTGGTTCACACTGGGCTCATGCACAGCTGGGCTCCCACGACCCGGAGGCAGCAGTCCTGTGTGCATTGGACAGCCGCACCTTCCCACCTAGCTTCTGCCTCCCTCCCATCTTCTCAGGCTCTGTGGCCCCACCAGGCGCCACATCCGCTGTTGGGGCAGGCTAGGTTTACCCAGGAGCTGGTTCAGGGGGGCGAGAGGGAGGTTGTGGTCAGATAGGGTGTGGGAATTGGTTCCAGCTCCCCTTGTCATGATTTCCTTGATCAGTCAGTCAGTCATGCGGCTACCCTGGGGTGGTGGGGGTGTCCTGTCACCCTGGGCCTGGCTGACCAGTCTCATCTCTTGGCACAGATGCACAGAGCTATGGTCTGCTGGATCCCAAACTCTGCTACGTATTGGATGGGATCCTCTTCATCTACGGTGTCATTGTCACTGCCCTGTTCCTCAGAATGAAGGTTAGTCCCCCTGGGCTCTGAGGGGAGGGTGTGGGCTCCCCCACTGGGTGGATGTTCAGAGGGGTTTTGGTTTTGGAAAGTCTCAAGCATGGGGTGCCTGGGGCTTGGTGTCCACGGGCAAAGCAAGGACCAGAAAGCGTGCACGTTGGGCGGGCTGGGGGCTTAGGTTGTGTCTGGCGGAGCTGGACACTGTGGGAAGGAAAGCCTGGTGCTGCGTGCCTCCCTGAGGAGCCTCAACTCATTGCTCTTTTGGATTTTGGACTTTGGCAAAAGACTTTATTTGAAAAACAGTCTTACTGATTTTCTTTTTTTGACTCTGAACCACGCTGCCCGGGACGGTCTCTCAGGCGGAGACCCCAGCGCAAGAAAGCCAGGCTGGCTGTGCCTCGGGCAGGGCCCCGGGACACTAAGCTAGTGCGACGCAGGGACACCCTGCCCCAGAGGTCAAGATAGGAGCTACGACCTCGTGCAGACGCCGTCCATCTGGGACTGTCCTCCGAGGCCCTGGGAGCGAGGGCCTGGACGGCACCCGGGGGCGCGGACCACAGCTGGCGCCTGTGCGCACGCGCGAGGAAGCCGGGGGGCCAGGGCCGGGGAGCCGGGAGGCCCGGCGCGCTCACCGACCGCATCTCTCTTGCAGTTCGGCCGGCGCGCGGACGCCCCAGCGGAGCCGCAGGGCGGGGGCCTACTCTACCAAGTGAGTCATCTCCGCCGGGGGCCGGGCGCGGAGCCATGCGGGGTGGTCCCTGTCCCTGCCCGGGGTGCAGTGGGAAGCGCCTGCTCCCGCGAGCCCGCGCCCCCGCACTTGCACAGCCCGGGTGCCAGGGTTCTCCCGGCGCAGAGGGCTTCTGGGCGAACCCCCACCATGCTCATGCACGGGCTCCGAGATGACAGCGTCCCAGGGGCCAGTCTCCTCTCCCCCCTACCCCCCCACCCCCGCCTCCCGCCCCCCGCCCCCCGCCCCCGTCCCTGCTCCTTCCTTAGTGACCACCGCGCAGGGGGCCGGCCGGTCCAGCGGGACCTGCCTTCTCTTTCCCGTTTCCCGGCTGTGACGCTGTCCCATCTGTGCTAGGAGCTCAACCTGGGACGAAGAGAGGAGTATGACGGCATCGCGGATAAGAGACGAGCCCGGGACCCGGAGATGGGAGGGAAACAGGTAATAACTCCGCGCGTGCGCCCGTGCTCTCTGAGCCCTGTGCGGGGCTTGTTGTTAGAGAGGGCGAGTGGGAGAGACCGTCGGTTTCCTTCACACCCCACCACCAGCCCCATCCTTCCACCTGAGCTCTTCTCTCCTCTTTATCTGGACTAGAAGAGGTGAGGAGGGGTGAGGGAAGAGGGGTCAGTAGGACCTGCTGGGGTGGCCCTTCAGGGAGGGGAAGCCTGTGCGCAAGGGCATGTGCCACCGTGCATTAAGGAGTATGAGACGGGGGAGGGCCCCCAGGGTCCGAGAGTGGCCGAGGTGAGGCTTTGGGAGCTCAGGGAGGGGACAAGCTGGTGGCAGAGCCCACAGACGGTGGGGGGAGTGGGGAGGGTGGTGCAGCTCTCCTGGGCTGGATTCCTGCTTCTCCACCTCTAACTTCTTCCCCTTGCCTCTCCCAGCAGAGGAGGAAGAACCCTCAGGAAGTCGTGTACAATGTGAGTAGAGCAGTGGAACGGCTTCCCTTAGGAAGTCCGAGGGAAGGGCTGGGGGAGGGCTCAGGGTGAAGCCTTTGCGGGCCTTGACTTTCACTTGCCTGCACCAAATACAGCTTCAGCTGCTTGCTGCCTGCAGTGTCCACTTCTAGGAAAGCTCCTCCGCCTGCCTTCCCTCCCTCAGCCCCTGAGCCTGCTGCTGGAGTCCCCTGATCGCCTGGAGGGGTGGGGGGCTTGGGCAAGCCCCTTCTGAGGGGCTCCTGATCCTAGGGGCTGCAGTAGTCTGCTGAGTATCGCTTCTTGTGGAAAAGTCCATCTCGCCATCCTGGCTGTGCGTCTGATTGTGGCTTTCAGATGTTGAGCTGGGTCTGCCACGCAGGGGACCCTTGTGGGTGGTGACCTGCTGTAAAGAGAGCAGCTCTCCTTCCCTCTGGCAGTCGGTTGACCCACAGCCTGTGCGGCTGGCTGGGTAGAGACAGCTTGCTCAAATAAATGATTCTGGGGCTCCAGGTGAGCCCTTGCGTTGTCCAACATTCATGTCCTTTGGCTGGAACTCCACGTCTCATTTTTTTGAACCAAACCTGAGCTGCTCAGCTCAGTGCGAGGGACTGCAGCTCGGAGAAGCTTCCAAAGGGCTGAGGAAGAGGAGGGTGGGGTTGGGGCTGGCTGTGGGCAGAGATGTTTGTGTGAATAAGGCCTGGACCCTTGACTGTGGGAGCCCCCCACCAACTCGGGAATTCAGAGGCTTCCTCTTGTGGGGAGCCCACTGTTTTCTGCGTTAGTTGGTAAAACCAGTGTCTCATGCCCACTTCTTCTCCAGTCTCTGCAGAAAGACAAGATGGCAGAAGCCTACAGTGAGATTAGGGTGAAAGGCGAGGTGAGTGCTGCTCTTTTTAATTCCCAAGGATTGGGTGGGGGGTGCTCCAGAGAAGTTCCACACGGGCTTCCGACACGCCTGCCGTGGGCCTCCATCCGTCCATCCCTCCTACCACCTGCAGAAGCCCAGGTGGCGGCCGCCAGAGGACGAGGTTAACCCGCTCTCACCTACTTGACAGAACTGAAGACACTAAAGAAGGGCTGGTGCTCTTTTAGGACTGAAAAACCAAGTGTAGATTCTAGGACAGCCTATGCTTTGCCAAAGCAGGTCAAATTGGTCGCCATTAACAACAGTAATTATCAAGTGCTTACCGCGTGCCAACGTGTGTTCAGTGCTCAGGACCGCGGGGCCCCTTGCTCCTAAATGATTAAGAATTTCCAAATGGTGAGAGCAGAGTCCTGAGCCCTTCTAAGCAGGGGCCCCGTGTGACTGTAGGTCGCACGTGCACGAAGCCGGCCTGGTCAGTGCTCTGCCAGGTAGATGGTCTCCTTTCCTTCCCAGGTCACACAGCGGGTGAAAAGGGGAGCCAGGATTTCGAGGGGCTCTCCAGCCAGAGTGGCAGCCCCTCTGTAGTTGCCATTCCCAGGGAGCATTGATGATGAGCCAAGAATTGTGAGAGCTGCTGCAAAGCCCATTTATTCCAGGCCGTGGGCAATGCGGCCAGCTCCCGTGTGACCCAGATCCTGGGACTCTGACGTCTGGGAGGATCCGAGTGGGACAGAGCAGACTCAGGCCCTGTCAGAGCCAGGCCTCACCTTACTCTGCAGAGGCCAGGGCCTGACCAGTGGCCGGAGGACCCTTCTCTCCCAGGGCAGGGGTGCTGGCTGGGAAGCAGTCCCTGCCACTCTCTGGAGGCCCCTCGAGTAGGACCCTTGAGTAGAACGGCCACTGCTGTCAGACTCTCTAACCCTTTTCTTGTCTCCTTCCCACAGAACCAGCGGCGGAGAGGCAAGGGGCACGATGACCTTTACCAGGTAGGAGCTGATGGCACTGCCTCATCTGTGCTGCCCGCTCTCCTTCCCAGGGCTGCGCCGTCTAACCAGGGTTGAGGTCAGGGCAAGCTTGGGGCACCCATTCGGGCCTGTGGTGACTCCTCTGCCAGTCAGACCCTGGGGCAGGTCTGGGATTCAGCCATTCAAGCCCATAACTTGGCTCCAGCCAGGAGGCCATGGGAGCCCTGGGCACTGGGCACAGCAGACGAGCAGCAGCTGCCCAGAGGCTGTGTGATGTTGTCCTAAGGGCAGGAGTAGGCAAAGGATGCCACAGAAGCCCTTTCCTCCACTGCTCTAGGCCCTGGCCGAAGCCTTGCTCTGCCCTGTAGCCTCAGACTTAATATGATGGGAAGATGGGCGGGAAGATTGAAGGAAAAAAAAAATTCAAGAAAAATAACTTTACAAAGAAAGTGTTATTATAGTCAGGTGCCTGGCTTATGCAAAGCAGTGTGCATAATTATGCAAACTAAGCACAGCCAACCTACTTCTCTAAAATATAATCCCTAGCGGGTTCTCACTTTGCTCCTTCTGGCTCCTGTGGGCTGTTGACAGCTCGCTCGACTGACTCCAGAGTGTCAGGCCACCTGGCTTGCCTGAGTTCAGAGTGATGTGACAAGGGCGCCCAGAATTTTACCATGTGTGGCTGTTGTGGCTCTGTCTCCTGGACCAGGGAAAGAGGTGTTCCAGTGAGACTGGGACCAGCCTGCCTGTTCCTTGCCTAGGACATAACTATAGTAGCATGGCCTGGGAAGGGGGCTCAGGCAGGAGGGCTGAGGCCAAGGAGCCCCTCTGTCTCCATGACAAATCCTGGCCTCCTGGAGGCCCAGGTGCCAGGAACAGCAGGTTCTCTGCAGCAGGCTTGGGCCCTTCCTCCTCATTCCAGCTCAGTGTTCCAGGTCGGGGACTCTCCTTCCTCTTTGGTCCAATGGGAGGTCGGCTAGGCCCAAGCTCTATAGGGCACAACACCTGGGAAGCTGGGAAGAAGGTGGGAATTTAGCTGGACAGGAATTGCTCCCAGACCATTCCCCACAGGACACGGAACCCATCTCTCTTGCAGCCTCTGGGCCAAGGCCCTGCCTGAGGCATGAGGGGCTTGTTCCTGGGCCTCCGGAAGCTGGGTGGGTGGTCGCAGGCAGTGCCGCGGAAGACGTGTCTTGGTCTTTAGGTGGGATTGTGCCCACACAGGCCTCCTGTCTCATTCTTCTTTTCCGATTTGCTTTCACTAGGGGCTCAGCTCAGCCACCAAGGACACCTACGATGCCCTCCACATGCAGCCCCTGCCTCCCCGCTAACAGCACAGAGGATTTCACCACTCACAGGCCAGACCTGCAGCTGCCCAGATTGTTAAAGACACAGGATAAAGCATTTACAACCCAGTTCACTCACATTTCTCTACCACCAAAGAATTCCTCTCTGTAAACAGGATGCTTCCAGTTGTAACATTTGGTCATATCCAATTTCAAACCATCACACAGAATATTGTCCCTGGACCCTGTGAGGGAGTGCGTCCCCCAGGATAATGCCCTGACCTTGAGGAGCCTGTTGTGAGCACAGCATGTTCTTGGGTCTTCTGGTTTGCTGGGGACTGTGGGAGGCCCCTCTCCCAGCGGCTCCAGGCTCTTAACCTGGGGGACAGGCACTGTCCTTCTCACAGCTGAGATACCTCTGTGTTTTACAAAGTCCCCAGAGAAACCCCAAATATTAGCGCAAGTCCCAGTAGTCTGTATTGTTCTGTTAGCATTTGAGTCGCTTTGCTCCTGCTGTAAATTTGGCTTCTGTTGTCAACCTACCCCCTCATTTCAAGGGAACTTGTTAATCAGGCTGAGGAGGCTGTCGTGTGTCCCCACGAAGGGTCTGGGCGCAAGGCAAGTGGGGAAGAGAGCCTCAGCAGTCGTCCAGCAGCCAGAGGCAGCTGAAGCAGGGAAGCGGTGGATAAGGTGTAGGAGCAGGGGGGCTGTTGTGGGGGCTCAGGGGGGCAGGAAGGGGCCCGCCTCAGTCAAGCACACATTCCTCATCACAGAACCTGTGTGCCCGGCACTGTGGGGACCGTAGGATACCCCAGCCTGTCCTTCCCCTCCCGGAGCGCACATTATCATAGGGGAGGCGGGTTATGACAAACTGGTATAAAGAACACAGACAGTGTCACGTCAGAGCATGAATGAAGCGTGGGGGGAGGGAGGGAAGGGGCAAAACCACATTCTTTCCAGGCACGTGGTCACCTCACACTCCGAGTGAAAGACAAACTCATTGTGTGATGGCCTTAAGGCAGACTTGGCACCACTCAGACCTATAAAGATCCCAAAGAAAGCAGCAGGGCGGGGAGGACCTCCGCTGACTTCTGGAACATGGCTGTGTAATTCCAGGGCACGTGGCCTGGATGGAAACTGCCTCTGCTCTGCCTGGTTTTAATTTATACTGTTTGCTAAAGCCTTACTCTCTTGCATAATAAATGCTTCAGTGAAATGCTACTCTGCCCTGAGCCTCACTTCAGCAGTCACGCCTGTAATGGTCATTTAGTTACGGGGACAGCAGCCTGCTGCCCTTGCAGTGGGGGCCAAACTGCCGGTCCTCAAGAGAGAACAGGATGGTTCCTTGGAACACGTGGGTCGGAGCAGGTGCGAGTGGCCCAGAAGGCTGCTGTGGGGGTGATGACCCGCTGTGCAAGGTGAACACGCCTTCCAGGCCAGTGCCCAGGGGCTGGGAGGGCAGTGCTCGGAGTGATGTAGTGTGCCGAGCGGCGTGGGCCAGGCTTCATGTGGGAACCGAGAGGGTGATGGGAAAGGAGCCCCGGAGCGCAGGGCTCCCAGAATGTGCCTCATTGGTGGAGTGCGGGAAAATGAGCCGGAGAGAGGCCAGCCGAGCGCTTGGGCGTCAGGAAGCAGCAGCGGTGCCGGCAGAGGGTGTCCGCAAGTTACCTGACAGCTGCCGAGGCCACAGCAGACCCGACAGCCACCAAGGCCAGGGCACAGAACTTCAGTGCAGAGCATTTAGGGAGCAGTGGAGGACAGCAGAGGTCTTTTAGGTCAGTTTCCCTCACAAAAGGTGCCCTGTCCCCAGCGGTATTTCCCCTAACTGCAGGGGCTGTACATAAGGACCCGACTCATCAAGCCACCAGTTAATATTGGGTAAAGACTTTTAAATCCAAAAAGTCTGAGGCCACGGCAGATAAAGCCCCTGAGCATTTGGGACTCCAGCAGGAGTGATGTGCGTGTCTGCCAGGCGTGTACGTATATAACTCACAGGCGACTCAGAGAGAAGGCATTCGATTTGTAACCTGGCCTCAGAGGGGAATTCAGTTCCATTCAACAAATACTCACCCAGCACCTGCCTATTCTGTGCCCAGCATTTTGCAAGCTACCCGGGAGGAAAAGGAAGTTCTCATGACAGAGTTAGGGACTTAGAATTTTGTCAGTGAGGGCTGGCCCTGTGGCAGAGTGGTTATGCTCGCGTGCTCTGCTTTGGCGGCCCAGGGTTTCACTGGTTCGGATCCTGGGTGCAGATAAGGCACCGCTGGTCAGGCCATGCCGAGGCAGCGTCCCACATGGCACAACCAGAAGGACCTACAACTAGAATCTACAATTATGTACTGGGGAGCTTTGGGGAGAAAAAGAAGAAGAAGAAAAAAAGAAGATTGGCAACAGATGTTAGCTCAGGGCCAATCTTTTTTTTTAAAAAAAGAATTTTGTCATCGGATTGCACCCACATCATATAAAGGAACCTTGCATCACACTGCAGTGTCATGATACATGTGGGCAGGCGGGAGGAAGCAGAGTGAGGCGGAGATTGACAGCTGCCAAGGAAGGGGCAGAGACACAGCCTAGCCAGTAGGAGAGAAGCTGTGGGAGTGTTCACGGAAGGAAGGGGCCTCGGAGGACGGATGGATGCTGAGGGCTGTCAGCCCTAATTCTGGAACCTGGTCACGAGGCAAACGAGTGGGAAGATGACACCGTGTTGATTCAGCTGCCTTGATTCCATTAACTGAACTCATCCAGACAACTGACAGCCTCTTTTGAGCTGTGACTCCTTTATCTTCTCCTCACTGGGCTCTTTAAAAACTGAAGTTGGGTTCATCTGTTAGACCAAGTGAGTAAGCCTCACACGTAGCTGCAGGGTCAGAGCTGAGTTATATACCAGCTGTGTGATCTGAATGGCTAGCTTGAAAATAAGAGTTTGACCCAATTCCATAAAGACTTTGACTCAAGAGGCAAAGAGGAAAGCTGGCGGTGAGTTATGGGTGCTGGAGCTGACCTGGGGTGGGTGGGGCAAGAGGACTGAGGGACTATATGCACGATAACCATGTGGGGAAAGCAAGTGGGGAGAGGTCTGAGCCGGTGTGCTGACAGGACGAAGCCCCAGAAGCAAGGTGGGAGAGGCCGCGCAGGGTCCCTGCGCTTCCCGCGGCCTGCAGTTCCCTCTCCAGAGCGCAACCCGACGCCTCGATCCCAGGGAATTACTGACTGTATGACAAGATGTGCCATCAACTTAATTTCAAGTGAAAAACTCCACGCTTAACATAAACATTCACTGTTAAGATGCAGCCCTGTTTCCTAAGTGTTAAACTACAGAGATGTACGTCTCAGAACCAAGGAAATACGGCATTTTACTTGCATTGAGGAACCAAGACATTTTATACATGTGTGTATAAATTAAGATGGAAGATTTCAGTACTTTTTAAAATGACATCACTTTGATGTCACTGAACTCAGAGGTAGGATGTGGATATTTCTGATCAATTTTTTTTCTTCTTGGAGTATGAGTCAAGGCTCCTGGTTTACAAACAGAACATTCAAACACTGAACCTAGGTTAGGCAGGTACAAAAAGGGCAGAGGACCAATTCCAGCTAAGCGGACAGCTCCGGAGGGAACGCAAAGCGTGGCTGGTGGGCCAGCTGCAGCATTTGCTCAGCCGAACCAGGCTGTGGACCTTGTTCTGTCCATGGATAACTCATGATGGATCTTGGTAGCCTGTCACTGAACATTCCTGTGAACTTACGACTAAGTTTTAACTACAGATGTCCTCTAACTTCATCCCCTAGTCTCTGGAGAGAGAGAAAATGCAGCAACAAGAGCAGCTATTATTCACATCCTCCCAATGGGTAATTCAGCTTTGCAGATGTCACCGGAAGGGGCTTAGAACATAACCACCTTATGAAAATGGACTACAGGGTAACAGAATCTCATCAGCACTTATCCTCAGTCCTTAGGATGTGACACCTGGGTTTTGCTTTCTAAAGTCTTTGCCATGCTAGTGAGCATGCCACTGCCTCTATTAGACAGAGGATTTCTGTTAAAAACTTGAAACTGTCTTAAGGAAATAACTTCACAAACTTACATGCAAGCTATAAGTATAAGAAGGGGTGGAATGGAAAAGAATGAGAAGTCCTTTGACATAGGAGCGGGGGAGAAGAGGACCAATATTCGTCTTCCCATGTGGGCCCTTTACAGAAACTTGTAACAAAGGACAGCAGCCCCGAGGAGACAATAGCTCTCCCCATCTCCTAACTCAGGGAGAACCTACGCCTCAGATTCAGTTCACATGTACACTAGACAGGAACGGCTCCCGAAGCTCTTCAACATGCTGAACTTTTCTCTCTGTGGGAAATTCTTTTTAAGATTCACATTTTCCTTTTCATGCAATCAACTAGTTGCATTAAGACCCTAAATACTGAGTAGGACAATAAGCTGGAGGAAGCTAAGTTGTGCACCTCGGACAGGAGAGCCAGGTGCCAAGTTCAAGACTAGCTTCCTCCAGAGGAGTCCCAGAGAACGCACGTTCAGGATGGGCAGGACATGCCGGACAGGCGCGGCACTCTAAACAGGAACTTGGAAAAGCCGTGTTCAATAGCAGTTCTGCAGTCAAATACCCGGCGAGGCGGGAGCTGTGAGGGGTTCCCCGCAGGACCAGTCGAGGGCTTGTGTGTTTGATCGCACAGAGCCCTGGTCGGAAGGAGACTGCTGCTACTGGACTCAGGGTCCCACTGACCTACGAGGCCCTGGGGGCGGGAGGGGGGTGGGGGCAAGGACGCAGTGTGCTCACAGGGGTTCTGGGACTCCGGAGAGCACACGCTGGAAAAGTAAAGCGGGAGGCCACGTGAGCAGTCTGTGGGAACGCATGCGTGAAGCGTCCAGAACACCAACACAGCAACTTCAAAGAAACTCAAACCATGTGAAAACACTTGGAAAATGGTTTAATGATGTTTTACAACAGAAATGAACTGTACAGTTACAGTAAGTTTAATATATATAAAAAATTACAGCAGACAAATGCATCTACACAAAATCTATCATTTCATTCTGATTCACTGTCACCTACACAACCTCTCCCAAGCCTGCAGGCCCCTGCAGGCAGCCCCAGGAGGGGGAATCATGTAAAGGGCACTTTAAAGAGACAGCACCACTCATAGTCCCCATCACCTCCTCAGGCCTCGGGAGGGACCAGCTAATTCCCCTAAATGTAAAGTTGCGTGTGTTTCGGGTTTTCAAAACCAAGAAAATGTGTGTTTCCCAGGGCCCAGGTAACAAGGTCCTGAACTCCAAGTTATGAGCTGATTCTTATAAAATATTCCTATCAGAGGGGAAACGGCTAACTGGGTGCCCTGGGCAGTGAAGCCATACAACAGCCACCCAGACTGCAGAGTCACCTACGGAGAAATGTCAGAGGACTCCCAATAAACCACTCAGGAATTGTCACTGCCTCAGTAAAGCTGCTGGACAAGTTTGGAAAGAATCATTTACACCACATCTTAAGTTTCCACAAAAGAGAACTCAAACTCACATTTTAAAGTTAAGTACATAAAACAAAAAGTTTTGGGAGACCAAGGGGTCAATTTCCCCTTGTGACCCTCCCTTGACAACAGTGGAAAAACACCCCTGAATCAATATCTTTAAAAAACAAGAAGAAAAGAAAAAGGTGGGGGAGTTAAGATATTTAAAGATAGAAAGAAAACACCTTTAGAAAAAACACGATCACTGTCTCTTTAAAACAAAACAAAATCCCAGCTGGGAACAGTAATCAGTGAATATGCAACCCAAATTGAACCTAGTGGAAGTTTATTACTAAATCTTATGTACACTCAGAATGTTTTCATTTTCTTTTTTATTATGAACACCTAGGCAGTGAAAACTGTTATGTCAATACATACATAGACACACCCCAAACATACAAAAATACTATTATTTCAAACTACTAAGAATAGGACAGTTCAGTTATTTTCATGCTATGACTTTAAGGGCATTACACTGAAACAAACAAGAAGTTAAACGACATTTTTTTTAATATCCCAGAAATATACCAAAATATACATCTAAGCTTTGGAATTACTGAGGTTAGACTAATGCAAGTGCTGGGTAATCGTACTTAATACACAAGTCTAAGGTTCTGCAGGAAAGAAATCATCTTTGGTATCTGCATCAGGCTAATATTATTAACATTTGGATTTTGCTTTGGGATAGAGCTTGTATGACCCTAGAACCAGACCCCCTCCCCCAATCAACTGAGATTAAAAAGATCCATGTAAAAAGTCCCTTCATTTGCAAGCCCCCCACCCCCCAAGTTAAAAAGTCACAGGCATCTGCCTAGAGCGAAAGGTCGTGAACACAATGCATAGTTGCACAGTGGCGCTGAAAAAGAAACCGACCACAAGAAGGAGAAATGACAAGCTCGATCATCGTTCTGCATGTTTCCTCACAAACAGGACAGCCACTTCCAAGCAGTTCCAGTACAGGAAAAGAGAAGAAAGGCTCAGAAGGGCCCGTGGGTGTGTGTTCCCCTCACGGCCCAGAGGTCAGAGCACCCAGCAGAGCCGCCAATCGTGCGCCAGCGTCTCCAGCTCCCCCACTCTGTGGAGTCCACGGCCGCGCTAAGCTCCCGTGTGACGTGTTGGTGTCCGTGGACAATCGTGGCGACGGGGTTTTGTCTATGGTTTTGGAACATCTGAAATGCCAATGTGTTCCACAGCACGTGCACAGCTGAAAGAGCCAGAGCTCCTGGGAGGCACCTCTGTAGACCCCGGCGTGGGGCACAGACCCCCGGCCTCCCCTGTGGAGGGCCCCGCCTGCTGGCCTCCCTCCGCCAAACGCCAGGACGCCACAGACTGGACTGACGCTGAAGACTTCCCTTTTCTTTGGTTTTTTTGTTTGTTTTGAGTTTATACAATCATTAAGAAATCTTTGGTTTTGGCTGGAAATTTAAACAGAACAAAACAAAACAAAACAAAGAAACCACCCTCCCTGGCTTACAGCAGCAGTATCAAGACCTGGCAGAGCTTTCCCAGCGCTGGGGTGGGAGCTGAGGGTCGGGGAACTACATTCAAAGAAAAGGTGAAAGGGCTGGGGATGCAGCTTCTAGAGAGCCTGGTGGATATAAGATTGTCAAATAATAACAACATTAATAATAAAAACTTAAATATTTGGATTTTTTCTTTTTGGTCATGTCAAAGGAAAAAAGTGAAATGTGTACGCAGCAGTCAGCTTAAGGGAGCCTTTGGTGTCTTCCCTTCCACCCAAAGTCCTGAAAATAAGCAGAACCCTGAGGCCTCAGAGGGGAAGGGATGGCCTCCACCCACTGGGGGAAAGGCAAGTACAAGAGTTACTGTGCAGCCAGCAGTCAGACAGGTGGGAGGGGGCGGGGTGCGGAGAGCTGGCCAGCCGCTCCAGGCAGGGTGCTGGGGAAAGCAGATGTTAAGAGACCTGCGAAGACCCCTTGCAACAAAAAGAAAGAGAAGATTGCAATTTGCCCTCAGTTTGCAGTAGCTTGTAAGCAGCGACATTCAGAGGCTTTACGAGGTCCCACCCTAGGCTCCAGGTCCCGTGATGCTATAGGCCAGAGTTCAACATTACTCAGAGGGAGGGCAGACTTGGCAACTCTGTAGGGTTTAGAGAAAGTTAAAGCAAGGTCAGGAGTTAGAAATGAGGTATACGACAGCTCCCGGACGTGTGGTGGGCAGGAGCCCCACGCTTACTCACCTAGCCTGTGCTACTGCCACAGATGGAGGAAGTGGGGCCACGGTCTACCGTGGGAGGAGGGCGTGTCCTCGGAGAGGGAGGCTCTCTGGAGTGGGTAATGCACACGTGCCCACTCAAGCAGAGGCAAGAAGCTGGGAGATGCCTGTTTCTCCTCTTTATCTGAACTCAGGGGACACAGGAGACACACCATTTATGTTGTGGAAAGCCAATGTTATAATATGGTTGCAAAGTCATATGCTCCCTCCTTTTATCCCCTCCCAACTGTCTGCCGTTTTAAACACAACCAGGCAGGCAGTGGTCCACTCTCCTCTTAGAAGTATGTGCCTTGTGCAGAGCAGGGTCGGAGCCAAAGACATGGCACCCCACCCCGCCTACGACAGCCTTTCCTATCCCAACTGTCCTTTTAGCTTCTGAAAGTGCATTTCATTTCCTGCTCTATGGTTCAGACCTTGAGACACTGTGAGGGCTGGGTGGGAGCGCAGAGTCTTTTCTCCTCTTGCCTCTGTCCTTTCTCGGTTGAAGGAGATCCCACCTTTGAGCAAGTGTTTGGATGTCCCCTCTTGTTAACAGCACTGCGGCCGGCTGTCTGCCTGCAGACTTGGGGTGCAGCGTTAGGGGACCCAACGCTGCAGCCCAGTTACGAAGGAAGCCTAAGGCTGCTTCTGTGCGGCTGTGGCCGGCCCGAAACAAGGACGGATGAATAAACTAGGGAAAGTCGGGGAACTTTGCAGCAGACCTCAATGTTTTTACAGTAAATTAGTTTTGGGGTGAACTTTCTGACAGTGTCCTGGGTTTGAAGCAGAAGGGGCGCTGGGTGGCGGAGCTCTGCGCAGAGTGGGCAGATCCAGGGACACAGAAAGAATCACAAACGGAACCTTCCCTCCTGAGCCCCAGGGAGTGTCACTTGCCTGCTCAAAGTGGGGTTCCACCATGCACACCTGTTTCCCCATAACTTTGTTTCAAGTGCTCTGATCTTCAATATCCCTGTTACCTACTTATAAACCTACGTAGCGCTTTGAAAGGTCACACAATGTTAATACCACTTTTACACAATGTCAGAACAGTAAGATGACTAGTAAAGCTTTCATGAAGTTCTGCAACCTGATTGTTTTTGATGACATATTAAGAGAGCATTAAGTTTCGTTCCCCTCTCCCTTTCTGTGTTCCATCAAGAGTCACCAGAACAATGAACTACCCAGCTTCTGGAGCCACACACAAAACCCATGGAGCAGTGCAGCTCCAAGGGGGGAAAGGGAGGCCTGCTAGTTTTCCAGGCGATCCTGCTCTTGAAAATGCTTATCCTTTGCACGTGACGGAACAGAGACAGCACAGAAGCACATCTAAATACCGCCTGAACTCAAACAGGCTGTACTGGTTCTATTTATAAGTGTTAGATAAAGGGAAATAACGATAAGAATTCCACCCCCATCTTCTTCCCTCCCCTAAATTTCCCAGCAATTCCAAGAACATCACTGCTGCACTGAGCGACTATCCACCTTCACGGAGCCAGCAGAGTGAAACTCAGTAAGTCTCCTTTCCAAAGCCAGGATAACCAAGGAGACATCCTTCAAAAAGTGGAGAACGGGGCGGGGGGGAAGAAGAGAGGGGAGAGGAAAAGGAAAGAGACAAAAGGAAAGCTTTTCCAGATTCCAGCCTTTTCTCCTATTCCCTCTGCCTGTTTTGCAAACATAAGGATAGACAATGACATGGAAGTGTCTTTGGTATCCAAACCAAATCCCACTTAAGTTCTGTGAGATGGATTGTTTATTTAAAAATAGCCTTTCTGGAAATATAGGCTTTATCTGAACTCGGGAAGCCAAGAAATCTGTCCCAAAGGATGGGCAGAAAGGGCTCTTAATTTTTCCTAAACTGGCACCATTTCTCACTCACATTGCCACCAACAATACTCTCCTCAGTCTCACCAACCAGCCAATCCCTAAAGGTCACACCTGACTTCAGGTGTGAGGAAGCAGGCTGGCTTCCAACTTCTTGGTTTGGTTTTTCTTCTGCTTGTGTTTTTGGTCTAGACAGAATTAGCATTGGCAAGAGAAAAGGAAGTAGGGTTTTAGAACGTTGTGCTACTAGCACAACACTCAATAACATGACAGAGGCTGACAAAAAGAACCTGTTTTATTTTAATGTTCCTAGATTAGGATGCATCAAACTCGTCTCTCCTCTCCTCTTCAAATTAAATGAGGCATGTCTATTTCTGCCTCTATTTCTCCACAACACACCCAGACATTCACACATTCATCCTTTGCCTAAGCTCTTGCTACACACAGAGGTAATGAATCATCAGAGAGGCTGGCAGGGTCTGGGGACATGGGCAGCCATGGGAAGGGATGTAAATGCCCTAGGGGACCCTGAACCTACTGGATAACCCATGTGTAACCTGCATGCCACCACACTGCACTGCAGGTCAGACCACAGAGAGGCCAACGAATCCCAAACCCAATCACAGGGATAATCAAGTTTCCTTTGGCAAGACAGATATAAGGAAAACAAACAAACACATATGAGCAAGGTTTTCCTTCTAACATAATCAACTTCTCCTCTTCCCCCACCCCAACCCTCCCTAACCCTATAAACGGTAACCTATAAGCAGGATCCCAAATACATACAGCATCAATCATGTTCATCAATCATAATAAACATCGGTTCAACTAAATGCTACAGCTAGAATTATTTCCACTATTTATAAAGTTTTTTTCTTTTTACTTATTTATTTGGTTTTTAGTTTAAAACCAGTTGCAACAATGCTAAGCTATGCTGAGGTATTTTATGAAGGTGCCAGAAGCTAGCTGTTACCCACCAGCATCACCCTCACAGATTAAGGAAACACCATTCAAAGAGGAAGGAAGAGAAGAGAGGAAGGGAGATCCAGGTTAGAGTCAACCCAAGAGCCACTCAAGCTGACTGCTTTTCGCGAAGCCAAGAGGAGAAAGCCAAGCAAGGAAGCGCTCATGGATCAGGATGCTGAGAAGAAAGCAAGAGTTCACAAACCATACGGACACGCAGGTGTAAACTGGACAACTCTGAGAAAAAACATATTTCCTGCGCTCCTGATGGAATCCTTTCAGATATCTTACTGGAAACCTCAGGGGTGTCCCATTTCAGTCTCTTGGACTAAGAAAAGAATGAGGCAGAACAGGATTAGCATCAGCCTTTAATGAGGAGAGAATTTATTTATTCTATTCCTGTCCAAGCTCACACTGGTATTGTGTGCACCGTCTATGCAAACCTGGATAATAGCTCATCTTAGTTATTCTTCTTAAAGGAATGGCAAAGGATTTTTTCCTTCTCAAAAGTGAAGGCAAATGCTAAGAAAGACTTACTATTTTACAAGGTATCATCCTCAAAATGTTTTAAGATGAAAATGACTTTAAAATGGCCAGAGCTATGATTACATGAACAATGTCACACATCAAATGCTTTTCACACACACACATACAGAAATGAACTCAAGATGGTTATGATCAACATCAACCCTTGCGCATTTGAATAATTTTAAATTTCAGGTCTTAGTCTTTTTCTCCATTAGTATTGACAGTCTTTTAACAGTTTCAGCTCCAATAAACATGGTTTGAAGAATATATAAATTTTGAATTCATCAATTTTAGATCCTGACTTAATGAGAAAGTATTTGACCAAACTCTCATAACAAATTGTTGAGGCTCTTCTTAAATTGAGGGTTCTCAAACTGCAGACTGATCTCCGGGGAACCCCCTACGAGGTCAAAACAGATTGCCAGCAGCAGGTCCCAACCAGGTACCACGTACCACTGGCCTCCCCATCCCCAGCCCTGATGCTCAGAGCTCACTGACTTCTCCCTGTCCACGCTTCTCCCCTCTCTTCCTGTCTCAAACATTTTACTTTTTTCTTGGTAAAGAAAGTTTTGTGACGATGACATGGTTTGGGAACAACTTTAGACTATGAACTACAGAGAGTTTCTTCTGTAAGCCAAGTGTTTATTAGACATTAATTGCAGTGTTTTATCAGGACTTATAACTTTAGAAATCTACATTATTTTCCTATAATTGCAAAGGTGTCCAGCTTTCCCAGCAATTTAAATAGAAAATTTAATATTAAAGATTGGGCTGAATTTAAATATTGTGTCAAACAAATATCTGTGCTTCTGGATAATATAGACAAGGTTTCTCCCCACCTTCCCAAATAAATGAGGGACAACAGGACAAAATAACATAGAAAAGAGGTATTAATTGTGCTTTTTTCCCCAACAATGAATGAATTATATAGAACAAATTGGCAAGATATCTCACTAAGAACCTTTTAATCTTATTTTCCCCTTAAAAAAAAAAAAGGCTGTTTATTTCTAATAACACTACCATGAAGCACAGGCAGGTACCACCCTACACAAAATGGAAGGTGGATTCCTTTGGTTCCATTTCTCGAGTAATAAGCTGAGTAAATTGGGATGGTACTGATCTTTCTTGTCAAATAAATAAAAGTGTGTATTATATCAGGTAATGGATATGAACATTTTTTAAATTCTAAAAAACTGCCTATGTAACTTCAGAAACATCTAAACTAATATAGCACTCATCTTATTTCTTAAATCAGGAACAATAATATTGTTCCTATGAGAAGCCCTTTTCTAAAGGTCTTTCTGCTCCGTCCTTCAGATTTATACAGGGTATAAATAAAGTTCTTGACCAAACTGCACTGCCTGTGATAAGCAGGACTCAATTACATTCACCACTCCTAGGGAGGCCCATTACCATGGGCAGATACAGTCACTGCTAAATGCATTTAGAATCAGTCTTTGGCTTAACACATGTTAACCAAATTCAGGGATGAAATAAAAATTGCATAAACATTAAGGGGGAAAAAAGAAGAACGACACAATGAACTGTGATGACCTAACTGGCCCTTCCTCTTAGAAATACAGAAACTCAGATGGTCAAAAGGCCCCCTTAACTTCCAGACTCTCCCATATAAGGTGGCTAAAAGTTAAGTCTGAGTACCCTAGCTTAGGAGATCCATTCAATTCCAAAACCACTTCTTGAGATGATAAAAAAGATGATATAGAGTAAAAAAGGACTACCGTTTGAGTCATGAAGCAATGTGATCAGCAGAATATCTAGGGACGATGATGGGGAGTTGATTTTGAGCTAAACACCCATCGACAACTGTTTTAGTGTTTCGTGTACACATGTATAAAGGTACCTTTCATTTCATAACTTGTTTTTAAATAAGAGGAAAAAGAGAAAAAATTTTAAAGTTACCTCTGTCTAAGGATTTATTCTTTTAAACACAGATTTTTATGCTGGTTTAAGGTTTATCCTCATAAAGTGATCCACACCCACAAAATGGCAGAATCTCCTTATCCCAAATTGACTAGAGAATGCAGACAGGGCAGGGAGTAGAAGGCCACTGTACTGGCACTGGAAGCTTAGTATCTTTTTAAATATTAAAGTCTGTTGGTGAATCTTCTTTGGGAGAGAAAGCATCTTTTGAACCACAGAGGAAAACAAACAAAGAGAGTCTTTCCTTGCCCGTCCTCTTAATCCACTCGACTTGAGTCCCTTAGGACTCGACACTTCCTTTGGTAGCAGTTTTGGGAAATTAATGCTATAACCTCTACTCCAGGATGGTGGGTATCAGCATTTCCCTCCCTGAATCCTTCTTCCTCACTTACCACTCCCAAGAGAAGGGACTCATTATGATGGGCAGCTACAGTATTATTGACAGCCCTAAACTCATTTGCACAGACTAAAGGTAGAGATGTCAAGTCAGGATAAAAGATTAAATTTAACTACATCAGAGAAATAGCAGGATGGAGAGGAGAAAAATTAGTAACTGACACTGCCATTCTATTTACACATCAAACTAAATAAACTAGCTAAAAATCAAGTTAATGTCTGCCCAGAGAATATTACAATTTACCAACATAAAAGATTAAAACAAGCAGCAACTTTTATATAAAATTAATAAAGACAAATGAAAAAAGAAATTGTCAGTAGCATCTATCTCCTCAATGTGTCTGAACGGCACGTTATAAACTAGTCCATTAGTACAGCAGCTTGCTAAAAATTGACTTTGGTTCAAGCTTGGTTAAAAAAAAACCAACATAAAAAAACACACCACACATAAAAAAGGTGGATGGACATTTGTTAGTTTCCCTGCTTGCAGTTCACTGATTTTGGAGGGATTTTAGGAAAGGTGAAAGGTGAGAAGAGGAAATTTAGGGTGGTAATTAAATACTTTGTGAAATAAAATGGGAAGACAGAAGGAACTAAAGAAAAATTAACAAGGGACTAAAATGTTTCTGGCCTTTTAATATTCATGTGCCTGTCTCCCGCTTGGATGACCACAAACAAAATTACACATTGTGTCTGTATCATTGCCTTTCCCAAGACTGTGAAGAGACAGCCACACAGAACCCAAGCTCCCTTGTGGACACAAGCAGAGCAATTAGAACGAAAATCCCCTGAAAGCGCTCTCTCAGCCCCCAGCTCGAAAGGGGGGAAAGTGCCATCTCAGGACCACTGCAGAGGTAAGCGAGCACCCACAGACACCGAGGGGAGCCCCGAACTCCGAGCAGACGGGGAGCTCAGAAGGGCTGCACTGCAGTGAGCCAGTCCATCGGGAATGTTTTGGGTACAGATACTGTAACAATAACATACTGATGAGAAAGCGAATCTAATTTCCAAGTCACCCTCATTCCTCTTCATCTACCTTCATAAACTCTTCCTTTTCACGGGCTCATTTACATAGTCTAGAAACACCCTGAAAACAATGACAGAAGCTAATCCCTCTCTATGTGTATTGCCGTTTAGACCGACCTAGCAGGAGCGTCACTAACAAACTGGAGACACTTGAGGCGTGTGCAAAGTTCCTGCTCAAAGTCCTTCAAAGGTTCCACGGATCCCAGGCCCGGCCAAGTGCCTTCTCCAGTCGGAGAACCAAGTGGAGCCTCAGGGGGAGAGGGATTCAGAAGCCAGCGGTGAACAGGAAGTCTGCGGCCAGAGGAAAGGGGGCAACCTCAGACTCCCCTGATCACACCTCTTTTGGTGACATACAATTGACGGAAAATAGTCTAGCAGAGTTCCTTTAGACAACAAAAGAAGGGAAAAGCTTCCCAATTTCAGTAAGTCAATTTGTTCTTTGCGAAGTAAGTTAAAGGAAGTTTGGATGAAAAACTTCCACAAAATGGAAAAAACAAACAAACACACTAACAGTAGGAGCATTTTTCAGGAGATAAGAAATCAAGAGAACCACCAAGTCAGGTGTCTGCAGTAGTCTTTGCTCTTCGGAACCACACCCTGCCCGCAGCAGTGCGGCCGCGCCCTCAGAGGCAGCGGCACTGCTGCACCACGGGATCTGGGCCTGGGGTCGACAACGATCGGGGAGCGAGAGCCACAGTTCAGCAGGAATTCCTTCCTACGCAAAAGTGCTCCGAAGGCACCGCCTGATGCGGGAGGGGCGTGTGTGGAGCGGGAGTGTGTGCATACACTGCCTTCAGCTTCTGCACCAAGCCTCTTGCATAAGTGGCAAAAGAAAATAATTTTCTAGCACCTCTGTAAGAGTCATCAAGGATAAGGAAACCAGCAAGAACTTTCGCCGCAATTAAGAACGTAAGTCCCCCTTACCCCGAACCCGCCCTCCCCACAGTGTGGGAGCTCACTGAAGTAGGATCCAGGAGCGAGAGATAAACATGTCAAACTATATATATATAAAAACAACCACCACAACAATAATAATAGAGATACAGTAATACAGGCCTGCCTAAATTGTACCAGTTAAGAAAGGAACCCCCAACACAATTGATACGATTATAAACACCTTGTTATGACTTAATGGCCTGTACAACAGACCCATAAAAATGATTTTTTTTTAAGAAAAAAAGAAATTTAGACAAACAAGAAATTCCCTTCCTATATTGGAATTGGTAACCCACCTTAACTTGTCATCATGACTGCTGGAAATGATAAGTAGTCCTTTCACTTATTTTTTTGTTTGTTTGTTTTTGATTTTTTGTTTCTGCATTTTTTTTTTTTAAATTTTTGGTTAGAAAGTTCTCCAATCCATTGAGCAATCCTGAAAAGACAGTGTTTTATTATAAAATTAGGCAAATGTTGCCCCGTCTCCATCCTCTCTCTTCTGGTACGTGTTTTCTTCTCTCCCTTGCTCTCGCAACACGGCAAGAGGAAGCCGATCACCTCCTCCAGTCTCAGCCTGGCTGGCAGCCCGATGGCGCTGCAAGTGACGAGGGCTGGAGGCAGCCACTCCGCGCTCAGCCCCGATCACTGTGCCTTGGAGGCGGTGGTGGTGGTGGAGGCAGCCCCACTGGCAGAGGCCACCGTGAAGAGAGAGTTCTGGATGGACTCAGCTGAGGTCGAGGCGGCGTGAAGGCTGGCGACAGGCCCAGAGCTCCCTGCGGAGGCCGCGGCGGCGGAGACCAGGCTAACTGGGCTGCTGGTGAGCAGAGAGAGGTTCTGAGGGCTCAGGAACAGAGGGGCAGTCACGATGTTGGGAGCTCCGCCTGCGTTGGCAAATACCAGGTTCCCAGTTGCATCCAGTGACGTTATTGGAAGAGAGCCACCCGAAGCAAGAGCTACAGACGAAACCCCCAAACAGCAGGAAGGAGAACGTTAACATCACCCGGAGAAGCCGAATAACTCACCAAAGGAACTGAGCTTCCCTAAACCCAGTTGGAAAAAGTGCGACCCTTCATTGATTTTTTCCCTTAATTACAGTGCAATCGTGTCACCAACTGTTTATAATTTTGAAAGAGACTAAAGGATGAAATATCCAACCAACTTAATGAGCATGAGCAGGACAGGTGAGGGGAGAGTCAAGAACTATCTAATGAACCAGAGTCATGTTTCTATCTTAAAATCTCAACTTTATTCCATCTGCCTACAAGTATTTGTTAAATCCAATAATTTTTTTTTTTTAATGAAGACTGCTATTTTAAACTACCTCCCTTCAAAAGACAAACTAGCTACAATGATGGAGGCATTAAAATACAGTTTGCTTCCATCAAACCAACTGGCATTACTGATAAATTTGAGCACTTTATAGTATGATATACAAGATGAAAACTGTCTTTCAAAAGCCTTCAGTTCTAAAATAAATTATGTATTACCAACTAAAGTATCAGGCGTGACTGATTTTTCACTTCCTGAGGCAAACATTTGCTTTCTCTGACTGGCACAGGGAGAACAGTGAGGCTGCCGTCTGGGGACAGAGGAGAAGCGGAGATGCAGCGACGTGCACAGGCGGCCCTGGCGGGCTGTCTGAGGTCAGACTTGCTTTGACGTGTGAGAACTGTTCTGTGATGCTGTGGCCTCTCTACAGAGGGCATTGTCAAAGTTTTCTTTAAAATAATGGGGCATTCTCATTTAATAGCTTTTCCTGTTATGTGACAACCCCCTAGTTTCCCCCCACCCATAGAATCACACCCCCACATGTAGATTTGAGGGTTTTTCGAATGGCATTAAAAAGCTGATTTGTTACATAATATATCAAGAAAGGGACTGAAGGGCATGTCCCTGACTTGGCCACGATCATACGAAGAATACAGAACAGTGAGACTGGTGCAGCTTGAAGCTTTCTAGGATTCCAGGCTCAGGGTCATGGGCCAGTTCTAGATCGCCCAGAGAGGCCTGCTCTGTATCAACAGCACCCTGGGGAAGGCACTTTGCCTTTGTAGCATCACTACAGCCCAGAGACACACCCTAATGCAAGAGAAAAAGTGATTTATCATAAATCTCATTCCAAAAGGAAATCTTTGTATAACAAAAGCTAATCATCATTTTCACATATGATTTAGTCAAGGATAAAGTCAATACAGTGTAAGGTAATCTAGGTTACATCTTGGATTTGTCTCTAACTAATATTCTCTATAGTATACTGTAGAGATCTCATCTATGAAACTGTAATCCTTTTTTTTTTTGGTGAGGAAGATTGACCCTGAGCTAACTCTTGAGAAAGACTGTTGCTGAGTTAACATCTGTGCCACTCTTCCTCTATTTTATGTGGGATGCCACCACAGCATGGCTTGACGAGCAATGCTAGGTCTGTGCCTGGGATCGGCTGCCAAAGTGGAGCATATGAACTTAACCAACCACTACACCACCTGGCCGGCCCCAGAAACAGTAACCTTAATTAGAGTTGGCTAACAGCTTATTTTTGGCCCCAAGAACTCTCATTTAAGTACCAACTATTTTAATTTTAAGAAAATAAATTCTCTGATTAACAGAGAGATGACTCTCAAACTGTTCTGCTGAATCACATAACGGCGAGCATCTGCAGACAAAAGCTCAGCAGGTGAAGAAGGCAAACCCTTCACTACACAGAATGAGGGGATGCAGACCCGCTTCAGACTGGAGAGCATGCTAAGGCCAAAAGGGACCACCGGGGCTTGGAAATAGATGCTCTACAGCGATGGGGATACACCAAGGGCAAAACCTAACGAGAATTCAAAGCACTCTTGAGGCCGGCACGACGGGCTCCAGTGTCAACCCATTACAGGACCCCTCACACGTGGCTCTCCTCGGGGCGGGGGCGAGACGGGGACTCTTCCTTGGTCAAGTCTGCCTGGGGGTGGGTCTTGGATGACTACTCGGATAAACTTATCACGGGGGGCATTCTGCCTCCAAGTCTATTCACACAAGAAGATAAATACCAGCATAAAAGTCCTGGTTTCTTAAAATACTCCAAACTAAGTATATTTCCTGTTCTTACCAACCAACACCTATCCTTCTCTTACAAAGCCTTTTTACAACAACATTTTCTTGGTCCTCAAGTTGGTCAGTACTATCAATTCAACTCTCTCCCCCCATCACCTTCACCTCTAGCAAAGCAGCCTTCACCTGTTAAAAAAAAGAGGCACGTGAGGAACAAATTCTACTGACCTTGAATAGTCGCCAGGGTACTGTTGCTCATCAGAGCTGGGCTGAGAGCGCTGCCCAGGGTCCCTGGGTTGAGACTGAGTAAGGCACCTCTGCAAGTCCAAAAGAGCAGTCACTTTATTACAATGCAGACACAGCTGCCAGCTGGACAACACTCCCAAAGGGATAAGAAAAATGAAAATACAGCTGGGGAAATATGTAGAAATATTCGTTATTCTCCTCATATTCTTAGATGGTCTGTTTTATGCATCTGAGTTACTGCTTTCCTTGATGCTTACTTGCACAAAGCAAAACAAGGTTATGATCCACACAAAATATAAAACTCGCAGAGTCATTGCGACTCTTTGAATTACTTCATTCTCTTCTTTCCAGAACAAAAGAAAAAACGCCAGAGAAAGGAATATATTTACAAGGTAACTCTTGTATGTTTGATAATGTAAAAGTAGCAATCTTATCACTATATTTCTTACATATATTTGAGAGTTAGAAAGCAGACAGTTGAGAGAGTTTAATGGAGAAAGCATAAGAATCAGAATCAGGAATTCTGGGCTTTCTTCCTGGTCCCATCGCTCAGGTATAATGGGTGGCCTGGTGTTCTGTATCTTCACCTGGAAATGAAGCTATGACTACTGCCTTTCCAGGGTGTGAAGAAACGTAAGTTCAACTGTAATCAAGGTCCTTGCACTACTATAGAGCAACTCATTTCAAAGAGACTACAACTTTAAAGAGATTTTCAGTTTTTGCATTCAAGATGGCCATGAAAACTTTCCCCTACAAACAACTCTAGGGCCAACCTCCCAGTGGTTCTCAGGTGTGAACAAGATAGGAACGCTCCTTACCCAGCAGCAAACTGTGAGGGTGCCATCAGGCCTGGGTTTAGTCCTGCAGCGGCAGCCATGGCAGCAAGACTGGCGTTTGCTGGCAACTGTGCCGCTCCCTGGAGGGCGGCAGCCGCTGCTGTTTGCAACCCTGACGCCGTCACCATCACCTGGCTGGTCCCAAGAGAGGATAAAGGAGTGGAGGTGGTCTGTGTTGTGTTGGTCTCACTGGCACTAGATGCCTCGGAGGTGGAGGCTGAGGCAGAAGGAGAGGGACTCAGAGAGGGGGAGGTGACTGCTGAGGAAGCTGGCGGTGCTGTGGAAATCACGGTTGCAGTGCTGTTGGAGGCGGTGTCTGTAGTGCCTGAAAAGAGAAGTGGAATAGAAAGTGGCGTTCTGTACACGTCTCTGGAAGAATGGTGGCCTTATTCAGCACACACTAGAATCAACTGAATCATCAGTCCACCATCCGGTACCCTCTGTGTGTCCTTTTCTATGAAAAACATTTTAGAACCAAAGCCATGAACTCTATTTCGAGAGGAATAAAGTAGCATGACAAATACAGCATGGTTTTCCATTTCCAATTCCCCATTCAAAAAACCAAAGGAAGAGTCCCAGAAGCTCCGACTACGGACAATTGCTGTGGGGAAGAAACGCGCTTCTGAAAAGCAGTGCCATTTGGAAATGTCCTCAGTAGTCTCTACAGAAAAGTCAAACAACACAACGAAGGCAAGAAAAGCCAAAAGTTACATATTTTTCTAAAATAAGTGTCAATAACAACATAAGCAGAAATAGCATGAAAATAACTAAAGGCGTATGTCTGGATGTCTTCTTTGCATTAAAAAATTTAAGTAGCTATTCTGTAATGATGATCAGCTCTCAGAAAGCCTGTTGTGGTAAACACTGTCTTATTCATGGAAACAACAACAAACAGTGATATTACGACTCTCATAAAAGTTGGCATGAAAAATGAAGATCTAGGAAATTGTTATTTGAGAGGCCTTAAAAAAAAAATCAAGATGACAAAATTTCTTTTTGTTGTAAAGAGAACAACAAACATTTGGATACAGATGACCTACTGACATTAAAAACATCATTACTGGGGCCGGCTCCGTGGCCCAGTGGTTAAGTTCACGTGCTCCGCTGCAGCGGCCCAGGGTTCGGATCCTGGGCGTGGACATGGCACCGCTCATCAGGCTACGTTGAGGTGGCGTCCCACATCCCACAACTAGAAGGACCTGCAACTAAGATATACAACTGTGTATCGGGGGGTTTGGGGAGATAAAGCAGAAAAAAAAAAGATTGGCATCAGTTGTTAGCCCAGGTGCCAATCCTTAAAAAAAAAAAAGATTGGCAACAGTTGTCAGCCCAGGTGCCAATCTAAAAAAACAAAAAAACCCAAAAAAAACCACATCATTATTAAAAACCAAAACACACTCATTGAAATTGTTTAATGTTCGAGATCAAGGTCATCCAATAAAAATATAATGCGTAAGTGATTGTAAATTTTCTAGTAATACTACTGAAAATAGTAAACAGAGGTGAAATTAATTTCAATATTATACTCAATTTAACCCAACATAGCCAAAATAATATCATTTCAACATGAAATCAATAACGAATTGTTTTTTTCATATTAAGTCTTTGAAAACAGTGTGTATTTTACACTTATAGCATATCTTGATGTGAACTAGCCACATTTACGTGCTTAAAAGCCACATGTGGCCAGTGCCTACCACACTGGATCACACAGGTCTAAAATATGTCTAGAAGTTAGGCCGGTGGGGTCCCAGAGGCAAGTGTGGCTTAAACAATGTTAAGTCTCTTTGCCTAAAGTAGAAATGATTCATAAGGCAGTCATAGGACAGACAACCTTCCCTAACGCAGAAGATGCCACCTGTCCCCAGTGAGCTGTAGTTTTGATGCTATCTATAAAAGACAGTACAGAACAGGCCCTCTTCTTTCAGTTACCAGTCAATGCTACATATTACAGGCTGCCGACATTATTAGCAGGCTGCCTAAACCAGCTGGAACTTAGTTTGGTGAAACTCACTGTGTTCTAGGATATAATTAATCATATAAATGTATAAAGCAGAACCTAAGTGGTGTTTTCTCAGGATAGAGAACTCAAGAAGACAAAAAGCATCTATAAATTTTCAATATAATACTTCCATGAGGTAGAAAAGACTTGGTATATTACAGAAGAACTAGACAGTCAAAACAAATATTTCAAACCTGTAAACACATTGGAAAAAAGATCTTACCTAAAACTTAACTCTTTTTGGTAATAAAATAGAACACTAAGCTGCCGAAGACTCTTCTCTTATATGATGGCCTTATTAAAAATTCAGACAGGGGACCAGCCCCGTGGTAGAGGGGTTGAGTTCGTGCACTCCGCTTCAGCGGCCAGGGGTTTTGCCGGTTTGGATCCTGGGCGCGGACATGGCAGCGCTCACCAGGCCACGCTGAGGCGGCGTCCCACATAGCACAACTAGAAGGACCTGCAACTAGAATCTACAACTACATACTGGGGGGCTTTGGGGAGAAGAAGAGGAAGAAGAAAAAATAAGATTGGCAATAGATGTTAGCTCAGGTGCCAATCTTTAAAAAAAAAAACTCAGTTAATTTTGAAGCCTTCTGGTCTATACTAAGAACACACAGAACTCAACTCTCTTCTCATTCAACTCAAAGGAAATGCTGCTTTCATATAGTGCAGAGCTGGGAGAAAATCAGACATTATCTATTTCAGTACTGACTCTACTCTTCCCACCTTGTATAATGCTGCACAAAGGTGTTATGTGGTATGAATCGGGTAAACATATCTTTCTTACTGTTAGTCGAAAATGGAAGGTTTACTTCTCTTTTTGCCCTTCTCAAAAATATAAGTTGATTCCCTCTTTATTGCTGCTGTCCCTAAATACGATTACATCTTTGTGGCTATCACTAATTGTAGTTTCATTCTTTCTTCAATTCTAACCCTATCAGGCCAATCTGTCTCCGGGAGCTTCCGACGCCGGGCCCCGTGCTTCCGATGCCGGGCTGTGTCCATGCTTTCGATCCCGGGCTGGGCCCTGTGCTTCCGACGCCAGGCTGTGTCCATGCCTCCGATCCCGGGCTGGGCCCTGTGCTTCCGAGGCCAGGCTGTGTCCATGCTTCCGATCCCGGGCTGGGCCCTGTGCTTCCGAGGCCAGGCTGTGTCCATGCTTCCGATCCCGGGCTGGGCCCTGTGCTTCCGAGGCCAGGCTGTGTCCATGCTTCCGATCCCGGGCTGGGCCCTGTGCTTCCGAGGCCAGGCTGTGTCCATGCTTCCCATGCCAGGCCGGGCCCTGTGCTTCCGACGTCAGGCCGGGCCCTGTACTTCCGACGCCAGGCTGGGTCCATGCTTCCCATGCCAGGCCGGGCCCTGTACTTCAGACGCCAGGCTGGGTCCATGCTTCCCATGCCAGGCTGGGCCCTGTGCTTTCGACGCCAGGCCGGGCCCTATGCTTTGCAGAGTGAGTCACAGTTTTTTGCTCCAACACTCTTCTCCTAAGACCTGCCCCTCGTTCCACGTTCCATAGAAAGTTAAACATCTTTTCCCATTTCTCTTCTATTGCTAAGAAATTTCAATGTACTTTCAATCTTTTCTTGGCCAATTTCTTACCTTATCTAACCTGATTTTACCTGTGGGCACTACTTCCCTTTCAAAGTTCTGGAACCGAAATCACCCATTTTCATAAGATCCTTTCTTGAGGTCAAAGGTTTTTTTTCCTCCCCAAAGCCCCAGTACATAGTTGTATATCCTAGTTGTACGTCCTTCTGGTTCTTCTATGTGGGACACAGCCTCAGCATGGCTTGATGGGTGGTGTGTAGATCTGCACCCAGGATCCACACCCGTGAACCCTGGGCCACCGAAGCAGAGCAGGCGAACTCAACCGCTATGCCCCCGGGCCAGCCCCACGTCAAAGCTTTAAAATAGCCTTGTCTTCACACTCCACTGCCACTTTCAGACCATTTGGTATCATTTTCTTAAAACGCCCTATGTATACAAAGAAAATCCCAGTCAAATCTTATCAGTGAATTTAACCTGGGCTAGGAGATGATGACTCCAGAAACAATTCAAAGTTGTTTCTTCTGGTTGTCATCCTCCAACCACGCTCCAGGTCTCCCACGTGAATGTCACAGGAGCACCAGACTAGAGTATAATAACTTCATACGACCTTCAAATACTTCTCCCAGCCTATGAGTCACATGGAATCAATAAAGATCTTTTTTTTTTTTTAAAGATTTTATTTTTTCCTTTTTCTCCCCAAAGCCCCCCGGTACATAGTTCTATATTCTTCATTGTGGGTCCTTCTAGTTGTGGCATGTGGGACGCTGCCTCAGCGTGGTTTGATGAGCAGTGCCATGTCCGCGCCCAGGATTCGAACCAACGAAACACTGGGCCGCCTGCAGCGGAGCGCGCGAACTTAACCACTCGGCCACGGGGCCAGCCCCCAATAAAGATCTTTTATGACCTTAAATTCTTGTCAACTTAATTACCTGAGCAACTCTGATCAGGGGACTGAGGCTTACCGAGCTTCAATGTCCTCAACAACAAAATAAGGTGCCATCATCCACCTCTCAGGGTTGGTACAAAGTTATATGCAAGAATATAGAGTGTGTGTGGCATATCCTCTTGCTTCCCACCTCATCTTTTAAAAACAGATTTATTGAGGTATAATTTATATGCCATAAAATCCACTCAATTTAAGTATAAAATTCAATGATTTTTAATATATTTACAGAGTTGTAGAACCATCACCCCAATCCAGGTTATGACATTTCCACCACTAAAGAACCCTTGTGTCTATCTGCAGTCGCTTCCTGTTCCCACCCACAGCCCTCAGTCATCCGCTTTTTGTCTCTATAGATTACCTTTTCGAGACATTTCACATAAATGGAATCATATGATTTGTAGTCTTTTGCATCTAGCTTCTTTCAGTTAGTATACTGTTTTCAAGGTTTATCCATGTTGTAGCACAAATCAATACTTCCTTTTTCTGGCTTAAAAGTATGCCACTGCATGAATAGACCACACTATTCATTCACCAGTGATGGGCACTGGCTTGTTTCCAGTTTTTGCTTATTATGAATAATGCTGCTACGATTATTCGTGTAAAAGCTTTTGTGTGGACATGGTTTCATTTCTCTTGGGGAATTGCTGGGTAGGATGGTAAATTTATGTTTAACTTTTAAAGACATTGCCACTTGTTTTCTAAAGTGTCTGTATCATTTTACGTTCCTACCAGCACGCATGCGGGTTCTAGTTTCTCCACATCCTCACCAACACTTGTTATTTTTGGTCTTTTTGATTATAGCCATTCTACTGAGTATGAAGTAGTATCTCATTATGATTTTAATTTGCATTCCTCTAACAAGTAATAATGTTGAGCATCTTTTCATGTGCTTATTAGTCATTCTAAACCAACCTTACATTCTGGGGACAAATCCCCCTTGTCATTATGTATAATTTTTTTATATGTTGCTGGATTTGATTTGCTAAGATTTTGTTGAGGATGTTTGTGTACATTTTCATGAAGGATACAGGTCTATAATTTTTTCCGTGATGTCTTTGTCTGGTTTTGTCTCAAGGTAATATTGGCTTCATACAATGAAGTGTCCCTCCTCCTCTATTTTCTGGAAGAGACTGTTAAAGATTAACTTTACTTCTTCTTTAAATATCTGACAGAATTCATTGCTAAAGCCATCTGGGCCTGGCTTTTCTTTTTGGGAAGGCTTTACATTAATGATTCATTTACTTTACTTGTTTAAATGTTTTCTATTTCTTTTTAAGTCAGTTTTGGTAATTTGTGTCTTTCTCAGAATCTGTCTATTTCATCTAAGTTGCCTAATATTTTTTGGCATAAAGTTGTTCATAATATTCCAGTATGCCACATAATGCAGCAATTCTATTCCTAAATATATACCCAAGAGAATTGAAAACATACGTCCACATAAAAACTTGTACATGAATGCTCATAACAGCAGTATGTAATGTGGCCAAAAACTGGAAGGAATTCAAATGTCCATCAACTCATGAATGATAAACAAAATGTGGTATTCACATACAATGAAATATCATTTGACCATAGAAAGGAATGATGTACCGATACATTCTGCAACATGGATGACCTTGAAAACATTACGCTAAATGGAGGGAGCCAGATACAGAAGGCCACATATATGATTCCATTTATATTGAAATGTCTGAAACAGGCAAATCCATAGAGACAGAGTAGACTAGTCACGGCCAGGAACGGTGGGGGGAGTGCATGTGAAAGGATGGATGATGAATATGGGGTTGCATATGGTTCATTATGAAACGCTATTTTGGAAAACGAATGGGGGGCAGAGCTTGTTTAGTTGAGATTATTAAGGGCTGTGGAAATTTTAGAAAGTTTTTGAGACACATCAGAACACCTGTCTTTCTGGAGCAGTATATAGTTATGATCATTCTTGTATCTAGCCTAGGAAAATTTACCAAGGACCTATTACGTGTCAAGCACTATGCTAGATACTGGGAAAATAAAAATGACCGTGTCAATCAGACAAGATTTCTCTTAGAAGATGGCAGACTAAGGATATGGTGTTTTACCTTATTTCTAAAATCCTATTCCATATGATGATAAAGAATGAAAAAGGGAATAAGAGCTCTGGGAACAGATATTAGAGGACTTGAGATTCTGAGAGAAAATCAGAATGAGAAAGAAGTTGAAATTGTGTGGTAGAGAAACCAACCACAGGCCAAAAGGGCACAGAAGACTAAGGTAGAGGTGAGAATTATTCATCTTGATGGAACCCTGAGGAGATTCCAGGCTCAGAGCTGCTGGGAGCTGAGGCAGAGTAGGACAGAGGGCAGAGAGCGGGGTGACGGAGAGACTGCTCACACAGCAGCTGTGGCAGCAGGCCTTCCCTGCCCCCCGCCCGCCCCCTGCCGCCTGGACTTCTTTGTGAGCAGAGCTACTGTCACCTACTACTCCGCAAAGATGATACACTAAGGATACCGATGTAGGCACTGGCATGCATGAGTAAAGGTCCCTCTCATCTTAGGAAGGTGTGAGGGTGAAGCCTAGTCGGCCTGCCTGCTTTCCACGCATATGCCTGAAATAAAGTCTGGCAGTTCTCCGCCCACATTCACAGCTCACGGCTCTCCCTTCCCACCAGGGGAGAGGACTGCTGAGTAACAGAAGCTGCAGAAAAACCCTTACAAGCTACTGCTATTAAGTAATACGGCCTTGCATTCATCAATATAACTAAATAACCAAAAATCACCAGGCAATGAAAAAATAACAGCACAAAAGAAATGGGACAAAATAAATAAAGCAAAACTAATGCCAGAGGAAACAACTTATATACAATTCTAATTTGTACTGCATCTACAAATAAAAATTGATTTCTATAAAAAGGTGGAATAAGAACAAAGAAAAATTCTTAGAAATTAAAAACACTATTTTGAAAAAACATACAAATGACAGCAATAAAAAACGAGAACAGGGCCAGCCCGGTGGTATAGTGGTTAAGTGCACATGCTCTGCTTCAGTGGCCCAGGGTTCACAGGTTTGGATCCCAGGCATGGACCTACACACTGCTCATTAAGCCATGCTGTGGCAGCATCCCACATACAAAATAGAGGAAGATTGGCATAGATGTTAGCTCAGGGCCGATCTTCCTCACTAAAAAAAACCCAGGAAATTACTCAAGATCTGCTCCAGGCAAAACAAAAAGGAATCAAAAATAGAGGAAGACATGGAATCTAAAAAACACTGGATCTAACTCAGGAACACAATGAAAATAAGTTAAAATAAGCAATCAAGGGCTCCCAGGAAGAAAGTAGATTGCATTAGATAAGGTGTATGATTAAGACATTGGGTGTCTTTAATAAATACTACGAATGAAGGAATATGCTCCTTTTGTCAACAGAAAAAAAGACGACAGTAAAGAAATATCAGAGTAAAAGAGGCTATAATAAGAAAGTTATGGTCGAAAAAGGAAAAAAATTTAAATGGGGCATGATTTTGAGCAACTGCTGACAAGAGTAAAGAAAATCCATTTGACACTGACTCTTATCATCTTCTCTTTCAAGTGAGGTTTAAGTGTAAGACTACATTTTTTCCCCTACACATTCAATCATATGAGCTGGTCCACAACAATATTGACACAAACATAAGATTACTGTATTCATTTTCTATTGCTATGTAACAAAGTACCACAAACTGAGTGGCATAAAACAACACACACATTTCTTATCTCATAGTTTCTGTGGGTCAGGTGTCCAGGCACAGCCTAGCTGGTCCTCTGCAAGGCTATAGGTGAGGTGTCAGCCGGACTCTGTTCCACTCTGGAGGCATGACTGGGGAAGAATGTTGCCAAGCTCACTTGGGTTGTTAGCAGAAATCATTCGGTAGAACTTGCTTGGAGCTGTAGGACTAAGAGCCGAGCTTCTTTCTCGCTGTTGGCTGAAGGCCACCCTCCTAGAGGTCACCCTTGGTTCCCTGATTTGTGGGCTTCCCAACATGGTTGCTTATCTCTTACTCCATCAGATTGGCAAGGAAGGTCTTTACAGCAAGTCAGCTAACAAGACAGACTTTTACATAATGTAATGTGATCACAGGACTGACATCCCATCACCTTTGCCACATTCTACTGATGAGAAGCAAGCCAAAGGACCTGCCCACACGCAAGGGGAGAAGACTACACAAAGGCAGGAACACTGGGAGGTGGGCACCGTGGTGGAGGGTCACCTTAGACTTTGTCTGTCACAATTATAAATGCTAATTATTAATTTAACATTTTTAGAGACTTCAGCCTCTGGCCACGATAAGAGTAAATGACAGCAAATTTATCCTTTTACCATAACAACAGAAATACGTAAGAGTGTGTGTGTGTGTGTGTGTATGTATGAAAATGTTTGAGGCACGAGAAAACAGGCAGCACAGGACTGCGATCCCCAAGAAAAAGGAAACAAATGAGGTGAGTCCCACAACTGCCTGGACTTTCTGCTTGGAAGCCATTTCCAGACTGCTGCCCCACAAAAGGAAACAAGAGCAATTGCAGGGGTTCGAGGAGACAAAGGTCAGCCACTGGATGCTGAAGCGGCTGGAACTTGCAGGAGAGAGCACTAGGAAAGGAAAAAGCTAAACAGAGAAAGAACACTAGAAACGTGCATAGACGTTCCCCTGAATCTCTGGTTGAATACTAAACCACACATGCAGAGGGGAAACACCATGAATAATCCCAGAGCTCATGCCGGACACAGAGATACCCAGTTCTTGCCACACACAGAGGACAGACTTTGTTGAATACTGGACATTCAGGAGAAACCCCAGAAGGGCCACATCTTAGCAGCAGAGTTAAACTAGTAAAGGCTAATCTAGGTCCAGCCTAACAAAGCTTAAAAAATAAGCCTTGAAAGCCATCAGAAAATGGACTATCTTATCTAAGAGATTTTCAATACAATCCTCACGGTAACCATTAAACAAAAAAAGCAGAACAGGGACACAAATAATAAATAAGGAGAAAACAAACTAAATTTGTTACAACATAAAAACCTATATAACTCAATTGGTAGACCAAAATACACAGGAGGAGAAACAAAGGAAATGCAGGAGAACCAGAAAATGAGCGACAAAATGGCAGCATTAAGTCCTCATACATCAATAATCACCCTAAATGTAAACGGATTGAATTCTTCAATAAAAAGACACAGAGTGGTGAGATGGATTAAAGAACAAGACCCAATAATATGTTGCCCTCCAGGAAACAACCTCAGCTCCAATGACAAAGACAGGCTCAGAGTGCAGGGAGGGAGATGATACTCCAAGCTAATGGCAAACAAAAGAAAGCAGGTGTCACAGTACTTATATCAGACAAAGTAGACTTCAAGATAAGACAGGTAAAGAGGGGCAGTATATAATGATAAAAGGGACACACCACCAAGAAGACATAACGTAAACATCTATGCACCCAACACAGGAGCACCAAAGTACATAAAGCAACTATTAACAAACCTAAAAGAAGATATTAATAATAATACAATAATAGTAAGGGATGTCAACACTCCACTCACATCAATGGATCGATCATACAGACAGAAAATCAACAAGTGTAATTAAATGAAAATCTAGACCAGCTGGACTTAATAGACATACATGGAACACTCCATCCAAAAACAGCAGAATACACATTCTTCTCAAGTGTGCATGGTACATTCTCAAGGATAGACCATATGTTGGGAAACAAGACAAGCCTCAATAAATTCAAGAAGATTGAAGTACTAACAAGCATCTTTTCCAATCACAATGCTATGAAGCTAGAAATTAATTACAAGACAAAAGCTGAGAAAGGGACAAAGATGTGGACACTAAACAACATGCTATTGAACAACAAATGGATCACTGAAGAAATTAAAGGAGAAATAAAAAAATATCTGGAGACAAATGAAAATGAAAACATACCATACCAACTCACATGGGATGCAGCAAAAGCCGTATTAAAAGGGAAATTCATTGCAATACACGCTCACCTTAACAAACAAGAAAAATCCCACATAAGCAATCTCAAATTACACCTAACTGAATTAGAGAAAGAAGAACAAACAAAGCCCAAAGTCAGCAGAAGGAGGGAAATAATAAAAATCAGAGCATAAATAAATGCTGTTGAAACAAAAAAGGCAGCAGAAAGGATCAATGAAACAAAGAGCTGGTTCTTTGAGAAGATAAACAAAATTGACAAACTCCTAAGCCAGACTTACAAAGAAAAAAAGAGAGAAAGCTCAGATAGATAAAATTAGAAATGAAAGAGCAGAAATAACAATGGATACCACAGAAATACAATGGATTAAAAGAGAATACTACGAATTATGCCAACAAAATGGACAATCTAGAGGAAATGGATAAATTCTTACACTCTTACAACCTCCCAAAGCTGAACAAGAAGAAATAGATAATCTGAATAGACCAATCACAAGGAAAGAGATTGAAATAGTAATCAAAAGCATCCCAAAGAATAAAACCCCAGGACCAGACAGCTTTCCTGGGGAATTCTACCAAACTTTTAGAGAGGATTTAATACCTATCCTTCTCAAGCTATTCCAGAAAATTAAGGAAGATGGAACACTTCCTAACACATTCTATGAGGTCAACATCACTCTGATACCAACGCCTGACAAGGACAACACAAAAAAGGAAAACTACAGGCCAATATTGCTGATGAACATAGATGCAAAAATCCTCAACAAAATAGTGGCAAACTAAATATAGCAATACATCAAAAAGATCATACACCATGATCAAGTGGGATTTATACCAGGGACACAGGGATGGTTCAACATCCACAAATCAATCAATGTGATACACCATACCAACAAACTGAGGAATAAAAACCACATAATCATCTCAATAGATGCAGAGAAAGCATTTGACAAGATCCAACAGCTATTTATGATAAAAACTATTAACAAAATAGGGATAGAAGGAAATCACCTCAACATAATAAGGGTCATATATGACAAACCCACAGCCAACATCATACTCATTGGGGAAAAACTCAATGCCATCCCTCTGAGAAGAGGCACAAGACAAGGATGCCCACTATCACCACTCTTACTCAACACAGTACTGGAGGTTTTGGCCAGAGCAATTGGGCAAGAGAAAGGGATAAAAGGAATCCAAATAGGGAGTGAATAAGTGAAACTCTTGCTGTTTGCAGATGACATGATCTTACATATAGAAAACTCTAAAGAATCCATCAGAAAACTATTAGAAATACTTAACAACTACAGTAAAGCTGCAGGATACAAAATCAACTTAAAAAAAATCAGTTGCATTTCTCTACTCTAATAACGAACTTACAGGAAGAGAATTCAAGAATACAGTTCCATTTACAATTACAACAAAAAGAATAAAGTATCCAGGAATAAATTTAACCAAGGAGGTGAAGGACTTATACAATGAAAACTATAAGACCTTACTGAAAGAAATCAACAATGACATAAAGAAATGGAAAGCTATTCCATGGACATGGATTGGAAGAATAAACATAGCTAAAATGCCCATACTACCCAAAGGAATCTACAGATTCAATGCAATCCCAATCAGAATCCCAATGACGTTCTTCATGGAAACAGAACAAAGAAACCTAAAATTCATATGGGGCAACCAAAGACCCCAAAATGCTAAAGCAATCCTGAGAAAAAAGAACAAAACTGGAGGCATCACAATCCCGGACTTCAAAACATACTACAAAGCCGTAGGAATCAAAAAAGCTTGGTGCTGGCACAAAAACAGGTGCACAGATAATGGAACAGAACTGAAAGCCCAGAAATAAAACCGCACATCTACAAACAGCTCATCTTCGACAAAGGAGTCAAGAACATCCAATGGAGAAAGGAAAGTCTCTTCAACAAATAGTGTTGGGAAAACTGGACAGCCACATGCAAAAGAATGAAAGCAGACCATTATCTCACGCCATACACAAAAACAAACTCAAAGTGGATCAAAGACTTCAAGATCAGTCCTGAAACCATAACACTCCTGGAAGATAATATAAGTAGTACCCTCTCTGACATTGAACTTAAAAGGACCTTTTCAAACACCATGTCTTCTCAGACAAGGGAAACAAAAGAAAAAATAAGCAAGTGGGAGTTCATCAGGCTAAAGAGCTTCTGCAAGGCAAAATAAACTAGCACCAAAACAAAGAGACAACCCACCAACTGGGAGAAAATATTTGCAAATCATATATCTGACAAGGGGTTAATCTCCATAGTATATAAGGAACTCACACAATTGAACAACAAAAAAAACAAATAGCCTGATCAAAAAACAGGCAGAAGATATAAACAGACATTTTTCCAAAGAAGATATACAGATGACCAATAAACATATGAAAAGATGTTCAACATCACTCATCATCAGGGACATGCAAATCAAAACTACACTAAGATACCACCTTACACCTATTAAAATGGCTATAATCACTAAGACTAAAAATAACAAATATTGGAGAGGGTGTGGAGAGAAGGGAACCTTCATACACCGTTGGTGGGAATGCAAACTGGTACAGCCACTATGGAAAACAGTGTGGAGATTCCCCAGAAAACTAAAAATAGAAATACCATATGACTCAGCTATGCCACTACCGGGTATCTACCCAAACAACTTGAAATCAACAATCCAAAGTAACATATGTTCATTGCAGCACTATTCACAAGAGCCAAGACATGGAAACAATCCAAGGGCCCATCGACCGATGACTGGATAAAGAAGATGTGGTATATATACGATGGAATACTACTCAGTCATAACAAAAAGACAAAATCATCCCATTTGCAACAACACGGATGGACTTGGAGAGAATTATGCTAAGCAAAATAAGCCAGACTGAGAAAGACAAACACTATGTGATTTCACTCATATGTGAAAGATAAACGAACACATGGACAAAGAAAACAGTTCAGTTGTTGCCAGAGGAAGGGGGTAGGGGGTGGGCACAGGGGGTGAAAGGAGGCACTTATGTGGTGAAAGTCAAGAAATAATGTACAACTGAAATTTCCTAATGCTGTAAACTATTATGAACCTGATAAAAACAACAACAGCAACAAAATAAGCCTTGAAAGGATACAGCTGATCTGTGGTAACTCATCTTCCTACCAAAGCAGACTCCAAAACTCTTTAAAGGAAGACATCAACATCTCGTCATGCCCTGTAAATCCCTTTCTCTTGAGTAAGGGTAGATCTAGGAATATGATAAGCCACTCCTGTGTTTGGGTTATATTACATGAGGAAGGTATGTGAGAGGGCGTTATACGGTATGAGACCCTCCATAGTAGCTGACTGGAGGGAGATTCTCATGTTGGCTTTGAAGAAGCTGCCATGTGGTAAGAAGGTCACAAGGTTAGGAGTTGAGGGGGTAGCCTGTAGGAGTTAATAGGGACCCAGTCGACAGCCAGCAAAAAAGTGGGGACTGCAGTCCTATAATGACGAGGAACTGAATTCTGCCAACTCATGAACTTGGAGGAGGATCTTGAGCCTCTTATGAGGTTGCAGCCCTGGCCAACATTTTGATTTCAGCCTGGCAAGCCCCTGAGCAGAAGACCAGTTAGGCACGGGTTACACGCCTAAAGTTCCAACCTGCAGAAGTGTGAGATAGCAAATGAGTATTGGTTTAAGCCACTAAGTTTATGGTAATTTGTTAAGCAACAGAAAACTAATACAGTTGGAAAGAAACAGCAATGTCTGCTCTTACCACCTCCTTTGTACTGGAATTTCCAGCCTGTGCAATATTGATCTATCAACCTGAAACAAAACCCATATCACTGTTACAAAAGATGAGAAATGGCTCTTAAGTATATGAAAAGATGTACAATTTCACTCATGATTAGAAAGTTGAAATTAAAAGTACACTGAGATACAATTTCTCACATATCAGATTAGCAAAACTTAAAAGTGTAACACCATATTCTGCTGGAGAAGGGGGAAAGTGACACTCCCATATATTGTTTGGGGAATGAAAATAAGTGCAATCCTTTTGGAAGGCAATTTGGTAATATCCAACAAAACTACATAGGTGTGTACCTTTTGACTGAGCAATTCTACTTTACCCTAAAGAAACACTTCCAATACTACAAAAATACATATATAGAAGGTTATTCCTGCAGCATAGCTTGTAATTACAAAGTATTGGAAACAAACTCAATGCCCTCACATCAGGAAGGGGGTTAAAGAAACTGTAGAACATCCACACAGTGCAGTACTCTGCAACAATAAAAAAGAATGAGGAAGATTTCTATGAACTAAGGTAGAGTGATTTCCAGGATATTTTGTTAAGTGAAAACAATGAAGTGCAAACGAGTACCTATCGTATGCTACCTTACAGTAACAAACAAGGGTACACAAAAAATACACATTTCTACGCTCATTTGTTAAAGAAAACCCCGGAAATACAGGAAGGAGGAAGGGCACAGGTGGGAATGGGATGGAAAGGGTCCAGAGAATTGCGACGGAAGGAAACGAAATCTTTCTGGAGAGAACTTTGCGCATAGTCCTGACTTTTGAAACCATGTTACTATCTCATACACTTAAAATCACAAGGATAGGAGGAAAAACACTACTATTAAATACAAACAGAATAAACTAAACTGAATCTCAAATAAGTAATGTAACTACAGGAAGAGGGTATAAAAAGAACTAACTCAAGTAACTTTTGAACACAGTATACGGACCATATGCCTTCAGATTAAAGAGAAGAACTCTAAACAAACACTGAACTCGAATCAGGAGGCCTCTTCTGTCAGATGCACGGCCCAGTGATTTGGAAGCTACTTTCTTTTCACCACAGGGCTGAGCAATTAAGTAACTATATTGCTGATAATGGGAGCCGGGTTTCTCATTGTCACTCAGGAGGGAGTGAAAATATGGCAAGAAGTAAGGACAGAAAAGCATGAACTATAGGGTGACTGAAACTGGAGATATCAGTACGAACTCATGGATTTTAATATAAATAGGTAACTAGATAAAGAAAAATATAGATGTGTGCAGGTGTATATATGTAAATACATATAAAATATATGTGTGTGTAGATACACACATATGGATATGTGTATGCACATCTATTTCTGTTGAGATGCTCTAGAAGAAATGACAACACAGTATCAATGAGCACGTCTAGTGCCTAGATCTTGGTTTCTAAGTACCTTTCCTCACCAAAAGGAACTAAGGATCCTTGGAGAAATGTCTGATTCCAGGCTGGGGGAGAGAAACTTTAAGATGAGACGGAATATCTTGTGTCAAAAAATAAGGAAGCACTCAAAGAATGCTAGCAACATGTCAACAGGGCACAGGAACCACCCTGAGTGGGGGGGGGCCTCCCGATGACTAAATCTGGGAGAATTTGCACATTAAAATAAAAAATGATAGTAGGATTATAACCTACTGAATAAAGAAAGAATGTCTGAGTCCATACTGATACAGATAAATAGAGGAAAAGGAAAAGTTCATCCTTACAGTTGAAAGCCAACTAATAAATGTAGAAGAAATGATGGAATTATTTGAGAATCATAAAATAACAGATCAAGGCAAAAATCATCAACGGACACTAGTCAGTAAAGGTCTGAGGAACAACAGGATATTTGTAAAGTCTCAAACTCTCCATAAGACACTTACTAACTATGAAGAGTAAAATAGTAACTACACAATAAAAAACCTGGCAGAGACCACCTCAACAAAATGATCAAAGTTCCTATCTGCAATAGTGGGACTCAGCAACAGCGTGGTCTCCATATCACGCACACAGGAGGACTCAGCACCACTTCCGGGGGCTTCCTGCCCAAAGTGCCTAATCTGAATCCAGTCATGAGGAAACACGACATAAACCCGAGTTAAGGGACAGTCTACAAGATAGCTATGCTCTTCAAAAATATCCATGGCATAAAATACAAAGAAAGACTCAAACTGTCTCAAATTAAACACCACCAAAGAGACACAGCAACTGAATGCAATGCAGGATCCCAGATCTTCTTTTGTTATAAGGGATATTATTGGTACAAGCGGCAAAAGCTGAATGTGAATTGTTCACTGGATATTATTATTGAGTCAATGTTAATTTCCTGATTTTTGATAAATGTACTCTGGTTATATATGGAATTTCTTCCTTTTTAGAAAATACACAGTGAAGTATTTAGGGGTAAAGGGGCATGTCTGTCACTTGCTCTAAATCACATATACACACAGAAAGAGAAAAAGAAGAAAGCAAATACAGTAAGATTTTAACATGTGGAAAATCTGAGGGAAGAGATTTAGGATTTCTTTGTACGATTCTTCAACTTTTCTGTAAGTCTAAAATTATGTCAAGATAAAAAATTTAAGAAAAAGCTATATGTACAAAGGTGCTCATCACAGCATTATTTATAATAGTGAAAACTTCATTTATCCAATAATTAATTGCTGGGTATCTCACACTCTATGTGGTGTGCTAGACACCAAGGATACAACAGGGAACAGGCGAGACCAGTTACACGGCTTTGAGACCCAGCAGCTTCCTGGGATGCAAGATTGGCAGGGCTCAAACTGCAAGAGTTGGTCATCCTGGGTAGAACTTAACCATGACGGTACTGTATGGAAATGTTTACGAAACTTTAGTACAACTATTCAATATAATAAGGGCAAGTCAAAAGTAGAAATGTAAAAACTATAATAACACGGGAAGATACTTATTGTAAGATGTTAAGTAAAAAAAAAGGCAGGACACACTGTAAATACTGTAAGATTGTACATATAAAAAGACAAAGGCAAAATAGAAATAGTACTCACTGTTTGCATTTTTCCTATTTAAATTTCCTATAATGTTAAATTTTTTAATTAAATAAAAAATTCCTTATAAAAAAGTTACCAACATTTCAGAAAATAGTCATAATGAAATCTATCTACAAAAATGGGCTGAGCAATTGAGTCTAAGAAATGTGATTGGTTAGTTAGGATCATCAAAAACTGATAAAAAACTTTTGGTTAGTTTTGAGTATGTTTATCTTCTTAAAATTATTTTCTGTTTCAGATTTTTGCCACACTTCAGGGTAGATGCAAAGTTTCTGGTTATTAATGTCTGGACTATTAGAAAATTTTCTGCAGAAGATGGGTATGTCTTTAGACCTAACATAATATGCTTAAAATTTGTTGGGAAGGTAAGTTCAGTCCATAATTTACCAGAGGATGGCAGTCAGGGTGGACAGGAAGTTCCTCCAAGGCAGGAATTTCCCGTTCCTGGTGCCTGACACATGGCAACCCATCACCAACAGTCTGCTCATCAAGCTGAAGTGCTGAACACCACGCTGCTCAGAGGTTCCTAATTTGGAAGCTGCAAGCTCCTAAGGCATCACAAATGACCTTGGTGAGGTGCGGACTGATAGGGGTTGTTGCTCATGAACCTCCTTATATTTTACCAAAAATTGTGGGTATGTCTATTTCGTGAGGGGAAAAGTTTATAGCTTTCATCCAATTTTCAAAGAGGTCCAAGACCCAAGAGGTCAAGAAGTACTGTTCTATATAAACAGTCAAAATAATCAGATTTCCTAATAACTTAGAAATGTAATAAGTATATAAAGCCATTTATTTAATTTTTACACCATGGTTAGGTTACAGAGCCAAAGGGGTGATGGAAGAAGAAAATCAAATTCCCTAATTCTAGATTAAATTCAAGCTTGACTGTGAAGTCTCACAAATCCATCCAATGATTTACTAGCACATAACCAACCTGGTGAATAATTACAGAAAGTCTTATGCATTATATATCATTAAAAAACTCCTGATGACAATGCTAAATTATTTTAAATGTATTTGGGAAACGTGCTATTTAAAGAAGACCAAAGGAAAAAAAATTATTTATTCATTTTCTAGCAAGCATGTTAGGCACTAAGCTAGGCAGTGAAATTTCAAAAAGAATACTTAGATCTTTTAAGAAGTGCAAAGTCTATTTTTATTATATCATTTATAATACAGGCAAGTGGAAATGAATAGTTTCCTGGGGAAGCTAAGGAATATTTCCAAGAAGAATTGGTATGTAAGTGGAAGTAGTTTCCTCGCTATCAGAAAGAAGTGTGGGCCATGGGGAAGTTTGCAAAAGCTGATGGAGCTCTCCTGCACACTGAGGATGGGTCAGAGAAAGGACCGGTGGAAGACAAAGTCCAGGCTGGAAATAATCTCCTATGAATTGATGATAAACCTGGATGTTCTCCTGAATGTAAAAACCTGCAGCTAGTGAAAGTTTTTAAGGAGAGGAGTTCAAAAAAAGCTGGTGTTTTTGAAAGATAACTCTGGGAGCAATGTAGAAGACAGACTAATGTGGGAAAGAACAAAAAAGACAGGAAAATCTTTATGCAAAAGTATTCTTTCTGAAAAATTAATTACGCCTGATTTTTTTGGAGTTCAGGTTTTCATACATAACTTTATCGTTAGTTAGAACCCTGATTCACAATGCAACAGCAGATTCTCACAGAAACCTGCCTGCCATTGCCCACCAGCTGCTGGGCCTGGCTGCTGCTTACCTGTAACAGAGAGATTGGTTACCGCGGCGCTGGTTAGAGGGAGGACTGGATTGACAGTGAGGGTAGTTGCTGCACTGCTCGTCACAAGGCTTGGCGTGGTTGCCACCTAGAGGTCAGAAATGAAAATATGCAAAAACATTTAACAATCAAAACTTAAAAATTTTTAAGTCCATACTGTAGACTTATTTTGCCTATAAAAATTTTTAAATTCCAGGTATGACAGAATTAAAATAAAAGGGCTTGGGGCTGGCCCTGTGGCCAAGTGGTTAAAGTTTCCCGCATTCTGTGCCTGTGGCCCGGGTTCGCAGGTTTGGATCCCGGGTGTGAACCTACTCCACTTGTCAGCCATGCTGTGGTGGCATCCCACATACAAAAAATGGAGGAAGATTGGCACAGATGTTAGTTCAGGGCTAATCTTCCTCAAGCAAAAGAAGAGGAGGATTGGCAACAGATATTAACCTCAGGGTGAATCTTCCTCACCAAAAAAACCAAAATAAAATAAAATAAAAAGGGCCTAAGAGGAAATGATTTTATAATCATTCTTTGACCTTGGAATTGAGAAAATTGGCATATGTTGAAAAGTTGCTATTAGCAGATGGTTTTTCACTGATATAATGGCTTTGTTCAGGTTTAAAAAAGAAATAATAAAAAAAACTTACATTTCAATAACGTTGGGTCAGATATCCTCTAAATCAGTAAGAAACATTATACTAATTATCAACTTAATCTAAACAAGAAAACTATTTAACAGGATGCAGGAATCAGGGGTTCTTGTACTCCTTTTATTTTTGACTATGTGACAGCAAGACTGTCTTTTTTGTTTTTAATGAGATGAAAACATGGAAAGAATGTGAAGACAATTTTTCAAAAACTGACAGTTTCTTTTTGAAATAAGATAAAATATGTCTACAGTTTTGTAAGAAGTACTGTCTTCCTTCTAGTACAAATAAACCCCAAACACAAAAGTCACCATAAAACAAAACTGTATCTAATGACTATCTTTTTCATAACTAGCTCATGAACTTTGTGACTAAAGTCCCACCATTTAACAATCACAGCCTTCATTTAACAAACTAATATGTACTCTTAATGATGACTTTGGTTTGAAAGCCTCCCAGTAGAACGATATTCAAATAAAATAAAAACAAATTAACAAGAAAGGATGAGAAATGCAAAGTCAGCAATCCTCCCATCTTTGGAATCCTGGCCAGAAATGTGGAGTCACATTTACAATCATCCTAAGGATCAAGGGAGTCAGAGGACCACTGTGTGTCCCTTCGTCTAGGAATGCTCTTCTAACGCAAACAGCAGAAGTGACTCAATGAGAGGCCCACAAGTTTGAGAGTGAAGATCCAAGATGACTGTTCTCATACAAGTTCAGAGCTAAAGGTTATCTAAGAATTTACTGTCACTTAGTCACGTAGTTTAAGAAACTGCGCTTTAGGACCCAACGTGAACATAAGAAGCGACTAAAGATTCTTTTAGGCAACTGAAATCAGCAAATTTACTCCCACAGTTACAGAGTAGCCTAATAAACTACATAAGAGAATACTGGAACTGCAAAGAAACAGAAAAAAATTGGAATTATTCACTTAAAAAAAAACAACAATAAGTTCTTGGGCTAACGGCATGAGATTGAGTTACTTCGGTAACATTTAAAATGTGAATTTACAGTCATGTGCTGCATAACGTTTTGGTCAACAATAGACTGCACATGCGACGGTGCTCCCATAAGATGAGTACCCTGCAGCCTAGGTGCGCAGCAGGCTGTACCGCCCAGGTCTGTGTAAGTGCACTCTGTGATGTTCGCACAACGACGAAATTGCCAAACGATGCCCTTCTCAGAATGTGCTCCAGTCGTTAAGCAGCGCACGACTGTATACACATTTATTCAGCAGGAATATATACACAATAAATTCCTAAGTATTATGAAATAAGCTGATTTAACATGTCATTTGTAAAACTGTAAAAATTAGCCCTTGCACTTGCACCCCCCTCTCCTTCACCCTTACCAGTGAGGTTGGGCTGGGGAAAATTGCTTTGATAGGTGAGCTGCTGGTCCCACCACTGCTTGGTGGGTTGATTCTTTTTTCTTTCTGGCGACGGTTACAAAACCAAACACGAATCACCTCCTTTTCCATATTGAGCTGATCAGCAATCATGGTGATCTCTTCCGAGGTAGGCTTTTGATTCTGAGGGGGGAAAAAAAATCATCTTTTGGAATAACTTTTTGAATGATTGGCATAACCATGCATTATATAAATCAACAAATGGAGAGGGACAAGTCACACAATGAAGCTGGAACATACATGACCATTCTGGCCCACTCTTAACAAGAAACTTCCATAGCTTGACATTCTAATGAACATATAGTTATTACATTTACTCATATTAACTTAGAATAAGTTATTCTTAATTTTTTTTTCATTTTTAGGGCAATTAATCTTGAATAAAATTAACAATCAATACAACTTTATATATGTATAGGAATTTACGAGTTTTCTCAGTGTTTCATGCACATGATCTCACTTGGACCATGTGAGGTGGGTAAGAAGTCTGTGGGGCAAGAAAGGCAGGTACTTCTCAGATAAAGTGACTTCAGCTTAAGAAATCAAGCGACTCGACCAATCGCACAGTTAATAGTGGTAGAGCTCATAATGACTCCTGATTTAGTGCTCTTTCCACTGTGCTCAAACCTTTTCTGAACAGAGAAGTCAAAATTTTGTTGGAAGCTTTGATTGTGATATTCTCTGGTAAAAAAAAAAAAATTGCCAAATGTCTGTTGAATTAACTTGAACTCCATAGCCTGACATTCAAGGCCTGTATCTTCTGGTCCCACACTACTATTCTAGGCATACAGACACTAGAACTTAGCCAAACCAAACGATTGTGTTCCCCTGAAACACCTCTCGGTTTCTCTCCCTGGATGCCTTTGCTCATGCATCTCCTCGGCTGGAAGTGCTTTCCTCCCACCTCTCCCTGGCTGTGGAATGCTCCTGTATCCTATGCTGCCTCTGTCACACTGAGTACTCGCATTATGTGAGCCTGGTCTCTCCTGAACCTTGAAGCACTGGCTCTGTTTCCTGTGTTCAGTAACTTACTTTGTCTTATTATCTCCACTACCTTATAAGCATCCATAAGGGCCAAACTGCCAAGTCCACCTTTTACCATCCACAGCACCTAACGTTAGTACTACACAGACAATCTCACGTACACGAGAAGCAAAAACCTCACTAACCTCCAGGAAACTCTTCTCTAAGGCCACACGGATGTTGGTCTCTATGCTGGTGCGTTTCTTCCTCCTGCGGTTCAAGCCCTCAATCCCCAGCCCCGGAGAGCTCAGGGCACTTGGACTGGAGAGCGCCGAATCAGACGAGAGGTTCTCTGGAAGAGAGAAGGAGACACAGAAATCAGATTAGCTGAGCATGAGTCACATATCTAATACACATATTACAACCACCACCAAAACTGACCAAAATATTGTAAGCTACAAGCCAGTAGGAAAGGTTTCATAACCTACGTTGAAATATCGTTCACTACCAGGGATCTCTCTACTGCTCTTACCGGTGTTCTTTGTCTCAGGATGGTCGACTATACTATCATCATTACTTTCTGATTTCCGTTTCTGAGAAAGCAGAAGTTTACTATTCCTACCCTTAGACTCAGCTCTACTTCTCCTGAGTTCTGTTCTTATGCTTTGCTTTTGTTTATTTATTTATTTACTCGCTCTAGGGATCAAAGGAAGAAAGCTTCTTGAAAATTATTGAATGTTTAATATCTATCTTGTAAATGACCTCTCATTTTATTGGCATAATTTAAGGTAGAAAACCCCCCAAAACCAAACAAACAATGAAATGCTTCTAAATTCTATAAAGTTTAAATAAGGTTTTGTTATCTAATATAGTTTAATGACCCTGGGCCTGGCATAGACATCTCTGAGTTTCTTCCCACTCTGTGTAAAATGAGGTGGAGGGAGGCCAGTGGTTCTCACCTGCAGACTCAGCAAGACGCAGAGGCTGAGGCCTCACCCAGAGCTACGGAATCAGACTGCCCAAAGGTGGCTGTTACAGGTTTGTCTTTTCCAAAGACCTGATTTTTTTCACGGCTACAATGAAAGCCATAGTCTAGGGGGTCTCTAGGGTTCCTTATAGCTCTCCCAGTCTTTGATTCCGTGACCCCAAATCCAAATTTTCCCAAATGAAACGTCAGCACAAAACACATAAAACTAGCAGGTCAACTTTTTACATATGAAATATGTGGTCATTCTTAATAACAAATACAGAAACATTATCAGGAACAAGTTTATGATAATTCACTGAGGAAGAACCAAGAAACGTGTTTATCAAGTTTATCTAAATACACAGGCCTTCTTCTCGTCCTTCAATTGTCCCTAACCTTGGCTCAAATACGAGAAATGTTCCAAGGCTAAAAATTACTGCTGATTTTGTACATTGTAACTACTATTTAAATGAATTAGATCTCCAATTTATGTAGCCATAATTTATATTGACCCTCCCAACATTAGTGAGCATCAAGGCTCTATAGCACCAACAAGGCAATACGAAAGATAAACCCCAATTCATCCAATGATCCCCCATGTAAAATTCCAATGCATAACGAGATTTCCTATATATTCACCCACCTGCATCATTTAGCCACTTCTCCAAAAGTGGCTTTAACTTGCACATGTTCTTAAAGCTGAGGTTCAAGGCTTCAAAGCGAGAGATGGTAGTCTGGCTGAAGTCATTTCCATAGAGTTTACCCATCGCGAGCCCGACATCGCCCTGCACAGCAACACAGAGCAGAACGGGGACAGGAAGAGAGCAGACATTCAGCTCACTAAACGTCTACAGTCTGCACTCCAGGGTGCTGCTCCAGACAAAGAATCAACAATCACTCCATTTAGTGGATCCCACAAAAACGTCCATCCTTAGGGTGAGCAGAGTACTCCAGTGAGGACTCTTGTTAGTTAGGCCTTGATTGTGACCACATTCAAAACTGTCCCATATTCTCGCTGTTTGGAATCTCTTCTTGCTATCTTATATAATAATCAAGACATCAAATATTTCTACTAAGTCTCAAAAGAAGCGCTGACATTCCAACAAGCCCCTTAATTGATACAACCAAAGTGTTTTAAGTAATCTTTAAGTTTACCTGGATCACCCATAGGATTAATAGACGTAACTGTCTAGATAACCTCAGGTTTCTCTGAACTAACCAAACTTCCCATAAATCACTTTAAAATTTAGAAATGTCTCATTCTTTTATTTTCCTGTAAAGTATTTCTGGAAGCAGTGAAAAAATCTATTTTCCACCCTTAGTTTGGATTTCAAAGTTGGTTACACAAACCAGGTATTCTAAAAGTCTACTTTTGTAACCATTACAGAGATAGAAATTCACAGTAGAGAGGCCTGACCCATTTAGTCAAACCTTCATGGGCACTGGGAACTTGGTAACCTTAGAGAAACAGAACAATGATCCCTGAATATATTACAAAAGATGTCCTTCTCTATAAGCCTAGAACCTTTGAAATGTACACAGCGCTTTTCTTCTAGCCGAACCTCTCTTGTTAAAGCTGGAAAAAGCCATATCTTCATAGTTATTTTATGTACGGGTAATAGAAGCTCATGGAGTTCTAATGATTCATCCTCTCATTTCAATTAGCTTAGTGACAGGGTAGAAAGGCAACTTTCTTGTCCAAAGTACTATAGAGCTAATTCTATTATGAGATAGTCAACTCCCAAGTATGCTGGCAACACTTACTTTGAATCGGGATTATCCCAGTCCTTTGATTTTCCCCGCTACACTACATCTTTTGGATATGACATTGTTTATTAGCACCTACATCAGATGGCAGGTAGTCAAAGGAAGGAAAGCATATTTTTTTAAACTCCATTTTCTTACTGGTGAGCAACTTCTAATAAAAAGTTTAACAGAGGAGAAATGTTGAAACTATAAGATAAAATGGTGCCTAGAGAATACCTGAACTTCAACGGATCCATGGCCTAGGCCTTCCCCTAGGACAGCCACCCGCCACATGTCACTAAGTTCCAAGTCGTTGAAATTTAATAAATCAAACAGTTCCTGAGCACCACTAGGCACCTTTCAAGCGCTCAGTCGCCACGTGGGCAGTGGTCTTGTATTGGGCAGCACAATCCAGAACATTCCCATCATCACACAAAGTTTTACTGACAGCTCTGAATATACTATCTTCAACCAGAACAGAGTGGACTGCTTACTGATTTCCTTCCAACTGAAGTAAAACTCAAAGAACCAGGACAGTGTGAGCAATGCATAAGTGCTACCCATTCTATATATAAAAATATTTCTCTAGACACAGGCTTATCTATATCAGTATCTCTATACATTTACTAAATCTTCATTCAGTCAACTAATATTCACTAAGTGCCACTATATGTCATGCACTAAACATGCTATTTGTCACATGTATTCAGGTCTTGCTCACTTTATTTGTTTAGATTACAGCTTTCTAGAAAACTGGGGCCAACTGAACTTTGCAATTCTCTGAGTCCAAGACCTGTTGTAGCAGTTGGTACGGCAATAAACGTTTTCTGACATTGTCTCTGCAACATTCACTAAGAATTTTTCACAAACTTCTGTAATATCCTTCTGTGAAAAGTAACAATATTGAGAAGTAAACAAAAAATAAAATATCTATTCACAAATCGCATCATAAGAAACAATGTCTTAAGTTGGTGGCTGGAAATAAAGCTAAAACTATGGCAATAAACAACAAATATACTTAATGGAGACTTCCAACATAATTTTACTTTTCATATTTAAATTATTTAAATGAATAAAAAGCAACAGTTCCCTCAGTTAATATACTAATTTTCATTAATTTGATATGTGCTTGGTTTAGCACTTCTCTACCTTACTAGATCCTTGGGTTCTGCCTCACAACAGTGAATGTTTTAAGCAGTTGCCTCAGACATAATCTGAAGGACATTATATCCCTTTGATATTTTCTAAAAGAGCAAAAGGAAAAAAGGAACGAAAATTGGGATTAGGAAATAATGAGCGCACCGCACGTGAGGAAAGTGTTATACTATGGTGTGCCTTTTAATTACGTAATGACATCTGTAGGAAGCCTTCGATAACCAATCTGGTAATTAGAAAATAACTACTGTTTAAAACATCTAATAACATGTACATTTATTCAGAGAACAGCGATCTTTTTGCTTGTTTCAACTAATAACTTGAATGCCTAACTTCCCTTTGTGTACGTGCGGGCACAGAAGTAAACTGGAAACAGAGCAACCTTCCAATAACTACAATCCAGGTCGACGGCTGCAAAACAAAGGGCGATTTTCTCATCCTGCATCGGTTACATGTGCTTTAATCTACGCAGTGGAATTTTCTGCAATGTTGCTACTGCTATGTCAAAGTCATTTCGAAAAATAAGGAAAAGTCGTGCCAAATAATAGGACAAAACCAAGAAGCGGAACACCAGACCAGAGGGAAGCTGGTTTACACATCAAAGAGAGAAGGAGAAACAAACACCAGCAATATGTTGGGTCGAATGCCACAGGAAGGCAAACCACTATTTGGGGAAAAGTTGAAGATTTTTAAAAGCCTTAACATCCTTGGGATATCACTGAGGCAACAATCTCCTAGGGAACCTAAGAGTATGCTGTGCTAATCACCTAAAAGCTGAAGCACTGCTCAATATGCTGACCTGGTACTTGCTTAAGCTTAACTCACCCCTATCAATTTAGTTGTATCTTTAGCTTTCTTTTTAAACACAAGCCAAATCATTTAGATGCTTCAAAAGCACTAAAATCATTCTGAATTGCAATTTGCTTCTTCACAACTGAAACTTTTCATAAATATAACTGCATTTTCTCTAAAATTACATCTACTTAAAAATCATTTTATGTTGCTAATATATAACTACTTTCTTAGAGCAAGAATAAATTATCAAAGAAACGTAAGGAATGAAAGTCTGTTCTTAAAAAAACACAGAACACACACGGGGCTGTCCTGCCTGTTTCTGATCTACCAGAGCAGGTAGTGCATTACTGTCCTCAAAACAGAATAATCTGGAGAGTATTTAAGCAGTGGCTTACATCTGGAAAGAAAACATCAGGTTTCTCCTGATTCCATAAAAACACCCAATGTAATCTACACTTCAGTCATTTTTTTTTCAACTAATGGTCTTATTTCATTTTACATAAATTTCATTCAGTTTAATTCTTTTCCTGCTTTAAAAGTATTATTTGTGACATGTTAATCAAAGAGTAAGTCAGTGGCAGGACATGGAACAAAAACGCTATACTCAGGTGCCATTTAAACCATCAAACTTATTCCACTTTAAAAGCCCTCTGCTGGATGATATTTAAAAAAAATTAATTTGGATTTAGATTAATTTGGATTTTCATCTTCAACAGATTCTTATTCGTGTGTATGTGTGTGTGTCCACTGACACCCTCCCCTCAAGAAAAACTTAACTTAAACAAGTCTTTCAAACTTTTCCCCTTTCAGCTGCTATAAAAGACCCTACAATCTTCTTTTCTCTCTCAATCTTAAATATATAGCACTAAGGCCTAGAATCAGATGCTCTTCAAATAACAAACCCTCGGGATAGTTACATCACCCTCCAATCTCATCTTTTAAATTCTCACCATTTATTGGTATAATTATAATTTCAGAAGCCTGTCTTCTGAAAAAAACCTTAAAGGTTTTAACCTAACAATAAATCATAAATTTGTAACTGAATATATACAATAATAGTCTATACTTATAAATGCAGGATATGACCAAGAAAAAGTTACAATCTAAAACTAAAAAACAACAAAGCCGAGGAACATGCAGTCCCTCAGAAACCCCTGTGGACACATCCGGCCAGTATCTGAGCCCAGCCAAGGAGGGAAGACTAAGTCAAGGGGAGGTTCATCCTACCTGAGTAAATCCAAGTTTGATTCGTCTTTGTTTGAAGGTCTTGGCAAACTGCTCAAGCTCCTCAAGGTCACTGGGCTCCTCCAAGCTAGGGGTATCGATTCGCTTTGGTGTCGACTGGCTCTGTGGAAGTGTCTGAATTGGGGTTGCTGCTATTGTGCGTGTTGGGGTTGCTGGCTGTTAGAGAAGGACAGAAGGATAAGAACAAACATACAAAGAAATATGTTTACAACTGGAATGTGCTGCAAGTAAACAACTTAAGGAAATAGTTATATTCAGGGAGAACCATGAAGACCATGTAACATTGCAGAAGGCGCGACATGATGTTCAGTGAGACAAGCAGAGTGTGAAATTATGTATACTCTATAGCTAAGGCTAAACATGTAAGTCTATGGAAAACATGAGTACACAAAAACGAAACTCGTTATATTTGGGTTTTCAAGTGGTCTGAATATATACATCTTATGCCTTTTAAATTAGACTTGATTTTAAAAAATCTATTTCATAAATATACCACTTAAACTATAAATTTCAAAACAGCCAGACTATATATGTCTTGTTTATCACTATCATATCTCCAACTTGTGACACAATATTATGAAAATAATATTATAAGACTATTAAAACTATTTTAAGGGGGAAAAGTAAATCATCTATAAGTTTAAAGAACTTAATGTAATAGCTTCATTTTTCTGTATTTGTTCAAGTTTTCTTCCACAGATCTACATTTTTTTCTTTTTTACCCTGTTTTTAATTTGTTGCACTAAATTTATTTAATCTGTACATGTTTCTCTCACAAACTATAAGGAGTTTTCAAACCTCCAACAAAAGGCGTGCATCCCACAGATCAGAGTAATTTTTATAATGTGATTAAGACACTGGAAGGGAACATAAGGCACAAACTGAAGCAGTAACCTTTTTTTTAATTGAGGTATGATTGACATACAAGATAGCTAGACGTATTTAATATATACATCTTGATGAGTGTGAAGGATACATCCAGGAATACATAGCGTCACCATATACATATACACCATAAACAACGCCCTAAACTCTTCCATCAGCTCTAGAAGTTTCCTCCCTCCCTCAGATTTACACTTTTAATCTTAACTCTAACCAAGGTATACATAATTTTACCTTCTGCTTTTCTCATTTAACATTATGTTTCAACTTTTTTTCTGTGGTGTTTCAGTCTTCACAATTATCATTTTCAAAGGCTAACTGAGGCAATGTTAGCACAATTTATTTAACAATTTCTTCATTGCTAGGTACTTTTTCATTTATGTTTTCACTAACCTGGGTAACACCACAATGAAAGCCTTTGGCCACGCAGTTCTTTTCTCCCCCTTTGGAATCAGTTCTTTGAGATAAACTCACAAAGCTTTTCTGCAACTGGATAAATGCCATCGCCAACGCCACGGCTTCTGATACATATCATAATGTTGGTTCTCACTATGCCGTGCTCTCCACACGATTTGTGTTCGTTTTTTTAAAACGTTTTGCTAATTCAGGGAGTAAATGGCACTTCACTGTTGCGTTAATTCATATTTCTCTTATTATTCAAAGTAAAAATTTTCTCATGTGTCAATTATTTGTATTTTCTATGACGTGAACCGACTTACATCCATAATCCATTTCTATATTGATATTCTTATTCTCATCCTCATCCTTAACGAGCTCATCAAAAGTTATAAATTAAGCCTCTGTCTATTGTATTAATGCAAATAATTTTCTCAATCTGCTTTTTTCCTTTTAGTTTTCAGTGTACATAAGTTTTAAACTATCATTTGGGTAAACTTTTTTCCCTCCTTTCTAATGTCTCCTGTTTCCTCAAATCTGAGAAAGCTTTCACTTATTTCTAACTTGGTGAAATTCCTTTTAATATTCTGCTAGCTGCTTCTATGTATTTTAAAATATTTAATTATTTAAATCCATCTAAAGTTTACTTGGGGACACGAAGGTATAATCTTTCTCTTTTTAAAAAGAAAATATTAAATTTCCTTATGACACAACACAAGGCTACTTAGCTTTACTCACAAGCCCTGAAGAGAGTTCACCAGTAGGAGGTGCTGCCCTGACTGTGCATGACTGCTCAGCCGACCCCTCCTGCGACAGGCAGCCCAGGTGAGAGATTACACACTAGGATTACACGTGATCTATGGCTGTCAGCTTTTTTCTCATAAATTAAATGGGTCATATACCCCTAATGTTGACCTCATTAGTAATATGCTCTCTCCAACTGAACTAACTGGCCCAGAAAACTACACGACAGACATCACACAGGCCTACAATTGGGGTAAGCTCTTCTCTATCATTCTGCTTCAATGAAGACAGCAAGGTTCATCTCTATGACACGTTGACACTGAGTGATTTTTAACCTGACCATTCTGGAAGAGACAAAAACAGTGCCAACCATTAGGATCCTATGAGGTGGCACACTTCCCAGGGAAACTGGCCGACAGGTAGAGGAGAGTCTCAGCTATCAGACTGTTACTTCATCTCAGGCTTGAAGTAGCTCCGTTCTCAAATAACGGAGGACTAAAAGCAGCCCGGGGACCTTTAGGTGGGGTGGCTACAGGTAAACTATCCCAACTCCCGAAACCTCAGGTTGGACTGGGCCAGATCTAGAAACAGTAGAGCTGAATTCAGCGTGCAGGAGTCAAGAGGAAGCTGCAATAGCCCTGCCACTGTGTGTAGAGCATGAATGCCAGGAAGGAATGGCTGGTATAGGCTTTTTTCACAACTCTAACCTTATTTTTATATTCTGCATATTCACAATCAAACGCACCATTTAAAAGTGTACGGTCTGATGTGTTCCGACAACTGTATGTAGTCATACAACTGCTACCACGATTAAGATACAGAACATTTCCATCACCTGCAAAAGTTTGTTTGTGCCCTTTGCAGCCAATCCCCAACCCTAGCCCTGAGTCCACGGCAACCACCGATACAATTTCTGTCACTGTAGTTTTGTCTATTCTAAAATGCCATACAAATTGAATCATATAGTCTACAGTCTTTTATGTGTGGCTTCTTTCACTTAGCATAACGCTTTTAAAATTCATATGTTTGTTAACTGTATCAGAAGTACACCTCTTTCTATTGCTGAGTAGCAGTCCATCATATGGATATGCCAAAGTTTACGTTATCTATTCACTAGCTGATGGACATTTAGGTTGTTTCCAGTTTGGGGTGATTATGAATAAAACTGCTATGAACAATGATGCAGAGGTCTTTGTGTGGACATACGCTTTCATTTCTAGGAGTGGAATTTCTGGGTCCTAAGGTTCATGTACATTTAATTTTATAAGAAACTGCCAAACTGTCTTTCAAAGTGTCTGTACTACTTCGCAACTCCACTAGCAATGTGTGAGAGCTCCAATTGCTATATGTTCTCACTAACACCTGGTATTGTCATAGTCTTTCAGTGATATTTCATTTGCATTTCCCTGATGACTAATGATTTTGAGCATCTTTTTCATATGCTTACTGGGCATTCACATATCTTGTTTGGTGAAGCATCTTGAAATATTCTGTACATCCCCCGCTTTTAAAAAAATCAGCTTGCCTTATTATTGAGTTGTATGGGTTCCTTATACATTCTGGATCTAAGTCTTTTATCATATACAAGTTTTAAGAATATTTTGTTCCAGTCTGTGGCTTTTCTTTTCATTCTCTTAACAGAAGTTTTTAACTTCTATGAAATTAAATTTATCAATTTTTTATTTTATGATTAGTGCTTTTGTGTCCCATTTAAGAAATCTTTACCTTACCCAAGGACACAAAAATTTTTCCCTAAGTTTTCTTCTACAAGTGTACGTCTACAACCCATTTCAAATTAATCTTTGTATATGGTATGAAAGAGGGATCCACGTTCATTTTTTTGCCTTTGGCTAGCCCATTGTTTCAGCACCACTTCTTGAAAAGGCTTTCCCTTCCACGGCAACCCTCTGGCACCTCTGTGTAGCACCAGTCGGCCACGTGTCTGTGGTCTGTCGGACCCTCTATCACGTTCCGCTTCTGTCCGCATGCCAGTGTCCCAGTGTCTTCATTACTGTAGCTTTATAATGATTCTTGGCATCAGGTGGGCCTTCGACTTCCTTACTTTTCAAAACTGTTCGGCTATTCCATGCCCTGTACAATTCCAGATAAATGTAAGAACCAGCATGCAAGTTTCTACAGACAAATGCTGGGTATTCCTGGGGATTATGTTGAATCTACAGATTAAGTCAGAGAGAATTCCCATTTTAACAACCTAATCTTCTGATTCATGAACATACTATATCTTCTCCATTTATTTAGGTCTTCTTTAATACCTATATTTCATAGTTTTCAATGTATAGGTCTTACAAATGTTTTGTTGAATTTATCCTTAAGTACTGTAAATATTTTTCTTAATTTTGATTTCCAAATGATCATTGTTAGTAGATAGATTTTTGTATGTTGACTTTGTATCTTATATACTTGCTAAACTCACTTAATTTGAGCAGCTTTTTTGTAGATTCCTTAGGATTTTCTACATATACGATCATGTCATCTACCAACTAAAACAGTTTGACTTCTTCCTTTCTAATCTTTATGTTCTTTCTTTCTTCTTCACTCCCAGGAACTTCAGTATAATGCTGAATAAAAGTGGTAACAGTGGACATCCCTGCCTTGCTCCTGAGCTCAGGGGGAAGTATTCAGTCTTTAAGATGTTGGAGTTTTTTGGTATATGCCTTTTACCAGTTTTGCAAAAGTTTTTTGGTTTTTTTAATGATAAACAGATGTTAAATTTTGTCAAATCCAGCAATGTGTTAGTATTCAGTGATAACTTCCATGTCTACTGACAAAGAGAGTCAGAGATTCAGGACGGGGATTCAGGATCAGCCAGTTCAATCACCTAACTTACAGATGAGAAAACAGAGGTCCAAAGAGGTGAAGCGATGCGCTCCGAGCCACAGCTGAGCGAGAAGCAGAAGTAGGTCTAAAGCTTAAACCTCTATGCGCCTAGACCTGTGCTTTTCATACAGTTAAACTCTGGCAGAAAGCAGCTAAAGCAACATCTGAGAGTTGAGCGGAAAAAAGACACAGAGAGCAGAGCTTCTTTGCAGCTTCTGAGAAAGGGCAAGCGGCAGCGCTGGGCTTACCGGAGGTACTGAGTTCATAGCTCAAGTGGCAATGTCTACTGCCAACTACGGGGGAGGCGCCAAAGAGCCAGAACTCATTGCTTATTTGCCAGGAACACAGTTATTCTTTACAAACATACAAGAAAATAGGGACACCTTGAAAATTTTCAAAGACTACATCAATTTGGTACCATTGCTTTACCAAGCTGTTAAGCCCAGCTTTGAATTTTTGGTCAAATTTTGTTTTTTGGTCAATTTTTGAAAACTATTTGGATTATTTTTATTAGGGCATTCTGGGGGTTTTGTTTTTAATTAAACAAAGTCCCCAAGTCCCTCAAAACAACAGCCTAAGAGGAAGCAACCCCACAGAAGCCTGACCTGGGAGGTGAGGGCGATGCTCGGCTGCGACTGCAGGAGGTTGGCTTGGCTTTGCTGAGGTAGTTGCGTTAGAAGATTCTGCGCTTGCAGGAGGCCTATAAAATACAAACGCGGTACGTCAGAAACATTAAAGGTTACTTTGGACATATGGCAAAAGAAAGAGTAAGAAAGTGAAGTGAAAATTTAAAACTGATCTCCTGATAATCTCAGTGGTCTTAAAACTCGTAATGTCTTATTTGCCTAAAATTCAATCTTGTAAAATACAACTTGGGCAAGGAGATATGGAACATTAAACTAAAACTGATACGTCTTTCGTGTAACCTGAATGGCCTTTCTGATTGGCCAATGCTTTATTTTAGTAAGGAGTGGATGAAAATGAATCAGTACTCTAAACGAAAGCTGCATGAAACTCCAAAAAGGCTCAACTTCTTAACCCAGAATCCATTAGAAACTGCCGATGTGGGCTGGACCAGAGAACTGCCTAGTGCATCAAGGGCACAGGCCATCCTTTAAGTGGAACAGGTATTTGCACAACAAAAGATTTCGGAATGAAGGATCAACAAGGAAAAAGACTAACAAACAAATAATGAGGAATCGGCAGAGAGGCACTGATGTTCCTTGAGTTGAAGCCTTGACTCCCCGATAGTCTCTTACTCTGACTCCATAATCAACCTCACAAACATGATCGCAACTTACTGTTTGATACAGAAATCACACAGCAATATTTACCAATTTAAAAGGCTCTGAAGATGCTTTTTATAACTCAGAAAATGTGCACAATTTCTAACATAACATCTTCTCCTTCTCACACTTTACAAGAAAACAAATGATTGTTAGAAGCACATACTTTCAGTGCTTAGCCCACATTCTTTGAATAAGTTCTCATAAAAAACTATCGAAACACTAGAATCAATTTATCTGATTTACGTTCAGCACGTTGAAGGATTTCGTTTAGAGTTTTGGCCAAACTCTTCGTTCCTCCTTAGTGATGACACAGATGAAGGACAGTGAAGGACGACACATGACAAAAAAATATTTTTCTTAACATGAATGTTGAGTTTAAAGTTACATACAATTTAATAAAATCATTGTTCCAAGGGACAGTTTCAGGGCAAAATGATAGTAGTCAACGTGTATGTCACATAAACAGCCAGCCTTGGTGTACCGCTAACGAATTCTAAGGAGGCGCTCACCCTGCTGGCCCTGGGGCGTCTGTGAGATGATAAACTGCGCTGGTTGCAAGTTGGTGGTCGGATGCACCAACACAAACTGTTGCAGGTTGAGATTCTGCTGCTGAAGTTGTTGCAGCTGTTGCAGATCCTGAAAATTAGAATTCAAACATGGATTGGAGGTTCTGAAATAATAGCTTGCCTAATCCTAAGGTTCCCAGATGATGAATTCTGTCACATCGAAAGGAGAGTCACCATTTCACATTCTTCCATCCTCCCACACAGGTGAGCTCCCGGTGTTCCACAGAGGTGTGAAGACGCCTGGAGCCACTGCAGGGACTTCCTATTTTTGTGGGCATATAATGTGTTATGATTTATGCTAAGCCTAATTTTCAATCATTATTTAAAATTCTCTCAGAAAAAATGGTTATAGCTGTGCTTTTTAACATAGAGACCAACATGGGTTTTAAAAATTAAGTGAGAAAAGAATATGCTGAGGTTTTAAATATTCGATCAATTTTTCTCTTAAGAAAAGTTAAGAGTGCTATGTCTGAATCTGCATCAGTAAATTAAAAGATGTATAACAATTCATGAAATGTGGTACCAGTCAATTCAACTGAGAAATCAGTGTAAAAATTTTTAAAAATAGCTATCCATATAAAGATCTGATCCATAACATACCAACAGCACCTTCACTGGCCTAGTGTTTTAGAATTTTCTGTGTGCTTTCATGTATATTATCTTATTAGAATAATGTCAACATAGAGTCTCACAGCTTAGGCACTAAAAATATTTATTTGGTGATAAAATGGCTAAAACAAAAACATTATCTGGATAAAGACTGTATATAAGAGTCATAAAGATTAGTCTGACATCTATTCTTTTGTACTTTTTTTTTTAAGAAGAAGATCAGCCCTGAGCTACCATCTGCCACCAATCCTTCTCTTTTTGCCGAGGAAGACTGGCCCTGAGCTAACATCCATGCCCATCTTCCTCTATTTTATGTGGGATGCCTGCCACAGCATGGCTTGACAAGCAGTGCATAGGTCCGCACCCGGGATCCAAACTGGTAAACCCCAGGCCACCGAAGCAGAACGTGCAAACTTAACCGCTGCGCCACTGGGCCCGCCCCAATTCTTTTATAGTTAATTAGTACTTTTTAAATGTTTAGACAAAATCTAGCTGCAATTAAGTCCATTTCTGAGTCTTCTCTGGGGGGATAAAGACAATTGTCTAGCACTAGACTCAGAATAACTCTCCATATATTTTACTGATATGACTTCTTATACCTTTTTCCTTTTTTTTTTGAGATAAAGTATTTCATTTACCTTTCCTCCTTGCTAGTATTACCTATGCCTCTTAAATAAATTTTTATTATCTCTGGATACTTTGCCCTAAAACGTGAGAACTGAAACCAAACAACAGTCTCCTGCAGTGCTGCACAGAGGTGGTCCCTCTGTGGTACAGAGACGACTTGCCATCACTTTCACACGCGGGTGGCAGCGTGCACTGCAGAGCACATGAAAGAACCCATGCCTGCCGTAATCAGCTAATTAAAATGAATACAGTAATCCCCTGCTTCAGAAACATGCAGCTAATTATTCAAGAATTGTCACTTAATATAAACAGTTATTCAAATAATCAGTTATGTGTTTATTATATCAACTCAAATAAGCAAATGTATTATTTCCAGTTCAGTGGTAAGGAAGGCGACACTTACCTCACTGATCTAAGCTCCTCAGGCCTCTGGGGGCCACACTAACAATCAGAAAGTGCATTTAATAAGAAAGAAAACCTGCCAACGCAGTCCTCACTCCCGCCCCAGCTGAGTCACTCACTCACCTGTGCGATCTGTATGGGCTGGGACAGGGGGATCTGCGTCATGGGCGTGGCGGCGGAGGCTGAGATGGTGGCCCCAGCAGCGCTGTGCTGTTGGCTGGCGGAGTGCTGCTGCACTGCAGCAGCGAGCAGCTGAGCCTGCGCCTGTGCCTGCTGCAGGAGTAACTGCTGCTGGGCTGGCGTCAAAGTCAGCTAAACGAAATTAGGACAAACCATTGGAAAGGGGTGAAGAAGAAGGGCCCCTAACACAAGCCAACTGCTTTGAAATAGGTAACTCAAGTGGTATTAGACCTTAGCTACCCAACTGCACGTGGTTAGCATGGGGCTAAAATGCTCATCAGTAATCAAACACCATCACTAGCAGAACATTTAAATTAAAATGGCGGTCCTCACTCTGGACTTAAACAATCATTCAAGCTTGTCCAGGGCCCTAGGGTTCAGGCAAAAAAGTAATTAACTAGTAAGCAAGAAAAAAAAGAATCAATGCTGACAGGATATGAAAAGAAATTTACACCCAACAGAACAGCAAGTGATTAGTCAGATGAATGAGGAACAAGGATGCTGGATCTGACCACAGAAAGAACTGATAAGGCCCAGCTGCTTCCCATTAGCATGAATCCCTGCCATATTCCATCATTTCCATTACGTCCTAAGATCTGACTAAAGAATATGAGCTCCATTTGTTTCTTTTCCAAATCTCCCTAGAACCCCTCCTCAAGACATTCTTTCCCGTTATTGAAAGCATTGGGTCTCTGCAACTTTTCATCCCCTTTCCTACGTATTATCTCTGTGAAACAGGTGGTGACAGAACTCTCTTTATATGCAAATGAACCCTAATGCCCAGGTTTAGTAGAAGCTCCAGCCGCGGGAACCTGGAATCCCAAGTGTCTCTGACTATTGTAGACACATCACTCAAAACAGCTCAAACAGTCAAACAGTAAATGTATTTAGAGAGGACAGAAAGTTGCTTTCATAATGCAACGTATTTCAAACACACTTAAAGTAATAAGTGTGCTCTACCTTCTTTTTGGTGATATATTCTGATCAAACAAGAGGACTCCTGTAAGATTCTGAAGTATACATACAGCGACTTTGTGGTACAACGCCCTTCTAAAAGGATCCAATACAATTTGTGCATTAGAGGCATAAGCATCAAAACCAAACCATTCAAAAACTCAATATTCTAAGATATATGTTTATAAATATTTTACACTATATAAACATATATTAATCTCTACTGATAGAATTTTGTAAACAATTCTGCAACAATTATTAAAAGAGGCTTTCACCAAGCATGCTTAACTGAAATGAAGGAAATAAAAAATTTTGTGGGTTGATATGTGAATTGAATAATAACAAATAACTCTTCTTTACCATTCCCCTAGCCTCCCTCCTAAAGACATTAATAAATAAATTTTCAACACTGGAAAAATATTTTGAATATGTTAAAGCAAAGACAGCTGAAAAGTTAAAAGCTTAATATATTCACATAGGCCAATTTACTACCAGTAAAAATAAATGATATTTATTGAATGTTATGTGCCAAGCACTGTTCTATGAGTTTTACATATGTTACTCCTCTTTATAACAATACTGTGACATAGGTATTATTAACATCTCCATTTAACTGAAGGTACACTGAGGCACAAGGAGATGAAGTAATTAGCCCATACTAATTACTAATTGCAGAGCCAGGATATGAGACCAGAGGTTTCATTCTAGAACATTATACAGTAACTTAAAGAAAATCTTTTCTTTTGTAGGCACTAATCCATTCTTCCTAATCTGCAGTGATGTCATAACTCCAAAGTGACAATTACATGTTCATCAATGTAATGGTCTCAACCATAGGACAATGACTCCCTTGGATGATGAAGCAACAGTTGAAACGTGGGTTTAAAAAAGTCCTTAGTTCATCCAAAGCCTCTGCAACTGTAAGAAAAGATACCTTTATAAGAAAGAAAACTTATGACAAAGATAATTCCTATTTCAGAGCTGTTTACAGTGTGGAAAGTTCCCTGAAGACAACAGTGCCAGGCACAGCCATGTTACTGTCTGCTCCAGCAAGCAGTTCTAATCAGATGGTGGCAATGGCAGTTCTGACACAGAGAGTGTATCACGGTCCTCTCAGTGGAAACTTACCCCAGTTATCTGTCCTCCAGCCAGCATAAGCTGGGTCTGGGGGATGGCTGCCTGCACTGAAGGCTGCTGGGAAGGCTGGCTTGGCTGCTGTGAATCCCCGGATTCTTCATTAGATTTAGACTGAAGTGGGGTGAGGGTGGAAATAAGAGATTCCAAATAGTTGATTAAAAGAAATGTACTTAGAACTGCATCTTTGAAGAATGATTTAAAACATGGACTTATTCAGGCACGAGTTTTCTTGTTTCACTCTTTTCATTTCTTATAAATCTTATATATTTCTCTAATTTTACATATTAAGTTTTTAGACTTTTTGTTCCAATGCCAACAAAGCTGCAATTATAATTTTTAAGAAGAAAAAATAATTTGGTCCTCCACAAACCAACAGAATTTTTCACAGACTCAAATCCTCAACTCTGGAAATAAGCAGCAGGGAAGAGCACATTTCCACTCCATCTCTACATTAGACACTCCATCCCAACATTCTGACTGGATTTGGTGGTCAGTCTGAAACTTCTTTATATAGCGTTTCAGAGATGGATTACCTGACCCACAGAACTTTCCATCTAATATGTTAAAGAGCTGTAAATTTAGCATCTGCCATCACGTAACACCCAAGCTTAGAGGGAAAACGCTGCAGTCAAGAGGAAAAGAGAACACACTCCTAAAACGGGCACTGAGAGAAAATTTTATGGTAATTCAAACTGGTTATGCAGAGCATTAAAATTCTGCATACATTTGCATATTTCCCACCACCTGTTTTGGGGACTGCAGCAAGGCTAATTAACATAAAGGCTCTGATTAATTCTGCCAGTCAATGAGAGATAATTACGGTGCAGGACTGTAAACATTCTGCACTGGAGATACAGCCTGTTTGCCAACATCTCTCTGAGGGATGAAAGTTTACCATGGCAACCAAGGCAATTTGCTGCCTCCTCTCCCTCAGAAAGGAAGGTCACATTATCTCCTTTTCTTTTCTCTTCTTGTTTCCATGTGTTACTAGGTCCATATTCCACTGGGTTTCATGGAATGCTCAACCCAAAGTCTTTAGTCATCAGCAACACTAAAATCAATCTTCCAGAATACTGCTTCTCCCTCTTGACTGTCAGTTACCTAAACACTATAATAAAAGGAAGCGGCAGGTCGATGGAAATACTGTGAAGGAATGCATAATACTCGAAATTTTGCACGTTTTGTCATATGGTTCATAGGAGCAAAGTAGCCAGATTTAAGTTTGTTTTAAAATTTTGACTGAAGCCCATCAATGTCTATAAACAGTTTAACTAAAATTCTTAGAATCATAACATTTTAGAGCAAAGATGAACGCTGGCAATCTTCTAAACTTTCCCACTTAAATACAGATGAGAAAAAACGAGCCCAAGGAAGTTAAACAACTTGCCAAAGGTCACACAGCTAGTTAGTCACAGAACGAGAATTCAAACCTAAGACCTCCATCTCTCAGTTTAGTACTCTTTCCTCTGCACTATATTGTTTCTATAAGACATGAAAAATGACAAATAAAAAGACATTTGAAAACAAAAGGACATTTAAGAGATTATTCAGCTTTGTGTGCAGGTATGTGACACAGCTATGTAACTCAGAGAAGCATTTTATTGAACTTACACATAAAACTGCGAAAGCAGACTTGACGTGTTTCCCTGCAGTCATTCACAGCAGCTTAATGTAAAACTGATTTTCAGTAATGGCGATGATTATCATTCTTTAGATCTTTATGAGACTCAGTAATTAAAAAAGTAATACATCTAAGTATTTCCTATTATAAAATTATTGCATGCTTGTATATATATACAAGATTAGAAAAACATGGAAAAAACAGATAGAAAAATTGATCCATGATCCCATGTCCCAGCTTACCTGTACATTTAAAGACTGAGCGGCAGCCTGCAAACTTGTTCCAGCGAGCTGGACCTACAAGCAAAGTAAGGAGGGCAAGTTCTAGTCTGATACTGTTGACATCCTTCATCAGAGGTTGTCATCAACAAGTACTTCACAAGCCTCTGCTACGTGTATGTCACTGAGCTAGAGCTGAGACTACAAAGAGGTCTATCTTATGGGTTTAAAACTTTGTGGACAAGCCCACAGTCCCTCCACCTCCCACCGGAAAATGCTGTTAAAATTTCCCTTCTGAAGATGTATTCCCATACTAAATTAGCATCAGCAGGAATGTCACACTTGTATTAGGCACTCCTCATATGACATTCTTTTTGCATTCACAGGATTCTTAGATTCTAAAAACTTAATTCATCTTCCACATTATGTTAAAGAACACATAAAAACAAGCTGCTTACATACATTATTTTTATCATTATAAATTAGCAGAATTACCTACTCATTCTAATTTCAAAATTTCCACGTATACACCAGAGTAAAAATCTTACAGATATACACACCTACATAGTCAAGTCCTTAAAACATTCATAGTCATAACTCCTGGGTGAAATAAAGAATCTGTCATAATATTTATTTATTTTACAATCCTTCCCAATCAAGGCCCTCACTTTGTGTAAGAGACTTGCTGAGCTGGAAATTTTGTACACTTTTGGAGCTCTGCTAGTCTTATTTATTTATTTTTAAATAAATCAATTTATTTAAACTAAAACAAGCAGAAAAAAACCAGTTCATCCATTCCCCCCCACCCCACTCCCCCTACCCCCCACCGCTGGCAACCAACAATCTGTTTTCTGTATCTAGGAGCTGGGGTTTTACTTACTTCTTTGTTTATTTATTAGATTCCACACATAAGAGAGACCATACAGTGTTTGTCTTTCTGTCTGACTTCTTTCACTTAGCATAATGCACTCAAGGTCCATCTATGTTGTTACAAATGGCAAGATTCTAGCCTTTTTTATGGCTGAATAATATTCCATTATATACACACACACACACACACACACACACACTATAATTTCTTTATCCTTTCATCCATCAATGGACACTTAGGTTGTTTCTATATCAGATAAATACCCAGAAGTAGAATTGATGGATCATATGTAGTTCTCTTTTAAATTTTTTGAGGAACCTCCATAACGTTTTTCACAGTGGCTGTGCCAATTTACAGTCTCACCAACAATGTACAAAGCTTCCCTTCTCCACATCCTTGTCAACACTTGTTATTTCTAGTCTTTTGGATAACAGCCATTCTAACAAGTGTGAGGTGATATGTCTTGTGGTTTTGATCTGCATTTCCCTGATTAGTGATGTTGAGCATCTTTTCATGTACCTGTTGGCCATCTGTATGTTTTCTCTGGAAAATTTCTATTCAGATATTCTGCTCATTTTTAACTGTACTGTTTGGCTTTTTGCTATTGAGTTGTATGAGTTCTTTATATATTTTGGATATTAGCCCCTTAACAGATACACAATGTGAAAATACTTTCTCCCATTTGGTAGGTTGCCTTTTCATTTTATTGATGGTTTTCTTTGCTGTGCAGAAACTTCTTAGTTTGATGTAGTCCCATTTGTTTATTTTTGCTTTTGCTGCTTTGCATTTGGTGTCAGATTCAAAGAATTATCACTAAGACCAATGTCAAGGAGGTTACGGTCTATGTTTTCTTCTAGGAGTTTTATGATTTCAGGTCTTACATTCAAGTCTTTAATCCATTTTGAGTTAATTTTTGTGCATGGTACAAGACACTGCTTCAGTTTCATTCTTTTGCATTTGACTGTCCAGTTTTCCCAGCACCATTTATTAAAGAGATTGTACTTTCCCCATTGTATATTCTTGGTTCCTCTGTTGTACATTAAGTACCCATATACACGTGGGTTTATTTTTGGGCTCTCTATTATGCTCCATTGATCTCTGTATCTGTTTTTACACCAATATCATACTGTTTTAATTACTATAGGTTTGTAATATAGTTTGAAATCAGAGAGTGTGATGCCTCCAGCTTTGTTCTTTCTCAAGACTGCTTTGCTTCTTTGGGGTCTTATGATTCCATACAAATTTTAGGATTATTTGTTCTATTTCTGTGAAAAATGCCATTGGACTTTTGATAGGGATTACACTGAATTTGTATATTGTTTGGGTACTATGGACTTTTTAACAATATTAATTCTTCTAATCCATGAGCACAGAGCATCTTTCCATTTATCTGTGTCTGCTTCAATTTCTTTCATTAATGTCTTCTAGTTGTCAGTACACAGGTTTTTTACTTCCTTGGTTCAAATTATTCCTAGGTGTTTTATTCTTTTTGATGTAATGGTAAATGGGATTGTTGTCTTATTTTTTCTTTCTGATATTTTGTTATTAGTGACTAGAAACACAACAGATTTTTGTGTACTGATTTTGTTTCCTGCAACATTTCTGAATTCATTTATTTAATTCTAACAGTTTTTTGATGGAGTCTTTAGGGTTTTCTATATATAATATCATGTCATCTGCAAATAGTGACAGTTTTACTTCTTCCTTTCCAATTTGGATGCCTTTTATTTCTTTTGCTTGCCTAACTACTCTGGCTAGGACTTCCAATACAGTGTTGAGTAAAAGTGGCAAGAGTGACCATCTTTGTCTTGTTCCTGATCTTAGAGGAAAAGCTTTCAGCTTTTCACCATTGAGTATCACATTAGCTGTGGGTTTGTCATATATGGCCTTCATTATGATGAGATATGTTCCCTCTATACCTGTTTTGAGAGTTTTTATCATAAATGGACATTCAATTTTGTCAAATGCTTTTTCTACATCTACTGAGATGATCATATGACTTTTATCCTTCATTTTGTTAATGTGGTGCATCATGTTGACTGACGTGCAGATGTTGAACCATCCTTGCATCCATGGGATAAATCCCACTTGATCATGGTATATGATCCTTTTAATGTATTGTTGAATTCAGTCTGCTAATATTTTGTTGAGGATTTTTGCATCTATGTTCAAGAATATTGGCCTGTAATTTTCTTTTCTTGTGGCATTCTTATCTGGTTTTGCTATCAGGGTAATGCTGGCCTCGTAAAGCAGGTTTGTCATAATATTTAACACTCACATCTCATACATTCAGAAAGTTCAAACCATGGTTATATTAAAATAAGGATCATTACTTGGTAATCATGATAATAATAACTAATTCAGGCAAGCATCATCAATGGATGCTCTACTAATGGGTGAAATTTGAGGAATAACATAATATTCACATTTTCTCAGCTATCTCTCCATAGGTACTTACTAATTACAAAGGGTAAAATAGTAACTTCACAATGGGGAAACCTGGAAGACAAGTGATCACAGTTAAAGTCACCAGTAATGACATGCTCCTTCTGGTATGAAGCACTAAGAAGACTACACCATTACTTATGCTGTATTCCTATCAAAAATGTGTAACTTGAATCTAATTGTAGTAAAATATCAAAGGCTAAGAAGTCAGCCAAAGAGCCAGAGGAAAGAGTTTCAGGTACAAAAATTTAATGGAGATAAAGTTTCTATGTGATTTTATTCAAATCATGATGTTCCTGGGTAAAAATTTGTTGAGGAATAGGATATTTACAAGTCTCAAAGTATCTCCTCATGGATTATTTCTTAATTACAAGGAAAAAGAAAGCTACCTTTATATTGGACAAATCTGAAACACTACCTTAAATCAAATAATCACATTTAATATCGCAATAATGGGACAAAGTGGTATCATATGCCTTCTTTGTATTCCTGTCAAAAGCATGTAACCTGAATCCAATCATGACGGAGCAATCAAACTCGAACTGACAGGCCTTGTATAAAATGGCTCATCTCCACTCTTCATGAAATGTCAGTGTCAAGAATAACAAAGACAGGCTGAGGAACTGTTCTGGATTAAAGAAGACCAAATAGACATGACAACTAAATTCAAAGTGAGGGACGAAATATGGATCAGAAAAAATTTAAATATGGACCATATATTAGATAATAATATTGTATCAATGCTGAATTTCTGGAATTTGAAATTTGTATTATAGTTTTATAAGAGAATGCTGTTTTTAGGAAAACATGAAGTATTTAGAGGTAAAAGGTCAAAATGCCTGCAACTTACTCTGAAATGATTTTTAAAAAAAGATATATTTTGTATTTGTGTACACACACCTGAAGAAATAAAGACAATATGATAAAATTATAACTGGTGATTTCAGGTGAAAGGCTTTCAGTGAAAACTATTCTATTGTTGTAACTTTTCTATAAATTTGAAAGTTTTCAAAATAGAAAGCTAAAAATAAAAAGTGAGAACATCCCTTTATCACTCCATTTAGCTAGCCCCCAAAATCCTTCAAAACTTAGCTCAAAAATTACCCTCTCTCTGATAAATGTCTTAGCTAGTACAGGTTGAGCTAATCATTTCTTCCTCTGTATTCCCATACATTTTACCATTCATTCATTATCTATTCATTTATTCAACAAATAATTATCAAACATCTATTATACTTTGGGCTCTTTGGCAAATGCTAAGATATAGGTAAAGAAGAAGAGGTTGCCATCCTAATGAAACTTATAGTTTAAGGTGAAAGAGACCTAAATTAATCTATTTTGTATATGTGTATACATATTTACCATATTATGGTAAGAAAGGTTCAGCGTGCGAACCTGGTCAATAAGGGAGCTGGAAACAGAAGGTAAGTATCATATTGTACGTTAATTATGTGTCTAATCGGATGGTGAACAATTCTGCAGGGACTTGCATCTTGATGGGAAATTCAATGATGCCAAGGTTTCAAATAAAGTTCTCTGGTGTAGTCCTTTGGTTTGGGGAGTATTGGAGGTTCAGTGAGTTTGGTAATCAGTGGTTAGATCTGGAGGCCTTGGAGCTAGTGCAAGAAGAGTCGCACTCATCTTGGAATTTGGACCTGAGCAAGGAAGACTACGTGGCATCTATGTACTTTCAGGAATTTTTTTATATGTTTGGACCATCACAAATTTAAGCCAGATAAAGAGGCTTAACATGTGCCACATAATTAACTACACTCTACTAAAAATGCTATTCCTCTTAAGAAACCAGAAAACTTTTTGGAGGTTAGAATAAGTTCTTAGAAGAAAGTCAACGTGAAAATAACATTTTTATATATTCCTAAATTATTCTATTTTATTTACTTTTCCCTCCCCAAAGCCCCAGTACACAGTTGTATATCCTAGCTGTAAGTCCTCCTAGCTCCTCTGTGAGGCATGCTGCCACAGCATGGTTTGATGAGCAGTGCTAGGTCCATGTCCAGGATCCGAACCAGCAAACCTCGGGCTGCTGAAGTGGAGCACGAGAACTTAATCACTTGGCCATAGGGCTGGCCTCCTTAAATTATTTTACAAGTTAAATCATCTTAATATTTTATCTAGAAGTTTCACATAGAAGTTGGTCTACTTTCAAAGATCTAAACAAAGCTATGCCCTCCTGAGCAAAAGTATGACAACTAGGCTTCAATCTAATAGAAGATGCCAACCTTTGCCTACATAGTATCCCTTTGAATTTGTGGACAAATAAATGGGCTTTAGAATAGCTTTCTAAAATTTTACCTGTTTTCAAGTAGGGAGTTTCTTTTATAGTTCAGGTAGTCTGAAGACGTATTTGATGAAAAGACTATAGAGTAGTAGTATACGTATTCAGTTCACAATAACTTAACATGTCAACATGTAATCTGGGCAGTTTTATGTTCATACATGCTTTTCATTGAGTCATCACACTAACACCATCAGATACCACCATCACTAGAGTCACTACCACCAACACTGCCGGCCAACACATTTTGAGCATTAAACTCGTTGTAGGTTTTAACTTGAGGTAGAGACCACCAAGATGTGCAAAGTACTGCTGTAACACATAGCTGTGAACATAAACTGAGAAGTGGAGACACTCAATCTGTTTTCCTTTCCATCTTCAACCAGCTCCCATATCCCAAAACTATCGTGGAGTAATGTTTGTTTCTATATTCCCTTTCCCTTGATATTATAGCTAGAACATCGATGAATGGTATCCATAGCCTGTTTTAGACTCAGGAAAAATTCACGAAATATAAGGGTAATAAAGTTGAGACAGATCTTTTTGAATTCCAAACCAGGGGCTTCACAACCAAGCAAAAGGCTCTCAGTAGTTGCCCAAATCAAAATGGTTTGAAACTGTTTTAAAGGAGGGATATGAGTTCTGAGACGTACACAGCAGTCTCAGGCAGCAGTGGCTACATCATTTTGGATGACCTTGTAATCTACTACCTCCTCTGAGCCACCACAGACTCATGCTCACAAAAAACAGTAACTCAGTTGTTATACACATCCATTTGTAACAAGGCTGGGGTCAACAGGTACACAGTCAACTGAACTAGAGGATCCCCACACTAACCATTCAGAATGACACAGGTAGATGCAATTCGCATTAGGCTTTTTATTTTAAGATTTTATTTTTCCTTTTTCTCCCCAAAGACCCCCAGTACATAGTTGTACATTTTTAGTTGTGGGTCCTTCTAATTGTGGCATGTGGGATGCCGCCTCAGCATGGCTTAATGAGTAGTGCCATGTCCGTGCCCAGGATCCAAACAGGCGAAACCCTGGGCCACCAAAGCGGAGTGCACGAACTTAACCACTCGGCCACGGGGCTGGCCCCGCATTAGGCTTTAATCAACTTAAAAAGTCCCACATTCTGAAATAAGTCCCCCAGACCCTAGCATTTCATGCCTCTACTTTTTACTCTCACTTATGGTCGAGCAGAACATTCTACCTGATGGAGATGTCCAAGGAAAGCCTGGGCCTGGGCTGTTGAGATTGCTCCTCCGACAGGCACAGGCTGCTTCTGAAAGTCCAAACCATTGGTTTGTGTGCCTAGGAAGCAAGCAAAATAATATAACTATTAAAAACATAAATTCAACTGAAATAAAGCACTAGACTTCAACATTTACCAGGCACCTATTTTTGTATAAGCACTTTTCCAAGTATCTCCAAGGAGGAGAAGGGATGCAAAAGGAGGAAATACAGTAAAATGATTTCTCTTCTAAAAGCAGCACTGCAGTACATAAATACAGATAAAGCTTAAGAAACAGAAACAAAAATATAAATAACAAATTACAATCATAAGACAGTGCTAGAGAATTCAGAAGCGAATGCAGTGACTAGAGCAACTAGGGTCAGAAGAAGCATAAACTTAAGGTGGCCTTAAGGAAGAGATTATCATCGTCATCACTGCTGTAAAGAATGGTCGAGACAGCTCCAAGGAGGGATGGAGGCTCTCTTCTCATCTCACTCTTACGATAAAGAAATTCACTGGTGATTTTGCCAAGAGCAAGGCACATTTACTCTTAACTTAAATGCTTTAATAAATGACAATCTGACGGCAAAAGCAACCACTACATGATAAACAAAATAGTTTTACCAATTTCTTCAATCCCAAAGTATTGATTGCTGCATATACCAGTTAGCAAGGGCTCTGTTATGACTACAATTTTCTAAACGTTATACTAGAGCTCTTTACCCACTTATGCTGAGATCTGATTTTAGAATAGTAATAATTTATAGAAAGACCTATCACCCTAATACCCAGAAACATTTTCTAAGGGTTGTAATACATTGTTTTCAAATTACTATATCCAGCTATTATTTAGAAATAATCAGAATACTTCGTACTGAATAGAATATAACAGACTACAGGAACCTGCAAGAATCAGAGACACATGAATGTGGTTCTGAACTTCCATTTCCCACACTCAAACACCCCATCTTCTCGTCAGCACCCCTGTGTGCACACAGAGCAGACCAGTCAGGAGAGGACAAGCTAGAATCCTGAAACAGTATTTTTAAAAGGGTGCTAACTTCTGCCATTCTATATCCTGACCAATTTCTAGCAAAAGTATCACTTCACTAAGAAAAATTAGGTAGATCACATGATCAAAAGAGCTAGTTAAGGTTTCCTTGAGATAATTATAAAAGCAGTGTATATATATTTCACCTCCTTAAAAATCTCAGTGATTGGTTGTTTCCTAAAGTTTCCCATAAATAGGAAACTACAGAACTACCCAGACATATAGAGTTAATGAAATTAAAAGAGTGCATGGTTGTGTCAAATAGTGAGAAACTACCATGAAATAAATTTTAAAGCAATTAGGGTCACTTCCATAAGCCAATACAGAAGTTTCACTCTTTTAAAATTGCACATTTTGTCATTAGCTGCTATCTCTATCTCTATTTAGGAAATCATTACTTATGCTAAGATTTTAAGATTGTGCACCATTCGAGAAATATGCTCAAGATATATTAAATAAATCAACAAAGCTCAAAGATGAAATTTTGAAAAACAGAGACAAGCACTCAGAGATTAACACAGTACTAATTAGAAAGTCTTCTAAAACCCAATATTTCACTCTCATGGAGACCATGAAAATTCTAAATACTGGTTCCACTTTCAAGTTCCCATAAAAACGATAACAAGCCCCTTGCAAATCACAAAGCACCACACAACAGACGGACTGACACCCGGGGTCCCTGGGGCAGAGGTGACCACCACGGCCTTCAGGGAACACTGCTTAAGTGCCCTGGCACTGCTGCTTGGGTGCAATGACATAAAGGTATGGTACCAAAGCCAGTAAGGTAAAAAGAACACTCTTTGACATCAACTGAGATAAACAGATTTAAGAGGCAAAGGCTAGTACTTTTTAAGAAAGTGCTGAGGCTCCACTGGATGGATGAGGGTGGGAAAAAGTAGGTATTACACAGATATCATTCTTGTAAAACATAAAGACCGAAAGTGGACTAAAGGGAAAGGAGAGGGGAACAGATACACACGGATACCCTACTTGAGTACGAAGACAGTATGGGGAGACAGGGATGTTGGGAGCCAAAACCAAATGTGTGCCTGGGAAAACAGAAACATCCAAATGAGGAACCAGGGGAATTGACAGGTTGGAGAGAAAGTAAATTATGTAAGAAAATTAATATAAGATACATAGAGCTTGAGAAACCTTAAAAAAAAATTAAGTGATCCAGAAGGCATTTAGAATGACAGAGGCCAGAGCTAAACATTCTATAAGATTGTCACTAGAACAATATTACTGAGGTGAACCTCACAGATCTTGTATCCAACCTCCTTAACTTAGTGGTGAAGAAACAGAGATTAAGGAATCTTAAGTGATTTGCTCAAGATGTCACAGCTAGTTAGTGGAAGAGCCAAGACAAGGACTGGGTCTCCTTTGATTCTGTCTAATCACTCACGGAGAAGTGACAGATGAAATTAGGAGAGTAAAAATGCCTATCAATTAAGAATGGATATAGAGAAAAGAAGGTTGCAGATAAGAGGGCACTTACATTAGCAGATGCAAAACCAAGAAAGCCAGAGAGGAAGCAGTTAGAAAAGCAGAAAAAAAAAATCCCTCAAGACTAGTGTGCCGCCTCAGGAGCCAGGGAAGAGAAAGTTACAAGGAGGGGTAGTTTAGTACTATCACAGGGTGCAGAAAAGATACGGATCAGGTATTCAGAAAGAAATTAATTCAAAGAGAAGACAGGAAAGGCAATAATACAGGTAAGGCCAAAAATTTCATAAAATAGGGAAAAAACACATAATAGAAACATCAACTTGGTTAACTTACAAATTTCTGGTAAGATGGAACAAGAAAAAGAGAAGGAGCAAATAACTTCAGGATAATAGAAAGGGCATAATCACAAAATGCTGTAGATACTAAAAAGAGCTTATCAAGAACCAATGAAATTCATGCCAATAAAGTTAAAACTTAGAAATGGGTAACTCTCTAGAAAATATAACTTACCAAGACCGACTCAAGAAGAAATAGAAAATCCAAAGGGTCCCACAGCATTTGAAGAAATTGAATTAGTAGGTAAAAATCTTCCCACAAAGAAAATGAAAGCCTAGACAATTTTACTATGCTTGCTTCCCAAAATCCAAGAAACAAATAATTGTAATCTTAAACAACTTTTCCAGGGTGGTGGGAGGGGCGAAGGAAACACTTCATAACTCATTTTATGAGGCCAGCATAACCTTGATACCAAAACCTGACAAAGACAAGTATGAAAAGCAAACAAAAATACAGGCCAGTTTTACTCACAAAACATACTTGAAAATATCCTAAATAATAACAGCACAAATAATCTAATAAGATAAAATATTATGACTAAGATGGAGTTATTCCAGGAATGCAAGGTTGGTTTGGAGATAAAAGCATCAATTAATATGATTCATCACATTCACTAAAGGGGGAAAAATCATACAATCATCTCAAAGGATACAGAAAACCTTTAGATAAAATTCAATATACCCTTATGATAAAAATTCTAGGAATAGAAAGAAACTTCCGTAACTTGATGATGAGGAACATTACAAGCACTCCCTTTGAGATTAAGAACAAGATAAAGGTGCCAGCTCCTGGAAGGCTTAGCCAGCAAAACAGGCACGAAAAGAAAACACATGGGTTGGAAAAAAGAAATAAAACTTTCTTCTCAGATGATTGACTATGCATATAGAATATTCTAGGGAATCTAACAATCTATTAGTAGAATAAGAGAGTTTAATAAGGTTGCAGCAAACAAATATACTTAAAAATTGCCTTTGTTATATGCTAAATGAAAAAAGTTTTGAACAATTTTATTCATAACACTACGAAAACATAAAGTCCTAGGAATAAATCTATCAAACTATAGCAAGTCCTATTTAAGCAGAAAATTATAAAACTTTATTTAAAAATTAATAAAGAAGAGAAATAAATGCTCGCTTATTGGAAGACTCAGCATTGTAAAAATTATCAGTTCTTTCAAACTGATCTATGGATTCAAGGCAATTTCCCATCAAAATCTCAACAGGTTATTTTCTTTACCTTTTTTTTAAATTCTTTCTCAGGGTAGGGGGTATATAAACGATGGCTGACTCTAAAATTTAAACAGAAAGGCAAAGGGCCAAGATGCTCTTTAAAAAGAACAAAGTAGCGGGACTTGCACTATCAAGATATCAAGATTTATTGTAGAGCAATAATAATCAGAACAGTGTGATATTAGCACAGGGATAAACAAACAGACCAGAGTGGAGAGTCTGGAAACAGGGCCACAAATATCTTTGGACACTTGAAATGTGACAGAGATGTTACTGCAAATCAGTGAAGAAAGGATGGAGTTTCCAACAAATGGATAATTGGGTATCCATTTGGGGGAAAAAATGAAATCAGATCAATTCATATCATACAAAAAAAATAAAGAAGAAAGAAAATTTCAGGATTAAAGGCCTGAATGTGAAGTGCAAAACTATTACGTTTTTAGAAGACAACGTAAGAAAATATCATTATAACCTTGGGAAAAAGAAGGATTTCTTTATCAAGACTCCCCTAAAATGAAAAGACATAAATTTAACTACTTTAAAATTAAAAGCTTTGTTCATCAAAGGACTTCATAAAGTGAACGAAACAAAGAAAATGTTTCCAATACATACAAACAACAAAGGACTAGTATTAAGAACACACAAAGAACTATGAATCGACAAAAGTCAACCCAATAGAAAAAAGAAATGAATAAAAATTTCACAAAAGAAGAAATGTAAATGGACCACAAACACAAGAAAATATGGTCCACCTCCTTGAAAACTAGGGAAATGCAAATTAAAACCCCAACGAGATCCAATTTGACACCCACTAAATTGATTAAAATTACAAAGTTGGTTAATATCAAGTTTTGGCAAGGCTGTGTCTTGTCTGCTGTTGGTAGCAGCATAAACCAGTACAAGTGCTTTGGAAAACCGGCTGGCAGTACTGAGTAACAGTGGAAACAGTTCAGGGATTACACTATTAAGGAGACATGCTGGAGACTTTTTCACACACATGCATCAAGAGATAAGTACAAAATTATTTACAGCAGTAATGTTTTAAATAGCAAAAGCCTAAAAATAGCCCAAATGTCTATTGATAACAGAATGGATAGAAAAATTGTGATATATTCACATAATGGGATATTATATCCAGTGAAAATGAATTATGAATGTGTGCACTAACTTGGATGAATCTCAAAAACATACTGTTGAGCAAAAGAAATCCACCACAGAATATATATATGATTACGTTGACATAATGGAAACAGGTGAATCTAAGTAATGTATTACTTGAGGATAATAATAAATACACAGACGAAAAAAATTTGGAAAGAAAAGCAATGTGACCATCAACACTAAATCCAGGATGATGGTTATCTCTGTGGTAGAAAACTGGAACAGGACCAGGGGAGACCTACAGTGGCCTTCTGGGACATGGTAACATTCTATTTCACGGCCAGAGTTGTAGGCACATGAGTATTTAAACCATATATATATGTTTACACACAGGTTTTTACAATGATTACATTTACATTAAAATGGTAAAAGAAAAACACTGACAATGACAAAATAGGTGCAGTAAAACTTTAGGGCCACATCCCGACTGCCAAGACCAAAGGAAAATGCAGGTGGTAATGCAGCCAAGGTTGTGAGTGGGGCTCATTCCTTTAGTAGGTCTGGTAGTGGGGGCAGCATGAGAGGATGGTGGCTCAAAGGGGCAGATGGGGTGGAGGGAAAGGTTTATAGGCCGATAAACCTGAGCACGCTAAAAGACTGAAAGGAAAGAGTCTATGCGGACAGAGCTCTGAAGACATAAGAACAAGAGGAGAGTAAAAGATGAGGCAGGAACCTGAAGAAAACGGGAAGAGACAGAATTAAGAGTGAGAAGTAGAGGATTATAAATGGCAAAGAAGGTACTTCTTTCTTAGTTGAAAAAGAAAAGGAGATGGTGGTGAAAACAGAAAAAAATGTAAAGCATTGAGGAGGGAGATGGTGGGGCTCAAATCAGGTAGGCAGAACTTCCTCAGTAATCAAAAACAAAAACAGCAAAACAGAAATAAGACAGAAAAGTTCTGGACAAGAGAAAAGGTTTGGGAACATGTAATGAGGAATGTGACAAAGTCAATTAGAGGAGAATCCAAGACAGCACCAGCACGCTAAGTGAAGGCCCAGCTTGGAGAGTCGAATTTACATGGAATTCAAGAACAGGGGAGTCCTCATCTCCCAGGAAGTTCTGTTTCTCTCCTTATAGCCAGCAGTCAAGGATCAAATACACAAAGGTCTCCTCTCTTAAGAATAGTTTATACTACCCAGCATTGCACAGGTTTCAAACTTTTAAACTCCTTTCAGTCACAGCTTAAATGCTACCTTCCTTTATGTTTCCTACCTCTGGAACCCAAAAGCAGTAATCTGTACCTTGTATTTACTACTGCAATAAATTTGGTACTTCTCCCTCCAATAGTTTGTGGGAGGGAGGAAAAGAGATAAAATTGAGCTACAATACAGACAACAGGGACAAACTGCAAACACACTATGCTGAGTGAAAGAAGCTAGCATCTGAATGGTCCCATTTTTATAACACTTTGGAAAAGGCAAAACTGACAGTGACCATCAAAAAGAACTAATCAACATCCTTGATTTGCAAATGAGAAAAACAAAAAACATACAGCAATACTTCCACTGAAATGACATAACTGAGCTGGACAGTAACGGAGCCCAGACTGAAATTCAAAATCCCTTGACACTCTTCCCATTACTCTTTCTTCTAGACCATCCTATGACCAAAGAGCCCAATTCAACACTTATTAGCAAAGAATATTAACTAAGTGACTAACCAACAATCACAGCCAAGGTCAGGCTCAGAAAGAGATAGCAGGTGATGAGGTACAAGAAATCTAAGCCTCTGGTTTCTACTTCACAGTTTGTTACTCGTTATATTTATTTTACAATAAAATTAAAATTTTTAAATGGATCAAATTTTATAGCTCATGAGAAATATTGCCACATTAAATAAAGACAACTTTTTTTTTTTTTAAAGATTTTATTTTTTTCTTTTTCTCCCCAAAGCCCCCCAGTACATAGTTGTATATTCTTCGTTGTGGGTCCTTCTAGTTGTGGCATGTGGGACGCTGCCTCAGCGTGGTTTGATGAGCAGTGCCATGTCCACACCCAGGATTCGAACCAACGAAACACTGGGCCACCTGCAGCGGAGCGCGCAAACTTAACCACTCGGCCACGGGGCCAGCCCCAATAAAGACAACTTTTGACCAAAAAAAGTCTCGAAATAGGGAACACATCAAAATGTTAATAGTAGATACATCAATAGTACTTTTCAAATTCTCTACCATGAGTGTTACAATTAGTGATAACAGCTTCAGTTTTTGTTCAGTTTCACTTTTCCTAAAATGAGCTTCCTTTCAGTTTATCCTTCAGTGTTGTCTCTAAAGTGGTCAGTGTCCAAAGCCGTGTGTCTCTAAAGGACACTGACCTCTGCTGTTTCAGCGCTGTCCCGAAGTACGTCTGCTGGGGGAGGAGAGTCTTCTCATCTACCCTACTCCTGCTATCGTTTCTCCATAAATGAGAATGGAAATCTACGCCCTGTGAACATTAATTTTAAAATGTGTAAACGGGAGAGGAAACATACATACTAAGGAAGGACAGGAAGGGGGGAGGAAGGAGGAGTCAGAGAGAAAGCTGAAGATGACATCCTCACAACGGGATCAGCATGCAGACCCCTCCGCCATCTTCTCTATTCTGAAAGTCCTAGAGTCAACATTCAGCTGAGACTCTACTTCCTTTAGGAAAACTTTAAGGGCCAACCTAAGTATAAACAATCCTTCTCAAATCTGAACTCCTGTACCACCTAGTTTTTCTTAAGTAAGGACATTTAATCCTTAAGAGATAACATTAATATTTTCCAAACAGATCAAGCCTTTGAGGCCAGAAATTAAAACTCATAATAGCATTACAGTTTGGTAATCTCGTCAGGATCTAGTTGTATCTAAAGATAACTGTGATACTTTAAACACGAAAAAAACCTTTTTTCTCTAATGTCAGTGGCCTCAGATTCTTTTCCTCAATGCAAGGAAATGGATTTGCTGCTGTGGGTCTCAGACCCAGTATCAGAATCACTCATCAAAAACCAGAACTAAATCAGAGTAAGGAAAACTGCTTGCAGAGAACTGAGTTTGCTGGAATCCTAGAAAATATTTGTAAATATTCCCTGTTTTCAACAGAGACTCAAAGATGACGTATTCTGAATGGAGACCTAAACCCTGAATACATAACAAGGCAAGAAGCCCTTTTTACTGTCAGATCTCATAAGACCCTACTAGTATGGACAGTGTCATAGCAGCTGCCTGCCCTCATTTCCACCAATTAAGAATGTGGAGAGCAAGGGAAGCCACATTAGACATACTCCACCTGTTCTGAGGCTACTTTGCTTCCAATAACATTTAGCATCATTGGCTAATTAAACTGGGAATGAATCTAACTTGCAGTGTATGTGATTTCCTCTTACGAATCCAGCCCATCTGAAGCTCTATACTCCCTTTATTATCTATTCTAATAATGAACGACTACTTTGAAATAGGGACAGAGGGATTACTCAGCTGTTTCCTGTCATTAACTTCTTGACCTAACAAGACTGTCCATCTCTACAATTCAAAAAAAATGCCTCCTTTTGAATGAATGGGTTTACTTTTACAGGAAATAGCTTTTGACAAACCTTTAGTTATGCCTGTACACACAAAACTTAAGACCGCATCATCTCCTATTTGCAGTGAGACAATCCTTTTTGCTTATGTGCATTTTCTATTTTTATATAATTATTTAGGTATAAACAACAACAAAAGAGAACCAAGAAATATCATATAGAAAAAAGATCCTGCTATAAGAATAAATGCTTCATTCAACATTTATTGAGCATCGATGTGCCAGGTGTTGAGGTTATAAAGATGAAAGCAACATAGTCCTTGCTCTTCAGTGTTCTCAAACCTGTTCATTCACTCATTAAAGAAACACTTACCGAGCATCTATGTGGCAGGCATTGTTCTAGATGTAAGAGATACAATAGTGACGAAGAGAGACAGAAATCATGTCTTCACAGAGCTCACACTCTAGTGTGGGGAAATACACAATAAAAATGAAAAATACTGAATATTAGATACAAATATATGCTATGGAAAAATAAAGAGAAAAGGGGGATAGGGAGTCTGGTGGGGTGCACAGGTAAGGGCTGTGGTTTGTTTCAACAAAGGACACGCATAGGTTATGACTAGAACAGACAGAAGATTCAGGGGGAAGGGAGCAGGGAACGTCAGGGAAAACTTCCTGGAGGTGACATTTCAGTTGAATCTTAAGAGAGTGAGATGGAATTAACTGGAAACGGCTGGGTGGGGGAGGAAAATGTCAAGAACTTCTATACCAGAAGTGGAAGACACCATGTGCAAGATAAAAAATAAAATCCACAAATCCAAACTAACAATTTTAGATACTCTGTTAGGCACTTGGTTTACAAAGATAAACAAGTCATGTTCCTAGACCATAAGTTGTTCACAGTTAGGTATGGGTGACAGACAAGAAAATAATTATAATGTTAAAGACGAGTACTATAAAAAAGTTATCCACAAAAAGACAGTGGAAGGTAGAACACAAACAAGAGTAAGTTACTGTCACTGCCCGCAAGCAAAGCAAGGCACAACATGGTATTTGCTCTAAGAAAGGTACAAAGTGCTGTGAGAGCTCAAATGTGGCTAAGAAGAGGGGGAGACGAAGTTATGAAGGTGGTCTGGGGTTAGACTGAGGCCTGAACCACCAAGGTAAGCAAGTGAAAATCTAATGGTTCAGATGTAAACACATTTCATTACTATCCACTGCTCATCTTATTATTACAAGACATTCTGATCATAATACAGAGCGAGATGCACAAAGACACTGTTGTAAAAAACAGAAAAGATTCAGTTTCTAATATTATTTTCTGAGGAAAAATGAGTGCAGAGTTGCTACTTCAAAAGTATATTATTCAACCCATTAGGATGGCTATAACATCCTAACAGCCGGATGGTTAAAAACAACAACAAGTGTTGGCAAGGATGAGGAGAAATTGGAAGAATTGATTGTGGAAATGTAAAACGGCTCTGCTGCTGCGGAAAAGAGTTTGGTGGTTCTTCCAAAAGTTAAACCTAGAATTACTGTATGATCCATCTATTCCACTGCTAGGGATACACCCAAAAGAACTGCAAACAGATACTCAAATCCTTGGTCATGAACGTTCACAGCAGCTCTAGTCACAACAGCCAAAAGGGGAAACCACCCAAATGCCCATCAACAGACGGCTGGAGAAACCAGCTGCGGTCTACACAGTCAGCCCTCTGCGTTAGCGCGCTCCACGTCCATGGAGTCAGTCAACCCTGGATCAAAAGGCCTACCACGGTTGTGTGTGTGCTGAGCACGCACAGACTGTCTTCTCGTCTGTATTCTGTAAACCACACAGTACAACAACCGTTTACTTAGCATTTACACTGTATTAGATATTACAAGTAAACTAGAGATGATTTAAAGCATAACACAGGAGGATGTGTGTAGGTTATATGCAAGGGTATGCCTTTTCACACAAGGGACGTTAGCATCCATGGATATTTTTTTCCTGATAAAAAGTGTTTTTGAATAAACAATTGTTTAGAACAGTGCACTTTTTCAAAAAAATCACAATATGGGTGATACACAAGGCAAAATATCACAAAGGAGGTAAATAAATGACTTCAGAAACACTGATATAGACAATTCTTTTTTTTTTGTATTTTTTTTCTCTTTATTGAGTCCATAATAGTTTACATTGATGTGAGATTTCACTTGTGCATTATTTCTTGACTGTCACCACACAAGTGCTCCCCTTCACCCCCTGTGCCCACCCCCACCCCCCTTCCCCTGGTAACCACTGGACTGTTTTCTTTGTCCATGTGTTTGTTATATTCCACATGAGTGAAATTATCTGGTGTTTGTCGTTCTCAGTCCATTCATGGATTTTAGCATCTGCAGGGGTCCTGGAACCAATCCCCCACAGATATCTATAAATACAATAGAATATTATTCAGCCATAAAAAGGAATAAAGTACTGATAAAAGCTACACCACGGATGAGCCTCAAAAACATTGTGCTAAGTGAAGGGAGCCAGACACAAAAGGTCACGTACTGTATGATTCCACTACATGAAGTACCCAGAATAGGTAATTCCATAGAGACAGAACACAGATTGACAGCTGTCAGGGGTTAGGAGGAGGGGAAAATGGAGAACAGCTGCTTAATGGGTACAAGCGTTCCTTCTGGGTTGATGAAAACATTTTAGAACTAGATAAAAGCGGTGGTTGCACAATACTATGAACGTACCAAACGCCACTGCACTGTTCACTTTAAATGGCTAATTTTACATTACATGCATTTTACCTCAATTAAACAAAAACAAATCTGCAGCTCTAGGGCAAATCTGACAGTACAAATCTTACTATCCCATCAGTTCACCTGCCTATAGCAGCCAACCTCACCTACCTAAATGGCTACTTATACTCTGCTGTAGGGCAAGTAATGTGAGATCCACCCCTGGTGGGATTGCGTATGAAAACAAGAGTAAGAACTTCTTGAATGAGGGCCCAAGAGAGTTGTGGACCATGGAGTTTGTTGGAGCATGGAGTTTGAGAAAGCTATTTTTCATCACTCACCAGCTATATTTTGGATAATACTGTACTACATTTTAATCTGTAAAAATCATATTATATACCACTATTTCAATTAAACCTATAGAATAAAGAAAAAAAGTATATTTTTCACAGATTTCTATTTGTCAGTAAATTTAAGGCAGTCAAAGTGAAATTTACCAACAATAGCCTAAATTTCAGATGCCATACAGGAAATAATGACAACATCTGTGCCTGTCACTACATTACCTTGACAAGCAAGCACAAATTCCACATGAAATTCATGGCAAGTCAGGCAACCTTTCTTACGAGGCATAATTAACATAAATAACAGCTAAAAGATCTTCAAGGAAAACTCAGCTTCTGCTCATTATTTAATGTATGTGTGTGTGTGTAGGTGGTTTCTTCCCAGTGAGTCACCACAAAATGGGAGGAATCTGGGATAATGGAAATCTAGAAAGAGAATCACTTAAGTTATAGAAAAGGTCTATGTTACTACACAACCAAGAAGCATAATGAGAATAGATGCTATAGATCATTTACAGGATCAGTGATTATTGCATATCTGCAAACAATTTCCATTGCTTTTGCACTATATATTCTTCATTTCCTAAGTAATAGTCTATGTTCTTAATTGCTTTTATATATTACCTTGTAGATGACTACACATCGGTCATGCCTAACAAGATTTCTATAAAGGTTAATGTTTGTTGAATTGTTAAGTCTATCTGGATGAAAGGTACTATTAAAACAGATTTTTATTAACTTTATTCTTAATTGTAGAAAAATGAATGACTTGTGACCTACCAGCTATTGAGACCAAGTCTTCTTCAAATAATTTAAATATGTCACATAAAGAGAATACTTTGAGGACCAAGAAAACCAGAAAGAAAGTCCTTATTCTAAAAGTCTAATGTCATATTAACATTTTTGTTGGCAAAGAAAAATTTACCAAACATGTACTGTGCTCCACCTTTCTTCTGCCTCCTAACCTCCTTTCTCCTTCGGAACTTTGATTCCTGAATCATCCATCCTTTCATTACCACTTCCCTCCAACTCCTTAGCATATAAACATACTTCACCTTCTTTTTCATTCTTTCCTTCCCTTTATTTAATATATCATCACCACAATACTCATAATAAACACTAACAATTATTGAGCACTCACCCAATAATGTGAGTCACACAACTACTTGCTTTAATGTAAATGTCAATTCTATGCAATGGATTATTATTATCTCCACCTTACAGCTAAGAAACTGTGGCACAGAAAGCAAGCGTTTGCCCAAGGTAACATAACTAGTAAGTGAAAGAACCAGGATCTTAATCCAGGTGTTTGGTCCCAGGGCCTGAGCTCTTGACCACTATGACATACAGCCTCCATTAAAAGGAGTCACCTACATTTATCACTCCCTTTCCTCAACCATTCCCATCTCTATCCACAGCAATTTCTTTCCCTACCCTCACCTAAAACCTTTTAAAAGGTCCCTAGTTACTACTAACTGTCAAATCCAAAGGTCACCTTTTAAGCTTCCTACGTCTTTTCCTCTCTGTAGGACTTGACCACACTGAATACTAACTCCATGAACTTCACTGTCTGGTTCACTTCCGATCTCCATGGTTGCTCTTTCTTAATCTACTTTAGCACTGTCCTTGCAAATTCCTACAATGACGGAAAGTTTATATATATGTGCTATCGAATATGGTAGCCACTAACCATGTGCAGCTACTGTGAGCTAGAAGTGTGGCATACTGAATTTTTAATTTAATTTTAATAGCCCCTGTGGCCTGTGGCCACCCTGCTGGACAGTGCTGGGCTACTTCATGGGCTCTTCTTCCTATCAGCACTTTCAATGTTACAGAAGAACTTTGTCCATACTCCTATTCTCGGCTTATTCTACTCCTTTCCCAGCAGTATCCCCCTGCCAAGTACTTCCAGACCTATGTAAGCAGCCAGATTTCTTTCCTTAGGAACTTATCTCTCTCTTCGATTGCTCACTTCTGCACCTGCAAGTACCACAAGGCAACCCAAATGCAACATTTTCAGAACTGGCTGCATCACCTCATTGTCAAGCCTCCTACCCCTCAGCAGCCCTGCTCAGAGAACGGCACAGCAGCTACCTTGGTCCCAAGCCAAATGCAGGTATTCATTTTGGATTACTCCCTTTCCTTGCTTTTTGTACTCCCCCCTCAATCTCTTCTCCTCCTCCCCCAAATGCTCATTAAATCTGACCCCTAGTTTCCACTGTCAGAGCTCTAAGCCAGGATGCCAAATAACGGCTCTAATTGAAAGAGTAATGGAGTCTGGGTTTTTTTCCTTCAAGCAAGATGTAAATTATAATATGGCTGGAAAATTCTTTTATACTTGTTAGGAGAAAAAAAGTCACAAAAAAGTGACATGAGAGGAAACTGAACTGCCCTCTAAGGGAGAAGGAAGAAAATTATAGACAGTCTCATAATCTGTGCCTAAAGCAGCCCTTTAGAAACAAATCCTCTTATTAATGTTCCAAATTTCTACTGGTAATGAATAAAAATGAAATGGATACTACCTTTAAAATTCCAAATTTACTACCGGGTTTTCTCTCGGCAAAAGGATCAACTGCTCCCTCACTCATTTAACAACAGTGTAATCTTAATTCACGTTCCACTTAGAATTCTCACATGTTCACTAATTACAGCGTCCTGCCCCATACACCGCCTCCCCCAATCCCTACAGGCACCAGTGGGCAGGGTGAGGGCACGTTTGTTAATACACAGTGGTCAGAATCTCTTCGAAGTCATATCCTGTAACCGACATCCATCAAATAAACCCTAGAGGAGGATCCACCTTTCACAGAGGTGTTTGCCTTTTGCTTCTCGACTACCAAGAACAGAGTAACACATCCTCCACTGTGCTCCTGACACTCTCTAGAAGTGCTCCAGCCAGGTTCCATGACCTGTGGCTTTAACACTTCACCACAAAGGAGCTCCAGGAAAAATCAGTAACAGCATTTCCACCCTCGGGATTATAAGAGCACTCTGGCCAGTGCAGAATGTAGTCTACACAGTAAATTATGTAATAAATTTAAAATAATAATAATAAAAGCAATAAGAACAGTAGAAATAGCCCTTGGACAAACATAAGTTCAAAGAGAAAACAGGCCTTCGGAGTGTGAACTCTGCAATTGCTCCCCTCTGTTTTGATGAGAACTTTACGTGAGGTCTGTTCCTCAGTGAATTTCTGATGTTTCTCCTGAAGACACTGGTATTTTAACTGGAAATGTTTTCCAAAACTAGCGCTGGTTCAAGACATCAAGATTCTCCAGCTACCATGGGGAAGAGCAGGCGTCTTCCCTGGTCTTTCATGATCCTTTCTCTTCGCCTTGGAGAAAATGATGTGTGATCATGCCCTCTTACAAATATGCATAATTTCCTACTATCAGCCATGGCACTAACAAATCCCACAGAACTACTACATCACTGGTGGCAGGAATTTCTGATAGCAATACTCTTGGAATGCTACTTCATAAATGTGTATTAGGTTGCATTAATAAATTCGTTTGGCCCATTCAGTTGCCAGAAAGATCTTGAAATTATCCTGGGAAAAAAATCATCTGAATGAAAAATCAAGTGAACAAGGACAGGAGAGGGGAGCCTTACCTCTATCATAATTCCGGTGAAAAGACTCACAGACAACTGACCAAAAAACAAGGAACTAACAGGTGAGTCAGCTGCTTTAAAATAAGTTTTAATATTTAAAACAATTAAATATTATCAGAAAAAATAACACTTTACATTTAAAAATTTTAAATCTAATGTCATTTCTACCTTCATTAATTATAAAAAATAATTATAACAAGCCAATGGTAATGTAACGCCTGCACTGAAGTCTGCAGAACAAGAACACTGAGTAATTCCGAGGACGACTAAATGATGAAGGATCTAGAAGTCACACGACGTGACAGAAAGAATCTGAAGGAATTAGAGACCGTTAGTACAGACTTCTTCCTCCTACCTTAGCTTTTACTGTTTCTTCATGTTGAACGTACACTGCCTACCCAACTGCAAGGTCCAGCTTAAGCACCATCTTCTTCAAAGTCTTCCCTGATCCTCCCAGCTAGAAACAATGTCTCCCTACACTGAATTCTCATGGACTCGTGTATTCTTCTTATGAATCTTCTATTACATTTTCATACATATTTTCTCTATCAGATAAATTTCTTGAGAACAAAATCAATATTTTTTCAACTTTAGTGATCCTACTGAGTGCAGTACAGTACCTTGCACACTGGAGACAAAACATAAGGCGCACAACCCAAAGATAAGAGATGGCTCTGCTCACTTTTATAGATATGCGTGACTTTTGTCAAGTGACTAAACATCTCTGAGCCTCAATTCTCTGATCTACAAAAGGAAAATAGTGGGGCTGGTCCCGTGGTCTAGTGGTTAAGTTTGGCATGCTCTGCTTTGACGGCCCGGGTTGAGTTCCCAGGTGCAGATCTCACCACTCATCTGTGACCATGCTGTGGTGGTGACCCACATACAAAATAAGAGGAAGACTGGCACAGATGTTAGCTCAGGGCAAATCTTCCTCAGCAAAAAAAATAAAAAAACAGAAACAGAAAACAAAACAAAAAGGAAAATAGTGCCTCATATAGTTGTTATAAGGATCAAATGAGATAATCTATACAAAGTGTTTAATATGTCTAGTAAATACTTAATTAACGATAACCACTACTATAATAGTATAAACTATTACTTTATAATAAACGTCAAATAGGTGGAGAAGACTTAGAATAGGGCAATGACTTCCATAAGAGTTTTCATATTTTAAAAGATGAGGAAAATTATTCTGATCTGTGTTACTCCTAAGGGCAGACTTCAAAAGAATATAGATAACAGAGTTGTACAACAGAATATGATGGATCAAAAACTACTCTTCCCTGTCAGTGGACGAGCCTAGGCACAGGGCAGACGACCATTTTGTCAGGCGTACTGACGAAAGAAATCTGCCCTTTGAGTAAAAGGAGCAAGACTTTAATATTTGTCCAATATTTCTTTATATAAAAAAAAATGCTTTGGTTTTTCCTGTCAACGTTTATAAAACCTTATACAACTTCTTTACCTTTCCAACTGTCACCTATAATACAGCTAATCAGATTTAATTTAGGATAAACTACTGTGGTGGGCAGACCAACAGCCACTCACAGATGTCCACACCCTAATCCCCAGACGCTGCTTACACAGCAAAGTGGATTCTGCAGATCTGATGAAGTCAAGGGTCTCGAGATGGGAAGGTTCCCCTCGATCATCTGCAGATCCGATGAAGTCAAGGGTCTTGAGATGGGAAGGTCACCCTCGATCATCCGCAGATCCGATGAGGTCAAGGGTCTCGAGATGGGAAGGTTACCCTCGACCATCTGCAGATCTGATGAAGTCAAGGGTCTCGAGATGGGAAGGTTACCCTCGACCATCTGCAGATCTGATGAAGTCAAGGGTCTCGAGATGGGAAGGTTATCCTCGATTATCTGAGTGGACCAAGAATCACAATGGCTCTTCTAAGAGAAATAGGGAAGCAGGAGAGTCAGAGAAGATGCGATGATGGAAGCAGCGGTCAGAGAGAAAGAGAGACAAATAGACAAACTTGAAGCTATGATACTTCTGGCTTTGAAGATGGAGGAAGAAGCCATAAACCAAGAAATGCAGGTGGCCTATAGAAGCTAGAAAAGGAAAGGAAATGGATTCTCCACAGAGCCTCCAGAAGGGAAACAGCCCTTCCAACACCCTAATTTTAGGACTTCTGACCTCCAGAGCTATAAGATAATAAATTTGTGCTGTTTTATCCAGCAATTCACCATTAGTTACATACCCTAAAGAACTGAAAACAGGGACTCCAAGATCTTGTGCACCAATGTTCATTGTACTTTTATTCACAATAGCTAAAAGGTGGAAACAACCCAAGTGTCCATCAACAGATGAATGTATAAACAAAATGGCATATCCATACAATCGAATATTCTTCAGCTATACATACTATAACACAGACGAACCCTGAAAATATGCTAAGTGAAATAAGTCAGACACAAAAGGAAAAATATTGTAGGATTCTACTTACAAAGAGTATCTAGAATAGGCAAATTCATAGAGAAAGAAAATAGATTAGAGGTTACCAAGGGCTAGGAGGAGGAAGAAATGGAGAATTATTGCTTCCCCTGGGGAAAGCATCCTTGTGCAAAAACTATGTTACAAGAACTATCATTACCACTCCCTCTTATCTACATGGTTATTTTGTTGAGAAGATATTTTGGCAAAATTGTCTCATCTTCCATTTTTCTCACTCGTGATGCTGGACTTCTTGAGCTAGGCTACGGAAAGGTCATATAACCCCTCTGGCTAGACAAGCCACACATTTGTTTTCTTTAATCTGAGCCTGACCCTCAAAAAGCTCGTTAATCCTTATTTATTTATTTTAATCAATTCCTTAAAGGTAACTATGTCAAAACTCATTCACTCTACTCAAACTAGCAAATCCATTTCATTCATCTTTGAGGCAGTGTGAGATAATGAAAGGCTCATGGTCTTTGCCATCACAAATTACTAAACAGTTATGAATTTAGTCCTCTTATCTGTAAAATAGGCATAACACTATTTACCTTACAGGAGTACTTTCATAATTACGACATAAAGCATATAATAAAGTGGCTAGCTGTGCACATACTGTAAGAGTTCAACAACCGGTAAGTGCTGCCCTTATTATTACTGTTACCCCTGCCTTCCTCTCAGATGACCACCTCAACTACTTAAATAAGAAATGGGAAAAATGAAGCAATCTAATGTGAATTATTCCTTATTTTCCTTCTCCTTTCTACCTCAATTTTCTGTCATTGTTTAATCTGACCTTCTTTTCCCCAATTTTAGAAAAAGGGATATACCTTTTCCCATTTTCAAAGTTAATCCTCCATTCTGTACTTCTGATCCTGGCCCCTCTCCCTTACCTTGGTTCCGTCAATTCTTTTTCCTTTCTTCAGTCTCTTTCTCTCCAGTGGTTCCTTCCACCTGGCCTACAAGCATACTCAAATTTCCTCAAGAACTATCACTAAGGCACTTTTCTATACCTCCTCTTGAATGACCATGAGCTATCCGGAACCTGTTATCTGTGTATTGCTCTTATCTCTTAATGGACTGCTAACTCCCCCAAGACTGAGGGTATCTCATCTGTTTGCACAAGCATCTTTTAATGACATCAAGTACTATATTTTACATATAGGACAGGCACTTACTGAATAAATGAACAAACATAAACTATAGATTTCCTGTGAAGGGTTGACGAAAGTGCATTGTCAAATTTAGCTGCTCAACTTAAGTAAGTCACTCTGGCAGGAGAAAGGCAAAGAAGTAACATATCAACACAATCTTATCATTTCATTCTTCTTAAAATGTCACAAATCAAGTTATTTTTTCCTGAAATGTTTAAAATTTCAGTAATCTACACCAAAGTATTCCAAATCCAGAAAATGTGAGACTTCAATTTTATTTATTATAACATTAAGGGCTCTTTCCACTGAAAATTTTACTTGTAATTCATAAACTAGTAAAAACTAAGAACGCATATATTTTTTACATTTAAACAATCTGCAGATTTGTTATATTTTTAAATAAAAATCACTTTGTAAGCATGTAATTATCTCAATAAACTGTAATTTTATATCTAATATATAAAACACGATAATTTAATATGCAAAGTAGAACTCAATATATTTTTATATTTCTAAGCTAACAAACTGACATCAGTGGGAGGTGCTAAGAGCATAGTGACAGACCTTTAACACTTAAGAAATTGACATTCAAGGCTTCAGAAATCCTCAAGTGAATGTAAAGGTCCATGACATGAGTCACTGGTAACACGACAGAGGCAAGAGACACTGCAGTCGACACCCAGGAGGTGAGCGCCCTGCTCCAGAGTCGGGACAGCTGATCATCGCGTATCTGACAGGCTTCTATGCGTTACTGTATTAGCAGTCTTCTTGCGAAAAAGAAATAAAAATTTTTCTCTATTTTTAGGGAAAAGAGAAAATCAACTTGTATTGCTGGTGATGGAAGAAATCTAAGAAAGTACCAGTTCTTAGCCACAAAATTGGAGTTTTAAAGACATTACACAGTAAAATATCTAAAATGATACTGCTCACCATGATAGTATGGTGGGAACGAGTTCGCCATGCATTCCATACGAAAACAGGGCAAGAAACTCATCAGACTGTTTCGGGAGGTGATGCAGCTGGAATTGCTCTTACATAGCTCTGTAAACGGTTTTAGACCTGAACATACACAAAGCATTGCTTAAATTTTCAGTTTTATTTTACCGCACTTTATGGGAGAAACCGCATGTAGGGTGTAAATTCTGATCCTGCCTTTATTTCCTGGCTGGTTTTGTGTCTCAATTTCCTATTCCTTGAGATAATAGTATCTAATTTGCAGGGTTGTCATAAGAACTCAAATTAAAATCAGGTGATACATACAGTGCTTAAGATTTTTAAAAACACGTCCTCGGGATTTTATTAAATGTAGGCGCTCAATAAAGGGTAGCTACTAAAACTTCTAACTTAGTGGTGGATTCCCAAGGAGTCTGATTTCCAATCCCTCTGTGAGTCTGTGTCTATTCCCTTAGAGAGACACGCCTCTTCTCTGAAGCTGTCCTGCAGGCACGGTGTCCTGCACTCTTGCCTGGCATCTTCACGGGATCGACTGCCCAGTCTCTCTCTGCAAACAAGTCCCATACCCATGGTAGGTGGCCAAAGCACTGGGAGAGGGACCTGAACAAAACAATGCGAGTCAGGGCCCAAACAGGGAACAGAGAAACAACAGAAAGGAGATTGTGGCCGACCAGACAGAAGGGAATGCTGCCCTTCCCCCTCTCTGGGGGTACCACAGCAGTCTGCCTGGCCGGCCTCAGTTGGAGTAATTTGAGAGACATTTTAAATACAACAGGAAGCCCACAGCTCGGTTTCACATAAAGAGGCAGGTATACTTTAGAGATTAAAAGATTAACAAGTTATCTCCAGGTATAGAAGAGTTTAGAGTGAAAGATACCTAGGCAGGAAGCTGCCCTACTGGTTCAACCCATCCACTTCAAATCAAAAAGTGGTGTGGTCAGGAGGGGTGGAAAACAAAGGCAGTTTCCAAGGCTGACTCTCATTCTTACCATGGCCCATAGTCGGCATTTTTAAAATGGGGTCAAAGAGGCAACCCTCCCTACCACTGAAAACCGAGTCTACCTTAGAAACTACTGCTTTCTCTTTATCCTTGCCCTTAATTCCCTTTTTACATGGTTAAGTATTTTAATTTATGCCTTTACCAGAAACTGGGGAAGTCCCTGTACCATCTCTGGCAGATGATAAAGACATAGTCACATGTCTTCTGAGCAAGGTACTGAATTAAGTGTATGAGCTGTAGAGATAATCTACCCTTACGGACTTACCTTTCTCTCTCAAGGCCTCAGTTTTCTCATTTACATGATATTAATTTTCTCCTGATAATCAAGGTTTAATCGTGTAAATTTTTAAAAATATCACCAAATAAAAAGATGTATTAGAAATAAGTGTGTGTTTTTAACTATCTACTGACACTATCATGACTCCAATATAATTTATATTGAATGTGATGGGGTGGATAAGATTCACTGTTTTGAGTAACACTTGTAACAAGAACTACTTTTTACTGAATGGTTACTGTGTAGCTGGCACTGTGTTTAACACGTTTCCTTTAACAGTCATAGTGATCTATGAAACATATCACCCCCATTTTACAGGTGAATAAATTAAGTCTTAAAGAGATTGGGGAAACTGCCTAAAGTCACACAGCTAGTAAGTGGCCAAATCCCTAATTCATACCCAGAACTATCTCATGCAAAGGACTATTCTCTCAACTGCTTTGTAGTTTCTCTGATAGACAGCAGCAAAAAGATGAAACAATCAGCAGAAGTTAATCTTAAGCAAATATGATGCCAGTTCCTGCAAATACTAAATTCTATTTGACGACTCAATACTCAAATTGGTCTTTATGTCCCAAATATGAGTCACAGTTAAATGGGAAGTTTCTTCTTTTGGTTCCATTAGATCTAATTCAAAAGCTGGATCTCCTACCTCTGCTGCCATCTTCACTGTCCATAGATGGTTTACTGGTTTCTGACGGACTGTTCATTCTTGAGTCTGCAATAAATCAAAGGTGAATAAGGTTTTTTAAAAATTGGGGATGCGGTTAGGGAGGCAAAATCGTGGCAAAGGAAAGGGTTAAAAATATTGACTCATGTTACAGTCCTTCAGCACCAGGAGAGACAGTGTCAATGGCAAGACATTGGAAACTGTAACGAGAGTTTATCTGGAAGAAATTCAGGGTTCCCTTAACTGTGCCGTGATCCGCAAATAGACTGTCTTTCTAAGGGACTTTAAGATTCCTCTAGAAAGATAACAGAACTCTAACCTGAAAATAACTATAATAGAGAGTCTGATACGTAAAAAAAAAAGTAAATGCTTTGTACCATGAAGCATAAAATATGTTAAAGAAACAAAGCTAAGGCGGAACCACCTCACAAAGTAGAACACCTTATTCCCAAATAAAGTTTTGTTTCCATAAGCAAAGGTATTCATTCGCTAATTATAACCTAACAATCCATCAGTAACCTTGACAATAGACTGGACAGTAACCCAACCTAACAGAATAAACAGAAAACATGTCTGAGAAAAATATCTCCATTATTGACTCCTCACCCTTGCAAACACACTAAATATGTGTGAAAGTGAGAATATGTCAAATTCACACTTCAATCATAAACCAGTAGAAGAAACTGTACCACGAGGCATAATGGATAGATCTAATAATTCCAAAACTGAATCACAATCACACTCACTTAAAAATTATACTACCTTGCTATCCCAAATGAACCTGATGTGGGTTCACTTCTTTTAGGGCTATCTGTTTAATGAAGTTTTCATAGTACAAAGTTTTCATCAATTAATATTAGGTATCCCAGAAGATTATGTAAGAGAGAAGAACAACTCTGCTTTCCTTCTGCCTCTTCAAAAGGATAAAAGCTAAACGTACATTTAATATATATCTTATTCTACTTGTATTGTAAACGCAAACTTAGCATATTTATAATCAAACAAGTTTACTATCAAGCAAGTTCTGCCTTTTCCCTCACCAGCGTGAAAACCATTTCACTATAATTATTAGTAGAGAATAAATATTTAAATTATATTTGATCTTTTGACTGAAGAGCATATTTTATCATCTGCTTAAACATTTAACTAGGAAATTGAAACAATCATCAGAAGTCTCAATCATGTTGCCCATAGTGGCATTATCTGTGCTCATAAGCGATAGGCAAGAATCAGGAGCCCTTCCTCCATGAACTTCCTTTCCAGCCTGGAAGCTGTGCGTACGTTCCTAACACAGCTTTGGGACAGACGCTTGCCGCATGGGCTTAGTGGCTCTATCACATCTCTGGTCTGTTCTTCAGATGTTCAAGGGTTCAGATCCGTGCGTCTGTGGTCATAAATGAGGGCAGTTCTACAACTTCCTCCCCCACTGTCCAGAAGAACTTAAACCAGTAAGCACACCATGGTTTGAAAGGAACAGGTGTGCAACTTAGTGAGAACGAGCTTTCTGAATGACTTAAGCAAAATCTCATGGAAGTCAACAAAGATCACAGCAAAGGTAATCGAATACACCATTAAGCATACACATGTTCAATGCTTCTTTCAGAATGAATTTAAAAGTGGGAAAAATGATGAACCAGTTAACATTCATAAAAAGGGTAACAGTTTTTCCACATAACATAAAAACAAAGAAGCAGGCATAATTCTTAACAAGTCATGAGCCTGACCTTGTACAATTCATATCCTAATTTCCATAACTATAAAGATTATGTCACAAGTATTCTATGTGAATCTTCTAAGGATTTTCTACTGAATTGTCAAGAGCTTCCAAGACATTTAACAAAATTACTCCACAAAAAAATATATAAAAAATAAAACAATAAAATCCTGATTAACTGTACAACTATGGGAACTAAATAATATTTACTGTTAACTGAAAATAATGGAGACATAACTTCTAACTCTAAAATATAATGTTAAAAATATTTCAAAAAGCTGTTTTCCTTTTCTTTTTTGCATTCCAAATATAATAAATGCAAAGACAAAATACAAGTAATTCTTTTTTGATATTTGAAGTGTCTTCTCTCTGGGCACATCGAGCTGACTGGATAACAAGTCTAATACACAGTCGAGCTGCTCTTGCACTGAATCTTGACATTAGTTTGCTGTTTTAGCCATTCCTCCTTTTAATCGTGGTTTTACCATGCTGTACAGATACTACTACTACCTTGGGTTTAGGCCAGGACTTCTGCCTAAGAATTCAAACATTTGCAGAAACTACCATTGGCCACTGTGAAGATGATGGGGCAGCCTCAATTTTTCAAGTGGGAAAAATGATATCCAGGAAAAAAAATAATTTGCAAAGATTTTAGACACAAGGTATCAAAGTCCTGGAGATCATATCATCTGACTTTCCAGAGCACCAGAGAAACCCAGGGGTTTCAACAATTTTGCACACAGACAAAACTCAACACAAAACATGGCCACCATGAGCCATCATACCTCTAAAATTGAAGTGCCTCAATCTATTTTAAATCTTAGTCATCAAAGACAGTTTATATATTCAAGCCAGACATTCCCCTCCCAGGCTTGTTGTTCTATAGGGAAAAACCTAAAAGTAGGCTTTCCAGCACTTAAAATTGTTTTCTGAAGAAAAGAAGTTGATTTTTAAAAATAAAAAAGGCTAAGATAAGCCAAAATTTGAAAACAGTTAAGGGTTTCTAAGATCTGGAAATTGTTCAACAGTCCTATTGCAGTAACCACTGAATTACCATCTGCTTTAGTATTAATGGAAACAATTCTGCACTCTGGCTCCACCTTATTTTTCACTAAGCACTTTTGGTTTTTATATAAGTAAGACATTCACATTAGGTATGCAAAACATTTTTATTAATATGTACATATTATTCAGGTACACTTTAGACCCTGTTGCAGATTGAGTGTCTTTAGAACTACATGAAATGATCTCAGTAGAAATATCCAAAAAGCAAAAACGTCCTCCATTCAAGTTGAATTCTAAATCCACACTATTTACTGAAAATACCCTCTGAACCAGAAGAGCTAGTGGAAGGGAGGGCCCTACTGCAAATTTAAGTATGCTTGTGCTTTGCAAATGCTTGCCTCCTTCCCTGCTCAATCCACCTCTCCCCCTCCCCTGAGCTGGTTGCATGTGCGATTAAGCATTTATGCATAGTCAACCCCACACACGCTATTTCCATATTAAAGCTTATAAGAAACAACTGTGCTGGTACCCACCTAGAACATAGTCACTGCAGTCCAGCATTGCTGTGAAATCTTCTAGAGGTTCAGACAGTCCAAAGCAAGGAAGAAACAGGTAGCGGTTTGGGGTGGGGGAAAGAAGGTACTATTTCTAACAAATCTACACTACGTTCTTAAGAGAACAAGGGTGGGAGGTGGAAAGTGGATTAGGGGGAGAGGGAAAATACAACTTCAGTTACACCATAGCAATCTTCAACTGAATAAGGAAACTTCAGTTGCTCAGAGGAGTTTTAGTCTCTCCTACCAGCTAGGACTGACATTGTCAAGGCAACTGAAGCATGAAAAGTTCCCCTTTTTGTAATAAAATAGAAACAAAGATTGCAGCTGGCAGTTTCCATAATGAAGCTTAATCAGTATGCGCGTGATTAGGGCCTTATGCAAATCTCTCCTCGTTAGCACAGCAGCCAGCACTTTGAAGTCCACGAACAATTCATTTACAGAATACACTGAAAGCACTCCCTGCATAATTTAAATCATTGCATAAATATTTATCAGTCTATTTGCATATTAATTGGCAGTGCATGAAGGGAAAAATTATCTCCTGAGTGCCAGCATAATAATTAGGAGGATAAAATGAGATTTCTTCCAATGGCCTGGCTTCTTGGACCTAACTTGAGATAGTACCGGGGGAGAAGGGAGGGACAGGAGAAGAGTTCTGTTAAAATGCCACTGAAATGACACGTACAAATTAGAAACAACTCTACAGACTTAAGCACCTTTAATCTTATTCCTGCTGGCAACAATGACTTCAGTAATAAGAGGATTTGCAAAAAGCTTTCTACACAATCCAAATAATCCCGAGGAAACAATTAGCAAGGTAGAAGCAGAAAACAGGGCTGTCAAGATGGTGCTAGCCTACTGATAGGGAATTTTCCAAATATTAAATACTTTGTCAGAGGAAAGTCCTACTGTACAACAAGGCTACAGGATAAACCCAGAAGCAGTACAGGGTCTATAAAATTATCTGCGAGAGTATGCAAATTCATTATTTACAAATCTCTTTATCCTACCAAATTAACAGAGTAGATTAGTTGAATGCCACATATTATGCAGTATCCTTCACCCATAAAAATCAACCCAAAGGAGGAGAAAGTTTGTTACTCACAATATCAACTGTCAAAAAATAGGCCACGCAAACTGTGGACTGACTTAGTATTTTCAACTAAATTTCACCTAACAGATAGGACTATATATATAAAATCCTTACTGAACAATATGTTCATCCAATTTAAAGTGAATCTACAAGGTAAAACATCAACCCACAACTTTTTAGGCATTATAATAAGACATTCTAATCATCACTGACAATTCAGGAGAAGATTTATAAAAACTCCATGAAGTAAGCATCATTTCTCCCTTTTTAAAAATAAGGAAACTGGGGCTGGCCCCGTGGCCGAGTGGTTAAGTTCGTGCACTCCACTTCAGCAGCCCAGGATTTCGCCAGTTCGAATCCTGGGCGCGGACATGGCACTGCTCACCAAGCCATGCTGAGGCGGCGTCCCATAGAGCACAAGAAGGACCCACAACTAAAAACACACAACTACGTACTGGGGGGCTTTGGGGAGAAAAAGGAAAAATAAAATCTTTTAAAAAATAAAAATAAGGAAACTGAGGCACAGAGAGCTAAAGCACTTCACCCAATGTTGCACTAATAATTTGGAGTCAGGACTTAAAACCACATTTTGCTGACATAAAAATCTAAGCCCTTGGCTATTATACATTATTTAGGGAATTGAACAAAGCAGCAGACTAAAATGGCTTGTTTTCAGTGTAGTGAGGAGACCAATAACTGGTGACAAAGATTTTGTGCTTAAAAGTCACATGTGGGGGCCAGCCTGGTGGCACAGCGGTTAAGTTTGCACGTTCTGCTTCTCGGTGACCCGGGGTTCGCAGGTTCGGATCTCGGGTGCGGACATGGCACTGCTTGGCATGCCATGCTGTGGCAGGCGTCCCACATACAAAGTAGAGGAAGATGGGCACGATGTTAGCTCAGGGCCAGGCTTCCTCAGCAAAAAGAGGAGGACTGGCAGTAGTTAGCTCAGCGCTAATCTTCCTCAAAAAAAAAAAAAAGTTATGTGTGTACTGATACATAGAAGGTGTGCAACATGGGAGGAGGGTTCTCACAGGTGTGACCCATAACAACTGCTTTTATTTAGAACTAGTCTTCAGGCATACCAAAGGGTCCAATTTTTAAAAATATGTACCTTTCCCCAACATTAAGGTTGAAATTAAACTCAACATGCCTATGAGGAAATGAAAGACATTTTTATAAGGGACCTTTAAAAAGATTTCCTTGCAAGTCAATAACTTAGCTAGGAACAGAACAAAAAACCTTTCTGAACTTTTAGATCAGCACTCGATTTAAATTGCTAGTTCTTCTCTGTTTTAAAGAATCACAAAATGCATTTGAGGAGAGGGTTTGGAGAAGAAATATAACACTGCCAGTTAGTACTTGTGAGATTTGTTTAACTTCCTTCCCTCTATGCACCTTAATTTTCTCATCTGTGAAATGATAATATCTTTTTCAACAGGTTGCTGTGAGGATAAATGTGCATGTGCTTCTCACACTAAATCATGGCCTGGAGCATGAGGCAGTTGTGCCAGGGCACACACCAAGACACAGGATAAACAGGGTACATCTTGCAAGAGCATCAATTTTATTCAATAATAATCACAACACTTTGTATGAAAACAAGTAAGAATATTATCATAGAAGACAATACAAAATTAAAACGAGGTGTTTTTTTTTTTTTGAGGAAGATTAGTCCTGAGGTAACATCCGCCGCCAATCTTCCTCTTTTTGCCGAGGAAGACTGGCCCTGAGCTAACATCCGTGCCCATCTTCTTCTACTTTATATGTGGGATGCCCGCCACAGCGTAGCTTGATAAGTGGTGCATAGGTCTGCGCCCCGGATCCGAACCTGTGAACCCCAGGTCTCCGAAGCTGAGTGCACCAACCTAATGGCTACACCACCGGGCCGGCCCTTCAATGAGTCTTTAAGGTAGAACGTGTCGACTATATGAGTTATACTTGGTGGGAAAAGATGAGAAGCAATGATGAATGTGACAGAATACAGTAGGTATCAATAGTGTTCCTTTCCCTCCTCTTAAGCCTTCACAAAATTTTACATTTATTGCCTGCACTTACTATGGAGTATCTCTGCAACTCACCATGCACCTTTTCGTACCATATGCAGCAGCACCTCTAAACTACCTTTCTTACGCCAATCCGGTCTTTCATACATCAGCTCAGGATGTCCTGGAGCTACAGCCATACAATCACTGCCAACTAAGGAGTGTTTGCTGGAAGGTACCTTGCAGGGGCAGGACCTTGGCAGTGTAATAACTACCCCCCCAACCCTAGGCCCAGAGAGTCCTACAGGACCCCGCACAGCAGGGGGCCTATGGCTCACCAACTCACATAGGCTACTATCCCCCGCCAACTACAAAATTCACCATCTTCCCTCCAGGAAGAGGGAGAGAGACAGAAGAAGAGGGCTGTCCTGAGAGGAGCGGCAGCTGTCCAGGGCTCACAGGAAGCACCCAGGCAGCTGACTCTGCCACAATGCAAGGGCAAGAAAACTCCCTTTCTGCAACTCTTGATCCAGGCACTTGGCACATTCTAGAGTGCAGGTTTAAATACTAGGTGGCTGTCTAGGCCTGTACCGATGGCCTGGGGGATGGATGGCCACTGTGACCCCCTCAACCATGGCACAGTGAGATCTACAAGAAGGGAACAGATAGACAGCTTTTCCCACAAAGTCTCAAACGCTCACTTTGTTTGGTCCTCTGTCTGAAATATCAGATTAAAACGTAACCCAAAAGAACACCCTTTTTAAAAAAGAAAACCATTTCTTGGGGGTTTGTGGGGTAGTCAGTCATTCACACTTCAGCATGAATTAATACAATTTAATTGCTGTCCTTTAACATCTGGGTTTGTGAGGTAATGGTCATTTCTACTGGGAACGTGGACAGTAAATGCTCATAAATGTTGTTTAGAAGAGTTGGATTGGGGGATAGGAGTCGGGCACAGGGCCCACACAAGGTAGAAAGAAACAGGAAATAGTAAGGTATGGAAGTACAAGAAGAAGCTGAAAGGGCAAAGTTACAATTCACATACTTCAAAATTATGCCTAAAACTGAGCCATTTCTCTAAAACAGGGGAAGAAATGCTCTTCCAGGACCCAGAATTCATGGCTAACACTATCCGTATTAGAATAATTTTTCACTCATGATCCTATGGGCTAGTGTAGGTCTCATTAGAAATGCAAGGAAGGAAAAGGACAACTGAATTACAAACTAGCTTTTTAAAACATCCCTTTTGAATGTGAGCACGCTGAGGTGGCCTGTCCTCTACCCACCTAGATCCTCGACTTCCAACCTGGCCCCACTCCATCTGGACAGCTTTTTGTACATACCCTCCTGGACTGACTGCACACAGTGCAGTGGGCGGCCATGGCTGACGACCAGCTGCTCCCCGGCACATCCTTTCTGTCTCAGGGCGGGATTCTCATCTAACAGCTCCACCGGCTTCACCCCTAGGCAACCTCAGTCGCACACCAACAGCCTTTTCATCGTCTCCTCTTCTCAAAACCTACTCCTACTTTAGTGTCCCACTAGCTTGTTTACAGAAAACACTTAATAGCATTGCTTTAGCAAATGCTCAGTAATAAAAATACTCAGCATCTCGAGAATTGTAAAGTGTACAAAAAACTCATCCAAAAACCTATCGCCCACAGACAGCCTAAAATAATTCCGTAACGTCCCACTGCAAAGCAACATTCCAGGATGCGGACACTTCTCAGACTCGGGATGAAGTGATAGGCACTGGCAGTGCCGCTGTTCTTGAGCACTATATGTCACGTGCACACGTGTAGATATGCAAAGCGGGGATTTTAGGGCTCTAAAATTTTATTTTTTAAAATGGAATGTCTATCATTTACTAAAAGTCTAGATGCGCAAATAACCACGAAAGAACTTACTTAGTCATTTTGGCTACTAAGCACTGCCAAATAACAAGAGATCTGAAGAATACTCTTATTTCGTAAAAAGTAAACCGGGGCCTGAAGAATGACTCTTAGGTCACATAGCTATTAAGTAGCAGAGAAAGGGGGGTGAGGAGGACAAAACAAGGAAGCATGAGAGGAAAACAAGTAAAATAAAATATGCCGAAACTCTTATCCCATGACACTGAGATCTGTAGTTGGCTGGTCCATCAAAAAGGTCAACTTAATATCATAAAACCATTATATACATACCTTAAACAGCTCATTTTAACGTAAACATACATTCATTCACCAATCTTTTGTTGTTGGACCAAAGCCTTTCCTTTCAGTTGGACCCACTAATTTCAGTTTCCTCTTCTTTCTTGGATAAATCATAGCCCTAATACATACTCTAGTATTTCCAGTTTCAATTCTTCAGCTTTGTTTTTCAAGCTTTTCACATTTTACATTGGATATACATGTATGGAATGAACATAAAAAAGAAAGGGAAGTGTCATGAACAACGCTCCTTCCTAGGTGTAATGCACTCTATGTTCTAACATATTTCTTTCTTTTTAATTCCTGATTTCAACCTACTAAATTGACTTCATGACCCACAGATTGAAAAACTGCTTTAAAAGTAAGGCAAGAACTTTTCAAAGATACATGAAGCAATGTGAGTGCAGAATACTTCTTTTTTCTTTTAGAACAATTTATCCCTAATATTTTATAGCTCTCTTGTTTAAGTCTAATTCAACAGCATTTTTCAGTAATTACTCTTTATCAAATCTTTTCAAAGCATTCAACTTAAATGATCACAGAAATATCACTCTTTCTTTTCTTTTCCTTGGTTTATATAATAATTATCTAAATGGTGTAATTAAAATAAGTCGTACAACCAGCATGAACAGCTTGAGAGCACAAACAAATAAATGACTCTTGATAACCACACAACTCCACTGGTAGAAGCAGACACACACAGACGCACTAAGGAGCGAGCATTCAGCACGCTGTAAGTCATCAGACAGCGTGTTTCAAGCAGGAATCCTCAAGAAGTCAATTAATCTAATCAGTTAAGTGTTGGTGCATACAGAAAGCTACAGGACCAGAAAGCAGCTGGTGTTAAATGGCACATGCTTCTGGTGTCTTCCTTAAACTGCGCTATCTTACATTTCTACAGGCCTGTACATAGCTCAGCCACTGCTCAATCTGACACTTCAGCATCTTTTAGTAAACATACCATCATCACAAAATCCAATTCTGAATTTCTGTTGTAAAAGCTTAAATCTTGTATAACTCCATGAAAGTTTTACTATTACACTAAACCCGTCTGTCTAGCTATCTTATCATCAATCTTTACTTCCATAGCTGTCTTTTATTCATTCTAGTTTAAAGAGTTTTGCTAAGTCACTATTTCATGCATTATCACATTCAATAAGTATTTACCAAGTGCAGACAGGCACTGGGGTAGGAATTGGGGATATGATGCTGAGCCACAGAATGCTTACATTTGAATGGTTGAGAGAAATATTAAGCAATCACCCAAATATGTAACTACAAAGTGTGAAAATTCCATGGAGTAAAAGAATAGGGGTTACAGGGCTTTACCACAGGCCTGTAATCTGTCTTGGCACGCTTGGCTAATCTTGGAGTTCTCTTACTTCAACAACTGGAATGTGATCTTTTTCTCTGATTCCATTTCTTAAAAGCATGAAAAACGGTCTTTGTTTTACTTAAAACCACATGCTGCTTTGATCATTCCCATCCATCCTCTGAACTATTCTGTTTCATTTCTGATATTGGTAATTTGTGCCTTCTCTCTTACTCTCAGGCTTCATGAATTTGTGTGACAATTCAAGGGAAACAAGCATCCCAAAGTTCTATGTGAGATACAAAACTTAAAGACACATTCTTCCACTCAACTAATTAAAATGTTCTTCTGACTAATCGGATATTATTAATATTTCTTAATAATGTTAAATAGTACAGTGGCATTCACTCCACAAACATTTACTAACTCTCAATCTATCTAAAATACCCTTCCTCTCTCTATCAACTTGTGAAAAGTCTGCTGTTTCATAGATAGGTTCAAAAGTTACGACCTCAGATCCTCCTTCATTCCCCTCGCTGTTTTCCTCTGAAATCCCATAGCAATGATAATATCCTGCTCTCTCTTTTGTTTTTAACTTTCTATTTTGACAGAAACTCATAGGCATTTGTAAAGACAGGTCCCTTTTCCCCATCACCAGTTTCCCTCACTGGTAACATCTTACATAACTACAATACTCTTCCAAATCCAGGAAACTGACCTTGGTATAAAGTGCATGTATAGTTCTATGCCGTTTTTACTGTCACATGTGTAGATTCATGTAACCACCACTACAATCAAAATACAGAACTATTTCATCACAAATAATTCCCTCCTGCTATCCCATTATAGGCATATGCGCTTATCTCCCTCCAGCTATTCTTAACCTTTGACAACCACTAATCTGTCATCTTCTTTTTCTTTTTTTTTCTGCTTGAGGAAGATTTGCCCTGAGCTAACATCTGTGCCAATCATCCTCTATTTTGTATGTGGGTCACCGCCATAGCATGGCTGCTGATGAGTGGTGTAGGTCCTGTGCCCAGGAACTGAACCCGAGCTGCCAAAGCAGAGGTGCACAGAACTTAACTACGAGGCCATGGGGCGGGCCCCCCATCATCCATTTTGACAATTTTGCCATTTTGAGAATGCTCTACAAATGGACTCATAGTATATGACCATTTGAGGTTGGCATTTTTTACTCAGCATAATGCCCCTAAGATCCATCCAAGTTGTTGTGTGTACCAATAGTTTGTTCCTTTTTATTGATGAACAGTATTCCATGGTATGGACGTACCATAGTCTATTAGCCATTCACTATTGAGGGACCTTTTGGTTGTTTCCAGTTCAGGGTTATTACAAATAAAGCTGCTATAAACATTCATGTGTGGGATGCACATAGGATAACATGCTCCACACTGGGACAAAATATTTGCAAAGCACCTATCTGACAAAGGACCCTCATCTATAAAATAGAAAGCAAATTTATGTACATATTCTTATGTGGACATAATTTTGTTTCTCTGGGATAAAAGCACAGTAGTGAGACTGCTAGGTCATGTGGTAAGTTTATGTTTAGATTTTAAATAAATTTCTGAGTATTTTCCAGAATGGCTATACCGTTTTACATTCCCACAAACACACATGAGAGATTTGGTTTCTCCAAACTGACAGCGGCATTTGGTACTGTCGTTACTTTCTATTCTAGCTGTTCTAACACGTGTGTAGTGAGGTCTCATGTTGGACTTAGTTTGCATTTCCCCAATAGCGAGTAATATTGAGTATTTTTTTACTATTTGCCATCTATATATTCTCTTCAGTGCCAAATCTACTCCTTTCTTTTATATTTTTCTAAAAATTCAAAAATCTCTATTTTCTAAAGGATTGTTTGTTTTTCAAGGGCTGAGTTTTGAGAGTTCTTTACAGACTGTAAATAAGAGTCCTTCATCAGATACGTGCTTTGCAAATGTTTTCTCTCAGTGTGGAGAGTGTCTTTTCATCTTCTTAACAGAGTTTTGTAAACAGCAAAACTTTTTAATTTTGCTAAAGTCCAATTTATCAATTTTTTTTATGGACTGTACTTTTAGTGTCATACTTAACAGCTGTTCACAAAGCCCTACATCCTGAAGATTTTCTTCTATGTATTTTTCCTAGCGTAAGGTTTGGGTTAAGGGGTTTTTTAAAAAAAAAATCATGTGTCAAAAAGACTCCTTGCTCCCTGAATTGCTTTCGTGCCTCAGCCACAAACCAGTGGGCTGGACTCGTTTGGATCTCTTTCTCGGCTTCCATTCTGTTCCCCTGAGGAGCGTGTCAGTCCCCCTCCAACACCCTCGGGCTTGACTCCTGCACTACGTAAGTCTGATATCAGACAGAATGAGGCTTCCCACTTTGTCTTTTTCAAAATTTTGCTAGCTATTCTAAGTTCCTGTGTATTCTCATATTAACTTTAGAAAAATCTTGTCTATTAAAAATCGTGTGGGGATTCGGAGAGGAAATGCATCAAACCTGTCTATCGATTTGTGGAGAACTGACCTTTCTGACATTGAGCGTTCTAATCCATGAACACAGCATGTCTCCATTTCTCTCTATCTTCTTTGGCTTCTCCCATCAGCATGTGGAAGTTTTCAGCATACAAGTCCAGAACGTGTTCTGTTGGATTTAAAACTAAGTATTTCATTTTTTTAGCCATTCTTTTAGGGCAGGTCTGCTGGAGATGTATTCCCTTTGTTTTTCTTCATCTAAGAATTTCCTGATTTCCCTTCATTCCCAAAGGATATTTTTACTGGATAGAGAATTTGGGATTTTTTGAGCTCTTTCTGTACTTGAAAAATGTTATGCCACTGCCTCCTGGCCGCCACAGTTTCTGATGAGAAATCCACTATCATTGGAAGTGTTTTTCCCCATAGGTAAAGGTGTCAATTCTCTTTCACTATTTTCAAGATTTTTCTTTTGTCTTTAGTTTACAGAAATTTTATTATGATCCGTCTTTCAGATTTCTTTGAATTTATCTTGTTTGGCATTTGCTCAGCTTCTTGAATCTGTAAGTTTCCATCTTCTGCCATGTTTGGGAAGTTCTTGCCCATTATTTCTTCGAGTCCTTTTGAGCCCCACCCTCTTTCTCCTCTCCTCTTTCTCCTTTTGCTGTAGTCCCAGAGGTCCCTGAGGCTCTGTTCATTTACTTGTCCCATCTTCTCCTTCTTGTTCAGACTGGCTAATTTCTAGTGTTCTGTCTTCCAGTTTACTAGAACACCTCCATTCTGCTGGGAGCCCATCCAGTGAGTTTTTTATTTCAGTTACCTTAGTTTTCAGTTCTAAAATATCCATTTAGTTCTTTATATTTTCTATTTCTTTACTGAGGCTTGCTGTTTCTTTGCTGAAACTTTATTTTTTATTTCCTTCCTTTTACTATTTTGGTGAAGAAATTACTAGTAGAGTACTTTTAAAAATTGTAGGAATATGTGAAAAAAAGCCAGCTTAAAGGGTCTCCCATTGGCCACATTTTGGACAATTTGGACAAAATAAATAAAAATAATAATGAATTATAACCATTACTCATAGGAATTCATGAGTCGATGCTGATATAAACAAACAGGGAGAAGAGAAAATTTTTTCTGTAGAACGCTAAATAATAAATATAGAAAGAATAACATAATTAGAAAATCAACATTTGGAAACTATCACCGTAATAAATAGTTCAGTCAACAAACAACAGATGCTAAAACCAGTGGGTGAAAATGTGATAACAAAAATTTACATTTCCCCCACAAAATATTTATTAATTACAAAGGGAAGAAGTGTAACTCTACAATTGGAGAAGCCAGGTAAACATCACCTTAATCAAGTGAGCAAAGTTAACATCACTAGTCAAGGGACAAATCAAAATTGTGCACCACCCGAAAGGATGAAATGAGACCACAGCATTCCTCCTGTGATGCTTCTGCCAGAGATGCAAAACCCAAATCCATTCTTGAGGGACTCTCAGATAAACCCACATTCAAAGACATTCTATAAAATGCATTGTTCCAAAGTGTCACAACCCTGAAAATCAAGGAAAGACTAAAGAACTATTCCAGATTGAAAAATACTAAAGAGCTATGACAACTAAATGCAATGTATGATCCTGGATTGGATTCTTTTGCTATGAAGGACTTTTTTTTTTTTTTTAAGATTTTATTTTTTCCTTTTTCTCCCCAAAGCCCCCTGGTACATAGTTGTGTATTTTTTTTTTTAGTTGTGGGTCCTTCCAGTTGTGGCATGTGGGAGCCACCCCAGCGTGGCTGGACAAGCGGCGCCATGTCCTCGCCCAGGATCCAAACCAGGGAAACCCTGGGCCGCCAAAGCAGAGCACGAACTTAACCACTCAGCCACGGGGCCGGCCCCTATGAAGGACATTTTTGACAAAACTAGCAAAGTTTGAATAGGGTCTTTGGATTAGCTGATAGTAACGTATCACTGTTAACTTCCTGAGTTTTATGTTTGTATTGTGGCTATGGAGAAGAAAGTCCTTATTTCTAGGAATTATACGCTCCAGTATTTGGGAGTGATGGAGCATCAAATTAGCGACTTACTCTCAAAAGATTCAGGGAAAAAGCTATTTGTATTATTCTTGCAACTTTTCTGTAAGTATGAAATTAAGAAAAAAACAGCAAAGAAAGAAAAGAAAAAAAACCCCAGATCAGCAAGCCACCATACAGTGTTTTTTGGTTATCCTAGGGGAAACTTGCTCTCCTCATACCTCAGAAGTCTTTGATTACAGGACACATATGATCGCTGGCAACACTACAAGTCTTACAGAATTATGAAACGCACGGATAATCTGCCATCAGAGCTCACTTGAAATAATTTAAACAGTATTTTGATAAACATCTCAAGCTATGGAGGAAGAGTCCACATTTTAAAGACCTGCATTGCATTACTGGAATTCAGATCTCAGCACTAAGTGCTGAACAGCTTTCCATAATTGGTGTCATATCACTTATTTATTATCCAAAGAAAGAAAAAGAGCTTGAAACCCATTTACAACCAAAAATTCTAGTAAACATTTTAGAGACTCAGTTAATATTAAATAAAATCTACCCAGACATAAGACAATATTAGAAAATGAATTTTTAATGTGGTATTATAGATATACCGTCTGTTCTTTTAAAACTATTTTAGTGGCAGTAGAATGTGATGTGTCTAACTTTCCTACTTAAGAGAACTTGAGCAAAGGACTTAATATCTGCCATGACCTGTGTCCCCCAAAAAGACGTGGAAGGTTTAACCCCAGTACCTATGAATGTGACCTTACTGGAAAGAGGGTGTTTGCAGATGATCAAGTTAAGATGAGGTCATGAGGATGGACCCCAGTCCAATACCACTGCTGTCCTTATAAAATGGGGAAATTTGGACACAGAGACAAACACATATAGAGGGAAGAGGAGAAGAGTAGCATGGGACAGATTCTCCCTCAGAGCTTTCAGAAGAGATCAACACCCCTAACACCTCAATCTCAAATTTCTAACTTCCAGAACTATGACAATACATTTCTGTTGCTTAAGCCAGCCAGGTTGTGGTACTTTGTTTGGCAGCCCTAGGAAACTAACACAACATCTGAACCTTAAGTTTCTCATTGAAAAATGGGGAAAATATGCTGTTCCCCAAGGTTGTTTTTTTTTCTTTAAAGATTTTATTTTTCCTTTTTCTCCCCAAAGCCTCCCAGTACATAGTTGTATATTTTTAGTTCTAGGTCCTTCTAGTCGTGGCATGTGGGACGCTGCCTCAGCATGGCCTGATGAGCGGTGCCATGTCCATGCCCAGGATTCAAACCAGCGAAACCCTGGGCCACTGAAGCGGAGTGCGAACTTAATCACTCGGCCACGGGGCCAGCCTCCCAAGGTTGTTTTTAAATTAAAATGAGAATATAAGTTATTTCAGAAATAATCAGGAATTATAAAAATGATAATGGTATTATTATAATCTCTTGATATTTAATAAATAGTACTGTCAAGATTTTTCTATTATGATAAAAAATTTTAAGTGACATTCTTGAATATCTCCATGTTTTTTAACTGACTTTTAATTCATAGGCCAGGAAATCATCGTTACTATACATGGTAAGAACAGAGTATTAATAATGTTAGGACTATCTGAAGATGGCTGAAGTACAAGTTGGTTTCCTTTTTCTCATTTTCTTCTCATGTTTTAATCCTTAAATTAGATTTCTTAAGAAGTATAAATTATCTCTTTTGAACATTTTTTAAAAAATCACTTTATGGGGGTATGATTGACATATGAAAAGCTGTACATATTTAATATATACAACTTGATAAATTTGGAGATAAGTACACACCCATGAGACCACAATCAAGGCCATAAACTATACCCATCACCTCTGAGACTTTCCTTTTGCCACCCACCCTCTTTTTTTGACTAAAAAAAAGCACTTAGCAGATGATGAAAGAATATGGAAGGCTAACAGGTTGACCATCCAAACAAAAGACAAGGCATAATTTTGTACACAATGCTTTCCTCTCTGCTCTACTTCCTGTCCTTCTACAGTTCCCCGTATATTAAAAATGAAAGCATCTATATGGCCGCGCCTAGCATACGCCCAGTAGAGGAGGGAAACAATAAATGTGAGCTGCCCCAGCCCTGCCCCAACTCTTCCCCTTCTACTCAGAGGAGGATGAGTAGCTGCAAGCGATACTTAGAGTAGTCAAGCAACTTTGTAGTCTTACGATCATGTCAGATAGTATCAATACATTTCATATCATCTTTGCAAGCTCCAGTTAGAAATAATTTAACTAAAAAAATACAATCTGTCAATGTATCTTACCTTTTATAGAATCCTAACATATGAATCCTCAAAACAGAAAGGTATCAGGCAATCTAATATACATTATTCCTCATTTTGAACAGTATAGATTGAAATGCAGATGAATTACAATTCTGTGCTATAAGATCTCCACACAACTAGGAATAAAACAGCCACGTGACCTGAGCTACTACAAAATGTACTTTTACTATCTCATTGCCTACATACTCTTTTGGCCAGCCAGGCAGTGGTGGTAATTTAATGGGAGATTCCTGGGGAAAGATAAATCTCAGGGGATGAGTCAGGTTTCAAGGCAAAGATTCTCCTGGTCTAGGCAAATTCAGATATTCTGGGTATTTTACTAAAGATGAAATTTTCTTTATACTTTCAACATTAAAATTTCCTGTAAGATAATATGCTTTTATTTATGCCCAAGCCAGATGCTTGAAATGTTGTACTAATTTTTCAGTGCTCTTTGCTGTAACATCAATTTTTTTCATTAAAAGTGTCAACTAATTTTGAAAGGTCTGTTTTTAAAATACTTTAGGAAATAATCATTGTTTGATGATCAACTATAAAAAATAAAAACATGGAGACAAACGTTCAGTAATACTAAATATACCTTTGGACTTGCTCAAATTAGTTTACTCTAGTTTAAACATGTCTATAATGTACAAATATTTTATAAACACTTTTTTAAAGGGAATTTAAGACCTATATCTTTAAATTACATTATAAAAATAGCTAACATGCTTCCTATAGCTAAAATCATTACGGAGGAAGATATGGTCTCTCCACACCACCTCAATATGTCTCTAAAATGCTCAGATTTTTGGATGAGTGATTAAGAGAGGAAATTATTCCATAATCAGTATCAGTTAACATGGGATGGGTTGGTTTATGATTAAATTTTAATTCCAAAAATAAACAAGCTTCACACAGTTTAGCAATGGGCTTTGAAATGAGACAGAACTGGTTTTAAACTCCAGTTCTTACATTCTAAAAGCTATATGACTCTCTTTCTAAGCCTCAGTTTCATCATCCATAAAACAGGCACAATAATACTCCCAAGGGTTCTCCTAAGACTTAAATAAAATGTATCTAAAAGCTTCAATGGCACCTAGTAGCAAATTAACGGTAAAGATAGATAAAATATTTTATACAGAACAAATAAAACCATTTTGCCTTCTCTGTTCCCACATTAATATTTTAAGTTATACAAAAGGAAATCCACACGAAGTGTCACTATGGTTTGTTAATTTATATTTAAGGCATGTTAATTTATATTTAAGGTATTTAAAAAATAAAAATTTTAAAAAGGCACTAGGAGCCAAAATACATAGATTCTGATCTCATCTCTACACTGGCTAGCTGAACTTCCTTAGGCAACTTACTTGCTAGCTCTATTCTTCACTTAGGTCATTTGTAAAATGCTAAAGTAGGTTATAATATTCTGATTACTAGATTAATCCTATATAACTATTATTTACAAAGTACTTTATTAAACTATCATACAATGATTATTGGTAATGTTATATTATCACAGAATAAAGATGATACTGTGTATCCTATTTGCATTGATTTCACAACTTTTTCAAAAAAAGAAACCAGAACCTAATCTAAGTATGGGCCAATCCTAAACTATTTTCCATTGCTGGCTAGGGCCCAGGCATTCCAAGCATCACTCCATCATATCAATCGATACCAAACACATTTCAGAGTTAAAAATGAAATATATATATTTGATGTCATTTTTACAGTCATTCCACAAAATTAAAGGCAATCATCATAACACCTGGATTTATCAGAGGCTACCAAATTAACAGCTTTTATTAGCAGAAAATATTTACCAGGTATAGAAAGACTGCATTCTTTCTTTGAATTGATTCATTGAAAACTGAGGGAAGTTTGGTAATTAAAAAGGCAGGAAAGCTCTTCTTACTTTTCCAGTCTATGAATACAAAAAGAGAGAAAGGCAAGACTGAGTAAGCTGTGTAAAATAACCTAACACTCTAAGGGGGACAACTGTGCTCAGTGGGGAACTCTGGACTACCCATCAAGGTCTGTTAGGCTGCCACAGGCAGGCAGCTCTCTGGTGCCTATTTTCTCATCTACAAAACAGACGCTAGCACCCGCCCTCACTGCAGGGACGCAGAGGTAAATCAGAAAGTTCTGAGAACACGTGCTACCAGGAGCTATTCTTTCATGAAGCTGAATCAAACACCCACTTGGTACTTTTTCAAAAGGGAATATTTCACTAACATAAAAAAAAAAAACCCAACTCCCAAATCCAACATTAACCTTCCTCCAAATTTACAAGTACCTACTTCAATTAGTTTTATATATATATACACAAAGATGACAGATATAGATTGAGTGATATAGGTTGCTACCACTGTAAAGTATTCTGAAAACAAGGCACAAGATTACATTTTGTCTTTAGAAAACTAGAAAGGTCAACACTTGGCACACAGGGGTGGAAGTTCACCGTCACCGGCTGACCACCACACTCTGCCCCAGGGCCTCAGAACCCCAAACGCAGAGTCCGAGCAGCCGCACCCATGGAGAGGAGTTGGCGCCCGCACTCTCATTTGCCGTTATCACCTGTCCTAGAGAGCTGGGTTTGAATCAGCATCACTAATTAGTATAACGGGTATAAATTAGTATAACTGATGGAGTAGCATAACTCATTAATGAAACCATCTAAGTTCTATTTTACTTTACTCAGTGCTCACGGAACTAGCCCATGTAATTTTTTTCTACACGTTCAGTGATGTTCCTATTTCATGAAACACTGAACCAAGAGTTTAAGTGCAATAGTGCAAACAAAAATCAAATATGTAAATAGTTTAAACTGCCTTCTTAAAATGGAGTTATTTTTGTGAGAGAAGGGGATCAGAGCAGCTTATAATACTTGAAAGTAGAGATCAACATAAAATTCTGCCATAATTCTCCAACATGGTCAAAAGTTTACTAAGACATTTTATTACAACTGAAAAGAAAGAAACTGAATTCTTTCTCTCTTGGGAAAAAAATGTCCAATCTGTATGCACTTTATATACTTTCTCTATTAAACTACTATACAATTATCATTGCTAATGTATGCTAATGCATATTACTATGTTAAGAAAATTTTAAAAATCATTAAATTGTAAGAGGATATACCTAAAACAAAAAGCAAAAAAAAAAAAAAAAAAACCCCAGAAAATGCACTGAGACAAATAAATACACAAAACAAATAACTTTAGCACACCCACCAAATGCCTCCAGAGCAGAAACTGTAGTGAACAAGGAAAACCCACCCACCCTTCCTCCTTTAGACCAATACGATGGCTACAAACTGACAAGCTCTTTCTAGCTGTCAGCTGGCACATCTACAGACCTTTTACTCTTCTGACATTTCCCCAACTTAAACTGGATGCAAATAAGCCAGGTGTGGGCCTTACAACAGTAATCCTGTTAGACCCTACTGAGTTTCCGCAGAAACATGCACAGCTGGCAATGGCAACGAGGTTGTACTGGCCTCAGACTGCTTGAAAAAGTTTCAATGCTTATTGAGTGACATAACAATTGTGGTATCTTAGTAAAGAACAAATACAAAAAAATTCCATCTTTGCTTGAAACATCCAGCAAAATAACACAAAGTAATTTCTTCTAGTCCAAAAGCGGCTTTCCGCCTAGCAGCACTAATTAATGTGTCTGTGAAAAGTTACAAGATGCCAAAAACCAAATGGTAACCATTCTTTTACTAAAGAAATGTAATATTTTAAGAGAGTATTCCCTGTGGGTCACTTAATGTAATAACCAACATCCAGAGGGAGAGAAACAATATAAAATCTAATCTAAATAGTAGTAAATACCGTGCATCTTTTCCTTAAATAAATTCAATGACAGTTCACTGGTTTGATTAAAAGAGAATGTTTTTATATCAGTGATTCTAAAAGAGCAGTAGGTGGATCAGCATCATCAGCATCACCTGGGAATTTACCAGAAATGTCAATCCTCGGGCCCACCCCAGACCTACTGAGTCAGACACCGCGGGTGGGAAGCCCGGCAATCTGTGCTTTCAACAAACCCTCCCAAAGATTCTGATGCACATAAAAGTTTGAGAAGCACTGATTTACGGTGTCAGACTTCAGAGGAGACTGAAATCTGAAACAGCAAACGCAATGCTTTCTCTCACTCCTTGGAACTAAGGGAGGCACACAAACCAAAATGTACAGAACTCACTGGCCTCCTGGATTGAGTCTGTTAGCTAGTATCTCACTGTCTGAAAGGCACGCAGAGATTAGCAGTGGTTCATCATGACGAGCTCTAAAGAGAAAATCAAGTGTCTGTTCGTGATTCCTCACAGAGAGGAGGATCCTTGCACATAGGAACTCAATCCGCTACCATTCATAGCCCCTTACCAATCACAATCCATTTCTAGTCACCAAGGTCTTCAGACACAGGGCAGCAAACCTAACCATTTATTCCTTTATAACAAGGAAATAATTCTTTCAGGATCAGATGTCGCCTTCATATATTACAAAATACACTTTTCACTTTTCCCTTAATTTCAGTAGTACATCAATTTACAATTCCTTCTCTATTTCCTTTAAGAAAAAGGGCAGCACTCTAAAGAAAGAGCTACGCCAGTGACATTAAAGTGACCAGAGATGAACAGAGAGAGATAATGGAGAAAAACCACTGGCTAATCCAAGCATGCCATATGTGGTTAGAACTGATGAATTCAAGGGAACTGAACAGTTTTCTGAAGCTCATAGTTAAAAATAAATTGCTACGTACATTCAGTATTATACCTGCAAAACGTACTTTTAAAATTACATTTTAAGTGAATTGAAGACCAGTCTAATAAAAAAAAATCCATGAAATTCAAAAGAAGTGTTTATTTACTTATTCCCAGGATTATTTTGCAATCTGTTTTATGATAAGAAATATGATGAAACTTACTCAAAGGTCAGATTTTTGACTTTATATACAAGGCAGGAAACAGAAAAGAACATATATTTGACTTTTCTTCTGCTTGTCATTTTCTTAAATTAGAAAATGCTTTAATTATAGGAACATTTTCACTTAAATGTTCAAGGAACATTTTTGCTTAAGGAGTAAATTCAAATCTCAATTTCTAAGCTTAATGTATTTCCAGCAATTACTCTATTCTTTTGGAAAAAGAAATGTAAAAGAAATAAACCCTAGGGTCATCTCTATTGTCTTATTGCAGGTCAAAGCAGCAAGATAGAATAAATTTAAGTAGGAAACCGAGTCACAGGCTCCTCTTTCTCTGTCTGTTAAATGTTGGTTGTCCTCAGGGACCATCCTTAGTCCACTTTTCACTACACCAGCGATTGCCAAAGTATTATCTTTGTGCCACTAGTGGGCCAGAACTGATCCAAAAACGCTAATTCTGTTGATTTTGATGTTTGACTGTGGGCTACAAACTAGTAGCACACGCTGGTTGCCATTCCAACTCTCCCCCCTTGGGTAAGGGTAATGACATTTAGCAGATGACCTCAGCTCAAGGGAAGGACCTGAATAATTAATCCCATCCCAGTAGCTAGTGAGTTGTTCAGAAATGGACTGGAACCCAGCATTTTACTCAATTCTGGCCAACGAAATCAAGGAAAAAGCTCCTCGACCTTTCCGGGACAGTTATTCTTACTTTTAACAGAGAACAGTAAGTGGCTACTCTCCTTTCTCTGGACATGAACAAGGAAGTGTATTTCCCTGCCTGCTGCTGGCAGTTATTTTGTGACCACGAGGGAAAGAACCCGAGGGCAAGGCAACACGTAGAGCCCAGTCCTGTTGTCCCTGAAGCTTCTGGTCTCTCAATCATGTGAGCCAAGTCACTTCCCTTGTTTTTAAGCTAGTTTCAGTTTCTATTACCTGAAGTTGAAAGCAACCTACCAATAACATATATGCAAATTATTAAGAGTTACCAATTTGGTGTTCATAAATTAAAATGAGAGGTATCAGTGTTTACTAAGGATTATTTCTGTTTTCTGGTAAAAAATATGGCTACCACATAACGTTCAGCAACTTTGTAAAACTTCTATTGTACGTGCACATTAAGAAACAAGTTGGAATTTCCGAAGTGTGGTCTTGTTATTTGCACACAATCGATATTAAGTTATGGTTTTTCAGTCTCAACTATTCTTTCCTGCATACCAATTTAGTTATATACTTGCATACGTGCACCAACATTTCTAGCTTGTAATTTTCCAAAAATCAGCCTTCATAATAAGTCAAAGTTTGAAGAGGCCCCATATTTCACAGTACAGTTTTTGCACATAATAGGAATATGTTGGATGAGTTATAGGTATGATTCCACTTTTTTCTATACCTACAGACATATGCATGTACACAGAAAAAGGGGGCTAGTAGGTTTATACCAAACTGATTAATATTTAGCATATTCATTTCTCCTGTTTCATTTTTTTCCAATGGATACATAACAGTTTCTATAAAGTTTCTCTTTTGATTAAACATTTTTTTAGCTGAATTCTTTACTTTCTTAATGTATTTGGTTCCCAAGACTATGACCAAATACTTTCTTACTCAAATCAGTGTAACTGAAGGAGATCAATGCCATGCGATCAGTTTTCATTACCTTGTTGCCAGGAACCTGTCCACAGAAGTTTTCCTGCTTCAGAAAATGAAGGGCTGAGATGAACCACAGTGTCTTAAAACTAAGTTCAGCAGAAACATACAGGAAGGTTCAAAACAAGCAAGAATTATTTAGGCAGGCATGACAATACTGGGTTTAAAGATAAGGGTTTGTTACAATATGAGAAAGTTCTGTAATTAAGACAGAACAGGCAAACAGAAAAAAAGATTTTTCAAATGCAAGGCTTAGGTTGCCTAGAAATACTATAAAACTGGATTCTTTCTGACTATCTTTCCATTTGGCCTGACTTTCAGCCTCATTTTACCTGAATGCAAAAAGACTAATTGGATGAACTTCCAAAATGCCATCCGTGCTCTGAGTCTCACCCAATAATCTATTTCCTTCAGTAGGGTGAATCTTTGTCAACTGATGACGTAATTATACACGAACTAAAGAAAACTTTATACTTGTACAGTTTGTTTTGAGACAAAATAAAAATGTTAAAGATTTTTTTAAATTATGGTGGCCACTAGAGACCCCTTTTGAACTATCTTTAGTAGAAAACAGTAGCTCCAGAACATACTCTATTACAGGATCTAACTTATTTAATATTCAAACTCACTCATCAGACAATTACAACAAAAAATTCACAATGACCCGTACAGGGTTCCCTGGTCAACCTGGTAGAGAAAAAGGACTACTGGTTAACACATCAAACAACTGACTCAGCAGACGGCCATTAAAAGAAATATTTTGGGCCGGCCCCGTGGCCAAGTGGTTAAGTTAATGTGCTCTGCTTCGGCGGCCCAGGGTTTTGCCGGTTCGGATCCCGGGCACAGACATGGCACCGCTCACCAAGCCACGCTGAGGCGGCGTCCCACATAGCACGGTCAGAGGCACTCACGAGTAGAATCTACAACTCTGTACTGAGGGGGCTTTGGGGAGAATAAAAAAAAAAAGAAGATTGGCAACAGCTGTTACCTCAGGTGCCAATCTTTCAAAAGAAAAAAAAAATCTTTATTACAATTTTGGCCTCTGAAGTAATGTTCATACTCCACGAGAACGATGACAAGTATTTCTAAAGCCCTAGATGAAAATCCTAAAGCTACTAACCCTGTTTACTCAGTGCTCCAGACAGTAAACCCAATGTTCATTACAACTGCCAATAACTTTCAAAATGGAAAGTCAAGATAAAAACTCCAAGCAACGAGGAATGGTTGTCAATTATTAGAAAGAGCATCAATAAATAGGGCACATTTTAGCTAAATCAGATCAAGAGCCTGTCTTGAATTAGCATACAGTCTATATACTCTCATTCCTCCTTTTTATATAACAGACATTATAAAAGAGACTAAAAAGATGATAGGAAAAACAAGCATAATCTACTTTACCTATAAGGAGCCTCAAGAGCTCTTTCTCCCCAGTCTAGGAGCACTAAGAGAGAATTAAGGTAAGATAAATATTTGTGGGTGTACGTGCATGTGTGTGTATATACACACACACAATTTTCTAACGTGAATTTGAAAGAAAACAAGACAGTATATTGACAGGAATGCCAGCTCTCAGGAGCGCCAAGCCAGCAGCTCTTCTGCAGGGCAGCCAGACTTCACTTTGCCCACGATGAAGGAAGAACTGAAAGCACCTACTGTAATGTCACTCAAATAATCTTCCACTACCTCAGACCATTTGGTAGACAAAACGAGGCTATTAAAATTCGCTATTCGAAGGTTGAATATGCTATTAAACAAGTTTTATTTTCACTTTAGAAAACTTCCTCAACAATAGGTTAACATGCTATAAAAAGAGAATGTTATGCTTAAAGCGAAAGAGAGACGCACCTAGCACCTCCTCCCACCCTGAAAAAAAAAAAACCTTTAAAAAAATGTACTGTATTGTAGACCGCCCCATATAATCTCCTCATACTTAGAGACCATCAACATCCAGACATCTTGTTTGTACACTTGTTTGTAATAAAATAATCTCGATACTAAGAGAAAACAGATAGATAGATGAAGAGTACAGGCCATTAAAGAAAATAAAAGTGGTGCAACTAATCCTAACAGAACCAGCTTGTGCATACTACCATTGAACCCTTTCCAGGGTTCTCTCTTATCATTTTACAAGAACAGCTTAAGCACCGCTGTCCTATATCGTTAGATTTAGAATCAGATCTAACATAAAAGGCAACTTTATCTCCCCTGGTTCCTGCAAATAACAAAGGATAAAAATCATAGAGTTTTAGAGAAGAGAGAGACGCTAGCAAGCGTCAACCCTATCCCTTCATCATACAAACAAGGAAGTTATGTGCAAGGTGGCATGATTTATTTCAGGACACTCAGAGTGATGGGACAGCTGACATTCAGATCCATTTTCTGATTCTCAGTGCATATGAGCACTTTTCACACTGACCACCTTCCCTTCGGAAATCCATAAATATTTTGCAACAACAACTTTACACAGTCACTTTAAGAAGTGATCAATGTTACATCAATCTTTTTAAATATACTACTTATTGGTAATTATTCTCCAAAGATAACTTCACAGTAAACGTTCACCTATTCCTTCATGCATTCACTCAACAAATGATTTTAAGGGATTATTACGTATAGGGAACTGCACTGTGCTCCATGGGGCCAGAAAGATGAATCAGACGTGATTCTGAGCTTGAAAAGCTTCAGTCTAGTAGACTGAAAAGCTAGAACAGGCATTAGAAACCTATAATTTGAGTAAAAGCTAAGAAATGTTTTTACTTTTTGATAAAAGGGTACAAACATATGCAAATTTCAACACAAAAAGAGAAAATGTAGTTTTCATGCGGTTTTAAGGATTTCTTATTTATGCAGAAAACCTGTAAATGACTAGATATTTACGGAATAAAGTTTATTCTAAAAAAACAGATAATGCTAAATGTTTGTTCTAAAATTTATGCTAAATGCCAAATGTTTGTTCTAAAAAAACAGACTGAAAATATATTATAACAATTTGGGGTTTTGCATACCGCCTTTAAAGTTTCTTCCATATCTGAGACAGAACGATCCTTTGTCATTTTCTCTCATCTCCTTATGTAAAAACCTAGATTCATAATTCAGCTAAGTTTAGCAAATAGTTTAATGTTTTTACATTACAATGGGGTCACTAAAAACTGTTTAAATGAGAACAAACCAGAAGCCAGCAAATAAGTCAAACATCTCCAACCAAATGTTTTAAACTGGGTTTGAGTTCCACTGGTTGAATACAGAATAGCGAAAAATTAGGGTCACTTACAACACCTGAGTCAGTGAAAGATAGGAATTTAACTTACCAGAATCTGGTGTGATTTTTACACCATCATAAAATCAAAATTAATTTCCACCAAATGTTAGGCCATGTTAAAGCACCAAATTAATATACTCTCTCAGCAATTACACGACCACAGGAATGTACACCAAGCTCACAGAGGCCTCACAGCCTTTGCAATTCTTGTCCCTTCAGCCTAGGATGCTTCTGCCCAAGTGACTTCTTGCCATTCCAGTCTTGAATGTCATCTCCTCAGGGAGGCCTTCCCCTCATGCAATCTAAAAAACACCCCTCCCCAGTCACTATCACATCATGCTATTTTACTCTCTCTCTGTTCTTCTCATAACTTTAAAACATGTTTATCTGCCCCAGTGGAAGGCAAGCATCCTGAGCACAGGCATCTTAGGAGTCGTGCTCACTACTGCAACCTTAGCGCATGGCAGAACCTGATAGGCACTCAGAAATATTTGTTAATTGAATGAACGGTGCCTAGGAAGTCAATAAGTACTAGATCAGGGACATCAACTTAAGTCCACAATAAAACTCCTTGAAAGAAACTATTTCCAAAAAAGATACGAATATATGCTCAGAGAACTTGTCTGTTGATTTTGAATAAAGGCAGCCCTTCTAAGAAAATCCTACTGTAAGTATACTCCTAACAGCATATCTGAAATTCAACAGGTAAAAAAAAATTGCCTAGCAAATACTTCCTTTTTAAAGTCAGGGCCATATGAGCGAATGAGCAGCTTCCGGACTGTGATGTTCTTGGCCATTTAAAGAGCATAGAGCTCAGGCCGGCCCCGTGGCTGAGCGGTTAAGTTAACGCACTCCGCTTCAGCGGCCCAGGGTTTTGCTGGTTCGGATCCTAGGCGCTGACATGGTACCGCTTGTCAGGCCATGCTGAGGTGGCATTCCACAGGCCACAACTAGAGGGACCCACAACTAAAATATGTAACTAAGTACTGGGGGGATTTGGGGAGAAAAAGCAGAAAAAAAAAAGATTGGCAACAGTTGTTAGCTCAGGTGCCAATCTGAAAAAGATAAAATAAAAATAAAGAGTATCAAGTTATATTTTATTTATTATGTTTATAATGTTTCCCTTAGGTTAGCATGGGTTCTTAGAAAGAACAAATTTAGAACTGTCTTCTAATTAAGGGATGTGAAATTTGAGAACATTTTGAGTAGAAATTCCAAACTATAAATCAAGACTTGACATTTAGGATCTTGGTAAATAGGGGTAAGGTTAGTTAATACCTAAATTAAAATGTTCTCAGCAGCCTATAGATATAAATCTTTGAAGAAATTTAGCTATTCCAAATCACAGCCTAAGACTGTGCACCTTGACTCTGCAGAATAACACTAATTGTGTTGGCAGTCCTGCTGAGCTTCCAGCTTCTCTCTGAAAAATTCTGGATAAGAAGTCAATCCCTCTGTTTTCCCATGGTTGAACAAGGAAGCACAATATCTCAGGAAAACTGATGAACTGTTTATCCGTTAGTCAAGCATTTACTATGTACCGAGTTCTTAAAATAGGTGTGTAGAGTTTAATTAAATTTACCTGCGTTACCAATCTCAGTCTTTTCTTCTGAGTCCAATTTCCTTCTTTCTTAAGTAGATCCTTTAAAAGTTCCTTTAGTGAAAGTATGGTGGTAGCCAATTCAGTTATTTGTCCAAAAATGTTATTTCACCTGTATTCTTGAATAAAATTTTAGCTGGGTAAAAGTTTTAAGGTTGGTAGTTACTTTCTCTGAACGTTTTATAATTTCAACGTCTTCAGGCCTCCATTGCTGTTACTGAGTACTGTGAACTGTGGCTCTTTTACAAGCAATTACCTATTCTTCCCGTCCCCTATCAAGATACTCTCTTCATATTTCATTTTCTGCACTTTGACTATGATATATCCAGGTAAAGAAGTTTTATCTATTCTGCTTGGAGTTTTATTGTGCTTCGCAAAGCTGAGAAAGCAGGCCTTTTGTCAATTCTAAAAAATTCTCAGTCAGTATGTATTTGAACTGATAACAGCTGAGAACTCTCTACTGTCCCTGGAGCTCCAACTAGATTCATTTTACACCTTCTCATTCTATACCCCACACTTCCCAACTTCTCTTTCATCTGTAACTACTGCTACTGCGTCCGGTTAATTTCCGAGCTCTATCATTAATTTACTCTTCAAGAAGTGCCTAATCTACTACTTAACGTGTCCATTGAGTTTCTAAATTTCAGTGACTACTTTTTTCCTTTCTAGAGATTGTTTCTTTGCCAATTCTGCCTGGTCGTTTTTACAGTTTCTTTCTTGCTCACTTTTTCAATCCACTCTTTTATTATTAAAACATTCTAAAATGAATTTAAAGAGTAAATCTGGGGCCGCCCTGTGGCCGAGTGGTTAAGTTTGCGCGCTCCACTTCAGTGGCCCACGGTTTTGCTGGTTCAGATTCTGGGTGCGGACATGGCACCACTCATCAGGCCATGCTGAGGTGGCGTCCCACATGCCACAACTACAAGGACCCATAACTAAAATATACAACTATGTACTGGGGAGATTTGGGGAGAAAAAGCAATAGAAAAAAAAGATGGGCAACAGTTGGTAGCTCAGGTGCCAATCTTTAAAAAAAAAAAAAAAGAGTAAATCTGATGGATTCCAATAATCTGAAGTCCTTGTCGGGAGGGGGCTCTATACCTGTTGCTGGTTGTTTTGCTGTAACTCTGATGTGGCTTGTTCCTTCCTGGGTTCTGTAATTTTGGGTGATAGACTCATATTTGGAAAACTAACCTGGAGAAGTCTGAGAAGGCAGGTTCAAAGTGCCTTCCTCCAGAAAGGCCACACCCGCGCCTCTGCCCCCTCTACCGGGCACTTCCAGTCCAGGATCACTTTATCTCTTGACTTTGAATTTCCCGGACCATACAGGTGGTATAAATTCAAACTTCAAATCTGTATTTAAAAAGAGCTCTGGTCACTAATTCTCAGGCAGGACATCTACCTGGACCCGAGGGGAAGAAAGACGAAGCTTCATGGCAGCACTTCGCTGGTGGGTGGATTTCTCCTGGGGGCCCCTTGGTAAGATTACGTAAGGTTCAGTTACTTTAAGAGTCCTGGCTTTACACAGGGATCTCAGCTCCATTTCCCCACCCTGGAAAGTCTAGTCTTCTGTCTAGAACAGATAATCAAACACAGGCTCTGGGGTGTGGTTTGGACAAAGGCCCTTAGGGCAGCCTCAGTGCTGGCTTGATGACCACAGACCTTCCTCTTCACTGACCCTGGGGAAATTCTTCATATCCTCGAGCTTGCGGGGGAAACATGTAATGGGGGTATGATAGGCATTTGTAAGAGTTTTACAGAATTTTTCTGAATAGTCCATTATAGTGCCAGAAGTTCACGGTGGCATAGAGGAAGATTTTACAGCATACCGCTAAAGATTAAACATCAAGTTGTTCTCCACTTTCACTAAAAAGTCCCTTTTAAGAGCTATATATAACCTGATATTGACATAAAATCTTCTTCACAAACAGTGTTCTTAGGAGCAGGGTTTCCCACTTCTGCCTCCAGATCAGAATATGAAGAGGTAAGGACTGCCCAGATTAAAATATATCAGATCTTAGTTACAACAGAGTATTTTTTTAAAAAGTTTCTTGGGGCCAGCCCCATAGTGTAGTGGTTGTTTGGCATATTCTACTTTGGCAGCCTGGGTTCATGGGTTCAGATCCCGGGTGTGGACCTACACCACTAGTCAGCCATGCTGCAGCAGTGACCCACATGTAAAGTGGAGGAAGATGAGCACAGATGTTAGCTCAGGGCTAATCTTCCTCAGCGGAAAAAAAAAAAGTTTCTTGGACTATTCACAGCGGGAAAGGCAAAGTGAGCATTGTAAGATATTTTCAAATAACTGAAAAAAAAAAACTAGAAATGGATTTTAAATTCTGATCATTATTATTCCGTCAAGTAACAATGGAAAGAGTCAAAACACAGCCCAAGTTTAGCATAACAGTGTAAATGAGGAGGGCAGGCTCTCACTACATAAAGCCAGGCCAGCAGGAGACGTAGTGTGGTCTAGCCCAGAGTAGAAACAGTGGAAGTAGGGCCCTGGCTTCTACCTCACCCTCTACTACTAAGAGCCTTTGTAATTTTAAACAACTGACTAAGCTGTGAAACACTCTCTGGTGCTTTCAGATTAGAAATATGCACATGGTTGTCAGTTAATACAAAATTATCAACATTTATTACAATTTGGACGTTAACTTTAAGACATACACTATTTAGAGCAAACAGAAAGTTGAATCATTAAGGAAATAAAAAGGAAGAGAAATTGCTTTAATGCCATAAATACAAAATAAGACAGAGGGTAAATTGCTTTAGCCAAAGTCCCTAAGAACGGTGAAAAATAAATACCGAAGAACCTGGTTTCAACTTGCTGTTACTCAGCCTTCTCTATTTGCACAAATCTACACGAGCAAAATATATGAAGCTAGTTAAACTCAAAGGTCAGGATTTACTATTTGTTTACTGGCATAGATGCTGAGGAATGCCTCATGGAAAACACAGCAGGCTATCTGAAACTTTTCATCTTTACAAACTTCAGAAGCTAGCAAATTCTTGTCTTCTATCACATGTTGACAACGTGGGCATTTGAACAGCTTTCTTGTGTCCAATTTTCAAACACAATAGAAAGATGCAAGACCTTAAAATGTCCCTACACTCGAAGAGCAGAGTCTAGTCCCATGCTGCCAAATAAGATAGCAACTATTTTGGACTCTCCACTGACTTTCATATTTTCACAATATTGTTGGCATTTCTTCTTACAAATAATCACCAATACCCACAATTCTGAATATCCTGCCCTACTCATTTATCTATCTATCCAACCATCATTCATTCTAACCACCATTTATTGAATACCAACCATCATGTACAACACCAATATCTCTGGCATCTAGCTCAAGGATCAGCAAAAGTTTTCTGTGACATAAATATATCAGAAGCAGTAAATATTTTAGGCTTTGTGGGCCCATGATCTGTGTCACACACTCTTCTACCTGTTTTGTTTTTTTTTTTAACAACTCTTTTAAAATATAGAAACTGTTCTTTATAGCTTAGGGGCCTTACAAAAACAGGCCAAGGTTTGGACTTGGCCAACTATCCATGACTTAGTGGATGCCTGATAAGTACTGTTGAATAAGATTTAGTCCTTTCTCTCAAAAAAGCTCACAATGCAGTGGAAGAGGGAACATGTAAACTAGTGATTTAATAGCAGACACTATGTGCTATGAATGAGGGATGCATAAGATAATAATGGGGTAACGCTCAATAAGTGCTAACAAGTGCCAGGCACTATTCTAAGTGTTCAACACATATTAACTAATTTACTCTCAAAAGAATACGCCTATAAGGTAAGTTCTATTGTTACTCCCATTTTACATATGAGAAAACTGAGTAATACAGAGATATTTAGTAAACTGCCTAAGGAGACCTATCAGCAGAGTGAGGCTGAATTTTTACCCTGCAGAGTCTGCCTCTGGAGCAAGCCCTGCATTTGACCTGTCTGCTAGGATGCTAACGGGGCATGGAAGAGGTGCAACATCCAAATCAGACAACAAAGTCAGAGCAGGCTTCCCTGAGAACGAGAAACAAGTGAAACAAAGAATATGGAGGTGGAAAAGTAGAGAAAAAGGTAGAACATGGGAGGGAAAGAGGTGTGCTATTCATGCCAAGTCTGGGAAACAGCCGATGGTTAGAGTGAAGAGGGGAGGAAGCTTTGGGAGGTATGGTTAGAAAAGGGGGCAAGGACAACGTCATCAACTTCCTGGGATTGAAGTGTCAACTGCAACTTAAAATAACTTGAAGTTTTGTCCTTAAAGCTGTGTGGTTTTACACAAGAGTAATATAATAAAACAACGTTTTAGTAGTTTACTTAGCTGTACGAAAACAGGTTACAGGAAGTAAGTCTGAAAACTGAACCATCACATGACCCCAAGGCAAGAGCGGAGGCTAGAGCTAAGGCAGTGGCCATGAGAACGGAGGAGGAAAGGCTGTGAACAATGTGGAGAAGGAAGTAATTTAAATGCTCACTTGAGTGAAGGAGATGAGCAGAAAGACCGCCAGCTTCAGGCTTGAGCCACTGAGCAGGTGGTGGTGCCCCAGAGGAGAACGTGAGGACAAGGGGGCAGGATGTGGGAGTGAAGGAAAAAGAATGAGTCTGCATATGTTTAAGTGGATGTTCCTTTGGGAGAGGCTCAGCAAACAGTGAATTCACAGGTATGGAATAAAGAGGAAAAGACTCCATCTTCTTCCTGGATCAAAGGATTCGTCAATATACTCCTCACTCCAGAATGACCCCACACACGAGGCAATCCTCCATCTCACTTACAAACTGTCGCTTCTATCCCTCACCCTAACCATACCACAATTTTCTTAGGCCTCCACAGTGACGAAAAACTGTCCTCAGATGAATGCCAAGGATCCCTATGTCTTCAAGCTTGGACTTTCTTTATTCAACCGCATTCACTGTTTGCTAATCGATCACCTTGCCTGGTGTATGAAAGAATGCCTGCAAAGGACAGGAGCACAACGAAAAAAGATACCTAAAAAAGATCTGTGTTAACAGTTTTGTTGCAGACTCTAATCTAAGCAAATGCTCATTACATTTTTCGTCCCCTAGGATGTGGGGCGGAAGACATACAGAGTGGAAGGTAAGTAGAAGTTATAGCAAGGATAGTGTCATTTTAGGTTCTAGACTGCATGGTGAAAGATAATGTTGCCCAAGCAGAGTGGTCAGCTTAAGGAGATATTTCCATGCATCATGCTGAGCTAGATTAGCCTGAGCTAAATTTGTATTCATATACGTTTTTGGGGGTGGAGTGGAGGTAATATCATAAACGTAGTCTTCTGTTGCTCAGTGGCCTTTATTACACCTTGTGCTAGATCACTGTTTCTTAACCTTGGCACGATTGATATTTCAGGTCGGGTAATTATTTGTTGTGGGGACTGTGCTGTGCATTGCAGGATGTTTAGCAGCATCCCTGGCCTCTAACCACTAGATGCCACTAGCGCCCTTCTCCCCGCTACCGGGGCAATATGTGTCCAGACATAGTCAAGTGTCTCCAGAGGGGCAAAATTTCCCTCATTTGAGAACACCGTTTAGACCCATACAAATTGACTTAACATCCTCCTTTCCGTGCTTCTCTTTCCAGCTTTGAACTCTCCTCTTCAACTAATCCTGAATCCTGGAATGCTCTTCCACTTTCAGCAGGCCAATCTTTTGTTACTCAAACAACTCCTAAAACTCCCTTTTTATAAATCTCAAGCACCACAATTATGTCCCAAGATTCCAAAAGTGTGAATATTTACATGCTTCTGGAAGGCATTCTCCATGGATCTGATTTTCGGTTTGCCAGTAAATTTGCCTAATGACATGCTGGTTAATTGTGGAGGTGCTCTGACATTTTTCATTTGTCCAGCATCTAGTTTTCTAAGTCTTTAAGAAGTTCTAGTGTTCTTCAACTTAATAGCTACCATTTATTGAGCCCTTTCTGTGGTTCAATCACTGTTCTAACCACTTTGCAGACATTATCTCAAAACAGTCCACTTTATAGATGAGGCGACTGAGACACACAGAAGTAGGAAGCCCAGGACTCCAACACAGGCAGTCTGGCTCTAGAACCCATTCGCAACCCTACGCTACCATGCCCGCCTCATGCTGATGAGTAACGCTGCATTTACGCCACTTATTCAACGTTTATAACCTGAGAGATCATGTACAATCTCAAGGTTTTATTTCTGTTGTATTTCTTGTTCTTTTGTTTTTCCTATAAGAGCATAAGAAAAACAAACTAGTGAGACAGACAGTCTGCACAGACCAGTAGTACCCTGTCTGACAGAGGCATCGAAGAACATTTTGTGAGCCCGGCACAGGGCCTAAAACGCAATTGTTCCTCAATAAATAACTGACTGAATGAATGCCTAAAACATCCTAAATTTGTAAAATAATCTAGATTGAAATGCTTGGATTACTTTGTCTTCCTGGCCTTTAATCATCGCTCTTCCGGACCTTCCTTCTTTACTAAAGCACTGTGTCCAAATCTATATATAATATAGAGACATCATTTTGATACAAGAGTAGAAAAGTGTTTTCTATGTTTCCAGTAACCTTTCTTTTAAAATCATGAACTAGTCTTTTGGCCACAGTACATGAATCTGCTCTCTTCAAATAGTAAACAAAGACTTTTAAATTCTCTTCCCTGGTAATAGCTTGAAAACCATAACCCTACAAGTATAAACTGGAATATTTTCCCCCAAACACATTTATTTTAAACTTGCACACTATAGCTCTTTTGTCATTTTTCCTTATTCAGAGACTCACAGTCTTAGGCATTTGGCTACTGAGACAGTACTCCCCAATACTTTATGTATATTTTAACTAAGACCAGGCTATAAATGGACCTCTGGAGAACTGTACAACTTACATTTCTTCATCTAAACTAGGCCCAAATGAAAAGTAAACACTCCACCCTCCTCCTATGGGGATACAATCTTAAAGCATTCAGGCACTTAGCTTGGTGGGATGGGGGTGGGGGACACTATTCATATGAATGCCTTTGATAACGTGATTTGCTTTAGTGTTACCTGGCACTTTAAACGCACTTAAAAGACGTGAGTCCCAAGTGTTCCTACTTTATTGCTGCAACACTTAGCATAGTAGCAAGCACATATGGACACTTAATAAATGCCTTCAGCATGAGGACTGCTTGAAATCCAAGAAGCTGATAATTTAGCACAATTAATTTCAGAGAAGGAGTTAGAAAGAAGGAAGAGCATCCTTTTTATGCTTAGTTAGGACTTAAAAGAAAGGTTGAAACTGTGGGAAGAACATGCAAAGGAAACCACCTCAATGAAATGGTAAAGAAGGTCAAATATTCACAAAAGACTAAAATAAAATAATCTCAAAGAAAAGGAAAGGAAAATTGGTTGTAATACACCTTGACCCTCACCTTTAAAAAAAGTAAGGGTCATGTAAAACCTAATGTCAACTATCTTTTTAAAGGTAACCGTCACAGTGCTGTTCACACCATTAGGGAACTTTGGCTGATACTGGCACAGAACAGCTGACCGCAGAAACTGCTGCTGAGAGCTAACATGCGCACTAATGGGAAGTGGTCAGAGGTATTTTCCCACATTCTCTGAATGAACAGACTAGCTGTAAAAACTTTTTTAAAAACCCAGAAAGCCCTAAGTAACAGTAACAGCTATAAAATCTCTTTAAAAGTAAAAAAAAAAAAAAAAAAAAACCAGCTCAAATGCCAAACATCTTTTCTACCTATCTCATCCACTTTTATTTTCACAGAACCAACAGAGGACAGTTTTATTATTTCTCATATCACAAATATGCTATGTTTTAAAATATAAATCATTCTATCAATTCAGAATTCTTAGCCTATCCTTCCAAACAGTTTCCACCAATCACCACCTTCTTCCTCACTCTAGACAAGAAACCTGCTTGCTGAGCATCCCGCTTTGTCCCATTCGTCATCCCTAACTCCCAGCAATGCCTGGGTGTTCCCTTTGGAACATTTACGCTGTAGTTTCCTCTTGCAAGAATCGCCTTTCTCCCCCACTCTACATCATCTCTCTTCTCACCATGTTAGTACTCTCTTCTCACCTTTTTAGAATTACCAAGTAATTCTCTATTTATCTGGGTTACAAGGGTAGGTCACAGGTTATTCCCTTAACTCTGGTATATATTCTACCATGGCGGGGGACATCTATAGGAAAAAGAGATGGTTCAGCATAAACCTACGTGTGAAAACCTCTAACAGCTCTTGGTCTGCATCCTAAGGCAGAAGCTAGCTGTGTTATATTTGTAAAACAAAGGACTGATTTTCTTCATCAACGTTAGATCTTTTTTTTATCATGCTTTCTAGGTCTCATCCATTAATGACATTTGTTACTCACCGATACCTCCTACCAGATACCTGGTAAGTATCTACACACAATGTACGCTCATGAAGTATTCTCAGGCTTACGTCATAAGCATCATGCAGCATTGTGTTCAGTGGGAAACAGAACTTGGGGACACAAATCTTGTTCCAATAGCATTTGAACACCTTTAATATGCATAATTATGTATAAATTGAAGAAAATGTATCTAACTAATCACAGCCAAGTGAAAAAAGTGAACATTTTATTTATAAACTGCTTTGTTTAAACTAAGAATCACACCCAAAGACACAAATATGTACCCATGTGAAACAGAGGTCTTGAAAACCAAATCTAGGTTTGAAATGAAATTCCATTTCCACAGAAAGACAGATGGGGGGGGGGGGGCAGCCAATTAAAGTCTGCAAAGTGTCTGGCATATCACAGACCCTCATATGTTTGCTAAATTAGAGCAAAATCCCTAAGTCAGCATGTCTTCTTTTGGGAAACGTGTCAGGACAGGTGAAAATGGAGTTCCCAGTCTGTACACACCCAATGCCAGCTCAGAAACTGGCTGATTTTACCTGATCTCTAGTTTTTAAACTGTGTTGAATGATAAACTTAACATTATTCCTTATCTTTGAGGACTAAAGAGATTATGTTGTGCTCTGAGACTTCTCGAAAGTAAAATTTATGGCTCAGTGATAGATACCTTGAGTCTGCAGAAAAGATTCTAGTCATTTAACCACTATTTATTAATTGCCTACCATGTGCCAGGTGCTGGGGGTACTGGGGGTTTAGTGGTGAGTAAAACAGACAAGGTTCCACCCCTCTTACGAGTTTTCAGCCTCATCACAGAGATATATAATGACAAATTACAATAAATGCTATAAAGGAAAAGAACAGACTACTATGAGACCATATATCATGAAGCAGTTTTGGGGTTTTTTTTTAAAAAGATTTTATTTTTCTTTTTTCTCCCCAAAGCCCCCCAGTACCTAGTTGTGTGTTTTTAGTTGTGGGTCCTTCTAGTTGTGGCATGTGGGATGCCGCCTCAGTGTGGCTTGATGAGCGGTGCCATGTCCGCCCCCAGGATTTGAACCAGCAAAACCCTGGGCCACTGAAGCAGAGCACGAGAACTTAACCACTCGGCCACGGGGCTGGCCCCAAGAAGCAGTTTTTCTATGGATATTGTCTTTATGTTAAGTAAGATCTGAGGAATAAAATGGGAATTGACTAGGCAAAGTGAGCCTTGAAAAGTCAGAGCAAGGTAGCTGTGACAATCTGAAAAAAGGCCTGGGTGGCTCAAGTGTTGAGAGGGAGGGTAAGAGGGGAGGTTGGAGAAGCAGACAGGCAAGATGTTAGTCTATATTCTAAGAGTAGTGCGAAATGATTTTAAGCAGTCGAATGACATGACTAGATTTGTATTTTCAAAAGATTATTCTAGCTTCAGTGTAGAGAATAAATTAAATGAAGGTCATGGGAGACTACTATTATGCCGCAAGACAGAGATGATGACTACCTAGACCAAGGTAGCAGAGAAAACGGGCTGAGAAATGGGCAGATCGGGAGTTATTAAGGATGTAAAATGGACGGGCCTTGGTAGAGCAAGGATTTGGGACGTGAGGCAGAGTGTGTGTCAGGAATGACTCCAAAGTCTCAGTTTGGACATCTGGAATGAACAAGGTGATGCCGTTCTCTGAAATGGAGGACACTCGAGTACGGCATGCAGCATCAGCAAGCAGAAATGAAAGCCATGGAGACAGATACACTTGCCAGGCTGCAGAATGAAAATAACACAGGAGTTTAGGACTGAGCCTTCATGAATGCCACTATCTAATGACAACAAAGACGACAAAGCACAAGCTTCTAGAGAAATGAGTGGAAAAGCAAGAGAGCATGATTTCAAAGCTTCCAGGGTGGTGAGGTTTCAACAAAGAGAGAGTGGTCAAGAATGTCAAATGCTGTTGGAGCATCAATTAAGAGAAGGTCTGAGAAAATGTCCCTTGGATTTCATGACCTGGAGATCACTGACAATCAAGCAAGAATATTTCAAAGAATGGTGAGTTACTCCACGACTCACACCAGGAGAATGTGACCAAAGGCCTTGTATTCACCTATTAAATAAACCCTCTCGTTTTCCCTTCCTTCCTGCTGATCACCCTTTCTTGCTGTGGGCTCCCTCCCTGCCCTCAGTATAGCTTTCCTTCTCATCTCTCGTTCCATCCACTCGTTTTCTTCTTCTCCACACAGCACTGTTTTTCTTCCTTTACCTTTCCCTCCCTTACTTGATTACAATATGGGACTGAAAATATTTCATTTTTAAATTGAATACTTTCTATTCTTCCTGTTTTCAATTTTAACATTTTACACTTCAGAATCAAGGGGGGTGGGAGCTGATGAAAAAATTTATGTGCTTTTATAGAAACTTTAGAACAATTTCTCTCATAGGGTATGTCAACAGTTCCAACAGGAGAAGATTTCCAAAAACACTGAACTCCTCATATAAAGATAGTCTTTTAGCATGTTAAATATTTTGCTCCTATATCACTAACTTCTGGGTATTATGTGGTCAAACTGCCATCTCAGTAATAAATTTTAAGACAAGTAAATTATTAAATAGAATTCATCTAAAGTAGTTTCTCCTGAACACTTCCAGGGCACAAAGGCATTCTTATACAGAAACTCAGAACACAAAATAGTTAAGCATAAGTGGTATTTCACAGAACCATCAAATCAGTCCTTATTAGGGTTTCAGAATTCTCATTATTATTTAACCAATCATCATTCCTTACCCCATCCTTCGTTTTCTTTGGCGGGGGCGGGGAATGACAGACTTTAAAATTTACCATTACTAGGTCAGAGTGCTAATAAGCATAGTATTTTAAGATGTCTTTACTTCTTGCCCTAAACCTCCAGAACTCTTCCAGGTAGTCTTCAAATGTAAAGATTCTATACCTCTTCCTGCATGATCAGGCTCAAGCAAACACTAACACTTCAAAAAGTGAGAGTGGAAAATCTGAGTAGTTGAAGCAGAAACAGTATTTAGCTCCATCTTCCAACTTTAGAAAGAACGAGCCGAGAGATTTCATGGCCACTGTGGCCTACTGTATTATAGATGTTCATTTATGGCTATAACAGAGTTTTAAAATAAGCTGCAAAATAAATGTTTGGTGTAAGAAAACACTACTGGTGGGAGCAAGGTCTCTCCTCACCAAGCCGCTCCCTTCTTGCCAGGGAGGGACAAACCTCAGCTGAGGTTGTTGGGGGCTGCCTGTAATAGCAATAATAATGACTCCCCTTCCCCAATATCTCCTTCAGTCCTCACAGGGGCAAAATGAGAGTTTGAGACACCAAGACCCCATAGCTACAAGTGCTAGAGCCAAGATTCCCCCACAGGCCTGACTCCAAGGCCACTGTCTGTCCCTCTGTGATGCTAGCTTCATCATGAACCTCCCTTGCTGCCTGAACACCGTGGGGTCGCATCCTAGCCCTCCACGAATGCGACGAACCCTCTGTGCCAGTTCCCTGCACCCTGATTTGCAGATTCAGATTTTACTGGCTAATATTTAATAATGTTTTCTATCACAATCCCTCACCCCATCCACTATCTGATATCCTATCCTATCCCTTTGCCTCATACACGATTTCCACCTGTGTTAGGGGTGTATCATGGAGCACCCCCATTCTTTAGTAGAGTTATGAGTATATGTGGGTCTATTCTACTTATTTTTGGATGAAGATTTTGTGATTATCTGAAACGGGCTCTCAGGCAAAGGCACAACTAACCCCAGTGGCCACTGATGTGTGTCCACAGCCTCATTTAGTTAACAAGTATTCTGAGTACCTACCACGTGCTCTGTTCTCGGGACAGAGCAGAGAATAAGCCAACACCTGTGCCCTCAGGGAGCCTAGATTCCAGTGGGGGAAACCATTAATTTTTTTTAAATATACATAAAAATAAATGTTAAGAAGAAAAATTAATTAGACTAAAGGAAATGAAGCTATTAAATAATGAGACTGGACTTCTTGTGTGGTTTAACAGTCCTATTACGTTACTATAAACATATGAAGGGAAGTTACCTAACAGTAAAATGAAACCCCTAATTCGCAGGAAAAAACAAGACAGTAATTCCAAGAATGACAAAATAAAATTAAACTAAAATCAAATCACTCCTCTGTGCTTCTTACAAAAGTACCTTCACCTCTCTGTTAGGTAATTGATAATGCTCCTTACCTCCACCTGCTTTACTTTCCTGTTGCAATATATACAAGGACTTTCAAAAGAAAAGAAACAGAAAACACTATTGGTCTCATCATACTTCTTCCACCATTGATAATTATTATATTCATTTGACTAAGGTTAGCCCTGGAACTCATGAGCTGCAAATCTCAGGACTAAAAACAGCCTGTTCCAGAAGAAGAGTATCTTCAAAAGACAAGGAAAAAAATGGAAAACAAGAAAGAACTGCAAAGGAAAGTGAGAGGATTGCCAGTATTCTTAGATGGAGATAGTGGAATTAAAGAAAAGCGACAAGAATTCTTGGAAGAACTGGATTTATAAGAAAGCATAACATCACCACAATTCATGGTTTGTACAGACAACTTAACTTTTGAATAAATAAGAACCAAACTACTTTAACTCCCCAACCCTTTTGGTAACATAGTTCCGTCTACCAAGAAGTAAGCCCATTAATTAGCAAACATATTAACTATGTTAAAATTCAGAGTAGTGGGTACACTTGTGGTTTCTAAGGCACCAAAAACACAGCAAACTCAACTAAAAGCAAGGCCAATAAAATAACAAGAATAGGTAGCTTATTTAAAATCAAACATGTCTCTTGAATATTCCCACATCTCCTACAGAAATTCACCAGAAAAGGTAACTTTCAGGCAATACTCAAAGATCTAGAAGGAAAGGCAAGAAGCTAGGAGAGGAATTATCTAAAATAATCAAACTGAGAACTATTATTAATTCTACAGCCACATGGATTTTTGGTGGCTTCATTCTCTACCCAGGTACATTATAATATAACTCCTTAAACTTTACCTAAAGGCAGGGGGGGACTAAGAGACACAAGCAATGGCTTAACTGCAAAATATTACATCTAGAGATTACAGCTCTATTAAATGAGGAGAAAGATGTGCACATAACTGCTTGAAAGTATTTTTTTAAATCCTGCACAGAGTAATACAATTTGAACCACAATGAAGTAAAGGAAAATATCAACTTTATCATTGCTTGGATATGATTAGGAACAAGAAAACCTACTTGGGAGAAAAATTATTATTAGTTTGCATCAGTATTAGTTTGGTGGTCATGCAGAATAAATCAGGAGTTTGATCTACGATTACGAACTTTCTTTTTTTTTTACAGAGATTAGTCATGAACAATGTGCTTGCTCCTGGTTCAGGCTCAATTATTTAAGAGAAGACAGAAGAAAGTTTAACAACTTATTTTAAACTATGACTTTTACACCGTGGTCAAACCCAGTAATTTATTTGACTGTGACATTTCTAAATCCCTAATGTTATTGTCCTGAGCATGTAAAACTGACAGGAGGGAGGAAAGCAGGAAGAATCAGAGAAAATGCACTGCAACTTCAGGTTCTTGTCCATCGCTATTCCTTCCGCCCAGGCACATCAGTAAAGCCTAACAGAGGTCATGCCAGCTCTTCCCATAGAAGCCCATGAGAGCCCCCAGTCACCTTCCAACAACGCCACACTTCTGTCGGGCATAAGGGAAGGACAGAAGCTGCTAGCCCTGAGGCCAAACAAATAAAAATCAATGTTTTCAACAACAAATCTAGGATGTAATCCTCTTAACGCATCTTAAAATGCCTGATTTACAAATATTGGAAGGCCAAATGTTTTCAAGAAAGACCGACTGCCAATTTCAGTGTGCTTGGCTCAAATGGGACAAAATTTGCCTATGTAAACGTAAGTTCTCAAACTTTCCCAAACAGCAGTAAACAGTGGTCCTAATGTTCAAGCAGTGGAATCTCCCATGCTCTCAAAAAGAGAGAGCAACAAAGCTCTCAGCAGACTTGGAAGTGAGACTGAGTTCTAAATGTGGTTTGATTTATTTTGAAATCTTAATGAACAGGGAACATATTTAAGCATCCCCCCTCAACTTCTCCAAAAAAAAAGGGAGCATTATCAAGCTAAAAAAAGAGAGAAAGAAAGCAATATTTACTACTTTGGCATTTTGCTGAATTAGTGAAACAACCCACCAGAAAAAGCATCGATTCCTGACGAACATATACAAGAACACAGGAAACAAACAATAACGGCAAGCACTCCTAGTTTCTTCAGAAAAACCCTATGCGGTTCACTCTAACATACTGCAGGCAATCCTGTCTTACAGCAAGCTTGCTCTGCAAAGGGCCAGAAAGTAACGTTTCAGTCTTTATGAGCCATTCACAGTCTCGTCACACTCCTCAGCTCTGCCACTGCAGCACCAGGGCAGCCACAGGTATTACCTAAAACCATGTGTGGTTGTGTCCCAATAAGACTGTATTTGTGGATACAGAAATTTCAATTTCATATAACTTACATGTCTTATGATATACTATATATTTTTTTCCATTTAAAAATGTAAAAATCATTCTTAACTCACGGGCCAGATTTGGCCGGACTACTGTATGCCTTTCACTGCATTATTTTCATCAATGTTTACAGAAATAAAAATTTACAAATGTCCATAGAAATATTTTCTTTCTTGATATTTCATTAATTTCTTTTCTTCAATCCCAGTTCAAGCCTTCCATAGGCACTTTCTGAAGTCCTCATTTTATCAGATTCCTTCCCTCTCTGCACACTCCTCTCCCCAAGGTACAGCTTGCCAGTCCCTTGGATGTTTTTAAATCAAAATGCACCGACGTTAGGAAAAAAAGCCACTCATCGTAATTTTTATAAACCCCACTTCCTTGAACTACTGTAAGGCTCCAAATCCTCTCACGCTCAATCTTTCAGCAAATACAGGTTTGGTCAGTCTTCTTATGTCCTTTCTTTCCCAGCCAACATCTATGTCTAATTCTACATAAAGGGACTCCCGTGAGGTCGTAGCAGTTAGGCTGCCTCATAGAGAAGGCAAGTTCTAATCACAAATACATTTAATCTTTAAAATCTTACCAGTAGCTGTTCAAATGGCTTCTCAGAAACTCAGGAAAAGAGCTATTACTTTAAATTGCTTTTCTCTCCACTTTGCTAGTTAGGTATTCTTTTTTATTTTTAAAATTTATTATTTACTTTATTGTTTTTCTAATTACTATTATTTTGCTATAATAATATTCTTAGGATAATGTTTCAAAATGTTTTAAAAACTTACAATCTCTTTAAATTTAAGGCCACAAAGTTCTAAAACGTCAAATTATTTAAATAATTAAAACAATATAAGCATGCATGCAATTCACCAGTATTAATATTTGAAATATGTTAAAATCAATCATACAATCCTAAACCTGGAAAGTGTCAAGAAATCATTTATTTCATGAAAGTGTCCTTATATGTGGGACAGTGTAAACGTGTGTCTCTGCTGCAGGGGCATCTTTCAGATTAGCACAGAGAACCATTCGGGAGTTTGTGAAAAGCCATGTGGCAGGAGCCTAACGGTTGCTCCTGAAAAGTGACGGGCAGGAGGGGAACAGGAGATAAAGAACGAGATTCACTGTCCACCTCCCCATCCATACAGAACCAGTGTTTAAATGCACCTCTGTTAACACTGCTCCCGGTGAATCAGCATAACAGTAACAGCGAAAACGCCATGGTTCGCAATCTGTGTTTGACTGTGAAGTGATTTCGCCTGAAGACAGATGCCACCCCAAGGAACAAAAGCAGAAAAACAATGCAATATATGACCAGAGGCAAAAACAAGAAAAGATGAGAACTGCAAGGCTCTCTCTCTCCCCCAAGTCTCCCCGGCTCCATCTTTAAAACATCCTGCACAGACGACAGAAATGGTAATTTCCTACACAATACAAAGCAAGAAGCTCTTTGCCTTTTATTCTGCTGCCAAGAATATAAACCAAAGGACTTCTTGCAAACTACCGTACCCCCAAAAACCAGAAACTAAGGCATACAATTCCTGCAAAGGAGCATCCAGGGTACATTAAAGGTCAAAACAATTCCTCAGGTAGTTAACACATTCAATTTTTTTTTACTTCAAGTGCACTAGCCAGGTTTCAATATTAAAAGATATCCTTAAGACCAAAAAAGGGGGTTGAATGTACTGTGTATTTTTATTTGAATACTATGTAGGGAAAGAAATAGAAATACTAAAAATCTCCTCATGAAATTTTCAAAATAAAATGTTACTACTGCTCCTATAAAAGAATTATTTCTTTAACCCTTTAATGTTCTTTTTAACCCCACTCATTCAGTTCTGTAATCCTAAAAAGGCAGACCCACTCACTACACGTTGTCACAAATTGCCCACCATTATTAGTTCAATATCAGATAAACAGAAACCACATTGTCAAAGTTCAAATCTTGCTCTTCACTATATTAAAAGTTTTAATTTCAAAATAATACTAAAAAAGAAAATAATATTCCTTCTCCCCTCTTCATCACTCTCCCTCTTCCATCTCTTTCGTCACCCCCAAACCCTACCACAAACCACTGACAAACTATCCAATTTCTTTGAAAGAATAAAAATAAATCAAACTATAGCACACACCTCCAGTCATCAGCTATTCCACTCTGCAGTGAACTAGCAAGGCCTCTGTTATTCCAACAGACTTGCCAACCTGGTGATGTTTTCTCAACCACTAACTGGGGGCAAATAGCTAGACTCATACACTCCTTTGCAAAAGCAACGGACGTTTGTCAGCACCGTTTAAACAACTTTACCATAAGCAGGCTCATTTCAAGTGTGCAGAACGTCAAATTTCTATAGTTTCTCTCTCAAATTTTAAGTTTGGTTCTACATAGTTTATCCCTTTTCTTATTTGCCATTGAAAGTTTTTTTTCTGTTATTTCTCAGTTCCATCCCAATAAAAAGTAATGTAAGACACTAAGCCTATAGTTGCCATCTACATGACCCCAAAGAGCAAACACCCAATGAGAAGTAGGAGCAGATTAGCAAGAGTTTGTCATTATTACAAGAACTGGTCTCAGCAATTAAACGTATTCCCATTGGCCTGTCTTGTTATATAGACAAAGAGAGAAACTAACTCACCAATCTATAGTGAATGTAAATCAAAGTTATCATTTTTAAAATACAGGCTAGTAAAAGGCAGAGAGAAGAACAGCAGTAAAGTCTTTGGCTCCTGCCATCTGCCCTGGATTCCTGGTTGCAGCTTCTCTAACAGCTACTTCTCTCTCCTTGTGGGGTTTTACTTGGTGTTCATCGCTCTCCACTTCCACTGCTACTCCTGTAGTTTTTCCAAAGGAGATAAAGCAACTGTATAAGAATGCCAAAAGACATCAAAGCTCTAAGGCTTGCCTGGTTGTGTGTGGCATAGGAGGAAGAGAAGGAAAACGTGAGGTAATGAGGATCGACTGTATTTACCTTATGTGCAGGCCATGCGGATAACAATAGAAACCATGTAGGGCGCACATTTGGTGAAAAAAGAACATGGCAGGCTAATGGGAGGCCTTTGTTCTTCAAAAGGGTCTCCTTTCCCCCTTTTGTGCTTCACTTAATTCACGGCATCTGAGCTCCTCTTGAACTTGACAGACTGAGAGAAAGAAAGGGAGAGGAGGGGGGGGAGCCGACACACAAAGAGAAGGGGAAAGGGAGACTTCAAAAAGAATTCATCTATAAAAATTAGTTCTACTGCCAGTTTTGATGAAGTTTTGGAACTTTAAAGGAGAGGGTATCATTCAGTGTTTAAATAAATTAAATTTTCCAAGAGATTGTAATGAGTGGTGAAGTAGATAAATAAGGAACAAAATGAATTATATCCTAAGAACTTGCTACAAATTCTTTCTGCTACCTTGCAGTTCTTGAAATAATAGTAAGAAAACATCTGATTTTCAACAATTACACGAAAGAGAGCATTCTACATGCAGGAACCATAATTAAACTTTTTCCTACGTTAGGGGAATTGGGTGATAAACAGCGGCCAAGAACTTCACAAAACCGCCAGCGCCACCTGCAGGAAAAATACAGATGAGCACTCCACAACACAATTACAAAGCCTAAAATGTTTAAAAACGAAACATTCACAACTAATCTTTGACACTTTCACTTTAAAGTCAAGAATTTAAACGTTTTTAAAAAGCAGTGAATAACTTCAGATGAAGAAAAAAATCCCTAGGAACCTTTGGTATTTTAGGTATGCACGAATATAAATACAGAACTGTTGAAAGATCCTTAGCTATGTTATGTATTAATACAAAAGGCTGCTTCAAAACAATAAAAGATCTGGCTATAAAGTAAGATGGCTGTCCCATGGCTTTAAAATGGATTTATTATTTTTTTCTGATTGTAAAACATACATTCATTATAAAACAATCAAACATGTCTGAAATATAGGAAGCCATCCTACTCCCACCGGCAGATTTAGCTTCCAGGTCTTTCTCCCATGCATTTCTTACATATGTCATTTTGCATTGTATGCCACACACACCAGTTTTTCTGGGTTTTACTTTACAACTCCCCCTACTGAATGTATTGTGTGCCTCCTTCCTGTCAGTCCGCATCTCCCGTTTTCCTGGCGGTGGACGGGGCTCCACCATGAGGAAGCGCTAATGATTAGTGATGAGCAGCTGTGGATGAGGTATTGCGATTGTTTCTATTTTTTCTACTTTACAAACAAAGCTTTAAGAAATAGCACTATGTACGTGTATCTTTGCTTACTGGTAAAAATGGTTCTGGAAATTAACAGCTAGAGGTAGAATTCTTAAGTGAAAGGGTATAAACATTTTAAAATTTAATAATATTACCAAATTGCTTTCCAAAAGTTATGCCGTTACCTTCCCAATATTATAGAGAATGCCTGTTTCTCCTGATCCTAGACAACAACAATCTTTCTAATATTTGACACTCTGATAAACACTGCTTTTGTTTTAAACCATTTTAGAACTTTCACACACACTCTCCTTCAAATGGAGAACAGAACACATTTACCCTCAGCGTTTACCGACGAAAATATTTTGTAGAAGCATCAGTTTTAAACTACCTTTAGAGCCAGTTATGACTGTATAGTCATATCTTAATTTCATCTTACAAGAGAATTATTACCCAACCTCATTACTCACCACATCGCATTCAGAAAGCACTGGATACTTCCAAACCCACCTTCAGAAGAAAAGGTGGTACCAATAAGAAGATTTAAAGGATTTGCCACAGGTCTCAAAGGCAACTGTAAAAAACACAGGCTCACATAAACAAACGAATAACCTTTGCAAGGAGAACTATTTTGGAGATATAGCTTTCAACTGGATTTATGTACACAAGCAGATATGTGTGTCAGGTATAGTATATTTGCTTAAAAGTAAGTGTAACTATTCTAATTGCATCTTGTATAGACAAGAAGTTGTACAAGTCTGTGTCTGTAACAGCATAACTAGGTTTAGCACTGACATGAGCTGAAGTCTGAGTTTAATCCCTGAGGCAGGGTTTCTCAACGGCGGCACTACTGACATTTTGGACCAGAGAATTCTTACAGGGGAGGAAGGCTGACCTGTGCACTGTAAAGTGTTTAGCAGCACAGCTGGCCTCTAATGATTAGTGCCATGAGCACCACCCTACAAATTGTGACAACCAAAACTGTCTCCAGACATTGCCAAATGTTCCCGGGGGGCAAAATCCCCCCCAGCTGAGAACTACAACCCTACGCCATCACGTGCTTCCACTACTGCATGCACCATCTCACAAGTTCGACTTAAAAGGTACAAAAATATTTATCAAATTCTCATTAACCTTTACCACACTCTGCAGCCATCAATAAATACGGAGGCACCAGGAGACACAAACTAAAAAAAAAACAATGACTCTCATGTAATTGTTAACATATTACTAGTTAACAATGATGTTTCATGGTGGTTTAACAGAAAGAACACTAAATTTGTGAGGTAAAAACTTGAGTTATTTTAATCACTGTGAACTATCCTTTTGATTCTATCTCCAGTATTTATCTTGAATTCATCATATCTCTCAATCTTCCACAACCTTCATCTCAGCCAACATTATCTCTCATCTAGACAAAGCCTTTAACGGTTCTCTCAGCCTCTACTCCAGGCTCCTCCAAGCCACTCTCCATCGACCCATGCATTCATTCAACTGATGTCTACTGAATGTCTGCTGTATGCCAGGCACTCGACACACTGAGAATACATCGGTGCACAAAACTCTCTTAGAAAATCCTTTACCCAGGGAAACTTAAACTCTAGTATAGAATATGTCAGAGGGAAGTACATGCTTTGAAGAAAAAGGAGGTAGGGAAGGATGGGGAGGGCTTGGGTCTGGCGTTAAACACAGTGGCCAAGGATGGATTCATCAGTTGTAGAAAGACCAGAAAACGAACCATGTGGATATGTGGGGAAAGCATCCAAGCAAAAAGAACAACAAAGATGAAGGCCCTGAGGTGGGAACACGTCTCTGCCTTTTACTCTCTGGGGAACGGAAACCACGAGATCTGGAAGAGATCATCCCATTGCACTTTATACAAAATGAAAAATCCTTAACATGGCCTAAAAGGCTCTATATGATTTGGTATCTGTCTAACTCCCAGCCTCATCTTACCCCTTAGTAATCAAAATATGTCCTGGCCACACTGACTTTCTGGGTCCTCTACTACCCTCTATTCTCTCAAAGCATCCCAGAGTACTTCTCCTTGGTAGGACCCACCTCGGTTAGGAACCATAACATTGGTTTAATTGCACCTAGTGGTTAACGTTTGTCTCTTGAGACTGTAGGCTATAAGGAGCAGAGGCCACTTCTGCTTCACTTACCATTGCGTCCTCAGGGTATGCACAGTCACTGGTACCAACAAGTACAAAAAAGACTCTTCAAACAAATGGTAGAGCTGACATCCCAGCTCTGCCAGATTCGATCTTGTCACTGAAGTTCTCAGGACCTCAACATACTCCCTGTCTCCCCTTTTAATCATATGACTCTAAGAAGGTCATAGAAATGAGAGTAAATGAGACAAAGAAATAGGAAATCACAAGGAGTCCTGGGAAAGGTTTCTGTGAAGCAGTGAGGGCATGGCGGGAGTGAGAGAGCGATGAGGGAAGGCCTTGACTGCTGGGTTATGACGTTCGGGCTTTACTCAGCAGCCAAACGGAGGGTGTTGACAGCTTTCTGAGCAGTACCATGCCACAATCAGAACCGTGAATCTGCAAGATTAACCTGCCTGTGGTGTGCAACTAACTGAAGGAGACTCTGAAGGCAAACACTGAATTAGAATCCAACAGGTGAACAAGCCTTCAACTAGTTTCAAAAGCTAGTTGGATTTGAGAACACACACATACATATGTTTTCTTACATATTAGTTAATGAAGATTCTTAGCATTATTCTTTAATAATTCAATTAAGCTCATGTTTGTTTTAGTTATGTTTATACAGAAAACAAAAAAAGTCATCCAACAGAAAACACTTTCATTTTCCCATTCATTCACTACTCACAACGCAACCAGATTAATCTTCCAACAGCACAGCTCAGATCACATTACTCAAAAGACTTCAGTGGCTCCCCACTGTCTACTGAATTAAGTCCAAACACCTTAGCCTGATATTTAAGACCCTACACAAACTGGCCTCAGCTTATTTACTTTTACTCCCCTATATTATAGCCAAATTGAACTACTTTTGCTCCCAAGATAGTTTTTCCTGTCTCTATCAGACCCTGGTTCACATTGTTCCATCTTTCTGAAACACAGTCCCACCCTCCACACCTAGTCCACCTGTCAAAATCCTACCTTCCTTACTCAGAACCCAGCTCACATGTTGCCACCACTCAGTCTCCTTCTCCAGCCCACCTCAAGAACAAAGTTATTTCTCCCTCCTGCACAGCCATCCACGCCCCAGTGCTTTGTAACTTAGTACATTCGACCTTGAATGACTTCTTCCTCATATGTCTCATCTCCCCAATTAAGTTATAAACAACTTCTAAACCCCCTCCTTTTGTGAAACTAAGTTGGGTACATATGTACATCAAAACAAACAACTGTATTTATAATTTGTAAACTGTTTTAAGAGCCTACTCCTTTTGAGGCCGGGAACTTTTTCTGATTCATCTTTTGTTTGCTGAAATTATTTGAACAAGTACGTACTTAAACAACTGTGCTGAATAAAAGACAAAAATTTTAAGTTGAACATAAAATTTGCCCTTATGGCTAAGGCCTTATTCATTAAGCCACATTAAAAGAAAGAAGCATTTATTAAGCACCTGCACTGTAGTTAGCTACTGTGCTAAGAGATAGTGGGGATGATTAAACATAAACATAAAATACCATCCTTGTCCTAAGAGGCTTACACTATTGTTAGGAACATAAGACATATTTCCAAACCAATCACAAAAATAATAAAAGTGCTATCAAACACAAACAAATTCTAAACCATGAATTTCAAAAGAGACAGTAGAGATAACAAGTGCCATGGGAAGTCCAGAATGGAGAGACCAAAGTTGACTAGCCTTCATGAAGAATGCTTCTGAGAAGGTTGGCTAGGGGGCAAGAAGAGGCAAGATTAACCAAAACAATGTGTTCCCCCAGGTTGCTCCAACAGCCATAGTCAAGCGTCCATCTTGGTTTTAAAAAGAAAAATCACCCACGTGGAGCACGTATCTCTGACTTATAAACGTTGGTTCTCACTGGCCCCGTTCTCTGCATGTGGAAGACCTCTAGTAGGACCCACATGAGAAGTCCAGAAATCTGAAAACAACAATCATTTTCCAAAACACAGTCATTTTCTACATTTTCTTCCTATGCAAGTGGTGGGGGGCTAGATTTTAAAGATGCCTGTTCTAGGAAGCCAAGGTAAATTCTAAGAACAAACTGCAATAAATCTCTATGGCCTCTGCCTGACTCATTCTAACAATTACCTCCTTAAACATCAGCAACTGGACAAATTTTGGATAGGTCATAGTTGAGTGGAAAAGTCACTTACAAACTCATTCAAATGAGAAACAGTATAGCGTAGTGGCTTAAAGCTGAGACCCTGAAGCCAGCTGACCTGGATTCATAATCCCAGCTAAGGAGGCTTCCTCTGTGCCTCAGTTTACTCATCTCTAAAATGAGAACAAAAATAGCTAACACACAGCACTGTCATGAGGACCAAATGAATGAATGCATGAACACTCTAAGTATACTAATCTAGCATCTAATAAGCAACCAGGAAACTGCTACCATTTGTCATTATCCCCCAAAGGAATCAGGGCACTAATTCAGTTAAGATACTAAGGCAATGATACAGTAGTAAACAAAAAGTGTCAGCTACAAAAGCGAAAACTGGACATTTCTATACATGAAATTAGCATTAAAAATGCAGAACCTATGCACACATGGAAACTCAACATATGGCAGAGCCGGCACTGCGTGAAAGGAGAGAAAAGAAAAAACATTCAACAAATCGTGTTGGGAAAATTGAAAATCCATATACTAAAAAAAAAAAAAGGTCCTGACCTCACAATGTAAACAAAAATCACTTGCAGGTAGATTAATAACCAAAATGTGAAAAAACAAACTTAAAAAATTTGAGAAAATATAGGAGAATTTGAACATGGAGAAGAGAAAGATTTCTTTAATAAGACACAAAAAGTACAAACCATAAAAGAAAAGGCTGATAAATCCAACCATACTAAAATTAAAAACTTGTTCATCAAGAGTCCATTTAAAAAACCCAAAGACAAACCAGATTGGGAAAAGATAAGAACACATATAACCAACAAAAGATTAGAATCCAAAAACTTCCTACATATCAATGAAAGACAAAACAATCCAACTAAAAAAATAGGCACGATATATTAACTGGCAATTCATAGAAGAAGCATAATGGCTAATAAGAATATGAAATAATGCTCATCTCATTAACAATAAAGAAAACACAAATTAAAACCTCTATGACACCATTTCACAGCCACTGGCAACAATTCAAATACCCTGGGAATATGTGGAGCAGCGAGTACTACGAGCAAGAAGTAAAAACTCACACAGTCACTCTGGCAATATCTAGGGAAGCTCAACATCTGCATACTCTACAAGGCACTTCAATACAATTCCACTTCTAGCTTTGTGTACATACATACACACTGTGCACATGCACCTTAATGAAACTCTCTTGCAGCACATGTACATAAGGAGATAGATACAAGATTATCAATAGCAGCATTGCCTGTAAGTGCCAAGGATTGGAAAAAGTAGAAATGTCCATTAATAGAAGAATGAGTACATCAACCGTGGCATATTCGTTCAATAAAACATGATACAGTAGTGAAAGTGAACTGTGGCAGACTGTCTGCTAAACCGACCACGATTCCTCCCTTCCCCGCGTCCACGATGCCCTGCCAAGTGCCTCTGCTGCTCCCCCCATCAAGAGCTGCATCCCTCACATCGGGGGTGGCCTTGTGATAGAATGCAGTGAAAGTAATGCTGTGCTGGTTCCCAGCCTAAGCCTCAAGGCCCTGCACACTTCCTCTTGCTCTCTTACAACCCTGCTCAGCTGCCACGCGAACAAGATTGGGCCAGCCTCCTGCAGGATGAAATACGCGAAGCAGAAACTAGCTCTCTCTGCTGAGGCATCTTAACCTACCCAAACTTCAGCCAACCCAGCAGCTGGTCACAGACACGTGAGCAAGCCTGGCCAAGATCAGCAGAAGCACCCAGCTGACCCATAGTCTCATGAGCGATAATAAATGGTTGTTATTTTAAGTCAGTAAGTTCTGAGATTTGTTACAAAGCAGTAGATAACTGATACATGACATGAACAAATTTGACAAATAATTTTGCATGTAAAAAAGTAAGCTGCACAAAAATATATAAATGTTATCATACTGTATATTTAATGTTTAAAAGACACTGTTTAGAGATACACTACATATGAGGACTGGTGGCTACCTCAGGATTTGGAGGGAAGACAACGCCATGGGGAGAGGTACACAGGGCTTCAAGCCTCTCAGTGTGACTTCCTTAGCTGCCCTCCCCAACACTGCCATCTCCCAACACGCCCTGTCCTATATTCCCTTCCTTGATTTATGTTTCTAGCTTGCACTTCACATCAACTAATGCCATAAAAGCAGGCATCTGTACCATGTTTGCCATTGCTTCCTCAGCCCCGAGAACAACGACTGGCAGAAATCCTAATGTAAAGCTTCCCAGGTAACTGTAACGCACCCTGGAGTGACAATCACTGCTGTCGTGCACGTAAGTGGCACAGGAGCACTGAAGAACAGGAGGTGGCAAACTACAGACTGTGGGCAGAGCCTGGCCTGCTGCCCGTTTCCGTATGGCCCACGAGCTAAGAAGAGTTTCTACAGAGGAACATTTGCAACTGATCTGATGATAGGGACCACTAACTTTGAACGCCAATTAAGTGAAATGTTATCCTACTCCCATAATTCTCTTCTTCTCATTAGTAGACCTGTATTACAAAAATTTTTACTTGATTATTATTATACTTTGAATTTATCCAGTAAAAACGTACGTAAATTTATTTTCTCTCTAGTTATATAAGCATCTACATCATATCCTTGATTTTGCCTCTTGGCCTACAAAGCCTAAAATATTTACCAGCTGGCCCTTTACAGAAAAGGTTTGCCAGCATCTAATTAAGAGCAACTGCTCTACATGTTAAATCTTGCATAAGTTTAGGCAAGTTGTTAAACTCTCTACGCCTTAGTTTCCCCATCTGTATCTACCTGAAAGAGCTGTGGTAATAACAAAAGTAACATTTATAGAACACACCTGGCCATTAGGGAGAGCTCAACAAATACTGGATATTATTATTAGTGAGCCAGCCTTGGGGGTCTAGTGGTTAAGATCTCGTGCTCTCACCACCGCAGCCCAGGTTTGCTTCTGGGTGAGGGAACCACACCACCCGTCTGTCAGTTGTCAGACTGTGGTGGCTGAGTGTCGCTGTGATGCTGAAGCTCTGCCACTGTCTGCTAAACCGACCACGATTCCTCCCTTCCCCGCGTCCACGATGCCCTGCCTTCAATATTCTTCTCCAATATTCTTCTGCCTTCAAATACCAGCAGGGTCCCCCATGGTGGGCAGGTTTCAGTGGAGCTCCCAGACTAAGACAGACTAGGAAGAAGGCCCTGGCCACCCACTGCCGACAAAGTTGGCCATGAAAACCCTGTGAACAGCAGCAGAGTATTATCCGAGGGAGCGCCAGAAGGTGAGAGGATAGCACAAAACCACCAGGCAGGGTTCCACTCTGCTGCACACAGGCTCACTAGGAGGCACTAGGGATCCACTCAATGGCACAAGCAATACATTATAAGTGAGGAAGAAAACGAACAAAGAAATTAATACAATTATATGGTATTTTGCAATTTATATTAAGTGCTATGAAGGAAATAAAAGAATGAGATAGGTAACAACCAGGATGTCAAAAACTGCCCAAGAATCACACACAGTGTGGTGCATTCAGAAAAGGAAGAAATACAAAGGAAAATACAAAGAGGGGAGGTTGCTGATTCTTGTTCCCGTAAGTCACCTCCCAAAAAAGATGGAGAGGAACCCAAGCTATGAGAAATAGTAGAAAATGACGCAAAATTTTATCTGTGGTGACTTGTGGAGTCACAACACAACTAGAGGTAGTAGAGTACACTGGTTAAAAATATTTTGGGCATGAGGGGCTGGCCCAGTGGCGCCATGGTTAAGTTCGCACGTTCCGCTTGGGCGGCCCGAGGTTTGCCGATTTGGATCCCAGGTGCGGACACGGCATGGCTTGGCAAGCCATGCTGTGGTAGGCATCCCACATATAAAGAAGAGGAAGATGGGCACGGATGTAGCTCAGGGCCAGTCTTCCTCAGCAAAAAGAGGAGGATTAGCAGCACATGTTAGCTCAGGGCTAATCTTCCTCAAAAAAAAAAAAAAGAAAGTAGGGCATGAGAATCAGCCTGCCTATGTTCAAATCTCCGTCCTGACACTCAGCTTAGCTTTGAAACTCCAGGCAAGTTATTTACCTAGATCGCGAGGTTTCTATTCTGTAAAATGGGGTTTAAAAACACTATCGGCCTCATAAGACTCTTAAATATTAAAGATGACACAGTTAAGCACAGTGCTCGGCACATCATCGGTGCTCAATAAATGTTGGCCAATGTTATCACCACTAGTTACCAAAGTCTGGTCTAAATATATGCCCTAATATCTCCTACAAAGCCAATGATTTATAGGCCATGTCTTCCACTTTCTCCAATATTCTTCTGCCTCAAATAGTGTTTAATAAATCTTTTATTTCACTTCTCAACAAATTTCTTTGGATTTGAAGCTACTATATATTTTCAGTCCTGTATATTTCTAACATTTTCAACTGAAAATCAACATTGGGGCTCAAAAGAAAGATATTTTTCTAGGGGAAAGAATTATAGCAACTGACATTAGGCCAAAATGCCATCCATTTCTTATCATTTGGACATAGGTATGTATAGTGCTACTGTAGTGCTCTCTCATTTTTATTTTCCATAGAACAAATAAAACAGAGCCAATGCCTTAAAAGAAGTTGTTTTTAAGTTATCTTTTTCATGCTTATATGAGCATTTGTCGGTTTTTCCGCTTAAATCAAAGAAAAAGAAGTGCCAATGTCAAATTTTAAAGTGAGAGACCATTTGATGCCCGAAGTGAGACAGGATTCCTCAGCACTACCTACTCTGTACAAAACAATAAACGGCTCCCTGCAGCACACGGTCTACAGCTCGCCTACCCAGCTGAACAACAATCTCATCACCAAAAGAACCGTGAGCAACAGACAGCATCAACAAGTGGCTCTGTTATAAATTTAGGAACAAAATTAAAGGTCCTAGGGAGACATTTTCCACAAGCGCACCCAGACAGTGAAAAGGGACTGCCACATTCCAACAGGACTTTACCGCTTTATAAGTCTCTCTCTCCCTGAAGCAACTCAGAATTATGACCGCCTCAAAATAAAGATGTGTGCAGCTGTAACCAGCACACCCAGACTCCAATATAGCAACAGATACTCACGGAGGCTTTTCAGAGCAGGAAAGTCATGCACTTGCCTAGAGTTCTTCAAATGCAACCCCTCCAGAAATCACCTTTCTCTTTATCTACAGACAGTTCACCCAAAGACCATCATTTCTTACCTTTTCTGTTAGCAGAAGTGGGATAATATGGGATAAACATCACTGAGCTAGAAGTCCAAGATCTGAATTCTAGTCTCAGCTATCACTTATCAGACCCCTGACTTCAGCAAGTCACTTAACCTCAGTTGTTTTCAACTTTACTTAGGAACTCAAGGTTATTTGGTGTGACTATCCTTACCAGTTCTTCATGTAAAAATTCATGTTATCTCTACCATGTATTGTCCTGCCTCAACAACAAAAAATCACTATCATTTCTCTATCAGTTAAGACCCTATCAATTTCAAAGGACTGGAGACCTAATATAAACTGAGAAAAGTAAAAAAAAAAGTGTGGCGGGAGGGGTGGGGGATGCAGGTTGGCTTCAGTAACTAGAATAGCCAGAAGCAGAGTAGAGCTCATTACACACACAAGCAACAGCTTCAAGACCTGATTCCTCCCCGGCCCGCCCTCTCTCTCTCTTTCAGCTTCCTACTTTGACTTTATTTTCCGGCTTCACATGGTGGCCAGATAACTGCAGCCACTGGACTTTCATCAGCCTAGGTTTAAATTCAGCCAGGGTGCTTCCTCCCATAGCTCAAGCAAAAGCAAAAGCTGTGACTGGCTTCACTTAAGAAATTGCCCATCCTGAACCAACCACTTGGCTGCGGGAACACAATCCTCAGTGCCAGAGCAGAGTTAGCGCCACCCATTAGGCACAGACCGAAAGAGGGGAAGGTGCGAGTCCCTCTAAGCAAAAACACAGATGTTCTTTACACCTTTTCCTGTCCAAGGTAAATCACTCCAGTGAGGCCCCTCTTCTCATCTCCCTCCCCCACTCATTATATCCCCCTCTTCTTTATCTTCTTCTAAAACCTAATCACCCCCTTGAAACCTTCACCTTAATTTCTGGCACATCATCCATACCCTTCATGCAAGTGAGAAATCACTTTCTCCTCCTCATCTCCTAATCCAATGGGTAACCAATTCTCAAAGACTCCACATTCCACCTCCTCAGCTTCCTTTGCCAGTCTTCTTCCTCCCCAGCATGTGTGGCTCCCTTAGTTCAGGCCTCGGCATCGCTCCCGCCTGATTACCGTGACTATATCCACCGTCCTCCCGGCCTCCAGTCTCGTACCACTCCAACCCATGCTCCATACTGTCACCACAATCTTCCTAAAGTTCAAGGGTAATCTCAGTCTCCTTTCTTTATCTATTTTAATGTCTCCTTGTTTCCTGCAGCATAAGAACCATCTTATTTCTGACCATGTTTATTACCCTATAGTTTAATCATGCCAACTACCTGCAATTTCCTAAATTTAGTAAGCTGTGTCTTACCTGTCCTTTGGTCACACTGCTCTCCAGACCGGACCTTACCTGTGCTACTCTGTGGCTTCAAGGGGCTCCCTTGCTCTACAACAGCTGGGAGAACAAGATTCAGCTAAGGGGTTTCTACTGTCTGAAACCTTCCTGAGGTACCCACAGGACTTCTTTCTTTGTGCCCTCTCTATACCCAACACACTTCTCTCTCACAGCACCTATAACACTTGACTGTACTTACCTGTTTACAGACTTGTCTCGTTCCTATGGTTCTCAAAAGCAAACATGGGTTAGCATCATTTGAAAAGCTCTGCAAAAATACAGATGCCTGAACCTCTACCACACTAAACATAACAAACCAGAAATAGGACCCAGGTACATATATGTGAAAAAGCTTCAAGGTGATTAACATCACCTGCCCCATCTCTCTAGGTAAAAAGCACTGATAGATGACAATCTGCTTAAAGAAAACAACTCCTATTACATATACGCAATTCTTCAAACTGTTCCTGGCAGCAGGGAAGCAATAAAGGTTAAGGAATGTAAGTAAGACTTACACACTGCTGTGAGCTACAGTCACCAAAATCACCCAACGGGAGAAAATGAACCATAACATACCATTTTAGGGCACTCCAACTAAACAAAATTTTTTTATACACTAAGTGGGGAAATGGGGAAAGGGACAGACAAAGAAATTACCTGAACCAGCATTTTCTCTGATAATCAAGAACGGATCATTATCCTATACGTTCAGTCACTGAAGCCAAGGATAAATGTTTCTAATTTTAGCTTCAAGGTCCTCTATAGTTATGAGTCAGACTCTAAACAGTACTTGCTACTTTTTAATAATGAATAAAATTAATACTGCCTTCTGCATAAGCTTTCTCTGTGGCAAAAATCAAGATACACGTGAAACACAACTCTGGTATGAATTAAATTTAGGCAATACACAAAGAAACATAATTACCCCTACATCAAATCCTACTTAATACTTTCTGCCTACCTTCAGGGCCAGACCGTAGCTTAGACGTAGTAGCAAGGTGAACAGGAGGCCCCGTGGCTGCCCTCAGGGAGCTGAGACACCAACACACTGCAGCTAAAATACATTAGTAATGTTGCTCAAATTTACACTCAATAGAATTGAGACTACCAAATATTTACTTGTATACCATCAGAACCTTTAAGTCAGATTAATATTCTTATCTTATAAAAATTTTTTAACAGCATACTAAGGAATTTTCTCGGTTTGAAACAGCATTATCAAAAATTTTCCTCTTCAAAAACTGAATAATGTGTGATCAGGCTTTAAAAAAACTAAAAGTGCCAGTGAACCAATTTAATTCACTATATTATACAGGAGTCTGAAATATTTTGCCGAAGGACCCAACCAAGCCAGAAGAGATGCCAATCTACATTGTAGTCAAAAATCGAGCTGATAAAACTTCCTAGATGTACGTAGAGTCTAAGTGTTCCTGCAGTTGCCTTTTTTTCCTAGTTGCATCATAAAAGCAAGGATCAAACAGAAAAACTGAAATAATACAGCAAAGACTTAAAAACTTTCCCTCAGTCAACATTTTCTATTCTTTTCCTCATTGAGACAGGCAAACTTAACACCAAGTTAAAAAGGAAAAAAAAAAAAAACCTAAGAGGAACTTTATTTCTCTAAAATAAAAAATCTTTAACCAAATATACTTACACCTTCTGGGGAAAAAGCTAGAAAAATAAAGGATAAAATGTGAGAGTGGAAAAAAATGACCCTTTGTTGTATAAGAGAGTTAGTAAATCACTAGAATTCACAGAGGTTAAAGTTTTGTTTCTGACCCTCAAGTACAAACTCTCAGGCTCATGAAAGATAAAAACACAATAATTCAGATCACTAAAAGTAAATATCAGGGGCTTTTATTTGAACAGAAACTCTTTCGGCTTCCTAAGTGACCCGTCCCTCGATAATCAAGCCTGCCCAAGTTCCAGCAGCATTTCATTAGCAAATTCATCACAACGTGCTCTCTGGGCCATCCCATTTTAAAATATGCACGTAATGAACACTGTACTGCAATAAAACAAGGCCATTTTTTAAAAACCCAAAGGCCCAACCACATTATGTAAATTTGAATTGAATGTATACATAAATCTGTCAATACCCAAAGCTCCTGCAAAATGCCAGCCAGCACAGTGGCCAGCATAAGAAAGATCAGAAATGCCCTTCTAGAGGGACACACGCTTTCCTCCTGGGGCCATCACATCAGAGTGAAAGCTACCGTCATCCATGCTGACTCCGCTATGAGCAAGAAACTACCAAATTCAGCCACATTTTAAAAGAATCTTTTTAAGCTTTTCTATGGCTGGAAATATTTTCATTCATTTTGCCACTTACGGCTCAGTTATGAACATTCTTTTTTTTTGGAGTTTGCAAAAAAGTGAAAAACCATGGCCAGCCCCGTGGCCAAGTGGTTAAGTTCGCGCGCTCGACTTCGGAGGCCGAGGGTTTCGCTGGTTCGGATTCTGGGCTTGGACATGGCACCGCTCATCATGCCATGCTAAGGCAGCGTCCCACATGCCACAACTAGAAGGACCCACAACTAGAATATACAACTATGTACTAGGGGGCTTTGGGGAGAAGAAGGAAAAAGAAAATCTTAAAAAAAAAAAAAAAAAGTAAAAAACCAGACCTAATAAAAGCTGTAACTTAACTACATAATTATACAGAATATAGATAATAATCTGGTTTGTGCTCTCAAATTACTGACAATGGAGTTTATTATGGTGCTGGTTCCCTTTCATAGTGAGAAAAAATTAACACTGATCACAGATTTGGGGATCTCAGGTTCCCCTACAAAACTTCGTCTTAGTGATTCCTGCACGGGCTTCCTCAGCATGGAAAGCCATGTGGGAAGGAGTCTGGAGGGCACTTGGAAAAGCACACCAAATTCCTCAAAGAAGCCTCTCAGGGAGGAATTAGTGGGGATGAATGTTTTGTAGGTATTTTCTACAAAGAAACTGCAAACATCTGTGTTTCTCGTCAACTGCAAAGATATAACACATGAAACCTGGACTCCTCGTTCTAAATATACTCTCTACAGAGGTCTGTTCAGATAATCCTAATGGCAAATAGCATGACCTTCATTTGTAGAAGCATTGAAAGGACCCTGTTATGAGATAAAAGATAAGAAAACACATTTAAAAACATGGAGAAAACTGCCAACCCTTAGTAAAGAAAATACATGTGATTGAAATAACCAATACACAAAAAAGAAGAGGAAAAGTTTTAATATCTTATACCACATCTATTTTCTCATAATCCTTAACAGTAAAATACAGATAACTGAATTATTTAACATTTTGCACCGTGAAGCCTGTAACACATATACTGAGGGATGAAGAAAATCCCACTCTGCAAAACCACCATGTCAAGCAGGAGGCACAGCCTACAGTCAGACCAACAAGCTCCAGCTGTCAAACCAGGAGAATTGCCAAGAAGTATGACCTTTTCATGGAAAATGCCATTTTCCTAGTACCCAATATAGAGAGAACATGAAAGAAAACCAAAACAAAAATTTCCCATTAATATATTGAAACAATCTCTTCAAACTCTATTTACCGCCATTTCGAGTAAAACACTGATAAATATTGGCTCTAATTTACTAAGGTACAAATGAATTCTAGTTTTAAATGTAAAAACCTCATAGTCAGCTCATGAGATTTTCTTATAATACCTCACATACAGACAAAAAACCTCACTATTATTATCTGAAACTTGTTAGTTAAATCTTTACTGATCTCTTGAGGAACACGATTCTGAAACTACTAAAATAACATATTAATTTGCTTTTAGAACCCTAGCAAAATAAAGTCTCTATATGTATATTGACTTTAATTTAGCCCAAATTGAACATAATTAGGAAAGGTAACAAAATTTGAAGAAATAACTTAGAATAAAGAAGACAGTGTTATTAAGATATATTTTTAAAATAATGCCCTAGGGTAAACTGAAGTATGTAATATATTCTGGGCCCTTAGGTTTTCTCTATTTATAAGATGACTAGAAATTTCTAGTTTGATCCACTCTGTTAATTTAACAAAGAAAGGCTTCCAGAGTCCACTGAAGCCCAGCACGCCCAAGGTCACAGAACGCCACAGACTGCATTTCTACTTTTCTTCCTCGTTCACGTCAACGTTCAGTCCAAAAGCAGTACCCTCTTAGGGGAATGAATGCTGACAATAAGCTAATTCTCTCAAACATAAGATCATGTTTTCCCTGATATTTTTGTGGTGACATCCTCAAGAACAAAAATACTACTAAGCATCATTTCCCACTCTTACCTAAAATTTAAACAACATAATTTAACTTCTGAGAAGCACCTACAACATTCTAGCTATACACAATTAAAACAAATAAGAATAAAAAGAAAACAATATTTCCCAAACCATGATTCCCGCTTTCTTTCTCCCTGACCCATGGCAGAAATTCACCAAAACTACGAGCATAATTCAAACACCCTGAACTAAAGATGAGTGTCCATCCATTTGTTCTTCATCTCATATCCTTTTCTCTTCTTTGTTTTCTGGAAAGAAAATGACAGAAAAGATTGCCCAGAATGACAAATAAGGTCAAAATACTGCTTCAAAAGCAGACATGCTAGGAAATATACCAAAAAGGTGGACACATACAAGAATTTGATCATATAAATGACGCTTTTTCACTGAAGCCTTTGCATTATTCTATGCAAACAAGAATAACATGTCAATTACAAAGGTAAACACAACCCCTGTAAATAAAATGAGTATCTACCATCTGACAGGAAGGAAGGGACAAAGGTAACAAAGGGCACCTTGCAAATTATGACTTTCATTCTTTCCTGGCTCCTCGCAGCGCTCCACTACACACAGGCCCACCCTCACCCAGCGGCAGCACCCGCTCTCAAGACTGCTCCTTCCGTCACTCACACCAATGGCCAGACCCTGAAGACCATCAGCACTCAGAACTGTTCCTCCTCTAACACTTTAAACCCTCTCAGCACAACCCCACTCCTCCTGGACCTCTCATTACCAGCACTGAAGACCTACTCTCCAACTCATCCAGACCTCCTGTCCCTCCATTTTCCCCCAGACCATCAATTTGCTCCTGTCTTCACTTCCTTCTCAATTCCAGAGACCATGGGGTCCATTAATGACTTTCCTGTCAACACTTTCTACTCCCTTGCTTCCTTGTCCTTCTGCTGTACAGCCCAACAAAACCCCCAATCCTGAAGGATTCCATCTGACTGCCGCCTCCACTCATAAACCTTGGGCTGCCAAGCACCATTAGAAAAACAAAACAACAGAAGGCACACCCCTACAGGCTGGTCTCCCATGGCCCAGCAAGTTTCCTCATAAATCTCTCTTTAGAACCCAGATTTCAATGGGTGGAGGTGGGAATTACAGGTGTACAGCAGAGGAAGGGAGTTGGGGAGTTTATATTACGTTCAAAGAAGCTCGGAGGTAAGAGGAAGGAAAAGGCTGGTATGTAGAGGGAACAGAAACAAAGGAGAAGTCAGCAAGCTGAGGTTTAAGAGGTCTGGTAACTGGGGCAAGTTTGGAGGCAAGGGGAAGATGAAGGATGTCAAACATTCCTACAGAGGCAGAAAGAAATGGATAGGATCCATTGCTTCAAATTTGACAAAAATAATATATTTGCTTCAATAATGCAAGTTAAATGAAAAGGGTTTATCTCCAATGCAACCCATAGTTTAAACTCTTGCATAGTAAAAGCCCAAACTCTGAAATCAGAGCACCTGGGTTTGAATCCCAGTTCTAGCTATTTCATCTTTCTGTGCCTCTGTCTCCTCATCTGTGAAATGAGGATAATCACAATGCCTACATAATAGGGTTGTGAGAATTAAGAGTTACACACAGAACATACAAAGCACTGGAAAAATGACTTAGCACATGATAAGCACCATATTAAATGTTAATCCTTATTCTATTTAGATACTCTTGTGTTCATTTAGTACTACAAAGAATGTACTGGACTTCCTCCACCCCTCTATCCCCAACCTAGGTCCTAGTGTCCTTCAGCTCTGGGTCTTCTTTGAAAAGTCTTTCCTGAATCTCCCTTTCCCTCCTCCCCACAAACAGCTGGGTTAAGTGAATCTCTTCTAGCCTTCCACAGCATTTACGCCAGGCTATTATAATTTTCAGTTGATTCACCTGTGTCCCCCATCCCCCAAACAAACTGTGAGTCCTTCCAGGATGGGAGCTATCTTTTCTGATTAAAGTTCAGGGGATTAAGAAGAAGTGATGTATGCAAATCAGTATAACATGGTACCTGACAGGTATTAGACAACAAATGTTAAATAAACGAATAAATCAGTCATTCTAGCCTTAGATGATTGTTGTGTGCAAGAGAGCAAAACAAGTCCGTGTACTAACTTAATGCCGGTCTATCATTTACAAATGTGTTGCAGTTAAACACTTAGGTTACAAAACCTAACTGCCCCCTGAGTTCTTAAAGAGCCCACACTCAGAGGAATTCCCAGACACCACAGGAACCGACACAAACTTCTTGCACTGTTTTCTAAGTTCAGTACAGAGGCACATTACTCACACAACTAAGTCTTTCCCAAAAAACCTTGATAACGGGTTAAAAGAAGTAAAACTATTACATCCTCTGTAAAGGAAAATATACACCTTGCAACTACACTCGTCTTTTCACAAACCACAGGTCATTATATTACCAGAGAATGAAACTTCCCCTCACTGGTGATCAGACCTGACTAGCATCCGTGGTTGCTTCCCTCTCTGCATACAACCCTAGGAAAATGAACCAGAGCAACATCTGAAGAACACTCCAAATCCGGCCGGCTGTGCGGTAGAAGTGCTCTATCTGTACTTTCTGTTTAAGTTCCCTTCTTCAAGCACAGCTTTTCAAACATATGTATGTAAAACGGGTATCAAAGCCAAGCTATTCTTCCTTTTATTTTCCAATAAATCATAAAGATACATTTTACTTACATTATTGACCAACAGAACTCCTACCCAATTTTTAACAGTATGGTACAGCATGTATACTGGATCGTCATATTACGGACAGAAAAAAAAAGAACCTAAAAACAATTCATTGTTCCAACTACTAAGATAGAAGCCTAATAAGTACTAGGTCAAAACTGAAATTCAATTGGAAATGTAGTAGTTTCAGAAATTTTGAAACAATAACAAAAGGAGAAGGAGGAAGAGGAGATCTGGAAGAGAGAAAAGTTGGGGGGAGAAAAGGAAATCTGAGTAAAGATCAAAGTATATCCACTGTTTCATGAGGGTCCTTTAGAAACTCCAACTCTTCCATCTCTCAGGCAGTCAGGGACCCTAAGCATCGGATGTCAGTGCATTCTCTCCTCCTGGTAATGACAGGGAATTTCAATGACTATGACAAAATCTGCTTTGTGTTTTCATGACAGCTATCATATGCTTCAGAGACTTCTTCCTGCCATGTTTGTGTTACTTCCTAAAAGATATTGCTATAAAACAGCTATGTAATAAATATGTAATATTAAGATCCCTCTTTCAGAAAACGAGGTCCATAAAAAGGAGAGGCTTTCCTTGTCTCATTTTCACTCCCCAGGTCCAAGATCTTACTCAAGAGAATAACTTTTTAAGGAAGGTACTATTTCCCACACATATTTCATCAATTTAATATATTGTCCACCTTAGCAGTTAAACTTGAACTTTGATCTCAGGGCCGCTTCAACACTCTTAAAGATGGCCCTGTGTAGGCAGATGTCTAAGAGGGCCCTCAGTGATCCCCAACTTTTGGTATTCATGTCCTTGTGCAGTCTCCTCCCCTTGAACATGGGCTGGACCAAGTGATTTGCTTCTAACAAACAGAATATTGCAAAAGGGATGAAATACCATGTCTGTGATTAGGTTACAAAGGCTGTGACTTCCGTCTATACTCCTTTCTTGCCAGTACGCTCTCTAGCTCTTCTTGTGTGCTTGCTCTAGTGAAGCAAGCTGGAGAAGCCCACCTGGTAAGGAGCTGAGGGCAGCCTCCAGCCAACTGCCCAAAAGGAACCACTGCCAGTGAGCAACTGAATCCAGCCCACAGCCATATGAGTGAGCCTGGAAGCAGACCCCCCCCCCCAGGGAACCTTTAGATGAGACCACAGTTCTGGCCAACATCTTGGCTGAAGCCTTTTGACAGACTGAAGCAGAGGACCCAGCTAAGCCATGCCCAGAGTCCTGACCCACAAAACTCTTCCTCTTCCTTCACATGCTATCCTCTAACCTAAGATGCATTCCCTATTCCAAAACTCCAGAGCCCATCCATCTCACACTGCTCCAGACCTTCCAGTCAGCAAGCCTTACACTGGGAGGACCTTGTGACAGCGCAAGCATCCAGGGCTCAGGATTCTCAGGGCCAGGATGGGTAGGAGACTTGCAATATGATATAGAACACAAGCAGACACAGGGAAACTCTACTCTGGTTCAGTTATGGAGGGCAATACGGACAAGAGGGTAAAAGAAGAAATCGTTCTGTGAAGTGGCTGCTAAGAGCTGTGTCTTTACTATGCCTGCTAGCACATCTGTGGTAGTGGACATGATGCCAGTCACATGGGACGTGTCCAAATGAAGACTGTCAATCCTGAAACCAACTCAAGAAAACAGTTTAATGAATATTTATTCAGTATTTATTATGAGCTACCTACTGTGCTAAAATGAGGTACTAAAATTAACAAAACTTGGATATTACCCCTAAGGAGCTCAAAGTCTAATGACTGCCTTAGATTAGAGAACTTTAGAAGAAAACTAAAGAAAATCTACTGTGTAAAGAATAAAAATTCCATGTAACATTAAACAGGGTGTTGACTTTGTTGTTTTATCTGGTATCAATAAATTAGTGTTCCACAGTTTATTGCTTATCTGTTGACATTTTAAAATCAAATGAGCTTTCTTTTTTTTTTTTGGTGAGCAAGACTGGCCCTGAGCTAACATCTGTGCCAATCCTTCAACGTGCCTATTTTTGGTACCTGGGATGCCTCCACAGCATGGCTTGATGAGTGGTGTGTAGGTCCATGTCCAGGATCTGAACCCCCAAATCCTGGGCTGCTGAAGTGCAGCAAGCAAACTTAACCCCTACACCACCAGGCCAGCCCCAAAGGAGGCTTTTCTAATATGGATAATCATTTGCTTTGTATGTTTGTAAATTTGCATGACACATTAAAAATTATAGCACTTGTTCATACTTGCTTTTTTTTTTGGAGGATGATTAGTCCTGAGTTAACATCTGGGGCCAATCCTCCTCTTTTTGCTGAGGAAGACCGGCCCTGAGCTAACATCTGTGCCCATCTTCCTCTCCTTTATATGTGGGACGCCTGCCACAGCATGGCTTTTTGCCAAGCAGTGCCATCTCTGCACCTGGGATCCAAACCGGTGAACCCCGGGCCACTGAAGCGGAACATGCACACTTAACTGCTGTGCCACTGGGCCGGCCCCATACTTGCTTTTTTACTATGAAGGTTCCAAGTCATCAAAAGATTTGAAAATATTAAGAAGAAATAGCTTATATAAAATTACAGATGTCAGGGTGGGGAAAAAAGAATTTACGGATTCTAATTTCCATGGAATGTGCTTAGCAATTTATGTACATTATCTCATTTAATTCTAAACACAGCTATGTGAAGAAGGATTTTTACAGATAACTTCTCAGAGCCTAGGTTTCCATAAGTGCCTAAAATAATGCCTAACACACAGTAAGCACTGACATATTTGTTGAACAAAGAAAGTCACTGTTCAGGTATTCGAACATCAATCTGTCAGATTCCTGGGCCCGTATTCTTAATTACCATGCACCAACACCCCAGGTTAAAATAGGAACTAGAGATGAAAGTAGAGCAGGTGAACATGAGCTCTACAGTGGTACTAAAGAACAACAGAAACTATCTCAACTAACAGACACTTCCTCAAAATCCAGCCAAGTCAAATCAAGACAGAATTCATTATGGGAGACTAAGGAAAAAGAGACAGAGAGGGAGACTACACCTGCATGTCTGCATGTCAATGTGTATGATTCATACATCCTTTTCTGAATTTTGTCTATACATGTACAGAAATAATATTTATCCTATGTAAAAGCAGACATCATAAACATATCACTATATCTGAAGTATTTCACGGCAAAACAATTAGCACAAACTCTTGAAAGTTTTTCATTTTTGTTACTTTGCTAGTAAAATACAAGTAACGATTCCAAACGTGAAAAGTTGGATTCATATAAATCGCTTAAGCTGTAGCTCCTGATTTGGGTTAATTTTACATAAAGGGTAAAGAAATAATAGTTAAGCTATGGAAGAAAGCATACATTTGTTTTCTCATCTATCTCAGGACAAAATCTAGTCACTTCTCTAACTGGACCATCCTGTGAGACGTGCTGAGACATGGACCACTTCCACATGCCACCATCCTGAGAAAGCAGGTCTCAAATCTCTCTGTGGCTGGTTCGGATCCCGGGTGCGGACACGGCACCGCCTGGCAAAAGCCATGCTGTGGCAGGCGTCCCACGTATAAAGTAGAGGAGGATGGGCATGGATGTTAGCTCAGGGCCAGTCTTCCTCAGCAAAAAGAGGAAGATTGGCAGCAGATGTTAGCTCGGGGCTAATCTTCCTCAAAAAAAAAAAAAAACCTCTGTAATTTGGGTTCTTACACCATCCGCTTTTCATCTGTTTTCAAACACCAGCTCTAACAGTCTTTTAGAATCATCAAGGGCAAGCAGCTCTTCCATGAGGGCCAGAACAGAAAACTGGTACCCACACTTTCCAGAGGAATCCACATCCTATTGTTTCTCTTCCATCACGGCCCAAAGCCCTGGAAGTTTCCCTCTTGGCATTTCCTTCGTCACCAGACAGGCGGAACAACTCAGAAGTGATACCTCAACTCCAAAAACAAAAAGCGTTACAACTGGTATTTCTTATTTCATCCACAATGTCCACAATACTTTATAAAAGTGGAAAAGAGCAAGCAGCACTTAAAAGTACACTTCTCTCTAAAAATATTTTACCACCCAACAGATAACTTTGTTTCCAAAGTCTTGAAAAATCAATTGACAATAACAAAGAATTTCTGCTATAAATATGTTCCTTAACCAACCAAATGTGGATGTCAACTAAAGTTAGCTGAAAACTGGAATGAACACCCTTGAATTATTTTAAACTCAGCCTACTACTTTCTAGTTATGTTAACTTTGAGAAATTCCACACCTTCCCTGTGCCTCAGTGTGAACATCTACAAAGAGACACGACGACAATATTGGTGTCTTCGTGTGGATGTGAGGATTAAAGGAGCTAATTCACGGACACCACTCAGAACAGTGCTTGGCACGTGGGCTAACACAAACTTGATAACTTGGTATTTTCTATCACCCAGAACTATTCCATGTTAAGCTAATATTGCCAACTGAGCAATTAAATTTTTAGCTCAAGCAACAAACCTTGCTGTCCACTTATTTATCCATAGCAAATTTTGCTTTCAAATTCTTGTAACAGCATCACTTCATCTGTTCAAGTAACTTTTTGTTGACATCGCTACCTTTACAGCCCAGCAGTAACTAGAAGCAAGGAGATTTCTGATTCCTTCTTTTTAAACAAAATATTTAGTTATTTCACCGGGCACAAGAAGAAAGCTTCTGTAGACCATCTGGAGAAATGACAAATGGTATACAACAGGAAAGATGAAACTGCTAAGGTTTTTGGTTTACACTGGGCAATGAGTAGCAGATGAGTAAAACAGAAGAGAAGGAGAGCTGGTTAACTGCTATCTCCTGGGTGACAATTTCATTACAAAACAGGAAGTCCCTAACGCAAAAGGTCCAGACGTTGAGTTCTGAATCAGAATGGTTATGCCCATAAACATAATGTTGAAAAACTCTAGGGAAGGACTTCAAACCACTGCAAAAAAAAAAACCTTCATCAGGACAGCAGATGCATATTAAAGACGTCTGTGCAGGAGCACAGGAAAAAGTGAGTTAAAGCAACAGCTGAGATGCTTATCTTGGAACAAATTAACAATCACTACGCAAGCTTAGGCAACGCATAAACCCAAATCATTTACCTGTTGTCCTGCACATTAAATCAGAAATGGCAGGAATCCCTTCTCTACTTAACTATTTCATGACTTTAAATATTTTTTCCTCCTTTAAAGCAATAAAATTACCAAGTATATTTTAAAAACCACTCCTAAATTACCTCTAAAGCATGGCCAGTATTCATTTCAACTCTGTTCTTTTCCCTAACAAGTTAATACTCCACCACCCCACCAAAAGCACACATTTTCCAACTTCTTCAACCTTTTGTTGTTTTTTTCCTAACTTGAGGAAAGCTATCTTTACAGCTGAGGCTCTTAACCAGGGCTCAAATGTTTATATTCTCATTCTACGTGAACTGCCCATTCATACACTTTGACTATTTTTCTACTGGGCTGTTTGTCATTTATTAGTAATGTCTAAGAGTACTTAACATATTAAGAAAAATTAACTATCTTTCATATAGGCTATTTTCTCCCACGTATTACTACATAACAATTATATTTGTAGAGTTTTTTGGCAGGCAGAACCTTAAATATTTTACATAGTTAAATCTATCAATATTTGCCTTTACGGCATCGGAGTTGTGTCATGTCAAAAAGCTTTTCCAACCCTAAAACCAAGTAAAAATTATTCTTACTTTTGACTTAGTACTTTTCTGAGTTTTTCTTTAAACATTCAAATCTTTAATCTCTCCAGAACCCACTTTTGTCTATGGTATAAGGTGTGACCCTGACACACAATTTTTTTTTCAAACGGATGGCCAACTGTCCTAATACCACCTGGACCCTCTACCTAATGTCCATTTCAGTCATTCCAGGCTCCTAACTCTGGTTTATGCTGACAGGAAACTTTCACATCTGCATTAAAGGGATCACTTTTCAAAGCACACTGTTGTTCAAGGGGCTATGTATTCTGCTTCTAGCGTTCCCAGCACCTGCTAGGATGAAAATAAAAGGGAAGGGTGGAATGGGAGTATCAAATTCAACTACGATGCCAAAACATAGCCATTAAGCCACCAGAGCAGTTACTAGGTGTGTGCACACCTGTAGTACGCACTAAAATTACCACCTGAATCGCTGCCTACGGCCACCACTTTCAGGTATGTTCCTTTACTCTGACGAAGCAGTGCAAACGATTTAAGAGAGGCATTGTACAGACTATAACTGGGAATTAAGTAGGCCTTACCAGCACGGCAAACAAGAACACAGTCAACTTGAGACTCATGAATAATCCAGATTTCAACATTTTCCCCTTATTTAAAAATGCCTTTTAAGTAGACGAACCTAGTATTCTCTTTCCGTCAGTGGCAAACAATGTTTTTAGAGGACAGTGTGCCTGGATTAAGAATAGGAAAGGGAAGCTTAGAGAACAAAAATTTTCAGGATGTGCCCTGCAATGTTCAGGGCAAAACTCACCCCAGCCAGCAGAGAAAGTATGTCCTGACTATTAGCATAATTAATTCCTTGGCCTTGACCGAGGAAGAGTCATTAAGCAACTTTCCTGATTATAATTTGGCTTCTTCTAAAATGAGACAACATACTGCTGAGCGGCCAAGAATTCTAGTCCACTTCACAATTACAGTTCTCATAATCGGTTTACAGGTTAACACAAACAGGCATTGTTTCTATTTCTGTCTAGCCTGTATTTGGTTAGCAAGAGTCAGTTGCCTTGAACTTGATTACCTGCAAATATGTAACGCAACCGAGTCTCTGAGAACCAGGCCTGCCATGGAGCCTGCCAATGTAGTACTACCTTTGAGGGCTGCCTGAGCAGCAGACGCAGTGCAGCCCAACATCAACTCCGAGACTTCTGGACAGCCCACGCAACGCCAGCAACTTTCTGCACGAACGTGACCAAAGCAGACACACTTCCTATCCTACTGGAGGCTATAATCAATAAAAAACTGAGAGGGGCTGGCCCAGTGGCGTAGTGGTTAAGTTCACATGCTCCACTTTGGTGGCCCGGGGTTCATGGGTTCAGATCCTGGGTGTGGACCTACACACCACTCATCAAGCCATGCTGTGGCAACGTCCCACATACAAAATAGAGGAAGAATGGCAGAGATGTTGGCTCAGCAACAATCTTCCTCAAGCAAAAAAAGAGGGAGACTGGCAAAAGACGTTAGCTCAGAGCCAATCTTCCTCAGAAGGGGGGGAAAAAAGCTGAGAGAAAGAACAGTTATGGAGGATTGCGTAAAGGATATGCAATATCTCCATCCTTCTAATTATTCCAAAATCTCTTCCCCTTTTAAGCCAGACCGTGTTTTGAATCATCCCCACCTCCCACCATGTTAAGTGCCTTTACTGAAGGTACACCAGTACGATGCATTTGGCATGAGATAGGCACTATGAAGTTTGTCGCTGCATCCACAGCAGGACTACTGTGAGGTCGCTGTTCATTCCATTACATGGGGTCCTGTTCATAGGGCCTCCAAGGAGAAATTTCCTTCTGATCTTAGTGGCAGGAATTGTGTTTTTCTTAAAACAAAAGTTTGTTTGCTTTCAAATGTTATGAACATAAATTGACGAGGTTTCTTTCTCACACCATCTAATATGAAGCTTAGAAAAATATCTGTGCCCCACTGAAAGCAAATATTAAATTTTTAGATTAGGCCTTTTATTTTATTTTACACTTTTTTTTGTATTTCTTGCTATAGTTTACAAATCTCTATAAAACATCTTAAATTTTGGAGGGGACAAAATGAACCAAACGGATACATAAACTTTGCATTAATGCATCACAGGGAAAATTTTCTTTTTAAATTTAAGGAGTCAGGAAAAAAGTTACATGAGAGGGAAGATGAAGGAAGTCACATGAGAAAGGAAGGATTTCAAGAATATTATATATGGATTTAAAAAATAAAAACCAGTCACCCTCAGTTAACTGGGCAAATACAGAAGGGAAATTAAGAATAGAAGGGGAACAGAGGAAGATTAGAGAAGATCCCAATCTTTTAATTTATAGAAATTAGAGGGGCCAGCTCCATGGCTAAGTGGTTAAGTTCACGCGCTCCGCTTCAGCAGCCCAGAGTTTCACTGGTTTGGATCCTGGGTGCAGACCTAGCACCACTCATCAAGCCATGCTGTGGCAGCATCCCACACAGCAGAGCCAGAAGGACCTACAACTAGAATATACAACTATGTACTGGTGGGCTTTGGGGAGAAGAAAGGAAAAGAAAAAAGATTGGCAACAGATGTTAGCTCAGGCCCAATCTTTTTTAAAAAAAAGAAAGAAAGAAATTAGACCAATGGTTGCAAAAAATAACTTTGTGTACACTTAATCAAATGTATTTTATGGTTAAAATTACATACAATATTTAGAAATATTTATCATTCCATAGGCGTCACTCAAAATGGTAAAAACATGGTCATAGTTAATAAAGAAAACATAAAAACTGCTTGATAAAAATGGCCACAAGGGTACTCACCTGGAAAACAGACTGTCAGTGTGACCTGTTTCTTACCTGAGCTCTTCCCCCCCAGACATGAGGAAAATCCCTATGCGCTGCAACAACCTGAGCCCACTGACGTCTCAGCTTTCTAAATAACCCAGCATAGCCTAGGCAAGTGTTTCAACTCCACAACATGCATGAGCGTGTTTTTGCTAGACAGCCTCTCTCTGTCATCTTTCCTACTCACCAAGGGACTTCACAACGCTGTCACTGCTGTATGTCAACCCTGGTTCACACATAACACCAGTGAGCCATCTCCACTCAGAAGTTAAATTACCTTCCTCCTTATTGTCAGCCTCCTGAAATGTCTTGCTCCCCATGCCCCAGAGAATCCTAAGCTTGCTGGGGAGTTAGACCCCAGTTCAATCTAGCACTGAAAAGATTTTAGGTTGAGTCCTGTCAGTTCCAAGTCCTTCGATAGTAAATAAACTAGACTAAATAAGCTAGAATGCCCAAACTGCATTTTGTCTTTCCCTTCCGACTTTACTCCTCCCCTCCCGCCTTTACTTCTCCCCTCCCCGACGGGTGATTTAAAAAAATCACTAAAATGTCTTAAGAGCAGGCAGAGTCAAAAATTATGCTCACTCTACATCCCCTCTGCTAAAAGAAGCATTTTTGTGCAAGGGTAAGGTACAGCTCTGCTCTCCAGGACCACAGCACCACGGCTGACCTGTCCCTGCCCAGACTCTGCGCCCATCACCTCTCCATGAATGAGCAGTAACAGTTGGCTGCAAGGAAAGCATCCAGCTACCAAGAGGGTAAACCTCTAGCATTTACTGGTTACCAAGCAGGGTCAATGAGAGATCACTTAGAATATGCAGACACTTTTGCTGATCATTTTTTATTCTTTCAAAAATGCACTATTTCTTTTAAACTATGGTTAGTCTGCACACAAGTTGGCTCCAGATAAGCAAGATTTGGTTGTCACTGAAGCTCTGCTAAGTGGACAGGAAATTAGCTACAGACAAGGGAAAGAGGGCAAATGCATAGCCGTCGCAGGCAAGAGAACCCTGGCAGGAAGGACACCCCATAAAGGCAAGCCCTGTGACTGCTATGACCACAAACTTAACACAGCACAGGGCCCCACAAACTGCAGGCATTCAATAAATATTTGCTATGAATATAGTGTTAAGTGAAAGAGATTATTCTTTCATAAAGTACTATAAAGAAGCTAAATTAACTAGCCCATTGGCCCACAGCCAGTAAGTGGTAAAGCCAGGATTCAAACCTACGTCTGTCTAGTTACCAAGTTGGCGCTCTTTTCACTTCGAATGTGCTTCCTGTATCGGGCAAGCGACAGGCCAAGGACCTTTGGTGGGTACTCAGAACCACAGGACAAGTATGCTGTATCTTCCCGGAAAGCAAATTTTACTCCAAGTTGATAACTTTAAATATTTCACATATAAAACAAACACCAATATATTATGAAAGAGAATAAAGAATTCATAATTAATAATTTTAGATGATATGGGCCATCACGTTTTCATTTTGTGATAGCTCCAGGCGCTCTTGAGGATACAAGTTCATTCTCCTCTGCTACTAGACATACACTGATAGAAGAAAATCCGAGAATCAAAAAACCACTCAATAAATACTTATTGGGCACCAAATACCTACTAAGCATGTGTTAAATATCAGGAAAGAAATGTAGTCCCTGACCTCACAGAGCTTAAACTATTCTAAAAAAAGAAACAAGTCAACCAATTAATAAAAGTGCTAAGATAGATGCCTAGATCCACAGAAACAGAGGAAAGGTATCTAACTCAGACTCTGTACTCATTTGGGGGGAATTGGGGGCAGCTGTAGGGAATGTTGAAGCGTTCCCAGATGGTCACCCAAGCTCTGCTCTCATCCCTAAGCTGCTTCCTGAAAGAGGTACAGCAATTAACTAGATGGGGGGAGGGACTCATGGAAAGAGAATATTTAAGAAGTTATCAATTTTCAGGAAAACCGCAAGTATTCCTCTGAAAGGGCTCGAACCAGTGCAACATAATCAGAAAAAGAAATCACTGTTTTACATTATATTTGAAAAATATACAGAAAACGAAATTAAAATTTAATAAGATGCCCAGCTTATAGTAAAAATATGAAAATTAAAATATCTTTCATCTATCAACATGGCAAAAATTTAAAAGAGATTGTGAAGAAACTGACCCTTTTAAATACTATAGATAAAATATATACTGTAGACAAAAATATAGAATGGTACCTCTCTCAAGGGCAATTATGACAACATGTACAGAATTTTTAAATGTGTAAATCTTTTATCCTACAATTCTATTCCTAAGAATTCATCTCTAAAAAATAAAACACTTTAGACGGATGCTTATAACATAACTATGGAAAAATATCTAACATACGTCAAAGGGATCAAGTGAACACGTTAGCGCATCAATACAATAAAATACTGTACAACCGTTAAAACGGATGAGGTAAACTGTGGAAGGATTTTCATGAAAAATTGTTAGGTAAAAATGGCAAGCTAGGCTAGCTTCTGAAGAACTGAAACCTGCAGACACGTCAATATTTTCCACTTTTATAAGATAAGAAAGGTGAAAACTGCCTGTCTGCTGACCTCACTGGGCCACTCTTGTGAACCAAATGACCCTTGACCAGCCACGGCCACCCTGACAAATAATTCGACAATCAGTTTATCATTTGTTATTTATGCAACTAGAAGACATTCAACTAAATAAAGTTCAGAGATCCTAAAAAAAAAGAAAAAAAAAAAAGGTCAGCCTTGAAATTACCCAGAGGTTATACCTAGGCAAACAAAAAAGATAGTTTACTTTAGTTACCTGGGTAAATCCTAAAGAACACAGAGCCATGCCAAAAAAAAAAAGGGGGCTGGTTATATCACAAGATATACACTATGATTCCCTTTTAAATTACGTGCACCAGTGGGAATGTGCATCTGCACACACACACAAAAGCACATTCCAGGAAAGAGCTCAATAACTGACCCGGCCTCACACTGGTCCTTAGAGCAGTGGGTAACGATTAAGATGGGATTCCAGTATCACGAGCTGGCAATGGCTCTGACACTATAGTCTAATCCCCTGAAATCACACCATGATTTCTTCCAGCAATACTCATAAAATTGTTAATTCAGCTTCTGAGGCTATAGTGATGTTTACGATGTCTCTCATAATATCAGAGGATTTTCACCAATTCCTTTCTAACAGTGACTGGTATGCTGAGTGCATATATATTACAGTCTGCCAACAGAGCACCTCGGCACGAGGAAGCACTCAGAGCAGCAGACACGGGGCGCCTGAGCAAGGGTGTGCAAAGAAAAATATTTCAGACACAAACAGTGTAACAACTAAACAGGGTCATACAGGGCATGATAAACAAGTAATGACTGGGAACACCATTAAATGACTGACTTCTCACCAGAAACAATAATCAACTGTCATGTTTCCTCAATTGAAAGCTACACAGCTGGTTTAACAGCAGCTTGGTGGGGAGAAGGGGGGTGGGAAACAAATCCATTGTGTTTTCCTGTATATCAATTTTAAGTCACAACTCACTTGAGAAACATTAAAATATTTTAAACACATGTTAATGAAAATAACACATAAACAGAGTAAGTCCTAATTTCCTATCTAGCCAACTGGGTGACGAAAAAATACAAATGATGCCCCAAATGAAAATTATCTAGATGTTAACATCTGCAAATAGCTTCAGTTTAAAATATAATTCTTAACAGAAATACAAAATGTTCAGGATTTATGTTCAGGAACAGCAATCTGTATACAAATAGCTTCAAAATATTTTTATGGTCAACATCTGGAGAGGCCTGAAAGCTAGGTTAACATTAGATCTGGTAATCAATTGTCCATCTTCCAAACTGCAAGCTAGAGATGAGCGCAGGACTGATTCTAAAGCACACAGTCCGGGCCTCGGAACTGTCTAAGAGCATTAAGGATAAACTCAGAAACAACAGTTGCTAAATACTTCACCATTCAGCAGACTTGAAGCAGAAGTTAACGGTCACAAGCATGACAATGCTCTTAATTGCCTACTGCCATAACTGAAATAGGTCAGAGACCTAGGTGTGCCACTCAGCCTCTTTAAACGGCAGTTTTCTCACCTAAAAGATGAGGATGATAACTGTACACACCTCATGGGGTCACTGTGAAAATTAATATGAAAATGCATGTAAAGCATTTAGTATAGTAACTGGCACAAAGACCCAATAAATGTTATTCATTCCGTTGTCACTAGAAATTAATACATTTGTTGGAAGGTATGGAATCTCTTCCACAAATTTTGCCTGTGTATTTGGACACAAAAAAGGACACAGATCATGAAAATAGCCTCATAATTTGAAAATCATCTTCAGCTCTTCAGCTAAATCTTACTCTTCCTGGACCAGCCAGGCCAAACTTCAGTTCCTTGACAGGGCTGTGTCTTCACTGGTTCAGGAATTATGTATAGTGTTCCCTTTGCTTAGAAGATTTTCAACTCCACTGCCCACTCCCAGGCCTGGCCTGACGAAGGGCAGCCATCCTTCAAGTCTCCACGCAAACACCACTTCCTCAGGGAGTCCTGCCCAAATCCTCTTGTCCAGATGAAGTGTCCCTATTTTATGCTTATGTCCCCGTCTTATTCAGAGTACTCTGAAGCTCCCATATTTTACTCAATTAACAGTGTTATTTAATGTTATGACTTGCCCAACAGATCATAAGCTTTGAGAAGGCAGAGACAGTATCTGTCTTATTCACCGCTCTATCTCCAGTGTGAGCTGCATGGCAAGCAATAGAAGCAGCTCTACAAATATTTACTGAATTAAATGAATGAAGAAGAATTAAAACCACAATGAGACATTACCTCAAGCCTGTTGGAATGGCCATTATCAAAAAGAACAGAGATAACAAATCTGGCATGGATGTGGAGAAAAGGGAAGCCTTCTGCACCGTTGGTGGGATTAAAAATTGGCACAGCCACTCTGGAAAAGAGTATAGAGGATCCTCAAAAAATTAAAAGTAGAACTACTTTATGATCCAGCAATTCCACTTCTGGGAACATATCCAGTGGTAACAAAAACATTAACTCCAAAAGCTATCTGCACCTCCATATTCACAGCAGCATTATTTACAATAGCCAAAACATGGAAATAACCTAAGTGCCCATCAGTGGAGGAATGGATAAAGAAGTCGTGGTATATATACACAATAGACTATTATTCAGTCATAAAACCAGGAAATCCTACCATTTGCCACGACACAGAAAGACCTTGACAGCATTATGCTAAGTGAAATAAGTCAGACAGAGAAATACAAATACTGTATGGTCTCACTTATTTGAGGAATCTAAAATTTAAAAAAATTTTAAAATAAACCAAACTCACAGAAAAAGAGATCAGACTTGCGGTTATCAGAGGCAGGGGGTAGGAAGAGGGGGAAGAGAAGAAGGTGGTGAAAAGGTACAAACTTCCAGTTATAAGATAAATAAACACTAAGGATGTAACGTACAACATGAGGACTATAGCTAACACTGCTGTATAACATACAGGAAAGTCGTGAAGAAAGTAAATCCTAAGAGTTCTCATCACCTGGAGAAAAACTTCTTTTTTTTCCCTTTATTCTTTTCCTCTTTCTTTTCTTTTCTGGTGTCTATATGAGAAGGTGTCTATTTGAGAAGCTGAACCTATTGTGGTAGTCATTTCACAATATATGTAAATAAAATCATTATGCTGTATTACAGCGATGCATGTCACTTCTCAAGAAAACTGCAAAAATAACTAAATAAATGCAGAAGGACCTGTTAGGTTGGTTAATGATAATTCAGTTCATGCTCACATTTGAGAACTACTGCAGCTCCTGATAAGCCCACTGTCGTTGTTCAATCACATTCTAGTAAGACACTTCAAGTTTAAAATCTAAGTACCACCTTTCTGGGCTACCCATTTCATACGATTTAGCTCTGCTGTTAAGACAGGATCAAGCCTACCATGCTCTATACGCAGTGTTAACATTTCTATTAAAATGGCATGCAGGGGATCGGCACGGTGGCCGAGTGGTTAAGTTCACACGTGCCGCTTTGGCGACCCAGGGTTCACCAATTTGGATACTGGGTGCAGACCTACACACCGCTCATCAAGCCACGCTAAGGCAGCGTCCCACATAGAGGAACTTGAATGACTTACAACTAGGATATACAACTATGTACTCAGGCTTTGGGGAGGGGAAAGAAAGAGGAAGATTGGCACCAGATATTAGTTCAGGGACAAAAAAAAAAAATGGTATGCAGACGAAAGCCAAGCTACTCAAAGCATCGGTGGCATTTACTGATCTCCACCCTAAAGATGTTTCTGAAGAATTCCACAGCTTAAAAAGAAAAAAGAGTATGAAAAGAATCGACAATTTATCAATGAAAATCTTACGGGCCAGAAAAGTGAAGCGATTTGTTCAGCATCAGAAGCTAGATCTAGAGCTTAAAAGAAACTCAGGACCCAAGGTTCCTGGTTCTCAGTTTGTCTTTCCACTCTAGAGCCTTTCTGGTGCACTGACAACTGTTGTTCAAGACATTCTAAGGAATAATCTTGAAATGCAACAAATAATCATTCAATGCTACCAAGTCGTTTGTAAAGCTTTTTATAACTATGGATGGCCAGACATCTACCACATTAGAAACTCAAGGGGGAAGGCCTGGGCCACGCATGCTGAAAAAGTTCCATGGGTGATTCTTACCCCAACGAAGATCAAGAACCCCTAATTTAATTAACTAGCATTATTTGCTCAATGTCTACTCTGTCCCTAGCAGTGTTCCTGCTCTCAAGGTTCTTAGGAGGAGACAAGATTTACTTATATAACTCACTTAGAGAAGAAAGTTAAGACTGTGTATAATGAAGTGCTGAATTACCTAAATGAACACAAATTAAGCTCAATTCAGAGAAAGTAGGACAGGAGCACAGGCTTGAGAGATCAGCTATTTGTGGAGATGGAATAACGGATAGAGAGGTCCCTTATGATAAACAAAGGCAGTTTTCTAACAGTGCGCACAGCAGGAGTCCCCAGGCCCTGTCCTGCCCTGGCCTGGGCCCTGGACAGCAGAGGGAGGGCGCTTCTCCACCCTATCCCCATTTTAACCAGAAGAGCCCCACTGTTACAACTTTCAGACATTAAGCTTCTGCCTACAATCCATTTTTATTTATTTAATTTTATTTTTTTTAAAGATTTTATTTTTCCTTTTTCTCCCCAAAGCCCCCCGGTACACAGCTGTGCACTTTCAGTTATGGGTTCTTCCAGCTGTGGCATGTGGGATGCTGCCTCAGCGTGGCTTGATGAGCAGTGCCATGTCCGCACCCAGGACTCAAACCAGCGAAAGCTGGGCAGCCAAAGCAGAGCGCATGAACTTAACCACTCGGCCACAGGGCCGGCCCCTACAATTCATTTTTAAACGAACTCCAATGGCTCTTAAAAGTTTGAAAACTCTTATTTACAAACACACACAAAAAATCAGTGAAGTAACTTGTCCCAAAATCACAAAGGTAATTAGTGATCTGGAACCAGGTCTCTCAACTCCCAGTGGCCTCTTCACTCTCCCACACCACGACATTCTGAGGGAGGGACCGTGTGAGCAGGTGGCAAAGATTCTCACGGAGCAGCCCAAACAGCAGGCTTACTTTCAGGTCAAGTGTCTTTAACTGGGATGGGACTGGGGAAGGGAGGAGAGAAAAGCCTAAGCAAGTATCAGAGTAAAATAGAGCCACCCTCCCAGAAAAGCTCTTCAACACAAAGTTTTAGGGAGATATTTTTAAAAACGAAAAGCTGAAAGAAGAAACACTGTGCTTGTGGGGGCCTATTAGGGGACTTCCTGGGTGGAATTGTTGAGTCATGCTCTTTAAGGAAGTGGTAAAAGGTAAGGATGCACAGGCAGGGATGGGGGCTGGATTACAGAAGGCCTTGAAATCAAGAATCAGGTCAAGTCCACCACAGGGCAGGCCTCCGCTGAGTCCAGTTCTGGGAGAGTATTAGGGGAGTACGCTCCCTCTCCAAGGTGCTGGCTGCACAGAGACGCACAGCCTGCAGGAAGGCGCCCCCAAACCAATCCAAAGCTGAAGTTCGTCCCCCTTACAGCAGCACAAGTAAGAAAACGGCTCATTTTACTTTTTTGCTCATGTAAGAAAAACTCTTACAGTACTTTAAAAACGCTTCTGATACCAATTTGTCACTGGCCACAGCATCCCTCTAACACTGGTATCATCATCATCTTATTGTTGAAAGAAACACAGAGAAGTCAGTGCCAAGTCCAAAATGAGATGTCTAGAATTTACAATGTTCAGACTCAATGCTCAGTCCACACACACAGTGGCAGGCGCATAAATCTCAATCTTAATATTGTATGTTTATCACACATTTAATTCAGCAAAACTTTTGTGATTTTCACAATGTATTTACAACCTGATAATATCCACTCATTCACGTCTCAAATGACATCTCTAAAACTGCATTCACCACCTATACCTCAAATGGCTCCCTCACCCAGCTTTCCCTACTTCTGTTCATGGCACTGCCCTTGATAATCTAAGCTCAAAACCTTGGTATCCCCCTTTGACTCTAATTACCTGCTAAATACGTTAAATTAAGGGCTTTGATCATGGCTCAGTCCAAAACAAAAAGGTTCAATGACTCCCTAACCGCCTAGCAAATGAAATCCAAACTCCTACACCACCAGCGCCGGGCATCCTAGGCTCTCCATCACCTGTCTTCCGCCACTCCCTAACACACAACCTAAGTAACAGCCAGCCTGCGAGTCAGGCTATTCCCCAAACACACTTGGTGCTTATTAACCACCTGACCTTGGGAAAGTCACTTAATCTGGGCTTTATTTTACTCAACTATAAAATGGGTATAATAATACTTGCCTGAAAGGACCAAGTGCGGCAATGAAATGAGAGTGCTGCTATAAAGTTTAAGGTACTATAAAAATATAGACATTATCATTATGGCACAGTTATGGTAATTTTATGTTATTTATACCTGACTTGCTCCAGAAAGGATATAAGGTAGGGCACATAAAACACAAAATAACAAGAGCTTACAGATGGAAGCAATAAAGGAAATACAAGAGAAAAGGTAAGGACATAAAATGGAACTGGGAACAAGGCTAAGAAAATGCATACCATAACTGCCTATCTAACCGTTCAGGTCAGTCATTTGGTCTAAACACCATAGTTAGATTTGAAAAGGAAACTACGTCAATTAGACAATTCAGTGTCCAGGAGACTGAAAGCAAAACCATTGGTCAGAATTAAAATAGTTCGCACTGCAAAGACCAGGCAACAAGTTCTCCCGAAGGTCCTTATTCTGTTTGATGTAACGGACAACATCCTCAACATCTTTACCACGGATTATCCATTTCACTACATCATTCTTAGATTGAAAGCCTCTCGAGGTCAGGTAACTGTCTTATTACGTTTGTAAGTCTAACAGCACTTAAAGCAATTAGTCAACAAACCACACGCTTCAATTCTTATATACTGGTTTCCATGGATTCACTCCCTCCCTATTTCTAAACATCTCACACCCCACCATGTTAATCCGAAAACATCACTTTTCTCACTGGGTTGCTTACTTCCCAAACCTCCACCAGCCTCCTGCACCCAGGACAAATGCCTCATTCTTTGCCTACACAGCACAGTCTTGAACACAGCTTCCCCTGCAGCGCCCTTCCCTGTCTTCTCATTCCTCCAATTCTTTGTGCCCTTTTAAGCTCAGCTTAAAAATTTCACCTTCTACTTAAAGTCTTCTCTGACTAGCGGCAGTGTGGAGAGGGAGAGACTGGGGGTATGGGGAGGAGGAGACAGGAAAGTCGGAAGTCCGTGTGTTCTCACCCCTTACTCAACACACTGTGGGCAAGTCACTACCCACTGTGAGAATATTTCCTCATCTCTGAAGTACAGGCTTTAGGACAGATTGTATCTAAATTACCTTCAGGCTACAACGGTTCTAGCATGCTCTGGTTCCTACAAACTTGGACACACCCTGATCTCTACTCTGATCACTTACATCTGTACATATTTTAATATGTAATTATAGACATTGCTTTTAAATGTTCCCTGCTAAGCAAACACATACCAACTCCTCCACAACAGAGTCTTATAGTCCCTTGTTAGCCCCAAAAACAACTGGCATAGGACCAAGTACAGGGCAGATGTTTTTTGTAAGTTAAGAAATGTTTAAATAACTATTTTTAAAAGATTGATTATAATCTACTTGCACTGCAGTATGAATCAGCAAAAAAAGCATTTTTTTTTTCATTAAGCAGACCATTAAAATAAGTGTACTAAAACAAGAAAGTAGCCAGGTCACTTTTCTCTAAAAAAGTATACTCACTCTGTAGGTTACAAAGCCAGCCAGTACACCTCTACTACCTTAGGTGATGACACGTTAAACACAAATGAGTTAATACACGCAACGTAATGTTTACTTCCAGCCATTCCTGTATATATCTTCTATTGCAGAGAAAGTTCACTAGTCAAAAGAAAGAAGACCTACATAATTTTTATTATTTTACTGAATTAACTTTACACACTATTGCTATGATTCCAATATAAAAACTACTAAAGTTACACGGAGAATTATGAAATAAATCATGTGACAAACTAAATCGTACAATGACTTTTAATATTGCAGGCTAACTAAAGCTACTACTAACACTCACACAGAGCTTAGTTTTGTGCTTGTCACATTGTGTGTTTTTTAAAATTAATATTATGTATCCTTTTTTGGATGAATATCCAGTTTCCTGGACAGCACTTTAAAAAAAGAATGTGATAAATCTAGAAGTTTGCCAATTCTTCTTTTGCTCATTAGCAGCCCTGTCAGCAAAATCCAAGCAACACTGAAAACCTGAGTATTTGCTTAACTAAAAAAAAGAACTAAGAAGAAAAAACAAAGGAGCTGTATTAGTCACTGAGTACAAACATGATAGCCTATCAATGCTCAATTAACATCCTACAGGGAAAACACACAGAACTCTATAAACTACGTGCACTATGCACATGTAAAAGCTTCCTCACATCAGAGGTTCTGAAACTCAAGACAATTCTCATACTCCAAATTCTAAATACACTGCAAATGGATCAGTAAGTCGGGCAATGGCTCCACGTAAGATGTTTTTATTTCCAATGCTATTACTGCCGAAAGAGTTTATAAGGACTCAAGGCCAGTTATTTCAGTACAAAAGAAAACCAACTTATTCCTAAGAAGAAATACAAATCTACAAAGCTATTCAATTATCTTTATTCATAAGATGTCAATAATGTGCAAAAATGTTCAGCAAAAGAAGACGGATAAGGAAACTGCTATTCTCTGTGAACTGTAATTATTACCTCTTTCACTCTTGATTCCACTCAAAAAGATATTTATCTTATTTAAGCAAAACAATAAAGACAAAAATTAGCAAAATTCTGGTCCAAAGAGTTTCCTAAAACGAAAAGGAGGAAAGAATTCATTCTGGAGGGATGCAGAAACTCAAGTAAAACAGCCGTGTCACAACCAAATGTACACTCTAACCCTAATGGTAGATTTCGCTGAAGAATCAACAAGCGCGTTCGCTCAGGCTCTTAGCATTAAAGGAGGCAACAGAAACAGGAACATGGCTGACCAAAAAGGGGCCTGTTCTGTCCGCGACTCGCTCTGTTCTGTAAACAATAATTAGCTGAACAGTTCTAAACACATCACTTCCATTAGGAAAACACATCCCTGCTTAAAATTAGGCTTCACAGTAAGCCTTTACTAATCACAAAAACTGCAACTGAACCAATGCTGCTGTATAAAAGCAAATTAATGACAGTCACGCGCCAGTATTTTTAAGGAAAATTAATTTTTATAGTGCTTGAAAGACCAATATGCAAAGACTCGAGCTGTGAGTTTTCAACACTAAAAACAAAACAAAAGGGGCCGGCCCTGTGGCCGAGTGGTTAAGTTTGCGTGCTCCACTTTGGCGGCCTGGGGTTTCAACAGTTTGGACCCTGGGCACGGACATGGCACCACTGCTCGTCAGGCCACGGTGAGGCGGCATCCCACATGCCACAACTGGAGGGACCCACAACTAAGATACACAACTATGTACTGGGGGGGTTGGGGAGAAAATCAAAAACAAAAAAAAAAAAAAAGGAAGAAGAAGATTGACAACAGTTGTTAGCTCAGGTGCCAATCTTTGAAAACAAAAATAACCGATAACAATAAGACAATGACCGCTACATGTTATAGTCTTCCTAGTATAAAGGAGACAGATATTCACGGAAGTGAGTGACCAATTTTAAAAACACAACTTACACACACACACACACACACACACACCCACTAAATTCAACAGGAAGCAATACAGATTCAAGAACTTCAAATATTTCATTTTTAGTGGAAAACACTTATGAAAGATAACATTCAAATTTCCAGTTCTGTCATTTTAAAACCACCTGCCTAAAATACTCAAGGCTCCTTTAAACATCTTTGGTGGCTGGATAAGAGCAATTTAACATTCTGAGCCCTAAACTTATTCCAAAACCCACTGACCAGATGAATAACAGATTTAACAATTACATTGACCTAGGCAGCAATGAAACATTTTATTTCTCCTGCTTTATATGGCCATCGATGCAGAGAATAGTAAATTAAAAACATGGCAGACTACTACACCATTTAAACCTGAATAATAGTCGCTGTTTGTTTTTTCCTTGACTACTGGGATTTTTGACAATGATAAAATGAAAGGAATTAGAAACTAGTTTGGGGAAGAGGTTAAAAATTACTTGTACAGTAATGGCTTGGAAGCAGAGCAATGTTTAGAAATTAAAAACATTTGGTCAGCTGTCAGACGAATTTAAGACCTAAATTCAAAAGTACCATTATAATCAAATAGGTGGGGCAAGCTAAGAAGGAAGTGACAATGAGTTTTCTGAAAACTTTCGGAAAGCCACCTGACAGATGCAAAAGGAGACAGGCAGGTTACAACTTACCAAGGCTCAACAGTAACCTAAACGCTCCGTCAAAGCTGGGCTCAGAGGTCAGTTAGGAAGAAGGCAGAGCCACGCTACCACATTCCCGAGGGCATTTTAATCATCACTTTAAGATAAACTAGTTAAAAATATGGTGAAAAATCTACTAATCCCCTAACAGGAAAATCTACTAATATGTCAAAGACTAATATCTCTCCTAATACGTCAAAAATCATATGTGGAATCACACTACCTCACAATGCAACAATTTTAAAAATCACTAAACAATCAAAATGCTCAAACTTGGTCCAGACTAATTTATGACAAATCCAAAAAGGATTCTAAACTATTTGTTAAAAAACTGCTTGCAAATCACAGGCTTTCCTGTAAGTATTCTACCTTATTTTAAATACTACAATTTCAACCTAAAAGAATAGATAGCCCTCATTCTCTTCAACTTCACTTTATTCATTGAAATATGTTCTAGGACGAATGACCTCTCCTTCTTCAGCGTGGACTATGATTAAGTCAAGAAAAGCAGCTTCTTATTGGAGTTGGGGATCACAAAGAACCTATCTAAAATAAGCACGCACATGGCTCACGTCTATGGTATACTTACTTAAAATCCATAGTCTCCACTTGAGAATCTGAGGAAATGAATTTTTACAATAGCATGGAAAGCCAGCCAAAGTATAAGGCCAGTTAACAAAACTCATCCTTTTCCATATTACAAAAATTCTAACAGTGAAATTTTGTTTGTAAAATACAATGTACATTTTATCATCTAGGATAATAAAATATCCGCAGCCTCAGTAGTGGTTAAATTGCAGCTATAAAGGAAATTGTCCCGAGATAAATGGTTTCCCTATGAGAAGGTTCCACTGCTACACTTCACCTCAGGACAATAAATCAAATTAACTGCACCTTGTCCTCTCCAATGACATCATCAGTTTGATCACATCTTGGGAATCGGGTGCAAAAACATATGCTATTTAAGGCATGAAATCATATCACTGCTTTTTGTCCATCCGACCTCACGCTTCAGATCTCTGAAGCAGTCATTCACCTGAACATTCTCATGAAAGCTCTTTATTTTTTTTCCTGCTGCATTCAGGGCCTGCCTACCGGAGGCCTCGAAAGAATAAAAACGGTGAGCACCAGTTATTTGAAATTGGCTTGCTTTTAGCCCATCAAATCTAGAATTTTGTTACAAACTAAACTGAAGACTAATATCTCACAAAATAAGTACCTAGCAACTGACCATGAAGTCTCTTAACATAATTTCAAAGGCTTAACACAGCAGTGTTAAACAACACTTCTGGAATACTTTCCTCTACTAGCGGGGGTAAAAAAAACACCAATGAGAAGAAACACTGTTTTTAAAGAACACACTACAGCTATACAAAATAAAAAAGAAAGAAACTTTACCAAGGGAAACACTAAAAATCAAAATTACGGTTTCTTCCAAGTAGCAGAAGTTAAGCTGCCTTTCACAGACCACTGTCCTAAGTATACATAAAACATAAAATCAATTCTGACAACTTCAGAAGAAGGGCGGTGTGCCGGGAGGGGAGTAAGCTCCAAGATCAGGGCAGGCACAACGTCTGTGTTTATTCTTCTATTTTCACTCACTGAACCATGACACAAACATACAGAGAAAACATAACCCCATTTCTGTTTTCAGGAGTGTTACAATTAAAATAAGCAAGTCTATGACAGTAATAGCACAAAATTAATATCAGTCCCATTTTAAATCAGAAGGAAGGGTTGAAAAGGGAACGCACCACTGAGAAATTGTGAAAGCGCTGTTAACTAGAATTTCTAGAATACTTGGCTATTCTACAATTCCTAGAGAAAAACTATTGGTTTTACAAATACTGCAGACCTTTACAAAGCCTTAAAGGGTTTAACTTGGGGGCAAGAGCCCAGGCCTTGGGGGGAACTATCCCTAAAAAAAAATGATTTATTTCTATTACACCAAGATAGGTTTCAATCGCCTCTGAAAATGAGAAGACAGAATTTTTTTCCTCAGGCCCAATATTACTGCAAACTCTAAGAAAGCCTTTTTAAGAAAAAACAAAACACGACAGAGTTGATGCTGAGCTAGGAGCTGTTTTAATGCTCCTAAGGCCCCAGGAGGGTTTGTTTCGCCCGCGGAGGAGGGGTATGCGTGTGGAAGTTGGTGGGGGGAGTCATTTTGGTTATTAGTAAATAAATCAAGCGGCAGAGAGCATGAGGCCTAGGCAACTGCTGGAGAAGCCAAGGCCTAGCTCTGCCCCTTCTCTCCAGCACAGCCTGGGTTTGATCTCAGAGCCCTGTGGATTGCCAAGGGAAAAAAAAAAAAAGAATCATATCGAACCACAAAAGCACATGGGGCGAATGTAAAATATAAACACGGCGTTGGGCTGTGAGTGGCTGTTATTAAAGGTCTGAATTACTAAACATGAGAGGCGGGGAAAGCCAGGCGGCCATTTCAATAATATAAACCTCCCCGAATTAGACATTATTCAAATGAGAGAGGTTCGGCTAAGCTGAGTGTAGAGAGGACCCTGCACCCAGCAAGGAAACGCCACCACGGACCCAGGGAGGGGGACCCCCGCCCCTGCCCAACTCCCCAGGAGAGGGGCAATCCAGACTGTTATCAACTTGTCAGGCCAGTCGGTTCTGGGGCAGGGCAGGAGGGCAGCCTGCACAGCCGAGTTCCCGGGAGGCCTCCGGGCGCTCGGGCCTGCGCGCGCGAGGCCCCCAGGGCCCGGGCCGTCCGAGAGGGCGGGCGCGGGGGCGGGGGCGCCCGAGGCGCAGGGCACGGAGGGCAGACCCCGCCGCGCACCTCCCACCGACGCCCCGGGGAGCTACGGCCGGCGGGGCCGGGGGCCCGTCCGGGACCCACGGGGGCTGTGACCGGCGGCCCAGAGCACACGGGGCGGCCCCGGAGAACACCCCTCCGGGGGAACTTTCCCCGGGGCCCGCCTCTCAACCCCGCCGCCCCCAGGGGCGAAGCGGACCCTCGCGCGGGCTGCCCCTCGCAGCGCCCACGCCGCTCACCCCTGCCCCCCCGGAGCGCAGGCCCGGCCCGCTCAAGCGCCGCACCGGGACCGGCGGGCGCGGCCGAGGTGCCCGGGGCCGTGACCCCGGCTCGGCCCCGCTCGGCCCCGGGGCGGCGGCGGGGCGCGGGGCGGGCAGGGCGCTCTCCCCCGGGGCCCCCGCGGCGGGCAGCGCCCCCGGCCGGACCCGCCCCCGAGGGGACGCGTGCGGCTGTCCGGCCGCCGGGGTCCGCTCCGGCCCCGCCGCCTCCCCGGCATTGTGCTCGCCGCCACTCCAGCCTCCTCCACGCCCCCCCACCCCGCGCCCGCCGGCCCGGGGCGCCCGCCCGCTCCCCGCCGCGCCCGCCGGCCGGCAGCTATGAATATGTAAAATGTCTTTATTGTCCTCTCCCGGTGCCCCGGCCCCGGCCCCGCCGCGGACCCGCTCGGGTTCGGGCACGGCGAGCAGGCGGCCGCGGCGGCGGGCCGGTGCCGGCGGGCGGGCGGCGGCGGCGGCGGGGTGGGCCGGGGGCAGGCGGCGGCGGCTCGCAGCCCCCTTTGCCCCTTGTCTTCCCCCGCCGCCTGGCCGCTCCGAGCCTCTTTCCCCCTCCGCTTGGCGCCCGGCGGGGGCTCCGTGCTCCCCGGCCCCCCATCTCCCCGCCGTTAATTATAATAATCCTGAGTACTAATAAATTATGCTAAGTCGCGGGGGGGGCAGCGGGAGCCGGGGTTGAGTATGAATATGAATATGTAAAATGCTGTAATGATTACCTGCTGCTGCTGCCGCCGCGGCTGAACTCTCATCTTGACTCGCTGCTCCTCCGTCCGCCATTTTGAATATTTTAACCAAAATCGCCCGGTCGATAAACCCTCCCTCGCTCCGGCTCCCCTCCCCCCTCCCGCCCTCCATCCCTCCTCCCTCCTCTCCGCCCCCTCCCGCTTCTTCCTCTCCCCGGGCGCGCGCCAGGGGGCGCGCGAGGCCGTCCCCTCGGAGCAGCCCCACCCCTTCGGGCGCTCTGCGCACGCGCCTCCTGGCGGCTGGGACCCTTCCGTAGCTAAAGCGCCCTCCACCTGCCGGTCAGCCCCTCACTTCATTTTCTCGTCTCGGCTCTGCACATGCGCGACTTTCTCCACGCGCCTGCAATTCGGTTGGCGCATGCGCTCGCTCCCCCTCGCGCCCTCCTGAAGCGTAACCTGCCTATGAAGTGCCTGTGCTGGGGTTTACGATCCTCCCTTTTCCTCCTGTCTCGCTCCCCTCCCGTCTTTGCTCCTGCTTGCCCCAGTGGCCAGTGGCATTCTAAAAGAAGGGCAGGGGACACAGGGGCTTAAAAGCGTGGGGACGCGGCCCCTCCACTGCGCACTTTCCGAGGCTTTCGGCGCCCTTGAAACGCCAACAAAGCAGGGGCCGCTCCCCTGTAGGTAATTTCCGGCCCTGCGGGCAGGTGGGGGCGGAAACGCTGGCCGCGGGGAGCCGGGGCGGAGGCACCTGCTGCGCGCCGCGCGTCCCGCTCTAAATTTGAATCCGAAGTAGTCCCCGCCCCTGACTCTGCGAGCGCCCGAGCCCCGTCCCGGCCACCGCGAGGGGGAGTGTCCTGCGGTGGCTTTAATTAGCCCCAATCTCTTCTGCTCTACTCGTTTCTGACCCCGGCCGGCCGCCTTCCTCCGGGGCTGGGCGTCTTACTAAGCCGCTGATTTCCGCCCCTACCCTTCCTTCGGCGCTCCCGGATCGAAGCGAATAGCCGACCCCCTCGTCTGTGGATAGGCGTTCTCCGCTGCCCTTCGCCTAGGGACACCTCTCAAAGTCTAGCGGTAAACTGAAAACTGATGACCTAATAAATAAAAAGGTCGAAATCAGCGGTAGCTTCATCGTGAATTTTACTTTTCTGTGTTTCTCAGAGAAAATAGGACGGTAGGCGTCTTCCGTTGTAAATGTCTTTCTTGGTGACTAGTCATAATGTTCTGAGATTTCTTTATCTTTAATGGTAAATTTCCCTGGACAAGACCCAAGTCTTATTACTTTTTGAACTCTTAATAAAGCCCTAAGACTTTTCTCGTTTTTTGAGTAAAAAGTATGTTTCATGGTAAGTTAAAAGAAGATCAGTCCTATTCAGTCTTGTCTTGGAGAAATGACTATAAAGTTTAAAATGTTTAGAATTGCAGGTTCTACATTGAAAGAAACTGATCTCCGTGAGGTAGTCAGCAGTTATTTTAACGGCTAGAGTTTTAATCATGAGTCTTAGCCTGCTCATTGAATTCCTTACACTGTGCAAGTACAGTTAAAGCTATTGTCAGTGACAGCCAATGAATTTGGGGTGGGATTGGTTTATTCATGGTAATTAAGCCTTAGGGTGTGTGCATGACTGTTAAAGTCAAATAATTGGGCTACCTTATAATCTGATTATTTCAGGCCACACCAACCAACACAGTTAAGGAAATGCAAAATTTATTCATGCTACAATCTGGAAATAAAGCCTAAAATAATTCCCCAGTGTTCTTATAGGGAAAGTCTCAGAACCGTCCACCTATTGGAAATTAAGTACATGCCCCTGCTCTGAGGACGATGAATTTGAAATCGTCTCCACTAAAAAAAAGAACTCAAATAGCCTTATTTAAATTCCTATCTTCTGTTTAATCTTTGTTTTGATCTTTGACTCAAAAAGTAAATTAATATGACTTTCAGAAAGTAATTGAAGCCAGTGTATGTGTTATTCATTCTTTATTTCATTTCCATAAAAGGAAATTTTCATGGAATGAATTTTTAAGGAAGAATAGCTCTGTGAGAAAAAAGCAGTAGTTTAGAATAGTCTATCAATGATTCATTTTCTTCTTAATGAAAACAGTTATGTTTCCAAATGTACAATGCCTGGGCATAGTAGGTACTCGTAAATATTTGTTGAATAAAAAATAATGAAAATACAGTTATATATGTTAGGATTATTTTAAAAATTGATAAAGTCATTTATTCAGTAAATATTTATGAACATCTGCATTCTGCTATGAACTTTACTAGGTGCCAAGGATATGAAAATGTGTAAGACACTGGTTTGATCTCAGCAAACTCACCTGTATCAACTCTTTTTCTTTAATCCTCACAACTCTTAGAAGTAGAAATTCTGTTTATCTCAATTTTCCAGGATGGGGAAATTGAGACAGAGATGTTGCATAACTGGCTTGTATGCATCAGAGTTCTCCAGAGAAACAAAACCAATAGGAGATACAGATATATATATGACTTCCATTATATATATAACAGAGATTTGTAATAAGGCTCACACAGTTACAGGGGCTGAGAGTTCCCAAGACCTGCAGTCTGAAGGCCTGAGAGCCAGGAGAGGCAATGGTATAGGTTCCAGTCCGAGTCCAAAGGCCCAATCCAACTTTATGTTCCTCCCCCATTATCCCATACCCTTAACATCCATTCCCACACGTGTTCCCCGTATTTCTGCCTATATAAATTAGAAAACTCAGGTAGCTCTTTTGCAGCTACCTCCTCATGAGTCAGATAGTACCCTGTTCGTGATGGGCAGCTCAGGTCCTATGGTAACTTGGTGGCCCAGGCTAAGCCTTCATCCTCTACTAAAGTCCAGTAGCAGGCCAAGAGCTGTTTCTCAAAAGGAGAGTAGTTATCCAGAGAGGATGTCAGGGCTTGTTCTAAAATCCTGAGAGTCTGAGCTGTGGTCCCCCTGTGGGGACCTGCCAAAGGCTCCTACCAGCATCCCTGTCTGCCACGGGCGCTTCAGGCCCCATTGGACCTGCTAGATCAGATGGCCCAAGTGCAGAGCGGCTTGCACAGCACTCTGGACCTGTTGCAGAGCCTTCTCTTGTTCCGGGCCTCATTCGAAACTAACAGCTTTTTGGGTCAGTTGGTAAATGGGTTGAGTAACACATCCGAAAGTGGAATATGTTGACTTCAAATTCCAGAGGCACGCTAGGCATTGTGCCTCTTTTTCGGCTGTAGGAGAGGCCAGATGCAACAACTTATCCTTCACCTTGTAAGGGATATCTTGACATGCCCCTCACCACTGGACACCTAGAAATTTCACTGAGGTACAGAGTCCCTGAATTCTTGTCAGATTTATTTCTCAACCTCTGACATGCAAATGTCTTCCAGTAAGTCTAAAGTAATTGCTGCTTCTTGCTCACTAGGTCCAGCCAGGATGATGTCATCAATGTAATGGACTAGTGTGATAGCTTGTGGAAGGGAAAGGAGATCAAGATCCCTACAGACTAAATTATGACACAGGGCTGCAGTTGATAGACCCCTGAGGTAGGACAGTGAAAGTGTACTGCTGGCCTTGCCAGCTGAAAGCAAACTGCTTCTGATGGGTCTTACTGACAGGGGTGGAAAAAAAGGCATTTGCCATATCCGTAGCTGCATACCAGTTTCTGGGGATATGTTAAATTGCTCAAGCAGTGAAACCACATCTGGTATAGCAGCTGCAAGTGGAGTCACCACCTGGTTAAGTTTACGATAATCCACTGTCATTCTCCAAGATCCATCTGTCTTCTCTACAGAGTTAAACCGGGGTGTGGTGGGAATGACCTCCCCAGCATCCTTCCAGTCCTTGATGATGGCACTAATCTCTGCAGTCCCTCCAGGAATGCAGTGTTGCTTTTGGTTTACTATTTTCCTAGATAGAGGCAGGTTTAGTACCTTCCACTTGGCCTTTCCCACCATAATAGCCGTCACTGCACAGATCAGGGAATCAATGTGGGGATTCTGCCAGCTGCTTCAATTTTCCAGGATGGGGGAAATTGAGGCATAGAGGTGTTAAGTAACTTGCCCAATGTCATACTACTATTAAATGTAGAGCTGAAATTCAAACACAAGTTAGAGGCTGTTCTCCTAACCATTACATTTTGCTGCTTGCTTTGGCTCAGGCAAAATCCTGGAGGTGCATATAGTTGAGTGTGGGAAGAGAACATATTAGCAAATAATGTGTTTGTATGTAATCTCATCATAATAAAAAATATATTCATGGTTGAAAACTTACATTCACACAAAAACACATACTCAGATAGCAGCTCTATTATAATTGGCAAAAACTGGAAACAATCCAGATGTCCTTCAACAGGTGAATGGATAAACAAACTGAGGTACAGTCACACCATGGAATACCATTCAGCAATAAAAAGGAATGAGCTATTGACATAAGCAAAAACTTCAATGAATCTCAAAAGCATTATGCCAGTGAAAGAATGCAGTCTCAAAGGGAATCATACTATATGATTCCATTTATATGACATTCTTGAAATAACAAAACTGCAGTGATGGAAAACAGATCAGTGGTTGCCAGGAGGTAATGGTAGGAGAAGGTTCAGCCATAAGTGATAGCCACATGGGAGGTTTTGGGGGGTAATGGAGTTGTTCTGTACCTGATTGTGCTGTTGGTAACAAAAATCTACACATAGGATTTTATATATATATATATATATATATATGTATGTATGTATGTATAACACACATACATACACAGACACACACACACACAAGGTATAGAAGTAGTACAGGGGCATGATGAGTAATTCTGTCTAGATGTTACTGTTAGTGGATGTTCTTTAGTTAGCAATGGTAATGTGTTGATGTGAATGTATCCATCTGTCTTGCTAAAGTGCAGCACAGAAGGCTTTGCAGCCAGGTGTGGCCATGGGACTAAATTTTGGCTCCTGAGTTGTAAGGTTTGTTGGGTGGAATTTCTGGGAGCGCTCTTAAAAGAAGCAAGTTCCTTTGTCCTTCCCGTTTTCCCTTCCTGCTGTCTGGAATGCAAATGTGAAGACAAACTCCTGCAGCTTTCTCAAACCGTGGAGTGCCATTGGTCTCAAGAGACCAGACCGTGTTAGGGGCAACAAGCGAATCAGATCTTCTCCATGGGCTGAAGGGAAACCTGGGCCTGGGCCTGGGCCTGGCACACCTTCCTTGAACTGAGGTTAGCTACATGGTTTTGTTAAAGACTGAGGCATCCAGACTCTGGGAAATGTATTTTAATATAGTAATTACCTTGGGTGACTAAATTAAAAATTATCATTTTTTGCAAATACCTCCAATATTACACTTGCTCATAAAGATTATCATTCTAACCTAACAAATCAATTTGTTTAGTGACCTAGGGGTGCATTCATAACTAAATTAATCTTATAGCAGAGGCTTTCAAGTCACGTTTCATGAAGCCCTTAGGGCTGACTTGAGGTGGGATGGAAACCAGCCCTTCTACCTCCTCGTCAGCTGAAATGACTCTGTTTTACCTATATTGGAGTTCAAGATAAGATTTCATTCAAAAACATAGTATTACTACTTAAAAAATTATATATATATATATATATATATATATATATATATATATATATGAAATTTGCTGTCTTGGAAGATTCAACCAAAGTGTTTCACTGCTTAAAGGTACATATACTATAGATATTTCATTGAAGTAAAGCAAGCTTGTTAATGGTAACTTAAAAAGTTTTCAAGATAAAATGATCATGACCATTGTATAGGAAGCATTGGGACCTTGATCTACTTTTCTTCCATGTCTGATAATATACCCAGAAGTTTTCCAAGGAAGATTTTGATCCTGCCTTAGATATTTCCATGGTCCTCCTCCTTGAGCAGGTGGAGAGGCCTTACATTAAATTAATGAATATATCGTGATCACATATCTTAACATTCATAAAAGGGTGTCAAATCTACTGACTGTAGCTGACTGCTGCCATTTACGTTTCTACCCTTAATGTACAATGCAGAGTATTTCTACTTCTCAGAGAATGTACACTGAAATATTTACAAGTCAATACTTAACAAAAAGCTCAATATTGTTGATGGAGAACTATCTAATGGATACATAGTCCATTCTCCCCTCTGGTTCAGGGTCAGCAAATTTATGACACTACTCTACTACCATCCCTTCCAAGCCCTGGCCAACTTCTTTAATCCATAGCCCTTTCTTATGCTGCACCTAAATTCTTGCTCAAACGTGATTCTTCCCAACCATTTGTTCAGGCACTCAGTGGCATCTCATCAGTGTTGGCAGGCAGGATGAAATCCACTTGTAATTCCAACTCTAGATACTCTTAAAAGCCAAACTGTCAGAAAGCTGTGCATTTGAAATACATCATTTTGTCCCCTTGGAAGATTCTCTCTTAGAATTATGTTTTGGGCTTACGTCATCAGCTTACATTAGAATCGTAAGAACCAAAGAACTCTGAGAATTGTATCGTATTTATTGTACAGGGATTTTTGGAGTATCTGTCTTCTTTCTGAGGATTCTGTCTTAATATCTAAAGGACAGAGGTTAAGTAACTTGCCCAAGTTCATACAGTAAGGGACAGAGCTAGGAGCTGAATCAAAGGTTGCTGATCCCATATCCTCTCTAGGCCCTCAGATTTGCTCCCTGCCTTGGCTGCCATCTGCCTCCTCAACCTGCCTTCCTCCTGCATCTAGACATTCAGCCCTTTGCTTTGTTTCCATAAGTTTTGCTACCTTTTTTTTTTTTTTTTGCTGTATTCATTGATTCCATTTCTACCCTTCCTGTATTTTCCTGCCTCTTCCTATCCTTCCTCATAAGCTTTTTCTAGATAAACTCTTCCTGCATTTACTCATCAACCCGTTATAATCTGACATCTGCTCCAATCATTTTCCTGAAATTACTTTATTGGAAGTCACTGATGACCTCCTAACTGCCAAATCTGATAACGTCTTCACTCCTCATCTCGCCCCATCTCCTGGCAATTTGACAGTGGTGATTGTTTCTTCCTTCTTAAAGTCATCTCTCTAACTCTGACTTTAGTGACAAATTGTTTCCAATATCTCCTCTTATCTCTGACCGTGTCTTGGTTTTCCTCACTGGATCCTCCTCTTTGTCCCATCTAATGTTGGTATTCTCCAAGGATCTGCCGTTGTCCGTCTCCTCATTGCTTCAAGCCTGTTGATGTCATTCTCCATGCCCACAGTTTCAACTGTTATCTCTCTAAAGATAACCCCCACATCTACACTTTCAGCCCTGATCTCCCTCCCAAAGTCAGGCTATGCTTGTTACGTTTGTCTCTTTCACTAGAATGTAAACTATTCAAGGGCTGGGCTATATTGTCCTCATTTTTTGTTATCCTTTTATGCTTAATGTTATATCACAGGACCTGGACATAGTCTATGCTTAGCAATTTTTTAAAAAACAAATATTTTGCATACTTCCCCCTATATTTTAGTGGCCATCCAATGTCATATAAGAAGGCTTTATTCTTTCACAAGCATCCATCAAGTACTTACCATACACATGGCGTTGCTCTAGGAAAAGCATTTCCCTTTGGTTTTTGGACCATCTTGGGATCAGTACACATTTAATTCAACCTTTTTATCTTCCAAGTCTATATCTATAATTGTATTTTATCTACTCTGAGATGCACATTTCTTCACATTTTAATATCTTGGAAATCAAGATACATCTTACAAGGGATGTGATAAGAGAGCGTTGTGTCATAGTTTAATTAGCAGCATTTTTTAATGCTACATAACATAATTATACATCTTACAATCAATGGCATTTTAAATTCTATGAAATATAGTAATTAAGGTTTAGAAACTTCATTGTAATATATTTTATCATCTAAGAAATATTTCATTATTCTCAGTGTACTAGACTTTCTAAGGCAGGAAAAGAAATATTTTAAGAGGTTTTCAATAATAAAGATTAAAGCAAAAGGAAAGGGACTTCCGTGGGTACAGTAGGTTCACACTTCCAAGCATTTCCTCTGCCCTAAATATACTTCCATGATAGATAAAATACAAAAAGAAAGAGAAAACCAAAAAGAAATGGCTCAAACGCAGTTATGTCCATGACTCAGGAAAAGCGCAAAACTACAAACCATGAGTGGGTCTGCTGCTGGGACCTGTTGGGCTGCAGGCCTGGAATCAGGCAGTGGTGCCTGGAATTTTAGTGCCACAAAGAGGAGAACCAGAAGCAGACGCATGACTGGGAGCGTCCCTGCCCTGTCGCAACACATGCTCACACACACACACACACACACACACACACACACACACCCCTTTTGTAATTGGTGGGGTTTTGTTATAATTTTATCTTACATAGATCAAAAATCAAAACTACTGCATTTTATGATCTAGAGAATTCTCATGCTTAGGCTATTCCCCACTTCCCCTCCTCTCTAGGAAATCGTTTTTATTAATTTGTTGCTTATCCTTCCCCCATCTCTTCTTGAAAATATGTAAATTCTTATTTCTCTCCCTTTCTTACACAAAAGATAGCATACCGTATATACCGTTCTGTTCCTTGCTTTTTTCACTTAACTGTATATTCAGAAGATGGTGCCATATCAGGACATGGAGATTTTACTCATCGTTTTCATGACTGTGTGGACTTCAGTGTGCGCGAACCATGGTTTACTCAACCAGTTCTCTCTGGCTGGACACAGGCTATTTACAGACGTTCCCTGTCACTCACAATGTCACAAGGAGCAACCTTCTCCCTGTGTCATTTCGCACTCCCACACACCTTAGTAAATGGAGGCGAGTAAGAGCACTGCCAACCTGCTGCCTGAGGCTGCAGCTTCCCAGGACGTGGAGGAGTTAGCCGAGTGCAAGGACCAAGACACAGCCTTTCAACCAGGGACCGAGCTGCTCCCTGGAGCATTCTAGCATTGTGGGAGCTCCTAACGACCGTCAGAAGACCTGGTTATGGAGTAGAAGCTTGGGACGTGGGGTGGAGGTAATTACAAAACCATTAAACAGCGAGAGAGAGAGAAGAGAGAGAGGGACTTCAAAACAAATGTGTATATATATATGTAGCATATAAATATACATCTATTTCAGAAACAAAACATGTGCATATGTAATATGTATTACATATACTTTTAAAACTTAAATTTATGTTAATCTATTTTAAAGTTAGATGTAATAATTTTTTAATTGGGTCTGTACCGTAAGCCTAGACCAAGATCAATTCCCAACGGCTCAAAGATTTAAATGTAGAAAATACAAGTTCTAGAAGAAAACATGAATGGATTCCCTTATATATAAGAAAGCTATTTAGAAATATTATTATCAGAAACACTGGAATTTAAGGCAACAGGAATAAAAATACATGATAACCAAAGGCTAATCCTTCAAGAAGCTATAACAGTTATGAATTAGTATGCAACTAGCAACCTACCTGGAAATGTGTAAAATAAAAACTGACTAAATTACAGAGATTGGCGAGATCACAAGCATAGATTTTAATACAAAAGGAGTTTCTACCTACTATTACTTAACCAGAAATGTAAACTAACCGCGATGCCCATTCTTCTCTTGTTACAATCAACTGAGTCAGACCTCTCAGACTGAGCCCAAAATGTATGTCCCCTTAATGTCCAGCGGTGTCAGGACATATCTAGCAGAGTGCGCTAGATCAGCAGATGTCTGTTTGCTTAAAGGGCTAGGGAAACTTTGGGAGAAAAACTAGCCTAAATGATCCTGGTACTGACAGCTTCACCACACGTCCACATCCATCTTGGTCTTTGAGGGGGATAGGCAGCTAGGGTTTGAGCATGGTGTCCATGACTCAGGTTAAACTCCCGGCTCAGATCCCTGTGAGCACTCACTAATGGCTTCCTGTGGAGAGGCAGCTCTGGAAGCTCTTTGAATATCAGAGGTGATATTAAAAATATTTAACACCTGGGATGGTACAAGCATTGCCCAAACAGAACAGACAATCAACCCATCAGGGTAGATGCCAGCTGTGCCCTATGCTCTACCAGGGCACACCTGATGAATTTCAGCCCTGTCTGTAAGGACCACTTCACAAAACTTTCTATAGGACATCAAGGCACAGGGAGCTTTGATACTCCTCTGATAGAGTTTAATGCACAAAGCAGAGAGAGAGAACTCTGCCCAACTCTGGCAGATCAAGGACTGCAGTGCTTAGGGAGAGGGACCAGCAGCACCAACCAAACGCAACAGCAGCGCGTGGAAAGGGAAGCTTACGTAGATGAAAGGGGATAAAATGGGGGATGCCATGGGTAACTGATTAAATGTATTTGAGGAGGGAATAGAGTATGACAGTTAGGTGTGAGTTCTGGCATTAGCTAGATTTGAGATCGATCCCATTCTGCCTCTCACTGTTTAACACCAGGCAAGGGACTTGAAAGCCTCGTGCTTTGGACTCTCCTCTGTGAAATGGGGATGGCAGTGCTTTCTCAGTGCTCTCTGTTATTGCAGGTGGTGACAGGATCATGGGATATACCCACAAGTTCCCACCAGAAATACCCACAGGGCTAGTCCTGCGTGAGTTGGCAGGGCAAGAGCCAGTGACACAACAGCCACACGAGTCAGCCTCTTGAGCACAAGCAGAAACAGGGAGAAAGCAAAGTGGGACTTATTGAGCTATTGCTCATTTATTTCACTTCAGTTCCATACATATCATTTCCATAGGTAAAAACTACTATAATTCCTGCCGCAGGAAAATTTTAGGATATTGAGCATTCACCATTGTGGGCTAAGTACATACTATGAAGTGCCGTAGATCAGGGATCTCGAAGTAGATACATCTGACTCCTAACTCAGACACAAATTCAGAGCCAGCGGGAGGAAGAAGAAGGAGTCATGGATAACCATTAGCTTTCTGGTTGTGTGGCTAGGAGTCCCTTAAAGATAAGACATTCAAGAGGGGTGACAGGGTTGGAGGTGATGCCCAGCACACTGAGTATAGGACGACAGTTTCCAAATAGAGGGGAGGGAGGGTGGAGGAAGGTGCTAAATGTACATTATCTCATTTAAATACTATGCCATCCTTGGGAAGGAAGGATCGTTCTCACTATATGATGGTCAGAGGGACTGAGGTTCAGAGAAATTTAGTAACTTGCCCAAAGTCACACAGGCACTGAGATTTGAACCCAGGACCATCCTTCACCAGCTTTTCTCACTAAGCCAGGATGCCTCAATTCAGGAGAGAGAAAACTTAGTATTCCTCATTGCCGGATAGTTCTGATTGCTATTTCTTTCTCATCTATTTCATATTATGATAATGTTTTCCTGGAATTGGATGATATAATACTAGAAATTGAAGATGTTTATTCGCTACAAAGATTACATATGCAGGCTTCCTGTCATAATCAAGGGACGTTGCTCACATCATTTATGATTTCCAGTCTTCTCTGTATATGATAATGCTTATTTTAGGAAATCTGTTTTTACTAAGCCTGCTGATCTTCAAGAGGAAAACAGGCAGAGGCAGGACGGTGATAGACCCTCTTGATATTTATCTTAAGGAGTCTATCTTAAATTAGTTTGCTGGGAAGCACTGCATGTGATGAATGCTATAGAGTTTAAATGATACTGTGGATGCTCTCATAATAAAGCAAATGACTCTAATAAAACTATTTTGTTTCATTTCTTCATACAAAATTCATGTCTGAATTTCATCTAGGTCCTAAAATTTTAAATTTCCATAAGTTTTATGCACTATTAAATTTTATCACCACTGCATTATGCTTTTGAAACTGATTGTACAATCTAATTAATTCAGAATATTAACTACAATTTCCATAAAATGAATAGGATGATGTTGATCGGGGTGAGATGGAGGGCTGTGATCATCTCTTCCCCTTGCCCCAGGACCTCAATTATATGTACACTAAAAACCGCTTCTTTCGACGTCCCTCATCCAGTAACTTCAATTTGGAGGAACACAGCCAAAACCGAAAGTTAATTTAAAATGTCTCCAGATAGACAAAATAGCTATTTTAAAGACTTGTACTTCATTCCTAGGCAAAACTTTCTGACCCTCTATCAAAAGTTAGAGCTCCCTTTTTTTTTTTTCGCTTTTTTTTAGGCGGAATATTCATGAGTCATGTGACTTCTAAATCCAAAACAGACTACATATCAAATTAAAAGGATAATGGGGGTAAAGTAGATTCCTAGAATCTGTCTCCCTGAGAGAAGCAAGAAGCGTCTATTGACAGCCTAGTACGGTGAAAGAGAGGAAATCTACCAAAAGTGGATACAAAAATTCAGAAACCATGGCAGTCTAGCCAGAATATTTCCGGAGAGTTCAGCCGTACCTATGTCAGGAGATCCTGAGGGCCTCATCATACTATGGTACAAAAGGTGGTCAGTGCTCATGATGACTTGGGGACACCAAAGAATGGTTACATTCATGTTCTTTCTCTGTTTAAGAAAGAAGCAAAGTGCACAGTGTATTTTGGCAGGCTTTCCATCAGAGAGATTAAAATGTTATCAATTTAAAGGACTGTTTCAATCATTTGGAGAATCGACTTACTTGGAATATCACATTTCCTAACAATGTGAAATAAGTAAGGATCTTCTTATTTATTATAATTGAATCCTCTTTTTTCTGTTAAAAAAAAAAATAAGCCATGTAAACCATGATGGCATCATACACTCCAGATATCTCAAGAACCTACTGGCCTATGGGTACAAAGGAGGTCAAATTCTCATCCGTAATTCCAGACTTCCTATTCACAGCACCAAGCCCCATCACTGCAGGGCAGCAACACACCCCATTCGAAGTTGTCCTGTCATGTTCTTCTCTGTACGGAACCACCCTGCCAGCCAGAAGAACGTGGCCTCCTAGGGCTGTCACAGTCACAAGCCCCTGAGCGCACCAGCTTCTGGACCCCTGTGATCTCGCCATGCTGGGTGTTCAGCTGACATAGAGAGAGGGCATCTCACTCCACACTCTGTTGAAATCTGTCACCTGGCCCAGAAGCATCTCTGCTTGTGTCCCAAGTGCCACCTAGTACCTTAAGGTCTGGCTGGGGAATAGCCACCGTTCTTAACTCCCTTTCCTTTCTCTTTTGAGGTATCTACCCCAGACCTTCTCAAATGCCTCTCCCTAACATGCGTAGTCACGAATACAAACAGATTCCTGGAGCTGCCAGCTCGTGGGTTCAACAGACACACTTGCCTGGAAGCTGGACCTGGAATTTGGCTAGAGTATCATACCCCATAGTGTGTGTTTGAAATTCTTAAAAAAAAAAAATTATAAAGTAATGTTTTTGTTTTTGTTTTTTAATCATGGAAGCTTTCCCTGAAGCCAAATCTTTCTCAGAAACTCAGCTCCCTTCTTCCCTTTCGCCCTTTCCTGGGAACTGCCACGTTTCTTTAACCCACACAGCAGCATGCCAGGCTGAGGGCAGTCATTTGGTAAAATCTGACCATGACCCCTCTCCCATTATTATCTCTTTCACCAATTGGATTCTCAATTCATTCTTCACTATTTCACTATTCATCACTTCACTAAATACGTTTTAATCACTATTAAAAAATAGCATTTCGCCCTTCTCTAAAAGAGCATGCTCTTGGGCTCCCGCCTTGCCCACTGTCTCTGGCAGTCCCCATTCTGTCTCCACCAGACCGGACTCCGTGCTAGGTCAGGAGTGTGTGCCACGCAGGAACAGAGCTTGCTTGGACGTCATTCTGCGAGGGGAACTGCACGCTCAGTGTGGTCACTGCAGGCACAAGAATCCTGACCCCGTAGAGTTGGAGAACCCATCGTGTGCAGGGATCTCTCTCTAAAAACCCCTACGTTGAGTTTTGTTTCAGGACTTGAGGAAGACAGCCAAATGGATTAAGTGAGAATAATCAAACTCTCATTGTGGCAGAAACTCTGTATAATTTTCTAAACAATTATGCATACTTGTATAAACTGATCAAAAATAATGTTCTATGATTACTATAAAATGATTCTATTGTTAACTCTTTGGGAACTCCTCCTTAATGTGAGTAAAGGAGAATCTTGATCCTATCTATTCTGGTCCATCTGGATCCTCCTTATAGTCTGACAGATCAGTGTTTGGGCTCCTAGAGAGCATATAATAGCTTCTCATTGTAGTTTTAATTTGCATCTCCCTCCTGACAAGGTTGAGTAACTTTTAATATGTTTGTTGGTTATTTTTTGAAATGCCTTTTCAGGACTGTCACTCATTTTACTATTGCATTGTCTTATTGATTCGTAGGAGTGCATTATCTGTGAAACTTTTGTTGGCTAGATGTATTGTAAATATCTCCTCCCATCCTGTGGTTTGCCTTTTCACTCTCTCAATAACGTCTTTTGATGGACAGAAGTTCTTAGTTTTAGTGTAGTCCACTTTGTAATCTTTTCCTTTATGGGTAAGTTAGGGTGACCAATAATCCCAGTTTCCTAAAGGATTTCCTAGGACATGGGCTGTCAATGCTAAAACAAGGAGAGTCCCAGGGACTCCAGACAGGTTGGTCACCTTAGGCTGGTTGGCTCTTGTTATTTTGGGGGAGGGGTCCTGTCATGTCACAAATATATTTTCCAGTGTTATCTTCCAGAAGCTTTATTTTTTTATCTTTCACGTTTACGTCAAACATCTATCTGGAATTGACTTTTTGTGTGTGACGTGAGGTAGGGGTCAACATTCCCTTTTTTCCCCGGATGGATGGGTACCAACTGACCCAGCACTATTTATGGAAAACTCCAACCTTTCTCCATCGCTTTGCAGTGACACCTTTGTCATAAGTTACGTGTCATAAATCAGTTGTGCAGCCTTGTGTCTGGACTCTTTATTGCGTTCCATTCATCTATTTGTCGCTGTCTGTGCCATATTACAGTATTCTATTTATTTAGCTTTATAATAGGTCATGATATCCAATAGCATAAAAGTCCTCTGACTTTCTTCTTTTTCCTTTAACTGCCTTGGCTGTTCTTGACCCTTTGCATTTCCATATAAATTTTAGAACCAGATTGCTAATTTCCTGAAAAAAAAAAAAAGTGTGTTGCTGGGGCCGGCCGCGTGGCCGAGTGGCTAAGTTCGAGTGCTCTGCTTGGGCAGCCCAGGCTTTCACTGGTTCGGATCCTAGGCACTGACATGGCACCGCTCGTCATGCCACGCTAAGGCAGCGTCCCACATGCCACAACTAGAAGGACCCACAACTAAAAATATACAACTATGTACCAGGGGGCTTTGGGGAGAAAATGGAAAAATAAAATCTTAAAAAAAAAAAAAAGTATTGGAATTTTGATTGAGGTTGCATTGAATCTCAAGGTTACTTTTGGGAAATTTGACATCTTTACAAAACTCAATATTCTGGTTCATGAATGGATTATACACCTATATATATTTAGGTCTTTTATTTCTCTCATCTACGTTTAATAACTTCCCCGAATAAGTTTTTTTGTCTTTTTTTGCAGGGAAAGTTTTGCCCTGACTAATGCCTGTTGCCAATCTACCTCTTTTTTTCCCCTGCCCCAAAGCCCCAGTGCATGTTTGTACGTCCTAGGTGTAAGTCGTTCTGGTTCTTCTATGTGAGCCCCTGCCACACTATGGCTACTGACACATGAGTGGTGTGGTTCTGCGACAACGAAATGAACCTGTGCTGCCAAAGTGGTGAGCATCAACTTTAACCACTAGGCCATCAGGGCTGGCTCCTGAGTGAGTTTTTAAATAAACCTAAATTCCAAACCTAATGAATTAGAATCTCTAGGAGGGAGTGGTGGTTATGACTGGGAATAGTTTGGTGCATATTCTCCAGACTCGATTCAATGCTTAAACAAATATAAATGGGTGCATCTGTCAGCAGAGGGGATCTGGTCCTTTGAGATTTCAGTATAATTGCCTTAAGACTCCTAACTCATATTTTGTGCTAACTCCAATGCCTGTCCTTCTACTTCCCTCAATATAATATTGCAAATTCCTGGAAGCTTATGGTCACCTGGTGACTTCTGGCACTGAACCCTGCTCTCCCTGACCTCTGGATCTCACTTTTACCCCACTGCCAGGATCTCTTCTCTTCTTCACAACAACCTAAACAATCCGTGGGCCCCGCGGTAGAAGTTAACCCTTTTTCCTGTTTCCTCTCTTTATCCTGTGTTTCAAGTAACTTCACTCTACACCCCTAGACTCCACTCTGGCCCACCTTTACGTATCCAAAGACACACGTAGGTGCTCTGATAAAACAAAAACCATCCATTCTGAGTCTCACATTTTAGCAACAGAGTGGTGATGATTTAAAATTTCTGTTTCCTTTTTTTCTTTCTCACCACTCCTGCTTCCACAAGTTTCTATAAGTAGAAGGGACTAATTGGAGATAGTTGCTTCCCCATACATAAAAATTATTTTAGAAGTATTCCAGCTTTCAGAAGTGGAGGGCTTCTTATATACATATATACACAACACACACATCTATCTAAATGTGTATATATGTGTGTATATGCATGTATATGTGTGTATACGTGTATGTGTATACACACACATTTACATTTATTTTTAAACTAGTCTCCATGCTAAATTCAGTTACGGTCATTTTTAAAGCGGTTCTTCTGTGAGTTTCAGGTATGCGGTCATGTTATTTGCCCATAACAATAATTTAGAAAAGACAACAATTAAAGGAAAAAACTTTAGACTTTTAGAAAAGTGGTGAGCACTTTGTGGCTTGTGGGTGGATGCTTCTGACCTTGCATTTTGATCTAATTTCATAAAAAGACAGCAAGAGTTCCCCGCTTTGCTCCTTCCTTACTGGGTCTAGAAATTCATATTTATTGACTACACAGCAGCCCTAATTTTTTCCTGAGTTTATACCATTTTTATGAGGAGAGAAAAAAAACAAAGCCATTTTCATTTTGGAAAAAAAAACGAGAGTGGGGGTTGTAAACTTTTTATTTTATGCTTTTATATTGGTTCTTACATAAAAAGATTGCCTACCGCTGGTTTAGGATTCAGGGGTTAATTATATTCATTTGCATTTTTAAAAACACATTTGTGCCAGAAAATGCTCCAGAATGTCTTCCCTCTGTCCTAGGCAACTCTGCATACTCACAGCCTGGAGCTCTTCTGAAGTCGTTGATCCACAGCAGATCATTGCTTTCGGAGAAGATAAATTTTGCTACCAAAATGGGCCATCACAAAAGCAAGATTTGTGAATCAAGCTACTCTAAATGGATTTTTAACTAAGTTATATATTAGTAATTTCAACCTGCTTTATATACTCATACCCTTAAAATTTCCTTCCAGTGTAATTAAATGACTTTGCACTCCAAATGCAAGGAAAAGTATGTACTGATAATAACGTTGCAAAGGGGAGGTAGAAGGATGAGGAATATGGCGGAGGCAGAAGAAAACTGCTAAGGTTACAGTTTCAAAAGACTTTCTAATCTTTGGGGTGGAAATAGCAGAAGTATCCAGATCTTGAGCATTAGAAGCTTTCTATTTGAGGTGCTCAGAACTCTGACACAGATTACTCTGAAAAGTGTCACATATGCATTCCCACAGGGATTTGTGTAAATCTCATCTACACGATCAAGCACTGTACATGCATAATTTGACAATTTCAAATCTTAGCAAGAGTTAGGAGTACATTATTTTGAGTCATAGCATTTTTCCCTTATTGAATGTCATCCACACAGCATTAGCAGCTTTTGAGTTATGGCTCCCTTGAAATGTTTAAATTGCTTTAAGTAAAAAGAAGTTGCAACACCTCATTTGGTAAAGGAGGCAAACCTCGCTAAGAGAGGGCTTGTCTCCAGCTCTTACCTTTGTTGTAAAGGAAGATGGTGATCCAAGTGCAGGCGCCTATCTCTTGCACTAAAAACATGTTCTTTCTGATGCTTAAGGTTTATCGACCTTTTACTAAGATAGAAAGTAAGTCAAGGGGGCCAGGCCTGTGGCCGAGTGGATAAGTTTGAATGCTCCACTTTGGTGGCCCAGGGTTTCGCCAGTTGAGATCCTGGGCACGGACCTAGTACTGCTCATCAGGCCGTGCTGAGGTGGCATCCCACATGCCACAACTAGAAGGACCCACAACTAGAATATACAACTATGTACTGGGGGGCTTTGGGGAGAAGAAGAAGAAAAAGAAGAAGATTGGCAACAGATGTTAGCTCAGGCGCCAATCTTTAAAAGAAATAAAGTCAAAAGTCCTAACCTGTTTTTCAGCCTCAGAAACTGACATTTATAGATCACAGCTTATGAGTCATGTTTTTTGCTTTTTTTTCTTTTCCCATTCAGGAAGAGTTGCCCTGAGCTAACATCTGCTGCCAATCCTCCTCTTTTTGCATGTGAGCTGTCTCCATAGCATGGCCATTGACAGATGAGTAGTGTAGGTGCGTGCCTGGGAACTGAACTCAGGCCGTGGATGTGGAACACACAGAACTTAACCACCAGGCCACTGTGGCTGGCCCTGATTTTTATTTTATGACTGTTAACTCCTTTAAATTTTTCAACAACCCTAGAGAAAGTTATAGAGCCCACTTCATAGATGAGGAAACTGAGGCTCAGAGAGGTTGAGTGACAGCCCAAGGTTCACACATTAAAAGGTGAAGCCATGCTTCCAGTCCAAGTCAGTGTGTCTCCCTGACAGCTTCCCAGGCAGCCAAGGCGATCCTTGCTCTGTATTTTGAAACTGCTTTCATAGTATATGCTCACTTGAAAAATGCCAGGAGCATTTAGTGTGTGCTGTTAGAATAACAACTGTAGGTATGTTGGCAAGATACAAAGCACCATCAGCACAGAATTTTTCTGAACACAGTCTGCACAGTTTTCTGAAAGAATAGCTACAGTAATAGTAATAACAATAATGACATCTTAAATTTGTGCAACATAGAACAGTTGACAAACACTCTCACTTGTTGTCTGCATATAGTATAGATTATATAGACCTAGACACGTTCATAGATTTCAACTTGAATGCCAATTCCAATGACTGGTAGCAGCTGCCTGGAATTCTATACTGAAAAGAATCCTGAGGATCATTCTAGGATCAGTAGGAATCAGGGCCATGACTGATTCTTCGTGTCTGCCATGGCAAAGGAGTTAGGCGTTACGGCACATTAGTGATATGTTTCCTGTCTCTTATCTATTCTAGTCTACTCTTTCCACAAATGAACAGATGACTTGTCTCTGGTCACGTAAGCAGCTGAGCTGAAACCAAAGCTCATTTTCCTTCAATCCATTGTCATTGTTATTAAACCATGTTATAAGTGGAGACATTTAAATATTTTAATATTCAGGACTGGAATTTATTATAAAGTTTTGAGCTCAGTAATGTTTACTCTAGAACAAAATTAGATGCTTTCTCCAGCAAATGCAAATAAGACTTGCTACAATTTGTGACTCGTTATGTAGGAATGGCTGCAGGCTGGCAAGTGCTGGGTTGGGGGTAGGGGGGCGGTGTACATACTGCAGGTGGGACTAACGTGTGCCAGGCTAGCTTCAGCTGTTACCTAACTGACAATACCTAGAAAGTCCAAGAAACTCAAAACCCTATTCAAAGGCCAAGGACCTTTTGATAATGCCAGGGTAGCCTCAACATGGCTTTGGAGGTCACACCAAGTCTCTAAGCTGACACAGCAATAAGTGTGACCAATCTTTTAGCTCATTTAGAGTCTCCCTCCAGTGTTTGCAAGAAGCACATCCAGTGTCTTGAGAATTTTACTAGTGTAGTGTTAATGCAACTTAGCATAAAAAGGTAAGTGAAGATTAGTAACTATACATATACAAGGAGTGACACAAGATGACCTTTGGGAATGATGGCAAAATCTACCAGGCTATTATGGCTCATTCAGAGTAAAAGTGGTACCGGCTGTAAAACCATTGAGTGCAATGAGACTGGTAAAGAATAGCTATACAGCAGAAAGCCTGTACCGTCCCCAGTGTAGGTCACGGGTTCAGACACGGAGGCCACACTCTCCTCTGTCAGCAGCGTTATCTTTGAATACAAAAGACAAGGAGGGACATATTATGTAGTCAGCTGTGGCCATCAAAGGCCAAACAGCTTTTTCTTCCAGCTGGAGCAACCTGCTTGACTACACAATACCCAAGACCCAGGGCAGTTGAGAGGCAGGACACCCCACCCCTCTGCTTAGTCCCAGCCACCTCTGAGAGAGCAGCCGGGGATTTCTTAGAGCTTTACACTCTGCCTTTGTTGGCTGTTTCCAAGGTGACAAAGTGTTCTGTCCTTTGCTGTAAATAAAGACAGGAGCAAAGGGATCCAGCCCTTTCCTCCTCCTCCTCCATTAGCTTCTGTCTCGTTCAGTTGCATGCTTCTTGTGAGGGTGCGTGTGAAAGCCCTGTTCCCCAGAGTCAGGCCTTCCCAGGGTGTGCATTCGCTTGTTTGTTTTATGTGCATGTGGAGCCTTGCTGTCGGTCAGGGAGCCTTGTACTGGCACTCAAGGGCCTCTGATTCTCCCTCTTCTCACTCCTACCTTACTCCACAATGTCTTCTCATCAGGAGAGGAATAAATTAACATGCTGTTGAAGATTGTAATTTATGTTCCCAATTAGTCATTGAAAGGATTATATTTTCCCAAACTATTGGCATGTGACATGGTTTGGCCAAATGTACTCACAGAGGAAGTGACATATGCCATGTCTGAGCAAAGGGCTAACACATTGCACATTGCTGATATGTGATCAGGGCGAGAAACAAGACTTGGCAGTTGTGAGCTGCTGAGATTTGGGGGAATGTTTGTTACTACAGCGTAACCTCGCAAAAGCTGACTAATTAAATACGGGTGGCTCGAGACAGAGGGAGTAAACAAGAAAATGGGCCAGGTGGGAACTGCATCCAACTGGATGCTTTACACCAGCCCACCCTGGCCTAAAGGGCATAGCAGTGGTTGTGCTTGAAGTGACTCTTGCCTTCCAGGAATGCAGGTCCATAGCTGCTCGACTTTCCAATTTTTAAGAGCATATTAGGAATCCAGATTCTGATGTGAATTCTACCAGTTTTTCAACATTCAAACTAAATTGTCTAAATAATACAAATACTACAGCCCCAAATTGGGCATCAGGATCCAGTTTGTAAACTCTGTTCTATGTTAACCTAACATAGCAAAACTGGTCTGTTCATCCTTCTCCAACACCACTCAAATTCCCTCCTCCCTGCTGTTCCCTATGCTGTGCCCTCCCGTTCTTCCACTTGTCTCCTAAATTTCCCTCTTTCAAGGCCTTTGTCAAGTTTTCCTTCCTCCATTTCCCAACTAGACTATCCATTCTTGAACTTATAAATTCTATTGTAGTTAGCATTTTGCATGTCCCTCCTGTGTTATTTATCTTCTTAGACACACACTCCACCTTTGAAAGTCTATAAGCCTAGTGAGGACAGAGACCATAGTTTATACTTTTTGGCATCCTTAGTGCCTTGAAGACATAATAGGTACAAAATGAGTGTTTTTATGCAATAGCTTCTTGGTTCAGAGGAACACCACTGTCAATTATCTGCTTCTGAGGTTCTTGAAAACAAAGGATGAAGCCCAGAAGGAGCCAGATTCTCGGCATTTAATTACCTATTTTTCTCATACTAAAGGGTACAGCTCATTACAAAACAAATAAAATAATAACTCAGGTTTGAATGCCACACACACAAATCTCGTTAACACCTGGGCTTTTTTGTAGATTAAGTTCTGTCTGCAGTGATATGTAGTTAGGGATAGAATCCTGGAGTTAATCCCCTTCGGCTGGGATTGAGTTAAGCTTTATGTTGTCCGTCCTTCAAAGACCCCTATTATAGCTTGTTTTATGCCTCAACAACCAAAGTAAGTTAGGGCGTTCAGTTGAGTTCTTAAAGAAGGACATTTAATTTTTCAAACTGCTGGGACATCCTTTCCAGCGCTTTTTGGGGAGGGTCCTACCGTGTGCCACAGCCACTGCAGGGTTTTTGGTGAGCCTCAGTATAAGTTTGTGGAAAGATCAAATGAATTAAAGAAATGCTTTCATAATGCAGGTTTTACTTCTCCAGCAGAGAAAGATTAAACTCCCACCATTATCCTCTACTCTTTCGTAATTCAAATTGGTTTAACCCCTATAATTTTCACTGCTTTTGAAGTAATTCTGTACTAATAGTCCTCCTAATTTCTCTGAGAACCTAATTTAAACACTAGGAGAATCCAGTTCTTTAATTTGCAAGTACTTATAACAAGTGTTTTCTTATATTTTAAAAGTGTTATTCAATGCATATGCAAAAAAGGGCCAAATAACACCCAAAGGTATTAAACCAATTACTAGAAGATATAAGACCAGATTGGTGCTAGGAAAATAATATCAGAGTCAAAACAAATCACTTGGAAGTGAATCACTTCCCTTTGGCAACTGAAATTAATTTAAACAACCCCCCCCCCAACCCCCATGGTTTTGTCTGACATTTCTTTCAAATGCCAATGAGCACCTCACTTTGTCAAATTAGACAAATCCAAGCTGCTGGTATTATGCGACTTTGAAGCCATATGGCCATATATCTAGGATGTTCCGGGACACTCTGATTTCATGTAATTTTAATCTTTTTAATAAATGCTATTTGTTAAATAAATAATGAAATATGAAGTCATTTTATATCATTGTAAGGCTTCATATAATTAAATTCACAAGTAAGAAAACATTCTCTATTACCATCCAATTTAATTCAACAAACATTTACTGACAACTTTATGATATGCCAGTTAGGTCAAGGGGATCTAGAGGTAAATATGAAATAATCCTACTCTCAAGGATATTACAAAGTAAACAATGAATTATAATTTGGTGATTCATGTGTAACAATCAAAAGACATTTCAACCCCAAGGGAGCATAGAACTTTATTTAGTCTGGAGGTGGGACAGTAGCAGGGGACACATCCCAGAAGAGGTGACTCCTTGGTTGGGTTTTAAAGGATGAATAGGAGTTCACTGGGTGCATCAGGGGGTGGCCCCTGGCATTCCAAGCAGAGGAATAGCCTGTATGTGTCTTGATTTCTTGTTTAGGAAAGTAGAATCATCCTATAGAGATAACAGAACCCAGAGCCTAAAAGAGAGCTATTGGCCTAATGATATTTATTGCCCTTCAGAAATGTCTCTGGAATTTTAATTTTGGCTTAAAATATTCTCCAGCTAGCCTCAGTTGGGAAGAAAATTTATTATTGGGTACAGTTTTGCTTGTTTAAAAACTGTAAAAATCACTTCTTGGATTTTATTTTTGTTGGTTGTGAACAAGAATGATCACTATTTTCGTATTCTTAAAAGAAATGCATATCCTGAACAATAATCGCTTTCAAACAGTCAAAGGAGAAGACGTCTCTCCTGGCATCTTCAGTTCTTCCTTTACCACGTGTACATTGGGTGGCCACCAAGCACAAGACGCTTGTTGGGCATTGTGTCAAGTGCCAAGTTGTATGTGACGTTTCTCCGTTCTTGAGGACTTCCCCTCCCGGAGAGAGAGAGGGAGGACCCCTTAGGGAAACGACCTGGATCTCTGCGCTCAGGGTGAAGACATCTCAAAGTTCACAAGATGCAGACAAACACTTCTGGCAGCTTTTTGGAGATCTCGGCCGATCCTGAGAAGCCTGCCAGCTCTCACCTCCTGATGTGATAGAGAGGGAGAGGAGACCCAGCTTCGGCAGGTGTTCCTTCACACCGTAGGGAGGACGATGAATCTCTCCCTGACTCGCTGTGAAAGGCTCCTAAAAAGCTGCGCGAGCGCAATTCTGGCTAAAAAGGAACTCAGGAAAAAATAGCCGAATTACTCGCCACATTTCCTTCTCCTCCCCCTTGCATCTTCTGGTGGCCCACGTCATCTCAGCAAGTGCACTCCCTGCTGCCTTTCTCCCCACCGCACCTCTTAACTGGCGTGTTTTTAGAGCCTGAACACAAGACAAGCTTAGTCCACTTCTATGGCACACAATGAATGCCATGAGCGAGCGGCCTTCCAACTGAGCTGAAACCTGCCTACTGGTGGGACCAAGACAAATCAGAAGGGAAAGCTTGGTTTGTTGGAAATCAATAGTTTGTAAATTCACAGAGCATGTTTTCTTTTACAAGACACTTGACACATCGGACATTCGCTCTCATACATTTATAAAAAGAAAAGAATAGCCTATCCACAGTGTTGATGGTGAGGGTGCTGGGGCAGAGAGAGAGGGAATGATCTGAACATAATCTGGAGTTGGCGATAGCCCAGTAGTCCACTACCTGGCCATGATCTCAGATGTGAAGGAGAATCTGAAAGTTTGGAGAAAGATAGTTTCTTCCAGGCTGAAAGCATACAACATGCCCTCCTAACCAAAAGGAGAGTCTTCTGCTGTACAAACCCAAAGTAACTAATAATTGCAAGGGCCTCTATACAGTAAAAATGCACCAGAATAGGGCTTTGATGGAATGTGTCCTTGAGAACTTGGAAAGAGAAAATGAAGTGTCTCTCATCGAAGAGGAAAATTAGGATGATCTGGTTATTTTAAACAAGCTACTTAGACTTTAACATATGCTTTTACCCCACCCCCACATAATGTATTCTGAAAAATCTGCGTGGAAAGTAGACATATAAGAGAGAATAAATGGATTTATGTGTATAATGAGAGTTTCATTTTCAGAGTATTAAAAATCTCCTAAAGACCATAATTTCACCCTGCCTTTTAGACAGAATCTTTAATGATCTATTTTAAGCATTTTATTTTGATGGGGTTTTTTCCTTCATAATTTAACACATTGAATTGTGGGGTTTTTTTATGTTGACTACATTAAGTTCAATGAACATCTGTTTTAGGCTAAAGACTAACCCCTTCAGCACAATGATTTTCATCTTTGTCTCAAGTCTGTTAAATTAATGAGAACTTTGACTTCTATCATTAATAAAAGCACTTTCCTTCTCTGTTCTCCAGTCATTAAAAAACTTTTTATGTATGTCAAAGTAAAACGTGTGTACATATATACTCAATAGTACTATAAGTTTTAGAATTTAAAAAATATACCCATATGCCCCATCTCTCCCCATTCCAATGCTTGCTCCCAGTGCCAACCATATAAAAATCTTTTAGCTATGTCTTCTGGTTTTTTTACTCCTACATTTCTAAATATGTTTAAACTGTTAATTTTTTCCAATTTTTCTATTTTATTTTCTGTAAAGATTGGCCCTGAGCTAACATCTGTTGCCAATCTTCTTTTTTTTCTTCTTCTTCTTCTTCTCCCCAAAGTGCCCCGGTACATAGTTGTATATTCTAGTTGTAGGTCCTTCTGGTTGTGCCATGTGGGATGCCACCCCAGCATGGCCTGATGAGTGGTGCCATGTCTGCTCCCAGGATCCAAACTGGAGAAAACCTGGGCCCTTGAAGTGGAGCACAGGAATTTAACTGCTCCGCCATGGGCTGGCCCCCAATTTTTTTTATTTTAGACATTATTTCCTTCAAATGATAGAAGAGGAGGATTGAATTTCCTTGCCACTCTCCCCCGTCCCCAGCCACCATATACATCTTTCCTCGTTTTCTGTCTACCAGTAGAGCTATGTCACTATTATTTTAATTAAATCAATGTTCAGAATTATACTAACCAACATAAAAATCAGAATTGACATTTTATTGCTAGGTAGACACATGTCACAGTTGAACCACTGAGTCAACTTTGAGTTTATTTACTGTCAGGTACTACATTTTTTCCCAGGTACTATCTTGGTTTATGTTTGCTTAGTTTTCCAGGTAATTGTTACTAATTCATCCCCAAACTTTCTAAGAGGAATACAATAGTCTTCTCAGTATGGTCAACATCAGTAAGTTGATCAGTTTTATGTTTCTTCCTATTCTTGAATCTCTCCCTCCAGGGTCCTCGCCATCCGTCCGCCCCGCACCGCTTGCTCTTGAAGCCCACCATCCTGGGGCTTCCCTTTCCAGCAGCCCGAGAAGCCCCTCGCTCCGCTCCTGTGCTGTGTCCTCTCCTTGCACGAGCCCACATTTTCCTCTTGCTTGGCTTATCTCCTCATTCTTTTGGAACAAATTCACCAGTAGCTTCCAGAGGAAGTGTACACAAGAAATACTTTTTATTTTATTTTTTGAGACCATAACCAGTCTTAATTCTACCCTCTAACTTAATTAAATATTTAGCTGGGAATAAAAATCCAGGTTGGAAATAATGTTCTCTCAGAATTTTGAGGCATTGTTGCAAAGCCTTCTAGCGTTCAGCATCGCTTTTGAGAAATACAATTCCTGATCCTTCGAATCTTTCTTATTTTTTCTCCCTGAAAATTTTTCAAATCTTCTCTTTCCCCCTATTGTATGGGAAGTTTTCTTTTATTATTTTATTGATAATTCCTCTCCTTTATTCTTTCTTCATCTTTTTGGAATCTTTTTGTACCTCACAGATTAATCTAAATTCTTGTCTTTTTTCTTCTATTTTCTATTTGTTTGTCTCTTTTCTTCCACACTCTGTAATATTTTCTCAAGTTGGTCTTCCAACTCTTCCATTGGGCTTTTAATTTTGGGTTTTATTATTTTATTTCTCATTTTCTAAACATTCTTTTTCCATGACATCATATTCATATTTAATAGATGCAAAATATTTTTATATGTCTGAACATGTTATTTATACTTATTTTGAAATTTACTTATGCTCCCTGAATTGTCTTTCTTTCTTCTAAGATCTCTTTTTTTTTGCTTATTTTGTTTTTTTGTCTTTAGAGTTATAGGATTTCCTCGAATATCTGGTAGTCAATTCATATTTAACAATGAGACACTGAAAATCTGATTGAAAGTTCTATGTGCACAGGCAGAATTGTTAACTAATGTGCTAACCATAAGAAACTACTGTTCATTGGGAGACCCCCAAATGTCAGTATCCGTAGGTCTTTTTTCTTGGGATGGTCAGTTTCCCCAGAGGGGAATCTTCTCAACTTCTTCTGAGAGTGGTGGGTAGGTCCAAGATATATGTCTAGGTGGTAGCATTCTGGGACTCAAGCAAAGAATATGGGGGTGCCTACCATTCAGTCGGATGACTTTCAGTTAATCCCTCTGTTTTCAATTTGGTGCCTTCCCCCTACCTTTAGCAGTGCTAGGTGTCCCTAAGTTCAGAGATGCTCTGCTTCTATCCCTGGGCAGCAACGACTTCCTTGCTGTTGGGGTCAGGGAGGGATGCCACACAGCTACTTAGACCGAAGGAGGAAACCTGGGCGTCTGACTGCTCTTTATATAGACTTTCAACCAATATCCTAGTTGAGCGTTCCATCCCACGTTTAAGCCTTTACAACTACCTGTTGTCTTGAATTCCTTAATTCTGTCAGTAGAATAAGTATGCTCTTTTGGTAAATTCTCTCTTCTGCTAAGTCAGAAACCACTCATTGCTTCATTGTCCCTCTTCCAAAAGTTTATTGATATCTCTAAACTGTTGTCATCTTCTGTTCCTTTTTCTTTTTCTTTGTTTGTTTATACCTTTTTTTTTCAGTGTTATTTTAGTTGGGTTTTAGGAGGAAACAGAGATGAAAAGTTGTGTTCAAACACTCAGGTTTAAGTAGAAGTCTCTAATGTTCTATTTTTTATAAAATAACAAAAAATTCAAATAATTGACAACCAAAACAATTGCAGAGCCAAAAATGCTGCTGTTGGAACTGAATGAAGTGGCTGGCAGGCACCGCTCCCATCTGAGAGTTTGAAACATCCTCCTGTTAGCAGAGTACACGTGTCTGAATTCCACATATGAAAGGCTGAATGGATGAGTATGTCAGCTGCAAGAAAGCCGCACAAAGTAGGTCATAATCAGCAAATTATGCCAAAATAATGTATTTCCATGACTGAGTGATGGGTTATATAAAGGGCAAGAAACAGATATACAATGAAAATTGGGATTTTATTAAGTTTTTCTTATAGCCAAACTAGGAAGATGTGGTTTATCCAAGTTATACTGAACATTTTAATATGTAGGAACCCTCCAAAATAGTTCCTTTACTTTTGAAAAACTATATCTCATATTTCTAAAAAAATCTACAAACATTAAAGAAGTAAAACAAAAAACAATATTTCATCACTTGGAAATGTTTTAGACATTTTTTCATGTAAATAAATATAAATATAACCATTTTTAATAGTTGAAGGATATACCATTGTATTATGTACTATAATTTACTTAACAACCTATAGCCAGATTATTTCCAAGTTTGGGGATATTATAAACAAAATCATAATGAAAAACTTTGGGCATATACACTCTTGCTCAGGATTTCTAGCAAATGTAGCTAATGTACTCTAGGATATCTATTTATTGAGAAAATGCACAATGATCAAAATCTCATATGAAATTAGCAATAATCTTAAATGGACTTGTGATTTATTACTCATAATAGCCTTCAGGTACATTAAAAAAATAGAAATATGCATATATATAAAATATTATTTATAAAAATCTGCAAACAATGGGAGCTATATAGAAATCTAAGAATAACTCCATGCTCGTGCATCCTCCCCTCCCCCCCAAAATCTAATGACACATTAGTTTGGAATTATTGGGGAGACTGTGTTAGAGGGTATCCAGTTGGTTTGAAGCCATCAACAAAAGCAGGTAACGTTAAGGACTGCCCACAGAGCTTGACTCAGGCATCGAAGATCTTCATCAACGATTTAGATGATGGGCTTTTAGTGCGCTCATCACTTTTCCAGAGGATAAGTTGAGTAGCGTTGTTTGTGAAGATTTGAATAGAAGGCAATATTATCTTCTAAAAATGGAGAGGAAAATGTCTACTGAATAAGGAAGCAAACTCCTTATAAAAAGCAGACATAACATAAGAGAAAGGCCTGATGGTTTTAGTGGGCCACAAGCTGCAAGAGGGGTGTTCTTTTTGAGATAATCATGGTAACAGGATATAGTAACAGGAGTAACATGTTCAAGGCCAAGGTGTAACCCATACTGGATGGTTTTCCAGTGGCCCAACAGGGGCTAGTGGTGTGAATTTTTACCAGTATACCTGATGCTCCTAAAGAAACACATAGTCAAAATAAATTAAAACTAATCATTTAATGTATTTCCATATGCACAATGCCTTCAGTGATGGGTTTGATTGTAATTGGTTATATTAATTGATTCTCACTGCTTTCTACAAATTGTACAAATCAGTATTTTAAGCTAAATACTCTCTCTCTTTTGTTCATTTGCTTGTTTGGTTAGTTGTATTTTTCCCCTCCAGGCTGATGATAGCATCTAGCTCTGGATGGCTCCTGCTGCCTAACTCCCTGGATGCTTGCACTGCCAGCACATGTGAAGATCCTTTAACCAAAGCTCATAGGTAAGTGATGCAGAAACAATGCTGAGTTGCCAAATTGCCCCAGCCCCTGGATTTTACTGCAAATTTATGTTAAATCAAGAGGTACTAAAACTAGTAGGCCCTCCCAGCCTACCTCATTTTGGGATAAGAGCTTCAATCAAATTTCGCATTCATCCTACCCCAGGGAAAATCAGTGTCCAGCTGGGGCTGGATGGATGCAGGCCGCTGGTTCCAGAAGCTGCCTTAGCACAGCACAGCCTGACCTGAAGAAGCCAGAGGTTCCCTGGTAGCTCCAATGACTTCTGGGGACTGGAGCAGCTGGTGCACTGCTTATCCTTCTGTGTTCAGCCCAGGCTAAGAGGAGAGACTTTGACTACCAGAAGGGAGGCTGAGGTGGGGTGGGGTGCAGGGCTGTATCTTGTGGGTCTGCTCCCAGGCAATATATAAGTGAAGGAACTCATCATAGCCCCTGATCTGTGGGTAGCTCCCTCTGGGAACTTGGTTTTGCCTCTCCACCACTCTGAGCCTCAGCTTTGCTTTCTCTTAGTGTGAATGAGAATGCCCTCTTTGAGGCAACGTTTTTGGAGGATGAAATTGAATAATAATAGTAGCTAAATCTACTGAGTATTTACTACATGTTTTCATGTCCTTCTCTGCTAATTTGAACATCTGTGTTGGCTCTGGAGCGGGCCAGTCAACTTCAGTTGATTGATTATTCTCCTCAATCTGGGTCGTGTTTTCCTGCCTCTTGGCCTGCCTAGTAATCTTTCGTTGGACACCACACGTTGTGAATTATATACTGTTGGGTGCTAGATATTCGTGTATTACTATAAATCTTCTTGAGCTTTGTTCTGGGATGCAGTTACTTGGAAACAGTTTGATTTTGGGGGGGTCTTGCTTTTATGATTTGTCAGTCGAGTCCAGAGCAGTGCTCAAGCTAGTGCTGATATTCCCCGCTCCTGAGACAAGACTTTCCTGAGGGCTCCACCCAGTCTGGCTGACAAATCACAATTCAGGCACAACTCCTGGTCCTGTGTTAGGACCAGACTCTGTTCCCTCTAAGCCTTGCAGAAGGTTCCTTCCCCGTGTCCAGGGTCCTGATCAGCATCCTCCCTCTGCAGATCTCCAGGATTCTCTTTCTGTGCAGCTTTCTCCTCTCTGGTATTTTATCCTCTGCACTCTGGCTGCTTTGATCTCCCCGGACTCAGTCTGTCTCCTCAACTCCAGGAAATCACTGGGCTCTGCCTCAGTTTCCCCTCCCTGTGTCACAGTCTGGAAACCATCTCAAGGCAGGAAGTGATGGTAATTGCAGGGCTCATTAATTTCTTTCCCGTTTCCCAGGATCATGGTCCTTCATTACCTGATATTCAGTGTCTTGAAACTGTTGTTTGACATATTTTTTTCTCTTTTTTGTCGCTGTTTCAGACAGGAGGATGAAATCCAGTCTCTGTTACTCAATCTTCGCCAGAAGCAGAAGTCAGAACTTAAATTTTGAAGTCACCTAGATTTGGGTTAAATTGCTGACTTTGTTCCTTAAGACTCGTGTGACCTCAGTCAAATTATATAAACTGCCTGAGCTTCAGTTCGTTTTCTGTTAAATGGGGTAAGCAAACTTCCTCAATATGGTGCCACAAGAGCAGAATGAGAAAATGTGTCTAGCATATAGTATGTGTTGAAAAAAGAGAAGGTAACAGCCAGGAAACATGGAAGAGAAAGTCACTCTTGAAGAGAGACTGAGAAGTGAATCAAGTAACAGAGATGAAGTAGAGAGAACCAGGGAGGGACCCCCTGGGTGGAGGAGATGGGGAAGAGATGTGGGGAAGTACACAGCCGGGGTGGAGAAGGAGAATGGAGGAACGAGGTGGCAAAACAGAGAAGAGGAGGAAAGGGAAGCAATTCTGTAGCCACACAAGATTGTGTGGTTTGGGCCCTGCACAGAGGTGCCCAGCCCACGGATGGGTAGGGCTTAAAATCTAACCTGAGCTCAGCAATCCAGCTGTCTTGCCAGAGGAAGGCACATTTACCTCCTCCCAGAGCTCCTCTGCCATCAAGCTGTGGCCGATGGGGCTGCATTTGCCCAGAAGAGTGTTTTCCTAATTTGTGCAAAGGAGTTGTACAGGCTGTGAGGCCCCATCTACAAACACTGGATAGTGTCAGGAAATTTGTCAGCTTCAAGTGAAACATCTCTCTCTTCTCTAGGAACTTTGGACAGTAAAGAGCTTAATGTCGTTTATTCATTCATTTATTCACTTGTCCATTCATTCAACAGACAGTATACCTAGCCCCACTATGGGCCACGAACTGTGCTGGGGGCTGGGGTTAAATGACGAACAGGACACAGTGTCTGCCTTCCAGAGGAGAGGTGGTCACAGACTGTGTGCTGCACACATTGAGGCTGGCAGCAGAGGAGAGGAGCAGAGTCGAGGTGGGGACTGAGACCACCTGGGCTGTAGAGCCAGCCCCAGAAGGCTGGCCGGCCAGCCAGGTTCCAACCACCAAAGGGACGGATCACCTCTGGCCTGCGCTCCCGATGACCCTCACTCTCTCTCCCTCCTATCAACCTGGGGGAGACACATGCTGGCATTAGGTTAGGGGGTAGCAGGGCCAGACTGGTGAGCCTGAGGAAGGTGTCTGTCCCCCAGTGTTGGCTGCTTTCTTTAGAATGTCGGGCTCTCAGTGCTTGGCGCCAACTCTGGGTTCCAGTCAACTTCCAGTACATTCTTCCCATGGGTGCAATGTTAAATTATCACAAAATTTGTTGAATAGATAAATAATCATATGATATAACATGCAAAATCACAATAGGATATAATGGAAAGTAAACCTCCCAGCTACCAGTTCCCTTTCCCAGAAGCAACTATTATTACCTGTTTCTTACGTGTCTTTCCGGAGATTCTCTATGCATAAGGAAGCAAATATGTACACATATACATGCAGATGCTTTTTTAACACAAATGCTGTATAGGGTTCCAGCCAGCTCGTACTTACATACAATATGAGAAAAGAGGGAGAGAGGTCAAATGCCCGCGGTCCTGGGTCACTGTTTTTGATCCCTTGGAAAGTCCTGCATCCACCGCCACCTCTTCAGATGCCTGCTTGAAACCTTTGCATCTGACTTTGAGGCCTTGTGACCCAGACTCTAGTTCTCAGCATCTTGCGAACTTCCTGTCCAAGCCTGCGCTCCCCAGCCTTCTGGGATGTGGGGAAGTTTACCCCAAGCAAGGCAAACCCTCCCCACTCCTGTGCCCAGTGCCCTTGCATGTGTGTTGTGATGGAAGTGAAACCTCGCCGTCTCACAGGCTGTGCTGAGAATGTAGAACTCCATTTTTATCACTGCCTAAAAACGCTAGTGACCTTCTTGCAGACATTCTCTGGGGTTCACGTGATCAGTGTGTGCTTCATTGTGGATTCAGCAGCATCATTTGAAAACACACTCTGCCACAAGGACGCCGACACTGAGGCCATAGCATGCATTGTCTGTGCCTCTGTACAAACCACAGTGGGCCAACTGAGGGCAGATTAATTTTCAGCCTTAATAACTATTCACACTTATTTAAAGTTTAATACCTGAATACAAGTTTTGTTCAAGACAAGACTCAACGCATAATCTTGTTGACCAATTAGACATTCTTAGACAGTTATTATAACAAAACTTTCACCTGAAAGTGAAATTTTTACAAATTATAAAGTGACTGCTTGGTTTTTCACAATGAAAATAGTAGAAATTTTTTCCAGGGTTGTTTAAAATCCAATGTGCTAATTTAGCTTGTACTAAATAAACAATGTTAGATAAAAATGCTGGCTTGAAAAGCTTCAAAATTTGTTTTCTCTGTTTCCTTTGTTCTTAATTTTTCTGTTTATCCCTGTTTCTTCTACCTATCTCCTTTCTTCTGCTTTTCACAGAATTTTGGAAAAGAGTTTGAAACCTTGGAAAAGATCTTGCAGGGTTTTTTTTTAACTTTTTTTTTTTTCAAATAACCCCCCTCATCAGAATCCCCTGGGATGGGTTTTGAAAAATGTTGACTCCTTGGCCCTATCTCTGGAAAGTTTATTTCAGTAGGTCTAAGATGTGACCAGGAAGTCTGTACTTTTAAAAACTTTCCGAGTAATTTCAAGGGCACTTTCCAGCATATGACGGGCTCAGCTCATCGATTCGCTTGTTCACATGTGTATATAGATCACATTTGTGAGTCAGCCTCTATTCTAGGTGCCTAGAATAAATCAGAAAACCAAGCAGACAAAATTCCTGCCCTTGCACAGCTTACATTGTAGCATTTATTAAAACAAAACAAAACAAAAACCCACCCAGACCTCTGCACTGTGCACCCACTGAGATTGCACCCATAAACTCTGTCAACTCTTCTGCAAATGTCTGTGCCCTGGGCATAATGGAAACCAGATTAAATGTGGAAGGGTAAGAGCGTGAATCCTCTGTACAAGAGCCCTCAACCATTTCCTCCCGCCCTGTGCTGTCTTCCTGGAGAACTTGCCTTCAAGCCCCTTCTCAGAATTTCTGCTCCCGCAGGTCCTGCTGAATGGGCCCTGAGCCACGTGACTCCCGCCATAGCCAAGGTGCTTGGACCAGGGGTGGATACATGATCAAAACTGGGCCAATCTAATTCTTCTTCTGGGAGTTTAGCACATGCACGTAGAAAATTCAGTGGAGTTGCTAATTCAAATGCCTGTAAGGGCCAAACAGGTAACACAATGAGCGATGCTAGCCAGGTGCAAGGAAACCAACAGCACAACGTCTAGGGTAGGCTGCATCTGACCGATGATCTTGGGGTCAGGGATCCTGCCATGAACTGAAAGTTTGTGTCCCCCCCAAACTGATATGTTGAAATCCTAATCCCCAACGTGATGTATTTGGAGCTGGGAACTTTGGGAGGTAATTAGGTCCTAAGGGTAGGGAGTCCTCATGAATGGGATTGGTGTCCTTATAAGAAGAGACACGAGAAAGCTTGCTTCCTCTCTCTCTCCCCACCATGTGAGGAAACCAGGAAGAGGGCTGTCACCAGAGCTCAACCACGCGGGCACCCTGATCTCAGACTTCCCAGCTTCCGGAATTGTGAGAGATAATGTTTTTTGTTTAAGCCACCTAGTCTCTGGAGTTCTTGTTATAGCAGCTGACTAAGACAGGTACAGCACAGAGCGGGGAGAACAGGGGCGCGGTGCCAGGCACACACTCTATGCAGAGGGATGGTGTTACTCAACTCCAGCCGGTTGTTGCTGCATGGAAGGCCAGTGTGCGAAGTTTTCTGATGTTTACAGAAGAAGATAAAATTTCAGGTTTTTATATGACATCTCACAATTTAACAACATTGAAATTACTTTTCATTAAAAAAAAAAAGTACGTCCAAAGCAAACTCATTTGCAGGCCATATCTGCTATAGAACACCAGTTGGCAAGCCCTGCCTGCTCCAGCCCGTCTGTGAAACAAGCACAGAGCAGTGTGGACAACCAGTGACCAAGGCTTCTATGTTTGGTCCATGTGTCCAGAGAAGCAGAGATAGCCAAACTGCAGAGAAAGAAGGGTGGCAATGACAAAAGCAGAGATTTTTTAAAAATGTGGTATAAAGACACCTCGATTCCTGATGGCCCTCTAGTTTTTTATTCCAGATTATCACTTCTGGACCTTGCGTTCTCCAGGACACCCCTATTTTCTTATAGTAAACCACCTTTTTTGCTTAAGCTTCTGTTAAGTACACACAATCACTGATAAAGGTTGTGGGTGTCTGTTCTCTTCTTCCTAGTTCAAAGGGCAGTATTATTACTCAGCATTAGTATAAATAACATTGACTCCTCCGTGTGTCAGTTGGTTTGATATACGTCGGGTGCATCATATGATCTTAGCATGTGGTTTTAATCTATTAAATCGAACCGATGTTTATCTAGACCAGTGGTTTCCAAATCAGGCTGTGCATCAGTATCATCTGGGTTGCTTTTGGAAAAATACACATCCTCTGGATCCCATGTTAGACCCACAGAGTCAGAGTTACCAGAGGGGGAGGCGGCAGACCGTATTACAAGCTCCCTGGGTGATTCTGTTGCTGCCAGGCAGGCAGTGGTCTGAGAATCAGAGTTTTGGGTACCACCATGAGACCACCATCGGGAATGGCCCACACCTGAGGTAGGGTGGGCAATGGTTGCTTAGCTGTTTAAAAAGGGTCTTAAGGAGATGCCAGCTTCCAAGTTACGTTATCTTAAGTTATAGTCCAAAAGTTTTCCATCTTGCCCCTTATCCTTTCTTGAATTGGGGAGTAGATTGAGAGTAGGAGACCCAGGAGCCTCCTGGTTGAATCCCATGTGGGAATTGCACTCAACCTGCCCGCAGGTGGCTCCTCTAATTTCGTTTGATGACACAGTGGTAAGCAGTAAACATGACTGCCCAACCAGCCTTCCATGCAGCTCCATTGTAACAGATGGAAGTGGCCAGATTTGTGGGTCTCACGTCTTGGGGCTAATAACAGTAAGGACACTTCGTAATTGTCCTCTCATTTAAAGCACTACTTCAACTAATATCACGTATGTCAATTATACATCAATAAAAAAAGAACTTTGGGTGAAAATTTGCCATATACCTGTTACAACGTGTTCTTACTTTCACATTCCAAAGACCCTAAGGAAAGCAAAGAAAATGTAACTATTGGAAATGTAATAGAACATTAAAATTAAGTTACATTAAACCAGCTTCCAAAATTCTGAAAAGATAAAAAATAAGTAGTAAAAGGTAAGAGCTTGAGAAGTTAATGTGATTTCTAATACATAAATAAGTGTGTTTTTTCAAATGCACACCTGACGTCTGTAGGCATGGTCAAGGCAAGGGTCCCTTGGGTTGAGATCTGGTTATTTCTTTGAAGCTATTATTGCGTAGGCAGGCATGACCACCTCCCACCTCCATATACCTCCTTGCTCCTTTGTATTACTTTTGAAAGGAGAGAATGATGTGGAAATATAAACTAAGTACACTCATGTATAGGAGGTTTCATGAGGAGCCTTAGCTCTGTGGCTTCAAATCAGGAAACTTTTGGTAAAAAGATCTACAGCTTTAACTCTCAAACTGAATGTTCTGGTGACCTACTGCTGCGTGACATATAAGCCTAAAAGTTAGCAGCCCAAAACACGGCTACGGAAGCACTGATATGAGCTACAACACGGATGAACCTCGAAACATTATGCCAAGGGAAAGAAGCCAGACACAAAAGGTCACATGCTGTATGATTCCAGTTTTATAAAATATCCAGAATGGGTCAATCCACAAAGAGAGAAAGTAGATCGGTGTTTGCCAGGGGCTGGAAGCAGGGAGGAATGGGGAGTAGCTGGTTAATGGATATGGGGCTTCCTTTTGGGGTGATAACGTGTTTTGGAACTCCATAAAGGTGGTAGTTGTGCAACATTGTGAATGTACTAAATGCCCCTGAATAATATACTTTAAAATGGTTAATTTCATGTTATATGAATTTCACTTCAATTAAAAAAAAATAAGCCACAATGTTTAATTATATCTCACGATTTTGTAGGCTAGGAATTCTAGGAGGACTCAGCTGGGTTTGTGTTCCTTGCGGTAGAAGGAGGTCACTTGGTATGGGATGTTCTGTAGGATCCAAGACAGCTTTGTCGCTATCCTGGTGGGGCCAGCTGGAAGGCAGAGTGGGCTCAGATGGGCCCCTTTTCCACTCCAGGTCCTCTCAGGACCTCTCCACATGGTCTTTCCAGTAGGGGAATCAGACATTGCAGTTTAGGGCTCCAAAAGACCAAGGCAGAAGCTGTCAGTGGTCTTACTGGCCAGGCCCAAATTGGCATAGCATCACTTCCACCATGCTCTGTTAATCAAAGCTGCCAAGCCTTCCCTGATCCAAAGGGAGGCGGAAATAAACCCCATCTCACAACCGAAGGAGTATAACAAATTTGCAGCCACCTCTAATCTGCCTCGCCAAGTTTTCTTTCATTGGTGAGGTCATTAATTTTGGCTGCTGAGGGAAACTCAAAACTCAGGACCTAGATCCCTGGCAATGCTGAAATGCTACATTTTCTAATATATCTTGTTTTTAAAATTGATGGCGATAGTTAACAGTCCGTAAGCATTTATTGAGCACCCCTGATAGATAGAGCTTTGTATTGTAATAACAATTACAGAAATCAATGTTGTAATAACTGTAGAAACCACAATCTTGGTTTTGTTAATTATGATTGGGCCACACTGAATGTGAAGGGGATGTGTCTAGAAGATAAGGTCAAGGGCAATACTATTCTAAGATCTGAGACAGGAATTTATCTGAGAACGGAGGTCTCTTGGGTGCTGTGAATCTGGTCCTTGGCCCCCTTGACTCCTGACTTCCTGACATGACACATGAACATTGCACTTGCCATGGCCTTCAAGGTCTGCATCCTCCTGGTTCCAATGTTGTGTTTTCCTGGTTGATTTGCTGCTTTTTTCTGCCCTGAACCCCAAGAGCCCCGCCTGGCTGCTCCTGGCCAGCACACGGGAGTCTGCCGTGGTCTATTTCCAGCTCCTCCAGCTCTGCCTCGAGGCCCTGCGGTAATTGTCCAATTGTTCTCCGCCGATGTAGCCGGCCTTACCACACCTTCCCAAAGCCTTGGCTTACAGGAAGAGGCCTCCGAGTCACCACGCCAGTGATCTTTAGCCTTCTTCATTCCACCGAAGACTTTTTGGTTTTACATTTCCATGGCTCTCATGGAAGTGGTCCCTAAGCCCACTGAGGAAAATAATTGAGCGGGATTAGGCTGTGCTGTTGGTACAGGCAAGAACTTTGAGAAGCAGCAGCAGGAAAAAGACAGCTCCCTGAGTTAGTGATGTGCTAGAGAGAGAGAGACAGACTTAATCCGTGAGCTTCCGTGGCAGATGGTATTTCAGCTCACTAAATATTTCAGTTCCCTCTCCATGGAAGGGCTGTGCATTGTCATCCCACTGATGCCAGCCTTGGCCACAGGACTTATTTTGGCCAAAGAAATGTGAGCAAGGTAGCCTAAAGCCTCCTAGTGATCCTCACCTTCTGGTATTCATGCCCGCATGTAATCCTCTTCTGCACCAAGTCAGGGCTGGCCTTCATGATCAATAGAATATGGCAGAAGTGACAATGTGTGACTTCAAAGATTAGGTTAAAAAAGTCATGGCACCTTCTGTCTTCCTTTCTGGGATCGCTCGTCTGAGGAAGGTCGTCCACTATGTGAGGATACTAACGCATCCCCATGAAGAGATGCATGTGGAGAGGACCCGCCAATAGCCAGCACCAACTTGCCAGCTATGGGAGTAAAGCACCTTGGAAATGGATCCTCCAGCCCCAGACAAGCCTTCAGGCGATGCAGCCTTAGCTGCAATCCCATGAGAGACCTTAGCAGAACCCCATGGCCTGAATTCCTGACCCACAGAAACTGTGAGATACCAAATGGTTCTTATTTTAGGCCACTGTGTTTTGGAGTGATTTGTTACACGGTAATAGATAGCTAATACAATGAGTATAAGTAATGTGGGTTGTTTCCCACAATGTGGAAATGGTGAGAGCCAGCTTGTGCTTGCCAAGGTCTCTTTTCTCTCTAGCATGACGCCAGCTATGTTCCAGATAAAGGTTGCTTCACCAATTTGGTGTCTAGAGTAAAGGCAACACAGTGCTCAAGCACAGCTGATCCAAAATGGATATGACACATGAGCAAGAAATGAATCTTCGCGGTTGAAGCCCTTGAGATTTCAGGGCTGTTACCACAGCCTAATCCAGCCTATCCTGGCTGATACAGCTACAGATTACCCATATTCCAAGTTAAATTCAAACTGGTTTTTTTTTAAAGATATAGATTCATGGAGGATTACTGGAGGTAGAAGAGAGATCTGATGTATATTTGGGATAGTATGTGCAGGGAAGAGCAAGCTGGAGATTCGACAGTCCTGTCCTCCCTCTCTACACCCGCCCCAGGCTGTCCAGACACACCGACTGAGAACTGAGCATCTGAGCCCTGTTCTCCCTTGCAGCAAGCCCTTGGATCTGAGAATGGCCGCTTGTGTGATCTGGTGAGAATGGGTGGTGTGTGCCCAATGGTTCTGCCTTTAAATGAGGGACATAATTGGCTACCAACAGTCATCCTTCCTGGGCTGCTGAGACGAGAAAATGCAGGTGCCTTCCAAACTGTGAGTGGCCATTGCTCAAAGAGGGCTAATAGTCATTCAACACTGCTGGGTACCAGCTGATGAATACATTTGCAAAAATCCAGATTTTATTGGCTTTGCTACTGATTATATCCTCTTAGGAAAGGAACCAGCAGGAGAAAGAGGGAGAAAAGAGTTCAAACTAATTTGCAAAGTTGCATGAATTCTCCAAGTTTAGGAATTGTTGCTTACATAATCTCCTGAGAGTGGTCTCTAACACCATGTGTGTGTCAGTTTCCTAGCTGAGAGATCAAACAGCAAAAATGCCTCAATATATGAGCATTACTGCAGTGTTTGTCTCAGCTCATTTGTGAGGGGCAGCGGGCATTGCCAGATCCAGACTCCCATGTTCTGGTACTTTGAGAAAGGGCCAGACAGTACTGTTTTGAGGGGCAGAGAATGAAGTGGGAAGCCATTTGCCCACTGATATAATAAGTCTTTGGGAATTTGTGGGAGGAGCTCTTCAGCCTCCTGTAGAGAAGGACAAAGGATCAGCCAATGCCTCCCCATCCCTCCCATCCCCAGAGGTGACCCAGTTTTATCTCCCCCATCCAGGTACCCCATTCTGAAGACTTCCGTGACCACTTTGGTGCTCATCTCTAAATCTTCTTCCCTAAGGCTGACCTCTCCTGAACTCTGGGCCTGAATTTCCAACTTCTCCTGACTATCTCCCTCTGTGACTGTCTCTTCTGCATGCACCTCGAATTCTCCATCCACCAAACCAACTTGCTGCTTATCGTTTGTTCTCTTATTTCCGCTCTTGTAGTGACCCCGGCTGGAAACTCTGTAGTCCTCTCTGAGAGTTTCTGTGTAGACTAAGCCTCAAAAAGCTTGTCATGCTCACAGCCCTTCTCCAAAACCTTTCTTCTAAACAGGGGGCCCCGCCAGTACCACGTGACCTTGCCTCCTTGGCCACAGTTGGTTAGACCAGAGGCCCTAGCAGCCAAACCACTGAGGACGCTGCCTCACAGAGACATGGATATAAGCTAAATTGCTGAGACCTCCCCTCCCAAAGTTTGAACTAGACATTGAGAGAGCAAGTCAATTAGTCAGTAGGGAGGAGGAGTTAAAAGACGCAGAGGAAAGATCGTAGGCAGATATCATGAAGTCACGTGTATCACAAGGCTGTGACACACGAGCCTGTGGAAGCTAAGAGGAAGCAAGTCAGAGGAGTCCTGAGTAACAAGTTATAGAGCAATAGACGATCAATGAGTAGCTGCCGCTGGCGGGTGGCAGGGCAACCTCCTCAATAGCTACTTCAGTTCCTAAACAATGTTTGTGGTGGCCTCTTTTATGGCTGTTCCTCTGTCCTCAGTGACCCAGCACAGTAACAATAAATCACCCCTGCTTGGGGCATCTGTTCTGCACAACCCAGCGTCTGACACACCTCCCACCCTCACCGTCCACCTCTCTATCAGTAACCAAGTCCCTGCCGTCCTACCTCCAGGATATCTCTGATCTGCCACCTTCTTCCTCTCCCCTTTGTCACTGCCTCCTCCGGGCCCCTACTGTCTCTCACCCAGACTATTGTGTGAGTCTGCTGACTTGACTCCAGTTCATCCCTCACGCAGCTTTCGGAGTTTTATTTCAACCCATATGGCAATGTTTCCTCCCCAATTGTGTCTAACAGCTCCCTAAGGTCTACAGATCAGTCCGCTCTCTTGACAGGGCATTCAAGGCTGGTTATAATCTGGACTCAAACTTCACTCTCAGGGGGCTGGCCTGTGGCCGAGTGGTTAAGTTCGCGCGCTCCGCTGCAGGTGACCCAGTGTTTCGTTGGTTCAAATCCTGGGCACGGACATGGCACTGCTCGTCAAACCACGCTGAAGCAGCGTCCCACATACCACAACTAGAAGGACCCACAATGAAGAATATACAACCATGTACGGGGGTACTTTGGGGAGAAAAAGGAAAAAAAATAAAATCTTTAAAAAAAAAAACAAACTTCACTCTCAGCTTTAGCTTCCACTACACCTACATTAGTTATCTTTTGTTGCATAACAAATTATCCTCAATTACAATAAACATTTATTGTTTTGAACTGTTTCTGAGGGTCAGGCATCTGGGCATAGCTAAGCTGGGTGCTTCTGGCTCAGGGTCATTCATGAGGTCACAGAGAAGGTGTCAGCTAGGAGCAGTCCTCTGAAGGGACTGGAGGATCCATCTCCTGGTCACTCTCGTGCCGGTGAGGCTGTGGCTCCTTGCTGCGTGGGCCTCTCCACAGGGCAGCTCACAACACAGCAGCAGCATCCCCCCCTGGAGTGATCCAGGAGAGATAATGCATGAGACAGAGCGACCACAATGGAAACCACAGTTCTTTTATAATCTGATCCCAGAAGCAGTACACCATCCCTTCTACTGTATTTATTGGCACGCAGACTGACCCTGGTACCATGCGGGAAGGGAGTACACAAGCACTTGAGTATCAAGAGGTGGGCATCATTGGTGGCCTGGGTTGGGGCTGGCTACCTCGACCTCCCTCTACAACCTTGGATTTCTCAGCATATGGTACCCCAGCACGGTGCTGGGCCTTAGCTCAATTGCAGTCTCAACCCAGGGGCCTTCTAGTTTATCAGAATCCTGTTCATCTTTTAATGCCCAGCACAACATCACCTCCCCCTTGAATCTTTGATTTCTCTGGGCAGAATGAGTCGCTTTTATCTTTGGGCTCATATAGGCCTCTACTTCTTGAGTTTTACTCCATCTTATACAATAGTTACCTATTTACATATTCATCTGCTTCGTAGAGGAGCAGGATCTTTATTAATTTATTATATCTATTATATTCATGGACGAAAAATATAAAAATACAGATAATAAAGAAAAAAATTGGAAAAACAAAAATGACCTAAAATCTTAGAACTTACCCAAGACCATCATCCAAGGGCTGGAGCCTGGGCCAGCATGAGGGAGGGGATACAAATGACAGTGTGGTGGTCCAGCAGGGGCTGCGGCCCACTATGATTCACATGAGCACAGCTCAGCCCCCACTGGAAGGCCCCAGCTTGTGTTCACTGTGCTCCCCCCACCTCGCCTCCCGTGTCTGCTCTAGGGCGTGGTTCTCACATTTACTGGCTGTGTGATCAGGAAAGTTCCTTGTACTAGTAGAGCCCAGGTTACTTACCTGTCAACTGAGCATCCTTCTACCTGCCGCATGGTTTTTGCACAAGAGCCTGGCACGTCATAGTCACTCAAAAGCCATAGGTCCCCGCTCCTTTCCCAGGATACAAGCTATAATAGATAGTTCCTGTTCTGGAGTGCATACTCGTGGCCCCCAGAATTCCTACGTTGAAATCCTAACCCCAATGTGATGGTGTTAGCAGCTGTGGCTTTGGGAGGTGGCTAGGTCGGGGGTTGGAGCCCTCATGAACGGGGTTAGAGCCCGTAGAAGAAGAGATCTGCGAAAGCTTGATTTGCTTTCTGCTCTCTGCCATGTAAGGATAAAAGAAAAGATGGCTGTCTGCAAACCAGCAAGAGGGCCCTTGCCAGACACCGGATCTGCCAGCACCTTCACCTTGGACTTCCCAGCCTCTAGAACTCTGAGAAATAAATGTGTGTTGTTTAAACCACCTAGCCAAAGGTAATTTGCTATAGCAGCCTGAACCGACTAGGACGGTTCCTACTGAACTCGGTTCAGGGTTCTAGGATGCCCTGTACCATCACTGGGCTGGGTGCTCTTCTGGGCCATTTCGTGAGCTTGGAGAACTCACCTTCCGCCAAATGCTGAAGACCTCAGATCTGCGTCACATCTGAGCCTCTGTGAGCCTCTCCTGCGTCTAGGCCATCAAGTTGTAAGACCTATAACCGCTTTCCTCACCCCGCCTGCCTGCTGGTTTTTCCCACTCTTCAAAACAGTAGTAGTATTAGCCACAGCAGGAGGCAGCTGGCAGTGGAGATCAGTGCCCAGACTCTGGAGCTGCACTTCCCCGGTCCTGGGCTGGCTCCACCAGAACTAGCTGGTATCCACAGGCAAATTGTTAACTCCTTGGTGCCTCAGCTTCGCCATCTCCAGAACGGAGAAAAATGATAGTACCTACCTCCTAGGGTGGGTGTGAGGCTTAGATGAGTTTCACTGATCTAACGTGCGTACGACGGTCCCTGGCACATAATAAGACTTCCATGTAAGAGGAGCCAGCTTATCCTGTGCTCGTCACTGTGTTAATTTAATTCTCAGAATAGCCCTAGGAGGTTCTGAGGGACTTGTCCAACTCCAGAGCTCAAACTCTTGTCTGAAGTCGAGACCTACCGCACTATCAGCTTCTACCAGACCCTGGCAGAGCTGGGCACTCCCTCCTCCGCATTGCCTCCGTACTCTGGGCTTGGCTCACGGGCTCGCTGTCTCACGGGCTCGCTGTCTCACAACTGTGGGCTCGTGCGTCAGCTCTCCCCTAGGCCACCAGCTTCTTCTTGCCTGTGAAGACTGCGCTTTATCCTGTATCCCTAGGAGAAGGTCTGGTTCAAATATACACACGCTTAACACGTGTTGTTAATAAATGAATTCATGCAAATGTTCAAGGAAATGGCGACTCCACATCCTTTCTTCTTCCAGATAGTGTATAATATGCAATTTATTGTAAATTACTCTTTAATTACAAAAGCATCATGTTTATTATGGAAAACGTACCTGTTTATATGCAGAGAGAGAGAAGGAGAGAGAATATTGTGCATCTCATCTTTAAGCCCATACTATCAGTGACTCACACATTTTTTAAATAGACTTTTTATTTTAGGATGGTTTTAGATTTACAGAAAAACTGCACAGACGGTACAGAGAGTTCTCACATGCTTCGCACCCCGTCTCCCCTGTTATTGACCTCTTACATTGGTATGGTACATTTGTCACAATTAATGAACCAATATTGATACATTATGATCAACTGAAGTCCACACTTTATTCAGGCTTCCTCAGTTTCCCTCTAATGTCCTTTTTCTGTTCCAGGAGCCACACTATGTTCAGTCTCCTCAGGCTCCTCTTGGCTGGGACCTTTTCTCAGTCTTTCTAGATCTGAAAAATGCCTAGTTGGTTGTGTGGATCAGGGCATTCTCCCCACCACGGCTCAAGTGGGTGCGCGCTCCTTGACAGGGGTTTCCAGAGGAAGCCTCAGAAGGTTAAGGAGCTGGTTGATGGAAGAACCTGAATTAAAGGGCACAGCTCTTGACCTTCTAGTGGTAAGAATGTCCAGCCTGGGAGGAGGCGGGGGCCCCAGCACAGCTTAGAGCCCCCACATAGCTGTTACTCGTTAGCCGATGGTCTAATTAGACCAGTTTTCTGGTGGCTTCTTTGCCCAGTTCTTACATCAGGTCTTCCCAAGCAGGGACGCTGATCTCTGAGGGGAGGGCTACCCTGTGCCCCCCTTGCCCACCCTCAGTGGAGAGAAGCAGGCTGCTTCCTGCTTTCCCTGCCCCGATCCGTGATTTCCACGGCCTTCATAAACCTGGGGAGCTCACAATTCACACCCTCCTTGCCCTTGGGCCCAAGTTACTCACATTAGCCACACTTGGTGCCTCATCTACCCGCTCTCTTAGAACCTCCTTCTTCCTCTCTCCTCTCCCCAACCCCAGCTCATTTCCCAGCTCCTGACCAGGAGAGGACTGGAAACAAACAAAAGAATGTTTAAGCTTGTCACCTCTGGTCTATTTCTTTTCGCTTCCCAAGCTAAATTCCAAATGGGTAATTGCATTAGTCATCCCCAGATGCAGCCTTCCCTGTGGGGTCCATCCCCTGAGCGCTCTCTCCCTCACTCTTTCACGGAGCTGGAACACAGTCTGGAAAGCCTCTGCCCCTAAGTTGCCTACCTGCTCTCTCTGGAACCTGGTCCCTTTCCAGAGACCAGCCATCCCAGTCTAACCTGAGGCCGCAAAGGCGTCCAGAATATAACCTTTCTCCCTCTCACACCTTCCACCTTGTAGTCGATTAATGACGCTTCTAGAAAGCTGGCTGCTGCTACTGCTGCTCCCAGGAGGATGAATTAAGAGACGGCTGGTGGGAGGCCCTGCTGAGAGCGGGGCCAGGGCCCTGGGCTAAGAAGAGATGGAATGTGCAAAGGGATTTATGAAAGCTTGGGCTGGCTGTGAAACTGTGTACAACCACACTGAATTGCAGCACTGATGATTAAGAACTAACGAAAAGGTTTGTTGATTTTCCCTACAAATTTGGCATTTTCTCCAGAGTAGCTTTGAGTCTGTTCTGTGGACCGGGCTGGGGTAATTTCCCTAGGACTGTTCACTCTATCTCCTTACCTGGCTCCAGCACCTGAAAACACATTGAGGTATTTGAAATAGGTACCACCTGCCCCCGAGGCGTTCCCATCTCATTAAAGAAACACAGCTGAAGCTCCACTTCCCATTTTATCCCACGTGCCTGTGGTGCCCCACAATCCAGAATCCCTTTTTGAGGAAGGATGTGTTTTTGCTCTGGGGCTCGTGGTCAGAAATAAGAAATTTACTTGGTATGTATAACTTTGTTATTTAAAAATAGACAGGTGATTTTTTTTAAATGAAGTTACAGGAAGTTCAGTCTTCCGTCATTAGTTATCTACTCTGGGCTGATGACTCAAACGTTTATTTTCGTGATCCCTTTGCTCTTGTAACATTTGTTGAGGGACTCCTGTGTGCCGGGCGTGGTGTGGGTGCTGGGGATACAGAGAGGAGCCGGACGCAGCCCTGCCCTCCAGGAGCCTGAATGGGAGGGGGAGCAGACTTCTAACAGAAAAATTATGTGTGTGCAAAAACAGGGAGTGTGCTGTAATAGATGCCTCTGCAACAGATTGCTACGAAAGGACAGAGACGGAGCGCCTAATTTTGTTGTAGTCACGGACGTTTTCACCAAGGAGGCGACATTCATGCTAAGTTAAATAGATAGGGTATTCTGACACCCAGTGGTGTTCTGCAATTCAGTTCTGGCACTAACCTCCTCGAGTTAGCACAGACCCCACAAGACTGCCCCCACTTAAGATACCAGCTCCAAGTTCAGAGGGTCCCCAGGCCACCTGCACTTTGGCTGATGGTCCATAAATTCAGGGGTTCTCATGACGCCTTCAAGTTTGACAGTTTGCTAGAACGACTGACGGAACTCAGGAAAGCCCTGTGTTACGAGTACAGTTTTATCACAAAGGCTACAGACCAGGAACAGCCAAATGAAGAGACACACAGGGCGAGGTCTGGGCGGATCCCATGCCCTCTGCTCAGGAAGGGGAGTGTATCGCTCTCCCAGCACATCAAAGGGGTCACCAACCAGGAAGCTCCACCGAGCTGCGGTGTCCAGAGTTTCATCACACAGGCACAACTGATGAAATCAGTGGCCCCAGGATTAAACTCATTCTCCAGGCCCCCTTCCCTCCCTGGAGGGTGAGCTGGCTCGAAGACCCAACCCTCCAATCACACGGTCGATTCCTGGTGACCAGCTCCCATTCTGAAGCTATCTAGGGGCCAGGATGAGTCACCTCCTTACCATCATGATGGCACAGAGATCCGAGGGGCTCGTAAATAACAAAAAGGCACCTCTGTCACTCAGGAAATCCCAAGGGTGTTAGAAGCTCCATGCCAGGAACGTGGGGGAAAAAATCAGACAAATTCTTTATAACGTAACAAATTCTTTATACCAACACAAGGTATGCTGGGTAGAAAATGCCATCAGACGATTAAGGGTTGCTGCAAGTGTAGATGTGAGGGTCATTGATCTAAACTGACCACAAACTAAGCTGAAGATTTCCCTTGGTCCCTGAAGATGGGGTAGCAGGTCGGCTTAGCGTGTGTTAAAGACAGCATGGGTCGCCTCTTTTCTTGCTCTCCCTCTCCCTCAGTTTTGCATCTTCCTCCACTTCCTTTTCCTGCGGTTCCTTTTCATCAGTCCCTCCAATTTTCCCTGCCTGAATTGCTTAAGGTTACGGGGCACAAGGCCGCAAACCCCACTGGAGGCACCGATGCATCAGCTAATCCTCCTTTCTGTCCGCCCTCGTCCCCAAGGCTGCGCGTCAGATGCAAACCCACAGAACGCCCACTGCTGTCTCATGCCCGTAGCCAGAGGTGAAATCACGTGGGAGTCACAGTATCTCAGATTTTATATTCTTTACAGCAGTCACAACTCAGGAACAAAAATCTGGAGCTTTTTACAGAGGCTTTAGAAAGGAGAGAGAAAATAACATCCCCTAGGTTCTCTGCGATGTGAGGTCTGCCTCACCTCATGCTCATCCTTCATCACTGGATCCGGCCCCGTCTTCTTCTGGGAGGTGGGAAGGAAACCATCATTGTCCTTGCCTCACAGACAAAGTTTGTCCCAAAGGGACGGCCATGAAAGAAAGGAGGATTCCTTTGATGGCACGTGCACTTTCTCGAATTCTCTCTCTCTCTCTCTCTGTAGGGAGTTGGGGTACTGGTAGGGACAAATTCTGAAGAGGAGGGTAAGGTGCAACCTATAAGCAAATAAAAACAATTTTCCTTCAGGAGATAAAGATTTTAAATCAAAATTCTCATTCTTCCCAGAGACACTGTGAGAACGGGTGGGGAAGGAGGAAGGTTTTTTATTTTCTTAAGCTGTCCCTAGACTTCCTATTCATTCATTCATTCATTCATTCATTCAACAAATACTTGTTGAATACCAACTACATGCCAGGCACTGTTCTAGATGCTTGGAATACAGCAAGAAATGAAATTGAAAAAGTCTCTGTGCAGACAGTCTCTTCAATAAATGGTGTTGGGAAAACTGGACAGCCACATGCAAAAGAATGAAAATGGACAACTACCTTATACCATACACAAAAAGTAATTCAAAATGGTTTAAAGAATTGAATGTAAGACCTGAAACCATAAAACTCCTAAAGGAAAATGTAGCCAGTAACCTCCTTGATATCAGTCTTGGTGATGATTTTTTTGATCTGACACCAAAAGCAAAGCAACAAAAGCAAAAATAAACAAGTGGGACCACATCAAACTAAAAAGCTTCTGTACCGCAAAGGAAACCACCAACAAGATGGAAGGCAACCTAATGAATGGGAGAAAATATTTGCAAATCATATATCTGATAAGGGGCTAATATCCAAAATATATAAACAGCTCATACAACTCAATAGCAAAAAACACAATCCAAGTGAAAAATGGGCAGAAGATACGAATAGATGCTTTTCCAAAGAAGACACACAGATGGTCAACAGGTACAGGAAAAGATGCTCAACGTCACTAATCATCAGGAAAATGCAAATCAAAACCACAATGCGACATCACCTCACATCTGTTAGAATGGCTATTATAAAAAAAAAAAAGAAATAAGTGTTGGCAAGGTTGCGGAGTGAAGGGAAACCTTGTGCACTGTCGGTGAGAATGTAAATTGGTGCAGCCACTATGAAAAACAGTGTGGAGGTTCCTTAAAAAATTAAAAATAAAGCTATCATATGATCAAGGAATCACACTTCTGGGTGTTTATCTGAAGGAAACAAAGACACTAACTTGAAAAGATATCTGCATCCCTATGTCCACTGTGGCATTGTTTACAGTAGCCACGATATGGAAGCAACCTGAATGTCCACTGTTGGATGAGTGGATAAAGACATTGTAGTATATAAAATGGAATATTATTCTACCACAAAAAAGAATGAAACTTTGTCATTTGCAGCAACATGGATGGACCTCGAGGGCATTATGCTAAGTGAAATAAGTCAGACAGAGAAAGACAAATACTGTACAATCTCACTTACGTGTGGAATCCAAAAAAAAACCCAAAAACCCAAACTCATGGATACAAAGAACAGATTGGTGGTTGCCAGAGATGGGGGGTGAAAATGTGGTCAAAACGAGTGAAGGGGGTCAAAAAGTACAAACTTCCAGTTATAAAATAATTAAGTCCCGGGGACGTAACATGCAGCATGGTGACTATAGTTGCTAATACCGTATCGCATGATTCGAAAGTCGCTAAGATCTTAAAAGTTTTCATCGCAAGAAAAAAAATTTTTGTAACTGTGTATGGTGACGGATGTTAACTATACTTGTTATGATCATTCTGCAATATATACAAATATCAAATCATTATATTGTTCACTTGAAACTAATATAATGTCATATGTCAATCATACCTTAATTAAAAGAAAAGAAGGAAAATGGCAGACAACATACTCTAATAATTTGCAAGATGTTATGCAAATGCCCTAGACAGAGCTGAGTTAATCACTGACAAAAAAAAATACTATACAGCACAAAGAGTTTCAGATGTTTATATTAGTTAAGTAAAATAATCCTATTAAAAAGATTTCTTCTCATAGGATGTTGCTCTTACTCTGTAGTAATTAGTTTTGGAAATGCTTAGGCCTCTTTTTTTTGAAGTGGAAATAAAAATTTATAGCAATTAAAAAAAGAAAAAGAAAAAGTCCCTGTGCAGGTGAAGTTTACATTCCTTTGAGGGAAGAAAAAACAATAAATATGTAATATGGCAGATGGCGATAATGCCTGTGAAGAAAAATAGAACCGGTAACACAACGAGAGAGCAATGGAAAGGAGTGTGTGTTATATCCAGAGATAAAGGACAGCCTTGCTGTGAAGTGACATGTGAAGTAAATTGAGAAAGTGAGAACACTGAGGAGAGAGAGCTCCTGGTAGAGGCAACATGTGCAAAGGCCCTGAGGTAGCAGTCCTTAGTCCTCACAACAATCCTCAGTACTATCTTATCCCTGCCTTTTTTTGTTTTTTAACTCTTCGCTTCTCTGGTTTCTTCATCCTCTCCTCCCCTACCTCCAGTCTTTCCCCACCTTTCCTCCTTCCTTTCCTGGTTCTCTCTCTCTTAACTTAACAGCACCCTTATCTCGCGTTACCTTGGATTAAGCCCAATCTTGTTTAGAAAATGCTAAATGTTTTTAAAAGGTGGAGGAGAAGGGTAGAAAGAGAAAATCTGTCTCAGTGAGTGACGCTCAGTCTACATGTAGCCACCATGTGACCATGACATGCTGCCAAGAAAGCCCTTCACCGGCTCTGGGCTGCCGTGCAGCCAACCACAGCTCTTCCAGCCACGGGCCCACGTTCTGTGAGCGCCTGCTGCTAGCTCTGAGGAACGTGGGCAGCAGGACATAGCATGGAGAGGAAGGGACTGTAGAAAACGCATTTCTCTATCTGTCAGCAGCCAGACTGAAAACTCACCAGGATCTGCCACGAAAGATTTCCTGGTTCATGAATTAAAGTCAGAATGCTTCACTCTGCTCAGCTACTTCTGTGACAGAGGAAATATAAGCTGTTCAGCCTGCATACAATTTCTGAAAACGCATTCCATTTTATAAAACGAAGTGAAAAATCTCTCTTAACAATGGCATGATTTCCACATCCTCTTCTCTTTAACCTTATGCCAAAAGATATGCAATGATTAAGTCTCTTGACATTTAAAGAAAAACTCCCATTCATACGTGTAAAGATCAACATTGCTGTAAACATTAAGTTTGGAGTGCCTTCAAAGTCTCTTAAGGAGGGAAATGCCTGGGGGAGGTGGTGCCCGCCTCAGACAGGGACTGGAGACGGACTGAGACGGTCTCTCTAACTTGCTTCCTCTTCTCTGTTCTCAGATTCTTAAGTCCCTTTCTGATCTTGGCTCCACTCTACAAAACCCACCCTGAGTCATGTCGCTCCCGCTGAGAATCTCTCCGCCTCCTCTGTACCATCTGTGCTTTATGTCTCTGCAGTAGTCCTTGCCACATTGTAGGGTGACAACTCATTTCCGCATGGCCTTGCCTGCAGGCCCCGCACCGTCAGCCCTCTGGTCTCATTCATCTCTGTACCGTCCAGCCCACTTTGCAGGCCCAGAAATGAGACATGAAGGGCAGAACGAGCCATCGAGCCGGGGCTGATTTCTGAGGGGGATTTGTAGCCGTGTCCGGGTTTAGCTCTGATGTTCCGACGTCACTGCAGTGGACTGTCTTGAGCCACTTCTTGACCTTAAAGTCTCTGCTTGGTGCTAGTGCACCCCCCTGCTGGCTACATCATCATCCTCTCTCATCTTTGGGCTCCATCTGGTTTGGATGCAGAGCTCACTGGTTTGCCTTTGTAGAGCCCTTGATGCGTTTCACATCGCAAAACCCAGCTCTGAGTTCACATAGTCGGGGGCGGGCTAAGTCCCATCACGTGTGAAATCACCTGCCGGAGTTGGGACGGTGCCCTGGGAGTCCTAGGTTATTTGTATGTCATAGAAAAGAGAAGGCAGGCAGGAACAAGGAAAGAAGATGAAAGAAGCACGGAGACTATTTAAAAAGGAAACAGCTGGAAAATGACTTCGTTTGTTCATTCACTCATTTGTGTATGAATTGAACAGGAAAATTTCATGAATAAATGTGTGAACTCTCAGTTGTGCCCCATCATCCCAGGCACTGTTCTGGCTATAAGGAATATAGTGACCATGGCATATGTGCTGTAGGCTTCACAGCGTTCACTGTCTAGCTCCCCTCGGCAGGCCAGGGAATGCTCATAGCCCAGGTCACATAGCTGGAGTACTTAGCAGCTGTCCCCTCATTACCATGGAGACCCCAGAGAAAAGAGGAGGGGCATCCTCTCTGGTGTCTCCCAGCAGCTTCCCATGTTCTTTCATGGTGGCCTGAGCTGTAGCCCTTTCTCCAGCTGGGAACACCACCCACACTGGGCCTCTGGGAGAGGCCAAAGGAGCGGCTGACCTCTGGGGGCTCCAGGCTGAAGGTGACGTCTGCCATGGAGGAGGAGGAAGTTGGCTCTGCCTCAAGCTGGCCGAGCAGAACTGCCATGAAGAAAATTATGAGGCGAATTACACTTTAATTTGATTTCTATTTGGTTTCAGCAACCAATAAAGGGACAGCAATTTTCCAAGTCCTGTCACTGGTTGGAGGAATGCTCTGAGAACATCTGTTTTATTAACAGCAGTGACAATAAAAGCCAATCCTATATTTGTAGAGGGGCTGCCTTCCAAGTCCCTCGGAACCTTTCACTGATCTTATCTGCTCTCCTTTCCCACAGCAGTCTTGTAATTGAGCTTAGCCCTTGACCTCTCCTGCAGCTCTCCTCTCTACGGCCTATTCAACCACTCACACCCGCACAGCAAAGCACAGCAAAAAGGAAGACCCGCCTGGTGGAGGTGGGGAGGTTGGCGAGTCAGAGGGAGAGAGAAAGAGCAAGCTGGTGGCTTTCATTCTCCATCACCCTTTACTCAACACGTACTGGGGACTCAGCACGCAGCCGCGTGGCACTGTGTGCTCTGAGTTTTCAGGGCTTAGGAAAGTATAGAGAAATGTGTAGGCACAGAAAAAAATGGGAAAACATTTCTGGTTTGGATAGAATTCCATTTTTTGGAAAGAATAGAAAAACACAGAAATTTCCTATTTTTCCCCAAATCTTTTCTTTCCTTTTTCCCCTTCATCTTGCTGAGATGCCTAAATTGTTTTGAAAATAGACACAATTTATTCTAATTAATCGACAGGAAATATATAATACAACAATTTCCAAATTGTAGTTTATGTACTAGAAGTGACGTGCTTTAAATTCTAGAGGCCAAATGGATAAACAAAATACTGAATACCATGCGATGGAATATTATTTAGCCAGTAAAAGAAATAAAGAAGTGATACTGCTTCATCGTGGATGAACCTTGAAAACATTATGCTAGCTGAAAGAAGCCAGCCACAAATGACAATACATTGTGTGATCCCACTTACGTGAAATGTCCAAAGTATGCAAATTCATAGAGTCAGAGAGTAGATTAGTGGTTGCCAAGATCCTGGGGGAGAGAGGACTGGAGACTGACTGTTAATGGGTACAGAGTTTCTTTTCGGGGTGATGAAAGTGTTCTGGATATAGATAGTGGTGATAGTCGCACAATCTTGTGAATACACTAAAAAACCACTGAATTGTGCACGTTAAATGGGTGAACTTTGTACTATGTGAAATATATCTCAATAAAACTGTAAAACAAATTCTACACACCGGATACCTGAGTATGATCCCAGGGTCTGGGTCACCTCACAGTTTAACTCCAGACCCTGCATAGCCTGTGTAAGGGATCTGAGATGCCTAACTGTCCTCTGAGATAGGAAACAAGAAGCGTTTAGTGATGGGATAAATCTTCAAAACGCTTCGTTAGATGTGCAAGGTAAGAGAATGCATATGCCTCGTGTGGGGATAGACACATACATACTCCTAGACACGTAGTGAAGATGGGTACCTGAGAGCTGGGTCAGAATGCTGATGGATGAGGGGAGGCATTTCAAATGCGTTGATGATGATAATAACATACCGCAACTGAAGGGTGTGATTACCTTCTAGGGTTATTAAAATATCACAGAAAAGATTCTTGGAAAAGATGCTGGGGAGCTAAACCATCTAAAGGACAACATAAGGCAAAATGTAAGCAAGAGTAATGTGTTACTCAAGTTACAGGTCAGTTGGGAAATTCGGTGACTTTTTTAAAAAATTAAAGTTATTTTCTCTATTAAAGAATACTATATAAATTAAAAATATGAATAAATGTACTTATTTCTATTGTTTTTTTCCTAGCCTTTTGGGGGTTATTTTCAGTTATTCTCATACTGTAACCCAAGAGTATAAAGCGCGTTTTTCAGTTCATGTTATAAGAAGCATTTATTCATATCATTACAAATTCTTGGTAAACATCACATTAATCAGGAAACTTTCTGATTATGTGTGTTGTTAGAAGGGAACAGATTCAAAATGACTGGTAATAAAAAGAAATCATCTACACAAAGAGCTAGGCAAACTTTGATTAATCTGAATGCTTAGAATTAATTCTCGTTTATAGAATAGGTCTTTACCTCAAAAACCATGCAATGTTCTAACCTGGGAAACAGGAAATATAATTTTAAAACTATACAGCACAACAGTAGAAATATTAGCTTTTCCTCATCAGTCTCTGGGCAACAATTTCTTAAAAACTATTCTCAGGATGAGGGCAGACACAAAGGAGTCAATTGGATTGTTGAACGGGGTTGTTTTAAACTCACAGCTGAAACAGTAGTCTTAAAAGACAAGGTACCAGAAAGTGGAAAGGTTTTTTAAATTCCAGAAGTTGGCTTTGGACATCAGAAGCCAAAGCCGGAAGGAAGCTAGGCATTACGTTTATCCAGAGCACAGAATAGGTCGGCAGGCAGGACGAAATGGGCCGTCCTGAGAGCTGTTTATTACTGAGACGAAGGGCTCGGAGCACAGTACAAATCAGCTTTATCAGGATCAACACCGCTTAATGCAGGCGGCACTTTTATTTCACGACTGGCAAGACTTTCTTGATGAAGGAGCAGCGTGTTGATTTACATGCTGGCACAACGTCCTCCTCTTGTTGCACATCAGCACTTTGTGTAGCACTGACACAAGAGATAGCTTTCCATCCCAGAGGATGAGGGAGGGGAGAAGTGGGAAGGAGAGCAAGAGAGGACCACATTGTTCCGCTGCCCTGTAAGAATGTTCACAGCCTGGACTACCCCCAGCCCCCCAGCCCCGCTTTGGGCTTAATCCCAGCAACTGGGTGTAGGACAAGATTGATAGAAACCTCGGACAGGTTTCGGGGATGGGGCCTGGGATAAGCGGACACTTGTGCCTTGCTCCCCAAAGTATAGCCTAGGGAGACGCCCAGGATCTGAGAAAAAGACCCACCCCCACCATGTGGCGTGGTGCCAGAGCAGTGGTCACTGTAGCTGAATGAATTACTTGAGGATGACCTCACAGCATCCTAAAGGCCTTGAGGTCCAAAGATCAGGTGTGGAGGGGGAGAAATGTTGTGAGAGGGCTACTAGACCCCGGAGGCCTTGGGGTTGGCATGAGGAGGGCGCAGAGTGGTGCATCTGGCATTCAGAGGCCTTGGCAGTGCTGAACATCCACCACAGAGGTTGAGAAGACAGTCACATGGCCGTGATGGCCTGCAGATGAGAAGACAGCCATGAGGCAAAGGTCCCCTCCAGTGCATCCCTTGCTATGGAGCACTTAACTGCTCTTCTTACTTCCTCCATTACCCAAAGCTCAAATGTTCTGCCCCGACGTCCCCCTGGACGAGGAAGTTAAGGGGCAGAACCCTGAGTCGACCAAGTATCCCCTCCTCAGACGATGGCCGAACGTTACATCAAAAGTGAGCGGAATGGGCGAGGCCAGGTTATCTACAGCGGTGGAAGTGAGGACTTCATAGTTGAGTTCAGTTAAGAGGAAAGAAAGGTACATTTTCACAGTCTCTAGGTTGCGACTGTATCGGTCAGCGGAGCCTAGATTATGCCGCAGTACCAAATAACCCCGAAATCTCAGGCACGCAACACATCTGCCTTGGGTCAGCTGATGGAGCTGGAACTTGGCCACTCACAGAAGAAAAGAGAGCTCTGGGAGGTCTCCCATCAACGATTAGATGCCCCAGTCCAGAGGTGACACACAGCACTTCTGTTACTTCCACTCACAACTCACGGGCCTGGATCCGTCGCGGGCCGCCCAACCAGCAGGGTCAGGAAGAGCTTTCCTTTCTGTAACCAAAAGGTGGAGACCTGGCAATATTTGGCAAACGGCACTAATGACTACCAAAGTAGGTGTAAAATTCTTACCTACTGCATGATTTAGGGCTTAAAAACAAAAACCAAGAAAGGTACACAATAACAAACAAGATAAATACAGCACAGCCATTTGGAGCATAGAACCTGGGGTTGAATTTTGACTCTGCCATTTGCAAGTGGTGGGGTGACCTTGGCTTGGGTTACTTCATCTCCTCAACACTGAGCTTTCCCAAGCGTGGGTGTGAACATAACACAAAGTAACTTCCTGGCACATGGAAGCGACACAATAAATAGCTATTATTTTTATCTTTTTGTTATCATTTTGCTTCTTTGTTTTCTTTACAGTTTACAATCCTAATTAAGAGTTCTGATTAGTTGGATTCCAGCTAATTAAAACTTTTCTTTTTTTTTAAAGATTGGCACCTGAGCGGACATCTGTTGCCAATCTTCTTTTTTTTCTTCTTCTCCCCAAAGTCCCCGAGTGCGTAGTTGTATATTCTAGCTGTGGCATGTGGGACGCCGCCTCAGCGTGACGTGACCCGCGGTGCCATGTTGGCGCCCAGGATCCGAATCAGCGAAACCCGGGGCCGCCAAAGCACAGCGCTGGAACTTAATCACTCGGCCACGGGGCCGGTCTGAAGTTTTTTGTCTTTTTTTTTAAAGTTTATTTGCTTTCAAAAATATAGTCAGATACTCACATATATTTACAGTGGTGGTCTTCTGAGGGTCACTGTGAGTGATGGATATCTTGACCCCCATCCAGGAACAGCCCGGTGAGACAGAAGCAGTGGTCGGTGACTGAGGAGGGGTCTGCACTCAGTCTTCTGCGCTTTGTGCTTGGTCGTAAGTGGGAATGACCGCCCCTCCCCCTACCACGACTGCCGAGCGTGAAGTTAACAAGAAGACAAAGAGCAGGAGAGGGATGCGAAGGAAATGCAGCAAACGCAGGAGCACGCCTGTCGACGTCAGGTTCACCTTAAACCAACGTCAACGTGATTCACAGTCAACCCAGGAGGATCTTCATGAATAAATGGTCCTGCCACCTCTTTAGAATGAACCCGGAGAGGCCTCGTCCTATATTTTGGTTTTGGATATAGAAAGATCCCCGACAGGATGGCAGCACTGTCCATTTCCACTTCCCACCTGTGCGCTCTGGGATTTTAGCCTGGACTGTGGCGCAGAGAGGAAGTGAGCTGCTTCTCCTGTGGCAGCCAGGTTCCAACACAGCTGTCTCCTCTCCTCTGACCACTTCCCACTCTGAGTCGGGACCTCCAGCAGAGAGGTGGAGGGGCCCCAGCCCCACCCTCGGAGGGGACCTGTTCATACATCACCGTGCACTCTCTCTCGTCTTGCCCTTCTCTCCTCGAGGAAGAGGTTCAGGTTTGGGCAGCAATAAGAGGAACACTTCCGGAAGGCGCGCGTCTCCCAGAGTCTGTGTGTGTGTATGTGAGTGTGCGTGCGTGCGTGTGTGTTTGTAGAGCAAGCCCCTGTGTGTTCTTCTCACTCAAGTGCAGTAGTTGAGAGCAAGATGCTAGACGCTGGCTAGAGTAACCACAAAGGCGAACAGGCTCGGCCTGAGGCAGGGGATGTTTTTGGAGAGAGGGGCTCTAGCGTTTCAGAATACGGCTGGTCCCTGACTTGCAATGGTTCCACTTAAACAATTTTTTGACTTTACAATAGTGCAAAGTGATTTGCATTCAGTGGAAATCTAATTTTGAATTTTGGGCTTTCCCCAGGCTGGCGTTGTGCAGTAAGATCCTCTCTCGTGATGTGGGCTGCGGCAGCAGCATAGCTCCCTGTCAGCCCGCGATCACGAGGGTAAACAGCCGATAAACAGAAACTTTCTGTACCCACAGCCATGCTGTTTGTCACTGTCAGTACAGTGTTCAATAAATTACATGAGGTTTTCAACACTTTATTGTAAAACAGACTTTGCGTTGGATGATTCTGCCCAACTGTAGGCTAACGTAAGTGTTCCCAGCGCATTTAAGAGAGGCCAGGCTAAACTATGGTGTTCGGATGGTTAGGTGTGTTAAATGCATTTCGACTTATGTTATTTTCAACTTCTGATGGGTTTATCAGACTAACCCCTTTGTAAGTCCAGGAAGATCTGTGTCCACTGCTAACCCTGATTATGTCGTAAATTAAGCTCAAACAGTCAGGATGCTCCCTTCCTGTTAGTTGTGTCACCAGGTCACCCGTCCCCCAAACAACCCCAGGGATAAAGCAAAACGGAGGCCCAGAAATAATTTTTTTCTGTAGACCAATCCCCAGTACACATCCTGCAGAGGGAATAAAAAATGTCCTTGAAGGAAGGACAGCCTGAGCAATTGCGTTCTCTTTTAAAATTAATTTTAAAACCCAGTGGCAGGTGTGGGGAGAAAATCCTTTAGCATACCTTAGAAAACACAGGATAAGGTCACCCACAAATAGCAGAGTCCCTCTCCTATCTTGGTTTGAAAGAAGGGTGAGACTGAGAGAAAGACACAAGCAATAAAAGAAAGATTTCACAAGAAAGGGAACGCTGAAATCAATGAGAGGTACCTGCAAAATTTAGACTCCCCGTAGGACACAGATGTCCTCCAAGAATCCTGTCAGGAAAGGATGTTGGGAAGGTGCGATTCCAGGCTGCTCAGAGTCTCTCTGCCTCCCAAAGCAGCAGAGGAGAACCAGGGAAAATTCTCTAGGTTTACAAGGTGAAGCCTGGATTGAGTAACTATTAACAGGAAACCAGCGCCAAGGTTGAGCGGCAGCCTTGGAAATCACCCGGGTCAAGAGCAAAATGTGTGCACGTGTGTGTACGTGTGTGTGCTCATGATCATTCATAGATACATGATGAGAGAGGGCATGGTTGAAAAGCCCTTGATACCAGAAATGGAAGCTGGGCAGACCCAGGCAGGACCAAACCCCACCGAGCTCCCAATCTGAAGGTGCAGGAAAACGGAGAGGCGTGTTGGAAGCTATTTACCTGCTGTGCCCACTCAGGGTAATGGAATCTTGGATACAACTCTTAGCTGGTATCTTTCTACACCAACTAAGGGGTTTTGTTCACCTGTGACTTTATGGAGACATTAAATTGATTAATTGAGAGTGACTAACCCCACACTATGGGAACTTCTGCTGACGGTTCCTATCCATGATTCTAAGCATCAAACTGAACAAATGAATGTATCCTTTTATTACAATGATGGTTTGAAATGCTATCCCTTTTTTTGGTTATAAAAGTGACCTCTGTCCTTCAGTGGGGTTTTGACGGCCATCCTCACTTTCATGTCCCTCCAGATTGGCAGGACAGGGCGGAGGTCGTCAAGGGCCCACCTTCACCCTGTTGCTGACGGCCTCTGTCTCCCTAGGTTGGGTGGTTCTGCATCGCTTCCTCATTCTCTGCTGCCCCCAAGCTTGTTTACGTTCCACTTCTGCAGAGCAGTGGGCACTCCCTCTCCCAGGTGGGCATAGCATGAGCCTCAGTTGAGTCTCTGTGGACAGTTGTGGCAACACTTTGGAGACATGAGGCGACACTGCAGAGCTCTGTGTCCCCTGGGATCCAAAGGAGAAGAAAAAGTTACTGCTCGCTCACCCTTTAGTGCAGAACATGTGAGGAGAGCCTGAGGACCTGGGGCAGTTCACACAGCTCCCGCTCCAGCTGGAGAAGCAGCTGGAAGAGGCCCAGAGAAGGAGGGTGACCTTTGGTGCCAGCCTGAACTGTGGGCATCACGAGGAAGGACCTGAGCAGCAGATAGAATTGACAGGAGTGGCGCGGAGCAGGACGATGGCAGGGACAGCTCGGAGGACCTCTTCATCAGCACACGAGAACCCTTGGGAACTCCCTTAAATAACCGGGGGCGGGGCGGGCGGAGGCTGAGCGGGTAAAGCATGGAAGGATGCAAGGCCCACAATGGCAGGTTAAAGCTACATCCGGAGATACACTGTTTATTTCTGGGAGTGCGACCCTGTCTGAGACTCCAGGCTGATGGGGCTGTGGGTACACAAGCTATCACTTCAGGGCTTTTATAGAAAACAGGTCATAAAATATTTTACTCTCTCTGTTGGCAATTATTTTAGGTCCACTTTTTAAATGTAGAGTCTTTCTCAACTATGTTTTTATAGATTACAGAAATATAAGATAAAGCTGCAGAGCCAAATGGATGAACTCAGAGCAGACCTGGGTCCCGGCATTACTCTCAGACGCTGTGAAAAATGCCTCTTTCCAGGGTCCCGGGGGTGATCAGACTCAGTGGACTTGATCCACACTTACAAAGCTCATAAAATGCTGATGTAAAAACAAAGGTGCCCATTTATTAACGCACCTTCAGATTTGTATCCACCGAGGTGACTAGGTACTCCTGACCCTTGGCCTACAAATTTTCTCTGAAGGAAAACTACCGGGGAAGCTCATAATCAGAAGCATTCCAGGTGAGTGGAATCAGAGGAAGAATTGGTTACATGATCACCTGTTACTGGCAGCTGGCTGAGCTGGCCTGAGGCTTCCGTCTCCACAGCGGGGACACACATGCAGGTCAGCACTGAGAATGGGACATCATCACTAATGGGCTGTTAGAATGGGCCCTCCCGTGCTTGCTTCTGTCACTCTTTTATTTCCAGCTCCCCTTCTGCCTGTCACATCACCGCTTGAGGGAAGCAAACCACCCTTCCAAAAGCCAATATACCAGTTTGCTAAAAAGGAACATACCAGATCATCAATTTGCCAGATGACCAACTGATCAAATTCTTGATTCACCAAAACCTTGCTTCTATTAACTACTTATGGAGCTTATAACAGGTTGCCTGTGTGATGCTGCTGCATAATCCTGAGGATGGATTTTCAGGCTGTGTCCGGTGTGGCACACGGGAGCTGCTCCACCCCGGCTCTCCCTGACTTTGCCAGGCCCGCCCGGCGAATGTCTGTTTTATGTTTTCACCTTTTAGTTCCTTGCACTTCTCTAATGTGAAACACGGATTGTTGCCTTCTCTAGTTTTGAGGCCTTATGCCTAACACGGATTTTCTAGGCCACACACCTAAATTTGTGTACAGACCTCATTTCACGAAAAAGAATTTTACCAGTTTCCACATTTGTTGTGGATATGTAAAACTAACTAGCAGACAGCAATCTTTGTTCAAAAGACTGATAAAGTCAACAAAAATAGGGAAGGGCAAATAAGTACAAAACTGTGATTAAACGGCAAACCTTTCTTTGACGTATGGGCATAAGTGAAAGGAGTCTGAAATTCGAAACATGCACTAAATATTTATTTGATTGAACTTATTCACAAGTAATAGGAAGGCAGTGGGCTAAATGTAGTTTAATGCAGAGAGAAAGCTACCTTGTTATTTATAAAATCCTTGACACTGGAGATGTGCGCAATGTGTGAAATTTGAAATGCACAAGATCCTCTTGTTACTTAATGACTGGACCCAAAGTCCCAAACAGACTAGGAATTGGCCATCCTCAGTGACGCAACTGTAGCCAACTGGCTTGTAGTGAAATGGCTATGGTGAACCCTTCTAGACCTGGTTTAAGGTACTGGATTTGGCAGTTTGGGGTGAACTAATCATTCAGCAAATTTATTTTCAACACATTGGCTTTTGGTGAGTGTGTCGTTTAGTGACCTGACTTTTAGCAAATTGATCTTTGCCTAATTGATTTTCATCAAGTTTTCTAAAGTTCTTTGGATTTATTACCACCATTACTTAGGTAAGCATTAAATCTCTAGTCTTAGGCATTCCCAGCTCTTTAAGATGCTTTAGCAAATCCCCAACTGAATTCTACTATATTGATTTTATACTTTACTCTGAGGACAAGCATATTTTTGACTTCTTGGGAAACATGTCACTAACACAACCTGTATTGTTTATCAGTATTTCGCCTCAGATTCCATCATGCTACTGAACTGTTCATGCCATACCTGACCTAACTGGACTTGGAATCTTCCAGCAAATTGTTTCCTGGGGTCTCTCCAGACACTGATTCTCAATAAGGGTCATGCCACTGGGATTATTTTGGAAATTTTGGGGGGCATTTTAGTTTGCCACAATGACTGGAGGGTACAGCTGACATTTTATGGAGGGAGACGAAGGATGCTGCCCTTCCTGAAACGCACAAGGCAATTCCCAATAACAACAGCTGTGCTGTCTCATATGACTTTGGAAAATCTCACTAGACATTTGCGTAGCTGAAAATCCTGCAGATAATTATCTGAGCCTAGAATTTAAGTGTGTGAATCAAGGGAAGATGGTATTTTGTTTTGTTTAGGACTCTACCAAACGTTGTTCACGATTCTGGAAATGCATGTTTCTGACAGCAATGCTTCTCGTGATATTGAATCACCAATTTAACAACAACTGTACTGATCTGTATTTGTAGCTGTTGCGTTCACAATGATTGTAAGTAAAGGTGCAAGCATCCGGGTCCTTGCTGTGTCTTGTAAAGTAGTTGTGTGCTGGTATTCACACGTTTAAATGTATTTTATTTTATTATCCATTACTTTCCTTTTACTTTTTCTTTCTATTATAGGTAAGACATTATATTGATTTAAAAGATATATATGTGGAGATAGGTTATATTGTCTAAGAATTTCGTTTCCAGATACCACGGGAATGGTAAAATGGTAGAAGGGATACCATGAAATATTCCTTGTCAAAGGGAAGCGTTGTGTGTGAGAGGGCTGTCCTGGCCTTCCGTTCTGCCTGCGCTGCTCCATCGCCAGGTCCTGGCACCCCACTTTCTGTCTCTCTGATTGTGCTCTGGCGGTGGAAGCAGCTTTGTAGTCAGCCACGGCTTTCAGGCAGGAAAAAACCACCTCCCAGATGAACTGACCTCTCCAGAGTCCTCAGGGGCCCCGAGGTCATTGGCTGCCTGAGACTTCCTGTGTTGCAACATGAAACATCTTCCCCTTCACCACGCACCCGCCCAACACCTCCCCATCACAATTTGGCAGCCAGAGGTTCGCCGTGGAAACCCTTCTCCCCCGCTGGGAAAGCAGCGAAGGAGGAGGGTGTGCTTTAAGAGGGCGTCAAAAGCCCGGCCAAGCCCAACGGAGGTCTACACTGGAATTTCAGCTAAAAACTACAGCATCTCTCAAAAATTCCTGTCTGTTTAGAAACGTGACACCTGTGAGGAGTAGCCTGCTGAAGCTCCAGCGTTATTATCTGAGATTATTAGGTTGGCCAGGTCATATGCACGAGAGGGCAGCCCTTCGCAGAAACAGGGCCTTGGTGGGGGAAGGGAGAGGGGGTCAGGCCTTGGGTCCGGTCTGGTGGGTCGGGGGGCACAGACTTTGCCAGGGGATTGTCAAAGGCTGCTCTCAAGATATGCACTGACAGGGAAGAAGAGAGACCACTTCCTACAGGACTGTGCCTGGAAAGCTGACATTTCTGCCACATAAAAGGGGGGTTTGCAATAAGGATAGCAAGCCAGAAGTAAAACAAACAGTTATCTCTGTTGGTGGAATCAGAGGCGATTTTTATTCTTCCTTTTCCTTTTCTATATTTCATAGAAAATGGTAAGTACATACTATGCTGGCTGGAGTCTAGCTCGTCAGTCACACGCTTGGGCGTGAGTCCCAGAGCTGCCACTGAGGAACCGTGATCTGGGCCTAATGACTTAACCCGTCTATGTTTGTTTCCTCAAATGCAAAATGGGCATAATGATAGAACTGACTTCACAGAGTGGGTCAGGGTGTTAAATGAGCCAATGCACGTGGAGCCCTGCGGTGCTCAGCAGCTAAAACAGCCCCGGTGACTGTCACTTTGCAAGAGCGGGTTTCTCTGGGCTTGGTCTGGACCAGCCAGGCCTTGAGTGGAGCTCTGAGGTGGTCACTGCCTGTGTCACCTTGGGCCTGGGTCTCCCGCTTTAGGGAACCACAGGCATTTGGTGCCTCGGACATCCTGGTCCACTCCTCTCCTGCCTTGAATAAACAAATAAATGGGACTAGCTCGGCTTTAAGAGAGCCCAGGAAGTGGTGGCAGAAGCAGGACAGAGTGGGCAGCTGGACTGGAGAGGGGTCATCTAGGAGGGAAATGGCCACCATGGTCAAGCCATGGTTTGGGCAAACTTGTGGCTCAGGGAAATCGGTCATCAGTGTCCTCTTGCTTCCCCTTGCAGCCCCACGCCCCTCCCTCTTTCTTTCAAAGTGATGATATCGTGGGTCAGAGCCACAGAATATTCCTACGTGGGACTTCTCCCTTACCTTCCATCAACTACCACCGCAAATCCTAACTGCAGGTTCCTGCATTTATTGTAACTGCTGTTCTGCTCAACCTTTCCACCTGCCCTTGGAAATTTCACCCTCTTTACATTTGGTAATTCTTTTTCTGTCCTCCATTAATCAACTGACATTTACCAGCACGGGTTACATATTGGACAACAGTCTGGTCCTAGGACTGAAGGCGTGGCCTCTCAGGTTACTTCAGACACACCAAATGTCGATTTTGGTGGCAGGAAAGGAAACTTACTTCCCATTGGGGAAGTCGGTGGTGTCAGAGCTACCGACTCCTGCAGCTGGGAACCGTGAATGAATTCTCGGCTCACGGGGTATGTAAATACAGTAGTGGAGGGATGGGCGGATGGCAGTCTGGATTTGCATGGAGAATGCTGAAATACCTCCTGCCTTAGTCATCTAGAACCTTCCTATCTTCATGAGTTAATTCTGTTTCATCTTCAAACTTTTCACAGAACCTTCTCTCTACCACTTTCCCTTAACTAAAAGCCAATCCCAATTCAGGGACCTGTTTTCTTTACTGCTCTCCTAAGTAGAAGCTTCTTCTTATCTCCTTCTCCATTCACCACAGGACCCAGAAATTTAATTTTGTACCTCACTGGGATTACAGAGTCTTTAGAAGCTTGTTTCCTTCTAACCAAACTGACAGGAGATTGGTGCATAAATCTGTCACCAATTTTTCCTTTGCAAAGAGAGAGAGACCTAACCAGCGGCCTTCAGGGCATCCTGCCTGGAATATAGGGTGTTAGGAGTTGTGCTCCACTGTGAGCCACAGGGCTCTGAAATAACGGTAGCTTAAAAAAGATAGAATTTGGGGCCGGGCCAGTGGCACAGCAGTTAAGTGCGCATGTTCCACTTCGGTGGCCCGGGGTTCACTGGTTCGGACCCCAGGTGCGGACATGGCACCGCTTGGCAAAAGCCATACTGTGGTAGGTGTCCCACGTATAAAGTAGAGGAAGATGGGCATGGATGTTAGCTCAGGGCCAGGCTTCCTCAGAAAAAGAGGATTAGCTCAGGGCTAATCTTCCTCCAAAAAAAAAACAAAGATAGAAGTTTATTTTCTCTCAGGTAAATGAAGTTTGGATTAAGGGTTGATATGCTGGCCTTGTAGAGTCATCAATGGTCCTGACTCCTTCAAGAAGCCATCCTTATTGTGTGTCTTTCATTCGTAAGGTCACTTCAGGGTCACAAGTTGGACATTGCATCTCCAATCCAGGAAGAAAAGGAAGGGGAAGGCCAAAGGGGACTCCCAGCTGATTCAACACTCCTTTTTTAGGGGCTTTCCTCAAAGGCCCAATGTATTAGAAGCCAGAACTCCATCACAGAGTTACTCGACCTCTGTAAGAGGACCTGGGAAGTTCAGTTTTTCAGCCAGGCATTTCACCATTCCCCCTCCCCCCAAAATCAGAGTTATGTCATAAAGAAGGGGAGAGAATGAATATTGGGTAGAGCAGGGGAGGAAGACAAGCTCTCTACCCTCTGGGTCCTTCTGGCTGGGCTAGGAATTAAATTGACATGAGACAGAATAACAGGAGAAAATCAAACAAAGCTTTATAACACGTATACATGGGAGAGACCCCGGAAAACTGAGCAACTCCCCAGAGCGGCTGAGGTCGCCGCCTTAAATACCATCTTCACCAAAGACAAAGGAGGATTTTTGAGATGGGGGGAGTCACTTGTGGGAGATTACCAGAAAAAGTACAGTAAACAAGAGTAAGGTTATTATGCAGATTTAAGTGCTTGCTTTCCACATTGGTAAGAGTTTCTAGAGAGAAGGTCATCCCCCTCTTCCTGGTACAGAGAGGGAGACATCTCTACAAATGGAGATTTCCCTCACAAATGTAAATGTCTCTTACAAAGGGTACCTTCTACTTGGTTTTCAGAGCTTTCCCCATGTCTGCAGTTTTTAAAAAAATATTCAGCCAAAAATAATCCTCGTGCCAAAGAGACACATCTTGAGGTGGCAAATTCTGATCCCCCACAGCAGACAACTAACAATCTCTGCCATTTTGGGGGAAACAGGATTGACTATTTCATAGCAACTGCAGAATCAGAGATTAGCCAATGAGATACTCTTGAGTGATATTTCATTCCAGCTTTGCAAAAGATTGATGAACAACCCAGCCCCACCCAGGCGTGTTCGTTCCTGGAATGCAGTGTCCATTTCCTTTTTCTGGGGTTGAATAAACGCTGATAGAGTATTAGCAACACTCTTTCCTTCACACAGTCCCTGCAGCCCACGCTACAGTAGGACTCATCAGCTTACACTGCTGTCGCTGCTCAAATGTTTCCACTGAAATACGCCTGTTGGTTGTGAATAGAATGTTGAGTTGGGGCTGGTGCAGTGGTGCAGCGGTTAAGTTCACACATTCCACTTTGGTGGCCCAGGGTTCACTGGTTTGGATCCCGGGTGTGGACCTATGCACTGCTTGTCAAGCCATGCTGTGGCAGACATCCCACATATAAAGTAGAAGAAGATGGGCATGGATGCTAGCTCAGGGCCAGTCTCCCTCAGCAAAAAGAGGAGGATTGGCAACAGATGTTAGCTCAGGGCTAATCTTCCTCAAAAAAAAAAAAAAAAAGAATATTGAGTTACTAACGAAAGCTCTGATGTTCCCTCTCTAGCTGACAGTTTCACTCTAGGAAAGGAGAGAAAAAAGGAGAGGCTTGTGACTCTCTGAGGAAGTTTTATCCTTTCTTTTCTCTACCTTTAACTCAGAGACTCAGAGAAGATAGGGAAGAGAAGGATACCAAGAGGAAGAGAAGGTGCTGGAGAATTCTGAATTCCTGGGAAAAGCTGACAAAAGGAACACTCCTGTGGTCCTTTGAGATGGAAATTGGGAAGCTGCTCAGGGCTTTTGCTCACGCAGGTGAGGGGAGTATGATATAAGCGACAGCAGAAGCCCAGGCTGCAGGTCCCAGCAGCCTGACTCTGCACCCAGGACGGGGACCTGTCGCTCCTGCTCGTCCTGGGGGGTGCTCCACCTGCCTTTTCGATACTTTGGACTTTGACTTGACATGCAGTTTTTACTTCACATTAGATTGAATCTTCGTTGGCTGCTATCCAGTTTGCCATTTCTGCTTCAGCGTCAGAATGTTTTCAGCTTAATGCTTTCTGGGCCAGCCTCTTAGGTATGGACAGAGATGAGCTGGCTTCGCATCAACACACACCGGTAATTATTACTCTCATGCCACAATTCCACAGCAACCTGCCCAGGCGGAGTAAATGAAGGCGTCTTCCTAGGGGTCTGGGGCGCAGCTTAATCAATCCACCGCAATCAAGGGTAGTATCATTTAGTAACTTGCTTTATCTTAAAAATGGGTACAAATTCTACATTTTACTCCTTGGCATTGCTGTATTTACATTAATATTTTTAACTCAATAACCTTCTAGCAATATTGGTATTCCAGGAAGTTGGAAAGGGTGACTTTCCACATTATTTGTGTACTTCCAGGATATACTTGATCCCGTCTGAGCTCTCTTGTTACCTTGTATTATTGAGTAATGGTCACCTTGACTGGATTAGGACCCTTCCCAAGATTTCCTGCAAGAACATGGTCACTTCTGCGGATGGTAAATCCTTTCATTATGCTGTATTTGTTTACTAAACGATATTGTATAGCAGTAATTTATGTTTATTTAGAAAAATAGATGTTCTATTTAGACTATCTTGTTTGTTTTTATACCCTACATACTCTACTCTTACATACTGATCAGCAAACTTTTTCTGTGAAGAACCAGATAGCAAACATTTTCGGCTTTGTGGGCCATCCAGCCTGTATCAAAACTACACAAGTCTGCAGCATAGTATGAAATAGCCATAGGCAGTGAATAAATGTGCTTGGTGTGGATATGTTTCAATAAAATTTTATTTACAAAAATAGGCAGTGGGCAGGATTTGGCTCTAGTTTGCTGATTCCTGCTCTATACCCTGTAGATATTGAATATTTACAAAAATTGGACCACATATTCAGCCACAAAAAAATAAACACCCAAACAACTGGAAATTTTAAAATACTTGCTTATGTAATTCCTGCGTCAAAGAGGAAATCAAAATTACAATTGTAAAATATCTTAGAAATCATAGTAATAAGAATAGTAAATAGCAAAACTTATGACAAATAGCCAAAGTTATACTCAGAGTCAAATTTGTGACCTTGAAGATGTTTATTGTGAAATATATATAAGTGAGAAATAACTGCACTAAACATTTTATTCAAGATGTCAATAAAAGAACAATAGAGCAAACCCAAGGAAAGTAGGAAGAGGGAATTAGTAAAGATAAAGGAAGACGTTTATGAATTGGAAAGCCATTAGTAAAACTACAGGGTTTTTTTTGACAATATATAAGAAGTAGATAATCTGCTATCTAATCTAAAATAAAAATGAATACACAAATATAAGACATTAGGAATGAGAAAGAGAATATAGCCATAAATACAGAAGAAATGTTTAAGATTTATAAAAAGTATGCTTCACATGATAAATCTGAAAACTTGCATTAAATAAAGTTTCTAGCAAAATATAAACAACTAAAATTACCTCAAAAAGATGAAAAAATAATGAGCCAAAACCTATGGAAGACCATAAATTTTCAATACTACATAGATTAACTAGACAGAAAACCACCAAGGAGACAGAAGGCTTGAGCAACCCTGCAAGCCCGCTGGCCCTGATGGCCATCTGCAGAACACTGCACCCAACAAAAGCAGGACACACATTCTTCCCAAGGGCACATCTCCTGGATAGACCATGGACCAGCCCATAAAACAAGACGCAGCAAATTTAAAAAGATTGGAATCATACAAAATAGGCTCTCTGGCCAAAATGGAATTAAATTAGAAATCGATAACAGATGGACACAGAAGGAAATTAGACAACACTCCTAAGTAATCAATGGGTCAAAGAAAAAAATCACAAGGGATATTAGAAAACACTTTGAGATGAATGGAAATAAAAACTACAACATACCAAAACTTATGGGATGCAGCCAAAGCAGTTCTTAGAGGGAAATGTATAACAGTAAACGCATGTTAAAAACAAATGACTTCAAGTCAATAACCTTACCTTCCACCTTAAGAAACTGTAAAGAAGAAGAGCAAAGTAAACACAATGCAAGTAGAAGGAAGGAAATAATAAATATTAGAGCAGAAACAAATGAACTAGAATAGAAAAACAACAGATGCTCAATAAAAAGTTGGTTCTTTGAAAAGATCAATTCAAGTAACAAATCTTTAGCTAGACTGAGCAAGAAGAAAAACAGTGAAGACAGAAATTGCTGAATCAAGACTGAAAAAGGGGATATCATTACTAATCTTACAGAAATAAAAAAGATTGTACAGGAACACTATGAAAAACTGTGTGTACAACTGTGTATATAAATATAAATGGATGTCTATAAATTACTGAATAGGAAATGATTTTCAAAGCAGAAACCATAAAGAAAAAGGACTGAAATTTTTGACTATATGAAAACATAAAACTTCGTATATATGAAAATTAGCATTAATAAAACTATAAGAAAATAAACTGAGGAAATGATTTACAAGACATATGACAGAGTCAAAGTACATTGTAACTAAAGTGTACATAAATTAGTCAAAAGATAAACACTCCCAAGTGAAAAGAGCTTAGCAACTGTGAATGATGCAACTTATAAATTCTGAAATACTGACAGTCAGTAAACATACAGGAAAAATGTCAAATTCAGCAGTAATACAAAAAATGCAGAAAATGAGATATTTTGTTTTGTGATTTTAGGCAAGTTACTGATACTTTCTTTTTTTTTTAAGATTTTATTTTTTACTTTTTCTCCCCAAAGCCCCCCAGTACATAGTTGTATATTCTTCGCCGTGGGTCCTTCTAGTTGTGGCATGTGGGACGCTGCCTCAGCGTGGTTTGATGAGCAGTGCCATGTCCGCGCCCAGGATTCGAACCAACGAAACACTGGGCCGCCTGCAGCGGAGTGCACCAACTTAACCACTCCGCCACTGGGCCAGCCCCTACTGATACTTTCTATACCTGTTTTCTCTCTTCTTTAAAGTTTAATTTCTATTTCTATCAAAGTAATACGTGTGTGTTGTTTTACATGTAGGTCATTTTTAAAGTTAAATAAAATTATGAAAAATAATAAAATATTATTAACAAAAATCAGCAGACACCTGCCTCTGGTTTCCTCATTGCTGATTTCTGCCTTCTGTGAGCAACCACTTTCAGCTGTTTCTTCTAGCAAATATGACATGCAAACCTAAGGTAGGTGACGAGTAAGGAAATAAATAGCCACTGCTTGAGACATCTGCAACTGAAGCTGTGTTCTGAATGAAGAACCAGATTTCTGTTAAGGCCAGAAGAGGATAGGAGCACTCAGAGAAGACAGTGGATCTGTAGGGAGTGCTAGCTCTAAGACAACATTTGCAGAGGGAGGGTTTGGAGGTGAGGAGCAGTGGGTGTGCAGGCACAGGCAAGGAGGTACAGAGCATCCTGGGGATAATGGTATAGAGGAGGCGTGGCCAGGGTGGCTGACACCTGAGCATTCTCAGATGAAAGAGGGATTAAAGGCATTGGGGTTTTAGTCTCCAGTCTCTTTGAAAGTAGTGGACCATGGGCCAGGACTAGAAGGTTAGTCTTCCTTGGTTGGGCTGATGGAGGACCTCAAAATGACAGACTCCCACAAATTCTAGCATAGCACCTGGCACACAGCAAGCATTTAATAACTTCAGCTACATCATGAGCATCCCATTACTGCATTGACAAAGATGAGTGTACTTGATAATACCCAGCACAGGTAGGACTGTGGAGAATTAGGTACTGTTGCTAATACTGGATTATATAAACTTTCTAGAAGAAAATTGACTATATGTTACAAGGGAGTTTTTGTTCTTGTTTTTTTAAGTACGTATGCATTGAGGTTGTAACTTGATAGGAGTTTATTCTGAAGAAATAACTAAACAAATACACAATCATGTATGTCTAACGTGATTCATCTCATTGTTTACAGTAGGAAAAACTAGAAAACATAATTGTTCAATAACAGGGATTGGTAAAATAAATTAGTTGGCCCAAAGATAGAATACTTAAAGTTATTGAAAATCATGTTGTAGTGAAATGTTGTATATGGAAAAATATTAACTGAGAGTTAAGTTTAAAAATAGTCCGTATAGGGGGCCAGCCCTGTGGCGGAGTGGTTAAGTTTGCGTGCTCTGCTTCAGTGGCCCAGGATTCACTGGTTCGGATCCTGGGCACCCACATGGCACCGCTCATCAGGCCATGCTGAGGCGGCGTCCCACATAGAAGGACTAGAAGGACTTACAACTAGCATGTCCAACTACGTACTGGGGCTTTGGGGAGGAAAAAAAGGAAGATTGGCAACAGATGTTAGCTCAGAGCCAATCTTCCTCACCAAAAAACATACCTTAAAAAAAAAAAGTCTGTATAATATGATCTCAAGTACATAAAAAGTATATATTTATAGATGCATAGAAAAATATCAACAGTGATATCTCCAGATAGTATGATTATGACAGTTGTTTTTTTTCTTTTTGTGTTTTTCTGTATGTTTCAAATTTACTTCGGTAAAATTTTCTTTTCTATTCTTTTTCCTTTTTTGGTAATGGAGGAAAAAAGTCAATAACATGATCGAAAAAGGTATAAAGGTCTATATTGCCCAAGTTCATACTTCATTATCTACTCTTTTAATCTCTAATTGATTCTCTAATTGATCAGTGAGTGTTAGTGTTGTCTTTTCCAACCTGGAAACTGTGCATCTTCCAGGAAACCCTTTTGACATGGAGGCGTTCCCTATTCTCAATGTTTCTTTCCGACTAGAGCAATGAACCCCCCTTTAAACAACGGCTCTGCTCCCAGTGACAGCAGAAGTTAAATCTCACCAACATCCTTTGGCTGAGGCCCCCTATAATTCCGTAATGGAATAACCGACTGTCTGCAACGGGTACAGATCTTTTTTATTGGCACTGTGAAGAGTGTACCTCTGCTGGAGAACAGCATTAACAAGGACTCCACTTCTCTTCTGTCTCCTGCAAAGTACCTAGGACATCGAGTACCAGCAACTTAATTAAGAAAGCTCATAGTGGCATTACCAACAATGGCCATTCTCACTTTACGCGAACATTGTCAAGCAATAGGTATTAATAATATTTGTGGCAAGCACCAACAAATCTGCGGAAGCACATCTGACACCTAGAGCTAGCTTAAAGCCAATGAGAAAACTGTTCCAGAAAATAACAGATGCTCTGAGATCAAATATATCTCCCCACATGAAAAAGAAACAAACAGAAAATAACCCCAGACATGATCAGGACATCCAATGGAGGAAACATCAATATTATAAACCATTGAATTAAAACTGAGTGCTCAGGGTTTGTTTATGATATTAGTCCTTGATTTTGGGGTCTGGGAATGGTAGACAAAATAAAAGTCTGTGGACTTCCAAAATCCCATGCCATACCTGTTAGAGCATTTTGTAATTGAGGGACCAAATAGGGTGTGGGAGAGGGTATTGGCTCCAGAGTCAGGCAGAAACGAGTTTTAAGAGTCAGTGCTCTTTTAAGGTCAGTGCTGCCAATCTAGATGTGTGACATTGAGAAAGTAATCGAACTTCTCTGAACCCATTTCCTCATCTGTAAAATGGATACAGAAATATCTATCTCATAGGATTGTGGTGAACAGGAAGTAGAAGAACGTATAAAAAATATCTGGCATAGTATCTGTAGACATTCCACCATCAGCAGCACAGAACACTATTGCTAATGTTCAGAAACTCCTGTACAATACCATAGAGAGAAGCAAGACAGACTTTGATAAACAAACACACACAAATGGCTGAGTGCTTTAAAGAGGCACCCAGTGCCTTACTGGAGACAGTAACAGAGCACTTTTGTTTAAGATGACTCCTGGCTCAGACCATGGGATGCCCATGCACTGCAGCTGTATCTAATCAAACTGACACTCATGTGTTCATGGGAGTCTTGAGTTCAACTCTTCCACATTGAAGTCCACACTCAAAATGTGGCAAAAAGATATCACCATCCCAGAAAAGGCTTGGGAGAAAAAAAGTGTTGTCTAGAAATTTTATAGATATTCTTGAGGAAAACCAGAATTGCATTTAAAGAAAAAATTTTAAAAATAACCCCAAAGAAATTGATAATTTTCTAGAAAGTTCCTAATGGCTAGAGGGTGGGCATGGAAGCAAAAAACGTGGAAAATCATGTTGCTGACCCATAACATTAAAAAAAGAGTCTATGATGTTGTAATAGACACACTTTACTAGCAAATTATTTTTTAATTAAGAAATGGAAATGCCTTCGCATCTTGCTTTTGATCTAGAACTGAAATCAATCAGGGTGGCACAGGGAGAAATCATGAGATCTAGGGTTCAAGTTACAAGATGGATTCCCTGCTCTGTCTTTCCTAGTTGGTTGACTTGAGTGATTTATTTAACTGCCGAACCTGGTTTTCCATCTGTAAAATGGGATTAAAATGCCTACCTTTGGTGGTTGCTCTATCACTGAGATTACAAAGTCACAAAAGCTGAGACGTGCTGGCTTTAGCTTCCAAAGAGGTCTTGGGGGGTCCTGGAGACCCGGATGGAATCTCCTCTCAATGGTGAGTTGGGAGACTTTGTGGAGAAATGGAGGGAAAGCTTCAGGCACAACCAATGCAGCTAAGTCCTCGGGGACCCAGGGGGAAATTTCTGAAAATTGACTTAAAGCTTCAGACTTGGAAAAACATAATTTTATTTAACAACAAAAAGATGAAAGTAGAATGTCTGATGTCATTTTATTCTAAAATTTTCTTGGTCACTTCCTGACTTTATCATAATGAAATAAACACAGCATGACAGTCATCTTATATAGATAGACGCACAAGTTAATGAAATGACATTTTATGGGCTGAAGAGAAGGAAATTTTGAATGTTCTCCATGGAATTAAATTGTTCTGCTCACTTGCCTTCCGTAGTAGCTAGCTTCACCAGGTGTTATCAGAGACAAGGGGGTTCTGTGGGGGATCGGATGGTCAACCCACTCACAGTCATACGACATTCGTCTGGACAAAACTGAGTCAAAGCTTAGATTTCACTGAGAATCAGGTCTGCAAGGCCAGAGTTTAGAGTGCCTAGTTCAGATTGTTTATTGTTAGGGGTGGTGGAAATATTTTATTATAGTAAATGCAATTTTAAAGAATCACCCAGTTTGCAATCATATCAGAAACACCATTTTTGTGTTTCCAGTGTGTTGTCCAGTAAACATTAGCACCTATAACTCCACGGTTTTCATGACCAAATAAAAAGCCTTGATCGGCTTGGCTGAACTGGTGACACGCAGACTTTACAAAAGAGAAAACTTTTTTGTGGTCGCAGGCCAGCATGTCGAAAGAGAGCTCTGCTCTCTGCTGTGATTCAGTGCAGCCTGTGCAGAGATGTCGGTCTTAAGGGGCTAAAAACAATAGAGAAGAAAGGCAGAAGAGGAGGCTCTCTTCTTGATTTGCAAACTGCCTCGCGTTGCCCTCGTTATTCCTCTGATACAACTCATCGGCTCTGGGAACTTTTGATATCATTCCTCATCAAAACTTACTCTCTCAGTGTCTGTCTCATTTCAAAGAGACACTGGCTAATCCATGCCACTGAGTTACCCCTAATTCACAGACATTTTCACTGTAGCCGGCGCCTTAACTCAAAGGAATGAGTCTAACGCCGAGATTTCAAGCCGAAGTCGCCTCTGGGCTCCGAGGTGCCTTGCTTTGTGAAAGGACTCACTAGCTTGTGTTCAGACTCTTCGGAGAAAGACATCGTGTTTCATTCATCTTTACATTCCCAGCACCCAGAACCACTCTTGTCCCCGAGTAAGTACTTCGTAAAAGCTTGTGGAATGAAAGAAGGAATGAATGGGGGAAACCAACGAAGGAGCTCTTTTATGGCAGGTCCCAATTATTGTCAATTAATAAATATATTATAGTACACGTCAACTGAATAGGTCTAGCATTAGACCTATTTGCCTAAATTTTGCCTAAATTTTGGCTGTATCTGAAGTCCTCATTCATCCTGACCCCCTTGCTATCAAATAGGGGGCCTTTTCCTCTGTTCGAGAGACTATGAGGCTAAGGGATTTGCCTACCTCTGTCTGTCTCTGTTTCTCTGTCTCTGTCTGTTTCTCTCCCTCTCTCTCTCACACACACGCCCTCCAGCTCTCTGCCAGCTACCCCGGAAGCCTTTGTAACAAATTGAGAGCTATATAACTACCTGTGCTGTGCAGCTTTAAAAGAGAAAGCTGTCTGAAAGACACGCAAATATTGTGACTCCCTGGGAGGAAAGCTTGTCTCCGGGGAGTCAGGAAGAGACAGCGTGAGGAACTCTCAACCTCTTTGAGCACCCCATCCTGTAAGTAAAGCCCCTATTTCAGTGCGGTCCCTGGGGGCTCTGCGCTTGCCATCTCCCTGACACCCTTTCGCACTGGACTGTTATTAGGGAGACAGCTGACATGGACGCTGGAGGAAGGCCAGCCTGACTGTATCTTCTGTATTGTCCAGGTACTATATCTTCTGACGGCCAGTCATCAGCAGCCCTGCAGTCAGAGTCCAGATTTCTCTGCAATTGTGGTTTTAATCCCTCCCTGGATGTGGGTCTTTCTGAAAGGCAAAATGGGGCCACAGAAAAAGTGGCTTTAAAAGTCAGACACACCTCGGCTCAAATCCTTGTTTCCCTGCTCACACTGTGATTCTGGGCACTTCATTGAACCCCTCCAAGTCCGACTTTTCCCATCTGGAAAAAGGGGGTATTAACACTAGCCTGGCAGAGTTGCACTGGTTGGCAGGCTAAGCGGAACGTGGCTGAATAGTGGTCAGTCGCCTTTCCGAATGGAATTCCAAAAAGAAGAGTGACAGACTCTGGGGGCCTCCCTTGCTATGCCTCTCTCTGGGGCCAACAGGGCCGGAGCTGGAAGCCATTGCATTGTCTTCTTGTTCAAGAATGTTAATAAGGCAATGATCCGTTTAAGCCCCATGTTCTCCAAGTGCTACAGAAGGCAGTGAGTCCAGCCTGCTGTCTGCCCGTCTGCCTGCTGCAGGGCCTCTGTTGCTCTTGCTCCTTTGAGGAACGCCTGGCTCTCCCACAGCAGCTCTGAGCGCCCCATGTGAAGGAGCTCAGAGGGCTGGCTGCAGCGGGCACAGAGCAGGGTCAGGACCAGTCACGACTCTGCAGCGCCCTTCCTGACCCCTCCCTTCTCCCCGACCCCAGCCGCTGCTCTGCCTTGGAGAGCATGTTCGTCAAGACCGGCCTCTGCTGAGGCGCTCGCAGCGTCACCGTGGCTTGGAGAGAAACGCTTTCAGCAACTCTGGCCCGGCAGCTGGCAGCCGGTGTGGGTGAAGTGAGGGCTGCTCTTCCAAGCGATTGGCTGAACTGCTGTGCCTCCCACAGATGCTTGGAATTCCCTCCAACCTCGAGTGTCCTGTGACATTCTCTCTCCCATTATACCCTAAAAGTCTTGCATGCTCATCAGAGAAAGAAAAAAAAAAGGAAAAAGATCACTCTGCAACTAAACAGACACAAACTGACTTCTTTGGAGCCTAAAAATGATCTATGCTGAATCATTAATTAGCTAGTCAATAATTCCATGCTTTTAAAACAAAAATGATTTAAAAATATACAAGCCAGTAGAGGATGTAATGGATTGCTTATTGAGCAATTGTTATGCGCCAGCCATTGCCCTAAGCACTTAACAGATGTCACTTACCCCATAAGGTGTGTGGGCTCTGAAATCAGACCGTCTCAATTTGAATTTTGGCTTTGACATGGAGTGGGCATATGGCCTTGGGTAATTCATTGTTTCACGCTCTAAGCCTCAGTGTCCCCATCAGTTTCTTTGTGAGGGCTGCGTTGCCTCTGGGCCTTTGCCTTCTCATCCATCAGGTTTCGGCTTAACCATCCTCTACTCTGAGAGATGTTTCCCTGATCATTCTATAGAAGGTACTACCTCCCACCCCCACCCCCAGCCGCCATTGTCTATTTCAGAGCACCGTTGTCTTCGGCCACGACAAATGTTTGTTGGAAGTGCCCTTTGTGAGGGGCTTGGCTTCTAGGTGCGAGGGGTATGGCAATGAACTACATCCACCCCATGGCTCACATTCTAGTGGGAGCGGCGGACAGACAAGTGGACAGGCAGGCAGGTAATAAATAATATTCAAATTCCTTGTTTACTGCCCGTCTCCCTCAGTACAATTACTAGCTCCTGGAGGGCAAGTTCTCAACTCTCTTGATTTCTTCTGAATTCCCAGTGCCTAGCATGCTGTTTAGTACATCATATGCTTAAAAAATTGGAGTAAATAAGTAAAAGATAAGTCTTTAAAGAGAATAATGTAGACAATCCATGCTAAAGCTCTTCTCATAGTGCCTGGAACTTAATGAAATTTTGGTTGTTTTTCAATTAGAATCCAAAGTTGTGTTCTTAACCACTTGACCACATTGTGTCTATAATAATAACTATAACAATAATAATGTATTATTATTATTATAGAATTACAGATAACAATGCACAATTTACTCACTAGATTCTACTGTATTCCACGAACTGTGTAGGCATAGTAAAATAATATCTTATTTAATTTTAACCACACAATAATCCTAAAATGTAGACATTTTTATCCTTATGTACCAAATTCCCAAAATACAAGGCAGACTGTGGTAGGCATCAAAGACAGGAGCAGACACACTGCCGTGTGACTTCAGAGGAGGAAGAGACTGCTGTGGCTGGAAGAACGAAACAGAGGTGAGCCGGGGAGGGCGGTGGGCTCACCACCTGGAGACAGCCGGTGGGAGGGGAAGCCAGAGGCAGAGGGGGAAACCTGAGAAAGGGCACAGAGGAGTGTTTGGAATAGTGTGCTGTTCACACGCGGCTGGAAGGTATGATATGTGAAGGGAGTAATGGATAGGGCCGGAAAGGGAGGGCAAGGTGGCCCTCAAATGCCAGGCGAAGACATTTAAGCTTTATTTCACAGACAATAGGGAACCATTAAAGTTTTTAAGCAGAGGAATAAAAAGAACCAGAAATGTGAACTTTGGGAAGATTAATTTTGTTCTACGCTGTCTGGAAAGGAGATGAGGCTGGAACTAGTTAAGAAGGCTATTGCCATAGCCAGGTGCTGGATAGAAGAGGCCTGGCTGGGGGAAGGTGAGAATGGAACGAAGAGAGCAAATGCAGTGGGCGGAATTACCTGGCCCGGCGCAGGGAGAGGGAAAGGGAGGTGTCAAACCCAGCGGTGAGGTGTGAAGCTTCAGGGGGCGATGCTCTTCTGGCACACCGGGCACACTGCAAAGCTCACACCCAGAGAGCTTGATAGTTCTCTAACTCAGACAAGTTTTCGAAAGGCTGTTCTCATGAGGGACTTGGGACTTTGTCTTACTGGAGATTTCCTCTCTCTTCCATTACTTCACATGGCATGTTCTCTTGCTAGCACAGTGCCCTGGGGCAGTATTGGTACAAAGTAGGCATTCAAGAAACATTTATCCAAGTGAACTGAATTGAATTGAACTACTGGTTAAGGCTGCTGTCTTGGTTATCTCCAAAGCTGAATCCAGCTTCTTTCTTTAGGAGCCTAGAAACAGACGAAGCTAAACCAAGTGGATCTGTTCCCTGCTCTGAAGGACCATGTCCACCCAGGATCCAGGTGACGCAATGGCTGGCGGTCAGGTGGCCTGGCTGCTGCGGCAGCTGGTCTGTATGCACACCTGCTCACAGATGCTAGCAGGGGCCACAATGTCCAAAAATGACTGTTGGGATGTTTAGAACCTATACAAATAAAACCATGTTGCTAATTACCTTCACATGGAAAAATGGCTGGATGGATTTACACTAACTTTGGAGGGATTTTTTTGGGATGGTATGACTTAAAATACAGGTTTTACATGAAATTCACTTGAAAGTGTGTGTGGGGATGGGGAGATGGTTTCTGTTTGGCGCCTGAAACAGACAGCAAGCATCCTGCAGAGCAGCGGGAGCCGGGAGCCGAGGGAAAACTTGTCGCAGTTGACACAGGAAATAGATGATGCTTTCAAACACCAGCTCTGACTCAAAACTCCTAAGAGGAGATGATCCTAAAGCTAAGTATGAATTTGTACTCAAGATTCTTCTCACAAGGGCAACTCTGTGTAGCATGCTTTATGGCAGGTTGTGGCAAGAAGTTGTTATTTGTCCTTGGCTAATGGTTCTCCAAAGTAACGCCAGGGATAAAAGTCTCAGGGAGTCCAGAGTTCACACTCCCTCTCCTGGTAACATTCCAAACACCAAGAGCAGAGTCCTCGTAACCCAGTGTCAACAGCATGTCACAAGAGAAGGGCGCACGGGCCTGAAATTTCGCCCCTGCTGTTGGAAATCTTCCATTCACCCTCCCAGATCCACAGTCCACCCTTCCCGTCCCCCTCTGCACCCTGTGAGGCTGACCGAGTGGGCTGCAGGCACCAGCTCCCTCCTCTCTGGGGTTTGGTTTGTGGGGAGGTGGGCAGGAGACTGGAGGCTGAAGTCTTCTGCCTCATTCCCTGTGGGGTCCTGTCAGGCTGGCTCTGTAGACTACAGGTCTTGGCTCTTGTAGGACAGCCCCCTCCACGCAGCCCTCTGTCTCTAGGTTCCAGGAGCAGCTCTCTGCTCTTGCCTCTTCAGGCCTGGGGATGTGCCCCCAGCCTCTACTTCCTGCCCACACCTTGGTAAGTGGCTCCTTTATGAAACTCCCCTTTGGATTACCCTAATTTGGGTGGGCCTTCTGCTTCCCTCTGGGACATTTCTGATCCACCTTGTTTCCTCACAGCCTCCAAGTTTTCATTTCCCCTCCAGAACCTCACCTTTAGGGTAAAAAGAAATCTGTTGTCCTCTCCCTCTCACCCCTCACCTCAGAATTCTGTGCAGGATTTCCACTCCTGGAACCCCTTTCTGTACACTCTTCTCTCCTCTTGTGGGAGTTTTCTCCTAGTGAACTCTGTGTAACTCAGGAGTAGACAAAGCCCATAGATTCAGATCTGTCTCTTCTTTTTCTTTCCTGTGAAACAAAATCATTGACTCGAGTAGTTGGTTTTGTGTAGCAAAAGCCCTATTCCAATCGTTAATTAATTCCTAAGAGTGGATCGATCTTGAGTCGGTGCACAGCGTTCTCAGTCATTTAAAACAACATCATCGGAAAGCTCTCCGGAGACGGGCTTTCACTTAAGTGTATTAACCTCTGTGCTGGTGATTCTGTTTGCCCCTCCAGATCCACTTCTGTCCTTCTCCACACCACGGAGCCCAGCTCTCCCACTCGCTGGATTCCAGTTAGGTTTGGCCCGTAGAATTTACTCGCATGAGATAAAAAACCAGGAGGAGAGAGAGGTCAGGGCGTTCACTGCCCCGCTCCCTGCGAGGTTGCCAGGTGGCCCTTCTCCCGTGCTTATGGCTCTCGCTGGGCTCTGCAAACAACTCCCTCACTTCGTCCCTTCAGTCCTAGGGTGGCCTCAGTTTCTCACTGTTGCTCATACCTGGGGAGCTTCACTCCCAAATAATAGCTTTAGTATCCCTTCTTGTTACCTTAGTCCCACCCATGCCTCTGCAAAGACTTCCTGCATTAAACTGCCATCAGTTACCACTCGGGTGTGCCATCTGTTTCCTGCTGGGAACTTTACTGACACAACACATACCTTTTAATGTCTTTCAGAGACTGCAGGGCTAGAGTGGAGCCTATCATCCTAGGGTGGGTCTAATTCACAAGCCACACTTGAGATCCTAACCATTCAAATCCCAGTTATTCCTTCAAGTTCATCGTAAATCACATAAAATTTCTATTGTGGTTTCCCAAAATATAGTCTAGACGCCAGGAATAAGCTGAATTCAGAATCCTGAATTCTCAGGCAGACACCTCTCTGAGTACAGGATCCCAAAGGAGCTGTCCCTGGAGACTCAGCAAGGAAAGGCATTCCTCTAGGTCTTGACCTTGACCCCTCTCTGGATTCCTCCTCCAGTGAGCTGAGCTAGTCTGCATGTGGGCCGTGAGGGCTATGTTGCCCCTCTAGCCTATGAGCTCATAAAAGCAGACCAGGTGGCCTCCCTGGTCTGTTTCCCCCAGGCTCACATTCAGGGCTGGAGAAAGACTAGGTGATTCTTCCAACCGAGATGCTTTGCATGTTTCTCTGACATCCATTCCTTGGGGTATGAGTTAGGCTTGACTAGGAATGGTTTGTCAAAATTTCTTGTCTACCTTGACATGACTGAGACCAATTTATCTCTTTTTCGGTTATGTTAACAAAAAGAACAAAAGACGTACATAGAGGCCTGAGTTCATTGGCTCCTTATCAAGCTGCCCCGCTGGCCTGTCAGTTAATTTGGTCCATCATCCCTGGTCTATCGTCTGGTGGCCTATCATCCATCCCTCAGCTTGGTTCTCTAAGTATTTACCCACAAGCTGTAAGATAATTCAAGGTGAGAAGATCAGGAAAAGAAAGAGAGCTGTTGTCCTAGGGATGTTTTCATTCTTCCCTCCAGAAGATCAACCTTCTAGAAGGGATGCCCAACTGATGGTCTGCGCCCATCTCAGAAACTTCCCCATAGGAGTGAGGTGAGACAGGAAGACTCGAGCTCGCCCAGAAGGTAAAATGGGCCACCACCGCCTTCTCGCAGTGGGCCGAACTAGGATGACACCACTTTGTGTGGTGAGAATGACCCACCGAGATGGGAAACTAAGGACTGAGGCCGACCACAACAAAATGAGCAAGGGAAGAAGGAATGGGTGGGGAGGGGACAACGGTGAGCAGTTTTTCAAGAGCTCGTTCTCCTCTCACTCAGTGCAGGGGAGATGAGTACCGCCAGCAACTGAACTGGGGACTGAAGTGCTAGCGGGAAGGCGAGCACATTAATTCAGCAGCTTTGAATTAATTCACCTTAATTCAGCAGCCATGAGAAGTTCTGGTTTTGAGCTCAAGTCCATTCCCTTTTGAGTTGGTATTTTTATCTTTGTGCTCGTTGAAATGTGTGATGCTGAACTAATCCACACGGGAAGGTTGCAGGATCTTCACATCCCATGAAACTCAGTTTATATGAAAAGTGATGACGTGATTAACAGTCACTTACCACTGGTCCCATTGGTGGATTCCTCCTTATTCTTCTTCCCTCCCATTAATCATTTCATCGCCAATTGTGTCTCCTGAATTGGACTTTTTGGTTGATCAAGACATCTCAGACCCCTGCATGGCACATGCCTGTTCTAGAATCCTGCAAGGTGCTGCAGCTCGGAAGGAGCTATAGGAACCGGGCCACCAGGGCTCCAAATATGTCTGCTGGCTTCAGCAGCCCAACTCATGTGTTGGAGGGGCAGAAACTCTCAGGAACAAAAGGGAAAGAATTCTCACGCACCGAGCCCATCCAGAGTGCAGGCGAGGCTCGGGTGACTGCCCGCTGCTCTGTCCAAGGATCCTCCAAGGAATGAAAAGCAAGAACGACCACAAGATCTCATAAAGCTGCATCCCCCTCTCCTTGTATTGGGCTTCTTTTCTTCTCTCTCTCATGGTTTGCTTTTGTTTTCCTGCCGTCCCAGAGGGAGCCTCTCTCTATCCACATTTCACCACGCTCACCACAGTGAACTCTCTTCTTTCTCTAGTTCCCTCTGTCACTCTCAAGGGTCTTCCTAGTGTCTTCCCACTGCATTGTATCATAGACAAAATACTCAATGATGATTATTATTTTTTTAAGATTGGCACCTGACCTAACAACTGTTGCCAATCTTTTTTTTTGCTTTTTCTCCCCAAACCCCCCCAATTCATAGTTGTATATTAGTATATTTAGTAAAATTATATATAGTAAAATATAGTTGTACATTTTAGTTGTGAGTCCTTCTAGTTGTGGCACGTGGGACGCCGCCTCAGCATGGCCTGACGAGCAGTGCCATGTCCACACCCAGGATCCGAACCAGCGAAACCCTGGGCCGCCAAAGTGGAGCACGCAAACTTAACCACTTGGTCCTGGGGCCGGCCCCTCAATTATTATTTTTTATAATGAGATGATAGTGGTATTGTCTGGAGGCACAGCTCTTGTGGAACAAGGTGAGGCTGGCTCGTGATAACCCATCTGTGTTTTTATTTATTTATTTATTTTTCCATCTGTGTTTTAAAAGTGGGTTTCTCCTAATATCCAAAGAGCTAAAAGTGACCAGAATGAAGAAGAAACAGTTGACAACATACCAGTTTAATGGAGATCCAAGCATTACAAAGAAACAACCAGAACCAAGCATTGCCAGGAGAGGTGAGACTTGCCACAGGATAGATTTCCTGGGTTTCATTATGACACTGCTACAGACAGCACCATGGCCTGTGTTCCCAGCCTCCCTGCAGGTGAGCTGGAGTCTCGGACAAGCTCTAGCGCCTTTGCAAGCTCACCTCTCCGGGCGCGGTGAACGCTTTCAAATACGCAAGTGAAGCACCAGAGCTTAGAGGACGTGGGGCAACAGAAAACCGTGTCAGCTAGTCCACAGGCAGACCTCACATGGATGGCTCTCCTCCACGGCCTCCTCCCTACCCTACTTCCAGTGCCCTTCTACCTGCTACCCCTCATTTCAGCTCTGCCCTTCTGGATGACCCTTTCCACATCCCTGTCCCTCGAAGGGCAGTGGCAATGTGTGCCCTGAGCCGTGTGCTGGGCTGTATGGCTCCTTCCTTTGTTCTCAGTCTCGCCCAGGCCCACCTGACCCAGCTTAATCCTCCCTCCTTCTCTGCAGCTTAGTCCTGGTTTCTTCCTGCCGGCGTCTCCAGGCAGCAATGATGGCTTCATCGTCCATTTCTTCCTCTTCCTCCCTGTCAGTGCTTCTCCGATACTGGGACCGCCGCCCTGAAGCAAACCTCCCTTCTTCTCTGTTTTCCGTCCTCTCTTTCTCTCCCTCCTCTTCAGACCTCATGAAGCTCTGGGTGAATTTCCTCTTGGCTCCAAATTCGGAAAAGTCTGACTTGGACGACTCTTCCACATCTTCCCAATCCCTGGGCCTGGCCCAATTCGGACGCCGTGGTTCCGGGGACTCTTCCCCTTCCGAGGGCTCAGGGCTCCGGCGGAAGAAGTAGGGCTCCGGGCTTTCCTCTCGGGAGCTTGAGGTCTCACTGAACTTCGACCTGGAGAACTTGTGCATCTCTCTCCCCTCTCTGGTGGAGGAAGAAGAGAACCGGGAGGTGCTTCTTGCAGAGCCGCCATTGGCCTCGTGGTAGGAGGAGGTGTCCTGTTCCTCTGACCGGGATTTGGAGAACTTGTAACTGCAAGATTTAGACTCCGTCTCCCGGAGCAGGGAAGATCTGGTGTACCTCCCCCGGGAGCTTCCAGACCAATCACTTTGGGGAGGAGATTTGTCCTCTGTCCTGAGGCCACTGAGCCACCTGTTAATACTGCTATCCATCTCTTTGCCAGCTCTGCTGCCACTTGCATAGCCGTCAGAGACAGCCAGGGAGGAGGAGGTGTCTGTTTCAGGCTTTTGGGAATTACTGCCGGAAGAATGTTGGAAGCTCCCTATGGCGCTGTCAGTGTCCTCGTCCCTATCACCCACGTCATCATCCTCTTCTTCCCTGACCTTCTTCTTCTTGAAAAGGGAGCTGCGTTTGTTGTCAGAGGCCAGCTTCTCCATTTTGTACTCAGACATCTTCTCCCTCAGCTCCATCTGCATCTCCCGCTCCTTCCTGCCAAGTTCCTTTAGGTCAATATCGTCAGCAAAGAGGCTATAGATAGGCTTGCTGGTCCCCTTCACTTTGCTCCCAGTACCTTCGGTCCTCGAGCTCAGCGCAGTGTGGGAGGACAGCACGGAGTGTGTGTCAGAGCTGGCTCTTGGCTGGCTTTGAGGCAGCAGGCAGCTGCCCAGGGAGGAGCTGCTCTGTCCACTGAGCATGGAGACTTGGTCATCCCCCAGGCAGCCCACTGCTGGTGCCACCTTTACGCTTGCAACGGATGGCGAGCGGGACAACAACAGCAATTCATTTTGCTTCTGGGCAAGAGTTTCGCTGACTACATTGGCAATCCAGTTCTGGATACTGGCAATGGAAATTGTGTCTCCAGGCCCCACTGGCAGGTTAGGCAGTGGTGTGGTGGGGTTGGAGGCCAAGCATCCCCTCTCGTTGCTTACGGCCTGAGATGGGTGGGAGCTGTGGCTCTGGGCGCTGAGTACTGATGCTGTGTCCCCATCAGCACTGACCGAGGGGGCTGCAGACCAGAATGCAGACAGGGGGATGCTCCTGCTGGCAGCCGAGCTGTCCGCCTCCCAGCTTGCCATGGACTGGCTCTCCTCCAGCGTCTGCCTGCTTCTCTCCAGCAGCTCCAGCCGTCGTTGCCTCTTCTTGGCTGAGGCCGTGTCCTCTCCCTTGCTGAGCTCCACCACCTCCTCCTTGTTCTCACTGCCCACCTTCTTCTGGTGTTTCAGCTTCCAGGTCTGGTAGGCCGTCAGGCTGGCGTCAGAGAGGTTCTTCTCCCCTTCTGCCTCCTCTGCACCTTGCTCAGTGCTGCTGTCTCCTGCCTCTGAGTCTTTCTTGTGAAACCCAAATTGGATTCTCTTGATCTTCCACCTTTCTAGGGCAGTGAGTTTGTCCTTGTTCCTGTGGCAGAAGTTATAGAAGGAGCTGGCCTCAGAGGACACACTGTCCTCATCATCCTCTCGCACCCTGCTCCCCACCTCTGAGCTTGTGTCCACCTCCTCTCTCTTGCTCCTGGAGTGGTACCTCCGGGAAGCTTCCTTCTCAATCTCCAGCAGCCTCTGGTTCCACATGTCCCAGGTGCTGTCTGTGGACACAGAGTCAGAGCGGCGTCTCCCACCTTGGTTCTGGCTGCTCATCTCCAGCTGCTGCTTCAGGATGCGTATGTCACGGCTGGTTACACTCTCTGAGGTGCTGCTCTCGCTCAGGGTGTGCCTCCGTCTTCTTCCCACAAAGGAGCCAGCATTGCTATCCTCCTCCACTTCCTCCTCCCTACTCCAACTCCGGTGCCCTTCTGCCTGGTACCTCTCATTTCGGCTCTGCCACTCCCGGATGATCCTCTCCACATCCTCATCCTCGGGCTCCTCCCCACCCTGGCCAGAGGAGGCTGAGCGCCTGCCCTCTCCACCCTGGGGGACCTTGCCTGTAGGGAGGCCCTGCCTCTTCTTCCACTCCTCATATAGTTTCTCCTCCTCGTCTTCATCAATGAGGGTGAGGGGCTTAGAGACCTGGCTGGCCTTCCCCAAGGAGGAGCCACTCAGGTGGCTGGTGGTGTCATCCTCCTCCTCCACTGTGAGAGCATGTACTCTGGCCCCGACAGTGCTCCCCACATCCTCACCCTCCTCAGCCTCATCTGCACCCTCCTCCTCTTCTCTCTCCTCCATCAACTTCTCGTTGAGCTCCCGGAGCTGCTTCAGGAAGCCATCGTTGGGGCAGATGGCCCGTTTCTTACGCACAGTCATCAAGGCCTCCAGGATGGCCATGTGGTGGAAGACCATCAGGTAGGCCACCACCAGCGCTGCTGAACGGCTGATGCCCATTTCACTACTGACCAGGACTTTCCCTGAAAGAAAGCACAAGAGATAATGATGTAACTACAGTGGCTTCCTTGTATGTTTTTTTTTAAGCACTGTTTTGATGCGCTGGATTGAATATGTTTACATTGCCTCTGGTATTCATCCATGTTCAAGTCCCGTGAGGGATGGGCATCATTGTCCCCACGTTACAGATTTCAGACAGAACACTGAGGCTGCCCTGTGCTTGTGGAAACGTTTTCTGCATTGCCTGAACCTGGTCAGGGAGTGGGGAGTGGGTGGGGAAAAAAGAACTGACTACTGTCCCCACTTTTGAAACACTAGAGTGTATTTCTACTTTCTCCTCACCAAACCGAGCACCAGAGAGAGGAGAAATAAAAGAATGGGGGAAGGAGGAAGAAAGGAGAAAAGAAACGAGGCTAAGATGAATGAATCACAGAGACGTGGAATCTCAGTGTTGGAAAACACCACGAGTCACAGCTGAAACTTGAGAATTCCCTTTCCAACAACAACGTTGGTGCTGGATCATCCATCATCCAGCTTCTGCTGGATGCTTCCAGTGACAGAGAGTTCAGCATCTCAGCCACGCACACGCGCGCGCACACACACACACACACCCTCACTCCATATTTAGATCACTCTAATTTTTAGAAAACTTTTTCACGTTAGGCCAACGTGTAACTTTCTGTAACAGGCATCCAGTGCTCCTGCTCTCACATTCTGGGGTCAATAATGAACACATCTGTATGAACCAGGTCTTTCATACAAAAATCTTTAAGAAGATAACTGTCAAATTCTTTGCTAATTTTTTTCTTTTCCTTGTTATGCTGGGTCTTTCAATCATTATTTGAACGTCTTTTCATGTTCTATTACCACACTAGCCACTCTCTTCCAGGTCAAACTTTAATTTATCAGTTTTTCTCTTAGGAGTTTGTGTCAGGATGGAGCAAGCTATTTCAGGTTTGGACTGACCCACCTAGAGAAGAGTGGGCCCCTCAGCACCCCCCGTCTGGGCACTGAGCCCTCAACAATGCCATCTAAGCTTGCAGTGTGGGTGGACATGTCATACAGTGACCTCAAATTATCTTTAATATCAACTGAAACCCATAAAGCTTTTTAAAAAACTGTCGTTAAGTCATATGTTTCTTATCTTGTAGCATTTTTTAAACATAAGGATAACTTCACAAATTCCTATTAATATTTTTGGTAGATATAACCTTTTGTTACAGCCCAGCAGAAATTTCTACAAGTCTCAACTCTGCCGTTCAGTAGATGGGTTCTCCCCTAGGCCCCCTCTGCTTTGCCTCCTCCATAAATGTGACAAACACGCCCTCTATGCCTGCATCTAATGGCTGTGTCAAATGCAGCTGGGGACCACTGGAGACCTCCCTCCAGGCTGTCGTCATTTGATTTGCCGCCATCTTTGGGGATGTTTGTTAAATCGGTTGAGTCCTATCTAACACTATGGGATGGGGAGGGTGGCTTTTATTAGTATATCTTTGCACCAGTGAAGACCACATCTGTGTCACACAGATCAGAGACCAAGACAAGACTTGAGGGGACCTGAGGCCTAGTAATGCTGAAAGGCAGTATTGCCAAGGGCCAGCAGTCACTGGAGGGAAGGAAGTGGGCAGAATCAAAGCCACTAAAGGAGTATCTACAGATTCACCATCTTATCTCCTCCCACGGCCCAGCTGTGCCTCACCAAGGACCTCCCCTTAACAGACCGACCAGGCCATAATTCATCCCTGTAAATTATTACCAAAGTCTCGCTCCCTTCCTTCGGAGGTGGAGTTACCAGACCAGTCACATCAGGACACAAGCAGCCGGGCTTCCTCATAAGGGCAGCAAATGCCCCTCGGACTCTGTCTGGCAGAGACAGGTTGGGGCGCCAGGCTTTCCTATGCTGTGGTCCTTGCACCCTGGGGTTCCTCCAAGAAGCCTAGGGGCAGCCTGAGGGAGAAGGGAGAGTCTGGGCCACAGGACTCACTATCCTCTCTGTTAGGCACAGGCCTCCCCAGTGTCTCTGCACAGCTCCAGGGGGCGCCTTCCCCCTGGAAGGCAAAATAGACTTTTTCCGTTTACAACAAATTTCCAACAGCAAAATGGCTTGAGGAAGGTAGTCTCTTTCCAATTCGCAGTCACTATTTTATTGGCAGCGGGCTGCTTAGGGGGTCTATCTAGATGTGGTCCCTCTGTTTAAAAAACTTGAAGGGTACAGCTGGTGGAGAGAGCGACGGGGCTTGAGGCAGACCGGGTTCAAGTTCTGCCTCCATTCTCAGGATGCCTTTGTACGGCAGGCATTTTTGTCGTATCCTCCCTGTTTGTAATTCTCCTTTCCCTCAGAACTGTCCCCCTCTCCACACCAGGAAAACAAGAAGTACTTGCCCAGAGGCCACCCCCTTGCCACCACGGATAGAATTCAGGGTAGACAAAGGACAGGAGTCTGCCAGACAAATTCTCTCCCTAGAGAATCTGGAAATGGGACTGAGGCAGGAAGTCAGCCGTTTACTCAGGCCCGTGGAGGGCCATGCTCTCCGAGGCAGAGAGAGGAAGACAAGATGGAAACAGGGAGTCCTGAGGCCGTCCAGTCCTTGCTCTAGATCATCCTGGGGCCACATTCCTGTCTTTGCATTTCTTCATCTTTGTTATAATTAATGCCTTTGCTAATCACTACGTAGTTTGAGATGCTGTCTACTAACTACCAACCAAGAGAACCTCCCTTATCACACCGTGGCAAAGTCACTGAACCTGCTCAATTTTCCCGTTTGTAAAATGTAAATAAGCTTCTCTCCCGAGGTCATTGCGACAACTGTGTACGGCGCCAGCACCTGGGGTAAGTTTCGCCTTCCTCCGAGTTAAGAACTGACCCCGAAACATCCTGGAGTAGAGAAATCACAGAAACTCAGGCTCCGGGGGGTAAGTCTAGGGGCGGTGACAGCTCTCTGCCGCCGAGTAGGAAGTACCCAAAAGGGAACAACGACAGAAAGGACACGGACTTTTCCCTGCCCGCGGGGTGCGGAGAAAAGGGAAGGTGAGGCTGAAAGCAGCTGATGGCAGCAAGGGGACAGGAGACGGGCCTGCAGGGCGCACGGACGCTGCAGGTGACGGGGACCTCACTGGGTCCCACCAGCGTCCGGGAGGGCGGAGCTGATGCACTCGCCCGCAGGCCCTGCTGCACCGCTGCTGGCGGGAGACCCAGCCCGACGTGGGCGTCCCAGAGGGGATGCTGCCGCTTTCCTCAACCCGTCAAGAAACTTTCCCGCTCCGCGCGCCGCCTTCTCCGCCACCCGCCACCCTGCACCCTCCACCCTGCACCCTCCACCCTGCACCCTCCACCCTCGGGTCCTGCTCCCGCCCCGGGGACGCGCTTCCGCTCTGCGAGCGCTCAGCCGCCGGGAGCCCGGGGCCGCCGGCCGCCCGAGTCCGCGCGCGTCCCCACCGCGCTCGCGCCCCGTCTCCCACGGACGGGGGCAGACACACGCAAGGCCACGTGGTCAGAGGGACGCATTTTAAAAGCAGGGTGTTTTTTTAAGCATTGAAAACGGGAGAAAAATGTTTCATATATATAAAGTTCATATACATGAAATTTATAAATTCATTAATTATATTTTAATAAAAATCTATACGTATAAAGATATTCCCTCTCTGTAGATACATGGCTTTTTCCATTAGAAGTTACCCTTGGTGGCTAATGGCCATTGGCCATTGTCGTCACCAATGGCCACTGGTGATGACAGGCAATGTCGTTCCCAGGAATCAGTAACGATATTATTTATTATAGTAATGGCTATAACTTTTTAAACATTTATTATTTGCCAGGTGCTGTGCTAAGAAAGCCCGTACATGCGTTTTTAAAATGTTAATCCTCACAGCAATTGTAGGAGGACTAGATTGCCTTATCTTTGTTCTACATGCAAGGAAACTGAGGTTCCCCCGGACAAAGGAAAGGCCCAGGGTCCCAGGTCTAGAGAGAGCACAGCAAATGCTGGCCTCAAGGCCAGGGTCCTGGAGACCAGGTGCTGAACGCCCACCTGCCCCTCCTCACTGGATGCCCCATCGGCTCCGTGGACTGCTGTCCTCCTCTCGTAGCGGGACTGCAGCCGCAGCCTCAGCCCTGCTCTCCTCACTCCCGCTCTCACCTCCTCACAGGTCTCTAACGTCCAGGGAGGGAGTTTTCTAAAACATAGATCAGATCAAGGTGCCTTGAAGCCCTTTACCTTGGCCTTAAACTTCCTGCATGTCGGGGTCCTGCCCTCTAACCTTCGCCCTGTGCTAACCCAGCCCTAGAACGCTCGCCGTGGGCTTCCTGAGCGCACCGGGATGATTCCATCTTAGGATCTTTGCACCAGCACTTCCCTTGGCCAGGAATGCTCTTCCTCCAACTTGTCCATGGCTAGTTCTTGTCACTCAGCTTAAATGTCCCCTTCTCAGAGAGGCCTTCTCACCCAGCCTTTCCAAGGAGCTCGCCAGTGACTCTGACGCATCGTCCCAGTTACAGTCTCTGCCTCACACTTATCAGAATTTGACTTTTCTTTTTTTCTGCCTTCACTACATTGTAAGAGGCAAAGGCTGAATCTGTGTCTGTCTCTTTCACCGCCGAGCCTAGAACAGGCCTGGCAGGTCTCAGGCCCTCAATAATTGCTTATTGGATGAATGATGGTCCTTTCCTTTCCCCTCCTCTTAGAATGAGATGAAGTCTTCTTAAGACAGATAACCTCCAGCCACGGCAGACAATGGGCAGGTTTTCACAATGTTCCCTGGTCGCTTCTCCCCAAGCAGAGCCTCACCTCTATAGGTCAGCAGGGCCTCATCGAGGAACTCGGCAGCCCTCCGGAAATGCTGGGAGATGTCCACCTCGGGGAAGTCATCCACCTCCACACCCAGGTACTGGATCTCCATGCCAGTGTAGAATTCAGGCCCAGTGTAGACGCCAGTGCCATGGGCAGCATTCAGGATGTGGGTGATTCCCAGCCTCTTCAGCCTCCCCTTGTTCACAGCCACACTCCTGGGGGGAAAAAGGCAGGGACATTTTTGCAAGGGTCAGAGCTAGAAAGGGGCATTACCACCAAGACTGGGAGCCTGCTTCGGCCGGGTCAGGAGGGCCACAGCTGGGCAAGGGCCTCCTTCTCCGCTCCCCCATGTGCTCACTGCAGACACGGTTATAAAAGGGTGCAGTGACTTGGCCACAGCAAGAGAGAGAAGGGGTGGGGAGCTAGGCAGGAGAGGGCAGGATGAAGAGGAGAACAACACTGATGTGTAAGAAAACCTTCAAAGAGTCCAAAGATCTCTAGTTTAAAATCCCATGTCCTGGGAATGGACATTCATAAAGACCCAAAAGTGGCAGACAAAAATAATAATAAAATTAAGTGTGCTTCACATTGATATGGCATGCTATATTTTTTGAAGTCCTTTCACATGCATTATTTTATTTTACCCTAATAATAAACTTAAGAGGTAGATAGGGCAACTATTTTTATTTCCATTTGAAGATTATAAAAATGAATCAGAGAGCTTTTGTGACTTTCTGAGACTGAAAGGAGAAAAAGATTCTGAACAAGAGCTGGTATTTTTGGTTTCTAGTTCAGAGCTCTTTTTTCTGCAGTGGAATAAGTGGAGCTTAGTTTGATGAGGCCCTGAGACCAGGGTTGCCCAAGAAGCAGCGAGGACTTTATCTGGAGATGCCTGGGGTCCCTGGTACCCACGATGTGAATGCTTCTGGGTCAACAGAGCTAATTAGAGATCGCTCAGGACTTGATGCCCCACTCTAGGAATCAGGTTCTAGGCAACTGATTATTCCGTGGTGGAGTATGAGACCCGATGTCCGAGCTCTTTTCTCAACTGCCTGCCTGCCCTGGGGCCCGAATTCCCTCCTTTGCTTCTGGATGTGTTAGGAAGTACACTGGGAGAATGTCTTAGTAATTAGTCAATGGATCTGCAAAATTAGGTTCACAAACTAACCTAATGGTACCAATTACATACTGGCAAGACCCTGAAGGAAGAGAACGTGAGTGATTGTTTGGGTTTTGTTCTGGAAACCACTGATAAACTTTCTAAAAATGACGTTTTTTTCTGGTTATAAAAACAATAAATGTTTACTCTAGGAAATCTGTACAATTCCAAAGAAACCTAAAGAAGAATATAAAATCACTTGTAGAACCACCTCCTAGAAAGGATTACTGTTACCATTTTATCACATTTGTTTCTAATTTGTTCTCTTTGTAAACATGCACACATACACGTATACACATCCAAATATTACTCAATTAGCATAATACTGTATATTTATCCTCTTACTATATTGTGAACGTTTTCATAACTTGGCAAATACATATAAAAATCAAGATTGTCAATGGCTCCGGATGTCCCATTATCTGGTTGTTACAGATGTCATGGGATGATGGCGATAGTGGGGTGTGTGTTGGCAAGTCTCTGCGGCAAGAAAGAAGCCCCAGAGCAGGCACCTGGAGGGGAAGGCTATGACAGGAGCCTGGCAGGAGGGCAGAGGATGAGCAATCGTGCCAGTGTTTTGCCTGAATCTCTGTGTGCAGGTGGGTGAGTGGGGCCTTTCTCCAAGGCAGGGGCTAGGTGAGTGGTCAGGCAGCTTCAGTTTGCTGGATGGAGCTACTGGGTCCTTTAATGGAAGTTGGGGGAGTTTCATCTCTCTCAGGCACTATCTAGAGGGGTAGGACAAAGGGTTATGACCCAGCAGTCAGACTCACTTCTCTGCTATGAAGACGTTGGGCCAGACCTCATCCACTTCATTCCAGGGTGTCTCTTGGCGGTCTTGGACCAAGGCCCGCTGTAGGTCCAGGACGCAGGGTGTATTGTACAGGCTGGTGTCGTCCATCTTCTCCCTGACGCGGTTGTACAGGTCCTCCACCAGCAACTGCTCAGCAGACTCCAGCATGACTGGACACTCTGCCTCGGCTCTGAGCCCCGGAGGCTTGAGTTCTGGAGGAGACAGGCAGCATTCTCATCAAAGAGCTGGGAATACCGTGGCCTTCCCTGCTCCCTGGGAGAACCCACTCTTGCCCAGTTTGCTGCCAGGACTCTGGGCATAGGGTGAAATGCCAGCAGGGCCTCCAGGAAGACTTCATGGGGCCCAGGAGCCCTGCGCTGCCTGGACTTTTATGGTCGGGATCAGCAGCAGCATGGTGCATAGGTGTGGGTAAAGGGACGCCTGTTTCCCTTACTTCCTCCCGTATTTCTCTAAAGCTGGCTGATCATTTTGTAGCCTGAGGTCCTTATGTCTATACCTGGTATAAGCCTGACTCATACTTATAACCCCCATAGTGCCTGTACAAAGTGGATGCTCAGAAGCATTTACTAAATGAATAAATGGCATTCTTTCGTTACATAATTCACTCTATCATTAGTTTGACTCCGTTACATATGGAATGCCAATAATGCTGGGAAAAGTAAAACTTTCTGCAGTCATTTATGCAAGGTCATGTTCTAATACACATTTAATTTACTTGTTTGTTTCATTTATTGTCTGCTTCTTCCCCCTGGAGTGTAGCGCCTGTGGCTGTCAGCCTCCCAGCTCTCCGACAGGTGGCAAAGGTTTGCCATGAGCTCCGAGGCCAGTCTCAACACAGGACTCAGGGCCTTTATGACAACAGGCCAGAAGAGCTTCAATTCCAAATGAATGCAAATTCCATTCACCCATGTCTCACGTGAACTTCTATCTCCTTGTCCTGATATATTTGCTCCAATTTATCAAATGGGGGGGGGGTGGCGGTAAGATGTTTCCTTTCTCCAAGAAGGTAGACAAGAGCAGTAGAGAGCAAAACCTTTCCTCCCACAAAGTAGCCCAAAACACTGAATAGAGAGAGAGAAGAAAGAAGTGAAGTTAGGAAAGGAGTGTCCTCTGCGCCGGCCCTAACCTCTTGCTGGCACCATCTCCTCCCCTGGCCGGTGAAGAGCGCAACCACATTTGGCAAATAGACCCGCCTGGCCTTTCCCGGAAGGAGCTCCGACAGGTCTCTGGGGGCCGGGCTTGCTGCTCCCGGCCTGCGGATCCCGGGGGTCCTGGGTTCTCCGGGCCTGAGGACTCCATTTTCCTAGAGCTCCTCTCTTCTCCCCCGCCTACAGCCCCTGATGGGCCGCCACATCCCTGCATGAGGTCTCAGCTCTAAACGCTCTCTGATCTCTGTTTCAAAAGCAGAAAGAGAAAGCCTTTGCAATCCCAGAGCTCCTGTTCTGTTTAAAAATAGATGAAGCCTTCCTATTTTCTCTCCTGCTCGCTTTGCTCCCCGCTCTCCCGGGGGCTGACATAGCAAACGTAAAAGCCCCTCGCCGTCCATATTTTCCCTTTACTCCATGTGAAAAATAAAACTCCGGGAACCATTGTCTTCCTCAGCTGTTTATATAACAGAATGGTTTCGGTCTCCTCCCTTTCGGATTAAAATAAATGTCCCCTCTCCCACTGGCAGCTCCTGCTTTCCTTGGGTCTCTGGCTCACGCCTCAGCCTCTGTCAGTTCCACCTCTCTCCCTGCATCAATTCCTCTAGTCTCTTTCTACCACCTGGGGTTTCTTCACAAGAGAGGAGCACCCCCACGTCTGCTCCGCATTCTTGCAGGTGTAGCCTCTGCAGACTTTCATGGAAACAGAGGGCTCAACACAAATTTTTACCTTTCTGATCTCTCGTGAGCAGGGCATCGTTTAGAAATATCACCTGATCGTTTTTCTTTCTCTGTAATATATTGTTTTTTTCCTCCCCCCCCCCCCACCCTTTGGCCATCAAGACTAATGAAACTTAGGCTTAATGCCCCCAAGAAGTGGAGGGTAGAGAAGACCTAGAATAAAAAAGGCTTTGCTCAGCTTTAGGGTTCAATCTAAACATTGAATGTCCGCAGCATCCTACAGACTTGACAGCGAAGTTTTCAAAGAGAGGAAATGGTTTTCTCTCAACTCCTAAAGCTGGATTCTTACTCATCAAGAACCAAAGCCTGGAGAGGGGTCCAGAGAGTGAAGCGCAGAGCAGCGATGATGCAGGATGGAAGGTAAAGGAAATTCCCAACCACACAGGAGGGGAAAGAGCCTCCAGAGCTGGGGTGGTGCTGGGAGCAATTGAGAGAGAGCTAGACAGGGGCGAAGACACCTTGGCCTTGCTTGGAGCAAGGTAACAGAGAGCGTGGGTATGGTGGTAACAGAAAATGGAAAACATTAGAGAGTTCTTTGAGAAGATAGGGCTTCCTGGGATGTCCAGATCAACAAGCAAGAGCAGGGAGAATTTCTATTTCCTCATGGAGTGTATAGGAGACCAGGACGTCCTCAGGGACTCTGGTGGGGACCCAAAGGCCAGGGGACTGAGAAAGACCTCGAGTTATATGGACAAGGAGCAGCACGTGTGGTTCTCTGACTGAAGGCCAGGGAAGGAATCATGGCCACCAGCAGTGGAGGCCAAGCCAAGCCCAAAGCTGGGCACTGTGTCATCAGCAGCGTTGCCTTATCCCACCCCACCCCAGCAGAAGTGAGAGAGACACCAGGGCAAAGGGAGGAGAAAGGGGAGGAAAGAAATCGTGAAAGATTATTTGCCCAAAATTGATTAGAAAAAAAATCCATCCAATCAGGATGAGTATCCTTGAGTGAAATATAGTCTGTTTTCTACTCCAAAATCTCCTGTGTAAATATTGACATCTCTCCCCACCCCCCTTTCCCTACCTCCTCCCCACACACTTCAGTTTGAAAACATCTTTAAGCACTCATGGAAACGCAGATCTAAATGTAGACGTCCCTTTGAACAGAACTCTTTGGATGCTCCTAGCCATTTGTTGGGCTCTCAGGTCTGTGTCTCTAGCATAAGCCAGCCCAGGCCCCCGAGATTAGCTGAGAAACTGAATGGGAGACCCTCGTGGCAGATCAGACCTGCCTCCCTGGCTGTGGACTCTAGAGAACTGTTCACACGGATGCGTAATGATTCCCACCCCATCCCGTGAAGTTGATGAGATGCGTGGGCAGAACTGCCTTCTTTGGATCTGCTCCTCTTAGTGTGATGGGCAACACTAAGGATCAGGATGGATCCCCTCCCCTCCCCTCCCCGCCCCCACACACTCCCCTCCCCCCCACACACACACCATGGGCTCCCTCCCAGGGTCTCCAGATGACCCTTGGACTCTCCCTGCTCCCACCCAGCTTCTGATGGCATTACCTTCATTGATGATCTGTTTAGCTGCCACAGCTGAGGAGAGGTGAATGGGCTCCATGAAGATGCTTTCTGTTTCTGCGTCTGAGACCAGTGAGTACCTAAGAGAAGGAGTATTCATGTGAGATGACTCTGGACAGCATCTGAATGGAAGGCATTCTTTTTAGAAATCTGGCTCTGGTTAACCACAACTGAAAAACAGTGAGGGACACAGGGACTGCCTTCCTAAGTTTAGGCAACCTGAGAATGCAGAATGCTGGGTCCCTGTGGTTCAGTCGTCCATCTGTTTTCAGACCAGAGCTGGCCCCCATGTGAGTTGATGTTAATAACATGGTAGTCCAGGCTGTGGAGGAAAGAGGATATGTCTGTGGTTGGGGGACTCACCCTGATGTGGCTTCACTTTCTCTACTGTGTTCCCACCCTTGTGTTCCCACCTGCTGCTAGTTTTTTTCTCCTGTCCCTGTTCCTCTGCTATCAGTACTATAGGATGTCCCTAACTGTGCCTCTACTGGGTTCTGGGCCTTGCTGGGCTGGGTCCACTGCCCCAATTCCCTCCACGCTCAGCATCTTCTTCCTGCTTGTGAGGGAGTGGGCTAAGAATGAAAGGCCAGACAGCGCCATGGGAAACGTGAAGATGCGCTCACATGCACCATCCTGATCCTGAACACAAGAAGTCAAGGGTCGGCCTGGGCCCAGGGATTCAATAAAGTAACTTAGGTACATGTCAAGGCAATTTTCCAGAAAGAATTCAGCACAGGTGACCAAAGGGACCTTGGAGGAGCGTGGTGAATCAAGAGCAGAAACAAGCGTTAGGACCCCACTGTAGCGGTGGGTGCCCCTAGGGGGCTCTCCTCCTTTCCAGGGGTTGGGGTGAGCTTTGGGTCTTTTTGGCATAGTCTTTCCTATGGTCCAGAGAGGATGAAAAAAGTGAGAGGCTTTAATGAATACCATTTTTTTGTCGCAAAAATTCCTTCTTGCTGCTCCTTTATAATCAACCTCTCCCTGCACCTTGTCCCCTAGCAACCACTGCTGTTTTCTGTCCCTATAGTGTGGCCTTTTCCAGAATGTTATATAAGTCAAATCCTATAAATGGAATCTTTTGGATCTGGCTTATTTCACTTAGCAAAATGCATCTAAGAGTCATCTGTTCTATTGCATGAATCAATAATTTGTTCCTTCTTATTGCTGAGTCATATTCCACTTTTTAGGCACCTCAGGCTATTGCTGCCATCACTGTCACACTGCCTTGAGTCAAGGCTGGGTATTCCAGAGGACGAAATGATGCTCATGCTGCTGGTTTGCTGGTACTTTGGATTCTGGTCTTCTTCCTCACTCTGCCTGCTACTGTTTACTTTTCAGAGTCCTCAACAGCTGCTGTATCTGTCCGGGTTTTATAAGGGCAATCCATGGGAGAGTCCGTGAGGGTGCATTTTTCATCTTAACAGAACTGGAACTTCTGTCCATTGTCTTTTTGCTTTTAAAAGTCTGAACCAATATGTTTCCTGATCCCTGCAATTGACCTATTTTATCTTTACAGAAACCTGCAGGATCTCTTTTTGGTTCCCAGTGTTTAGAAATTTGACAGTGATGTTCCTTGGTCTATTTTCATCCGTTGTGTTGGGAATGGATACCATTTTTGAGTGCCTTCTATGAATTTAATCATGACAAAACTTCGATGAAGTAGGTATTATTATTCCTGTTTAAGATAAGAAAACTATAGCTTGGAGTGGTTAACAGAATTGCCCAAGGCAGTAAGTAAGTGGCAGGGCTAAATTGCAAAGACAGAGCAATCCTGCTCTAAGTCCAATCTTCTCCCCACCAAGATACGCTGACACCATTCAGATTAGAAAGGGGAGGTGGGTCGGTTGGTGGGAGCAACCCCAGCTGGATCCCCAGGCCCTGTAGAGACTTTGATACAGAAAAGTACTTTAAAAATACTTGTTGAAAGCATGGATGCGTAGATGGATGGATGGACTGGGGTGAGTTGACCTGTGTCCAGCTGAACTGAATGGAGCTAACCTGAGCTAGGATAAGTTTAGCTGAATTGAAATGATTAGCAGAACAATTCTCTTGTAGCGGACATCCACAACATCAGAGTCCACCCTTGGGAGAAGCACACCCTTGGGTGTGCTCAGGCCAGCAAGGCTATGGAGAAAGAAATATCTTTGCCACAAGAAAGGAGTTGCCTGTTACTCTACCCAGAATGTGGCTAGACCTGCTCATGCAGTATAAGGGACAGCACAATGTTGCACCCTCATTGGTGGTTCCTGAGTGATTTCGGAGAGCGGTGTGTTGAATCATTCCCGTTCTAGCACTGAGTACACCTTGTGACCGGAAGATACATTTTCTAATAAGCATGACTGGGAGTGGGGGTGGATGAAGGGTGAGGTTTGTGGGACATTATCCTTGGATGTTAGAACTAGAGAAGTCTTTAGACGTCTCATTGCTTGCTGAAGGTAATAAAGACTAGAACACCTTGGGGAGAGGGGTGAGCTCTGTAAAGGTACAGATTAGGTAGTCTTATTTACCCCTGTATTTCCAGCACATGGAAAATGATCAGGCAGAGTTTGATGACTAATCAAGTGGGTGGTGGCTATGATGAGTAGATGGATGAACAAATGAATGGCTAGATGAATGGATGGAATATGCTAGGCACTGGGCAAGGTGTCCACATACCACCTTGGGGATCAAACCCAATGGCCTCCAAGGCCCCTCAGTCTCTGGCCCCTTCTTCCTCTCTGCCTCAGCTTGCCCTGGGTTCCCTCTGGCTCACTCCTTCCCAGTCCACTGGTCTTCTTTTGGCTTCCCGTCCTCACCAAGTTTCTTTCTGTCCAGGAACTTTGCAGAAGCCCATTTCCAATACCTGGATGTTCAGTCCTCCCCCTCTTCACACATCTTCCAGATCTTAGTGGGATCATTACTTCTTTAGGGAAGTCTTCCCTGATCTCCACCTCCTATTGTACCATACCCCTTTCCTTGATGGCACTTCCGTCAGATGCAATTTTACATTTATTTATGAAATCACTTGATACACATCTGTCTCCTGTGCTAGACCATGTCCTCCCTGAGGGCAGGGACCATGGCAGGTACCTTGCTGACTGTTGTGTTCTCAGCATCTAGCACAAAGTCTGGCCTGAGGCCAAGATGGACACAATCTTGGAGGCCTGTGTTGGCAATTAGCAGTTTTTTCTTATGGTGGGTTAAATGTGGCCTAGATCCGTGGCACCCCTTGCACAGAGAGGTAGGGTCTATGTCCACTCCCCTTGAATCTGGATGGTCTCTGTGATGCTCTCACCAATAGAATATGGCAGAAGTGGCACTGTGCCATCCTCTGAGCCACCCTGAGGACCGCTTCCCCTTCCTGCTCTCGTTGCTCTCTCTGTGGAAGCCCTGAGCTGCCGTATAAGTCCCGCTACCCCAGGACCACTACATTGGAAAGGCTGTTGGTCAACAGTGCCTGCTGAGCTCCTGGCCAGCAGCCCGCTGTGTGGACCAGTCTCTTAGGGGTGGATCCTCCCACCCGTCAGGCCACCCCAGCTGACGCCACGTGAGGCACCGACAAGCTGCCTAGTAGAGTCCTCTCCAAATCCTGACCCACCAAAAGGGGAGCAAAAGAAAATCATTGTTTTAAGTCATGTTGTTTTGAGGTAATTTGTTGAGCAGCAATAGATAACGGGACAGTGGCATTCCAAGGGCTAAGAAGGGAATTTTGAGCAAACACCTAGGCGTTCTTCTCCTAGTAGTGATAGTGAACCTGGTAAGTATCAGCGATCGACTCAAATGTGTGCAGTTGGGAAGTAACACAAGTAATGCCAATATGCGCAAGAGAGCCCAGCCACCACGCCGGACCCCGTGGCCGTGCTGGGCCCAGACTCAGGGCAGTCTCGGCTTTAAAATAGCAATATTTCATAACACTCAAGTCAGAGCCTCAAATTTTATATAAATGTAAGTCCCATTTCCATTTCAACAATATTGATTAAGGGAGTTTTATCCTTTTATTTGTTAATAATATTATTTATATTTTGATTAATAAAATAATCATTTTGCTTATTAAGGGTCAGTATTATGTAAAATGAGGTTTGGGGGTAAAAAATCAAAACAAAGCCCTGCCAGGGTAACTGGCTGAGAGCCCTTGTGCTGCTCTGGGCCTAAGAAGGGCTTCCTCCTGCGAGGCCTCCTTTCTCCCACCTCGTCAGGCGCTTTTCTTTGTTGCTCTCAGCCTGCAGGCCTGCTTTCGGCAGAGGCTTTCTCACACCTGTGATCAGTATTCCAAGCAGCGGGCGCAAACTGAAAAGAGACGCAGGAGGAGCCCTCACCTGTCAGGTGTGCAGAGAGGCCCAGTGAGACTCCCAGCGGGGGTGTCCCGGGATCCTGGCCTGGTGCTATCTATCCGCGAGCCCTGGATCAGTCAAGCTACCTTCCCTAAACAACGTTGACTGCAGATGGTGTGGATTTGGTGTTAAGTGACAAATACTGGGAACTGACAATCTGTCCTAAATACACCTAAATTCTAAGGTTTGACAGGGGAAAATTTGAAATTAAAATTTGAAAAAGAAATGACTGAAAAACATCCACCTTTCTTGTGGGCGGTAAAGGATGAACTTGGCTAATGAGTCAGCAAATCTGAGAAATCACATTTGAAGACTCAACCCAGTACACTTCTGAGAAGCTGGTGCTTATATGATTGAGAAAAGAGGAGGGTTAAGAACAGAGTCCCTCCGCATCGTCACAGTGTGTCTGTTCTTGGCTGCTGATACAAAAATGCGAGCAACAGGAAGCACAGCCCCTGCGTTACCCAGCGTTGTCGTCGAACGGAGGATGTAAATTACAGGCGCTTTTAGGAGTTAACCGCTATGAGAGGAGATGTTAGCCTAACAGTCACCAAATCGTTTTGCCACAGACGCAGTTTACTAAGTCTAATAAAGCAGGTGCGGGGGTAGGATCTGAAAGGACCCAAGTGGAGAACAACGTCCAGGCTTTGAGGAGCTGGTCCCTCATTTTCCACGGAGAAGCTGGATTGCCAAGAAAGAAAGGAGGAAGGAGGGCGAAACGTGGACAACTGGCCCTGTTGATATTTACAAGGTCAGTGAGGCGGCGGCCCTGCTGGTTTTGATTTATGGCCACGGGTGTCTGTGCCTCCACCTCCATACCTGAGATGGGGTGGGACCACACACGTCCTGATTGGAAAGCAGCGAGCGCGCAGCGAGCGCTGGCTGCTCAAAAAGACAGGCAGGGAAAGAGAGGCTCTGGGATCGATACACACCTCATCATAGGATCAGGAAGAAGCAGCTAAAAAGCCCTGAGGGTGAATTGAAAGAAACAATAAAGCGGAGTTTGATGGACTTCCTAAGCAAGAGCAAGAGACTGGTGCAGCTTTCTTTAAACCTGTGTTTTTCAAAATTGCAGACTGTGACCCATTAGTGTATTATAAAATCAATTCAATGAGTTGTGCCCAGCATCTGGGGGAAAAAAAAGGAAGAAAGAAGAGAAAAATAGAATAGCATCATCCACTGTAAGCATATGTATAATTTCGTGAAACTTAAAAAAAAAATTTATACATACTTATACATGGTCTGGGTTGAGATGTAAATGGTATGCCCTACTGTGGATTATGGTCAGCAAAGTTTGAAAGCCAACACTTTAAACCAATTGTCAAGTTGTCAAGACCCAGAATGGAGTGGAATTGAGGTCCTTCCCCCCAGGTCCCCTGACAGCAGATCACTTCCCTTCAAGTAGTCCCTTGGAGACGGAATGGAAGCAGAGGCCCAGGAGGGGGTGTCCTCATTTGGCTTTTGCAAAAAAGAAACAGGTTTCTGAGAAAGTGACCACACAGGCAAAGTGCAGGCTCCAAGGAAGGAGAGAAGTCAGTAAACTAAAGCAAATCGATTTTTAGCAAGCTGCTTCCAGCTGCCCTCGTGAAAGAGCTGAGGCAGAAAAATCTTCACGGAAAAAGAAATATAAAAGAGAAAAGGTAGCTAGGAGGAGCCATTTCCAAAGACACACAGACCTGACACTGCATGCTCCCATCTCCTGCGCCACCCGCCACCACCAGGCACACAGGCCTCACTGTAGGAAAGGCAAGCAGAACACCGTTCCGGAAAATCTCTGAAGGGGGTGGGAGGTGGGGGCCGATAATGCCACCACGAGAGACGGTCTGACCAGATCACCAAGGAGTTCTAAACCACTGCAGAGGCTTCAAAAATTCAGATCCAAAAAGCCAAAGCAAGAAATGGATTTTGACTTGGAAAGAAAGAAAGGAAAACAGAAAAATATTCTTCGAATCAGAACAAGTGAAGGATAAAGAAGTCTGGTCCTTATTAGGAAAGGAAGAGAAAACTGGTCAGAGTGAAGGAAGAAGAGAAGAGGCAGAGGTGGGCCCCAGGTCACCTGCATGGGAGGGCCTGGGCGTGACAGTCTCCTCGCGAGGAAGGGCAGGGAACACCTGTCTTGAGGTTGGTTTGCATCACAAGCAGAGTGTGCTCATCTGGGTGACTGGGAGGAGATGACAGGTACAGGAGGGCCACACCAAGTTGCCCCGCTGCACAGGGGGTTTTAAGTTTTAGAGTTAACTCGTGAATTACCTAGGGAAATTTGCCTCGCTGGGGGATGGGTGATTCTCTAGCCACAGGGTTTCCTCTAGAGAGAGTGATCACAGTGGCTAGGTTTGAATTTAAGGTGTTTGAGGTCAGTCTCTGAGTCAGGCAAAAATGAAGACTTCACGCTACTATCCCCTGTCTACACCCCTTTCTCGGGTTCTTAATTCACCCTGGGATGAGATGTACAGATGAAGTTGGAAATGTCAAGACTCCCTGCCAGGACGGCAAGCAGACTTCATCCCCACGCGAACTCTGGTGGATTGGCAGTGGCTGGCTTTTGCAAGGCTCTGTCCTGGTTCCATAGGAAAGAGTTGTGTCTCCCGGGGCTGGATCTAAGGCTGTGGTGGGTTGAATGGCGGCCCCCCCAAAAAGATATGTCTCCTAGAACCTGTGATTGCAATCTTCTTTGGAAAAGGATCTTTGCAGATATAATTAAATTAAGGATCTTGAGAGGAGATCATCCTGGATTAGGGTGAGCCCACAATCCAATGGCAAAGGTTCTTAAAAAGGACACAGAGAAGAGACAGCAGAGAGGGCCATGTGAAGATGGGGGCAGAGGTTGGAGTGATGCTGCCATAAGCCCAGGATCTCCTGGAGCCCACAGGAGCTAGGAAGAGGCAAGGAAGGAGCCTCCCCTTGAGCCTTCGGAAGGAGGGTGTCCCTGCCAACACCTTGATTTCGGACTTGCGGCTTCCCAAACTGTGAGAGAATATATTTGTGTTGTTTTTAAGTAACCCAGTTTGTGGCAATTTGTGACAGCAGCCTTAGGAAACTAGGATTGAGAATCCGTCGGTGGGGTATTTGCTGACTCAGTGCATAATTTAATTTTAAAAAGGCTCAAGCCTTTAGCTAAAGAGATAAGACAAGAAGGATGGAATTTCAGGCATTTGTTAAGTACAGGGAAGACTGTTCAGGCTGGGGCCCAATAGCAATGGGTGATGGTCAGTTGCTTAGAATACAGTTTTGCTTTTGGCAGAATTAGAGAAACATGGTGTTTTAACTGGAGTATGTGGGACTCTGGTTAAATAAAAGCATCTTGACATCATGAGTTACTGAGAGGAATTGGTTGTCAAGTATCCTTCTCAGGAAGAAGGGACGAGCATATATGTAATATTATTTCATTTCTACCACTGGGTAAAACTGGTATTCCAATTTTATCATTAAGTAACTTATGCAAGCTCTCATGGCTAATAAGTGGAAGAGCAGACCTGACCTCAATTTCGGCCTCAATTACACCATTTAAGTTCTTTCCACAGTACCATACTGCCTCTCCTTTCATAGCTTATTTCTCCTTTCATAGCTTAAAAAAAAATAACAGCTTTATTTGAGGTACACTTGTTAATCAAACTGCACATAGTTAAAATGTCCAGATTGGTGAGGTTTGACATATGTGGACACCTGGGAAACCATCACCACAATCAAGGTTGTGAACTTACCCATCGGCCCCCAAAGTTTCCTCAGGGCCTCTCTGAACCCTCCCTCTGCCCCCTCCCTGCCCTATCCTCCCCAGGCAACCCCTGATCTGCTTTCTGTCACTCGAGAGATTCATTTGCATTTTCTGGAATTTTATGTAAATCAAATCATATGGTATATACTCTTTTTTGTCTGACTGCTTTCATTAAGCATAGTTATCTTGAGATTCATCTGTGTTGTTGTATGAATCAAGAGCTCATTCCTTTTTACTGCTGAATAGTATTCCAGCGTATAAGTATACCGCACTGTACTTATCGTTCACTTGTTGTGGACATTTGGGTTGTTTCTAGGCTGTTGCAAGTAACGCTGCTGTGAACATTCATGTACAAGTTTTCAGATGGACATATGCTTTCATTTCTCTTGGGTAAATCCTGGGAGTGGAATGACTGGTTATACAGGCATAGGTGTATGTTTAACTTTTTAGGAAACTGACAAACAGTTTTATAATGTACCATTTTCTGTTCACACCAGCAGTGGGACTTCCGGGTACTCCACATTCTCACCAACGTTTGGTATGGTGAGTCTTTTCAACTTTAGATATTCTGACAGGGATGTAATGGTATCTCGTTGTGGTTTTGATCTGCATTTCCCTAATGACTAAGGATTTTGAGCGTCTTTTCACGTGCTTATTTGCTGTCCACATATCTTCTTTGGTGAAGAATCTGTTCAAATCTCTTGTCCATTTTTTAATTGGGTTGTTTGTTTCTTTTTATTGGGTTTTTAGGGTTTTTCCTATATATTCTGGATACAAGTTTTTTATCAGATATGTGATTTGTAAATTTTCTTCCAGTCTGTGGATTGTCTTTTCATTTTTAAAGATACCGTAGAGTCATTCATCTGGGCTGTTCTGTGTAATGCAGTGGGGTTGACTGGAGGATAACTCAAAGCCAGTGTGGCTGTAATGGTTTATACCTCAGATTTTATGATGATCATTGTAGGGCGGGATAGTCTATGAAGTGTCACCGTATGTTTGCCTTCTTTGAAAATTTCTGAAAAGGATTAGCCGATTTGGGATGAGCTTCTAAAAACTGATTGCTCAGGAGTATGCGCAAACCAAGAAGGGTATCAGCAGCAAGAGGATTCAGCAGGAGTCACGGAGAACCCGGAGAAAATTTGCTCTGGGTGTGGGACCATGCTTTTAGGACGCTCAACCCATTCCACATAGTGGGGCTTTCAGGCTGAGCCTGTTTTTGCCTAGAAGGCGGACCAGCAGGTGGGAGGCTAAGGAGAGAATGCCTCAAAATGGAGGACCAACAAGATAGAAGGAGCCTCAGTTCCTGAATCCCTGCTCGGGTAGCTGTTTTGGAGTTTATCTGAGTGAGAAGGAAAAGTCCATTTGCTATAGCAGCTAAAAATACCCTCTATGACACAAAGCCGTCACCTACCCCAACCACAGAAAATTGCCTCCGCCTTGTCTGGGAGCATAGAGGGGGAGGGGTGTATTTTAAACCTCTCAACCCTGACAGTTTTTCTAAGTAGGAACATTTTGCTGAATTTTCAAGGAAATGCCCCCGAGCTCCATTTGGACAAAGTGCCCCAGCCCGTGAGTGATGAGCACCTGCCCGTGCTCCCAGCTCACTCCAGAGGGGAGGCCTTCCCAGCCCGGAGAGGCAGGAGCCTGTGAGACCCCAGGAGACCCGGCAGGGAAAGTTACCTCAGAGAGTCTGGCTGGGGCTTTCCTTCCCTTTTTATAGATGAGGAGACACAGGCTCAAAAGTTAAAGTGATTCTCACATAAATTTGGTGACAGGGCTAAGATTAGAAGTCGGGTCCACTACTATTATTTATGGCAGAAGAAAATGGATGGGCACACACACTATTGCTTTAGCGGGAAGTTAAGCTTTTCTTTGATGTCCTGTGGTATTTCTTAAGATTTCATGCAATTTTTTTATTGTACATCATAATATATCCTCAGTGATTTTATGTAAAAGAAAGTTTTAAATAACCTGTCATAAAATAAAGAGGACTCTCCAGGAAGATGCATCACGTTTATCTGCCCCTGGGCGCGCTGCCACTTACTCCCAGGCATGTACAGATCCCAGTCTGAAAGACACAGCTGATCACAGATGCGAAATTGTCTCAGTACCACAGCCTGGCTACAGGCCGCCTCCTGTCCTGACGCCTTCTCCTACAGTCTCTGGTCTACCGCCCCTATCCGGCCTCAGTCCCAGGCAATCAGGTAGACCTGCCAGACTCCTCCTCATCCTTCGAGGCTGAGACCCGGCATCATCTCCTCCAGGGAGCCTCCTACAACCCTCTGACCCAGCTCCTCTCCCTGGCCCACCCCGCACTAGACCCCAGGAGTACTAATTCTAGCACTTACCACGCCACACTGCAATGCAGTCCGTGTGGAGGCTTGCCTCCTCCAGAAAGAATGACACACAAAAAGTACTAGGTAATGTTACTCGAATGTAAGGTGGTGGCTGCAGGCTCCCTGGGCCCACTCCTCATCATGCTCCCTAGCCCGCTCCCGCCATGGCTGGAGGGGTGTGGAACTCAGCAAGGGCACACTTACTGGCTTGGGGAGGGGCTCCGGAGGTACCGGGCCTGCACGGACCGCACGTCGGCTTCATCCTCTTCACTTGGGACTACCTGCTCCTCCTCTGGGTCCCCACCTGTCGCCATGACAGCCTGTCAGCCTCTGTAAGTTTGGAATGAAAAAGGCAGTTAGGGACTTTGGTTCTGGAGGTTTTGCAGGGGAAGAGGTGTGTCAGTGACGTCACCTCAGTGCAACTAGGAATGGGAAGGCCACCACATGCTAATACCCTGGTGGGGAAGGACCCACGGGGGAAACCTAGTCAGACTCGGCCCAGCCACTGTCACCAGGAACCAAGACACACACCCTGGCCATGTAACAGTCCACCTTGGAGTCACAATATTTAAGAAGTGACAACTTGGCTCCTTCCACAGATGACAGCAAGGAAGCAATGAGGGGAACCAGAAGTTCACCTTAACTGTGGCTAAAACAGTTGAAAGACGGTGAATTCCCCAGACCAGAAAGATCTTTCGGTTGAAACTCCTGGCATGCGCACTCACACACACCTGTGCGCACGCGTACATGTACGTAAGCACACACTCCACCTGCACATGTGCATACACTTCTTGACTCTACTCGGGGAAGTGCAGCTAGCCGCCTTCAGTGTCTCTAACCAAGGCCACAGGAGTTGTCGCCTTTGGCTCTGGCGCCATCCCACAGCCTATTAAAGAACGTGAAATCCCCCAGGAGCTGGTTCCAGACATGGCTGGGCCCCAACACGCAGGCAGATCTGCTGCCCCTTTGCTTGAAGTCCTGGGCTCACAGGACAAAATGAAGGGAGAAGCACTCACCGTGGCTGATCTTCCTATGTCTCCACACCACGGGGCAGGCACCCAAGGGCTGAGGGGCCCAGACAAAATGGCCAGAAGCTCCGACCAGTGAGAGGGCCCAGTCTCTCTCCTCTCTTCAGTGCCTCTTCTCTGAGGGGCAGGACAGCTGTTAACAGGAAACCTTAGCTACCTTCTAAATTTAGCCTCTGGCCCCACGGCCTGGCAGATCTCTGGGAGGAAGGAATGCAGGCTCAGGACCCAGGCCCGAGAGCAGGCCCCACTTAACGCTTTCCCTCCTGGCTGGGTCTTCGGACACTGACACTGGGCAGCAGGGCTGGGAGAAGGGCACGCTCTTCTCCATACCTCTTGCTTGGGGCTGCCTATTCAAAGTCCTTCCAGGACATAGTCAAAAGTCAAGGATCTAGAAGAATGAAACCAACTGTACCTCAGCCCCAAGTCAGCTTAGAGGGGGTGGAAAAAAACACCTGCTATTTCGATGGGGAGGGACCTCTGATAGAAGCTGGGAGAGCACTGTGGTGTGACTAAGCTTGCGGCCAGGGCTACATTTCTTTTAACAGAGAGGGCTCTGGGTGGTAAACTGGGTGGTTGTGCTCCCCTCTGCAATCCCTTCCCCACACTCACACCCCATGGTGATGGTCAACTGGCAATTCTGGGTGATATAAAAATTCTATAGTCTTCATAAACTTCAGATGAGCTCATAACCCACCCTACTCCAGTTCACCACCTCCCACCATCACTATGCTCAAAGCAAAGCCCAACAGCCCAATAGTTCACCCCCTCAACCCACACGTTCTATAAGTACCCCTTCATCCATTCATCGATCCATCCATCCATCTGTCTATCCATTCACAAATATCTACTGATTACCTCCTATGCATGAGGCACTATACTTGACCAAAGGTAGTAAGACACATCATTACGTGTGGCTCAGTGGAACAGTATCTGGCACATAGTATCATTCAAAATTGGCTGAATAAATGAATGAGCTCACAGTTTATTAGGAGGAATGAGACATACAGATCAAAAATAACTCAAGCACAGGCAGAATGTAGTTAGTATCCTGAGGGAGATCCAGAGTGCCGTGTGAGTTCAAAGAGGGAGAGAGCCCTCACTGGCTTTAAAGGACAAGTTGGATTATAACAGCAGATGGAGGCGGGGGGAAATTCCAGAGGGGATGGCATGGACGAAGTTTCAAGGTAGCAAATTAGTTTCATATAGTGGTTGGAGTTGTGAAGAGAGCAAACAGGTCATGGGGCAGAGAATTGGCAGGGCTGGGGTGGGGGCTCCTTTGGAGAGAGTGGTCAAGGAAGGCAGCTTTGAGGAGGCACATGGCACCACCACTGACCAGTCACCAAGCCACCATCCTGGGGGGGTGATAATAAGGGCTCAGTAAGTGATTGCTGAAGAATGACCACAACTGAGAAAACATGGGGCTTCAGTTCACATCCGTAGACTTCAGGGTTCCATGAAGATGAAAGGTGGTATGAGAGAGAAGAGAGATGAGGGAGGGATGGATGGAGAGGGGGCAGGAAGGGGCAGGGAAGGACTGAAGGTGGCATCAGTCAGGGCAAGGCTCCAGATGACAGCCCCAGCATAGGGACAGAGAGGGTGGAGGGGAGGTGCAGAGGGAAAGATGGAGAGCCACCCACCTTAAGAAGGGCAACAGATAAGGAGGGGACCACTTAGGAGGAGAGAGGACAGAGGGCTCTGTCTTCTCTGTACCCTCAGCCACCTGCATACGGTCACATCTGGGCCACCAGAGTAGTGGACTAGAAATCAGAAAACCTCTTACTGGCTGCGTGACCTCGGAGAACTCATTTAATGTCTCTGAGACTCGGATCCCTGTTTGTAAAATAGAGAATCATAATGCTCATGTCCCAGCCTGTCCTGACCACCCAACCTAAAGTGGGCCCCTGGCCCTGCCCGGCTCCGTTTCCCAAGTTGTGTCTCTCAGAGCACCAGCACTCTTTAGTAGGGCGACCAACCACCCCCGTTTGCCTGGGACTGAGAAGTTCCGAAACATGGGACCTTCTGTTTTAAAACTGGGACGAGTTGGTCACGGTAGTTCTAAAACCGTCTTCGGTGTTTCCAGATTACCAGATTACCAACTCTGAGGGTACTATGACCGGGTCTCCAGCGTGGAGTGGGGTGGGGTTGTAGACGAGGGAGGGAACCATGCGTGCCTTGGAGGTTTCAGCAATTGTGAGCAAGACCCTCCTTTTATTGGCTTTGGAAGCCTTCCTCTGAGCTCATTTCCCTTTTTATTAAGAGGCAGCGTTTCCTATCCGTTATAGAGAAGCCCAGGACTTTGTACACCTGCTACCGGAGAGAAGGCGGAGGGGTGACTACTTCAAGGAGAACGCGAAGAGGGCTCTGGTTGGGGCTCCGGCGGAGCAGGTGGAGCGCGAGTCCAGGCCCATAGGCGAGCTCACCTGCCAGTCCCACTGAGGGGCGGGGTGTGGGGCCGGGCTGGGCAGAGGTGGACAGGAAGAGGAACCAGGGGGGTGGAAGGCTGGGCCAGGCCAGAGGCTGTTGTAGCTTGAACCAGTCAACCCAGACCTGTCTGGGGCCCACCGGAGCCAGGTTGGGCTTGGGGTGGAGAGGAAGCAAGCCCATGGCGGGGAAGATGCGGCCTGTGCTGTGGATTCTCTGTGCAGGTGAGTAGGCCCCTCCCCCGTCCAGTGCCCGGGGGTGCGCGAGACAGGGGACTGAGTGCTGAGGGTCTCCCAGAGCCTCCCCAGGGAGGGTCGCCAGTGACACAGCTGTGTTCCTGTTGGGCAGAATAACACGTTCTGTCATTCAGGCAGTGGCTTCCAGGCCAACACCTAGGATCAAAATGGCTTTTATTTGCATATTAGTAAATAAAATTCCAGCCCATTTCTGGAATGAAGAATTCATGAATTCTCAAGATCATATTTTCTGATCCCAATTCAGATCATAGGATCAGCCACAAGATCTGACAACAGGGACGAAGTATTTGAAATTGAGGTCGGCCTGGAAAATCCAGGATATATGAATCTAGATATGCTCACTACTTAGGATTTTAACAATTGCCTTAAAACCAGAAAGAGAGGCAATGTGTTAACGTCTGTATCACATATAGGGAAACTGAGGCAGAGACACAATGCAACTTACCCAATATCATTCCTAGAGCAAGAGAAGACTCAAACCCTTCAAACACACACACACACACACACACACGCACACAAAACCAGAAAGGCCCTTTCCAAAGGCCAATCCTCCGCAGCCCTCTGGTACTGTTCATTGAAAATGCGGGAGATGGGAACCCACAAAAGAGCAGCCAGCCGTTCGTGGATATAGCGGCTGAATCCAAATAAGTCGTGCGGGGACCCGGGAGTGTCTAGAGTTAGGATGGACGCCTTGGCATTAGGGCCTGGGCACCGGCAGGAACAGGACGGAGAAAGGACGTGGAGAGATGGGGCCTGCGGGAATTTTAGGAGAACGTTGAGTTCAGTGTATCCGGTCACGCTGAGGAATCCCTCCGCTTGCACTTTAGAAACAGTTGCGGGCTTCCGGGAGCTGGCAGGAATCGGGAGGAGGGGAGGAGTTGTACCGGGAAACCTGGGAGCCCGCGGCCTGGGAAGCTCGCCCAGGAGGCTCTGATTTAGAGCTCACTGTTCAGCGTGACGGACCAGCGGGAGCTGCCAGCCCAGGGCCGCCCCCCAGGTCCGCAGTTGGGATCCCCCACCACCCCCATCTCTCACTGCCTGGCCTTGGGCACTTGGGTGGAGGGCAGCCCGTGCTGGGGAATGGCTGGCTCAGGGCTTAGAGGTAGACCTGGAAAAGATGGGTTAGCTCAGGCTGACTCAAGCCCTGCCGGGAACTCCATCTGCCTGGGGCGCAGGGGCCCGATCATCAGAGGAGAGGGCCTGGCTGGCTTATCCCTTCAGCCAAACAACTCTTCAGTGAGCACACAGTTTGGGCAGGTGCTGCAGGAGTGGGGTTCTGGAATGACTGCAGTCATGAGGGAACATGTCTCAGCCATTAGATCCAGAAGGGAAGGAAGCTTCAAGCCCCGGGGGAGGGAGTCTGGAAGGAGATGACCATCCTCCCCGGGCTGGGCCAGTGATGCTCTGATCCTCTTCTCCCAGTCAGAAGTCTCCCCCACGCCCCACCTCCTCCTCCCCAGGCCCAGGACGCATCCCTGCATGTGTAGTCCGGCTGCAACCCATGCATGAATAAAAATAAGGGATTTTGGGTTAGGAAAAAAACCCCAAAACAAAACACTCACCCACCCTAAAATAAAAAGTGGCCTTAACTCTGAACTGCCGGGAGCAGCACATTTTGCCTCTTCCTGTGAGAAGGCCCGTGACCCCTAGGTGAACTCATCCAGTGGAACCAGTTCTTGAGCGTGTGTTCAGACACTGATGAAGTGTGTCTTCTGCCCCCGCCTCCTTCCCTCCACCCTCCCAGCCTGCCCAGCCCAGCGCCGTGTGCCCACCACCTTTACCTCCATACCTATGTGAAGGGGGAGGGGCTGGAGCAGTGGGGCAGGGAAGCCAGGCTCGGTGGCCAGCTAGAAGCATATGGACAGTTTGCCAACTGGAAACATTTGGGGGCTCAATAGCCAGTGCCATGCGCAGGTGAGCAATGCAGGCCTTCTAAGGTCAAAACTAAAAGCAACCTGGTGGCCCTCTCTACTGTGCTTCAGAAGAGGATGCCAGAGGAAGGAGCAGGTGAGTTAGGGAGGGCTTCCTGGAGGAGGTAGAGCTTGTGTTGGGTTTCAGAGGACCTACTGGCCTTCGCCCTTCTTCCTTTCTCCATCTGAACCTCCACAGTAATAACTTAGATTTTGCTCATGTTCTGGGCAGAGTGACACAGAGCTGATAAGAATAGGCCCCAGGACTCATCGGACCCTGGGGAGGCAGAAGATACCACAAAAGGTCACATGGAGGAGACACAAACAGAAGGCGGTGCAGTATAAAATTTAAAAACGGCACTAAAATTCAGCCTGACAATCCTAAACAACATCAGTGACCAAAGAGTCTCCCTTCCGGGGAGATGCTCTCACCCGTCCCATCATGGTGCTCCGCTGCCTGCGCAGGCACCAGAGGGCGGCCCGTCTCCTTAACTGGCTTTAGCATAGGGCAGATTAGTTCACCTCGATAAACCTCAGTTTCCTAATCTGTGAAATGGATAGGGCAATCTATAATGTGTAAAAATGCCCATCGTGCCTCTCGTAGGGTTGCTATGCATATTAAATGTTTATAAATGTAAAGATCTTGGAACAGTGCCTAGCATGTACAAAGCATTCAGTAAATACCAGTTATTATTGTTGTTGCTATTATTTGTGTAGTGAAGTGTAAGTTACAGGAAATTAACTAGACTCGGGTAATCAATCGCCTGAAAGCCCTGATCTGACCCACGTGTGCCAAGAACGTGCCAAGAACGAGAGTCAGAGTCACTGTGACTGAGCCCTATGTCATCACCCTCCCAAAGGCTACTAGAGAAAACGCTCCAGATTGGGCACAAAACCCAAGGCTCTTCCACTCCGGGAATTTATTCAGCCACCAGACTCCAGGAAAGACTTGATGTGATGGAAGGTGCAGGTGCAGGAAAAAAGATGCATAAAGAGGAACCCACCAAGGGGAAAAAGTCCCTAAGCAGCTCTGCCCAGAGTTGCTAAAATCTTTGAAGACTTGATAAAAAACACAAACAAACAAAAAAAAGCCCCACCTTCCTAGACCTAGAGGAAACCTCCTTGAAGCTTCAATTAGAAAAACTCAGGAAAGTACTGCTTTACACAGAGAACTAAAGGAATCCATCATCCCCAAATATACTAGATGAGAACATATATTTTTTTTCCTCCCTCTATCTAAAAAAAACTGGAATAAACTCATGGATGCTTCATCCAAATGGGTTTTGGTGGGAACTAAGTTTCCAAGTCCCTGACGTTTCCAGGCTGATGATGCCGTTTGAGAGTCCTTCCCTCGGGGTCTTTGTTAGATCCACAGTCCCCTGCGGGATAATTTTCCCTAAGTGCCTCACACTCGCCCACTCTGAAGGACCATGTTTCTGTTGGTCACACAGGCTAGGGGAGCTCCCTGGAGGCTGCCCTGTCAGAGTGTGGCATATCTGAGCTGAGTGTCACATGCATGTCTAAGCTCTGTGCAGTGTCCTGGCTGAGGCTGTGAGGTTTATGGGGCTCAGCGTCAGAGATGCACATCTGATGAGAATCAGATCAGAAAATGGTCTTGTGCCTGGTTAATCTCAACCCTGAGAGGGTGGTATCCAGGCCAGAGCCACGGTGGTGTCAGCCTGCAAGTGTCCTGCAAGATGGACAGCCAGCCTATCATCTGCTCTGTGGCTCAGCCCTGTTGCCACTCCAGTCCCTAGGGCCTGGCTCCCACCTGGGGCCTGGGCACCACCTGCTGGTGCTTGGGCGCAAGTCAGAAACCGGTACTCGCAGGGAGGGCTCCTGTGCCTGGGGAACTACACTGTGTGCCTGTCAGAGAAGCAATCAGCGTTAAAATGCCCCAGTCCCAGCCCTGCCTCAAAGGGGAAGGACACGATGCATGGCCAGCCTAGAGAGCCGTGTGTGTGCACAGGGGGAGGAGTGACAGCTTAGGGCAGTGGCTCTCAGCCCTGGCTGCTCGTCAGAGTCCCCTGGGGAGTAAAAATACAGGCGCTCAGCTCCCCCAGAATCAGAATCCTGAGGGACAGAATCTGGGCATCTCTCTCTCTCTCTGGGAAAAGTTTCCCAGGTGATTCTGGTGTGCAGTCTAGGTTTAGGGTTACATACCCGAACCTGAGGAAAAGCAGGTTTAATAAACAGTTGCCTCTGTTACCGGGGCTGATCCTCTGCGTGTGACTTGCAGCTCAGTTTTGCACCGTCTGGCTGCTTCCCTGAGTTACTGCCCAGCCTCTGATTTGGTGCCTCAACTCAGGGGGCCCAAGTGCATGCATTCTCTTACTTTTATGTGCATACGGGTCACCTGGGGATCTTGTTAAAATGCAGTCTGATTCAGTTGGTTTAGGGCAAGGCCTGAGATTCTGCATTTCTAAAAACTCCCAAGTAATGATGTTGCTGGTCCAGGGACTGCTGTTTGAGAAATAAGGCTCCAGAGAAGAACTTGGTTCATGGGCACGGGTGCCATCCTCGTCTTCCCTTTGCCCTTCTGAGTCCCATCTCAGGCCTTCTTGGTAACGCAGCCTTGCTGTGATGGTGGTCACCAGGAGGCCTGGGGGAAAGGCCTGTCTCAGCATGTGCTTGTACTCCCGGCAGTGCCTGAGCCTGCTAAGCCCTCCCTCCCTCCTTCCTGAAACACTCTCTTCTGTCAGTTCCTGCGAGACACCCCCTCCTGGTTCTCCCCCTGCACCCCCGGCCTCAACCTTTCATGTCTTCATTGCAGCCGCATTCTCCTCCAGCCAGCATGAAATATCAGAGCTCCTCACACTCAGACCTTCCTCTGTTTTCACTCTACATCCACATCCATGAGCATGTCTTTAGTTGACACCCATTCTGAGTTGACTCACAAATTTCTGTCTTCAAACTCAGCCTCTCTCCTGAGTTATAGACCCATAAATCCAACAGCCCACATGATTTCTCAACTTAGATGTCTCAGAGCACTGCAGACTCACAAGCTGAAAACCAAGTTCATGATCTTTGTCCCCAAACCTGGGTCTATTTCAGTGATCTCTACCTCGATAAATGACACCCCATTCATCTAGGAAAAAAAGCCAGAAACCTAGCAGTCATCTGTTACAGTTTTCTATTGCTATGTAATAAACCACCCCAAAACTTAGTGACCTAAAACAATAATAATCATTTATTTTGCTCACAAATCTGCAATTTGGACATCTTGTCCCTGCTCCATGCGTGGGATGACATGACCAGGACTGGAAGATCTTCTTCCAAGATGGTGCACTGCCTGGCTGGCAAGCTGGTGCTAACTCTGGTGCCTCTCTTTGTGGCTCTCGCCCCAGGAAAGCGTGGGCTTCCTCACAACCCCAAGCTTTGGCCAGAGGCCCACCACAGCACAGAAAGTGGGCCTCACCCCCAACGTCAGGGGTCTGAAGTGAGCGTTGGTGGGGCGGATATGGGGCCAGCACATCTCCACAGGGCGCTTAGATTCGGCTCCTTCATTTCCAACGTGGTAGAAATTTACAAATCATCCTGATGTCGCAAACAAACTGGCTACTTGTCCCTTCAGTGCTCGCTACCGGGTTCCTCAGTCCCGTCTCAAGCTGCGACGACAAAAGTTGCGTTGAGTAGGATGTTGTCAACCAAACCAGGAACCTCGGACAAGGGATATTGGCTGAGAGCACATGGCAGCGCCCTCCTTGCAATGAGGACTGGGATGAACATTTGTGGGAAGAGACCAGCACCCTATTTGTCTGGGGCACGGCCAACTGCTGTGGCAACAAGGTAGCCATGGAAGGTGAGACTACCCCGGCTGCAGGCGTGCGCGTGCCCAGGTCCCTGCAGTACGTTCCACAGGGAGAGACGGTGGCCATGCACGGGGACTGAGTATCTATCTCGGCACATGCCAGACCCTGGAAGACCCTTGCTTTTTCCTGCTGTCAGGGGGTTCTTCGTTTTTCTCCTAATCTAATGGTAGAAAGATGGACTGTGACTTTCGAACTGACAAGTAGCTTTATTTCCCTCCTCCCTTTGAGTCCTCACTGATTTGATGCAAGAAAGAACCCTCATACTCAGAAGAATGGTTTCAAATAAACCATCAATGTAGATAGCAAAAAAAAAAAAAAAGACTCATCGTTATCATGGCCTGTTAGACTTGGGCCCATCCCACATTTCTGGCCACCCTGGCAGTGGTGTAACCCCAAAATTGCTTTGTAGGAGTCTTGAGCGGGCAAAGGGAGGCAATCTGGCGGAAAGAGGGCAGATAGCAGATTTGTCCTAAACTGCTCTGAAGGAACAAGTATGCTGTTTGTACTGGGCCTGTATGTTTATTTGGAGTCAGTGAGAGTCTAAAGGATCATACAGCGGGAATCACACACCCCAACCAACCCATTGGTGCCATTGCTACCTACTGGCCCGTTTTAGTTTCTGGAACATGCCCCCCGTCCCCCATGCCCTGACCTCTGCACAGTGCTCTTCTCTCTCCCACTCACCTCGTCTCCCATTTTCTCGTGGTGGGCTTCTGCTCATCCTCCAGTGTCAGCTCCAAAGGCCCTTCCTCAGGACAACCTCTCCTTGTCCCCAAATCCTCTGTTATAGCCTGTCGTTGAAGGTGTAAAACTTCTTACCATGGTAGTTTTACATTTATCTCTGGGATTATTAATTTTTACCGTTTGAGTCACCCAGAGGACCCACCGCTGCAAGAGCAGGAACTGCGTCTGTCTCTGCTCGTCGTTTTATCCTCAGAGTCTAGCCCCGTGCCTGGAGTACAGGCGTCCACTGGCCATTTGCTGGATGGGTGTTAATGAATGAGTACCTACCTACCCTTTTCCACCTCACCAGGCTGCGAGCTGGTTTGCTTTCATTGTCTCCTCTCCTGCCTTTCTTCCCTTCCCTCTCTCTCTAAGCAGTACGTGCTTCTCTCCAAGTCCCAACTTCCTCATTTCATTTGCTTCTATCGAAATTTACCCATCCCGAGTCCCTTTAGGGGGTTTCAGTGGATAAGAGGGACTAATTAGGAAAATGGATTTGTCCTGCAGGTTAAAGGAAGAGAGTTGCTCAAGAGTCCTTCCCTGCCTCCCCTGTCACTTGCATCTTAGCGAGAGCCTCAGCATCTTTACTCGGTGCTGGGGATTTAGGGATTGAGACAGCTGGTGGGGGACGCAGGATCCGACATGGAGGTCAAGTGCAGTTGCCCCTCAAACCACCCCACGTTGGCAGCGCTTGGGTTTCATCCTGTCTCTTCTCTGCCTGCTGAGCTTGTCTCTGTTCCCAGAGCACCCTGTCCCTGGAGCAGCCCTCTCTGCCTGGGGCACCAACTGTCACACTTGGAGGCCATCTCCTTCCTGAGGTGCCTCCCTCCCCTCTGCCACCCAGTGACCTTTAGGCTTCTTTCTGGTTTTCTGCCCGGGTGAGTCAGGGATGCCATAAACACCTGGCATGGGCAGAACAGGGCAACAGATAGGCGCTTTCACTTAGGACCGTCACAAAGTTCACAGGGAGAGAAGCAGAAAATATGGAGGGCAGGGCCCTGATCAGAGCTCACTGCCGCGCACCTGCTCACTGACTTATCTCGCTCTGCACACGTGGGCACAGGCGACATTTGCTGTGAGCAAGGCTAGCCCTCCACCTTTGCCCTGACCCGCCTCTTCCTCCCCTCCCCTCTTCTGCCCAGCCAGGCTGGGTCTTGCTCCATCTGGCCTCTCTATTTTCAGTCTCTTCCTTTCTAGGAGCTCCTTCCCCATAACCTACAAGCCCGCTCAGATCTCTCCATCTTCCTCTGCCCCAGAAGGGACTAAAGAGCCCTCTCAACATCTTTCATGGCCTTCTGGGTCCAGCTTTCTCATCTCCCTGTGTTAGGTGAGCTTCTGGACAAAATAGGCTGCTGCCACTGTTGGTACTTCTCCACTTCCTACTTGACTTACAGAACTGTAACACGGCTTTATGGTGACGAGAGCACCGCACTTTTGTTCAGAACATTTGGAAAATAAATGTATGCGAAGAAGAAACCCCAAATTGCCCAGTGATCCCAGAATCCAGAGATAACTGTTACTAAAACTGTATTTTGGTATATATTCTTCTAGAATTTGCTTTCTCTCTGTGACTGTGGAAGTGGGAAACTGTTGTATACACAGAGTTTTGCATCCTGCTTTATTACCTTCTCTACACAAGCTCAACATACTGAACTGAACTCTTTGGGGGCTATTTCAAGTCCGACCTCCTCAATAAGACTTTCCATTAAAACCCCTCTTCTGGGTCCTAACACAGTCCTCTCTCCTCCCCCAACACTTCTCTCCCTGAACATTGTATTTAACACTTAACCAGGCTCCATTAGGACTCTGGCTGGCAGTGACCTCTGACTGCTCCCTGGGTAGGGAGTGTGCCACAAACCAGTCAATCAACAAGGTCTTGTTAGCACCCAGCTCTGTGTAGACACCTTGGGGTGGGAACTGGCAAGTGGTGGATTCAAGAGAAGTCTAAGACACAGACCCCGGTAGAAGGAGCATGCCATGGGGTGGGGGGGCCTGCACGCACAGACCCACATCAACATGAGAACTAGGTACGGGCGTGTGAAATATACACTGCCTAAAGTGGCTCAGAAAAGCAAGCAAGCAATCAGTGTTGGGGTGGTCCCAGTGGGTTCGGGAGGAGGTGAGGCATAAACAAGCCTCTGATCATTTACTCAGCGCCTTGCACTAAACTAGGGCCTTAGGAAAACTTCATTGAATTGATCAGAATAATTGATCGGAATTTATGGATTCCCAAAGATCCATGTCTTACAAACAGTTCAACAAACATTCATTGAGTTCTCACCCCACCCCATCCCTCTGGACCCCCTCCCCAGCTGCCAGTTTGAGAGATTACAGAGGCCTTTCCCACCTGGGCAGGCAGGACAAGCCAACCTGCATGTGTAAACTGCCCTCTCTCCCTAGAGACAGGCACTTTCTCAACACCAGAGCATGCAGCTAGTTCTGGGACAGGACAGGCCCCTTCGGCCTCTAGCACCTCCCCCCTAACTGAGAATGTGGTTTCTCTGAGCAAATGGATTTTCCTAAGTGGAGGCATTACTGCCAGTTTCCCAAGGGTTCCCATAATGCGCTGTGTATGCCTCAAGCAGCCAGTTCCATCAAGCATTTCATTAGCCTCCTTGGATGTATTACTTTCCGGTTAGCTCTCAAGAGACGGTTTATTATCTTCTTAACAAATCTTAATTATTTACAAGCAATCGTCAAGGCTTCAAGCTGGGTCTCCACACCACCACTGGCCCTTGGGGAGGTTAAATGACCTCTCCCATTTCCATCTGGGGCATCTTGCAGACTCGGCTTCCCCTCTCTGGGGCTTCTTTGGTCTTTTATTTGATTTTTTGGCATTTTCTAGCAATATGTGGGATAGGTTTTTCAACCAAGTTTCTCTGGTTGTAAATCCTACCCATCTTTTAAGCTTAAATTCTTTATAACTCCTCATTCATTTGCTGTCAAAGAGCTCTTATTTGAGCACTTCCTATGTGTGAGGCACTTTGCTGAGCACTGGGGATCTGAAGATGAAAACAACACGGGGTAGCAGAGGACAAAGACATGGCCATACAGAACGCCGGTATAGTTCTCGCTTATGTGCCTGGGTAAAGGCCGTGCACGCTAACTATGTTGTCATTCAACCCTCACAACAACCTCGAGTTAGATGATTTTATTAGCCTCATTTTATGGTTGAGGACACTGAGGCACTGAGAGGTTAATTAAGTTGCCCAGGGATACACAGCAAAGAAGAGTAAGAATGAGGATGCCAGCCTGGGCAGTGTGGCTCCAGTGTTTGTGCTCTTGGCCACTCTGCCATATTGTGTGCTAAACTTTCACGAGAGAGAGTACTCGTGGGTAGTAGGTGGCAAAAAGGACACAGTAATCAGCTCTGCTTGGGAGAGTTAGGACATTTTCTCTAGGACAACGTACGTACTCAGAACGTCTTTCTCAGCAAACCCACTTCAGGGCCGCACGAGTCCATGAGTCCTCCCTTTCTTGCAGGTGAATGCACTTTCTCTTCCAACTGTGCACCCCTGGGAAGGCTCACGCATACTGAACTATTAGTTATTAACACCTTATGTTGAATTAGCTTATCAGACAGATGCTCTTCTGAGCACGATAAGAGCTCGGCCTTGAGAAGAAAGGAGAGCAGGGGAGTGAGGGGGGAAGAAAGAAGACTTCTGGAGCACAAGAGACAGCTCTCAGGCGGCAACAGGACTGCTCGGGGGAGGGCGGATTCTGGGCAACTCAAAAGAAGGTACCCAATGTTGACTATACGAGGAAGTAGAAAGGGAGGTAGTTGGAAGGCCCTAGAAATGAACTTTTCCACTTTCTAGTTTTCTGATCACTGATGGGATGTCCCATCTGGTGCTTTTGTCTCACCAACCGAGTAGGGATGCAAAGATCCCGTAGAAGAGAAGAATGAGGGCTGCAGAGCTAATAACCATTAAGCCTGAGGAAAGAGGTGCAAGGAGCCGGGTTTATCCCAGATGGAGGTGAGAAAGCTAGTGCTTACAAACAGCAGAAGCCTCTGAGTACACATGGGAAACTGAGCAAATACGCCCGGAGTCATGGCTGCCAGGCATGTCAGAACAGGAGGGTACTGACGGCCTCGGGGAGGATTCAGATAGCCCTGGAGGATTCCCAGCCTGGCTGTTGGCATGAAGTTTCTAAACATAAGATAATTTCTCATCTAGGATTATGGAAAATGTAAGTGTGCCCCATGGCACAGGATCCACCTTTAAAGGTCCTTCTCAGGTTTACAAATAGCATTTAAATAGTCTCTACATTTGTTCAATTTTTTTTCCTTTTCTTTATGAACTCTTTCTCATCCATTCATTACAATCTCTTCCCTCACAAATCTATTGACATAAAATGATTTTAACTCACTGTCGTAATTATCTCTAAAATTGGTTTATTCTTTAGCTGTAATCGTTAGCAATTATTATTCTTTTTTGACACTTCGCCGGTGGTGATGGGGGGTGATTATCTCTTGTGATTAACTTCTACCCAAGGATGCACCTCAACAGCACACTGTGGGATGAGAAAGTAGAAGTGATTCAATACGACAAAAATATATATATAATAGTAACTATCATTTCTGCAACACTGAGTGTGGGTGAGGAGCTATTCTAAACGAAGTACACATTTCATGTCATTCTCATTTTTCAAGTGAGAACTCTGGCACAGAGAGCTCAAGGTCATACACTTAGTAAATAAAGGATCTGAGATTCCCACGTCGGCATTCCAGCTACGGAGCCTGTGCACTCACCCTCTCTGCCGTGCGACTTCCTGAGACAGCGTAGAGGGAGTGCGCGTTAGACATAGAGTGGTACAGACAGGGGAATAAAAGCATCAAAAGGACATTTCTGAATTAGAAGAGAGTCGGGAGAGGAAAAGAGCGGGTGATTGGGGTGTTGATTGACATATATTGCCTTCCTGGAAGGGGATATTCGGAGACCTTCTGAATCTAGCCCGTCTGGCCTGTTCCACGTGGCGGAGGCTCAGCTCTGTCGGGGATGCGGAGCACCTGGGAACTGTGAGGTGCCGCAGACAGTGTGTGCTGTTTCTCTGCAGTTACCACCTCTAGCTCTCCTCCTGTATGAAGTCCACATTGAGTTCTCTTCTGTGAGAAAATCCTGTACTTAAGGTTCTGTTCAGAAGATTACTGTGTGTGTGAGTCCAGTCTCGGTCCAGGAACTCGCCCAGGTAGGAAGATGACTTCATGGGCATCTATGTCATCTCCCAGGACAGAGCAGGGAGCTGGTCGTCTATGCCAGGCGCGTGTTAAATACTTGTCGATGGGCTGGAGAAAGGATCGGAGAGTTTCCGTCAGGAGTGGGATGTGGATAAGGGACTAGACAGGAAACGGATTTCGTTGGCAGTCAGAACACCTGCCCCGCTCAGCCCCTACAGGCAACAGTTGCCTTGACGGGTGGGCAGCAGCCCTCTACCCTCGGGGCTGCCCCTATCAGACAGACTCTCCCGCAGCTCCGCCATTGGTTAGCTCACATATCCAGATAGACTTCCCTGAACCCCCCAATTTTTTCATGGTAAAATAGGGATAATACAAATGTCTACTAAAGGGGAATATGAGAATAAATGAGAAAATACCTACAAATTACCTACATGGTGCCGTATCATCAAGTTGTAATTGACACAACATGGGACTAACAGGAACTGAGAAATATTGACTCAAAATATTGGCTCATTTTCCTTCTCTTGACTGTCGGCTTCAAGCCTCTTTCGTCCTGAGTGAGCCGGTGACTAGGCGTTCGGTTGTCTGAGGGAATGCCTCGGTGGTCCTCTTTGATTTGAGGGTGAGAATTAGTGCCATCAGACAGAATGTGCTGCAGCGTCGGGGCTCTGCCAGCAGCCACAGTGCCTTGATTGGCAAACTCTGAGTAGAGTGTGAGACAAGAAGGCAATCGGATTACACAGGTCGTGGAGAGGCTGGAGAGGGGGCAGCTTAGGGATGAGGCTTGAGCCAGGTTCCAGGGAAACATCCTGTTCCCGGTGAGGATGGACGAGGTGAGGTGGGCTCAGAGGCAGTTGCCATGATGACCCCCAGGAATATGGAGGATGATATAGACACGGGCTGTCTGAACAGGGCAGGGCGCTGCAGCTGGAAGCTGGGGAAATGGCACCCGAGGACCTCGGGCAAACACGCAAGTCACAAAGGGTAACTAGTTAGGAACTCTGCTGAATATGTTTTCTGACAGATGTGGGTGGCGGAAAGACCGCTGGGAATATTGAGGGTCATCTGAAAGACCTGGGCCATGCGGGAGGCACCTTCTGGAGCAGGCAGGGGCAACTAGAGAAGCCAGCCTTTGGACTGATTCTCCGTGGCTCCTGGCACTGGGGTCACCATACAGAATATATGCAAATGCCAGGGAGGGCACAGCTGGCTTTTGACAGCTTCCTGTTCTTGTCTGTCCCAATATCCAGCACTGTTTGACTTTACAAACCAGCCCTGGGAGCTCACAATGCCCTCAATGCACGGTGCCCCTGCTAGAAGGGCGGCTCATTTTCACTCGATGAAGTTCTAATGAAGTCCTGCACACTGCAGTATGAACAACTGGAACACTTGAACTGTTCCCTGGGAGCTGTGTGCACTTGAAAAGAGAAACGAGTTGATCAAACTGGAACTTTGATTGGGTAGTGGAGTCTTCCGGGCTGGGTGAGGGAGGATGGTCGTCAGCAAGACTTTTTCCTTGTCTCTGCTGGAACCTCATTGTAGGAACTTTCTGAAAGAACTAGCCCACACGCCACCCACCAAATCCACCCACCCACCTGCATCTTCAGCCTCATTCTGTTACAGTGGGTGGATGGCCCCAGGTTCTTTCTAAGGCCTGCCCTCCCCCTGGCACCCTGGCCACGGCCTCATTTGCCCCACAAGGACATCACTCCTGTCCCCATTCTCTCTTGGTTCATTCTGATCATCAAACAACATGGTGTCAAAAACATTTTTTAAATCATCAAACATATATTTTTAAAAAGGCACAAAGTTCTCTTGACCCTACTGACTTCTTTAGCTCTTACAGCCCCTTTTCTGTCTTCCCTTTTTGGCAAAAGCTGTGCACTTTCTCTCATCCGATTTGCACTTGAACCCATCCTGCGCAGGCTCCATCCTCACCACTCCACAGAATCTGCTCATGCCAGGGCCGCCTCCACATTACCACATCCAGAGGTCGTCTCTCGGTCCCCAGCTCCCCAATCAACAGATGAGCAGCATTAGAATAGTGACCCCCTCCGTCTTCTGGAAGCACTCGTCCTGCGTGGCCTCTGGGAAACACTTTCTCTTGGTTCTCTTCCTATCTCCCCGGCCAGTTTTCCTTCTTCCTTGCTGGTTCCTCCTCATTTTCTCCACCTCTAAGCAATGGAGTGCCCCCGGGCTCGGTCCCAGATACCTTCCCTGTCCTCAGGCACTTCCTGGGTGACCCTGCCCAGGATCTGGCCTTATGTGGCCTCTCCATGGAACCCCAGACTTACACAACTGCCTCCTCAACAGCTCCGTGTTGATGTCTAATAAGCGTCTCAAACTCCACGCTTCCACAAACAAACCCTTCCCCCTGAAGCCCGTGCCTCCCTCAGCCTTCGGCATCTCGGTAGATGGCAGTTCCATCCCTCCAGTTGCTCAATCCTTGTATCTGTCCTTGTCTCCTCTTTTCCTCTAACGTGTCAAATCTAATCTGCGATCAGATCCCGGCGGCTCTACTTCCTACATACATTCCCACTTGGACTACTTCTCTCCACCTCCGCTTCCATGACCCGCGCCCAAGCTGCCGTCAAGGCTCTTCTGAGCTCTTGAAATAGCCTCTTGCATGGTTTCCCCACGTCCACTCTGTTCCCCACTCCCCTCCTGTCTATTCAGCTCACTTCAGCCAGAACCATCTTTTAAAAATGTATGTTAAATATATTACTTCTGCTTCAATCCCTCCAAGGGCTTGCCTTCTCCTTCAGAGTAAAATATAAGGTGTTAAATGGAGGCTACAAGGCCCGGTGCAACCTGAGGCCCTCCCGGCTTTGCCCTCGCTCTGCCCCTGCCTGGACAGTTCTCGCCACGGGCGTCTGCACAGCTCTCTGTTCCAGCCACCTACTACTGGGAAACAAACCACCCTAAACTTCGTGGCTTAAAACAATGGCAATATGTATTTTGCTCATGAATCTCAATACGGGCAGGCTCTGCAGGGAGAGCTCAGCTCTGCTCCCCTAGACAGCTGAGCTTGCTCACCCACGTGTCTGAGAGTTGATGGTGGCCATGCCAAGGGACCTCAGCTGGGGCTGCGTCCCCAAAACCTACCCCTGACCTTTCCAGGTGGCTGCTTCACTTCCTCACAGAGTGGTCTCATGAGGACCAGGTGAAGCTTATGGCCTCTATGTCTTCCCTCAGAAGCCACATGGCGACCCTCACACTATAGTCACCTGCCCACCCAGATTCAAGGACAGGGAACACAGGCTCCACCTCTGGATGGGAACAGCATCACACTCTCGGGAGAGTATATGTGATGGGACAGACTGGTGTGGCCACACTCTTTTTCTCACCTTTTTCTGATAAATGTATATAGGATAAACTCCCCAGGGAGTACCCTCCATTCTTTACCTTGATATAATCTTATTCATAAAATCCCTTACCATATTTTAGTGCTCCATAAACATTTGCTAAATAGATCAATAAAATCATCATCACAACAAAAAAAAATGGTGGGGAATATTTATCGAGAGCTTTCTATGTGCCAGGCACTAAGTATTTACACGTATTATCTCATTTAATTCTACCACCAAGTCTGGGAAGTATTAGTGTTCCTATTTTATGGATGAGAAAACTGAGGCTGAGAAAAGTTTACACAGCTGGTAAGAGGTGGGCCTGAGGCTGAAAGCCAGGCTTTTAGCCACCACAATGCACTTAACTTCTTTGTGATTGAGATGGAGTGGACCCAGGTACACGTGTTTGTCTCCACCCCAGCCTGGGAGGAGAACAGCTGGTGTGCCATGGCCAAGGCTGCTGTTGTAGTGTGACCAGCTGTGGCTGGAGGAGGGAGGAAGTCATTGGGCATGCACTCAGAGATCCTGTGGGCAGCACGTGGGTATGCCCGTGTCATTTACTTCTCCTTCCTACTTCCCGCTTTCTTTCCAGTCTGGGTGACTGTCAATGCCATCTCTGTGCAAACCCCAACGGATGTTCTTCGGGCTGCCCGGGGCAAGAGTGTTACCCTGCCATGCACCTACCTCACCACTGCCACTGACCGAAAAGGACTTATACAGTGGGACAAGCTTCTAATGACTCATACGGTAAGGGTCCTTAAAAGGTTGGGGGCCTCATGGGAATGAGTATCTCCTGCCATGACCTCTTGGAAGACAAAGTCTCTCAGTAAATGGCAGCTGGAATAAATGGTAGCACCAGCTGGGCTGGCTGAGGAGGGAGTGCTGAGCGCTGGACCCAGGGAGGCCATCTTATGCCACCTTCATTTTGAAGAAGTTGCCTTCCCTGAATATCTTTCTGTTGGCCGATCTCAAATTCCTTTTGATTAGCATAGAGCTCTGCCTCCAGCCAAATTTTATTTTCCAGTATATTTTATTATAATTTTACTTCAATACATTTAAGAAGAGTATATGTGATGGGAGAGACTGGTGTGGCTACACTCTTTTCCCCACCTTTTCTGTTAAATGTATACAGGATAAACTCCCCTGGGAGTACTCTCCACTTATTTACCTTGATTTAATCTTATTCTTAAAATTCCTTACCATATTAAGTGCTCCATAAATATTTAATACAATAAATTTTATTATACAGTACATATATGAGTATGTCTGTTTACATACACTACATACACACTGTTTTGCACTGGCTTTTTTTTCTCTTCACAGTACATATCAAGGAGCTCTTTCTATATGTCAGGACCTTTATATCGACCTCATTCTGTTTGTTAATATTTGCACTATGTATCCCATTTTATGAATGTCCCGTATGTACCACTGAGAAACATTCGGTTTGTTTCCTGTATCTGGCTGCTACAAATAATGCTGCAGTAAATGTCTTCAAATGCATGCCTCTGGGTATATGAGTGTATATTATATATGTTGAGATTTATATATACAGTATATAGAGATAATAAATTATTAAAAATGGAAATTCTTGGTCAAAGGATATGTGAATTTGAAATTTAGATAAATAATGTCAAGTTGCTGTCATTAGATGTCATGCCAATCTTCACTTTCACTAGCAACAGTGAGGGTACCTACGTCTCCAACGCAGAGTATTCTCAAACTGTTTGATATTTGCCAATTTGATAAGTGAAAAAAGTGTCTCATGATTGATCAAATTCACGTTTCTTTAACTATAAGAAGTGGAGAATCTATTCTTCAGTTTGAAAGTAAGATCTACTGTTCAAGAGCAAGCATGCCCAGTAGAGGTAAGTGTTAGGTCCCTGGACACTCAGAGTGAAATCCTTTAGCTTTTCCCCTGCCAGGAAAGATGGAATGGCCGGGACACCCAAGTCTCAGCACAGTAGGATGAGTGAGGAAGAAGAGAAACTCGTGGCCTGACGCACCCTGTTGTTTGTTGCCTGAGGGACCCTGATGGGCCACAGGCGCATGTCCTGTCTATTCCCAGAATCCCAGGGTAAAAACCTGGAGAGGGAAGCTGCGGCCTTTAGCCCGCCAAAACTGAAGGACATCTTTCACCATCACATGAGTTCAGCAAACCAGACGTCAGGTCTCTGCCAGGCACTTTTCTAAGTGCTGAGGTCAATACTGAAGCTCTTCTGTTGACTGATGGATCCTTCACTTCCAAAATGATTTGGGGCAATCCCCTTGAGAGCAAGCAAGGGTGCAGAGAAAGGGGTTAAATCCGTGCCCTCGTGGAGATTACTGTGACAGGTCCTGGCAATGGGAGTGGCCAGGGGCACTCTAGGGCGGAAGCCTTAGGGTAGCTGGGATTGGGAGGAGGGTTGGGGCAAGGAGAGTCCTGGGCAGAGCCCACAGGTCAGACAGGAGCTGAGCTGGGAAAGACCAGCATCCACGGACTGGTCCAGTGCCCAAGACGCCCCCTCATCTCCCAGCTTGTTGCTCTGACCCTCCTCAGCCAAGCTTCCTGAGGGTTATTGGTCCCTCCCAGGGCTGTCGCATGTGGTGGGGCAGATTATGCCCTGCACAAAGGTAGCAGGGGGCCTGCACTCTGTTAGCCAACTTGCATGACCTGGCACAGGCTGTGTCTGTCCAAAAACTAGAGCAGAGCACCTTTTTCTAATTTGCACAAAGGGCATGTGCAGGTGACAGACTTGCCTCTATGTCTCCACACTCTCTTCTCTACCCGGCATGGTCTGCCTTCCACCCTTCACACTCCGCTGAAATCACCAGCACCTTCTCTTTTGCTGAATTCGATATGCTCATTCAGTCCTCATCTTATGTCTTCTTTCAATAGCGTTTCCCACCATCAACCACTTTCCTATCCTGGACTCTTCCTCCCTCGGCTTTTCAGCAGCCTCATCTTGGCTTTCCTCTTATCTCTCTGACTCTCCTTGATCCTTCTGAATGAAGCAAATTCTCTCCTCATTTTCCTAGAATGGCTTCATCTAGCCATGGCTCAGTTAACATCAACATGTCGTTGACTCCCAAACCTTCACCTCCAGTTGCACTCAGCTGTCCAGCTCCTACAGAACCCCTCTGCCTGGGTGTCCCATCGACACTTCAGGCTCACCACATGTAAAACATGCTCATTCTAGGTGATTCCTCTCTTGGAATTGACACTACCATTCACCCAAACATCCAGGCCAAAAAACTCATCCTTGAGGCCTGCCCCTTCCGACCTCCGTACGTTGACTCCATCTCCAGGTCCCGCTGCTTCTGCCTCCTTCGCAGTCCTCAAATTCACTCCATTCTTCCTATCTGCATTGCCACAGCCTTATCTAAAGATCCATCATTTTTCACCTGAACTGCTAAACTGATTTCTTAACTAGTTTTCCTTTTCCTTCTGATTCATTTCTCACCCTGTGCTGAGAAATAGCTTCCTAAAATATATGACTCTCTACTGCTTTCAGGATAACATGCAAACTATTTAGTCCCATATACACAGTGTCTGTGATCTGGCAACATAGAATCTCCAGAACTCGGACTCTGAATCCAGAATGCCCCACTGGAGTCCCAGCCCTGCCATCTCGCTACCTTCTGAACTTGAGACAGGTCCTTAACCCTGTCTTGGCGCCTTGGTTTCCCATGTGTGAAATGGTGTGATCGTAATATTTACTTCATGAGGATGTTGTGAGGATGTTGTGAGATGGTACACACAAAGTGCTTAGGAGAGTGCCCGGCACACAGCGCACGCTCAGGAAGAGCAGCTGTGATCTTTTTTGCTACCTGCCCAGGCTCACCTTTCACAGACCCTCACCACACACTCACCTCCACTCACACTCAGCCACTTGGGGTTGACATGTCGCTTCCCACTTTTGTCTCTCTCCTCTGGTTGTCCCTTTGCCTGAAACACCATATACATTTATCCTACTCCGACACTCACCACCCCAATCCCCCCAGCCCCTTGCCCAGCTGGTTCTTATTTGTCCCTCAGGATTCAAGGCACTGTCCTCCAAGAGCCCTCAGGAATCCTCTCCTGACTTCCCAGGGTAGAGGTAATGCTCTTTTCTGGGGTCTCATAGCTAATCACAAGATGTTTTAATGTTGGGTGGCCTGTCACCCTCATTCCTCTTTGAGGGCAGAAGTCATGAGTTATTTATCTTTGAATGTCAGGCATTTAGTGGATGCTCAGTAATAATCAAGGCTACCACTTACAGAAAATTTCCCATGTCAAGCAACACCATAACTGCTTTGCATAGATTATCTAGTTTAATCTCACAAAATCCTATGAGATAGTTGTTATTGTTATGTCTATTATGTAGAAGAGGATGCAAAGTCACAGAGAGGTCAAGCATTTTGCTCAAGGTCAAAAAGCTAGTAAGTGGCAGAATTGGGATTTGAATTGAGGCTGGCTCCAAAGCAGTGATGTTAGCCAGTACCATGTTCTGTTTGATAAATAATGAGAACCAGTGAATGAATAAATACATTCCCAAGGCAAGCGTCAAGTAAATAAAGTGGGCTTGGAAGCCAAGGGTGGCTGCCTAGCATAATACCTGACACACAGTAGGTGGCCAATAAATATTGCTTGACTGATTGAGTGAGAACAGACAACGGACTGAAATGGAATGGGTAAGAGAGGTGCCAGAGGTGAACGGGTGGGGTCTGAGAAAGCCCCATTTACCCACATGTGCTCCTGTGGTGTGGATGGCCTGCCTGCCCCAGTCTGTCAGTATTTTCATTGAAAACATATAAACATTATCAAAGGAATCAACAAATGGGCACCACGTATTAGAGCTGTTTGTTCTGAGACGTTGGTGTGTCAGCACCTCTGGTCCTGGGAATGGTGGATGCACGTGGTCAGGACGGGCTGGAAGCACCATGCCGGGGCCTTAGGATGAAGACCAAGTGGCATTTCTTCTTCCTCCTAGGAAAGGGTGCTCGTCTGGATATTTTCTTCCAAAAGCACCGTCTACGGTGAGCTTTATGAGAACCGTGTCAACATATCAAGCAAAGTCGACCAGTCAGATGCCTCCATCACCATTAGTCAGCTGACCATGGATGACAACGGCACCTACGAGTGCTCAGTCTCTCTGGAGTCAGACCTGACCGGCACCTCCAAGTCCCGTGTCCGCCTCTTGGTCCTCGGTGAGTGTCTCCATCTCCTTCCTGGGGTGGTAGGAAGAGGGTAGGCAGCGATGGGGTGCAAGGAGGAGAAGCGCCCTGGTGGCAAGATAAAACCAGAGGCAGCAATGCCTGCCAAGGAGCTAAGATTCCTCCCCTGATCCAGGCTGTCTCAGGGCAGGGGCGCTGCTCCTCCCTCTGGAGCTGAAGACTATTTGAGTTCTCTAGGAAGGGCCATGTGTCCCCAGGGCAGAGGAGAAGCCGATTTGGAGTGGTCCCTAGGGGTCAGCCTTGAGGATTCTGTCCATACTCTGTCCAGTGCTCCTTCCCCCACACCAACTCTTCTCTTTTTCTTGCCAAACTTATTAAAGAGAAGAAAAAGGGAAATCCTGGATCCTCTTGTAAAGAGCCTCACTGTGCCTTACTTTGATGTTGAGGGCCAAAGCGTGACTCTGGCAGGTGGTGCGTCCTTCTGTGTCATAAATTCAGTGAATCAGAGGAGGGTCTTCACATCAGCATCTCCCACCCCTCGGCCCCAACAACACGCTGTTGAGCAGATCCAAACTGCCTTTGCAATGTGTCCCAAGACGACCTTCTTTTCCTACAAATAACTTCTGACTGGAGTTTATAGTTTTCGAAGGATCTGGCCGGTCATCTACTTTAATACCTTCATTTTGTAGAAGAGGCCCGGAGAAAACAGCACCTGACTCGACGGTCATTGGACAAGCTTTAGTGAGCACCTGCTTCCTGTCCAAAACAGGAAATGGCCCCCCCTGGGCGGAAGCAGCACTTTAAAGCAAAACAGTGGGCCATTTTTCCTTTATTTTTTTCCCTTTACACTACTTAGTGGGATTTTATTTTTAATTGCGTAAGGTGGCTGCCTGGTTTTCGGAAGCATTCCAGGGTGTCAAACAGTAGAGCCCTGAATGAAGAATATCTGACTGTCTTCTTCTTCCACCCTACTGCCAACAAAGTAGTCGATGGGGACCCTGGTGTCTGCTCCTGCACACTCTCTCCACGTCCTTTCAACACACACACACACACACTTTTTCTTTCTTTCCTTTAAAGAAAAGAGACCATATTATAAAGATCATTCTGCAACTTCCTTTTTCTTAATGATGTTTCAAGGACATTTCTCCAGATCAAGACATGTAGATCTACCTAATAACAGCGTACATTCTGTCACACGGATGTCCTGTGATTTATTCCAGTGTCCCATACTGATGGACATTCAGGCTGTTTCTGTTTGTTTGTATGAACAATACTGAAACATGTATATATGTATATATACACACACGTATTGTTCATATAAAAAATATGTATACACATATTCTTTCACTGTGTTGTTTTTATTTTCTATTGGATAGATTCTTAAAAGTAGGATTTCTAGGTCAAAGACTATACCTTCATCCATACTGGCAAATTACTTTCCCAGAAGCAACTTACACTGCCATGAGCATTATATGAGCATGCCTGTTTTTCCATATCCTCACCAGTACTGGATGCTATCAATTTTTTAACTTTTATAAATTTTGTTAATTCGCCAGGTGAAAAAACTCAGTGCAGTCTAAATCAAAATTTTAATGGAATCCCCAGTCAGCTTCACGCCGCTCCCCAGCTTGGGCCCAACCCCTAAAACTCGGGGACCAACGCTGGGGACTGAGGGCTCGCCTCTGTTTGCTCACTTGCCTTAGCCCCTGCTCCCCGCAATTTCTGGCTCCTCTGGGGTCACGGCCAGCCTCGGGAGGGGAAAGTAAAGGGGAAAGGCAAGGCCAGGCCACCCGCAGCTCCCTCCTGGTATCACATAGTCCTCACAGCAGACATCCCACTACTGCTTCTTTTGTGGGGGTACATTAGCGGGTTCTTCAGAACCCCCATGGACCCCTGCCTGACACAGGTGGCGTGCGCACCTGCTGGCTGGACTCTCACATCCTCTGTCCTTTCCCACCCCGCCCCTGCTTATGGCCACTCGCTCCTGCTCTCTGCCACCCCCTCTGACTCCCTTTGGCCCATCAAGCAGCTCCCTGGGACAGAGTCCCTTCAGTGTGACATGAATTAGCCTGATCTTTACCCCGCTAAGCCCTGCACCACTGCTGCACTCGCTCCTCACCCTGCCATTGCAGCCTGCTCCAGCCAGCCCCTCTGGGCGAGAGGCAAGAGCCAGAGTCTGCCCTTGGGTGGGTCCCCACGTACCCAGGGACACCTATAAAGCCCTTCCATCATCACATCCAGGAATGGCACTGTGAGAACTTCCAGGTTTCTGCCACTCAGCAAGTCTCAGCCAGGGAGAGAGAGCCAGCTCCCGACAGAAGACCAGCCCAGTCTCCATGTGGGATTCTCTTGGTGCCTTCCTGGCCTGGCCTGAGATGGGGGAGATGCCTCCTTCCCTTCCCCCAAGAGAAGGAGGGGAAATGCTCATGAACCCCTATTCCTGAGAATCCTCTGCAAAGAAATCTCTTCCCCAATGATTCACTAGCCTTCTCTTCTGCGAGCTGGAGGAGGGAAACTGATAATCAGAGGATTTGTTCTTGGGATGGCTGCTGGGGGGTGCCTCTCATGCCTCTCCTCAGCACTGAGGATGCTTCCATCCAGGGTCCTCCCCCTGGAGGCTGTAGTGGAGAAACTGAGGCACGAGAAAGCCCTGTTCCGGATCCTGTTGATGTTTTCTGTTGTGAATTTTTGGTCTCTTGTCTTGCACGGGGTCTCTCACCACCACGTTTGGGGTTATAAAAATGAACTTAATGTTATTCTCTTGTGTCTGTAAGTCTTATTCTTTACCCTTAGACCTTTATGTGATCTGGAATTTATTTTTGTACATAGGATGCTAGGAGTCTAACTTTGTTTTCTTCCAAATGGACAGCCAATTACATCAGCATCATTATTGTACCAAAGAAACAATTATTTTCACACTGGAATGCCAGCCTTGTCACATATTAGGTTCTTACATATACATGGTTGGTTTCTTTACTCCTTATTTTGTTCATTTTCTTTTTGATTATTCCTATGCTGATATCATATGGTTTCGATAACAGTATATTTATAGTCAGTGTTAATATATATATATATTTTTTTTTGTAAGATTGGCACCTGGGCTAACAACTGTTGCCAATCTTCCTTTTTTTTTTTCTGCTTTATCTCCCCAACAGCCCCCCCCCACCCCCCCCACCCCCACCCTGCACCGCCCACGGAGCCCAATAGCTGGTCTCTCTGGGCCTCCTGCTCTGCAAACCGAGGGCCTTTGTCTTAAACAGAGAGAAAACTACCATCGACTTGCATGCCCTTTGCCTGTGTGAGTTGTTACAGGTAACAGCAAGTTCATAATCATTATGACTCCCATTTACTGAGGACCTGCTATGCGCCTGCCATCTCACTAGGTGCTTCGGGATACGATCTCATTCAGTCTTTGCAATCCATCCGTGAAGCTGGGTGCGAACATCCATGTTTAACAGAGGGGAACACTGAGGCTCGAGAGCTTAAATGAGCACTAGAAAGCCTCCAAGCGTTGATGAAAGCAGGGCTGCCCGGATCCAAAGCCCTTCGCCGGCTCCGCCCTGCGAGCCTGCCACGCCCAACCAGCAATCCTTTCACTTCGGGAGCATCCCCACTCCGAGATCTACTTAACTGTTCAGTGTGCCTTCTCTTTCACTGTAGCCGACGTAAGCTTGCCAATTGTGTTTGATCTCGCCGCCGTGTTAATTTGTGTTTTGCTCTTCCTGCACCCATGCCAACGAAAGAAGGTTGGAGGGGCAGAGCCGCACCAGCCCTGGATGTGCCCGTTTGCCTTCACTGGTCCACAGAACCCCGCATCTCGGACACATGGCTCACTGATAACTGAGATTCTGTAACTGCTCTTCCATGCCGAGGTCTGCGTGGGAGGCTGGAGCCTCGCCAGCCTATGGGCGCCTGCACAGTTGTTTCTGGGTTTTCCCGGGTGAGCTCTGATGGTCTTAGCGCTTTAGGAACATTTCCACCCTCTGTCATCTCATGGACAAGGCTGTCACCACCACACTTTATCGTCTTCCAGCGTTTTCACAGCTGTGTGCTTGTTGCCAAGCTTCTAGGTGGAGTGCTGTGATGTGGTTTTCTAGCCGGGTTGGTTGAATCAAGGGGCCTGCCTATCTGCGGAGGGCCCCTGAGTCAAGATCTCTAATGCCCGGAAGGATGTTAGAATGAGCCCATTTCTGCTCTGCTCTCCCTTCTCCCACTGTAGCAACCTTAGTCCAAACACAAATAAACAAACAGCTGTGTTTGGTGATCCCTTGCCTCTTTAAAAACACTGATTAAAGAAAAAATAAGAAACTAAACAGGAAAACATTAACCCATATTACCAGGTTTTCTGTTTCTCTGTTTCTTCCAGCTCCCATCTACATGCTTATTTATGCACATAATTGAATTTGTAGTCCAGCAACTTGGTGCTTTTCTCTTTTCATTCCACATCACGTAACACTTCCTGCTGCCTTAGCACTTACTGTTCTTTAAGATCCATGCCACTCCAGCTGGTGGATGCAGAGTCCCCTGGCCCTGGGCTGGACACTCAGGCAGTTTCCCATTAAAGCTATTATAAATAATGTTGCAACAAATTGTTTTATGTGCATAGCACTTACTTTTTATTTGCATTAGGTCCTTGGAGAGATGTTACCACGCCAAGAGAATGAGCATTTTTATCTTGTTTCTCTGCTGCACTTCCTCCTCCTTCCATTGCCATGGTCCCCCCCCCTCCCCCCCCCCCCCCCAGCTGAATCCCTCTCTTGTCTCCCCTGGTCCTCTCTGGCTAATTCTGTCTCCTTCTGGCTTCTCTTAAGTAGTTCCCATTTTCTTCTGGCAACAAGCTGGAAGGCAGCAGGACCCTACTCAGATGTGACTGTCTGATTCCCCTCCCCTCTCAAGGTCAGCTGCACTTTAAGAGGAACTAGTTAACTCAAAGGGCAAAGGATACACCTTTAATCTGAGATTATGGAACTCGGTGAAACCAATGTTTTGTTTTGAGGGAGAGAGAGAGGGAGAGGGAGACAGATCTTTTTATACTACATGTTAACAATTCCAGTAAAAACCTTTTAAAAAAAAGTTTTCTTTCCAAACTGCTTTGCTGCTAGGCTATCTTTAGGCAGAGATCTTTAATTACACGGGGCCGCCCATTCGGGCTCGGTGACCTCACAGCAAACTGAGGAGAGCAGGGAGCTCGCGGACAGGCGGAGCATGCGCCGTCTTGGTCACCCGGGGCAGCAGGTGGCCCTGGGACCCCGGACGGGCGGCGAGCGGGATCGGTCGTCTCCCGGCCTCTGGCGCCCCCTGACGGCTGCGGCTGGAGTCGCAGGCTTTGGAGAGACCTCGGAGCCCACGGGTCCCCTGCTCCCGCGCATCACTCCGCCCTCAGTAGATATCCCGGGAGCGTCTGCATTCTGTTTGGGAAGCAGGACGAGCCAGCTGAGGACTCGACGTCTCCACGAGTCCCGCAGGTCCGCGGTCCCCGCGGCGGGCCGAGGGGCCACGTGGACTCGAGCTGTCTGATTCCAGGTCCGCGCGGTGTGGGTGCTGGGGCTGAGGGGGCACCTCAGGGAGGGTCTGGACAGCGTGAGGGCAGGGGCGCAGGGGGTGAGGTGAGGAACCTGACCCCTTCCTCCACGAGGCTGGTCTCCTGGGGGTGGCTGGCCCCTCCTCTGCCATGATCTCTCCCGCTGCCTACGGCGCGAATGAAGGGTTTGCTCTCAATCAATCTGTTTCCCTTAGTAAATGGCTCGGCGCGCGCAGTTGGTCTCGGTATGGCCAGCCTCCTCTGCTGTGCTTCTCCAGGGCTCGGTGCCACCGGCTGGTGCCTCCGGTTCTGGCTCGCCTCCCAAGCAGCCTGCGCCTGCGGGCCCCGCGGGGGTGGCAGGGCAGGCCAGCGCTCCCGCTGGGGCCAGAGGCTGCGCCCCGTGCTGAAGGCACGCCCGGAACAGGGGTGGAGAGCGGGGCTCCTGTAACTCTGGAGAGGTCAGGAGACAAAGGCTGGCTCAGCACCCCTCACTTAGAGCGGATCCGCGCGGAAGCGGGGCCCCCCAGCCCTCCGCCCCCAGGTCCCTGCGAGCGGCGGGGCGGGTGGGGGCTGCTGGTCAGCGATGTCCGCGGGCAGCAGCCTCTCCCTCCCCAGGTTTTTCCGTTCCGGGGGCCTGGGCCAGGATGCCTGAGGCCTGTCCTTGAACCTTGGGCCTCTTAGGTTTAGGGACTGTCCAGCTGGGGGTGGCAGTGGGGGAATGCCTCCAGTCTTGCCCCTTGCTCGCCCCACACCCACTAAAACAGGAGGGGGTGTGGGGTGCACGCAGCAACCACGTGCCTGTTCCTGAGAGGAAGTACGGTGGGCTGCTGGCTAGAGGGGAGACCTGCGTCCTGGACAGCTCCCCCCCTCCCCCGGCAACTCTGGGTGCCCCCTGCCCCCAGCAGAGACAGGAACTGACTCTCCACGATCCCTGACCGCGCACCTGCCATCTGGGCTGTAGAGTGGGCAGCACTATTTATCGGGGAAGGAAACCACCCAGCGGTCAGGTAAAGAAAGGAGCGAGGGGACAGGCCTGCCTCTGAGGGATTCCAGTAATAGCCCACTGCACTGTGTCCTCCCCTTCCCACCCCCGAGGACACTGCCTGAAGTCCCAGGCACACTTTATGCTTCTTGCCTCAGAGCCTTTGCACAGGCTGTTCCCTCTGCCTGGAATGCCCTCAGCTCTCTTTCTCTGACCACCACCACCCCCCCCCACTGTTGGCCTCCTTTACTCTCACTCTTCCTTCAGGTCACAGCCCACGCTGTGACTGGGTCGTTGTCCCTTGTCGTGCCTTCTCTGTCCCAGCAGGCTCACCTCCTGCCTTGTCATGGTCCAATTACTTGTCTCCTGCCCCCAGTGGATTCCTTGGGCACAGGGACTCACTCACTGTGTCATCCCAGCACCCAGCAGGGTTAGGTGAACAGCAGGCCCAGTAATGGCTGTGGAATGGACCGCTCTGCACGGTGGTCGGTTAAGGATGCTGAGAGACAGGCATGGCTTCAGGCTTCGGGAATTCGGGGAGATCAGGTTAGGACTGTGAGCTGAGGGACCTCCTGGTTTTCGTACCTCCTTTCTGTGGGCTTCCCTTTCCGTATCTCCACCCCCCTGTCTACTCCCATCCCTTCCATCCTCATTCTTCACCCAGCATGCACCTCTGCTGCTGCCTGGGGTCTCTCCTCCCACCCAGGACTCGTGCAGTTGCATTTTATCAGCAAAGCTTCACTCGAAGGGAACATTCCTGAGACGTCAGAGTTGAGAGCTTTAACGCACGGGGAGCAGATTACGGCCAAACCCGCCAGCAGCCTGTTTTTACACGGCCTGTGAGCTGGGAGTGGTTTGTGCACTTCTAAAGGGGTGTTGAAAAAGAAGCAGCAGTGACAGAGACCATAAGGTGCCAACAAAGTCTAAGATGTTACCATTTGGCCCTTTACAGAAAAAGTCTGTTGTCCCCTCATTTTACAGGTGGGAACACTGAGGGACTGAAGGATTTACCTAAAATGGCACAGACAAGTCAGTGTCAAACGGAAGCCCCTGGGCTGGTGGAGCGAGCACTGGATCTGCTCTCAGCTCGGCCAGGCCCCCTGTCAAGTCCCCTCTCTGGGCCACAGGGTCCCCATCTTTATAATGGTGATGACTCTAAACCAGCCTCCAGGAGGCTGCCTCTCTGTGATGGTGACCGAGGACATATTTTGGGGTGGACTGATCTTCTAATGTTACCTCTCACCACCAGGCCATGGATTTCTCTGCCTGTGAACAAACAAGGCTGTACGTGCATGTGTTTGGTGGGAGGTGGCTGTCCCCAAGCCCCACCTGATTCGTACGGTCTCTTTGGTTCCTCCCCTACACAGTGCCACCCTCCAAGCCAGACTGCGGCATCCAGGGAGAGACGGTGATTGGGAATGACATCCAGCTGACCTGCCAATCACAGGAGGGCTCCCCGGCCCCTCAGTACAGCTGGAGGAGCTATGACCAGAGGAACCAGGAGCGGACAGGCCCGGCAGGTACGGGTCGGCGGGAGGCGGGCCCCACGTCAAGGACTGCCAAGGGAGACCCTGGGCTGACCGTCAGGTCCCCTGAAGGCCTCCCTGTCCCCCCACTGCTGTGGCACTGGGATATCTCAGATCTTCTCTCTAAGCAACATTGCCTCGTAATAACACCCACCTCACAGGTTGTCGTGGGAAATGGAAGGGACTCATGTCATGTGCTTAGTGGAAGCCCGCAGTGGAAAACTCATGTGTTCTTCACTCCCCGGAACTCAGTTCCCTTGAATGAGTGTGTGTGGGTAACCACTTTGTGCGAAAGCACCGAGGGGATTTTGGTTTGGTTATAAGTATGTCCTAGAGGACACATTTGAGGCCCCGGGTCTAACGCTGTGGCTCCACTCATGGGGGGAGTTCCCTGTCCCCGTCCCTATCTAGGTCGGTCCACCTCAGACTCCACTGAGCCCAAGTCCCCAAACGTGTCCCCCTTTATGGCCACAGCAGCTCCATGACCGGGCTGCCGGAAGGGCCCCTCCTTCTCAGGGAAGGAGACGGTAGGTTCAGCTATGGCTGCCAGGAGACCGGTTTTGTCTTGGGCAACTGGGTAATTGAGCTTCTGGTCAGGAAACAAACTGAAACAAGAAGGTACATAAACATCCCACTGTCATTGCCTTGAAGCCAACTGTGCGGGAACACTGGGTGGCATCCTGGCCTGAGTGCCCCCTGCCTGCTGGGCCAGCTGCACCCAGCGCTCCTGGAGACCGAGAAAGACAAAGCCTGAGGGTGACTGTTGGTTTAACTTGTGGGAGATCCTTCGGCTCAGTGTGGGTGAGAAGGACGCGGGAGGTGAAGAGTGGTGGGGCGTGCGGACAGCTGTGCTGAGAAGACAGGACAGGAGGCCCAGGGCAGAGGGATGGACGCACAGATCCGGGCTTCGCTCAAACCGGGATGACCTCTGTCACTCTGCCCTTCACTCATTTGAGGGGAAAACAAGAACTTTTAAAAGTAAAAAAAAAAAAAAGGATTACTAGAACCCACTTAATCTAACGTAAAGTGGAAGATGCCCCGTGGACTCCAGCAAGCTCCCAGTTTTGTTTACATACTTCTGGTTGGCACGTTTTCATTGAAACCATCTAGCAGCTCACCCTTGGCACTAGGCCTCCCCTCTCTGGCCTGGGAAGGACCCAGGGACTCCAGCCTGGTCACCAAGGTCTGCCATGGACACTGGTGAGACCTTCCTTCCAGTAAAGTGTGTGTAGCGGGGGCCAAAGCTGAAGGTTACAAGGTGGTGAAGGCTACTGGAGTTTATCCCCAGTGGTGTAACCCAGAGGATGCAAAAGGGGATCAAGGAAGTCTTCTCCGGGGAGGGGGCATTTAAGCCGGCAGTATAGCATGGTGGCTGAGAGTGTGGCATGGGCTCGAATTCTGGCTCTGCCACTTGTTAGCTGTGTGTCCTTGGCACGTTACTTAGCCTCTCTGCGCCTCTCTGTAAAATGGGCATTAAACTGTTATTTACTTCATAGGGTTGTTGTGAAGATCAAGTAAAAGTACACGTAAAGGGCCGAGACCAGGTAGACAGTAAGCACTCAATTAGTGCTGGGTATTACTTGCAGTTATGTGAGCTGGATCCTTAGGGATGAGCAGGCGAGGCGTGGAGCACAGGGCGGGAAGGGTGAGCCGTCGGTGTGGCGGCGCGGGAGCGCGCACGCGCAGGAGGCCCGGCGAGGCGGCGAGGGACTGCAGAGCCCGCGCGTGGGCGGGGAGGCCGGCCTGCCCCGTGGGCCGCGGGCCTGCGGGGAGCATCGCCTCGCAAGTGGGCGCCCCGCTTACAGCCCCTGCCTCCGTCAGGAAAGTCTCCTCGGGTTGTTAGAAGCCCAGACTTAGGGTCTCAGTGAGGAGAAAGCTGAGGACAGGAGAGGAGGTTAAAGGGGGATTCAGCTACTTGCTCTGGAAAAGCTTTATCCCGCCTCGGGGTCCGATTTGTGCAGAGTTGAGGTGGCGTCTGGGAGGCCGGGGAAGTGTGGTTAGTGTAATAACACAAGCTGGCACCTGATGGCTTCTCAAAGCCTTGGGTCTCCACGCCCCTGGAGGGTCTATCACGCCTTCTTCCTCTGGGGGTCAGTCCAAACCCGTATCTGACTTAAAACATGCCGGTCCACAGTAGAAGATTTGGACAGCGGAATTCCTCCGCCTTCTTACACCTGGAGACAGAATTTCCCACGTTAGAGATTGCTTCCTTTGACTTAGTAATCGGTGGAAGCACTACATCAGTGAAAAGAACAAGGAATCTGGAATCAGCAAACTAGATTTGAGTCCTGACTCCTCCACTTGTCAGTCACAGCTTCTCTGATCCTTAGTATCTTCATCCGAAAAACTGGCATGGTCGTTACACTACCTTCCCCGCAAGCCTGGAGGAGGGTGAGAGGAGATCCCGTGGGTGATGGCCCTGAACATCGTTTTAAACCCTGTCGCAGTCAGCTGAGCTTCATGCACTGACGGAGTAGGAATTTGGGTATGAAAGACGGAGGGAGAGGGAATATCTGGGGCCCAGACGCTTTAGGGGAGCGGCTTCTGAAGGGTGGGCATGGGCCCTGCTCCCGGCAGCCAGGGAGGGTCTCGAAGGCCAGAGGGGGCCGCTCGACCTGGTTGTTGATGGAGGGTGGCGGCAGGAAAGTCCAGGCTCGTCACCTTGGCGTGGGTGCCTCTGGGAGCCCAGAGCTGCCCTGGGGGCGACCGCCCGCGCCCAGCCGAGGGAGGGGGGAGCCGACGGGCCTGTGCATTGTCCTTCGTCACCACAAGGTGTCGCCACTGCGGCGGAAACTAGTTTTAGCCGGATTTCAGGAACCATAAGGTCCTTTTTCAGACTCAGAGCAGGTCTTGTGGCACTGGACGTGCTCGGGTTAATCGTGGAGCAGCTCCTGAGCCTGATGTCCACTCTTTGCTTCGAGGAACCGGGGAAGGATAGTGCTAACTCTGGACCAGGGCGCCACGCGTTCCCCTGCCGTGAACAAGGCCGGGAGCCCAGGGCTGGGCTCTGATGACCGACAAGGTCCTGGAGGCGGTCTGGAGTCTTCAGTCCTCGATCTGTCTGCGGTGTTCGGTGTACACCTGACACAGACCGAGTTTCACACGCTACAGTACTGATAATCTGATAAGGGCTCCACACCCCCTAAGTGTGTCCAGGGTCAGAGCATTTCCTAAAGTGTGTTCCTTCACGATGCCTCTTAAAAATAAAACAATCAATTTGCAGAATGAGACCATAAATGCCATAACCACTGTTAGAGACGCCCCGTGCTCCTTAGCATATTCGAAGCTCTCAGAGTTCTGTTGTTAAAAATTAGCCCAAGTCACCAGCTGTTATTTCTAGCTGGTGAGATTATGGATGATTTTTATTTTCCCCTCTGTCCTTTCCAGGGGCTTTCCCTGACCCTGCGGGTGAGATTAAATTCCCTTGCTCTAAACTCAGAGGGCACTTCCGCTCTGAATTCGAATCACCCTGTTAATAGCTACTGTTTCCTGTCTGTCTTCCCGGGCAGCCTGGGTGCCCCAAGAGGACAGGGACCTCTTCATCTTGTTTAGAGCTAATGTGACCAGCATATAAAGATTTTCTGGATTGGATTGAAGTAATAGTTTTATGTCATGTATAAATCTTTATAATGAGTATACATGGCTTTTATAATATAATTTTTTTAAAAAGAAAGTTGCCAGCTACTCCAGGGAGTTTTGGACCTAAAACAGGATTTTTGTTATGCTTTGTCATTTCTTAATTTTGTGACCTTGGGCAAGTCACTTGACTTCTCTACGCCTCCAGTTACCTCTCTGACATTGAAGATTGAAATATTTGTTCCATCTGCCATACAAGATTGTTGGAAGAAGCAGAGGACACTGTGTTTGAGGAAGTGAACTGAGTAGCATGTCCAGACAAGGAGAGTCCACACCGAGATACAGCCTTGCAAGAGAGTGGAGGTGGGGTGGGGCAGGGCTGGACACCAGAGGAACTGGCAAGAGAGGAAGCTGGAGTAATTGCCAGGCCAGCTCTGTGACGCTGGGACCGTGTTAAGAAGCCTGGCCGTGTTACTGAAGTTCATGGGCTGCCTCTGAAATGTCCACACAGGGCAGTGACCGGATCCTGTTTACAATTTAGAGGGTCTCCTTGGGATGATGTGTAACCACCTTATGAGGCTGGCTCTGCAGCACATTGGACGACAAAGGTCTCTAACTCTTCTCTCAAAATAGCAGTTACGACGAAGCATCTTTGAAGACAGGACATATAACTATGTCGAAGCATAAAGCCCCCCATTTCAAGGTGAAGAACTTCATAGGATCATCGATTTAGCAGGAAGGCCTCTCATGAGGACATGCAGACCATCCCCCAATTCAGTAGGATCAGGTGCCTTCACCCCCACTTCCAGATGAGGGAGCTATAGCTCAAAGAAGGTAACCGGCTTCAGTGGTGGAAGAGGAGTCGTCTAGACTGACAGCCTGTCTCCTCCCCACCGCACCCGCCAGACACACTCACACACACACACACACACACACCATTCGTGGCAGGAAAATCCAGAGATCAGAGTTCTTGATGTCTAAAGCCTTCTTCCACATGAGCACAAGCTAAGGGATTCAGTTTCTGAAGATCATAAAAGTGGTTATAATAATATCTTCTAGTTATAAAGCCTTGTCATGTAACATGTAACATATATCATGTCGCCTGGGCACGTACTGCACGTCGGGCTTTCTGCTGTGGGCTTATATGGATTAGCATGTCATTTTATGCTCACAGTTGTCCCGTGAGGCACTATTATTATTTCCACTTATAAATACAGAAACGGAGGCTCAATGAAGCTAAGTTACTTGCCCAAAGTCACAAAATTAATAAACGGCAGAAGCAGGCTTCAGATTCAGGGAGCTTAACTGAATTCTAAGCTCTTCAGACTTGTGCATCCTGCCCGTTTTAATCTGCCTACAGCCTGGGGGTGGATATTTTCTCCACGTTACAGATGGGGCTCGGGGAAGTTCAGTGGTGGGGCTGGGCCCCCCCCCCCCCCAGGAATCCAGGCCTCCGGATCCCTAGCTGTTCCACTCCAGCGCGGGGCCCACCTCACCTGTCTGTTCTGCCTCCCCAGTCACAGGACAGACCTTTTCTCTGAAGAACATCTCCACAGACATGTCCGGTTACTACATCTGCACCTCCAGCAACGAGATGGGGTCGCAGTCCTGCAACATCACTGTGGCGGTCAGACCTCGTGAGAGCAGCCTGGGGTTGGAGGGAGGGAGGGTGGAAGGTTGTGTGTAGGAGGGATGGGGGAGGGTGAGGGAGGGGAAAGGAGGGAGGGAAGGAGAGGTGGGGAAAGGACAAAGACCAGAGGATGACTGGCTGGGGTCCAAAGAGTCAGGCGAGAGAGACCACCGTGGAGGTGAATTGGTCAGCCTCTTTAGGGTCACCCCTGGCAGGGTGGCTGGGGTGACCTCGACCAGACCCCCTGTCCCAGGCTCCCCTTGCCTGGAGGCCAGTCCAGTCCCTTGGTTCTTTGGAAGAGCGCTTAGGACTGGCTTCTGCAGACCTGCTCAGTCTGGCCTGCCCCTAGGACCACTCAGTGGACATGAGGGAAGTGCTCAGAGCTATTGCCACAGAGTCTGGACCCCATCCCTTTGGGGTGGACACTCCAACCAGCTCAGGGCAAGCTAGAGTAGGAGCTGGCGTGGCTGACAGCTGAGGACTTTTCGGAGCCTGGGTAGCTCAGGGAGCGTTGGGATGCAGAGCCGGTGGCCCATCTGTCCTCATCTCCGCCTCCCTCCTGAAGCGCATCCCCAGCCCGTGTGGTGGCATTCCTACAAGGCCATGCCTTTCATGGAATGCTGCCAGAAGCAGGTGGCCGCTGCTCCCGGGCGGGCCGGGAGGAGGCCCCTCGGGCTTCCCGCCGCCGCTGGGCTCGCCCCGAGCCTGGGCTCGCGTCCGGCCGGCGGGCGCGGCGGGCGCGCGGCGGCTGCAGCGGCTCCGTCTCTCGCAGCCTCCATGAACGTGGCGCTGTACGCGGGCGTGGCGGCGGGCGTGGCGGCGGCCCTCATCCTCCTCGGCGTGCTGGTCTACTGCTGCTGCTGCCGGGGGAAGAGCGAGGACCCCGACGCCGAGGACGCCAGGCCGTGAGTGGCGGGTGGGCAGGCTGGGAGATGCCCCGGCACCGGGGTCGCCGCCTGCGGCGGCTGAGGACAGGCAGCGACTCGCCGAGGTCACCAAGCGGGTCGCAGTCCCTGGCCCGGCCTCCAGGCCCGTGGATCCCGGTCCCTGCTCTCAGGCTGGGGCTCCTGGGGGCCCGGGGCTGAGCGCGGTGGAGCCTCGGTCGCCGTCCTCCTTGTCTGCTGGGGCCAGCCCGGCCCAGGAGGCCCCGCTCAGGAGTGGAGCTGGTCTGCGCCACCGTCTGTCCTCTCGGGGCCCGCCCTCAGCCTCGTGTCCCTGTGCAGCTGGACGGGTGGGCAGGGCGGGTCTGAGGGTGAGCACGGGGCCCAGCTCCCTCCGGCCGAGCCGAACCGGGGCGAACCTTGCCCTGTCCTCACGCCGCAGGAAGCGCGAGGCCTACCAGCAGCCGGCGCAGCAGATGAGAGAGCTTTCCAGAGGGCAGGACGAGGAGGACGGCTCCAGGCACGAAGACCAGAGGAGCGATGGGCACGAGTCCCCTGACCACACTGGCCAGTGACCGGGGCCTGCTGCAGGCGGGCGTGGGGGTGGGGGGGCTGGGGTTCACTCCGCTGGCCCCCTTCCTCCCCTCTCCTCTCCGAGCCGCATTTTCTGACCCTCATCCCCGTCACTGATGGGATCCTTCCTCCCCTGCGTCGGCTGCTGGAGCACTTGGCTCGGCCTGGTGGCCAAGGGGATCTCACTGGTGACTGACCCTGCCAACTACCCTCACCTGCGGAGTGACCCCTCCCCACTGCCACGCCTCGCTGGGGGCCCAGCCCTCAGCCTGGACCGGCGGCAGCCTCCACCTTCCCCAGTGCCTGGCAGGAGCTCCCTGCAGCTCAGGACTGAGCATGGGGCACTCCTGCGGCGGATGCTCAGCGGGCAGTGCAGCCTCGGAGGGCGGGCCGCCTGCTCACCCCTGTGCCCAGCACCTTGGGGAGCGCCCGGCACGCATAACGTTTTTGTTGAATGAATGAAAGAATAAATGAGTACCTGAAGGACTCCCTATTATTATCCAACTTAAGTGTGAGCTCCTTGCTTCGGGACCCATGTGGGCCTGGCCTCAAGATCCCCTTCCAGCCTCATCTCCCACCACTTCCCTGTATGTTCCGGACTCCCCCAGCGAAGGCCGCCTCCAGCTGCGCTGCACATTCCCTCCTGGGGCTTTTGCTTCCTCTGTCTGGCTGGGAATGCCCATGCAGCCTCCATCTCTGCCTGTCAGCATCCCACCTGTGCCTCCAGCCCCTCTCAACTCCCGGTGAACTCTGTAACCGACCCTGATTTCCCACACACACAGGAACAAGCTCGTCACTTTGTCCCGCACCCATCGTGGGTCACATGGCACAGTTACCCAGCGTGTGTCTCTCCCCGTGTTAGAGTCTGAGCTCCTCAGGGCAGGGCCTGGGCCTCCTCCCCCTGCTTTCCCCCTGCTGTCCCCGGAGCCCTGGCGGCCGTGGCCCTCCTAGCCGGTTAATTTGGGGAACCGCTTTGATAGGTTGGGCCATCCCTGCTCTGGTCTCCCTGCTATGGTGGTAGACACAAGGATGACCCCACCCAACCCATCGGCTAGTTTAGTGAGTTAAGGATGAGTTGATTTAAGTGAACACACACACGTGTGCACACACGCAGAGCTTGCTGGCAGCTCGTCCAGGAAGCTCACGTCATGGTGGTTCCTCTCCAGGCCAGGATAACTGACATGCCCCTGGGGTCCTGATACCTAGCCCCCGCCCTACCTAGCCTGTTCTGGCTGGGCTGCTGGCTCTGCTTTGCTGTCACGTGCTGTGCTGCCCCCACACAGCCTCTGCCCTGTTGGTGGATCATTTCTTTCATGCTTGACACTCAGGCAGTGTCGTGGAAGCTTAGGTCTCGTGGCCCAGTGCCTGTCTCACCCAAAAGCAGTTTATTAAATAAACATTGTTATCTTTTCTGGATGATCAGAAAAGCAATTCTATAAATCTATTGTCCGTTTGTGATTTTTAAAATATATATATATTTTATATATTTTGTTAAATTCTTTGCTTCATTCAAAATGCTGTCAGTAATAATAAAATTGTCAGTGGAAATTCTTGTTTCTCTTTTAATGTGGATTTTGTTCCTGCCAAGGGAGACCTTGTGCTCGTGGGTTCGTGTCTACCTGCTGTGGGCCCCTTTTGCTTCCTGAAAGAGGCTAGGTGACGGGCCCAGCAAGGGGCGTAGAGGGTCAGATCCCATGGGTCCCATTGCTTGTGGCCATGCTAAGCCAGGCAATGTCTCTAGCAGTTGCTGGGGACAGGACAGACCCCACCTGGCAGTGGAGGTATATTCCAGGTGCCTGCAGTTGTCAGAAAGACCACGGCGGGCCTGGGAGTCAGTCCACATGCCTCAAGGAAGATGGGAGAGGTGTCTTGCCAGTTATACCCAAAATGGTGCCCCTCCTGAGAGCAGAAGAAGCAACGCTCTGTTCTAGCTGCCAGCGAGGACAGGCGGCTCATCCTCCCAAAGCAGCATGCTCCACAGTTGCTCCCCACTCCACATTGTCTCTTCTGCCATGTGTTCAAGGTCCTCTCCTCCATGTCCCTTCCCGTGGTGCCCTGTGCTCCCACCTGTTCTAGTGCCTGTCACACGGTACTGTCATTACCATGGTCTATTTCTGCCTACAAGATTTGTGAGGATAGGAACTGAATCTTATCAATGGCCGGGCACATGTTGACACTTGATAAATGTTTGTTGAATGAATAATATTTCATGTCACCATATCTCACCCAAGGCCATCTCTTAGTCCTCTAGATACTTTGAGATACCTTCCAGCCCTCATGGTGGAAGACTCTACAAGCATGTTCTTTTTAAAACTACTTTATTGCGGTCATATTGGTATATAACATTGTGTAATTTCAGGTGTAGATTATTATTTATCAGTTTCTATATAGACTGCATTGTGCTCACCACCAATAATCTAGTTTTCATCTGTTACCATACATCTGAGCCCCTTGACCCCTTTCACCCACCCCACCCCCCTTCCCCTCTGGTAACCACTAATCTTGCTCTTTGTCTATATGTTTGTTTATCTTCCACATATTAGTGAAATCATATGGTGTTTGTCTTTCTCTGTGTGGCTTATTTCACTTAGCATGATACCCTCAAGGTCCATCCATGTTGTTGCAAATGGCACAATTTTGTCTTTTTTATGGCTGAGTAGTATTCCATTGTATATATATACCATATCTTCTTATCCAGTCATTAGTCGATGGGCACTTGGGTTGCTTCCATGTCTTGGCTATTGTGAATAATGCTGCAATGATCATAGGGAAGCATAAATCTCTTTGAATTGTGGACTTCCTGTTCTTTGGATGAATACCCAGTAGTGGGATAGCTGAACCATATGGTATTTCTATTTTTAATTTTTTGAGGAATCGCCATACTGTTTTCCATGGTGGCTGCACCAGTTTGAATTCCCACAAGCAGTGCAAGAGGGTTCCCTTTTGTCCACATCCTTTCCAACATTTGTTATTTTTTCTCTTGGTAATTATAGCCATTCTGACAGGTGTAAGGTGATATCTCATTGTAGCTTTTTTTTTTTTTTTTAACACTTTCTTTCTTTCTTCTTTTTTTGAGGAAGATTGGCTCTGAGCTAACATCTGTTGCCAATCTTCCTCTTTTTTTTTTTGCTGCCCAAAGCCCCAGTACATATTTGTATATCCTAGTTGGAAGTCCTCATTCTTCTGTGTGGGATGCCACCACAGCATGGCTTGATGAGTGGTGTATAAGTCCATGCCCAGGATCTGAACCAGCAAACCCTGGGCTGCCGAAGTGGAGTGTGAGAACTTAACCACTATGCCACCAGGCCTGCCTCCTCATTGTAGTGTTTTTTGTTTTTTGTTTTGGTGAGGAAAATTGACCCCTGAGCCAACATCTGTTGCCAATCTTCCTGTCTTTGCTTGAAGAATATTGTCCCTGAGCTAATATCTGTGCCAATCTTCCTCTATTTTGTATGTGGGACACTGCCACAGCATGGCTTGATGAGCGATGTGTAGGTCCATGGCTGGGATCCAAACCTGCGAACCCCAGGCCACCGAAGCAAAGCGTGTGAACCTAACTGCTATGCCACCTGTCTGGCCCCTCATTGTAGTTTTAATTTGCATTTCCCTCATGATTAGTGATGTTGAACATCTTTGCATGTGTCTGTTGGCCATATGTATATCTTCTTTGGAAAAATCTTGGTTCATATCTTCTGACCATTTTTTGATCAGCTTGTTTGTCTTTTTGTTGTTGAGTTGTATGAGTTCTTTGTATATTTTAGAAATTAATCCCTTGTCGGATATATGATTTGCAAATATTTTCTCCCAGTTGGTGGGTTGTCTTTTCATTTTGTTCATAGTTTCCTTTGCCTTACAGAAGGTTTTTAGTCTGATGTAGTGCCACTTGTTTATTTTTTCCCTTGCCTGAGGAGACGTGGTATTTGTAAAGATGCTGCTCAGACCGATGTCAAAGAGTGTACTGCCTATATTTTCTTCTAGGAGTTTTATGGCTTCAGGTCTTAAATTCAAGTCTTTAATCCATTTTGAGTTAATTTTTGTGTATAGTGTAAGTTAATGGTCTACTTTCATTCTTTTGCATGTGTCTGTCCAGTTTTCCCAACACCATTTATTGAAGAGACTTTCCTTTCTCCACTGTATGTTCTTGGCTCCTTTGTTGAAGATTAGCTGTCCCTAGACGTGTGGTTTTCTTTCTGGCCTCTCAGTCCTGTTCCATTGATCTGTGGGTCTGTTTTTCTGCCAGTACCATGCTTTCCTGATTATTATAGCTTTGTAGTATATTTTGATGTCAGGAATTGTGATGCCTCCAGCTTTGTTCTTTTTTCTCAGGACTGCTTTGGCTATTTGAAGTCTTTTGTTGTTCCATATAAATTTTAGGATTCTTTGTTCTATTTCCATGAAGAATGTCATTTGGATTCTGATTGGGATTATGCTGAATCTGTAGATTTCTTTAGGTAATATGGACATTTTAACTATTGGAAGAACAATATTTTATTCTTCCAATCCATAAGCATGGAATACCTTTCCATTTCTTTATGTCTTCTTTGATTTCTTTCAATAATGTCTTATAGTTTTTAGTGTATAGGTCTTTCACCTCCTTGGTTAAATTTCCTAGATATTTTATTCTTTTTGTTGAGATTGTAAATAGGATTGTATTCTTAACTTCTCTTTCTGTTAGTTCATTATAGTGTGTAGAAATGCAACTGATTTTTGTAAGTTGATTTTGTACCCGGCAACTTTGCTGTAGTTGTTGATTATTTTTAATGGTTTTTCACTGGATTCTTTAGAGTTTTGTATATGTAGAATCATGTTCTCTGCAAACAGCAAGAGTTTTACTTCTTCCTTTTCAATTTGGATACATTTTATTTCTTTTTCTTGCCTAATTGCTCTGGCCAAAACCTGCAGTACTATGTTGAGTAGGAGTGGCAAGAGTGGGCACCCTTGTCTTGTTCCTGTTCTCAGAGGGATGGCTTTCAGGTTTTCACTGTTAAGTATGACGTTGGCTGAGGGTTTGTTATACATGGCCTTTATTATGTTCAGGTAATTTCCTTCTATCCCTATTTTGTTAAGAGTCTTTATCATAAATGGCTGTTGGATCTTGTCAAATGCTTTATCTGCATCTGTTGAATGATCATGTGGTTTTTATTCCTCAATTTATTGATGTAGTGTATCACATTGATCAATTTGTGGATGTTGAACCATCCCTGTGTCCTTGGTATAAATCCCACTTGATCATGGTTTATGATCTTTTTGATGTATTGCTGTATTTGGGTTGCCAATATTTTGTTGAGGATTTTTGCATCTATGTTCATCAGCAATATTGGCCTGTAATTTTCCTTCTTGCGTTCTCCTTGTCTGGTTTTGGTATCATGGTAATGTTGGCCTCACAGAATGAGTTAGGAAGCATCCCATCTTCTTCAATTTTTTGGAATAGTTTGAGAAGGGTAGGTATTAAATCTTCTTTGAATGTTTGGCAGAATTCTCCAGAGATGCCATCTGGTCCTGGAATTTTGGTTTGGGAGATTTTTGATTACTGTTTCAATCTCTTTGCTTGTGATTGGTCTATTCAGATTCTCTATTTTTTACTGGCTCAGTTTTGGGAGGTTATATGTTTCTAAGAATTTATCCATTTCTTCTAGGTTATCCAATTTGTTCGCATATAGTTTTTCAGAGTATTCTCTTATAATCCTTTGTATTTCTGTAGTATCTGTTGTAATTTCTCCTCTTTCATTTTTGATTTTATTTATTTGAGCCATCTCTCTTTTTTTCTTAGTGAGTCTGGCTAAGCGTTTGTCAATTTTGTTTATCTTCTCAAAGAACCAGCTCTTAGTTTCATGGATCCTTTCTGCTGTTTTTTAGTCTCTATTTCATTTATTTCTGCTCAAATTTTTATTATTTCCCTCCTTCTGCTGACTTTGGGCTTTGTTTGTTCTTCTTTTTCTAGTTCCATTAGGTGTGCTCTAAGATTACTTATTTGAGATTTTTCTTGATTGTTGAGGTTGGCCTATATTACAATGAATTTCCCTCTAGTACCACTTTTGCTGCATCACATAAGAGTTGGTATGTTGGGTTTTCATTTTCATTTGTCTTCAGGCATTTTTTAATTTCTCCTTTGATTTATTCATTGGTCCAATGGTTGTTCAGTAGCGTGTTGTGTAGTCTCCATATATTTGTGACTTTCCCAGCCTTTTTCATATAGTTGACTTCTGGTTTCATAGCATTTTGGTTGGGAAAGATGCTTGATGTGATTTCAATCTTCTTAAATTTATTGAGGCTTGCCTTGTTTCCCAAAATATGGTCTATCTTTGAGAATGTTCCATGTGCACTTGAGAAGAATGTGTATTCTGATGGTTTTGGATGGAATGTTCCATACATATCTGTTAAGTCCATCTGGTCTAGTATTTCATTTAAGGCCACTGTTTCCTTGTTGGCTTTCTGTCTGGATGATCTATTCACTGATGTATGTGGGGTGGTGAGGTCTCCTCCTATTATTGTGTTGCTGCTAATTTCTCCCTTTATGTCCATTAATAGTTGTTTTGTGTACTTTGGTGCTCCTGTGTTAGGTACATATATATTCATAAGTGTCTTGTCCTCTTGGAATGTCCTTCTTATCATTATATACTGCCACTCTTTGTCTCTCATTGCCTTTTTTATCTTGAAGTCTGCTTTTTCTGATGTAAGTATTGCAACACCTGCTGTCTTTTGATTGCCATTTGCTTCTACAAGTATGTTCTTGAGGCAGCTGTGGAAGGAGAAGTGGTCACCTTACCCCAGGCTTGGCCTGGCTCATCTCTCTGCCTCTGGAGGGGTTCTGAAGGTTCACCTGCCTTAGCTCCAGGCTTGGGTGAGAAAATGAGGGAAATTAAGACCAAGTGCATTCTTCCAATTACATTAAATCAGGACCTATTGCACTAATTTAGCAACAAATATCTTTGAGCACCTATTGTGTGCCAATCACTGTGCTGACTGAGGGTAGATAAAGGTCACTATGACACAGTGATGCTTTGACTCAGGAGGAGCTAAAATCTAATGGAGGTGACAGAGTGGAACATAATTATGTGAGATGGAGAAGATGCCACAGGAATGCAGCAGGGGCCTCAGTAACTTGGCCTGAGGGAGTTCTGGAAAGCTTCAAAGAGGAGGTGACATTTGGGCTGCATCTTGAAGGAAAACAAGTAGTTTTACAAGTGGGTAAAGGGGTGGCGCTGACACTCCTGTCCTCCAGTGCAGGTCTCTGTTACCTGGGTCTCAAATCACATTATCAGTTGGTAAGACTCCAGTCTCCTGCTGAATCTCAATCCAGAAACTCAGTGGGAATTAGATGGTTGTAGGTTCTCTTACAGCCAATACTAGCCCAGTAATACAGTCTCTTTTGTCTTTCAGGCATTCTATTCTAAATTGGTGGTTTCCAGCTGACAGTTCAAAGACTTATGTTGCCTGAGAAGAGAAACAAAGGCTACCATTGATTGAGGGAAGATTATGTATTAGATACTTGTTAGGCATTTGAAACAGTTCTTTGTACCATCCTTATCTTCAGTTTCAATTATTAAAGCACATGGCAATGTGAGACATGCAAATTACCACCTAAGGAAGGACTCTGGCTGCCCAGAAAGGTCCCTTATAAGGGACCTAATGTACCTTAGTAAATTAGCCACTCTTTGGGGTCTTGTTCTTAAGTTGCTTTTGTGTACACTGACAGGGCATTGGCTTTCAAAGGCAGAGTCACATTAACCAACCTCACAAGAGCCTGATGTGCAATACTAATAGCAAACACTTAGCACTTGCTCTAGGCCAGTCACTGTTCAAAGCGCTTTCCATATGCCATCTCATAATCCCCACAGCAACTCTGTGCTATGAGATAGGTGCTATTACTATTCCTATTTTACAGAGGAGGAAGCTGAGGCACAGTGAGCTTTAGCAATTTGAATAAACACAGAATGTCAGTTTGCTATTTGCAGTTGTCAAGTAGACCAGACTTTCTGTCCACCTGACCCAGGCAGTCTTACCCCGTGGGTACCATGCCCTCAGTTCTTACTGGGTGTGGAGTCAGAATGAGGGAAGTTAGCTGTCTTCAAGGAGCTCTCATCCTCTACAGCATTGTGTATAGCAGGCAACATGTCATCTGTGGGGATTCTGAGTGACCCTCAGGCCTTGGCGCCATCCCTGGAGGCTCTGGGCCAGGGCCCTGGGCATCTGCGGAGGCGATGCCTTGTCCCTACAGGAAAGTGCTGGCCTGTGGGAAGGGCCTCCTTGGGGACACTCAGTCACTAGCCATTGAGTTTGCTCATGGGGTATGCCTGTCCTCTGGCCGATTTCTAGAAAAGCCTTTCTACCCTCTCCATTTTACAGACAAGGAAACTGAGGCTCATGTCATCCAAATGAACATAGCCAGCAGGTTTCAGAATAAGGATCAGACTCAGTTCTGACTCTGAAGACCACACTCTTTCCACTTGGCCACATTTCCTCCTGACCCCATGCTGTGTGCAGGTGACTGAATGGGGAAAAGGGGGAGTGGAGACAGAGTTAGCGGGTTTGTGTGTTTTAAATTTGTACATGGGAATTGTTACCTATTACAATATGCACATTTCAGCACCAAGTATCACAGCCACCAGCCTTAAGGTCGTGAGCCCTCTGGGGGTCCATTCTACAGAGGCCTGCTTACCCAAATTAGCAAATGGTCCGGGCAGTTCATCTGACTGTGGGGGCGGGGGGGGGGGTCTCCCTTTTAAAAGTTTGGTTTTTATCATGTGTGTTGATTTTTGGCTATGTGCTTATCTTTGTACTTGAGTTTCCTTGCTGTATATGGCTATACCCTGCCTTTGCCAGTTGTGGGAAAGGTCCAGGATAGACCGCAGTGTGGGGTGTACCATTAGCTCATCTTTTTAAAAAAATCATCCTTTTTTTAATAACACAAAGGAAGTGTCTTCTCTATCAGTCAGCCTAAGCCAAGTTATGCTGTGGTGACAACATGACATCTCTGTGGCTTACAACAACAAAGGGTTATTTCTTGCTCATGTAACATGCTGTCTCAGGTTGGCTCAGCCCTGCCGCACACCGTCCTCATTCCAGGACCCAGGCTGAAGACCACCTAGCTCTTGGGACAGTGCTGGTCTCATGGCAGAGGGAAAAGAAAAATGAGAGGCTCATGAGACGACTCATGAAGCTTCTGCTCAGCAGAGGCTCCCATCCCTTCTGCTCCTATTTCATTGCCCAGAGCGAGCCACACGTCACCCGGGCAGGGGCTCATCGTGCAGGGAGAGGCAGTGGCTACACTGAACAATTTCACCATCTACCACACCTTCAGTCTCCTCCTCTGCACCCACACCTCCCCATACAGCTTAACACAAGGGAAAGCGAAACCCCTTAACCTGAAGCCATTTCTTGCATGAAAGGAAGGCACGTGTGCAGTATATTACCCTTTCTATTACAGCCATCATATGTTGCTTAGGTTTTGTCATTGTGGGAAAGCTTGTTCCTCATTACTGGGAAATCTGTCACCTCCCCAAGGCCTGAGAGGACAAGGGGATAGAAGGGAGTGAGCCCTTGCAGAAGCCAAGAGAGCTAGAGGGCTGGAGGAGGGGTTTCCAACAGGAGGTGGAGTCACAGAGAGACGCCAGGGCCAGAACAGCAGCGCCTATGCCGTGGGTGGACAGGGGAGGAGGCACCACGGCCACTTTTCCTCCCATCCTCCCATCCTATCTGCCTCCCACTGACAGAACCCAAGTGGAAGCCAGACGGCAAGGGAGCAGGCTGTGCCCTCAGTGGGGATCAGCTTCCTGGAGTATAAAGTGGGGAAGAAAAGGAAAGAGAAGGGAGGTGGGGAAGGAGGAAGGCGCAAATGAAGAATAACCAGCGCATGCGCCTTTGCCTGTGACCACCCATGAGCACTGTATTCTCATCAGGCACTAAATCTTCACCCCACGCGCTCCGTCTCCCGCACCTTCTCCATGGGTGGAGAGGCCTCATTCTACCCTCTAAAAGAGCTACAGCTCGTTCAGAGGTGACCCAGTCTAAGTTCCCAAAAGGAATTTCTGGAACATTCATATCCTATTTTGAAGGCCTAGAGAACAAGTGCCGGTCAAAGTCTTTCCAGCTCCAGAAAATGGTGGGGGTGGGGAGTTGATTCCTCCGAGGGCTGGTCTGCCGCTGTGTCAGGCGTGGGAGAGGCTGCAGGAGTGGCACGTATGTACCTGCCAAACATCTACAGCAAGGCAGTGTGGTCGACAGGACCCCTGAAATAGTCTCAAATTTACAAAAAGTATGTAACTACAATACAAAAGACTTTTATTCCTAAACCATTTGAGAATAAGTTGCCAACACAATACCCCATCACCCTAAATACGTGTATTTAATGTGTATTTCCTCCAAATAAGGATATTCGCCTAGATAACTACAATACAGCCATCAAAATCAGGAAATCAGCATCAGCATCCTTAGACCCCACTGAAGGTTCACCAATTTTCCCAGTGACGTCACTAGAACAAAAGAATCTAATTCGGAATTACTCACTGCATTTAGTTACCATATATATGTAGTCTCCTTCATTTTGGAACAATTCCTCAATCTTTCCTTGATTTTCATGACTCTGACACTTTTGATGATTACAAGCTTGTTATTTTGTAGAATGTCTCTCAATTTGGGTATGTCTGATGTGTCTTCATGATTAAAGTCACACGTCTTTGAAAAGAATATCACTGAAATGAAGCTGTGTTATTTTCATTGCATTCTATCAGGTGGTACAGGATTTCAGTTTTCCTGTTGCTGATGAAGTTTACTTTGGTCACTGGATTAAGGTGGTGTCTGCAAGTTTTCTCCACTCTAAGGTTACTTGTTTCCCCATTGCAATTAATAAATATTTTGTTGACAGGTTCTTAGGGACTATGTAAACATTCTGTCTCTCATCAAACTGCTAATTTATTCATCAGTTTATTAAATCTCTATGGACTCTCGCATTTCTCTTTTATCCACTGCGTTTAATCCATTGCTATCATTATTTATTTTGACACTTAAGTTGTTCCAGATTTAGCAGTGGGATCCCCTTTCTAGCTGGCTTCTTTGTCCCTATAATTCCTTGTACATTTCCTCACTTTCTGATGGAAGGTATCCCACACTTGTTTTGTATTTTCTCTTTCCCAGCCCTGAAGTCAGCTGTTTCTCCACGGGGCACTTGTCCCTTTTAATGAAAGCTGCTTGGAAATGAAGATCTAAGAATTTGGTGTGCGCACTGCTGTTAAGGAGCCACTGTTCTCAGGCGCTCTCAGCCATGGAAAGATCTATGAAGGAGATATATATGCATATTTTTTTTCCCACACACACACATTCTCCTCTACTTTCTCTATTTATTTCTATGTTTGTCTCTGTAGATTGAAGACCATTAGTTCACACAATGCGTCCAATTCCAATCCACTGCACCACAGAGTTCCTTTGAATTTTCTCCCTTTCTGTGTGTGTAAATTCCCCCTCCAGCAGTGAAAAACTAGACTCCCATTTTCTCTCACGTATTCCCTTGTTTGCTCAGTTTTCCTGTCTGTGACCAGTTCGCTTCACTGCCATTGCTCTCTCTCCTGTGCAGCAGCTTCTGACCCCGCTTAGGTTCTGATTTCCAGTTTAGGAGCCTAACTTACTTGCGAGCATACTCTCCTATATTTCTTCTCGAAGCATTGTAGCTTCAGTTTCACATTTAGATATTTGATTCATCTCATATAAATATTTGAGTGTGTTTTGAGGTAGGGGCCGAAGTCTATTTGTGTTGATAAGTTTATCCAATTATTCCGGCACCATTTTTATTGAAGAGTCTTTCTTACCTCCATGGTCTTGCCTTGGTACCTTTGCAAAAAATCAACAGACCATATGGGTCTATTTCTGGCCTCTATTCCTTTCCATTGATCTCTTTGTCTATCTTTATGCCAACACCTCTCTGTCTTGATTGCTATGGGTTTATACTAAGTCTTGAAATCACGCAGAGCCCTCTAACTTAGTTCTTCTTCTTCAAGATTGTTCTGGCTATTCTAGATCCTTTGCCTTTCTACTTAAGTTTGAGAATCAACTTTTACATTTTTAAAATAAATGTTTGCAATTCTGATTCAGATTGCATTGACTCACCAGATTAAGTTGGGGAGAACTGACGTCTTAACAATATTGAGTCTCAATTTACGAGCATGGAGTAGCTCTCCTAATATTTAAGTCTCTTTAATTTCCCTCAGAAGTGTTTTGTAGTTTTCAGTATAGAAATTTTGCAAGGATTTTGTTAAATTTACAAGTGTTTTATGTTTCTGATGCTATTATAAATGGAAATTGTTTTTAAATTTCTGTCAGTTTTGCTTAATTTATTTTGAAGCTCTGTTATTAGACACACACATTTAAAATAATTATGTCTTCCTATTGAATTAACCTTTTTGTCAATAGGAGGAAATGTCCCTATTTATCTATGGTAATACTCCTTGTCTTGAAGTTTATGCGGACTGATATTAATATAAAAACTTTTCCATGCTTACTGTCTTCATGGTATATGTTTTTTCATTACTTTGTATTCAACTTATCTGTGCTGTTATATTTAAAGGGGATCTTCCTTTTAAAATCCAGTCTGACAATCTCTCCCTTTTCATTGGAAAGTTTATTTCATTTACATTTAACACAATTATTAGCAGAGTTTGTGTTAGGTCTTCTCTCTAGCTATTTGTTTTCTATTTGTTCTGTTTTGTTTTGTGTTTTTCTGGTTATAATTCTCTTTTCCTGACTTCTTTTGGGCTAACGAATATTTTAAATATTCCATTTAAATTCTTCTATTGGATTAGAAATAACACACATAAAAGTGCCTACAACATATATATATATATAAAATACACTCAACAAATTATTAGTCATAATTTAATTCTTCTCTTGGGAAAGTGGGGCCTCATGTATTAATCTCACATGGGCTTTATGAAGAGGCTGGCAAACGTTCTACTAAAAAGGTAGCTGCTGGAGCTCATACAAACAGCCCGTGAAATCCCTTGGCCCTTGGGGTACCCCTGCCTAGAGGCCCCCAGTGGGAGTGTAAGAACTCGTGGGCAGGGATCTTCCTTTTTCCTGATGTGAGAAAAGTTTGGAGATAATGTCCCATAGCAAATTCAAGGGAAGCAGCATGTCCTTGATCTCCTCTATCAGCAAACTACCCCAACTCCAAGAAAAAAAGAAATAAAGAAAACAAAAATTATAAGAACATACTCCACCTGGCTCTCAGCAGTAGTCCTGAAGTCATTTGCCATCTGTACAGTATGGAGAATTCACCCATAGCTTCAGAGGAACAATGATATCAGTGGGAACAAGAGAAAGAGGGAGAGGAAAGTGATGTCGGGCTAATCTAAGGAGTCATCAAAGCGAATGCTGTAATTTCTAGACCCATTTTGGTGTTCTGACCTTGAGGTGTAGCCTCAAGCTCCTTCTAGTCCTAGACAGCCAGCATTGTCCCCTCTGACCTTGCCAGGGACCCCACAGCAGGAGAAACACTACTCCACTGTTGTTCCTCTTCCCTTCATGAAGGGATGAGTACTCATCCTTATTTTCACCCTTATTCTCTCTGAAAGGCATTCTCCACGATGACTAGAAGCCGCTGTAGAGTGGGGCACAAGTACAGGTCATGTATAAATGTCTTGGAAGACAGGCCAATGAGTTGAGGTAACAGAAGGCCAGCAGCCAAGGTGTCTTAGCTATCAAACAGAGAGGTAGCCAACTCGCACTGAGTTGTAAGTGGCTTTTAACACCAAACGCCAAGGAAAATGACCCAAGGGCAAAATGCCTGACCTATTGAGCTTGTTTCCTCTCTACTTCCTTTGTTGGAAGGCAGGAGAAATTGAAGATAAGTGGTTGTGAGCAGGTGATAGATATCTACTCAGTCAAGCTAAACTGAGACAATCTAACTTGAACTGCTGCAATAATCTGCTGGTCTCCTCCTTGAACTCCTACTATTTGAATAATGACACATCCACTTCTAGCATCTAGATCTCTTAACACTTTTAGATTTTCCATTACTTTATTCCTTCCTGATGCCTTCTCTAGTTTAGTTCAGCTTCCCCTGAAAGCAGAGCCTGAGATCTTTCGAGGTGATATGAGGAAGCTGAAGTGATGGAGTAAGCAGAGTGGGATATGGAAAAAGTCAATAAAATCTGTTTGATAAAATCATACTGAGCTGGTTCCTGCTATGGGCAACTAAAGCTCAGTCCACTGGGACCCTCTGAGAAACTGTGTGGAGTGTGTGTCAGAATTGTCCCACCAAAAAGATGAACAATTGGGGCCTTTATCCACCAACTCCCATCCCATACAGATTCTACCAGCTAAGGGTTGTTTCTGGGGTGTCAACTCCCTCATACTTCCTAGCTACCCTGCATAGGTTGTATGGCATCCTCCTGAGGCAAAAAAGGAGAGAGATTGTAGCATGTACTCGAGTGGATGCAGACACATCATGCATGGGCCTGTCCATCATAGCGGCACTGAAATCAGGTGACCAAGAAGATGAAGTGTAGGGACCACAAGCCTTTGCCCAACCCTGGTCCACAGGGTTGACAGCCTACAAGGCTGTTCTACCTCAAGGAGACCCTGAGCCCCAGGGAGTCTTTCTACATCCAAGCCTCTTCAGGACTCCTTCTCTCCCGACAGCAGTCACTCAACCTCGAGGGTGTGGAGAGAGGAGGGTTCAGCTGGGGTCCCTCTCTTGTTACTCGCTCTGGTGAGGCACCTTGACGCCTGCAGCCGATCCTGTAGGATCCTGTAGTGCTGGGCTGCGGCAGCCTCTCTTCTCTTTATCAGGAGTGATTTGCTAGGATAACAGGGTGATGAGAAAAGAGCACAAAATGAAAGTCTTTCCCCAGCCTGAGGGTCTTTCTAGACTCCACTCTTTTGCTCAGACCAACCAACGGTCACTACTGAAGACTCCACCCCTTTAGCATTTCTCCAGTGTGTCCTCTTCCTCTCCAGTCTCCTCGCTATTTTGGCATTGCTCCATGGCATAGAGACCTGGGACCTCATCTGCTGACACATCTCTGATTTGGAGCGAACTTGGGGTTGTTTTCTGCCCACTGGTAGCCCCTCAGGCCGTCTCCATGCAGAAACATGTCAAGTGGCCTCTACTAGGTCAATGTCTACACCAGACATTTCGATCTTCATAAAATGATGTCACTTTCACCTCCACCTCCGTTGGCTGACTTTTAAAGCAAGTGTGTGTACACTTAACTGCCGAGAAAGAATACTCACACCAGAAGCATCAAGAGATTGTAACTTAGACTCACTGCCTATCAATAAATTTCAAAATCTCTATTGAAAAACACAGAAAATTTTACAAAGTCTATAGTATTCTTTACCCTTGACTCAAGCCAAATCAGCAGATCTGCATCCTTTGTTTGCAGCATCTTGATTCCTTCTGGAATTCTTTTAAATAACTATGTTACACATATTCTTTGATATAACCATCTTATTCCACTGGGCACTATTTAGGAGATTGTTAGAAACAGTATTTGGTCTCTCCCTTTTCTATTTCCCCTTAGGATGTTGTTGAGGATACTGATCATTATATGGCAAATTTCTTATTGATGAGAATCCACTAGAGAATTTTCTCTCAGGTCTGCTTACTAGGATGGTTTTTGCTACTCATGAACAACGAATCTGCTATACATATATTGTTTTAATTTAACATACGAACTATGAATTTCTGTTTCCTCCTTTGAAATGCTTACTAGGAAGCTCAAAGTCAAACTTAAGAGGCAGGTCAAGCAACTGGATAGAACTTTTCTAAGTAGATTTCTGAACTAACTTTTTCCATTATTTCATCTTCCCCTCCCCCCACCCCCACTTTTTATCTTCACGTTGGTTTTACCTTTATTTAGTTTTCATCTTTCATGTATTTTTGGAATCCACTTTAAGTCCTTATGAAAACAAGATGGGTTTGATTAGCAATAAATAAGAATAATAAAACAGCTATGGGGTGTGAGGTCTAAGCACCTGGAGCTCTAGAGAGTTTTGGCTGATTCAGTGCTGGAAGGGTCACAGGCATCCCAGAGTGGGCAAGGTCGTGGAGTGGAGGAGATGCCCTGGGTGAGGGTGTGTGGTGAGAAAGGAGCCAAGGATGGGTCCGGAGATCATCTTTAATGGTACCTGGAGGAAGGGAACTCAGCAAAGGAGAAGACAGTGAAAACCCTGCAGCAAAGCGGCAGGAAAGCCCAAGAGAGGACGGTATACACAGCAGTGGTACATAGATTCTTCTCTTTTAAACAAACTCATCATGTTTCTATTTCAACTTTTCCTCATAAAATCAACACAAAATGTTCCACAGTTTAAAGCCTTAATTGAGCATAGTTTACTCAGCATGACAATCTTCTATGATTTTTTTTTTTTTCTGAATTAAAATAAGGCTATCTAGGGAGAGACAAGCCTTTCTATTTCCACCCAAAGTCCACTTCCCTCGTTCCTAGCGGCCTTGACAGACACCCGTCAGCCTCGCCTCCTGCCAGGGGCCGAGAGCGCGCCGGACCACACGCGGACCTCCGGGGAGCAGGAGCGCACAGCACGTGCAGAGCAAGGTGACCTCAGTGTCGCCGAGAGGAGGAAGCAGATCCTGCAGAAAAGCACCTGGACTCGTAATTTAGGCTACTTTCACTCCCCGCCCCTACTTGGCGATCAAAACCGGAGATGCTTTTGAGCTTTCTTTTGTGCTGCCTGGAGAGGAGACGGGCTCCTGTGCCAGGGGGCAATGATTGCGTAGCGCTCTAAAACGAGCACAGCCTGCAGCTGCCGGGGGCAGGAGCTCGAGAGGTGGATTCAAGCCGTCCCGTCTCCCCTCGCAGCCAGGAAGAGGCTTCAAAGACCCTGCTGAAACACTAACTGAGCAACTTTCTAGAAAAACCAGCCTCGGCTCGGTGAATCCCGGCTACTCCGTCTTCCCATCTAAATACGTGGTTTGCATCCACATACTCGAGGTCGGCAGGGGTAGGAAAGCTCATTGGAAGTTCATGAAGAGCCCCTCAAGAATGGAAGAATATTGAACCTGACAAGGTATATTCAAAGACATGACCCATTTTAATCCTCACAGCCGCTCTCTCAGCCAGAGCGCCACACCATCTCTGCTTATAGATGAATCAGCCGAGGCTCAGAAGGTTGAAGTGACTTGTCTAGGATTCAGGCAGCTGGTTAGTGACAGAGCCGGGGCCCAAACTCAGGTCTAACTATTTAAGTGGAGGGCTTTGTTACAGAACTTTTTCTTTCAGAGCGATCCATATCCGGTAAATAAGTATGTTAGTTGCTTAAGTGCAATTCTACTTATCAAATCTCTACGGTTTATCAGCTCGGAGCAGCCTTCCTCCTCTCCCAGCACGCTTCCTTTCTCTTCCTGTGCCCACTTTTCTCTAATTGGCTTTTGTTGTCTCCCTCATGAAATGACGAACATCCTGCCGGCCCTTTGAACTAGTTCCAGGACCGGGGAGAGCTCTGTGCTGGGCATGTAAGGGAGGGGCGAGGGGGCAGGCGGAAACTGCCACCACCCAGTACTGCCCCAGACCCCAGTAATGAGAGTCGTTCTCCAGAGCAGACGGGGACCAAAGGCTGGGGCTGCATTTGCGTTATTTTTGCTCCTGTAGCTTTTCTACAAGGTGCTGCTGTGGAAAGATCCCAGGAAGACCTGAACACCAGGGGCCACCACTCTGCGTCACTTCAATCAGAGACATCTCTGGGTCTTTTTTCCTTCATCGATAAAAGAAACAAATGAGACAAGACGAGGTTGAAGGTCCTTTCCCAGCACTGACAGTCATCTCTGCGGCATAAACGAGGCTACTTACCGCTGCTTTGACTCCCTGGTAGGGCTGATCCCCAAATTCTGGATACCCCACATGGAAATATGATTTGGAAAATCATATGAAAGAAGAGTACGTTCTTTTAAGGGCCATCTTTCAGCCTGAATCAGGAGAATAATGTGTCTCCCTTCCACATTAGCTCCCTGAGGGAGAGAATAAATTCATTGTTGTATTTCCAGTGCCTAAAACAGTGTTTGGACATAGCATGTGCTCAATAAATATTAGTTGAAATAATGAGTAAATGAAATTAACTTAAACACCCAAGAAATCCAATATTTCTTATCCCGTAATTCAAAACCCTAATCAATAGTTGAAAATATTTGTCCCTGTGCTAGGTTCATGTCTGTGGTTCTCCGGGGTCCCCATACCACCCTTGAACTGAAGCTTCACCAGGACCTGAGCTTTCTTTGGTGTACACTGCTCCTGCTGGAATTTGAGGCTGTGTTATTTAGCAGAAAGACAAAATAATAATTTGAAACATAAAGAAAACCCTGAAGAAAGCATCATCAGAGATATGAACAGACAATGCACCGAAAAAGCATGAAAATTACCCTTAACCAAGATTCTCAACGTCACTCATAATAAGATAAATGTAAATTGAAAGTACACTGAGATCTCCCACCTGTAAGATGAGCAAAAGTCCAGAATTTGGACCACATACTCTATTCGCAAGGCTATGGTGAAAGAAGCACTTAGAGCTGGTAGGAGTGCAAGACGGCAGCATAATCCTGAGGGAGCGGAAACTGGCAATGTTCAGCAAAATTATCTGTGCATTTGACCCAGCAATCATACTGGAAATTTGTATTTCAGGAATTTATAGTCTAGAACACTATCCTGAAGACAGACTAACAAAAATATGACAAAATGTATGCACAAGGTACTGTTACAACACTATTTGTGATAACAAAAGACTGGGAACAACCCGAATCAATAGGGAAACTGTTAAATCGATAGCTTCAGCTGAACGATGAAACACAATACCGTGTACAGAGGAACGAGGAGTATCTCCACATACCACCAGGCAGTGAGCTCTAGGGCATCTGATCAAGTGAAAACAGCAAAGCGAAGAAAGACGTGTATAGTGTGCTACCATTTACATAAGAAAGGGAAGATGTGAATCTATCTATATATCTGTAGATAGCGATGTAATCTATAGATAGACATATGTGTATGAACTTGTGCACATTATAAGAACCAATAAAAGAATAATAAAAATTTTTAAGTGGTTTTATCTAAAGGGGGAGAAAGAGGAACTTCTTTGAATATTCTAAAAATTTATCTTTAGAAACATAAATATTTTTAAAAAGTTAAATGAAAACTTAATCCCTAAAAGGCAAAAGTAAAACAAGTGATTATATCTGTGTATCCAGTTAACAGCATAACTGCACAAAAAGGACCTGTTTAAAATGACTTTAAAACAATAATTTGATCATATATTCCTACCAGGCTCAACCCTAAGGACAAAAATAACAGCAAAAAACAAAAATCAAACTTTAAGCTGTCCTCAGTAATTGTATTGTTGGTGGTAGATTTGGTATTGCTATTCTGAGATCACTGTATTGTAGGATTAAAGAAGAGTTATTATTTGGTATCATTAAGAACCAAATATTCTTGGTGTGGTTGAAAGGAAATACAGATGCAAGATTGGCGAGTTTAAGTAAGACTTGTACTTCAGTTAGAACATCACTATGAAATCATGATGTATGGTCCTAAAAATACATGTTTTCTAGTTTTGTCTACTGAAGAGGACCAGATACAGCTTCTGACTATAGTCAAGGGTCCCCAAGACCAATCTGAGGTTTAAAAAGTCTCTAGAAGGACTCAAAGAACTCAGCAGAGCTGTCGTACTCACGATTATGGTTTATTACAATGAAAGGATACAGATTAAAATCAGCAATGGAAAAAGGCACATAGGGCAGAGTCCAGGAAAGACCAGGGACAGGCTTCCAGTTGTCCCCTCCCAGTGGGATCATACAGACAGCACTTAATTTCCCTAGCAACAATGTGTGGCAACATGCACAAAGTATTGCCAACCACAGAAGCTTACTCAAGCCTTGATGTGAGGATTTTCTTTTGCTGAGGAAGATTCATCCTGAGCTAACTTCCGTTGCCAATCCTCTTTTTTCTCTTTCCTTGAGGAAGATTAGCCCTGAGCTAACATCTGAGCCAATCTTCCTCTATTTTCTTTATACGTGGGACACATCTACAGCACAGTTAGCGAGTGGAGTATGTCCGCACCTAGGATCTGAACCTGTGAACCCCAGCCGCTGAAGCGGAGTGTACGGAACTTTAACCACTCGGCCATGGGGCCGGGCCCTGGTGTCAAAATTTTTATTGATGGTCAGTCATGTAGACATGACCTCTGGAGGCCCAAGGCTCCACCATAAATCACATTGTTAGCATAGACTACCTGGTGTGCCCCAAGGTGCTAGATAAACAGACGCTCTTATCAGGCAGGACATTCCAAGGGCTTCGAGGCTACTTCCTAGGAGTTAGTCAAGGCCAAACCTTTCTTTGGAATGTGTGAGGTTTGGATAACTCAGGTCTGCTGAGTTAATTCTTTACTACACACTGACCTAGTACCAATGAGGTACCACTAGTACTCAGATCGTGGTCTTTAAATACTATTGCCCACAGAAGATAATCGGGCTCTTTGGAGAAACGGCTGAATCCAGGTCTAGGGCAGGAAATGTAGACGGTAAGCCAAGAACATATTGTCATACCAGAGAATGGGGTTATCAAAGACCATTGCAATTGTGTCAGTAGGATTCAGACCTCAACCTAAATAAGTTCTCACTGGCCAAAGATAGGACAATTTGAGGAACAATAAAGATAATTACTACAGTAGATTAAAACACATAAACATACTTACATCTTCTGTTCATAATGATACTAAAATAACCACAAGAACAACCCAAATCATTAACTTGTAAATAGGTAAATGAAGCATTTGCCCTCTCTTTCCTAAATGACCAGGGAAACCAGACAGTTGATGTGAGGTGAATGTGGAGGGCTTCTCTTTGTGGAAGCGTTTCAGCTAAAAAAAGGGGGGAGGGAACGATAAAATTAGAATATCACTATTTTTCACACACTACTAAACTAGTGGATTTGGGCAATGTCCATCATCCCTAAAAAAGAGAGAAAGGGTCTGTTCCTCCTCGTAGAAGTACAAATCCCTCCAGTACAGCAGGCTGAGAAAAACAAAAGAACCAAAACGTGCCCAGGAGTCTAAACCTGACTCCAGTTTATAGGTGACACAGGCGACAGAGGAACATGGCAGATGACACTCAGGAATGCAGCCATGCAGTCAGCAAACTCTGGATGATGGCAAACGACAGTACAATTACGGGAAATGACCTATGGGAAATTACAGAGCTGGCTTTTTCAACCAAAAATTTGCAGAAAATAAAGGGGGAACCTATAGAATAAAAGAGACATACCAACAAATTAGAATGTGTGATACTTGTTTCCCAAGTCAAACTATCAAAGCAGAAAACGAAAAGCAAAACCAAAACACTTACAACTGGGGGAATGTGGTATATGATGATACTAAGCAAGCATTATTAATTGATTCTAGGTGTGACGGTATTGTGATTTGTTTAAAGACTCCTTATCTTTCAGAGATATATATTGAAATTAGTTAAATAAATTAAGACATGATGTTTGGGATTTGCTTCAGAATAACCTGTTGGGAGGGACAGGGAATGGGTGGGGTACAGACGAAACAACATTGGTCGTACTTTTATTGATAGTTGTTCAGTCGGGGTAAGAAGTACATTATATATTCTCTGTACTTTTATCTTTGAAAATTTCTGTAATTAAAAGTAAAGGGGCCAGCCCCGTGGCCGAGAGGTTAAGTTCATGTGCTCTGCTTTGGCGGCCCAGGGTTTCGCAGGTTCGGATCCTGGGCGCGGACATGGCATTGCGCATCGGGCCATGCCGAGGCGGCATCCCACATGCCACAACTAGAAGGACTCGCAACTAAAATATGCAACTACGTACTGGGGGGATTTGGGGATAAAAATCAGGAAAAAAAAGTAAAAACAACAAAAGACAACAAAAACAAAAACAAAAACCCTGTATTAAATAACAAATGGCCCCATTATTTTGACTGAAAAAAGGAATAATAGGTAACTTCACTTATTAATTCATTTATTCATTCAACAAATATTTATTGATCATCTACTCTGTGCCAAGCAACATAAAAACAGCAGGGAACAAAAGAGAAAGAAAAATTCCCCGCCCCCAAGGAGCTTACATTCTAGTGCTGGGAAAGGCAATCATCAATAAACGAGAGTGAAATCAAGAAGTCGGATGCCTCTAACTGCAACGGGGAAGAGTAAAGCAGGCTGGGGAGATGGAGAACTTGGGGAACAGTTATTCTGAAGAAGAGGTCACTGAGAAAATGACATTTGAGCAAACAGTTAAAGGAGGTAAGGAGAGAGCGACACGGAGTTCCATGGGAACAGCATTCCAGGCAGGTGGACTGGCCAGCGCAGATGCTGAGGCAGGAGCAGGCCTGGGGTGCTTCCGGAAGAGCAAGGAGAAGAGCGTGGCCGGAGCAGAGGGAGCAAAGGGGAGGGTAGGAAGCAAGGTCAGAGAGGTAACGCAGGGCTTGGCAGCTACAGAAAGACGTGAATTGAGATGGAAAACCATTAAAGCTTTGTTTGCTCGTTTTTAAGTAGCTTTATTGAAATATGTATTAAATTCCTGGGGCTGCCATACAAATGACCACAGACTGGGTGACTTTAAACAACAGACACTTACTCCATCACAGTCCGGAGTCCAGAAGTCGGAAATCAGGGTGTCAGAAGGGTTGATTCCCTTTGGAAGCTGAGCCCTGAGGAACTAGGAAATTCTGACGCTGGTGGATAATGCAGCTCAGACCGACGAACAGTCAGCGAGACAGGACAGACTCGGGAGTCTGTGGCCTCCTGGAAGCCAAGGGGGGAACTCGTTTCAAGTGTGTCTAAGAAACGTCGCCAGTCACTGAAGAGGCTGTGACCGTTCAGTTCAGCAACAGGAAAGTCACTGGTGACCTTGAGAAGAACAATTGCAGGTGAGTGACAGGGACAAATGCCTGACTGGGTTTGAGACCATGGGAGGAAAGGAATTGAGGACAGGAAGAAGAAACAGTTCTTTTGAGAAGTTTAGTTCTGAAAGGGAGCCAGTAATGGAGCAGTAGAAGAGTACAAGGATTGTTTGTGTTTATTTTTAATCAGAGAACTAGTATCAAGTTTGTGCAGTAACGGGAATGACTGAATAGGGAGGGAAGCATTAAGTGCACCAGAGAAGAAAGGAGACTTGCAGGTGCAATGCTCTGAGTGAGGGATGAGATTCAGACCAGAAGCAGCGCTGGCCTCAGGGAGGAGCACGAGCAAGGCATCCATTCCAACAGGCGGGGACGGGGGTGGAGGGGACGACACACAGGTAGGAGACAGATGCCAGTGGCTGGGTAGTCATGGTGACGGGAGCTTGCAGAACTTCTCTTCTGAATGCTTCTTCTTTCTCAGCGAAGTACGAAGCTGGGAGTGAGGATAGGGAAGGAAGTGTCGGAGTTTTAAGGAAAGAAGAGAAGATATGAAAGAGTCTTCTAGAAGAGTGGGAGAGTGAGGGACCAGGAGATACAGCCTGCCTACGGAGTGGACTGGGAAATACAGCAACGTTAAGGGCCCCCTTGAGGGGAGGGCCATGAATTCACAGTGAGACTGGGCAGCATGGCTGTGTGTCTTTCTCCAGCTGTATTCAGACGTGGGGGTGTTGACACAGAGTAGGCAGAGGGTTGGGTTTAGCAAGGGCTTGGATTGTGCCAAACAAAGAAAGGAAAAGATGAGCAAAGGAGGGGAGAATGTATGCAAGGGAGTGATGATAACGCTGGATTGTGGACTTTTAACACAGTAAGAAGCCAAGTGAAGACAGCGTGTGAGAGAGATGGGGGAAACGGTGATTGAATCAACAGGTTGTAGGTCCCCTGTGTTACTGTATAAGATAGAAGAATTGTTGAACTTGGGGCGCCAGAAGGTATGAGCTAAACAGTTGTGGGGCTGAGTGTAGAATGCCTGAAATGGAATGTATTCTCGGGCTGTTCTTGGTAATGATAAAGACTAGGATATGAGTAGGAGAGTGGGTAGTGGAAGTGGGATGAAGGACAAGTTCACTGAGGAGAGGATGTCAAAGAACTGAGACATCAGGATTTGAAAAGATCATTTCCATGGAGACTGAAATCACCCAGAATCCTGGCATGAGCAGCACAGGAGAGTGTGACAGTGAGCCCAGAGCTAAAACCATCAAAGAATGAGTGGGAGCGCTCTGGTGGGGTTGACGACAGCAACAAGGAGGTGACATAATCTATCAACAGGACATTCAAACCTGGAGGTTTTTGGGGGGATGGGAGGGAATGGTGTTTAAAGAGGAACGAGGCACCAGGGGGCACCCTCCTCACTGCTACACCTTGGGGTATGAGGAAGGTAGGAGAGAACCAGCCAGCAGTGGAGAGGGCTACATTGCATAAAGGCGAAGGGAATATTCTGACAAGAGGTGGTGCATACAGAAAGAGGGGCCCACAGCTGCCCTGGAGCTCCAGAGAGCCCAGTGGAAGGGTTCTACGAGATGGGGAGGGCTGGGATACGGGGCCAGAAAATAAATGTGCAGAGCTGCGTGGGGATTCCAATGTGGGGGAAGAGGTGTGACCTAAGAGTCTGGTGTTTGGGGCAGGGTTGGGGGCAGGTGGATGATGTAAACAGGAACAAAGTGCAATATGAGATTGGCCTTAATTGTCTCAAGGCAGTTGGTGGTGAAGCCGCTCCATGTTGGATGTGAAGGAGGGCAGGGTCTCAGGCCTTGGTAACATTGCTGCCCACCGGGGATGAGGAGGCGGGGAAGAGGAGTCTCATCAGAGCATTCGGAGATCCCTGGAAGCCCAGGGGGTCAGCGTGAGATTGCCTCACCTAGAATTTACCTGGTGCCAAGAATATTCTAAGTGCGTTAAATCTTTTAACTCTCATCACAACCCTATAAGGTAGGTGTTATAATCACTACTTTTAGATGAGAAGCAGAGAGAGGTTAAATAATTTGCCTCAGGCCGTACAGCCAGTACATGGGAGAGTCCAGCTAGGAATGGAGATCGCCAGCCTCAGGGGCCACGCTCCCGACCACTGCTACCTCCACCGATGTTCACACTCACGGGACACTGCCTGGACGCCGCTCGCGTACCCGCTTCTCTGTGGCTCTCTAAGAGCAGGGACCGCTGTTCGTCGTTTTCTCTCCTGCACCCGGTGCAGTGCCAGGTAATTAGAAGGTGTTTAATAAATGTTTGAATAGTAACTAAGTGAATGAGTGAATTGAATGAACAAACAGATGAATAAAATAAACAAGTTTGGCCTTGGGGAAGGGGAGAGGTTGGGTTAAAAATAAAGAAATTGTTCCTTTGCCATACCGGATATTAAAAACTTGTTGTAAAGCTATAAGTAAAACAGGACATAAAAGCACATGAATAGAGTAGAACAAAAAGCCAGGAATTAGACCTAAAGATACATAGGAATTTATTATATGAAAAATCAGCATTTTGAAATTAGTGTGGAAATCTGGATTATTTAATAAGTGATGTGGGGAAACTGGTTAACCATATGAAAAAAATACAATCTGAATCCATCTCTCACACCGTCACCAGGATACGGTTCAGATGGATCAAAAATTGAAATATAAAACAATGAAATTCTAGAAGTCTGAGAAGCAAGCATGGTATATAATATATATTTTTCATCTCAATGTGGGAAAGGCATTTCTAAATGTGATATAAAGCCCAAAAATATAAAAGATTGATAAATCTGAACAACATAAATATAATTTCGGCATGGCAAAACCCCCAATTATTTAAGATAAGAGATATACAACAAGCTGGGATAAAATATTTGCAACTCATATCATAGATAAAGGGCTTCTGAAAGTCAAGATAACAATACCAACTCAATAGCATAATGGACAGAGGACAGGAATGCTTAGTTAACAGAGAGGGAATATAAATTGCTCGTCAGCATATAAAATGTCCTCAGGCTAACTCATAATAAGAGAAATGAAATTTAAATTACACCGCATACCATGTTTACCTATCGCACTGGCAAGAACTCAAGTCTGATACCCCACGGTGTGGTGAGAGCGGGGAAGCCGGCACGCGGCTGTGCTCGCTCGTGTGCAAAAAGGCACCTGCATGAGGGTACTCACTGCAGCCTTTCTAACAGAAGAGGTAGGAAGCCACGTAGCTGTCCCTGGGCAGGGATGTGCCACACCCACACAACGGTGTGCTGCCATAGGCAACATAAATACAAGCACCTGTTACAAAGCATGAGGGAACTCTCTAGAATGACAGGGAATGAGCTCCAAGACACAAGAGGAGAAAAACAAGGTACAGAACCGTATGCTACCATTTCTACTTCTCGAAAGAGAGGATGAAGAATATACGAACGCATGCATCTTTGGTATAGTTCTATAGGTGTAAAACACTTTGGGAGGATACCCAAGAAAGTGGCAATATTGTTTGCCTCCGGGGAAAAGGATTGCGCACGTGGGGCCGAGTGGCGTCATGCACGTCTTGCGTGGGACTACCGTGCGCGCTTTCTATCTTTTGAATTTGTCTATAAAATAGTACCTATTCCAAATAATGGTAGCGATAATAATTAAGAATACTTTTTTGTTCCCAAATTGGGGAGACAGAATATACACGCAGTGCTTTACTACACGATGGAGAGTGTTAGGCGTCCTAAGAGAGGCAGAGACGAGATCATGCTCCGGCTTGTCGAGAAAGGCAGGGCTGGTGGAGACGCAGGCGCGAGGGCGTATGCTTGTATTTTGCTCAAATATATTGAAACGGAACTGGAGTCCGTGTGCTGCTCTCCAAGTTCAGGTCATGTTGAGCAGGACTTTGGCCTCCTACAAGTTCTTTTCTGGTTAAAAGCAGGTGCCTGGAGATGTGAAGAGTTCCAAAAGAGCACTGCTAGCACCTGGAGAAGGTCAAGGGTCCAACATCACCAGCGAGAGGCTTTTTCAGCGCTCAGCGCCCCCTGTGCCCTTTCCCAAAGAAAGCCGCTGTGCTTAACACCATCGTGCGCCAGCGCGAGACAGCAAACGCAGGCTATTTTTAGCAAATTCTAGTACGAATGGTAGATGCTCTATGGACTGTGCTGGCAGGCTTGCCTCTCAGCTCCTAGGAAGCCAAATTTATTTAAATTGCCCTCCTTGTCTGTCATCTCAAGTGGAGAAATGGACTGTATTTAGCTTCCTCAAACCGTGATGTGGTGGGTGAATAAATCCCCGAGGTGGCTTCCAACTGGGGCTAGACTGAAAGTTTTCGGTTTTTTTCTTAGAGCTAAGTCAGGACACAAAGTTTCAGCTCAGCAGCTGATAAAGACATCCAATTTACTGACACGGCGCACACAACTCTCCTGCCTTATTTTCTAGAATAGAATTAAAGTCTCAGGTAACTCATTAACTCAAGCCTTTTCCATATCAACGAGCAGAAATTGTCTCAAAGAAAGATTAAGATACAACTTGAGAGAAAGAAACACTTTCACTATTAACTGCCTAAGTCACCAAAAAGCCTCTATTAACATTTGCTCTTTATTGTCCCTTTAAATGCAACACTTGACACACACATTCCTCTGCTTTCTCTCTCTACCAGAGGCAATGGCCATCTTGATTCTGTGCTCATACTTCCCAGTTTATGGCTTGTCTTTTCATAGTCTCTGTAGGTTTTTTTTTTTTTAAATAAACACAAGTTCTTAAATTTACGTAGTCAGCTGTGTTAACACTTTTTTTCTTGAGGAAGATTAGCCCTGAGCTAACATCTGCTGCCCATCCTCCTCTCTTTGCTAAGGAAGACTGGCCCTGAGCTAATATCTATGCCCATCTTCCTCTACCTTATATGTGGGATGCCTGCCACAGCATGGCTTGCCAAGCGGTGTGTATGACCAGGCCGGAGATCCAAAGTGCGCGAACTTAACCACTATGCCACCGGGCAGGCCCTAATAATTGGTTTGCTTTTTTTTTTTTAAAGTGAACTCTTGCTGTATTATTTGTTCAAAAATTTCTTATGGCCTCAAAGTCAGAAAGATATTATTACACACTTTCTTCTAAAAATTTGAAAAGTTTCCTTTTCATATTTAAGTGGTTAAACCGAGTGGAATTGCCTTTTGTGAATAAGGGGAGGAAAAGGTCTAATTTCAGTTTTTTCCCTTTATGCATTTACCAATTTTTTCTGGACGATTTTCTAAATAGTCCTGTTGGTGTGAAATGTCACCTCTGTCATATGTCAGCAGTTCCAGAAATGCGTGGGTCTTTTGATTCTGCTCCATTCGTTAATTTATCTATCCTAACACTTTAGTATCTCACAATCTTAATTATCATTATAAGCTTTATAATAAATTCAAGATCCGGCAGAGTGAGCCCCATCCCCCTTAACCACATTCTTCTTCTACAGAGTGTCCCGGCTTTTCTCTGCCTCAATGCTTCCTAGAATTAGCTTGTGCAGTCCACAAAAACAAGTCTGGGATTCTAACTGAAATTGCATTCCAGCTACAGATCAGTCCAGGCATAACTAAATCTTTATAATACTGAGTCTTTCTATAAACAGATAAGAATATGAATAGGAATAGATATAATTAGGAATCTCTATTTAGGTCTTTATTAATGCTTTTTACTAAAGCTTTATAATTTTCTGCATATAGGTCTTATAAGTTTTTTTGTCAGATTTATTCCTGGGTATTTCAGTTTTCTGCTATTGTTAAATGCTGGGTTTTTTCCTTTTTAAAATTATGTTTCTAAACTATTTGTTGCTGATGTATAGAAATGCATCTTATACAGACTTTCCAGCCAGCCAAACTCTTATTTCTACTTGTTACCTGTAGATTCTTTTGAGTTTTTATGTAGACAACCATATCTGTGAATAATGACAAATTTATTTATTCCTTTGCAAATCTCGTGCTTTTATTTGATTATATTGTACTTGCTAGAAACTCCAGTACAGTGTTGAATAGAACAGTAACAGAGGGCATTTTTGGTCTTGTTCCTGGTTTTAAAGGAAATGCTTTTCAAGCTTTCCCGTTAAGAATATTTGCTGTAGAATTACTGTCGACGCTTCTCATCAGGCTAAGGAAGTCCCAGTTCTATTTCTAGTTTGCTTGGGTTCTTATCACGAATAGGTGTTGAATTTTGTCAAATGCTTCTCTCTCCATCTATTCTAATGATAACATGCTTTCCCCCCTTGAATCTATTAATGTGATTAATGACATTTATAAATTTTCTAATGCCAAATCACTCGACCTGAATCAAGCCAACCTGGCACAGACTATTATGTTTGTTTGTTTAATGTATTGGAATGATATATTCCTTGAAAGTTTAGTAGAATTCACTCGTTAAACCATGTGCCTCTGGCATTTTATTCTTAAAAACGTTTTACACTAATGCTTCAATTTCTCCATTACAGGAGATGTGGGATTTCTGCTGCTTCTTGAGGCATGTCTAGTGAATGAGATATTTCTTGGCATTTGTTTCCAGTTCATCTAAGTCTTCAAATGTATTGGCGTGAAATGTTCATACTATTATTTCATCACTTTAACAGCTGCTGCTCTGGATTTATGCCCCTTTTTACATTCCTAATATTGTTGGTGCCTTCTTTCTTTTTGCCCTGGTTCATCTCATCAGTTTTTATCTTTTTTTTTTTTTTGAGGAAGATTAGCCCTGAGCTAACTGCTGCCAATCCTCCTCTTTTTTTTTTTTTTTTTTGCTGAGGAAGACTGGCCCTGAGCTAACATCTGTGCCCATCTTCCTCTACTTTATATGTGGGACGCCTACCACAGCATGGCTTGCCAAGTGGTGCTATGTCTGCACCCGGGATCCAAACTGGCGAACCCTGGGCTGCCAAAGCAGAACGTGCACACTTAACTGCTGTGCCGCTGGGCCAGCTCCCAGTTTTTATCAATTTTAACAGTTTTTTCAAAGAGCCAACCTGGACTTTGTTGACCCTCACTATTGTATCTTTGTTTCCTATTTCATTGATATTTATTCTTTATTTTCTCCTTCCTTCTACTTTTCACAGGTTTATTGTTCTTTTTCTAACTTCTTAAGTTAGATATTTAGTTGCTTAATTTTCAGCCCTTCTTTTCTTCCAATGTAAGTATTTAAAGCTGTATTTTTCCCTCTCAGTATTCCTAATGTAATGTGTAGTATTTACATTATTGTTCAATTGTTATGCAGGATTTTTACTATCATTTAGTCATAAGAAGTTTTTGGGGTCCATTATGACTTCCAAATGTATGGGTTTTAAAAAAAATTTAAATATATATTGATAATTGAATAGTGGAGAAAGAACATGACTTAATCCTTTGAAATTTATTGAGACATTTTACGGTTTGGTCCATTACCATGTTTTGAAAAAATTCCATGTGTGTTTGAAATGAATGTAGTTTGCTAAATTGTCTATTAGTTCAAGTTTGTTAATTACAATTTTCAAATATGCTATATATTTACTGATTTTTAGTGTGCTTGACATAACAATAAAAGACGTGTCTAAATCTTTCAGCACGGTGGTAGATTTCTCTGTTTCTCCTTATGCTCTATTACTTTTCACTTTGCATTTTTTGAAACTATTATATTAGGTGTGTAAAAGAAAAAGTCATTAACCAGGAAATGTAAAAAAGTCTAAGTGAATGATTTTTATCCTAAACACTCTTTTGTTTGATATAATGACAGATTTGGGAGAGTTGATATTTCTCTGGTACATATTTATTTTTTTTCCTTTTATTTTTCCATCTTTCTTTGTCAGTTTGCTTCCAGTATATTTCCTGTAAACAGTATATAACTGGGTTTTTAAAAATCCAGTCTGGCAAACTTTTGACTGGTGAGTTTACTCCATTTACATTTATTGCAATTATTGATATATTGCACTTGATTCTACCGTTTTACTTTGTACTTTCTATTTTTCCTGTCTTCCAACTCCATGTTTTTCTTCCTTTCTTCTTTCCTGCCCCAACAAGGGGTGAGTTTATTTTTTGTTGTTATTGATCAATCATATTTTTCCATATTCCCATTGTTTGCTCTTTATAAATTTGGAAATTATTCACTACTTCTATTCTCTTAATGGTTACCCTGGAAATTTTGCCATACCTATTTGATTTAACAAGACCTAGTGTTAAACAGTATGCTAACCTTCTAATGAACAATTCTAACACTAATTTCAATGAACTCCCTACCTGACTTATATGCATTTGTATAGCCAGTTTTTCAGTCCTGTCCTTTTACAATCCCCCAGAACTACATATGGTTATAATTATAGTTTTCCTTACAAACAATATTTGTTTGGGTTTACATACACATTTGCTGTTTTATCCTTGATAGTCCTTGTTGCATCTCAGACTGTCCTTCTAGGATCATTTTCCTTTAGAAGTCCTTTATTGTAGTTCTCTTGATGTTTTCTTCTTTATCTATAAATGTCTTTACTTTATCCTCTTTCTTCAAAGACAGTTTACTGGGTAACAATTCTAGTTTAATTCTTTTCTCTCAACATTTTGAAGACATTAGTCACATCTTCTGATTGCCATTGCTGCTGTTGGAACTTTGCTGTCATTGTCCCTTTAAAGGTGCTATTTTTCTCAAGCTGCTTTCAAGGTTTTCTTTGGTGTTCATGAGTTCCCCTTTAAGGAAACTTATTCCCTGGTAGGACAGGATTTTTAATTTATCCTGAGGATTCGCGTGTTTTGTCATTTCTGAAAGTTCTCAGCCATTCTCTCTTTAAATGCTGCCTCTCCTTCATTTTCTCTATTCTTTCCTCTGGGGACTTCTACCTAGGCAAATGTTCGGACTTCTCATTTTTTTCCTCCACCTCTGCTATCGTCATTCTTATTTTCCGTTCCACTGTCTCTCTTCGCCGCATTCTAGTAATTTCTTCAGAAATGTCTTCCGGTTTGCTAATTTTCTTTTCAGCTGTAGTTAGTCCTCCACCGAGAGGTTTTTTTGGTTCACTTCAACAATTGTTTTTTCATTTCTAGAATTTCCCTTTGTTTTTTGTTCTTCAAATAGGCCTGTTCATTCAAATAATTATTGCTTGCTCTTCTTTGTGAATGAGTTAAGTTTAAACATTTCACACACAGCTCTTCTATACTCCACACCCAACAAGTCCAGCATCTGCAGTCCTTGGGTGGGTAATTCTGTTCCTTGCTGATTTTGCTCTCAGTCAGAACGTTTCACCTTTTCCTAAGCCTCATATGCTTAATGAGCTCACTGCTTGATCTTAATCTGTGGGAATCCTGGGGGACTAAACTTGGCAAACGTTCCCGCAGAGAGAATTACTATTTGGTATTATTTCAGACCCCTGAGAAGAAGCAGTCTGAGGCTCAGACTCTCCGCCTTGCTGCTGGGCCTGGGCACAGCAAACGACAGGCGTGCTGCTGTTCGCACTAAATCTAATCCCCATCTCCATTCCCAACTTCTCAATTTCCTTAGAATTCCTTCAGTCCATCAACAGGGGGTCAGGATGCAGCAGACATGCTTAGAGTGATGACCCTTCCCTCGGCAGAAGTCTAGCCTGAACCAGAGTCCTGGGTCTAGGAGCACACCTCCACAGGTCTTTCCCCTCATCATCACGAATAAAGAAAACTCACTCATTCTGATCTACATACATCACTATCTGCTTTGAATCCACTCGGACCGACTTTCTCATGCCCTTTCCCTCTATTTATGTCCGTTACCACAAGAACCACAGGTTCCTAGGTCAACTCCCACACTCAGATCTCCCTAAGCTTCTATATGTCTCTTATTCTGCCCCTTTACCACTCTTCTTCAATTCCTGAACCCTTTCACCACGCCCCTTAAAATTCATGGTTTGGCAAAAGTGCTTTAATTTCACCCTTTCTTCTGAATGCTCCCTTTCCCTTCTTGCTATAACTGAAATCTGAATCTCCCCTGAAAGCACTGTTTCTTTGCAGCCTTCTCACACGCTAGCTGTTTTTCTCTCTCACACCTCCACTGACGCTGGGCTAGAAGCGGGGTGGTGTCTCCTTGTTCCTCACTGCCACTTTCATCCTTTCTCCCTTTCTTCTCCCTAAAGGAAAACTCCAGCTTTGGCTTTCATATCTTCAGATGACACCACCTGTTACCTCTCATTTTGATGTCATCTACCAGCCTGTAGGTTAAACCTCCCACCCCCATTTCACAACAGTTTTGGCTCCTGGCTCACAACCACTCTCTCCAATACTCCCCATGTCTTAACCAGTGGCAGTCCCAATATATGGAGATTCTTCCGACACCTTGCCCTCTCAGTTCCTTGAACTCCTCTCCTCCGATGATCTTGTTCTCCACCTCCCTCAGCAACTCACTCCCATGGCCATATCTAGATTCTGTCATTATTGATAACCGTAATCCTTCTATAATCTCAATTTTATCAATTCCACTCTTTAATCACCCCTTCCTATTTTTCCAGCTCCCTCCTCCTGATACCACAAAAACCCATCTGTCCTTCAATCCTACCTCCAACCCCTCGAACTAATTACCATGATATTTCATTTACTTCCCTACTCAGCCTGAACTCATGAAAAATTACTATAATTGTCCCCTTGCATAAACGTTTGACTCCTAGCCCTTATCTTTCTAATCTATTTCTCAGTGAAACCATAAACTTGGAGAAGCCAGCTCTCCCCCAGCTCTGCACCTATGTAGCTTTACATGGCTGAAGAAAAATGCACAACCACGTTGATTGGTCTCACTTTAAGTTCTTGACCAGAAGTCCTAAGCATGCCCTTAGTGCTGCCAGGCAGTCACACTACATGGTCCGGTCCATTCCCTCTCCCACTCTCCTAAACCATGATTCATGTCTTTTTCTCAGTTCTCAACCGTTGAACACTGTCCTTCGTCATCTGCATCTCAGGAGATATATTCCAGTACATCTTGCCTACAATTGCCTTTCTCTAGCAATATCAATATTTCTCTCTAGGGATCATTTCCAGCAGTATAAAAGCATAACCCACTTCCCTTGCCAGTTCTGCCCCATTTTTTTGTTCCCCTTGCAACAAAATTTCTTTAAGAAGTTGTTTATACTCTGTGGTCGATAAACATACTCTAATCAGGCCTTCGCCCCTATCACTCCACAGACACTGTCCTTGTCAAGATCATGAAAAACTTCCACATTGGTCAGTTCTTACTCCTCATCTTATTTGACCAAACAGAAGAATTTGATGCAAATGATCAGCGTCTCTTGATACACTTTTCTCTTAATTTCTAGGACACCACATTTAGTTTATGCTTATGTGTAAGTGAAATAAATGACAGCAATGACATATAATATACATATATGATATATATGATATACCATGCTGACACTAATCAAAAGAAAATGGGAGTAGGTATATCAATTTCAGACAGAGCAGATTTCAAAGCAAGGAAAGTTATCAAAGATAAAGAGGGGTATCACATAATGACAAAGGAGTCAGTACTCCAAGAAGACATAACAATCCTTAATGCGTATGCACCTAGTGACAAAGTATCAAAATACATCAGGCACAAACTGATAAAAAATCCAAAGAAAAATAAGTGGATCCACTATTAAAGTTAGAGACTTTAATCAGCACCCCTATCAGAAATGGACAATCTAGCAGACAGAAAATCAGTACAGACATAGTTGAATTCAGTAACACCATCAATCAACTGAATATAATGGACGTCTATAGACTGCTTCATCTAAAAACAGCAGAACACATATTCTTCTTAAGTTTACCTGGAACGTTCACTAAGAGAGACCACATTCTGGGCCATAAAACACACCTTAACAAACTTAAAAGATTAGAATTCATACAATGTCTGCTCTCAGACCACAGTGGAATTAAACTAGAAATGAATAACAAAGTGATAGCTAGAAAACACCAAAATACTTGGAGATTAAACAACACACTTATAAATAACATATGGGTCAAAGAAGAATTCTCAAGAGAAAATTTTAAATATTTTGGACTAAATGAAAGTGAAAATACAACATCAAAATTTGTGGGATGCAGCAGAAACAGTACTTAGAGGGAAATTTATAGCATATATTAGAAAAGAAGATCTAAAATCAATAATCTAAGCTTATACCTTAGGAAACCAGAAAAAGAAGAGCAAGTTAAACCCAAATTAAGCATAAAATAAGAAAAAATAAAACTAGAGCAGAAATCAATGAAACTGAAAACAGAAAATCAACAGACAAAATCAACACCAAAAGCTAGTTCTTTGAAAACTATCAATAAAATTGATAAACCTCTAGTCGGGCTAAGAAAAAAAAAGACAAGACACAAATTACTAACATCAGAAATGAAAGAAGGGACATCACTTCAGATCCCATAGACATTAAAAGGATAATAAAGGAATATTATGAACAACTCTATGCCCATAACTTTGATAACCTAGAGGAAATGGACCGATTAGTTAAAAGACACAATCTGCCAAAACTCACACAAGAAGAAACAATCTGAATAGGTGCATATCTATTAAATAAATTGAAACAGAATTAAGAGCCTTCCAAAAGAGAAAGCACCACGTCTAGATGGGTTCACTGGAGAATTTTAACAAACATTTAAGAAACTGTACCAATTCTCTATAATCCCTTCCAGAAAACAGAATCAGAGGGAATATTTCTGAACTCATTCTTTGAAGCCAGCATTAGCCTAATACCAAAACCAGATAAAGACATTATAAGAAAACTACGAAGCAGTGTCTCCCATGGACATAGATGACAAAAATCCACAAAATATTAGAAAATGAAATCCAATATTGTATAAAAAGAATTACATACCACAACCAAGTGGGATTATCCCAGGTATGCAAGGTTGGTTCAATACTCAAAAATCAATTAGTCACATCAACAGGCTAACAAAGAAAAATCACGTGATATCAATAGATACAGAAAAAGCACTTGACAAAATCCAATATCCATTCATGATTGAAAAAAAACAAAACCTCTCATCAAACTAAGACTAGAGGAGAACTTCCTTAATTTAATAAAGAAAGAATATCAACCAAAAAGCCTCTAGCTAACATCATACTTAAGGCTGAGAAACTCGAAGCTTTCCTGCTAAGATCAGGAACAAGGCAAGGATGTCCTCCTCTCTCATCACTGCTTTTCAATATCATACTGGAAGTCCTAGATAACCCAATAAGATATGAAAAGGAAATAAAAGATTGGGAAAGAACAAATAAACCTTGCTCACTGATGACATGATCATCTATGCAGAAAATCCAAAAGAATGGACAGAAAACCTCATGGAAACAATAAGTGATTATAACAAAGTTGCAGGATACAAGATTAATATACAAAGGTCAATGATTTTCCTATAACCAGCAATGAACAAGTGAAATTTGAAATTAAAAACATTACCAGCAGAGGACAGAGGATTTTTAGGGCAGTGAAAATACTCTGGATCATACTATAGTAATAGAAACATGTCATTATACATTTGTCCAAACCCACAGAATATAAAACACCAAGAGTGAATCCTAAGGAAAACTATGTTCTTTGGGTGATTATGATGTATCAATATAGGTTAATTAATTGTAACAAATGTACCACTCTGGTGGAGAATGTTGATAATGGAGAGGCTATGCATGTGTGAGGGCAGGGGCTATGTGGGAGATCTCTGTAGCTCCCTCTAAATTTTGCTGTGAATCTAAAACTCCTCTGAAAAATAGTCTTTAAATATTTAAAAAATACATTATTATTTCCAGTAGCACCCTCTAAAAATGAAATACCTAGATATGTCTAACAAAATATGTATAAGAGCTAAATGCAGAAAACTATGCAATTCTGATGAAAGATATCAAAGAAGAACTAAATTAATGGGCAGATATTCTATGTTCATGGATAGGAAGACTCAGTACTGTTGATATCAGTTCTTCCCAACTTGATCTATAGATTCAATGCAATTTCAATCAAAATCCCAGAAAATTATTTTGTGTATATCAACAAACTGATTTTAAAGTATATATGGAGAGGCAAAAGACCCAGAAGAGCCAACTCAGTATTGAAGGAGAGCAAATTCTGAGAACTGACACTATCTGACTTCAACACTCACTGTAAAGCTATGGTAATTAAGACAGCGTGGTATTGAAAGAATAGACAGATCTGTGGAACAGAGTAGAGGCTCAAAAATAGACCCACATAAATATAGTCAACTAACCTTCAACAAAGGAGTAAAGGCAACACGATGGAGAAAAGATGTTCTTTTCAATAAATGCTGCTAGAACTGGACATTCACAAGCAAAAAAAAAAAAAAAAATGAATCTAATCACAGACCTTACATACTTTACAAAAATTAACTCAAGATGGATCATAGACCTAAATGCAAAGCACAAAACTATAAAACCCCTAGAAGATAACAAAGCAGAAAACCTACATGATCTTGGGTATGATGATGACTTTTTAGCTACAACACTAAAGGCACAATCCATGAAAGAAATAATTGATAAGTTGGACCACATTAAAATTAAAAATTGTGCTCTGCAAAAGACAGTATCAAGAGAATGAAAAGCCACAAACTATGAGAAAATATTTGCAAAAGACACATCCGATAAAGGACTGTTAATCAAATTGTACAAAGAATTCTTAAAACTCAACACTAAGAAAATTAACTCTGGGGGCCAGTCCTGTGGCCAAGTGGTTAAGTTTGCATACTCCACTTCAGTGGCCCAGGTTCACCAGTTCAGATCCTGGCCACGGACCTATGCACTGCTCATCAAGCCATGCTGTGGTGGCATCCCACATGGAAGAACTAGAATGACCTGCAACTAAGATATACAACTATGTACTGGGGCTTTGGGGAGACAAAAAAAGAGAGGAAGATTGGCAACAAATGTTAGCTCAGGGCCAATCTTTCTCATCAAAAACTGCATATTAAGAAAATTAATAATTCAATTAAAAAATGGGCAATGGGCCAGCCCTGGAGGCCTAGTGGTTAAGTTTAGCACACTCTGCTTTGGTAGCCTGGGTTCAGTTCACAGGCGCAGACGTACACCACTCATCTATCAGTAGCCATGCTGTGACAGCAGCTCACATACAAAATACAGGAAGCTTGGCAACAGATGTTAGCTCAGGGTGACACTTCAGCAAAGAAAAAAAAGGGGCAAAAGACCTTAACAGACATCTCATCCATTTTTAAATGGGTTGCCTTTTTATTGTGGAGTTGTAGGAGTTTTTAATACATTCTGGATACTAGACCATTATCAAATAAATGATTTTCAAATATTTTCTTGCATTTTGTGGGTTGTCTTTTCACTTTCTTGATACTGTCCTTTGATGCACAAGGACACTTTTCCTGGACTTAATTTTGATGAAGTCCAATTTATTTTTTCTTTTGTTATTTGTGCTTTTGGTGTCCTATTAAGAAACCACTGCTTCATCCAAGGTCACAAAAATTTACACTTCTATTTTCTTCTAAGAGTTGTGCAGTTTTAGCTCTTATATTTAAGTCTTTCATCCATTTTGAGCTATTTTTTGTGAATGATGTAAGGTCCAAATTCACTCTTTGATGTGGATGTCTAGTCATCCCAGCATCATCTGTTGAAAATACAATTCTTTCCACCATTGAATGGTCTTGGCATCCTTGTAAAAAATCAATTAACCATAGCTTTGAGCTTATTTCTAGATTCTCAATTCTATTCCATTGATCTGTACTTTAGTACTTTTGAGAATGCATTGGTTATTGTCCCCATGAAACTGTGAGCTCCTTGAGGGCAGGGTCATATCTTTATTCATCTTAGTATTTTTAACCCAGCATTTAGCAGACCCTCAAAACATGCTCACTGAGTAAGTGAACGTAATCACTGAGTTTCGAGGAAGGGAATGGGAAGGGAGGAACAGGAGGAACGTGGGCTCCTTTCCTCATGAAGTACTTTATCATTTGAGGTGGATTTGAACTTCTGCATCCCTTCTCCATTACTTACAACAGCATTCATTTTAACATTTACTGAACATCTTCTTACACAGAAAGATGGGCATCTCAAAGTTTTCAATTGAGGAAAGAAGATATATCATGAACTCAAACAGCAGCAATTAAAAGCTCCAAGTGTTGTCAGATAACACAAAGAAAATGCTACTAGAGTTAGAGGGTGCAGAAGTCACCTTCGACCAGGAGATCTATGAGTATCCCAATCACTCATCAAATCTTCTTGAAGGGTAGTTAATACTTTGAATTCACTGCCAAAAGAATTTCTAAAAAAGAGATGGAAGTTTGAATTTTACTAATAGTACCATTTGGGGGTTTTGATTATCTCTGAAGGGAAAGATCAGCTATCCTCCTAAAATAAGCTACTAATGAACTTATTTTAGGGCCTATCGAGTTGTTTTGGTTTACTTGACATATAATATACCTTGGAAGTATAAGACCACTTGTAAAATTTTTAAAATGTAAGTTGAATGATTAACACAGGATTAATTTCAGATGGCACAGAATAGGATTTACGCACCTGAAACCACGGATCTGAATTATAATTTTAGGCTTTCCCTTCACTTCCCCAGCCAACCCAATTACCATCAAGTTCATTTTTACGAAAGATAAAATGATCTTGAAGCTTGGATATAAAATTTTAAAAAGTCTGCTAGTAGAAAACACAATATATACACTTAGATTCTACGAAGAGTTTCTTGCTCAAAGATCTGATATTAAAGATAGATGAAAAGGAGGTGGCAGATTGGTGGACGAGAAACGTGGCCTTTGGAGTCACAGACCTGCTGAACAGTTCCTCCACTTAGCAACCATATGCCCTGAGTTTCCGAGTCTTCTTCTTGTGTGCATGTTTGTAAAATGGAGGTATCGCCTTCCTCAGAGTGGTTATAAAGATCTCACAAGATGGTATATATGTCCCTAAAGTAGGTACTCAATAGTTAGTAAAGGAGAATAAGTGTGTTAAGAAAAACCCGGGTCTCAATACAGACATGGAGAAATTCGCCATAATCAGAAGGACCAGGGTTTTGGGTCAAACGGATCTAAATTAGAATGCTGTCTCTGCCACTGCATGCGTGTTCTTGGCTCTGGTTCCAAGTAAAAAGGGTTAGTACATTTCTTTTCCTACTCCAGGGCTATGTAACAGCCCAGGTAGAGAACATGAGCAAGTTTAAGTCAGTCACAAACAGGGTGAATACTTGACTCTTGACTCAATATGACATCTGTTTGGTATATGCATAGAGTTTGTGATCAAATGGACCCGGAATGTGGTCGCTTGCTAGCCATGCGATTTGGAGAAAATTATACAATCTCATTTTGGCTTCTCATCCTTCGAATGACTCCTTCTGCCAAAGTCAGCATATTTCAAAGACTTTTAAGTAGCAAAACTTAATTTTTGTAAAAGGCTAATTTTCTTAGATATTTGCAAAGAAAACAGCCTGCAGATCTCAAGGGTAAGGTCCCACATTTCTAATGGAAAGAAATAAACACTATTTACAAAACTTTCATAACAGATATTCAATACCTTTATTGTGGAGGAAAAGATTGTCAAAATACAACATTCTCATAAGCACTCTGAAAATGCCCGTTTTGTTCTTATAGGACTCAAAACTTTAACGGTATTCCCATCATATAGTCAGGAAGTAGAACCAACCCTCGAGAAAAAAAAGCAAAAATGCCAATATTCTCCAACCACAATTATTTTTAATCTATGAAACAGAATTTCCTTGCAAATTAAGCAGTTTTACAGTAGTGACATTTATCATTGATGTGATCTGTTTAATATGACTGTAGTCAGAAGGGAAGTTGGGCCTGTTATTTTTCCAGAAATGGAAAAAAGTATCACCATTAAGATAAAGAAGAGAAAGATTTGCATCCACTTTTTTGGGACACGTAAGGTGAGAGAGAGGTCTCGCAGCTGGAGAATTGGTGGATACTGCTGGAGGAGCTGGAGAGGCTCTCTAGGAAGCGGGTAATCCCTCTTCCGCGAACACTGCTGTTTTGGCCAGAAATTTTCATCCCAGATGGGTAGTCACCTAGGATATTGAAAATACAAGAAAAGCAACGCAGCAATTTTATAGTCTTATAATAAAGAGATCCCTCAGTTGACTCCTATCCCACTGTAGGCCTCTCACTAAGCCATAACTAAATGGATCATTAATCAGAGAGAGATTCTTAGAGGAAAAGGCAAACATTTTAAGAATAAAGGCAAAAAAAGGCTGAACAACAGTATTTCTTTTTGTTATTCAGCCCTGGAAACCTTAACTGAACGCCTTTAGGAACCAAATGCAATTTCATGTCAATAGCTTTTCAAGCTTCCTATCTTCCTAAAGACATCATCACATCATAACTATAGAACTATAGCTACTAAAAGAATAACAATTTTATTTTAAATGCCCTGAGTAAGTCAAATTTGTCAAAGTGACACAAAAATGTACATATCCAAACTGTTTAAGGTGCTAATAACGCCAAATCAAAATCCTAATTCAACAAGATCCTTATATCTTCAAGCTAATTTAGAGCATCTGTTTAAGTACCATACTCTGGGATCTTAATAAGCTTTAAGGCCCTAAACTCTGGGTGCACTCTTATAAAATATAAGATACTTACCAGTGGGTGTATTTGATCTTTGTTTCTGATTAGAAGAGTTGAAATGAGAGAATCCTGGACTCTCAACCCTTAGCTTCTGTAAGTAACAGAAAGAAAAATACCATAAAAAATGTTTCCTTCTTACTACTGGATCACCTACTTCAATTTCAAATTACTCTTTAAAAAATACAAACTAACATACACTTTTCCAACGTCTGATCAACTTCTGAAGAGTACTACTGTAATGAGGAGCAGAGGATAGTCTTTGGAGGGAAACTATAGAGTCAAGAGAGGGTTTTTATTTTTAAAGATGAGATTATAGCATGTTTGCTGATAAGAATGGTTAAGAATAGACAGAAACCCTGTTGATGAGGCAAAGAGGAGGAATTACTGGAGCCATGTTCTTGAGTGGGTAAGAGAATGGGATCTAATACATAAGTAGAAGGACTGGTCTTATATAGGAACACAGCCAACTGATTCATTAAAACCGGAGTAGAAGCAGAGTACATGGTAGATGCAATGAGATGTGGTGGTAGGAATATGTAGAAAGTCTCTTCTGATTGTTTCTGTTTTCTCATAGAAGCAGGAAGCCAGGCATCAGCTAGAACAAGGGTGAGGAAAGAGGTGATGGAAGTTTAAAGTGAACCAAGGTAAGAAATAACTGTCTAGGAGAGTGGGAGAATAATGAGACTAGAGAAATGGACAATGCCGGGCAACTCTAAGGGCTCACCTGAAGTTGGTGTTGATCGGTCTTTAATAAGACCAGTCAGTATGGTAGTTTCTTTTCAGTTTCACTTAGCTTCACAAATATAGGAATAGAGTAGAAGAGTTAGATTTAATGAGGGTTAGTATTTGTCAACCAAGCACGATGAAAGAAGGTCAGTAAATGGAGTTGATACTGTGAGTGAGAGGTAATGACAGACCAAGGAGTCTAAGCTTAGAAGGAAGGAAGTGAAGGCTGGCGGTAAGGGAGTAGAGGAGGAGAAAGGCTGCAGCACTGCACATGTGTGAATGGTACCCCTGGAGTTGTGCAATGCAGTGGTCTTGTAAAGGAGTACAAAACAGTGGAGGCATACATGAATTGCAGGTTCCAGTAGGGATCAAAGAATTGTTGGCACTGAGGTAGGATACTGGTGGTCAGAGAGCAAGATGCTTGAAATTGAGATTATGGAGGAGGTGGCACTGGTGCCTAGGAAATGACCATGGGAGTGGGTACTTGATGTATGGTGGGAGACAGGATCACTGGAGAAGGGGAAGTTGAGGAACTGAGAAGTCAGGCAGTTGGAAGAATTACCTATGCTGAAACTGAAATCAAGAATTCTGACAGGAATATTGTCTGATCTGGCTCAGAGTTGCTCTAGGAACAAGGATGATCCACTCAGGGCCTACTTACTCCAAAAAGGGGTTATGAAGTACTACAGCCTGAATGGCAGGAGATTCAAAGCCTAGGGGTTTTAGGGAGAAGGCAGGAAGAAGTTTAAAGCAAGGACAACCACCTCGAATCTAGGCCCATGAAAAATGAAAAAAAAAGATATCACCATTTGAAAGGGCTAACAGAGAAGCAGTGTCCTTAGAGGACAGCCAAGTGTTAGTTAGAACCAAGAAGGTAAACAGACCTCAAGAAGATGTTAAAGATATTAGAGATCTTGCTGACAAGTGAGGTTGAAAAGACCCACAGGAAAGTCTTTCAGGAGTTGGGGAGGACTGGGAAACAGGATCAACCAAACAAGACCAGTCTGGGAGAGGAGCGAGGATCCAGGTACCCTGAGCTTGCATTAGTGACTGATGTAAACAAAGAAAAGGGGAATAAGATTCATTCTGCTGGTCTCAGCTAGACGGCGATAATGCCGCTAAGGCAGGCTTTCTCAATCTGGGCCTTACTGACATTTTAGGCTGGACACTTTCCTGCGGGAGGCTGTCCTGTACATTGTAGGATGTTCAGCAGGATCCCCGGCCTCTACCTGCTAAATGTTAGCAGTGCCCGCTCCCCTATTGTGACAACCAAAAATATCTCCCAATATTTTCCAAATGCTCTCTGGACCACACAAAACAGGCCTTAGTTAAGAACACTGGACTATAGGTTAATAGAAAGGAGAGAGGAATTCCCTTGCCCAGGGAATATGGAGAGCTCCAGGGTACTTCCTTTTCTATGTTTTTACATTATCATACAGTAAAATGGACTTCTTTTGGGTGTACACTTCTACAAGTTTTAAACACTAGATTCATGAAACCACCACCACAATCAGAATACAGAGCCATTCTATCGCCTCAAAAACCTCCCTCACGCTACCCCTTCACAGTCACGCCCTCTCCCAACCCCTAACCCCCAGAACTACTGGTCTGTTTTTCATCATTATCGTTTTGCCTTTTCAAGAATGTCATGTAAATGGAATCATATAGTATAGCTTCTTTTGCTCAGTATAATTAATGTCTTTGAGATTTATTCTAATTGTTGTTTGCATCAATAGTTCATTCCATTTTGGGGGTTCCCTTTTCACTGTTTTATTAACTATTTTTAAATAGTAACATTTATTTATTATCTACCGTTTTCAAAGGCAGGTTTCTTAGCACTTTCATATGTTGCTGCATTTAATGCTACAACTACTAGCCCTTATTATTGTTTTGTTTCACAGATAAGGAATCAGCACAGAAAGATCAAGTAATATGCATAAAATCACAAGTCTGTGTGTAGCAGACCCTGACATGAAATTCAGGAATTCTAACCCTGGAGCCCATCCTCTTAAGTGCTATGCTCTTAGTAGTGAGAGACCTACTAGTAATAACAAGGAGGGCAGGAAGGTGGCAGGGAAATTAGATAGCTCTTAATCAAATCCTGAATCAGGTCCTATAAACTTTTTGAAGTAGATGTTTTAAATATTTATATTATCTACATTCAGATATTTAATTTTTGGAATGTTTGGATGTGTTCTGTATAAAGACTAACTGCCAATTTTAATTTTCTTAAAACCTTGTTAAATATAGTGGGACAATATACCAGGAAGGAAAAGGATTTTATGCAAGATCCAACTGGATTAAGAACTGTTCACATTCCAGGAAGGATTAAAAAAAATCTTTAAGGAGAGAGAGAACCAAACACAAGCCTGATCTTTAGCTGCTGTTGGCCAGGACCACACTGAGCAGGATATAAGAAGATATCAGTAGCTCCCAAGTCAGCTCCTGACCTGGTAACGCCCTGCATCCAATACAACCATTTTGGGTGTCACACTATTCCTGGCCTCATAATCTTGGAGTGGTACATGGGCCACTGTGAGCTGGATTCCAAAGAGAGTGGCCAGAGAATTACTGATGCAGTACCTTTAAAAGGAAATAAGAAAAAACTCATTATAAGAATCTCTTCTAATTCATCCTAAAAGCATTCATGTTTTAAAGATTTCTAACATAAAAAACATGTGAAAGGTACTGTTCTCAATTGGGGAAAAAAGGAAATTTAGAGATTCAGAGAAGAAATGGGAATAGGCAGCAATACGTATCATAAAAATGGTCGTTACTAGTAAGCAATACACTTACCGGATAAACTTCCAGGTTCATTATAAGGGAATGGGGACAAGGGTAAAGATCACCAGAATTCTCAGACGTTTAAGGCAGGGAGAGGGGAGCACCAGAAATAAGGCTACAACTTTAAAAACACTTCTCTAACCTCAGAGCCAACTACCAGCCGCTGTGTAAGGGGACGGCTGAGCACCCAGAGGTCAGAGGCTCCAGGGGCTTTCACTACAAAAGGACAAGAAGAGGGGCTACATTCTCTGAGCACCTTCACAAGGAAGTGCTGTCCTTAATGGGAGCAGGAAATTCCGCTGTCCTACAAGAGTCCTAGAAGGAAAATTTTCAGAAGTGCTTCTGAGGGTTCGCCCAAATTGCTCAGGTCATAACTACAGCAGACAAGTAGTGACATGGGCAGAATAATAAAACTAACATGAAGTAAAACACAAACAAACAAAATCCCTGTTTTAAAAGAGAATTGTGGAAATAGAGGTGAACAGTGATTCACTCCAACTACAAAGCAACAGCAAGCAAAATGGCAAAGAATTCAGTGCAGAGGGCAGCATCATAAAGAAACTCCGTTCCCCAACTTACGCAATTTTCTTGCAAACAGCTAATGCACAGAAGAGAATATCATTTTCTTCATGCCACTTGCACCTGTACAAAAAAGAAGGATTTGAATATCTTGATCTAACTGAAGTAGCACTGCTTAAGGGTATTTATATGCCAGACTTCTAACTTAGTTGAAATCATTTAAGAAAAACTGACAGAGATTAAAGTTTCTAATTTAACACACAAAAAACAGATTTTTCATGTTACCTCCTCTGATGCAAATTCATGATGCTACGCCAACCATACATAACCATAACTGGTAAATTTTACCATGAAATATAATGAGTGTTCTGAGGCACATTAGTGACTATGGTTAACATGCACTCATTCCACAAGCATTTACTGAGTGCATACATTTACCAGGCATCGTTCTAGGCACTAGGGACACATTATTGAATGAAACAGAGGGAAACTCTTGTCCACACAAAATTTACTTTCTAGTAGGAAAGACAGATCAAAAAAAGATATGTAGGCATAATACACAGGAAGTTAGGTAAGTTCTAAGGAAGAAAAAGGACAAAGAAGAAAAAGATCCTATGAAATGTTGGAGAGGGGTGACATTTTGGATAAGGCAGCCAGGAGAGGCACCTTGAGAAAGGGATGTTTGAGTGGAGACCAACAAATTCACTCCCACGACGAGAGCCACTATAACCCTGTGAACATCTTTCCACCGAGAGCACAGTCTGTGAGGACTCTGAATAGCACTACCCGTGTACTACAAAGCTTGCCTGAACTCTGCAAGAATTTCCATTTAAAAATTACAAATACGCTAAACAGTAAGTGTAAAAAGTCAGTTTCTCTGCACTGAACATAAGTTATTTAACTGAATGGAAAACTAAAAATAAGATTAAGAACTTCCCACTTCTTTTCCAAAAAGTAATCCAATAAATGATTCATAAAACTCTAAAATAAGGGGGGCGCCCAGTGGCATAGTGGTTAAGTTTGTGTGCTCCACTTCAGCAGCCCAGGGTTCGCAGGTTCGGATCCCAGGTGAACACCTATGCACCACTCATCAAGCCATGCTGTGGCCATGTCCCACATACAAAACAGAGGAAGATGGGCACGGATGTTAGTCAGGGCCAATCTTCCTCACAAAAACAAACAAGAACAAAAAACTCTAAAATGAAGCCTTAGGTTAAAACTAAACCTAAGTTCTTACATACCCACATGGAATTTAGTAATTTTTAGTTTCTAAGTTTTGCTCCTTGTCCAGAACTTAAACCCCAAGGGTACCTACCACATATCCACATTTACCACTGTAGATCAGATTTGAACTGATGGCAATGGAAAAACTAACAATATATTCCAGGATTAAAAAGCACAACAAAACCCTACAAAAATCTGCTCCCGGGGGAAAATGCCTCTAACTCGACAGTTATATTGTTAAAAATGACATTGATTTGATCTGTCTTTACTTATACTTCATCTTCCTCCAAATCATCCCACCAATTCCCCTAAAAAAAATGAGTGTATTTTATAGTAAAGGAAGAGTCATTCTAAAAATCTGTCAAAAATTAGAACTGCTCTGTACACTTTAAGCTATTAATATTCACTTTGCAGCCTCAAATCTAGCTCCAACTTTAACGCACCTCAAACGTGTTTCTTTTATAAAATTCCACTCAAGTCATAACATTAGGCCACAAGTAAGTATGTCTTCTAAGTTTGCAACTTACCCCCCAAGTCCCAACACTATCTCCCTCACTCAAACGTGCAGCAGAAAGGCCTACTTGCCCCTCTTTATATCGAAAGGTCTCAACGGTTCCTTCTCCCCCTGTTCAGGGCTAAGACTCTCTTCTTTTCAAGGAGAACCCTGCCTTTATCTGCCGTGGGAACTACCGTCATCCGGCAGCTGCACAAGTTCTGTGCTCCAGTCAGACTGACTCACTGGTTTTTCTTAGACAGTCTCTGCGCTTTGATTCCTCTGAGTCAAAGTCCAGGTCATTTTCTTCTCTCGGAAAAGTCCTCCCTTCAACCCAAATCTCTGCTTCTAGAAATTCTATCCATCTTTCCAGAAGAATTAAATAAAAAATTTATTCCGTAAAGTTTTTCAAATATTTTAAACCCTTACACTGATCATAATCTTTTGAAACTCTTTTAAAAAAGAGCTATCAGAAATTGTCATATATAACTCGAGTGTCTCTACATGCTTTATTGCTCCTGTTAGGAGACTCAGAGAGCAAGGATGATCATGTCAGTCTTTCCCATATTTCCCACAGGACCTAGTCTCACGCCAGATGAACAAGTGCTACTCAAATATTTGTTAAATATAAAAAACTCAATAAATTGGACTAAGGAAAGACTATTCTGAAGTGATGTAAAAATAGAAAAATGCCTATTTTAAAATTACCATTGCTGGGGCTTCTGATTCAAGATGCATAAATTTACTTTCCCCTCTTCTCAAGACTATATAAAAATGACAGAGAATAAAAATAGTAGATATCCACAATAAAGGAGAAAACAGGAAGAGGCCTCCACAGAAGAGAGTTTAACAAATTTGGGGGATACAGAAAGTAAATGAAAAAGCGGTAACTGATGCAGCTGGACAAAGGAAGTCACAGCCTTCAGTACGCACAGAACAGACTGCACAGAAGTGGGGGACTATCTCTCAGCACTCAACTCATGGACATGTCCCTGCCAGAAAGCAGAGGTAAGACGTGAGGCTGAACTTCTGTACAAAGAAAAGTCAACTTCCCTGACCTGGTGCAAAGAAGGAAACTGTTCTTGAAGAACTAGGCAGCAATAATGGATGCTGGTACGCTAACGAAAGCCTCCCACATTCTAACATTCAGGATTCTGTCTTCAGCTTAACATCTAGCTCCCTTGTCTGCCTTCCCTATAGCAAAGCATAATCAGTTAATAACCCCACTGAGCAATAAAGAGCACTTACTCAGCTCTGCAGCCTCATTTCTAAATAGGAGCATAACCAAGGACAATCAGACATTCAAAGAAAGCTTGCAACACGAAAAAGATCAAGACAGGAAGACCACAATTCACAACCCAAAAGAATGAGATGATCCAGGGAACAAAAGCAAACTAACACCCCCAACTACCAAGTACCCCATCACATCTATGACCTTAGTTTTTCTCCTCATCTCCTCAACCCTGGCCAACACTGATGATGGCTATGATGATTTGTGTAATATGATAGAAACTGTAGGCTGAGAGGTACTAAGACCTCAAAAAAGTCAGCCTCTGCCCAGTTTTAAAATGTCAGAGCTCACTAGGGTTCTGTGCTGGGTTCTTTTTTCATCCTCTACCTAGATGACCTCATCTGTATGCTGTAAGTTCCATTAAGGCAGAGGACTTCTCTCTCTTCATTGTATTTTCAGCGCCCAGAACAGTGCCTGGCACAAAATGAAATGAATGCTGGCATGACCCCCACCTCTCCATTGAGTTCTAGGCCAGGATGACCTGCTGCTTGCTTGTTACTTCTAGATCTTGCCTCACCAGAGCCTCAAAACATTCTAAACTTGCTCTTCTCTCTTTCCTCTCTACCCTGAGGTATACACCAGAAATCTCAGCACTGTCTTTGTTTTTGTTCTTGTTTTCTCTCTCCCTGTATCTGGTTCATCAGCGAGGTCCACTGATTTTTACCAGTCTGAAATCTAGCTATTCCTCTTTCTACTGTCAGTATCCTAGTCCAAGCCATTTCTCGCTTGAACCAGAGAAATTACCTAGTAATTATAGACTCTCTACTTCCTTTCTTGCCCTCTTCCAATACATCCATAAAAAAACTCAGATCTTTCAGAAACAGAATTTAATTCTGTTGGTTCCCTACTTGATCAAACACCCTTCCCTGTGTTTATGGTCCCTGCCTATTTCTTCAACATCATTTGTGCATCCTCTTTGCTCACCACTCTGCAGTCACACTGACTGCCTAACAATTTCCAGCAAACACCTGCCTTTCACCTCCAGGCCTCAGTATCTCTCTACCAGGATGCTCTTCCTTCCAATTTTTGCAGGGTTGCATCTTTCCCCTGCTTCAGACCTCAGCTTGGATGTTACATTCTCAAAGTCTTCTTGACCATTCCTGAAAGCAGCCTACCTTTCTATACACTCTTCTCTATTAGAGTACCCTGCTGATTCCCTTCTTAGCACTGATCACAAGCTAAAATGACAGTTTTATTATTTGTCTGTTTCTCTTTCCCACTTAAATGCCACCTTCATGAAGACAAGGACCATATTAATCTTGTTCACTATTGTACCTTCAGTATGGAGCCTGGGACAGAGGAGATGCTCAATAAATACTTGTTGGTTAAATAAAAGCACTCTTGTTTCAGTCAGCAGGTCATAGTGAATAAATTCAAAGATAATTATGACAAGAAGCAATGAGGAGAATGGGAGACCTATAAAAATTACAAATATCTAGCCTTCAAAATAACATGATAGTCATTAATAGTCTGCTTACTTAAGATTCTAATTCACCTTGTCTAACTGTACTCAATTTCACCAATTTAATATCTGCTTATTTCTTCTCAAGACAACTTTATCAAAAATTTATTAGAAACTTTGAGGTCTTTCAAATAGAAGCTTAAGAGTAGTGTTTGAAATGAGTCCTATACGCTTGTATTAACTAACAGATTCTAACAATAGTTTCTATTGCCCACTCCATCTCAGACTCCCTTCTAAATACTACACATGGAAAGCTTACTACATCCTGAAGGTCAGTAAGAGGAAGCTCCATCCTGTCCAAAGCAGTTTATTATTCAAGTGCTTAAGTCCTATGAACAGTTTCATCTTTAACAAAACCTCACAGCACAGGCATAAAGACCGTCTTTCAGAAACACTCCTCCAGGCTTGCTGCAGCCTGCACTCACTCTGCTGAGCTCAACACTGCAGCTCTTCAGTCCTAAAACAAGCTTTTTTCACACCTTAACTGAAGCTGGAATGCATCTTACAATTGAACGTATTCTACAATTGCTATTATTGGTCAGTCTAGAAATAGTGGCCATTGCCTAAACATGTATAAATTTGATCATTCTTGATAACCAAACAATTACAACCCTTCAACATTTTAGTCAATAAACCATTTAAAGATCATTTGAGAAAATATTTGCGTGTCTCTGAAAACTTTCCACTGACATCATCTGATAAGGTCAAGAAAGAACTAGCATAAAAACTCGCAAAAAGAGTGTCTATCAGTTGCTTGGAAGAAAATCCCAGAGACGAGAGTGCAGTTCACTTTCAAGAAACACTGCATCAACAACACTCTAGAAGGCACAGAAGACAGTAAGGTATAAAAATACAGACACCGAACACCTCTGAATGTGAAGTTTCAAAAATACTTCAGCCAGTAGTTGAGGTAACAGTACACATATCCAAATATCCTAACACTTCACCCATAAACTTTACAGATTAACAAGAACAAACAAAATAGAACATACAAAATCTCTACCTGCAGCATAGCTAAGAACACCACAAAACTCAACCTACAAATAGGAAAAAAACAACAACCCTTAATTTCCAATGAGTCATTTCTCAAGTTCACACCCCAAGCCTCTATACGGCCTTATATGGAGAGTAGAGTCCAGAAAACACTGTGGGGAAGAGAGAGAAGGGAAACAGAGTGCCTAAGATTAAATTACAATCATTCCCACAAAGCAAATGGCCCTGGCTGAGCAGAGTGCTGATGACAGGAAAGGGACTCAAGTGCCTGGAGACGCCAGGAGGCAGTCTGGAGGCAATGCTTCGGAGCAGCAGAGGGTAAGAGGAAGGAGAAGAGTCCTTTAGAAATTGTGTGGAGGGGGAAAAAAGCAAAGGGGAAAATTTAGGATTCTGCAGAACAAAAGAAAATAAAAAAAAAGGAAGACCCACAACCACAGCCTTTCCACCCTGAAAGCATTCAAACCTTGCTACACCGACAGAAGAGGGAGCACTTGCCCTGTCCAAGAAACAAAGGAACCCAAAGCACCTGCATCTGTGGAAAGCTGCTGCAGCAAGAAAAGAGAAAATAAGAACCAAAACACTTTAGCAAATAATTCCTCCCCCATCTGCCCCCCACCCCGAAACCATGAAGGAGAAAACTGTAACATAACATTCCACATTGAATTAAATATCCTCAAACAAGAATCTGAGGAAGCGAAAACATGACCTGATAAGAAACTTCAAAATTAACAACAGAAATAAGAGCTGACAAAACTAAGAAATAAAAATCCTATTAGAAAAGAATTCAATTACAAACTGTCCAAGGAAGAACAGATCCAAAGGGAAAGTTAACAGGGAAACCAGAAAACAGAAAACCATCGTGAGAATAAAGGATTAAAGAAAGAAACAAAAGGGTCAGAGGAAGTAATCAAAATGAAAGAGAGACAAAGAAGACCAAACATACGTATACTGGACTCCCTTAAGAGGTAAAACTAAACAATGGAACAGAACTGATATTAAACTACAACCCAAGAAAACCCTCCAGAAATAAGACCTGATTCTGCAAAGTCAAAGGGCTGGCCGAGCACCTGGGAAAATCGACCTCCAAGGATGAACTCAGAGAAATACCCTAGTACAACTATTAGACTTTAAAGATGAAAAAATATTAAAGTCTCCAGGCAAAATGATCAAATAACTTAAAAAGCCAAGAAAATTAATTGATCAGATTTCTCAAAAGCAACACAAAGCAATACAACAATGGAGCTGTATTTTCCAGAAACTCAAGGAAATAAAGGGTAAACCAATAGAGAAAGTTTTAAACATGCAAGAACACAGGGACTACTATTCCCAGGAGTCCCTGATCAATCTACTACATCAAGATTCAGCAAACTTTTTCTGTAAAGGCACCAAATAACACAGCAACCAGCTTGAAACTACAGGAGATGCAATGAGACAGACAGAAACATGGTAGTAACAGAGGACTTTACACCACTCTCAATACAAGACAGATCAAGTAGACCAGATATAAATAAAGAGATAAGACAATTTAAATAACAAGACAGATCTTACAGATAGATATCAAACGCTACACACTGAAAACAACATACTCATATATCCACAGGCCATTCACAAAAATTGATATTTCAAATTAGCAAAAAATTGAAAACACCAGTAACTTCCATAAAACAGAAATATTATAAACACCCTGATCACAATGCAAAGGCACTAGAATTTATAACAAAAACAAAAACGAGAAAGGCCTTTCCACCTGGACATTTAAAAGCCTTATATTAACTTCTGGGAAAAAGAGAGTTGAAACTAGAGGATTTTTTAAAAAAATGACAAATTACTGTATGCCAATCCATATGATGCAATGAAAACAATATTTACAAGAAAATTCACTCTCCTAAACACTTATCAATAAAAAAACAAAATAAATGAATTAAATTCCAAACCCAAAAAACTATAAAAAGAACCACAAAGTACCAAAAAAAGAAGATTAAAGCAAAAATTAATGAGGAAGAGACTAGAAAAACAGCAGCTGCAATAAATTAAAATCCTGCTGCTTGGAAAAAATTTAACAAAATAGACAACCCACCAGCTGGTTTGATTTAGGAGAAAAAAGGGAAAAGCACAAATATATAAGAAATAATGAGATAACCACTGAAATGGAAGAAATAGTAAAACTTATAAGACTACTTAACTTTGCAGACTTTTAAACAAATACATTTGAAAACCTAGATAAAATGTATAACTTCCTAGGGAAGTATGGATTACCAAAAATGATACCATTAGAGTTAGAAAGCCTAATCAAATCAATTTCCATACAAGAAATAGAGAAAGTTATCAAGGAACCACCCCACAAAAATTCACCAGGTTGGGATACACACAACCTGTGTGAGAGAAACTTTAAAAAAGACTTGAAAGATACAGCAATAGATGTGAACAATGGAAACACATCATAAAGATTTCAGTTCTTCCCAATTTATAAATTTAATGCAATCCAATGACCTTTTATGGAGCTGGATTGAAGTGAGTGATACTTCTGAATATACTCTTTTCTTCAAACCATGTTAACGTATTACACATTCAAAGGCTAATAAAATCAAGGATGGGACAAAACAAAAACGGAATATGAACAAGCAAACAGACTTTATATTTCAAATGAGTAATTTAACCAGACTGAAGGGGGAAATAAAAAGAACCAACCCAAATAACATTTGAACAAAGTGTTTTGATTATATACCCTCAGACTGAAAAAGAACTGAAAACAAATTGGGAACTGCTAATACATTTTTTTTCTTTTTAAAGAAGTATCACTTAACAATTCTAAAACTACATTCAACGTATTCCAGGATTGAACAAGTGAAAATATTGAGTACCAGGTTTTTCACTCAGAGAAGAAATATACAAAAACAGAAAAGCGGAAAACTAGAGAAATCTATGGTGCTGCATTGGAATTGTAGGTTCAGTATGAACTCATGGTGAGATCAAGTCAGAGCGGGAGAGAGAGAGACACACACCCAGAGCTACAGAAACATGAGTAACGAAGGTGTGTGTATATACACATACATTATATCCCAGCTCTCTCCATTAAGGAGAAGTCGGGTCAATGATGTCCTAGAGGAATGAGCATACCTAGCACCCAGATTGTCTCCTAAATGCTCTCCTTATTTAAAGGAACCAGGGCTCCTTGGAGAAATGGCTAATTGAAGGCTGGAACACAAAAAGTATAAGAAGAACCTGGAACATACAGTGCCAGAAAGCAAAGCAGCACTGAAAGAAGGATGAGGCAATAACAAAAGGACAAAGACACCGCTGCTTTGAAAGGACTCCCACTGGCCATAAAGGAAAGATCTGAGCATAAAAATAAGTTGATTGTAGTAACAGATTATAACCTACTAAATAAAATAGGAATCCATGAGTCCATACTCATATACATAAATGAAAAAAAGAGTTAAAAGCTCTTCCTTAGAATTAATAGAATGCCAACTAATAAATGTAGAAGGAACAATCAGGTTAGAAAATCACCACTTCACAAATATAGTAATAACTGATTCAGGCAAATATCATCAATGGATGCTAAAACTAGTAGATTAAAGTTTGAGGAATAGAATATCTACCAAATCTCAAAGTATCTCCCCACAAAGTACTAATTATAAGGTGAAAAACAGAAACTTTTCAATAGAGAAATCTGGCACTGTCTCAAGCAAGTGATCAAAGTTATCATCAACAGTAATGGGACAAACTGACCTCATGCGTCTCCATGTACGACACACTGAGAAGACACATCACTTTTGTGGTATTCCTGCCCAAAACACATACCCTCAATCTAATCATGAGGAAATACAGGTAAACTCAAACTGAGAGACATTCTATATAACTGGCCTATACTCTTCAAAACTGTCAACACCACAATAGTCAAAGTAAGACTGAGGAACTGTTCTAGAACAAAGGAGCCTAAAGAGACATAATCACTAAATGTAACATGTGACCCTCGGTTGGACCCTAATGATTTTTTTTTTGCTATAAGACACATTACTGGAACAACTAGCAAAATATGAATATGGCCTTTAGATTATATAATAGGATTGTATCAATGGCAATATCCTGACTTTGATAACTGTATTTTGGTAATGCAAATGTTCTTGTTCTTAGGAAAAACACACTGATATTTAGGGGTGAAAAGGCATGACAATAGCAACTTACTCTCAAATGGCTCAGAAAAAGAAACTTTATATTTAGAGAGAAAGTTTTACAGAAAATGTATCAAAACATCAACTGTTAGGGAATCTGAGAGAATGGCATTTAGGACTTCTTTGTACTATTCTTGAAACTTTTCCGTAAACCTAAAATTATTTCAAATTAAAAAAACACTTTTGCCCATTTCACTTATATATTCCTTGTATGTTAAGTACAAAAATTCTATTTAATAAAACATGTCTAAATAAATATAAAATCTTCTTTCATCAGTACGGAAATTCTAACTGATAAAGCACTGTCAGTTTATTTAGTAGGTTTTGTTTTTGTTTTTAGTAGTAGACTATTTTGTCTTATGATCAATGGAATCTTATATTCAAGGAAGTATGATTCCAAGCTCTCACAGGAAAAAACTGCATAAAAAGGTAAAAACTAATCCTAACATATTTTCTCAGTTCAGAAGTCAAAATCACTCTATCACAAAATCACTACACATACCTTGTGTTGCTAGAATAATCCCACATGGCCACATCTAGGAGGCTCCGAACCCAGGTCTTAGAGGGCTCCTTGAGAAATTTTTGCTGGTAGATCCCCACCACAAGATCCTCTACAGTGAGAAGTTCTAGATCTTGCCTGATTTCTTCCATTAGTAAACACAAAAACATATGCAATTAGTGAATTAGGGACATATAGCATATACACCCAAACAGAAACAAATGGATATTAGAAAGCACCTGACCCAGTTTTACTTACCTGATGCCTTCGCCATATGCTTCAAACACCAGTTGACTTTGGCTCTATCATCAGACTGGGAGAAGGTAAAAAAAAAATCAATTTATTTTCTATTTTGTTACTTTTAATTAATGCTGTCCTTGCAAGCTTGTCGGGGATAGGAAGGATGGGGCTGATGGGAAGGGAGAAACTGAAGAGTTATGACAACTAAAGAAAAACTATAAAAAAGAGCAACACATCGGAAAAGACTACTGCTATTTTAATAACCAATGACATTTATATAGCAATGTTAACACACTTTGTGAAAAGCAAGTGAGACTTAGGGTAGGAGATGAAGAAACCAACATTCCAAAGATCAGGTGATCTGCTCACGGTTACCCTAACAAATAGGAAGGTTAAAACCGAAGTCTTTGACTCCTAGACTAGAAGAATACAGACAAAATAAAGAACAAATATAGTCTCTCTGAAGATTTCAAAAAGAGGGTCAAGGGATTGCTTCAAAGGTGGTTTTGAATAAAAGGGAATCTTGCTTAGAAGCATAGGTGTACAGACTAGAACATCCATTCTTCGATAAAAAGGTATTGAAGATATTTCAAAAGGTGGAACTCAAAACCACGAGATCTACCAACGTAGAAATACATTCAGCTTTTTCAGTCTTCAAAATCCTTCCAATACCAGAGAAATTTAAAAGAAAAGGCATTATACCTAATTACAGTCACAACAATTCAGAATGAACATGTTTTAACACACACAGCTAATACACAGGCAAAAGGTCTGTCTCTGGGTCCCCTTCATGGATCTTCTGGCATCTAAATGGAGGTCTTAAAAGAAGTTCTTACACTGAAATTACCTTGCAGTAGATAGGTGGCCAGCTCCCTGGGCTTGGATGAATAAATCTATAAAGGTTTTGTAACACAACTGCTTGGTCACGCCCAGGTTCAAAATTTGAAATAGGAATCTTGTGACTAGAATCACCTGAAGGAAATAAAAAGGAGGCAGAAGTTGAAAATCTGACCAAGACAAACATTATGGATTAGGTGTGGAAGGAGGGGTACATGGAGGACAGCAGTGGGTAATTCATATTTAGGCACTTGTACCAAGCCTGGTCACAGTCAAGTACTTTACACATTTTACGCCCTAATCTTGTGTGGTAGATGATATACACACATCAGAGAAGACATAACTGAGACTCCCAGAAGTTAGCAGTAAGTTTAATAGTTGGCCAACAGTGGAGTCGGGACTCAATCCAGGTTTGTAAAGCAATTGAGCCTACAGCGTTTTCACTCCTCCCATGTTGCCTTTCAATGAGGCTGGAGAACTTAATAGCAAGGACTGCTTTTTAAAAGGTTGTATAATGAAGATTTTCACTTCCAGTGAAAACGTAACTCAGATCGACCCTCCCACAAAAATTTAAAATGCTTGAGATATTGAGAGCACACACAGCAGTAGGAATTATTAGCTCAAGATGCAAGAGAACAGAGAAATCCGGAGAGGGGAGACCAGCTTTGGGGGCAGTTTTCCCCTGGATTCCAGAAGAGGAAGGCGAACGGCTGAGGAACGTACTTTTGACAGCTCTTGAGGCCTGCTTTGCTGGGGTCCCAGGTGTTTCGAAAAAGCAGACATAAATCCTCTCTGGGAGAAGGAACCTCACTGTAAGCCTCAAATTACTCTAAAATCATCTTTTAAACACTATATGAATAACCAGGTACACAAACGACAACGAGAACCAAAACAAAGTTGACAGAAAGAGATCCAAAGGTATTCCAGATACTGAAGTTATTGGACACAGACTTTAAATCATCACGCTTATATCTGAGGAGATCAAATTACAAATTTCAGCATAAAACTGGAAACTATAAAAAAAGATAAAGGATGGCTGGCCCGGTGGTGTAGTGGTTAAGTTCACACACTCCACTTTGGTGGCCTGGGGTTCACAGGTTCGGATGCCTGGTGGGCACCTACACACCGCTCATTAAACCATGCTGTGGGCAACATCCCACATACAAAATACAGGAAGATTGGCACGGATGTTTGCTCGGGGCCAATCTTCTTCACCAAAAAAAAGAAAGAAAGAGAAAAGGATACAGGAAGAGTTCAACTTCTGATAACGACAGACGAGGGAAAAGCTGAAGAAATGATCACTTGCTTAACAGCAAGGCAGAAGTAAAAACACAGTGAGGAATTCTGGGCCCAAAATCTCAGAAAGGAAGAAATTCCAGAGAGCTGAATCTGGCACGTGGTTTGCTGGTAGTTTGAACATTTACCAACTGTGGAAGAGATTTAGAGGCTAAGAAACTAAAGCAGTTTTCAACAGACCTAGAGCTAGTAAGAATTAAAAATATTACTCCAGTATTACTTGTGTACATAAAACATTTGTAATTAAAAAAATATTCAATTGTCTTCTGGCTTCCATTGTCTATGCTGTGAAATTAACCGTAAATTTTACCGATGATCCTTTGGTGAATCTGTCCACGTCCCCCTTTTTTCAGTAAAGGGTAACCAGAAATAGACTGATTCTCATAAAGTCTGAAGCCCAGTTTTACTTTATCTCAATCCCTGAAATTGGCTTAAGGCAATCCAAGAGGGCTTGTGACTCCCTTTCTGCCAGAGGCAATGATAAGTCTTCCTTGGAGAGGAACAAGTTTTCACATGCACTACTCAGCACTCAACTAAAACTAACCAGACACATGAAGAGATCTGATAACCTGACTGAACACCAAGATAACTAAAAATAGACCCAAAAAGAAGATCCCTCTAATAGGGTTATCAGACATAAGACTTTAAAATAATGATACTTACTATGTTCAGGAAAATAAAAAATACTGACAATTTCAGCAGAATATAAAAAAGAACCAAATGTAAACTCAAAAACTGAGAACTTACCTCTACCTGTTTTAGGATGGCAAAATTACCTTGATAACAAAATTAGCTAAGGTTAACCTCAGTCTTTAACATGAATGCACAAATCCAAAACAAAATACTAGCAAACCAAATTCAGCAATTTATTTAAGAGCTATACAGTAACCACGCTGAGTCTGCTCCTGGAACGTACGGCTGGTTTAACATTAGTAAATCACCACACGAACAAAAGACACAAATCATCTGAGATACAGAGAGAGTATTCATTAAAATGTGCAATTAGTATCTCTAGCCAAACTGGGAATAGAAGGGAACTTCATTTGCATACCAAAAATAAGGGAAAAAGAGAAAGAAAACTACAGCAATCAGCATACTCGGTGGTGAAACATTAGAAACTAGAGATCCTAGCCAGCCCACTAAGATGAAACACATTTTTAAATTTTAAAATAAAAGATACATAGATTAGAAAGAAAGTCACGTCACAGATATGACTGTATAAAGAAATTACTCAAAATTCAGAGTTAGAGTTTAGCAATGGTGGAATAAAACCAAAAAACATAAGTAAACAATCAGAAAATACAATTTCAAGAGATATCACTCATAATAGCAACAAAAATAAGCTTTAATTTAACAAGATATTAAAACCATTATAAAGTTTTAAGACTTTATTGCAAGACATTACATATTTAAAAAATAAGCGTAGCCCCATGTTCACATAATCAATATCACAAAGCTGTGAGTTTTCTCCAAAATGATGTAAAGATTTAAAGGTGATTCCCAACCTAAAACTCAACATGGCTTTTTGTGAAGCATGATAAACTGATTCTAAATTGCGTACAGGAGAGCAAAAGGTCAAGAATGACCATGATATTCCCAAAGAACAAAGTCAAGGGACTTGTCTAATTAAGTAAATATTATCAAAATATTGTGTTTAACAAAATGATATGGACATGAAAAACAAAGGAGACCAATAGAACAGAATAAAAATATCAAAAAGACCCACGCACAAACAGAAATGTGGTATGATACAGGTGGCGCTACATACCGGGGAACAAGCTGATTATTCAATAAATGGTAACGAAACAACTGATTATCCACATAGAAAAAAACGGAAAAAAGAAACTGAGTCTCTACTTCACACTATATACAAGCCAATTCCAAAGAACTTGGATATGAAAAACAGAACTTTATAATTTTTAGAAGAAAATAAAGACTATCTTCATGGTAGAGAATTCTTAAATAAGACATAAAAAATCATGAGGGAAAAGATATACTTACTAAATTAAAAAAAGTTCTGTTCATTTAAAGATACTATGAGAGTAAAAAAATACAAGGCACAAACTAAAAATAGATATCTGCACACTGTTAAAAGTCAATAAACAGATACAATAAATTTCCGCAAATCAATAAAAGACAATCCAATAAAAAAATGGGGAAAAGATATTGTAGAGTCAAAAAACAAGTACAAGTACAGAAATAGATACACAGTATGTTAATTATGTCAAAGTTCAAACAAGCAAAATTAAATACATCACTTAAGTAAGTATGCATGTATTCATAGTAAAACCATTCATAAAAGAAAGGAAACAATTAACACAAAATTGAGAACAGTGGTCCTCTCATAAAGAGGGACGGGGATGCACCAGGAGAGACACAGGGGCCTTCAACGATAATGGCAATGTGCTCTCTCTTCCGCTGACTGGCAGGTGCACTGCTGTTCGTTAATATTCTTTATATCTTAAGTGAATGTTACATTCTTTTTTTGTGTATGAAGCTTCATTTAAAAAGCTGATAGAGCTTCACAACGGTGGCTCAGGCAGTTTTTAAAGTAGAACTTCTCTCAAGAAAATCATTAACCAGTAAAACAGACGGAAACAGAGCTCTCAGGCTCAAGTGGGGGAGAATGAGAAGGGCAAGACCTTCTACCCCTCCACACGCAACAGAACCTGAAGCTCCTCTTCAGGGGAACACCTGGTGGGGGTGGGAGAAATCAATGGACTCCAGGCCAAAATCATTTCCGGTTTTGAAATTCCTTGATTGTAAGGTGCTAACCCATGTCCACGAAGCATTCACTTGATTTCACTTACACATACTTCATAAAAGGCCAGACAGCACAGGAGCATTTGAAAGATCTACATGCACGATCCTTAGCTACTTCCCAAACTCTTCACGGCCACGTGTAAATCTGATTCAGTGTGTTACTGTACGAAACACGGTCTTTCCTAAACATCGGCTAGATCATAGCCGCACAGGCTCTTTTAGTTACTATGTCGGCACAGTGGTCACTCTAACACAGTCATTTATCTTATTTAATTGGCACATTTCCCAGGGTTATTAAACTGGCCATTTTAAGACATGCTTAAATTGGTGAGTTCCAAAGATCCTGCTTCCTGAATGAAAAATATTGTGCTCAGTTTTAATTATAAGTTAAGAAAACATTCCTAGAGTCTTTAACAGGTTTAAGAACCACGCTTTCTGTTAATTTGGTTAATTTGAAAAGCTTATAACAACAAGCCTTTAGAAAAATTTTTTTAAATTATCAGAATAAAGAAACAGTAAGCCAGTGGCACTCTCACAAATAAGCATCTAGTATATAGTAGGATATGCACAGTCATGTCCTTCAGTTGCTAAATACATAAATAAAAACCTGTTTCCCTCATCTAAAAAATTAATTCAGGGGCCAGCCCTGTGCCTGAGTGGTTAAGTTCGCATGCTCCACTTCTGTGGCCCAGGGTTTCGTCGGTTCAGATCCTGGGCACAGACCTAGCACCACTCATCAGGCCACGCTGAGGCGGCATCCCACATAGCTCAACCAGAAGCACCTACAACTAGAATATACAAGTATGTACTGGGGGGCTTTGGGGCGAAGAGAAAAAAAAAAGAGGAAGATTGGCAACAGATGTTAGCTCAGGGCCAATCTTAAAAAAACATTAATTCAGAGCTGTTTGTCACTATCATTCTATTATTTTTGAAGCATCAACTTTTTTTCTTAATTTTGAATGGACATCCCTGTAAATGGCCCTAAATCTAGATAATCTGATACCTCTCAAAGAGTTACCTAAGTAACTGGCCAAAAAAAGCAGCTGATCTTGAGGCCAAAGGATATATGCAGAAAATAAAATCACACTCCCCATAAAGGAAAAGAGATATTATGCTACAAGTCTACATAACTTTAAAGTTTTTAAGGATCACATACACCATCTACCACTTCCAAGGACACTGTCCAACAATAACTTAAGGTGATTCTTTCCCCAACTTATGTTTTATGTGTGTGTTTAAAGAGTAAGTCTGAACCAGGTACACACATAGTCAATAGCTATAGTCTTCCCCATTCCTCAATACTTACTTGCAGTCTGACAATGAAACCGAAATCCTCGTGGAATTTCACCTATAATACAAAATAAATTACTTTGTTTAGAGAAGCAGAAATCTGGAAGCTATCTGGTTGTGCTACAGTATTATTTCATAGGATGACCAAGTCATGACATAGGTAGGTAACTGGCATAGCTATGTGAAAATACAGAAGATTGAACCTTCATAGTGTTGTTTTTTTTTTTTTTAAACCAAAGGTACGAGGATCAAAGAATTTTGGTATGCTGTCTAAGCTCCTTTAAAAAATTATTTCTTACAGACAAAGAAACACTAGGTAAGGCAAACTTGTGCTAAAGGAATCCTAGGGCTCCATGAATGGGCCTCAGGGATTCATGAGGCCCTTGATACACAAAGACGAGTATGTATTCTTCAGGGGAAAACAACTCCAAATTCTATCCTTTTAATGTTTTATTTAGATCCACACGAAAAAATCAGTTAAATAACTTGTCCTAAGTAGCAACCCTCCCAAGTGTTAGCAGGATGATTCGTTTTTCTGTCATCTAAAAATAAGGAAAAGTGCTGGTCTGTTCTAATGAATTTTAAAGCAAGTCACAAGACTGAAGACGAAGTTCTTCTTTCCTCAATCTCTTCTCCTTTACTCTTCTCCCTACATATATTTCTCCTACTTACCTTTAAAGTTATACTGTTCCTTAACTACTATCTATCCTCTTGGGAACTGAATCGAATCCTACATCTTCATAACCAACTGGTTCTGATTGGGTGGAATAGCTGGCAGAAGAGATACTGAGAACATCCAAGAGCCTATTAAGTATTGTTATTTCCAGACCTTCTCCTGTATTCCTCAGAACAGCCCTGCAATAGGTATTATCCCCATTTACAGATGAGCTAACAGGTTCAGAAAGATGAAGTACAGTTGGCCCTCTGTATCCACAGGTTTCACATCCACAGATTCAACCACATATCGAAATTCCACGGATACAGGGGGCCAACTGTACTCACTGCACTACGCCATTTTATATAAGGGACTTGACACATCCTCCAATTTTCGCATGGGAGGGGAAGGGTCCTAGAATCAATCCCCTTTGGATACCAAGGGACAACTGTACTTCGCTCAAGGTTACAAAGCAACAGCAGGTTAACACCTGCTGAGGTGACGGGTGGGGCAGAGAAAGAAAAGAGCAAAGATATAAACAGCTTTTAGAAAATTCCAAGATGTAAGGCTGCAGGTAAGCAAAGAACAGCCTACACATTTTTCAGGCAGTCTATTCACCCAATGCTAATGCTTTAGGCTAAAAGCCAAAAACTTTCTGTCATCCCTAATTCTTAACAGTTTTTCAACTAATTATTATGAAGTCTTGTTATAAGAACTCAGCTGTGCACCAGCTTTTAAGAAAACAGATATTATCAAATAAAGTCAACATAAAAAACATATTTTTAAGATTCAGCATCTACTCTATGTGGACACTTACCAGGATTTATAAAACTGTGGAAATCTGCTATAATACCTTCTTGGAGAGAATATTTAACACAGCCTATTTCACAAGGGAGAAAGCGCTGTTCACAATGAGGAGGTAGCTCACCATGGCTAAAAATGTTCAAAAAATAAAAAATGCCTCCAAGGAGAGCTAAAAAAAAAAAAAAAAAGACAAAACAAACAGATGAGTCCCAAATTTACTTCTTAACAAAACAAAAGTTTTAGAACCATTTTCTTTGTATTCCTATATTCCTACATGAGTTGGAAAAGAGAAAACTAATTAAGCGTAGCAGATAAACGAATGAAAATTTTTATAATTACAGTTATCAGGGATTGAAGTACAGTAGTAACCACTCTTTGCATGAAGCCACCAAATGATTCAAACTTGCAACCAGCTCTACACAATTTAGCTATACATAAACCCTGAATCTCAGGAACACCTGGAGAAAAGCTGTGACCCATATTCAACAAATACAAGGGTTTGGGAAATAAACCAGGTAGAAGCAGTGTAGAAAAAAACTGATATAAACTATCGGCAATTTAGTTCACTCTTTCTTTACTTTTTACTAATATACACCAGACCACCTATAATTTCTCTACAGGAAGAAAGAAATGTGAGGTGGTGAGAAGGGTCTATTCAGAGGACTTGCCACATTTAAGACTGTTAAAAGCTGATTAATCTTCAACAAAGTCAGAACACAATTAATGGAAACAGCCAGAAGGAACAGCAAGGACTGGTATTAGCTATGTTCCTCTCTAGGCTAGCTTAATAACTCATCTTTAGCATTATAACTTAAGTGTATTCAAGTGTCTAGCTATCAACACTTAAACCAAAAAAGTACATTTAATAACATATGAAGTGGTAGAAATCGAGACCAGATTTTTGTAAAATAACTCTCCAGTGCTATTTCAACAAATGTAAATTACCTGATCTTTCACAACTTTAGCATCATCGTGTTGGAACACTTGTAGTCAATTACTTTGAAATGCAGGATTAAAATAAACAGAACATATATTTACTCGGCAATATATCGTAGTATTTTGAGCATCCAAATTTACCTAAGCAAAACATTTTCGGATTACTCTACCTTGATCACTTTTCAGAGACAAGCTGGCCATATCCGGGGGTGAGACACTCTGCTTTGGCACGAGCATGCCTGACCTCCTCAGCGGGGTGGAAACAGGTTTCTAAAGAGGAAGGGAATGAGGGACCGCATGTCAGACGCTTGCTGGGCGCTGTACACCATGCACTAAACTCGGCAGAACTGCAAAACCGCCCGCAGGTTACTCAGCCAACGAGCGCAACGAGTAAATACGCACATCTGTCAAGGCACCAACACCAAAAGGCAGACGGCAGCAAAACCTATAAATATTCCGAATCAAAAGGTGAGCGGTAAATAACCAGTTCAACCACCGCTGACTCAATGAAGCATACGCACAATATGGCTTCACTCTCAGGACAAACGTCTTATAATAAAGTAAAAAAAAAAAAAAAAAAAAAAGCTCGCAAACATAAGTACAAATTCAACTGATTAGAGCTTCTACTCAAACATAAATCCACAAAATAAAAATCTCCCAAATCTAAAGCAAGCGAAGCTCCTCTGAATCTCCATCCCGCATCACCGTTTGAGATGCGACGGGAGAAGGAAGGAACGCCCAGGGAAGGGGAGACCCCACAACCGCCCCGCCTTTTCTTCACACAAGTCAGCAAGAAAACAAACTGCAGTACTTTAACATTCCACTTACACAGAAACTTACCCAAATAAACTCTATCCAACTCTTACGTGTAAAGCGCACAAAAATTCACCAAAATCTGCAAGTCTTTATTTCAATATTTTAAACAACGCAGCTAGCGTGGTATCAGGCGTCATTGAAAAAGACAAGACGGTCCAAACTACCGTTAAATATCCGAAAAAAGGTTCTTTAATCATAACGGAGTCGGAAAGGGCCCTCAGGGGCCATCGAGTACACGCCCCGACCACCAACACCACCCCCCCCCCCCAGCCGCGCACGTTTACTGGCCGCGGGCTTCCCAACAGGGACGCCGGCCTCTCCGCCCCGAGCGACACCTCCTCGGCCCCTCACGGAGCCCGCGGGGCTCCTCACAGGGCTTCCGACGCCGGGACGAGAACGGGAAACTCCCCTGCACTGAGTCCCGTCACCCAGCAGTCTGCCTTCAACCTCCCCTCCGCCCGCGTGCCCGGCAGGCGGCTCCTCGCTGGCCACCTTTACCTGCTTCTCCGAAGGCCTGGCGTCCTTTCCCTGGGCAGCCCTCCACTCTCGAGCCATTTCTGCGTATTTCTCCTTTTCTTCCTCCCTCAGGAGCTGGGGAGACGGAGCGGGAGCCACGGGGAGAATCGGCAGTGAGGACCCAGCGCCCTGGCCCTCAGGCGACGCCGGACATTGCCCGGCGGCAGTCCGCCCCGGGCCGGCACAGGGGCCCCCCTCTTCCTCCGGCAGGCCCAAGGGGTCACCGGCCTCCTCGTGGCCTCGTCCGCCGCCGCCTCGCCCTCGCACCTGCCCAACTGCCCGGCCCTCGCTCACCCCCTCCAGCTTACCGCCCAGTCAGCGGAGCAGTAGGGGATGGCATCAGCCACGCGAGCCACGGGCAGGCCTCGGCCCCGGAGCTCGGGGATCTTCTCCTGCACAAAGAAATAGTAGGCATTCCGGCTGGCCTTGCGGTTCGGCATGGCGAGCGTGCGCAGACCTCGACGCCGCCCGGAAACCGCACAGCCGCCGGCGCCCTCGCCGGGCTCCCGCCCTTAGTAACTGAGGCCGCGCCTGCGCGCCGGCCCGCAGCTCTCGGCCAATCAGGGCGCAGCGCGCAGCCGCTGAGACAGACAACAGCGAGACCACCGGAAGACGCCGCTGGCGCGCAGTGGGGGCGGGGTGCAGCGAGCGCGGGCCCAGGTGCGAAGCATTTGATTGGCTGGGATGAGTGGTTGGCTGAGGTGTTGTCACGTGGGAGGCTTGGAGCAATTTAGCCACATTGTTGCGCAACATGCGTCAAAGTAGATGGAGAAGAGGAGGACCGGCGAGGGCTTCCGGTTTTGCCGTGTTTTACGACTGTAAAGGGCCTACTGTGTGCTAGGCACTGTGCAAGATATTGGGTGGGGACAGAGTGAGGAACACAACAAACAAGATCTCTGCCCTCAAGGTTGCACTCCACTGGGGAGAAAAGGACCAAAATAAGTGAATCAACCCAGGCGGTTTGGTTTGGTTTTGTTTTTCTGCATTCTTAAATAACATTGTTGGAAAGAATATGATTTCTTTTAATGCGGTTTTTAATAAGTATTAGGAAGGAAACACAGAGGCTGAGATTTAAAATAAAGTCCTTGAATAAGTTTTATAAATTTCCTTATAAAGGTCTGGCTCATTTTTTGTTAGTTTTATTCTTAAACTATATTTGGGACTACTAGGAAAACTTTCTTTTTTCCATTATATTTTCCAATTGGTTACTGCTGGTGTGTAGAGAAGGTGTTGGTTTTAATGTTAGTTTTGTGTATTTCGCCCCCCCTGCTGAACTCTCAGATCGGTTCAAATAGAGCTGGTAGATTCTCTTGGATTTTCTAGTTATATATGCTTCCCAGAGAAAGTGCGTTCTGTATTCAGTTTATTAAGTATGTATATACGTGTTGTATGTATATGTTTTAAAATCAAGAAAGAGATGAAATTTTAAGTGCTTTTTGTGCATCTTTTCACATGACCATATGGTTTTATCCTTTAATTTGTTAATAAGTGATATCCCTGTTTTTTCTAATGTTGAAGCATCCTACCATTCCTAGTATAACCTCTTCTTGATTGTGAGGCATTGCTTTATTTTTTTAAGCATATTTAATATAGAAATTTTGCTTCGTTGATTGGAGTGATGTCGAATTATGGATATTTTTGTGCTATCCTTACAAAATATTGGTATCAGTGTTGTCATAGCCTCATAAAATGAACTGCCATCTTTTTCTCTGTTCACATTGAACAATAGATGGGAATTATCTATTCCTTGACAGTTTGGTAGAACTTACTAGTAAAACTCTTTGATCCTACTATTATCTTTGGAGAGTGGGGTTGACGTTTGATTACCATTTCAATATTTTGTATGGTTATTAGTCTTGTCAGCTTTCCTAGTTTTCCTTCAGCCAATTTTGGTAATTTATATCTTTTTAGAAAATTGTCTATTTCATTTAGGTTTTCAAATATATTGGTATAAAATGTTGGTGAGGATGTGAAGCAACTAGGACTTTCATACATTAGTGGTGGGACAATTGCATGACAGTTTCTTATAAAATTAAACATATACTTACCACAGGACCCAGAAATCCCACTCATTTAGGAGAAATGAAAATATATATCCACACAAAGACTTACACATGAATTTTCATGGCACTTCTACTTAAAAGAGCTCCAAACTGGACAACCCAAATGTTCATTAACTGATGAACTGATAAACAAATTGTGGTCGATCCATAGTTTACTGTTACCCAGGAATGAAATGGAATGAACTATTGATATTCAGCAGGGATGAATTTCAAGATAATTTTGTTGAATGAAGAAAGGCATGTATAAAAGAATACATACTATATGTTTCAATTTATACAAAACTTGAGAAAAGGCAAAACTGTAATTATGGAAATCGGATCAGCAATTACCTTGGGCCAAGAGGTCGGGGAAGGAATTGACTGGGAACTGACACAGGGGACCTTCTGAGTTGGCAGAAATATTCTGCACCTTGATTGTGGTGGTAGTTACAAGTGGTAAGTGATATATAGTTGTCAAAATTCCTCAAATAATACACTTAAAATGTGTGCATTCTAATGTGTGTAAATTATACCTCAACAAAGGTGATTTAAAAAACAATGTATTGGCGTAAAAATAATATTTGCTTGGAATTTTAAAAAAAATATATTTTCTAATATTGCCTCCCCTATTCATTCCTAATGTGATTTATACCTCTTGTCTTTTTACGCCCTTAATACTTGCCAAAGTTCATTTTACTGATCTTTCCAAAAAAACAGGTTTGGGTTTATTGATGAACTTGACAGTTTTCCTTTTCCTTTTCATTTCTGCTTTAAGTTTATGAATTCCCTCTTTCTACTTATTTCAGGATATTTTTGTGGTTCCTTTTCTAGTTTCATGAATGAAAAGCTTCATTCAATTATTTTCAGTTTCTGTTTACTGTCTTATTCTTCCTTTTTCTGTTTTAGTTGGATTGATCAGTATTTTTTCCTCTGCTTTCTCTTCCGCTAGTTTCAAGTTATATATTCTGTTTTGCTTCATTCAGTGGCTACCCATAAATTTTTAAGATACTTGTTTTAAAACATTTTTATAAAAATTTATACATTAATAGGTATTCATACCCACTCTTCCCAAATAGAAGTTGTTTAAAAAATTATTGCTTCCCCCACTTATTCTCCCAAACCCCTCCTCCACCACCTCACTTCCATTTTCCATGGTGATACCATTTTGGATTTTAGTTCCAGGTTGCCTTTTTATAACAATGTTGAGACATGATTGAAGTACAATAAATTGAATACATCTAAAGCATACAATTTGATGAGCTGTAACATGTATACAGCTGTAAAACCATCACCACCATCAAGACAATGAACATATCCACTCCCAAAAGTTTCCTCACCATCCCCTTAGGCTGCTTGAAGTTGCCCACAGTTCACTGATGCTCTGTCATTTTTTCTTTTGGTCTTCTTAAACTGTGTTTCATTTTGCAGTTTCTATTGCTGTTTCTTCATGTTTACTAATCTTTTCTCCCACAATGTCTAATCTGCTATTAATCCCATCCAGTGTATTGTTTTGTATCAGATCATTTAGTTTTCATCTCTAGAATTTGATCTGAATCTTTTTTATACCTTCCATATTTCTACTTAACATGATCTATCTTTCCTCTACCTCCTTTAACATGGAATGTAGTTATAATATGGAATATAGTTATAATAAGTATTAAATGTCCTTGTCTACACATTCCATCATCTGTGTCATTTCTGGGTCTGTTTCTACTGATTGATTTTTCTCCTTATTATGGGTTGTATTGTCCTGCTTCTTTGCAAGCTTGGTAATATTTTATTAGATGACAGTTGTAAAATTTTACCCTGTTGAATGCTCCATATTTTTATATTCTTATGAATATCCCTGTGCTTTGTTCTGGGACAGAGTTATGCTATTTGGAAACAGTTTGAGTCTAGTTTCTCCTGCATTTGAGGTTTGGTTTTATGCTTCATTATTCAGAATCAGAGCAATGTTTAGGAGTAATTTTCTGCTCTGCTGATATAAAAGTCTTCTGAGGACCCTGCCTGACAACCCATGAATTTGGAGCTTTTCCACTTTGGCTGATGGAAACACAAACTATTTCTAGCCCTGTGTAAATTTCAGGGATTGTTCCTTCTAATCCTTTTAGGTTGTTCTCTCCCTGGCACCGTGTAGTTTCCTCCCACACAGCACTGATAAGTATTCTGCTGGAGCTTCAAGGGAGATCCTCAGCACATTTCCAGAGCTCTTTCTTTGCACTGCTCTCTATTTTCTGGTACTCTGCCCTGTAAACTCTAGCCACCGTGGCCTACCCAGACCCCCAATTCCATTTCCTTGACCCAGGGAGACCACGGGGCTCAGCCTAGGTTACCCCTCTTGACGCTGCATTCTGCGCACTCTCTCCAGGCAGCAACCTGCGGCAATCCCGGGCTCACCTTGTTCATTTCTCTTCTTTCAGGGATTACTCACCTCTGCTCCCTGAAGTCCAGCATCTGAAAACATTGTTTCATATATTTTGACCAGTTTTTCAGTTGTTTGAGGCTGCTGAATAAATTCATTCCCTGTAACTCCATTTTGGCCAAGATTGCTTTATCTTATTTTAACATTTTAAAACAATATTTAGATTTAACTGCTAAATATTCAGATAGGTGATCAGGGCAAACCTCTCTGAGAAGGTGCTGTATAAAATGAGAAAGGATGAAAAGGAAAGGAGCTAGTCATGTAAAGGATTGAAAGAGAGCGTTCCACACAGAGGGAACAGCATAGGAAAAGGCCTCAGACAATAAGGAGCTTGGTGTATCTTCAGTTCAGATGGAAGCCTGGCTGTAGTGTATCCACTCAGGTGGAGAAAGGCACATGCTGAAAGTGGAGTGATCAGCAGGGCTTTGGGGGTGGCCAGTGCCAGGGGTTCAAGTACTACTGTAAGTACATAGGTAGTCATTTAAGGGTTTTAAAAAACACATTATGATATGGTTTACAGTGTAAGAAGACCAGTCTTGATGCTGTTTGGACAATAGGTTCAAAGCAGCAAGAGTGGGCATGGGGAGATGAGTTAGGGGGCCCTTCAGGAGCTTATGTGAGAGATGATGATGATCTACGACACAGAAGCAGCAGCAGACACTGAGAGAAGGACGGCTTCAAGTTGTACTTTGTGGAAAATAGAACTAGCTGACGGGTTGGATGTGAAAGTGAGAGAAAGGGAGGAATCCTAGGGTTTTGATTTGAGTAACCCAGTAGCAAGTGGAGTCTTTTTCTAAAATAGTGAGGACTGGGAAGGAGGACCGTGCTAGTGCTAAAGAGGGCCCAACACTCCTGTAATTTCTATTACCTCCTCCTCTCCTTTGATACAACTGCCCTTTTTTTAAAGATTGGCATCGGAGCTAACATCTGTTGCCAATCTTCTTTTTTTTTTTCCTTCTTCTCCCCAAAGTGCCTTCTTCCCCCCCAGAGCACTGTTGTATATTCTAGTTGTGAGTGCCTCTGGCTCTGCTATGTGGGACGCCGCCTCACCATGGCTTGATAAGCAGATCCGTGCCCAGGATCCAAACCAGTGAAACCCTGGGCCACCAAAGCGGAGTGCAGGAACTTAGCCACTTTGCCACAGGGCTGGCCCCAATACAACTGATTTTTTTTCAGTCCCACTTAAGTAAAGTCTTACATAAATAGAACAGTTTTTCCCTCTTTAAAATCAGATTTATCTTCCTATTCAGAAGTTCTAGAGGGTGGCAGGTTTTGCTTGGGGTGTGTATGGCAGGGGGGCCAAGAATACAGTTATGGATTGTTAACTTGAAATGCCTATTATCCATTCAAGTGGAGATGTCAGACAATTGGCAATCTAAGACTGGAGTTCTGGGCTGGAGATGGAATTTAGAAGTCAGCCACATAAAGATGGTATTTAAATTCATAGAAACGGATTAGGTCACCTAGGGTAAGAGAGAAGAGAGAAAAGAAGGACAAAGGACAGAGGCTTGAGGAACACCAGCATACAGAAGTCAGTTAGAAAAGGAAAAACCAGGGGCCGGCCTGGTGGCACAGCAGTTAAGTTCGCACGCTCTGCTTCGGTGGCCTGGGGTTCGCCGGTTCAGATCCTGGGTGCAGACATGGCACCACTTGGCAAGCCATGCTGTGGTAGGCATCCCACATATAAAGTAGAGGAAGATGGGCATGGATGTTAGCTCAGGGCCAGTCTTCCTCAGCAAAAAGAGGAGGACTGGTGGCACATGTCAGCTCAGGGCTAATCTTCCTCAGAAAAAAAAAAAAAAAAAGGAAAGGAAAACCCAGTGAAGGTGACAAAGAAGGCTTGTCTGCAGCAGCAGGGAGAAACCCAGGGGAACCAAGAGAAGTATTGCCAAGAGGAAGTGCTTCATTCATTCAACAAATATTTATTAAGAATCTACTGAGTACCAGGCTCTACTTTACGCACAATGATAAGTTGAACAGAACAAAACTTATAGTGAGGAAGGCAAGCAATAAAGAAATAATTATGTATATCATAAGATGTCTGAACATCTTATTGGACAATAAATCCAATGAAGAAAAATACTGCAGGATAAGGGAATAGAGACTGATGGAGGGGACAATTTTAGGGTGGTCATAAAAGGCCCTATTTGAGGAAAGGAAATTTAAGCAAACGCTGGAAGTCAACCAAGAAGATGTCAGGCAAAGAGCATCCCAGACACAAGGAATAGCAAGTGCAAAGACTCCAAGGTGGGCGCTTGTTGGGTATGTCTGAGGAGCAGCAGAGCAAGTCTGGCTGCCTTGAAGTGAGTGAGGGGGAAAGTAGAGAGGGTTTGGAGGGGAACTAGGGCCAAAGCTTATGGGGCTTACAAGGCCCCCATCCAGCCTTCGGATTTCATTCTAAATGGTGAGAAGCTTTGCAGCTTTGGATGCCTTCTCCTTTTTTTACATGACGTATGAAGTGTGATTTTCAGCTGAGTGTGATGAAAACCATCCAAGAAGACATAGGATTTTAGGAAAATGTTTTCCTAATGCTAGTTTTTTCCTGATGCTAGGTTAAGCTAAGGCCCTGACATTGTTCAGAGTGCATCCTGAACCTGTGCTAATAATGAAAGTAATGGTAGCTAACATTCGCTGCAAGCAACTCTGTCGGCTTCTCTGCTAAATACTGCACAAGGGTCATCTCCTCTCTCCTGTTCACAACAACCCAGGGAAATAGATTCTGTGATCATCCCTATTTTGCAGAATGGGAAGTTGAGGCTAAAGTGGTAGAATGACTTCCCAGGCCGCACAGCCCATGAATGGCTGTGACCTCTATGAGATCCTTGCTTCTTTAACACTCTTATTCTCAAGCTTTTCATTATAGATGCTTAAGGATGTTAATACATGATGTTTTGCCAAAATAAAAAGGGGAATTTCCAAGTTCCCCATCATCTCTAGATATTGCCTGAATGCACAACCGCATTCTTGAGTAACTCAGCGTGAAGTCTGGTTGATTCCTCCTGCTTGCTCAGTCTATACACATGCAACCTCTTGTCAGGTCATGAGGATTCCACCTCTTGGGTCTCCCTGTAATGTCTCCCTTACTTGTTTGCTTCCCATTCCTGCTGCCCCAGAGCCTACTTTTGGTGCCTGTTCCTTCTGGGGCTCTTGTAATGAGCTCTCACATGGAAGAGGCCTCTGCTTGTTGCCTCTCTTCCCACCAGTACATCCTCCACCCTGTGACCAGAACAACTTGGCTGAAACACAGATCTGATTGTGTTCTTCTGCTTACAAATCCTCATGAGTGGTCCACTGCCTGTGGAATTAAGTTCAGACCTGGTAGCCTGGCTCCCCTTGGTCTGACCTCAGCCGACCTCTCCGGCTTCGCTGCTGCCTCTGCCTCTGCCTCTGTGAAGCCAGCTCCAGGCAGCACGCCCCACTCTCACCTCTGCCTGCTGCTCGTGCATCTGCACTGCCTCCTGCTCCATTTCTGCTTTTAGAAATTCTGCCCAGAACATGTTTAAGACTTAGCTCAGGGGTTACCTTTTCATGAAGAGATGTCTGACCAGCACTCCTGATGGGTACTTCACCCCTTTCCCTTTGCTCCCCCACCATACCTGGTACACGTCCTGACATAGACCTGTCACACTGTCACACATAAGGACCAGACATCTGTCTCTCCCCTGCACCAACACACACACATGGCTACAACTCAGCTGTAAGCTCTGTGACATAGGGGCTGTGACTTATTTATCTTTGAATTCCTATTCATCTGGAGTTTCTAGACAGCATAGTGTCTAGAATATGGTAGGCAATCACTAAATCCGAATAGAATAAATGAGTGAATTCAGGGGAGAAGAAGACACGATGAGGAAAAGGGAGGGATACCTTGGAACAGTTTGTAATGAATTAGCCAAATATATATTAATCACCTCTGTGTGGAAGGCACCCACTCAGAGTTGGGGTAGGGGTACAGAATTAACACTTTCATGAGAGAGCCTCAGCCCACAACTCCAACACAGAGGTCAAGGCTGCTGTTGTCTTTAACACTGGCTTTCCAGAGCCCAGGAGTGAGTAGCTTCCTTTCATGATGCTCAGTGTTCTGCCTTTTTGTTCCAGCTCCCTTCCCTGCCCATTTTCTGGGTGAGGTCATCGATGACATGCTTGTTCCAGCTCACTTCCCTCCCTTAGGTGCCCTCTTTGACCTTGGCCAGAGGAGAAGTCCTCAAGGAGAATGCTTGGGGCTGAGAAGCAATCCTCTGGCTTAGTCACAAAGACCTAGTGCCTAAGGCTGTGATAAAATACAGGAAGCCAGGCCCCTTTCATCTTTCCCCCTTTGGCCTGAAGGATGCTGCTTTACTACTGGAATCTGCCCTGCTGCTCCTTTTGGGGGCTGTCAATGCTGTTCTGGTCTCCAAAGGATGCTAACATTGAAACAAAAGAAACATAAGCAAAAACCAGAGACAGGGCTCCTAAAAGGGAAGCAGCCTTACTTCATCTCTGGCTCTGTAACTCACAAAGAAATTATAGGTTGAACTATCAGTAAGGGCTCCCAGGGCTTTAACTGCTCAGAATTAACTTGATTAAATGCTCATGATTGAGACAGAATGAGAGCAGGTGTACATTTGGGGGCTTTGGCTAAAAATATAGGCCTGACAAAACACTTGTCATTCCTTCTTTGTGCCTCTCTCCTTCCTCCAAGGATGTCCCAGAGACTGAGTAAATTGTGGCACAGCTGTAGCTTTCATCCAGCAACTTTTTCTACATTGTAGAAATATTAGAGCACATAGAAAATTATAAAGAAAATAAAAATAAATGACAGTCTTACCCAGAGATAACCATGTTACTCTTTTGTTGTTTCCATTGTCTCTTTTAAATGCATTTTCTATATTTGAGACCATGTTCTAAATATAATTTTATGCTCCTCTATAATTGTATGCTCTTTTTTTCTGCACATTGTCTTTGGATGGACCTCTGCTGGGAAAGCATTATTAGCGAGCTAGCTCAAGGGGAGTCCGCCCCCTGGTGGTGGGGTCTGGCCTCAGGATGGGGCAGGCAGACAGCACCTAACTCAGCGCCCTGCACCCCCACAGCTTGATCTGAAGCCTGAGACAGCAGGTTCTTGGGTTAAATCAGCTTCAAGTCTGTGGAATTTTAAGCACATTCTGCCAATCTTTTACTTATTATATACCTACCACTGTTCTTGGCAGTACAGCTCTTTTTATTTTTTGGCATCATGCACTTTACATTTGCATTTCCTTTCTTTAAAGCATTTTCTTAATGAAACAATTTATTCCTCAATATGAAAGAGCTTTCAGATTGAAAATGTTTCCAGTTTCCAGTATAGGGTGCCTAGAGTCTCCAATATTTTTTTCTTTTTTAGTTTCTTGCTTTAATTTGGATTGTTTTTTAACTTATAATTTGAAGGTGGTTTCGAAGATATGGGGGATGGGGAAGATAAACCTAAAAGGTAGCACAAGGGAAGGAAAGATGAACAAAACTTAGATAAGAACCACAGTATCTGCTTTAAAGCCACACTTCGTAGATTCCTCCTGGAAGTCAAGATCAGAAGGGGGGAGGAGAAATGTGATGTTATCTTTGTGCTTTAAAAAGACCCACGTTAAGCAGGATTCATGTGCATGCATGCCTGTGTGCCTGCGATGAAATCATGTTTCAAAGAGGATTCAGCTGCATTATATTTATAACCATGTGGTTGCTACCAGCTACCAGCATGTCTCCTGGTGGTGGTTCACTTCTCTTCTCTCCACATCCTAATTATGTTCTGAAGTGTGCAGCTTTGATGAAGCAGCCTGTAAGTCCGCTCCCCCCCCCCCCATCACACACAGTTCCAGCTGTGGCTTCCTGGGAATCCTGCTCTGGTCCCTCACAGGCCTATGTTCTGACGTGTTTGTCTCTGGTTGCAGTAAAGAGTTTGAAGTGTTGAGGATCCAGACCCTCCCTTGGCTGTGAAGAACTAATCTCTCCGTGGGGGTCCTGTCCTATTGGGCCAGAATAAATTGACAACTGAAGCTTAACCAGATCTGAATCTGAGGCTCATTCACAAACCAACTCAACAGTTTCCCAGGAAAACAAAAAAGTGATCAGGTAGTCTTCTTAAACATCAGTGTGCTTCACAAAAACAGACACACAGATCAATGGAACAGAACTGAAAGCCCAGAAATAAATCCGCACGTCTGTGGATGGCTGATTTTCAAAAAGAGAGCCAAGAACATACAATGGAGAATGGAAAGTCTCTTCAATAAATGATATTGGGAAAACTGGACAGCCACATGCAAAAGAATGAAAGTAGACCATTATCCTACACCATACACAAAAATTAACTCAAAATGGATTAAAGACTTGCATGTAAGACCTGAGACCATGAAACTTCTAGAAGAAAACATAGGCAGGATGCTCTTTGACATTGGTCTTAGCAGCATATTTTCAAGTACCATGTCTGACTGGGTAAGGGAAACCATAGAAAAAATAAACAAACTAAAAAGTTTCTGAAGAGCAAAGGAAACCATCAACAAAACAAAAAGACAACCTAACAATTGGGAGAAGATATTTTCAAACTATATATCTGATAAGGGGTTAATATTCAAAATAAATAAAGAACTCATATATCTCAACAACAAAAAAACTAACAACCCAATTAAAAAATGGGCAAAAGATCTGAACAGACATTTTTCCAAAGATATACAGATGGCCAACAGGCACAGGAAAAGATGTTCAACATCACTAATTATTAGGGAAATGCAAATCAAAACTACAATGAGATATCACTTCACGCCTTTCAGAATGGCTATAATTAACAAGACAAGAAATAACAAGTGTTGGGGAGAATGTGGAGAAAAAGGAACCCTCATACACTGTTGGTGGGAATGCAAACTGGTGCAGCCACTATGGAAAACAGTATGGAGATTCCTCAAAAAATTAAGAATAGAATTACTATACGATCCAGCTATTCCACTGCTGAGTATTTATCCAAAGAACATGAAAACACAAGTGCATAAAGGTACGTGCACCCCTATGTTCATTGCAGCATTATTCACAATAGCCAAGACTTGGAAGCAACCTAGGTGCCCACCAAGGGATGAATGGATAAAGAAGATGTGGTGTATATATACCATGGAATACTTCTCAGCCATAAGAAAGGATGAAATCCGGCCATTTGTGACAACATGGATGGATCTTGAGGGTATTATGCTGATGAAATAAGTCAGAGGGAGAAGGTCAAATACCATATGATCTCACTCATAAATATGAGATAACAACAACAACAAACAATCACATAGAGGCAGAGATTGGATTGATGGTTACCAGAGGGGAAGGGGGGAGGGGGAGGGTGAAAGGGGTGATCAGGTACATGTGTGTGGTGATGGATTGTAATTAGTCTTTGGGTGGTGAACATGATGCAATCTACACAGAAATCAAAATATAATGATAGACACCTGAAATTGATAAGGTGGTAAACCAGTTGCCTCAATTAAAAAAAAACCCAAAATGTTAGTGCTTCAAAAGCACTTGAGGAAGGCAGTTAAATGCAGATTTCCAGGCCCCACCAGAGTTTTAGATCTGTTTTTCAGAGAGCCTGGGAATCTACATTTTGTTTTTGGGGTATGTGAGTGTGAGGAATATTGGCCCTGAGCTAACATCTGTTGCCAATCTTTTTGCTTGAGGAGGATTGTCACTGAGCTAACATCTGTGCCAATCTGCCTCTATTTTATGTGGGATGCTGCCACAGCATGGCTTGAGGAGCAGTGTGTAGGTCCATGCCTGGAACTCAAACCCATGAACCCCAGGCCACTGAAGCAGAGTGCATGAACTTAACCACTACACCACTGGGCCAGCCCTAGGAATCTGCATCTCAGCAAACACTTTAATGTGATTCTGATGCTGGAGGTTCAAAAACCAGACTTGGAAGAGCACTAGGATTTTGGTGTCCTTCCTGCTACCACTACCAATGCAGCAAAATGATACCATTGTTCCACCCTCCTTCTACCTCCATCCCTTAGGCTGCATGTGTTGAATCATTAGGTGCAGCCTTAAAGTTCCTCTTAACCCTCCATCACCTTGGTAATAACATGTGCATTGACAAGGGGCACACACTGGGATCTAGTCCAGTTTAGCATCTCCTTAGGGATGGCCCGGGGCCCCACCCACTCAGGAAGATACAGGCTGGACCAACTCTACCTCTCCAGCTACCTCTCCAGACATGCAGGGTGCTACACAGAAAGCGAATTCCTGGGATGGTGGACAAGGCCCCTGCCTTCTATGATTTACTCTGGCACAAGCTCTTCCCCAAATCCCCCGACTCCTGGTTGATGGACCCACAGGCACATACTCCAAGCACACATTCAAAGCTCACTTCTGTGGGCATTCACTTTCTAGTCCCCATGCACATCTGGGGTCCCTTTGCTCAGTCCACCTTCCATTTCCAATTTCTCAGCTCTTGTGTTTAAGTTTTGTATAAAATACCACGGTTATGTATGTTTAGACATTCCAACTCTTTTATATACTATATGCACATGCCCATGTGTGTGCACACATGCACGCGCACACACCCCGTAAATGGCAGAGCAAAATACAAATACATCATCATATAACCCTCAGGTTTGGATGTCCCTTTTATGGTGCAAAGGGCATATGCTCTGGAGTCAAAAGACCCCAGTTCAAATCCTACCTCCGCCACTTACTAGCCACCTGATTTTAGAGAAGTTAATTAAATTGTCTGGGCCTGAGTTTCCTCATTAGGATTAAATAAGAAAGCTTATAAAACATCTAGGACTGTGCCCAGAACCTAATAGGAAGCCCACAGATGTTAGGTATTTTTATTTTATTTCTTATTTTTATTTTCTATTTTTGTATATGAAAGGAAATAGTCCTCCAAATTTCTCTCACACAGCATATTAGCCAGGGTTGTTGAATGTAAGCATCTGAAATCATTTCTGGCCAAAGTAAGCAAAGAGGGAATTTATGAGAGGATATTGGGTGGCTCACAGAATTCCCAGGAAGGCTGAAGAGCCAGGTGCAGAAAACGGGCTGGAACCCAGGAGGCAGCACAACCCACGCCACTGCTAAAATCACACCTCGGAGCAGGCTGCTGGCCTGACCTCGCCATCGCTGACCTTGAAAGCTGGATGCCGCTGCCCCTCAGTGCCCAAACCGATCCTCCACCATCTCTGCTCCTTGCCTCACTTGCTCCAGACTCCAAAAGCTCTGAGAGAGAGGGTCCTGGCCGCACCTCGACCTGGGCCTGTAGTCCAGCTGTGGTGGCCGGGGAAGTGGCTCTACACTTTTTGGCTTCCACAGTTGCAATTCCTCAAAGACAAGAAAGGAATTCAGATGCCAGGCAGCCATAAAAGGCCACTGTCCAGACCTGTTCTTGCCATTTCTGACGTCCACATCTCATGCCCATTTCACAGATAGGTTCATTCTTGAGCATGGAGTCCTTGTCTCCAGGAACCTCCCTCAAAGCTACAACCACTGGTTTTCAGAGGCAATTTGATGCCTTGTCTCCTTCCTTTCCTCTACCTAGAATTCCCCCTGCCCCCACCAATCCCAGAACAGCCCAAATCTTGCCCGTTCTTCAAATGCCTATTGAGAAGTTACCCCCTCTTTATTGGGGTGCTGCCCCCCACCCCCCACTAAATCGCTCCTTCCTTTATATTCTGAGGGCAGCTTCTCTGTGTCTCCATTACCGAATTCGCCCCATTTTACCATGAATATATGTCATACGTGTAATGGTCTGACCTTCTTCCCTCTCCTAGACCCAAGATGAGGCTCCTTAAGGGCGGCAAGTCTGTCTTACTCATCTTTGTAGCCTTGGTTCTTCGCATCTAGTAGATACTTAAAATACGTTTGTTAAAGCATACGTTTCTCAGTTGTCTCTCAACACACACATTTAGACTCCTTTCCTACACACACGAGACAGATCTATTTAAAAAAACGAAAATAATCCATGTGAATGTGCCCCCAAAACTGTAAAGTGTTGGACCAATGCACTTGATCTTGCCCAAAAGGCCGGGAAGCGATGTGTGGGACACGCAGCCGTCACACTGTTTGTTTCACTTTAGTTTTCCATATTTTCTGTTAAAGAGCTGTGCGCCCTTATTCCACCTCAGAGTGTTGAGCAGGGAAAGTGAGGGCGCGGGATTCCCGCCTCCGCTTCCGATTCCGCGGAGCCTCCGGGTTCCCCGCACTGTCAGAAGGCGCCCGGACGGCGGGCCGGTCCGGCGCGGCGCACGCCCTCGCCTAGAGGACTTGCTCGCAGGGGTGCCCGGTCCCCGCGGCTCCCCGCCCTCCCGCTCTGTCCCTCCCCCCGGCTCAGGCTGGCCGCGGGCACAGGCGGACACCTACTCCCTCCTCCGGGCCCGGCCCCCGTCCGGGCTCGGGGCCTCCCGCCGGCTTCCCGGCGCACTTTGTCACTCGGGCTGACCTTCGGCCGCGGGGGCCCGCCCGGGAGCCAGAAACTTCGGCAGCCCCAGGGCGCGGAGGCGGCGGCCAGCTCCCCCGCGCGGCGGCGAGGCGTGCGGGGCCGGGCGGCGGGAAGGCGCCGCCGAGCGCCGCGCGGAGCCGGGGGCCGCGGCCGCGCGCGTTCCGAGGCGGCGCCGGGGACGCTGGGCGCCCGATCCCGCCCGCGGCCGCACGCCGCCTCCGCCGCCGGGTTACACAGATGCTTCCATTCCTGCTGCTGCCCGCTTCGCTCACTCCTGCGTCTGGATGGGAAGTTGGGGAAAATGGACAGGGTCGTGCTGCCGTGGATTGCTCTCTTCTGGCTAACAGGTAAGAGTCATATTCTACCGAGACGAATAACTTTATATATATTCCCGAAGTGGTAGTTCTCACCTCCCCCCCCCCCCGCCCCCCGTTGTATTTAAAGCTGCTTATCAGGCTGGTGGTAAGTGGGGGAGGGGGCCGTGTGTGTGTGTGTGTGTGTGTGTGTGTGTGTGTGAGAGAGAGAGAGAGAGAGAGAGAGAGAGAGAGAATGATGGGGGAGGCGGGTGAGAAGCCCGATTACAAGTGAGATGGATCGAAATGCAGGTGTTTGACTCATTCGAGATCCAAGATTGTTCTTTCGAACGTGCATTCCGCCTTCCATACAACGGTTCTTCCTCAGTCTTATCCTGAGTTTGTAATGTTGGGAGTCCTGGGAAAAATCTGGCTAGAAAAAAATGAAAGCTCGGAGGAGACTGATTAATTAAGAGAATGGTTTCTGGAGGTGGGGGTGGGGGAGTGTCTCCTAATTCCTTCCCTAGAGAAGCTGGGAGACCCAGGGTCCTCTCTCTGTGGCTCCTGCGGTTGAGGGGCGCGGGGACGGGGACAGAGATGGGGATGGGGGCCTGATTGGTTGTGGAGTTTAGGGCCCTGCTCTCTCTCATTTGGTTTCATTTGGGGAGTGGTCCCATAGTGAGAAGAGAAAAGCCTTCCTCCCCCAATAATCAGGTTTCCCTCCCCCCAGTAAAGATAATTTGCAGAGATATTCAGAAGGCAGGGCTTCTCCCCAGCATTAGAGTCACTGCCTCTAGCTGGGTCCCCGTGTTTCCCCTCCCTTTTTGTGAACTTTCTCCCCACCCTCCTGGGGTCTGGAAAGGCTCTGGCTCCTAACACATGGTCCCACACGATGCTTCTTCGTGGTAGAGGGACAGATGACCAGGCAGGGTGGCCATCCCTGAGAGGTTCACAAAGTAGCCGTGCCTGATGGGGAGGAGGGGTTAGGAAGGTTCGGGTGGTTCCGACTGGGTCTGAGGCAATGATTCAAAGCAGGGTGGAGACAGGTGGAGGCCAAGTGATGGAGGAAAGGAACAGGGATCAGAAAGGTTATGAGGACAAGATGGGGGCAGTGAAGGGCGGGAGAGAAAATGGAAAATAGCACTTAAAAATGAAGTTTTGTCCCCTGTGGGGGCACCATCCAGAAGATTTAGAAAAATCAAGTCAGTAGAAAAAGAGGAACAAGTTTAAAATATCTACAGCAAGTCATTGAAAGAGAGCAAAATGCATTTAAGAAGGGCAAAACCCCGATTGCCCTTAGCTTCAGAATAAGATTATTGATTGCCTCAGTTTTTTTCCTATTCTAAATGCAGGGCCCCTAACACTGGCTCTTGCCCCCTTGCTGGTTTAGGTTTGGGGGGGCACCCTCAGCAGAGTTAGCCTCTTCTCTTGGCTGCTCTGAGTTCATCGCTCCCACATTATTCAAACATGAATCATCTAATTTCAGGGTCTGGCTGATGCCTGCCTCCCGACTCCCCTGGCCTCCCAGCGCCTTCCACCTCATCCTCACCGATGCTGAAAGTCCTTAATTGGCCTCTCCTTTTCAGTTATCATACTCGAGGGGAACGTAGGCCTTGAGCCTGTATTGCTGCCTCCCTGAAGTCAGCTAGGCATCTGGGCAAGGGTCCCTGAGTCAGAAGTGGTCTTCCAGGACCCTGGTCTGTGCCCAAGAAAAGTGCTCTGGGGATTGGCAGGGAGTGCAGCAGAAGGGGAGCAGGTAGCCCTTGCTAGATAGGGTAACAGCTTTTTATGAAATGGAATCATATCACTGGAAGGGACCTCAGGCCATCTAGTTCAGTTCTCAGTTTATAGAAATGGAGGCCCAGAGAGGTGATGTGCACACAGCAAATTTGTGATGGAGCAGGGACTAGAACCTGGTTCTCCTGAACCCCAGGCTGGTCCTGTTTGCACTCTCCTAAGCTGCTTCTGTAGGTTTTTTTGTTGTAGGGGTATTTGTTTTGAGGGGAGGTGCCTGCTTCCATCTGTACCTGGAGAGGCTGTCCCTGCCTGGAAGCAGGCAACAAGTTAGTTATCAGGGCCATCTCAGCTGTCAGATGGCTGGGGCTTCTATGTTCTGCAAGTAAGGCTGGCTCTTGAGATCCCACTGATCGTCCATGGGCATCCCCTGATCCCAGCTTCTGCTTCCCCCTCATCCCATCAAGGCTTGTGCCGCTGGACAGGCTGCCTCTCGGCCTCAGCAAGGTAGAGGAGCTAACAATGGCGGCTGGGGAGGGGGCAGGAGGAGAGAGGAGCAGTCAAGGATGAGATGGAGTCAGACTCATCGTTCACAGAGAAACAGGAGAGGAAAGGTAAGACATTTTAGTCCAGCCCAATCAATGAACTCTCTCTTGAGGGGGTGGCAGAAACGGAGGGAGAAAGGAAAGGACAGATTAAAAATGAGTCAGAGTGCCAGGAAAAAACACATTCATTCTCCCTCCCCCTGCCTTTCTCTCCTCCCCCCTCTCCTTTTCTCTTTCTCCCCTCCCATCCCCCCTCCCGTGTTTCTCTCTTTTAATGCAGGCTGAGCAATTTCTAATCAACCCTCATTTTTTTTCCTCAGGCTGTAGCAGCTCCTTCTTTGTCTTTCATTGCTAAAATTCTGTGTTTCTTTCTGCTATATATTTAGCCTCATGATTTCTTATTGTCATTGTGATGCTGCTTCCTGTAATAGATTGTTTTTGTTGTTGTTGTTGTTGTTTCGAACAAAACAAAATTCTCACCAGCTGCTATTTTAGCAACAGGTGCCATCTAGCAGTAAGACTTGAAGGAGGGTTCGCTCTGCCTTTGTTCCTGAAAATGGATGGCATTTCATCCTTTCCTGGCAGGAGAGGCTGTGGGAAACGCTGGAGCTGTGTTGACACTCGCTGGGAGCAGCAGTGTGTTTTCCTGGGGACTCTTTTGGGTCTCTCTGTGATGAAGATTGCTCGCTCTGTTAGCATGTCTTTTGGCTCTCTTTTGGCTTTCTTCATTCAGTCATCCATTCTACAAGCATGTATTAAATTCCTGTGGTTTCTAGGTATTATGATAGGTACTGAGAATAAAGAGAGAAAAGACATAGTCCTTGCCCTCAAAGAGGTGTCAGTCTATCAGTGACTCAAATGAGTTTTTAGGTAGTTTTGATATGGAGGCAACGGGTCCTGTGATGAGAGCCACGAGAGCCACACAGGTGCTAGGAGAGCATGGAGGAGGCATCCCCGAGCCAAACCTGGGGTGGCGTGGAGCAGCTCTGAAATGAACTGCCAGCCGCGGTAATGGCGGAGTGAAGACATTGGTTCATGCATGGTCAGCTGGTGAGTTACTGCCACGTCCAGGCATTGTGCGGCTAATCGGATGAATAAGCACAGGCCCTGCCTTCAAGGAGCTAACAGCGTGGTAGTGGAGACTGATGGAACTGTGAACACGCAGTTATAGAGACGCCTGTGCAAAAGCATACTGGAGATCTGCACTAAGCGTTGTGGGGTGCCTCGAAGCGACTCCTAACCCAGCCTGCCGCAGGAAGGGAGGTATCCAGGAACGGTTGTTCCCTCGTCTGGTTTGGTTCAGGCGGATGCCTGGTGACTGTATGAGGATAGGCTTGGGTGTGGAGAGTTAAGGTGTTCTTAGCCCTGGTGAAGGAAGAGTTGCTTTATTCTCTTTATTGGAGATTGCTGACACCTCAGCTTCCATGATCTCCTTCCTTGTCCTGCATGCCTTTCAATTTCTCTCCCTCCTCTGTTCTGCTTTCTCCCCGAAGAGCCCTTATTTGTACCAGAGCATCTTCTTTCAACACTTTGTCATGGTTCTCGCCACGTCCCACCATCTCCCAGCCTGCCTCCTTCTCTCTGGACTAGGAGAGGGGGGTTGATTCAGTATCCCCATCACTCTTTCGATTTTAGACTCACATGATTCTGCTGGTTGACTAGTTTGTATAGACTTCAGTATTAGTACTAGTAGTCTCAGTGCAATACTATGCTGGTAGTCTTAGCAAGAACTTAGTGCTTAGTACAATGTTAGTAGTATTAGTATCAGAACTTTGTTAATGGAAGGAACCCTGAGCTGGGAGTTGAAGACTGGCTTCTAGTTCTGTCTCCTCCACAAGGTAACTGGATAACCATGGGATCTGGGTCTTAGAATCTGTTGAATGAGATGACTTCTAAGGTCACTTTCAGCTATAAGATTCTATGGTTCTGAACTTTTCTCCATTTAATTTTGATGAGTTGGAAATCAAAACTAAAAAGTGACTTTCTTTCTTTTATAATTCATTCATTGAAGAGCCATCAGGGACGCCTAGTTTTCTTCAGTATTTCCCTCACCATTAATGACTGGAATGAAAAACACCAGCTGGAAGGGAGAGCTCTTGTTAGGATTTTCAGAGGAACAAACACCTAGTGCTTGGTGGACAGGGCAGGGTCCACTCTGAACGAATAATTGTGGTCATACTGGGGATTGGTAAAGCAAGGCAAACATGTTGGACCAGGTGGATGAATCCAACTCCAGACAACATGGCCCTAGAATGGCCCTTCTAGTCTCAACTTTTTGTTCCAGGACCTACTCCTTCCAACCATTTTAGCTTTTATGCCTCATTTTCCCCAATCAGGAATGTAAAGAAAGGTGTAATGTGGTGGTTGTTTTTGCTTATTTACATGCTCTAGTGCTTTTTTCTGTGTTAAATGGCTTTCATATACATTATCCCTTTTGATCTTTCTAAGTAAGTGCGGCTGATATTACCTATCTATACTCAAGAAGACCAAGGCTCGGAGGGAATAAGTGGCTTGTCCAAGTCCAGGTATCTTATTAATTAAAAGAATATGAAATAGTGTCACTGACTTAATATGACTTGGTTGTTTCAAGTGCCTGAATCCGAGAGAGACATTCTTTTCTAGTTAAGATGAGTCAAACTAGAACTCCTGATTTAAGTGAACATAGATGGTGTCTATTATGGGGTATTGGGTATGAGGCTCAGAGTTCATAGAACTCAGGGAAATATTGCAGGGAAAAGTGAGAAAGAATAGCATTTAGTATTTTAATAAATCTTCAGCCCTACAGGAAAGGAGTGAATGAGGAGTGCTCCAGAGAGGCACAGAAGAGCAAAGGACGTGACCCAGTGACAGCACATACTGCTGGCATGTCAGAGCCCATCTGGTACTAGGGGCTGGTGCTGTGCACCCAGGAGCCACACAGGATGTAGCTTTGGCATATGTATGCTTAAAATCTTGGTCTTCAAGATAGATTTTGGCTCTCTGAAAATGAAAGAAGGCATTTTGGATGACTAGAGTTCTTTATGGGCCAAGAAACAAGGAAGAACTCAGAAGAACACGCTGCTTCTCCTCTTCTCTGCAGCATCTGGAGCCCTGTAGGAAGTGGTGCTCTGAATTAGGAGTGGATCCCTTGCATTCAGCAGGGATCCTGCATTTTCACTCTTCCCATGCCCTTGGCTCATTGGGAGGCAGACTCAGAGGTGGTGCGGGGAGAGAGACTGGGCTCAGACTGACCTGGATTTGAATACCACCTTAATATTTTACCCTATTTTCTTTGGCTTTAAAATGAGAAGCTAACTTACCTTATGATAATTTAAATGAAATTACATAAAACTCCTAGCATAATGTGTGGCACATAGTAGGCCCTCAATAGTTATTATGAACCCCCAAATAAGTATATTAGTCAGCATCTTGATGCAGCAACAAGTAACCCCTAAATCTTGGTAGCTCACAATAGCTAACATTTAGTTCTTGCTCATATTCCATGAGAGCTGCAGTTAGCGGTGGGTCAGCCATGAATTGGCTAGAATTGGTAGACGTGGCTCAGTTCCAAATGTCATCTTATTCCAAGACCCAGGATGAAGGAGCAGCATGCTCTTCTTATGGTGGAGGCCTCAAGGCGGGTTGGGGTAGGGAGCAGAGCCAAAGCACACAAATGCCTTTTAAGCTTCTGCTTGGACATGTCTTATGGCACAAGTATTCACATTCCAGTGGCCAAAGCAAGTCACCTGGCCAAGTCCACAGTCTATGGAGTGGTACTCTGCCTATAGGGAACAAAGCAAGAGTAGGGAGGGAAAAATAACTGGGAACAAATACTACAATCTATCAACTGGGTTAAATCATTCAATAAATGGGTCAAGTACCTACTATGTAGCAGAGTCTTTAAAAGCCTGCAGGGCAGAGCTTGTTATTACTAGTGGAGACAGATGAGTAAATAGGAAATTCTAAGACAATGTGATGTCATTCTCTGGGGTACTGTGAGTGCAGTGAGAGCAAGAAGAAGCTTCTAGAGAAGTGAGAACAGACTAAGTCCAGAAACATAAGTAGGAGTTATTGGAAGGAGAGTGGGATAGAGGAAAGGAAATTTACAAGCACGTGCAAAAGCCAAGAATCAAGGGAGGACATGATGTTTTCTGAAAATTACAAATATTTGAGTATGGTTAGAGAATTTGGTGCTGCAGGAGGGATGGAAGAGATGAGCCCCATCTGAAATGAGCCCTTGTACTTGTGAAATGGCTGCAGAGAATCTTTAAAGGGGTCAGGACAAGGGAGTTCCATGATCAGATGTGCATTTTAGAAATATTATTTGGACTTTGGTGTGGGATGTGGATTAGATGTGGGCAAACTTGTGGAAGAAACCAAGTAGGAGACCTGGAAGAAAGAGAGGCAAGACATGATGAGATCCTGAGCTCAGTGGGGATGAGAGAAGTGGGACAGAGTGGCCAGAGGTGGAGGAAGTAGTACTGGCTTGGCTGGATGTGGAGGTTGAAGAGGAGGGAGTGTCAAAGATGCCTCCAGGTTTCTGGGGATGCCATTTGTGGACGTGAACTAATACAGCAGGAGAAACACGTAAGGGAGGGCAATAAAGGTTCAGTTTTTTGCATTATATTAGTTAACATATAGTCTAAGCTACTATAACAAAGAGACCCTAAAATATAGTAACTCACATAAAATTTCTTTCCTTCTCCTGTAACAGTCCAGATCTAGTGGGGGGTGAGTCTACCATTCCCAACATGTAGTTCCCAAGACACCTCCAGTGATAGGCATTTCTCAGCCAGTAGGAGCAAGGAAAGCAGAAGGCCGAGGCAAGCAGCTTGTCTGTACAGAGGTGACCCAGAAATTGCACACAGCACTTCTCCTTACATACCTTTGTCCTGACTCTAGTCCTGTGGACCCAACTAGCTGCAAAAGAGGCTAGGAAATGTAGTATGTGGCCGGTTTGGCTGGCCAGGTTAAAACCTGGGAAGTTCTATTACTAAGAGAAGGGGACAGTTACATCTCTGTCTACAGAATGTTGAGTTTTAGGAGCTTTTATAACATCCAGAGGGAGAACAGAGTTGTATATTTGGGTCTGGAGCTCAGGTGAGAGATCTAGACTTGAAATACAGATAAGTTGACAAAGGTTGATGAGAGCATTCTTATGGGCGTCTTCTCTGTCCAAATGGCAGGTCCATCCTGGAAGTGTGACCCGCCTGAATGAACCAGGACAGTTTCCAAAGTATCTCTGCCCAGCAGGGTAGAGACTGACCTCTTTTGGTGCTTTGGTCCCATTGGAACAGTACGTAAGCCAGCTGGACATTACCCATGAGCTCATTTCAGATCTCTGGAAGAAGCAGCAAACCAGACAGAAAGGAGATATTCTTCTGGCTTTCATCTGCACAGTGGTGGCAGGGAATAGGAAAGCTTGGCTCAGCTGGACACATGGAACATATGCTTAATGAGTGGCAAGCTCTGTGTGCGCAAGTACCAGAGTTATTGGCAGCAGATAATAACTAGGCCATGAGCAAAGCCCTCTGGGCAAGGACAGCACTGGCTTTTACCATAGCCCCATGGAAAAGGGGGAGATATTGCTGCCTTTTGGGACTCTTGGGGAGAAAACATGCAAGAATGTCATAGGGCCTCAATGGGAAAGCTGGAGAACCGGGCTTAGAAAATATGCAGATACCAAGGGAGTGTCCACTATTCTTGATAAAGTCTTTTTATTTTATTTTTTAACCCAAGTGTGTCGAGAAGATGAATGGTTTCTTTTTCTGGGGGAAAAAGATGCAAGCTGTATTTTCTTTGTCTTTAAACCTTGAGCCCATAGGTCAACATTTCCAAAATGCTTTGCTCCCATCCTGACAGTGCTACTGAGGGATGGGCAAACTTTCCTTGCCTGTCTGGACTATGGACCAAACCTAGAGCAGGTACTCCTTATTCATTTCCTACACTTAGAAAACCTGCTCATCAATTGTCCCTGAAACCACATCTTAGGAAATTGGGACAACATGTTAAAAAGGTGAAGACAAAAGATGAATTTCTTAAACAAGATCTAACTTGAAGGCAGGAAAAGGAAGATTTGTCGTACTGAATGAAGAAAAACCTTGGGAGTCTGAAAGCTGAGATATGCTGGTGAATGGGCAATTCTGAGGTCACATCTCACTTCTGGGACTTGAAGATTAAGGGATGGGTGAGCTTCTCAATTTCTAAAGATGCCTGTCTCTAGCAGTGATCCTTTCCCATGACCTTTAGCAGCAATCTTTGTTTCTCTAAAATGGGGCCAGGCTTATAGATCTGCCTCTCAAAGATGCTGGCAGGAATAGCTTACAACTAGTGGGGAAAAGGAACTTGCTTTGAAAAGAATGAAAGCGCTAACATAAGAACAGCATTGCTGTGGATCCTGCCTTGTTATTTTTGCGAGGACACAGCTCATCATGTCTAGAATCCTTTTCTTTACATGAACTTTGGGGCAGGACCTGATTTTGCCACATGCAGGGAGGCATCGTTTGCACTTGGAGCTGATCTTTCCAGGCTTGGGGTGTGGGTACCCCTGGTTACTAGCTGAGATGGGGCCTGCTGCTCTGAGCTGTCACTCATCACTCTACTTTTGGGCAGCTTTCCTAGTTATTGGCCAGAATCCATTCTCTGCCCTGGGGACCACCTGCTAAGAAAGGCCCTTCAGACTCACCCCCTCATTTGCTCATTCATTCATTGATTCATTCCACCTTTTGTGAGCTTCAGTTATATTCTGTGGCTTTGCTGTATACTCAGGATACAAAGTCAACCAAATCATGGTCCCTGCTCTCAGGGACCTTAGAGGTAAAAACCAAGTTGATATTGAATTCCTCAAGATGAGGGAAATGTTTCAACATAGTGTTTTAAAATATATTTTTGATTGAATTTGAATTAGATAGTTAAGGGCAGTTTTCCTGTGGATCAAGGGCACAATAAAAATGGAAAGAATGGTCTGATGGTCTAAGCATGATGACTTCCTCCTCTGCAAATGCAGAAAACCACCTGTAATCTTCGATCTTCAGCTGTCGTCTTCCCTGTGCCGTCAGTCAGGAAGGCCGATGTTCACACACATGTTCTCAATGCTGTGATCCCTCCCCTTGCTGCACGTCTTTTCTGTCTACTGCTGTCTTCCCTAAGCTGCCTCTCTCCAGTTTTCTGAAATACTTGCTTTAGTTTGTAGGATGAAACATGGATTCTTTCTGCACCTCTGTAAATGTCTTTATAAGACCTTCGAAACACAAGCCCCTTATGGTGTCACCAGTGCCTGGACTCAGAGTCCCAGCGTTCCCGTCATGCCAGCACATACTGTGTGTGCACAATCCACGCTCAGTGCTCCTCTCTGGCTGGCTCCCAGAAACTCCTTTAGTTACATGCCCTGATGTTTCCCTAGGTGGAGGGAATAACATATTTGTAGCCAAAAAATGGAAAATATTTTAGTATGTCTGAAGCGTGCTTGGGGCCAAATCACAGAGAAGGCCTTGTATGCCATCTCAAGGCATTTGGGTTTTATCCTGGAAGGAATAGGGAATCGTTGGAGGCCTTAAAGCAGGACACAGACATGACTAGATATGACTTTTTAAAAAGAATACTCTAAATAGAAAAAATGGGGGAAGTGTATTGGTCTGGAAGTAGGGAGACCCCTGAGGGGGCTGTTATAAAACTGAGGAGGGAATGAAGACCTGTGTCAAGTGACAATAAGAGCTTCGGAGCCAGTCAGCCTGGGTTCAAGTCTGAGTGTCACTTGCTAACCCTGAGATGTTGGGCAAGATATATATATTCTGTGAGAATCAGCTTCTTCATCTATAAAAAGGTGTAATATTACTACATACTTTATAGGATTTTTTGAGAGGATTCATTGAGATACTACATGAATAACACAATTTCTGACACATAGTAAGCATTTCATAACTTACCTGGTAGAAGGAATAGAAACCTGATCTAAGGGGTGACAGTGGGAATAGAGAAGGGTCGAATTTGAGAGACTTAGTGACCAACCGAATGTGGTTAGGGGCAGGGAGGAAATCACCAAAGCTGGTTTCTGTCTGAGGCAATAGGATGGGGGCATGCTAACAAAAGAGCTAGGGAGCAAGGAAGGACCGGTTTATAAGCAGGAGTTGAGGTGGAAAGAGGAGATGATACATGAGGTTTAGACAGGTTTCATTTAAAGTATCTGCTAAACATGCACACGAGGCTTAAGGGAGTTGAGGGTCTGAGACGTTACTGGTAGTGGAACTGTGGGAGTGAATAAGATTTCTTAGATGGAATGCACCAATGAACACTACAAAGAGCTGAAAAATTTTAATTTATTTGCTTGGCATTCAAAGATACTCTTATTAGCTTGTGTAGACTCCAGCATAAGAAGTACTAGGTTTTTGGCATCTGACAAGTGGTGAAATAGAAAGACAAAAACCTGTAAGAGGTAGGACCCAGGCTCAGGACACTAACTTAGCCCCAGGGCAGATCTCTTGGGGATGGGAGACAAAAGACGGTGTTCCCAGGCCAGACCTCACTGTCCACAGGGTGTCAATCTTAGTCCTCGCCCCAATTGGCTACTGTCTTGGAGGGGCCTGCTTTGGGGGTAAGGAGGGGTCCCATGAAAGGTGTTTTTCAAAGTTGGGTGGGTAGCAGCATCACAGTTTCAGATTTGGATCAGTCATGTGTGAGGGGTCTAGGAAACAATACCAGATCCTCAGGAGAAGGGTCAGATAACAGGGCCCAGGCAAGCAGGCTGGAGCTCAGAGCAAGACTTCAGTCCTAATGGGGCAAATGGATTGCAAATCAGGTAGAAACACCATCTAAGTATAAGATAAATACAGGTTGAGGGAAAGAGATGCTGCTCAGTGGGTACAGGGAACCTAAGCCCTCACCTGGAATTCAGGGTTAGGGCCAGAAGAGCATTCTAGACTCCACCCTCCGGTGGAAATGGAGTTCCTAGCAGGCTTGGCCAGAGTTGGGTCAGGGTTGGGTGGCATTCATCCTATGGTTTGAAGCTCATGGAACTAAAGCAGGATTGGCATTTTCAGCTTTTAACTCTTCACTCTTATCGTCCTCAAAGATCTAACAAACTGACATTTCCTTGGAATTTCTAGTCCTGTCCTCTCCAGCTGTCCAGATCTCTCCTTAGCTTAGAGTTCCAGCGTTCCCGTTATACCTGCACAGGTACGCATGCCTATGCATGTGCACACACACATGGGATTACCCTCCATTTCTGACTTCCGGGAGGTACATACGTGGTCGTGCAGTGCCAAGGACACCCAGGCACTGTCACTGGGGAACTCCTAATTACCTCTTCTAGCATTCCTGTGCAGTTTCTGCCTGTTCTGCCCTGTACACGCTCATTGTCTCACCTAGCTTTAGCTCATCTGTGCTCACCTAGCTTTGGGTTCATAGTTTCACAGAAGTCAACAGACTGTTCTTGACAGCAGCAGCAGCAACTACATTTATTGAGTGCTTACTATATACCATATTATCCTAAGTGCTTAGGATAAAATCTTATTTAACTCTCAAACAATTCCATGAGGTAGTTACAATTACTATTCTGGTTTTACCAGTGAGGAAACAGAAACTCCTAAGAGTTGAGTAATTTGCCTTGGGTCATGCAGCTAGGAAGTGGTGGAGCTTGGATTCTAATTTAGGACTGACTCCCAAATCCATGCCTTTAACTATCATGCTATAAAAAGGTAGATGTTTTTGAGAACGTATTTCCTTATTCTTTGGAGCGTGAGTTTATGTGTATATCATAGAAAAGCTGAGAACTGACTAACGTCTGTTAATAATTAAGGGAGTCCAATGGCTTGGTCAAGTGGCTAATCTCATTAACAGAGAACAGAGCTGGGAAGGAGGTGATTCTTAGTAATTATCTAATGAACAAAACCCCATACTTAACTCTCTCAAAAAACAAAACAAAATCTCCTATAACACTTTTGTGTAGCACCTGCTTCCTTTGCTGGTGTTATTTATCCTAGAAAGGCTAGGAAATGTGATTTCTCAAGTAGAGCCTGAATGGGTAGCAGAGAAGAAAGGTGGTGTGGTCAAGAACACAGCATTGTACTGGGAACAGTGCCTGTGGTTGGTTATCTAGCCTCAACCACTGCTGACTGAAGTCACTTCACCTCTCTGTCCCAGTTTTGTTACCTGGAAAATTGGGATGTAAATAAGGATTTGAAGAAGAATTACAAGGCTAAAAATTAATGCAATATAATTTAGGGAGAAACTGTAAAGAAATGTCTTTTCCTAATCCAGCCGTGTGTGTGAGTCAGGGAGCGTGGAATTAGCCACGTGGACATTCAGGGATGGTGCGGGGAAGCAGTGGAGCCTGCGAACTGAGGCGCTTCGGTGAGCTTCCAGAGGGGAGTTATTTGCCCCTCGATGGAGCTGATCTGTGTAACCTGGCTGTAATCAAGGCTGTTGGTGGTGGATGGTCATCAAGATTAAGGAGCCTCAAAATGAGAGGTGGGGGAACAGACGGGAACGGTGAGGGCAGATTAGTATTGCATATCTCCTCTCTGCCGGTCACAGTCACAGTGCTCTGCTCCAGAGTCCCCTCTCTGCAGGCGATCAGTGAGATAGTGTTTGTTAGCAGCCCTGTGAGTAAGGACGAGGAGGCCCATTTTACAGGTGAGATTGCTTGCGAGGCTTCATGAAGGCCTCACCATTAGCATATGGCCAGATGAGATTCAAAGCCCCATCTATTTGCTGTCAATGCTATTGTATTATACCATGCTATCTATGACATGTTTAGCTAGTTTTCTCTGCAAAGTCCTAGAAATTCCCATATTAATGGTCATTCATTTGCTCATCCATTTCTTCAGTTATTCCATAGGTAGCTGTTGAGTGCTTGCTAGGTTCAAAACTTTAAGATTTGCTAAATCTTACTCTGTTGCATTCACTTCCTAGTTCCACAGAATGCAGAAACCCTTTTCTCCTCACAGGAATTAGAACCTACTTTTTTCATAGTGCTTTTGTTGAAGAGAGGCACTGGTCTGGAAATCAGAAGATGTGAGTACAAATATTGTATCTTGCCCTTGTCAAGGGAGCTTCTACAAAGAGACACTCATAAATAAGTGTATGTTTGAGCTATAGAGTGAGTTTGCTTTGCAGGATATCATCGTGAACTTTGGCAGTAGTAAAGGACAAGAGGCACCTCATGGAAGCTAGTCTTTTCTTGCATGTCTCAAGTCCACCCTGTAATTCTGGGGTGAAACCCTCTGCCTCAAGCTACCTGAAGCTGACTTGGCAGGCTCCTGGATTCAATACAGAACCTCTTTATCATGTCTTTCTCTCCATATTCCTTTCTTCTGCCTTTCATCATAATTCTATTTCCACTTCTAACCTAAGATCAAGCCAAAAACTCTTGACTCTCTCATTCAACTGAGGAAGTTATGTTCTCTTTGCTTGGAATTTTGAGATCTTACCATTGGGTTCATAGAGGCCCTTTGCCTCTCAGACACTCCCCTTGTCTTTCATTCATTGAAATTTCCCTCTCTTTCTTAGACAGCACACCTCAGGTTGCATTTTTTTCACCACTTAAAACTTCTCATCTGCTTTCTAGCCTTTTTTTTTTTTTGATTACCCTTCAAAGCTTTTGAAGTTAGTCTACTGCTTTTGATCTGAGATTCTCCATTTCTCTCAAAGCTTTCTTTCCCCCTTCATCTCTGTCCCCTTTGCTTGGTCACCAGCTGGAAGGGAAGTCACTTCCTCCTGAAGTCACACTTCCTGGCTTCATTGTCCTTATTTATCAAATGTTTATTAACTATAGGCTTCACAAGCCAGGACAGCAAGATAAGACACATTCCTTACATGAGAAGTCTGATGGGGGGGCGGGGTGACAGGCATGAAAATAAGTATTTGCAAAATTATTATAATAAATGTCTAGAGGAGAATTCTGGGGGTACTGGTGGCACAAAGGGAGAAGTCACAGATGGATTATTGGTCAGAGAAGGCTTTACAAGAAGCCTTTGAACTGGGTTTTGGAAAAGTGGAAAGAAATGAGGAAAAAGCATTCCAGAAACAAGGAACATCCTGTGCCAAGACCTAGAGGTGTGAAATAGCATGTTCCACTTGGGGAAACTGTTAGTTGTTTGGAACTCTTGGAGGTTGATGCTCAAATAGAGGTGCTGCAAGAAGTGAGTCTGAGGAGATAAGAGGAACTGGATGATGGAGCACCTTAAAAACCTTGCCAAGGACTTTGGGTTTTATCCTGACAGCCATGGAGGGTGAGTGAAGAGTTTTAAGAACAAGAGCCCTAGCAGTCAGATTTAGAAAGATCACCTGAGAATGTAGTACACTTGGACAACTGCAGGCAGAAAGATAAGATAAGAGATGATTGTAATATTACAAGCAAGAAATCAAGAGGGCAGAAACAAAAACCATGGTGGTGGGGTTAAAGAGGAGGGAAGAAATATTAAAGATGTTAAGAGATCAAGTTGACATGACTTAGTGACTGGTTGGGTATTGGGAGTGAGGGCAGGTTTCTGGACAAGGCAACCAGATGCTGTTAATTGTGGTGGAGAAGAGGGGAACGGACAGGTTAGTGAGATGAGGCAGAAAGGCATGACTGCGTGGTGTGAAGTGAGGTCCAGGCTACGGGTTCCATCTGGACATGTTTATTCTGTTTTGCAGCCATGGCTGAAGGCCTTCAGGTCACAGTGCCTGACAAGAAGAAGGTGGCCTTGCTCTTCCAGCCCACTGTGCTTCGCTGCCACTTCTCCACGTCCTCCCAGCAGCCTGCAGTCGTGCAGTGGAAGTTCAAGTCCTACTGCCAAGATCGCATGGGGGAATCCTTGGGCGTGTCTTCTCCCCGGGCCCAGTCTCTCAGCAAAAGAAACCTGGAATGGGACCCCTACTTGGATTGTTTAGACAGCAGGAGGACTGTTCGAGTGGTGGCTTCAAAACAGGGCTCAGCCGTCACGCTGGGAGATTTCTACAGAGGCCGGGAGATCACGATTGTTCATGGTAATAATGCCTCTGTTCTGAATGGAGGGCATGGGGGGAGGTTAGTGCTCTCTTCCAGACACAAGAGGATGTCAGCCTCTCACCCTTTCCGTCCCTCAGGACTTTCATCTTATGGGAGATGGGAACATCAAAAAAACCTAGCAAATTGCTTGAATGGAATGGTGAGTGGAGGAAGGGTGGAGGGAGCAGAATGTAGAGAAGACCCAGAGGTGAGCTTCGGAAACAGTCTTTCCCGAGACTGACCTCTAGTCTCAGGAGCTCGTCATCAGAACCGAACTGAAATGGATTCTAGTGAAAGAACATTTCCAGTCAAACACCTTACTCCTTGACATGAGCCTTCATGCCCTTTCCCAACTCAGAAAGCAGACTTCCCTCAGAAGTTCTTCTGCTGGGAGAAGGGCTATGTGCATACAAATGACAGAGCCACTGGATGCCACATGCTTCTGTCTCATTTCCACCCTTTCTCCTGCTCCCTAAAGTTTTGGACAAAAAAGGTCCTAAGAGTCTGATATGACCTATTTGATTATTTGAATTTTGAAGAACTCCCGTGAAGTCAGCTCATGTCCACCAGTCCAGAATAATTCTGGAACATGCCTGGCTCTCAGGGGCCTCTGCAGCCTCTCTGAAAGCAGCCTTCTGTTCCTGAAAGTGGCCTGGCACTAGCCCAGTTCCTGGCGGTGCTGTGATGCTCTCGCCTTAGGGATGCTAGTTCTTGTTACTGTTTTGTTGGAGTTTGTTTGTTGTTGCTTACTTGTTTGTTTTCAATAAAGCAAACATCTTGTCAACCGCCATCCAGGTAAAGAAACAGAACACCGCAGACACAGTAGAAGGCCCCTCCCGCCCGCATTGTTCAGGGTTTTGCTTTGGAGAACAGAGCTTTAGGAGTGGGTCCTTCTCTTTGTGATAACAGATGCCGATCTTCAAATTGGAAAACTCATGTGGGGAGACAGCGGACTCTATTACTGCATTGTCACTACCCCTGATGACCTGGAGGGCAAAAACGAGGACTCGGTGGAACTGCTGGTGTTGGGTAAGTGAAAACCATGAGCAACAGTTTCATCTTAGACCGCTTGCACGGTTCGCTCCTCTCCCTCCTCCTCGCTGCGTGTGTTGGCAGGTTGCATACACGCTCTTTATCTTTTGTGCACACATGGGTTTTAGTGTGTGCTCTTTATAAGCAGTAGTTGTATTTGTTATGTCTTGTTTCACTGGAGGTTATGGCCTCCTTTTTAGCATTGTCCTGAATATTTCTTCCTCTTTCTTAGGGTTTTGTTTCCCTGACTTACACTTGCATCTTTAATCCTGATTTCTCTCTGCTCTTATCCTTATCTTTTTATAGTCATGCATCACTTAACAACAGCTATATGTTTGAGAAACCCATAATTAGATGATTTTGTCATTGTGCGAACATCATAGAGTGCACTTACACAGACCTAGACGGTATAGCCTACTGCACACCTTGGCTGCAGGGTACTAATCTTATGGGACCACTGTTGTATATGTGAAATGTAATTCTGCAGTGCACGACTGTATATGCTAATTGTTAAAGAAAATGCCAGAGGCCTTTGAAGCAGGATAAAGACTACTGAGAGATAAGAATTTACTGGTGGGGCTGACCCCGTGGTGTAGCGGTTAAGTTCACACACTCTGCTTCAGTGGCATCGGGTTTGCCAATTCAGATCCCGGGTACGGACCTATGCACCGCTTATCAAGCCATGCTGTGGTGACGTCCCACATGTAAAATAGAGGAAGATGGGCACGGATGTTAGCTCAAGGCCAATCTTCCTCAGGGCTAATCTTCCTCAAAAATAAAGAATTCACTGGTGAGTCAGGATCTCGTGAGACATTGGGAACCCTTCCTCATTCAATTACCTCCACTTTGGACAATCATAGGGAAAGACGGCTGTGAACTGGAGAGTTTAATAATAAAGATGCCCAGCGAAAAGAGCTTCTGGGGAGGTGTGCTCGTGTTTAACTGGAAGGGAAACTTCTTGAAGCCCGAAGTGTCTGAGTTATTCCCAAAGCAAATATATCTAATCTTTATTAATACTAATTTCTTCATGAATGAAAACTCCTTATTTTTGGCTCCTTTTCTTCTTTTGTGGCTTGGAGGAATGTCAGTGAGAGATGACCTCCTTGTATGAAACTGAAAATTGGGCACTTATTTTGTGCTTCATAAATGTTGGTTGAAGAAAACAATTAGAATGAAACATACGTAAATTAAGAAAAGAAACTTTATTAATTGCAGGATGAAAGGTAAACACTTGAAGCCATTTTTCAAAAGAAATGACTTTTTTTGTGACTTCCAATAAACCAGGTGATAACAATTTGGGGGAATATTTAAAGGTGCTTTCTTTTAAAAGCAAATGAGTGTGAAGGTTAATTTTTCCCCTATGGGGGAGGCCCAGTGCCCAGGGAGAAAGTGGAATTTGCTATTTGGGATTTTTAGTTTTACTCTATCATGACTCTGTGACTTCAGCAGATCAACTGTTCTGCTGCTTTAATCTTACAGTTTACAAAATGGGTTAATGTAATAATTATTTATTAATATTAACCCTTTAGTCAATAGTGATTAACCCTTATTCGAGGGTGTAACTTAATTCAAATACATATTCCTTGGGTCCAATATATAAAGCATAACTGCTGTGTCTTGTAAAAGAATGAGAAATATGACAGATATTAAAAAGGAAATAAAAAAGTAAAAGGCTTATATTGACAATGTAAAAGAAGTCAGAGAAATCTGATTTGGGATCTGCTGTGACTCTGTAAATCAGAGGGAATGAAGATAAATTTCTGCCAAATCACACAATGCTAATGGCCGAGTTTGAAGGAACAAGTGGCTCATTGAGCCTGTAATTAGCTAATTGTGAACACAGTTATTTGGCCAGTGCAACAATTTGCAGAGAAGTAATTGCATGTTCAGGAAAAGGAGGCCAGGTAAAAAACACTTTAAATAATTCGGTCCCAGTTCTGCAAGCGTGGGGAAATGAATAGAGGGAATAGGCTTGTTATCTGAGGATGTGCTGAAGTGTGTGAAGGGCGCTCCTCTGGATCAAAACATGCTAAGTAACCTGGGCAAAGATGCTGTCCTCAGGACACGGAGAGGCGGGTGAAAGGACAGCTCAGATGAAAATGGTCACCAAAGGTGGGAGAAAAAATGAAGCACAGAAATCAGTGTTACTCTAAAAAAGAATCATAAAGGAAAAGGGAGGCTGTGGGTCAGCTCATCACAGTAGAAGCAGCAGATCTGTGAGATGAACAGGTACGTGCTAGACTTCTTGGGGAGGAGAAACACGTAAGCCTGCTGTGTTCCACATTCATTAGAAATGTTCAAAGCATGAAATTTGCCATGTAAACTTTTTAGGGCAACACTAGTTGTGTTGGTTATTTAAAGAGTTAGTTTGAAAGCATTTTCTGGGTGCATAAAGTACTGTATTTCCTTTCCAAATGCAAAATTCTGAGTCGTCTTTGTCTTGACCACCCTTCACAGAATTTTTCAAAATACTGTCATAGTTTTAAAAATTCTAATTATTTGGTTATGTCCTGCAGGCCTATTCGTTAGGTATTTGTCTCATGTGAGATCAGGAGAGCAACCTGATTTCTGAGGTCAACCTCAAGGAGATGAAGACCTCAGTGGGGAGATAACTGGGTCAACAGTTTGCTAATTACAACCTCCATGAGGCACTGGTTCAGTCATTGGATTTTGTATGAGGAAGATTGCAGGAACTGGGAGGATTTGGTCTAGTGAAAGGGGACTTGGGAAAGGGAGCATGGGAAGTGTCTGCAGATATCTGAAGTGAAATTGTACAGAAGAGGGGTTGGAAACTTACTCCATCTGTGTGGCTAGATAAAACTAGAACCAGGAGTGGAAGTGACAAGTGGGGAAACCCTCCCAGTATAAAGAAAGAATTGTTAACAATTGGAGACATCTCAAGATGGAATAAGTGTTCTCAGAAGTAGTTATTTCTATGTCCTAAGAGGGTAGAAAATTTCTTATGAATTACTATATCAGGCATCTATGCATAGGAAAGGGTATTTAAGTTACTTTTGAGCTTTACTTCAATTAAAAATCCTTGGAATAAAAAGTAGGTGAACATGAGTGATGTGACTACCTTGGTAAATGAGAAGATGACCTCCTAGGAATTCAGGCCTCATGACAGAGATGAAGGGGTTACAGGTTGGTTATAAGAACATACCAGGGTGATGCTCATTCACAAGGAAGCCAAAAGGAATAAATTGTGGTCTTTTGTAGTAGGTCAGAGTTAAAAGAACTAATACCGCAAGAATGAGAAGAAACTATTTATTCATTGAGGTGAAATTGGTATATAACATTATAAAACTTTCAAATGTACATTACAATTTGATATTTGTATACAGTACAATGTGATCACCATCATAAGTCTAGATACCACCTGTCACCATATATTTGACCGCCTTCACCCATTTTGCTCACCCCACAGCTCCCTTCCCCTCTGGTAACCACCAGTCTGTTCTCTGTATCTATGAGTTTGTGTGTGTTTGGTATTGTTCCTTCGTTTGTTTTGTTTTTTAGAGTCTACATATAAGTGAAATCATACAATATTTGTCTTCCTCTGTCTGTCTTATTTCACTTAGCATAATACCCTCAGAGTCCATCCATGTTGTCAAAATTGGCAAGAATTTTTAGAACTGAGTAATATTCCATTGTGTTTGTATACCACACCTTCTTTATCCATTCATCGATTGATGGACACTTAGGTTGCTTCCATATCTTGACTATTGTAAATAATGATGCTCTGAACGCAGGGGTGCATATGTCTTTTTGAAATAGTGTTTTTGTATTCTTCAGATGACGACCCAGAAGTGGAATAGCTGAGTCATGTGATAGTTCTATTTTTAATTTCTTGAGGAACCTCCATACTGTTTTTCATGGTGGCTGCACCAATTACATTCCCACCAACAGTGTACGAGGATTCCTTTTTCTCTACATCCTCTCCAACACTTATTATTTCTTGTCTTTTTGATAATAGCCATTTTGACAGGTATGAGGTGATGTCTCACTGTGCTTTTGATTTGCATTTCCCTGATAACTAGAGATGTTGGACATTTCTTAATGGGTCTATTAGCCATCTGTATGTCTTCTTTGGAAAAATATCTAGTCAGATCCTCTACCCGTTTTTCAATCGGGTTGTTTGGTTTTTTGTTGTTGAGTTGTGTGAGTTTTTTATACATTTTGAGTATTAACCCTTTATCAGATATATGATTTGCAGATAGCTTCTCACAAGGATGAGAAGAAACTACTGGTGGTGGCTTGTAGGAGTTGAAACTTTTGCTCCTCTTGGAGATGATCTCAAAATGGAGAGCAGAAAACTGGGTGGAATTTCAGATGACCAATTAAGAAGAAAGATGAGTTAAAGGGATAAATTAGAGGGAAAGTTAAGAAGAATTTAGTTTTCTCAGTATACTCACAAAGATGAAGATGAAAAGTTGATAGAGCAAGATTGTGGTGTCTTATATGTCAGACTAAGTTTGGACTTCATCCTGAAGACACTGGGGAGCCATGAAGAAACCTTAACAGAGGAATGAAACTAGACCTCTGGGTCAGAACGATGATCATCAGCAGGGCAGACAGTGCATCAGAGAGGAGTGCTGGAACAAAGGGATCAGTTTTGGGGCTGCTGCAGCAGAATGAATGAAAAGGTATGAGATTCTGAACCAGAGTAGTGAATCGAGAAGAGACAACATAGAAACCCTTCTGAGATGGAAGTGATGGATCTTGGTGACTGATGTATAAAAAGACATGAGAAACAGATGAGTTAAAGGGACACCATGATATCTAGCTAGCTGGGTAGCCAACTGTTCCATCATCTAAGAGAGAGGACACAGGTTGGAAAGCAGGTTGAGGAGGCAGAAGAATGAGTTTGGTTCTTGCCATGTTGAATATGAGAGGCCTGTGGGACACCAAGGTGGAGATATCTTGCTGACAATTAGAAATGTAGGTCTGGAGCTCAGTGGAAAAGCGAGGATTAGAGATAATAAATTTGAGAATCATTAGTGACGCTCAGAACCATGAAGGAATAGATGGGTCACCCATAAGATTATATAAAGTGAAAAGGGCCAAGGACAGAATCCTTGGGTCTTCTATTCTAGTTTCACTCTGTGGGAGTGGTAACAGGGGTGCTGCGTGTCTGCTTCTCTTGATTTCCCCTCCAGCACTGGAAGCTTCTCAGTAGCCCTGGACAGTGAGCTCTTCAGAGGCGAGGACCAATTCTCATTTGTCTTTATATCTGCAATGCCTAGCAGAGTGTCTAGAGTAAAGAAGGCTGAGTGAATGTTTTTTTAAATGATAAATGGGCAGAATCTATAACTAATACTTGCTTTGTGCCTCTTAAATGTTAGTCAATCCCAAGTATATATTTGTTAACTTGTTAAGTGTCAATAACGGTAAACGTCTACAGTCTCAAGTGAGATAATAGGGTTTAATCTCCTTAGTCATAATTATTTATCTGGATATTTAAATTATTACTAGCGATAGATTCATCAGGGACTATGGTTTGAAAGCAAGAGAAGTAGTCTTTGGCTAACTTAAGCAGGAAAGGAATTTTCTGGAAGGATTTCAGAAAGCTGGAAAGTCAGTCTTCAAAAAGCATAGTATATTAGGGTAACGCTTGTTAGCTTCTGTAAAAACCACCCCCAAATCTCAGTGACTTACCACAGTAGAAGTTCATGACTTCCTCTTGTCCTAGTCAGATGTGGGTGAGAAGGCTCCCCCAGTAGCTCCCTTCCTAGTGGTGGCGTCAGGGTCTAGCCTTCTCCATTGTTTGGCTCTGCTATTGGGGAACTTTGCTCCTAGCTTCACAGAAAGAGAAAGGGAGGAAGGTCATGTGCGACTTTTTAGGGGCCAGGTCTGGGAGTGACATGGGTCACTTCTGCTGTTATTTTGTGTGTACCCAGGAAGAAATTGAAAATGTTTTGCTGAACACAGCACAGTCCCTGCCCTGCCAGAGATGCTCCAGGGTCTTTGTAGCAAGAATTAATAGACATGTCTTTAGGGCTCATAGCAAGAAAAAAGTCAATCAGCTGTTTTTTTCTGATCTTGGATTTTCCCACTCAAGAATCAGTCTCTGGAGAGAGTCCATTGGCCCAGTTTGGACAGGCGTCCACTGCTTAGCCTTGGGAGATCTGGGGCGCTTGGTGGCTAGTGCAGCAGGTTATGGAGATGAATTTCCCCAAAGTAAATTGGGGCACTGTTACAAAAAAAGGCAAAGTGAATGTGAGATGCCCACAAAAGCAATAAATGTCCGCTAAAAGTGATGCCATTACTGCATCTACTACTAATATTAATGTACGCTGATAATAATTTGTAGTTCACAAAATTTTTCTGTAATAACCTTGCAAGATTGGCAAGCAGGCATTATTTTCCTCATTTTCCAAATGAAGAAATTAATGTTCAGGTTTTATAACTATTATCCCAGTAAAAAAAACAGTGTCAATGATCAAACCCAGGTATTTTGATTCCTAGCCTCATTTTCCACAATAACACACAACCTGTCTATATTAAGAAGCTATAGAATGCTCCCCTGCATAAGCCATGTTTAAAAAAAAGTGGTTGCCTATTGAGGCCATGGGTGATAATTTGCACTTGTCCCAGATTTGCTTTAGTATTTCACTTTCTTTCTTAGTTAAACTGCCTATAACCATTGACCTACGCCCTCACTTCAAAGGCATAGTTGTTGTTATCTAGATTGTATCCTCCCCACAGAGCATGACCCACCCCTCCTTTCCCCATGCATCTGAACCATCCTCACATCGCCATGGATGCTTCTTTCAGAGGTTTCAGAAATATCTGAAGAAATACGGATTCATAGAAAAGGGAGGACAACCACTGATTCAACATTAAATTCAAAAACTGTACTGAATACCCTTTAATCTTTTTGATGATTCAGAAGGTAAAGTCATTCTGAAGTTGGAAATGCACACAGTGTTTTGGGTGCTGTGAGATGACTGTGACAGATACCTTAGAAATATTTAGACAGACGTTTGGGATCATAGGACCATAGCAGCAGACAGTCATGGAAGGTGGGAGTGTCCAGGAACCTGCCACCCTGAGGTTAGACATCAGTCTGGGACCAGTGGCAAGGACAGGCTGTTTACAACTGGAACCGTGCCACTGTTTGGATAGGAATAAAGCTCCCTCGGGCAGTTCCAGCTGGCAGGAAAAGGACTTCGCCATTCAGGAAGGCCCAAGCAGGGAAGTTATTGTTTAAAATCTAAAAGCAGCTGCCTTGTTCTTTTTTTTTTTTTTAAAGATTTTATTTTTTTCCTTTTTCTCCCCAAAGCCCCCCAGTACATAGTTGTATATTCTTCGTTGTGAGTCCTTCTAGTTGTGGCATGTGGGACGCCGCCTCAGCATGTTTTGATGAGCAGTGCCATGTCCGCGCCCAGGATTCAAACCAAGGAAATACTGGGCCGCCTGCAGCGGAGCGCGTGAACTTAACCACTCGGCCATGGGGCCAGTCCTGCTTGCCTTATTCTTACTTGTTTCTATGCACAATATGGGGGCCTGAGCCCTTCTTTCTGATGTCCCATGTGGTAGCTTGTTTTTCAAGGGCCTTCAAGTAGAAACAGGAGGGAAAGGGCCCCGGTGGAAATATGGCTGAATGAACACTCCTCCCTCTGCACTGTGAATAGAATAAGAGGATGTGGGCCGAGTGGGCCGAGGGGTGTTTAGATTAAAGCTAAGGAAGACTTTCCTAATGGTAAATAACAAGTTTTGGAAATTATGGTTGGTTGAGGGAAATTATAGAATCTCCTTCTCTGACAAATTTTCAACATGGAACAGGTTCTCTTGTCTAGGATATTAGGACAAAGAAGATGGCTTTCATAGTCCTTTCTATGGTTTTGACTTTATTGAAAAGATCCACAGATTGCAGAATTAATTCTCCATATTGAGTGATGCCTCAAATACTGCTGTCTTATTTTGTTTTAATATTGTTTCTGTTTTAGAAAAAAATGGTTCATGTTTATTGTAAAAATTTAAAGCAAAATGAGAAGTACAACAGAAGAAAATATCTCCTAAAATCTCACCATCTGGAGCTAACTGTTGTATTCTTCAGAACTCTTGATTGCAAGGATGGACACTCAAGCTGGCTTAGGGAAATTTTGGCTTAGGTAACCCATCAGTCCAGGGGTATCTTAGCTTCCAGCATGGCTGAGGCCCAGTGTTCAGCTCATATGTTAAAGATCTCTGTCTTCTCTGTGTTAACTTCATTCTCAGGCAGCCTCTCTCCACTTGGGGCAGAGATGGCCCCCAGCAGGCCCAGGCTTCCATGGTCTTAAACACCTTCCATCTCAGGAGGATAAAGTGCCTTTCTTCATAGTTTCAGCAAAAGTCCTATTGTTGGAGGTGGGCTGTGCTTTGGGACAGGAATGTAGTATCCCACCAGCCCCAAGTGAACCACATGAATTGAAGGGAAAAGGGAAAAGGAGTAGCTTCCTAAAGGGGAATTGGGCAGTTGTTTCCAAATGAAGAAGACAAGAATGCCAGGCAGGCAGAAACTGACACTGTTCGTATTTTGTGGAATTCATCAGTTTCTGCTGCCTTATAGACCAAGTGCAATGCTGTTCTTGGAGGCCAGAAATAGGTTTGCTCCCAGCAGGTCCTTGTGAGTAGGCACTAAGTTGGGATTGATTCTTCTCTATGAAGGTAATGCCGCAGAATTACCTTTGTTATCCTGTCATCTTTCTGTTTTTCTTTCCGTCTCCTCCTGTGACTTACCCAGAAGTACAGCACATATTACCTAGACAAGGGATGGAGGAACAGGCATACTTGAATTTTTTTGAATCAGGTTGTTCACAATACTGTGCCTGGAGTTGTTATTCTGGTCTAAAATAAACCTTTCTGCCCATTAGTATTAAAAAGGCATTAAGAACATCATAAGAGGGGGCCGGCCCAGTGGCGCAGTGGTTAACTTCGCACGTTCCGATTCTCGGAGGCCCAGGGTTCACCGGTTCAGATCCGAGGTGTGGACATGGCACCGCTTGGCACGCCATGCTGTGGCAGGTGTCCCACATATAAAGTAGAGGAAGATGGGCATGGATGTTAGCTCAGGGCCAGGCTTCCTCAGCAAAAAAAGAGGAGGATTGGCAGTAGTTAACTCAGGGCTAATCTTCCTCAAAAAAAAAAGAGAACATCATAAGAAATCAGGGAATTCTTGGGAGGGGGCATCTCAGAACTTGCATTGACTTCAGGGATTTTTGACGGGAGTCTGTTTCTAAGGCTGTGCAGAAATGCTCTAGCACTCACCCTGTCAGTGCTGCCTCAGTGTGAGTCTCGTGGCACCCCCACCCCCAAGCCATTAGTTCTGGCTGTTTAGAGAGGCTACTTGTTGCCAAGACTGCCCCTCCCCCTTCTCTTCCTCGTTGCCTGCCCCAACCCGGTGCTGCTAACCAAGGAGATTTGCCGATTAAAAGGGCTTCAGCTCCAGAGTTCCCATGGCAACAGCCTCCTTGGAGGTCTTTGTTGCCTGCTAAAACTTTGATCTCTGAGAGTGGCTGCTGCTGTTTCTCTCGAAGATTTACAAACAGAAGAAGAGGGAAAAAGAATTGGGGGAGAAGAAGAAAGTTTATTCCTGGCAGAGGGAGAGAAGGAATTAATTACAGAGCCACACTCTAGCCATAAATCTGGGGGTTACTCCTTTGGAACATCTTCTGATTTGGGCTGTGCCCACATTTTCACTTGTAGACTCGATTACACTTCAGGTATCTTGGCCCCACGTGAAAGACTTCAAATGGAGTTGATTCCTCCAGGAGGGCGGAACCGTCCTTTCTATCTTGAGTAGACACCTGTGCCTTCCGATTTCCACAAGAGCTGAGATAACCACACCAGCTCCCATGAAAGGAGGGAAAATTAATGAGGAGTGAGCTTTTCAGGCCTCAGCCTCACTGCCTTTTCTCCCAGCCCTCTCTCCTAGTCCTGGCCTGCTCTGCCCTGAGCGTATCTAGATGCCTCTGTGGGTCTTGGTTTTGAGAAGAACCAGAAAAATGTGTTGAAGGGATGGAGGAGAAGAGCCAGCAAAGTTAGCCAGGCATCAGCTAGAATCTGGTTCCTGTTAATGACTGTCAGTAACAAGCATTCTACCAGATGAGGCGTGGGGTGGCACTTGCGGTTGCTCCAAAGACCTGGGATGATGCCTTTTACGCTGCAGGAGGCCTCTTGTGGACTGTAGACCTCTCCGCTGCCATCGCAACCTTGCTCTTTGATAGGCACCTGGAATGCAGTCAGTTGTGCCTCAAGTATGGTTTATATTTAAATTGATTTAAATTTAGTCTTTTTTGCACACTATGTCCTTAGCAGAGTGAAGATACACAATAAATAAATGATACTGTCTTGTCCCTATAAAAATTACCGTCCTTTTGTAAAGATAAATATTGTGTTTCTGAAGCAATTAGAGAACAATACAAGAAAAGTTAAAAACTGTATTTGATATTAAGTATCAAGGCTATTGATTCTCAAGAGGGGGCTATTTTGCCCCCCTGGAGACATTTGGCAATGTCTGGAGACATTTTTGGTTGTCACAACTTGTGGAGTGCTCTGGTATCTAGTGGGCAGAGGCCATGGGGGCTGCTAAACATCTTGCCATGCACAGGACAGCCCCTACACCCGACAGAGAATTATCTGGCCCCAAATGGCAATAGTGCCAAGGTCAATCTGGATACTGGATACAGTCCACTGTGAAGAGCATGATATTTGGGGTCAGACATCTCTGGACTCATATGACCTTGGACAAATCAATATTAATGAGCCTCGGTTTCCTTATCTATAAAAATAGAGGAGGGGTGAGAAAAGTTACATGGAAGACCTATTGTGAAGATTAAATGGCACGTAATAGAACTCAGTAAACATGAGTTCCCTTCTCCCAACCCTTCCCATTCCCCACAGCTCATTACCAGTGTGTCATCCCTAATCTGAGGGAACCCTCTTTAGGAAACTGTGCGTCCTGGGACTCCTGTTAGAGAGCCTGTTTTTCTTGAGCCCATTCCATAGGCAGAGGCTTTAATGAGCCATCTGTGAATTGGCAATCCTATTACTAATAGATTCATGTTTTCTCAATGACATCTGTACAGTGCCTTGCCAGTTGAGACCCTAATCAGCCCTGTGGGAATCTTCCTGCTAGGAGATTCCAGAACATTCTGTCCCAGCATGCTATCTTTGGTTGCTGTTGGAAGCTCCCATTTCTCAAAGGACAGCCTTTAGTTAATTACAGGATGTTTACTACCTAACCTGAATACAAGGCTTAGGTCACACTGGCCATTCCCTGAAGTCTGGAGGGGTTTGGGGAAACGCCTGAGATTTGGATTAGGATCTGGATGGGCCTGGAAAGACTTCAGGTAGAGAGATTTTATCATTTATCGTCCAAACTACCATACTCTTGAGAGTGAAAAGAGGTGGCTTTTAATAATTTATGTCAAGACAGCGGCATAGACTGGAACTGTCCAGGCAAACTAGTATCCTGGCCACCCCATCTTTAGAGATGACCACCTGGAAGGTTCTCCTTTTGATCGAAGAGAACAGAAGATCCAGAGGAGCTGGGGGCAAATTAGTGTCGGCTCACCGTCACCTGCTGAACCCCTGCTGCTCGCTGGCGTTTCATTCATGGCGACTGAGGGATGCGCCCATCTCCGTTCGTTTACTAGAACCAAGCAAAGGGGCCCAGCAAAGACACGGTGGTTGGCTGTAATAGTCGTTCACTGAAAATTCTGCGCTAAGATTTCTCAAGGGTAAAGGGCGTCCGTTTAGGCTCTTCACTGCCTTGGGTGGTTAGGAGAACAAAGGAGGTCCTGCAGGCGCTGTTTGCCCTTCCCTAATCCCCAGCCACTCAGGCCAGTGACTGCTCTCGCTTCCCCCGCCCTCTCCCTCGCAGCCTTTGTCCCGCCTCACTATTTTTGCTTCACTTGTTGCTCATCACTGTGGGAGGAAGCTCGGCCTTCAATTAGTGCGCATTCCTGAAGCCCGCGGTTGCCGTGGTTACCGGGCGGGAGCCCGAGCTGCTGGGTCAGCCCGCCAGCTTCATTGTAGTCGGTGGACCCGGGTGGCGGCAAAAATGCGAAGCCTGTGCACGGGAGGGAGGGGACGTGGCCCGCAGAGGGGAGGCACTGGGGCCCGCGGGAGAGTGGGTGTCGCCGAGAAATCGGCTCAGCCTTGGAAAGAAAGAATGGGAACCCTTGAAAGCGGGTCAGGAGACAGTCATCTCATTTTTCTCCAAAGCCAGCTGCCGCTATTCAAGTGTGCAGGTTCGCGTTCACACGGGGGCAGTGCCTCCGACTTTGCTCTGGGAAATGCACCATGGTGGAAGCCCCTCACGCTGAGACGGGGCTGGCTGCGGAGGAAAGGGCAGGAACTGCCACAATCCAAGACCTGCCAAGCTGTGTGTCCCTCCGTGTCTGCCTCAGACCACCAGGGCTTTTTTTGGTTAAGGGAAGTACCATTCTTGGTCTCTTTGTATCTACGGTGCCCGTGCTAGTCTGATGGACCGAGCACAGTGAGCTCAGGAAATCACACTGGGCGCCAAGTAACTCAACTTCCTCCTTGCCTTAAATCCCACCCGCTCCACAGCATTTTGGAGTCAAATCGAGCTGCCCTCTGCATTTCATCTCAGGCCAGGTTGAGCATGTTATAGTCCTAGTAATACTTTGCACCTGTTCCCCCTCTGGGGCAGAGGGACCACTATAGCACTTAGCAAAGGCAGAGAACTTTGCAATCATTTTTATTGTTGTGTATTAGTTTGTAGCAGCATGATGAGTGCCTTTTAATTAGCTCATACTGTGTTATTATGTATTCAGTAATCGTTTTCTGGTCGCAACTTTAAAAGGTGCTGAAATTTTTAACCATCTCAACAACCTTCATCCAAAAATTATACTTTAATTAATGTAAGTAGAGCAATAATGTTAGAAACACACATTTCAGCATTGCTCACTGCAAATACTGGGAGACTAGAAAGCACTTGCTGCACATTTCTAAATTAAGGATAAGCAAAGCTTGAGGGTGGGCGTGAGATATTAGGAAAAAATACTGGAATAGGGGTGAGTAGACCCAGGTTCTCCTGGTTTGATTATTATTCGGCTGTGTGACTTTGGGTAAAATTCTAAACCTCTCTGAGCCTCAGGAGCCTGAAAACGTGGAGTGGGTTATGGATTAGATGAACTCTGAGGTCCCTTCTAACTATAAAATCTGATTCTAGAATTCTCTGTGAATAGAAGAAGTCAGTGCCTTAGGCCGAGCTTATAATCACTGCCCAAAAGCCTGAAGCTTTATTAACAGTACGTTGCAGATGGTCTAATACTTGTCATTTTATGGAGAGAATTCACTGTCGAATTATTCACTATAATTTAAAGTGAACTAAAATGTAAAAGACATGAAAAGAAAAAAATACATACATGAAATGCTTAAATACATAGTTCATAAATATATATAAAAGAAAGGGAGGCTATATCCACATTTGTGATGGATAATCATAAACTATATTTATTGAGTGCATGGTTGCCATGGGAATATGGAATAAGAACAGGGATGTGTGTGCCCTTGGGAAATTTCCAATCTATTTGGGATTCCAAATAGCCATAGAAACAACTTTACACTTAAGAGAGCCAGGGAAAGGCATCTGCTCTCCTCAGAGACTTAGGAGAGAAGCATTTTGAAGGGTTAGGTGCTGAGAAAACAGGGAGTGGAAATAGTATATCCCTGAAAAATGGATCTAGGGCATCTTAGGAAAGCTTGGAAGTAGGATGAAGCCCAGATGTGCATTAAACAGAAGGGAGAAGAAGGGGACGGCAAGGAGCTGGGGAAGAAAAGCATTCTAGATCGTCCTGAACAAAGGTTCCTTTGTATAGCATATTGGCAAACCCAAGGACGGCTCCAGGTTAATAAGTTCGAAGAAATGACTGAGGCAACTGTGCTGCCAGCAGTGGTGACATCATAAGAACGGAGGCAGTATTGTTTTCCCTCCTTTTCATAAATTCCAATGCATTAAATAACCTATCTGTGTCATCAAGTAATTGAGCAGCAGATCTAGGATCCGAAAACAAGTTTACCCTAAATCCAGAACTTCTGTGCCTCCCATTGCGCTGTAAAGGCCTGGACTAATAATCAGAGCTTGGATTTAAATTTTAAGAGTAGAGACAAAAACACTTTTTTGGCTAAAATTTGTGTGCATATTGTATCTCTCTGTAATGACTGCCTTAAAAATGCCGTAGCGAGGTAGTGTGTAACTCGTGGGGTGTGAGGTGGGGTGGTGCTGTAATCCCCCTAGATGGTAAGATGGCATTTGGGATATTCCAATGACTAGAGGATGCTTCTGGCATTAAGCCCTGAGTCCAGGGGTGCTAAACATTCTCCAGTACGTAGAATAGTGCTGAATGAATGAATGGTTCCTTTGTATTCTTATTAAGAGCCTATTTCCATCTGGGGTGGATAAAAAGCACTGTCATGAGCAGGGAGTCAGAAGACCGGCCAGAAGCCCAGCATACCCCCAACAATGGGGATTTGCTACTGGAAACACTTCAAGATCCTGAGGGGTGAGGTGCCTCCTCATGGTGAGCTGCTGGGGGTGCCAAGCATAGAGCAGAGTCCCTGCCCTGGAGGGGTCCCCGTCCTGCTGGTGGAGGCACATGGAAGGGAGTCGTTGCAGCTGAGAGACGTGCTCTAACGAAGGGGTGTGCGGTGGCCCTGGGGAGCGTGGAGGAGGAGCAGCACGCTTACAGGGCTCTGGGAGAACGGTTCAGTCTCCTAGACTGTGTGTGGCAAGGATTTGAACAAAGCAGGAGACAGAGAAGTGGATTAGCTGGTTATCTAAGTAAAGAAGGTAAGTAAATCCTGCCTTGAGGGGCCTGGCCCACCAAGAAAAGAGTATCAGAACCTTGTGGAAATGTCACTAAGACGAGGTCTGCTGTGAAGTGTGCAAAGGTAATCGGTGAGTGGAAGAGAAATGGGAAACCAGGCAAGGGCTGTGTCTCTGGGGAAAGGCCTCAGGCCTAGGTGGAACCTGATGTCAAAAATGCAGAGAGGCTGCTGAAAACCTTGGCTTTCCCAGGAAGACAGTCCTTTGACCTTTGTCAGTCTTGTGACACGGAAGCAGACACCTAAAACTGAGTTCTTGTACTCACAATGGTGGACAGGCTGCGTAGGCTAGACTGTCTCGTTTCTCTCTGTGTCTCCACCTGGCACAGTACACATTTCTTTGTTGATTGAATGAATGAGTGAATGGTGAATGAGTGGCCTGGAGCCATTCCAGAAGTGAGCTGGCTCTCAAGAACATGCACAGAGTTCACCTGGGGATAACTTCAAGGTGTCAGTGGCAGAAAACAGCTGCAATTGGGTAAGGTAAGATCTGTAAGTTGTTTTATTCACAGTGCATGTTTCTGCCTGATCATTCAACCCGAAGTATGTGAATGCTTTTGGCTGTGAAGTGGTGAGGGTATGGTATGAAATTGGCACTGTATGTGCATGTACAAACTATTAGCATGCTTGATTCGTTTGGTCTATTCATGTGGAAATTTCTTAAAAGTAACAGATTCTGCAAGGTTTGGGGAAAACTGTTTGAGTGCTTACATGAAAATGGTATTTTCTACTGATAGTTTGAGCTGTGGTTTGAAAAGAGTAAATGTGGCCTTCTATTTGCAGGGGCTGTTTTCCATCTTTTTCTTTCATTAAAGTGACTTGTAATTGCCACTCTTAAACTGAATCCTGGAAGAATGACAGTGATTCACAAGTGTGGGTAAAGTGCTGCTGAAATCTGGAATGTCTTTACTGCCCTTGTTTAGACTCTCTAAGATCAGACCTGTGGTGGATGTGACAAAATAGAATAGGAAAAAAAGATGGAGCATTTCTAGCTGGCAACAGCATTTTTAGGGAATTGTTAGGCAGGAAGCTGGAAGCAAAATGATTTTCAGAAATATTAGGATTCCAGCATAAATCCACTTTTTAAAATGCCTTTAGCACCAATAAAATATAAGTCGTGGTGCAAAAGCCACAGAGCTTTGTACTCTCTCTACTGTTGACATGGTACAGTGGTATTGTCTGCTACCCCAAAACTCCTGCAGTGTTCTGAATTCTGAAGACAGTCAGTTTCAGCCACCTTACTGCAAGAGTCTGTCACCACATCCTGCGTTGTGGGAGGGCTTCACCTTCTTCTGAAGCCTGAGCTACTGGCTGGTGCTTCAGGAAGAATGAGAAGCTTGATGTATGTCTTTCTGTTGGAGTGACAAGCTTTGTGAATTTCCTGTCCATATTTTTGATACCACTCTATCCTTATTTTAATTTTTTCAATTACAAACATAAAAAAAAAAAATCTGAAAAATGAAAGCCCTTTCATTGTTCTTCCATGAGGCCCATTCCAGCTCCCTAGAAATAAGAAGAGCTAACAATTTGGTGTGTAATACTGTTTCTTTCAGATTTTAATTTGCTCATAGATGCCTAGAGCTTATATTAACTAATATTCTGCAGAAGCAATGCCAGAACCATCAAGATAACCTAAACAGCCTGCGGGGAAATCCAGCTTTTGTGTTTCACCTGCTCATAACTATATCTGTATCTACCCCTCAGTGGTTGCAAGCGTGTGATCTCTGGACTCCATACAGCCCCAAAACACATTTTGTATGGCTTTCCAGTGTTTTTTAAAAATCTGTGAATCAGTTGCCAACATTAGAAAATCAGGATATTTTATGTAAAAATCTGGAGTCTGGCTAATCTTGAAAAATCAGAAGAGCTGCAACCCTGAACACACATTCCCTGTAGGGCAGCAGTTGGCTTGGGGTGAGTAGCAGCCGCCCCTATAGACCCATAACCTGCCGTTGGCCACACCCCCAGAGCCCCCTGATGTATTACGTTTGGCCAGCTGCATATATTGCATTACCTGCTGGTCCCTAAAAACAAAGAACTCAGTTTGCAACTCACATCACTGAGTATCAGCTATGAGAACTAAAAATGTTATAGATAGGGTGACCGTAAAATTAATTGTCCAAACTGGGACACTTTGAAAGTAAAAAGGGATGCTATTAATAATTACACCAGGACAACAGGCATAAAGCAGGACTGTCCCAGACAAACCAAGATATATGGTCTCCCTATTTATAGACCACTTCATTCAACCACTTCATTTGACTAATGAGAAAATTGAGACCTAGAAAGACGAGGCAATTTGCCTGTAGCAGTCACCAAGTAAACTAATGGCAAAGCTGCCCTTAGTATCCTGACCCCCAGCCACTGCTTTCTCCAATGTGACATGCTCTATAGAATACACATGAGTGTCATATCCTCCTTGAGTGTATGGATTTTTTATAATTAATAATTACCACATAGTAATTTCCTGTGAGAGTATACAAATTGGTAGCTTATCATCAATAACATTTCTATTATGAATGTAATTAATGACTTGGGCTATAGCACATCTAGAGATTTTAAAACACTGATAGGATTGAAAAATAGTAAATTCAAGAAAAGCATCTCGTTTTACTAGATACCATAAGGGATATACTTAGAAGTGCTAATTGTCCAGATTAAAAAAAAAAAAAAACACCATTAAGTAAGTATCTAACAACTGGCATGTTCAAAACACTGTGTACTGACTTCTTTATCATTGGCTATTGGCTAGCAATTAATATTAATTATGTCTTTAAGAGATGTCCAAGATCCCAAATTCCCAAATCCTTGACCAGCTGTCTGTTGCCTTGTTGAATTTCCAAGAGATATTTGTACAGAGAACACTCCAGATGAGTCCAATGCATGCTCATAATCACTTGCTCAGACTTTGCTCCCAAATCCCTGTCTGATCTCCCACCCTAGGGAACTGGACCAGTCCATGTGTGAGCCCCCGAGGCTAGAGCCTATAGAGGCTAAGGCCTTAGCCTTTCGTGAAGGCTTAAGCCAAAGGTAGCCTGAGAAGTCTCCTTCAGGATGCCTTTTTCCAGTGCCCCACTTGGCTCCCACTTGTCCTTCCAAGAGACCCTGCGAGCAGCAGACCATTCTTATCATGTAAGCCACACAAGACAGAAGAAAGAAAGAAGGAAAGCCTTCTTGCCAAAACCTAAAACAGAGCTAGCCTAAGTCACCCGCTACATGCTTCCTTTCCCTTAATGCACTCTGGTCCCCATTAACTTTTCAAATGTGGGACCATTACCCATGGAGGACACATGCCCAGGACACATTTTACTACATTGGTTTTGTATAGTTTAGGTGAGCTGAGAAAACGTAAAGTGAGCAAAGATCTCTTTTACTGAGTCCCTAACACCTTGCCCTTGCTATAGCATCCTCCCCACATGTCCTGGAGGAACTCCTTCTTCTTGACCTTTGTCAGAGCTCCTTTTCTCTGGGGTGGTTTGACAGAGGAGAGGACCACTGACCAACCATGACCTTTAGACTCCAAATATAAACCACACACATGGGTAACTTTTTCTCTAATGCACCTCAACAAACTTCAACAGGAAAAGCTGTTTTCTAAACGAGCCAAGTCCATATACATGAAACAGACCCCAGAGCTGTGCTGTCCAAGAGCGACATGTGGCTACTGAGCCTTCGAAATGTTAACATTTTGGCTACATCAGTATGAGAAAAAATATTAATTTCATTTTATTTCTTTTACTCTTTTAATGTGGTTACTAGAAAAGCTACAGTTACCTGTCATTCACATTGTGTCTCTATTGGAGAGAACTGTCCTAGAGGCATAGGGCATGCACATGAATGAAGTAAGTTCAGTGGCATGCTTAGGCACCACAGTGACCTTCTGCCATCACAAGTCTGAAAGGAGAACAGTTTGCTAGTCATTTCCTAGTGCACCTTGTTTATTAGCAAGGGTTCAGTGCAAGAGCTAGCTGGGACAGGGGCAGAAGTCGTATCAGGGCCTGTACATTTACCTTGATAGGAGAACATGGTGAAAGTGTTCAGCACTTCTTTCTATAAATCAGGCTAGTTTCTAAAAGGACTAACCTCCCCCCTGACATCTTCCAGTGTCTTGTTTCCTGCACAGCTCTTTGCCTTCCAGAGCCCTCTGGGGTAACTGTTCTGACACGAGCCCTTAAGCTTCTATGCCATATCACACAGAAGGCACTTGGGTCCGTACAGTGCCAGCTGTGGTGCCATATGGAAGAGCCAGACCATATACATATGTACAGAGTGTTTCTGAAGACAGAAGGAGTGTAGAAGAGCATGTAACTCATCTAGCTTTATCTTTCCTTGCCTTTGAAAATTTTAATCATTGAAATATCTTTAGGCTATAAATAGAATCATGTAGTGAGATAATTCTGAGTTAAAACCAAATATGTACTTTTGTTTTCATATGGACATAGGACTGTGTATGGATGTATGAAAATGTAGGTTTAACGTTTGGATACAGACGGGTTTGACTTTCCAATAAAATGTGTGGAGAAGGATGTATAAATGAATGGAGATGGTGTGTGTCAGTCTGCTCTAGCAGAGTTTTTCATGTTTGGAGCTGAGATATCCTTTCCTATAAATAGTTGGAGAGGAAGTTCTGTTTCTGCTTCCACCTGGTTTAGGTGCAGAGTTCACTGAGATGGCTGCCAAAGATTGACAGAGAAGCTCATTCTCTTGACTGAGCCCAGCCTCGGTGTTGAGCCTTTCCTACCACAAACAGCATGGGTCAATGGCCCCGTGTAGGGATGGTGCCAACTGTAGCCGGGCTTCAGGCTGTTATTTTCCTTTGGAGTAACCTCTTTCCTTCTTCTTTTCCTTCCACCTCTTCTAGGCAGGACAGGGCTGCTTGCTGATCTCTTGCCCAGTTTTGCTGTGGAGATTATGCCAGGTATTCAGTCGTTTAACCCTTTATTTGCTTAATTTGCTGTCACTCCATCTGTCTTGCTTCTGCATTAGTCGCTAATTGCTCCTTTAATTTATTTGCACATTTGTCTGTATATGTCTGTGGTCTTTTCCAGGATGAACTAAACCCATTGCAAAAGCCTTTAAATTGTATTTCTGCTGTTATTAGGCCCTAAGAGAATAATGATAACTAAAAATAGGCTGAGATGGGGACCCAGTCCTTCAGCGTCAGCCGTGCAGACTCTGTGACAATCTCCAAGCCCATCTCAGTATCTCAGCTGCACCAGATAGCTATAAGTATCCTTAAGAGAGTCATTATTTATCTGCATTCCGTATTCCCTAAGTTATATGTCTACCCATTCATTAGTTTATAACCATGTTATTCTGAATTGCCTTTTATAACTTTCTCAAAACATTCTTCAAACCTTATAAAAGCTATGCACCCCTCCTCCCTCAAAAAGTACACATTTACAGACCTACATTGCTTTCTATACAATTTTGGGGGCTTCTTGGGCCCCCTAAGTCCCTGGAGTCCTTGGACCATATGTCAAGGACACCTTCCCCAAATGCACACCTCTGTCTTTTATGTAGCTTCAGTTGAACACACTAGCCTAGACCAGCCAACATCAGTTTGATGCAGCCCTACAGTCCATAATGGAAGGAGGCTCAGAGAGAAACAAGAATGAACTATCGGAGAGGACACATCCCAACGCAGGGAGTAGGAAAGGGTATGATCCAGTCTTGCTTTGGAGGGTTTCTGCCAAAGGGTTAGGAGCTCCTTAATAGTTGAGAGCAAAAGAGCAATACAAAATATCCCTGGCCATTGGTTTTAACTTGATTCCAGTTTTAGGAAACATCCAGTCTTCATAGTTGAGCTTCGCTGATTGTTGTTCCATGAATTCTCCAGGTACTTTCCTGTTAGCTGGCTAACCCAGCTATAGACACTGTTCTTACAGATGTTAATCCCAAGGACACAAATAGATTTCTGTTATCCAGAGTTCTGTCAATCTGTGCACATTTGTTCATCACACACAAAAAACAATGTTATGCTGCATTCCTACAAACTAGATGTCATATCCCCCAGTCCCAAGAAAGAGTTACTGTTTTTCATATCTGGTCCTGGATGCCTAAATTTTCCTCCCTTTTGACTACAAGAATCCTTTCATGGACAACATTCTTTGTTTCTCCAAGATAACCTGCCTGTCTTTTACCCTTGACTGCCTGACCCAAGTTGTAGCCACGAAGCCCCCAGCTCCTGTAATCTGCCCAGCTCGCATCTACCTCAGGCTACATTTTGTTATTATGTTATTGTTAAGGCCCAGACCAACGCCCTCGGTTGTCTATTGTCCTCAGTAAGAATGCTTTCCAGACCATTCCAGCCAGGCACAAGGCCTCACTTCCTCACTAAAGAGAGGCTGATCTGGTTAATTTGAAAGTATTTCAGATGGATGAGTGAGGAGGGACATTCGGGAAATTTCCCTCTGAGGAAATTCCGTTCTAAACAAAGGTCAAATAATTTCACCATTTTCACAAAATCCTTTATATAACAAAAATGGCATATTCTCAAGCTCTAACTGAATGTCTGTTTAATGGAAGGAATATTTAATAACCAAAACTCAGGGAAAACAATGTGTACTTAAAGTTCATTGTAAAGGGATCTGGGGGTAGACGGATTTCAATAAAAATGAATCACTTCAATGCTTGGCTTTTAAAGGAAATCACGGCTCACTCCAGTCTGTCCCAGTCCTCCTGTGGGAAGTTGGGTCCTGTAGCCAAGTCGTAAAAGACACGTCACTCAAGGGCCACAGTCATTTTTATCTAAGCCAAATGGAATTTTTCTTTTCTCTTCATCTTTTGGATGGGCAAATGAAGTAGAATTTGGCAGAGCTGTGAAAATACTGGAAGTTAACAAACATAGCCAGATACACACGTGTCCATCTTGCCAGTCATCACGGTCCTGGCGTCCTGGCTATCTAGCATGGTCAGCCCGAGTGTGACCAAACCAAACCATCCTGGAGGGATGGGGAGTGTTTCCTCTCTGAGCCTATGTCTCTAGTTTTCTCCAGCCATGGGTTGTTGTACAGGCATAAGCAAAGGGTTCTGATCGCAGCCCTGATGCTGGGTCCAGGAAAGGGTGTCTCAGGGGCGATCAGCGGGGAGAGCAGATGAACGCGGAAGGGACTTGAACCACCTAAGTAGGTTCCAATTTAGACCACGGAGACATAGAGGACTTTTTCACAGGACTTACGCTTTTATAGATAAGAATAACGTGACTACAAAAGATATGTCAAAAGATATGTATTCTCCGAACCCACCGCTTCATAGCTCAGCAAGCAAGACTGCCCCTATCCCCAGCCAAGAGTCTTTCTGCTCTTGTCCCATACTTGTTCTGACACTACAATCAATATGGTAAACCCTTTGCCCGGGAGAGGGCCCTGAAGCTCCCCACCGCTTTGTGCTGGTCATTATGTGTGCTCAGTAGGACCCAGGTAACCTTCCCTCCTCTCCGTGGCCCAGTGTAGGAGGGTTTCCCCTTCTCTCTCTCTGAGTTCCTCCTGAGTCCGAGGGCTCTGTGTCCTGTTACAAGATGCTTTCTTCCCCAGGTCCCTCCACTCACTCCTCTCACAGGGAGACACCAGTGAGAGTGGGCCTGTCCTGACGGTGGCGGGGGGGGGGGGGGGGGCCCGCCTCGAGTATGGGTTTCTCTGTGCATCCTTCCAGAGTGGGTGTTTGTTGGCCTGGTGATCCTGGGAATCTTCCTCTTCTTCGTCCTGGTGGGGATCTGCTGGTGCCAGTGCTGCCCTCACAGCTGCTGTTGCTACATCCGCTGCCCATGTTGCCCAGATTCCTGCTGCTGCCCTCAGGCCTGTGAGTAAAGTGACCACTGGGGAGACATACAGTGATAAAAAGATGTGTCACCTTTCCATCGGACAGCTGTGTGCCCTGAGTCCCTCTCCACCTCCTTTCCTTCCACCCAAAAAAGTTGGTCGTTCTCGATTCTCTCCTCTGCTGGGAGCCCCTGGCTTGCAGAGATGACCATTCTTCTTTGCCTTCTCACCCACACGCACCGCTCCATGCTTTTTATCCACACGTCTCACCCCTGCATTTGGAATTTTCGTTGACACCATTGACGAATGGAAGGGCAGGTTCAGGATGGTGAGGTTGTGGGGTGAGGCTTTTACCCTCTCCTTGGGCATTCAAACTAGAGGAAACCTTCTCTGGTCATGGCTCTCACAGGCAGAGAACTCCTCTTTTTACAAGCAGAGTGTGCAAACTGTAGCCTTTGGGTACCGTCCAGCCACAGATGACTTTTATTTACTCCCATGACAAAATGGTCCACCATGTAAAAGTTCTCATTTGGGGATTTACACTTTTACCTTACTGGCCAAACCCACGTTGGCATTAAGTCTGGCACCCCTGCCATCGACCAAACACATCTTGAAGGAGAGAGACACAATGTGTATCTTGAGTATCCTTCAGAGTAAAGCAGTTTCCAGGAGGAGTCGGGTTGTTTGCCTGCTTTTGAGATCACAGAGCAGGACCGTGTGCAAGCCCATGGCTGGCTTTGCCTGTCTGGAAGAGGTTCAGGGCCGTCCTGGCAGCAGCCCTGGGCAGCCCTGCTGCGAGGCCTCCTCCAGAGGGGCTGAGGCAGCCTACAGACAGTGCGGTGAAGAGCGGGCTGTTGCTGTCACTGAGGAGGCTGCTGTGACAGCTCCCAGCACCGCTTAATTACTCAGTTGCCAGGTACTAAACACTGTAATTCCTTATGTCGCTGCCTTTTGGCAGAGCTGGAGGAGTCCAGGGGAGTGGGGGAGGGTGGTTCTGATGAATCAGTTCAGGCTTAGGAGAAACACACATACACGCACACACAGGCACACATCCAGGAGCTCCCTTAAGCACATCCTCAAGGATTTTGGTGTGAGGGTTGTGGAGGGTGGGACAATATAATCTCTCTTGCTCTTCATCTCCCTCCACAGTGTATGAAGCAGGGAAAGCAGCAAAGGCCGGGTACCCTCCCTCTGTCTCCGGTGTCCCCGGCCCTTACTCCATCCCCTCTGTCCCCTTGGGAGGAACCCCCTCATCTGGCATGCTGATGGACAAGCCGCATCCACCTCCCCTGGCACCAAGTGACTCCACTGGAGGAAGCCACAGTGGTAAATGTAGTTCCAGACCGTCCTGCCCCGTGCTCCTCTCCGGCTTCCAATCTGGTTCCTTGCGGAGAAGCACCATCAGCTCAGTGATGCTTCTTTGGAAAATGATTATCTCCATTCCAGATATGGGATCCTTCCAGCTCTATCAGATATCTTCTGGTGCATGCCTGGCTTTCCAAGGGCTGCTGGACATAGCTGCCCCTTGCTTTCTTTCCAGGCTCCTCAATAACTAAAATGATAAGAAAAAGAGGCAAAGTACCCCTTGAATGTTGATCCTTCAGTTAATAAATATTATCTCACCCCTCCCTAATGCTCAGGACTATAACAGGCACTGTGAGGAACACCAAGAAGTGTAGGACCTGGTTTGTCCAACAAACAGTATGGCCCAGACAGGGAGAGAGAATAGACCTTTATTAGGACAGTTGGATGCTACAGAGTATGGTGCGGGGAGTTCAAAGGACAAAGAGCTGGAGTGGTTACAGAGTCTCCAGGGAAGAGGTGAGATTGAGGTGGAGGAATGAGAAGGATTGCAGAGAGGGGGGTGCTAACACTCCCACAGGAAGGCAAGCATGGGAAGCCCAGAGCTGGTAGGACAAAGTATGTTTGATGGCGTCCAATTTGTCTGTCTGGCTGCAAGAAAGTGGAAGGATATTGTGGAGCCAGATTAGGGAGGGCCTTGAAACCCCTCCAGAAGTGCCATAGCAGGTGAGGGCTGCTGCAGGCAGATTCCTGAGTGGACAGGTGACACGCTGACAAGGCGAGTGGTAAGTGGGACAGAGTGGAGTCAGAGACCTCGAGCTGAGATGTGATTGAAGTGGTTCAGGTGGGACATGTGAACATGTGGATTATGATGGAGACAATGGGAGTTGAAATGAGGGTGTAAATCTGAGAGATGCTTTGAAAGAGGAAGCGGCATGAAGGAAAAGGAGGCTTCGAGATGACTCCAGGTTGTCTAGTGGAGCATATCACAGGCAGAAATGAAATAATTGGCAAGGAGACCTTATTTGGATGGAGATTAGCCCCACCTAGAGCCTGATGAATTTGTGGTTATTGACAGGGATGGAGGGGTAGAGGGCATTAAAATGTAGCTTTCCTGGAGGCATCTGAACAGGATTACAGAGCAGTACAGGTTAGAATTGTGTATGTAGTAGATTTAGGAGGTGATTTTTAAATCCCTAGATGTGGAGAGGCACTAGGGTTGGTCAAACAGACATTTCTGCCCTGGAGGCATCTGGACTGCCTTCAGTGGGCAGCAGGAAGGGTATCTATCCCACTTAATGAGCCATCAACACCAGAGTGTGGACAGATTGGAGATCCTCAGTGAGTAACTGGTCTTTGTGTTTTTTCTCTCCCTGGAACTATTAGTAGAATTCTGACGTCTGAGACCAGGAATGAGTCACAGGCTGAGAAGTAAAAGTTAATGCTCAAGGACACACAGGGAATTAGAGAGAGAAAGACAATAGAGTCCATTTCCCCGAAGGATGGAGTGGGCAGAGGGACATTAATGGAACTTGTCTCAACTTGATTTGCAGCCTCCCCTTTCTTTCTCCTTCCTTCCCACCAGAGCCCTTTTCCTCTTACTTTTTATTTAATGGATTCTCATAATAAAATGATTCTTATTCAGAGAATGGCACATACTTTCTCTCTCCTGTTTTCAGCTTTTCCACTTCCTGCTTGTTGCAGTTCAATCATTTTGGCCCCAATCCTGCCATAGTAACCAACTGCAATTAGAAGTGGCTTGAAAAATAGGAAAATTTATTATCTCACACAGCAAGAAATCCCAAGGTAAGGGGTTCTGGAGTTGGTTGAACAGCTGAGGTGGCATCAGTGAACTGAAGGGCCTGGTTCTTTCCATCTTTCGTTTTGTCCTCCTGAGCACATCCTCTGTCCTCCTCAGCTGGCTCCCCTCACGATCCCGTGATGACTGCCGTAGTTCTGGGTGTTAAATGCATTCAGAGACAGAAGAAGATGTGCTCTTCCTTGTGCTGCTTTTTGCAAGAGTGAGGAAAACTTTTCTGGAAGCCTCCCCCTTCCAGCAGACTTCTCTTTGCAATTTTATTGGCAAAAATTGTGTCCCATGCCCATAGCTAAAACAGATTGGCTTGCCCTAGTCAAGATTCATCTCTTAGGCCAAAACACCTGTGCACCTTGGAAATTAACAACATCAGGGTTCTGTTAGCAAGGACAAAGGGGAAGATGCACAACCAATGTCGGCCGCAGCTAGTCTGGCCCATGTTATCATTAACTGGCTCGCTGAGTCAGGACAGAATTCTTCATGATCCCCACCAGGCACATTTCTGTGCTTATGGTCCCGTGGCCAGAATTACTAATTGCATTTGGCTCTTTCTCCTTTAAGAAAGGCAGCTTAAGCCAACATTCCATGTAGATTATTCTTTAAAGAATGTTAGAAATGTTAAGAAATGCTGATTGATAAAGATGTAAATTTAGCCTATTTTATATTTATATGCTACTTTGATTTTAGGGTAATCATCTAGCAACAGCAGTTTCTCAGATTGCCTTTGTATACAATAGTCTTTTGAACACTCTGTGTAGTTGAAAAGGCATCTTGGATGAGCCGCGTGCAGTATAGCCAGTTGGTTGCTGCCTGGGGGAGAGAGGAGAGGCACCCTGACCCCTCCTCTCCTTCTTCATGGCGGCCGTGAGAGACCTCTGTTAGAGTGGAAGACTGTCTCTCCTGTGCTGCCCCACTTCAGGTTCTCTCCTTATTGAATATCTGCACCCTGCCCCATTCCCACTTCACATCGCCAGCCTTTCCTTCCTCAGTCACTCCTTCCTATCAGCATTTAAGACATGCTCAAATCTCTTCCATTAATATACAATTTGCAAAAACCCTGTAGTCCTCTGATGTTATCTCCCTATCCCTTTTCTCCTCTTCACAGCCAAACTCCTTGAAAGAGTTTTGAATATTTAATGTTTCCATTTCCCCTGCTCTCACTGACTCTTCAGCTAACTTCCGTCCTGCCATTGCGTTCACCACTGCAAAACCCAGCTCTTGCCAAGATCGCCTTATTGCTAAGTCTCATGGATACTTCACAGTCCTTACCTCTCTTGACCTCTCAAAAGCATCTGCCACCTGACCCACTCATATTTTTTGCCTTCCTCAAAATTGTACTTTGTAATTTTTCCTACCAGTTTTGCTGTGTGCTGGCTGTTCTTCCTCTGCACAGCCCCCAGATGTTGGTGTTCCTCTTTTGTCTGAGGTCCTCTCCCTGGGAAATCTTATCTGCTCCCACGGCTTCAGTCATCGTCTGTATGCTGATGACTCTCAGTCTTTGTCTCCAGCCTCTCTTCTGCTTCTCAGTCTCATATATCCAGCTGCCTTCTGGACATCTCCACCTGAAATGTCTTGCATGCATTTCAAACTCTACCTCTAGGAAATTGAATTAATCTTCTGTTTCTTGACTTTAAACCAACTCCTGTATTTCTTATTTCAGTGGGTGGCACCACTGTCCACCTACAAGCCCAAACCAGAAGTAGGGCCTTCATCCTCATCTCTTCCTTTCCCTCGCTTCCCTCATCCAATTGGTCACCAAGTCCTTCAGACTGTACCTCAAAATAACCTTGAATCGGTTTACTTTCCTCCGTTCGTACTGTAACTATCCTAGTCCTCGCCGCCATCATTTCCCATCTTGATTAACGCAATTATCTCCTACCTGGGCTTCCATATCAACTCTTCCCTTGCTTTAATCCAGTTTATTTTCACATCTACCTGGCCTCCACTCATCCTTCTTGCAAAAGAATTGAGTAGGCAAGTAGAGTTTTGAAATGTCATTTTCAAAACTAATAAGGATGTGTGTCTATATATATGCCTACTGTATGTATACAGAGACTATGCAAATTTTAAGCATCACTTCTCCCACAACTGAGCTGCTGTCACCCTGGGGGTGGAATCTGGCAGCTGTTCCATCATCCATAAACAGCCTCTCTTAGCTCATTAGGCTAGGACAGGAAGAACAAGGCCTTATCCATGGATATCTGCCTTAGAGATTTCTTTTACAAGTTTTATAAGTTAGATTTGGCTGTAAAGGGAAAATCAGCTGAAAAATAGTTGAGCCTTACTTGAGTCAAAAGCATCAGCTCAAATCCTTTAACAATAAGATTTTTTGAAATTACCGTTTGGCATCAAAATGAACATCCCAATATTCCCTCTCCAGTGAAGCCAAAGTGGGCAAGGCTGACGAATTAGAGGTGCTGAAGTGTGAAGAGCCACCCCAACCAAAGGACTGGGACCACAGTGAGCTTGAAAAGAGGAACAAATCATCCAGCGACCCTGGACTGAAACATCACCGGGGAAAAAAGTCATTTTCCAAAAGATGCTGGCCTTTGACCAATCGTCTAGGACACTTCTTATTAAAGTATCACCAGACATCAGAGAGTTCTCTGATCTTCAGACAAATTACAGATAGAAATCAACCTGACATCATTCTGTTTGTTTTCAAGTCAAGAAAAATTTAATGAATGCCTACAAATTTTCCCTCAAGGAATTTACAGTCTAGCAGAGTGGCTGCTGGGAGCTTGTGCATAGAAGTAAAATAAGTAAAAAACACAAAGATGGATATAAAACTCTTCTCCGATGCAGCCTCAGAGAAGGGCAGTCTCATCTGCTTGGAGAGATCAAGAAAGGTTTTCTTGAGTTTTATGTGCTCGTGACACAGGACCAGATTCCACCAGGTGGAGAGAATTAGTTACAGTGTGCTACACAATCAAACTTAGAGTTTTTGATTTAAAAAAACCCAACAGGGGCTGGCCTGGTGGCACAGCGGTTAAGTGCACACATTCCACTTCGGTGGCCTGGGATTCGCCGGTTCGGATCCCGGCAAGCCATGCTGTGGTAGGTGTCCCACATATAATGTGGAGGAAGATGGGCACGGATGTTGGCTCAGGACCAGTCTTCCTCACCAAAAAGGGGAGGATTGGCAGCAGATGTTAGCTCAGGGCTAATCTTCCTGGAAAAAAAAAAACCCCAAAAAACCACACACCTTTTTTTATGTGTGTGAGGAAGACTGGCCCTGAGCTAACATCTATTGCCAGTCTTCCTCTTTTTGCTTGAGGAAGATTATCGCTGAGCTAACATCTGTGCCAGTCTTCCTCTACTTTATGTGGGATGCTGCCACAGCGTGTCTAGACGAGCAGTGCTAGGTCTGTGCCCAAGATCCGAACCTGCAAACCCTCGGCCTTTGAAGCAGAGAATGCAAACTGAACCACTATGCCATGAGGCTGACCCCCCTCAACACGTTTTAAAGGGAGAATTGCCTAGCTTTTTAGCTACTGAAACAAAATGGACGATGCCTCTATACTCTAAATATCAATGTTTTGCCTCTGTCCTTTTTCACAAATTGGATTTAGATTTCTGAAGTCATGAGCTGGCGTGACCAAGACGTCAAGGCCGAAAGTCTCTAGTACAGCGGGTCTTTCTAATGCTAGTACTGAAAGGAGGAACTCCATCTCCATCTGAGGCTGTAAACAGTTACTGTAACTTTTCGGGGACCTGATAACCTGTGCATTCAAAATCAAATCTGTCGTATAATGAGGAATGTGATTTGTTACAAAGACAGAGAAAACAATCTAAGCTCCAGTCCAGGTTGCAATTAAGGGAGAGGTTTCCAGCTGTTCCTCAGGGTGGCGGCCACCTCTCACCGCCAGGGGACAGCTGGTACCTTGTTCATATAGCAACAGCCCCTCCCCCTTATCTCAGTATTACTGAATGTTCACCACCACAGTGCTTCACACGGTAAGAACACCTAGATGAAGACATAGCTGCAGGTGCTGTCGGCCCTTTCCCTAAAGCCTTTTTTATAGGATAAGGAAAGCTACTTTTCCTTACTTAAGAAATAATTGTCAATAACAATAACTTACCTAAATGTTGCTGCTCCCTCAAACCGTCATTCAGGCCTTCCCCTTCCTGGTCAAAATTCTCCAACCAACCAACCACATGGCCTCTTCTGCCTTACTTTGTATACCTTGTGATATAGTTTCGATTCCCGATTTCTATTCATTCATTCATTCATTCATACAAACACGTATTTGGAGTGTCCACAATGTGCCAGGCTCTCTGCTAGGTGCTGGCGATGCAGAGGTAAACAGAGCGAACTGATTCTTGCCCTCAGCAAGCTTACAGTCTAGGGAGGGAAACTCGACTGAAAATACTCTTAGTAAAGAAATCATTAACCCCACCCCCATCCCCAGGCTGGCACCAATTCAGCTCAAACATTTATTAAGTGCCTACTGCATGTAAAGCACCGTCTTTGGCTTTACAGTAATCCAGAATGGTAAGAGTTCTTTTTCCTCAAGAATCTTTGGGAAGATTAGACATTTCTACAAATAACTTGAAACAAACTAGAATATATTAAGGGTCATAGTGAAAGTTCAAAGTAAATGATCTGTAAGTTAGGAGTGAGAGAGAGAGAAGAGAGAAAACGTTTTTGGCTACAAGAATCAAAGAAAGCCCTTTGGGTGAAGTGACATTTGAGCTGCCCCTAATAATTACAAAGAACTCAAAGTGCTCCACTGATTGGGTCTTTGTTATCTTCTCTTTTTGGTCTTTTCTTTTTTATTGTTTATGTATTTGTCTTCTCTTTCTGAGGTTATTTAAAGGTTGGGAAGTATTAGTTGCATTGTATAGACATGAAAACTGAGCCCTAGAGGGGTCACCATTTATTTGAGTCTCTCAGTGACCCAGCGGCCTGCCTGCAAGTGCCCGTCTCCCTTCCCAGCCCCGGGCTTCATCCATCAGACATAACTGCCTCAGAACAGACAGAGCAGTTCCGTGGGAGAATTGCGTTTTAATTGAACTGTCTGTACTACTCTGAAGGCCTCTGCAGAGATGGAAGAGTGTCGCTTGATAAATAAAATCATTGCTGCTAATAATTCCTTCTGCATAAGGATTAGGGATCTGACCTCCAGGAGAAGGTGCTACTGAAAAGTGTGTACTGAGATTGACTAATTTTTTAAGGAACTCCACAATGTGAGGTGACCGTGGACTGCCCAGCATGTTCTCATATAGAAAACCAGTGCACCTGTGAACGGGGGTGGGCGTCCTCTCAGTCTCCGGTGCCAGGGCTGTGATTAGAGTGCTGTGGAATGTTCTATCTTAGTCTTCCATGTACATGCTGGTGGGGGGGGCTTTGTCCACAGCCAGGGTAACATGACCAGAGAGCAGAAGCTCAGGCAGTCGTATGGGTTCTTTATGGGATCCACCCAGCTTTGGGAAGAGAGAATGTTGGCGTTGGGTCACCTGCTTCCATCCCATTGTACAGTCCTGATGGGCCAGAAGATAGGACCATGCTCAGATGGCACCACCATGGCACACCGAGGAGCATTTCCTCCTCTGGGCTCTTCTTTCCTGTCTTCCTCCTCTCTCTCTCTGCACTACCTCTGCTTCTAGACTCCCGAGAGGGAAGATGCCCAGTACAGTTAGGCTTGAATCAGACGACAAAGATCCAGTCCCGGCACTGCCACTCATTCCTGAGCAAGTTAGGAAACCTCTCTGAGCCACAGTTTTCTCAACCGTAACATGTGGCTAATTCCTTAGGTGGTTGTGAGGAACAGACGTCCACAGAAAGCATTTAGCGCAGTACCTAGCACATTTTCAGTGCCCAGTAAGTGTTGCCTATTACCATTATTGTTCTGTCTCCATCCCATTCATTCCCTTTTCTCTTCCTTTTTTTTCTCTTTCTCATAACTCTGAAGATTAGACCTGCCTGTGTCTGATCTTGCTTGGGGCTGGTATCGGACTAGAATGATACTTGAGTGATATGGGGCTTAAACAGCCTTTACCCCTGACAGTGTGAGTGATGGGAACATAGGAGATGGTATTATCTCTCATGCTTTTGCTTTTTATTAAGCCCTGGAAATAACACCTGCTTGTAGCCACAGAGCAGCAGGCTGAACTCATCATGTCTAAAATATGATATTCCCTTTCCTAAAAGGAAAATGCTAAAGAAATAAAATGGAACCATAATTAGTAATCCATGTATTTTGCATCTTATTTTGTACTAATGCATTTATAGCCTATAATCTAATATTAGCTCTTATGCACCACCCAGTTATGGAATTTCTGCACCGTCTCCCAGGCAACTAGAGGCTTTCAGGCCACCTTTGTCAAGGTCCCTGGTATGTGAGTATCTGTTTTAAAGTTATATGTGCTCCCACCAAGGGAAAGTGTGATCCTTAGACTGTAGAGTGGTCTTTTTTTAGTATGAGTATACTCCCGAAGCTTTGAGAAGATGAGGTTTAAGTGGAGCTAGAGAAGGTCAGGAGATAGGAAGCAGAGGTTAACAAATGACTAAAAATATACTGTAGTAGCATTTTGTTGTTGACCTGCCGGTCCTCTATCCTAATTGCACCATCTGATAAAGGGGATCTTGGATATGGTTCCATATGTATAAACATAGATTGCTATTTCTGGATGATTTCAAAAAGAGTTGTTGTAAGTGGGAACCATGTTTTCTACTTGGTAAAATAAACGGAGGCCGCCTCCTCCTGATTTTTTTAGCTCACCATCTCGTCCTTTTCTCAACAGTTCGCAAAGGTTACCGGATCCAAGCTGACAAAGAGAGAGACTCCATGAAGGTCCTGTACTATGTCGAGAAGGAGCTGGCTCAGTTTGATCCAGCCCGAAGGATGAGAGGCAGATGTGAGCATCTGTTAGTTTTATGTAATGTGTGCACCGTGCAGGAGTCCATAGCTAATGGGGATTCGGGAGTCACCAAACTTAGGCAGCCCAGAGCTTTCAGGGTCAGAGCTAGCAGGGATACTGGTGACACCATCCTAAAGAAAGTAGCTTCTAGTACTTAGAGGGGAGAACAAAGGGTTTCTGGTGTGAAGAATAGGGCAATCATGTGCCATCCTGGTTTATATTGTGTCTCCCCGTGGGGCAGGCAGTATTGCTGGCGCTGTGCAATCCTGAGGTTGGAAGTGTTTTATTAAAAGTCTTTCCTTGCTACTCCCTTTAAAATGTATTCAAAATAATGACTTAAGATGTGGAAGCTTGAGTATCAGTTTTTTCCAAAGTGAAAGGACCTAGCGTTGAGCAACAGTCCAGTTGCTGACTTGCTGCATGGAGACTGCGTGAAGGTGAAAGCACAAGTCTGCCAAATGAATCTCGTAAAAGAGACCTACATTCCTCTGAGATGCCCAGCAGCAGAGATTGAGGGGCAAGCAAAGAAGCGGCCCCTCTTGTAAAAAGAACTTTTTAATTATTGAATCTGTAGGTGGCAAGGCCCCAACCCTTAACTCACCCAAAGCCCTTGGAGACTTTGCAGCTGACACAGCTGATTCTTTGGGGTGGAGTCCAAATTACCGCCTACGTGAGAGGCAGCGCAGGGCAGGTCTGACATGGACAGGCTAATTATCGGAGGGTGCTGGCAGGCATGGTAGTGAGGTCACCTGTTTCTCTCTTTGAACCCTCCTCGCCTTGGAACCAACGAGAGACTTGATGGAATTGTTGGGGAAACAGTCCCAGACTAGAGGAGCTTTATTCAGATTAAGGACAACATATTCCTCCCAGTTTGCAATTCTAAATTCATCCTGTCTGAGTTGCATCCATTGCTGCATCCTCCCACCGCAGTGACTATAAAAAGACCATCTCCAGATTGGAATGTCAGGAATGCAGATGTCACTGCACTTGACAAGCTGGTTGTAACAGTGTTGTCATGGATTCCCATGAGGGGACAGAGACAGAGAGTCAGAGACCAAGGAGAAGGAGCCTGTGGAGGGAATCTGTGGATCTCACAGCTCTGAGAAAAAGTTAAAAACTGAGGTTAAAACTAAGGATGAATCGTGCTTTAGGCGATGTCTCCTGTCTACCTGGGTTAAAATGGCCTCCAGGGGCTGGCTAGTCCTAAGGTAATGGGATCTTAGAGTCCAGGGGGACCTTAGAGGTGGCCTAGGTCAGCCTTTGCAGTGTACGGTTGAGGAAACAGAAGCCCAGAGGGTTGAAGTGACACAATCAGGACCAGAACCTGGCTCTTCTGATTCCCATCCTGTGCTCTTTACACAAGAAACCTGTGAGCAAACTGGATGGTTCCATGGCTGCAGGAGAGACCGCAGTCTTCTGGCTTACAGGACTTTAGGATGTTGGAGCTGGAAGAGACTAAGTTGTTGAATCCACCTCTCTCATTTTACAGAGGAGGAAAGGGAGGCCGGGAGGGAAAGTAATGAGTGCCAGTACTCAGTGCCAGTGCCAGAACTGGATCCTGGCTCTCCTGGAACCTGCAGGTTGACATTACAAAAATGGCATAGAGATGAAGTAGGAATATAGTTCACTTTACTTTGAGAGGTTCTATTCTTGAAGAGCAAAGCAAACCCTGGGGTGGATCATGAAAGTGGAACAGTCTTGAAGCGCTCATCATCAAGTGGATCGCATGGTTTCAGATTGTGGCAAGGGAGGAGCAGATTCTCTGAGAACTGGGAGTTTCAGGGTCAGGCTCTTGAATTTCCCAGCCAATATGATCCTCATTTGCCTTGCCCCTTGTAAGTAGGGGGTTGCTCTTGGGATGTTTTTAGTCGTGAATCCCAGTGCAGGATCGGCAAATTATAGCTCCCAGGGCATATATGGTCCACCTCCTGTTTGTGTAAGTAAATCTTATTGGAACACAGCCATGCCAATTCACTTATGTATTATCTATGACTCCTTGCACACTACAATGGCAAAATTGAATAATTGTGACAATTTGGCTTGCAAAGCCTAAAATATTTACTATCTGGCCCTTTACAGAAAATGTTTTCCTTTCTTGTTCTGGAGTTACCTTATTAGGTGTCTGTGAAGTGGTGGATTCATGTTCAATGGGGCGGAAATTTTATAGCAGCATAGAACCTGGACCATCCATCATATGAACGGTGAAACAGAGATAGCCCCCACTATCTGGAGAAATGAAAAATGTCCATTAGTCCCTGAAGTTTAAGGAAAGTTCTGAGCCAACAATGTTATTTTTCAATAGTCATACCTGGTGCATTTTAAAGTTCTGTATAATTCCCAGGAGATTGGAATCCACTGGGATCATGAGAGAAGGAGGGGTCTAGATTTTATTAATCAATAGTATCTAAGTTATTTTCCTTTAAAATAGGTACTAACTAGTCCATTTTCCTTAGGATGAAGAACAGGTTTAAAAATTAGATTATACTTCAAAACCAAATAATCGCATGATCAAACTGAATGATATTGCTGGTCAGCCCTGTGTCCTGGCGAAACAGGACGAGGAGGCTGTGTTTATGCTGTGAGGGAAGGCCCTCCTCCCCTTTGTGGGTGGGAATCAGCAAAAATCCTCTGCTCCTCCAAGCACAGTTGTGGATGGGGAGGAGAAGCAGCAGAGGGGAACCTGAGCCCCGCATTTGTGCTTCCACCTCCTCTCTTGGCTTACTTTTCACTCAACAGCCAGGCCTCACAACTTGTGAATGTTGATTTTGATAATATTTTGAAGTTCTAACCAAAGGATTTTAAAAAACAAATGGATTCAGTTACATTACAAATAGATTCACTAGATTTGCTTTTTAAGTAAAATGAAATTCAATCCATTTTGAAGTTCTATAAATAAATAGTGGGATTTTTTTTTTTTTCTTTCCAGATTGTGATTCTGGCCCTTGTTGACAAGGGCTTTTGCAGAGAGCTACTTAGGCCCCCTTAGGAAATAAGAAAGCTGTGACCAGCCCCCCCCTACAGTTTTGGGCTGGGGCAGGAGTACAGGTGGAGGCCCACAGGCTGTAAGTGCAGTCCACCCCCTTTCTTCCCACACCTCCAAACAGCTGTCCTGGCTGCCCATGGCCACATACACCTGGAATACTCCGGGCAGGGGAAGAGGTCTATACAGGCCCTGGAAATGCACTTGGTCCCATTTGTGGAGGATAGTCCAGGCTCCTGGATGAGCACCCAGAAAGGGAACGGATGGATGCTAGGTGCGAAGTCCGTTTGGCCTTGTGGACTCCTCCTCTGTGGAGAGGGGCACAGCTAAAGGGGGCTGATATGGGGTGCCTCTAAAACATGGGGTGGAACTGGCTCTGAAGGCCCCATCTTGGGACTCCACCAACAGTCAAGAAGATACAGTGACCTGTGGCTTCTCTCTTTTTGCCCCTTTTGGCTCAACATGCATGAGATCATCATAGCTCATTAGACAATTATACTAGAAGAGAAAAAACACTTAAACAAGGATGATGATGTACTAGGAGGAGACCAGCTGCCGAGAGCTCAGGTTCTGGGAAGCCTGCCTTAGGTAGAACAATAACAGAGCACGTAGGAAGCCTCCCTCTCTGTAGGCAAGTGGGCTCCAGGTAGAGCCAGTTCCTGCTGAGCTAAGAATGCAAATACCACGACTTCAGGTCTGCAACCCACCTAGACAGGACTGAGGTCCTCGGGTGGGAGTTTCCCAGAGCCTTTGGTCTCAGCCCTTAACAGAGTTCCCGTTGTAGCTAACATGTAGACAGCTCTGTCATGCCTGGTTTTGTCCCTGCAGATAACAACACCATCTCAGAACTCAGCTCCCTGCATGAGGAGGACAGCCATTTCCGCCAGTCTTACCATCAGATGCGAAGCAAGCAGTTCCCTGTGTCCGGGGACTTGGAGAGCAATCCTGACTACTGGTCAGGTGTCATGGGAGGCAGCAGTGGGGCAAGCCGGGGGCCCTCAGCCATGGAGTATAACAAAGAGGACCGGGAGAGCTTCAGGCACAGGTGAAGAAGGCTGTGGAAGGGCCGCTCTGGTGCTGGGCGTGAGGGGGCAGGAGCTGGAAGGCAGGGCGATTTGAGCCTATTATTCCCCTATAGCATCTCTGTCTCCCATTCTAGGATATCGTGCCACATCCCTCTTGCAATCGGCTGTTGACCACCCCTCTCCTACATTTATTAATAAGCAAGGGAACATTGGTGATACCATGTGGAGAAGTGATCATTCAAGGCCCTTTGAAATGGGTACTCTAGACCCTTTAAATGAACCTTGTTAACTCTCCCTGCCCTTCTCGTGTATTTTATCCTATAACCTCTGAAAACTCCCACCCATCATTTTTGATCATTTGTTATGTGAAAAGTAAAATGCCAGAGATGTTTTTACACTGTTGCATTTGATTCTCATAACTCTAAAAGGGAGGTACTATTAACGTCCCCATTTTAAGTTGAGGAAACGGAAACTTACAGACGCTAAGGAACTTCCCCAGGGTCACACCGCCAAGGAATGTAGGAGGCCAAGATGTGCGTCCGGGTTTGTGTGGCTTCTTCCTACTGAAAAGCACCTTCACCACTCACCTGCCCTTTACCTGGAAGAATAGCAGACACTGCCTTTCTCTCAAACTTAGCCAACTGCAGGGGTCCCTCTGTCCCCACCCCAAGAGGTAACTCGGCCCTCGGCTCTGAGGGAGGAAAAGGCCTCACTGTATATCACCAAATATTACAGGGCCTCTTTGGGCCACAACCGTGTATATTTATTGCAAGCCACATCACCCATGCTGGCTTTGATGGGGTGAGGAGTGAGACGTGGCTGTCAACCAGAAGTCATAATAACGATCAGAAGGCGGCCCCAGGTGTTTCAGCACCATATAGACCACAAAGTACTTTTATCCAAACAAATCCATTGTGAGCCTTAACACAACCTCGTGAGATTGCCTGCACTTCGCTGTTTGAGATTCTGAGGCACGAGAGGTGCTCAAGATCATTCCCGCAGCAAGGAGCGCGGGTGCGGCTCGGAGCGAGGCCCCAGGACACCATGGCGCTTGGCAGCCCCCTCGAGCTCGAGCTCGCCGCCTTGCACACGGCGGGTGGTCGCACCTTCGCGTGCGCCCGCACACTGACCCGTGTCTCTTCCGCCCGCAGCCAGCAGCGATCCAAATCCGAGATGCTGTCGCGGAAGAACTTCGCCACCGGCGTGCCGGCCGTCTCCATGGACGAGCTGGCGGCCTTCGCCGACTCCTACGGCCAGCGGGCCCGCCGGGCCGACGGCAACAGCCACGAGGCCCGGGGCGGGAGCCGCTTCGAGCGCTCGGAGGCGCGGGCGCTGGGAGGCTTCTACCAGGACGGCTCGCTGGAGGAGGCCTACGGGCCGCGGAGCCGCAGCCGCGAGCCGCCCGGCGACCCGGAGCGCGCCTGGGCCTACAGCCCCGCGCGCCGGCGGCCGCCCGACGACGCGCCCCTGCCGCGCCTGGTGAGCCGCACGCCGGGCACGGCGCCCAAGCACGAGCACCCGCCGCGCGGGGGCGCGCGGGAGCGCCAGGCCCGGCCCGAGGGCGCCAGCCGCGGCGGCAGCCTCGAGACGCCGTCCCGGCTGAGCGCGCGGCTCGGCCCGCGCAGCGCCTCCTACTACGCCTGGTCGCCCACGGCCACCTACGAGGCCAGCTCGCCGCCCGGCGACGAGGAGGACGCGCCCGACGACGCGCTGCCGCCCTACAGCGAGCGCGAGCTGAGCCGCGGCCCGTCCTACCGCGGCCGCGAGCTGCCCTACGCCAGCAACTCGGAGAAGAGGAGGAAGAAGGAGGCCGCCAAGAAAAGCGTGAGGGCGCCCGGCGGGAGGGCCCCGCGGTGGGGAACCGGACGTTGCGCTGCTTCTTTCCCCACCTCGGTCTGTCCGGGACCAGGGGAAGGAAGCAAGCGTGGGGCTCTGAGAGTTGGACGAGGCAGAGGTAGCAGGTGTGTAGATGTGGAGTGTTAGATCCTTGAGGACCAGCGTTAAGAAGGGTTTGGCATGCGGGCCTCTAGGCGTCACCGCCACCACAGGCCCTTAGGTGAGCTTCCGAGGGCTGTGTGCAGAATGTTCTGTGCACGCTTCTAGCTGCGTTTCTCCCCATTCTCCACCCCCTTTGGGGTGAGGGTCTGTAAGCTGCATCAAATTCCTAAACGTCCACGTCCCGAAGAAGGGTAGGAGCCACTGCTGTCGATGAAGGACAGCTCGCTGCTCCTTTCCTCCTCTGACGTTTTATTGAGTAGGAGCTGTGTACTGTGTCCTGTGTATGTGAAGGAAATCTTTTGGTCCCTGCCCAGTTAGCTGTCTCTTTTGTAAATGGTCTTATATAGACGTTAACTGCTTTCTCTCTAAATGTCAAGAGCAGCCCAGCCCAGTCCTCAGCCCCCAAATGTAAGCCCTGGACCTCAGAGAAATATTGGGAGACAGTCACAAATGTCCACTGTGGTGGCCCCTGTGCTCTGGAGGCCACTCTCCAAGCCCACGTGCTTCTGCTCCCACCTCAATTACCCTGTCTCTCCCACCATTTTTTTTTTTCATGATCTAAGCTGGACGTTTTCTTTAGCATGTAGTGTGGGGAGAGAACATGAACAGAAAAAGGTCTAGACGTGATTATGAACTCTTCCAAAACAATTAAATGTCTTTTGTTGTTCTGTAAATAGGAAAATGAGGCTGCTGAAGTGTGTGCGCAGGGGAGGAGCTTTCGCATGATGTGAGGTCTATAGTGCACCATCCACACCGGCTGTTGTGGAGCTGTAACTGTTGTAGTTATTCCCAAAGGGGTGGGAAGTTCTTCTGCGGCCATGGAACTACGTCCTATCAGATGTAGGTGGGCTTCAGCAGCAACTGAGGCTTAGGAAAAGTAATCACAAGCCTAATGAAGTGTCATAAGAGTCAGGATATGCCAGGCTCTGAACAGGTTGTGGGCTCTGCCCAGGGAACCATCTGTTGTGTTGAGTTTCTTTACCCTCCTGTGTTTTAATCTTGGGCTCTTTCTGCTCTTCCCCAGAGTGATTTCCCAACCAGGATGTCCCTTGTGGTCTGATATTTGTTTTCAAGACATCTCTCTGGATGACTAGAAGTCAGAAGTGGACTGCGGGGTCAAGACACAAATCCACGAGCCAGCAGGCCCCGGACCTTCTCTGGCCACCATCTTGGAAGATTTGCCAATCTTTGCTTTGGCAAGGGATGAGGGGCAGCCTTTAAGACAGGCTGATTCCAAACCTCAGTGCCCATCTAACTAGTTTGAGAAACTTATCAAGAAAACAGCTACGTGTGAGAAGGTTCCCACACATGGGGTTTCTCACCTGCAGAGTTCATCCTGTCCAATCTCCTTCCTTAGCTGAACCAGGATTCCTTTTCCAGTTCTGAAAGGGAGTTAGCTGTGGACTGCTAATCTCCAGAAGATGCCTCTGCCTACAGTATGCTTTTCTGTACCTCCTGTGCTGTGCTTAGGGACAGAAGAATTTATTGCTACTATTAGAAGGCGGCCTTCTACTGACAAAAGAAGGTAGCTTCAGGCAAAATATACCTTTTATCCCCATCACCTCCAAGGCACTAGCCAATGACTGTTGTTACAGTAAAATCAGAAGGCCTTTGGTGAACTCAGTGACAGTGACCTGCTGGAAAATCACAGAAATGACTTCAATTTTCTGTTCTGATTGACAGTTCCTGAGTGGCTGGAGCAAAACAAAAGAGAGTATACCTTTTTGAAAAGCCAAGTGGTATTTCTCTTTCCATTCTGAGAACAAGCTCTGCTTTTCCTCTTTCTGCTGTCCACGGGGACGTCTGAGTCTCGGACATCAAGGGCTCGCCTCGTCCTTCCTCTCCTGGACTTTCCACAGCTTGGTGCCACACACAGAGCCCCCTCCCTCTGCAGTCTGATTAGGTTGTCATCAGGTGCCTTTTGATAAATGCTTAAAATATACACAAAAGAAAAGAGGGAGAAAAAGAGGAGAGAGCAGTAATGCAGAAGAATGAAATAGAAAAGAATGGACAAGAATTTAAGAGGAAAAGAATATATGGTCTCATTATATTTTGAATGTGGGCCATTTCCCCCACAAACTCTACCTAATTCTTCTCTGGTTTTGAACTTCATTTACCATGAGTTGTTTCTGCCATCCCAGCCCTGCCATTTCAGGATACTGGAGATGTGGAACATGCATCTTGGCCTCACCAGGCTGCCACTCTAGATGCTTTTGAGAGGTGAGAGGTATTGCTTCCTTAGGAAGGAGCACTTCCTATTCTCACCTTTGCCTAAATGATAGATTTTGCCCAGATCCCAAAACTAGATCTCTCTGGATTTTATAATTGGACTGCAAAAAATGGCCGCAAACTCTTCCCTTCTCATCAAGAGGTGCAGTCTCTTTCTTCACCCCTTGAACCCAGGATTGGCCATTTGATTTGGCCAGTGGCCCAATAACAAATGTGACACAAGCAGAGACTTGAAAAATTCTTGTGCATGGGGCTTGTCCTCTCTTGCTGCTCTTGGGAATCTTGCAATCACCATCAGGTGAACGAGCCTGGGCTATCCTGCTGCATGATGAGAGAAAAGGGCCTAGTTACCCCTGTCGTGCTGTCTGACAGCTTGTCAACTCTCAGCTGATGCAAACACATGAGTGAGCCCACCCAAGACCAACAGAAGAACTGCCTAGCTGAGCCTAGCCAAAATTGCTGATTCCAACTCAAGGTGTGAAAAGTTGGTGCACTCTTTAAATGTTCATTTCTCTTCAAGGAAAACTGACTTTTTCTTCGTGTCTGAGTGTTCAGCTCTGAATCTCTGACTCCACCTCACCTTAGGTGTCTCACAGTCTCCCCTCTGTCAAAGCTTTTCACCCCACACTTGGGTCAAATCACTGGGAGACAGTGATTGGCCTCACTATCCTCCCATTCCTAGCAGTGGATCATTCTCTATCTGTGGATCCATGGACAACCTCTGAAGAAGATTTCTTCTTCAGCATCTCCTTGGTCTTATCCAGAGCCACCTTACTGGAGCTAGGCCCTATTCTCAGAATACCATTCCACTGGTATCCATTTACTTTATGGCATTCCAAAACAGTCCTACATGTGCAATGAAATAAAGAAGAGGCTGGGTGAGAGTCAGAGGGATGAGTTGATATCATTGCTTGCAGGAGAATTGGCCGACCCAAGGACTTCACAGAGGCTTTGGCCTATCAAGAGGAACCAGAAGGACAGTTCAGCCCAGTGCTGGCACTTCCAAGGGCTGGAAGACACAAGCCATAACCCTGGTGCTGAGTTTTAGACTTGCCGGTGTCCCTGGTCTCTGAAAGCGTCGGTCTAGTCTACCTGTTTGGGTCCCAATTCAGATGGAAAAGATGATTAAAACATCGTTTCTTAGTCACCAGCTTTGGATTTCAACTTGCTCAGGCAATTTTGGAGAATATTGGGTAGCTGCAGTAGCTATTATCTCTATACTGAGCACTGTGTCAGGCTTCTCACCACCAAAGAGCCCCATAGCACCAGCTGCAGAGACCAAAACTATTTCTTTTATTAGCCGGAGGCATGTATGATTTTGGTGAAGATTGAGGGGAGCAATGAGAAAGAGTTATTAAAACTGGAAACCTGCAGTTCCAAAGACAACAAAACTACAGACAGACAATAAAAAATGCAAAGATGATAACAGCCTACTGAAATGACCTGGGGAGATGGGACCAGGTTGTCCTCCACGGGGTGGCATAAATCACTCAGACTTCCCAAGAGAGAAAGCAGTTGTTTCTGGGGATGTGGACAGGAGATAAGGCTGTCTAGACAAGTACATGCAAAGCTGTCCGTCCTCAGCACCCCGGCTCTTCTCTTCATGACCTTTTGTTTCTTCTCCCCTGAATAGTGTGTCCTACATAGGAAGTGCTTGCACATGTTAGCTTCCTTCCTAGGTTTTATTGGGGTACATAATAAGTCTTGTGTAGGACATGGTCTCTATCATTGGGACCCTACAATTGAATAGGGGAAAGGAGACATGCCCAAGAAAGAATTAGGAGATTTTATGCATATAATATGAAATATCGCTATGGATAAGTTACAACAAACCCAGAGAATTAAAGTTTTTTATTTAAATGGGTATATTTTGATATTTAAGTGTTGTGTGTGTTTGTCCATCCATACTATTTAAAGATGTGCTTAGTAATCTGAAAAGCAACTATTAAAAAATCTGAACTGAAAGAAGGGAGTTAGGATGAGGAAGGTGGGGGCCCAGGGACCAGTGGGATGATGCATGAGCTGCTGTGTTTGTCTGTGAGTCACAGCTGAGTCAGGGACTGTTGGGTGAGGGGGCGTGGATGCAGGTGGCAGGAGATGTCCCCTGGTAGGTGAACTGCTTCTCTAAGCCATGCAGAGACTCATTAGGAAGCTGGGGACACTTGCCATGGACCTGGTGGTACGTGTCAGCTGTTCCACCCCAGCATGCTCACAGGGGAGCTCTGCATCAGCTTCTAAAGGGGCTCACTTCTGCAGCCATGAGTGCTGCTGCCCACCCTCACTAACACAGGAAAGTCTTGTGTAGATAATGGGCCCCTCATCTCCCTTCTCATGAGCCTCACTCTGCACCTGGCATGGGACTGTGCGAACTAAGAGTGGGAAGGGCCTGCCACTCTGGCCCAAGGCACTCCATGCTAAAAACAATGAGCCACATCTGTAAATATTTCTAAATAGTCTGAAAGACTTCGTATAGGTAATCTGATTAGACCTTAGGCAGCCTTGGAGAGAGGCTGGAGTCACAGATGTTGTTGTAATCCACTCCCCATAATAGATGGAGAAATGAACCATTGCTGCCATTAGTGAAGTCACAGACCTAATTAGGTCATTAGACTCCAAGCCTGTAGGTCTTTTCTGCTGGATCAATATTTCCCCAAATTGCCTAACCATATGAATTACTTGATTGCTGTGAAAAATGTATTGTTGGGCCCTGCCTCAGAGATCGATTGGGTGGGTCTGGAGCTAGGATTTGTACTTTTAATGTGTATTTCAGGATATTCCTGTGATCACATACAATTGGGAAATGCTGCACTAGGTCCTACCCCTGGTGTACCCCAAACAGTTGGTCCTGAGGCTTCCTTGGACTTTGAAATTTTTTCTTCAAATGTCCTGGTGAGGTTCCCCTTACTCCCTTCGGGCTGGCAGGGGTGAAGCACCTATCGGTCTGTCTGAGACATGGTGACTGGCTCACCAGGGCCCAGGGGCAGAGAACCATGTAAAGCAGAGAGACAGGAAAGCTAGGAGCACTTCCCAGGAGCCTGTTCTGGATGTTTCCAGTCCTGGAGTAGAGATCTGTTGTGACAATCTCACATCTGACAACAAGAATTACAGGTAATTTTCTCATTCCCTTGATGCCATTCTGAGCAAAACTTAGATCATGAATAGAAAGCAAAGAGACCACTGGGGAAATGACAAAAATAATTTTTTGAAACATTCAAATTATCAGTCTGGCTGGTCCACATCCACTTCCACCTCAAGACCCAAAGTAGAGTGGGCAAGAATAATGAAATCTACATCACATATCCTTCCAACATCAGCTTTAAATGCTGCCAGAATCTTAGAGGAGTTTGAAATTGATTTATAGATGTAGAGATCCAAATTCGCCAAAATAGGGGCCCAGGTACTTAAAATCCCAGAAGAAAAAAGCGCCTGGTTTTTCTCTGCCAGGATCCTACATCCTAGTCACCTGGGAAGCTGATCAGTGAAGCTCGAAGTAAGGAGCTTTAACACTGAAGCAGAACAAGGCTAATGTGGAGCTGCTTTAAGCGGCAGCCCAAGCTTTAGCACTGCCTGAAGGTGATAAGGAGGCGAATACTGATAATACTTGTATCAGATTATGGTGTATTACTATTTACAGAGCACTTTCACGTGCATTGTTTCATTTGATCCTTACAACAACCCCCATGATAGAGGCAAAGTAGATATGGTGGACCCATCAAACAGAATGTAAAACCGAAGTTGAAAAGGCTAAGTGATTTGCCTATGGTCAAGTGACTTTTAAAATTATAGAGCCAGGCCTTCTGACTGTCTGTCTAGGGTTCTTTCCAGTTCCTACAATACCTGTGAGACTGGAATCTGGCTGATTCTCTTCACAGCCAAACATCCGGTGAGAAGAGTCCTGGCCTCGATGCTCACTCACATGTCAGGGGACAGTGAAGCTGTGAAGACAGACACTTGCTGTTCCATCCTCCCAAGCACCGTTCCTCAAATGCAGCTCTCAGAGGGAGTCAGCTGTGCTCCAGGAGAGTTCCACTTTCGTTAGCCACGCGGTGAGGGGAAAAGGCTTTGATAAAAATGTGCTTCCGATTTTAGAATCCTTCCTGAAGAGGAGTTTCTGAGTCAAACTGCAAATTGATCTCCGCTCAGAATTCCGGGGTTGGGGGTGACCTGCTTAGGAGTGAACTGTCTCGCATCTTCACAGCATTTTGGGATTTTAGGTAGAACTGGAGGGGCCAGCTGAGACAATGCAGCGGGTTAGTTCAAAGTTTTGTGAGGGTTTCTTGGTGGGGCTGGACGCAGGTCAGTGGTCTGACGCTTTTCTTCTGGGAAAGCTAAAAGAAACACAACTTCGCTCTTATCTTGGCTTAAAGGAAAAGCCACTTTATTAACAAAGGTATTAGATACTACCCATGAGAATTTTCCTTGTGGGAATAAAGAATAAGGGAATAGAAGGAACAATGGGTCAAAGAGGGGTCAGAAATCTGCTTCCTGAGAGTCACCTGCCCACTTGTTTTTGTGCCTTGTCTGTGGCATCAAAACTGAAATGTTTGTATCACTGTTGCCCATGATTTTTTTCAGTGTCAAACATACAAAGTGAATTTGGTTGTAGTGTTTTAAACTAAATAAAATGTTTCCACCAACATTTGCTATCAAGAACTCATAATTAACACAACCATGTTTAATCATGATCTGACCCTAAATGACCTCAGCAGAAAAAAAATACGATGCATGACGGCCTCCGAATGTTTTAAGTACTGTAGTAGAGGAGTAAATACTGTGGGACTATGGGGGAGGCAAGCACTGACAGATCTGAAGCTAGGTTTTCCCAGATTTTAGTGAGCTATGACCTGGATGAATTCTGTTGCCGTTCTCACTGCTCTCCACAGGCTGTCTAACATTCAGGAGATGAGGAGCAGCGAAGATGGTTGGATGATGTCGTGGTACCCAGCTCATTTTCAAGAAGGGCACAAGCATTTGCTGCTAGAAATGCCACCTGGGGAAGGGAGGAAGGAAACCATTCATGGGAGGACATTTTAAGTTCTGAAGAGATTTGAAAAACTCCACATCGTCATAATTAAGAGAAGGCAACTCAAATCCTTTGTTTGCAAAAGAAGTGATAAATCCCTCAGGGAGCGATTAATACCCTCCTATTGGCCAGGCCCTCTCAAGGGAATTCCAGATTTTAGGATCCTGGTTGAATGGAAAAACCTGCCCTTGCTTGAAGCATCTGGACTCAGTTCTCTTCTTTGAGTAGCTCACCTAAAAATGTTCACATGTCATTTTATCTTAAAGGTACTCTAAAACAGTTTAGCTCTGATGACCTCCTCTGGACTTTCTGCTATTTTGTCCATTGTATTAATTCCATCTTGCTTTTTCAGCTTTATAAAATATTGCATTTGATTTGTAAAGTGTATGTTTGGGTCACCTACATGTTTTTTCTACACATCTTTTCTTCTTGCATTTCAGGTCTTTTTTGGAAATCTTTTCCCTTCTTTCTAAAGGAAGTTTTCTTTAGTGATGGTCTTTTGTGAGGATACTCTACAGTTTGGGTTTATCTAAAACAAAGTCTTTACTTCGTTCTTGTTCTTGAAAGATAATGTCATTGAGTATGCAATTTTGGATTAATAGTTGTTTTCTCTTAGCATACTGAAGATATTATTCCACTCCCTTCTGGCTTTTAATGTTGCTTTTGAAAGTTAATTACTAATCTAATTGTCCTTCCTTTGTAAGTAATCTGTCTTGTCTCTCTGGCTGTTTTTAAGATCTTCTTTTTGTCTCTAGTGTCCTTTGGTTTAGTTAACATGCCACCAGGTATGGATTTCTTTTAACTTGTTCAGGTTGGGATTTATTGTGCTTCCAGAAGCTGTGGATTGGATTTTCCATCAGTGATAGAAAACTCTCGGCTATTAACATATTGAATATTTCTTCTTCTCCTTAAACTCTCTTTTGAAAATGTCAATTAAACGTATGTTAGACTTTTCTTTCTGTCTTACATATTGCTTGGTCTGTCTTTTGTAGTTTCATCTCTTCATCTTTCTGTGCTGTATTCTGAGTACTTTCTTCAAGTTCATCTTTCAGTTCACTACTTTTCTCTTCAGTTGGCTCTAATCTCCTTCCTCTGAATTTTATTTATTTATTTATTTTAAAGATTGGCCCTGAACTAACATCTGTTGCCAATCTCTCTTTTTTTCCCTTCTTCTCCCCAAAGCCCCCCAGTACATAGTTGTATACTCTAGTTGCAGGTCCTTCTGTTTTTGCTATGTGGGACACCACCTCAGCATGGCTTGATGAGTGATGCTAGGTCCACGCCTGGGATGCAGAACTGGTGAAATCCTGGGCCGCCAAAGCAGAGTGTGCAAACTTAACCACTCGGCCACAGGGCTGGCTCCTGAATTTTAATTTTAATTAGTATATTTTTCATTTCTGAAAGTTCAATTTAGCCCTTTTTCAAATCTGCATGGTCATTGTTGATAGTGTCTTGCTCCTTACTCTTCTATACAATTCCCTCTTGTTTCTTTGAATATATTAAATGTACTATTTATATTTTATGCTCAGTAATTCCAATATCTGCAGTCTTTGTGGGCCTAACTTTGAAATTTGTTACTTCTGCTAACTCTCACTCATGGTTTCTTGTTTCCTTAAATGTTTTATAGTTTTCAGTTGTGAACTCATGTTTAGTAGAATGCCACATTACATTGGTGCCAGTCAAGAAGATTTTTCTTGCTCCTTACCTGCCCTCCTTCTCCCCATAATAACTCCACATACACACAACAACTCTGGAGGGTCCAAGAGGAATTAGTGATTGAGTGAAGAAGGAATAGAAGTGGGAAAAATCTAGAAGGTACAGGCATTTCTCTCTAAAACTAGACACATAGGATGGATTAAATTATTCGGGGAAAATCAGTTATTTTATGTTTGCACCCTACTGATTCCCATTTATTCAATGTAAAAGTCATATTTTTATATACACGTTCAATTCAAGAAATAAAGAAGTACGCTGATTTCAGGTTCTAAAAAATCTTGGCAGAGACGTCCTAATAATAAAATTATATTTTCTGCTGAATTGGTTTTAAGCATTTTCTGAATGCTTATCAGGTGGCCTGAGGTGACAACAGATGTGTCAGGTGTCGCTCAGAGAAAGGGAGTGATTTAGCCTGACACGCCATCTAGTGGCACACATCCAAGGGAACGCTTCCCGTGCTAACTTGCTGAGACTGAAGGTTCTGGATAGAGGTGTGCCTCACATTGTTTAAGAGATGTATTCTTAAAAAGCTGTGTATAAATTCTCTTTTGACAAATCAAATTAACTGAATTAGGAGTTCTTTATTTAGAAGTGGTGAGTTTTTCTGTATGTTTTGCAAGTTTAGACCTTGCCATCTTCTGTTTTCAGAGCGGACATCTGTGGGTATCATGTGGTGAAAACCTCATGTTTCTTGCTTGGGACCAAGTGGGAATGAGGCACATGCCCTGCTCGATTTAAAGCTATTTTAAAATGTGCTTTTTAACACCACTGGGATACAAGTACTTTCTGAAGTCAGGTCAGACTCCGGTGCTACAGAATCATAGTGAAGCCAGTTTCTCATTAGCAAGCAAAAATTATGTCATTGAACTGTGCAACCAAAGGATCTAAATAGTCCATTCCCTGGCCTTTGGCTCTAAAAAGATGACTCGATCTCTCCCTATCTCGTTCTCGCTCTTACTGTCTAAAAAACAAGCAGAGAAGATTCCATAGTCTCACGTTAAAACACTTTTTTTTTTTTAACAATCCTTGCTCTCAGCGGTTTTCCTATATTTTGTTTACATGTCTCGTGCAGCAGCCCAGCATCGATGTATTCTTCCTGGCTCGTCTTGTTTTCTCCTGAGATGTTCAGTTTCCAGTAGAGCAAAGCCAGAGAGATATATAGGACGACTTCTGTTTGGCACCGTTCTTATAAAAGCCCTTTGTCCAACTGAATGAAATCCTGTTATAATGGACCTTCCTGCCACGCACCCTCTCCGATTGCCTCTCGCTGTCGCCGCTATGGTCTAGCCCACTGGCTTTCCTCATTCCTTCATGCCGGGAGACGGCCACTGAAGTTCCAGCTGAAGCTTCTTTCCTCTTGCAGCAGTATTAGTCAAAAATCTTTGGGTTCCAAATAACGGAAAGCCAGCTCAGACTAACTGAAGAAGAAAAAAGAAGTGATGAAGATAATTTATTAGGAAGATCCTGGGATAGCTCACGGGATGGAAGAAGAGCTGTGAGAACTGAGGGAAAGTCTGGGTCTTGATGTAGTCAGATTCTCTCAGTCCGTCGCTCACATCTTCTTCTCTTTTTACGTCTCTATTTTTACCCCTGAGAACAGACCTTCTCTACCAGGTAGGAATATAGCCACTAGCAGTCAAAGAGTCACAATTTTCCAGCTCATGTGATCAGACAGGCAAAGTGTGTTACTCATGGGAACAATCCTGGGGAAAGGCTGTGATTGACCCGTATGGAGTCACATGCCCATCTTTGAGCTAATTCTCAGGGCCAGAGAGATGGCAAGCCCCTTTCTGACCAGGAAGATGAGATTCTGTGACAGACTGGATAGTGGGATAGGAATATTTCTGCACAGGAGAGGGAGGTGTTATTAACAGAAGTGGGAAAGGAGGCTGGAAAGATAAAACACCATAATAACGAGGCATCCACCACTGCCTCCCATAAGAGTCTTCTTCTGTAGTCATATCCCTATCCGGGTATCAGGGAGGCTGTTTTCACTGCAATTCAGTGAAAAATCCCACCAGAGCCTTCCACATACCGGTGTGTTTCCTTGGTTACCCTTGCTCATTCTGAGTCCAGAAATCCATCTGTGTCACTGCCTTAGTTAGGACTTTTCATCTCTTTCCTGGTTTATTCGAATACCCTCCTCTCTTCTCTCCCACTTCTGGTATTATTCCCTAATAACTTGCCTTCTACTTTGTTGACAGAAGTTCTAGACGGTTTCAAGAAAAATACTTGATGTTGGGCAAGCTGACTTCTCCTTTCCTCTCTGAGTTCCAGAGATCTGGGGCCCTTTTGCCTCTCTATCTTCATTCTTTTCTGCACCAGCAGGAGAGGCGAACTAACCAGAGAGTCTGAAGTTCATCGTGGCACTTTCCACAGTGTGAAGGTGAGGGCTCACGGGCCGCACGCTCTCTTTTCTGGTCCACGTCCTCTTTCCTGTCCTGTTCTCGAGGTGGCCAGCACCCTGGTGCTTCCTTCTCTCATGGGAGGGCACCCTCGGGAGAGCTGTTCGTGTGCATCATGGCTTCAGACTAAAGCTGCGTTCTCTCACGTGGTTCCTGGAAGCCCTGCATTTGGGGAGTTCTTTGTCCCTCAGAGCCCTCACTTGACTTGTAGTCTTTATGTGTATGTGTCTGCAGCATTGGTCGTAGGAAAAGAGGACTGTGCCACTTCAAACCCCTAGTGTTTGACAGGATATGTTGATCAAAAAATATTCAGACATGCTCTGGAAAGTTTATTCATATATGTATCTATATATGTAATTTTTACATTATATTATGTAACTTTTTAAATATATTTTTTCAAAAAATTCACTAACTTCTTCCAAGCAACCAATATCTCACACCCATCTGACCACAGATTTACACTTTCTTTCCATTTCAACATTTGACACCGGAATTTAAACAAAATATTGAACAAGTTTTCGGAGTCTTGGGGGAAAATCCATTTATGAATAGATATTACCTCAAGAGAGGTGAACCCCAGCCCGAGGCGCTCCGGTGAGGAGAACTCCCAGTGCTCTTTCCCCATAGACCCTGCAGAGGTAAATAACTGCCTCACGGGGAGGCGGGTTTTCACACTGATCCAAGGTCTCGTGGTCAGCGCGGCCCGCGGAGTTTTCAGAGGGCACCCTCTGCGCCAGGCAAACAATGTCTCTCTCACTCCGAGTAACTTATCAACACGTTTTTTTCTCTCAAGGAAATTTGAAACTAAATGAAATGTTTAAAATTTTTTTTTAAACTGGCACCTGAGCTAACAACTGTTGCCTATCTTCTTTTTTTTTTTTTCTGCTTTTTTTCCTCCCCAAATCCCCCAAGTACATAGTTGTATATTTTAGTTGTGGGTCCTTCTAGTTGTGGCATGTGGGACGCTGCCTCAGCATGGCCTGATGAGCGGTGCCATGTCCGAGCCCAGGATCCGAACCGGTGAAACCCTGGGCTGCTGAAGCAGAGCCCTAAGTTAACCACGCGGCCACGGGGCCGGCCTCGAAATGTTTTAAATTCTTAAGGAGAACAGCAATTTTTTAACCTGCCAAATGCTCTTCACAGTATGGGAAAGAAAAAATCTACCTAGACTCCCACTGTAAGAATTGTGAGGGAGGGGCCGCCTGGTGGCGTAGCGGTTAAGTGCGCAGGTTCCGCTTCTCTGTGGCTGGGGCTTCGCAGGTTCAGATCTCGGGTGCAGACATGGCACCGCTTGGCACACCGTGCTGTGGTAGGAGTCCCACATATAAAGTAGAGGAAGATGTGCATGGATGTTAGCTCAGGGCCAGTCTTCCTCAGCACAAAGAGGATTGGCAGCAGATGTTAGCTCAGGGCTGATCTTCCTCAAAAAGAAAGAAAAAAACAAAAAAAAAGAATTGTGAGGGATAGGGGGCGGGCCCGTGGCCAAGTAGTTGGGTTCACCCGCTCCACTTCAGCAGCCCAGGATTTCACCGATTAAGATCCTGGGCGCGGACATGGCACACAACTATATACCGGGGGGCGGGCCTTTGGCAAGAAGAAGAAGGAAAAAAAAGAAGATTGGCAACAGATGTTAGCTCAGGCGCCAATCTTTAAAAAGAAAAAAAATTGTGAGGGATAAAAGGGAGCCTCTTAACTCTTGTGGTAGAAGGCGGCCAGGCGTTAGGCAGCGCTGACCCACACAGAGGGCGGGGTGCAGGGGCGGGGCTGTGTGCCGTGGACTGATGGGTTCCTGGGTCCCTGGATCCAGGCAAAAAAATTCAGCAGCACATAGTGCATCCAAAAGGGCAAGCTGAACACTCACACGCAAGCTGTATCACACCTTGATGAAGGCCCTCAGGGTGAAATTCCAGATGTGCAAATGTTTCCTAAGCAGAAAACTCAAATAACAAATAGTTCAGTTGAAATTAAGAGACCTGGCAAGACTAAAGTTTGACTTTGTCACTCCCTGCTTAAAAATTTTCTGGTTATCCGTATCTTGAGACCGAGTCAAGTGCCTTAGAACATACACAGGCTCTGTGTGATCGGACCCCTTCCTGCTACCGCAGCTTCACTACCAGTTTCTACTTCTTTCTTTTCTACTTTGCTACGCTCTCAGATGCAGAAGCATTTGTAACGCTTGAACACACTGTGTTGTTTTGCACCTCTGCAGCTTTAATTTAGAATGCCTTCCTCCTCCTCTTTGGCCACTTTCTTAAACACATTTTAAGGTTCAGTTTGGGTGTCACATCCTCTGGGAAGCCCTGCTCCCACCAGGCTGAGCTAAGAGCCCCAGTTCTACGCTTCCACAGCAGTGTTCACCCTGTCGCTACGTTCAACACATTAATTTAAGGTAATCTCTTTTTGTGTGTGTCCACATACTGGAATGGAAGTTCTTTGAAAGTCTTCTTTTTTGTATCTTTCAAGTCACTATGGTGCATGGCACACAATAGGTTTTCCAATGTTAGCTTAACTAAAGCAAATCAAGACCATTTTGCAATATTCTGAAAGCTCTGATCTCAGGAGAGCTAGAGAGTAGTGACTCCTGTGCAGGTTGAATATGCCCAAAAATCTTGATATCCAGGTCACATCTTAGCAAGTAAGGATGATTTTGGTCTCCTCAAGGCTTTCCTCCTAGCCATATGCTAAAGCAGAGGTTGGAAAACTTTTGAAAGCGACTTGCCTAGAAGCCAGTCCCTTTCGAGGTGACATGCAAGCCTAGAGGGGTTTGGAGGGCAGGAGATGGGGATGATTTTCACTCATACGCCACCGGCAAGAGGCCAAAAATTTTGAAGGCAGAAACGCCTGAGGCCCCACACTGGCTGCCAACCTCAGCTGCTCACTCCATCTGAGAATTTATACCCATAGAGGTTCTTGACAATGCTGTGGCTGAGACGTGCAGGAGCCCGTCAGTCAATAGGCCACAAACTGTGTGTGTTTTCATCAGCCCCTAGACCGGGAATGACTATTCCCAAGCTCAAGAGGACCAGACAAGAGTACAAGCCACGCATACAACATAGAGACATCCGGATTGGGCAGCTCGGGGCGGGGTCCTGGAAGACCCTGTCCGGGTGGTGGGAAGGTGCAGCACTGAGCGGCTGGAGAATCTACTCTGTCTCTAGCTGTCCCTAGTCTGCTCCCGTTCTCTCCGCTGTATCTGAGACTCGATTTCTTCTAATCTAAAAGGCAACAAATCAGTGTGGTAGGTAGAAAATATCAATGTTAGGAATACTCTTCAACCTCTTTCTCTTGCAGTGTACATCAAATTCTGACCGGCCAGCTCAGCGTCTGCAATTTTGTGGTATAAAATGAGGTAATGAGTGAGGGAAGAACCCTGAGGATCCTGGTCTGGCTTGATTGATTTACATGGAGCAGAGCGTGGGAGAGGAGAGGGTAAAAGATAATTGGCAAGATGAGCAAGGAGAGTTTGGAGAGTTAAAGAAACATAGATATGAGGTATGACCATCATTTATATGAGATCTTGAGGGACATATGGAAAGATTTTAAGAATTTTACTTATTAATTTTGTCATGAATGCAATCCTCTTTGGCAATTTTTGAGAAACTTTAGCATGTGCCAAGATGGGGCCATGGGTGAAACTGGTTATAAGAGCATTTAAAAAATCTGCCTTCTTAGCAAGCCCTCCATCTTGCCATCCAGCACAAAGGGATTTTCTTGGTGTCTTCTTTGGGGAGCTGTCTCCATGCCAGTTGTGAAAACCAGGGAGAAGAAAGGCCAAGACACCCTACCGTGTACAGTGAACGGGGCATGGATGGGCTGAGGGTTTTGGAGATGGGCTCCAGAGAATAGCCTCTGAATCCCCAATGATGTCCCCAAGTTGCACAGACTCTTCCTGACTCCTGTCATCTGGTCCTGGCTGTCCCAGGACACTACCTTCCATTTCAATAGTTTTAGATTATTCCATGGCATATTTATGTACATTGTTATCTGATCCTCGTAATAACTCTGTGAGGAAAGCAGAACAGGCATTTTTTCCTCTATTTTACAGATGGGAAAATCAAGACCACAAAGAAGGAAATGACTCGAGGGGATTTAAAAAAAAGACAACAGCACCACTAGAGCTAGCACCCAGATCTCCTGAGTCCTGGTTCGTTATTCTTTTTTTTTTAAAGATTGGCACCTGGGCTAACAACTGTTGCCAATCTTTTTTTTTTTTCTTCCCTGCTTTATCTCCCCAAACACCCCCTGTACACAGTTGTATATCTTAGTTGCATGTCCTTCTAGTTGTGGGATCATTATTCTTTATGACACTTAATTCTTGCCTTATAAATAAGTGTGGAGATTGTGGAAGCTCATGTTAAAAAACACGGTGCAGTGAAAAGGAAGCATAAGTTAAATAATGCGGGAATATTGAACGTCCATTAACGCAGTGCAGGAGGCTGACTGACAACTCGCACAGGATGTTGGGATGGACTGCAGATGCCCTGGAGTGGACAAGTCCAGAATCAAATCCCAGGAGAGGGCTATAGACTGGGGCAATGGGCCAAATCGAACAAAAAATTAGCAAGGGTAAATGCAAAGACTTAAATTTTGATCTGAAAGATAATTGCACAAGGATGAGATGGGAAGTTATTTTTTTAAGATCTTTTTGTCCTTTTCTACAATTTATTTTTAAAAAGTGTTGGTTGGGCATCCACCATGTCTATGGTATGTTCTTGATACTGAAGTTAACCTCGGTAAATAAGAACAAGACAAATAGAGTCCCTCCTCTCAGGAGCTCAGGTTCCATCCAGTGAGAGAGACAGCCAACATACAAGTAAACATATGATTCATACAATTATCAGAGTCATGAAGAAAATAAAGCAGAGTTATAGACGTTGACTAGTAAGGGGTAGGACACTATTATAAGGGTGGTCAGAGAAGGTCTTTCTGAGGAGGAGACATTTTCAAGCTGTTACCTGAAGGATAAGAAGGAACTCGATTGTGAGGATCACTGGGCAGTGTTCCAGGCACAGGAGGGGCACATGCAAAGGGTCTGAGGTAGGAATCACTTCAGAATGTTCGAAGAACAGAAAGGAAGCCACTGTGGCTCAGATTAGTGAACTAGGAAGGAGGTAGGAGATGTTGGGGGTGCTGCAGGGTCCAGATCATTTAGGCCTTGAAGGCCATAATAAGTACGGCACACTACTAGTCATCCTCCTCCAATTGATTCTCTGTTTCTTCCTTGGTAAATTACAACTTTTATCTGAACACCCAGCCAAACACTAAGTTTCCCAGCTTTCTTTGTTGTGAGGTGTGGCCATGCCACCAAAGTTATTGCCAATGGAATATAAGTAGAGGATATGTGTGTAATACCTACCTCGCTTGATTGAAAGGAAAATGCTTGTCTTTAACTCCCTCTCTTCTCCCTTCCTTTGAGTGACAACCATAAAGTAAAGACAATAGGCTAGTCTAAGGGAGGGTGGAGCAAGAAGATGGAAGGAACCCGGGTCTCTGAATGACCCTGTGGAACAGAATTGTCCTGCCAGCCGGGACTGTTAATGTGAACCAGAAATAAACCTCTATCTTCCTGAAGTCATTGTATTTTGAGATCTTTATTATAGAGATGTAGTCTTTCCGTAACTGAATCAATGAGACATTTGGATATTTTGTCAAAGTGAGAAACCATTAGAAAGTTTCAAACAGATGAATAACATGACCTGTGTTTTCAAAAGCTCATTCTGACTTCTGCATGGATAACAGATTATAGGAAGGCCAGAGTGGGCGGAGGGAACGCAGAAGTCTATTGCAGATTTTATGTGAGAGACAATGGAATAAGATGGTGGCCTCAGAGATGGAGATTTGGGATGGATTATGAATATATTTTGGAGGTTAAAGCAAGTAGACTTGCTGATTTATTAAATTTTGGAGATGGTGCAGGAAAAGGAAAAACAAATCTGCTTCCTACATCTCTGACTTGAATGACTGACAAGATAGTGACGGGATTTCCTGAGGGAGAGAAGATTGAAGTCCAGGGTGGTATGGGACGCTTTGGCTGCAAAAGACCCAGAAACCTTGACACAAACTGGCAAGAACAATAAGCAAATTGATTAGACTACAAAATGTAGAACAGGCCATAATGGTTGGTTGCTTCAGTGGCTTAAATGTGTTATCAACGGCCTCTTTCGATCTCTCCTCTTTGCCATGCAAGTTTAAGCTTCATCCTAAGGCTAATGCCCTTTGTGGTCAGCAGATGAGGCCGTGTGTTTCTTTGCTCACACCCAAGAGGAAAGACAGAGAAGCCATTCCTCTAAGCATGTGATACAAGTCCCTCCTGCTAGCCTGAATTTGCTGGAACACACATCTGCGGTGTTCTGATTGGCTTAAATGAATAAGGACTAGACTGGCATTCACTGTCCTCTGAGTCATGATTGATGCCTGGAGAGTGGTGGGTGACACCTGGGAAAAATCAAGTTCTGCTGGGAAGGACTGATGAAGGGTGTATGTTTGTGCACTTCCGCTCTTGGCTGCTTTCTCCCAGTCTGTGAGGTGGGAGAGAGAGATGGGCAGCCTTGGCAGACAGAGGAGGAGAGATTTTTGCATCTGTCAGAAGAAAGAAAACTGGAGCCAAAGTCTCTCTGGCTCCAGGACAGAAGGCCCTTCTAACATCAAAGGGACCCGCAGGGCAAACTGCTGCATGGATGACGGAATGTGAGCATCAGTGACTTTATTTTGGTGACACAAATGCGCTGTCTGTGACTGATGAGTCCAAGCAGCCCTGTGGGGGAGCTGCACAGAAGGCAGCAAAATAAAACTCTTGCTGGCCCTGATTTGTGTGTCCTAGAAACCCAGTCTTTTGGTCTGGAGAATGACCACAAAGCATTCTAAAACTGTCTCTTTTGTGAGTCAGGCCTGTGACATTTTCAGAAACCAGGCCTCAAAAATGAAAAATAGATTGGGACTGTGCCATGGAGGGCAAAGGGAGCCTTGGTGCAGGATGAGGAGGTGAGAGGACAGACCAGCAAGGGCGACGGTGTGGCATCAAAGGCCGTGCCTGCTCTCCAGGGAGACGGATTCTGGGGGGCTCCTTGCTTGCTTATCATTCTATGAATAAGAAACTTGTCCAGAAGCTGCTCACACATGGCCATGGAGAGAAGCTGTTAGGGAAAGGTCTCAGGTAAACTTCATGACCCGGAGCACCCAGCGATTGTCAGATTGACATGGGTGGGGCCATCTGTTTTCCCCCAAGAGGAAGGGAGCAGGGGTTCTTCCCAGTCATAGGCGTCTCTACCAAGACCCTAACGGACTGAGGGCGCTGGGAGCATTTGGGCACTACCCCGTTAGTCTGCATCAGACACACAGAGTCTGGACCCTCTTGGGCCCCAGACTGTGCTCCCAAGCCGTCAACTCTAATTGCTAAGGATGGAAGCTGGCCGAAGAGACCAGGCAAAGCTATGAAGCTGTCAGTGCTTCATTTCTGCTTTGAACTGCTTTGGGCAGGCTCCATCTATCATTTTATATCTCTTCAGGAAAAATTTGATATGTTGAATTCTAAAAACTGGAGTTAACAGTTACTATGAAGGTAGAACAAAGAAGGCAGGAAAATAGAAAAGAAGCAATTTTTACATTTAACCTTAGAAATAAACTGGGAGTTTTAACAAAGGAGTAATAGTAACTTAGTGTTACCCATGTCACCCCAAAACAAAAGGCCTGCCCTTCACCTATTTGGCCTCACCAAATCCTGGTGAGTCAACCTGTGTCCCAGGAGTCATTGCAGACTTCTCTCACGCCAGCACAGAGGTGGAATGTCTGTTCCCCAGAGTCAGATGTCATGGATTCAAATCCCATCTTTGGCACTTTCCAGCTCTGTGAATTTAGGCAAGTATGTAGCCTTTCTGAGCCTTGGTTTCCCCATTTTTGAATGAGGATAAGAACATTATCTGCTTCATAGAGTAGCACAGGCCGTGACACACAGTAAGGATGAAATAAATCTTAGAGAATGTTATGATTAGCTGATCAATCACTGAGTCCAGTTGATTTTACCTTTAAATATCTCTTGTATTTATCCTCCACAGCCATCTTAAAGTATATGTAATGAGATGAAAGGTTTTATTTGTGGTGGGCAGGCTACTTGTTGTGAGAGGGGAATTCGGAGAGGGAAATGTACTCACCAGTAGCAAGTGGGAAGAGGCAGACACGGACAGCTCAGGCTTTTTGAAGGGGGTCTTGAGTGAGGCAGGACTGGGTTGGAGGGTATGAAAGGACAGCGACACGGAGAAGAGAAGCTGAGAGGCTGGCACAAATGCGGAAGTTTGTCAAGAGAGATGTCTATAGAGACTTTTTAGGAATTTTTCTTTCTGATACTCCATTTAAACATCTGTGTTACAACTTCAAGAAAACCTAGAGTGAAGATGTACATTATTGTTAAAGTCATTTGGGGCGAGATTTGGATTTCTTTTAAACATGACACAGTCCGAAGATGGTCTTTAATTGACCTAGTTTTACTTGGACCACTCACAGTGCCCAGAACGGAACGTGGTGCTCTGGGTGTGTTCTCAGCAGGACAGGGCAGCATAAAATTACCATGTTCTCTGAGCCGGAGACCAGACTTCTGCCAGGGAAGTCGAAGAACATCTGGACTTCCGTGGCAGTCACGTTACACTACCGACATGTTGTCAGCTAAAATCCTTCAGGCTTTTTCACATACGCTGTTACTTTTGTCCTCCATAATTCATTTTTCACATGGAAGCTTCAAAAAAATCTATTCCAGTCACCCCAGCCTCCTTTCAGTTTCTTGAACAACCTTATTCTTGGCTCCTTTTCATTTTTAATATCTCAGCTTAAATGTCCCTTCCTTAGAGAAGACTTCCTGGTCAGCCTGTCTGGTTCCTCTATCCATTACCCTATCTATTACCTTCATGGCATGTAATGCTACCTAATTAGTTGGGGTATTTACTTGTTACTTCTTTACTGCCTCTCTCGTCTAGTAGGAGAGAATATAAGCTCCATGAGGACAGGCATCTTATTTCATTTGTTTATCACTGTATTCCTACACCTTGCTGGGTATGGTGTCCTGGTCAAATATTTCCTGAATTAATTAACGTGAAAGTGGCAGATCGTAAAGATGATGTTTCTTGAAAAACAGAACAAACAAAGGAAAGCCACTGGCGAATATTTCCTTTAATTGTCCTATTCTACCTAGGAATGAAGCACTTGAGTAAAAGACTCTTGGAGTCAGAAAATATTAGCACTATAGTGAATAGAGGTCTCATTTTATAGATGAGAAACCTGAGACTTGGGGGTCCTGTTCAGAGCCACACAGCTTGTTAGGGTCTGAGGTGGGTTGCATGGTGGCCCCCCTCAAAAAGATGTCTGTGTTCTAACCCCCAGAACCTGTAAATGCAACCTTATTTGGAAAAAGAATCTTCGAAGATATAATGAAGTTAGGGATCTCAAGATGAGATCATCCTGGATTACCAGGGTGGGTCCTAAATCCGAAGACAAACATCCTTATAAAAGACAGAGAGGAGACGACACAGAGAGCTAGAGGAGGACATCTAACAACAGAGGTGGAGATTGGAGTTATGCAGCCAAAAGTCAAAGAATACCTGGCGAATACCACCGGAAAGGAAGAGTCAAGGAAGAGTTCCTCCCCAGAGCCCTTGGAGCGAGCCCGGCCCTGCAGACAGGTTGATTCCAACTTCTGGCCTCCAGAACTGTGAGAGAATAAATTTCTGTTGTTTTTAGCCTTTAAATTTGTGGTAATGTGTTAGTGCAGCCACAGGAAATTAACACAGGGGCATAGCAAGGAACTACAACCCATGCTTCTTAACCAGTGCACTTTCCACGAGCTCCTGGTTCCCCAGGGTGACTATGAGTAACTACCACGTGATCAAGTTCCATATGACACACCAAACCACTACGGCCCAAGTCTAAAGGCACTGAACTCAAAAGAAGGCACACATCTCAATCCCAGGCAAAACCCCAAGAGCTGAAACCCAAGGAGGGAAAGTCTGAATGCTGAATCCAGGGAAAGTGGCTTTCTTAAACTACTGAGAGAGGGGCATATTGGGCTCTAAAACAGTCCTGACGTTGAGGTAGTGATGGGTGGGCCTTGCCACTCATGGGACCACGTTTCTTCCCCAACCTCCATTCCAATATGTTGGAGCACCAACAAACTGAGCTCACATTGCTCAAGCCCACCCCCAACACACAGCCCACCTTTGTTCAGCTGTGCTGAGCAGAGGTCCCTCTTTCAAGATTCTTCTCCATATCTTGTGGGAGAACGTACTTGAGTCAGAGGTGGACTCTTCTTTACATCAGCTCGTTAAAAATGCTTATCACCACATCAAGAGTCTTTAGCAAGCAGTGTTTCCAATGGGATTGAAATCTGATTTCCCTTGCATAATAATAGCAATTCACAAAGTTCCACGTGAAATTCTGAGCAGTGCTTCTCAAACTTTATTGTGCATTTGAATAACCTAAGTATCTTGTTAAAAATGCAAATTCTAATTCAGTAGGTCTTGGTGGGGCCTAAGATTCTCCATTTCTAACAGGCTCCCAGGAGATGTCAAAGCTGCCAGGTTTTGAATGGTCCAAAGCAGCAAGGGAATAAGGCCACTTCCTACATTGTCCTTCAACCCAAGTGGCCGTCTTTGGAACTCCTACAGATCTGTTTGCATCTCCTCTCACGGAGCTTGTCTGAGAATAATTCTTCCTCTTTCTCTAGACCACTTATCCATATTCACAGAAGTTTCAGAGCAAGGGAAAAGGGGGTTGTGTAAGAAAAGCTACACAAAGGGAAAGTGTGTGTATATATATATAAAGAAAGGATATGAACTTCCCCGCCCGCAAAAAAAAAAAAAAAAAAAAAACAACTAAATGTGTTGTGTCAATTTAAATGCCAAAAAAGAAGAAATATTTGATTTTCTGAAATCCAGTTTCTTCTATGGACAAATTCTTGAGAAGACAGCAAAAGGCCCAGGGCTCGTCTTGAATATGCTAATCCCTGTCAGCTTATAAAATGGATTTATATCAGGTAACCTCCTCAATTACAATTTACACATAATCACATGATCAAAAGAACTTGGTTAGAATGCAAGTGTTCGAATTCCCTCAGACTATAAACTCCTTGAGGGTAGCAAACATGTCTTTTGATCTTCACAACCTTAACACTAAGCACATGCTGGGTGCTCAAATATTTGTTGGGGAAAAAAAGAATGTCTTTGGCATTTAAAAAGATGAACTAACCCATCGTGTTTGTTATGTATGAGTAATAAGACAAACTTAACCTGCGAAGGGTCACAGCTGTGCCCGCTCCATCCAGAAGAAGAGGGAGGAAGGGCAAGAGTCACGCAGGCAGATCGTCAGATGGAAATGGGGGAGAGCGGAAGGCGAACTGCACGCCGGTCGGGGAGTGTGCTTAGGGCCACCTCGCCATCCAGCCTCCCCAGATCATTGACTCAGCACGGGTAGGACGACCGTTCTGGAGGCCACTTCAGGCCAGAGTGTGAGGAGCGTGAAGAGGACGGAATAACTTTTGGGTGGAGATTCGGTAGAAAAGGCAAAGGCACAGGAAGATCTGAGGAGCGGGAGGGAAGTGCATGGGGAAAGCAGGGGCTTTAGAGGACACTAAGGCAGAAAGATCCCTATTTCAACATCCTGCATATGGAGCACTCCTAAATCTTTGTGTCCAGCCCAGACTCCCTCCTGGACTTCAACTGTGCAGATTCCTAGACGTCTCAACCCTGAAGACAACAGACTCCTCAAAATTGACAGACATAGCACCAAATCCATCTTCTGCTCTGACTCAGACCTGCATCTCCTATTGGGTTCCTTATATTTTTAATCTAGAAACTGTAAAATCATCCTTGACTTGCTCTCTTGCACCCTGGAATACGATCCTGACACTAGCTAGACAGAGTTAGGTCAAATTTCACAGGTTAAGGTCATATTCCTTTATAAGACTGCCCTCACTTCAGATGCCAGACACAACCTGGGGGTTGCCAGGCCACCTGCACTTCTGACCGACTGGCCACAAATTTGGGGGTTTCCTATGATCCCTTCAGGTTTGATAATTTGCTAGAATGACTCACAGAACTCAGGAAAGTGCTATACTTCTGATTACAGTTTATTAGAAAGGATACAAATCAGGACCAACCCAAAGAAGAACAAGGTCTGGGAGGGTCCCAAAAGGGAAGTTTCTGTGCCCTTAGGATGCATCACCCTCCCAGCACAGCAATGTGTGTCAGGAAGCTCACTTGAGCCTTAACATCCACAGTTTTTATTAGGGTTTCATTATATAGGCGTGATTGCTTGAGTCATTGGCCATGTGATTGAACTCAATCTCCAACCCCTGCTCCCCTCCCCGAGGCAGGGAGGTCCAGCAGATATCACTGGGCTCAAAACCCCAACCTTCCAATCACATCCTGAAACTATCTAGGGGCCCACCATAGGGGCTAATCACCTTATTAGCATAAACTCAGGTGTGGTGGAAGGGGCCCACAAAGAGTAACAAAGACACTCCTATGACTCAGGAAACTCCAAGGGTTTAGAGGTTACTTCCCAGGAACCAGGGACAAAAGCCAAATTCTTTATTGTACAACACACCCCCACAGCCAATCCATCACTAAGTGGTCCCCATTTCCCCTCCTAAATGTCTTTTCATTGGAACTCCTCCATTCCATCTCTACTGCCCCTTTTAGGTCCTCATTGGCTCTTAAGCAACTATAGCAATAGCCTCCTAACTGGTCGCCTTACCTCCTTAGGTGCACTCTGCCACAAGCCATCCTTCACTCTGCTATCACAGCTGTAATTATAAAACCCCAACCTGATCGCATCCTTTTCCTGCACAAAAACTCTCAAGGGCTCCCAATTGCCTGTAGCAGCACTCTCTCACAGAAATATAACATGAGCTGAAACATGTAATTTTAAAGGTTCTAGTAGCCTCATTTAAAAAAAGTGAAAAGAAACAGGTGAAATTAATTTTAATAATATATTTTATTTAATCCAATGTATCTAAAATATTATCATTTCAACATGTAATCTATTTATCTATCTACCTACCTACCTACCTATCTATCTTAGGCTACTTTCATTTTTAAATTTACATGAATAAAATTAAATAAATAAAAAATTCTGCCCCTCAGTTGCACTACCCACATTTCATGTACTCAAGAGCCATATGTGGTTAGTGGCTGTCCTACTGGACGACACAGGCTTACTGTCTGAGGTCAACTTCCTGCTCAGGACGTGAAAGTCCTTCACATGTCGCCTCCCGCCTCCCTTTTGTCCCGTCTCCTCCCGCCCCTTGTCTCCGGCCCGAGCACAGGTGCCTTTTCCTCTGGCCACACCGAACCACTTGCTCTTGCCCCAAACAGACCACTGTCTTCCCCACTTCCGCAGCTTTGCACACGCTGCCCTGTCTGCCTTAATCGCTTTGCCTCTTCCCTGCACCGCGAAAAGTCATGTATCTTGTTGAGTATTCAACAGCACTCTGCTTCCTCTCTGAAGGCTCCTCAGACTCTCCAGGCTGAGTCAGGCATGCTCCCCTCTGAGCTTCCACGACTCTATCCGAGCAAACCATGTTGTCTGCATCAAAGATTGCAACACATGACTTGACACATCAGTTGATGACCAGGCACACTATTTGAAAATCAAGGATAAACGGTTTTTGCGATTATAGTCCTTATCCTGTTACATTGAAGTTGTGTTTGTACGTGCCTGAGTGGTGAGCTCCTCAAGGACACAGACTGCTCCTCTTCACCTTTGTATCCCCAGTTCCAGTTCAGCGCCTGGTGACTGTTAGCTGCTTCTCCGCTTATTAGATTAAACAGGACAGATCCCTCCCCCGGGGATACGGCAAATACTCCTGGGAGAGGAAGTTTATAGGCCAGTTATATACACTGTTGTCCTTTCCCTTAACCTTCACTCCATTTTGCTTTACCAAGGCACTCTTAGAATGTTTGTTCCTATTCAAGGTATACGTAATTGATAATAGATGACAATGACAATTGTTACCAATCAAATAGGGGTTTGGATTTTGACAGAGTTCAAAGACTCAAACTAAGAAAATGAAACATAAGGGCAGAGGGAGAGGCATCTTCCAATTAGAGGGAAGAAATTGGCTGAGCAGGAGAAGTTTCTGGAATCTCTAAAAGTATACCTCATTTACGTGCTGCTGGGCACGAGATTAAGTCATGTCAAGAATACACTATAGTACAGGCACTTTTGAAGCTTGGTGGTCTCTTACAGAACTAAACATAGCTTTTCCATTGATTCCAGCAATTGTACTCCTCAGTATTTATCCAAAAGAGTTGAAAACTTACGTGCACACAAAAATCTGCACATGGATGTTTGTAACAGCTTTATTCATAATTGCCAAAACTTAGAAGCAAGCAAGATGTCCTTCAGTAGGTGAATGGATAAATTGTGGCACATCCAGACATTGGAATACTATTCAGTGCTAAAAAGAAATGAGCTCTCAAACCATGAAAAGACATAGAGGAAGCTTAAATGCATATTGCTAAGTGAAAGAAGCCAATCTGACAAGGCTACATACTGTATGATTCTAAGTATATGACATTCTGGAAAAGGCAAAAACTATGGAGACAGTAAAGATCAGCGGGTGCCACGGGTTGGGGGTTAGGGAGGGGTGAAAAGGCAGAACACAGAGGACTTTTAAGGCAATGAAACTATTCAGTATGATACTGTAATGATGAAAACATGTCATTATGCATTTGTCCAAACCCACAGAATGTACACCAAGAATGAACCCTACTGTAAACTAGGGACTTTGGGTAATAATGACATGTCAGTGTAGGTTCTTGGATGTGATAAACAGATCATCTAATGCAGGATGTGGATAGCGGGGGAGGTTATATACGTATGGGGAGAAGGGCATAGGGGAACTTTCTGTACTTTCTGCTCAATTTTGCTGTGAACCTAAAACTGCTCTAAAAAATAAAGTCTGTTTTTAAAAAACAAACACTGTAGGATGAGGAAAATTCTGTCCATGAGCTTCTGTGGTGCTAGAGGAAAAAGCAGCCTTCTATACTCTCCAAAGCTCAGCTGCCTCCCCGAATCCCAAGCTGGGTGGGGTGGACACTTGCTGCATCTATACCCCCAGCACGTGCATTTGCTTGATCATCTCTGCTGGACTGTGAGCCCTTGAGGGCCAGGACTGTGTCTGACTCAGTGTCGCATCCCCTTTGCTAGCACCAGGCCTGGCATCAATTATGTGCTTGATGCACGTGTGCTCAATCAATGACTCAGAGAGTGTGGGCAGCTACATAGGTGCCCTAAAGCATGCCTGAGTCCAGCCAGAGCCCTGGATGCCTCATGGTCTGGTCCTCTGGAAAGCACCCTCTCTCCTGGGAAGATGGGGCCCTACTTCCTGTGGTATTGTGTTGAGCTCTGCTTGAGAGGCCATCTGAAAAAAAGAGCTATTTCTGAAAATATCTCAAAACCAGAGAAAGTTAAAACACTGGGTTGGAGTTCTTAACTGAAAGAAATCTCTCTAGATGAGGAAACAGTCCAACTATAAAGGGAAAACCAGCCAGGACTCGGGCAGCGGATCGAGGTTCAGGCCCAATTCTTTCACTGACTCACTGTGCAGGGGGCAAGTCACCAGCTCTCTGAGCTTGCTTCTTTGTGAACAGAATGAGAAGACCCTGGGCTGGACGAGCCCTATGATCTCTTTAACCTTTGTGATTGAATGCAGCCCAACAGCAAAGGAATTACTTCTAGCCTTTACGTCTATGTGTTCTCTGAAGCACTCTGCCAGCTATCCCGGCTATGCTTCCATTTGTCACCTTGTTTAAAATAATTATTGCTTATAATAGTTTTTATTTCATTTATGGTGCTCACATTCTCAGTTTGGTGCTCATACTCTCTTACCGCTCCTCCGCCCCCACCCCATCCACTCTATACCCTTTTCTGCAGACTGCATCTTCTGTGCCTCCGGGCCGTTTGAGTTTGGCCCATGGGAAGCACTGGCAGGAGGTGAGAGGGCAGGAGAAGAGAGAGGCCAGGGTACTTCTTCCCCATTCCTTCCCTGCTGTCTTAGTTTCCTAAGGCTGTCATAACAAATTTCTACAAATTGTGTATTTTCTCTCACAGTTCTGGAGGCAGATGTCTGAAATCAAGGTGTCACAGGGCTGGTTCCTTCCGGGGGCTCTAGGGAGGCTCTGTTCCATGCTCTCTCCTCACTTCTGGTGGCTGCTGGCAATCCTTGGCATTCCTTGGCTTGTAGACACATCATTCCAATTTCTGCCTCATTTTCACATGGCCTTTCCCCTGTGTGTTTCTGTGTTTCAAATCTCCTACTCTTTTCTCTTATAAGGACACCAGTCATTGGCGTCCACCCTAAATTCAGGATGATCTCATCCTGAGATGCTTAAAAATGTTTTCAAAGATGCTATTTCCAAATAAGGTCACATTTATAGGTAACCAGGATTAGGACTGGGAAATATCTTTTTGGAGCCACCATTTAACCCCCTATACCTGCCCTCATGTCACATCTCTGGTAAAAGCAGAGACATATGGAGGAGAGGCATTCTGATTCTCACTCATAATGCCATTTCCTCTCCTTGTCCCTTTCCCCCTAGGAGCAGTAATGACTTCCCATTACTGGCTAGACTCAGAGACCCTGTTATAAGGGATTGAGTTATTGGATATCCTTCTAGTCCAAGATAATAGCGTGGTAATATATTTGTATTCCTGGAAAATAACTGGCAAGAAGTAAAAGTGAGCTCAGACAGAGTTGATAAGGATGCAAGCCAGGCAGGAAGGTCAAGAGTGAACTTTATGCTTTCTCTAAAGAAGAACCATCTTATATTTGGTTCATTTCTTTCCAAGTCTTTTCCCAGAGTCCATTATTGTAGTTTAGTGTGAAAATAAGAAGTTACAATCAGTTTAATTTAAGAACTGTCCTGAAGTTAAAGTCATCTCCAAAAGGACATTTAGGGCAAGTGTATCAGAATCATCTGGAATATTTTTTTTGTGGTTATAATAGTTTACAACATTGTGAAAGTTCAGTTATACATTATTATTTGTCTGTCACCATATAAGTGCACCCCTTCACCCTTTGCGCCCACCCCAGCCCCCTTCCCCCTGGGAACCACTGAGCTGTTCTCTTTGTCAGTGTGTTTGTTTATCTTCCACATATAAGTGAAATCATGCAGTGTTTGTCTTTCTCTGTCTGACTTATTTCACTTAACATAATACCCCCAGGTCCATCCATGTTGTTGCAAATGGGACGATTTTGTATTTTTTATGCCTGAGTAGTATGGCTGTGGTATATATCTATATATACCACATCTTCTTTATCCAATCATCAGTTGATGGGCACTTGGGTTGCTTCCACGTCTTAGCTATTGTGAATAGTGCTGCAGTGAACATAGGGGTGTATAATTCTCTTTGAATTGTTGATTTCAAGTTGTTTGGGTAGATACCCAGTAGTGGGATAGCTGGGTCATACAGTATTTCTATTTTTAGCTTTTTGAGAAATCTCCATACTGTTTTCTATAGTGGCTGCACTAGTTTGCATTCCCACCAGCAGTGTATGAGGGTTCCCTTTTCTCCACAACCTCTCCAACGTTAGTTATTTTTTGTCTTCGTGATTATAGCCATTTTAATGGGTGTAAGGTGATATCTTAGTGTAGTTTTGATTTGAATTTCCTCGATGATTAGTGATGTTGAACATCTTTTCATGTGCCTATTGGCCATCTGTATACCTTCTTTGGAGAAAAGTCTGTTCATATCCTCTGCCAATTTTTTGACCTGGTTGTTTGGTTTTTTGTTGTTCAGTGTGTGAGTTCTTTACAGATTATGCAGATTAACCCCTTTTCAGATACATGATCTGAAATATTTTCTCCCAGCTGGTGGGTTGTATTTTTGCTTTTATCCTGGTTTCCTTTGTCTTGCAGAAGCTCTTTAGTCTGATGAAGTCCCATTTGTTTATTTTTCCTTTTATTTCCCTTGCCTGAGTAGACATGGTATTCAAAAAGATCTTTTTAGTCAAAAAGTGTACTACCTATATTTTCTTCTATAAGTTTTATGGTTTCAGGTCTTACGTTCAAGTCTTTAATCTATTTTGAGTTTATTTTTGTGTATGGCGTGAGATAATGGTCTACCTTCATTCTTTTGCATGTGACTGTCCAGTTTTCCCAACACCGTTTATTGTAGAGACTTTCTTTTCTCCATTACACGTTCTTAGCACCTTTGTCGAAGATTAGCTGTCCATAGATGTGCAATTTTATTTCTGGGCTTTCAATTCTCTTCCGTTGATCTGTGTGTCTGTTTTTGCACCATGCTGTTTTGATTACTATAGCTTTGTAGTATATTTTGAAGGTGGGGATTGTGATGCCTCCAGCTTTGTTCTTGTTTCTCAGGATTGCTTTAGCTATTTGGGGTCTTTTGTTGCCCCATATGAATTTTAAGATTCTCTGTTCTATTCCGTGAAGAGCGTCATTGGCATTCTGATTGGGATTGCACTGAATCCGTAGATTACTTTGGGTAGTAGGGGCATTTTAACTGTGTTTATTCTTCCAATCCATATGCATGGGATATCTCTCCATTTCTTTATGTCATCATCGATTTTTGTCAGTAATGTCTTATAGTTTTTGTTGTATAGGTCTTTCATCTCCTTGGTTAAATTTATGCCTAGATATTTTATTCTTTTTGTTGCGATGGTAAATGGGATTGTATTTTTGAGTTCTTGTTCTGTTAGTTTGTTATTAGAGTATAGAAATGCAACTGATTTTTGTAAGTTGACTTTGTACCCTACAACTTTACTATAGTTGTTGATTATTTCTAATAGTTTTCGGACGGATTCTTTAGGGTTTTCTATATACAGTCATGTCATCTGCAAACAGCAAGAATTTCACTTCTTCATTTCCTATTTGGATTCCTTTTATTCCCTTTCTTGCCTAATTGCTCTGACCAAAACCTCCAGTACAATATTGAATAAGAGTAGTGACAGTGGGTACCCTTGTCTTGTTCCCGTTCTTGGAGGGATGGTGTTCAGTTTTTCCCCGTTGAGTATGATGTGTTGGCTGTAGGTTTGTCATATATGGCCTTTATTATGTTAAGGTACTTTCCTTCTATTCCCATTTTGTTAAGAGTTTTTATTATAAATGTCTGTTGGATCATGTCAAATGCTTTCTCCGTGTCTGTAGAGATGATCATCTGGTTTTTATTCCTCATTTTGTAAATGTGGTGTATCACATTGATTGATTTGCAGGTGTTGAACCATCCCTGTGTCCCTGGTATAGATCCCACTTGATCTTGGTGTATGATCGTTTTGATGTATTGCTGTATTCAGGTTGCCAATATTTTGCTGAGAATTTTTGCCTCTATGTTCATCAACAATATTGGCCTGTAGTTTTCCTTTTTTGTGTTGTCCTTGTCAGGCTTTGGTATCAGGGTGATGTTGGCCTCATACAATGTGTTAGGAAGTGCTCCACCTTCCCTTATTTTTTGGAATAGTTTGAGAAGGACAGGTATTAAATCTTTTTTTTTTTTTTAAAGATTGGCACCTGAGTTAACATTTGTTGCCAATCTTCTTTTGTTTTCCTTCTTGTCCCCAAAGTCCCCCAGTACATAGTTGTATATTCTAGCTGTGAGTGCCTCTGGTTGTGCTATGTGGGACACTGCCTCAGAATAGCCTAATAAGCGGTGCCATATCCGTGCCCAGGATCTGAATCCACAGAACCCTGGGCTGCCAAAGCGGAACCACTTGGCCACAGGTAGTAAATCTTCTTTGAATGTTTGGTAGAATTCCCCAGGGAAGCAATCTGGTCCTGGACTTTTCTTTTTTGGGAGGTTTTTGATTACTATTTCAATCTCTTGTGATTGGTCTATTCAGATTGTCTATTTCTTCTTGATTCAGCTTTGGGAGGTTGTAAGAGTCTAAGAATTTATCCATTTCTGCTAGATTGCCCAATTTGTTGGCATATAGTTTTTCATAGTATTCTCTTATAATCTTTTGTATTTCTGTGGTACCTGTTGTAATTTCTCCTCTTTCATTTCCAATTTTATTTATTTGACCCTTCTCTTTTTTCTTTGTAAGTCTGGCTAAGGGTTTGCCCATTTTGTTTATCTTCTCAAAGAACTAGCTCTTTGTTTCATCGATCCTTTCTACTATCTTTTTTGTTTCAATTTCATTTATTTCTGTTCTAGTTTTTATTATTTTCCTCCTGCTGCTGACTTGAGGCTTTTTTTGTTCTTTTTTTCCTAGTTCTTTTAGGTGTAGTTTGAGATTACTTATTTGGGATTTTTCTTGTTTGTTAAGGTGAGCCTGTATTGCAATGAATTTCCCTCTTAGGACCACTTTTGCTACATCCCAGATGAGTTGGTATGGTATGTTTTCATTTTCATTTGTCTCCAGATATTTTTTATTTCTCTTTTAATTTCTTCAACGATCCATTGGTTGTTCAGTAGCATGTTGTTTAGTCTCCAGATCTTTGTCTCTTTCTTAGCTTTTTTCTTGTAGTTAATTTCTAATTTCATAGCATTATGGTTGGAAAAGATGGTTCTTATTATTTCAATCTTCTAAATTTATTGAGGCTTGTCTATCCTTGAGAATGCTCCACGCATGCTTGAGAAGAATGTGTATTCTGCTGTTTTTGGATGGAGTGTTCCATATATATCTATAAAGTCCATTTGGTCTAGTTTTCCATTTAATTCCACTGTTTCCTTGTTGACTTTCTGTCTGGATGATCTGTCCATTGATGTGAATGAAGTGTTGAGGTCCCCTACTATTATCATGTTGTTTTTATTATCTCCTTTTAGGTTTGTTGATAGTTGCTTTATGTACTTTGGTGTGCCTGTGTTGGGTGCATAGATATTTTTAAGTGTTATTATGTCTTCTTGGTGGAGTGTCCCTTTGATCACTATATACTGCCCCTCTTTGTCTCTCTTTACTTGCTTTATCTTGGAGAGTACTTTGTCTGATATGAGTATGGCAACTCTGGCTTTCTTTTATTTGCCATTAGCTTGGAGTATTGTCTTCCATCCCTTCACTCTGAATCTATGTTTGTCATTGGAGCTGAGATGCATTTCCTGGATACAGCATATTGTTGGGTCTTATTTTTTTAATCCATCCCACTACTCTGTGTCTTTTTATTGGAGAATTCAATCCATTTACACTTAGAGTAATTATTGATATCTGAGGGCTTAATGCTGCCATCTTATCACTCATTCTCCAGTTCTCCTGCATTTACTCTGTTTCTTGTCCCATGTGCTTCAGACTACCAATTTGGTTAGGTAGTTTTCTATCCTGGTTTCCCTAGTTTTCTCCCAATTTATTATTGGTGTCTCTGTTCTACTTGTTTAGTGGTTACCATGAGGTTTGTATGAAAAATCTCGTAAATGAAATAAGTCCATTTTCTGATAACCTCTTATTTCCTTAGACTAAGCTGATTCAATCCCTTTCCTCTTCTCCTCCTAAGTTGTTTCTGTTTCTGTTGCATCTTATTCCATGTTGTCTCATGAGTTTGTGGTTAAAACGACAAGATTATATTTATTTTTGGTGTTTCCCTTCCCTTTATCTTTAATGATACTTGAGTGTTTGCTAACCTGTTCTGATGGATAGTTACAATTTTCCAATTTTGTCTACCTATTTATCCACCACTCAGGGCTTTGTAACCCCTTTCTCCTTTTTTTTTCAGCTATAAGGGCCTTCTTGAGGATTTCTTGTAGGCAGGGTCTTGTGGTGATGAATTCCTTTAGCTTTTGTTTGTCTGGGAAAGTTTTCACTTCTTCATCATATCTGAAGGATATTTTTGCTGGATAGAGTATTCTTGGCTGAAAGTTATTGTCTTTCAGAATTTTGAATGTATCATTCCACTCTCTCCTAGCCTGTAAGGTTTCTGCTGCCAAATTTCTGAAAGCCTGATAGGGGTTCCTTTCTAAGTTATTTTTTTCTGTCTTGCTGGTCTTAGTATTTTTTCTTTATCATTGACTTTTGCCAGCTTCACTACTATACGCCTTGTAGTAGGTCTTTTTACATATAGTTATATATGTAAAAAGTTACATATAGAAATAGTTAGGAGATGTGTTGTCCTCTTTCACTTGCATTTCCAGCTCCTTCCCCATGTTTGGGAAGTTCTCCACTATTATTTCTTTGAGCAAGCTTTCTGCTCCATTCTCCTTCTCTTCTCCCTTGCAAATACCTATAATCTTCATGTTGTATTTCCTAATTGGGTAGGATATTTCCTGGAGAATTTCTTCATTTCTTTTTAGTCTTAGTTCTCACTCCTCCATCTGAAGCATTTCTATATTTCTGTCCTCAATATTGCTGATTCACTTCTCCATAACATTAGCTCTTTGTTCAGGGAATCCATATTCTTCTTTATCTCACCCATTGTGTTTTTCATCTCCAATATTTCTGATTACAATCTCTTTTGTGAAGTAGGTCCTGAATTCATTGAACTGTCTATCTGCATTTTCTTGTAACTTGTTGAGTTTTTTTATGATAGCTATTTTGAATTCTCTGTCATTTAGATTATAGATTTCTGTGCCTTCAGGATTGGTTTCTGGGTACTTATCATTTTCCTTCTGGTTTGGAGATTTAATATATTTAATATATTTTTTTGTACTGCTAAATGGCGTGGATTTGTGCTTCCACATGTGGTAGTATTTGATCGCTGCTTCCACCTGCTGCCACTGGGTGGGGGGTCAAGAACTGCATATTCTGAGCCTCCTGTGATCCGTGGCACAGCTCCCAGGTGCTGAACTGGGGCCCCAGGCACGGGGGAGTGGCGCTTTCTTCCTCTTGTACAATCTTGGGGGCTTCTCACTCTGCCCTTGCTATCTGCTCTCCTGGGGTGTTAGCTTGATAAGGACATCCCAATAGCTACCTTTGTATGGGGCTTTCCGTCAGGCTGTGAGGGACCTTGGAGAGCAATGGTGTTCCCACAGAGGGCTGCCCCCTCCCCCCTTTCCCCTCAGAGCCATGCACAGTCCCTGGGTCACTGCCCTTTGGGAAGGAAGGAAAGATTTCTTTTACCTCATTCCACTTCCTTGTTGGGGGGTGTGTGGCTCCAGCACCTCCATCTTCTGACATATGGCTCCATGGGTCTCTCAGATGTCTTTTGTGTTGTGTGGATGTCCTCTGCTGGAATATGAATGCCCATTTTCTTGTATCTTAGAGGGGAGAGTTTACGGGGAGAACTCACTCTGCCGTTATGCTGACTGGAACATTTTTTTAAAGTACTGCTTTGGAGCCTTCCCCTTGATCTACTAAATTAGGTTCCCTGTACATAGGTTCTAGGTATTTTTACACCCAACTCTCAACACACAAGAGATTAATTTGTGAACCTTTGGAGTACAGCAATCTTAGTTCTCCAAGAAACATACCCTGAAACAAGAGTTTGAGGTCAAGCTCTTTGTTGGGGAGGTGGTCCCAGGAAACACCGGGAGGGGAGTGGGAACTGTGACAGGGAGAGGAAGGAAGTCAACAAAGAATGCATTTTCAGGGCAGCTACCGTTTCCTGCCAAGGGCACTCAATCCTCATGGGATTCTGGGAGACTGGGTAGGAATGCCTGCATCATCCCAATTGAGACTTGAGGAATCTGGAACATTTACCCCTCAACTCTCCTCCCATCTTTGGCAGAGCTACTTCCAGGACATTAACTTTCCAGCACTTCCTCCTTGTCCCCCTTGCTGGGCTGAAGTCCTCTGGCAGAGTTGTGGGTGCTCACAGAAAGCAGCTTTGGCTCGTAGAGGTGAACGTTAAGGGGATATAGGTGAGGCACTGAATAGCATCTACTAAAGAAATTAATATCATTAAAGAAAAAGACAAAACCAAAATTACAGATATCCGTTTCAGTAATTTGACAGACTAAACTAGATTGTACATATATCCAAAAGTCTTCCTTCCTTCTCTGTCCTTGACATGATTGAATGGTGGGCAGAGTGTAACTCTCCCACCCTATCCACTTTGGGTTGGCCATGTGACTTGTATTTGTCCAGTGGAAGGTAAAAGATGTGATAAGAGCAGAGGCCTTAAATGACTTGCATGGTTTGGCTTGACCTCCTGTGTTTCTGTCAGCTACATTTTTAACTAGAATTCCACTTTGGGGATTGACCCTACAAAACACACACATACACAAATAAATTATGCAAATAGTCATTGTAGAGGCAAAAAAAAAAAAAAAAAGGAAGGAACCTAAGAAAAGAAAGGGTAAATAAGTTATAGCATATTCTTGCTGGGAAATTTTATGCAGTATGTCTGTACATGGAAAGATGTGAATGAGATATAAACAGGAAAAGCAAAGTGCAGAACTATATATAATCCCATTTTTGTAACAAAAAATTATAATTGTGCATATGCAAAGATGCATATTTGCACCTTTCTTATACACATATAAAAAACCCCTGAAAGTAAAAAGTATCTTTGGGCATTGCTGTTGGGGGAAGTAGAGAAAAGGAAAGTCCTGCTGACAATCTTTTAAGTGTCATACATGAAACGTGTATAAGACAAAAATTTTAATGAGTAAAAGATACAAAATGAAAGTGAAAGCTTCTTTCCTTTCCTTCATACCAGTTCCCATCCCACTGATAACAGTTTCCTGTAATTCATTCCAGAAAAATGTTTTAATGCTAATGTTCACATCATATATGCATCTACTTATTGGTTCTTGTAAAAATGTTACTCATTGTACTCCTACTTGTTCTTCTGATTCTTGAGGACACAGAACTACCTTATTCTTTTCACAGAGACATTCTTATTCCATCATATGGATTTGCTGTAATTTTGTTAACCTGTCCCCTACTTTTGAATACTGATGTTTCCAGTTGCAAAACAATGTAGCAATAAACATTCTAAACGCTTGGAGTTGTATGTACTGGATAAATTTATGGCAGAGGGATTACCAATGAATGGAGATGGATATTTTTAATTCAGGCAGATATTGTCAAGTTATCCTCCAGAAAGAATGCGCCAGTGTAGATTTCCACCAATGATTTATGAACATGCTCATTTTCCCCTCAGGCTTGCAGAACCAGGTGTCATTAAACATCTATATTTGTCAATCAGATTGGTGAAAAAAAATCTTATCTTTATTCATTGTAGTTTTGGTTATTTGCATTTATTTAATTATGAGTGAGGTTGTCCATCTTCTCATTTGTTTTCTGGCCCATTGTGTACCATTTTCTGCCAAAATTAGTTTCTTTTGACCCTTTTCCTCCTGTGTTAGTCATCTTTTTCATACTGACTTGTATAAATTCTTTGATAATTGAGGAAGTTTAACTTCTGACCATTTGCTTTGCAAATACATCTTTCCAGTTTGTCATTTGTCTTTTGCCTTCATTTATGGGATTTTCTCCCATGCAGTTTTTTGAAATGTTTATACGGTCAGATAAATTTTCTTTCTCACTCCTCCCCCCAAAGCCCCAGTGTATAGTATCTCCTAGTTGCACATCATTCTAGTTCTTCTATGTGAGCCGTCACCACAGCATGGCAACTGACAGACGAGTGATATGGTTCCTCGAATGGGAAATGAACCCAGGTCACCAAACCAGTGAGCACTGAACTTTAACCTAGGCCATCAGGACTGGCTCTAATTTTGTTTCTTAATGGCTTCTGGATTTTGTTCTTAAAATGGCTTTACTTGCCACAGATCATAAATTCTTCTAGAACTTTGATAGTTTGTTATGTTTAAATCATTGATCCAGTTAGAATTTGGTCAAGAGAGGAATGTTTGCTTTAACTTTGTAGATATCTATATTGAGTTTTCTAAAATGAGCATGTGTTTGATTTGGTAACTTAAAAATTCCAGTGAAGAAAAAAAGAAGATAAAGCATAATAACCCACAGGATGAAGCCAGGAAAGACCAGGCAAGAGCTGTTTTAGTAGTCTTGGTCAGATACATTCATTCAATACCTTGACCACCCATTATTTGTCAGGCCCTGTGCTAGGTCCTGAAGACATAATAAGCGCCTGGATTGAAGAGCTGACAATGGTAATAGGAAGGAAGGGAAGAATTGATGGAAGTGTTTTAGCTCATAGAACGATCACCATGGTAACAGGAGCCTGAATCATCACTATGGAGACACAGTGCTTGAAATTATGACTAGAAGGATAGTGTGACTCTCTTGGTGAGGATTTTGAAAAATGTAAACAGGTATGTTACAGATGTTTCAAAATGACACTGTTTCTTGCTCAGTTAAGGTTTTTGCCTCACTTTTTCCCAGTGTTCTGTTTCAGGGAGGCTAGGGACAAAATAGTTTAAAGACAACATAGATTAAGACAAGTACAAGCTTTATTTGGTCTTTGCTACTCATGAAGGCAGCAACCAAGGAAGAGTGTTTTATTCCTAGAAGTTACTATCCAACATGACATGTATCACGTGTGAAGGGTCCTGGCATCCTGGACCTTTGATCCCCAGGCTGCTTGGTTGCTGAGAGAGACTGCTCATGCATTTTCTTCCCTGCAGCAATCAGACTTCTGCCCAACACCTAAGGCCTCAGAGAAACTTGTATATGGTTGGGATTGGGGCTTGGTTTTAATGGGAAATTCAACCAGGGCTTCAGCTATATTCTTGCCCTATTTGATTGTAGCCAATATGTGGTTTCACCTGCTCATCAGTACAGGTGAGGTCAAATTTATCAAAATGTCCAAATAATAATGCCTCTTTGCCCGTTCTGCCTGCCCATTCACACAGAACCTCCAGCCTCCCTCTCAGGGACACTGGGGCCCTGAGCAGTTGTGAGGACAGAGGGCTTCATACAGGTTCTAAGTTAGTCTGTGACACCTCTGTATTTCTGCTGCTCCCTGGCTCTGGACGCTGCTCCCTGCTCTGCCTGTGGTCGCTGCTCATGCCACTGCTGACTCCTCCTGCAGAGCCCAGCTGCCACATCAGCCTAAAGGAGATTACTGCTTCTTGGCCAGTTCAGCCTTAGACTCCTCCCTGACCCCACAGAACAGCTCAGACCAGGTTTGCACTTTGGGTGTGAATGTTCTTAAAGCTCGAGGACAACCAAAGGGAGACTTGCAGCTAGTTACCAGATGAGACCGCTTCTGGGGCCAAGGCCCAGACTCAACCTCTTCCATGTGACAGAAGCCAGTTTGCCTCCATCCTGGAACGCCCTCAACACGCCTGTATTCCTTTTTATCGATTTCTGATGTGAGCTGTAGCCGACATCTTGGCACTTGCCATCTTTAATTCAGTCAGGTCAACATTCAGGCTCTTCAGGAACGTTTGAGGTTCCCAGCCCACAGGCCACTGCCCTGGCTGTGCTGTAGGTGCCCTGCTCTGTGAATCACCTATGGGGGTTTATGGCGGAAACTATGAGGAATGGCTGCACATTGGAATCACCTGTGGGGCCTTGAAAAATACGGATGCCTGGGTTCCATTCCCCAGACATTCTGATTTAATGTCCGGAGTGCAGCCTGGGCATGGAGTTACTTAAAATTTCCCCAGGTGATTCTAACACCAAAGTTGAGAAACTGCTTTTATCAAAGTTATAATGGGGCAAATTAAACAGAAATTATTCTTTGTTAGGGCAAGCAAAGTCCAGTAATCTTTGGCCATATCATGTTCCAGAAATGGAGAACAGACACACCTCATGTCTTCCAGAGGCCCTCCTGGGCTCCCCATAGCAACCTGCTGGAAGTGGTTCCATTGTCCTGGCCTGGTTGGTTCCTGGGTATCCCCTATGTGAAATGGAAACAACTAGAATAGACTAGACATTAGAGTAATTTGTGTGGACACATTAAGTGATTGGTAAATGTTAATTAATACGATCTGATCAGAAGATGGCTCTGCTGGGCATTAGAACACACCCGGACAGCGTCTTCCTCCCACTGGCACACAGCAGAAAAGGCTGAGGTCCTTGTTCTTGGCATTCTGCAAAAACCTGTCATCCCTGCCTCCCAGCAATGCTGTGTGTACTGTGGGGTTTGAGGTTACTCAGCAATCCACCATAGCTAGGAAAGAAGTGACCTCCAGTTACTGTCCATTTGGTACTAGAAAGGCATCCTCAGGTTAAAGTCACTGCCATGGAAGCAGCCAAATTTCATGAACCTGGTTCACACTGGCTATCACCCTCTTCACACACAAATTTAAAGTCAGAGCTCCCAACACATCAAAATGATGGAGAAGTAGCAAAAGGCACACTTCTGCTATTTTTTATTTGTTTGTTGTTTTGAAGTCCCAAGCCTCAAGAACTCTACTAGGAAACAGTAAGAGCAAAGCCAGCTGGGTCAGGTTCCACCATACAGATACAATCCCACAGGGTCCGTTTCCAACAACACATTGAAGTGGTGGTCACCCTGATTCCATGTGGAAGAAGCCTGGGTGGGACCTGCCTCATGTTCCTGAACTTGGGTCAACCATTCAGATATTATTTTCTAAGCTTGGACTTTTCAATACACTTGGTAACTGGGGGAGGCAATAAACCCAGGCATCAGACATTTGTGCTAAAAAAAGAGAAAGAAACGAAAAAATTATTCTGTCTAAATCTCCTGACCTGGCTGATGTGCGCCTGATGAGAGGGCAGTGTAATCTGCAGAGGGGTCTCTCCTAAGACGGAGACAGGGCGTGCATGAGCTCCACCCCCACAACATGCAGGACTCACGGGGTTGCAGTGAGTTGTAATATATTGTACAATGCAGATGGTTGAAAGGACGGCATCAGCTACACTGGTGGGAGGGCATCAAGGAGTTTTCACACTGTCTCAGCTTGTCTCAAATGAAATCCTTGAGAAGAGGTGGGCTGAAGCACCTATAATAGAGAGAACAATAAGTCATGAGCTCTGGAGTCAAGACCAACTTTACCAGTTATCAGCTGTGTAACTGTGGGCAAGCTTCTTATCCCGCTATACTTAGTTTATCTGCCTGTAAAATGAGTGGTGATAACAGCACCTTCCTCACGGGGTTGTGGTGAGGATTAAATGGAGTACCACGGTGATAACAAGGTACTGTATCAATACAAGGTACTGTGATAATAATAGCACCTTCCCCAGAGGGTCGTGGTGAGCATTCAATAAAGCATTACAAAAACACATTCTGTACAATGCTTGGCAGATGGTTCAGTGCTAAGCACACGGACTCAGTGTCACTCAGACCTGGGTTTCAGTCTTGACTCTGCCACTTACTGTGTAACCGAGGGCCCTTCACTTTCCTGAGCCTCCATCTCCTCCCCTACCGCATGGGGATGAAGCAGTTCATACCTCAGCGGGTTATGGTTTGGACTAAGGGAGATAATGCAACAGCTCCAGTCATCTCCTGGCACGGAGGCAATCAAAGATAGCTATTGTTATTTAGTAGGGCTTGATGAGAAAGAGCTCACAATGGACTTTCTCTTCTCTCTCCTTCTGGAACCAAGCTCTCAGGGGTAGGTAGGCCCTACTGGCTCCTGCCTGCACCATCCCACTGCTCTAAGGCCCCTTAGCTCCCACACTGTTCCTAAATGTGGCAATTCATCAAATTCTTCCTGTAGGTGACAACCTTGTCTGGGATCTGGCAATGATGTTGAGCCCATGGCTGCTAGGAACCTTATGGTGGCCTAATGCCACAGTCACTGGCGACCCTTAAGCCTGAACACTCCAGCAGGCATTGCCCTCCAACATTCTTGGAGGGTCTGAGAACTCCCACCTTTGGACGGCCAAGGTGTGTGAGTCCGAAAGCCAGGGCCTCCTTCTAATCCGCAGGAGGAAGGCGCATGGGTTAGTTGACCGCCGGTGGCCAATCTCAGCATCCCGAGCCAAGACGCGGGGCTGGGACGCCTGAGCCCCACCGTCCTGGCTGGCAGCCTCGGCATCCTGGAAGAAGGATGAGGACGCATCCCCCCCTGCTGGCGGGCGAGCAGACAGCAGCCGGGCGAGCCGGCGCAGCGCGCGGGGCTCTCTCTTTCCGCTAGGGAAGGCGGGCTGCGCTGCGGCGGGAACACCTCGGTCGCGGCGCAGACCAGTTCTGAATCGTCACTTTGCTTCTCAGAGACAGCTTCTCTGGTGCTGTGCCCAGCACCGCCCTGCCCCGCGCCGCGCCACCTAAGCCCCCTGTTGAAATCCGAGCGGCGTGCGCGCGGCTCAGGGCCCCAGCTACAGGAGCCGCGCCCGGGAGCTGGGCGACCGCGCGGACGGTCCTTCCCGCGAGACAAGTGCTTGAAGCTGAGGGAGCCCGGGTCGCACCTGGGTCGCCGCCCGCGAGACTCAACAGAGGCGAAGGGTGCCAGGACCGAAACCAGCCGGCGGGCTGGCCGGGGTGCCAGGCGGTGCATCGCTCGCAGCTCCCGAAACCTGTGCGATGTCGCTGGTCACCACTGTTAGCCCTCCTCTGGGAGAGGCGGGACCGGGACCGGCCCCGGGCTGGGCGGTCAGCTTTCCAGGCGCAGGAATTGTTTGGAATGCTCCAGAGCGGCCTCTGCGGCGGACACTTCGATGGGGCTGAACTTCCCAGGCCGGCGATAGCTCGAGGAGACCGAGCACCCAAACTGGGTTTGCAAATGCAAGAATCTAAACTGCCTCTTTAAAAAGAAGCGGTAGAAAAGCTGGGACCCAAAATTAGAGAACCGACAATCCGGCCTTGCCTTCATCACGTTACCCTCCTGAGTTTTCTTTGGAATAAAGTCGCTGCAAGTTAGTCCAGAGGTGTGGGCCATTCTTGAAGGTGTCAAGAAAATAGTGACAGTGTATCTTGTGTCCACAGGTATGCAAAGACGGGTGGTGGTGGTCATCAAGAGCATACCCATCCACCTACTGGAGCCCATCTTGACCCCAACAAAATAAGCAGGGGCCAACACTGAGCGCCTTTGAAAACTTAGAGGAAATGGAAAAATACACAGAAAAACACACCAATTAACAAAAATAACTCAAGAAAAAATAGGAAACCCAAATAACCAGGGAATTGAATTGGAAAATTTAAAAAACCTATTCTCTTCTCTGCCAGAGCAGGCTCAGATGGTTTCATGGGGAGTTTTCTTAGATTCAGAGAATAGAAAAAGTGGGAAAACTCCCCAACTCACTTTAACGATGCAATGTTTATACCCGACAAGAACAGTACTCAGAAGTTTTAGATTAACACTACTTATGACCATAGATGCAAAAATCCTAAACAAAATATTATCAAATCATATAAGCAGTGTATTTTAAAAATGCATCAGAGTCAAGGAGGATTTACCCCAAGAGTGGTTTAACTTCAGAAAAATATCTGTCAGTGTAATTCACCACACCAAAAAAGCAAAGGAGAAAAACTATAAAATCCCCTCGATAGATGCAAAAACACATTTATATATTCAATGATAATTCATGGTAAAACTTTCAGCAAATTAGGAATTAAGGGTATCCTTCCAAGGGTACAGCAGATCATACTTACTGGTGACATGTGACAAGGAGTGCCATGAAAGCCCAGTGCAAGGCAAAGATGCCCACTATCAGCATCGCTGCTCCACAGCGTAACGAGTGGTCTGGCCTTGAGCTGTCCAGCACGGTTGCTACTAGCCACGGGTGGTTTTTCAAATTTAAATTTAATTAAAATTCTGTTCCTGACTCTTACTAGCCATATTTCAAGTGCTAAATAGTCATATATGGCTACCGTATTGGACAATTCAGCTATAAAACATTTCCATCATTGTAGAAAGTTTTACTGGATAATATTGCTAGTCCGTCAATATTTTTTAAAAAACCAGAAAATGGAATGAAGCCTAAGGACTGGAAAGAAAAAAACATTTCCCCTATCTGCAGATAATATGATTGTCTACATAGAACATGTAAGAAAATATGCAGATAAACTATGAGAATTAATGAGTTCAGCAATGATGCTATACACAAGATCAGCAGAATTACAATAGCAATCACATATAGACTTTTACTACATGTCTGACACTGTGCCAAGGACTTTTCATATATTCTTACATGTTACAATTTAATTCTTACAACAACCAATAGGCAAGTACTATTATTATGCTATCTTGCAGATGTGGAAAGTGAGACAGAGTGATTAAGTAACTTGCCCAGAGTCAATAGCTAGAATAGGAAAAGTCAAGATTCAAACCGCAGGCAGACCAGCTCTAGAGCTCGCCCTTGAACACTATGCTATTTTGCCTCCACTGCATTCCAGCACACCAACAAAACAAATTAGGTAACATAATAGGGGGAAAAAGCAACAGACAACAAAGATGTCTTTACAAGAGCATCAAAATTTTTAAAAGAAATTAGGCATAAAGCTAACAAAAGATATACAAGACTGAGCTCCTTACTTTGGAGGAAGTCCTGGCTCGCAGCAGACTTCTCATTTCTGACAAGGGTAGAGAGTGGACTCAGGACCCCAGCAGGTGGATAGGATGCTCTGTTTGGTACAATTGCAGCTATAACTCCAGGCAGCAAATCAACTCCTGGACTTCAAACAATGAGCCTGGCCAAATCTTCTAAAATTCACTTATCAAGTTCCTTCCCTGGGGTCAGGCTTTTCAGGACAACAGCAGACAGCAAGTTATCTTTCTGGATCACCACTTGTGGCTTTCCCTCCTTCCAGAAAGTCTCCATCCAGCATAGTCTCCCTATGTCATTAGCAACTCCAGTGACAGCGCATCAGTTTGGAATCTCCACCTGCCCTGAGTGTCAAAGATCTCTCCAATGCTTGAGCCCTACACTACACAAAAATATTTTTAGCACCTTGGAGAAGCTCTTATCCACATTCCGAGTAGTGGCCAAAGGCTTCAGCAAGTTTTCCAAATTTCCGTTTGGCTAGCTGCTTACAGAGGTTTGCAAGGTATGCAGTTTAATAACTCGTGTTTTAAAAAGTTTAAAAGATGGCCCCAGAAGTACCTCTGATATTAATCCCAGGACTAACTTCATTCTTAATAGGAGCTCTTTAAGCCACCTGCTTTGTCTCATTACAGCCTGTCTGCAGTGTTCTTACCACCACCATAGAACCAAAGGGGTCTTTGCTGTCAGGTTCCCAGAGTGAGAAGAGGAAACAAAATGAAGATTCCCTTCAAGGCACAGAAATATCCTGGGGAGGCCTAAGGGGCTGTGCCCATGGTTGGATGCCCCTTCCCGTCCTCAGAAGCTAATTGGTGGTCCAGCTCTGCCCCATATTCTGTCTTCTTAGCGGAATAGTAATCTCTTCTCTACCTCTCTTCTCGGTTGATTGTCCTAATTCTAAATCTTGCTTTAGTTGTAACATTACTTAGACTTTTACTCATATTCCTCTAACTGGGGAAAAGAAAATTGTTATAGGATAATGTAAAAAGCAGATTTTAAAAAACTAGACAAAGCTAATATTCGTAGAGTTATTTACATTTTATATGTACAAGTATCGTCCAGTTGACTGGCTTCTAATGATCTTCATCTACATTACAGATCACGCCTCTTCTATTCCTTAAATGTTTGTTCCTCTATTCTCAGACTCACTAACTCCAGGAAAAGTGCTTTGATCAAGTTAATTACAGTCACGATAGTGTGAAGATACACTGTAAAAACAGTGTACACCTTTCAGTATTCTTAGGGCTGCTTACGTGTCTTTCATGCACTAGAATTCCTAGATGCCTTCCATTTCTGAGTCTAGAACTTTAATCTCCAAGAGCTTCTGAGAAGGGAAAGGGAAACTACAGGAACTCCTGCAGTACTGTTATGGACTGACTGCTTCCATCCCCCCAAAATGTGTAGGTTGAAGCCCTAACCCCCAATGTGGCTGTATTTGAAGATGGGGCCTCTAAGGAAGTAATTAAGGTTAAAGGAGGTTATAAGGGTGGGGCCCTGATCCAATAGGATTAGTGTCCTTACAAGCAGAGACACCAGAGAGGGCTTGCTCTCCCTCCCAACACCCACTGAGGAAAGGCCAGGTGAGGCTACAGAGACGGCGGCCTTCTACAAGGCAGGAAGAGCGCCCTCAACAGAAACCAAATTTGCTGGCAGCTTAATCACGGACTTCTAGCTTCAGAAGTGTTAGAAAATAAATTTCTGCTGTTTAAGCCACGTGTTGTGTGATACTTTGTTACGGCAGCCTGAGCAAACCAAGTGTAGTTGGTCCTCTGTGTCTGAGGGTTTCCAGTCCCCAGAGATGGAGGGCACACTGTATTCAGTGTGCTGCGCCATCTTCTAGGAGGGACTTCAGCACCCGTGGATTTTGGTATCTGTGGGGGTTCCTGGAATCAGTCTCCCTCCGATACGGAGGGACGATTGTACCTTATAGCTTCAGAGAGTTTTAAGCTTGGGCCCATGGATAGTATTGTTTCAATAAAACCGTTTTAAATGTAATCCTATGTAGTCTATGCATTTAGAAACATTATTCTGAGAACGGTTGCAAAGGCTTCACCAGACTGCCAACAAGGTCTGCAGCCCAAAAAAGAGATTAAGAACCTCTTTACCTCCTTCTGGCAGACAGGAAATGAAATATATGTGGTGTCAGGGTGACATGCCTCTCCAATTGTTTTCAATTGTCTTAATTTCAAGAAATTTTAGTAGGATCTAACCCATTCTAGTCTACAACCTTTAACTACATTAAAATCTGTAGATCAACATAGATATAGATGAGGAAGAATGTTACATAGAATTTTCTGAAATATTTAATTCTAGCAGACATCCATGTTGATTGTGGGCCACTATACACCACAGTATAACCACATATGTATGTACTACATGTATAGGTACCATATGTGTGTACTGTATGTACCACAACATACCACATAATAAGTACTACAAATTACAGGGAACATTATCATGGTAATTCAACTGGGCAACTAAAAATATTATCAATATTTTAAAGCTAAACTGTAAGAATCCTTCCAGCAGAGTAGAGCTGCTGATGTCTGAAGTGGAAATGACCCACGTTTGCTGACGGTGCTTAGAGAAGAAGGCCAATGGTCAACACTAATGAGCGGGCTAAGAAAGCCAACCAACAGAGATTTCTGTTGTTCTAGGCACCAGCCAGGGGAAAGGAGGAGTCAGAGGTTTATAAATATGTCTAAAGAACCTAAATATCTTATCTGGAAGAAAGAACAGTAATAATAACATAATCTCCAGAGCTGAGACATCTCCCAACTCCACCAACATCCAACCCTACTGCCAAATCAACCAGTGCCTCAGAAAATACAGACGTGGGGATAACTAAGCAAGCAGAGGCCAAGCTTTCATGGATACATAAGTAAATAGCTATGAAATGAAATTTTTGGGGGTGCTTTCCTTTGTATTGTATCTATATTATATTTATAAGTTAGATAACTATATATCAAAAGAAGTTACATAAAAACAGGCAATATATAAATAATACAATCAATCTTCAACTGTTCATCCTAATGAAATGGGAGAAAGATATGGATAATGGAGATAATGGAAACTCAGTTTATATTGTTATATATTATTCTATCTTATCATATTGTTCCCAATATCCTAGTAAGTTGACTTTTCTAGTTACTCTCAAAGTAGCCTGCAGTTGGGGAAAAGAAAATTGCTATAGGATAATCCTAAAAATACATTTAAAAAAACTAGATTAAACTAACATTTGCAGAATTCTTTACATTTTCTAAACCACTTTTACACACATTCTCTGAAGCCATTTAACAGTCATCTGTATGTGGTATGCATTGTACAAGTATTGCTAAAATACTAAAAGAAGATTTAGAATTGGTTTCTTTAAAATAAACTACCAAATTGCAAATGGTTTTGGTATTCATTTCCGTTCAGTACATTGTTTGGTCAGATGTCTGTTTGTGTACGTTATATTGTCTAACACTACAATTTAAAATGGACCTTTAACTGAAAAACTATACTGAAATTATGCTAATCGGTGCACAAAGTGATGAGAGAGACAGGAATGTTTAAATGAGCTAGAGGTATAAAGGTATGGGTGTTGTCGAGCATGGATTCAAAGCGGCAGAGTCATATTTTTCTTAGAGGACAGGTAGTGATAGAGATGGGAAGGAGGGACGGTTGTGGAAGATATACCCAAACATCTGTGCCCTTCTCTAATCCTGTGAATTGGCCCCTTCACATGTTCTTATGTATGTCTGTGATTGCAAAAAATGTAGGGAGCCACCCATAGGTCTCAAAACCGCAGACAGGAGATTTGCGTCAAGGGACTGAGTCATGTGGTTTGTGATAGAAAGTCAAGTAAGTAGAATGGAGAGAGCATTCTAAGGGGTGATGGGGATAGGCCAGGGTGTGTGCAAGGGGGACAGGCAGGCTGAGTCCAGGTCACAGGAAAATCTGAGCGCCAGCGTAGGGAGTCTGGAATTTGTTCTGTGGGCAGTGGGGAACCGTGGCAAGCTTAAGTGGACAACTACTTTTAAACAGTCAGAATCGAGTCTCTGGGGTTTTATGACACAGATAGGGAACTTTACCTGCCTTGTTCATCTTTGTATCCCCAGCAGGCAAAAGAGTGCCAGGCACATAGTAGGAGCTCACTGTATATTTGCTGAGTAAATGAAGAAGCTTGAAGGGCCTCTGTGGAAAAATTACAGAAGATTTAAAAGTCATTTATTTTAGGTCTTTGGGAGGAAACTTGACAATGTTCACCAAGACTCTCATAAATATTCCTGTCATTTAAATCAGTAATTCTATTTGTGGGACTCTATCCTCAAGTCATAATCCTAAATGAGGAAAAGTTTTATGCATGAAGCGTATTACAGTACAGCTTTTAATAGAGAAAAAATCAGTCTAACAATTGAGAAACGGGTTATTGTGTATATTCTATCTGTGGGGTATGTAATATGCTGTCATTAAAATTATGATTATAAAGACAAAGTAACACCAGAGGAAAATATTTATATTATTATGTTAAATAAAAAAATGCAAAGCCACCAAGATGCACAATGTCGAGTATGATTACAAACCATGGGGGCGGCGGGGGGGGGCGGGGGGGGGTGCCGTGGCGCGGGAGAAATCTCTCAGGTGTTTGTCTGGAGGTGGCAGAACACTTCTCCTTTCTTCTCTCTTTATCCTTCTATGTATTTTCCCCACTTTTCATCATTACCTTACTCCTTCGGCAAATATTTCCTGCGAGCCCACCAGGCGCCAGGCACTGCTCTAGGAACAGGGGAAATAGGAGTGAATACAACATGAACCTGCCCTCGTGGGACTTACATTTCAGTTGAAAAAGCAGAAAATTAACAAGATAAATCACTTAAGTGGTATATTAGGTGATTAGTGATCGGGGAAAACTAAGTCACCGAAAGAGAGTACACCGGGCTGCGTTGACTTTCTGACCTGGGGGAAGTCGCGCGTGCGGGGAAAGGACGCCGCGCGACCTCGGCCGGGCACGCGCCCGCCGGCAGGCGCCGCTGCAGCAGGGCGGGCGGGCGGGTTTGGGCTGCGCGCGGGCGGGCGGTGAGAGGTGGGTCACGTGACGCGAGGGGCGGGAGGAGGAGGCCGCAGAAAACACCGACTCGGGCGGCGCACTTTCTCTTCGGAGAGGCGGGCGGAGCCGAAAACCCAACGAGCGCCTCCGGAGCGGTCGGGGGCGGGGCAGACGGAGCGGACGCAGCCTCCCCGGCCTAGGCCCTCGCCGGGTTGGCTCTTCGGTTGTGGGTCGCTGCGGCCGGGCGTCTGCGGTCGGGTCGGGCCGGGCCGGGAGCAATGGCGACCTTTGTGAGCGAGCTGGAGGCGGCCAAGAAGAACCTGAGCGAGGCCCTGGGAGACAACGTGAAGCAGTAAGAGCCGTGCGCGCAGCCCGCGGGCCCCCGCGCGGCGCCCCCCGGCCCGGGGCCGTCCCCGCCGCCCCGAGGCCTGTGCAGCCCCGCGCGGCGGGCGGCGGGCCCCGGGCGTCTCCGGCCTCCCCGGCGCTCGGGACCCCGCGGGCGCCGTCGCCCAGACTCTCGGCCCCGCGCGGGCGGGAGAAGCGCGCCTCACGCCCGCGGGCCTGTTGAGCGGGGCGGCGCCGGCGGGGCGCGGGACGCGAGAGGCCCGCGGGGGGCCGGGAGACCCCGGCCCGCGCCCGGAGGCCGGAGGGCTTCCCGGAGGCGGAGGCATTTGGGCTCGGGGGGCCGTGTGGGCACTGTCAGTGGGCGCGGTGAGGGCCGTTTCGGAAGGCAGACGGCCCCCGGTAAAATGAGCGTGGGCGCCGCCGCGGGAGCAGGGTGGTCGCGGTGGCGGACGCGTGTTGAGCGCCCTTCAGCGCTCTGATCCCCGGAGAGAGACGTGGGGGCGCGGTCGTGCCCGTTTGCCGGGCGAGGAGCGCGAGCGGGGGCGCAGGCGGGGCGGCTGCTGGCGGGCCGAGTGGGAAGTCGGTCGTGCGGCCGGGGCCGAGGCCAGGTCGTGGGAGGAAACGTCCGAGAGGCCGGGACGGGGCTGCAGGTTTCACCACGTTAACGTTATTACAGTTTATTTTCCGCAGCTGCAGGACGCGAGTTGCAAACGTTGAACGTCGTGGCGCCTGTGCCGTCGCTGCCGGGCGGCCTCCGTGTCCCCGCCGGCGCGCGCGCTCGGGTGCCGGGTGCCCGCCGTCCCCAGCTACCCCTCCCGAGGCGGCCCCGGCGCTTGGCTGCGACTCGCCTGAAGCGGTGCACCGGGACGGCCCGCGCGAGCCCGGGAGCTGTCCTCGCTGGGAAACTTGGGGGGCGGGCTTGGCGGTCTGCTCTCGTCCTGGCGCGGGGTGCGCTTCCTGTGCGACCCCCGCGGCCCGCGTGGAGGAGGACCAAGCGGCGTGCGCTCCCTGAGCGTTCATACCATGAACGTGATTCAGACTTCTGCACACGCTGGAGTTAGAATCTAACCTGATCTACTGTTTTGGTGTAATTATTTCTTTATAAACATTTCTTGGCGCCCAGAGATAAAATGTTCTACCGAAAGTTATGTTTTGATGTTCACGTTTACTGTCAGTCTGTTTCTTTGCTTATTTAATTAAAAATTCTTAATTATTTTGTAGGTAAAATTGACAGCTCTCACCTGCGTTGATTCCTATAGCTTGTTACTTTTGTAATACTGGCGGCGAAGTTTATGTGTTTTTGAAGCGCAATAGCCTTTTCACCCAGTCGGATCTGCGATGCTGACCGTTATTTGAAAGTGAATGTTTGCATACTGCAGTCACTCGAAAGGACCTGGCTTGTGTGTATAATTGAGTGTCTATCTGTGGTGGTGACCTCCGTGGCCCCACACTCCTCACACAGGTTTCGGGGTTGCCAGATTTGGTCTTCAATGCGCGAGGCTGGCTGTGGGCTGTGCTGGAATACAGTTGGTGAGGCTAGGGTGGGGGCACCTGTGGCCTGAATCTCCGCTGACAGCACAGCCCAAAGACGCCTTGTGCCAGGACAGTTCGGGGTCCAGTGTCGCTCCGTGTTTTTCCAATCCCTCCTTGTCTTTTTCCCCTTCTGCTCCTTACAAGGTGCCTGTTGGTTGAACAGCCCATAGTACTGCTGTGCAGTAGTTTCTCATATTTCCTGCAAGGGTGCTTTGCTTTGTACAAGCTAACCGTTCAAACGTGGTCCTTGGTGGCAGGTAAAACATGTACCGTGTATAAGGAACTCCGATGTGAGTTGTTTTCTTTTTATCCAGTGGTCCGAATGTCCTTTCTCTCAGGCTGTGTGCCCACATCAGCTTCTAGAAAGACATGGGCTTTGCTAGCTCACTCACTTGGTATAGTACCCAGTAGAGTGTCACGTTCAAATAGGTGCTTAATCTTTTGATACTCGGTCGTATGTTATTTTCCTCCAGGTATCTCCAGTGCTTCCTAGTCTGACCCATTTACGCTCGTCACCCGTCATCCGCACCTTCATAGAGGCTGACTGGCTTTGTTTTTGGTGTTGTTAGGATGACGCTCATTTGTCCATGGGTGGGCAGCGAGTTAACAGGGGCCAGGATTGGGAGCAAGCCGTCCGCCTCTTGCTGGCCGATGCTTGCTCTTTGGGCTGGAAGTTTTGCCGCTGGAGACAGACAGCGTCTGGCTGGCAGAGCTTCCTGAGGGAGCCTTGTCTTGGTTCTGGAACAAGTTCGCGCACTCCAGTGTGGATGCATTTGCATCTTTCTTGTAAGATGGTGACACAGGGATTTTCAGTAATGGGCTTCTTCTCATGTTATTTTCCGCTTTTGTTGGATAGAATGGGAAGGGAGAAGACTTTGGTTTCTGTGGAGCTTTATTTCATTAATAAATGTTCAGAATTATTCCTGCACCTAAAAAAAAAAAGCATTTACGTGTCCACTGTTGGGACGTTATTGACTACTGAGTGTGTGACTAGCGGGTGAAAAGTGGTGCCAAGCTCTAGAACTAAACATGTTTTGCTGTTGAGTGAAGCAAGTCTTGGGCGACGTGAAGACCGTCAAAGCTGTAGGTTTTCTCCTGAAAAACAAATGCAGGTGAACCCACAGCTTCACATGCAATTACATACAGATGTAGCCTGTCCATACAGAGATGCATACTAAGATGACGTGAAGCTAACGTGCGTGCGCGGGAAGCCCTGCCGTTGGTTTGACCAGGCACTGAGAGCGTCTAACCAGCTCGTTTAGGGATGTCTGCGTTTATTCTGTCAGGAACTCAGACGAGCACTAGAAAGTAGCTAACGGGAATTGAAAGTGATGTAGGATGTGTACTGAGTAATTTTTAATCTAGTTCTGTGAACAAGGAGCAGCTTCCTTAAACATCAAAACAAGAGGTGTGGATGTGAAAAATCATGTATTTTATTCCTATTTCAAATAATGTTGTTAAGGTATAAAAGATTGAATCTTTTTTTCCCTACCAAATAACTAGTAATTTTTATGATTAGTGTTTGGCGTTCACTTTAAAAACCACTAAATTTCTCATATCCACAGGTATTTTCTTTGTGGTGAGGTGTTTTAGAAACCCATTACTTCAGCCAGTTAGATTAAAACTTGAGGGGCCGGCCCGGTGGCACAGTGGTTAAGTGTGCAAGTGCCCAGGGTTTGCTGGTTCGGATCCGAGTGCAGACGTGGCACCGGTTGGCAAGCCATGCTGTGGGAGGCGTCCCACATATAAAGTAGAGGAAGATGGGCACGGATGTTAGCTCAGGACCAGTCTTCCTCAGCAAAAAGAGGAGTATTGGCAGCAGATGTTAGCTCAGGACTAATCTTCCTCAAAAAAAACCCCCAAAAAAACCTTGAGGTCATTTGAAAGGAAAGAGGTCACTCAGAATCAGTATTAATGACCACTCCCCAACCCATAAAACACATACATATTTTAAAATATACATCTTTTTTTATTGAGATAATTGATCTATAAAATATTAATTTCAGGTGTACATGTAATGATTCAATATTTGTGTATATTGCAAAATAATCAACACAATAAGTCTAGTTAACATCCGTCACCACACATAGTTAAAAAATTTTTCTTGTGATGAGAACTTGTGAGATCTACTTGCTTAGCAGCTTTCAAATGTGCAATACAGTATTATTAACTGTAGTTAATAATACTTTTAGAATATAAACTTTAAATGTGGGATTCCGGAGAGGGGTCTTTTAGGAAGGCAACCCTGAGGAAGGAAAGGGGCAGCCGTGGCTCACTGAGGTGAATCCCATTCTGTGACTCCCTGTCAGTCCCTTTTAGGAAGGACTTGGCTTCCTTTTCCTCCTGTTGGTGTGTCAGTTTGCTGGGCTGCCGTGACGGAGCCCCACAGACTGGGTGGCCTGAACGGCAGAAGTTGACTTTCCCACAGTCGGGAGGTGGCAGTCTGACATGGAGCTGCCGGTCTCTCCCCCTGGACTGCAGGTGCCCGTTGTCTGGGGTGTCTCTCCCTCCCTCTGTGTGTCCTCATCTCTTCTTGTAAGGGTACCAGTCACACTGGCCTAGGGCCCACCCTAACCACTCCATTTTAACTTAATTTACCCCGTTAAAGGCCCTGTCTCCAAATATAGTCACATTCTAAGGTGCTGGGGTTAGGGCTTCACCAGATGACTTTTGGAGGGGACACGGTTCAGCCCCTAACACCAGGGAATGCAAAATGTCCTTCCCCGGTAGTTGGAGCCGGTGAGGTGACTGCGGGGAAGAAGCAGGACCTGTGGATCTGAATACTGCTTCTGCCTCTGCAGATACTGGGCTAACCTCAAGCTGTGGTTCAAGCAGAAGATCAGCAAAGAGGAGTTCGACCTGGAAGCTCATAGACTTCTCACGCAGGATAATGGTAAAACAGTTATCTGGGGAGTTGTTTCACTGTTCTGAAGTTTTCCTGCATTTGCAATAAGTTAAAATCTTTTTCACTTAAAAAAATAAAATTTTGGTTTTAGTGGTGTGTAAGGTCATTTTAATAATGTGAATATTTAAAATTAAGTGTAAACAATGGCAGAGTAGGGGAATATCCAAAATCCTTAAAAGCTAGACTAAAATAATGGTTTCCTTTTGTTGTATTTTGTATTTGACATGTGGCAACCTTCCCTTTTTCAGTCCACTCTCACAATGACTTCCTCCTGGCCATCCTCACGCGTTGTCAGATTTTGGTGTCTACACCAGGTAAGGGGTTGGAAATACTTGCAGGGACGCGGTCAGCAAGGCCATGGGGCGCTGTTGTGTCGGTAGAGTCCTTTATAGAACCTTGTAAGGCGGGTGATGTCCCTCTCCTTGCGCTGACCTTTGGGCCTTACTCCCCCGCAGCTGGACGTGGGTCAGGGGAGTCCGTGGGAAGTGAGGAAGCAGGTGGCCTCGGGGAAGCAGCAGCTGCGGGCAGTGCCCGGGCCGCGGGTGCGGAGAGGCTGCGGTGGGTGGGGGGAGAGGGGGCCATGGCGCATGGAGAGCTGGTGCTCTCACTGCCTTCTGAAGTGAGGCGGAGGCGCTGGAGGGTTGGAGAGAGGGCCTTGGAGACTGGCGGTGGTGGGAGGGCGGGAAGCTGCATCTGCCGCTGCCACCTACACGGGTGTCAGAAACACCGATGCCTCTGCCCCTAATTTATTGGAGTTTAAGTTGCACAAGTAACCTCTTTCAACCATCTTATTTTAATCAGTTAGTCAAAAATAAATAAATACGTTAAAAATTTGCCTCATGATAAAACTTATCCTGAGCTCTTGTGAAAAACTTGGATTTGTCAGTACTTTCTGCTGTAGATTAAATTGAATTTTTTTGTCTTTAAAAGGCCTGTAGTGATTCTGATGGCCCTTTAGAAGCCCATGTGTATCTAGAAATGACAATCTTCCTCAAGCAAAAAGAGGAAGATTAGCAACAGATGTGACCTCAGGGCCAGTCTTCCTCACACACAGAGAGAAATGGCTGGTATTTTGTATCATCCCTCTCTGCCAACCTCTGTTGTGTGATGAAGAAGTCAGACAGGACCTCCCAGAGCGCCACTCCTCCGCACTCATAACAGTTGTTGGTGTAAAGGAGTGAACAGAGCGATGCTTCTGGAGCCGGGTGCTGGAGAATGGTTGCCTCCCTTACCCTCTGCAGGCCCCTCACCGCACCGTCTCACACCGTGTCAGAGCTCTGATGCTCTGCTAATTTAGATAGAAGGGCACTTCAGGCAGTCAGTCATAAAGATAATCTACTTCATTGTGTGAAATGTAGTGGGATTGGAAAAGCCACCATTGTGAGGACCAGATCTTACTTTTTAGGTAGATCTGTTCTAAAGTGCCACACACACAAAGGTAAGTGGAATGACCAGAAATCAAAACTGTGGTTGATAGGCGTCAAGACGCTTGGGTTCAGGTTTAGGTTTTGCAACCAGCTTAGATAGTGTGGTTAATTATTGCATGTTCTTAGCTTTCACATGTATAAAATAGAAGCATTAATATCTACCTGTCGGGTTATAAAAAGCAGATCGAGAATATCTGAACAAGTACTTTTAAAAATAAAAAAATGCCAAACAAAATGAAGCAGTATTAGTAAGTGTAGGTGGCTGATTTTAATTAAATAAACCCTTTGATATTCTTGAATGGTTGTCACTGATTATTTTAAAGTAAATGAAGAAAGATTTGGAATTTGAGAGGTTATTTCTCCATCAAACACCCTAAATATATTTCCTCATAATGAAATTAATACTTGCTGGCAACAAAGAGGTGATTTCTTTTAAAAGTAAAATGTAGAAATATAGTTCTTTGCCCTCATAGTAATTGTGGGTGATTTGTTTTCTATTTTTCTAAGCTAGGCAGGAAAGATGATCTTGATAATATTGTTTATTGAGTGACTGCAATGCGCTAGGCACTTTACCTGCATATCTTTAATCCTCACAGCTACTCTTCAGGGTGGGTATTATTAGCCTCTTTTTATAGATTAGGAAACAAACTTCAGAGAAAAGAAAACAAAAGAAAAGAAAAACTACCCGGAGGCCCTGTGGAACTGGCGGGTGGACGTGTTGAATCCTAGCAGACATCAGCTGCTGCCGGAAAGCTGTCCTCGTTGTCACTCCTCACCGCGCTTGGCTTCCTCACCCCGAGGATGGGGCCACACGACAGGCGTCACCTGACGCCAGTTCCATTTGTCAGGCATAGGTTTCTTTGGGACGTCATCTAAGATTGGCTGACCTTATCAAGTGAGATGTGGGTGCGCCAAAGACACTTGAAGTGACAGAAGAGGGCCTTGACTTCCCAAACAGTTCTTTCTTTTTTTTTTTCACGATTGGCACCTGAGCTACCATCTCTTCCCAACCTTCTTTTTCTTTTTTCCTTCTTTTCCTCAAAGCCCCCCAGTACATAGTTGTAGGTCCCTCTGGCTCTGCTATGTGGGATGCTGCCTCAGCGTGGCCTCATGAGAGGTGCCATGTCCGCACCCAGGATCCGAACCGGTGAAACCCTGGGCCCCTGAAGCAGAGCACACGAACTTAACCACTCGGCCATGGGGCTGGTCCCCCAAGCAGTTTTTTTAAACTGAGGAAGTTGGAGTATTTTTTTTCCAAAGCTTTAAAAATTCATCCTTCCAAAAACATCACAATGGAAATGCTTCTGCCAGGAGGATGGGTGATTTCTTTTTCTATCTTAAGTTGTGGGGGGTTATTTTTTTCAAGTGTGCTGTAATGAGCTTGTATTACTTTGATTTTTTTCTTTAACACTAAACCGTATATGTTCATGATTAAAAAAAGAGTACAGAAGGTCTTATAAGAAGGGCTTCCTCCTACCCCAGACATGTTCTCCAAGACAACTACTTTGTTTTTTGCTCTTCTGGTGGGACCTCCAGAGCTTCCCTCATAGTATACTTAATTCTCCTTTTGGGTTGACTGGTTTTAGACATCTGTCTCATCGTCTCATTGCCCTGTGTTTTGTGAGTTTTATCTTTCAGCCTTTTTGTCCAGTGCATTCTTTAAGCAATTTATGGCCGCCTCTTTCTGTTCTATGGGTATACATCTTCTCAGACTTCTCTGAGGATGCCAGTTAAAAATTTTTCGAAGTCCTTTGTGTTGCCTGAATTCTTTATCTCTAGGACGTCTATTTTTTGTTTGTTTAGCTTGGTATTTTTGTCATTTTACAGATTATTGTCAAATGTCTGATGATCGCATTTAAGAATGAAGCATAGAATCGCCTGGAGATTTGCTTTAGAGTGAGCTGTCAGGAGGCCAGCTCTAATGACTGGGATTCCTCAAGTGCTGGCTTGCAGAGAGCTGTGCGCTAGGGGGCCAGCTACCTTAGTAAATCCCAGAAATTTTGTTCTGTTTCACTAGTTGAGAGTCCTCCAGTCTCTCTCCACCCTCCCCCGTGTATGGGAGTGAGCAGAGCTGGCTTCGTGGCCCAAGGACTCAGGAGGGCCCCCCACCGGGTTTAGTGCTCTGCTGTGGTTGTCTTGAAATTCTCAATTTTTGAACAAGGCACCTTGCATTTTTGTTTTTTGCTGAGCTCAGTCCTGGGGATGAGGAACCAGGTTTGTGTGGATGACTTTTGAATATAGACCTTCCATTAAGCTTGTTTTTAGCTTTACTGATCCCTCCTGGTTTCATCTCTAAATCCAGATTCCTTGTGGATTTCTAACAGGCAGGTTGACCCGCTTCCACCTCAGTTACCAGCCTTGCCTGGCCAGGTTACGCCTTCCATGTGTCTGCTTTGTAAGGCAGCACCTTTTTTGCCCATCCTTGAAATTTGTTGAGATCTTATCTTGTCTGTCACTCATGTGATTTGAGAGAATTTATAGTTTTGTTTAGAGAAATAGAAAGAGAAAGTCTGAATTTAAGCATTTATTGTTTATTTTCGTTACTTGAACATTTCATACATTTTTAGACCAAAATGAGAACAAACTTAGCAGTTATCAGTTGTCATTATTTTCTCTCATGATTATTCTTTTTCTTTCTCATAGAGGGTGCTGGATCTCTGCCCTGGACAGGGGGTTCTGCAGCCAAACCTGGGAAACCGAAGGGAAAGAAAAAACTTTCTTCTGTTCGTCAGAAATTTGACGTAGGTTGTTCTTCGGTAGATATTGGTAACAAGTGATTTAAGTACTGGTGTGATGGAACTGGCTTTAGTTATTAAATGAATATTAAATTGTTGGTAGTGGAGTTGAAAAAAAGGGGTCATGATTTGGGGGGGAACAAGATGTCACTGTGCTTGAAGTTGGTGAGAGTTTCAAAGCTTGTGAGTCCAGGTGTCTGAATTTGAGTTCTGGTTTCTTACTGCATACGTATTAATGTTATCGTTAGTACCTAATGATTCTTCAGTGATTCAGAAACTGTGCCTGTGTTCTTTCTCCTCTTGACTATTTCTCTGGAATGAATAATGTTTCTCAGACTGAACAGACTTCTGTTCCAAGGGCCCAGGAGGCCTGGAGGCCTCTGGCGGGGTCCTGGTGATACCTAGCTAGGCCCTGAGCCTTCTGGGGATCAGCAGAGAGTTTATGAAAGCATTTGGCTATAAAATTTGTAAACATTTTAGAATAACTTGGTTTTTCCAGTTCACATCTAGAGAACAAAGCTTCCCAAAGTATCCCTTTTCTGGATTTGACTGGGTATTGATAGCTTTGTTGAATACCATCAACAAACATTTATTTCTACCTTTGCTCCGTGTTTTATATTAATAATACTCAATCTGGAGGGCAACAGTATTTCCAGAGAGGCATACTTGGTTTAAAAAGGCATGTTTGATATAAAATAGAGTCTTATACTTGGAAAATGGAAAAACGAGTGTTGCTTTTATAATATGAACTTCAAATAGGGACAAGCCACATTTGCTACAAAATCTTGTATGTTGGGCTTAAGCAACAGCTACCAGGGGCTTATCTCCCACTGATGATGGACAATATAAATGGGCTGTCAGAATCTCCCAGAGGAAGGCTGAGGCTTTATGAGTGGAAAACGATTGAGAAAAACTCTTTCAAATAATTAGTATGACTGTGTCTTAGATTCCCTGTTGAGAATGTAAGTAGAAGATAATGGTAACCAAATAGTTAAATTATATAGCATTATCTCGGACTGTTTGTTATTAGATCTGTTAGATTGGTTAGCTAGGCTTTTTAGGGCTTAATTAAAGCTTTAATTACATATTTATACTTTCAGAACCTGCTTACTTACAAGTATAGTTAAAATGCTCTGGCTTATTTGAAAATAGTTTTATATCTTCTGTGATTGCCAAGGTATTAATTGAATAGAATAAACTGCTATGCCTACTACCATTATTCCCTTTAATTCATGTCTTCATTATGACCATGTAATGGGGGTGAATCTTTGGTATTTGTGCCTGAGTTACTTTTTTCTTTTTAACCTCTGTAATAGGGTTTTGATGGCATTAATTTGTGGCATCTCAAATCCAATACATTGGTTACTCTTTTTGGGTCTCATTACTTGCACTGTAATGAGTAATTTTGAAAGGTTTTCTTACCCATAGCATAGATTCCAGCCTCAAAATCCCCTCTCGGGAGCCCAGCAGTTTGTGGCAAAGGATCCTCAAGATGATGATGACTTGAAACTTTGTTCCCACACGATGATGCTTCCGACCCGGGGCCAGCTGGAAGGGAGAATGATAGTGACGGCGTACGAGCATGGGCTGGACAACGTCACCGAGGAGGCCGTCTCGGCTGTGGTCTATGCCGTGGAGGTTGGTTTGCTGGTGGCAGAAGTTTTACAGAATGGCTATGACGAGCTTGTGTGTGTTGTTCAAAGTTGGTACTGCAAGAAAAGAATCAAAGTGTCACTCTGATCTCGGAATTGTCATTGTCGAAGTTTTCTTCTGTGGGAGAAACACATCACAATCCAAACAGTTACCTTCAGCTAACAGACCAAGCTTTTCGAAAGGTTACTTAGGGCATAACACTTCTGCTTGATCTGATGTTTAATTTGTGAACAGGGGAACAGTTTTTAAGGAAAACAATGAGATTGAGAATCCTAGACATTAAAATCACATGGTTTTGTTGTGGTACGGCATTTGAAGAGCGTTAGAATGGGCGTCTGAACAGTGGGATTCTTGTCTCAGCACACTCTTTCATCCATCGTTTTATTCATTTAGTTATCTGACAAAAAAATATACATTGAGATCTTTAGTGCACAGGTGCTGTCAGGTGACGTTGGGTAATTGCTTTCAATTCTCTGGGCTGCCGTTTCCTCGCCTGTCCCTCAAGATTATAATAGCTGCCTCATGAAGTTACAAACATGAGATGGATTCTGTGTGGACGTTATGAATTGTGCCTTGCAGTCCTGCTGTGCGATGATCTGAGTGGTGTAACTGAAGCCCCACTCGGCCTGGTCCTGGCTGCCCCGTCCGTACAGGGCTGGGACCCATTCTGCCTCTCTCCTCACCGTCTCCAGCACACGCTGATGTGCTTGGCTCTCATAAAGGTCAAGAGATGTTAAATACCTAGTTTTTGTTTATTTCCTACATATCTGCTGTTTTCATGGCCTTTTGAGAGAGCCAGGGTTCTTTTCATGCAAGGACTTTAGAGGATTGGGCACTATGACCAATAAAGCCCAGACCCGGAAACTTTTTGTCCCATTTTAAACCAAGTTTCAAGGTAGTTTGCCTGTTTTAGGATTTATTTATTTTTGTACTTTTATTTAAAGCTATGTGAAAATCATTTGTGAGAAAGCAGCCAATTGAGAGAGAGAAAAACTTCTTTAATAAATTCCCTGTAGAGCAAGCCCATCTCAAATAGAACTAAATAAAAATAGTGCGTTTCCCTTTGTCCTCTACCCGCTGCGTGGGGTGGCTCTGTGGGTCTTTGGCAAACATGCCTTTGGTTCCAGCACATGCTAGCCTGCCCCACATCTCCATCCACTAAATGCCAATAAACATTTTTTGGTCAATGGAAGGTTTATTATTTGCTTTTAAAGAGGAGTTCATGCTATTTTTTCTTTTCTTTTTTGTTTTTACAGAATCACCTTAAAGATATATTGACATCAGTTGTGTCAAGAAGGAAAGCCTATCGGTTACGTGATGGTCATTTTAAGTATGCCTTTGGTAGCAATGTGACCCCACAGCCATACCTGAAGAATAGCGTAGTAGCTTACAACAGCTTAATAGAAAGGTACCTGAAGATTCCTGTGATTTATATCCATCCTTTCTAGTTGTTACACTACTCTTCTGTAGTAGACTGCTATTAAGTAACTGCGTGTGGCGTTCTGTAGGTCTGAGGCAACTTTGAGAGCAGCAGAGTTTTATTTTCTGAAGTTGCATCCTCGCATGGTAACTCGTGGATTATTTTGGGACTTCTTATCAGAAGGGAAGTGGCTGCCGTGTGTGGTTTGACGAGTGCCCCCTGCGTCCTGAGGTGGAATAGAGTAGTTCCCTCGGGCAGTGCGTCCTGATGGGCAGTGCGTCCTGATGGACAGCAGTTGCCTGGAGGTGGAAGCGGGCCTGAGATTGTTGGGTCAGGGTTGGGTTTCTTGATGGTGGGGGAGGAGTGGTAGATGTTTCCCAGGTCCTCATCTGACTTTTGTAGCTGTAGCTCAAGATAGTGGCCTGTGCTGGGCGTCACCCTGTTGTGCACATCTGGTCTCTCAGCTCCAATCTCTGGGCTCCCAGCATCTCTGATGTCCTGAGTCACCCCTTCATGAGATGACCTGGATACCTTCACCCATGTGTTGTCTGTTTTCACCCCTCCACCTCCCTCTCTCCCTCCCCCTCAAAAAAACTTAGTCCAAATTTTAAGCCTTTGGGAAAGGAAAAAACAATAATGTAATCTTCCTCGTGGTAGCTGGAGTGAGTGAGTGCTGGACTTGGTGTGTCTGGTCGTCTGGTTAGTTAGGGAGAAGAGAGGTAAAGAGATGATAGGGCGATGCAGGTTCAGAGAGAAAAGTGTGGTGGGAAGGCTGGCAGGAGTGGTGATGGTGCAAGGTGGAGGTTGGGGACACTGGGAAGAGACTTGGACAGAGCAGAGTGTTGAGGCCACATGGAGGAGCTGTCCCAGGGCCTTTTTCATGGCTCTGAAGACCTTGACTCGGCTCCGAAGGCCCATCTTGAAGAGCACCGTCTTAAATTGGGTTCTCTATTTAGATTGCCATATGTGAAGATTTACTTTCTCAGTCTCATTCAGGCATATCTGTGTGGGATTACTTGTTCTTCTTTGTAAGTCATTCCTCTCTAGAGAAACAAACCAAAAAAGGTGGCTGCTTGTAGTGGGTGAGTGCTGGGAGCAGTGTCTTTGACCCTGCCAGGCCTCCCGAGCTGCCTAGGCCTGCTGGGCCTGTCCCTGGGAGGAGGATGGCCTCCCTGTCGGCTGCATGTTTCTCAGAACAGGGCTGCCTTTGTCTGAGCCGAAACCCAGCTCCTGCCCCAGTGTGCTTCCTGCAAGCCGCCTCCTGGCTGTCATTTGCCCTCCCCCTTGTTCTTCAGTCACACAGGTTGTCTCCTACTGTGTTGTCATACATGGTTGCCTGACTTCCCAGCTGACATTGTGTGGGGTCCCGTTTTGCTAAATTGGCAAGATCTGGATTAATTTTCTCCACCCTCCGTTTTTGCCTGTTGCTTCTTTTGTACTGTATCTTCTTTTCTTGCTTGTTATTTATTTTTTTTAAGATTTTATTTTTTTTCCTTTTTCTCCCCAAAGTCCCCCAGTACGTAGTTGTATATTCTTCGTTGTGGGTCCTTCTAGTTGTGGCATGTGGGATGCCGCCTCAGCATGGCTTGATGAGCAGTGCCATGTCCGTGCCCAGGATTCGAACCAACGAAACACTGGGCCGCCTGCAGCGGAGCGCGCGAACTTAACCACTCGGCCACAGGGCCAGCCCCACTTGCATGTTATTTTTGATCCTCTTGTCTCCAGGACCGTTTATTTTCCTCTTCAAGTCAGTTGTTTTCAGTTTCATTTTCCATTAAAGTCTATTTTTTCCCCCAACTATAAGCTCTTTAAGGGCAGGAAACAATTTTGGCTCAGTATCCTGAGCTTAGTAAATATTTTAGCATTGTGGAGGGAGGAAGGTAAATGTTACTCTTATATTTTCTTTCCAGCCTGACAAACGGCTGCCTTTAAAAATTAAAATTATAGACTATTCATGTATATACTAGCTAAAAAATAACTGGGTTTTTAATTCATATTATTTTTAATAAGATTTGTTCTAGCAACCCATTTCTGTTCTAGTTTTTGCTTTTCGTCTTAGTTACTGGGACTATTTCTAAAATACTTTGTTTTCAGCCCTCCAGCCTTTTCTGCTCCCTGTGCTGGTCAGAATCCAGCGTCTCACCCGCCCCCTGACGATGCTGAGCAGCAGGCCGCACTCCTGCTAGCCTGCTCTGGGGACACGCTGCCTGCATCTTTGCCTCCAGTGAACATGTACGACCTTTTTGAAGCTTTGCAGGTAACTCTTGGCTCCTCGAAGTTTACCTAGATTTATGGATCGGTTCAAAGTGTCTTCAGTTCTGCAGACATACTCAGTAGCTTTCCCACTTCCTGTTTTTTTTTTTTTTTTCAGTTTTATTGTTTGTTATTAAAACCGTTAATACTAGCCTCATTTTTCAAATCCTGGGCGCAGGAATCCTTCCTAATTTACCTCCCCCATCCCCCACCTCCCCAATGAAAGAAAGAAAAGGAAAAATCCCCTTGTTCCCTTATTCCTATTTCAGAACCTTATTATTTCCTTGTCTTCTTGTTATCTGGTTTGGGATCCATTAGGTTCTGGCTTAAAGTTTATAGGTTTGTGTGTCTTTTGTGTGAGTGTTTTGTTGATATAAACCTTACTTTTATTTTATATGTTGGGAAAATAAGTATACTGAAGTCTAATTGGAGACTTGCTAATTTTGTAATCCCAGGTCCACAGGGAAGTCATTCCTACACACACTGTGTATGCTCTCAACATTGAGAGGGTCATCATGAAACTCTGGCACCCAAACCACGAGGAGCTGCAGCAAGACAAGGTCCACCGCCAGCGCTTGGCAGCCAAGGAGGGGCTTTTGCTCTGCTGAATTAGGATTTGAGGGGTGAGACCCTCTGCAAATTCAGTGATTATTGAGAATCGAATGTTCTTTGGGTCCACATTTCAAGACTGAAGTGTGCAGTGTGAATAGGACCTTTCCTATGGAAACGTGACACTGAGTATGTATTGTGTGGCTACTGTGAAGCCATTCATATCAGTCCGACTTTAATAATCTGTGTGTGTGTGTTTGTGTGTGTGTGTGTGTTTCCAGTTACGGGAGTTGGCACTGATGGGATTCTGTGCCTGGAATGGAGATGTTCAGGCATCTGAGGCTTAGTGTCCCATGGTCTGCGTGTGAGGGAGATGACATCCTAGAACAAAGAAGCTATTATAACTTAGTCCCCATGATCAGCAGGACATCTGTGTGTTCAGTGACTTCACATATTCTGTATCTGGCAAGTCTAAAATTTCTGCCTTTCTCCTCAAGAGCTGTGCTCTTGAATTTTGGTTGAAATAAACCTACAGTGTTAAAAATTAGATAGCTCCTTTAGTGACCAGTTTAATTTTTAACCAATACAGGTAGCTCTCTAAAAAGTCAGTACAACTCCATAGAAAATATGACTTAGAGATGCTGTGCTATTAGACAAAATGAAGTCCTTTGTGTGCATTAGGAACCCAAATCAAAACAAACAACCCTCTTGGATTGAGATTAATTAACCTTATGTCTTCTCATAACTCAAGCTTCTTTGATAGAGTTACATCTGAAGACTTTGGCAGGTTCATTTATTAATTACTCCTATAGAATATGTTTTGTGAAGTCCATGTAAAAATATTGGATCTATACTTGGTAATTCCCCTATTCCCATGAAATATCATGTTTCTATCCTTTCAAATGATGAAGTGAAAATAATTTACATTTGACAGTGTTACTAATAACCGAGTTTGGTCTTTTTAGAGATGTTGCCTTTTACTCAAGAGATCGTGTTCGTGGATCTATTAGAATGTACAGATGGGTTTGTGTAGGTCTAAATAATATATGTATAGATATGTATATGTGGTCTAATATCTGGATCTGTGTATTTGATTTTGTACTTTAAATGTGATAAATAAACCTTTTGGGACAAAACAGCTTGTTTATTGAAGTAAACCTCTAAGGATACCGCCTTCTACAGAACTGTGAAAAGCCCTGCTTTATCTTAGCAGAGACTTCCCAAAAGAATGTACTAGATGAGATTTGTGATGTGTAGATTAAGACCAAAAACAGAGAATAAACAGCTTAGTTTCAGTTCTTGGCACAAGTCTGAAAAGCCCTTTACAGTTTTAGATGAGATAATATTCAACAATTTTTAGGGTTGGGGAGAATTTGAAGCACTATCTTAACTGAATGTAGTGGTTGTTTTGGACTATCCATCTGTCTGGGCCTTCGTGCTAAGTACGTGTTACATTTCCTGCGTTCCACAGATGGCAAGGCAGCCAGGAGCCTCATCTGTGCCCTGCTGCCCTTTGCAACGGCAGGTTCCACAGAAGTCCAAACAGGAAAACTCCTCTCTGGGACCTGGCCTGGATCCCCATAGTCACCTACTCTGGTGGGACCACAGGACACCAGAGGACTCCCTTTGCCTCATGTTTTGGGCCTACACTCTAAACTAAGATCTGCTTTCCATGCTGGTTTTCAAGAATCATTTTGTAAAGTTGGAGAGACGGGGTTGAGGGCAGAGCAGGACAGTAGAGTGATCCTTAGGAGGATTTTCCAAGAGAGCCCTTGAAAGAGATTTGAACACCTCTGCCCTTCTGAAGTCTGGCTCCAGTGCTAGCACCGTTGCCAACTGTGGGATCCTGAGTGAAATCATAGTGCTTACTGTCAAGCATCATTTAGAAAAACAGCCATCTCAATGAAGAAAAAAGCTGTTAGAAACCAAATACTTTCAGACTTAGAATAAAGCTTCCTATAGGAATTTCAGTAATTGTCTTTTAGCTGCAGGTATATGGTGCAAGACCAGGTTTAAGACCCACCTTACTTTATACCAGGCACCCCGCGCGCTGGCTCACATGCTTGCCTCCTGTATCACCCGTGGCTGTGATCGATCAAGCACAGGGTTCCTCAAACGCTTCTCCCCAGTGCCTGAAGTCATGGGGATGCTTCTCGAGGGATATCACCATGATTTTCTAAATGCTTACCCTGTTTCTGTAGCTAAATGCCTGTGTGCCATCATGTCTTTGACTTGTACCAGATGTAGAGTTAGGGTAAGGAAGCTTGGTTTTAGGGGTCAGACTTAGATGCTGTGGCCAACAGACTGGTTCAGCATTTAATTCTGACGGCTTGGAAAAGGAAAAATGTTGTCTGGATTATTCTCGGAAAGTAGACTACTACTTATTTAACTGACTCTATGGACGTGGTCCATTGTCAGGACTTTTACCAAAAGCGTACCATGAAAAGGGCATAGAGGTTCATCATGCTTTCAGTTTAAGGAAATTTATGAAAACAGGATACCAAGTGTTCTGTTCGTCGACTTGCTAGCATGTCACCACTGTGAAAATGAATATCCCTTTATGGAGTTCCTTCATGATATTTTGGTAATGTACCATACTTAAGAGCATCCAAAACATGACGGATTGAGAAGAAAGGTGTTGATGCCAGGTCTCCCCGCACCCTTTTAAAAGCCAGTTTAAAACTAAACATCATTTTTCTTGCCTTTGTCTTCAAGGACACCAACATTACTTACACTGCCATCCCACGAACAGACACTTTTTTGATTCAAGGGTGTTAATACATTGGTACCAAACTGAAGGGAAAATTAAGTGTAAATGATAGTTTGAAATGTGACTTTTCACATTGTTAACAGGTAAATAAAACCACTATAGCCAATCGTCTTTATTATCAAAGTTTATTGTTGGGGTCAGTTCCTACCTACTGGGGAGTACAACTATATCTCAATATGTGCTATAGTAATTCTAGGGTAATAGCCATTCTGCAAAATAGTTGTACTGGGGCTCTGTTAGGCATAGATCATAATTAAGTCAGTGGAAGAACGAGCCCAGAAAAACCCTGACAGTAGAACCATTACTCTAGGAAAGTTCCAGTGCTATGCAACCTGTAAGGCATCACCTATCAGCGGATGATGAGACTCGAGGAGGCGTTGGGGAAAGGAAACAGGAGTTGAACCCATTTTCTATTCTTCTCTGCAACGTAACCGTGGCTCCAATGCAGGAACCCAAAACAAGGTCTTATAGAATCCTTTAAGCTCCCAAAGTAAGTAAAATAGGGCATAAAGAGGAAAGAGCCAGGAACCAGGACAGTGGAGGATAAATTAAGTGGAACTGGAGGGAATGGAAACTTCTGGAATGGCAAGTAGCTAGGTATAGATGCCATTTGAGATGACAAGGAATACAGTACAGGTAAAAGCAAATGGGAAAACAACTGATACATTGAAAATTTGATTCAGATACCAGAAATTGAGATTTCCCCTCTTGGAAGAAAACTGGTTTAAAAAAATGAGAAAGGTGAGTCACTAATAAATAGGAAAATGAGTACCTGAGTAGCAATAGGTGTTTCAAGATGCCAAGAACAGTATAATAGACAAATGAGCTGAGTCTATAGGAAGGAAAAGTGGTTATGGTAGCCTGTTATCCAGAGTTGACATTGGAATGACATTTCTAGCAATGGCTTTGTCTATGCGGTTCTGGCATATTTTTTGTAGCACAAATAACTCTGAAGGAATGTTTTTGTAACACTCGACTTATGTGGGAATGCAAATTACTATAGTGTAAAGATTCAAAGACTCCCACCCATTCCTGTAGGGTAGGAGGAGATTAGGAGTCTTGAAAAGCTGCAGCTAAAAGCCCAGGCCCTCTCACCACCCTTGTGATAGAAATATTAAAGAAATTAACAAAACAAGTATCAGATGAGTCAATGAGCCTTGTACCATGTAGACAGCAGATCATTTACGGTGACATCTCCTGCAGGCAGCCTGAGAAACAGAAGACTTTGTGTCTTAAATGCTGCCCTATCATTAAATATAATAATAATGAAAAATAGGGCCATTAAATGAGACCCTAAAAAAATCTAGCTGCCAACCAGATTGGGAAGATAAATAAAACAGCATAGTTTATTTTAACCTGTATCTTCCACACTAACCTAGTTTGTCTATAGAAAAGCCATCTGCTGGCACCCGGCCAGTGTGTCTGAACTTGGTTATCATTAGTGTCTCACTGTTCCAAAAGAGGAAATGTGCAAGGAGCAGGTGTGCATAAATGACACGTTTTGACAAAGCCTTCTCTGCAGTCATGACCTGTGTGGGGACAGGTTCTACCCTTGGAAGCATTTTTAAAGGCAGAAGAAAACATTTACTTGAGGTTTTCTGCACAGAAAGGATGCCAGTGGAGTTGGACCCACATAATGAGTCTCCTGTTGGTGCAGAACAAATGGTCTCTTCTCCAGGAAACACCTTTGTTCGTTCCTATTTACAGGTTTCTTCCGATGGACACATGGAGTAATCTCTAAAACAAGACAAGAAATGGGGCAGAAGCAGTTTCTTTCCTAAACATGTCTGATGAAATTAAGAGTCCTAGACTTTTCTGACACCTCATGGATGCCGGGCGGGGTTGGGTCGCGTCCCGGTCCCGGGATGGGAGCACAGGCTGCGATCCAGACTTGGGCTGTCGGAGCCCCACGGCCTCTTCCTGCTGTTCCCTGTACATCCACATTTCGAGGAATCTTCTTGAGGATTTTCCTCCCCAACTGTCTCAAACAAAGTTCCATTTGCTGGAAAACAGAGAGAACCTAAGTGTAAATTAACCCTTGGATTTTAGACATCGTATAATTTTAACAAACATAATTATATCATTAGATTTTCAAGTAGATGAGAAGAGGTAGTCTTATGCCCATATGTCTCCTAAACTCTCGCTCACTGAGAATCCCTATCTACTTATGTCACCGCCTCCGTCAGAAAAAGGCAGCTGCCCAGACAACTGTGGCAGTCGAGATGAGCAAAAGCTCACGGCTGACGTCAGACATAAGTGCCTAGGCTCAGAGTGGCAGCCTAGCTTCGTTATTTTCCCTTTCGTCTTCTGGCTGTTTTTGATCCAGTTCTTTGAGTGGCAAATAGCTTAGAAAATTAAAAATGCACAAAACTGTTATGTAACAAAGAGGGGAAAAAAAGGTACAATGAGAAAAGGATAAAAACAGCTATAGTTCAAAGTCTGATCCAACGGAGGCAGTACAGTGGTTAGCAGAAAAGGGAGGCTGGATTCATGGGGCAAAACAGGACGGGACACGAGAGGAAAAAAAGCAATTCGGGTGGTTTTGAATGTAATAGTAAGAACTTCCTGGCTCCGCTGTACTTCTAGGGACCCCAGAATGACAGCGGGTTCGGTGACATGAGCACACTGATTTGGGGCGGGGAAGGAGACGTAAGTCACTCCTCAACGTACACAGCCTGTGGGGGGGGGGGGGGGCGAGAGAAGATTTCTTTTAGCACTTCACCCGGAGGAAAAAAGCAACCCGGATGGAAATAAATACCTAACTACACTTTAAAAGAAAGAAAAAAATGTCAGATGGTTTCAGGGCCTCTGTAAGAGAAGGAAAGTCCTCTGTACGTTAAAACACTGTGTCTGAAGGAACAAGCTAACTGACAGACAGGGAAACGAGGACGAAGGCAAAGTGAGCTGTTTGTTCCCTCTGTATGTTCCCTGCTGTACGTGGCCATTCTCCTTCAAGGTGTGCGTGTCGGGGTGCAGACTCAAGCCACTGGTGATGTTTCTTAGTCCCCCACTCCCCACTTCCTTTTAAAGCTGTGTCCCTTCTCTACTCAACTCTGAAAATTCCAGGCCTATCGTCCTTGGCCCTCAGACTTGATTCACTGTAATCCTAAATATGCACCCCGTTTTATTTTCTTTTTTTGGTGCAGATTCAATTAAAAAATATGTCTCTTCAGACATCTGAGGACTACAAGAAGATTATCGTAACTGCTGACTCCACGTGAAGGTCATTATGAGAATAAGATGATATTTTAAAACACTTGAAATCCTAGGGAAAAGCAAGCGTAAGCTATTACTTGTATTTCCCAGTGGGCTACTGCAGACCCCAGGATGGAGGCCGGAGGCCAAGAGGGCACTTGGGGCCCTCCAGGCCAGCAGAAGTGAGCACAGGTCCCCAGGGGGACCAGGTGCACACACTGGCCCCAGACGTTCAGACGATTCATAAGGGAAAGGGAGAAGTTGGCTTTTCAGACCAAATGTTGTTAACTCAGCAATGTCTGACTATGCTCCTCCAGGCTCAGGTAATCTGTTTCAGCACTACAGCTCCCAGATGAATGTTCTGGCAGCTGACCCCTTGTTCCTTTTATGTATGATAGCAGGGCTGCTGGGCCCAGGCTGCAGAGCAAAATACCCAGAGTAAGCCAAGCAACAAAAGTCTCATATAAAGGAGAAAGTGCCGACGGCCAGTTCTCTACAGCACTGCGCTGCAGGCTCAAAGAGTTCTCGGAAATAGAGGACAATAACGTCAAGAGCAAAGCGTCTGTGGAACACAAACACGTCCCTTAGTGAAGCACGAGTTCTCGCGCCTGCCTGCTTACCTGTGCTCTCCCTTCAGTTGCTCTCTGTCATGCTCTCAGTGTCACATTCTTTGGGTGGTTCCCCTCCTCCCGGCAGCTCGCTCTCAATTTCCCACAGGACATCATCTTCGTCTTCCAAGTTGCTGGAGATGTGGCACTTCTTGAACCCCTGGACAATGGATTCGCTGGAGATGCTGTTCCACGCGACCATGACCCACTCCAGGAAGAGACCAAGGGGTGGCTTCTTGGCATTCCCGGTTGGGCTCAGCGCCAGGTTCCCCGCCAGAAGCCAGTTGGAGTACTGGGCCCGCACGCTGTCATTCAGCGGTTTGTAGACCACCACATCCAGCACCTGAAGCTGCGAGGTCAGGCCCCCTGGGATGATGACCATGTCAGTGTTCATGCTCTCCATGGAGCTCTTCACGGAATCAGTGGCGTGGCCCCGGAAGCCATTCAAAATCAGCATCCCCCGCTGCTTGGGCACGGCGCCAGTCCTTCGTCTCCACACCACTTCTAACCAGTCCTGCATCAAGTCCTCGGTCATCCATCCATACCGGTGGCAGCGGATTTCCATCCCACTGGGGAACTTCCCGGGGGGGATGTATGTGCCCCTCAAAATGATGTATGGAGGTAACTTCCTGCCATCAGCCAAGACCCCAAGCATTGCTGTGATTTTCAGTTTCTCCCTGCCTGGCGTCTTGACCAAGACAGGCTTCTCACCCTGGTTGTCAACAGTCACCCTTGACGGCACCTCTAAACAAATGGGCGTCTCGTCTGCGTTTCCCATCTGAGCCACCTCATAGTCATGCGCCCTGCGTAGAGCCAGCACACTGCGCTGGTAGGTGACGAGCTTCTCAGTCAGGTCTTCAGGCAGTTGCTGGGGCACGGGCACTTTATGCCTCAGGGACAAGTCATACCTTCGCATCATTCTCCGACACCAACCCAAGCTCGCCTTGAAGCCTTTCTCTGGAATGTTCATCTCCTGGGCGATTTCGAGAGCTTTCAGCTGCATCGCCTCCCTGGTGATAGGGTCCCCTTTGGCCTGCATGTATCTGACATACTCAGCCACACGCTGGTCCACCAGAGCAAATCGCCCATTCTTGGGGCCTCGGAATGCCCGCCGCATGGCGTGGGCATTCTGGAGCTGCGGCTTCACTTTGCGCCAGTCTCGGACATTTTTTTCCAGCACTCCAAACTGCTTGGCAGCCTGGCAGTTATTGGTGCTCTCGGCATATTCCACCACCATCAGCTTGAAGCCCGCATCGTAACTGCGGCGCATGCCCCGGCTGAACTGAAACTTCCCAGCGATATCATCCGCTGAGAGGTCATACCCCGGGAAGCCCATGGCCATGTAGAAGGGGTACCCCTCACTCCACTCGGGCAGCTCTGTGATGTCCCGAGGCAGACGGAGGCCAAAGCCATCAAGGTGCTGAGGCTGAGCAAACGGGGAGGTGGTACTCAGCGGGCCTGCCCAGTCCGGAGGCTTCACGTCAGAGTCTTCATTTTCTGGGAGACAAACGGGGAAGGGCAAAGATAATGCCAGTAAGGAAAATGATTTCTGGCTTATTCCCTGATTTCTTTTGGTTGAAAAGTCAAGAATACCTTAATCTGAGGTTCACCAAAAGTAGTCACTTTAATAACAGCTAACATATCCTAAGTCCTTACCCGCTGCAAGTTCCCACGGGTGACACATCTACCTGTCACAGTGACTGTGTGCATTACTGCTCCTCTGCAGATGAGGCCAAAGAAGTTAAGTAAAGCATCAAGGAAGCTGAGCAAGAAAGTGGCAGAGCTGGGAACCGAACACAGGGGCCAAGCTGGATCGCATAATAATTTTGTGGGCCATGTGTAAGTCAAAATAATCTTTCTGTGGATGAGAAGCCAAATATAGCCCATACTACCGCGTAATATTCCAGAACTTGGATGCATCATCGGCTGAATCACACCCCTTAAACCAAGAAAATCTATAGCAAAATCACACTTCACAAAGTTAAGTCTATAAGGCAGAAAACTGGTTCTGGCACACCAATGCCAGAACTGCGTCTCACTGTATGTTTATATTGAGAAGGTGCTCACAGAAATCCCAGATGGTTAGAGGAAATGACCATTTCTCACCAAAACTAAGGTGCCGTCAGTTGCAAGATGCACCATTATGTGCCGCTGAGAAAAAAATGCCACTAATTAAACTATGACATGCCATCATTTTTAAGAGGCATTCTCCATTTCAGAGATGTTAAAGTGGTGGGAGGAAAATGCATCTCAGAATCAACAAAATACGGCATTTTAAACTCTCACCTAAAGAGAGAAGGCAAATAAAACCAATCTGGCTGTTCGGAAGCTGTATTTCTGCAACTGCCACCCTCCTGACTAGGTTTCTTCTTAAAGGACCACATGCTCCCTAGACATTTTTGCTCAAATGTGTACTACAGCTGTGATTGCTTTTTCTATCCAAGATGAAAGGACAGGAAGGCAGGACAGGAACGTGTGCTTTCTCACACTATTTTCCTTAGTTTTCAGAGGTGTGTGGTACGCTACTGAGGTGGCCTCAGTTAGGATTTGCACTGGACCAAATGCCACAGGAGCTTCAATTTGCTTCATCCACATACAAGGTTGCACACGGAGACTTATTACCCCCCAGCTGACAGAGGAAGAAAGGGAGGCTTGGAGAGGTGAATAAAGTTGCCTAAGGTTACACAGCACTGGAAAGAATTTGAAACTCCAAAGCCCATAATCTTTCTGCCTCGTAACCCCATCTTACTCTTCAATACCCCACAGAATGTATATGGAAACCTTATCCGGCTTCAGAATGCTCCGATTGGATGGAGGCTGGATTGGTGTGATCGTAGTACCTGCAAAGCTTCCTCCTTGGAGCTGCCATTCGTCAGGATTCTGAGACTCCTCCCCTTCCAAGCGCGTGATCATGTCTGGCTTAGGGAACGGGAATTCTGTTTACAAGAGATAAAACAGGTAACAGCTATGTTACGTCTTGGAGCACTGCCAAAAGAAGTACTTTATAATACTTAAGGAACACTCCTCTCGCCCCAGTCTTCTCAATATGGAGATTTATGAAAGACGGGGAAGAGGGCTCGGGATACCTAAAGAAAAAATACGATGGGAGATAGGTCTGTCCAAGGGGATTTATGGCTCTCTGCTAACGGGGCCGGCACGAGCAACAACAAAGAAGACCCGCGTTTAGCAGGGAAGTGCGTGAACACAGCCCCTGGTCTGATGAGTACTCTGGTGCCTGTGAGCAAACTGGGAAGTCCCTCCACACGGTTACAGTCTAACGATACGGACATCAGGGCCGGGCGGGGAGCAGGGACTCTTTGGGGCATGTCCCTGAGCTTCTGAGGCTGACAGGGTGACAATGAGGCCTGCCTTCCCTCCTAAGGAACATAGGAGGCACAGGCCCAGACCTGTGGGGACACTTCTTAGGTTATGTCTTATTTTTTCTGACATAAATGCCTGGGTTGAATGAGGACGGTTCTGAGAGCTGGCACAAGTCGCTGAGTAGAAGGACACAATATTTATATCCTGCCTAAATCAAAAACAGGAAATCCAGTGGGCACAGGCATCGAGGGGACAGAGTCCAAGTACAGGAGAGAGGGATGTTGGACACACCAGCGAAGAGAGACATGGAAACAGTTCTCTGGGCTCAAGGCTTCTAGGAGACAGAAGAAAACAAAGCTTTACCCAGGGACAGCACAGTTTCGTAATTCATCCTCATGACTTCCCGGTACAGGGCCTTTTGTTGCTCCGTCAAAACTTCCCACTCCTCATCGGAGAAATATATGGCCACCTCATCGAATAGGGCCGGCACCTGGAACAGCGAACAGGCCTTTCTCAACGACTGACAGGCACATGCAGACACAGATGCACACAGCTTCGTCTCACAGGGAGGGACCTGACCTGAGGGAGCCTGTCTGTCCGCACTCACAGCTGCCAGAGGCAAAACAAGGACACGAGCTCAGGCCCCCGTGCCCGCGGGGTGCACAGAGAAGCACCTTGAGGAGAAAGTCCCACTACCCACCACCAGGCCAGGAGACACGGGACATGGCACCCTCACACCCTGCAGCGAGAGCTGCCCATGGCCCACCGCCCACTCGAGAACCTGGGACCAGCCACGCTCAGGGAAACACCACCAACACAACATGCTCATCCCCACCCCGCTCCCTCCCTCCCTCCCTCAGACCTCACCCTGGGGGGGTTCCTGCGCACTGTTCTCTGCTCCCAGGGGCACCAGCCCCAGCGTTTGACTCAGAACCCAAAGCCGCCCAGGGAGAAGCCAGCGAGAGAAGAGGCCCGTCTGGCCTTTCCCAATCCACAAGAGCATGAGCAGGAGGGAGAGGGGCTACTGAGAGCTGAAATTTATGGAGATACCAGAGCAAACTGCTCTGCTTTGATGCCTCCTGGGGCAGGAAGCCCTAGAAAGCCCTAGGGCCAGAGGAGTGGGCCCTGCCACGCTCCCCCCACTGCCCCGCCCACTGGGGGCATGGTGACAGGCAGCCAAGTCACCCAACCAACCACTTCTTGTTTATTCAACTATCTGCTTTTCCTTTTACTGTGCTTTTTCTTTCGGTCATTAAAAATCCTACTCCACAGCTCCTGTGCTCAGTGGGAAGAAATCGCTGGGCCTGTGTACCTGGCTGGTCACTTTGAGTTATGGCTGTCAAAGCCCCTCCCCAAGGCTGAATCTAGGGCCCAGGTGATTATGACCATGTTTGCCATCAGCTTGGAAAATTAGTGTCTGCACAGCCTGCAGCCTCTTAGGTGTCCGGCCCTCAACCACTGAGCCAGACCGGCCTTTCCTCCTCATTCCCGAAGTCCACCTACCTCACCCCCACCCTCACAGCACCTTACACACAGTGAGCGCTTCCCGGGAAAGGCCCTGTAACTGCTTCACTGATTCCCCCAACAACCCCATTTAATGAAGGAGGGAACAGCCTCAGAGAGGCCTATTTCTAGTCCAAAGTCACAAAGCTGATAAATGGCAGGGTGGAGATTTGGACCTAGCGCTGTCTGAGTTCAAGGCTCCAGCCCTTAGAGAGTAAAGCGCCTCCCTGGTGCCCAGCCCTCCACTCTGCCCACCTCCGAGCCCAGCTGCACTCAACTGCTTGCAGTTCCCTGAGCACACCGTCTGGCCCTCCTCATCTCAGCACAGGGTTCTCTCACTGCTGGGAGGCCCACCCACCTTCTAAGACTCAGCCCACACGCCTGCTCCCCGGAAGCCCGCCCCACCCCTGGATGTGTGCCCACTGACACATCCCGTGCTGCCCTGGGCTCAACATTATGGTGGCACTTATCATACGGCAGTGTGATCTCAGTTTACCTATCTGCTTACACACCAGAATACGTGCTCATTGAGGGCAGAACCCGTGCTTGTTCCGTTTCCTTAAGTTTAGAACACTTCCTGTAGATAGTAACCACTTAGTTGTTTTTGAATAAAAGATTTAAGCAAATAATCTCTGGATTTCCTTTCTCTTGTTCCACTTGGAATCATTTCAAATAATCATGAAATTTCATCTGTCACAAAACCGAGTCTCCTCTTTGCAGTAAGAATGGACAAAACTCCCTGAGTGAAATACCAGGAGGGACAAACAGACTGCACCAGGCTGGCCTCAGGCTTCTGCATTGATCTGGAGAGCCCGTCAGCCAGGAACTTTCCGCCACACCCCGTCCCCCTTCCCAGACTTTTAAACAGCTCTCCCTTTGGCCTTCTCTCTCCCTAGGAAATTCCAGATCTAGGCCATATCTATGTATAGTCCCTTTTCCTTTGCTGATAAAATGGGCCACAGGACTGGCTCTGCCTCTCATTTCAGAGGGGCCATCGATATTTGTAGAGGGTGACGCGTCCCAGGCCTGGTAAAAATGTTGGGAGCCTTGAAGTTGTGAGAAAGCAGCTGGAGGCTGCTGCCGGATTTGTTTCCAGCTACTAATGCCCAAGCCACGGGGGATCTTCCAACAAGCCCACATGATGCTCCAGAGGTGCACGGGGCAGTGGCTCAGACACCCTCCTCGCAGCCACCCTCTGAGAGCCGGGCAAGTCTTTGGCCAGGCCCTGCTGTGCGGCCTGCCCTCTCACCGCGGCCTTCCATCCGGCCGGGCACAGCAGAAGGCAAACTGGGCCAGCCTGGGCAAACCTCAAGTCAGGCAGCCGGTGTGCATCCCCCAGACACCCTTTCTTGGCCTCGCAGGTGGGGGTCCTCGGTCTCCGTGCTCCCCTTCCCTCAGCGATCAGGGCCTCAGCGGCCAGGTGGTCCTCCCTCAGCTGTGCACACGGCCGGCCTACCCACGCCCGCCTCTGGGACCAGGCAGTACTCATACAGCGCACAGCCTCAGCTGCTGAGCTGCACGCCACCCAGCGAGGATGCCAGGGACCTGGGGGCGGAGCGCCTGCTGCATGCCAGGCACGGTGTGGGGCAGTCCCACTCTTAGAGGTGAGGAAACAGAGCGGTTAAGTAAGGTGACCATGGTCAGAGTTAGGAAGTCTGACTCCAGATCCCGTGCGTCCTCAGTGGGCCACGGAGGCCTCAGCTGAACCCAGGCTTCCCTCAGAAAGACAGCCGAGGACTTTCCCTCGAGTCACCAAGGAGGGAGCTCAGGCTCCTCGGCCCAGCACCCTTCACCCTCAGGCTGGCCCCGGCCTGGCCTGTCCCACTTCTCGGCCTTCTCCCCTCCCACCCCTCCCACTCCGACAAGCCCTTCGGATGCCAGCTCCACCCGGGAGCTGCTCCTACTCTGCACACAAGCTTTCCTCTCTGGGGCTTTTGCTCAAGCCTTCCTTGTGCCTGCAGCGCAAGCACCCTCCCCTCCCTGGGCCGGGTCCACTCATGACAAAGACTCAGTTCAAAGAACATTTTTCCTTTTCTCTACTTGAAATTGTATTTCTACTCCAACTCTCCTATGGAATATTATCTTAATAGCGAGCACAGTTCTTAACTTTGAAAGGCCTAACATAATTCCCCACAACGAAAATACATATTTAAGAATCAGATTCACTTCTCTTCTTCCCCTAGTCTAATGCTGGAGGCTTCTCAGCCTCAGCGTCACTGACACTGTGGGCCGGGTAAGCCTTCGTTGTGGGGGCTGTCCTGGGTGCTGCAGACGTTCAGCAGCCTCCCCAGCCCCTACCCAGGAGATGCCAGGAGGATCTCCCAGCCTCCAACGCCCCCCAAGTCATGACAACCAAAAAATGTCTCCAGATATTGCCAAATGTCCCAAGGCGGGGCTGGGGGCCAAGCTGCCCACTACTCAAGGCCAGGTCTGTGCTCACCTGCTCTGGGTGGCCTCTCGGGCTCTCCAGCCCAAGCTGGAGTCCAGCCCCCTCCTGAACTGACTCCCCCTGCAGCCCAAATGCTGCCCTATTAATTATGTTGACCTCCCTGTCTTCCTCAGAGACTAGTGCCTCCACGAGCCTGGGATCTCATCTTAGTAACACCCAGCGCTGTGCTCAGCAACTGCGGATGGATGCCGGACTGCCCAGGGGCAGTCTTCACTGTGCTCTTTTCTCACTGTCTCAGCACACGCAGAGGTCCAATCACTGCACCCATTCTCCAAGGTTCTCCACTCTATCTGGATCTTCTCGGTTGGCCAAGTTAGCCTCAAAGCCCAGGGTTTCTACTGGCTTGAGGTCTTGCTCGGTGCTAGACTGCACTGACTTCTGCCCCTCCAGGTCTCCCCAGCTGCGAGGGTCAGAACCAGGGAGGAGGATGGGGTGGGCAAGGAACAGAGAACACCAAAGTGACAAAGGCAGAGCAGCCTACAGCCAGATGGCGAGCCCAGAGCCCGGTACTGCGGTGTTTTTTACTATTATTTTTTATTGAGGTATAACATGCATAACACAAAAATGCACTACTTTTAAGGGTCCAGCTCAGGAGGAGTTTTTAAGAATAAACATCAGTGTACACGTGTATCCTCTCTGTACCCCAGTTCCCTCCTGTGGAGAGGAGCTGGACGGGATCACTGGGAAGCACCGCGATCCTACGAACACAGATCTCACTGGAAGCAAAGGATGTTATGTATACTGATAATGTTCACACACGGGGGAAACTAAGCAGAGAAAAGGAATGTCAACTTGTGGCTTATTTAAAACGTTTACCATTCATGCCCAATTTTCATGAAGCCCAGTAACTACTGTAATTAGACATAATCATAACTGTAAATATTATTGCATTTACACGTTCCTAAGTTTACTCTAATTCTCTCACAGTGTCGTTTGGATATGCTCCATTCTCCCCGCCGCCTACCATCCCAACCCCTCAGCCCAGGCCAGCTGGAAATGCAGCTCTGCTGTGGGAACTCTTGTGAGCGGTGTTCCCACAGAACCCACGGCTTCGCGTCACAAAGCTCTCCTCGTGTCAGTTCAACGCCCCATGTCCTCTTTAGAATGATTCCCCTCAACTAGCAACAGGTGACGAAGACTCCTCGCCCAAACCTCAGTGAGGCTCCTCTGAGCCCACTTCTCCACCAGGCCTCCATCTTGGCTCCCCGCCTGTCCTCAGCCTGCCCAGCCCCGTTTTGGCAAGAATCTTGCTAAGTCAGTTTAGAAAAAGTCCCCCACCCTGATGTCTGCCTGCAGTAAGAATCCTGTTAAGTCCGTTTAGCAAGGATCCCCCTACCCCTGATGTCTACTCTTAGTAATTTTCCATCCACTGACCCGTCCACTCTACTCCTGGGTATCAATCCCCTCTCGTCTGTACTGTCTTCAGTGTTGAGCCCCATCTCTCTCCCCGACTGCGACAGTCTTGACAGCTATCTCAATAGTCCTGAAGACAGTCGTCCTTACCATCTTAACAACTGTTAAAACAATTTTTTCCTTAACACAGGACAGCCAACGTTAAGTTGGTGTCGACGACGTGCCTGGCATTGAGCAGGGTGTAGGGGCACGAGTGGTTCAGGAGAGAGACGCAACCTTGGCCTCCTGGACTCCCAAACCTGACGATGATGAGCTTCATGGCTCAAGGGGCTGCTCCAGTGACCTGCTCCGCCATTCCTCAGAGTGCCTTTTAAAGCCACAGGACTGTTTTCTCAGGAATGCAAACACACCAGGCTGGGCTGGGCTATTTTTACTTCCTCTGTCTGCCTGAGGAGGAAACTTAAAACAAGCCAGGCTCCCAGGCCTGCTCATCACAGCCGTGTGCGGACCCCACACCTTCTTACTTACCCATCCGCCCTCTGAGCAGATTCGCACTTTCTGCATATCTGTGGGACCATCCTCCAGTTTCCGGCTCTGAATCTCTTCTTCCTCTTCCTCCACCTTCAGGGTCAAATTGAGAGGGTAAGCTGTGGACTCCATCTCTGCAAGCAAGATTCAGTTCAGAAAAGTCAGGCACTGGTATGAATGCTTCAAGCTTCAAAGCCTGGGGTGTCGGAGTGGCTCAGGCTACACAAACCTCTTTAGCCCCGTTGGGCCTGAAGGAAGGGAAGGAGCAGAGTCAGACCCTGGAGGAAGGGCTTCAGGGTAAGCACCAGGAAGCTAGAAGGTGACATATTTAAATATGATAAGAAGGGCCAGCATACCTGGCTGCCTTCAAATATTTAAAAACCTATCTGTGGAAGAGAGACCAGACTGGTTCTATAGACACCCAAGGGCAGAACAGGACGGTGGGGAAACATTCCCGAAGAGGTTTAAAGAGTGCGCTGAAAGGTCAAACTTTCTCACAGCCAGCGCCACCCAAACATGTTAGCAGCAGCAGGAGAGGGGTGTTGGCCTCCTATCAATGAAGGCATCTGAACACAGAGAGGACACCTCCTCAACTGGGTTGTTCCTACAGGCCAATTAAGCATCAGGAGGTTGGCTGGCCCAGGATACCCATCACCTGGATTTTCCAGATTCAAAGGTTCTGTCCCTGAGCTGTTTCAGAATAGACTCGTTCTGCCTTAAGCGACTTTTCAAGCCTGGCAGTCAGCGACACACGGTGAGGGGTAATGCCTGGGGACCCAAGATGGTGCAGAAATCTGCTGGGGCCAGGCCTTGGGGCGCACCCCCAGTGGGAAATGACTGGTCGCCTCTGGGCCGAAGAAAATTCTCTCCTGCTGAGCTCGTAGGCCAGCACGTACAAAGGGCCTCGCTCCTGTCCTCTAGGGACGCGGGCAATTCCCAGGTGGACTGAGGGTGCATCCTGCGGGCCGCGTCCTCCCGGGCTTCCAAAGAAAAGCTCCCTCCCGAGTCCAAAGTCGGCTTGCTATTTCCAACAACGACAGGCGACCGCGGCAGGGATGGGTCTGGGGAGGGCGGAACAGCTTCAGATCCCGGGAGCTGGGGCCGGAACTTGGCTAGGGCCTCCCCGCCGGCTCCGGGGCAGGAGGTGACGGGCGGCGCGGGGGCCGCCGGCGGCGAGGTGCCCGCGGCCAGGGCCGCCGCCGCCCACCCGCCCGCTCCCCGCGCCCCGCCCGCGCAGCCGCCGCGCCCCGGGCGCGCTCCGATGCTCCAGCCATCTTGTCCCAGTTCCCTTTCTCCGCGGCCCCGCGCCGGAGCGCTGCCGCCGCCCCCGCCCCCGCCTCCGGCCGGCCCGCCTCCCCGGCCGGCCCGCTCCCGGCCCGGCGCACCTGCCGAGCGGCGGCAGCCGGCGCCGCCTGCCTCCCCGGCCGGCCCGCAACAAAGGCGGCGGCGGCGCTGGCAGCTGCAGGCTCGGCGCCCCCGCCCCGCCGCGGCCGAGCCGCCCCGGGCCCGCGGGAGGGGCCCGCCCGCGCGCACTCACCGCCGGGCCGAGCGGCCGGCGCGGGCCGGGCCGCGGGGGGGGGACGCGAGGGCTCCGGCCCGGCTGTCACAGCGCCATCCCCGCCGCCTCTCCGGCTACCCGTGCGCGCGGCCCCTCGGGAGGGAGCGGCGAGGACACGTGGTGGGAGGAGGGAGGGTCCGGCCGGAGCTGAGGGTGTTGGGAGGCGAGGGGAGGAGCGCGGCTGATGTCAGCAGGCCTCGGCGGCGCCCGGGGACGCCGGCCGCGCCTCCTCCCGGCGCCGCTTCCGGCCGGGCCCCGCGGCGCGCTCCTCCCGGCGGAGCTCCCGGCCCTCGGCGCTGGCCGCGCGGGCGAGCTCTCTGCGCGCTCCGCTCCCCGCCGGTGCTGTCCGCTGCCGAGGCGCTGTGTGCGACCTCGGCGGGCAGGGGGCAGGAAGAGCCCGGATTTCTTTTTTAGCTGAGTGTAACCTGGGCGCGCACATCCGTGTGCTCTTTTGCATTCGCCAGTGGTTTGCACTTGCTTGGAGGAGCGCTCAAGGCACTCTCGCCCTGCTTCAAGGAACGCGTTATGAAGAGGAGACCAGCAAGGCGGCGCGGCGGGGTGAGGAGGGGTCCCGGATCATGGAAGCATGCTCATATTCTGGCAGGCATATGCCCAGAACTTCGTTCGCAGCATACATGGAGAAGGAACTTCCTGATTTTTGTAGTTGTTGCCTGTTAAATCCCAAGATGGACTCTCGTGGACGAAGTAAGTGTATAGAAGGCGCTTATCTAAATGTTCAAAGGAGTTGTTCGCGTGCAGCTCTGTGGACAATACAGCAAAAATGAGGCGAGAAGCCCTGAAGCCCTTCTCATTCCGGAGCAAGACTCGGGGGTTGGTTTTTTGTTGGGAACCTGTTAAAGAAAAAATTATTCTGACACTTGTTAGAACGGTAAAGAGGACTTTTATGAAGATTGTTAAGATACCCGTCAAGACTATGGCTGTAGGGGAGAGAGAAGCCACTCAACTCAGAATACGGCAAAGTCATGTTGGGGAATTACAGCCCGGGAACAGAGTGGAGGGGTCCGCGGATGGAAAATTACTGAGAGGAGACATCAGGGGGAGGGGAATTCTTGCTAAACTCATTTCGCAGGATTCTAACTGGCCGGGCAGGCCAAGGTATCAGATATCAGAGTGGGGGATTCTGTGTGATCTGATTTCTCAGGATTCTTGCTACAACTGGGCCCCGAAGGCTGAGGACAGGAGGAGGAGTGTGTGCCCAAGTCAGAGGCTCGGTGGAGAAGGGGGCTCAGAGGACCCTGACTAAAGTTTGGTCAAGGAGAGAGTTTGTCAGACTTTTCAGACTGACCCTGAGGCCTGAGTACCTGCTGAGAAAGATCTCCAAATTTTTGTGGCCACTTCTGTTTATTTGTATGTGAGTCTTACTTCTCTCTGCCAGAGGAGAGGCTACTGTGGAGCCGTGGAGCTCTTGACACATAAAATATAGTATGACAATCACATCTTTGAAGTGTAATTATGTCAGACAACCCAAGAGCAGACAAGGTCTGATCGATGGATGGAGATTATTCAAATATTGGGAGAGAGGAGAATGTTAGAATTTTTTGTTTCTTTTAATAAACCGTTCTTTTTCTAATTTAGCATTTTTAGAGCAGGAGTGACATTTTAGCTCAAATTGGTTCATATTCCCATCTTAACTTTTCTGAGGAAACGGCTGGTTGAGATGGGAAAGCGAGGAGGGTGTCAGGAACAGAACAGTACTAGGGGCATTGTTGGCATCTCACCTTCTTACGAAAAAGATATTAATACAGGTTATGAGATAACCAAAGAGGACTACTATGTTAGGGTTTTAGACCCTGCGAGCCCTAATCTTCTCATGCAGCTTTGATTAGGTTTTCCTTGGGAAGAGGCCAGCCAACAGTGGCCCACCTGAATTCTTGACTTTGAACTCTCAGCCCCATGCTCTCAATTATTGTCATGGGACCCACCTTTGGGCAAGTCCATAATTGCTAACTAGACTTACTCTAGGAGCAGGGTGCTGGGGTAGGCACAGTGCACTGGAGACGTTCATGTTTAGGTGGCTTTGTAAGTTGGGTCACTTGTCTCTGCCTGGGTTTCCTCATCTTCAGAAAGAGGGAGTTAAACCAGATATTTTCCACATTTCCCCTCAGGTCTATCATTCCGTGATTCCATTCTCCATGAGACTTCATCTTGGTCTGAATGGGGAGTGACGGAAGCTAGTCTTTGGGACAGAGCATGGTTTTGGTAATTTGGTAAGATGAATTTCTGTTAGTAGATGGTTAATAAATATGAGCAGAACACCTATGAAATCAATATATAATTCTTTAATAATGCTATTGGTCTGAATTCATCTTTTCTCCTATTGCATTTTGCAATACACAAGCCATAGGGATTCTAAAGAGTCTAAATCCCACAAAATATGCATTTTGAACTTTAGTGTCTCCTGGTGAATACGTATTTCTGACCTTCAGCAGAGGCCCCACTGCCCTCAGGTCAGCATAGCTACTGGCTCCCGTGGCTCCAGTCCTCAAGGACTATGGTGGGTTGAATGTATAGTCTTGATTCTTTGCGTCCCTGTGGTAGTGTTACACAGCACATCCTGCTAAGTTCTTACACATGCAGAATGTACTTCAACGTCCTTTCACTTGGGCTGGCCATGTGACATGCTTTGGCCAGTGGAATGTGGGTAGAAGTGGCTGTGTGCTGATCCTGAGCCTAGGTCATGAAAGGTCTCACATGTTTCTGGATGCACCTCTGGGAGCTTCTGTCCTCTGCCATGACAACAACATGCCTAGGTTGTCACTGCTCCTCCAGCCTGGCCTCCAGAATGAGACCTGTGTTACACAGCCATCCTGACCAACACAAAGACCGATGAGCGTGAGAGGAGATCACTGTTTTGTTTTAAGCTATTGGGTACTGAGTTGGCTTGTTATATAGCATTTTTGTGGCTATAGCTAATTGAGACAGTGGTCAGAGGCAACCTTCGACTTAGGGCTCCCAACATTGGGCCTCATGGGGATGCTCTGAGGCAGCAGAAGGGAGAATTGCCCCTTTCATGGTGAAAATCCTTGACTACGTGGACAAGGAAATCCTAGATTAAGAGAAGGGGAGGGCATGTCACTGCTGACTGTATCTTTTTCTTCCCTGGGATTCTGGCACTTCAGAGGAAGATCAAGATATGATCCCAACCGTAGATATTTCTCAGTAAAGCCTCAAGATATTCCTGGGGGGTCTTGATTAAATAGTAAGGGAAACCCTGCTCTGGACAGTTCTTGGAAGGGCTTAGAAGGTTCCTAGAGAGGAAGCACATGGTGGTTAGAGCACCTGAGAGGGCTAAGGCACACTTAGATGTTTGTCTAGAAGAAGAGGAAAGAGAATTGTAACAGTGTAATACTAGCTACTGCAAAAAACAGACCCACAAATGTATAAAGGCTGGAACACAACAGAAATTTATTTTTCATTTATGTAACGGTCCTTAGTGGGTGTTGCTGGTCCACGGGTGACTCTCCTCCGTGCTGTGATGTGGGGGCTCAGGCTTCTTCTGTCTTGTGGCTCTGCCATACTCTCGGGCCTTGTAGTTTTCTTCATCCACTAGAGTGAAGGGGAAAGAGGGAACGGAGACATCACACCCTTTTCTTGGCCCTGAAGTGACGCACATCTCTTTCGCTCACGTTCCATTGGTTAGGATCAGTTACCTGGCCACATTCATATGAGAAGGGGCTGAGAAATGTAGAGCGTGTCTGGGCAGTTACTTTACAGAGACCGCTCCACACATTGAAAAGGGAGCCTGGATTTTTGTCTCTGCCACAAAAAGAAAAGGGATATTTTTCTTTCAACAGTTTAAATATTTCACTCTACTCTTCTTGCTTGCAAGGTTTCTAAAGAGAAGTGCAATGGACTTCTTATCTTTGTTTCTCTATAGGAAAGGTGGTTTTTTTCTCTGGCTTCTTTCAAGATTTTTCTTTCTGTTTTTGATCTTCTGCGGTTATATGATATTCCTAGGTGTAGATTTTTTGGTATTTTCCTGCTTGGTATTCTCTGAGCTTCCTGGTCTGTGGTTTGGAGTCAGTCATTAATTTTGGGAAATTCTCAGCTATTAATACTTCACATATTTCTTCTGTTCCTTTCTCTCTCTTTTCCTTCTGGTATTTCCGTTATGTGTGTGTTATACCTTTTGTAATTTTTCCAGTAGTCCTGGGGTTTTTTCCTGTTTGCTTTGCCATTTGGGAAGTTTCTATTGACATATCTTCAAGCTCATTGATCTTTCTTTGGCTGTGTCCGATCTACTGATGAGCCCATCAAAAACATTCTTCATTTCTCTTGCAGTGTTTTTGATTTCTAGAATTTCCTTTTGGTTCTTTCTTAGAGTTTCCATCTTTCTGCTGATTTTCCCATCTTTTCTTGCATGATGTACACTTTTTCGTTAGAGCTTCTAGCATATTAATCATAGTTATTTTAAATTCCCAGTTTGATAATTCCCATATCTCTGCCATGTCTGGATCTAGTGCTAATGCTTACTTTGCTTTTCAAACTGTGTTTTGTGCCTTTTAGCATGCCCTGTATGTTGAATATATGTATCATGTTGCATGTATGTATGAATTTATGTAGCATGTTGAAAGCAAGGCTGTATTTACTGTTTGCTGTAGCTGTAGGTATCAAAGGCTAAAATTTCCTCCAGTGTCTGTTTTTGTCTCCCCTGTTGTCTTTAGATTTCCCCAGAGACTCTTGCTTAAGTAAAGTCTGACGCTTACAATTCTTTTAGCTGTAAGCCCTGTTTCTGTACAAGAGCCCCATTGCTATGTTGGTAAACTGCTGCGGGAGGAGAAGCGTTCTGTGGTCTGTGATTAGGTCTCAGTGTTTTCATGAGCCTGTGTCCCGGGCTAGGACCTTCACAAGTGCTTCTCAGCTTCCTCCTTCTTTGCCCGTGAGTGAGACAGGAAGAAGGAGCTGGTTTGGGATGTTTCCCTTCCCCCAGGGCATTTAGGCTCTGGTAAACCCCAAGTTGATTAGGCTCTGGTAAAACAGTTGCCCTTGAAGGCTAAGGCCTTTGTTAAGGAGAACATAGCACTCTGGGCTTATTTTTAAATGGTTAATTTCCTTCTTCTCCTTGCAGGGTGTATCAGGAGATTTTTGTCCTGTATTCACCCTGAGAACCTGGTGGAGCTACTGGAGATAAAACTTAGGAAAGTCTGGGGGCCTCCGGGACTGTTTCGCTCCTCAGCTACTCTAGGCTGAATCTCCAGTAATTAGGCGCTTGTCCTTTATGTGTTCCTCCCAGGCTCCAGATGCAGCTTCTGATTCTCTGTATTTGCCTGTCTCTCTAGTTTTTGGAGTGTCAGTTTGTCCTGTAACCTCAATTCCCTGATGTATCCAAGACTTGTTGATTTTCAGTTTGTTCAGCTTTTTTTCTTTTTGTGAGGATGGGAGTGATGACTTCCAAGCTCTTTATATGTCAAACCAGCCAGGGAAGTTACTTAAACAGAGTTGGAGATAAGGCTACAGCAACTCTCCCACTTTGCCTTTCTGCTCAGGGCTGGCCCAGGTCAAGAGCTCGTTTTCTTTTACACCAGTGGTGGTGAGCTCAGTACAGCCCATTCATACTGGTTCTTCTAATCTCTTAGCTTATACATTATGTCTACAACCCTCTCCAACTCTTTTCTAAAATATTCATTTATTGCTCCTAGTCTCAGCCTCTGAGATGACACAAAATGAATCTAACATAACAGGCTTGTTAATATTTAAAAAATTCTGTTCTAACCCTTCAAGTCTCCTCTGAATATCCCTATTTTCTTCAATAGTTCCTCATAGGGCATGGTTTCAAGTTTTTGTCCATTGAGATTACTTATGATCAATTGTATTTCAGGGTTTTCCTAAGATCTTAGTAATACTATAATCCTCAAAGTAACTTTCCCACATATACTTTTGCACTTTTTTTTTGCACTTTTTTCCTTCTTTTTTTTTTTCCAAGGAAGATTAGCCCTGAGCTAACATCTGCCAATCCTCCTCTTTTTTCTGAGGAAGACTGGCCCTGAGCTAGCATCCATGCCCATCTTCCTCTACTTTATATGTGGGACACCTACCACAGTATGGCTTTTCACATGGTGCCACGTCTACACCTGGGATCTGAACCAGCGAACCCTGGGCCACCGAAGCAGAATGTGTGCACTTAACAGCTATGCCACCAGGCTGGCCCCCCACATGTATTTTTGTATGTATTTATTCCTCTCTTCTTTCCATAGACAGAGGAGCCTCTTTACTGGGAAGGAAAAAGCAAACTAGTTCTTCAGCAGAAAACAAAGTTTTCTCTAGCAGTGGATCCTAGATGAAATTTCTCATGTAGCTTATATAAGGAACACTGAATGATATAATTAAGAATGTCCTCAACAACATTGTTTTAGAAAATGTAGTTTCAGGGTGATGTCAGCATCATGGCAGACTGAGTTCTTCCCTTAGACTCTGCCCCCTAAGATACAATGAAAAGGACGTTCATAAACCAACAGGGGACATTCACACAACACAATAGAGCTGGAGAGCCACACAGCCATCTGTCTGAAGATGGAGGTGCTGGACCCCTGGGAGGAAGTGGAAGGAGGTAAGGGGATCTCCTCTCCCTCCCTGGCAGCAACTTAGGGCACAGGGCCACGTGCATCTCTGAAAGGAGAGAGGCAGCTCTCTGTGGAATACCTTCACTCTCCAGGTTGCCTCCTACCTGTGGGAAAGCTCCACACAGAGGAGGCAAAGCAATTGCAGAGGTGTCTTCATCAAGCCAGCACCTCAGGAGGGCAGAAAGCGAGGGCAAACTGAGAACACCCCGGGATCGTGTGCTTGAAGGAAAGCGCCCCTCCTGCTGCCCGGTGCACCAGCTCCACCAGTGGGCCAGAGCAAGGGAATCCCACCAGAGCACATGCGCATATGTTTGTAAAGCAGCACCTGTGAGCGAGCAATCGCAGACAGGCCCTATCAGCATAGATTCCAAAGGTCAGGCAGAGATACAAGGAATTACAGGGGGCTCAGAAACACAGCTCCTTCCCCCCTTCCCCCAGTGGCAGCAGGTGGAATCTGTGACTAGGTACTACCAATGTGCAAAGGCACAAATCCACTGCATCAAATAGTAAGAGGTACATTAATACACAGACCAGAAGGAAAATGACAAGCACCCAGAAATCAGTCCTGAAGGCTCAAAATTTATAATCTAAATGACAGAGCATTCAAAATAGCTATCATAAAAAAATTCAATGAGTTACAAGAAAACTCAGACAGTCCAATGAACTTAGGAATAAAATTGATGAAGAGGGAATCCTTCACAAAGGAGATTGAAACCATAAAAAAAAAAAAAAACCCAATTATAAATGTTGGAGATGAAGAACACAATGAACAAGATAAAGAAAAATCTGGAATCCTTAAAAAACAGAGCTGATATAACAGAGGACAGAATTAGTGATTTAGAGGACAGGAAAATAGAAATGCTTCAGATGGAGGAGGAGAGAGAGAACTAAGACAAAAGAGAAATGAAAAAATTCTATGAGAAATATCTGACTCAATTAGAAAATGCAACATAAGGATCATAGGTATTCCAGAGGAAGAATGGAGGGAGAAAGGAGCAGAGAGCTTGTTCAAAGAAATAATAGCTGAGAACTTCCCAAACCTCAGGAAGGAGCTGGAATTACATGCAAATGAAGAGAATAGAATTCCTAATTACATCTATATAAAAACACCTTCTCCCAGGCATGTATTAGTAAAACTGGCAAAAGTCAATGACAAATAAAAAGTTAGTAAGGGCAATAAGGCAGAAGAGAATAACCTACAAAGGAACCCCTATCAGGCTTTCAGCAAATTTCTCAGCAGAAACCTTACAGGCTAGGAGAGAATGAAATGACACATTCAAAATTCTGAAAGACAAAAACTTGCAGCCAAGAATACTCTATCTGGTGAAAATATTCTTCACATACAATGAAGAAATAAAAACTCTCCCAGATAAGCAAAAGCTGAGGGAGTTCGTCACCACAAGACCTTCCTTCCCCTCTACAGGAAATGATCAAGGAGGCCTTCATATCTGAAAAAAAAGGGATTACAAAACCTGAGCAAGGAGATAAATAGACTAAATCAGAAAATTATGGCTCTCTATCAGAAAAGGTCAGCAAATAATTATAATACTATAGATAAAGGAAAGGAAAGCATCAAAAATAACTATAATCACTTCATTTTAATCACAAACTCACTACACAAAACAATAAGTTGTGACAACATTGAGTTAGACAGGGAAGAGGAAATGGATGGAACCTGCTTAGACTAAGAAAATAAGAGGCTATCAGAAAACGGACTATCTCATCTACGAGATCTTTTATACAAACCTCATGATAACCACTAAACAAAAAATCAGAACAGAGACATAAATGATAAATAAAGAGAAAACTGAGAAAACCATCATAGAGAGTCACCAAACTGAATTGGCAGTTGGAAGTACACAGGATGAGAAACAAGGGAAATACAGAACAACCAGGATGCAAGTGATAAAATGGCAGTACTAAGCCCTCGTATATCAATAATCACTCTAAGTGTAAATGGATTCAATTCTCCATTCCTAAGACACAGAGTGGTGGGATGGATTAAAAAACAAGACCTGACAATATGCTGCCTCCAGGAAACACGTCTCAGCTTTAAAGACAAACACTGGCTCAGAGTGAAGGGATGGAAGACAATACTCTAAGCTAATGGCAAGCAAAAGAAAGCAGATCTTGCCATACTTGTATCAGACAAGGATAAAAAAGACAATGAGAGACAAAGAGGGGCAGTACATCATAATAAAAGGGACACTCCACCAAGAGGACATAAAACTTATAAATATATATGCACATAACACAGGGGCACCAAAGTACATAAAGCAACTATTAACAAACCTAAAAAAGGATGTTAACAGCAACACAATAATAATAGGGGACCTTAACACTCCACTTACATCAATGGACAATTGATGTAACAATTGTATTCCTTGGTGTAACAAGGAAATGGTGGAATTAAATGAAAAACTAGACCAGAAGGACTTAATAGATATATATAGAACACTTGATCCCAAAACAGCAGAATACCATTCTCAAGTGAACACAGAACATTCTCAAGGATAGACCATATGTTGGGAAACAAGGCAAGCCTTAATAAATTTAAGAAGATTGAAATCATATCAAGTACCTTTTCTGACCATAATGCAATGAAACTAGAAATCAACTACAAGAAAAAAGCTGGAAAAGTGACAAATATATGGAGACTACACAACATGCTACTGAACAACTAATGGATCATTGAAGAAATTAAAGGAGATATCAAAAAATATCTGGAGACAAATGAAAATGAAAATACACCATACCAACTCAAATTGGATGCAGCGAAAGTGGTCCTAAGAGGGAAATTCATAGCAATACAGGCCCACCTTAAAAAGCAAGAAAAGTCTCAAATAAGCAATTTTCGACTACACCTAAAAGAACTAGACAAAGGAGAACAAACAAAGCCCAAAATAAGCAGAAGGATGGGAAAATAATAAAAATTAGAGCAAAAATAAATGAAATTGAAACAAACAAAAAAACAGTGGAAAGAATTAATGAAACTAAGAGCTGGTTCTTTGAGAAGATAAACAAAATTGACAAACCTTAACCAGACTCAATAAGAAAGGAAGACAGAAAGCTCAGATAAATAAAATTAGAAATGAAAGAGGAGAAATTACAAGAGATACCACAGAAATACAAAGGAATATAAGAGAATACTATGAATAACTATATGCCAACAAATTGGACAATGTAGAAGAAATGGATAAATTCTTAGACTCATACAACCTCCCAAAACTGAATCAAGATGAAATAGAGAAACTGAATAGGCCAATCCCAAGTAAAGAAATTGAGACAGTAATCAAAAACCTCCCCAAAAATAAAAGTTCAGGACCAGATGGCTACTTTGGAGAATTCCACCAAACGTTCAAACATTTAATATCTATCCATCTCAAACTATTCTTAAAAATTGAAGAAGATGGAACACTTCTTTTTTTTTTTTAATTTTGTTTTTTCTCCCCAAAGCCTCTGGTACACAGTTGTATATTCTTTGTTGTGGGTCCTTCTAGTTGTGGCATGTGGGACACTGCCTCAGCGTGGCTTGATGAGCAGTGCCATGTCCACGCCCACGACTCGAACCAACGAAACACTGGGCCACCTGCGGCGGAGCGTGCAAACTTAACTACTCGGCCACAGGGCCAGCCCCATAATGGAACACTTCTTAACACATTCTACAATGACAACATCACCCTGATCCCAAAGCCAGATAAAGACAACACAAAGAAGGAAAATTACAAGCCAGTATTGCTGATGAACATAGATGAAATAATTCTCAATAAAATATTGGCAAACTGAATACAGCAATACATTAAAAGGATCATACACCATGATCAAGTGGGATTTATACCAGGGTTGCAGGGATGGTTCAATATCTGCAAATCAATGTGGTACACCACATTAACAAAATTAAGAATGAAAACCACATGGTCATCTCAATAGATGCAGAGAAAGCATTTGACAAAGATCCAAGATCCATTTATGGTAAAAAGTCTCAATAAAATGGATATAGAAACAAGGTACCTCAACATAATAAATGCCGTATATGACAAACCCACAGCCAACATCATATGCAACAGGGAAAACCTGAAATCCATCCCTCTGAGAACAGGAACAAGATAAGGGTGTCCATTCTTGCCATTCTTATTCAACATAGTATTGGAAGTTTTGTCCAGAGCAATTAGGCAGGAAAAAGAAATAAAGGGTATCCAAATTGGAAAAGAAGAAGTGAAACTCACTGTTTGCAGATGAAATGATTTTGTATATAGAAAACCCTAAGGAATCCATTGGAAAACTATTTGAGATAATCAATAACTATAGCAAAGTTTCAGGATACAAACCCAACTTTCAAAAATCAGTTGCATTTCTATACTCTAATAATGAGCTAACAGAAAGAGAACTCAAGAATACAATCCCATTTACAATTGCAACAAAAAGAATAAAATATCTAGGAATAAATTTAACCAAAGTGGTGAAAGACCTATGCAATGAAAACTATAAGACATTATTGAGAGAAATCGATGACGACGTAAAGAAATGGAAAGATATTCCATGCACATGGATTGGAAGAATCAACATAGTCAAAATGTCCATACTACTCAAGCAATCTACAGATTCAATGCAATTCTAATCAGAATCCCAATGACGTTCTTCATGGAAATAGAACAAAGAATCTTAAAATTCACATGGGGCAACAAAAGACCCCAAATCCTGAAAAAAGAGAACAAAGCCAGAGGTATCACAATCCTTGACTTCAAAATATACTACAAAGCTATAGCAATCAAAACAGCATGGTATTGGTACAAAAACAGACACACAGATCAATAGAACAGAATTGAAAGCCCAGAAATAAAACCGCTCATCTACAGACAGCTAATCTTCAACAAAGGAGCTAAGAACATACAATGGGGAAAGGAAAGTCTCTTCAATAAGTGGTGTTGGGATAACTGGACAGCCACATGCAAAAGAATGAAAGTAGACCATTACCTTTTGCTGTACATGAAAATTAACTCAAAATGGATTAAAGACTTGAAAGTAAGATGTGAAACCATAAAACTCCTGGGAGAAAATATAGGCAGTACAGTCTTTGACATTGGTCTTAGAAGGCTCTTTTCGAATACCATTCTACTCAGGCAAGGGAAACTAAAGAAAAAATAAACAAATGGGACTTCATCAGACTAAAGGTCTTCTGCAAGGCAAAGGAAATCATGAACAAAAGGAAAAGACAACCCCCCAACTGAGAGAAAATATTTGCAAATCATTTATCCGACAGGGGTTAATCTCCAAAATATATAAAGAACTCATACAAATCAACAACAAAAATCCAAACAACCCAAATAAAACATGGGCAGAGTATCTGAACAGACATTTTTCCAAAGAAGATATACAGATAGCCAATAGGAACATGAAAAGATGTTCAACATCACTAATCATCAGGGAAATGCAAATCAAAACTACAATGAGATATAACCTTACACTTGTTAGAATGGCTATACTCAACAAGACAAAACATAACAAATGCTGGAGAGGATGTGGAGAAAAGGAAACTCTCATATACTGCTGGTGGCAATGCAAACTGGTGCAGCCACTATGAAAACAGTATGGAAATTTCTCAAAAAATTAAAAATAGGGTCTGGCCCTGTGGCTGAGTGGTTAAGTTTGCGCACTCTGCTTTGGTGGCCCAGGGTTTCGCCGGTTTGGGTCCTGAGCACGGACCTAGCACTGCTCATCAAGCCATGCTGAGGTGGTGTCCCACATAGCAGAACTAGAAGGACCCACAACTAGAATATACAACTATGTACTGGGGGGCTTTGGGGAGAATAAGAAAAATAAAAAGTTTTAAAAAATTAGCAATAGAAATGTCATATCACCCAGCTATCCTACTACTGGGTATTTACCCAAAGAACTTGAAATCAACAGTTCAAAGAGACTTATGCACCCCTATGTTCACTGTGGCATTATTCTCAATAGCCAAGATGTGGAAGCAACCCAAGTACCCATTGACTAATGACTGGATAATTAAGATGTGGTATATATATACAATGGAATACTACTCAGCCATAAAAAAGACAAAATCATCTCATTTGCAACAACATGGATAGACCTTGAGGGTATTATGTTAAATGAAATAAACCAGACAGAGAAAGACAAACACAATATGATTTCACTCATGTGTGGAAGATAAACTATCACATGGACAAAGAGAACAGACCAGAAGGGAAGGGGGTTGGGGGATACGCATAAGGGGTAAAGGGGCACATATATATAGTGACTGGCAAATAATAATGTACAACTGAAATTTCACAATATTATGAACTATTATGACCTCAAAAAAACTTAAAAAGCAAGTTTGTAAAATGTAGTCTCAAAATTCGAATAGTGTGGTGGTCTGCTTTTGCTGTACAACAATGGGATGTTAGTGGACATAATGTAAGCAGTGAATTCACCTGTGCATGTACAGCTGGGACTTGCCTCTGGTGCTCCAGTGATTGGCAATGAAGAGTTTCCCCTGGGTAGCTTCTCCCTCAGCCTGGTCTCCAGACAGCAGTATGATGAGAAGCCCTTAGCCCCACCCAGAGCCTGGAACCAAGCTCAACCAACCTGCTGCCTGAAGCAGAGCTGCCAGTGGAACCCAGCCTAGTCATCTGATCCACAGTTGACCTGAAGACCAATGAACATCAAAATAAATGGTTGTTATCATAAACCACTGGGTTTTGGGGATGGGAGCAGGCCGAAGGATCAGTTACCCAGAGAAAGCTCTTCACTGCAGATCACTGAAGCATAAGAGGCAAGCCCCATTGTGCAAGTTCTTGTCAAATCCTCTGCTCATATTAAGTTCACTAACATCCCATTGGTCAAAGCAAGTCACATGACCAAGCCCAAAGTCAAGAGCTGGAGAAATACACTCTGTCCACCATGAGGCCATGGTAAAGTTGTTGTCTCAGTCTGCTCACACTGCCTTAACAATATACTGTAGATTGGGTGCCTTAACCAACAGACATTTATTTCTCACAGTTCTAGAGGCTGGGAAGTTGGAGATCAAAATGCTGGCAAGGTAGGTTTCATTCTGAAGCCTCTTCCCTTGGCTTATAGATGACTGCCATCTCACTGTGTGCTCACGTGGACTTTCCTTCATGTTGCCTGTGGAAAGAGAGAGCAAGATCTCTCTCTTCCTCTTCTTATAAGGCCACCAGCCCTATTAGATTAGGGACCCACCCTTATGACCTCATATAACTGTAATTACCTCCCAAAGACCCTGCGACCAAATACAGTCATGTTGGAGGTTGAGCCTTCAACATATGAGTTTTGAGCAGACACAATTCAGTGCATAATATGTGTCAATGTATCATATCACCACAAGGGAGTAAATAATTGAAACCAATAATTCAGTCTACAAAATTATTCATGACCCTCCTTCATACAAAATACCAATTACAAGATCCCCCCAAGTCTCATCTAATCACAACATCTGCTCAAAGTTCAGATTTTCATGACTTAGATCAGGTCTGCTTGATGAGGAAACCTGTGAACTAAGAGGCCAAGTTAACTCCTTGCTACCCCTGCATACCCTATGTAGAGTGGTGGTGCAGGGACGGGATAACCACAATAAACACTTTGATTTGAAAAGGGGGAAGAATGGGAGGCTGAACAGTCATATTCACAGCAATTCTGAAAGTCCGCTGGGCAAGTGTCATCAGGTCCCCTGTCCTGGGGGCGGGGGATGGCCCTTGGTTCGGCGCTGGGTCTGCTCGGTGGAGTGACTCCAAAGTTCATTGTTCTTCACCACTGTGGCTCCACCCTCTGGGAGGTCCTTCATTTTCCATCACTCTCCTTAGCCTTTTCTGAAGAGGCCATAGTAGACTATGCCCTTCTCGGTAGGAGGGCAGCCTTCTTAGCCTGCTCCCTGCCTTTAAAAGATGGGAGCTCATGGATCCTTTTACATCTTGAACAGACTCTGGGTTTTCTTTTTGTAGTTCAGGTTTGTGGGGCACTTTTTGCCAATACAGCTCTTTTAAAAACTTTGTGAATTTTCTAAGTATTTGATTACAATCTACATCATGTGCCCAAAGCCACATCTACTACTCTTTTGGGGATATGGCTCTTTTTCTCTAGACACAGTTAAGGACATTTTGGGCACTTCAGTCTTCTGGACCAAGGCTTTTAATATTTCTCACAGTCTTTTTGTGCAGCTGAAAGGATCTATGCTATGATCCCTTAGTCCCCTCCAAGGTCTTGAGAGAGAACCATACCTTTGATTTGGTCTTTTCCTTGAGGCTGTGTTTTAATGGCTGCTCCTGCAATTTGATGAGAAATAGTTTCATTTTTCCAACTCTGCAATTTCTGTGATCTCTATATTCCCTCTAAATTCTGCGTGAAATCTGGACAGCTCACTCCTCAGCTGTCATTGCCCCAGCACTTTATCAAAAGCAGCTAGGAGCAGCCAGTTCACGGCCAACAGTCTGCCTTAAAACTTCAGCCCTCAACTGTTTCGTTAGGTACATTATCTGTCTTTCAAGTAACTACAGGTGACAGTTTACCACTACCTCACACAGGGCATCATTTTCCAGCTTCTTCTAACAATTTCTGGGCTACCTGCTTCCCAGTCCCAAACATCCCTTTATGTTTTTCTTATAGCAGCAGCTTACTTCCGGATACAAACGTCTGTATTAGTCAGCTTTTGCTGTATAACAAACTACTCCAAAACTCAGTGTCTTACAGTAATAAGCATTTATTTTTATGCTCACTGGCCTGCATGTCAACTGTTGTTTAGCTGATCTCAGTGGGCCCTTGTGTCCAGGCGGAGGGTTGGCTGCATGTGGTTCCACCTTGTGGGCTGGGCTCGGGTGTGCTCGTGTGTTTTCACTTTAGGTTCCAGACTGAAGGGGCAGCCGCTACTAGAAGGAAGCTCTTCTCATGGTGGATTACTGGAACACGGGATGGCAAGACCCTGTGTACAAGCACATTTCAAGTCTTCACTTATTTACTAGGAGCCCATGGGCCAAGGCAAGTTATGCTGCCAGCCCAAAGTCAAGGGGCAGAGAAACGTACACCCTGCCTACCTTGAGGCCCTGGCAAGGGTGAGGGTGTAAAATACTACCACAAAGGCATAAAGAATTGGGACCAATAACTCATAGTAATTTATCACAAGCAGCTATTTTTTTCACTTGTTTTTCTGCAGATTCCCTGTTATTGGGACCCTGAATGATGTGGTGTTAAGATCTATGGGGAGCAGAAGCATTCCATAAGCCTATGACGAGATCTCAGTCTTTTTAATGAGCCTGTGTTCCTGGGCTGTGAACTTCAGAAGTGCTGCTCAGCTTTCCTGCCTTTCCCCCTCAAGTGAGACAGGAAGAGGGGCTGGAGTTGGGATCTCCCGTCTCCCAGGTCAGTTAGGCTCTGGTAAAACCCAAGTTGGTTAGGCTTTGGCACAATAGTTCCTCTTGAAGGCAGGCCTTTGTTAAGATGAACAGGACGCTATGGACTTAATTCAAAATGGCTACTTGTCCCCTCCCCTTGAGAGAAACATGAGGGGAATTTTCTCTTATCTTCCTTCTGAGGACGCAGTGGGGCACCTAAAGGTAAAACTTAGGAATGTTTATGGGCTCCACTAAGACCGGGCCCCCGGGATTTTTAACTTGCAAGCTTGTCTACATTTAGTCTCCAGCAAGGGTTTCTACCCATACTGGCTTCGGTGGTAGGTTTCTGCTCCCAGTAAGCTGTGGTTCTCTATATTCACCTATCTCTCTCATTTTCAGTGTGGTCACTTGCCTTGTGACCTCTATTTTCTGACAGATCTAAGAAGAGTTGTTGATTTTCAGTATGTTCAGTGTTTTTCTTATGATGATGGGAATGACCACTTCTAGGCTCTTTACTTGTCAGACCAGAAACTGCTTTTCTTCTTAGGAAAACAAAAACTTTTACTCATAGAAAAGAATAATGATCATTGACATTCTCATCACACACGTGTAACTCCTGAATATGGCTCTTTCTTAGGGAAAGTTGAGAGAATAACAACAAAATGTAAATCATTGAAGATGATTCAGTAGGGTGGTAAATGGATGATGTTTACTATTTATCCCTTAGATGTCCGAATCTTGATTTAAGGAGAGAATTTAAAGATTTTGGAAGAGTAGATAGAAGCTTATTTGTCGGACAGTCTTCTCTGAATATCACTGTCCCCAGCCTAGCTTTTGCTAGGAGCTGGAAAGGAGACAATTTACTAATGAGAGACTGAAATGCTAGGGTCTCATTTTGTCCACTGGAAGATTGCATACGCTTTGGAATCCACCTCAGGTGAGGGAGAGTTGACATCCAATTACGAAATTACGAAAATTAAGTGATCTTGATAGAAGGGCACCTGTAGGCAAGGCAAGACTTTCTTTATGAAATAATTTTAGATCCCTTTCGGCTCCTACTTGGTAGAATCCTTAAAGTTCTAAATCTCAAGCATGGTAGAATAATTTTGGCCTTGAAAAATTTTAAAGCAGATGTTAACAGTGGTCCTACAGAGGTTATAGAGAAATAATCTTCCTGTGAATCATCTGGTGGATCATTTTTATCAGCATAAAAGCATGTTCCAATATCTCTCATTTTTTTTAAAAAAAACCCTCTTTACCTCTTGTCTCCCTCCATGTACCTTCTCTTCACTCTCCTTTACCACAAATCCCTTTGAGTTGTCTGTTCTCACTATTACCTATGCTCCCTCCCACATTCCTTGTGAATACCCTCCAATCGTGTTTTCTCCCCTAATACTCTTCTGCAACAGAGCTGGCAAAGGTCATCGGTAAATCCTATGTTGCTAAATTAAATGACCAATTCTTAGTCTGCATCTTACTTGGCTATGGTAGATTGTTACATTACTATTCCATTAAAGAGTCATTCCTCTCAGGATCCACCCCTGTGCGGTCTCCTTCCACATCAACTCTGAACTTGGCAACGGGGCTTGTTTTGACCAATGGGGCGTGAGCAAGTCTGAAGCAAGCTGAAGCTTGATAAATACTTGTGCATTGATACTTGCTTTCTTAGAGCCCTGTGGCCAAGAAAACAAGTCTGTGCGATCCTGCTGAAGAGGTGATAGGGAGGAGAATGAAGGTGCAGCAGCCCAGACTGGCCACCAGATCTATGAATGAGGTCATTAGGAAAGAGCCAGCTGCCAGCCAACCTGTTGTCTGACTGTAGCTGCTTAAGTGACCCAAGCAAGACCATCAGAAGTGCTGCTTAGGAGTGATGTCAGCATTATGGTGGTGTAAGACATTTTTCCTTTTAATCTCCCCTTTTAAACAATGAAACAGACATCCGTCCACAAAAGCACCTTTGTGGGTGTTTTGGGATCTAGCACCATATGCCAAGGGACCTGGGAGGAGTCTTGTCAGCCTGCACATCCAGTAATAGGCAGACAGAACTTGGTATGGGCTGTAGAAGCAGGGGAGCCAGCAAGGCTGCCCAGACTTCTCTTCACAGTCAGTAAAAACATGAACAGTGTTGACCTGGGTAGATACCCACACATGGGAGAGAATTTGCAGAAGTCTAGCCTTCCTGAGGGGAGATTCCAACACACACTTCTAGAAAAACAAATATGAGTTTGGTTGCAATGTAGGTGGTGGTAAGAGAAACTTTCCCAGTGCCATCCCTCTCCACCCCACCCCTCTATCCTCGGCCAAGGATACACTGCACAGAGGCTGATATATCCAGCAGCAATGACTTCTCCTGTCGGGGAAAAGGATGTTGGTGAGTGAGTGCTTGCTACCCTAGCTGCACAGGAAGTGACTGGAGAAACCCATTTCTCTCCAGCAGCACCCAGAGTACTGAGGTGGGAACTCCATGACTGGAGGGAGTGAGGAGATTGGGAAAAAGGCAGGTAAGGGGCTCTATTCCTGCTGACTGCATTCAGCAGGAAGTCCACTCATGAGCTTCTGGTCATACCATACCCAGGGAATCTCTCTATCAGATCCAGGGGCACCTTCAATGCCCCAAGTGCTGAGCCCACAGCTTCCCCCACTCTGCTGCTGGCTCTTTGTGTGTACTTCCATGTGAGGCAGCAAGAGCGAGCTCCTGTGGACAGGGAGCATTCAGAAAACAGGCCACTGTGAGCAAGGGAGGAATCACAAACTTGAGCTATAGCACCATCTTCTGGAAAACAAAAGAGTGGTTTCCAGAAGCCAGCCTTGTGACTCGTAAAAACCAGAGAAGACGTAAAAGCTTAAGAATCCTTTCACAAGAGGGAGCAAGAAGAGTGGAGCAGGTGTACCAATACAAAGACAGATTAAACACAGATAATAACACCATCGAATAGAATACCCCATCTGAAAGCAACTGGCAAAGATTTATGGAGGCATCAGTTACTTCAAATGCAAAAGCAGCAACACAAAACTATAAGGAACATGAAAAATCAAGGAAACATGCCATCACAAAAAGAAAATAATAGTTCTCCAACAACTGAGGTCAAAGGCAGAGAATTTTGTGATCTAGCTGATAAAGAATGTAAAATAGCTCTTTTGAAGAAACTCAATGAGCTATAAGAAAATTCATAAAGGCAATTCAACAAATTCTCAAAAAACTAGATGATCAAAATGAATTTTTTTCCAAAGAGATGGAAATAATAAAAAAGAACCAAACATAGATTCTGGAGCTAAAGAACTCAATGAAGGAGATGAAAAATGCAATAGACAGCATCTGCAGTAGAGTAGAGAAAATAGAAGATAGAATAAGTAAGTCAGAGGATAGGAATTTTGAAATAACCCAGTTAGAGGCGAACAGAGGAAAAGGGAATGAAGAAGAGTGAAGAAAGCCTATGTGATCTATGGGATCAATAAAAAGCACGAATATTAGAATAACTGGGATTCCAGGAGGAGAAGAGAGGGAGAAGGAACCACAAATTTTATCTAAAGAAGTAAAACGGAGAACTTCCCAAGCCTGGGGAAAGATTGAACATACAAATACATGAAGCTAATAGATCGCCCTATTACCTCAATACAAAAAGACCTTCACCAGGACACGTAATGAGGAAACCGTCAAAAATCAAGGATAAAGAAAGAATTCTAAAAGCAGCTAGGAAAGGAAGATTATAACCTACAAAGTTACCTCCATTAGGCCATCAGTGAATTCTGAGCAGAAACCCTACAGGCCAGGAGAGAGTGGAATGACATGTTCAAAGTGTTGAAATAAAAACATTTCCAGCCAAGAATTCTCTATCTGTCAGTTATCTTTCAGACATGAAGGAGAAATAAAGACTTTTCTAGACAAACAAAAGCTAGGGAGTTCATCACCACTAGACCTTCCTTGCAAGAAATGCTGAAAGGAATTCTTCAAGTTGAAACGAAAAGAAGCCAATCAACAACATGAAAACACACAAAAGTATACAACACACTGGTAAAGGTAAATATACAGTCAAACCTGGAAAACTCTAAATCTGCAATAGGATGGATGTTAACCATTTGTTGATAGTATAAAGGTCAAAGGATAAGAGTATTAAAAATAATTATAGCTGCTATAATGTGTTAAATGCACAGTATAAAAAGAGTTAATGAGGACATCAAAAATATAAAAAGGGAAGAATAAAAGCATGAAACTTTTGTAGACAATTGAAGTTAAGTTGCTATCAGTTTAAAATGGACCATTTTCTCTACGAGTTGTACATAAGCTTCATGGTAACTATAAGACAAAAACTTAGAGCAGATGCACTAAAGATAAAGATAAGGGAAACAGAGCATATCACCGTGGGAAATCACCAATTCACAAAGGTAGACAGAAACAAAGGGGAAAAAGAAACAACAGAAATACAAAACAACCAGAAAACAATGAACAAGACGGCATTAGTAAGCTCTCACATATCAATAAATACTCTAAATGTAAATAGATTGAATTCATCAGTCAAGAGGCACAGAGTGGCTGGATGGATTAAAAAAACAAGACCCAACTACATGCTGCCTACAAGAGACTCAGTTCAGCTTTAAAGAGATACATAGGCTCAAAGTGAAGGGATGGAAAAAGATATTACATGCTAGTGGAAACCAAAAGAAAGTGGGAGTAGCTATACTTATATCAGACAAAACAGACTTTAAGCTAAAAACAGTAACAAGAGACAAAGGTCATTATATAACGTTAAAGGGGTCAAGGCATCAAGAAAACATAACAATTGTAAATGTATATGCACCCACAATTGGATCACCTAAATATATTAAGCTGATACTAATAGATCTGAAGGGAAAAACAGACAACAATACGATAATAGTAGTAGACGTTAACACTCTACTTTCAGCAATGGACAGATCATCCAGACAGAAAATCAACAAGGTAACAATGAACTTGCACCATATGTTAGACCAAATGGACTTAATAGATATTTATAGAACATTCCATCCAACAGAAGCAGAATACACATTCTTCTCAAGTACACACAAACATTCTCCAGGATAGACCACATGATAGGACACAAAACAAATCTTAGCAAATCTAAGAAGCCTGAAATAATGCCAAGTATGTTTTCCAACCACAATAGTATGAAACTAGAAATCAACAACAAAGAAAAGCTGGAAATCTACAAATATATGGAAATTAAACAACACATCCCTGAACACCAATGGGTCAAAGAAGAAATCAAAAGTGAAATCAGAAAATATCTTGAGGGGGCCGGCCCGGTGGCTGAGTGGTTGAGTTTGTGTGCTCTGCTTCGGTGGCCCAGGGTTTTGCCAGTTTGAATCCTGGGCATGGACGTGGCACGGCTCATCAAGCCATGCTGAGGTGGCATCCCACATGCCACAACTGGAAGGACCCACAACTAAAAGTACACAACTAGGTACTGGGGGGCTTTGGGAGAAAAAGGAAAAATAAAATCTTAAAAATTCAACCCGTGTTAAAAGGATTACATACCACTATCAAATGGGATTTATCCCTGGGATGCAAGGATGGTTCAACATACACAAATCAACAAAAGTGATACACCATGTTAATAGAATAAAAGATAAAAATCTTATGATTATCTCAATAGATGCAGAAAGAGTATTTGACAAAATACAACATCCTTTCATGATTAAAACCCTCAACAAATTGGGTATAGAGGGAACATACCTAACAGAATAAGGACCATATGTGACAAACCCACAGCTAACATTATACTCAATGGTGAAAAATTGAAAACTTTTTCCTCTAAGATCAAGAACAAGACAAGGGTGCTCACTCTCACCACTCTTATTCAACACAGTATTGGAAGTCCTGCTAGAGCATGCAGGCAAGACAAAGAAATAAAAGGCATGCAAATCGGAAAGGAAGAAGTAAAATTGTCTTTGTTTACAGACGATATGATCTTATATATAGAAAGTCATAAAGATTCAACCAAAAAACTTGGAACTAATCAATGGATTCAGGAAAGTCGCAGGATGTAAAATTAAC